>NC_090447.1:1279343461-1282008461 GCF_031143425.1 Pleurodeles waltl | reverse complement strand
TGAGTCAATGGCTAGCCGCGGAGCATGACGGGAGCTCCTACGCAGCCTCGCTCACAGCATTTTACAATCTTCTGAACTAGCACAGCGTCAAGGAAGGCCTGGTGCAGGGGAATGGAATCCCAGTTACACACAACATGACTGTAGTATGCTTACTTTTGTTATTCTTTATTTACATTATTATGTTTTAATTACACTGTGTTTATTTTTGTTAATGTAAAGTTCGTTTATCGTTAAGCAATCGGAATCTTCTAGTGTTCTAGAGCTTTGAGATACCGAGCTACGGCATTGGCACTGAGGTCTTCGTCCGGTGTGTACGTGCCTCTGCCTGCCGTGGGCCCGTTAATAAATCTACGCATTTCTCTTTTTTCTCGTGTACTCAACTTATTTTAAGAAGATACCTGCATGATTATCTTACATTTGGTACCAGGAGTGGGGTAAAGACATGTCCATCGAGGGAAGAAGAAACTTACGGGTCCACCGACCAGCACTGGCTCCCGGCTATTTTTGAGCTACCTCAGGAACTTTCGCCGTGTTGTTGAGAGATTATTTTATTATTTTTTTTTTATTCTGATTATGGATCTCTCATCGGATTTTCGTCTCACCGTTGGCTGTTTCGCGAGCGCTCATTGAGGCTCGAGCGCTGTAGAATTGTAACGGCGCACAGAAGCTGGTGCACAGAGACTGAAACGTCACACTGCATGCTCGCGCGCTAAAGTTGTTTGCGTTGCCTGGATACCTACATGCTCTGAGTGGTGACGTCTAAGAGCTACGCGCTCTAGTGTTTGCATTGCCTGGATACATAATTGTTGTGCGCGGCTTGCCAGCTGCAATTTATTTTTTTCAACATAACCTACATGCGCTGGTGCACATCGTGTCTAGAGTATTGTTGGACAGCCGTTTACTGGAGGTTTATTTCAGCTAATTACTATTGAACTGCTACTGGAATGAGACTGTGAGACTGTAGACTGTATTTATGCATAGTACATACATACATAATATTTCCACATAAGAATTAATTGTTTATGCAATACATCCAGATTTGGAATTTATTTATTTATTATGCCTTTTGTGATCGTCACTGATAACGGTGTGCATTTTACTTCTGCCAAAATGGAGAACTTTATGAAAAAGTTTAGTATTAGACATTCACGTGTGGCCTTGTATAGTCCAGCCTCTAACGGTCTAGTTGAAAGGGCTAACCGCTTTCTGAAAGAAGGCATTCAAACAGCTATAGCAACCAACTCCAATGTATTAGAATTTTTGAAAGAGAAAGTCTGGGCATATTTGAATACTCCTCACTCTACAACAGTTTTTTCTCCTTTTGTTCTTCTTAGAGGTAGAAAATCCAGATCTCAGTTAGTGCCAGCCTGGATGACTTCCTTATGTAACAAGGATATGAATGTGGATGTAGAAGAGTTAAAACAAAGAGTTTGTGAGAAACAGAGGATGCAGAAACTTAACTATGATATCAAGAAAAATGTAAAGGATGTTGTGCTAAAGGTAAATTATTGGGTCTTAATAAAAAAACCTCATAAAATATGCAAAGGAGAATTTAGTTTTACTTGTTCGTTTTGTTATAAGGAAGGAAGATGATGTAGTATGCTTACTTTTGTTATTCTTTATTTACATTATTATGTTTTAATTACACTGTGTTTATTTTTGTTAATGTAAAGTTCGTTTATCGTTAAGCAATCGGAATCTTCTAGTGTTCTAGAGCTTTGAGATACCGAGCTACGGCATTGGCACTGAGGTCTTCATCCGGTGTGTACGTGCCTCTGCCTGCCGTGGGCCCGTTAATAAATCTACGCATTTCTCTTTTTTCTCGTGTACTCAACTTATTTTAAGAAGATACCTGCATGATTATCTTACAATGACATTCCTTCTTGATACCTCAGTAATGTCATATGCACAATTCCAAACTCTGGCAACACCTGGAGGCATTTTGCGCCAGGACACTTGCAGGAAAAAAAGTATAAACTGCAGAGGCACAGCTTAGTTTTGTGAGTATGTGTTTTTTTCTTTGTGCCGATGGAAAAAACATATTTGGGGGCCTTTTTCTACCCTTTCATCTTAAAGCTTTGTCTATAAAATATCCCGAGCCCATATTACGGAACATGATGGATGCACAATTTTGTTTGAAATGGCCAAATAATGTTAAGCCTTGAATCCACAAGAATGTAACAGAGGCCTGAGGTTCATGTTAAATGCTGCCCCAGGATTGCCACTGAAAATAAATATACATTTTTCGCTTTGGTCTCTCAGTCACACTAACAAAGCCCCTAAAAGCGTGAGCGTGTATATACATGGTGGCAGCACTGTAGATGACTTGCTAAGATAAAATCACCTACGTAAACAAGAATGAGACGCCACAAACGACAAGCGCATTATCAAATGGAGAAACAGTGCACTTACCACATTGTACAATCCAATGCACCAACGTTCAAACAAAATCTGTCCTGAAAATCCATTTACGAATGCAAACCAAAGCTGAAAAAAGAACAGAGTGGATCAAGATTTCAGAGAGTAAAAGGAAATATGTATATGAAAAATAGTTTGGAATGCGCCGGAGCAGCAGCTGGGTTCAGCTGTTTAAATTACTTTAATAGCAAAAAAGAACATTTCTGCCTGAATTAAGCTCTTACTTCAGCAGCTTGTTTAAATCACCCGGGGAAGCAGACAATTGGGTCGCAGTTATTTGCAAACTGTTCATCGTCCCTCCGGAAACATAAATCACATCTAAATGTAAATTGTTTGTTGTTTAGTATAGAAAGGGGTGTTAGCAAACCTAGAGCACATTCATCCTGTGACAGTGCCTCCTTTCCATGACATTTTCACATAGTTTTTGTCTATTAAAGCATAACAGAAGTAGCATTACCTGATTTCCTAATGTAATGAACTGGCGAAAACGAGTATATTGTTATGATATGATCATTGGTATAGCACACATTCTTGTAATATTATGGCCTCATATCACTTTCAGCGGTATTACGTGTCTGGATATCGGATAAAACCCCAAAGCCTGCACTCCTATCACCAATACCCTTTGATGTCAATCCATAATGTCTTCTGTCTTCTGCTCTTCCGGTCTTCTGTTCTTCTGTCTTCTGTTCTTCTGTCTTCTGCTCTTCCGGTCTTCTGTTCTTCTGTCTTCTGTTCTTCTGTCTTCTGTTCTCCTGTCTTCGGCTCTTCTACCTCCTCCGTCTTCTTCCCCCGAGCCTGCCCTCCTGCTCCTTCCTCATCCCCCTCCCTCACTCGCCTCCCCCTCTCTCACCCCTAGCTAACCCGTTCGCTATCTACCTCCCTCACTCCTCCTATCTTCCTATCTCTCTAGCTCCCTATCTCACTATCTAACTCCCCCACTCTCCACCTCCTCCTACCTACCTATCTGTCTATCTATCTATTTCCCTATCTATCGACTTCTCTATCTATTTTCTCTATCTATTTCTCTATCTCTCCCCCCCTCCCGCCACCCCCTCTACTACCTATCTCCCTATCCTCTCACTCTACCTCTCTCCCTCACCCACCTCTACAACCCCCCCTCCCCTATCTTCACAACCCTACTCCTATCTCTCTCCCTAATCTCCAAACCTCCTAACACTCACCCTCCTCCACCCTAAACCCCCTCCCCCAGCTCCTCTCACTCTACCTGTCCCCCCCCCTCCCTCGCGCTTTCCCGCCGCGACCTCCTGCACGCCCCCGCCCCCCAGCTCCCATTCGCCCCCAGCTGACCCCTCCCCCCCTCCTACCTCTTATGGCGGCCGCTGCGCGACAGTGGTAGCGACCCTTGACCCAAGGGTAGGTCGCTCCCCCTGCCGCTGCAGCTCCTCCAAGTTCCCGAGTTCCTGTGTTCCTGAGACCCACCTAACTGTAAGTACCCCCCTCCTCCCAGCCCCTCGCCCTGTCCCGCGCCACTCACCTTCTCTCCTGCTCCTGCTTCTTTTCCTCCTCTCTGTCTCTTCCTCCTCGCTCCCCCTCTGCAATCTTCTTCTGTATTCTTCTGTTCTTCTCTTCTGTTCTTCTGTTCTTCGCTTCTGTTCTTCTGTGTTCTTCCGGTCTTCTGTGTTCTTCTTCTCTGTTCTTCTCGGTGCTTCTGTGTTCTTCTTCTCGGTTCTTCTCTGTTCTTCTCTGTTCTTCTCTGTTCTTCTGCTCTTCCGATCTTCTGTTCTTCTGTCTTCTGTTCTTCTGGTCTTCTGTCTTCTGCTCTTCCGGTCTTCTGTTCTTCTGTCTTCTGTTCTTCTGTCTTCTGCTCTTCCGGTCTTCTGTTCTTCTGTCTTCTGTTCTCCTGTCTTCGGCTCTTCTACCTCCTCCGTCTTCTTCCCCCGAGCCTGCCCTCCTGCTCCTTCCTCATCCCCCTCCCTCACTCGCCTCCCCCTCTCTCACCCCTAGCTAACCCGTTCGCTATCTACCTCCCTCACTCCTCCTATCTTCCTATCTCTCTAGCTCCCTATCTCACTATCTAACTCCCCCACTCTCCACCTCCTCCTACCTACCTATCTGTCTATCTATCTATTTCCCTATCTATCGACTTCTCTATCTATTTTCTCTATCTATTTCTCTATCTCTCCCCCCCTCCCGCCACCCCCTCTACTACCTATTTCCCTATCCTCTCACTCTACCTCTCTCCCTCACCCACCTCTACAACCCCCCCTCCCCTATCTTCACAACCCTACTCCTATCTCTCTCCCTAATCTCCAAACCTCCTAACACTCACCCTCCTCCACCCTAAACCCCCTCCCCCAGCTCCTCTCACTCTACCTGTCCCCCCCCCTCCCTCGCGCTTTCCCGCAGCGACCTCCTGCACGCCCCCGCCCCCCAGCTCCCATTCGCCCCCAGCTGACCCCTCCCCCCCCTCCTACCTCTTATGGCGGCCGCTGCGCGACTGCGCAGCGGGCACGCCGCTGGCGCGCCGGAGGCGCGCCAGAGGCAAGCCCGTCTGCGCCCGTCCGCGCCTGGCCCGCGCCCAGCGCCACGACCCCTGGTCCCCAGCTCCCCCAAGCCCCGCTGATCCGCTACGACCCCACCACCCTCCACGCCCTCAACCCAGGGCGCTCCAAAACCTGCTTCCTAGCTCACCCCAAACGCACCCATGGACCCTTCGCCTGCAACTCCTGCAAACGCATCTTCCACCACGCAACTACCACGACCACAAGCCCACGCGCCATCAACCACCTCAAGTGCATCCTGATCAACGCTCGTTCCGTCCACAAGCACGCCGTTGAACTTTGGGACCTCCTGGACTCCACAGCCCCGGACGTCGCCTTCATCACGGAGACATGGATGAACGCCTCCTCTGCTCCAGACATCGCTACCCGCCATCCCCGAAGGCTACAAGATCTCCAGAAAAGACCGCACCAACCAAGTAGGAGGAGGTGTCGCCATCATCTTCAAAGACTCCATCAGCGTCACCACCTCCACCGAAGACCCCCCCTCGCCGCTGAACACCTGCATTTTCAGATTCGCACCGACCCAAGGACCACCCTCAGAGGATCCCTCGTCTACCGTCCTCCCGGACCTCGCGCCCCTTTCAGCGACGCCATCGCCGACTTCATCTCCCCGCACGCCCTCGCCTCACCGGACTACATCCTCCTAGGCGACCTCAACTTCCATCTGGAACAAAACAACGACCCCAACACCACCACCCTGCTCGACAACCTCGCCAACCTCGGCCTCAAACAACTGGTGAACACCGCCACCCACATCGCCGGACACACGCTCGACCCTATCTTCTCCGCCAGCAAACACGTCTTCTTCAGCCACACCTCTGCCCTACACTGGACCGACCACAGCTGCGTCCACTTCACATTCCGACGCGAGACCTCCCACCTCCGCACTCAACCCACCCCTCGTCGACAGTGGAACAAGATCCCTGAAGAGCAACTCTTCTCCGCTCTCGCCGCCAACCAACCCACCCTCACCACCGACCCCAACGACGCAGCTCTCAACTTCACAAACTGGATCTCCAACTGCGCTGACAACCTTGCTCCCCTCAAACGCACGCATCGACAGACCAACACCAAAAAACCTCTCTGGTTCTCTGACACCCTCAAAGAATCAAAGAAAACTTGTCGTGCCCTTGAGAAGGCCTGGCGCAAGGACCACACCGCGGACAACATGACCGCCCTCAAGAACGCTACACGTGAACACCACCACCTGATCCGCACTGCCAAAAGGAACTTTTTCACCGACAGACTAGACAAAAACAGCCACAACAGCAGAGAACTCTTCAGCATCGTCAAAGAGTTCTCCAACCCCAGCGCCAACGCCGTCACGCCCTCACAGGATTTGTGCGAATCCCTCGCCACTTTCTTCCATCGCAAGATCAGCGACCTCCACGACAGCTTCGGACACCAGACCCAACCATACACCACTGAACCCGCTTCCCCGGACATCACCCTCAACAACTGGACCCACATCAACACGGAAGAAACCAAATCCATCATGAACTCTATCCACTCCGGCGCCCCTTCGGACCCCTGCCCGCACTTCATCTTTAACAAAGCCGACGACATCATCGCCCCGCACCTCCAGACCGTCATCAACTCTTCTTTTTCTTCTGCTACCTTCCCCGAATGCTGGAAGCACGCTGAAGTCAACGCCCTACTAAAGAAACCTACGGCTGACCCAAGCGACCTGAAAAACTTCCGCCCCATCTCTCTTCTACCTTTCCCAGCCAAGGTAATAGAAAAGACCGTCAACAAACAGCTGACCACCTTCCTGGAAGACAACAACCTGCTCGACCCTTCACAAACCGGATTCCGAACCAACCACAGCACGGAAACCGCCCTCATCTCAGTCACAGACGACATCAGAACCCTGATGGACAACGGTGAAACAGTCGCCCTCATTCTCCTCGACCTCTCGGCTGCCTTTGACACCGTCTGTCACCGCACCCTAATCACCCGCCTACGCTCCACCGGGATCCAAGGCCAGGCCCTGGACTGGATCGCCTCCTTCCTCGCTAACCGCTCCCAAAGAGTTTACCTCCCTCCGTTTCGCTCAGAACCCACCAAGATCATCTGCGGCGTACCTCAAGGCTCATCGCTCAGCCCGACACTCTTCAATGTCTACATGAGCCCCCTCGCCGACATCGTACGCAAGCACGACATCATCATCACCTCCTACGCCGACGACACCCAACTTGTACTCTCCCTCACCAAGGACCCCGCCAGCGCCAAGACCAACCTACAAGAGGGTATGAAGGACGTCGCAGATTGGATGAGGCTCAGCCGCCTAAAGCTGAACTCTGAAAAAACGGAAGTCCTCATCCTCGGCAACACCCCGTCCGCCTGGGACGACTCCTGGTGGCCCACGGCCCTCGGCACCGCACCGACCCCCGCAGACCACGCCCGCAACCTCGGCTTCATCTTGGACCCTCTTCTCACCATGACCAAGCAAGTCAACGCCGTGTCCTCCGCCTGCTTCCTCACTCTCCGCATGCTCCGCAAGATCTTCCGCTGGATCCCCGCCGACACCAGAAAAACCGTGACCCACGCCCTTGTCACGAGTCGCCTGGACTACGGCAACACCCTCTACGCCGGGACCACCGCCAAACTCCAAAACCGCCTGCAACGCATCCAAAACGCCTCGGCCCGCCTCATCCTCGACGTACCCCGCAACAGCCACATCTCCGCACACCTGAGACACCTGCATTGGCTCCCAGTCAGCAAAAGGATCACCTTCCGTCTTCTCACCCATGCACACAAAGCCCTCCACAACAAGGGACCGGAATACCTCAACAGACGCCTCAGCTTCTACGTCCCCACCCGCCCCCTCCGCTCCGCTGGCCTCGCACTTGCTGCCGTCCCTCGCACCCGCCGCTCCACGGCGGGTGGGAGATCTTTCTCCTTCCTGGCGGCCAAGACCTGGAACTCCCTCCCCACCAGCCTCAGGACCACCCAGGACCACTCCGCTTTCCGGAGACTCCTAAAGACTTGTCTGTTCGAGCAGGGATAACCCCCCATTTCCCCCCTAGCGCCTTGAGACCCGCACGGGTGAGTAGCGCGCTTTATAAATGTTAATGATTTGATTTGATTTGATAATGCATGTGAAAATATTCTATTGAAAGAGGAACCTCAATTATATTGAAACGTTAAAGTCCACATACATTTCAAAGTTCCAGTTTTTGCATTTCCTCTTTTATTCAAAATGTCAAATATTTATTTTGCAATAGTTTCTTATAGTTCACTTAATTTTCATTTTACACAAACACATGTTTCACAGAGACCTGCTTCATTAGACATTATCCATGTAAACCTCCACTGATATGAGCGCTGTTTGTTTTTTATTTCGAAAATGTATTCTGCTCCACAATATAGGTTCGAACTTAAGTGGCTAGTGATGTCCTTTTACTTTATGGATCCCATAGCTATTTACACCTTCTTAAATAGGTTTAGGTAACAATAAGTCCAAAACAGTTCCTCTTCGGATCCCACAGACACGGGACGATTGAGAGCTGCCTGATGTAAAGTTGATGAGAAAGGAAATCAGTTTCAAGACCTATTATTGTTAAACCTAGTCAAAGGGTGAGAAGGCGCTCTCCAGGAAGCTCCTTTCCTTGCTTATCTTCGCATAATACAAAGCCCACATCATGTTGTCTCAACAAGAAACAAAGGTCTCTAAGTGAGAGCAGAAAGCAAGATCTCAGGATAAACCAAGTGAGGAGGTTTGCCTGGATAGTCCCCTTCCCTACAAGATGTTAGACAGATAGCATTATCTGATACTACAAACCCAAGTGACAACTAAAGCTCTGACCTTGCAATGTTGCCAGGATGCACGACTGTACTTCTGTTTATATACAGAATATCATTACTCTGTCTAACAAGTACATCCTGTTCCTGATCATCAGTCTAGAGAAACAGTTGAATGGTCCAGCTGGTTTATTATATGGTAGGTAGGTTCTTGTCTTAGTCCAAAGTCCACTAGTGGAGAGATGTTCCAAGTGATGAACCAACCCATAGCGAGACAAAGCCATCCATAAGAGACTGAAATAGAGGCATGGGGAGCATTTTTAATTACGCAGGAGTAATCAGAGTAAATTTGGTAATTTTGCATTACTCTTTGACGTGGAACTACTGATAATAACGTGATAACACCTGATCACGCAAGTAAGAGTAAGTTGGAGAAAAAATCCTACAGTGATAGCACATTTAGCATGTTTCTGCTTGTGATGCTGTCTATGTTCTGTTGCATTTAGCACTATTTTCTAAGTGCAAAATGTATCCTTGCTTGCATTTTGGATGCATTACAATCAACTACCAGCTCCACTGGGTACTTATAGCAGAATCTCAATTTATGGACTTATTATCTAGGGCCAACTTTAATGGAATGCAGCTCTTGAGAAGTACTCAACATCACCTTTCCTGAGTGGGTAATGCTACTCCTAGGCTTCAGGGATTCATGTTCCTGATTTGAGAAATTGTGAATTATTATTGCATACTTTTTACACCCTGCATGACTCTTGTAAGCAAATTATAAACAAGATCCTTCTAAAATGATAATGACCTAAAAAAATCACAAGATTGTGCCCCCTAAATATAAGTAACTTATTGTTCAGAAACACATCTATACTACATTTATAAATGTCTATACTTTTTAGATTAAAGGGAACTTTATGCTGTTTTCTATAATTAAATATATCCCACAAATGTTGGCATTTATTGCAATGTTCAAATGTCATGATATCTAGACTACCAACAAGACGACTAGACTGCAAAGTGTGTTATGCATGGTGATTTTACTAAGAGTGTACAGTGCCCCTTTAACTTGAGATTAATATTACATAAGGAATCTGCATATACATGGCAATAATAGGTGTGAGAAAAATATTGGAGTTGCATGGTAATGGTGGAAACTGCATAACTAGGATAACGCTTAGATTTGACTACATCACAAACACAGGATTCTCACTGAGTAGCATACTATGAGCCTAAAAGTACTCCATGCATTGTCCATGGTAGTAAGGGATATAATAATACCCATACCAGAATCAGCTTCTCGGAATACTCCCTCAGCGGTACTCTCACTAATATTTCCACTTTTTGGCTACAGCTTCAGTGATTCCTGAATCTAGGTAATACATCTGACTTCTCTGGGATTACCTTTTCAGGTTATTACTCAACACCAGCTTGTCTGGAATTTTCACTTCCCCGGGTTAGAATAGAGGACAATGGGCCAGATGCAGGAAACTATTTGCGAGTCGCAAACGGCAAAAAATGCCGTTTGCGAGTCGCAAATTGCAGTTTCCAATGCAGAAATGCATATTGCGAGTCAGGACCGACTCGCAATATGCATTTCAGAATCGCAAATAGGAAGGGGTGTTCCCTTCCTATTTGCGATTCGGAGTGGTATGCAATACCATTTGCGACCGCATATGCGGTCGCAAAGGGTGTCGCAGTTACCATCCACTTCAAGTGGATGGTAACCCACTCGCAAATTGGAAGGGGTCCCCATGGGACCCCTTCCACTTTGTGAATGGACCCAAAACTATTTTTTCAGGGCAGGTAGTGGTCCAAAGGACCACTACCTGCCCTGAAAAAATACCGAAACTAAAGGTTTCGTTTTTTTTTTAAAGTGCAGCTCGTTTTCCTTTAAGGAAAACGGGCTACACTTAAAAAAAAAAACTGCTTTATTTAAAAGCAGTCACGAACATGGAGGTCTGCTGACTACAGCAGGCCTCCATGTTTGGAGTGCCTAGACTTGCTATGGGGCCGCAATTTGCGACCCACCTCATTAATATTAATGAGGTGGGTCATTCCAACCCCATAGCGACTCGCAGACGGTGTCTGAGACACCGTTCTGCATACCAATTTGCGTGTTGCAAATTGCGAGTCGCAGGGACTCGCAATTTGCAAGTCGCAAATTGGCTTTTTGCTACATCTGGCCCTATATTCCCAGGCCATTCCTGCAGATCTAGACCCATTCTGACACTTCCTGTCTCTATCTTAATCATACAAAAAACTTGAGAGATATGCAGATCTCCAAACTTCCTCCCTCCTACAAGTGGCTTATCCTGCTGCACCACCATAATGCAAGCGGGTGCCCTTTTGCTGAAACTACTATAGAAAGGGATCGGGTGAAAAGTCACAACTAAGGAACTGCAGGAATTATTACAGCTACCAGCTGACGCAATTTAAACCTGCGTGTCTATTGCTTACGTCACATTATTAAGTTCTGTGTCCCAAGACAAAGTAGCCAATCAAGACAGACACAACAACACTTCCCATTTAAGCGAAAAACAAAGACAGCACTTTTCCAACCACACACTTTGCATGGGGTAACAAACTACTTGTATGTGTTGTGGAAACTAAAACTATACAGTGCTATAGTTGCACTTACATGTTTGTTCTCAAATCATTCAGCCACATTTTGTAAATATTCTGGTAGGGCAGTAAAAAATGTGAATAATGAATCGTATGAATGAAAATAAAAGAACAGGACACACATGTTTAATAAGAGGATCAGTAATTGGATGTAAAGATAGCAACTTAACAGATGCATGAACACAATACTGGGATTCACATATTAAAAAGTATTCTTAAATCAACACTATTTCTTTGCACACATTTAACACTTTCTACACTAAATATAGAATCGTGAGAAGGTTTCCGCTACTGATGATGGGGAAGCAGAGAGAGATAGGCTCACATATTTAGGCATATGATCTTTCTCCTTCTCTTTCAAGACCTAATATTGTAGAAGGCCTCCTTCCATGGGTACAAAAAGCAAGAAGGCTGCCTCCCCTCCCTTGGGTGGTTGAATAGCTATTACATCTTTGGAAAATATTAATGTTGCTTGTCCTGGATGTCCATGCTGACAGAATCCTGCACTGGGTTTCTAATCCTGCTAGGAACCTATCTGTGCTTCTAAGAATATTATGGCTTCCGGAGAGTTCTCTTAAAATTACCTCATATTTACATATGTGCTTTCTGTCAGCATTTGTATGAAAAAATACTGATTCAGGTTAAGAGTTGGAATATAAATGAAATGTAAATTCTGAGTTATTTGTCTTGGATTGAATTGAAGGTTCATGGCACACCCTGCAGTTCCTTCTCAGCCTGTATGTCATTAGTTTTGTAACATTGTCAACGAGATTAAAACATGCGTGTTTTATTCTTGCTATACAAGATTATTCTCTGCTTTCGGCCTACGCAGCAAACAATAGTTTTCCTAACCATTTTGAGGGGATACTGCATTCCTTACGATAATATGCCAAATATAAATTCGTTTGTTTGATATTTTCGGGGACACTCGTCTACACAATATAACTGTGTTAAATCGAGAGACATGCAATGCCCATGGGGGTGGGGGGAGGGGCAAAGTAAATCGGATGTTCTACTCCATGAAGTTACAGTGTTTCACTGTAAACAGGTATGTAGAGCACTCATTGTGCCTAACAAATTATAGATGCAAGTTCTACTCCATGTTCTCCACGAGTAGTGCATAGAAGTCGATTTTAGGGTGTTAGGATTTTAGATAACATTTTATCTATGGTAGAAATGTTAATTTTATTCTTGTTGTATGTATGTATGTTGGGGGGGGGGGCAAAGTAAATCGGATGTTTGCAAGAAAACCCACCTCTTCCCATCAGCCTAAGGTCAATTATATCTATTCTAAGCTTCTATACAACTGAGTACATATATCCTAATAGTCAGACATGCAAACGTTACTTCCAACTTCATACTATTATGGTGCATAAAAAGACCGAGAGTGTTCCCCACATAGTAAGGCTATTCCATCCTCTCTACGACATCAACAAACTATCTAAAGAGACGTGTATACAAGTTGAATCTGCCAGAAACATGACAGAATAATGATTTCCAACATAGCGCCCACTTTCATGAAAACCTAACTTTAGAGAACAATAATAATTGATAAGGGATAGATCAGAAAAACGCCAATGCTCAATGCTTTTCTGATACAAAGAACTATGAATGTGTTTATTACTAGAGAAAACATATCAGCAAAAAGATTCTAAGGTGGTGTGTTAGTTGAGGAAGGGAAGTCTAGAAAGTAGAAAAAGGTAGGGAGGGATAGGAAAAATGTATATAGAAAGACAGGTAAACACGAGATAGACCAAGAGAGAAATAAGAGAGAGAGTAGAGGGATCCAGAGGAAGGAGGGATGTAAATGGGGGTGAGTACAGAGATAGAGAGCATTACCCAGTAAAGAGGGCAGGGGAGAGTAGAGATGATGAATGAGATCAGAAGACTTTGAAGGGATGGTAGGAAAATAGGAGATGGAGAGCAGGCAAGAGAGAACTGGGAGAGAGAGGAAAAGCAAAAGAAAGATGGAGATAAGGAGGAATAGTGTGAGAGAGATGAGAAAGTATAAGATATGGAGCCCGAGTCTGGGATATTTGATGTGGCACATGTTTACCTTTTGCAGGGAGCACAGCTTTCTTCACTCCTGATAATTACAGTGTTTCACTGTAAACTGGTATGTAGAGCACTCATTGTGCCTAACAAAATATAGATGCAAGTTGTTCTGCTCCATGAAGTTACAGTGTTTCACTGTTAACAGGTATGTAGAGCACTCATTGTGCCTAACAAATTATAGATGCAAGTTCTACTCCATGTTCTCCACGAGTAGTGCATAGAAGTCGATTTTAGGGTGTTAGGATTTTAGATAACATTTTATCTATGGTAGAAATGTTAATTTTATTCTTGTTGTATGCAACATGCACTTGCGCTGCTTTAATAACATCCTGTGTGATTATTTTAGACATGCTGAGCAACAGGGTGCATCTTTTGAAATGAACATGCTTTTTAGTTAAGTGTCTTTTTTCTTAGCACAGCCTGTGTGTGTGGTGTTGAAGAGAATAAAAAAGGTTTGTTTCTAATTACCAGGGTGCCCCAGGATCCCTTTTTAGGGATTGTTAGTAACTCAAAAGCACTGATGCCGCTTCATCTCTGTATTGAGTGGGGTTCTGTGGGACTACAAAACATTCACACTCAATCGCTGGATCATTGAACTAAGTTTACTTGTGTCAGAGAGCTGAGCCAGAGACTCAGTTTGTGCAACAGTATAGCTTAGATTAAACATGAGAAGAGCATTCATTAATTCTCACTAGCATTTATGAGTATATTTATATGATTGCCAATACTTCAAACAGGAAGCGCTGGCAGCCATTTTAGGATTCAGCTTCAGTCAAGCAACAGGCAAGCAGAAAACTGGGCTGAGAACAAGGAGAAAGCAGTGAGAAGGAGGGAAAGGCAAGGAGAAGGCACACAGAAAATGGGACTGAGAGCAAGGAGAAATTAATGAGAAGGACGGAAAGGCAAGCCGCAGGCAGCACAAAATGGTGCTGAGAGCAAGAAGAAAGCAGTGAGAAGGAGGGAAAGACAAGCAGCTGGCACGCACAACACCCCCAGTTTTTGTGTGCCTTCTCCTTGCTTTGCCCTCAAAGGCTGTGCACGGTGTGTGGCTGGATGCATGCACAGAGGTTGGATGCATGCAGGGGTTGGCCACAAGGCCTGACCACAGGCCAGGCCCTGCAGTCAACCACCCGGGTGCCTTAAAAAAACAAAGAAATTCACTGAAAGAAACAAAGGTTACAGGGACATCATAGTTAGGAAAAATAATTTACAAAACCCTTAGAATTTCACTAAGAAAACAAAGTTTACAAGGGTGAGGTACAGATTTTACCTGCACAAATCTTTGGAGATTCAGCTGTTATAGTAACCTTATTTCTAAAAACTGTAACTCATGCCCTGGCCATGCACTGCTAAATACCCAAGATATTACATCACTCATGACATTTTCTATTACATCAATGATAATGTCACTGCAACATTTGCAGTAAAATTACTGATGAGAAAACTGTGCATGATGAGGGCGCAAGGTATAGTTATCTTAGGGCACGAGTTATAGTTTCTTGAAATAACTCTAACTAAAACAGCTGAACTTCTATGGTTTTGTGTGTGTAAAAGTGTAAAATCTGATCCTGACTATAACGTCCCTGTAAACTTTGGATTTCCAATGAAAAAGAAAAATATATAAAAAAATAAATTTATATATATATATATATATATATATATATACACATATATATATATATATATATAATTCTGCAAAAACATGCAAATTGGTGCATCAAAATGGAGCTGGGCTGGCCTTATGTCTTGACATCAATACTCCGTTGATGAGTTCTATTGAGAGCAAAAGGCAATTTAGGATTGGTTTGATTCTGTACCAGGTGGTAATGGATGACACTTTACGAATCTAAAAGTTGTAAACCTTTGGCAAATGCTTAAATCCATTTCCTACTCTACAGATGTGCACACAGAGCAAGCAAAAGGCAGTGTTCACTTGGAATAATCTTCCTCAAAAATTAGGACTAACTATAATCCTCTTTCTGTTTTGCATTATTTAGGTTTCATTTTAAGCCTCTGACCAGTTTGGATTAACTTGTGTAAGTAGTCTTTCTTGTGTCTGAGCTTCTTAGCGTTGTCTTTGATGGCCCACCATGAGAGTTAAAGATATGTCAAGAGTTGCTTTTCCACTATTACATCTGTATCTGAATGACACTACATTAATTCAAAAGTTGCAGAACTTTGCATGGAATAGTAAATCCCTTGGTCATCATAGATTGCATTCTGCTAATTCAAGTTAACTTGGAATGCCCTCCATTTTAAATGGGTATTATGCACAGTTCCTCTTACTTGTTTGCATCACCATATCACACTAGCCTTCCAAGTAGTTTAATTCCCTTTCTCAAATTTAACCAAAGTGATCTTTAAATATGTTGGTTGTTTTTTGTCTGTTCTAACTAAGCGCCTGATGTACAAACCCATTTTGTGGTTGCAAATCCTGCGATTTGGAAAATAACGCAGTTTCCAACTGTTAAATGGCTTTTTGCTATGTATTAAACAGGTTCATAAGGCTCATAAGCAGGTCAGACTCATAAAACTAGCGAACGCCCCAGAAAGCCAAGTCATCATTTAGTGGGAAGAACACCAAGCAGGGCTATTCTAGATCTCTTCACAGGAACAACAGCCCATCAGAGGACTTCAGCAGACCTAAAGCCCACAACATAGGCAAATGCTCATCAGGCAAACAATTTAAGAATGATTTTGAAGGCCCCCAGTACAAATCTGTGTTGCTTAAAATCTGTAGCACAGATTTATGTTAAGGTGCCACTATACTACATATGTACTGCACACGTTGCTCATACACGTGTTGACATTGGAATTCAACAGCAAAACACATTTTTCACAACACGACAATAATTTTCTGAAGCTCTCTGACAAGAAAAAGGTCCACCCACGAAAAACTGTTCAACATCTACTGACAGACTACAGAAATAGCTGCCAGACGTTACATTCTATCACCAGGCCAGACATGAAATGTAAACTGTCCTTTGTGTCAAAAAAAGTGATCATGTGTAAAACTAGTTCTTTTTAGTTGGTTTTATATCGTGCAGTATATTTGACAGCACTGATTTATGCCATGTTAACTAAGTTGACTTGTTAATGCGGTTGGACTGATAGCTATCTGCATAGTTTTAAATGTCTTTTAAATGTTTTTTGTAATTAACCTATAATCCACTTGTGCAGTAAAGTAACATCCGATTCTGATAAACGACCAATCACCCTTGTCAGCAAGGAATGTGAAAACGCATTTAAAGTCTCATGTCAAAGGCTGTACAAGCCTAATTTAGCACGGGAGAGGGAATCTCTGACAAGTGTACCAGGTTCGCCAAAATCCTGGAGCTGGAGCCCATGACTCTATTACTAAAGTTAACAAATTGGATTAAACTTGCTAAACTTCTTTTTCTACTTTAGAAGTAAAGATAGAACTCAGGTTAAAAGCTTTCTAAACTAAGTTAAACATCTACAGAAGTTTAAACAGAAAGAAAGAACATGAGGAAAGGTTTAAAGTGAGAAGTTTGTTCCTATAAAACCTGGTCTACGAAAAAGAACGTCCAAATTCTTTAATCTTTTATCTTATTCAGATACATGGAAGGAGGCATAAAAACGCACAAGTTTTTATTCCTGAAAAGATGTGTATTGAGAATAGTATAAAAATATATCAAACAGCTGTGTGCACCCAGTTGAGTAGGGAGTATGCTTAATTTACTGTTTAGTAGGATCTTCTAACTATTGAAGATTTGAGCGTGTCCGGGACTTTATCTGACCTAAACCTCTAAACTAATGTATGTCTATTCTAGGTACAAGGCAGTGATTTGTGTTTATTAGACCTCATTCATCACTGTCATGTGTTGGAGCCCACAATATCTAGAATCAAAGAAGTTCAGCCTTACTACCCTTTGCCATCTTTGTGTTGCAGAAAGCAGTCCTTTGCCATTTAAACCAATGGCACCCTTTCCCTTAACATTATATATGTCTCCCCTAAAAAGGACCTATGGCAGGGAGCTGTATTTTGTTAAGTAAGACTTATGTTTTTAAATATTTCTTAACAGCTACACTTTCAAATTGTCATTTTGCTGTGGGTAAAGTTAGTAGACCCACTGGCTAACAGAGAGTTACCTGGAGGCATCCCAACCAGGCTAACTCTGAATGGGACTACCAAACTGGGTCATATAAGGTGTCACATTAATTGTGGCAGTAAAAGTGGCTTGATAGTCAAGTTAAAATCAGTGACACTTTTAAGGTTCTGCAAATTTTAGAAAGATGCCATGCTGTGCCTCTGCTAGTCCAGTGGCCTCACAAAGGCATACACACACACAGACAGCTTTCTGCCTGCCTGGGGAGATGTGTAAATGACTCTTAGGCTCAAGAATAAAGGCAGTTAACACAGAGTGAGGAGTCACCTACCCTGCAAGGATGGCCACTTGGGGTTTAGCCCAGAAGGCGAGCTTTGAAGGGAAAGCCACCATTGATGGGTCCGCCTGCTACAACACCCCAGAGCTGGATAACTTTTGTTTTTGTACAAAGAATGGAGACAGGGCCAGAGAGGGGAATCTCGGCCCCAAACTGGTTCTTCGGTGTGCGTGTAGCCCTCAGGTAGCCACACATCTAGGGTGGGCTACCAAGCTTCTGATAACTGAGGAATGGTCATGCCATCTTGAAAGGGGGAAGAATGTGACATTCTGGGGTAGCCAGATGACACACATCACAAGAATGTTGTCATTAGGTAGGAGAGATCCCAGCAACCCATTGGCTAGTGACCGTGTGATCCACTCAGGGCACTTTTTCTGGGAAAAATATGTCACCCCTGGCAATCTGATCCTCAGATCACTCTGGAATCTGAGACAGGACCAAAAAAGGACTGCCCCGTTGCCCTTGTACCTGCACAAAATGAGGCTGCACCACCAGAAGGACTGCATCTGCTGCACTATGGGCTAGCAAAGTTTGGACTGTGCCTAAGGCTCCTGGCTCAGGGAAAAGTTGATTCCCGACATCTAACCACAGCAGTGACTCCAAGGATCATTCGGCTGGTCTCCTGGAGCCAGCTCCAGGGACACAAGAGAGGAAAGGGCCCAAATCAACAAGTTGGTAACCAGTGCAGAAGTTTACCACTACCCATTGCCGGATGCTCAAGGACACAAATCTGAGATAGCCAAAAGTTGCACCAATGTCTGCTGAACCCGGGAGGACTTTCAGAGTCCGGATTCATCTTATCCTAGGGAAACTAGCCTCCCACCTAAGGATTATGCCACAATTGTGGTGCAGACTGATCACTAGCCCAGCATTTGCTGACCTAGTACTGCAATGCAGAGGACTTCGAGGGACCCTGATTCTGCGGCCAAGTTTGCCCCGTTAGACCCGGCATCCTTACAGAGGTCTTACCTAAGACTTTTTGTCTTTTACCTCCTATTTTTGCTGTATCTTTTTGTTGGCCTTAGGACTCTGAGCACTTTACCACTGCTAACCAGTGCTAAAGTGCATGTGCTTCTCCCCTAAACATGGTAACATTGGTGTATCCACAATTGACATATTTAATTTATATATAAATCCCTTATACTCTGACTTAGCACCTAAAACCTCTTGCCAAGCTCAAACTCCCCTTACCTTTCGTATAAGTCACCCCTAAACTAGGCCCTAGGTAGCCCATAGGGCAGGGTGCCATGTAAGTAACAGGCATGACATGCACTTTTAAGTTTGACATGTCCTGACATTGAGAAACTACCAAAGTAATTTTTCATTACTGTGAGGCCTGCCCCTCTCATAGGCCAGCATTGAGATTTCCTTAAAATAATTTTCAGCTGTCATTCCTGATCAGAGAGGAGGAGTTGCAGCATGTTTGGTATCATTGGAATGGTATTGATAAGTCATCTTTACTGGTAAAGGCAGATTTATTATTTCTATTTTAGAAAGGCCACTTTTAGAAACTGGGCATTTCTCTGTTCTCTGTGCCCTGCGTGCCGACAGCTTGCCTCCAATACACGCCCGGCCTGGGATAGGTGACAGCGATACATATGCATTCCCTTCGGATACCCACAACACAGGATACTCAACTGCATCTGCATTCA
Organism: Pleurodeles waltl; assembly: GCF_031143425.1. NCBI lineage: Eukaryota > Metazoa > Chordata > Amphibia > Caudata > Salamandridae > Pleurodeles > Pleurodeles waltl. Next base: position 1,281,989,029 of record NC_090447.1, on the reverse strand, counting down.
TCTGCATACTAATGAGTCTTCCTGGAGAGGAGGTTGGGAAGGGCTTCCACTTACACTTCAAAGGTTAGTGGCTTGAGCCCCACAAAAGGACTGATTACCTCCCACTGATAGTCTGGAGCTGGGTCTGGGCTGAAAGGGGGACCTGTGCACTTCAGAGAAACCTTTTGAAGTCATGCCACCACATTAAGGGCACTTTTTGATATAAATACTGGGTCTCTGATCTCAAAAAATCAGTACACTTCTGGACGCAAGTCAGCACCCTGCTGAAATTGAAGACTTTTGTGCTGGAGGAACACCACTTTGCCTTCCCTGACAGTTTCAAGGAATTGCTGTCCTCTTTTGCTGAGCTATCCTGGTGCTTGCTGACCTCTATCTTGAAGAAACACAGCCAGGAACCACTTCCAGAGTGACTCCAAGGGCTTTCTGACTTGCCTGTGCTTCTACTAGGCTCAGAGTGATTTCATTTCAGCCTACTGCCCGCTTTGTCAGGACTTCGGAGTGGCTTCATTTCAGCCTACCGCTCGCTTTGCAAGAACTTTGGAGTGGCTTACTTTCAGCCTGCTCATGTGATGCCTGGTAACAGAGATGCGCTGCACATGCTTGCAATTCCTAGGCTGGCGAGCCACACTCAGGCACAACCCTGCTTTCTGCCACAACTCTTGCCTGCCTCAATACCACCTTGCCTTCAACCCATGGCTGCAGCGATGCATTCCCTGATGGCTTAGACCCGAGAAGTCTCAGAGCTTCCGCTGTGCTCCCTGCAGTAAAGAGGCAAACACATTTGGAATTTGAATTCAATACTTGGGCCGGTCCCAAACGGCCCCAAACAGGTCTTCACTGTGCTCATCAAAGAGGGATAAACATACGCTTCTAAAAAACGGTAAAAGCTCTAAAAAAATAGCTCTGAACAAAGTGCGCTTATTCTTGATGTCCTTTAACATGAATGTTCATTGGAATTTTGTCATTTTGGTCTTGATCTACTCAGATAAATAATATTTATTTTCATACACCTACGTAGAGTCTTTTTGTAGTATTGCCAGTGTGGTTGCTACCGGTGTGTTGCACACACACTTTACACATTATCTTCTAAGTTAAGCCTGCCTGCTCTATGCCACGCTACCAGAGTATGAACACTGGTTAAATTAGGTTGTGTATTTGACTTACCCTGATTAGGATTGTGGTTCCTTCATGGACAGAGTGCATACCTCTGCCAACTAGAGACCCAGTTTCTAACCTTGGTGATCAGCTGCAAGGATAGGATTTGTGTTTGTGCAATACCATATAGTAACTCAGTGTTCACTACAACTGTAGACTTATACCAACTCAAACCTAACCCTTCTTATTGGCAAAATGTTTGTCTGCCCTATGCCAATTGGCATTTTTTTTTCAACTCTCCCTAATTGGCTTTTCGATTTTTTTTCTGTTCAAGTATGTCTCACTCTGGAGAAGCAATACCTGCACCTACAGTAATCGAATTTGAACTAACCACGTCAGAGTCTTACACTGTGCAACAGCTGAAGGATTTCTGCAAGGACTTTCAAGTGCCTACAAGGGGCCTTCCACCAGGAAGGTGGAACTACAGAAGGCTTTGAGGGCCTGGGAAGAGGCCCAGGTTGCAGGGGAGGACATCCCAGAAGAGGAGCAGGAAATTCTTGAGTAAGAGGAGGGTGACCTGATTTGGGATTCTCATGAGGAGGTGGACCCACCTGTGGAAAGGGCCAAATGTTTTCCAGGAGCATGAGTAGTTCCCAGACCAGGGAGCAGTCTCTCTTCCATGAACCCTTCCCCAGAGAAGCTGGCATACAGGAGGGAGGAAAGAAATCTCAGATTGGAATTTGCTAAATTGGAGCAGGCCCTTGAGGAAAAAAAACTGACTACTGAGGAAAAGAAGCTTGCCCATGAGCTCAGTTTGAGAGAGCTGGACATAAGAACCTTGGAAGTAGGGCCCAGCAATAGAAATGGTGGCAGCATACAGTCAGCGTCTTCAAGTAAGTCTAAAGTCCACACCCCAAAAGATGTGGTTCCCAGTTTCAGTGTGGGGGTGACAAGGGCAAGTGGTTGGCAGTGTATGAAGTGGCTTTAAGAGTGCACAGGGTCCCAGAGGAAAACTGGGGAGGTAGTCTTTGGCTGTACATGCACCTGGTGGGGAGGGGCACCATACTTACCTTAGAGGGGGAGAACCAGACCAACTACCCTGCTATGAGGGCCACCTAAGTCCAGACGTTTGGTCTGCCACCTAAAAAATACAGGCAAACATTCAGGGCTAGTCACACCTCAACTCAAACATAGGTAGATTTTGTAGATTATGCTTGTAAGGCACTGAAGAGCTAGCTAAAGGGCAGCAATGTTAATAATTTAGACGGGCTGTACAACTTGTTTTTGAAGGAGCACATGCTTGATAGTTGTTTTACAGAGCTATGCCAACACCTGGTGGATAGCAAGCTGACTGATCACAGGAAGATTGTTGAGGAGGCAGACATCTGGGTCAGCACCAGAGTGCCCACAAAGGTATCTGGGAGGATTCTCAAAAAGCTGGTCAGGGTTCCTACCAGAAGAAAGGGGGAGGGGATAAAAAGAAGAAGTTATCGAAAGGCCCACAAAACAACTCACAAGGGAAAGAGTTTGGTTCTCATTCTCAAACTACCCTGACAAAAGTCAGCACCCAAAACATCCAAGTGCTTTGAGTGCGGTGAATATGGACACAACAAGGGGGACCCCAAGTGTCTAAAAAGAGCACACCCTTCCTTTGGAGGTAAGAACCCAAGGGTGGCTAGCATAGTGCTGGGGAGGAATTTGTCTCAGTTAATGGGGGCAGTTTAGTGGGGATACCCTAGTTTCGCTGAGTAACAGTGAGATGGTTCCTAATACTAATGTGCCATCAAATACTACCAAGTATAGGCAATGGGTCACCAACAATGGGCAAGGTGTTGAGGCTGTGAGAGACACAGGTGTCAGTATGACTATGGTAAGGAGTCAGATGGTGTCACCAGAACAGGTGATTCCCAATGCATTCCACTGAGTTGTGGTGTCTTACAACAGGGAGGGTCACTATCCAGTGGCCCATGTTCCATTTGATTTGGGAGGGGAATCAGGTATTCTGAAGGTTGGTGCAAGCCCTGCCATGCCTGTGGACTGTTTTTTTAGGTAATGACCTAGAGTCCTCTGCCTCAAGAAGGTGAAACTTAAGGCTAATGTGGAGATGTTGGGGTTACCTGATTGGATCTGCGCTACCACAAGGTCCATGGCTTCCCGGGAGGGCAGTCAAGAAGGGCTGAAGTCTGGAACAATGGCACAGCAAGCTGATAATAAAGGAAAAGGCAGGGGATATAGTAAACCAGCCCCTGAGTGTACCCATAGTCAGATGGATGGGGCACCCCTGGCGGCCGCCCCGGAATCCACTAAGGTGGGCATTGCTTCCCTTAGGAGCCTGCCCACACCTCCTGACTCGTATGTAAAAGGTGGACTCATCAAGGAGGAGTTCTGTAGGACACAAAGGGAGTGTCCAACCCTTGAGGGCATGAGGTGACAGGCCAAAGCCCAAGCAGCAGGTGATGTCTCTGGGAGCTATCACATTTACTGGCAGGATATCCTCCTTTGCAGTGAGTCTAAGGCTCCTGTGTATGGGAGAACAAGTGCCCCCCCAATGCTCCAGGGCCTTCCTACTGGAGCTGGCTCATGAGGTCTTCCTGGGTGGACACTTGGGTCAAGAGAAGCCCTTTGCAAGCCTTGTCCCCCACTTCTTTTGGCCTAAGATAAGGACTTTCTCAGATGCTTTCTGCAGGGCACAAAGGGAGTGTCCAACCCTTGAGGACATGAGGTGAGAGGCCAATGCCCAAGCAGCAGGTGATGTCTCTGAGAGGAATCACATTTACTGGGAGGACAGCCCCCTTTACAGTGAAGCTAAGGCTCCTGTCCATGGGAAAACAAGGGCTCTGGTAGCCCCCAATCGCTACAGGGCCTTCCCACCAGAGCTGGCTCATGAGATCCTCCTGGCAGGACCTTTGGGTCATGACTAGCCCTTTGAAAAGCTTGTCCCCCACCTCTATTGGCCTAAGATCAGGACTTCCTCAGACACGTTCTGCAGGACCTGTGTGACCTGCCATGCCAGTGAGAATACAGGGCAGAAGCTGAAAGCTCCCCTGGAACCACTGCCACTTGTTAGGACCCCCTTTGAGAAGGTGGGCATCGGCATTGATGGGCCTTTGGATATCCCGACCACTTCTGGTCACAGGTTTATCCTGTTTCTGGTGGATCATGCCACACGGTACCCAAAGGCCATCCCTCTGAGGACCACCACTGCACCTGTAGTGGCAAGGATCCTGGTGGAGATTTGTACCGGGTGGTGTTCCCCAAGGAAGTGTTGTTTGACAGGGGCACCAACGTCATGTCTGCATACATGCAGTCTGTGTGAAAGATGTGTGGGGCCCCCTCCACACCTCACCACCCTCAAGACCCTGAAGTGTATGATCAGAAATCTGCCTGAGGGCCTCTGTGCTGTATCACTTCCATGAATGCAATTCAAATCAGATTTACAAGTGAACCCACAATGGTTCATAGGTAAATGCCAGAGATCCTTCCTTTAGTTACCCTTTCACTTTGACCAAACTGGTAATCCAGGAAGTCTTCTCTACTTCAGCATGAGAAGGAAATTGGCCTATGCCATTAGAAACACAGAATACCAAGCATGTGCCTTGATCATGGCTCTTTTATGTGAGAAGCATCATAATGACTGACATGCATGCATGTGTGCTCTCAGCTTCATGGAACTTATGGCACACATTTATGCTGTCAGCTTCATCGCAGTAGCAAACACAGCTGTCACCACCACTGTGTGAAAAGGGCGGTTTATATGAGGTGAAGTGATGGTCACTACTAACTGTTGGGCAATTTCATAATGTTGGAATAGGCTGGACGTGTGCTTTGTTGCCAGTACAATATTATTGCCTTTAAAGAACTCCACAAGTTTGTCCACTCTCTGAAGGTCAGGGCTCCTGACGGCTGGAATGTCTCTTAGGCTTTAGTCTTGGACCAGCCTGGTACTCTCAGAAGCTTCTAACTTATTCCATTGTTCTGCAGCTTCCCATTACCCTTTACCATTAACGACAGCTGACGTGTGATTTGTAGAAACAGCTGGGAAAACATCTACTGCACCGCTTATGGAATGAAATGAAGCAAATACAACTCTCTCCTGCTATATTATTATAATAAATGGACTGGATAACTAAGAGGATACATATTGCAAGAACCAGAATGCTTCTGTTAAAGATAGTTCAAATTTGTGGTACAAATGTCTGTGGAAAACTCAGCTTTCTTAGTTTCTTTCTGTATCCAGAAACCTAATATTGGCCAGCAGAATTTCTGTGTCTGTCTGAATTTCCATGAAGAGACTGTGGGGCCTATGCACAAAAGTACATTTAGATATAATATGCAAATTTACTCTTACACTTTGTAGTAAATGTACTACTTTTTGCTATTCACCATTTCCAAGTGTAAATTTAAAAGAAGGTGTAGACTTACATGTCTCCAACCCCTGAAACTAGGGATGGAGCCAAGTTTAAGAGTGTAAAGTTACCATAGCTAAAAAGGACTCAAAATAGTAGTAAATGTACTCCAGCTTGGACTTGGAATAATGTTAAAACAAACATTTAATTACATGTTATATATGTGTAGGAAATCCACCTTTTCTGCATGGTCACCCTGAATTTTCTACCTTTTGCTGGATCCATATTTTTCTAGCTTTAAGTACTTTACACCTGAACAAAAGTAGCCCCCTTCAAACATGGTTATGTTGGTCTAGTTCTAATTAGACCCTCTAGGTTGTCTACAGTTCAACCAGATTAAAAAAACACGTTTGGCAGGTAAAAACCTTTCATTTAAATATTAATATGTAACCCCTATTTAAACCTGGAAGCCCACACAACAGGGTGCATGGTATTTCAAAGTAGCAAAAAGAAATCCTCCTTGGCTAAATTAAATAAACCACAGTGAGGACAGACACTAAGATATTCATCAAATTAACTTTTTTTACTATTGAATCTTTTAAAATCATAACATGCAAAGATAGATTGATACTAGGTTTTCCTTTGCCACTGTTCCCATGAACATGCATATAAAAAGGCTATTCGTTTCTTTTTGGTTTGGGAGCACCCAATAGCTTTACTTAGTATATAAAAGTAGGGCATGAAGATATTTAATGTTAACATGCCATTACCATGACTAGCACATAAAACAATTTTCACCGTAGGAAGGCAAGCTGAACCGTAGAAAAACACTGAGAAATTATACTAAATACTAAGAATACACCTCTGAAACAGGACCAGAAAAAAGTAACCAAACAACTATTTTTAATAGTTATTAAATCCAATTGAATGGTGAAGTCACATTGTTTCAAGGAAAAGTTACTTTTATAAAGTTAAATTCTCTCTGCCAGGATGTTAGTTTGCATTGGCTCTGCAGCTTCCCCCAGTGAGTGATTAGCCTTCAATTAGTGTAGAATATGTGTAAAATATGTCATGGCCTCTAGAGGCTGGGGGGGGGCACCTCCTCGAGCCTCATCAACCTTGTGGACCCCATCCCTTGGGACCCAATTCCTGTGGCTGGATTTACTTTTTAAGGGCGGGGAAGTGCGAAGCCTAATCCTCTAGAGGCCACGGAGTCCCCTTCCCATGTGTGCAGATATTCAACAAAAGTGGAGGGGATGTGAGTCCACTGATCCCTGAGCCTTATTCCACTGCATCAAAGGCATTTTAAAAGGGAGGTTGTGCACCCCCGTGCTGATATTGGCTCTAGGGAGAGATTCTGTATAGTGCATTGGGGGACCCCTCCACAGGACACTGTGGTTTGCATCCTGGAAGAGTGAGGGCATACCCTGCCCACACTCTCCCAGGCAGGGAAGTCAATTTGACTCCTACCCAGCTGGAGCAGTAAATAAAAATGCTGCTCTGGCCCAGATGGGAGCAAAGGAAAAAGGCTGGCTCCTACCAGCTTGGTGCTGGCTGGGGTTGCAAGGCCTTAAAGTACCTCCTTGCCCCGTGGCCCACAATGACACCTGGAGTATGGGTGCCCTGGGTGGGCATCGGGGCACCCACCTACAAATAAAGTGGCCAGCTCCTACAAGGTGAGGTGGCAGGGCCTGTAGGGGTCCTGAGGATCCGCAAAGAGCCTGCAAATGACTGGCACTGTGGGTGCCCTGGTGGGCACCAACTTACACATAAAGTGGCCAGCTACCGCAAGGGACGCGGGGGCTCTGGGGCTCCTCCCCGGCCCTAATGACCACAGGAAGTGCAGATGTGCTAGGAGGGGTACATACCTTAAAATAGGAAAATGGCCAGTTCCCTCAAGGGGAGCCAACTTAAATTTAACATGTGGGTGTCCCAGTTGGGCACCGGGACACCCATATAAATATAAGAAAACAGAATAATAAGTGAAGAGCAGAAGCTGCTAATTTATTATTCACTGCTCCTTCTCGAGTGCCTCATACTGCCCTGTGAGGTATATTTACATTTTTCTTTTAGCTTGGTGATGTCCCATTAAAGGGTAGGAGCACACCAAGTATTTTTTATGTTGTGGGGAGTATCAGGAAGAGCAGCAACCCCCAGGTAACATTTTTTTAAAAAAGCAAGTCTCCTGGGTTATTATATCCATGACCCAAAGACAGCTTCCCATATTTTTAAAGCAGTTCTAGCTGGAGCTCTATGTTCTTCGGCTGGAGTGCAACAGGCTCTTGTGGGTGTTTTTATGATTTCTTTTTAGGTCAAGTGCGCAAGCGCTCTGGTCTGTTGTAATCTATCTGTGGGATTTAACCACACCAACCGCGTGCCCATCACTATCACTTGTTCATGGGCTTGGCTTTATGAAATCCTTTGTTATCATTGGTAAATGCTCTACGTTTGTCCCTCCTTGGGGCAGTTTTGTTACTTCCTTGGCCATCGACTCTGTTACATGGATAATTGCACATTTGCAGATACGTTTGACTGTGACTGAACTTCTTTTTCTTTGGCGCTTTGAATCGGCTTGCTTATGTCAACTGTTTTACTTTTCATTTTCAATTTATGTGGCAAGAAAAGTCCAGTTAGGAATTTACAATGCTAATAGCTCTAACTCGAGCAAACGCAAGGCCTCTTGCATTGCAAATGCTTGTTTAACATAGTTGTTTCAGCCCACAAAATGCAATCATAACAACTATGTTAAAAGAAAGACATACGACATGTTGATTTTATTTTTTAAATTAGAACTTTATAAAACATTTTCTAATAGTGCGTGTTATTAAAAATTGCATTGTGCAAATCACTAACATATACATTTGGTTATAGGGAGCTTGCAGGGGTTTGGGCTCGGGCTGCCAGTGGGGGGTTGATGCAGGGCCTGGGCAAGTTCTGCAGCCAACCCCAATGCCTTGCATGGCCTTTGGTGTGGGGTTATCTTTATGTATTGTAATAAAATATTACTTTATTAAAAAAACACATTAGAAATTCACTGTAAAAAAACAAAGGTTGAAGTGACGTTATAATTAGCAGATAGCAGCAAAGGCCTGGTGTGCTTCGGTGTCACTCACCTTAGTCAGATTTCAGGGAGCAGCGCCATGTGTAATGCATGTATGCGATTGACGTAAAATAAATGAAGGATAAGGCAACATATGAGCTGCTGTAACATAAGAAAAGTCAGCATTGGGCTTTGCTGCTATATGGCAACTAAATAATTTAACGCTCACCTAAACTACAGTGTGGGTGTTTTCTTTCATTGCGAATGGAGGATGTGTTTTGGATATTGATGGGCACACATACCTGTACATGCACTGCCGTTTGTGGCAGCCAGAGGAGCCTCAAGTGAGGTATGTTTCTAAATTCTAAAAAACTACTACTGTTTTTGTTCCTTTTTTCTATAATAACTTTAGAAAAGCAGTTTGTGAATAGCAATGAGCATACTAATTGGTGCGGACTGTCTGTTATTCCCTAAACCCCTCATAACCATCCCAGAGCTGCTTCCATTGAGGAATACGTTTTCACAATTTTCCAGTCACTCCTCTGATCCATCACACATTTACTACTCAGGAGTAAGGTTGCATGTCTGGGGGTCTCCTCATGAAAAGAGAGGAGAAGTGAAGGTGGAGGTTTACACTTGTAGGTTTGTGAATAGCATTTTGTAATACTTTAGCAACACTACTGTAATACCACCAAAGTGCTACAAAATTAACTTTGTGAACAGACCCTAAGCATTTTAATGAAGGCTAGAATAAAACTATTAGGAGCATGAACCATACACAAAAGAAACATGAAGTAGTAAGAAGACTATTGCAGCAGTGACTGAAACCTGGCAGGAATGAGACACATCAGTAAAAAAGAGTATTTGCCTGGTTATGGTCATAAGCCCATTGGTTTTCAGATGGTATTTACAGTCAATTGAAACTTGAAGAAAGGATTTAAATAGTTTTGATTATTTAGATGCAACAACATTTTGTAATATTAGGATGTGCTTTTCCTCTCCAACATGATTCCCACCATTGCCAAAAGAACTTCAGAAAAGGTCAAACTCGGGACTTATAGAGGTCTCTGCAAATTCTAGTTAATGCATATAATTTGAGATCAAGATTTTTAGGGCAGCTCTCTTTTTATATATAATGCTCTACGCCAGTGAGCAAAATGACGGGAGTTCAGAAAACTCTAGCATTTTCAAAACTAATAATATAATGTAAATTGTTAGTTATTTCTTATTTTTACAGTCTGATTCACAAGTGGTAGGGCTAGGCAGTGCTGGCCTGTGTATAACGGTGCATACAAATCATTGCTCGATAGGAGCAGGGCTGCTTAAAATGCCTAACAATTCTAATTTCGGCAAAAAACAAACTCTTAAAATGCATTTTAGTTTCTTGGGACCTCTAAAGAATTCTGTGTCATGTCCTGTTAACCTCAGTGAAGCTATAGATCGCATGTGAAAACAGAGTTTTAGCTTTGGGAAATTAGCCAAATTATACATTGAATCAAGCGCAAAAACACAATCCTACATCTGCTTTCTAAAATTACACTTTCAAAAACATGTTATGGGACAATTAGCACAGGACATAAATTGAGCAATTATAATTGAGAATATTTTACAGCTCACAAACTATTGGGATGTAGCAAACAGATTTTACTATTATATATCCCACAATGAACAGAATACGTTTGTACGACTTTCACTGTAAAAACAGTGGTCATATTCTTAAAGAAAGCAGTACATCTGGACCCAGAGGTTTATGATCTTATATGAATGTGGGTGTATTAATTTCAATTTCTTCAGGTTACACCTGGGAACTTCAGCCAGACTCAGCTTTCCAGGCATAATGCAAGAACGATCTAGTGAATTCCTTTTGAGAATACACATAAGTATTTTATTACATGCAAAACAAAAATCTGAGCTAGTGCCAAAGCACTTGCCTTTTAGGTTTTTTGATCTTCCCTGGGATATTTACCCTGTTGAGAACCACATTCCCTTATACCAAACCCACCTTTGGGGTAAGGAGTGTAGCCTTCCCCTTATTACCAAAAGGGATTTTCTGCACTTGGCAAAAGTCGATTTCCACAAAGGATTGAATGGGCCAGAAGATGGTGTGTGAATATCCACAAAAGTTTATGTTTGTACACGCACATACACCACAGAAACCTTCATGTCCTACAAAGGAGCAGATTTACTAACAATGAAGCTGTGCTAGTAAATCCATTTACATATGCATGGACAACTTTTCTGAATTCAAAAAGTGTCTTTCTCTGTGTAAGTCTATCTTTTACGTCCAAATATTTTCAAGAATGGGGCCAAATGTGCCTTGTGTTTAATGTGCTGTATTGGTGAAGTCTGCATGATATTCCATCCAAGTCATGCATTAAGAATTACACTGCCAGAAATATAGACCTGGCAGAATTTCCTCTTTTGACTGCAATCACATTCCTAATTAAGCCTCCGTCTCTCTGGAATTCATCAATCATACCAAATATGAAATTCAGCCAGAAATATATTTAACAACGAGAGAAAAAGGAACCACTGCAAAGCAAATCCTAAAAAGGAAGATTGTGTCAAAACAGGTCTTCGATTTCCACACCGCAAAGAACCAGCGTGGGTAATTAAAGGATTTCAGAAAGAGGTTGTTGGCCACATATGGTATGTCTCATTTGAAAGTAGAATTCCCATCCTCTTTTTTTATATCAATATTTCCAACTCCTACTCCACCAAGGGCCTCCTCTTTCACTTTTATTTTTATTTTTGAGGTCCAGGGGGGAGTGATCCTCTGAAAAGTATGGAGCAAAGTGAATATGGAGTTAGCTCCTAACGCTGGAACTGCTTGTATTTTCCCTGTTTCACTCACATACATTTGAAAGCGGAGGAAGCAGCAAACTGATCAGCCTTGTGGGTCTGCAGCCTTCCTAATAACCAAAAACATCAGGGAAGCAGCTGGAGTATGAGCAGTGAGCAACAACTCCTCAAGAAGCACCGAAGGCCACTCAAAATGGAAGAATGGGGGAAGGATACTCATGTTCCAGCAGCTGAACTCGATGATTCCGCACATCTACAGCCTGAGGTAACTCAGTGTAGGAAGAATGAAGACATGCCTGACGAAGTTGGCCATGGAGATGTAAAGGTCATCGAACGCGGTGCAATAAGAGGCTCAGACTAGTGGTTAAAGTGAACATGTTGGTTAACTACTAGGAAACAAAAAAGTAAGGCCACCATTAGGAGGACTCAGAAATAGACTAATACACTACTAGTTCATAACTCTCTACTGTCTCAGAGGATCATTTCAGCTCACTTGTGTTCTCAGGTTTAATAGCGATTGCCTCCCAGGTCGCCAATGCCTTACCCCTAGTTTCATACCCTTCATTGATGCTTCCACTGCTGCTCCCCAGGTTGCCTAGCCTGAGTGCCCAATGGATGTATCATTATGGCAGTGGAGTGTAGAACGTTCTTCCTAGTTTTTGCAAAATCAGGTATATCTTGTTTTTGAAAAAGTCTGTAAGGTTTTAGGAGAATTATGTGAATTTAAAGATACTTTTGTGACATATATTTTATAGCAGTCTAAGAGAAAATCGAATGCAAAAAGGTTTCACCATTCAACCACAAGGCACGTTCTCTACAGCAAATCTTTCACTCTCCAGGAAATAATGTAACACTTGGAATGCAGTGGGACTTCTCAGCACTCAAATTTCTCCCCACTACTCAAAAAGGTCACAAGCTGTTTTCTCAAGAGATGCCATCTCAAAACCAGATATGACTATCAACAGCAATAAAAAAATTAATCTGCTCCAAATGCCAGGTCCTTGAACCATCTCCCCCTCGCTGCCTGTCACCTCTGCCAACTCCGCTTGGGTTGGTGCAAGTTGCTGCCTGGTTTTTGCCCTTTTTACCCTGCTTGTGTCCCCAATGTGTAGTGCGTTGGACCCCACCTGCTGCCCTTTTCCTGCCATTTCTCTCCCACACTTCCCCGCTCACCTGCCCCCCTCTGTGCCCTTACCACCCTAGGACCTGCTTAATGGCAATCGCAGCGTGACCCTACTGAGCAGGTCCTTGAACCAGCTGCCCCTCGCTGACTGTCACCTCTACCAACTCCGCTTGGGTTGGTGCAGGTTGCTGCTTCGTTGTCTCCCTTTTTTCCCCTCCTTATGATCCCTGTGTGTGGCGTGTTGGTCCCCGCCGCCTTTTTCCCATCATTTTTATCCCACTATTCCCCACCCGCTCACCTCCCTCTGTGCCCCTTACACCCCAGGACCTACTTAATGGCAAGAACTTGCAGCGGGTGCGCTGCTAGCATGCCAAAGGCAAGCCCATCTGCACCCGTCTGTGCCTGGACCGTGCCCAGTGCCAGGAACCCTGGCCCCCCACGACCCACCAATATTCCACTGTTGAGCTCTGGGTCCTGGACCCCAAGAACTGAGAAAACAACTGCTACATTACCTCCTCCCGGATCACGGTTGGACCCTTCACCTGCCTCCAATGCCACTTCACCTGCAACACTGCGACGTACACCGCTCTTGCACCACCGCCCTCCAATCCCAAGAAACAACTTCAATGTATACTGCTCAACGCAAGGTCCCTTTGCAAATACGCCATGGAAATATGGGACACCGTATCCACTCTCAGACCGGACCTGATGTTCATCACTGAGATCTGGCTCACATCTGCCTTGACCGCTGACATCACCTGCACCACCCCCCAAGGCTACATACCGATCCACAAAGAGCCCCACAACAAGCACGGAGGAGGCATTGCCATCATGCATAAGAACAACCTCTTGTGCACCACCTTCGAGGAAGAGGTGTCTCACTTCATGGAGCACCTAAACCTACTCATCTAAACCAATGCCTGATCAACCATCAGGAAACCCTCATGTACAGATCCCCGGGGCCATGCCCTGCCTTCTGCAAGGCCATCGCTGACCTCATTGCCCCCCCTATCCATCGACTCGACGACTACATATTCTTAGGAGATCTGAATTTCCACCTACATGACCCCAATGACCACAACTCCACCAACCTCCTGGACAACCTAAGCAATACTGGACTCAAACAACTAGTCACTAGCCCCACACACACCACAGGACACACCCTGGACCCCATCTTTACAGCCTGTGCTAAAACCAAGTTCTCCCACACAAAGGAGCTCACATGGACCCACCACCACCTGGTACACTTCGCCATAACCAGCAGACCAGAGCCGTCCAACACCCCTCCACCCCATTCCTCTACGCAGATGGAGAAAAGTCACAGAGATCCAATGGACCACTGCCCTCCACTCCAGCAAAACCATCATCTCCAGCAACCTTGAACAAGAAGCCTGCAATCTATCTGAACGGATCCTCAAAGGTGACAACAAGGAACTCCACCTCCGGAAGATCCAGCAAGCCTGCAAGGTGGTTCACCCCCAAACTACACACACTCAAGAGAGAATGCAAATGCCTAGAAAGACAGTGGTGCAGTAGCAGGGACCTCGCAAACCGCATCACTTTCAAAGATGCTCTAAACAAGTATCATTTCTGCCTCAGAGAAGCAAAAAAGGTCACCCTACATCTTCGAGAAAATCTCCAACCGCCCGAAGGAACTATTCAAGACCATCAAAGAGTTCTCCTGCCTAGCAGCCACCAAAAACACAGTCCAACCCACTCAGACCCTCTGTGACTCGCTAGCTAACTACTTCATGACAAAATCACAGCCATCTACAGAAACTTTTACCCCCAACCCACCAGCATCGAACACCTACTGATTCCATCTGGTGACTCCCTCAGCCACCTGATCACAAACTGGAAGCCACTATCCACCCAGGAAACAGCAGCCCTCATGACTTGGACAAACTCCAGCTCACCCAACGACCCATGCCCACATTACATCTTCAACCCGGGCCAGAAGGAAATGAACAGCATCTTCTCTCCCATCCTCAACACCTCCATCAGGACTGCCACCATTCCCAAAGCATGGAAGCAAAAAGAGGTGAAGCCGCTCCTGAAGAAACAATCTGTCTACCCCAGCAAACTCAAAAATGACCACCCATTTCACTGCTCCCCTTCCTAGCCACGGTCCTGGAAAAAGTAATCAACAAACAGATCTCCGAACACCTGGAAAGACACAATCTACTAGACTCCTCCCAATGCGGCTTGCGCTTCAACTACAGCACTTATCGCCGCAACAGACAACATCATGTCCCTCCTCGACAAAGGAGAGAAGGCAGCTTTGAGCCTCCTCTACCTCTCTGCTGCGTTCAACACCATCTCCCACTACACCCTCACCTCCAGACGCTGTCTCATTGGGATCCGAAGCAATGCTGTCAAATGGCTCAAAGCCTTTCTCATAGGCCACACCCAGTGAGTCCGCCTCCCACTTTTAACCTCAGAACCTAAAAGCGACATATGCTGCGTGCCCCAGGGATCCTCACTCAACCCTGCCCTTTTCAACATCTATGTGACGCCGTTGGCCGAGATTGTTTGTCACCATGGAATCAACATCATCTCATACGCAGACAATAGCCAACTCATACTCTCCCTCTCGGAAGACCATGCCACCCCCAGAGACAACTTCAGCAACTCTATGACACACATTGCTGAATGGATGAAATCCAACAGCTTGAAACTGAACACGGACAAGACAGAAGTGATCATCTTTGGAAGCAACCCTTCCCCTTGGGATGACTCCTTGAGGCCTTCCACGCTCTGACAGCCCCTTACCCCAACTGACCATGCCTGCAATCTCAGCATCATCATTCAACGGCAAACTCATCTTCAAACAACAGATAAATGTAGTGGCCTCCTCCAGCTCCCACAACCTCTGCATGCTACGGAAGATTTTCAGATGGATCCCCATCAAAACCAGAAAGACGATCACCCAAGCCATCATCACCTGCAGTTTAGACTATGGGAATGCCCTTTACATCGGACTCCCCACCCAGCTCTTCCACTGCCTCCTAACTGTCTAGAATACAGCAGTGAGACTCGTCCTGGACCTCCCCAGATGGACTCGTATCGCCCCACACCTCAGTGGTCTCCACTGGCTACCTGAGCACAAGAGGTGCAAATTCAAAGTTCTCACCATTGCATACAAATCCCTCCACAACATCAGATGCAATCTCATCAACCACAAGCTCTCCTTCCACCAGCCCACCAGGGAACTCCGTTCAACAACTCTTGCCCAAGTTCTGAGAGTTTGACGCAGCCACAGCGGAGGGTGATCCTTCTCCTAACTCGCTGCCAAGATCTGGAACTACCTCTCCTCCCACCTGTGCACCACTATGCACATCCTTCTCAACTTCAGGAGAGAGCTCAAGACATGGCTCTTTGGGAAGTAGCTACTGATTTGCAATGACAACCCACAGCGCCTGGATACCCCCCCCGGGTGATAAGCCACACTTAACAAAATCTAATGATTGATTGATTGAAATGCAGATATAGAAGCCAATCCCACTTTGCGCAATATCCACTCAATATTGGCTAACCTATGAAACAGTCCATTAAAGGGAGAAATGGAAGGTATTCAAAAACCCAGAAATGATTTTTGGCCTGATGTACAGACATTTTGTGGTCGCAAAATCACAAGGTTTGCAATGGCAAAATCATTTTTTATTATGTACTAATCCCATTTTGTGACTCAGTAACAGATTGCCAAATCCCAAAATAGGTTTAGAAGAGATTTGGAAGGGGGTTGTTTAGGGCAACCCTTCCAAATAGTGATTCATTAAGGTAGGTATCAATGTTCTGCAACCAAAATCCAGTCACAATACATTTAAGGGTGGGAGGAGCTCACAGAGTTCTAGTCCATGGAATTCCACAGTTAGCTAAAAACTCTGAAATTCTGTGGAGTTCTGTGTGCCATGGAATGCCGCCTGCCCTACCAACTTGGCCTGAATGCGGCCGATCTCGCAAGCACTAAGCAGGGCCTGACGCTACTTAGCACTTGCGAGATCAGGCTCATTCAGGCCAGGGTTTTATGCCAAAGGCTGCGAAAGCTGATGTTTCAGGCCTCTTGTGCTGATAGAGCCTACTGGCCTGGAGCCTGCTGCTCTCAGCCACACCTGCACACTTACCTTCACCAATTGCCTTCCTTCACAAAATTGCTATGGAGGGCCAAGCACATCCCCTGTCTTGCACCAGCCTTGCAATTGCTTCCTCTGCCCTCACACACAGCCTCATGTCACCCTTTCTTTAGGGCCCAGCACTAGCAGCATCAAACCAGCTCACCACCAGCAGCCTGGCATTTTCACAAAGTGCCTAGCCTTGCTTGCCACTGTGCTTTAAGGCACTCTCTCAGGCCACACACATCTCTGTCTGGTGGGGGCTGCCGGACTACCGCTCAGCACCTGATGCTCCCCTGATCTCAAGCTCTCCCTGCTGACCTCAGCACCATACCCCATAACACCACTTTCTTTTTCAGGGACTCTGGGGAGACAGGCTCTTTTCAAGTGGAGCTCTGACTGCAAGTTTCCTTTTTTCCAAGCATAGACCCCACTACATATGCAAATCTTGTTCATGCCCAGTGCCGGTCCCCTTGTGCACACGTGGAAGAGAAAGCAAAATGAGGGTCATCTGACCTGAATGCTGTCCGGGTCCAGGGTCTGTGTTGCCAGTGGCCTGGCTCTCTGCCTTCCTCTGCGCCCAGGCTGCTGAGGACAGTGGAAGGAGGGATGCCTGAATCCGGAGCTTGTGCCGGTGCAGCCCCTCAGCAGCAGCTTGCAGCAACTTCACGCTGCTGACTGGCAGAAAGCAAAGCCTTAGCTAGGGGTCTCCTTGCCTGTCATAGGGCAAATGTTGTCTTCATTTTGGCTGGGAGTAAAGTGCAGCCCACACAGTGGAAGTGCAGTGCGCACACCAGTAAGCTCCGCTCCCCTGCTGGGCTAGTGGAGTTTCTGGCTAAACTCCTTGCTCCACGTGGAGTGCAGAGTGTTAAAAACTCTGTTAACTCTGCCAGTGGAGCGGAGGTTACCGCCCACCTCTAATAACATTGACATTTTATCAACATCTCACAGTAGGCGGTAACCCGTTTATAAATAGGAAGGGATCCCATTGGACCCTTTCCTCCTTGTCAATGTTAAACAAAACGTTTGTTGGGGAGTAGACAGAGGTCCACTCTCAACTCTCAAAGAAAGAAAAATATTTAAATGTCACCCTGTTTCCTTTCAGGAATACAGACCGTATTAAAAGAAAATATTATTTTTTTATAATGTATTCACAGACTCCACCAAGCCAACATCCCTGTGATGGCGTCTAATCGAAGTGAAGTGAGCCACAATTTGTGGCCTATCTCATGAATATAGATGACGTACATAAGACCTAATGATTCAGATATGCTAAGTTATGATGGAACAAATGCAAGTCAAGCGTTGAAAGCCTCCATCACAGATGATTTAACAAGGGCTCAGTTCTAGGATATGATTAACAAAATTTGATTCATTCCAGAACATTCAATCTGATGCCTGTTAAAAGTACACAGAGTTGCCTAGGCATGCCTTCTTGTAAGATTTCCAAATAAAATATGAGTGAATGGCAACAAAGGTGCCGACGTAGAGGAAACGTAAACAGTACAATTTGTGACCATGGAGGCATCTGAACAACAGGTGACCTCCCTCCTTGTAAACAACAAGACATAGACTATCTGCAAAAGATTTATATCAAGCTTATTGCCATGCTCCCTGGTGGGAGATAGAGGACCTCTTAGGTCTTTGAAAATTACTTTTCTATTGCATGACCTCATGATATTGAGGAACGGATTATAGAATGTAGAATATATATATATATATATATATATATATATATATATATATATATATATATATATATATATATATATATATATATATATATATATATGAGAGAACTCTGGGTAGTTCCCAAGGTTAGGTGGGGAGCAGCTCCAGTAAGGAGCACCCTGCAACACCAGTGACACTCTAGATTTGCTCACCTCAAATGTCTGTTTATCTAGCAAGGTTTTTAGGCATAGTGTCAGCACAGTGCTATCCACGCCGAGCTAGATACAGCTCGGCTGGAATGACACTGTGTCAATCCTGTGCTTAAAGATTTTGCTGTACAAATATCAAAAGACTTTGTCCCTATCTATCTCGGGGGGGATAGCATTATGCTGGTCCTATGTTTAAAAACTTTGCTAGATAAATAGACATTTGAGGTGAGCAAATTTAGAGTGTCACTGGTGTTGCAGGGTGTTCCTTATCGGAGCTGCTCTCCACCTAAACTTGGGAACTACTCAGAGTTCTCTCTTCTTTTTTGCATAATTTATGCATCGCTCTAACCCTGAAAAGGCTTTGTTTTGAGATATATATGTATCATATTGTGTGACAATTGTCTTTTGAAACAGCATGCGCTTTGATTAGATCAAGCTTAGAAACTTATCAGTTTTAACAGGAAGACAGTGGTAGCCCAAAAAATAAAGCTAAAGACCCAGCATGAGGGACTAGGGAAGTCTGAAGATTCTCAAAGATAAAAATATATATTTCTGTTCTAAAACAAAAACAGAAGTAATGGAGATATGCGCTAACTTATGAGGGTGGGCTGAATGTGGTGTCTTGGGTCAAAAGCCAGTAAGTTAATTATTTTACACTGGCTCAGCTTTGAGATAAAGGAGGTTTACATAGCCACTAGATAGAGAAGGGGATGGAGGGGTGCGTGTGAGGATAGGCAGATGTCACAGGCTACTCGTGGTTTGAAGTATTTATCAAGCTGCAGAGCTGAAGGGTGGCTCTGCAGGAAAGGAGAGTCAGGCTAGGATGAGTAGGACCAGAACTATGGAAATTAATTAGTAGAGTTTGTTCTGAGACGGCTGGCCATACAAACATGTGCATTTAGGTGCTTTCTCTCTCCTCCTCCCCCTTCCCACCTCCCGGTGCCTAGCCCACCCCTCCCTTCACATGCAGCTAGCTGAGGCAGCAGTTGAAAGATAAAACGATAAAGAAACATTGTTTTATCTTTCAGCTCCTGGCTTAACCAGGGGAGTGACACTTGTTCGCCATTGCAAAGGAGACGCCTCTGTCTGCGGCTACTTTATTATTAATGGAAGGGAAATAGTCCTTTAAATCAATGTGAGGTTTTCTTTAATCTACAATGTGACATGCAGTCTTAACTCCTCCACTCATTACATTTTCTAACAATATCTAATTGCACTCTTGTTGTATTTGTCTTAACTCATGTGTTGGTCTAGATCCGTTCTGTAAGATCCAGGTCTGATTTTGGGAAAGACAATGGATTATCAGATTCTTCACAGTACGTTAACATAGCTTTGAGAGCCCTGACCAATGAAACTGTTAACTATTATGCACTTTTTGCCAGGCTCAGACTTTGTACCTTAGAACCTCTGATCCTTTTGACTGGAAGCATTTTCTGTTCATTGGCTTTTATCACATTTCATCTATCTCTAACCAAAGTATGAATATGGTCTCTCTCACTGTCCTTAGATTAAGGTTCTTCCCACATTGACTTCAAAAAGTCACCTTTGGATGATTTGATGATTTGCTATACCGCTGAATTTGTTGATCTATTCAAATCTCTCAACCTCGCTACTCGTTGATGTACATTATACAGAGGGTGTTTTTCATGCTGTGAAATTACAGGATGCTGTGCAATATTCTGGTTGAAGGTGAATAGCAAGGTCCTCTTTAGGTTGAGCCTACCAAACCGGGCATACATATTGTGGTTTACCAAAAACAGAGGGGCTTGGAGCCCGTCCATTGATTACCATTGGTTGGCTTTCTTGTCACTCTCATTTGCCTGCTTATTCATGTCCTGTGTTGCGATCTTGTGATTGTCCCTCCCATGGAGCATTGCCTCTGTTCTATGTCTTTGACTGGCTGCTATCTCTGCTTCCACTGCTTGCTTTTCAAGCACTACTTATTTATTTTTTGTTAAGCACTCCATGAAAGCACTCTATGTGTTTAAGAATTGGCTCCCTCGTGTACTTCTCTTCCCCTGCAGTCATGTTGCTCTCAGTCACCCATGTGCTTCTCTCCACACCTACCCCTTTGAGCTTGCCTCTATGCTTCTCTACATTGCCCCTTGTGTCCTCAAAGTTGCCTTCCCCCCGACCACTTCTTCTCTGTCCTTGCTGTTCCTTTTCCCCAGAGCACTCCTGGTGTTGCTTTCCAAAAATCCTTTGTTGCTTTGCCGTCCCTCCCAGTCTCCCTCATGTTTCTTTTGTCCCCCTTCCACCCTCCCCATCTTGTTTACACCTCCCTCTCGTGTTGCTGCACAATTCCACTATCCTTCTCCTTGTAGCTTTGGCCCCTGTTGATTCCATCCTCCCAGGCTCGCTTAAAAAATGCTTTTGTATGTTTTATTTTCTTTTTAGTTATGAATCTAACTTGGATCCGTAACAAACAAAAAAATAAGCACCTGCATCATTTTGTATGTGTACACAAGCATGATGTGCATATCTACAAAATGACAAGTGCGGCCAACTGAAAGGCCTTTTAATATAAAAATTGACATGCTGAACAGCATCCAGCATGGCTAAAAATGATTGACGAAGCCAGTGGTGGACACCACAAATATCAAGGGGGGACGGGGAACATCGACGGGTGGAGGGGAAACAATGAAAGAAAAAATAAATATATTTTTAAAAAATTACGTGTCTGCTGCCGGCTGCCTCGCTGCTCTTCCGATGGTGTTGGTGTCCCACAGTCCCTGGGACACAAGCACTGGCTCCCCATGCAATCCTGGGGCTGCTCTCATGCTATATGTAGCACGAGAGCAGCATCAAGATTGGTCTGAGCGGCTTGGTCTGTCGCTAAGACAGTGCACTGGAGTCTGTGCTGTTTCTCCAACCCGGCTGTGCAACACTTAGGTTGGAGAAACCTAAGATGGCCGGCCAAACTGACATGCACACTTAGGTGCACTCACTCCACTCCTCCTCTCCCCTCCAATGGCCCAGCCCTTCCCTGCACATTCTGGCTCAGAGTCAGCAGCTGAAAAATAAAACGATAATCAAATATTGTTGCATTTTTCAGCTGCTGGCTCTCAGCCAATGGGACAACGCTTCCTTCGCCATCTTGGAGGAGCCGCCCCTGGACGAAGCCAACAGGTCACAAAAGTGATATCTATTGGCTACGCCAATACTTGTTTATTTCTGGAAATGGGCAGTGTTGGATGTTTGTCTGATCTATTGGATTTGTGTTTGATTTAAGTGATGCTGATGTTTGCTGAATTAGCACTGTCTGAGGAGCTAATATTTAACAGTGTTTTTTCACAGATTGACATTCCTCTCCTTTAGTAATTCAGTCAACATAATCAGTTCCATTTTCAAACTTTTATTTCCCGAATTTGCATTTCAAGAAAGATCAACAAGTCTATCTTAGATAGAATTTGTCCACTGGTCTCAGTACATTCCCATGTTCTACTTTTAATGTAATCATACAGATTGTACTTTCCAAAGGATTTACAATTTTTTTTACAGATGGCTCAACCCCTATGACTTTCATCTTGCAAAAACATTTGACACCCCTGATTATTCCACATAGAGATACTGACTTATTGTTTTAGAGTCCTTAAGGCCTGTACCCTACCCGAGCAGAGGTTTTGATGTGTGACCCACTTGTTCTGACGCACTGAAACTTTTCTAGTGCATGGCACCAGGAAAGTGAAGACTGTTTTAGCTTTTTTATTTCGCTTTGTGTTTTGGAAACATTTATTTCCTCCTGCAGCCTCTACACCAATAGAGTGGATCAAGTTTTCTCAGTGTGATAGAAACGAGTTTGCAGCTTGCCCTTAACGATCATCTCCCTCAATGAAGGGCTCTGCACGGGCAACAGGGCAATTATCTAGCCTGACACTACATGCTTTTGGTGAGGAACGGGTGTGAGAGAGAGAGAGTGTGTGTGTGTTGTCCAACAGTTCTTATGTTAAGGAGTGAGTTTTTAAATAGTGCCTCACAATCCCCTCATGAAAACATTTTCACAGTGTGTTCCGGTCTCCTAGGGACCAACCCCTAGGTTGTAGGACAAGGTTCTGCTAAATGCTGGAGTGTAAGGTTGTTTTTAATTGTGTCGTACGAATGGCTACTCATGTTCCCCTGCACCAAGGCTTGCATTTCCTATGGATGCAACCTAAATATTTTTTATGGTATTACTCCAAGGGCGTAAGCACTGTCAGAAGTCACAAGACGTGCTTACGGGCCACCTCTAGTACCTTACAAAAGGCATGCCGAAAAGCGTACCAAAACTCACACTGTGCTTCCAAGCTGCTTGTGCTACAGTGTGGCGTAATCCTGACTCGTATTATGACTTCTACTATGAGCCCTCCTCACTTGCTCCCCCCGAACCCATTGATAAGGGGAAACGTCCTGAACAATGCATTGGAAAAACGCAGATGTTTACCACGCAAGTGGAACGATGCTTGCCGGAACAATGCAGGGCTTTTTTTCATTTAATCCATGCTGCATATTAAAGGCAGATGCAACTGGGGCAATGGGTCAGCGAGTTAGTCTCCCACTACTGCAATCTGAGCCTAACTTGTTTGACATTTTGAGTAGGCCAACTCAGCTGTTCGTCCTTCCTGTGTTGACAAACTGAGCAACCTGCTATTTAGAACTCACATAAACTGCAATAACAGTGGAACCAATCATCACAGAAGCATCGCAGTTATCAATTTCGGAAAATGTGTCCAAAACAGGCAGGTTCTCGCTACCCCAGATTAGCTGTTTGGTACCCTGAAGTGCAGCTACTCTCTTAAATGTAGGAACGGCAGGCACTCCGTACCTGACAGTACAGGCCAATTCAAAGCACTCTTCCTACATAGAAACGGACAAATGGTTATGTTTTTAAATTAGCGTTTTACACTGAAAAACTGGTGAATAGTTATTTCGCTGGATAGATGTTTGCTTCAAAAACCAGCACAGAAGGGTGGTGAACTTTGGTCCAAACTCAGCAAGTGAACGCATTCTTGGACTTTATCGGGAATATCTGTCTGTTAATGGATATCGTCAACTTTTTCGGTCCTCTAAGAAGGTGGGTGGAGGTGTATTGTAAGAGTTTGTAGGTCAGGGTGAACAAAGAAAGTAGGGTGGATGGATGGATTGATTGGTTTAGGATATGCGGGTCAGGTGCAGAGACAGATAGGTGAATAAAGGGTGGATGGATGTATGGATGGATGGATTGATGGGTGGATGGATGGTGCAGTATTTAGGATAGGCGGGTTGGCTGATAGGTGCTTAGGATGAATGGATGGATGGACAGATGGATGATGGATGGACGCACAGAAGATACAGATACACTTGATAATTATTCTTTTTATTTTTTTCACAAAGGATGTTCTTAAGTCGAGGCAATGGTTTGATGTCCATTCTGCAGGTTTTAGCCTATAACAGGCATGTACATATATTTAAAAACTGACTGTCAGATAATGTCAGTAGCGCTCGAATAGCCCCTGTTGACAATTTATCGAGATCTGAGCCTTGTTGCTCTTCACCCCATTTTACCTTTAAAACATTGTAATTGCGATCAAGTGACCCCAAAGGGAACGGACAGATAGGCTCTTTCACGCAAAGGGGTGATCCTGTGTAGTGAATGCAATGCTCAAAACATGGACTTAATAGCATCAAGTTTGACGGCTCTCTCAGTGGTACATGTCTCAAGGCTGCAGGGCTGTCTCATTCAAACAGGTGCTCCGCAGCTCACAGGTTAGCTAACAACGGGGGACTGACTGTTTCCTTAGGCAAAGGCCTCTCCACTAGCCGCTGCAGAAGTGACCAGCCTGGTTCTCACTGAGAAGAAACGTAGATCTTCCCCCGTTACTGTGACCCCATGGCCTGGTATTTAAACACCCGCACTGCCCCCGTGCACATCTCACGCCTTCAAGGCTGCCATTCGGGATTGGGGCCTACGGTAACATGGTCGGGGTCCCAGGCTGCCTTAATTCCTAGAGTGGTTTAAAAACTAGTATTTCTTGGCAAAGTGAAATGCTGCCTCCTGCCACATTCAAAGCACTATAATTGTCTGCTTCCACTTAATTAAAGCGCCCACCACCACACAGAAATATCGTGGCACTGGAAGTGAATGGAGGAGGTGACTAAAGTGTAGTAGATGGGCATGGCAGCTTATTTACCATTAACAATATTGAATTGTAAATTAAAATCCATGATAATGTGCATTTTCTTTCAAAGTCCGGCTGTGTACTCAATCGGTGTACAATGGCTGTTATGCTCTGCAGCAGGGCACGCAGTGCACTTGAGTGTAACATGTTTTTTTCCCTGCCATTTCTGTTGTCACACGTACTCAACAAGTGCTGCGCTCTCCCCACCATAGTCTATACAAGTGCGATGGCAGGTATAGCGCTCTGACACACAACTGGGTGGAATTTGTGTTTTATAAAAACAACTATTAAGTGACTAAATAAATAAAAGTATTGCTCAGTTCCATACAAAAGGGAAGAGAAGATGGCCTCAAACTCCACTCGCATTGAGTGTTCAAAGGCAAATAATAAAAAAAACTACCTTGCAAAAAAGTACTAGTAAGTGGCCAGAACATGGAATCTGTATTTGGTCCAAGCTCCACGGCAGGCATGGACAGCAAAGAAAGAGCAGAAGTGCAATTGGACACTGTGGAGATGACGTGCTGGCCAATGAAAAGCATGTACAGTAGAGCAACCAATTGGACTAAACCAATGATAAGTTCAGATAAGTAAGGGTGGGTTCTATGCCCGTTTTTTTTTCATTCACCAAAGAATTCCCAAGCGCTGTGCAGGTGAAACCTAAAAATGTCTGGGGGTGGGCAAGAAGTGAGCAAGTGCCAATTTATATAGTCAGTCATTTCTATTCCAGAAGACCAGTAGATCCAGAAGATACAGTATTTCGACAATGAAGAGTATGACAGGTGGAAGGAGCTCTAGGTGCCTGCAGAGCATGGAATAGGGGATCAATTGGCCTTTATAGCATGGCTGGCAAATTCTCATAGGCAAGAGATGCTTGCCTGCTGGCCATGAATGTGCACAATGCTGGTGTTAAAGAAGCCTGCTTGGGTGTCAGGTGGGGATTTTGCTTGGCTGATCTGTCACTCTGGAGCTGCCACATCCAGCATAGTGATATTTGGCTAATTGTTTTAGAAAGGATTTGTTTAGCCATACAGAGTTGTTTTTGTAGGATTTCCTGGAGGCTTAAGGTGCATGGATTGCTATCAGAGTGAGGGAATTTCTTGTGCTCTTCCTTATGCCTTTGTGGTAGAAATGGTTTGCTGTGTGCATTTTGCCCCTAAACATTACCTGTGACCCTAATGATGAGCATGTAATCATAGCATTCCAATCATATTGCTAAAAAACATCTAGGAATTCAATTTTCACTGAGTAAGATATGTCTATATTTGCTCATGAGAAAAGATGCCAATCAACAGTTCTATTGTTCTTTTGCCCTCAGTGCAAAGGGGATTGTCTGTAGAGCGGGTTAGAAGTAAATAACAATGACAGTTTGGAGCGAGCAGCATTGAGGCAAATGAGCACTACCGCTTGACCTGCTACTCACGTTCAGCATGCCTGGGACCAGCAGTACTACACCGCTACTCGCGTTCCTCTGACGTTATGGTGACATTACCCATTTGTTACCCTGGCTTGATCGTGCCCCACAGGGCTAGCACCCCTGGCTGCTGAGGGAACAGTTATGGAAGCCCTCTAATCCCTCTGTGGTGAAGACAAAGCTGTGTTGTTGGGGGTGTGGGGGTCCACTGTCCCCTGGTGTTTAGAGCAGACATTTTGGAGTGGAGTCCGAGTAAAGTATGCGGATCGAGAAGTCTAAACATTCACTAAATTTTACATCATTTTTGCTCAAAAAAACATGACTTTAAATATATGTCGTGGCTGTGACAATTTTGTACAAAGATTTTACTTTCATATCAGTCATATTCACTGACAAATAATGAAACTATGCTTCAAAATATGTCAACTGTTATTTTGGTGTGCTTCCTGTTATTCCCTCTAAGTTCATCAGAGTCTTTCCAACAGTTTTTTTCTTTCAAACAGTATTTAGATGACCCTTGGATGCGCTGGGGTGTGGCCTGTAATATCCAGATGGGAGGAGGATGAGGGAGCGTGGGAAGGAAGGAGGATGTGGGGGCAGCAAAAAATAGACAATGGGAGGAGAGCGGGGTGGGGCAATAGACAGTGAGTTTACAAAGAAAAAACAAGGCGTCAAAAAAGTAGCTCCCGCAACAAAAGCAGCAGTGGATGAACACTCTAAAAATAGGAGGTACTTGGTCCATGCTCCTGATAAAATGCAAACACACAAAGAGAGACAAAAGAAGACACGAAACCAAAAGGAAATCACATGCAGTAATCAGTGGAATGCAAGGAAATACGAATGGCAAGAAAGCCGACATACAGTAACTAATGGGTGAGCTGTAAGCCCCTTTTAGGATGTTTCTTTTTTATTTGCAAGATATTTCAGAAGTTCTATGCAAACGAAACCTAAAGAATAACTGCACAGGTGGGAAATATTTGTGCCACAGGGGAAGCAATATTTCCTTCATATAATGTCAAGTTTTGGTAATTATATGCCTGTACAAATAGCACTCCTTTAAATCGTGAGCATAATGCGGATCATTGTTCCTGTGCCAGTTAATTCCCCATCAAAAACTGCTGTGGGCTAATTACATGATGTTCAAAGGACCAACGTGTCAGAGGAGCCTCTCAAATATAGCCCTGTGCTGCCCACTATGTCAACTGATCTGGAGTGATGCATGATGTACAAACTGTCTAGAGCGACGAGTTCACTGCCACAGGGCTAATGCCTAGGTTACCTGGCATTAAAAAGAGCTCTTTCATGCCACAATGAGATGGTACTTAAAGCACCAGTCCATCTCCAATTTACCTATGCATTCGGTGTTATTGCTATGCCAGAAGTCACACTGCAGTGAAATGCAAAGCGCCAAGCACACATGGTCCTTATTGCCCTGATTCTGAATCACACGTCTGTGCATAATCTGTGTTTTTGTGAGATTTAGAGCACAACTGCATTGGCAGAATTCTCGCTATGCTGGTAGGTACAGCACCAAGTAGTGTTGGTTACAAACATTGACTTGTAGGTAACACACCACCACACTGGTAGAAGGCTTACTGGCCTGTTACTTAAAGTATGATTCTCTTAGCATAATCTGTTTTACCCTGGTATGTGAAGCTAGAGCACCATGGAGCATCAACATTGACTTGTATGCCATACTCCACACCCATTGCTCTGGTAGGTTCAAAGCGCTCCAATTTACCATCGCTCATACTCACCAATGGCTACTGCTGGCCAGGACAGCAGTGGAACTGGGACTGCAGCCTGCCAGGACATTGGGAGATGGTTGGCGGGGTATACTCGTGGCACGCTCGGATGAGCACTGGGGCCTCCAAGGCCTGTTCTTGTTGGATTTACTATGACACAGAACCCGTATCTAAACAGCTCATGTTTGCTCTACATATGTAAATCTTCGAGGCATCAATTACAGACACCCATAGTATGAACCCAAGATTTCCATATGTTGTTGATGCAGAATTTCAGGAAAAAAACTCTCGAGGGAAAAAAAAGACATTGTTAGTTTAGAAACGTTAGTACAATATAACCCCTCTTGCTTCAGATCTAGACAAATCATGGTGCATTTGGGTCATTCTTACAATAAACAAGTTTTTCCTCGAGAGTTTTTTGTTCTGAAATTCTACTTCAACAACTCAATTATACCTGTTATTTACGCGTTAGTTGAGCTTCTTATGGGCTCTATATTTACACATAATTAACAGCTTTCGTTTTTATCAACACAGTAGTCTGTCTACTTAAGAAAAACTTTAAAAGTGCCTTGGCCTAGAAGAAGGAGACACAAGAATGCACAGATGGCAAACCTTAAGTATAATTTATGTTTGTAATGAACATAGCAAAGGAGCTTCACAGGATTTTATGAACGCTAGGTGAGAACCAGCACTACGCGTGATCCGTCTGCACACTTCATGTTTATCAAACCTTTGTTATCTTCCCTGATTAGGAGAAGGACGGCAAGACTAAACAATTCTCCTTGTATATTGTAGCAATGTGCTGTGCCCCCAGCGCCGGAACCTTGCGCTGCTGCGGCGGTCCCTACCCAGATGTGCATCAACGAGGGCGCGCTAATCAAGGCGGCGTGGCCGCTGTCCATGTGCGGGGAGAGAGCCAATAACCTGCAGGCGAGGAGTGGTTGCTGCTTCCGCTGAGGCCTCAGCTCAGGTGGAGTGCACGGAAAACCCATGTCGCTGCCTCACAGTGGCTGATGGGTAGGACTCGAGAGGAATGCCCTCACTGTACAAAGAACGCCTCCATAAAGTTACTCGTTTCTTGATTAGATTTAGGAAAAATATACTTATGGAGATCTTTAGACGCTGCGGCAAAGGCTGGAACGATACACACGCTGCAGAAAAAAGGCCCCGTAAATCTTGGAGATCCGAACAAATGAAAATGTTTATAGTCACTGAAAACGTTAGGGATGTGATCTAAAATATAAAAAGACATATTGAAATGTAACAATTATGCACTACACAGTTTAAACAAAAACAGTGCCTTTGTTAAATGGAAACCTGGTGAAGGTTAAAAATTAAAAAGCCAAATAAATCGAACCATGCTCTGCAGCGAAAAATTCCCCGCTACTGTACAGGCCCAGGTTTGACAGCCGCTTACTTTATTTAAGTAGGGTAGCAATCTTTCTCTGTTACTCGATCTCAAAAGTCGCAGAGTGGAACTTCCCAAAGTGGTCAATGGAATGACAGGGCGGCTGCCACTCTGTTTCTCCTCTGTCATTCATTGGAGGGATAAGGGTGGTGACATCATGGCAGCTGCTCGTCAGTATCACCTTCATGTGTTGATCCTCAAAGCCCTACCTGGCACTGAAAGAGTGCGGCGCCGCCCACACAAACCATTCCCTCCTGTCCTGGGTCGATGGGACATCACGTTTCAGGGAAAGGGCAAGAATCATATTTCACTTTGCCGCCATAGTCAAATTCAGACACTTTTGTACTTCTAAGTCAGGCATAAAATTGACCGAGTTTGCCTTACTAAGCCAGCGTAATTAAAACGTCATCCAATCCAACATCGTACGTATCACATCAGCACTGATAATAAATCATCATGGAAGTCACTCAGGCATGGTGGCTCTTTCACAAACCTGTTATCCAACAGTCTGGAAAGAACAAATGACATGAACAAAGGACTATTTGTTATGGGCATTTGATGCAAGCCCTGACTGTTGTCCAGACTAAGCACCCTGAAGGCCAAACTCTGCTCCTAGAAGCTGCTGGCAACAGCCAAAGGTTCGACCTCTGTCTAAACTCGTCACTGGGAACGCCTGTGGCAGGTTCACACCATGCTCTCACTCCGCCCGACACCAGAACCTGCTGCACATGTGTGCATGCATGGCTGCCATTTGGCCACAACTGGCACCCGGCACCGAGCCTGCTCTGCCCCGCCTTGGTCACAAAGCGAGGCCGGGCAATGACCTACACTAGCCTCCCTCCACAGAGCACAGTGCACTGCCAGTCAGCTCCCAGAACCCCTGCACATAGCCAAATGCAAGCACTGCCTGTAGTGCCTACATGAGTACCAAGGGTGGTAATCGGGTTTTAGGTTAAGCTTGAAAATTGAAAACAGGTATTTTTTTTGCAATAAATACATTTATCTGTATGCTTGGCCTTCATTGTGGTTACCCACTTGTCACGATAAGTTATTTTATTTATCATCTGCTATCCATGATCATCACCTTTTTGTGAACATCTGATAACAAAAGCAATACTTTTGAGATGTAGGACGCAGGAGTGAACATGATCCCTTTTTTAGGAGCTGTTCACAAACCAAAGATATGCATCAACTAACTTTATAAACTGTGCAGCTGGAACTGCTGACCGGTTTGTAATTGTTTTGATGTGACAAAGAGTTTCCAGACAAGTTTGCAAACTGTCCATTTCCCAATGGAAGCCCTAACAAATTGTTTAAGCCGCTGTATCAATTGTTTTGCGTTCACAAACTATTTTGAGGATTGCAAACATCACAACGTTCAATGGTTATGAGCTGACATGACCAATTAGACCAGTTTTAAAAGTTTGAAGCGGGTGTTGCAAACTGAAAGTACCCGACTTGCAAATTCACCAATAGTTCTACAACTCAACAGAAAGTTGAATGTACTATTAGCGCTATCAAACCTGCCTGATAAAAGCTTTATGATGACCAAGATCACAAAACCACAGATTTACAGCAAACACGGAAATACAAACAGAAGAACTGTTCTCTGTGCACGTGCAGTAACACCCATCTGCCGTTTCATGTGCTTTGCTACCACCCTTCACCCTCCCCTGACCAATCGGCATGAAATCATAGAGAACTCCCCCGAAAAGTATTGGTAAGTCAATCAGTTTTATGGCTATTAATCAAACAAAATGATTTTTGCATTGTCAAGCAAAAATATTCATATTTACATGGGTATACTACCGTTGACTCATTAATATTATAAATACATATCTGGAGAGTTTTTATTAATATACTATGTCTGGAGATACAAAATGAAGGGACATGAAACATATCTCAGCCATTAGGCCTCTTACAACTCAATGGACACTTCACTGGGGAAGAAAGAGTAAGACTCCAGGGTATAAATGGAAGGTATTGGCCTACTGGAGAAGAAGAGAAGATTGATGTTTGCTTTCAAACTTTTCAAGGCTGTGAAGAGGATGATTTTTGTGACACTTATGCAGTTTCCACTGTGGCGTCCTTCAGTACACTATCATAGTACCCTTACACTAGCCAACTCTCCAGAGAGAGGAAACTGCTCAAAGCACATGTATTATGGGATCTAAGAGGAGCATTTACAGAAAGAGTCCATGCTACTATCTGAGGTAATCCCACAGAAAAATTAAGTTGAATGTACTGTGAGTATTGTTCCATAATTTCTGGGGCTAAATATCATCCAAGACATACTCTTGCCCAACTGCTTGCGTTACCAATGTGTGCAGATAACATAAGCAAAATAAACTTCAAGTCAGTGAGTGAAATTACTGCTATTGTGCAGGGCTTCACCCAAGGGCATCTTGACATATTGTTGATAGCAAAGGTAGACAGGCACCTGAAATGATTGAGAAGGATGTCCACCTCAATGTCAAACTTGAGCATTCACCCTGCCCAGTGGACCCATGGCCATTTACTTATATAAAGCTGTTGCTCCTTCTCTGATCGCAATCTTCCGTAAATTAATCTATTAATCTGGGGGAAATCTAAAAAATGCTCATATTTTGCCAGATGACTCTTCTAATTATTTCTAAATTGAAAACGTTCTAATAATTATTAATGTGGTAGAAGCAATTGGGTCTCATTTAAAGTCTTTCAGTAGGCCAGTTGACCTGTCATGTCAGTGTAGGACTTCTGGTCCTCTGGTGGACACCCCACCAGATTTACAGATTCTCGCAAAGAAGGTGTAGATCTTTTTCAGCAGCTAAATTGAACATACTGATCCTGAGTGAGGACCAAGTTTGATGTGCCGTCTCTGCAAAGAATTTGGCTTGATAACAACGAACTCCCAAAGCAGAAGTTTTTTCTTGCAATGACCATGACCCACAGGATGCGTTATCCCAGTGTATGGGAGGCACTGTGCAATTTCGTTATCTTGGTAAGGAAAACGTGTGGTGTGTGCTCTGTCCTAAAGTAGGTGCGTGGACTGTCCTATAACCCAGTGGTCCAACAGAGGATGGATGGGCGAGTCAAACGTTTCCACCAGTTAAACCAGCTAAGGCTCCACCAGTACAAACCCTTCAGGTCACACACATGTAAATGTGGTGGGGGAATCACGAGTTTGGCGGAACTGAGCATCTGCCATTTTATTACAGATGAACTATTTTGACAAACTCCAAATGATTCCCATCATCTGTGAATTTGATTGATCAATGGTTACTGGGCGGCTATTAATCAGGCTTCTGTTCTCTACACTAGAGTAAATCTGCTGTTTTCGGAAACCATTGACTGTGGTTCAGAGATGAAGGCAACCCAGCTTCATCTATTTTTGGTGCCTGTTAATGGCCTATTATAGAATCAACCATGATCTATTGCGGCAGTGACTAGAGAAGGTCTTTGCAAAATGTAAGTGATACTTCAAATGTGCAAAATTGGTCAATTTCGTTTCATGTGAAAATTGCAAAATTCATTAAAACATTGCAAAATGCATTTTTGAGACATTTTGTGCTTGGAGGTGACTGCTTTGAGCAGGCGATGTCTCTTCTACCAGCATCTCTTTTGACTTTCTTTATGCAAAGTATTCTCTTGCATGAAAATTATGTTTAAGTCTAAGTCGAGTGCTTTTTTGTTGTATAATCACACAAAATTAACTACAAATTCCACAATATTATGAGAGAACAATAATTCTGCATTTAGCACTGTTTTCTTAGCCCAAAAATCCCCCCTCATGTCCACAATGTACACGAGGATGCATTTTGCTCTAATGATTTGCGCTAAATGCAATATAAAATGAAAACTGAACAGAAGTAGTTGCTGGTCTCAGAAATATGCACTTGGGATAGAATTTTCCCCACGCTACTCCCAGCATTTAGTTTCTTGGCGCCAAACGCAACAAAACATAAACAGCAGTGCATGCAGAAGCTCGTACTCGTGAAATGTGCTCTTGCTGTAGGATTTTGTTCTCCAAATCACTCTTAATTTCGCGAGCAGGGCATAATCAAATTATTATTTGTAATTTTGAGTCAAAAAGTACTGCAGAAGTACCGAAATCTTTCTAATTACACCAGCGTAGTTAAAATTACTCACAGGCCTCGTGAAAATTTCACTTAAGATACCATATGATTCAAGTAATTTAGCATAATGTTCACAGAATAGTCTAAAATAAATATGACAGTGGCTGACTATAATCTGGGAGCATTGTTTATTGAACAACAGCCGGCGCAAAGACAGCCTAGGATAGGTCAGGTGAGTCAATTAGGCTGAACTGTGGAGCCCACAATGATTTGTTTTATTGCCTTCTCCTAACATTTATGTGGAAGTCCTGGCATGGCCATAAAGAAGCATCACCTGGAGTCGTAGATGTATACTGAAGATGCCCACCTAGCGATTCATTTCAAAGTGAGCAAAGGGATCAGACCAGCAAGTGCTTTGAGGATACAGAGATACTAGTTCTGGGAAGTGCTCCTACAGACCCACTGTTCCACATGCACCCATCACTTGGACCAGCTTTCAGCACTGCTACCCTAGTAAAAAATGGGTTTTGGTTTGACGATATGTTATCCATGAAACAAACATATGCCAGATGTTGCAAAGTCCTGCAAATATGACTCTGTGTTTTCTCACATTTTTCTGCAACGGCTCATGCTTGTATGCGGTTATCACTTTACTGCACCAAGACTCAAGACTCAATGGCTTCTCTAATCATCACATCCCACACCCACACCTTGTATACAGGCAAAACCTCAATGCACAACTTACTAGAATGTTTTAAAATATAGCCAGGGCATGATGGGATATGCAAATTCTACAAAACAAGACAAAAGAATGAAGTTCTCATGTGCTGATGGTAACAAAGTTCCAACTATTTCTACAGACTGAAACAAGAGCTTCTCTGATGAAAGCTCAAATTAATTCTAAGATGGTCTTAGGCAACTCCCTGTAGATAGGGATGTAGCACATGCCGCTGCCATAGTCTAGAATAAGCCAAATAAATCAGACTGTGACAATTGCAAACTGTATGACAAGAAAGAGCTATCCAAGAACATAGTCTACGTTTACTTGTCCAGGTGCGCATAGTGATTTGGGACAAAGGTCTTTGCACTTAAAAAAAGTGAAGGCAAATATCCAGGGCCCTGAGATATTGAGCAAAAGAGAGGCTTAGCATCCCACAGATCAAAATGACAATGACTGGGATAGGGGTAGCAATTGGAATCACACCATCCATTGCAAATGTGTTGACTACAGCCACCCATACATTACTCAATGTTCCAAAGACCCACCCTTCTCTCAGTCCTTCAGTGAACCAGAGCCATCAGTGACCATCAGGAATTTTGCGTTGGCTTCTTTTATTTTGTGAAGTATTCCTGTAGCCAGAGGATAGAGTCAACATAGCAACATGTGTGAACGCAGCAACAATAGCACATACAGTGCAGAACTTTACACCAGCTCATTAACTTCACAACAACCCTGTGCAGATTCCTGCTATTGTTAAGTTCTAGAAGTCAACTCTGACTTTGAGGCAATAAAGCTGAAGCCTTTCAGATGAGCACTGCTCAATGCATGGTATAGCAAGAGTTTTCGGATTGAGACGATTACTTGAACGTATGGATCAAAAGGTTTAGGTGAAATTTTTGCTTCCATACAGCCAGTATATATTTCACAGTAGGAGGGTTCTGCTAGATGTTGTGGATGCTGGTTGACTTTAACATTTAGATTCAAGGGTCTGGATACCTCCATGGACGAAAGGTTAATTTAGATTGTGGGAAGCTGTGGCAGGAACACCAATAGAAATATCCAGTGCAACAGAATCACCTCACTCTATAAAATTTACATTGTGTATACTTAAAAGTTAATTGCTGAATAAATAGATTATAACAGTTCCTTATGACAAAACATTTCTTCTATGGCTAATTGTGTTTTACTCATAAGTTAGGTGACAGATGGCCTGATGTAAGAAGCCGTTTAGTGGTTGTAAAGCCTTTGATTGCCTAAATCACAGAGTTTGTAACTGCCAAATGTCTCTTTAGTATGTACTAACCCCATTTTGGTGATTCATTAAGTGCTTACTGAAACGTAAAATGGGTTTAGGAATGCACATCAAATCACAATTTGGAATAAGCATTTATGGCGTCCCTTCAAAATTCCTATTCGAATGCTCTGTATCAATGGTTTGCAACTGCTATTTCAGTTACAAACTATGGGTAGGTTATCAGTTCTTTGGAACTCCTTTCTCTTTGAGAATGTTAAAAAAGTTTGTTTCAGAGCAGGCAATGGTCCAGGAGACACCTGCCAGCATGTAAGCAAACCTTTTAAAACAGCATTACTTTATTTAAATTCAATCACAGGCATGGAAGTCTGCTGACTGCAGCAGGCTACCATCCCTGTGGTGGCATTGAATTGAACTGAGTCACAACTTGCGACCTACCTCATGAACAGCAAAGTACTAGGTCAAATTTTGATCAACTTCAAATGGTGATTTTGCAAAAATTACCTAGTAGTGGATAAACCGATTCGCAAAATCAGAATCGAGTCACAAGAAGTAGGTATGTGATTTGTGAGCATGTTTTGTAATCGATCCTAAATCCACTGAAAGATTTTGCGCTCACTCGCTCCTTCCATTATGGGGGTGGTATGGCAAAATTTACCAGGGCTTTTTTTGATTCCCATTCCAGCACTACCCTTAATTCTGAATTTTCAGGAGTAAGACACATTTGCTAAAAAAAAAAAAAAATACTACGGAAGAGGTTGGTTGTGAATACATTTAGAAGAAGAAAGCAGATTGTTATGCCACTCTTTTCAAACCCATGAGTGGTCTTTTGCCAACTAAGAAAAGACTTGCATTCCCTCGACTGGGCTATTACATCCCAGGACCACAACATACAGCTGTCCTTCTGCACGTCAAGAGACCCTGTCAGCAGGCAGCATGTTAAAAGAGAGGCAGTAAATGTTTTAGTTTCAGATGTGTTACTTTGCAGGGGTCACCGCTCCAGCTGTCATCCCGTCCTCACATAGTTGAGGGGTGGAGTAATGACAGCAACACTCTGGATTTTCTTACAAATTACTGACTTTCGGCTGGGGCATATTTATGTCAATAGGTCAGCTGTGCTCCGCACCTGATGTCGCTGATCACACTCCCTCCAACCCTTCAGAACAAGAATACAAGGACTGTGGTGTTCATGCACTTAGATTGGAATCAGCTCAAGTCAAAATGTTAAAGCTTTGCTAATATTATGTGATTCGGCGACAAATAGCGACATAAAATGAACATCTACCGACGTTGTGGTGTTGTTTTGATGATCTTTGCCTCCTATTTAGGATTAGATGGCCATTCCCAGCGAGCCCATGAGAAAAAGCTTGGGAAATCTTTGTGACCGCGCTGAGTCCTGTGGATTATTCCCTTAGTTGTCATTTTCTTCCCACCAACAAATCCT
Source organism: Pleurodeles waltl (assembly GCF_031143425.1). Classification (NCBI taxonomy): domain Eukaryota; kingdom Metazoa; phylum Chordata; class Amphibia; order Caudata; family Salamandridae; genus Pleurodeles; species Pleurodeles waltl. Next base: position 1,281,952,461 of record NC_090447.1, on the reverse strand, counting down.
GGCTGCCCTTTACCGTTGGAATTTCTGGAAGCAGGGGGTGTTGATTGGTACCCCCTGTGATCCCAGTGTAGCTGGTAACTTCAAAATCAATGTATTCCGCCGAAGGTGATATTTAAGATACTTAGGAAATGGATGCTAAATGGTGATGTGATTTGTTTTTAGGTTGAGCGTGCAAGTGCTCTTACCTGTTGTAATCTATCTGTGGGCTTTTAGCCATGCCCACTGCACGCCCATCAATATGACTCATTCACTTGTTTATGGGCTTGCCTTTCAAAAATCCTTTATCATTGGTAAATGCTTTACATTTGTCCCTCCTTGGGGCAGCTTTGTTACCGCCTTAGCCATCATCCCTGTTACATAGGTAATTGCACATTTAACAATACGTTTAATTGTGAGCCAACTTATTTTTCCTTTTGTGTCTCTCCTTCGCGCTCATGCCGGCTGTAGTGCTTTGAATCGGTTTTCTTATGTCAACTGTTTTACTTTACATTTTCAGTTTATGTGACAAGAAAAGTCCAGTTAGGAATTTACAACGCTAGTAGCTCTCACTCAAGAAATGTGAGACCCGTTGCATTGCAAATGCTTGTTAATGTATGGAGTGGGGTGGCAAGTACGGATAACACAAAATCTGAATATATGTATTCAGACACCGGGGTGGCTTGTCTGCTTTCACAAGAGAGGCTACATTACAATGACTTTCATTTCAACTATGAGACTTGCATTTAATTCTATATGTTGATTCAAAACACCACGGCAGAAAACATACGCTCAAATCTGAAAACATGGCACAAGTTTGCTTCGGTGCTTTGTGGAATAATGAGCATTTACATTTGTAATTCATTACAGCTGGATTCAGAGAGGAAGATAAAGCATAGAAATATCCACAAGTTTGGAGGAAGGAGTCTGGCGATACACAGAGGAGTCCCTACCACAGTGTTCCATAAAGGAGGCTTCAGTTCGTGCAAGTCATTGTCCCATAAATATTCAATTTAAATAGACTTTGGGAAATTGGCAGACATGATACATTGACCTACTGGTGCCTGATCCCGGGATGTACACAAATGTTTGCCGCATACCAGCTAACTATATCCCTGGTCTCTTTCTGCTCCAGATTACTATGGAATTAAGTATTTTTTTAAAAACATACTTTATTGCTTTTAATAGGCAACTATCAGGATAGTACATTTGACAATCACCATACATTATCTTCTCATTTTAAACCTACATGTGCTAATGGTCTATTCCACTCAAAACTCCTCTTCAACCCCTCTCCCCTATCTCTCACCCCTTCCCCCCCACTGCTCCCCCCTCAAACTGTGCAGTGTTTGTTAATCAATGGTCTATAGCAGTGAGTCTAGCCCCATATCCTATCCATTTAGTGTAACCTATTTGTACTTTGCCTTGCCCCAGCTCCCTATTCACTTCACCTCTCATTATCTTCTTATGGGGTGCCAGTCGGCGGAATGGTCGCTAACGTTATCAATTGTCTGGGATCCTCCACGAGGATCGTCCATCCTCTGGCCCTCTCTGAAGGACAACCTTGTTTCTGCGCCTCCAGTGTCAATACTGCCCCCTTCATAGTCCGTCCATCTTAAGAGTTCTTTCTGCCAAACCAGCGCCTGCGGACCCCGGGAAGCTTTCCAGTTGTGGGCTATTTGCCGCCGGGCTACTATAAGTCTAGAAAGTTGCTGGTAACTTTAGTCTTGGTGGTATGCGGGAAGTCACTCAACAGGTAGTAAGTGGGGTCCCTATGAACATCTCTTTCAGCTAGTGTGGAGAGGGAGTCTACTACCTCTTGCCAATATTGAGAAGGCTGCGGACAACTCCAGGGCTCCAGAAACCAGCCCCCTCCTCCACACATCTGGGTATGGAATGCAGTATGTTGCTGCCAAAAAGACCTGCACGTTGTGCATCCCGAAATATTCTTTGAGGTGTCTCTTTTTAGCTGACCTGCGATTATTTTAGGATGTTGTTTGTAAAACACTGGCATTTCTGCATTAAAACTGTAACTGCAGCTGTTTTCTGGTCCAGCCTAGAGTCAGTTTAAGCAGATTCACAAGTCTTATTCATTGAAATAAAAAATAAAAAATACAAACATACATACATATTTAAAGGGGCTTTGAGTCTGTTAAACTGTCATTCTGCTTTTTGGCATTTTGCTTCAGTCCACCACTCCATAAAGCACGGGATAGTGGGTCAGCTCCTTTCAGCCATTGGCTCTCGTGCACCGTGAATGATGGCATTTTTGTCTAATCACATATGCACATCTGTAGGAAAGTACCATCTTGCCTGGAATGTTACACCCATATTTCACTGTACATATGTTGTTTTAGTGTATGTGTCACTGGGACCCTGCCAGCCAGGGCCCCAGTGCTCATAAGTGTGCCCTGTATGTGTTCCCTGTGTGATGACTAACTGTCTCACTGAGGCTCTGCTAACCAGAACCTCAGTGGTTATGCTCTCTCTGCTTTCTAAATTGTCACTAACAGGCTAGTGACCAATTTCACCAATACACATTGGCATACTGGAACATCCTTATAATTCCCTAATATATGGTACTGAGGTACCCAGGGTATTGGGGTTCCAGGAGATCCCTATGGGCTGCAGCATTTCTTTTGCCACCCATAGGGAGCTCTGACAATTCTTACACAGGCCTGCCACTGCAGCCTGAGTGAAATAACGTCCACTTTATTTCACAGCCATTTACCACTGCACTTAAGTAACTTATAAGTCACCTATATGTCTAACCTTCACCTGGTGAAGGTTGGGTGCTAAGTTACTTAGTGTGTGGGCACCCTGGCACTAGCCAAGGTGCCCCCACATTGTTCAGGGCAAATTCCCCGGACTTTGTGAGTGCGGGGACACCATTACACACGTGCACTATACATAGGTCACTACCTATGTATAGGGTCACAATGGTAACTCCGAACATGGCCATGTAACATGTCTAAGATCATGGAATTGTCACCCCAACAATTCCATGATCCCCCGAGTCTCTAGCAAAGACCCGGGTACTGCCAAACTGCCTTTCCCGGGGTTCCACTGCAGCTGCTGCTGCTGCCAACCCCTCAGACAGGTTTCTGCCCTCCTGGGGTCCAGCCAGGCCTGGCCCAGGAAGGCAGAACAAAGGACGTCCTCAGAGAGAGGGTGTTACACCCTCTCCCTTTAGAAAAAGGTGTCAGGGCTGGGGAGGAGTAGCCTCCCCCAGCCTCTGGAAATACTTTGATGGGCACAGATGGTGCCCATCTCTGCATAAGCCAGTCTACACCTGGTTCAGGGATCCCCCAGCCCTGCTGTAGCGTGAAACTGGACAAAGGAAAGGGGAGTGACCACTCCCCTGACCTGCACCTCCCAGGGGAGGTGCCCAGAGTTCCTCCAGTGTGCTCCAGACCTCTGCCATCTTGGAAACAGAGGTGCTGCTGGCACACTGGACTGCTCTGAGTGGCCAGTGCCAGCAGGTGATGTCAGAGACTCCTTCTGATAGGCTCTTACCTGTGTTGCTAGCCTATCCTCCTTCCTAGGTAGCCAAACCTCCTTTTCTGGCTATTTAGGGTCTCTGCTTTGGGGAATTCTTTAGATAACGAATGCAAGTGCTCATCAGAGTTCCTCTGCATCTCTCTCTTCACCTTCTGCCAAAGGATCGACCGCTGACTGCTCAGGACGCCTGCAAAACCACAACAAAGTAGCAAAGACGAATACTGCAACCTTGTATTGCTGATCCTGCCGCCTTCTCAACTGTTTTCCTGGCGGTGCATGCTCTGGGGGTAGCCTGCCTCCTTCTTGCACCAGGAGCTCTGAAGAAATCTCCCGTGGGTCAACGGAATCTTCCCCCTGCAACCGCAGGCAACAAAAGACTGCATCACTGGTCCTCTGGGTCCCCTCTCAGCACGACGAGCTTGGTCCCTGGAACTCAGCAACTCTGTCCAAGTGACTCCCACAGTCCAGTGACTCTTCAGTCCAAGTTTGGTGGAGGTAAGTCCTTGCCTCCCCACGCTAGACTGAATTGCTGGGTACAGCGTGATTTGCAGCTGCTCCGGCTCCTGTGCACTCTTCCAGGATTTCCTTCGTGCACAGCCAAGCCTGGGTCCCCGACACTCTAACCTGCAGTGCACAACCTTCTGAGTTGTCCTCCGGCGTCGTGGGACTCCCTTTTGTGTCTTTGGGTGAGCTCCGGTTCACTCCTCTTCTAAGTGCCTGTTCCGGTACTTCTGCGGCTGCTACCTGCTTCTGTGAGGGCTCCCTGACTTGCTGGGCACCCCCTCTGTCTCCTCATCCAAATGGCAACATCCTGGTCCCTCCTGGGCCACAGCAGCACCCAAAAACCATAACCACGACCCTTGCAGCTAGCAAGGCTTGTTTGCGGTCTTTCTGCGTGGGAACACCTCTGCAAGCTTCTTCATGACGTGGGACATCCATCCTCCAAAGGGGAAGTTCCTAGTCCTCTTCGTTCTTGCAGAATCCACAGCTTCTACCATCCAGTGGCAGCTTCTTTGCAGCCTCAGCTGGCATTTCCTGGGCATCTGCCCACTCTCGACTTTGTCGTGACTCTTGGACTTGGTCCCCTTGTTCCACAGGTACTCTCGTCTGGAAATCCACTTTGGTTGCATTGCTGGTGTTGGTCTTCCTTGCAGAATTCCCCTATCACGACTTCTGTGCTCTCTGGGGAATATAGGTGCACTTTACACCTACTTTTCAGGGGCTTGGGGTGGGCTATTTTTCTAGCCCTCACTGTTTTCTTACAGCCCCAGTGACCCTCTACAAGCTCACATAGGTTTGGGGTCCATTTGTGGTTCGCATTCCACTTTTGGAGTATATGGTTTGTGTTGCCCCTATACCTATGTGCTCCTATTGCAATCTACTGTAACTTTACATTGCTTGCATTACTTCCTTTTGCTATTACTTCATATTTTTGGTATTGTGTACATATATCTTGTGTATATTTGGGATCCTCATACTGAGGGTACTCACTGAGATACTTTTGGCATATTGTCATAAAAATAAAGTACCTTTATTTTTAGTATATCTGTGTATTGTGTTTTCTTATGATATTGTGCATATGACACCAGTGGTATGTAGGAGCTTTGCATGTCTCCTAGTTCAGCCTAAGCTGCTCTGCTATAGCTACCTTCTATCAGCCTAAGCTGCTAGAAACACCTCTTCTACACTAATAAGGGATAACTGGACCTGGTACAGAGTGTAAGTACTCCTTGGTACCCACTACAAGCCAGGCCAGCCTCCTACAACATCTGGCTAAAAGGTAGTAGACTTCGGTGACAGGGCCTTTGGGGCAATCTCCCCTCCAATTCTTTTTACTATTAATTTAGTTTAAAAAATGTAATTCCTAAGTCAATTTTTAGCAAAAAATATAAGAAATGTTGTTTTTTCCTGAGACCAGGCGGATTGCCGTGTTATACATTTGACACCAGAAACACATTTCAAAGCACATGTTTTGTGAGGGCTTTAAGGTAGTTTGCACCTGAGTACAGGTGCCAAAGAGAGTTGTGTGACTAAATCATGAAACACTCCATTGTGCAACAGTCACTGTACCTTACAAACTCCACCTTCACCGCACAGGCTCCAACCAGCATTCTTGGATCACAGAGCGGTGACTGCTGCCCTGTATTGCAGTTGCGTTTTTAAAACCACAGTCCCTGCTTCATAGATTTAACATGTTAATGCTTGTACTGCAGAGTGACAGGCTACTTTTGAAATCACTCGTTTTTGAGCCTTTGCGCAAATACAAAATGAGGACAAGATAGGTCACTATCTCCATTAGAAGAGTCAATATTTGGTATGAAAAAGTAGGATTACAGATTCTACAATCTTTTTTGACTGCCTGAGCTCAGGTAGTGTCTGTCCTCCCTTTTTCATCTGAGAATATGCGTATGAATTCCAGGGTGTGAAAAGTCATTACTACAGCCATTTTTTGTAACAAAATCGATGTTGTTCCTTTTGTCCCACCAAGTTGCCCGGACCTTGGGACCAATAGTCAGAAATTTGAGGTCCTTTTTGGATTCTTAGTCTTCCAATATCTGCAATTTTTTGTTCTTTTTAAAAACAAACATTTTACACCCTGCAGCCAGACTTCTGCAGTCACAACAGGGTTGGAATGTAGGCTAAGCGCCTGTTTTTAAGGCAGAACAAAATGTGCCAGCTAGGCAGAAGTTAGGTGTACCCAACATTGCCTCAGCTGCTCCTTTGCTTTGAAGACGCTCAACCAATGTATAATCTCTATCTGGTCATATAGGCCTTGTACCGTGCCCAACATACAATTAACAGTAGAGCCGCTCAGCTGCTTAGTGGTAAACATCTGAGAGGTTGTGGATGCTTTCTCATGTATGTAACAACAGAGGAAACAATGTGTCTTCTTACTCTTGGCACTATTACTCTAGAACATCTTTCCCTCTGACCACAAGCTTACATCTAATCAGGTAAGCTTTAGAAAACAACAAGACATCTGTCTCCACCCTGTTATTCTTATTGGGACCTGGAGTTGTTACTTGAGCATGGCATGACACTGTTTACCTGGAATAAAACTACTTACAGCCCTCATAAGGAGTGATTTCATGTTGTGATTTCATATACACGCAGGTAGAGGACAGTAGACCATCAATGTGGATGGTGGAGTGGATTTCACTAAATGTTTTCTGTGACAACCCTTTCACTTGGCTGACCTCTCAGTGCTTTCCCACATAAAGAAAGTTGTCAAAGACGCCAGTTTACATCTTGACACTCTCAAAAAATAAAATTAAACCTTTGCTGTCTACCACTCAGATAAGGCCTGTGCACCAGTTATCCATGGTTGGACTGGGGCAGCATCATTCTTGTGTGGGGGTCTCACACGTCTATGACCCCTTAAAGCTGTTTTACATTTCACCTCCAGACTACAATCTTTAACTAAAAGGTTCGAGCACATCACCCTAATCTGCGACAGCTTGCGATTCTTGTTCGTTGAAGCTAAAGTCAAGCTTAAAATTGGTTGTCTATGGTGCAAAGCTCTGCACTGGAATACGCCAGGTTATATGGCCAACTACTCAAGATCTTGCACAGGCATAAAGGACCTAGCACAAGAAGCAACCAGATTCAAATGCCAGGCCAACATCATTCTTTTACCGGAGAGGCAGCTACTTTCTTCCAACAGAACTAAGAACCGCACCTTAACACATGTCATTCAGACATCATGTACAAGCTGACTTTTTCAATTATACCTAATCTAGTTTTACCCTCTGCTGTCCCAATTATTGTCTATCTATTGTAGATTGTAAAGTCTTCTCACACATTCTTGGGCGAATGATCGTAAAATATAATTGCCAGATACATATATACTACTGTATGATTCTAGAAGAGTCCCCTCTACAGAGTACGATTCCAAATGATGAATCCCTGCACGAAGGTACTGTATGGCATCTCTTTGGGGGACCACCTTGCTACCTTGAAACTAAAGAGGAGACATGAAGAAAGAAGCTGCTACACATCTGTGAAGGTCACACCAAGCCTTTAACTTCTGCCGCCCCTGTAAGTGGACAGACTAAGGATAACGCAGAGCCTGAAAAATCAGAGAAAAAGTCTCAGAAACTGACCCGCCAAGTTTTATGATGCATGAAAAATTAGCACCATTAGCAGCACATTCCGAGATGGAGACTTTGTGGTGAATGCATGGAGAGGTCCCCGCATTAATTCTGCAAGACGGTCACATAAGGTTAAAAAAAAAAAAAACTTTTTGCAACTGACGGGTGATTAATTCCCACACTTGGGATTTCTAGTATGTACACAGACGTGCCCTGTGGAGCATGAATCATCATAGATTGCTGGCAACCACACTGTAATGCCTATTTATTTTACTGAATTCATTTCCAGACAGTATTTTTAAAACAGTGCACCTAAAAAAATAAAATAATAATAACACACTGTGACCCTGGCTAGCTCATCAATTCCCAGTTGTGCCATCCTGAGCTTGGCCACCTGATGTCTGCAGCTTATGATGCAGTCATTATGAGATCACGCTCAGGACTCACTTTCTTCACATTCAATAAAGGAATGCTTCAGCAGCAGTGGTGAATTAACTGAACAGCAAGGTCAGCCTAGGGCTGGAACACTCATCCCCAAAGGATTCATTAAAATGGAAAAGCAAACTATAACTTTCTCATGAATATGTCTAATTTTCACATAAGGATAACTTTCATGCACCATGGAATTGCAGCTTTTAGGGAATTCTTTGACGAGGTTGTCATAAGCCTATGCGGTAAAGAAAGGATGGGGAAGCTTGCATCGCTCGACGCTGCATCACTAATTAGGAGACCACATATCCCAGCAGGTCCACCCTCCAGGCAGCTGCGCCCTTTCATCCATGCTCGGGATGCACAGTCAGGACAAGCACGGGAGCTCCACTTAGCTGTGTTCAGTTGGGTTATTTCAGATATGCTAATGAATCAGACTCCGGGTCGCGAATGTGCCAGGGCGCAGCTGCCAGCGCGCGCATCTCCCAGGAGCTGGAGTCCAGTGAATAAGGAGTGCCGTCAGAACGCCGCCATCTGAAAAGCAGGGTAAAGTGATCCCTCCCAGTTGTGTCGATCGCTCTCCCTGAGTGACATGTGGAGAACACGCGGGGAGTTTCAATGTCATTTGGTCCCATGGTAAAGGACCTTGTGCAGGTCGGACAGGACTTTGTGAACACAAGCTGATATCCTCACTGACTAAATTCCTGTCGTGACATGTAACTTTATCCGGCCCTCTGTTTGCTGAAGCCCCCTCATCCTGTATAGAAAAGAGGGGAAGGGTGTAAAAGGCATCCTAGGATTCCAGGGGTGCTGGTTGTGCAAATAAAGTGTTATTGAGCAGACTGAGAGCACAGGCGAGCAGGGGCAAAGTTTTAAGTGCTTGGGAAGCAGGCAACGGTGACAAATGCTTCATTTACATTTCTGATTGCTTTACACTAGGGTACATCTCCCTTCTAGAAGAGAGGGGAGGTTACCTTTAAAGGCTCTGCAGATGAAGTTACATGAATGACAACTCTGAAGAGTAACATTCTCAGTGACAACATGCTGGCAGGATTTCTCTAGTGGAGGGCGTTTCACATCGTTTTGAGTTTCTGTGAGTTGATGTAGGGAAGTTTATGGGGTCTCTTACAAACTTAAAACCCTTTCATTCTAATCTCCTGCCCTCTCAATCTGTACTCGATTTTCCTTGTTTCGAAGATGAAGCTAAGTCAGAAATTTACATATTCATGAGGGTTGTCCCACTCTATGTAAAGCTCCCTTCTCCTTCCCGCTTTGTGGTCTCTTTCTTCTCAGGTGGGAGAGGTGTCTGTCTCTGTCTCCTCCATTTGTGTGTCAGTGGCAGGCTGTGACAGTGCAAGGCGGCTGGATGGGTTAGCAATTATGTTTGTAGGTAGTACCTGGTATTTCGACATGGTGAACCTATTTAAAAGTTAGCGGAGCACAGTACATGGTCAAATACAATATGTATGAATGCTGCATTCTGAATTTATCAACGGTGTAGTTGTCATGATGGCAGGCTTGAGGAGAAGGCTACAGAACAGCTGGGCATGGCATTGGCCACAGTGCGAGTCATTCTAGTGAGAATGTTGTGAATACAATCTGGAATTGTCTTATCTGGAATAATGTCCCCTCCTTGGTTGGATTCATTTGAATTGATGTACTGTGAGCAATTTTTTCAGTTTGTGCTATGGCCATAGCTTAGATAAAGAAAAGGATAGTGTGGAAATGAGTGGAGCATGCAGTGCATGCCTGGAATCAAGTGATCAGTGCTTGGTTAATTCACTTTCAGGCCCCCATTCCTTATCTGCTCCTTCAAATAGAAACTGCTTGATGCATAGAAAAAGTAATCTTGAAAGCAGCAGACGCTGAGTACCTTGATGTGTACATGCGTGTGATCTTCTCAGAAGTTTAAGAAGATTTGGGAGAGGTTTGCAAAGGACATTATGCATGTGGGAACTTTGGAGAAAAATACATGTGACATCAACTAAGAAGTGAACTCATCCAGCTTGACTCACCGACTTCGCTCACTGAAGAGGAACTCGAACCAAAGTAAGGTAAGGCCACTAGGCCAGTTTTCAAATTTCACCCTTTCGAAGGGTGTTGCAAGTGTATCTTAGGTGAATGAAAGATTCACATAATGAGGGATTGTCTGCCAGACTGAGTGAGGATCTCACCCTGATGATCAGGAGGGTGCTCTCTGCCCTTGAGGCAGAATCATCATTGGTACAGATTCAAGATGTGATGTTTTCCAGAAATCCTTAGAGTTGTGAAATCTCACAGTTATTAACTTTTGAACACCTGATGGATTTGGTCATTGTAGCAGTACTTTCTCAGACCTGTGCATATGTATTAAATATTAAGACTAGCTATTCCAAAGATGGGTGAACAGTTGCAGTCTATAGCTATATTGACAACTGTGGCACATTTATTTGTGATGGTATCTAATGAGACTTGAGAGTGACACAGGCTGATGAGAAAGGATTTGTCCTGGTTGTTAAAAGGTGGGCGAGGGAAGCACTGGGGTGATCAAAAAGCAGAAACCAAGGAAGGTAATTGGAGCAATAGCACTATCTTATAAACAGCAAAGCCTTGGGGATGGTATGTGAGACTATTCCCATGCAAAATATGGCACTGAAGTTTGCTTGGACGATAATACAAAAGATTGTTGTTTTTGGGCCAACTGAGATGGAACTGATATAGCAGGTGAAGAATGGTACGCAGGAGACAATCTTGCAGGTACTAGGGTGTGGTGGCGAGACTGCAGGATAAAGTATTGCTACATTTGTGGACAAGGGTCTAAGCAAGGTCTTGAAATTAACCAAGAATAACTTGGCTGTATATCAGATCCGCATTGCTTGATTTTCAGGTTACAAAGGGAATCTGAAGTGGTTTAATGCATTAGACTTTGAGGAGGTGGTCTTTCATTATGACTTTCATTAGTTTTTTTCTTCTTATTTTCTTATCACTTTGTTATAGTCTATTTAGTCACCTATCTACTTGGTACAATTTGTGCATAGTAGTCATGCAAGTAATGGATCTGTAGCTTTTGGAGGCAGTGAGAGGTTTTACTTTACAGAGATGTTACTGTAGTTTCTATTTGTAAAGCACACATTCATGGCAAGGGTTTTGTGACACTAGATGAGAGAGTCATTTGACGTAATTACCATATGTTTTTAAGGATTTGGGGTTTTGCATAGGTGGCGTGTACATTTTACCAGATTTTTATGGAGGGTGTTATCTTTTTTCAACCAGAAATTAGACTCAGCATCTGGTCCCCAGTGCAAGTTCACATTATCCTAACCACCAGCCTAGCCCACGGTGATTTAGGAAATTACAAGTTATACTTTTACTTTTCAACTATACTTGGCAGTTCTCAAAGTACTTCGAAAAAACTGCCCGAATGCCAAACTATGAAACTGCTATAGATTTGCAGTCATTTTTTTAGTACTTTCTTTGTAAGACATTGTGCATTTTCAGAGTGATAGAAAATGGGCATCTTTTACTGGCCTTCGTTTGAAAAATGTCAGAATATTTTGATGTAAAAGCAATTATAATTTCTACAGTGTGCTTTTATTTTGATGGATCCTTGCTTTGAAGAAGAAACTGTATTACTCACTTCACTCAACCTTTAAGTCATTTTCTCCCTTATAATGGTGCAGCTAGTATTACCAAAACACTTCAAACCATAACAGTATACAGTGTTGAAGAATTGCTTAACTTACAGACTTATGATTTCCATGAAACAATATATTTGAGTGGATACAGTTTAGCCACAGAATGAGGACGTGCCATTCCTGCCAACAGCTGTTTCAGACTTACAGAGGTTTGCGATTCAGTGGAATTTTACCACGGTAAGTCATACAACAGTCTCTTCATCTGTGAAGCGTTCCATGTGTTGATCTCCCCAGAGGGAGGAATGCCTCACAGCCCAACAAATTGCCTTGAAATCGTGGGTCAGCAATCTGACCTCTACACTCCACAGTTGTTAAATAATAACTCAGGGTGAGTGTCTATTCACCAGGGACTACCCAAACCAAGTGCAATTAGAGGCTTTAGCGGGAAGCCACAACATTGTCACACAGCAACTGTAGAAATTGCTCAACAATATTACAAATGTCCGGAGAATGTACATATTGAGCGTCTGTAATGACGGTATTGGTCTAATTAAGGCAATCGCGTGTTGCTTTCAGACCAGACTACAATCAATTACATATGGTTAAACATGTGAAAATTACTGAACACTGGTCAACAATTTTATTGGATTCAAGCTCTGTTAAGACAACGTTGAGCACATTTTAAATGTTGGCTCCTCACTGAAAACAGATGATTTGAAATAGCTCAAGAAAGCATGCATGTATTATTTTCACCTCGTTCGCATGCACCTAGAACACACTTTGACCACAGCAACGTTTAAAAAACGGAGAAAAATGTTTTACAATTCTTTAACGATTATCCGAATTTATCTATCATTTGAGTATGCTCAAAAAGACAAAAGCTGCATGACAACAATGTCATTCGAAGATTTCCTAAAGTAACAACAAATATATGGATGGTAAATATTTGGAGAGCTGTACAGGCACAGATGCTAAAGGACAATATCCATCCCGCAGAGTCCCATTTCCATTATGGAAAACAACCAGCACCTGGGCAACTTGTGAATAAGTTGTACAATTTAATGAATGTGTTCCAACAATCACAAATCTAACACATGCCACATGAAACAAATGTAACACACGTAACGTATCTGAAACATGGTAAATAAATGCATAACGGTACAAGGCACACACACACACACATTCTACGAGTTCATGATGATACAATAGTTCACCCAAATAAAACAAATAATGAAAACTCAACATTCAATCAGTACACTACTCGAACACACCAGGGGTGCTGCTGCCCTTAGTCCAGCAGGTGACGTGGCCCCCAATGGGACAGATGACAAGAAGGCCCAACTTAACCCCAACTATGACTGATGTGTGCTGCCCAACACCGGAACAAGGGGGGGAATTTATCTTATGTGAATTAGGGCCCAGGGTAGCCTTGCTACCCCACTGTACCACACAGCTAATGAGGGCAATGCAGGGTTCAGAATCCAGTCCATTGTACGCCAGGAATTTTCATACATGTCAAACATATGAACAATCATACAAACCACAGAATACAATATACAATGCATTATTCCACAAAGACAAAATAAACATCCATAAAACGTTTCATGACACATGGTCAACAAATGGAATAAGTCACTATACACTCTAGGCACTACACACGACACTTCAGTATAAACATTCCCAGGGAGCTTTAATGATCAACAAACACACCACACACATTCACTTCATGAACAAAGCTTAGTAGACACAAGCACACCCCTATTCATTGGTCAAACATACACTCCACACGCATAAAACCCAAGACATCAAACATACTGTGAATTAATAAACTAAGGCATGCAGCCATATAGTATTCAAACTGTCATGCAGATGCACTGCACATAGTACATTTACAAAGGCTTATTCATTGATACACCAATCAAACAACTGCTTATCGAAAAGCCAGAGAATCAAACATATTTCACATTAACATACACATACCCAACCTTACAGTAATCTAACAGTTACAAACATGCACTGCAAACATACAATGCACAAAAGTGTGATACAAACAATTATTTTTGAAGAGAGAACTTTACTCCATATATGTATAATTTAGGTGCAGGAGTCCTCCCAAATGACAAACACATTTTGAAAGCAATCGTAAGAACTGCAGTGGGGTTCGAGTGCATGACATCTAATAAGACAAAACCGAAATAGTACCTTTCAAATTACTAAACACATTTTAAGTGGAATTGCTGGATAGAAAGACATATACAAAAAAACAGTCAAAATGCAATGTTCTGCACTTTTTTTTAACAGTAAATCCTATATGAGAAAATAAAAACATATTATGAAGTAAGGAATCAAAATGTACGAACGACTTTAATATGCCTAAAATGGTACATACATAACATAATGGTAACATAATGATAATTGTGTAATATGTTCATGAGGGGTTCTGTTGATAGCATACATTTGTAATGTCACCAGAACCCCAAGATGGCAATACATGTACCCATTACGTTTTTTTAAATATCATTTTACTACATGTTTATTTGGGGATGGTTAGCTTGAAAAAGTTGTTTTCTTTAAAGTTGAGCCAACAATAGGCAATGATTAGAATAAGAATGTTTAGGTTTACCTTTCATGAATAACTTGTTAATAAAATATTGGACAATTGTGAGGGCTAGTGGACTTATACCACTCAATGGCTGCAACGTTTAAACATAAATATGCACTTTGCACAGACTAATATTTAATTTGGCACATATTTTAAATGTTTTTCAGATTTCACAAAAATGGTTGGATCTCAAATGGACGAACATAATATTCTGAGAACATGTGCCATTTAATTTGCCTTTTTTTCGGCAGAATTTAAATAACTTTACCCTACAATTCAGAAAGCATAATCCTAGTAGCCCTAGCAAAGTAAACTCTGGAGAGTGGTTTGGGGGCTGTCAATGAGATGAGGAAACCTGTATTTCACATGGAATTCTGAAATATTTCCCAATTTCATGGTTCATTGCAGTTATGTTCAGTTATTCAGTTGAACATTTCATTCAAATACAATCGCCAACATGCTATTGGTAGACATTTCACCCTAAAACTATCTACTCTGTGATAATTCTACCAAAATTGAGCATGTGAGGTGCTGCTTCGACAACTATTCCCTTATAGGACACTCATTATAAAACAAAATACCATTTGCCCTTGCAGTGTCTCTCAAAAATAGGGGAATGTGAAATTAGTGTAATTTGCTTTTGCTTAATTGCATGACATTTCTGGAAAATGATACATGATTACATGAAATTAAGCATAATTCACCACGTAGCAGTATATTTTAGCACGAAATGTGCATTTGCAACAATTTTTGTCATAAGGATGTATCTTGTGCCAAAGAAAGCACAAAAAACACAATTGCTGCAAACGCTAGCTGCTCGTTTTATGATTGTTCATATTGTTCCTGCACTCTAGCGCTATAATTTTCTACGAACATCAGCGTAATTACATGAAGTGGCATGATGGTGTAAATTTGTGAATTTCGCATAAGAAGTGTAGCACAAAATTTCTGAAATGATGCAACTTACGCCAGAGTAATTTAAGTTTTGCCCAGGCCTGCTCAACACCCCTATGTTTTTCACTGTATCACTGCTCTTTTTTCAGTGTGATATTTCTCCTTTCTTCGGAGGCAGGGTGAGAGCTTCTCATTGCCCCACTTCACTAGAGCAAAATCAAGTTGCAGCCTGCTGTACAGTTTGAAGATGCTTTCAAACTGCTCCACTTCCATTTACTGAGACACTACCATTGAGTTTACACAAAAGTAAAAATAAAACAATGCTCAAAACACTGCTGAACAAAGTTTTTTTTTTAAAAAGATACTGAAATTGAAAATTAGATAATATTGCCCATGATCCCTTAATTCACGTTCAATTAGAGTTTGAAAAATGAATTCAATGACAAAAATAATTTCACATTCCTATGTATATCAAAACACATACCACTTAAAAACAAACAATTACAGAACATTTAAGAAAATAACCACTACATTTGACAAAAACTAACCATCAGGAAAATGAAAGCACTGCTTCATGGGTTTTCAGCACTCCACTGGGTGCAAACTAATAATTTTCTGTCTAGTTTCTTCCCATGTCTTGCTCATTTTCTCTTCTTTCTATGTGTACACTTCTCTGGCTAGACACTGACCTCAGTGAATCTGTGTCTGGTGAGGAAGGGAAACGGGAGGGGTAGGGGACAAAAGAAAGACAGAGAGGAAAAGAAAATGACATAGCAAAAAGGGTGAAACAGAGGAGAAAGAAGAGAAGTGAAGTTAGATATAGAACTTAGGTGGAGAGATATGTAAAGTAGGGAGAGATGCAAGGCAAAGAGAGAAAGATATGATAAACAAATACACTGTGGTAACAGAGATAGGTATGGAGTGAGGCAGGGTTTACGTGTGAGCAAAACAGGTAGAGATGGTTATAGATAGGAAGTATCAAATATAGGGCAAAGAAGAGGTGTGGGGTCTACTGAGAGGTGAGGTAGGGAATGATGGAAGTGGACAGAGAGATAATGTAGTGAGAGAAGTATAAAGTGATGCACAGTAGATACAGAGAAGTGTGGAAGTGAGAAAGCCAAAATAAGATGTGAGCTACAGAAAGATAGGTGAGCTGAAGAGAGCAGCGAGGCAATGGTAAAGGTAGAGAGAGCGTTAAATGTTAGAGATTAACACTGCATTGAATTCTCCAGGTAATCTGAACAAACAAAAATGATTAAATAGCGTAGGTCCAATCCCATTAAAGGATGAAAACCCTCACTCACCTAAGGATAGCATATTTCATCATAAGGCCCCTCCTCACCCTGACACTATGTTGGAATGCTGGAGTGGAACGTGTGAAAACGTCTTCGTATTGGACCTTTAGTTTTATTCTTGTCCCCAGTGGGTAGGAAATAAAACAGAATCTGAGTTAATTTGGCCCAAGAAGGAAGGCCAACATATTTCTGCCTAAACAGCACCCTCAAACATGAGGTGCAGAGGTTTTCTTCAGGATCAGTCACCTTTCTCCTAGTGAGACGTGCTAAGTGAGAGTAGGAAAGTAAAGACAATTAAAAATAAACAAATATACAAAGCCAATGGCAAATAGGTCTTCATGAAAGACCACAGACTGTGGAACCAGCAGTGAGAGTGTTGCCTCAACTCTACCTGTAGACAAGGTGTGAGCAACCTTAATAGTTCCAGCATCTGTCTAAAAGTGTCATCTGTCACGGTGACAAGAGGCAACACTCCAATTTAATTTGGGGTTCACAGCAGTTGCTTTAATGAATTTTGCCACGTTAATTTATCTGTAACCCATAATTTGTGCAAAGCACTTATTTAAAAAAAATGTATATTTCGTTTCCATGGAATATGTATCCCATTGAAACCTTTTAGTTTAATCTTCCCATCATCCATCTGCACAGAAAGTGACATTACCACTTTCTAGTCTACCGCCCTGATCTCCCCCACCCGCAGTACCTACTTATTGGAGGCTGGAGTGCAAACGCACCGCTGGCGTGCAGAAGATGTGCCAAATGCAAGCCCATCTGTGACAGTCCATTACTGGACTGCGCCCAGCACCAGGAACCCTGGTCCTTCCCTACCTACCACTACCCTGCTGCGTTCCTCCTCGTTCTCAACCTTGGATGACACTCACCCTTCTGTTGCCACACCACACAACATGGACCTCCTGCAAGATTTCATACATTCTCCCACACCTTACACTCACCACTCCCGCACTAACAGCACCCAGCACCCCACTCGATTACACTCACATAAACCAGTCACCTGCTCACACTCACACACACCAACTACCATCCACACAATATGCCACACTCGTATGCATGCTTCTCAATACCCAATCACTCACCAAACATGCCACAGATATATGGGACCTACTGCATGACCAAGCTCTGAACTTGCACTTCTTCCTGAAAACTTAGCTAAACTCTAGCTCTGCACTAGACATCGCTTCAGCCACCCCACCAGCAAATAGATCACCAGACAAGACCATCAGCCCACACCTGGAGGTGGAGTCTCCATCATATTCAAAGATGCAATCACAAGCAGCACCTACATGGGACACTTCCACAAGCTAGATGCAACAACTCATGTTCAAGATACGCATCACAGCCAACTTCTCTCTGGGTGGAACCCTCATATACAGACCACCAATTTTCTCACAATACCACACCCCTCATCATCAACGCCAGCACCTTCAGCTTCCTCGAGACCTTAACTTTCACCTAGAAGACCTCACCGACCCAAAATTTATGGCCCTTCTAGAAAACCTTGGAAACCTTGTCCTCACCCAGCACATTACCAAATCAATCCACAATACCAGACACCCATTGAAACTGATTTTCTTTTCAATCAGCCCCATCACATTCGACAAGCTAGTACCTATGACCTAGACAGACCATATCATCGTAAATTTCAGTATACCCATCTCACACCATCACAGACCTACTATCACTGGACTCACCCTTCACAGCTGGAAAAGTATCAAAATAGAGAAGTGGGCCCTCTCTACGCCCTGGACCAAGCAAACGAGAAACTTGTTGAATGCATCAAGAACCTCAACAGCTGGATCATCTCACATGCCAACACATTGGTCCCGTCAAGTGCAACCCAACAGCAAGAGCCCGATTATAGGCCATCTGATACACAGAGAAACTCAGGCTGATGAAATGCCACTGCAAACAACTGGAGTGAAAATCGTGAACAAGTGGGGACAGCATAGATAAATCTGCCCTAAGATTCTACCACTACCAGATATGCAACACCAACATACATCTCTTTCAGGCTGTAGTGATGTGAGCACTAATTGCAGCAAGGAAATCTTTGCCATCATTAAAGATTTCACCTCAAGCAACATCACCCCCTTGAAAGACCTTTGTAACAAGTTCTTGATATTCTTCTGTAACAAGATCACCTCCATCGACGCTCAACCAGACCTCATCCCCATTGCAACTCAACTTTCCATCACAATCAAAGAACGAACCTTAACCTTGAGGCCATTATCAAAACCACTGCAACCATGAAGACCACCCACTTGGGGTCGCATTTAGCCCTTGCTCTCACCACACCTTTAATAAAGGGCTCCTAGTGATCAGTGAAGCACTAGCATCCATCCTCAACAACCCCATTGACTCAACCACAAACCCAGACATCTGTAAACAAGCCACACCACACTCCTACTCATGAAACCATCCGTTGACCCAGTCATGTTTTCCAACTATAGTCCATCTCCCTCCAACCTAACCTGGCAAGGGTCTTAGAGAAACATCACCTCCTAAAAAACCAGCTCCTTGACACCACATAGTCCACATTCAGGCCCAGCTACAGTACAGGAACAGCACTCACCCCCACCACAGAGGAAATCTGCATGTTCCTTTAATGAGGAGAAACTGCAGCCCTCATTTTCCATGACTTCTCTGCAGCATTTGACATGGCCTCATACCCCATCCTCATCAGGCACCAACACAAGTTGGCATTCAATGACCCACTCTCTGTTGGATCTGCTTCTTGTTAACAGATAGAACACAAGCTGTCAGTCTGGCACCTTACCCCTAGGAACCCCGCAAACTCATCTTTGGAGTGACTCAGTGTTCATCATTCAGCCCTACCCTCTTCAATGAACACATTAACCATCTAGCCAACATCATACGCATTCACAACATCAACATCCTCTCCTACGCCGACGTCATGCAACTCATACTCTTCATTTGAGAAAAGATTCCCAACACAAAAAATAAATTCACTGCTTGCATGACCAAAGTCGCTAACTGGATGAAAGCCAACTGTTTCAAGCTGAACACTGGGAAGAAAGAAATAGTGATCTTCAGCAAGAACACCTCATCATGGGACTTCAACTGGTCCCTGGCCAAACTCAGACCCAAATCCCAACACACCCCAGAAAACTCAGACTTATCATAAACAGCTAACTGGAAATGTCGGCTTAAGTCTACGCGGTCACTTCATCCAACGTCCACACCATTAAGATGTTGAGGAAAATCTTTGAATAGCTCCCGAGCAACTCTAGAAAAACCATCACTCGTGCATGGACCACTGAAATTATGTGGCAAGGGGCACCAAATTGGCAGCAAGGGAGCATCACATTATGCAAAAGAGAAAGCATATTATGCAGCATAATGCAGCAATTTTTTTAATATTTATAACACTATTTCATTAATGTGTCATCTTTACACATGGTATCATGGTCTGGGGAAAGGTTTCACCTCATTAGCAGCAGTTTAACAACAAAATACGGAAATAAAAAACTGAAAGATATCCAAATAACCTTTGCAAAGGACCTTCCACTGAGCGTGAAACACATTGCCAAGTTTTTATTAGCTTTTGATCCGTTTCAGCAATAATTTTTTTTTTGTTAAAATCTTCGACAGATGATTGCTTATGTGGCAAATGTGGCAAATCCAAAATTGTGCAAAAAAACCTGTGGCTACAGAACTACATAATTCCAGTGGTCCTGCTCAAACACCTTCTTAGTGACAGGATACCCTTGCGGGTGATTATACGCTTTACAAATACACATAACATTGTGTACTTTTGAATTTTTACACTGAATAGGTTTACTTTGTAGACAACCATGGTAATTCCGCAACTTGCCAGACCTGTGCTTTAGCCCCATCAGGGAAAAACTATTTGAGTTAATCTTACCAGAAGTGGACTATTTGATAGAAAGTAGCTAGATTCATAACATAGTCATGATCTACCAAAAATGTGCCTGTTCTGCACTGCCCTTTACTGTCAGCAGGCATATCGGCCATGCTATTGCAAATTTAGCTTTCGCGGGATGTACTGAGATCGCAGTGAACACATCAGGTCCTGTTATTGGGATAATATCCAAAAGCCTCAGAAAACACTTCCAGGGCAGACGTTTGCCACAGCTATTACGAAGTACCATCTGCCTCGAATAATATGAATGGTCTGGACCCAGCAGGTCAACCATAACCAAGTGTTTAGTAAGCACAGCTATTCCATGTTTCGAGTAGCGCCTATTGGTTTTAGGAAATGGGCCAGAAACAATGTTTTTGGGTGCCAATTGCAACTGTTTTTGGTTAATATGTTCCATATTATCGAAATACTCAAACATAATATGTAGTAATTGAAACTTCTGTAATCCATGTATAATATCCACAGTTGTAATAGCTAAACAATGCCAATTGTTTTCCTATCAATTATCTAAATATTCAGTCATAATGAGCGGTACTTTCACCCTCTGTGAATGGCGAGCAGTGCTAAAAGCGGTAATTTCCAAATACGCCAATGGTATTTATATCAATTTCTATCATTAAGGAACACAGTCATTTTATTAAACAGGTTTTCAGGAACCAGTCGCCAGTATCCAATTCTTGGCAATGCAGTGCAAGAAAGCAAACTAGAACAAGCATTTGCAATGCAAAGGGTCTCACATTTGCTCGAGTTAGAGCTCTTAGCGTTGTAAATTACTAACTGGACTTTTCTTGCTGCACAAACTGAAAATAAAAAGTAAAACAGTTGACATAAATGAGCCGATTCAAAGCAACACCGTGAAGGCGACACACAAAAGGAAAAAGAAGTTTTGCAGTCAAAGTTATCGGCAAAAGTACAATTATCCAGGTAACAGGGAGAGTCCCCAAAGCGGTAACAAAACCACACTAAGGAGGGACAAACATAAAGCAGTTACAAAACGAAAAGAAAGGATTTTTGAAAGGCAAGTCCACAAACGAGTGATAGTGATGGGCGTGCAGTGGGTGTGGCTAAAAGCCCTGACACATATCACTGTCAGAAAAGCAGCGCTTGCGCGCTGCTATGCTCAACGTAAAAATTACTTGAGTATTGTGATTTTTTGTTTTGTTTTGTGCAACTACCTGTGTATTTATCTATTTCCCCCTGTAAGAAAGTTATGTGGATATCGCTTCTAAAATTCTGGCTGTCCGAGGCATTATGTTTTGTATAAGGAGAGAGTGTGTGAGAGAAATAGAGAGAAGCCACAGCGAGATTAAGAAAGACACAAAAGGAACTTTTCACAACTGGACTTCAATGTCAGAGAGCAGCTGTAAAAACAAAGAGCTCGAATTCAAAACAACAAAGTTAGCACAGTACAGATAATCAGGTAAAATATATACCATGATACTTTTCCATCGTGTGGTGTGCTTTTGGGAAGGTGAATGCATTTTTATTGCCCATTACACGCTGGCACCAATCGGAATTTCAAGTCTGCTTTTCTATTCAATGCACAAAACAAATAAATCATTGCCTGGACTCATTTCTGCGACCAAAATGTAGGTGATGTCAAAATCAAATTTTTAGTTGTTAGTGGTTATGCCTTAAAGTTATTTTTCCTTATTACTGCCTTCCTGGTCATCCGAATCAACTTTCATTCCTTGCATAAAGTCAGTGGTCTGTATTATATGCGGCCCGTTAAACTAGCTGTAGAGCAGCCAGGAAATGTTTAGTAAAAATAACTTAATTACTGCTCGTTTTCAGTTGTGGAGGGAGACCTCTGTGCATATGGAGATCAAAACTGAAGCTGTCTTTCAGAAAAGTTAGAGGAGGCAGCGGTTCAACCATATGTATATAATCAGAGGTATGTAAAGGTATGTTCATTGCGGTATGATAACCGTATTATTTATCACGACAGAATGTATGGACAAAACAATCTACATTGATTATTGCATTGCACTTTGTTTAAATTTAAAAGGATCCTTTATTGGGATGAAACGCATCGGATGTGGAGCTCAAAGTTTTCATGAATAAATATAAACACTTGGAATTAAAACACATCAAGATGTTTGGAATTGCTCATCATTACGGACTGTCTTTATACTGAAAGGGATCCAGTGTTTATGAAAGTAGTGAATGCAAACTGGTTGATTGAATATTGTATGTATTCTCTTATAAAGATATGAATTGCCCTGTCTTGTTCTTGAACTCTTTTTTTTAGACTGATTTCAGTGCCATTTTCACGACCCCATTTTAAACAAGAATTTTGCGTGGCCATCATTACCTCTGTTGCCCCAGTTTGCTAACAAACCATCAATTAGTTCCTGAGTCAAAAAATCCAGCTATATCCGTTTTTAAAGGTTTACACTTTTTAGCGCTGGCTTGACATTGCAGGTGTCACCAGACACTATGGACCTCATTATGAGTCTGGCGCTCTTCAGTCCACAAGGCACTCGATGGCGGTTGGATCGCCGCAGTCTTGGAGGTCCGACCACCACAGACCATGGTGGAGCCACCAAGGTCAGACCGCCCACCCCGCTAGGTTGCCCCCAGCCATCAGCCTGGTGTTCCCGGCGGTTGTAATCTGCCAGGGCAGTGCTGCAAGCAGCGCTGCCCTACGGATTACAAGTCCCTATACCGCCAGCCTTTTCATGACGGTACCACTGCCATGGAAAGGCTGGCAATGGGGGCATCAGTGGCCCCCTTGGGGCCCCTGCACTGCCCATGCACTTGGCATGGGCAGTGCAGGGGCCCCCATGCACAGCCCCGTCGTGCATTCCACTGCCCAAATTACAGGCAGAGGAATGTGCGACGGGTACTGCTGCACCCACCGCACCGCTACATTGCTGCCGGCTCAATTACGAGCTGGCTGCAATGTTAAGGCCCTGTTCATCATAGGGCCGGCAGGTGGAAAAACTGTTTCCGCCCGCCAGCCCTGTGGTGAACTCCTAATAGGGCCGGCGGTGTTTGGACCGCACAGGCAGTCTCTGGGCATAATAAGGGCCTATGTGACCAACAGAAAAAGAGGATTAAGAAGTACTACTTGAAGAGGTGTTTTGGCTCTGCCCACATGTTGGTTACCTTGAATGTAACATTTGATTGAACAGAAGGTGTGTGTCTCTGCTAAAAGAGGCTGCATTTGCTGCGTCATCTAGAGCCATTAGTGGTTGTGTTAATCTCATATGAACAAGACTCGCCATGAATCTCCGGCAGCTCAGATTCAGCATGGAGTAACAAAGAATATTGTGGTGGGTAACCAGAGCAGGATGGCACTTCTAAAGGTTGAGCCTGCTGCATCGAATAGAATCCAGTGGCAATGACATCAATGTCATGTGCAACAAAAACAAGGTAATGGATGGAATGTTTTAGTTAATCCCAGCTGCTGGCAATCGCATGGCCCATGTTCCAGCCTATTGTTTTCCCCACCATGCCACTCTAGACAAAGGCCAGCCTTATACAGAACAGAACTGAGACTGCTCCTCATGTGAATAATCTGTCCCAAACTGCCAGGCAAAGCCCCCTCCCCAAATAATCCTAGACTGTTTTCACTCTACTTGGGGCTTCACAGTAGGGTGTAGCTTGAGTACTGTGGCACAGTGAGCACAGGACCTGCATCTGGACACACCCATTGCACTTAGGGCATCAACTGCAACAACAACAAGGTCATGGATGGAATGCTTGAATTAATCTCAGCCACTTGAAGTTGCTGGCTGCATTCCAGCCCATTGTTTTTTTCCACCATGCCACTCTAGACAAAATCCCAGCTTACAGCAGTTCAGGCCAGACTGTTCCTCCCAGAGCAACAACAAGGCTGACTTGCAAACGGCCAGGTCTCATTTGAGGTGGCATGATGGACAAAAGAACATTGGGTTAGAATACTACCCTGAGTGATTGCAAGTGATTAGACAAATCCAAGCATTCCTTCCATCACCCTCTGTTTATTTGATGTAATGCCCTAAGTGGCCAAGGGTGTGCCCAAATGTGCCCCCTTGTTCACTGTGCCACTGGATCCAAGCTGCACCTGACTGAAGAACTCTTGGGTTGCTTGAGTTTTGGTTCAGGCTGCAATGTTCCTATTCTAAGCATTCATACCATTGCCATTTATGTGTTTGATCCCCTTATATTAAAACTTCTAAAATATGTCAAGAAAGCATCTTCTTCTAATTTTTAGAGTCTATTTTGAAAGACGACCAATAAACCCTCTGAACTTCATAACTACAGTTTTAGAGCCAATTCATAACACTCTCAATGTCTATCCTTCTAGTACCTCAAATAACCAATATAATTAAAGATTTTTCCTTAGCACTCTGTTTTTGCTTCACCTGCTTTTTTTTAAAACAACGTTTTAACTCTTTGCAATGGGTTTTTGGAACACAATATTTTGACCTGTTTTTGCTTTATTCTTTTCTAGGCATGTATGTTGCTTGTATAATCTAGTAGCCTTTTTCGTCACATTTGCTGCAAGGCCTATACTAAATATATTTCGAGAGAAGTGAAAAAGTCTGGGATAACGTAGCCTAATGCAATTTTAATCCGGTATTGTCTTCTGCTGTGGTTGTAATCAGGGCCGGAATGGCCTTTGGGGTAAACTGGAAGTGCCAGCATGGCTGCTCTGATAGGTCTGTGTGTGCCGATATTGTTGGCAGGTTGTGGGCCGTTTTGTGGTTAAATAGGCCAGTTTTTAATATTGATTTCCCTGATATTACCACAAACGTTGCAGAAGAAAGCACAAATGTATACATTGCTTCATGCCTTTCAAAACATTTATTCTGTACGTCTTTGCAAGTTACAATGCAAGAAACATGATTCTGTGGAAGAAAGCTGACAGAAGCCATGTGAATCAGAGCCGTCAGAGTCATACAGTACATTGAAATAGAGACTAATAAAATCCAGCACCGAAACTACAAACAGACTACAACACTGGCATCTTTCTGGTTTCTACGGCACTTATCTCTGCTTAACTAAATAAACTCACTAATGACCAGTGCACAGGAACTCAGCTCTATGTCACCATAGTGTCAAGGGCTAGAAGCCTGGATGTTACTCAACCCAAAATATAGAGCAGAACAGCATCAGGTGAAATTCAGCAGGGATCTAAAAAACGTGTGCTCCGTCAATCATTTTACTGAATGTATGCCCAAAATGTTTGGCCAAACTGTAGCACAACCACTATCTGTATCTGTTACCCATATCAATGTTACATAACCTGTACTCAGGACAATACTCTTACAAGTGATTTAAAGCAATCACCCCACACAGTGCTATAGAAACACATTACACCAACAAAAAAACATATCAACTCTATCCCTGTGTACTGCACTTTATTCTCTTGTTCCCACAATCTATACTCCATTCACTATCATTTTATTTTTGGGCTGCTTAAGTTGACATTAAGCCTAGCATCTGAAACGCATTAAGGTTTAATGAACAAGTTACTTACCTTCAGTAACAAATTATCTAGTAGAGACATATTCTAGTTGCAGATTCCTTACCTTAGAATTTCCCCCAAGAGTCAGACTGGATCCGGAGATTTTTCTTTGAGCAGTAACATTGCACACTGTCAGGTGGCGTTGGTTGACCCCGCATCTGTCGGTGGCGTCTTGTCGTCACCGTAATGTCGTCATGATTGTATAGAGGCACCTCCTCGGTGTTCTGATGTCAGTTTTTTTTCATTTCATGACATTCATGTCAGAAGTACGGAGCCATGAAGAACAGTGAGACTGGCATGCCAGAGCAAGGGCCCTGAATGGGAGGTTCCTCTCCCTAAAAATCAGTTTGCAGAGCAGGGACGATGGCTGGGTCGGTAAGGAATCTACAACTAAAATATGTCTCTACTAGAAAATTTGTTACCGAAGGTAAGTAACTTGTTCAACTGATAGAGACTTCTAGTTGCAAATTCCTCACCATAGAATAGATACCCAAGCAAAATCGTCCCCGGAGATGGGTCTGTGATTGCTGGACAACCCCCGAAATGCCAGATGTCCTCAATCAAGAGTGGCCCCTCAAAGCCACTGTTGATGCAACCGATCTAACTAGAGAGTCGGTTGTGTCCAGCCCACAATGAATTGTGCACTTGGCAGAACCTCTCCTGTCATCTATCCTGCCAGCAACAGCTTGGGAAATAAAGGCCCGCCCCGGGCTTCCTCTGGGACCTGTGGCTGCACCTGCGCGACCATATCCCATAAAATATCGGAAAGCGGTCCAAAAAGCATGCAGTGTTCATGGACCGCAACGCCAGACTGGAGGAAGTGAATAATTTCTTCCCAAGTTGGTCCCGGCGTTTTCATTCCCTGTCCGAGAGTGCGAATGGGAATGCGCCAGAAGAGGAAGCCTGGCTGATGAAACTCTCAGGTGTGGGATGTTGGGTCAAGAATTTAAGGTCGTTGTGTGCAGGTCTATGGTGCAGGGCAATTGCCAGTTGACAGGAGACCCTGTGATGGATGTAGACCACATCCATAGCAAGACATGAGCGAGGGCTTCATTGAGTGGTAAAAGGGGTTCAGACGTAGAAGCTCCGGGCTGAAGCACCTCAGTCAGGAGGTTAGTCCTGAGAGCCACTGAAGGCAGCTCAAGGCCAAGGACCCCGCCCGGTTGCTCTTCTCACCACAATTGAATATGAGGCTCCTTCCTCCGTAGCCACAGTAGACGGAGAAAGCATGCCAGCATCAGGGGAAGTGTCTTCTAACTGGAATTCTAAAGGGTCGAGCAAGCCCTCCATACTCTCACTGCATCCGTACCCATAGGCATAAGGGTCAGGATCCAATCTGGGGAACAAAGTCCCCATCGAAGATGGAATCGGTGTCAAGTGACGTTGTTCCAGCTCCAGATTGGAGTTGGAAATGAATATGGGATCAACAGTGATCGTCGGCCAGACTGACGCTGGAAACGTTGACATCTTAACTGATGCTGGAGAAGGTCACAATGGCACGACCAGTGCTGGTACGGACCCAGTAATGGATCCCGGGGTGCACTCTGGAGCCGAGGCCTAAGCCACTGGCGCAGTATCTGTCAACACCAGGGCAGTGCGCGCTCTACGGGCGACTAGAATGCAAAAACCCAGCACTTTCAAGATAACGTAATTTATGCATTGTATTGATATGCTGTTGTTTAACCTTTTGCTTTGCAGAGTTCAATCCTGAAGACTTATTTTCAAGGTGCCTATAAATACTGTTTATTTGCAATGTATTGCTGCATGCTTTCAGAGTGTGTCAGGGTGTGGTCCCTTTTCAGGGCCTTCTAGAAGCTTTCCCTGCAGCATGCCTGGGTGTGGTTTGTGGGCTAGGCCAAGACTCTATAAAAGGGAGCCAGCCCAGCTCCACCTGCTCACTATTCAGAGGTCCCGATGCAGAGCAGCAGCAACTTACTGAGCTCCTGTTTCGGAGGCCTACTTTGATCTTCCAGGCCTTGCCCTTTCACTGTGTTGGTGATTCTTGATCAGGGCGGTAAGATGGAGGTCGGGCTGGGCCCCCGATCCCGTTCTCGAAGGCTTTCGAGTTATGAGCCTAATTTGCATGATAAAACAATTTATCTTATGTGTGTGAATGTGCGTTCAAAGTTTTATGGCATTTTCTTGCTGACACTTGAATCGGCAAAACGTGCGATTCTTTACTCGTGTACAATTCATGTTATTCATTGTGCCCTACCATTTTATGGCATTTACTAGGTAGCATTCTAATCGGCAAGACGCGCGATTCATTTCCTGTGCTTAATTCCTGTTATTCATTGTGCGCTACCATTTTATGGCATTTACTAGGTAGCATTCGAATCGGCAAGATGCGCGATTCATTTCCTGTGCTTAATTCATGTTATTCATTGTGCGCTACTATTTTATGGCATTTACTAGGTACCATTAGAATCGGCAAGACGCGCGATTCATTTCCTGTGTTTAATTCATGATATTCATTGTACGCTACCATTTCTTGGCATTCCTATGGTAGCCTTCGAATCGGCAAGACGCGCAATTCCTTTCTTGCGCTTAGTTAATGATATTCAGTGTGCGTTACCATTCCTTGGCATTCACATGTTGGCCTTCGAATCGGCAAGACACGCGATTCATTTCTTGTGTCTAATTCATGATATTCATTGTGTGTTACCATGTCATGGCATTTACGTGGTGACATTCGTATCGGCAGATCGCTCAATTAATTTCTTGTGTTGAACTCATGCTACTTATCGTGCGCTACCATTTCATGGCATTCACTTGGTGGTACTCGAATCGGCAATACGCGCAATACATTTCTTGTGTTTAAATCACGATGTTCATTGTGCGCTACCACTTCATGGCATTTACTTGGTGGCCTTAGAACTGGCAAGACGCGCAATTTATTTCTCGAGTCTAACTCATGTTATTCATTGTGCACAATCATTTCATGGCATTTACAAACCTTTGTGAAAATCTGCATGTGCGTAATTCAAGTTCCTGCATTTTAAGAAAACTATAGTGTTAGAATTCTAGATGATATATTGCATGTGCATAATAATTCCCTCAAGCACAATTCATATGGTGTTATAGAAATCATTCAGATTACTTCCTGATCCTCATGCAAAAGACTATATTTGAATTTTAAAGCGTAATTCTAGATTGTTCTGATGTTTCTAATTCATGTGCAATATTTTATTGAGTGGTTCATTGAAAAGTTGGATTAACCTTTCTTGATTCCCTCACAGGTATCCAGTCATCTTGAGGCCTAGTTATTTAAGTCCTTGCTTACGTTATCCATGTTTCCAGTATGACAGTGCTTAGAATCATAGTCTAGTAATGATTAATATGATATAATCTTGATATTGTGTGTTTTAACCTTTTGCTTCCTACAGGTCTCCTTCCCAGCTGCTCCCTATCTAATCCCCTTTTCCCTACTTGGACTCGTAGACTCTGTGACATTCTAATCAGAGTTTTGGAGCTGTCTTGGGGTGGACGTGTTGGGAACGTGCACAGGCCCCGAGGATCTGGTGACTCTGACACTACCCAAGGGGCCCCCCCTCTGACCCTACTGGGCCCAAAGGCATCACAGGAGGGTCGGTCTGCCCAAAAATGAGGCACATGCCCCCCTAGAACTCTTTCAGTTGGGCAGGGGTGGCTCTGGCTTCTAGAAACTCAGGGAGACACAGAGCCGACTGAGAAGCAGGCTCTGAGGATGGAGGCCTAGAGCGTCGATGCTCCTCCCACATCGCATCGTCTGAGCAACGGGGTGAAGTTGAAGAATGTTAGTTCTTCTTTGACTTCTTCTTCTTGTGACCCTAATGTCCTGATGTTTTGGAGTAGGGCGAGGATGAATGGTGATGGCTATGCAAGCGGTCTTGTGATTTTCCTCTCAAATGAGACCTGGAGCAACAGGAAGCCGAGCGCTGGCCCACCATGAGCTTTAGGGACTGCTCCCTCAAAGCCTTTGGATTCATAACCCCGATCTCAGAGCACAACATTGGGTCGTGGTCGAGCTCCAGGCACCACAAGCACACAAGGTGCAGATCCATCGTCGACATCATGCTGTGACAGGAGTCACATGGCTTGAATCTGGTCTTGCGGGAAGACATCTCAACGCACCAACTTGGTCAAAAACTTAGACAAAAAGGTCAAAAAGTCAACCAAAAAATAACTGAGGGTAGCTCTTCTTCGGATCTGCACGTAGGCTGGCACGAGAAGAGCACAACTGATGATAGCCCACTGGGGAGGCGTTTATATATGACCGCAACGTCATCACAGCGAACGCGACACCAATGACAGACGTGGAGTCGAACATCACCACCTGATGGTGCGCAAGGGTACTGCTCAAAGATATTCTCCAGATCCAGTCTGACGCCTGGGGGAAATTCTAAGGTAAGGAATCAGCAACTAGTTTCTATCAGATATTGTGCACAATTATTACATTTTTAAAAGACTCTGCTATACAGACACCCTTTGTGAAATAGATCCATCCGCAGTGGTTCTTAACCTTTTGACTTCAGTAGTGCACCAATTAATTATTACTGGACTCTGGGGACTGCAACTAAATCTTTATTGGAATCTGAAGACCCCCACTGAGCTATTACTGCAAGCCGGGGACCCTGGTGGTAGAAACAAACATTCACCAAACAAATACACAAATGATGAATAATTGTGTTTAATTCACAAACAAATAAGAGTAAATAGAAGATTTAATGGGAAGACTGGAGCATTTTTAAATTCATTTGAGGCCACCCGTCAACCATACTATATTTTGTTGTATACACTTGCTTTGCACAATCAATCTGAGGATACCAACTTAAATTTTAACCTCAGTTTAAAATTCCTTCACTTCACATTTATAGAATGTTTTAAAAACATCAATCCAGCATCTTTACTGATATACACTATATTAATATGTTAATAGTATTTAATTTTCTAAGCAGTTGCGGACCCCCCTGGGTACACAGACCACAAATTGGGAAACGCTGAGCTAAAGTATATATTTCTAAGTTGTATCTGTGAAATTCCTTTTGAAGATCATGTGCACCAATTCATTTCCTGCTTTGAGAACAGCCTGTCAAGTCCCATGTTTAGCCGTCAAACAGGAGTCAAACCAACGTAAAATGATGTCATCAAGAGCGCATACCAGGTCTAACAAATCTTTTTCACCAAGAATTAACTGAGGAGATTCAACTGGGATGGTAACGGGCACATACATATGCTGGTGGCCCTCCCATCTGGGAGACATTAACCAATACACTGCATTGTATGTATTCCTCCCTATAGTTTTTGAACTAGTCCAGCTAAACGTCTCCTAATCTTTTAAAGGCATTAAATAATTTCCCCTGTCACTCATTAGTGCTTTCGCCTCGCATATAATTGTAAAAAGATGTCAAGTGCTTGTTTGGATTAGTCATCTTGTCAATCAACGATTTCCCATTCGCCCCCGATGTAAATAGCATGCAGAGCCTGACCTCTGGCCTTCTCGTGGAGGGATACACAGTGTGGTTAATCCTGGCACTGCGGTGGGGGCAGGCCCTGCTGCAAGGCACTGACCGCGAACCATGGGACTCTTTCAACATGCCCTGTTCCCATGGAGCTGTTTTCTGCAGTTTCTGAATTAGCAGGAGGCTTTAAAAAGCCATGGCTCAGTTCCCTGCCAAACATTTCTTCTTTTATTATGGTTGGACTATAATTACTAAACGGAATAATAATTAAGTCTACCGGGGGCACATCTTTGTGGAATATCCGGGAGGCTGCTTATGGCATTCATGCACATTGGAGAACATACTTTGTTATTTTGATTGTGCAAGGGCAAATAAAAACTAATTCCAAGTTTACTCGCTGTTTATTTTACTGATAATTTATTTCGTGTTGCTCTGATCTCTGGTGTAATTTCAGGTGGTCTGAGCTGTATTTTTGTCGTTATTTCCATTTCCATTTCCCCTGTACCTGCTTGTTTGCTAAACTGATACCTGATCACAGAAGATCACGTTATGGCACATTTATAATTCTACACATCAAAATATGTCCTCCGCCAGCGTTCAGTTTCCTGATGTATACTTCCAGTGCAGAGGAGGGGTGGAGGGGCTGCAGGCTTGGGGAGGGGGTCGGATGCATGCCATACCGTTTGAGCGTACTCTCTGGTTTCCCTCCCCTCTCTTGCAGAATTAGTCTAGCCATTAACTTTGCGTGTTTCCTTGGTGTGAACAATGACCCATAAACGTAGCCATATTAGTGCTGTGATATATTTATTCCAATATTCTACACTTCATGGTCCGTCACATAACAGAAGGACATCTTTGACCTGAAATAGCAGACAATTACAGTTACCCAACTCAATTGTACTCATTTTATAGACCTCAAGAGGATGAAAGGCTGAGTGGCCACCCAGATTTGGAACTTATGACCATAGAGCCAAATATAGATCATTGGAGTAGCTGTATTAGTCCACTTAGACACCCCAAAATAAAGTACAGAATGCACATAGTGTAAACTTTCATCTTTTGCTATTTGGCTTTTTTGCAACATTATGGCTCTGAGGTTAAAACTGCTAACAGGTTTCTCCTCACACCATGAACTGTGCTCTGCTCTTTCTGGTTCATCTGATAACAATTCAGTCTGATATACGTTACCTGGTCCTGAATTTACTTTGATTTACAAACTCTGCATTGGTACTCCTTCACTTTTTAAGAATGTATAAATACAATACGCTAACATGCACAGTGGAAGACAAAAATGCCCCCTCAGTAGTTCATGCCTGTAGGGATGATCTTAGGATCTCACATGGAGGAAAAGTCTTAAATCACTGAGGTTATTCCGCCTTCATGTACCCTCTGTTCTGTTTTATACATTCTCACTTAAAATACTTAAGTACTTACATTACCACTAAGCAGTTATTGTATAGCTCAACATTTGCTAGTACTTGACCTCTTGGTGGTGGGGGCCTGGAGGTACAGCCTTTGTACAGTGGGGTTGAGGCTGTCACAGTGGGAAGAGGCTGAATAATGAGGGACACTCTTGTGGCTTTATAGGTAACCATGGTAAATGGGATTAAATGTTGGCTCAGGATTGTGGGCTTTTCTCTGCAGAAGTGCCTCATAGAACAGGAAGGTTGTTGCAGCCTTAAACCTAACCTATATAAGTGTCATCAGCTGGTTGTGCGTTTTCCATGCAGAGATGTTCTTCTTCTGAGGAGGGATAAGTCTTGTTCTCAGCGTTATCTGTGATTGTGAGTCTACCCTGTGGATGCTCCATGGGCAGGATGAGAGGGTTCCCTTTAAGAGTAGCAGTTTTCACAACAGGTGATAAAATGCTTTGGCCTTACCGCTAGGTACACATTTCAGCACAATTACTCTTCTCTTCTGTTAAATCACTTTCCTTTTCAGGGATGTGGAATTCCTATCGCCGAGGGACATCTTGTTTGGGGTCAAGGGCAACAAGTTTTTATGTTTACTTTGTCCTTGGGACAAGTAGGCCCAACCCCCTGCAGCACAAACCCTTTGGCTGCCTGTTTACAGAGAGTGGAATTCTCTGCAGTTGAGGTAATGTGTTTCCAAAAGATAATGCTGTTCGAACTTGTATTTATGGTTCATTATTTGAAAGCCTTCATTATTAGGGTGAGTGCTGTAAATAAATGTTTTAAGGTCACACTTCACTACTGACGTTGGTTCCAGTACAAAAAAAAAAAAAAAAACGTGTACACACATGTTTGAAAAGTTTAGGCTAAGAGGCTAAGTATAATGCTCCCAGAATGCTCTCTGATTATATGCAAATGAAGTGTCATTTAGTAAAATGTGTTGATGCATGCTAGTATTTCCCAAAAATATTTCTAATGGAAAATCAGTGTAACCATTTTCAACACGATTATGGGAAGCATGAAAATAAACAAACACTGACAAAGCCAACTGATCTAACATATTTTTATAAGTCTTTTAGTTTCATCAATGCGTGTCTTGTTTTGACATGGCTTTTGTAACACTTTATTGTTGTGGAGCTACCAGGCCCTCAACATTGTAACAAACATTGGCAAAACCCCCCCAAAAAGTTTTTGAACTCTTAAAGCACACGTTGCCACCAGCGGCATAACAAAGGCCCCGCAGCTGCCCTCCAGGGGGCCCCTCCAGCACAGCACCTGCCCTGAGTGAGTCTGGAGAGGGGGCTCCTCCATGTTCTTTGCAACGGGGCACCCTCCAGTTTCGTTACGTCACTGATTGCCACTGTAGTTCCTGACACTGAACAAAACTACTTTGTGTGGCAATATGCTCCTTGTGGAAGAGCAGAATGCGATCACTCACAGTAAAGCCAGCCAAAAGAGAGAGAAATAGAAGTTTAATGAAAACAAAATGTCTTTGTTAACACCAGACCTAATTAGGGACCAAGACCCACATGTAGATAGCTTTTTGCATGTCGCAAACAGCGACTTTCGCTGTTTGCGACATGCAAAAAGCACATTGCGATGCACAAACCCAGTTTTGCGATTCAGTAACCTGGTTACCGAATCACAAAACGGGTTTGCGACTCGCAATTAGTAAGGGGTGTTCCCTTCCTAATTGCAACTCGCAGTGCAATGTAGGATTGTTTTGTGACCGCGGGCGCAAACCAATCGCAGTTTGCACCCATTTCAAATGGGTGCTAACACTTTTGCAAAAGGGAAGGGATCCCCATGGGACCCCTTCCCCATTGTGAATGTCACTGTAAACATTTTTTCAGAGCAGGCAGTGGTCCTGCGGACCACTGCCTGCTCTGAAAACATGAAACGAAAACGTTTCATTTTTCGTTTTTGTTATGCATCTTGTTTTCCTTTAAGGAAAACGGGCTGCATTACAAAAACAAACAAAAAAAACTGCTTTATTGAAAAGCAGTCACAGACATGGTTGTCTGCTGTCTCCAGCAGGCCACCATTCGCGAGGGGGTCGCAAATTGCGACCCACCTCATGATTATTCATGAGGTGTGGGCATTTGCGAAGCCCTTGCGAATCACAGATGGTGTCAAGGACACCATCCTACATTCGGATTTGCGACTCGCAATTTGCAGGTCACAAATCTGAACCTACCTGCATGTGGCCCCAAATTCTTAAAGAAAGTCACAAAAGTGCACCCATGGTATATGTCGTACCCCTATAAAATATTTGTGAACTGTATTTTAGCATGGGTAAATACGATGTGTAGATTTGCTCATGTGAAAATCTATTGAGCATTTGCAAGTTCATTTTCCCTCCAGCCACTTTCTTCCCAACCCTGGAAGAAGTTCTAATTCTGCCATTGTCAGGAGTAAATGTCCAACCTTTCTTATTATGGGAAAATATTAGAGAGAAGCTGGTAAACATCTTTAAAACATGCAGGTTAGTAGGTTTGCAGACTCAAAGGCATTCCAGTCCTGAAACTATTGCCTACTGCTTCCTCCAGCCCCAGTATGCAGATCTGCAGAAAGGTGGCAAAATAAGGAAATTGCTACAGTAGGGATTGAAACTCCAAGTATTCAAGCCCTACTATGGTAGTAGCCCTGGCATAATCAGAGAGGCTATTAATTGCTGCCATAATTTGTCGCCACACTACATGGCACCAAAGGGACAAGTAGATCTTTTTACAGGACAAGTAGATTTGAGAAGCAGCCTGTCCCCTGGACAAGTAGATATTTTAATAAATTCCACACCCCTGCTTTTTCATTAGTTGTGCAATAGGTACCACCTTGTGTATCATGGGCAGATCTTTTCCATATTAAAATTCTGAAATCGTGACCAAGTAACAAGGCTTCCTTGGCCTTTGCTACCTCTTTTGTTATGACTCATACTCATCTAATATGCATTTGCCATCTGTGCTGAGCCATTTTTGTAGAGCATGCTTCGTTTCCCTTTCATTCTTTGTGTGCCCATTTCTTTAATTTGGTCTATCACATCTCTCCTGCTTATTTCTTCTTCATCTTTCTTTGGTGGACTGACTCCTTTGCAATGTGTTTGGACTACCAGACCTGTTCAAGCCTCTCTATGGGGACCATTCAGTTTCTTCAATCAGGGACCTACAACTGTGGTACCATGCCTCTTCTCTTTCTTGACTACTACAAACAAAACTTTGTTTTGCTGTTCCTGGTGAGAGAAAACTATATCCATCAAACGAGACTGCACTGCCTAGTAAAAGAATATGAAAATACTGTATGCTCTAATGACTTACTGGAGTAAAATATAGACAAATGTTTTATGTTTCATAAAAATTGACATCAAAATTTTCACATCGCACACAGTTGTGAAGCTCTTGGTGCAGTGTAATTTCATTATTTTGCTATTTGTATTCCACATGCAGGGTTTGTACCAAGCATATTCCGTGTGCAGATGCCGAAACACTAGGGGCCGTATTACAAAAGTGTCCCAGGGGCACAACAAGTGTTTGCTTTGGCTTTGTGTGCCCCCGAGGCACTTCGGTAATAACAGAAGGAGCAACAAATGCTCGCGCCGCCCCTTCTGTAATACAGATAGTGCTGTTGCATGCACAGAGCCAGTGCTATCATTAGAGGGCATTCCCTCATTTGATGGACGGAGTGGCCCAGTGCAAATGAGGGAATCACTTTGCCTCTGTGCCCGCGCCGCATTACCAACGTGGGCACAGAGGAAAACATAGAGCAATGTAAAAGGAGTCCCATGGATCCCCCAGACCTCCCCTTGCAGGCTGGTGCTGTCACTCACTGCACCTGTCTGCACAGAGAAACACAGAATAGCTTTTATACAGCTGCTCTCTATTTCTCTTGAATGCGCTGCCCCGGGGCAGGGACAGTTTGTTGCTGTCCTGAGGGCGGCGCATTCTGCTTTAAGGTGTGTCATGGAGCAAACATGGATATTGCACCCTCATTGTAATACGGGCCCAGGTAGATCAATTCTTGTAGTATCCGGAATCATACAGTTATGTTGCTTTCAGGTGCCTGTAATGTTGTTTTTATTTGTTTCATATTCATTAATAGAACAGGAATACTCGGTGATTCAGTCAGATCTCTTCTAAATTAATCCAGAAAGATACCCCACTGTGATTCATTTTATTTAAATTACAATATTCACTTTTGGTAGTGTGTTCAGTGTGGTGGTAATGCCCTTTCTGGGACTTCAACCTAACTCAATGTTGTTTGTTTCATAGTGCAGTGACTTCTGTAGTCTGTCTCCTCTCTGTCCGTCCTCACTTTCCATTTTTGAGACTTTCCCTGTATATGTTCAGACAGGCAATCTGTCCTCAACATTGCCAGTTGTCATCATAGCATAGTCAGTTGTTTCCCTCGTCAGACCTTGGAAAAGCAGTTTGTCACTTGTCAAAACCCCAGTTGGTGGTTGAGTTTGCTTGTTGTTCCAGCGTATGCCCAATATGAACTTTGCCCTGTCCTTCCTGATCACTTCGAAACTTGCGATCTCCCTGTCCGCATGCGTGTCCACACTGTGGACACCTCTTCCTCATGTTTCAGCCTCTGGCTTGCCTTTTACTGAGGTGT
Organism: Pleurodeles waltl; assembly: GCF_031143425.1. Lineage (NCBI taxonomy): Eukaryota > Metazoa > Chordata > Amphibia > Caudata > Salamandridae > Pleurodeles > Pleurodeles waltl. The sequence goes on along the minus strand of NC_090447.1, from coordinate 1,281,915,218 downwards.
GTGCAAGCGCGATATGAATGTTTGCCATTGTTCCATTGTTCCATTGTTCCATTGTTCCTGCGGTAGTCAGCTGCCTGCCTTCACCATGATGGGATTAAGACGAGTGATGCAGTGTTCTTCTCTAAAACATGATTATATTATATCGTCCAATGTTGCTCCAGCACATTGTTTCATAATAACATTGGTCCGTCCACTTACACCAGCGATCTAATTATTCTAAAGCCCTTCTCGCCTTAACTTTTGAATTCACTTTAATTATCAATTTCATGCATACCATCTGTGTTGAATGTCCTTTACACTTGCTTTGTGAGCTTTGGTGTACACAGAAACTCATCACTTGTACTCCTTTTTGACAGATCATTTCCCTTTCACCTGCACAATTAAGAGCGGGTGCCCTGAGTTGGACTGGGTTAAAGGTGTATGACTTTGGGGGCACTGGATTGATGGGAGAGATGGCCCAACAGCAGGTTTCTAGAATTTTGCTTTTATTTACAGTTCAGCAGAGAGGCTTCTTTCTATTTTTGTAAGCTCTCTTGTGGTAAAATGCATCTCAGTACACAAGTCTCTCACCTTTGGTCTCTGAACTCTTCAGAGTTTTATTTATGCATATGGATCATATCCATTTAGGGATGTATATAACCCTCATGCCACAGGGGAAAAAAGCAGTCCCCCAAGAGCAGTCAGGTAAAGGTTAAGAAGGACAACCCAATATACCTTAGAGGAACCTGGGTCACTAGCATAGCTATTAACACAATGGTGCCAATAGACCTATTCAATACAATTCAAACACAATGATTATGTCAAATCATCTCACTGCAATTAATACAAAACTTCATGATTAATTCTAATGTAATAAATATCTGTGCAAAGACAGTCCTTTTTCATACAGGGTAATTTGCTCACTTTAAAAGATCCCCTCCTTCTTTTAGCCCTGCCTGAGAAGAACCTAGGAGGAGTTTCTCTTTCGGGTATGCAACCAGTTCCTGCAGAAATGTATTTTCTTTGTCAAGAGGTGGAGTTATGGAGGAGCTGAAAAACAGTGTTCATACTAATGAGGCCTGCTCAATTTCCTCTTCTCGGCACATGGCAGATTTGGTATTTACCTGCTGGGCTTGGGCTCTACAGGCATTTTCATGAGCTCAAATATGTGACAGAGGCTGGGTATCTTTGATTTTCACCCTGACTGAGGGTTTGAGGTTTGAGAGTGAGTGTGCATGGTCCCTGATTGTGACTGAGTGATGCTCAGTTCAGTTCCCACCAATTATCTGGCATTCAGAACTAGGGTCTTCAAGAGAAAGCATAGTACTTAGGGCTGTATGTTTGTGTGTACCAGGAGTTCAGTGGTGAGTGAGAGGCTCTAGCATGGGTCAACAACAAGTTACTTACCTTAAGTAACACCTTATCTGCTAGAGACAGGATTTAGCCGCAGATTCCTTACCTTAGAATTCTTCCCCAGGTGCCAGACTGGATCCGGACATTTTTTCCAGCAGTACCTCTGCACATCGGTAGTGGGTGTTGTACGACTCCGTAATAACATCGTCCACTGGATGTGATGTCGACGGAGCCCATATAACCCCCTCCCTGATGCGCTGATGTCAGTTTCTTCTGTGACTGTTTTCCGCACCAAAACCAGAGTCACTTATAGAAACTGCCTATGGAAATGGTGTGCCAAAAAATAACTATCTCTGTGTTAATCAAGCAGGAGCACCCAATGAAGGCATCTCGATGCCAATAACTGATCTTTGAGATAAAAAGAGAAATCAGTTCTTAGATTGTCCCCCGAAAGGAAAGTCCCTTTTCGTAGAAATCAGTACACAGAGCACGGAGGATAGGTGGGCCGGTAAGGAATCTGCAGCTAGAGCCTGTCTCTACAAGATGAGGTGTTACTGAAGGTTAGTAACCTGATCATTTGAGAGAGACATCTAGCCACTGATTCCTTACTTTAGAATTAGATACCAAAGCAATACCATCCCGGAGGAGCGTCTGTGGACCGTTTTCAGACAAGGAAGTCCTTAAGGTCCGAAAGGGCAAATGTCTGTCACAACGGACCTGACTGTTCAGACAGCAATGTAGGTAAATATATGCGGGGTAACCCACATTGCTGCAAGGTATATATTCAGGACCAGAACACCACATTCTAATGCAGCAGTCACAGGTCTAACTCTTGTAGAATAAGCATGCAAGCCCTCAGGGAGTTACTTCTTGGGCAATGCGTGGCAGATTTTAATGAAAGCAACTAATCCTGCGAAAAGTCGCTGACTAGAACAAGCTGGTCTAGATAGAGGAGATGAGTAAGAACAAAGTCCACCATAAAAACTGTGGAAGGGACAACAGGCAGTTAAAGTCATAAAGGCACTGAAAAGCATGGGAATAGCATTACTGTGGAAGCAGGACAAAATGTGTCTGAAGACAACAGACATTATAAAATCAAAAAAAGCCTGCCCCGAAGGTGGGATGGAACTCATGCTTGACCAGAACATGAAGGCCTAGACTCAACAGGCAATGCCACTGAGCTGTAGCTGTTCACCATAAAGAACATGATATTGGCCAAGCAGCTCTGTAAAAGCATAGATAAAGGGAAAACCAAGAACCCATTTATGAAGAAAAAGCATTGAACAATGCTGTAATAGAATATGGTGAAGATTACAACAGCAACTATGGGCATAGACAACAATTGTCCCAAGAAAAAACTGCAAGAGATGTGATAACGCCTCTGGGACATCTAGAAAGTAAAATGTACATAGGAGAAAAGAAAAAATATGTCAATGTAACAACAAAGGAAAATAAATAAAATTAGATATTGGCTAAGACAAAAGCCAGCACTACAATGGTGTCATAAAAGTGCACGAGGAGCAGGCCAAGCAATTGGCAAGACAGAACTAATACAAGAGAAAGGAAAGTTGGGGGACATCACCTACACCCCTGTAAAAGAAGGTTATCAAAGCACGTAAACCAATGGCAACTGACTGAGAAGTCCTCACCAGGTCTCTGAAAACAAAATGCTTAAAAGAAGACAATAGGTAAGAAACTTGGTTGAAGTACTGAATGAGTAGCAACCTATTAAAAAGCAACAATTGCTCACTATAGGAATAACGTCCCTACAGGAAACAGGGGACATTAAACTACCAGACTTAAAAGACAAATCACGTCTATCACCTTTAGTATATCAAAGTATATAGGTAACTCCCAAAGGGAGTGAGAAACACAGCAAAAGGGAATATACCCTCATGAATTAAGGAACTACTATAACTAACCACAGAGGGTATAAATATTATGACACTGAAGAATAGAGTGAAAGGAACTGACCAGGGAGATTGTGTTCGAAGAGAGAAAACAATCCCCTCACAAACAATCAAAGCACAATACAGAACCATAATGTTCAAAGAATGTGCGAAAACAATCAGGTATCCCCCATAGATGGAAAATAGCCATCAACACAAAATATGACCACATGGCGGTGTCTTAATAATAAAAGGTAGAAATCAGGAGGCCCTGGATGAGTGTGGCCTCTTGTCTAAGTGGAGCCTGTAGCAGCCTATTTAAGTGATAAGCAAGTATTACACACCTCCTTGTGAAGACGAAGCAGTGCAAGGACAGCAAGACCAGCAGCCCAAGAGAAAAATGTTGTGAGTATGACTCGCAAAGGCACATGAAGCAATTTGCACCTGTTATACCGGTGCCGGAGACACCAGTGGCAAGAGCCCATGCTGCTGAGGTACAGCAAGAGAGTGTTCTCTAAAGAAAGTGCAAGTGGCACCGATGTAGATTGGCGGTACCACTTGCCCCAGTATTCTACATAGGAAAGGAACAGTCTCACATGAGAAGAACAAAACTAGAAAAAGAAGCATAAACAATGCACCAATATTAATACCAAAGAGAAACAATACAATCAAAACGGTAGCTATTTTTCCACCAGAAGTGAATCTATCAGCCTAGACAGGATTCAAACCATTGCCCTGGATAACCTGCCCCACCAGAGGCACACGACCTTTCCACTGCTATGAAACTGTGCACTCGAAAGTCCATGTGCAAAAGTTCCTTGGGGCCAAAAGATGAGTTCCCTATAAGGGATACAAAGAGCAATTACAAAATATTTAGGAACACCTATAAGGCAAACACAAAATGTCCTACACAGAGCAGGCTACATACCATACTGGTACCATCTCTTGAGCATGAAGCCTGTCTTCAAAGAAAAAGAAAAGCCCTGTGTCAACAGGTGCTGAACCAACTTAGGGTCACAAGGAATAAACATCTCCCAGACAGCATACAGCAAAAGCTGTCAGTAACAGAGAAAAATAGGAATACCTGCAGAGGCAGGAACACTGTACCGTGTGCCACTGGAAGGTGGAATGGTTCAGACTGAATGAAAAAAGGGAGCTGAAACTTGGCTCAACAGAAAGTATAGCACTCCACACTCCAATGGGTACATCTGTAATGACAATGAATATACATATTTACAAATCTTTTCCACCCCAGCTGACCCTGAAGCATTGTAACATGGAATTGCATGAGTGCCGAACAGGCGGATGCCACCGAAGGACATGTCTACCATAGTGGATCAGAGAGCCTTTGAAAAGCCAGAGTGGCATAGCCAGCAATGACGGTGCAGTGCTACAGAGTGGGCCACGACTCAGCCAACTGAGTCCGTGGTATAAATACCACACCTTATGACAAACCGAGCTGCCTCTCATCAATCCTGAAGTGTCTGGGCGAGTTTGCTCTGAGTCTCCTCTGGAAGCAAAGGTAGCAAGCGCACCACCGAATCCCACAATACATGGGAAAGATGACCCAAAATACAAGAGGTATTTATCGACCGCAGGGCTGAACTGATTGAGAAAAAAATAATTTGGCCACAAGTTTCTCCTTTTTCAGAGGAACATTTGGAAAGGCGCTGAGATCAGAAGAGGCTGGAACAGCCTGCACCATGGAACTTCTCAGAGTCAGGTGCTGGAAAAGACAAACCATGTCCCCAGGGGCAGGGCGGTGGTTATGGGCAATGGATCAGCCCATGCAGGCACCCTTAGTGGGCTTAAACTAGGCTCCTAAAAAAAGATCACATAGTGCCTCACTATATGGCAGCACAGGCTCTATTCCTGTTTGGCCCTGGTGAAGCACTGTTACCAAAAGGGTCAGTGGTCACCTCTACAGAGGGGAGCAGCAATTCTAGGAGGGAAGTTGCCCTCTTCAACACCTCAGCAAAGGAAGAGCTTACCTTTGTCACAAGCCTGGGAAGGGAAAGGATGTCCGAAGACAGCAAGGACTCAAGGCAACTAGCCTCACCCAAGTCTATCAGTTTACAACCTTCCAGAGGAGGCTGGACTGTCTTGTTCGCAGGGTTGTTCACCCCAGCTCCTCTCCTTCACCTCCTAAAGTCTGTTTCCCAGAAGGAAAAATGGCAAGGGATTCATGAGACGGAGGAAGAAAGGTATCCAAGCAGGGTGGCATCATTGGATCTGTCCCTAACGCCACCTGACATTGGGTCAGCGTTGTCTCGGTGTCGGGCAGGGTAAAAGGTTTAGCATCGACCAGCGTCGCTGACATTGACTGATCAAACTCCGGAGTCACAGGTTGGAACCCTGAAGGGCTGTGCACTAGAGCCAGTACGGTCCGAGAACAGATCCAGAGGGTCTAACTGATGACAAGGGAGAACCCATCGGCGTGGATTTAGAAAGGACACCTTGCACCTCCTTGGGGCTAGGAAGCTCACCAGAGGGAGGTTGGGGCCCAAAGATGGCAAGAAGGGAAGTGCAATAATCCTGCATCTGGACTAGAGTTGACGCGGCTTCAGGGAAAACAGGGAGGCACGGGGTGGGCCCATGCACCAACTCCTCAACCGGGGATCGGGAGAGGGTGCCTGATATGCCAGACTTACCTAATGAAGGCAGATGCCACAACTTAGACTACTTGTGTTTAGCAGTCTGCTCCTTCGACGTGAAGGGGGACGAACAATTGTGGGAATGGCTCTTGGAACAAACTCACGGCCACTCCCTGGACCTGGAGCGAGACTGATGGCAGTGCAGGGTCTCCACCAAACATGACATCAAGATCTTCATATGTCATTTGCACAACGCCTTCAGACGTAGGCAATGACAGGACCCGCAATCCTCTGAGCCGTGGCATTCTTCGAGGCACCAATTACAAAACATATGGGGGTCTGTGGCCGACATCTGCCTGCCACAGGATTTACAAGGTTTAAAGCCAGAGGACATGAAGAAAAAAAGGGCAAACTGTTCCCTCAACAAATGATGTTTTGTCGAGATGGGCTAGTTTGGCCTGAGGACTCAGGATTCACATTGTAGTGTGGAAAAGAAGGAACTGACATCAGTGTGTCAGGGTGGGGATTATATGGACTCCTTTGACATCACATTCAGTAGAGGACATCACTAAGAAGTTGCATGACGCCCTCTACCGAAGCGCAGAGTTACTGCTGGAAAAAAAAATCCTGACCCAGTCTGGAGCCTGAGGAAGAATTTTAAGGTAAGGAATTTGCAGTTAGATATCTCTATCAGATAGTGTGAATGAGTTGCAAAGCAAGCACCACGAGAGACAGGTGTCTGGAGCTGTACGTTTGGGAAAAGTGAGTGGGAGTTGCCACAGAGCCCAGTAGTTCATTGGCCAACACCACCACAGGAGTTCGTTCCTACTCAACATGTGAGCTATTAGACATGCATTCATGGTGCACTTATAAGATTGTGTGATGGCCTCGGTGGGTAGAGATTGGAGTAGGAGGCTACAGCCTTTTTGCTCCATTAGAAGCCCTGACAAAGATGCACTAGTAGGCCTTCTCTGCAGTTGATAAAAAACCTTAAAGCAATGTAATTCACACTGAGACCTAAGTGCACTTGTATTAAGAGCATTAGCAGCATTGTATGGGGTTTGGGGTAGGTTAGCAACCGCACTAGTTCTTAGAGTTAAATCAATAAGCAGGGCTCTGGGCTGTAATTGGGAACAAAGATGAAAAGTGGGAAAAACAACAATGGCAAGTTGGGTTTCAGCTTGAGGTCGTCTGTGGCTCATAGTTCAAACGCAAGAGATTTTTAAACTGTCTAGAATCTGAAGTCCTCCTCACTGGTGAAGGCCCTCCCTGCGTGAATAACCTGCTTTCTTTTGGGTTAAAAGTTAATCTTTTCTGCACTTTCCCTTGCGCTGACAGGAGACAAAGAAATGTTGTTACGGTTTCACTAGCATTTGTGAAAGGCAGTGTGCACTTAGTGCGGAGGCAGGTTGTCTCCTGTTACCCCCAAAGACAACTTCAGGGGTCGGGAATCAGGTGGTCAGAGGCCTAAAAGAATATAGTTCAGTAGCAGACTCTAGCTCCACAAATCTTGGATATGCTGTGAGCCCCTGGCAAACAGATCTTTATTCTCTTCTTTTGTCCAGGATGAGCTGCCACAGCCAATAACTGAGGAAGAAGAGCAATGTATACCAAGATCACCCATAGGACTGCTTTTCCCGTAGTTGAAATGTCACTTGACTAGGGTGGGGATCCGGGCTTGTGCCATATATCACCTTGAAGTGTACAAGGATGAGGTATAAACTCATCTTTTCTGTAGGACCTAAATTAGCAGAGCATTCTCGCCAGCTGGTATCCGTCATAGCCACAGGGTACCTTATTGCAGGAAATGTAACAAGAACATAACTTGGTGTGGCTTTCCCAGCATGCTATGGTCCAAAGAGGCGGAACTGGTGCATGGGTTGAGCAATTATTCATTGTAAAATTGCCTGGAGCTCATGGTGTTCTTAACTCCTGCCAATGAGCCAAAATACTAGCGAGGAATGTGCCCTTTGCCCTTCGATGTTCCAGGCACAAGGGATACCAAAGTGTTACTTTTCCACTCACGTTAGTGGCCATGAGCCAAGCCACCTACAAGGTTGAAACTGCATCCAAATGCATCCAAGGACTATTTGCCTTGAGTGCTAGACAGAGCAGGCAATGACCAAGAGTGGATGGTGCCAGCATTCTCAGTCCCTGTGGTCAAATTGTGGTCAATCCCTTCCCAGTCACAGACCATAGTACAAATTGCAGAAATCCTTGGGAGCTGACATATCTGTCAACATGCATGGATCAGGTCCTTGTGAATCAATGCTCCCCTTACAACCTCTGGCTTTCCAGCAGACTTCGGGTAAAAAAGACCTACTGACATTAGGAAGATGCAGGTACCAATGAAGGGATTCCACTGCTTTACCCCACTAGCCTCTGAGTGTAAGAGGTCAATGCTTTAAATGGGCAGGCACTGTCTAGTACTGAGTATATGCACCTCTTTAATTTGAAGGGGAGTGTACCTCAAGTTTTCAGCACTGCTGCAATACATTGAATAATACAGTACTGTCACTTCTCAGGGGCAAACAGGTATTCTAAAGAGTGAATACAGGCCCTTCTATATTTGCATTTGAAACACTGTAAGCGACTATAAGGAACCTATACAGCACCACGTAAATATACCCTTACGTTTGCGCACCTCCACACATTGACAGATTATCTCCAGAAAAAACTCAATAAATAGATGGCGCGCAGTGCATAATCTGAGTTGACGGTTGAAGGTGAGTCCCACCAGCACTCATTTCGGGGGAGCAGGCACTTATTTTTCCACATCGGACAAGAGCAAGAGAGAGAAAACACATATAAGACAGAAAGTAGAAGGAAGAAAAACACAAAACACAGTGACAAAGGATGAAAAAGAAACCGAAAGATTGAAATAACGGGCAGGAAGCTTCTGGTGGTGGATGAAAGAGACATGAAGTGGAAACAAGACTCTGCAGCTCTGGTCTTCAGCGCTCGAGATGCGCCTCTGAGCATAACCTTGAGCACCAACACATGGGCCCTCATTCTGACCTTGGCGGGCGGCGGAGGCCGACCGCCAAAGTCCCGCCGTCAAGTTACCGTTCCGCGGTCGAAAGACCGCGGCGGTAATTCTGACTTTCCCGCTGGGCTGGCTGGCGGTCGCCTTCAGACCGCCAGCCAGCCCAGCGGGAAAGAGGCTTCCACGATGAAGCCGGCTCGGAATCGAGCCGGCGGAGTGGAAGCTGTGCGACGGGTGCAGTTGCACCCGTCGCGTATTTCACTGTCTGCGCAGCAGACAGTGAAATACATGTAGGGGCCCTCTTACGGGGGCCCCTGCAATGCCCATGCCAGTGGCATGGGCACTGCAGGGGCCCCCAGGGGCCCCGCGACCCCCCCTACCGCCATCCGGATCTCGGCGGTCCGACCGCCGGGATCTGGATGGCGGTAGGGGGGGTCAGAATCCCCGCGGCGGTGCAGCAAGCTGCGCCGCCGCGGAGGATTCAATGGGGCCGCGGTACACTGGCGGGACCCCGCCAGTGGTGCCGGTCCGACCGCGGCTTTACCGCCGCGGTCGGAATCCCCATTGAAGCACCGCCGGCTTGTCGGCGGTGCTCCCGCGGTCCTCCGCCCTGGCGGTCAAAGACCGCCAGGGTCAGAATGAGGGCCATGGTCTTTTACAAATTAAGCGCCAGAGGTGTGATCACTTTATTGGGGTTGGACATGCCATATGTAGACTGTAGGGGTTCTGGATACTGTTAAGATTATCAGCCTGGAATGTGTTTTAGTTTGTGTAAGTATGTGGAGTGGTATAAAAGCACTTCCCTGATAAAGAAAAATATAAATCTAACTTGCCAAAGTTGTCAGTCAAAAATTGGCACACGGCCCAGGGTGATTAAAAAAACAACAAAAAAGAAATAGGAATGATGCTCATTTAAACGTGCCCCTTACTCCAGAAACCAAGCAGCGTTATTTGCCAATAGATCCACCAGTCCTTGTAAAACAAATACATTGAAATCGCCTGTTAAAGAATGCGACCTGCCTGTGGAAGCACATGCATGCCTAATATGGCAAGTGATGATGTAGTAGCTTGGGGAAAGGATCGCTCTGTGAAATAATTAATATTTTGGATACTTTGCAGCAAGGTACAGGCCAGCGAGGAGAAAGATGGCCGGGAGCTATTTCAATTTGACTGAAACTGATCGGGTCAGGACGACGCCTGATGATGCTTAAAACCGTCTCCTCGCTTAGGTAGCTGCATTCCTCTGAATAATTTGTCATGATCAAAATTAATTACGAATTCATACTATTCCCACCATTAGCTGCTTAGGCATGTTCCATGCATCTACAAGTTTGTCATTTCAGATTCATAAAGTTCATAGTAGCCCATGGCCTGGGGCGTTATCACTCTTTGGAAAGGGGTGCTTCGGTAAACAAACAAGACATCTGTCTCATCTACAGTGAGGCTTTAACTGGCGCTTGTCCCTGTGAGTAAACAAAACATATAATGGTCACATCCACAAAACCAGAGAACATTAGCAAACATTATTTTAATTGTGTCAATTTTAAGTGAGCAGAGTCCACAATCGGACCTCAGACCAATTGTTGTTGTAGCTCATAGACGACCATTCATAAAACTAGGTGTATAGCATTAGGGAATTTGTTTTTCCATTGTCAACCGATGACACCACCCTTAGTTCCTCAGCAGCATCCTACTTACGACTATTGGTACAGCAAAGACTAGAGTTACAGTAAGTAAACAAGGCAGTGAGCAGGTGGTGTTTTATGTGTGGATGAGCATTATATTAATGATACACTCGTTAATTCACTCATTCATTGTGCATGTTTCACTAACCAAAGAACACTTCTTCTTTCGGTTGATAACATTAAGACAAAGTCACGGTGCTAACTAGGATCTAGATATCCACTGGGCAGTGGGGTTGTACACTGCCCTCTAGCCTTACATCTCTGAACTGATATACAGTTAATTTTAGCACTGAATACAAATGATTTCTTTTGAGGCACAGCATTCTCTGGGGAAAGGCTCCTGATTTCCGAAAGAGCACCATATAATATTAATGTTATTATGCTCAGCATGACTTGGACAGGTAGCTCCGCACTTCATGGATGTAGATGACACATGACATCAGGAAGGGTGTACTTAATGCCATGCGTAAGCTCTGGAATCCAGACTAGCATCACTGTGTTCCTACTTTTACATGAGTCGTCTCTGCTTTGCAGTAGTTTTTTGGGACATATTTGGCCAAGGAGAGTGAATATTTGAAACTTTTGGTTTTCCACAGATGGTCTGAACCTCAGATGTGGCACCCATTCTTCAGGTACATCGATACTTAGTTGCAGGCTTCAAATATTTGAAAATATCTTTCGTGAAGCACAGTGACTCCAGAACACTGCCACTAAAAGATCTTTAGATCTAACCATAGCAAGAGAGCCACTACTGTCCCAAATGTCATAAGAATCTACAATGGCCAAGGTGTAACCGGCATCATCATGGCAGCGTAACCACAATCTATCACCCAGTTACTGGCACTGAACGTTCCAACAGGCACAATTATTCAGGAAGAGGGGGGGAGTGGCTGAGCTGATCATTTACACAGGCCAAAACATCAACATACAGTCATTGTTACCTTTAAGGTATTCAACTTATTTTGTAAATACTGGTGTGGATTCCTAAAACAACCACGTGTATGTGTGTGTAGTTATGTGTTGCACACATGATTTTTTTTTAGAGGTTTGCAAACTTCATTTGCTCTTAAATATTCCGGGTGGAGTAAATGCAAATTAATGCTGGTGCCATTCTGCTGCAATAGGCAGCCTCCCTCAAATCACCACTTCCTTGATATAATACTGGTTGTGCCATGATGATGCATATACACACACAATATTTCGTTATGAGTACTCAGAGTATATAGAAAGGAGTGCACCATTCAAATATCTTGTGGGACAGTAAATCACTTTGTACAGCCATCTTTGCGTCCACCACGAACGCAAACCCTCTACATGCAATTCCATGATAGCTGAAGGTATAAAAATGAAATGTTATAAACTCATTAAACAAACAGGAAAACCCATTTCCAGCCTCATATGTTTACGTCACAGTATGTGTAGGAAAGTACCATCTTGCCTGGCATGTTACCCCCATTTTTCACTGTATATATGTTGTTTTAGTTGTATGTGTCACTGGGACCCTGGTAACCCAGGGCCCCAGTGCTCATAAGTGTGCCTGAATGTGTTACCTGTGTAGTGACTGACTGTCTCACTGAGGCTCTGCTAATCAGAACCTCAGTGGTTATGCTCTCTCATTTCTTTCCAAATTGTCACTAACAGGCTAGTGACCATTTTTACCAATTTACATTGGCTTAATGGAACACCCTTATAATTCCCTAGTATATGGTACTGAGGTACCCAGGGTATTGGGGTTCCAGGAGATCCCTATGGGCTGCAGCATTTCTTTTGCCACCCATAGGGAGCTCTGACAAATCTTACACAGGCCTGCCACTGCAGCCTGAGTGAAATAACGTCCACGTTATTTCACAGCCATTTTTACACTGCACTTAAGTAACTTATAAGTCACCTATATGTCTAACCTTTACCTGGTAAAGGTTAGGTGCAAAGTTACTTAGTGTGAGGGCACCCTGGCACTAGCCAAGGTGCCCCCACATTGTTCAGAGCCAATTCCCTGAACTTTGTGAGTGCGGGGACACCATTACACGGGTGCACTACATATAGGTCACTACCTATATGTAGCTTCACAATGGTAACTCCGAATATGGCCATGTAACATGTCTATGATCATGGAATTGCCCCCTCTATGTCATCCTGGCATAGTTGGCACAATCCCATGATCCCAGTGGTCTGTAGCACAGACCCTGGTACTGCCAAACTGCCCTTCCTGGGGTTTCACTGCAGCTGCTGCTGCTGCCAACCCCTCAGACAGGCAGCTGCCCTCCTGGGGTCCAGCCAGGCCTGGCCCAGGATGGCAGAACAAAGAACTTCCTCTGAGAGAGGGTGTGACACCCTCTCCCTTTGGAAAATGGTGTGAAGGCAGGGGAGGAGTAGCCTCCCCCAGCCTCTGGAAAAGCTTTGTTGGGCACAGATGTGCCCAATTCTGCATAAGCCAGTCTACACCGGTTCAGGGACCCCTTAGCCCCTGCTCTGGCGCGAAACTGGACAAAGGAAAGGGGAGTGACCACTCCCCTGACCTGCACCTCCCCTGGGAGGTGCCCAGAGCTCCTCCAGTGTGCTCCAGACCTCTGCCATCTTGGAAACAGAGGTGCTGCTGGCACACTGGACTGCTCTGAGTGGCCAGTGCCACCAGGTGACGTCAGAGACTCCTGCTGATAGGCTCCTTCAGGTGTTAGTAGCCTATCCTCTCTCCTAGGTAGCCAAACCCTCTTTTCTGGCTATTTAGGGTCTCTGTCTCTGGGGAAACTTTAGATAACGAATGCATGAGCTCAGCCGAGTTCCTCTGCATCTCCCTCTTCACCTTCTGATAAGGAATCGACTGCTGACCGCGCTGGAAGCCTGCAAACCTGCAACATAGTAGCAAAGACGACTACTGCAACTCTGTAACGCTGATCCTGCCGCCTTCTCGACTGTTTTCCTGCTTGTGCATGCTGTGGGGGTAGCCTGCCTCCTCTCTGCACCAGAAGCTCCGAAGAAATCTCCCGTGGGTCGACGGAATCTTCCCCCCTGCAACCGCAGGCACCAAAAAGCTGCATTACCGGTCCCTTGGGTCTCCTCTCAGCACGACGAGCGAGGTCCCTCGAATCCAGCGACTCTGTCCAAGTGACCCCCACAGTCCAGTGACTCTTCAGTCCAAGTTTGGTGGAGGTAAGTCCTTGCCTCACCTCGCTGGGCTGCATTGCTGGGAACCGCGACTGTGCAGCTACTCCGGCCCCTGTGCACTTCCGGCGGAAATCCTTTGTGCACAGCCAAGCCTGGGTCCACGGCACTCTAACCTACATTGCACGACTTTCTAAGTTGGTCTCCGGCGACGTGGGACTCCTTTGTGCAACTTCGGCGAGCACCGTTTCACGCATCCTCGTAGTGCCTGTTTCTGGCACTTCTCCGGGTGCTACCTGCTTTAGTGAGGGCTCTTTGTCTTGCCCGACGTCCCCTCTCTCTTCAGGTCCAATTTGCGACCTCCTGGTCCCTCCTGGGCCCCAGCAGCGTCCAAAAACGCTAACCGCAAGATTTGCAGCTAGCAAGGCTTGTTAGCGTCCTTTCGGCGGGAAAACACTTCTGCACGACTCTCCACGGCGAGAGGGATCCGTCCACCAAAGGGGAAGTCTCTAGCCCTTTTCGTTCCTGCAGAAACCTCAGCTTCTTCTGTCCAGTCGAAGCTTCTTTGCACCCGCAGCTGGCATTTCCTGGGCATCTGCCCATCTCCGACTTGCTTGTGACTTTTGGACTTGGTCCCCTTGTTCCACAGGTACCCTACATTGGAAATCCACAGTTGGTGCATTGCTGGTTTGTGTCTTTCCTGCATTATTCCTCTAACACGACTTCTTTGTCCTTAGGGGAACTTTAGTGCACTTTGCACTCACTTTTCAGGGTCTTGGGGAGGGTTATTTTTCTAACTCTCACTATTTTCTAATAGTCCCAGCGACCCTCTACAAGGTCACATAGGTTTGGGGTCCATTCGTGGTTCGCATTCCACTTTTGGAGTATATGGTTTGTGTTGCCCCTATCCCTATGTTTCCCCATTGCATCCTATTGTAACTATACATTGTTTGCACTGTTTTCTAAGACTATACTGCATATTTTTGCTATTGTGTATATATATCTTGTGTATATTTCTTATCCTCTCACTGAGGGTACACTCTAAGATACTTTGGCATATTGTCATAAAAATAAAGTACCTTTATTTTTAGTATAACTGTGTATTGTGTTTTCTTATGATATTGTGCATATGACACTAAGTGGTACTGTAGTAGCTTCACACGTCTCCTAGTTCAGCCTAAGCTGCTCTGCTAAGCTACCATTATCTATCAGCCTAAGCTGCTAGACACCCTATACACTAATAAGGGATAACTGGGCCTGGTGCAAGGTGCAAGTACCCCTTGGTACTCACTACAAGCCAGTCCAGCCTCCTACAGTATGCAATTGAAGAACTGAAACCTCTGCTCTTCATCCACAAGGCCACTGAATCCACATAAAATACAGGGGGCGGGGGTGACTTCACATTTCTTGCAAATTTGTTCAAGAGTAAGCTGCTATGAAAATCAAAGGGCTCCAAATGGGTAGGTTTTTAAGAGCACCATTGAGTTCATATGAAAACTTTGGGAAATTCACCCCTACTAGCTTCTTTTTAGATGACAGCGTCTTAAATAAAATCATAGTCGACTTGTAATTTTTGATGCATGCCTTATAAGTTTAAAATGTGTCACTGGACAACCAAGAATCAGGCTGCTCCCCGGTCAGAAGGGGTATGGAAACAACACCTGTATTCTGAGCTCTGCGCTTGTCAATTCTAGCAGTATTCAAAAAGTCTGGACTTACAGTGCTCACAACTCCTCCTCCCCCTGCTGTCATCTTGGCCCCGCCCTGCCCTAGACCCAGCTGGCTCTAGTGCTTTAAGCAGGGGGGTGACGCTACTCCACCATAACAGAGGAGTCGCCACTGCATTTAACACTGGTGATTTTGGAATAGAGCTTGCTGGGAGTAGAGATGAAGTCCAGAATGAGGGCTGGATCATAAAATATTTTTGGACGGTGTTATTAGAGGGCTTTGGTGGTAAATAGCGCAATGCTTGGTGCAAACATCCTTTATCACTGTATCATGAAAGCAGACTTCTGGGAGTGGTAATTATTGTATGACACGTATGTTTATGCATATTTAAGTATGCACACTACAGCTAATGTGCGGTATCAACACAAAAACCACATCATAACAGCACAACATCACATTGCAATATCACAACTACAGTGAAACATTGCATCACAATGTATTAAAACACTACCGTGCAAAACGACAACTACACAGAAACACGACACATTAGTGCAACAGCAAACCAACACAACATAAAAACAATACACAGTAATAAACTAATACAAAAGAACAACAAATGAGCACAAAAAAAAAACTGCAAATAATAATAAACACAACAAGACAAAATAACAAAGGAACTACATAACAGGACAATGGCACACTCACAAAACAACATAGTTTAACAAAAGCAATGCATTTATGTTTCTACATTGTGATATGCAGCAATGCCATTTGAGTTTTGTGGTTATTTTATTGTTGCAGCGTGCTATTCCTGTGTGTTGTGGTTTCATTGCATCTTGTGAAGTGCTGATTGTGTGTCATTTTTTGCACTTTTAAATTTTTGTGCTGCACCATTGTGTTGTATTGTTCATGTATGTTGTCTCGTACTGTGGCTGTCTTGTCAATCTTGTGCCATGTTGGTGTGTTTCATTCTATCGTGGTCATTTGCTGTATTATGTTAAATTGTGTCCTGTTATGATTTTGATGGTTTGTGTTGTTGTGTTGTGTTACAGTTTTGTATTATTGTGATGGTATTCTGTTCATTTTTGGTATGTGCTTCATTTACAGATTTTGATCAACAAATATTACTCCAGTTCCTGCCACAAACAGCACATTCCATTACAGTTCCATGGAAAACAACGATTTATCATGGTCAAATGCTGCAACACACCATCAGCAAGGTTGGCACATTTTGGGACACAATCCACATAGACAACAGCATAGAACATACCCACGGCACTTCCCCAGCTCGCGCTATCTGGCTGTAGATCTGTTGTCATAGGCTGGCTGTGCAGTTTATGACCACTGTGGCATATGAGATTTATGAAATTTGATACTTGAACATCAGAACTCTAACCCCAGAAGAGATTGCAGTTGATGAGGAACGTGTATTGTGGGGATCCAACCAGATGAGTGGTATCATTATCAGTGCATTGCAAGACAGCCTGTTAATTCCCACTCAGAGGGTAGTGGGTGACGTCTTCTGAGCTGCTGTTGTATATGCCTCTGTGCTTCTTCATTTTCCTCGCTCCCATTTTTCTGTCATTCTTCATGGATCCGAAGTATCTTAAATCCAATCCAAATGCAAACCTGAACACAGCAAGAGGAAATCAAACAAGTTTGCAGATATTCAGAAAATATTTGGTTGTGTGCTCAGTAGTATGCAGGGCCTTGCATAGCACTGCGTACAGGGGGAACAGCAGAACAGGCTTCCCAGGGCTTACTAGCTCAGTGGAGGGGCACTCCTTCCTGCAGACATATATTCAGTGCAATAGTTTATATCATCACTCTGTATAAGGTTTTCCAAACTAGTCTCTTGTCCTAGACATGTGCTGGATATCAAAATCTATAGAAACATTTCCATGAACATAAGAGGAGCGAACCGACTTCTGCAGATCCACACATGCACCGTATAGCACACAAATCCCCCAATCCAGAAACCAAATACACCTTGGGGCAGGAGAAGAGGGGAACATCCAATTTAACGCAGTGTCACATGAATCTCCCGTGTATACTCTCTCCAAAGTGGGAAAACAGAGGCACGTGTGGAGGGCAAATGTTGCACCGCCCAAATACAGAAAGGCTTGGAAAAACCTTTGTCTGGAGAAAGAAAAAAATCCAAACAGCGACTGAAATAGCGTAAAATGCTTGTGTCAGAGGTCCACTGTAAATTGTGGCTCCTGACAAAACCCTTAGCAACTATTTAGATTGTTTAATTCTGGTGCCCCGTGGTGTCCTTGTTATGTAAAATGTACAAAATGACCTACACCGAGGATGCTGGGGGTCTGAAATAAGGAATACAAACATAAACATTTGCTATCATTAAATTAGTCCAGTTTCATTTTTAATGACATAATTCGTAATTTAGTGTAGTGTCAATGCCTTAGGAGGAATTATAAAAGTTTAAGAAAAACTCAATTAATCAACTATGGCAACCTCTGCCATCTATTCGAGAGACTAAACAATCTCAAGAAGTGAACTATATCATTCGTCCCAAATAGGGGTGAAAATCCGTCGAGACTTTCGGAAGCTGAGGGATTTATAGCGTCTGGGTCTCCCAGATGATTTATCACAGGTTGTAAACCTCTCAATGTGGCAGATAAGGGCTGTCACTGACCGACAACACACTCGATGTGGCTGGAAATAAGAAAAGAAAAGGACACGCCCCTTCTGGATGGGAATACACATACCATCTGTAGGGATTAATTTAAGGTGGCTATAAAAACGACAATATGGGGGAAACAAAATGTCTTTATCCAAAGCTTTATACTCGTTCAATGTCAAACTGGAAAGTGCAGAGAGTAATGGGAGAACCGAGAAGCCAAGTCTTGTGAATGAACTCACGCAGAAGTGGACCTCGCCTGTAATTAGGCCTGGGAATGCGTTAAAGCACGTTTGATAAATTTAATTTACAGTGCTAGACATTACTGGCACCTTCAGGCAATTTTCTTGTATGCAAAATTATCTATAGACCTCTAATCAAGATGATCTCATGCATTGTGTCATGACAGCTGGCTAGCCTGCATCAGGCCAGAAACTATTAGTGAGGTTAAACATAATGGCGAGGGGTCAAACATTAGAAAAATAACCGGGCATGCTTTTGAAACATTTCACTGAGCAGCAAATCTCCAATCCAGTCCAATTCATGTACATTACACTCACTAACTTGTTGCCGACTAATAAAAACAACAATTGCAAACACCTTGATTTGTTTTACAGCGTTTCTTTCTAAAGCTAGACATCAAGGAAGGTTAATACCAGGGCCACTGGAATTATGTGATTCTGTGACTGTGGCAGTCCCCCCATGTTTATCGGCTTACCACATTTACCGCATAATTCGTCATGTGCTTCAGAATCTGCAGATGTTAACAAAAATGTTTCAAGCTCGAACAGATCAAAAGTTACTAAAATGTGCCAATGTATTTCAGCGCCATTAAAGACCATTTCCAAAGATTGATTGGTCACCTTTCAGTTGCTTATGGCTGTACTTGGATTTGAAACTGGCCATAATAAGGTGAAATATTTTGCTGGACAGTGTTAACGTGCTAAAATTGCAAAATAATTAATTAATACTATCACAACACGTGTCCCATTACAGCGCAGAGGCTGATTTTTCTTGCCACACAAATAGGTGAACCCTGCCACATAATTTGGTACTCCCCTGCCAGTGGATCTGGCTAACAGGCAACATTATTGGTATTTATGAATGTATTATTTTCCTCAGAGGTGAGGGAAGAGAGGGGAGGGGCTAACAGGATTTCATGATTATTTCGTCGAGTGCAAACAGAATAATCATGGTACACACTTCTGTTTTAAGATTAGTCTTTAAAAAATTAAAATGCCTTCTAACAGTCTATATAACAACTTAAGAGAAAGTTACTAAGTTCAAGTTCATTGATCATTGAAAACAATGTTATTTCAAACCCATTCTGACCCCCACACCCCCTGAACCCTGCACCAAGGGGGAAACTCGCTGTCTGATAACTTCAGATCTGCATCAGATGCAGGCAAGAAACTGCTGCCACGAACACAGAACTTAATCATATCTCACAAAATAATTATAGCATTTGAGGTTGTAATTATTCATAATTGTGGCTCCTGCATACTTCAGCATCAGAGTTCATCCACAAAGCAAAATTGGCAGTGAGGTAGAAGTAATTGAGAGGGACTCCATCAGCCCTGTCCGAATTTTCTGTGGGTCCAGAAACAACAAACTCAAGCGGGGCCTTCATAGGAAGAGGACCTGTTTAAAAGTTTGAATAAATGTCATGCAGAGAAAAAGAAAACAAGGCAGCATCTGGCACCATCCGGTGGTATTTATTATGACATCTTACAGCATGGGTGAGGGGCCTGAAAAGTGTGAAACCTAGGAATTAATGACCCCTCTGCCATCCCCTTCCCACCGCCATCTGACAGGCCTGGACCCTACATACAAGGCCATTGGAATTATGCAATTTGCAACTGTGGCATTTTCTGACTAATTGTGGATTTGATGCATATGCCACATAACCCACAATCTACTGCATAATCTGCAGATTTAAACAAAAAATGTGTTTCTAGCTCAAATCAATCAAAAGTTACTAAAAACACAGCAAGATAAATTTTGCAGGGCAGTGTAAGACTATTGACAAAGTCCCCTTTAGTCCCCTACTTGCTGCTGATTGTTGTACTGAGGTGTTAAATCTGTACTAATAGGCAGTGTTAAGATGTGTAAAAATGACAAAATAATAGAGTAATACTGTCACAAAATGTGCTGTATTATGCTGCGTAGTTTGCCTCTTCTTGCCAGTTAATTTGTTTCTCCCCTCCCCATGACTCCATGGCCCTTCCCTATGTGTTGTAAATGCCTGATTTAAGACACCTACTTTTCAATCCAACTATGTATTTCTGGACCCTAAGTACATGCCACCTCTCAATTCTGAATGAAAAAAAAATAACACATC
Source organism: Pleurodeles waltl (assembly GCF_031143425.1). Lineage (NCBI taxonomy): Eukaryota > Metazoa > Chordata > Amphibia > Caudata > Salamandridae > Pleurodeles > Pleurodeles waltl. Next base: position 1,281,894,983 of record NC_090447.1, on the reverse strand, counting down.
CTCTACTACACCTTGTCAATGGAGTTTGTGTTACTTGTGGGGAGGCAAATTTGTTTGAAAAAGAGGTGTTTAGTTCTTAGTTCAATAGCTCAGGGGAAGGAACCACCTCAGGGGGAGATTAGACTAAAAATGGGAGTGGTACTTGCAGAAAGATTGTCTCCTGCTTCTATAGTCCGGCAGGAAGGAGTTGTGTGTGAGATGGGGTTTTTCTGAGACAGTGATCTTTTCAGCTTGCAATCCTGAGTAGTCTCTTTATATATTTTTGGGAAAGTGCATGTTTGTGGAACATGGATGTCTGGTCACCAGAATGTGAGGGTTAGGGAGAGAGATGAAAAGCTTTGACTCCGATGGCATCACAGGAAAGACACCATGTGACCTTTGAAACTGGTGAAACCACAGTAATCATAGTGGTATTTCACAAAACCCTACAATAAATGCACACCTGGAAATATTATACAAAAGTTACAAAAGCAGACAGAAATGTAGTTTAGCTATCATCCCCTTTTAAAGGAGAGTTTTGCCAAGTTACACCAAGAGTTTACTTTTTTACATCAAAATTGTACTAGGTGATCCATCACTAACTCAAGCACAACCATTAAATGCCAGATACAGTCTTCATCAACCCATGTGAAAAATTCTATGAACAATTACGTCTTCAGAAGCCAAAGCAATCTCAATAGTTCAGGAATAGTCCCAAGCATGTAATACCAGAGCAAATACCCAGATGGAGCTCAACCTGCCAGGGCAGAGTCTCAAATGTTCAGTCACAGTTCCATATGAGACAGAAACAGTCCCAGGGAAAGTATTACCTATTGAGGCACACCAAAATCATCAAAAACAGCGAAGACATGTCGAGGTATAGCCTCAATATACTCGGATATATTCTCAGGGTCCAGTGTAGCATCAGAATGCTCAGGTTTAGATTCACATGCATAGTCAGACTCTCCATGCATAGGCATATTTTCAAATGCCCAATGCAGCTCCCATATGTATACGTGTACCTTTCAATTGTCACATATGGCTGAAATTGGTAGTCCAGCCTCTAAATTCATAGACATTGGGCCTGATTCCGATTTTGGAGGATGGGAAAGCCCATCTGCCGAAATCCCAATGGGGAGGTTGCCGCCATTGTGGCTGCCTCCCCGCCAGACCCATTACGAGTTTCCCACTGGGTCAGTGGGTGGTAATCTCAGTTTCTGCCCACTGGCCTAGCGGGAAACAGCCTACAGCATTGTCTCCAGCTCTTAATCGAGCCGGCAGCAATTCTGTAGTGCGCAGGATGCACCTGCACCCTCCCAATGGTCACTGTCTGCAGAACAGACAGTGAACATTGTAATGGGCTGTCCAGGCAGCCCCTGCACTGCCCACGCCAAGTGCATGGGCAGTGCAGGGGCCCCCGCACCATTTCTCCGCTAGGCTTTTCATGGCCGTGAAACCACCATGAAATTTCTATCGGAGAATGAGATCATAATCCCCAGGGCAGCGCTGGTGGATTAGGACCGCCTGGACCGCCAGCCCATCAGGACAACTAATCCTGGTAGTGCTGGCGGCACGACCGCCGTGCTCATAATGTGGCGGTCAGACCACCGTTTTGGCAACATTCTGACCACCACCATGAGTGTAGCAGTCTTAAAACCGCCACACTCGTAATGAGGGCCCTAGTCATATTATGTGAAGTGTAGCCTCCTCAGGTTCAAGTATGGCCTGAAATGTCTAGCACACCCTCCTGGTGCACAGGTATAGCTCAAACCCTCCTCTCCCACAGGTTTCACCTTGGATGCTTAGTGTAGCCCCTAATCCACCAGCGTAGTCTGAAACTGCCCAGTATAGCCTGAGCACGGTTAGTGCAGCCAACCATAAAATGCAATGTGCATCCAAACAAGCACAGGTACAACTGGAAATACCTATCATAGCATTCCCATGTGAGAGGTTAGACTTGCTGGGTAAGCAGTAACATGACAGCAATAACATATAAAGCTCAAGGCTATGGATGAGCTTCATATGTTAATCAATGGTGGCAGATCAGATATTCTTATATTATTAGACCTTTCTGCGACCTTCGACTTAGTAGACCATAATATTCTCTCAGAAAGACTTTCTGCAGCAGGAATAAATGGTGTTGCACTCAGCTGGTTGCAATCCTACCTGTTAGAACGCACCCAGGCTGTTGCTCTCCCTCATTATAGGTCTGCCTTCGAGGACGTGAAGCAGGGTGTTCCCCAGGGGTTTGCTCGTAGTCCTATCTTGTTTAACCTCTATATGAGACCCTTGGTGACCCTTATCAAAACCCATAACGTCTACGTAGCGAATTATGCAGATGATGCACAATCATTTTTGACACTGTATAGCTACCACCAGGCTGAAACTATGACCTTTCATAATTGTATAAAAGATACTGTCACATGGCTTAATGCCAATTCTTTGAAACTTAACAGAGACAAAACCAAGACTTTATGTTGCTCAGCCAGCAAAGCTCCTTTTAATCTGCCAGTTAAGTTCTGGTCACTAACTATTCAGGCTGAGCTTTCCCCCTCGGACATTGTGATATTTAATAATGATCTATCCCTTGAAGTTCATGTTTCTAAAGAGGCCAGGACTTGTTTCTCACCACTACTGGGCTTGCAGAAAATCCTTCCCCTGCTGCCCTCATCTGTCAAATCCATGGTTGTATGCAATGTGATCCTGAGCAGGTTAGACTACTGCAATGCTCTCCTTCTTGGGGCCCTTATTATCTATTGCATAGGCTGCATTGAGTTCAGGTCATAGCCGTCAAGCTGGCTCTGGATAGGCCTAGAAGACCCTCAGAGGCTTTAAAGGAGCTTCACTGGCTTCTGATTAGGCAGAAGATCACTTTTAAAGCCCTTTGAATTATGTTTACGACCCTTCAGGGTTATGGCCCTATGTATTTCTGGAACAGCTTCCGGAATATACACCGGGGGGGGGGGGGGTGTCTCCGCTCATCATCATCCAATCTTGTTTGTATAGCCAGTTTTAAGAAGATTTAACAGGTGGACGTGCCTTCTTTGTAAAGGCAGCCCAACTTTGGAGTCAGCTCATTCCTTTCATTAGACACTCGTCTGAACTTGTATGCTTCAAAAGGGCTTTGAAAACTTGTCTCTTGCCCCCGTGATTCTGTCATGTTTTGGGGCCGCTTTAGCATGTCCTGTTATTGGTCTCAGCACAAGGATGCCTTTCAGGGGACATATGCACTCTCTAAATGTTTTAAAATAAATAACAATAACACAGAACATGGAGCTGGTGATCGGGAGAATACATTTTTAGAACCAAAAATTGGGACCGCCTACGAAGGAGACAGACTGAAATGTTTGGCATCAACACTTAAACATGACTACAAGTTGTCAGAAGGCACAAGGAGTCCACTGCTCCAGAAGTACAGAGAGTGCGTTTTTGGTTCACCAACAATAGTGAAAGCACACAAAATATGCTCTTAAATTGTCGGAGACAAGGCATAAGACTAAGGCTGATTCACTGTTGGATGATTTAACTTCTGCAGCCGTGGAAAAGGTCTATTTTGGTAGATCCGTTATAAATCCATTCTAGCCTATGCCATTGGTTCCCAACCTTTTGACTTCTGTGGACACCCACTTCTTCATTATTAGAATCCAGGGACCCCCCCACTGAGTCATTAGTGGAAGCCAGGGACCTTGCTCTATACATTGTTGATGATTTGAAATGCAAAACAATACAAAAAAATACAGAAACAAGCATTCATCAAAAACATAAACAAATGATAACACATTTTACTTAATTGATACATATAATTAAAAGAAATCTAAAAATTAATTTTCATAGGAAGGATGGAGCTTTTTTTAAATTCAATTGAAGCCACACATCGTCCATACTGTATTCTGTTTGTTGCACCTGCACTACTCCCATGTATCAATCTGAGGACACTAATTTAATTTTTAGAATCCAATTTCAAATTCCTTTACATTTACAGTACATTTAACAAGTTTCAGTTGTACATTTAGCCACTTTATTATTTACACTTTATTTTTCTGGACATATTATTCAATTTTCTAACCATTTGCAGGCCCCCTGAGGAGGCTTCGCAGATCCCCAGGGGTCCCTGGACCACAGGTTGGGAACCACTGCACTACATGGTTTCGTTTTGGTGAATAATACGTGCAGTTATCCTCTTTACTGTGTATTAAACAAATTAATATTTTTTTCCCTCCTGTCTCCCTGTATGCTTTGAGGATTTTGGTTGAAGAGAGTGAAAGCGTTTTCTTATTGTAAACGGAGTGTCTTTTAGGTCTGGTGTCAGCCAGCACCTTTTGATTTCACTAACATTATTTATATAATACACTAATCGGGGCTTTCAGCCAGCCCTCTTGAGTCATTGATCTGTTAATGTGTAATTAACATTTTAATTCCACCCAATAAAGCATGCAGCATGGGGCAATGAGTCAGCCAACTTCAGTCATTGGCTAACTTCACTGTGATTTTCAGCATTCTGCCTTAGGAGACAAAAACTATGTTCACTTTAGCCATTTTTTTTTAGATTGACAAGCACCTGGCAGCTTCCACAGCAATAACGTTTTACAAAAACAATGACAGAACAAACATTGACAAAGCCAAAAGGCTGGTGCTGACGCTACATCTATTGACTTTGCCGTGTTTGCTTCACTATGGCTCATGTCAAAGAAATTCCATTGTTTTTACTTCTCTCTGCAGATGTTTAACATTAGCCCATTATGCTCGAATACAGTTGTACACTCTCTTATTACTATTATTTTATTTCCCAGTTCTTTTTCATGTTTGCATTGCTGTATCCTATTTCCATTTATTAAAATTTGAGATTCTTAAATTCCAAGGAACCAAAGATTTGTTTGTGTAATTTCCGTTCTGCGCAACGCATGTTTGCTTGCGGAAAGCACATTGTCACTTTAAGAAAGTAAGCACACATTGCAGACTTGCAAGCCTTGACACAGGGCTATGATTCTGAATTTGAAGTCTTGAATATTTGGATCTCGATATTGTAAGCCCCATAACAAATGAGACTTAACGTTAGAAGACAATCTGTGGGTAGCACAATTAGTTAAACCTGTTGCAGGCGCAAAGCTTCCAACAGGAGCACATGAACATAACAGAACGCAGTATCCACAACAAGGGCCGTCAGAGTCACACACATAACATGTTTACATGTGACTTATAATAATAAATTCAATCAGCTTGGAAACATTAAAGTCCTGATTTAGGTCTTGATGGAGGGGAATAGTCTGTCACAATTAAGACATATATCTCGCCTGCCTTATTACGATCCCATGATGCCCAATAGAGATCGTAATAAGGTGGATGGGATGTCCGTCACATTGCTGATGGAATATTTCCTCCGCCAAGACCTAAATCAGACCCTAACTCATACATGGGCCAGTAACCACTGTGAGCAGATTAACCCAGTCCAGGATACTTTAAAGTACTATGGACGTAGCTACCATTGGCGCAGCAGTTGGAGTGGCACCAGGGCTCTGAGCTCCAAGGGACCCATTGAACCCTGAAAATACTATACATTACAACCCAAACAGCAGTCGAATAGGACATTTTGCTTGTTTGCACCAGGGCCCATGGCATCCTTGCTACGCTACTGCAACTTTGCATGAGTTAACTGGGAAACATTCCCAGTAGACGAGGCATCACAGTTAATGCCTATTTCGTGTCACTGAAGAGTGGAAATATAGTTCCTAAAAAAACTGGACAGGTACAGAAAAGCAGGAGAGCTACAGCTGTAGAGTATTTCTTCTCCCTGGTAAACGAGGCAGAAGAGAGTGAGCACAAGTCTGGGCCTAGGTAACTAACAGTGATCTTGTGAGGGTGTAAAAGACCTCTAACCTCAATATTGCCCTGTCTTTTCTTTCTAACACATGCTCTTTTATTGTACTGTAAGAAACACGTTTTAAAGTTAGTCAATTCTACAATATTGAATTCAAAGACCTTGGAAAGACAACAGGCTCAGTTGGTCTTGCTGGCATATGAACTTATTGACCTGCAGGTGTGAAACACACCTAAAAACGACCGATGAACCTGCAGCGCTCTAAGCCAACTTAAGAGCATATTTCTGATGACGTGCTCTGCACTATCCGTCTAACACTGTTCTACAACCTGTCTCACCTGCAGCAAGCCTCAAACTCCAATGTTTTCGTTTCACCGTCTGAGCTTCTGTTCTGAGTAAAGCACTGTCCCAGATGTACTCGAGATCTGCATAATATACACCAACAGTGTACTCATACATGACAAAATATTCTCCTCACAGTACGGGAAAGAGCTTTTGTTATACAAGCACACATCACTGTACTGTGAACTATTCCTTCTGTTTTAAGTAGGTACATTTATAAAAGGGGAAAACTACATATTAAACCACAAAGTACATGTGTATATCAGACCATGTCTAAATTGCTCCTTCTATGATCATATAGATGCCTATATAAAGGTTTATGCTACTAATAACTACAATAAATGGCTTCTGTATATTTTTGTATATATAAGTTATTTACAGTTATTTGAAACCGTAAAAAACGTACCACAAGATAAATGTGGAGAGAAAACCACATAAATATTGCTGCTTCAATGTACATATGGGTATTTATATAGAAGGCTTTTTTGATATTAAAAACAAAAAAAATCCTTTAGTCCTTCCCATCCCCTCTCCCTATGTCTTATGTCTCGCAAACATCCTCCTCAAACTCGCATCCCTCTATTTTAGCCATGCTGCCCAACCAACAAGCACACAAGTTCATTAATTAAAAAATACTCACTACTTTCCCTTTGCAATTCCATTCCTATCATTCTATCCCTACTCCAGACTCCACTAAACACGCATGTAGTCAAGAGCACAAACTTAACACAACTAACGCACAAGAAAAGTATTGCACTAAACTACTAACTACTAATCTTGGGTTTTGGAGTGGCGTGGTAGTCAAGGAAAAAGGGCTTAGGTGCCTCGTCAGGGGTGATAAGCGCTAAATAAATACATTTAGAATTTAAAATAATGACTCCTCCAGCTGTTTCTGGAGCTCTTGAGTAGAACAAGGGCATCCAAGGTCGAGGGGATGCACTAAAGGAAGATGAAACATTGAGCAGCTGGAGAACTCTAAATCTGACTATAGAAATATTACAATTACATCTAAAAGATGTCTGTCTTTCTTTTTAGATTTTCTCGTCTTGGTTTTGATTGAGGGTGACATGTGGAGAGAGAAAATGACTCCAAGGAGGTCCCTTCAGGGCATACTTCTAATGGTTGCATTTAAGCCTCAGTTCTGTATGGTAACAGTAGATTTACATGTGGCGACGAGCATGCGCGGGGCTAGCTGTGAGCTGTGAAAAACAGCACCATTCATATGTCCCTGAAAGCCTTCTGCATGAAGACAGGAAAAATGATCAAAGGTGGAAGCCTTGTGCAACTAGCATTGCTTCAGAGATGGCAAACACTTCTTCGGGGCCCTTGGGGGAAAGGATGGGTAGGGGTGGGCATGAAAGCATGCAGTGGAAGGGCCACATGGTACTTAAACGACAGCCAGTATTAAGAAAGAATTGTCTTCCAAAGTATTTCATGTGGCAGATTTTTACATAGTTGGTGCCATTGCGCTTATAGTGTTCAATGTAACAGGTTGGTTATGGCTGACTAACGACTACCCATAATCCTCTGAGCTGAACAGTATTCTGGAAATCTTTTTTAAGTAGTAGGTACTAATAGACATATGTAAGACGCAGTCATTTAGCCAAAATTCAGGCACCCAGATATACTGAGTGTTCTTAGTAATTAGAGTTTTTTTTTAAAATAGACAACATTTAAGCAGCAAATCAAGCATTAATCAAACTATAGGATAGTGAATTTTTACAAATGGATGTATGTTTTTATTTTACTTATTTTGGGCATAAAGTGCAACATGTTGTAAAAGCTCCCAGGTGCCTTTTACCTTTAAAAGCACTTAAGATGGAAATTTTATTTTTCATTACTCTGAAGCAACATGCGTGCTGGCACACCTCTAAGGAAATTATTGGCGGCTTGGGCATTAGTCTGGCTAAACTTTTGGGAAGTAATGCAAAGTGTGCTTTTTAAGTAGAGGTTAACAGATATCAACCGAGCCTGTAAGAGCCGGAAGTGGGCGTTGCCCCCTGCTGGAGTATGCCTAGTCGAGACAGCCCACAACAGGACCACACAAATGCTGCCCCTGCTGGCACTGTTAGGAATAGCCCGCCATGGACTACATTGGCTTCTTCCTGTAGTGATCAGATGTTTCCCAATTGCTGTTGGGGATCACATGGTGTGATCAAGTCTGGCCAAGTGACTGGACTGAGAGAAGAGACCATCGTGCTCTGTCACCGCACACACGAGGTTACCGCATTGCAGGGAATTTGCCATTCATTCTTGATTACTTATGGTTTAAGAAGATACGAGGGTAAGTAAAATTAGGGGTCCACACTTCCTCTGAAGCCTTCAACTCGAGTTCTAGTTGAGTGAGCAATATTTAGATGGGAACTGCACAAATAACATGTTTATTTTTTAATGTATAAGACATAAATGTTTAATGAAGAGGTAAGCTGTATTACACTTTCCTGGTGTGTGGAAGCATTTCGAACTTATACAAAGGGTACCCTAAAGGAAGAAAACATATGAAATGCTTTATTGGTAACAACGACTGTCAGATTGTTTAGTCTGCATCTAGCTCGACACTCAAATATATTTCGAAATGGCAAAGATGCATTTGGAAACGTTTGGCTGTGTATGTCAAACCGCCTTTGAGACATCAATGGATTGGTGAGAGCATGTTGGCTGCAGCTCCATTGAACAAACACAGATGGCTTGCTTCTGATCTCTGAACAACTAACAAAAAGCAACCTCTCATTCAAACTTTTCCTTTCAAGACTCTACTTCTAAAATGAAGCTGACGAGCTTGGACTTCTTCCTAGGGCCATCAAGAAAGTTGTCACTTGCAAAGACTCATCAGCGGAAGATAAACACCATGTATACGACGTGGATGGGAGCGTTTATGATGACGTGTTACGAGATCCACTGTTCATATGTGGTATTCCTACAGCATGGACCTTGACAAAAGGCAGCGGAGCACTGTACATAGTCAAAGAGAAGCATAAAGTCATGAATAATAGGCTAGTAAGGTGGGTTGAAGATGGTTAATACGTTGTAATGTAGTGTTCATTAAAAAAGGGATGAAAACTCTTTGCTAAATAGGAGCAGCGTTTGGGGGATCCTAGTAGATACAGGGATGCTGATTCAGATCCTGGGTGCATAGATGAAAAAGGCCTGCTGCCTTGTTTTTTCTTTGTACATTTCGTAGTTTACAGGCTGATGGTGTGCTGAAAAGCACCAGAAATAGTGAGCTCGTTTGCCAGATAGCTCTGTAAATGGACGAGACAAATAAGCATTTGCAATGAGTAGTTTGTTCTTCACAAACAGGCGTGTAGGATCAGTGGAATGATTTCTGTTTTTTAGGCAACAATTGTTGAGCTTTTTACTAATATTTAATTTGGCACCACAACTTCTTTACATTGAGTTGTGGAAGCTCAGGCCCTGTGAAATCTTTTTTTTTTGCACCATGTTGTCTTTCACAATCAGGATCTCCATATGAAGATGGCACTACAAGAGATGCACTGCCTAGAACGCCAAACATGTTTGCCATGCCTGAGACTTTAGCACACATTGCTCACAACAACCACATAGTGGAAGGGCTAGAGTTCCACTGACATCAGCAGGCCACGGGACCTCCACCCACATAGGTATGGGAGTGAAGAAGAAGGAATTTTCTCTACTCCCTGTGCTCATAAATACCAAGATTCAGAACTACCCAAGCAGTGACATAACACAGGCCCCTACAGCCACTGCATCCCTGGTGATGCAGTTGGGCCCCACCGTTCAGGGAGTACCCTTTCAGCCCAATGCCTAAGAATATCTGTGAGATATGGGAGTGTCAGGGGTACCACACCACATTCTGCACGGGTGCCCCCAGTACTTAATTTGTGCTTGTCATTTCTGGTATGGAGAACAGGCACTTATTTTTGAGGGCCAGCATTTACTGCGAGCAAAAGCCACATATGGGAAAGACGGAGGGAAAGAAAAATGAAAAAGAGTCACAATGGGAGAAAGCAGAAAGCCGCAAGAGTGAGCCGAAGGGGCAGGGAGTGACTTTAAATGGATTGAAGAGGCCAGAGATGGCTTCAGGATTACGCTGCCTAAGTATTCTGTGCTCGGACATTTAATTGCAGGAGAGCTTTGGGCACCAGCACGTTTTATTTACAAATTAAGCACTGGGTGCCCCAACATTTTACATTATGCCATTGTACTCAAGCACAAAAGTGATCTTTCTGACGAGTTGTTATTGCTTTCTGGACCTCTCTTACTCTTGGTTTAAGGAACCCTCCTTCCTTTAACTCTTCAAGAGGACACTTAAAAGCTTTTTCTGGGATTCTAGCCTTATCTGCCAACCCTTGCAATATTTATATCTTAACTGTGTCAATTATGTCTGTTTTTCAAATGCAAAGCACACCAATAACGTGATGCAGGCGAGCTTAATACAACATGTAACTAAATAAGTATGTTTCTCTGGGGAGCTACAAAGGGGCCTCTCGATGGAAATGAGGCACAATGAAATTAATTTGTATTCAAAATTAAGGGGAAGTAAAGAAATAGAGAGCACCAATGCTGATGGGCTGGCGTGGGCAATGGTGTACCGGGAAGCACAGTGTGAGTCCCATTTTCACATTGGACCTATCCCTCCAGCAGTCACGGGTCATGCCGTGTCTGGTGTTAGGTAGGACTCCATTTTGAATAAGGGACGCTTTCCTATCTGTACTTGGTGCGCCAAAGTCACAGGCCATTGTCCTTACAGCTATCTGTAACCTTAACTGTGATGTCCCTGAAGGTCCAGGTGGGGTGGTCCATTTTATCTTTTGAGGATATCCACATAAAATAAAGGACATTCAATTAATACAAATTGAATTCTATACACACACAATGGGCCTGATTACAACTTTGGAGGAGGGTGTTAATCCGTCCCAAAAGTGACGGATATACCACCCGCCGTATTACGAGTCCATTATATCCTATGGAACTCGTAATATGGTGGGTAAGATATCCGTCACATTTGGGACGGATTAACATCCTCCTCCAAAGTTGTAATCAGGCCCAATATCCTGAATAGCTGAATAGCTCCCTCCTGGACCTATGTTATAAGACCACTGCATACATATATAGATACACCTGGCATGTTTGTGTCTGTGCACCGAAAGTTGTATACACACATGTATGGGTGCAAAGTAGGTTTCACACATCCAGCACATATTGTGCAAGTTCAAAAAAGTTTCTGAATCACGTTATATCTAAAAGACACATTTAAGAAATCTGGGGGCAGATTTAAGAAAAGTGGCACTGCACGTTGTGCAGCACCACTTTCCTTGTGCCCCTTAGTGCCCCCTACCGCCACCATGTGTGCGCCATATTTAAAACACGGCACACCATGGCGCAGGGTCGGGGGCAATAGCGTAATTTTGTTTTGTTATACTATTGATGTACTCAGCAGGAGTAGCGCCCAAGTTTTTACGCTGCTCCTGCAGAGTACATAGGGGCCCATTATAGATAATGGTATGCCCCCGTTTAACGCCTGCTCTGAGTAGGCATTAAAAGTGCCGAAAAAAATGGCGCAAGGAAATCTTTTAGATTTCCTTGTGCCATTTTTTCGGCCCCCCTCTTGTATACATTATGCAGGGTGCATGCATAATGTGGCACAAGGCTTTATAAAGTGGCGCAATGCATGCATTGGACCATTTTGTAAATATGACGTGGGGAAAATGTCAATTTAGTGCCGCCTTAGGGTAAAAAAAAATTACACTATGGCGGCACTAAGGCGGCGCTAGGGGCTCTTAAATCTGCCCCTTAGTTACTACATGCTTACTGCGGAAATTCACAAGTAAACCACAACTACAGCAAGAGTAGAGAAATAGCTTTATGAATCAATCCCTATCTGTCTAGGCTTCATGTTCAACTCTGGACATTCCGCATAGTGTGCATAGATAACACTTCTGCATAAAAAACTATTTTTGTCGTTCACAACTGTGTTTGCATGCAAATGTTTAAAAAAAATCCACGCATAAATCTCACTTGGACACTTTAAAAGCTTGTGAATCCGATCTAAACAGTTACGAAAGGATAATAAATAACAAATAAACAAACCTCTGCCTGGCTTTTAGACATAAAAGGCCTCTTCTTTGTTGATAACTGTGTGCATGAATAACCCATATTCTGGGGATTGACCCAGTCCTCGTAGAGTTGGTAATCCCTGACAAATTCCGAAAACACCATTGAGAAGTGTGTGTGTGTTTGTATTTGTGTGTGTGTGTACACACACTGTGGCAGGGGCGGCTCCTCCATTATGGTGGACTAGCGTCGCCACCCCACCCACACCAGCAGCAGCAGGAGCTGCAAAACTTAAGAAACAAAACAACAATAAACAATGTTTATTGTCGTTTTATTTCTAAAGGGATGGGGCCATGGGGGTGACGAACATGGAGGAGAGTGCACAGAGCATTCCCCTCAGTGCGCATGTATGTTTGGCAGGCCGTCTCGGGCTGACCAAACACACATGCTCACAGGGGCTCTCTCCAACCCGGCACTGTGCAGCCGAGTTGGATAGAGCCTGCACAGGCTCCCAGTCTGTGTTGGAGTGCCCAGCCAGGGCGCTTCAGCCAATTATAACGCTGCTCTGAGCAGCATCATGATTGGCGCAGGGCAGGCTGGAAGCTTGTGCCTGGAGTGCAACAGCGGTGACACGGGAGCAGCGTGGCGACAAGGTGAGTAGATTTTTTAAAATACATATATATTTTTTATTTTTGTATAGCCTCCCCTCGCCCCACCACCATGCCGAGTCGCCAGCCGCGACTGCACTGGGGCATGAATGGGTACAGATGTCACAGCCATGATGCACAGGTTTGCATATGTATATTATCATAGCAGTGAAGTCGGATTCATAGCACATGGAAAGGTATTTTGCTGAAACACAGGTATCATGACACATGACATGGGATGCAGAATGGGGTGCATCTAGTGTCTCTGAGCACTGCTGGACAGTGAACGTTCTTCCCTTACCTCTCTGCACTGCAAATACAAGCTACTGTAGAAAGCCACTATTTTAGACTCGGATTCCACCAGGTCGGGAAATTACACCACAAGGAGGCGGAGTCAAAGCTAAAGACTGCGCAGTGATTGGTTTCTGACAATTTGAAAAACTGGACAAGGGCTGACAGATCAGCATGACAGACACTATTATTACCAGAGGGTGGGAAGTATATAGGTGAGATAATGATTATATTTCCAATTAGGTGGAATCTACTTTATGCCTCACACTGGAATCAACAATTAAGGTGTAAAAATGTCACCCAGACATATTTGATGTTCGAGTCAATTTTTACAAATTGTATCCCCTATGTTTCTTCTATAGATGGTAGATTAGGGTCCCTAAGCACTAGTGTGCAATCAATTAGTGATAATCAAGATTGTGGCTCCTACAGGCCCTGTTCCCCAGCAATTGATTACCTTAGTTATTCACCAGAAGTTCTGCACACCATGGCACAATAGCTCCGAGAAAGAATACGGTTTAGAAATCTGAATGGTTCATCTGCCTCAGATAGAGTCTCAGATTTGAAGCGTCTCAATTACACCAAACCCAGGAGGGCAAGATAACTAATCCCAAATAAGCACACAAATAAGGCAGCTGACAAAAGTATGGGGACTGCTCTAAACTAGACAACAGATTCCACAGAAGGCAAATCTGATATAGATTTTCTATCTAAAGGCACAAGACCAGAAAATTACACCATCCCTTCTATTGTGTCCTTGAAGTAGACATGTAGCTGCACCTTTGTGGAAAAAATAGGAAGAAACTAAGAAAACTTCTAAAAAATACAAAAAGAATCATTACATTTTTCTTATTTAGCTCCGAGCATTAAGCCATTTAGTAGTTTAATCCAGTAGGTACCATGTCGGGGAAAGGGACTAGTAAGAAAAATTGGAGCTTTGCAGATGAGCATCTGAAACCCATTAGAGAGAAGAACTTGCAGACGAGCATTCAAAAACACCAATGGGAGAATTTATTTCCACAGATGCTAAGCAGAGTGAAACACAAGTGCCTATTCATGTAAAACTGAGCATTTGTCATTCTTTTGTAAAATTGGATGTATTCTTCAAATGCCTTTGGATTTGGCATCATGGGTGAATTATGCAGATTACTCTTCAGCAAGCTGACATGTGAAGGGGGAAAGGGAATTCCTGCTGAAAAACAGGCAGGATTATTTGATACATACCAACACCTCATAAACTGATGCTATTCCATCCTGACAACTTCAGGATCCTGTAGACAGGATAAATGGCAGTACTCAATACACTGGTCTGCCCCTCAAATAGCATGAAATGTTGTATAAACCTAATGTTTTCATCTTCACCCCACAATATGCCTCTAAAGGCATACAGGACAATATGAATAAAGGAAAGTATTGCAATCCTATTTACCATTATTACATTTGACCTCAGAAAACATTGATTCCAATAAGTTCTGAAATGTGTCACATATAGACTCTGCGCGTAGAACCCTCATTGGAACATCTAAAGGGTGGGTTAATAGGTGAGACTTCATCTTTTCTCTGCTGAATGAGGTAAAAAGAGATGTCCTTCCAACCTTATCATATTGCCGCTCCTACAAGGTTTTTAAAGTGCTAAACAGCAGTTGGCAAAATGGCGCACAGGCCCCAGATGGTGTACCTCTGTTTATTTTTAGTGGTGATACACAATTATAGATACAATGTTTACTCCATTGTTTAATGCAGCGTTTGAATTTACAGCGTAACATATTACAGGAGGGATCTAAACCAAATTTTAAGAAAAGCAATATGGAGGACCCACGAGTTTTAGGTCTCATTGCCCTTTTAAATCTTGACCCAAAGGCTTATGGAAGCATTCTACCGAAGGAAAAGGAAGAATTGGCCGAGGAAAAGAGACATGTTTCTTTTTACCAAACTAGCCTTTGCGTGACATGCAATACTATACACAATCTACAGGCCACCTCTGAAGCTGCCCATCAATACATCCAATTCATCGGGACTAAACTATATATATTTTTCCTTGATTATAGCGTGGCTGGGACTGTGGCTTGCTATGGTATAAGCAATTGGCAAAGGGAGATGATAAGACTCTCCACAGAGCCATGCAGGCCAAATAAAATGTGGCAATGAATCCCTTCTTTCTTAGAGTGTTTATAGGAATGGGAGTTAAAAGCTGGTGTGCATATTGGAACCCTCATTGTATTCCTCTACACAGTGTGGTTGGGCCCTTCCTAGCCACAGCAAAGGCATTTAATCCAAATTGTTGGGCCAGCACCTGCAAGTGCTGTAATCTGCTGACAATACAGTGATATCATATTGCACTTGTATCAGACTGCAAAGACCTCATATTACCCTGGAGATTTATAACCGAGGCAGCAGATTGGTGGTGGATAGCTGTAAAACCAAAGTTCCAGTATTTTCTAAAGGTCGCAATGACTGAGGTTGCTGGGAGATTGAAGCTCACTACATACATTCTAGGTTTAATTTCAACTACCTTAAAATGTGTATATGACCTAAAATCTCCAAGGTACCATTTAGCAAATCTCTGACAAACGATTCAGCACTAATTTACATCTATTGAAGGCTGTATGAAAAATTGTGCATCCGATCAGGCAACACTATCATTAATGCATTAAAGTAATATTCCTCCCTCAATTTTCTTACTGCCTGATAATAGTTCCATGAAAATATGACACCATTCTGGATAATGTGCAAAGTAATCTCCAGAGCAATATTAGTAATCTATCAAACTGCACGAGCCAGTTTTAACTGAGGCTGGAAATTGGCTTGCTGAAACAATACATAGTGGGTATTGCTTCTGATATAAAGTTATTTTACCACCTTCTTCTGCGGGTGACATTTCCCTCAGAAACCTACTTTAGAATTATATACAGCATGATGTAACTGAATCAACCAACCTTGAGCTATGTATAACATTTTGAAGCCTGAGGCATCTGGACCAGGTCAGTAAATATATATAAGTTGAGACCTTTCTTATCTGATAAAACTGATGCTAAAATCTAGACTAAAGGACTATGTAGGCTTTGGAGGTAAAAGTTAGCGGCCTACCTTATCTCCTCTTACGAGGGCACAGTGAAACAAGGCTATTTGAAGAAGACAAAAGGTTGAGCAATGGATATAGAATAACACAGCATTATTATCCCAAATTCGCATTCTTGAGTTAAAGAGACTCAGGGCTTGATTTCAAGTTTGGCGGATTAGTTACTCTATTAAAATGTGATGGAAATCCTGTTTGCCTTATTGCAAGGGCCAAATGATATAATGCACTTGTAATAAGGAGGACAGGAAATCAGTCACATTTGTGACAAAGTAACCTGTGCACCACATTCTAAATTAGACCTTAATTATTGGTCTCAATAATGAATATCACGACTGCAGACTATGCTTAATCGTGAATGAAACTTTATAACACATTGTATGCAACTTTAGGAGCCTAAAATATGAAAAAAAATATTGACTAAGGCCCTTTTTTTCCCAAAGTTTGGAATTTAAACATTCAAGGAACCAATAACCTTCTGCCTGAATCTTGATATCCCTGTTATGTTATTTGGAGCTGTGAAGCACTTCATAGCAGCTGCTTAATCCTTTAGTAGGGCAAAGTTATCTGTTAACCAAGAAGTTCTGCAATGAAACATAATTATATACAGTCTGTTTAATCATATTTATTCCTGGAGGCAAACTATACCTTTGTATTGAATACACCTTCTATGTGAAAACGATTTTATTGAATACAATCATCTTACATGGAGTAACTGTGAGAGGACGGTTCTGACTACCTGGTCCACCCTGATTTTTTCTTTTGGATCACCTGGCTTTTGACCTTTTACTGTGAAGGAGGCTTATAATTTGTGACTCACCCATAGTAAACTCATGGTAAAATGGACTGCTCGTTGTTTTTGCCACCATTGCCCCTTTTTAAGCAAAGTTTGCTGTGGGACAGCAAGGGTAGGAGGCCCTGGGCTGGTTACACTGGATCACATGTGCAGATGTGTGTGCACCCGTGTGAGGCCTGCACGGGGAGGATTCCTGTTGTGCACAGTGCAAGAACTGCGCCTAGGTAGCCTGGTCTTCATTGTAGAGACCCTTGATTATATGTCAATGGGAAAGGCTGGCCTAAGGCGCAACTCTACTTCCCTAGGGTTCACACACTCTACAGTCGCCCCAATGTACACTGTAACCTATATGAAAAGAATAATGCAGTAAGTTACAAAAGGATATCTGTGCAGCTTATGGAATGTCATCTGTCTCTGACTCACCTCAGGATTAGGGTAAATTACTGCTCTGCCCAGCTGTAGGGCCTTGCACCAATCTGCCAGTTGTCATTCCGTGCCAGGAACTGGGCCTGCCCCAGCCCCCCTCAATGAGGAGGGGTTCCTTGGAGGAATTGCTGGGAGAGGCCCTGGCAGAAATGTCTGGGAAAGGGGCTGAGTGTCAGAAAAATTATTGCCAGTGTTGTTAAGTTCTTCTCTCAGCAAAAACAATTCCCATTTTCCTTGTACCCACTTTGGTTGCAGCGGTGTCTTTACGTCCGGTGGCTCTTGCGGAGGCTGTTCTTAGAACTAGCTTCTTCAGGTTTAACTGCCCCTCAAGATGGTGGCCCCAAAATCTTTGTGAGGTCAGCGCTCTAGTGTTTCTACCTTAGTCTTATGCTGAAGCATCCCTCCAGCTGTTTCTCTCTGGGAGCTGTGCCCTTCAAATGTCATCCTGAGGAGAACGAGCAGTGTTCCTGAGGCGCTTCATTTCATAGAGAATTCTTCCAGTTTTGAGTAATTAATTCTTTTTCTTGTTACGTGTGTACACCAGCTAATTTTTTCATTCTGGAGAAGCTGAATTTCTTCCTTCTTCCAACAACTGGCTATCAACTTTCTGAGGAGAATTTGTTTTGGCTTAACAGAACTTCAAGCACCTGCAGTAAGGAATCCTTTTGTATGATTTCCAGACTTGCCAATATATATGTACAGATATATTCAAAAACTCTTCACCTTGTAGACTTGCCAGTCTTAGAGACAAACCTCAGTGCTCAGACTAATTCCTAGAGACTGTTTGAGAAAACTGAACTTTGAGAAGGAGTTTTCGTTTCTTGTAAAAGACATTAGTAGATTGTATATTTGTGAACCTTTGAACTGTTCTCCAGAGAACCTTCAATACTTCTGACTCCTGGAGAAAATAAGTTAAGTTTAAAGTATTCTCTTAGAGAGAGGCTAGTCTCTCAAAAGATCCAGATTAGGAGAACGATAGAATTTGGTGAATGTGAATGGCTGAACAGTTGAATGCACAATAGAAATGTACTTATCTATGCTCTTATCACCAGACTGCAGGTCCTTCCTTTAAAGAAATCCCAATAAGAAGAAAGGTGCAGATTACAGAAGCACACACTGAATATCCTATCTTCAAGTTGGAAACGCAGGCTGGAAATGGATCTGGAGGCGGTCTCTCTTTTTCTATTCCCATTCCCCTTTCCCCCTAGCGAATGCAGGGTTCAGATAATCAGTAAAGTCTGTGCACACATCTGTTGGAGGTTGTTGAGTAAAAGACATCTGCTCCTGTGTAAGTTTGATTTAATGGGTAATCTCCTGACACTGAGCCTCTCCGAGCACATGTGGCAACTGACATCTGGATGATGCCATTTTGAGCTATCCCAGAAGACTGTGCAGGAAGGTTGGGGCAGGGGCGTTGAAGTGTTGTGCCACATCAGGATAGGCCAGAGGCGCAGCCCTGCTGGACACTTCTGCCCCCACTTAAAAGGTCTTGCACAGGAGAGAGTTCTCTCTTGGCAGTGCTTCTCCTCAGAACACTGGGACTGAGTATGGGCAAGAAGAGCGCCCTGACTGCCTTCTGGGGCCAGGACTCTGCCCCTGAATGACTCCAGACCCAGTGGGGCACACCCCAGCAACAGGTAAGCTGGTCCCCCTAATTCCCTTGAGGACTAGTTGGGGGAAAGACTGAGTCCTGGTGCAAGGAAAGCACACTGCCCAGAAGAGAGGAGGGCACCCAAATGAAAAGCTGGCACCTGGAGACAGTGGGACTGGCTCCCTACCAAGTTAGGGACTTACTAGGCCAGTAGGCATTAAGAAAATGCCCCAGGTGGCTAAGATTCACCAGTAGGCGAAAAATGAGCCGAAGATAGTCAGAAATGGCACGCTGGGGCATCAGATATGCTCTGGAGAAGGTGGGCGGCCATTGACCTAATTCAGATAGCGAAGTACATGGGGCTCTGCTGCCGTGCTGGATTCCTACCCCTGGGGTGGGTCTGGGCCAGGGAGCTGTTTTCAAAGAAGAATGGAGCTGGGGAGCGCTGTTGCGCATGTTTGATGAACATGCTGTATGGCGGGAGTGCTGTCGTGCTCCCTCAAAGGTGAGGGGGAGTGGCCCAGGGCCCCATCCATGGGCCCCGGTACGAGAAGCCTGGTTGGGGGATACTGTTGCACCCCTGTGAAGATGGTGAGATGTGCTCCAGACCCTGTCCCAAGGCCCCACAAGAAAGCCAAGTTGGGGCGACACCGCTGTGCCACTACGTAAATGGTGAGAGTGGCCCTTGACCTCATCCTAGGTCCCCACAAGGAAGCAAAGTTGGAGATTGCCACCCCACTCATCACACAGATAGCTTCCAGCTGAGAGTGGGCGGCAACCAAAGAGGAAGTCAGGGAGCGTCACTGTGCTCCCGTGAAGAAGATGAGTGGGGGCTCAGGACCCCATCCCTGTACCCTGATGGTGCCAGGAAGGGGTGGGGGAGTGCTGCTGCACTCCCCAATGTTGCAGACCTGGCTGCAGCACCAGACACGTCTGCCTGTGGGAGTGGACAGACTCCCAGTGCGAATTCGGCTCACACAGCAGCTTGTGAAGGTGTTGGCGGGGTGCTGGCAGGAGCAGATGCTCTTAAACAATGTTGACGGCCACAGGGTGTCCATGTGGGACCAGACACCCACCAATCAAAACAATGGAGAAAACTGTCACAGCGGCTCTCCCCAGTGTCACTCATTTAATATGCATGCTCCGCGAGGAGTGCCCCATAATGCCCTGCGGGGCCTGGCCCAATTCAAGTGCAAAAAAAAATTGTTTAACATGGTGGTGACCCCCAGGAGAGCGGGTCACCACCAAATTCATCACCAGGTGTGGGGGGAGTTGCAAGTGGAGCACAGCCTCCCCCCAAGAAGTTATCAACTGTCCCCAACCACAGTTTCAGAGGATTTAAAAATGATAACCCCTAAAGGGTTTCAATGGAGCAGATCATTAGAATGTCTGAAAGGTGCTTTTATTTTGTTGGAATTTCAGTTTTATACTGTTTTTATATTGCATTTTTAATCGTTGAGTTTAAATGAGCTATATACTATTGTGGTTTTAAATTCCACCCCGACCCCCTCAGGTCTGTGTTCAGTGGCCTCAGGTGGTGTATAGCTGTACTCAGCCTCGGTGGGGCCTTTGTCAACTCGTATTGACACAGATTTTATTGTTCTTTTCCCTCCTCCCTACTTATCACACTCCTTCGCTACACTTCACTTTCAAAGCCGCTCTTCTGTCTAAAGCGATCAGCGCCCATTAGGATGCCATTTTCTTTCTACTCCCAGGTCCATTTTGAGCCACCATTTTGGTTAGGGGTCTAGCGGCCGTCTCATCTGCTTCTCGTCCCCGTAAAAGGGGTGCGATGCAGCAGAGGTGCAGCGGACCATTAGAATATGTCTGTAAGGCACTTTTATTTTGTAGGAATTTCAGTTTTATACTGTTTTTAGATTGCATTTTTAATGGTTGAGGTTAATTGAGCTGTATTCTCTTGTGGTTTTAAATTCCATCCCGACCCCCTAAGGTCCGTGTTCAGTGGCCTCAGGTGGTATATAGCTGTACTCAGCCTCAGTGGGGCCTTTGTCAACCCATACTGACACAGATTTTATTTTTCTTTGTCCCCCTCCCTACCTGTCACACTCCTTCTCTGCGCTTCGCTTTCAAAGATGTTCTTCTGTCTAAAGCGATCAGCACCCATTGTGATGCCATTTTCTTTCTACTCTGGGTTCATTTTGAGCTGCCTTTTTGGTTAGCGGTCTAACAGTTGTCTCATCTGCTTCTTGGTCCCCATAAAAGGGGTGCGATGCAGCGGCCGAGCGCCTAAGGCAAGCCCGTTGGCACCCGTCCGCGCCTGGACGGGTCCAGGGGCCAGAACTTCTGGTCCAATCAGAGGAGAAGTAGCGATTTACTCTCCTGACTTTTTACATTCCCTTAAACATGTTCCCCTGGAAGCCTGCCAACATTATCTCGATTCTTAAAAACCCAGTACGGTCATGTATGAACTGTCACTGGTCTCCTCAGTCTGATCCAGGGACAGTGCCACCAGTTTGGGACCGGCCGACTAGTGCATTTCTCCTGACTAACTGTTGGTGCCTGTACGATAGCCCTGTTCCTAACAGAGACATGGCTTCATGATAGTTTGTCTCCAGACGTGGCCTTGGTGCTCCCTCAAGGCTACTTGATAAGAAGGCTGGATAGCAGCGTCGCAAGACGTGGGGGAATTGCTATCATCTATAGGGATTCAGTAAAGCTCACCTCTCAGCCCCTATCGCTGCCCGGATGTGAAAGTATGTACTTCTCTTTTATACTGAATTCCCAGTACATATTTTCAGGAGCTCTGGTTTACTGCCCTCCAGGTCCTTCTGAAGTTTTTATACAATCTCTTCCTGCCCATATTCCAGATCTAATATGTAAAAAAAAAAAACTTTACGTTACTTGGCGATTTCAATATTCACGCAGAGGACTTAGACAATACAGCTGTTAAATCCCTCCTTCTCGATTTGGCTGCTCTAGATCTGGCCCAACTAGTCAGTGGTCCTACACATGTCAAGGTCCATACTATTGATCTGGCCTTCAGTAATCTAGCAGGCCTAACTTCCATGCCTCCTCTTCCTATGGTCTGGCCTGACCATTTCCTAATTACGTATAACCTACCTACTTCCATCACCTGTAGACCTCCCCACACTACAACGCAACCTTACCATCGCTGGCACAAGTGTAGGGCAAGGGACTGGATTAATACTCTTGAAAAGCTGAAACCAGCTTGTACAGATCATACAGCTTGCATCCTAAAGACATTTAACGGTTGGATCACCAAAGCCTTAGATATACTGCTTCCTTACTCTATCAAAGCAGGGGGGCGACGCATAAGAGGTGCTCCTTGGTTTTCCCCTCACCTCCAACTCCTAAAAAAAGAATGCAAGCACCTGGAAAGGAGATGGAGAAAGTCATATGAGCCCTCATTAAAGTGGGAATACAGGAAAGCAATCAGACATTTCCACTCACAAATCATATCAGCCCAAGCTATTTACTATGCCTCTAGAATCAAGCAGGCCTCAAATTCGCCAAAGGAGATCTTTCAAATACTTAAAGAAATTACACTGTCTAACACACATAACGAGCTTGTAGACGCTTCTTAAGAACCTAGTAACAACTTAGTGCTCTTCTTCCAACAAAAGATATCCGGTATATATTTGGCGTTTTCAGGAAATTATCATCAGCCTTCTGACCCTATAGGTCAGCACACTCCACAATGCAACTCTTTTTTCTGTTTCCCCCCCACCACTGACCTGGTTTCTAATTTACTTGTTGCGCTGTAATCGGGCTCCCCACTCGACCCAGCCCCCCCCCACATGTTCTGGCCTCCGCCGTAGTACCGGTTCTTACGAATCTTCTTAACTCCTCACTCATTGGGAGTTTCTTCCCAGATCAGTGGAAGCATGCCACATTTAAGCTTTTGCTGAAAAAGCCACATCTCGATGCAGCCCTTCTAAATAGCTATAGGCCTATCTCCCTGTTGCCAGCAGTATCTATAATAATTGAAAAGCATGTCAATATCCAACTTTCAGGCTTTCTTGAAGACAATGATATCCTCCACAGCACTCAAATGGGCTTCAGGCCGCTACACAGCACAGAATCTGCTCTGATTGTGGTCACAGAAGAGGCCAGAAGACATCTTGATCAAGGGGGTGTGACGGCCATTATTCTTCTTGACCTTAGTGCAGCATTTGACACAGTCGATCATGGCACGCTACTTCGGAGAATGGTGGAGGTCGGAATTACAGGAAGTGCCCTGAAATGGCTCTCCTTCTTTTTGGAGGGGAGATCCTTTCAGATATTGGACCGGTCTTTTTTTTCTAACCCTGTCTTGATCACCTGTGGGGTACCTCAAGGCTCCTTCCTCAGCCCTACGTGGATCAATATTTATATATTTCCATTGGCTGAGATCGTAAAACCTTACAGTCTCTCTCTCGTGTCGTACGCAGATGACAAGTATGGGGTTCCAACCTTCTATCCCGGACTCCTTAAGGAATCTGCCTTCCTCTAAAGAAAATATCAAGAGCCTAGGCTTCTGGGTGGACCCTCGGCTTACCATGGATTACCACGTAAAAAATATTTCTTCAAACTGTTTTAGTATGCTTAGGCTTCCGAGGAAAGTCTTCAAAATTCTTCCATTTGCAGCTAAAAGACTCATTGTCCAGGCCCTGACTATGGTAATGCACAGTACCTTAGCTCCCCGAAGTAAGTGATTAGAAAACTGCAGGTGGTTCAGAATGCCTCTGCCCGTCTTCTCCTGAACATACCTAGACTCCTACCTTCTCTTCATTGGCTCCCAGTGGAAAAGAGTATACAATTCAAATCTCTATGCTGTGTCCACAAGTCCTTACCTAACAGAGGCCTCTCGCTGCTAAGGTCTCTAGCCTCTTTTCATACACCCTCCTGGCAGCTTAGATCTTCGTCTGCTGCATTAGCCTGAATTCCGAGAGTAAAACAAATCCAGATGGGGTGGAAGTTCCATGGCCTATCGAGGAGCCAAATTATGGAACTCACTGCCGCTCAGCCTTCGCCTGACCAGCCACGAGCTTTCTTTTTGGAGATTACTTAAAACCTGGTTATCCAGAGCATAACCCTCAGACTCTTGCTTAGAGGTCTGCATCCAGCGCTGGGAGACCATCGGGTAGCCATGCGCTCTATAAATGTCCATAACATAACAATGTGTTTTCAAGTCAGTCCCAGCTGGAACTTTTGTTTCAGTGTGGTGGATGGCTGCAGTCCTTGTGGCCTGAATGGTGATAACCATGGATTATTATTACAATGGTGAACACCCTATAGGGGGTGAAAGGCTGTAATTACATGTGTTGTTACAGAAATGGAGTCCCTCAGGAACTATGGTTAAAGTGCAGCATGTTGTGTTGAATGTGCTTACAAATGTATGGCTGCTGCATTGTGGCCAATGATTTGACATGTGTAGGTATGGTATTACACACTGTTTAACAACCAAGTG
Source organism: Pleurodeles waltl (assembly GCF_031143425.1). Taxonomy (NCBI): domain Eukaryota; kingdom Metazoa; phylum Chordata; class Amphibia; order Caudata; family Salamandridae; genus Pleurodeles; species Pleurodeles waltl. Next base: position 1,281,870,556 of record NC_090447.1, on the reverse strand, counting down.
ATGTATTTTAGGGAGTGCGTCAACTTGACATCATTTTTATGTTGAATGCTTCAATGCGGAAAATGATGAACCTTGGCCCACACCCTTTAGAGGTGTGGTTGGACTGTGAAGATCATGCTGAGAGTAATCTAACAGCACAAATCATTCCAACATGCCTATACATGTTTCTTGTTGATGCTTATTTGAGTACTGAGACCGACAACCACTATTGAACAAAGTCGATGTAGGTAATTGCCAGGATTAGGTGCTATCACTCCAAGCTACAGTCAAATATAGCATTGGAATACAAGTGAATGCTTTGCCATGTGGGTTGTTGGGTTATATCTCCCTTTGGGGGGAGACAAGAATGATTACCCAATGTCATCAAAAAGTAATTCCATCAGCTTCTGTATATCTGTAAATTGCTGCTTAGTATTGAGTAGTGTGTGTGTGTGTAATAAATGTATTTTTACTTTATCAAAAGAAAAAGCACAGACTGGACAATCTTTTATTAAGTGTCATTATTGTGGCTTGTGAATGGTGATTACTAGTCCACACCACCTCCCTTGAGTAAGCCTTGAACTGCTCTGCAATGCTACCTTATGAGAGTCAAGCATTACAATGGGGTGTTTGGTTCACAGAGGTCGTCGAGTGCAGACCCATTACTTGCGCAGGCCACACAGCTAATGACCCACCCTCCAACAGTAACAAAACCTTTAGATTCTGTATATTTTATAGGAAAGGTAATGTTGAGTGCTGCTTACTGTGTAACAATTAATCATGCAATATATTTGATTTAGGTATGGGCTCATACTCCACATGTGGGAAGTAACAAACCGAGGGAGAGGGAGACTCCTCTGTCAAACACAAATGTACAATGTTTTAGGGTGTAAATAACAGATGAAAGTACATATTGTGGTAGTAGAGTCAAAGATTATTAACCACCCTTAGCAAACGTATGCAAACTTGTAAGAAAAAGTACCAGAGTTCACATCAGACTGTGTAAACAGAGCAAACTGCCATGCTCCACACCAAACCAAAGCACTGTGAACCACAGGGATCGAGCATCTCCATGTAAGGACTCATGGTCACTTCATGCCTCCCAGATGCTCCACCTTCCTCATGAGTCATTTCTACTATTATGAATGGGGCATGACACATTCCAGACTTTGAGGAAGAAGTCGTCATGGCTTCTTTTTGCCTGGTCCGCAGCCCATCATGCTGGGTGAATGTGAGAGTGGCTTCACCATCACTGTAAGCTGAATCCCGCCTCTTCATTTTGATTCCACCAGGAGTCTTCCCGTTTCAAGGGGTGAGCAGAGACCAAGGGAAAGGAATGGGTGTAGCCTTGTCAATCTACTGCACTGAAAGTGATGAAAGAAAGAGCTGCCCATAGCATAGGGCGGTGGAGGCGGGATCAAGCTCTGTGATGCAATTGGTGCTCTATCTTATGATGCATCTCCTATGCACCTCATGGGTGCTTGAGGTGCAACACAGGTTATTGAGTCAGTATAGCAAGGCCAGGGCAGAACACTGGACCCATCGCTGTTGCACAGCATAGGCACAGAAGGACTGAGTTAGTTCAGCTCCCAGCCAAGAGTGAGTGCTTTAGATCGTCTATCCTTGAAGGGGACAACGGCCACTGAACTTTAGGGGTCACCCATTAGCCAGATTCACTGTAGTTCTTTATTGATTCTGAAGGATGAAAAGAGTCAGAATTAGAACCTGAGAGCTGGGGGTTGGACAGTGGTCGATGTGAGTAATAACGAATCACTGCGTTTTTGCTCTTAAATAGTTGCCGGAAGATGTAAAAATGTAGACTGAGAGGAATAAAGACCATGAAACACTAGGTTGTTTGCTTGTGATACGCACACCACAAACTATCACATTAAGACATGGCCTCGACAGACAAACATGAAAATGGACATAAAGTTCTTTTGTCTATTTCTATTTATGTATTTTTGTAAAAGGAACTCTCGCTCCACCTTCATTTATATAAACATTCTTCCAAAATAGTTCTGTGAACAGAAATATATAACCAAACACACCTAAAGAAGGCAAGACGAGATAGAGGATGAAACACAAACATAAACGATTACGGAGTGGGAAAAGGAGCGATTGTAAATAAATAAGCAGTGACTGAAGCAGTGCAGACATTCAGTCATGACCTGTGGCAATCTGTGCTGTTGGTCATATGTTTGCGTCCAACACTGCACAACGTGTTTAGTTTTTGTATTCTAAAAAGAAGTCCAATTGGTTTGTCTAGCAATGCATGACGTGTTGTGTGCTCGGTACAAACAGCCAAGATCATCAGTAGAGGAGTTGGGACATCTCCAAGAAGCTTTCAATGTATCTTGTGATGAATCGACTCAGCACAGGCACCTTCAGCACCACTATATCAAGGGGCCTGCTTACTGTCTTTTTATTAAGTTACTCTTAATTATGTGATTTCAAGTATGATGCACAGAACCACATCAACGTACACTTGTAAATGGCACTAACATATCCAATTAAATTGTTGGGTTCCCCTGATGCCCCAAGAGAAAAGCAACACAGTGATGCAGTAAAAACATGGATATTTTTGATTTGTTGTTAACCCTGTGGTACAATGCAGTATTGCATTATAGTAACACAAAAGGATGATGGACAGGGAGCTAAACAATGCAAACACTCACCCCTAGTCACAGATCCTGGTTTAATCTATCCTTGTTTTGCTCACCATGCCACCCCAGTTTGGACCCAGCCGTATGCTAATCAGTCTTGACCCTGTTCCTCATAGTAACAGTTCAGCCCAAACTGCCAGGCCAGGTCCTCCCTAGACCGGAAACAAGCATCCTGGGACCGGTTTCAGGATATCACCCTTCATCAGCTAGGCTACCTTGAATCCAGTGGCACGGTGAACATGGGACCCACATCTGGGCATACCCTTACCACTTAGGGCAACTTTAGCAACACAAAAGGATGATGGACGGAGTGCTGAACAATGCAAACAGTCACCCCCAGTCACAGATCTGGGTTTAATCCATCGTTCTTTTGCTCACCATGCCACCTCAGTTTGGACCCAGCCATATTCAAATCAGTCTTGACCATGTTCCTCATGGGAACAGTCCAGCCCGAACTGCCAGGCCAGGTCCTCCCTGGACCCGAAACAAGCATTCTGGGACCGGTTTCAGGGTATCACCCTTCATCAGCCAGGCTAGCTTGAATCCAGTGGCACAGTGAGCACGGGACCATGGGGAACAGGGTCAAGGCTGATTTGCATATGGCTGGGTCCAAACTGGGGTGACGCAGCGAGCAAAATAATAAAGGATTAAACCCAGATCTCTGACTGGGGGTGAGTGTTTGAAAAGTTTCAACACTACAGCCATCATTTTATTTTGTTTTGTGATGTTGCTTTGTGCGCCATAAGTGACATGGGTACGCCCAGACGTGGGCTCATTGCTCGCTGCGTCACTGGATTCAAGCTAGCCCAGCTGATGAAGGGAGATACTCTGAAAGTGATCACAGGATGCTTGTTTCCTGTCCAGGGAGGGCCTGGCCTGGCAGTTCGGGCTGGACTGTTTCAATGGGGAACAGGGTCAAGGCTGTTTTGGATATGGTTGGGTTCAAACTGGGTTGACGTGGCAACCAAAATAATGATGGATTAAACCCAGACCTGTGACTGGGGGTGAGTGTTTGAAAAGTTTCAACACTCCATCCATCATTTTATTTTGTTTTGTGATGTTGCTATTGTATTATACTCATATTTTATAGCACTTCTACATAACCCTGTGTAGCTATGAAAAATAAACTCATACAAAAACGATTAGGTGGCCAGAGTTGTGTTGAGGTACTCTTAGTTCCCAAATATTTAACTAATACTTCAAAGAAATTATTTTAGGAAGTCAAAGCGATAAAACCCCAGACGAAACAAAGGTATGTTGGCGTAGGTGGCTAGATTGGCCTCGGTTGAAAGAATGAAATAAAGAAGATCAATATGTTCAGTTACAAGAAAGACTCATGATTGTTCTTTGGTGTTCTTGCATGAACTTTCTTCTACAAGACCCTGAAGCACACTGCAGATGTGTTGCACAGAACTCTCTTGCAATGCTGTGTATGCAGGAGTGTGCTTGTCATGTGGCCTACAAGGGAAGTGTTTTGATGCGCATGAAGACTAATGTTGTGAGGTGACAAAAAGTGTAAAATCTGCAAAACGCTGTGAGTGCATGCAAAATATGAAAAACATGCCAGTAAGTCAAGCTCACTAGAGTTTACCCAAAAATGCCAACCACTAACAGGGGATGACCCAAGGTACTCTCTGTGTATATGTGCACAGAAGGTGTCTTGGCACTAAAAATAACTATACGAATTAACCCAATAAAAATAAAACCATGTATATTTAAGTACACTAGTTCAGTGGTTCCCAACCTGTGGTCCGGGGACCACTGGGGGTCCGCAAAGCCTTCTCAGGGGGTCGGCGAGAGCCTAGAAAATTAAAAAATATTAACAAATATTGACAAATTACGTCCCCAGCATCCAGTAATGACTCAGGTGGGGGTCCCCGGATTCCCATGATGAGTCAGTGGGGGTCCCTGGGTTCCATCAATGTTAAAGTGGGGGTCCACAGAAATCAAAAGTTGGGAACCACTGCACTAGTTCATATGAAGGAATTTACGAAGTGTACAACTTAAAATCCTGTAAAGAATATTCAATTTTCAAATCTAGGACCCCTTCTGTCCGATGAATTATTGCTAGATAGAGCAATTTCTCCTCATTTTCTAAAATTATATATATATATATATATATATATATATATATATATATATATATATATATATATATATATATATATATATATATATATATATATATCATGTCCAGTACACTATAGCCTGACCTACACTCAACATTAATCCACAAACATAGTGAGCCTTGGATAGCTTTAATTCAAGTATTTTACAAGCTCCAATAGTTCTCTATAGCTATCTTTGTTGTAATATATTGTGCCTTGGAAATATCTCATTGTGCTTAGATTCAGCTTGCTGGTCTGCAGTCTGTAGTAAAAGGCAGCAAAGTCTGGTGTGAATCTGCTGATTTCAGGGATCTGGTTTTGCTTACGATGGGCTAAATAGAAAAGTGAAGTATAGATGATAATTCTGCAGTGGTCTAAATGACCATCCCCACACTTGTCACACGCAGTTTGTAAATGTATGTAAGATCTGCTCTGATTGGCTACTGGCAGTGACTCAGAATGAGCCTTACACACGACCCTGTTATGACAGGTTGGAAAAATGTTCAGAGTGATAAAAGAACAGCATGCAATATGTTTGTTTGAATCAAATCTTGCACATCAAACTGAAAAAGGACAGATTTTGCGGATCCTGATTCTTCGTGATTTTTTTACCTTTCTGTGTTCGGGACAGCAATGAATATTTTGTTTTAATTTAGACATCGGAAATGATGTGTGGTATTATCTCTAGTAGTTTTATTTATTTTCCTTTTTAATGAAGACGTTTTCTCTGAGTGCTTATAAAATCACAACGTCCTTTACATTTACATAAAAGTCAAGCCTGGCCCCTTTTGATTAATGTCTGGAGCATGCGGACCCTACAAGAAGTATTGAAAAAAGTGCTTTGTAGATGTGTCAACCTTGCAAAAATGTAAAGTTAATGCAAATAAAAAGTTTGAAATCGCGAAAACGAATACACATAAGGACAAACTTTCCAGACCTGCTAGCGGTTTTTTCCTGACGGGCATTTTCTGATTGCTGTTCCACCAACCTGTTCATTTTAATAAATGATCTGCTCAGTAAAGCGATTTCCAAATCAGACACACTGCCAGGGAAGCGATTCGGTCCCCCGGGCTTTGTACAATACTAATCGCAAGTGTGCAATGTAAATTCATAATTACAAAATGCAGGTTATGCAAATTGCTCAACCGGAGAGAGCACTCTACACAGTTCTGCAAAAGGGATGTGTTTTCAGCGCAAGGCCATGAGTGTGAGTTCAAGAAGGAGGCTGTGCGAAATGCTTCTCTGTCTTGCAGAAAAACAACTTCCTGGTTTGGATTTGCAGTTTAGAATTAAGAGTCCTCTTTGTGAACTAAACAAGACATGAACAGCTCTTCCATCCCCATGGCTGCTGTTGTATACGTTAATGATTATGTCACGTGCACTGATATTTTGTCACATGTAAGACGATTAATGCAGTCACGACGCTTGCCTCAAAGCCCTGGAGAGGGTGAAAGAAATGATGAAATCAGGGCTCGAGTACAAATATGGGGTTAATTCAGGCATCGTGCCTTCTGCAGAATCAAGAATGTTCACATCACTGAGGGGACACATGAAATCCCTTCTGAGAGTGTACGGAGGTTTCACATCCTTGGTGATGCTGTTTAAGTCGCTTGCTACAGGTGAGTTTGAAAGCATATTTATTATGGTGTGATATGTGCAATATATGTAAAAAAAATGATTAAATTCAGTACAGCCATAAAGAGAAATATGTGACAGCATAGTACACCACTATGCATATATTCAGTGTGTGCAATTTAGAAAACAGTTGTTCTGATTTGAACCTTTACACAGTGATGCATTGTATTCACTGATAGTTTTGCTAGGTCTTGGTAGGCACAGAAATCTCGTGTTGTGCTCTGCCCATTTTAGCAAGTGTATTCTGGTTTTCAAGCCTGGTAAAGGAGGCAGAGTTTGTGAGAAGATAAGAGTCAGTATTTGTGGCTGTGAATGTTATCCTCACTTCAATGCCATTTAGTGCTTCCTTGGAGGAAACGTTCCAGACAAATGCATGGTAGATACGTTTCTGCTGAAGCCAAATAACTGTTGTCATGTGACCATTTCACATGGACTTGTATTAAGTTACAATGTATATAAACTAAATGTACATACTTTAGCACACAGTTTCAAGTGATCATTTTTTAGTGTGAGCCCAGTCAGTTGAAATGACAATTATCCTTAATATTTTTGCATTGCTGCTTGCTATTTTGCATTAAACACTGTTTGCTCTTGGGCTTCCCTAGGTATAATGCTTTATTTTTAGCAGTGGGAATGCCATTCAATCAATCAATCAATCAAGGATTTGTAGAGCGTTCTAATCACCCATAGGGTCTCAAGGCACTGTATGTGGGTGTACTGCCCAGTCAAAAAGCCAGGTCTTGATGGCCTTCCTGAACAGCTTCAGTGATGCGGTCTGCCTGAGCTTAAGAGGTAGTGTGTTCCATGTCGGGGCTACTAAGTAGGAGAAGGATCTTCCTCCTGCTGTGCTTTTCCGGATCTTGGGGACGGCTGCAAGGGTGAGCTGGGAGGAACGGAGACGTCTGTTGGGTACGTAGAAGGTGAGGCGGTGGTTAAGGTATGCTGGTCCTATGTTGTGAAGTGTCTTGAAGGTGTGGATCAGGAGTTTGTATGTGATGCACTTGTTGACTGGGACCCAGTGTTGGTCTCTGAGGTGGGAGGAGATGGGTTGCTCCACACTTTTAATACTTTGTTTGGATAACACACAGTAAATGTTTGGGGTCAATGAGCTGCAGCTTCCTATTTGGAAATATAAAAGTCAAAGGCTTGCAATCAGGAATTAACTGAAAGCTTCCTCACACTATGTTTGCTTCCTGTAGCATGCATAGTCAGTGGTGCTGGAACGACTTTAGACTGGGGACGCTGGCCAATACTGTCACCTCATGAAGAGCATAGGGGACATTTGACAGAGTTTCTTTGAAAATACAAATATGTGCCAGAAGAAAAAGATTTAGAGAGTAATTGCATTGTTTATTCACCATCTAAACTGTTTCAAGTTTCATGGGGGTGCTGCAGAACCTGTTGCACTCCTTGTGCCACTGCCACCGCACACAGTGATTAATGCAGCATTATTTAAAAGCATATCAAATACAGAAAGGTACACGAACAGTCTTTTGAAACAATGGGTAAATCATGTGCGGAATTCAGCAGCTTGCCCAAGATGCTCTTGCTTCTCTGCTAACACTGAAGGGTGTGCACAACCTCGGTGTAATAACCACCCACTAACAAAACTAGGTTTGCAGCCTCTGCTTTGTGCTTGTGTGAGAATTATATTGTGAATGTAAAAGCAGAAGATGATGAACCATTGGGCTTATGTTTGTGAAGTTGTTTTTTCACAATAGATGAGACAACAGGGATTTAACAGATGGCAGAGCAGTTTGCAGAGCTGAAAACAATGGGATGCACTTGGAATGCTACTGTTACATACAACTCACCAAAGCCGATAAGAAGCACTGTGAGTGGGCTCTGACGGAATATAGGAAAGTTATCCAAAGAGCATGAACATATTTCAAAATTCAAGAGTCATTATCAAACAATTCAGCTTTATCAGATGTTTTCAACTTTTATCCTATCTACAGGGAACCTTTACTTCTCTAGGGAAACGCTCAATTAAACAAAGATCCCAACATTAGTGAATTTATCCTTCACTCAGAAATTGTTTCAATCGATAAAGGAAGGTTTTGAGTCCATTTATGAGGCAAAGACCAATAGTCTACTAACCGATGACACCAAGTCTGATCCACTGTACTTTGACACGCCATTGTACCCAAGAATCTACTTAATCAAAAGAAAACAACACAAGGATTCTCTTTGATTTTAATTTTACTTTTGCTCCTCGAGTCAATACTGTAACATATAGGGAATGAACATGCAGGTCTCTCTTCTGCAGAAGCACCCTACAATGCAACGTGGAAAGCCTGTAATTGAACAGATGACACACCGCAGTCTGGCATGCTTTGTCTAGTAGACTTTTATCTATTCTGGTCTTTCCAATATAATCATTGTAAGCACCAAATACTACAAAACCAGGCAGCCAGAATGTGTCTAAACCCCATCTGGACCTCATCAAATCGATCTTTAAAGTTTTCCATAGGTTTCCAAAAGATGCTGTGATTAGATTGAATGTCTTGGGTACTGTCTATACAGCACACAGGAGCAAAGGCCTTGCCTATGAATAGAAGCTAGTGCTTACACCTCTACCAGAGTCTTCCACTCATAGTCCTTCCTTTTCATTAGCCAATGATAACAAATTTATTTTCCTAAGCTTATGTTTTAAACAAGGTAAAGAAATCTTTTCACCCAGCATGAAGGGGAGGAGAAAGAGTTCAATCAAGATCCCTTCAAATAACACAATTTAAAATTACAGTATGACGTATGTGGCCACACAAGGAAAGCTCCAGTCTTAAATAAGGGGGGGTTTGTTCCAAGCTCAGGCTCAAAGTTATGTAGACAGTCCTCAAAACAAAATTATAAAGATACAGAATCACCATTGGTTGACTAAGGCGATGGTTAGTCGACAAAGGCGATGGAAAAGATTCAAATGAACTAACATCAAAAGGACCAAACATTTGACAATGAAAACACAAAACATCAGAAGGATAATCTGATGGACAGAAAACAAGTGCTGTTCAGTTCTTTCAAGCATAAAGGCAATTTAAAATTAAAACCCTGAAGAAGGGTGAGGAGAAGAATGCTGCTTGTCCAACTGGGGAATAATATATTAAACTCAATAGCACAAAATGTTTAGCTCATCCATCACTCCACATAACTCGGAAGGCGTAATTGTCCAATGAAAGTTCATCATGCTACATGGAACAGCAACATCAATGAAGATTTTCATTACAGTCATGTAAAAGGCATCCATCTTAGGTCATCCGTAAAGGTTGAAACAAATGTAGGCATTTTAATTCCACAGTTCCTGCATGTACCGGGCTCAAGGTTAGTTTCTCAGGCTTACTATGTGTAAAATAATAGGACATCTATTACCAAACTAGCATTTCATGGAAACAAAGTCAGAAAGAAAGGTCATGTTAGCAAGAATGACTAAACATTTTTCTACACAGCCAGAAAACAGGGCCTTGCAGGCCTCACTTACACTAAGTAAAGTGAATTAAAAATGGAACATTCAGTTATAAAAAAAGAATGCACATATACCATTCAAAAGTATGAATTCCTCATTAATAAACTCTGTCAGTGTTCATGTTACAATAGATTTTAAACTAAATAACTGTTAATGCATTGGTTTAACAATAGTGCAGAACTGCGGTCTTCAACATTTGCAGGTAACATTTAAAACATTTCTCTTCAGAAATCTATTATTGTTTTAGTGCAAACTAATAATTAACATGATAAACAATGACATAGAATTGAATTAGTTGGTTATATGTGACATTTTAGGATTACATCTCTTTACTGACATTTTAACTTATACAACTGTTCCACCTACAAACACTGGCCAGTGGATGTGAATAACGATTGCAAGAAAAACAAGAAACCTAAGAAATGCTCTCCCTTACCTGTCCCTTAATGCTACTGCAGAGCCTGCTTATCATCCCCCTCGCGTGTGCCAACCTGTCAACCTTATGCCATGTCTGTCATCTCAGTCTGGCATGTGTCTGAACCAGTCAAGAGCAGGATGCGTAAGTAGTGCAGGCATGTCAGCTCTATGAATTCGTCGGAGAGGTAGGGAATACAGGGGCCCCATATTTTATCAAAAGTGGGCAGAGATCCTGTAGCCGCTACAGTCAGCTTTTTCATTCCCAGTATGTCCCATAACGTATGTAGCAAGTCAGTGTGTGAGAGAATCACCTTAGTACCCCATCAGGTTAAAAGCAGCTGTTTAGCTGCTCCAATCGCCAGTGTGATGGCTCTACCTTTTGGTGCTTTGAGAGGGTTTGTCTGCCGGTTGGGAAGTCCTAGTAATTTGTAGCTGGGGAAACGTGGTATCATTGTGTCGTATATTTCATCGCTGGTATTCAGTATGTTGTCCCAAATGGGGATTATGTGTGAGCATTGCCATAAAATGTGAGTGAGTGTACCCAACTGTCCACACTCACACCAGCAACGATGTGTGGTGCCCTTCCGCCATCCGGCCGGTGTAAAATACCAGTAAAGCGCTATTGTCAAGAGTAATTGTTAGGTGTTCATGTTTTGGGCTGTTACTCGCGCTCGATGTAGCACGTCTCACCATTCCCTGTCTGTAAAGGAACGTCCACATTCGGCTTCCCACCTATGCCTCGCAGGTGTCTGGGGCAGGTTTGGCAGCATAGTCAGGAAACTATAAACATCAGAAATAAGCCTCCTATCAGTCGTATGTGTTAACAACCAGCATTCAAAGGGGAACAGGGGTCTACCTGCATGGGGTTGGATTGTCGGGGATAGCACCCTTTTTTTTGGATCGCCAAGTTGTACCAGTAAGCTTCCTGCGGGTGGCCATATGCCTCTTGGAGCTGAGGGAAATCCATAATCCCCGAGCGTCAAATAGATCTCAAATTCTTTTACAATTGAAGTCCTGTCAAATCTTGAATGAGTATCCTGTGAGTGCTGGTGGGGGGGAGTCTGGATTGCTGATAATTAGTGTTTGCGGGCATATGGGTGAGGACAGGACCATACGTGTTTGCACTTTGTCCTATACCTCCATTGTGGCTCGCAAAATCAGGGCTACATAGACCGCCGGGGTGGTGTGCCCGTGGGAGCCAGGTGACCTTCCAGATATGCTGTCCTGCAACGGCCTGATCAATAAAGCACCAGTGCTTCTCAGTGCTTGTGTGGAACGACTCCACCAGATAACGCAACTGAACAGCTTAATAGCACCCAACCAGGTAAGGGACTCCCAACCCCCATCCGACTGTGGCAAGTAGGCCTGCTCTCGTGCCATTCTCACCCTTTTCCCTGCCCAGATGAATTCCAGCCTCCGTATAGTATCTAGTACCCTAGGCGGGGGATGTAGTGGCAGGGTCTGCATAATGAACAGCGCTTTGGGCAGGAGTGTCATGTTCACTTCCACAATGGGGCCCAACCATGAGAGGCCATAACCCTTCCACCTAGCCAAGGCTCCACGGGATTTGCTCAGCAAGGAGGCATAGTTACATTCCACTATAGCAGCTGGTGTAGTGCGATTTGTAAGCCTAAGTATTGCAATTCTTGTTTGGCTCAAATGAATGGTAAGAGGGGTTGCAGTGCCTCCTCTTCCATCTCTGCCACTGTCACATTAAGAATAGAAGATTTAGACAGATTAGCCTTGAAACCTGCCACCCCGCCAAAAGCCAGCAGTTCATCTAACACTGCTAAAAGTGATCTCTTCGGTTGTGTCAGGTAGAGCAGGACATGATCAGCATATAGAGCTATTTTATGAGATCTACCCCCATCAGGATACCACTGATGTCCTGGTTTTGCTGTATGGGCTCCGTGAAGGGTTCCATATATAAGGCATAAACCAGCGGTGACAGTGGGCAACCCTGCCTAATCCACCTGGCAATGGGAAAGGCCGCCATTGATGCTAACCTTGGCCTGGGGGAGGTTATAGTTACTCAGCAATCATTTGCAGAATCTCGGTTTCAAGCCACAATGGGGAAGTACTGAAAATAGAAAGTCCCAGTGGATGTGGTTGAAGGCCTTCTCCGCATCGATAGAGAGTAGTATTGATGGGATATTGCCCGCTGTGCTTTATCTAAAAGATGACAAACCCTCCTGGTATTGTCAGCACATGTTCTCTCAGGAATAAACCCAGTCTGATCTGGGTCTATCAGTTCCTGCATATGGGGGCTCAGCCTATTCACCAAAATGCCAATCAAAAGTTTGGCATCTCAATTCAACGACGTAATCGGCCAGTATGACATACATAGGGTAGGGTCTTTGCCAGGCTTTAGGATAACCGTAATCGTGCCTGTCCGCATTGACTGGGGAAGCGATCCTGTAGAGGCAATGCCATTAAACAGCTGTGCCAACACCGGGGCCAAAAGTTTCCCAAAAAGTTTACAGAACTCTGCCCCAAGCCCATCCTGCCCTGGTGCCTTGCCCATGTGGAGGCGCTGTATGGCCATTAAGACTTCATTAGGGGTGATGTCCCTGTCCAAAACATTAGCTATCGGTTTGGAGATTCGGGCCAGGATATCAAGTCTAGGTATCTCGCTATTGCCCCAGCTTCTAGTCGCTCCGCTGCATAAAGAGAAGCATAAAAGTATTCAAACTCCTTTAGGATCAACTGCTCGTCGTTAGTGATGTCACCTTTCTCTGACCAAATTGAATTTACCTGGCGTTGCACCACCTGTGCACGCAACCGGTGTGCCAAGAGTCATCCCGCTTTATTCCCCCCCACGTAGTACATTTGCTTGGTGCACAGGAGGGCGTGTTCCGCGCCATCCATGTCTAGGGCGTTCAATTGTTTATGATTCGCCGCAAGTTGTTCTTTCACTTCATTTGCAGCTGCTACCCTGTGTTGCCCCTCCAGTTTTTTTTTTTTTCCTGGCCTCTTATTGCTGACGCTTCTCCTTCAGGAGTACATTAGCAAGTGCCGCAATAGTTATAAATTGGCCCCTGACCACCGCCTTCAAAGCCTTCCAGACCACTGCCACCGAGGTCTCCGGTTTATCATTAATGCTCAAGTAGGATTTAATTATATCTGTTAATTCTGTGCGCACCTCGGTGCCCGCGAGTAGTTTAGTATTTAACCGCCATAACCAAATTCTTCTGCTCAGGGTTGGTATTGTGAGTCAAAGTGAGATCGGAGCATGGTCGGACAAGGCCGCCACTCCAATCTCTGGTTGTGTGATTGTGTGTAGGAGGCCCGGGGTGGCCAGGAAGAGGTCAAGTCTTGCATAAGTTTGTTGTGCAGCTGAGAAGAATGTGTAGCCTCTAAGTGTCAGGTTGTGTGCTCGCCAAACATCCGTTAGTCCACCTTCTTCCAGCCAGTTTTGAAATCCCACAGAATAGGCCCCTGTCTGTCCATATCGCTGCGCTGCTCTGTCCATAAGAGTGTCATAGACTACATTAAGGTCTCCCCCTATGAGAATGTCCGTGTCTGAAGTAACTAGCACCCACCCAATGGCCTCTCTTAGAAACTCCTTTTGGTGCTCATTGGAGCCATAAATACAAGGTACCGTAATTCTATGCCAATGTATGTTTATGCATATGGAAATAAACCTCACGTTCATCTCAGCTTGGATGCCCATCACTTTCCCTGGGAAATGTGTAGCTAATAATATCGCTACCCCTGCCCGTTTCCCAGGACCTAATGAATGATACAGTCTGTCAAACCATTGCAATCTCAGCTTCTTCCAGTCTGTTCTCATCAAGTGCGACTCTTGAACCAGACATAAATCACCTTTGGAGTCCCTGAGCATCGATAGCAAGGGCCGCTAGCAAGGGTCGCCTCTTCCTCAGAGAATTAAGGCCCCTGACATTGAGACTAATTACATTAATCAACATGCATGCTGGGGAAATTGAAGTGGGTGGTCCCTTGGGAATCCAAACTGCATCTGAAGGAGCCGGCTACTAATGGAGGGTAATCAACCTAACAGCGAATAAAACCATTAAATAAGTGTACACAAAACCGGTTCCCCGCCTGGCACCACGTAAAAGCCCTTGGGGGGTACATCTGAATGTACCAATTCATTCTCCTTTCAGCCGTCATCTTCCGTGTTGGGAGCTCTGCCGTTGCTCCTGTCTGTTCCACTACCTACAGCTGCCACATGCCGCCCCTCACCATCCCGCGGTTCACGCCTAGGAAGCTAGTCTATGAGGTGGGTAGGCATGGTTCCATTGTTGATTCCCCCCAGCAAGTTACGCCTGTCCCAGAAGGCATTAGGGATCTGGTCCTGTCTCAGGTACGCCCTCATGGTGCTGCGTAGCAGGTCTGCCCTCTTCCTCCTTCTTTCCTTCTCAGATGTTTTTTGAGGTTTCCTCTTTCGTTGTCAAGCTAAGTGACCATGATTCCCAGGCGCTGCCCGGCAGATCTTGCCCGAGCCCCCAGGAGGAGGCTCACTCTGCCCCAACTCCATGTCTGGGAAAGTAACAGCCTCCTCCAGCGTGCGGATAGTGCGCGTCTCATTCTGCCAGACAAACTGTAGACAGAAGGGATGGCCCCACTTATAAAGAATTCCTCTCTCCTGAAGAATGGCCATGGCAGGTCACATAGCATGACGGTGCTGTAGTATCAGCAAGGAAAGATCCTAGTACAAATGTATTTTGTGGCCCTCAAAGTCGATGGCGTTCAAGTAACGTACTGCTGTTAAAATTTGCTCCTTCTGTTTGTAGTAATGAAGGGATGTGATTATATCCTGTGGTTGACCTGGGGTCTGGAAAGGACGCCCAGTCATGTGTGTGCGGTCCAGTATTATCTCCTGATCCCTAAGCGCTGGTGCAACCTGTCGGAACAGGCAGTTCACAAAGTCCTTCGGAGGCTCTGCCGTTGCCTGTGCTGGCACTCCTCTAATCTGGATGTTGGAGCGCCAGGACCTATTCTCCAAATCTTCAAGTCTATATTGCAAGTCCCAGTTACTTTTTTGGAGGGTGATAATCTCCTGTTTGTGGTGGTCTAGTTCTTCCTCTTGAGAGTCACAAATGTGCTCCACTATGTTGTCCCCTGGTGGCCCAACTCCGTGACCTCTCCTTTTAGCTTCTTGACTGTGGTGGCAAGCTCCCGTCAGAGGGTGGCAAGATCTTCGCGGAGCACCCCAAATGGTTTCTCAATAAAAGCTTTTGTTATAGGGGTGGTATCTTCCTCCCACATTTCGCCACTGCTGGCCCCACTGGGCTCCATCCCTAAACCACGGGTGGTTTCCTGTTTTTTTGGCTAGGGTTTTTGCAAAAAAGTCTTTCAGGCTACTTTTTTTCTTGCCATATCTTTATGTTCCCATTGCTTTCCAGTGAGGGGTGATCCTCCTGCGACTGAGTCAGTGCACTCGCTCGTAGACCACCCTTAAGTGGCTCCGCAGATACAAGGATCTGTCCCCACTATCTTCTGGACCCTGTCCCTAGGCTTCCACCTAGTTGCTATCAGCGGGGGTCACTCCCTATCCATGCCGCCTGGTGCAAATTGTATTCCTCTTCTTAAGCGCTACAGTCCCTTTCTAGGGGAGAGGGCCACCAGCCCGGTCATTTCCCCAAACCTCCTACAAAGTGGCAGCCATCAATCTCTTCATCCACAGGTTGGTCGTTGCCCTGATCTCCACCTACCTCCAGGTGCTCCTCACTCCCTGCACATCACTCTCAACTCACCAGTCACACGCTGTCTCGCCTCTACCATCGGCCTGTCTGTCATGCTCTCTCATGGCCTTGCCGCAAACTGCCTCCTGGACCACCAACCTGTCTCCACTCTAAGAAGCAAGGCCTGTTGAGCCTTTGTCATGCCCCCCTGCTCCACTGCTTGTCTCCTTTGCTTCAGGAGTGCTCCTCTGGACCTCACCCACCTCCTGCTCTCATCTCCGATACAGGGGATGGGGGGTGTTGTTGCACTTCTCACATTCACCAGCGGCAACGCTCTCCTATCATCATCCAGTTTACAGCCATATCATCGGCGTTCACAGCTTCCAGTCGCCATGCTCACGCTGCACCAGCGGGAGGTGCGTGGTTCTGCAAGCCCCCATGTTGTTGGGGTCCAGGTCTCGGTGCCCTGCAGCCCGGCAACACCCTCTGTCCATCCTGTCTGGTCTTCCTGCAGACGGTTCACGTGGCTGCCATCTTGTCAGACATGGCATGCACAGGTAAAGGTGCAACACACTCAGGAATAAATATGTCTGCCCTGCAAATTGAAATTACGCCTTAGATCAACGCTCATGTTAAAAATAACCATTTGGTGTACCAGGTTTCATGTCTACCACCACTTCATAATAGGCAAACATACACTGCAACACACCATGTGATGGTGATCTGGAGAGACCTGCTGTCAGCAAAACATATGTGTAATCCTATGTTAACTAAGTAGCAAATATCAAATTTATGATTGATACATCATTACATATAGAACACCAGGAATCATAGGACTGTGTGCCCTCCCTATTTTTGCCATGTTTCAGTCTGAGTTAAGAGATGTGTTATGCAGCCCCTTTAAAACAGTGGTTCCCAACCTTTGACATCTGTGGACCTCACTTTATCATTACTGAAACCGGGGAACCCCCACAGAATCATTATTGGAATAGAGGGACCCCCACCACTGAGTCATTAATGAAAGCTGAGGACCTAAACTGTTAATGTTATTTAATTTTTCTAAGCAGCCATGGACCCCCTGAGGAGGCTTCACGGCCCCCCAGGGGTCCCCAAACCACAGGTTGGGATCCACTACTTTAAAGGACACAAAATATTTAATGCTTGCTTTTGTTTCTAATTTAATTATAATAAGCCATGCTGAAGGCCACATATCATATGTTAAGTAAAACCATTTTTGTTCCTGGGAAGGGTACAGTATTTGCTTCTGTTTTGGAATTTGATTAACGTTTTAAATCAGATGTTTGAATACTTTAGAATGAAAGTTAGACAAGTTTTACTTGTATAAGATATAGACTTCTAGGTGCTCAGTGGGCGCCTGTGTGCCAGATGACATTATGATGCTGGAGACCTTGGGCATGTTGTATTCTACATTACATTTGTATGGTATTTTGGTTAGAAAGGATTTCTCATGGGCAGCCATTTTAATTTGTGCGTATCCCAGAGGCTTGAAGACTGCTGGAACAATGCATCATAGGAAGAACAGCCACTGCATGCCAATGTCAACAATAGTTTGGCCAGGGCCAGTTCCCAGCATTCCGTTCACTAGAAAATGGAAACGCGTCAACTGGTAAGTATGTAGAATGATAAGGAAACTACAAGATCATGAAAACTGATTAAAGGAAATTAATATAACAATTACGTATAGCAATGTGTGCATGATTGCATGCACAATAACACTTCATTGAGGGCTTTGATCATCCCGCTGCCCACGTACTGTGGCCTTGGGTCCACGGGGCAGCACTGAGACTCAAGCGGCACGCGAGGTCGCAGCTATGCTGCTCCATAATGCCAGAATTGGGCCCCATCATTTGTGATCTGTTTGTGTGGTAACAACTAGTTTCCTAATTTCCACCCAATGAAGACAAGGACAGGATTTCAGTAGTGGCTGTCAACTCATCCCTTTGTCAATGAACTATAATATATCATTGCTAATCCTGGGGCACTGACTCCTGGTTTTAATTACTCGCCAGCTCAGGTGTTAGATTCAGGCGCAGAGATAGCAGATATCCGGTCCTCTAGATTGTGTCAGTTAATGTTTTATTTCAAGAAATATTTGAGGATAGTTTTTGTCTTAGTTATATTGTACTACAGTCCAGCGAGTGCAGGGCCAGCAGATGGGAAACAACAAAGAGAATGCAATAGGAAACAAGGATAAGATGATTAAGCGTCCACATTTTGTACTTGTACTTTAAAGTCACTCATATTTGGAACGATAATCTCCAGATTGTTCAAGATTCTCTGAAATCTAAAAAAACTACTATACTGGGTGAGTCCATGACAGTGGCATGAAGCGATGAAAATGCACACACACATTTTGGAGGATTTAGGTAGGCTGCTTTAGTTGGTTTTACAGTTAGATTTTATGTTCTCAGGTGTGGTTTTTCGCCTCTTGGTTATCGAATAACTATCATCATACATTGTAATTGAGGCATATGGGACTGCAGAATGCTAGGAGAATTAGTATGTTCCTCTACAAGAGAACAGGAACAAGGCCAAGGCCTAGAAGAAGACAGTAGGGAAAAAAGCAAGGGAAAGATGGCAATGCAAAAAGAAAAATCTACAGGACTGATGATATAAAAGCACAGCAAAAGAGGGAAAGGTAGGAGACGCTCGACATCAAGGTCAGAATTAAGCTGAAGCAAAAAACAAGAGATACTACTAACTAGAAAATCCATAGTATCGGACAAGAGAGAGTGTGCCTTTAAAAACATGAAAAAACTGCACAGCGCCAAGAATGATGTTGTCGGAAGACAGGGTCTTCAACAAATGCATTTTCTGGTGTCCATGCTAGTGATGTCTGAACATAAGAAAAATCCTAACAGTGGGCAAACAGATCTTTGGGGCATGTCTACCTTCATGTACTTATAGTGGCGGGACACAGAATGGACGGACCTGGCAGGGTAGGGTGGCTGGGCAGGAGAAAGAAAAGAAAAAAAATGGTGCTTGCATGGGTGGTGCAGGCAGCTTGATCGCCAGCATTTACAGCCGGCCACACTCCCTTCTTCATCTCTCATACTACTCTCTTAGCCCCAGATGCTGCCATCCACAGCCTCTCCGGGTGAGGCCTGGAATAAAGGTGATTCGTTCGAGTGCTGGGTCAATTACAAGACAAGTATGAGTGGGACCCAGGGCAATTTCACAGTATCACTTCTGTCGAAGGGGCCTGGGCTGTGGGAAGGAGAGGACACCTCTTGGGCCTGACACAAGTGTGGCTTGTAGCCCTGATCCCGGGTTCGAGACTAACGTTGGTTACTACATGAATAAATGGTGAAGGGATTAAAATGGTTCATGGAATAAATTCACAAACTACCTTTGAGTAAAGCGCTGCTCCAATCGCAGTACATTTCACTATTTGAAAAAGCAACCATAAATCAGATGAGATTTGTAATTCAAGTGCTGAAGTAGTAGGAGCAAGTGAGGAGAGTTCGATTCTCACCTGTGGGGGAGGAGTACATACAACATACACGTTGTGATTTTATTAGTTCTCACGCAACGTGTAAACTAACTGATGTGTATGGCCAGATCGCACCGGGGCCAGGGTCACTTTCAATGTGGATTGACCTTGTATAAGTGGGGCACTATTTTTTCTTGGCTGCTTTGTAGTTCCCTACAATGAAAGGTGTGTTAATGCTGGCAGAGTTTCCCAAGGTGCATTTTGTTTCCTCACTCAACTGTCTTTTCAAGAGCACGAGGACAGACAAGACTGAACAAACATGTACGTTGTCATTTAACACCAGAGTCACTATGCACTTTAACACTGCATCCAAGCTTGTGCCCTTTTTATTTATATAACGTAATTACTACTCATCCTAATCATAGGTCCTTTATTGCGCGTGCGCAGAGGCTGGTTTTCACTCGGTGCAGGCTGGCACCACTCGTTAGCAGTAATGGAAACTGTCAAACACGATCACTTCCTGCTGCGGGCTTTCAAGCTCTGCAAAGCTGTCAGTTGCAAATGCTGGCTCTGAGGTAAGTGCTGACTGGTAGGGGCCCAGCGGTCAGGATGGCATGGCACCGCATCATTCACTGTCACGGATGAGATAAGGTTTGTATAGACGCAGCACCATAAACGCTGAAGCAGAGTTTCCGTTGTAGCATTAGCGAGAAATAAAGTTTGCCAGGAAAGTAAAAACCCGGCCCTCCATGGCGACGAAGCAAGAGCTTTTCAGTCTATTCCGTACTGCAAGTCATTGATAGGGGATGACGGGCCTGGAGGTGAGAACTTAAAGCCGGATTCACAAAACTGTTGAGTTAAAAGCTGGAAATATATTCGCACCAAGGAATAGTCTTAAATTTTCGTTAACATTCTGATATGTAGTGGGAAAATACTTTTGAGCTCGATAATCTTGTTTTCTTTTTTTGCTTCTACTGCGGGGAAATCTTTTTCACCATGGAGAATTCCCTCTACTTTACCCTCACCATTCTTTTGAGGAATTTCTCTTCCAATGTACTCCCAGCATGGACAAAATCTAAATTTAGCAGGTGAACTGTACAAAATTTCTAAGTTTTGAGTTACAAAAAGTTTGTGAAATTTCTCAAAAGTTTGCATTACACCATTTTGCATAATTTTCATCAGCAGGAGACTAGTGTGCTCAGAAAATGTTTTGTCAAGAGACATTTGCTGCTTTTACCAGCCCCATGCTGGTATACTGTATTACTTTTTTATGCAAAGTATGCTTCTGTGAAAAATGTGACACAAATGCCAACAAAAGCATAATCTGCAATTTCATGAGACTACCTTGAAGTTTCATATAATTTAATGGAAAATAATACACAGTTTTGCACACCACCTATTCTCACCCTGAGATAGACCCACCCTGACCACAAACCAGCCCATCTGAGCGGATTTGTTCAGAGGAAAAATCTCCATCTGTTAGAATTACGAGTGCTGTTAATCAAATTTAAAAGTGCAGATACACACCATTCCGGATTCTCTGACTAAGGTTGTAGGTTTGCACTTGAAAATAAATGCACCTCTGTGAATGTGATTCTTAAAGAGAAGCTAAGTAGAAGTTGCTTTCAATTTCAAATTTGTCATAGAAATCCTAACAGAGCTTCAAGATGTAGGGTCGCACCATCATTAGCCAGATTTAAGACACAGATGGATGTTTAGGTGAGAAATGACAGAAGATAGCTACACTCTTATACGTTGGCGCCTGCACATGTATGATTCAGAACGAATTAGTACCCTCAGTGGAAATAAATTACTTCCAGTCACACAATTCTCTACACAGTACGGGAAGACAAAGTAAGATAGTTGGCTATCTTTACTTCCTATGAGATGAGAGAATGAACACAGGAGTTCACGTTTTATTAAACAAGATATTTATTTGACTTCAGTAAAGCCAAGGCCCAAGTAAATTACAAAAGGGTCTGCTAAATCTTGGGTAAAACAATAATTATGCTTCACTCAGATAACATGAGGACAGCTTAGCTCATCCATAACCAGAAGCAGAAACACTTGTGCAGAAATATTTGGACATGAAGAGAATTCTACACTCAGACCACAGCAGACTTCAGGATGAAAGCTACGTTCATGGGTCATCCGAGGTGATCTTTTAAAAAAAGTTGATGGACGATAGCCTCATACAGTTTTCCACAGTATTTGTTGCAGCTGGCCATCAATTTTCTGAGCCTGGGCATTGGCACTGTAGCTAACGAATGGCATATGCAGCAGTGGCAACCGTGTGCCCGATTCACAAAAACCTTTGTGAAAAAGTTGGGAATTCTGCTCCCATTGGGTTCCTCTTACTTTCAGAGTAGACTTCTGGCTTTTTGCAGAGTGAAAAAAATCCCAGAAGATGTCCCAGAAATGTTCTGGAGTATGTCAATAGATAAAATGAACTGAGCTTGATTATCCATTAAGTGTAATATTCTGCATGCGTAGATGAGACGTAAACATGCATTAATAATGTGCAATTTTACCTATATTTATTCTGTGAACAAAGATGTGAACTTTGCATTTTTCATGCACCAAGATGGAACTCAGGTGGGCAAAAACGTCTGTGATTCTGTTGCGCCGCAGGCGCGAGCACGGGCCGCCGCGGCACTTAGGAAATGCGGCGGCCCGCGAGCAGGCCGCGGGGGAAGCCGCGGCTCGAGTCAGGGGTCGCGGCACTCGCCGCACCCCCTTTCTTCGACCGCGGATTCCAGGGCAGGCGCGGCAGAGGAAGAGACACCGAGTCGGGTCTCAAAACTGCCACGCATAGCGCGTTCAGCGTGCACTACACTCTGTTTTACCAGCACATGTTCGGGATTCCCCAGGAAACCCTCTTTTCCCTCACTTACCGGTCACACAGGCAAAAGCCGAATGCATGCACATGATTGCCTTTTATGCATGCTTTTCCCTTTCCCAGCATGCTGTTCACATCCTCTCTTCCCTGCATGCATTGCTTCTATTTTTCAGACGCATGTTCTCTATCATTAATCATGACCTTTTCCTCAATCCAAGATGGTGGTATTTCTACTTCCTGTTTTTCACTTCCTGTCTAGGGGTATATAAGGGGAATCTAGCTTCTTTCTCATTGCGTTGCAACACTCCTGTGGTGGTAGTCACGCTCCGGCTGGTTTCCTTTTGTGAAGCCAGTTATTCTCGACCTGTCTTTCGTCTCCAGTATTCCTGAACTCCAGTATCTTCCGTCCTAACGTCCTTGTGTCCTCCTTCTGTTTCAGGGAGTTCCTGTTGGAGTTTTTTTTACCCTTTTGGGGTTTTTCCTCTCGGACTCCTTCTGGAGGCCACGGACTGTAGTGGCTTACTATTGTCAAACAGCACTGTGGCTACCGGAAGGGGTTGCCCCTACCTCGGCCAAGGCAGAATCTGCAGGAACCGGGGCCGTTCCCCACCTCTCACCAACCTCGACGGTAAGCCCAGGGTGAATCGTGACAGATTGCAACGCCCAAAACTCCAGTTGCAGTCCGGAACCATGCATAATCCAGTGATGAATACAGAACCAACAAGCCAGACCCTGCTCCTGACTATACAACAACAGGCTCAAGAACTCCAGCAGCTACGTACTGAAAACACTGTCTACCGACAAGCCTTTGCCTCTAGAACCACTGATGTTCCCACAGTATCCGCCACTACACCTCGTTTCTCCGGGGATCCTAACAGATTGAGAGAATTCCTGGATGCCTTGATGGTCTATTTCGCATTCCGCCCCTCACAATTTAGGCAAGACAAGACCAAGTTGGGGTATTTGATTAGCGCCCTATCTGTCCCAGCCCTAGCATGGGCAACTCCTTTAGTGACAAGCAATGACCCTAGCTTGTCTAATTATTCCAGCGTTGTCACTACCTTTAAGCAGATGTTTGAGCGCCCTGGACTCGAGTCTTCAGCAGAAGAAGCTCTCTGCGATATCCAACAAGGAAATCAGGATGTATTACAATACATCACTCGTTTCAGACAATTGGCAGCAGAGACGTCCTGGGTGGAACGTACCTTGGTGACCCTGTTCCGCAGGGGTCTCAGAGAGGACATTAAGGACGAACTGGTGCACTCTGCCAGAATAAAGAATCTTAAGGGGTTGATGGATCAGACCTTGACAATAGAATATCGGTTAAATGAGCGAAGAATGTAGAGTAAGAAGAGTCGTTTACCATCACACTCAGTGACGTCTCGCACCTTTCCTCATCGTACCGAAGGGGTTCATCCTGAAACTAAGGGTGCTACCGAGGAAGAGCCGATGCAAATCGATACGGCTCGAGGCCCTTTATCATCTAGTGAACGAGAAAACAGACGAAGGAAGGGACTTTGTCTGTATTGTGGTGCGGCTGGTCACCTAATTCGCACCTGTCCCGTCCGTCCAGCCAAGCCTTTGGGAAACGCCAATTCCCTTCCTCAGTGAGAAGGGTGAGGACGGGATATTGCGAAATACCTTCCATTTGTTCTTCTTGGGAGGAAGGAACTGCTCTTTTCCTTTTACCCGTTATCCTCCACTTAACTGATGGCCGGGAAGAAAGAACTCTGGCCTTGCTGGACTGTGGAGCCAGTGGTATCTACCTAGATGAAGCATGGGCCAGGGAAAGGCAGATTTTGCAAATACCTAAGGGGGTACCAGAACAAGTCCACACGGTGGATGGATCACTCTTGGCCTCAGGACCCGTACAGTATACCACCCCTACCTTCTGTCTCCAATTCGGGAAACACCAAGAAAATCTTTAGTTCGATTTAATTTCGTCACCACATGACGTTATGATCCTGGGAATTCCATGGCTCACACGGCATAACCCTTACATCAACTGGGAAACAAGATCTATTTCTTTATCCTCTCACTTCTGCCAACACCAGTGCTACCTAGAAGGAGACTATTGGTCCCCAAAAAGTCTCTTAACAGCACCCCCTAAGGTGGGATGTTCTATTAACATCCTACAGGGAGTACCCAGTCATTATCAAAAATATGCCGATGTATTCCAGAAACCAGAAAGACCTGAACTGCCACCCCATAGAGAAAATGATTGCGCCATTCCTTTGGAACCAGATGCTGTGGTTCCTTTTGGGCGAATGTACTCTCTAACAGAACCTGAGAAGCAGATCCTTAAGGAATACCTAGAGGAGAACATACAGAGTGGATTGTTGGTCCCTCCTCTTCACCTGCAGGGGCTCCTCTCTTCTTTGTGCCTAAGAAGACGAAAGACTTGTGTCCCTGTATTGATTTTAGAGGATTAAACGAGATCATTACTAAGGATCGGTACCCGCTACCTCTTATTAAGGACATCTTAGAAGCTGGTAGAGGGGCAAAGAGATTCACCAAGCTGGATCTGAGAGGAGCATACCATCTTTTAAGGTTAAAGGAAGGGGATGAGTGGAAGACCGCCTTCAGAAAACCTGTCGGTCACTATGAATACCGAGTAATGCCATTTGAACTCACCAATGCACCTTCCATTTTTCAAAGGTTCATGGACTCTATTTTTTCCGATCTTCTACAGCAAACAGTGGTTGTTTATCTAGACAACATTTTAATATTTTCTGTCCACCCAGAACAAAACTCTAAACATGTTCTCCAAGTCCTAGAGAGACTCAGACAACACCATTTATTCTGCAAACCAGAAAAGTGCGAGTTTGATCGAACAGAGGTAAAATACTTGGGGTATTGCATTAACCAAACTGGGGTCGCCATGGACTCAGATAAGGTGCAAGCTATACTGGATTGGCCGTCTCACTCTTCCATCAAAGAAACTCAGTGTTTTTTGGGATTGGCCAATTTCTATCGACAATTTATAGCGGACTTTGCCCAGAGAACCAGTTATATTACTCAAACCCTTAAAAAAGATAATCTAAAGAAGGGCTTTTGTTGGACACAAGACGCAGAGTTAGCTTTTCAAGACTTAAAGCAAGCCTTCATTCAAGCTCCCATTTTACAGCACCCAGACACCAACAAACAGTTCATCGTTGTCGCAGACGCCTCCGAAAGAGCCATAGGGGCTGCTTTACTGCAAAAACAAGACGATGATGAGTTAGAGCACCCTGTATTCTACCTTTCACACATCTTATCCGATTCAGAGCATAACTATTCAGTGTTAGAACGAGAGTTACTCACCTTGAAGACCGCGTGCACGGAATGGAGACACTTCCTGATGGGCTCGAAAGAACCCTTTGAAGCCCGGACAGATCACCAAAACTTACAATGCTTGAGAAACTTTCAGTGTCAGAATAGCCGGCAGGCTCGATGGGCTTTCTTTTTCAGTCAATATGACTTTTACATCACATACATCCCTGGTTCTCAGAATATCCTGGCCGATGCCTTGTCTCGGCGTTACCCTGAGTGTAGCGATTCTCCTGTACAGAACCTATTTGAAAGTAACAAGATCATTGGTTTAGTAAAGACATTTCTAGACCAGGTCAAGTCCGAATATTCCCGTCTAGGAACTATAGAGCTGAATAAGTTGCGCCCGCAACTTCATATAGATCAAGGATACTATTACCATAATAAGGCCCTGTTCTTACCCACTAAGTTAGTACAGACTGAAGCCTTACGTATGTGCCATGATTCCCCCATCGCAGGTCATCGCGGAATGAAGGCTACCCAAGAGCTTCTGCTTCGCTCCTTCTGGTGGCCAACTCTCAAGGCAGATACTGAAGACCATGTATCATCTTGTCCTATATATGCTCAAGCCAAGACGCCCCGTACTAAACCAGTAGGATTACTTCACCCATTACCTGTTCCCCCAGGTCCATGGCACACTATCTCCACTGATTTCATGTGCTCTTTACCCTCTTCAGTGGGAAATCAAGTAATTATGGTAACCGTTGACTCCTTCACTAAAATGGCTCATTTCACGGCGTTAAGAAAGTTACCAACGGCAAAGGAATTAGGCCAAATCTTTACACAAGAAATCTTTCGACTTCATGGATTACCTCAGGTCATTATCTCGGATCGGGATCCCCAATATATCTCCCGATTCTGGAAATAATTCTGTAAGACCCTGGGAATAGAAGTGGCCTTATCATCAGGGTTCCATCCTTAAACTAATGGACAGACAGAACGATTAAATCAAGACCTCAAACAATATTTACGCAGCTTCTGCAATGCTACGCAGAGTAATTGGTCTACCTATTTACCACTTGCAGAGTTCTCCTACAACAACTCAATACACAGTGCCTCAAAAGTCTCCCCTTTCTATGGATCTTACGGTTTCCATCCTAAGGCCTTTCTAACGCCCCTGAAAGATATTTCCAATCTTTCGGCCATCTCCTCCTATGTTCAGCAGCTACGGGGTGTCCAATGTGTTATCCATTCTAACCTTGTGGCCACTAAGTCACGCATGAAAAGAATAGCTGATAAAAGACGTTGTGAGGCTCCACAATATCAGGTCCACAATAAGGTTTGGCTTTCCTCTAGATTTTTACCTCTCCGTCTTACCCAGAACAAATTTAAGCCTCGTTATTATGGTCCATTCCTGATTCTCCGGAAGATTAATCCAGTTTCTGTGCTTCTTCGTTTACCCCAGACTTGGAAGATACATCCTGTGTTCCATGTCTCACAACTTATGCCTTCTATGCATGTTTTTCCCTTTCCCTGCATGCTGTTCACATCCTCTCTTCCCTGCATGCATTGCTTCTCTTTTTCAGACGCATGTTCTCTATCATTAATCATGACCTTTTCCCCAATCCAAGATGGTGGTATTTCTACTTCCTGTTTTTCACTTCCTGTCTAGGGGTATATAAGGGGAATCTAGCTTCTTTCTCATTGCGTTGCAACACTCCTGTGGTGGTAGTCACGCTCCGGCTGGTTTCCTTTTGTGAAGCCAGTTATTCTCGACCTGTCTTTCGTCTCCAGTATTCCTGAACTCCAGTATCTTCCGTCCTAACGTCCTTGTGTCCTCCTTCTGTTTCAGGGAGTTCCTGTTGGAGGTTTTGTACCCTTTTGGGGTTTTTCCTCTGGGACTCCTTCTGGAGGGCACGGACTGTAGTGGCTTACTATTGTCAAACAGCACTGTGGCTACCGAAAGGGGTTCGCCCCTACCTCGGCCAAAGCAGGACCTGCAGGAACCGGGGCCGTTCACCACCTCTCACCAACCTCGACTGTAAGCCCAGGGTGAATCGTGACAGATTCTGGCCTTTTGCTTTTCAATACTCATATGAAAAAATGCTCAATGCTTACCTGGCCACGATTCTAGGGTCAATGACCACGTTTCTGGGGTCACGGATAGTTTCCAAATAGCTTATTCCTCCCCCACACAAGAGATGGTCTTAGCAAAATGAATACTATGCTCAAAAGGATGTTCACCACAGTATGTAAGATGCCCTACTCAATTACGAATCCTTGGGATCTATTGTGAAAGTCCAAGTCCTCACTAATTGATAATCCTCCCATGTGAATAACTTGTCACCCATAGGTATCTCCTTACCCAGCTGACAGTTCAAGAATCCCTGGTCTTCTACAGCATTGACTGCAAGAGGTCCATAGAGATAACAATTAGTCTCCCCTACAACTCGCCAGTTCTACATTTGATGCTTACAGATAGAAAGGATACTAGATCACATCCAATCTTTTTTATTAGAGTCAAGCTTTTCAATCCTGAAAGAGTCTTCAATTCAGCACAGTCTTTGCACCAGGGGCGGCTCCTTCGCTATGGCAAAGGAGTCTCACCCCACTGGCTGTGCCAGAAGCAGAAAAATAAAATTATAGTTTACTATTGTTTTATTTTTCTGCTTCTGGCACAGCTAGCAGTACAGGGAGTGGTGTATCAGGGCCACTGGAGGTTGGGGGGGTGGGGGGGGGGGGGTGAGGAGAGAGTGCACCTAAATGCTCATGTGTGTTTGGCCGGCTGTCTGAGGTTTTGCATGAAAGCAGCGCCAGGATTGCTGCGGAGCTTGTGCTGGTGTCCCAGCAGTGAATGCTGGAACACCAAAAGAAGAGGAGCGTGAGGCGGCAGGAGGCAGAAGGGACAGAGAAAAGGTATGTGTTTTAAAAAAAATGTTTTACCTCATTTCCGTCCCCCCCCTGCAGGTCACGCAGATTAATCTCATCTCCTGATTAGAGTCTCCACTAGGAAAAATGGCACGTACCTGGTAAAAGGAAATGTAATCTTCATACTACCATCTTAGAATTCACTTCTTCCTCTTTGCATTGCAGTTTTGTGCCCTTTAAATAGCTCTTCTCCAATCTGGACCCGCATTCTGCTCTCTTACACATGTATCTCATAGGTGTGAGGTCTATGTAGGTTAGCCCTCTCAGCACACAGCAACTCCTCATTGGTGGAAGGAGGAACAGTGTCCACCCTAACTCTGCCTGCTCTAAAAAAAGATCAATCCCCTGTTTTCTAAGATCTGTTTACCATAGACGGTCTGGCAACCCCTTTCCTATGGTTTCCATGGGGATTCTATTTTCTTGTTTCCTCTCCAACACAGGTTTCACGTGGCCTGTGTTCCTTTCCTGTGGACTGAGGATGAACTCCCACAGTTTATACCCTAAACTGTCTGAGCCAACCTGGTCCACTGTGTTCCTTAAGGTAATGAGACACATTCTTGGCCAATTAGTTAGTACATTTGATGCAGATCTGAGAAACCGAACAGGACCAAGGCCCGGTGGGTGACAACAACCAAGGGGTCCCTGCACCTAATCCCTTGAGGTCGCTGTTGCACCAGAGTTAGAAGAAGGGAGCATAACACAGAGCAGGATGCAGGCAGAGGCCTCAACACGAGGCCTGGGATGAACAAGGATCATGATACAGAGCTAAAGATGCACAGAGATCATGACATGGATCCCGGAATAGGTGAGGGCTAAGTCACAGATCTAAAAGTACTCCAATATCTTTTCCACACATATATTCTCAAATAGGGTTAGTTTTAGTTTTTAACTGAGCAGAGGTGATACTTAGATCTGCCTGGCACATTTTAAAACTTCGACCACAAGATATATGAGTTAAAGTACAGCTTAGTTGCACAAACAGCATGATTTATGAGTGCAATTGTGTTTACAATTCACAAAACATCAAACCATCATAAATCAACATCCTGACATGTAATGCACCAGCATGATGCTACTTTACGTGGGAGTTAATCTACTCGCAGGAACAACAAATGTGCTTTCCAGCATGGGGATGCCTTGAGAAGTACGCAAATCCATACAAGCTTGTTAATTCAGTAGTGAGTATTCACAAACCTTTGCATAGCCCATTCTCCAGCGTGAACACGATCTGAGATTTACTCATGTCAAGGGAAAGTATATCCAGTCATGAACACATCCAAAGTTGGATGGGGTGTTAGGTAAGGAGTTTCTTCATACAGTAAATAGTTTTCTCTGCGGAGTTAAAAAAACATAGCAAGTGCACTTGCCAGGGAACTAGACATTAGGGTGTCCCCGGAAAAAAGTCAACAACTGCACAGCTTGAAGAAGGCTTGGACACGTGTGTGAATTTTGAAAATTTTGAAATTTACTTAAGAGGTTAGATAAAACCATTACGGAAGTAATTTTCAACTGATTTGTTTGTGTATTGTACCAATTTAGCCATGCTGGCATGGGGTTATGTGGGAACCCTGTCTAGATAGCAATTCAATATAAAAAAGGTAAACAATATATACACATGAACTACATGAGGAGTGCAAACAGTGACTTGTCTGAAAAAATAAGAGAAATTGATATGTCTGCAGGAGTAGTTCAGGTTTCTGTTAAAAAAAAAATGTTCCCTTACAATTTACACCAGTATGCACTTTGCTGGGAACTAGATGCGTCTTTCACTGAGTGGTGTATTAAAAATGATTGGTAACTGTGTAACTGTGGAGGAGGAACAGAACACCCTTTAATCTACACTTTCGAGTAAATCTTTCCAAAAGAACCTCTCGGGATATGTTTCTAAAATTGTAGACGACTCTGAATCTGCTTTAAAATTTAGCATCTGCTTGAAATATTACGGTATGCATCTGTTCCAAGGTGAAATGTCCGCATATCTTCAGCATTTTAAGTGTGCGCTAATGGATAGGCAGTACCTTAAGAGTGTCATAAATCTTTCAGTCCGCATTTGACAGGTACAATACTTATGACAAACGCAGTGCTGAGAGACCCTGACAGACTCAGGGGAGGGATCAAAGTCCAGACATCAAACAGGAAGCTCCCAGGTGAGCAATAAACAGATGATGTTGGGACACCACCAGCACGTTGTAAGTGTTCTGATGCCTGAGGGCGCATCACATCCTGATGAAGGCGATGCGTGGTGCCCAGTGGACGCAACTCGCTCGGCATATTGTTGAACCTCACATTGTGCGTTTGTGAGTGACATATCTTAACTGAGAGATCAAGCTGACAACACTACCTCAACACAGGCCTGCATGTGTTACTGTATCAGCATAACACTTGACAGTTTAATCCCTGCTCTTGTACATACAATGGCACAAGTACATCTAGATCTTACGCCACACTGAGCACTTGTAGGCTATTATTTGCAATTAGAACTGAATATTATATCTTTGTTATCTGACATCACTTGTGTCATATTTGATTGCACTGACTACAAGTATAAACCTCATAAAACATAAGTTGACAAAGGCTTCTTCTTTTAAAGACAGTTTTGGCAGAAAACCAGTGAAACCACTTCTAGTGCAGATGGATGCTCAGAAATCCATTAATGTCTGCATACCTCAACAATCGCTCCTAATTTCACAAACCTTCTAGACTCCGCTCATCTGGACTCCTACTTGCACAAATGCTACACATAGGGAAAACCAGATCCGGTGGTCGAGCCTTCTACTACATCACTCTTAAAGGATGGAACGACCTGCCACAGGACATTAGAGCCTCCTCCGCACTTCTTGAATTCTGCAAGAAGATGAAGACCTGGCTTTTGAGTAGTCCACTAGTCCCTAGGTGTGCTTAGACTCATTCCTGCTCAGGACCAGGATACCTTCGCAGGTGATAGTGCACTCTACAAATCTCCATAACATAACATAACGTAACATAAAACCAGACCTGGCATCCTTGCCATGTTTTTCTCCTTACATTTTGCCACCAACCCTCCTGTTTTGCTTGCTTCATTTTTCTGGTTTAAGGACTCTGAGTAATTTACTACTGGTAGCCAGTGCTTAAGTGCTTTTTCTCTTTCTCCTTCAAACATGGTAGGATTGGCTTACAGCGAATTGGCACATTTACTTAATTGTAAGTCCCTAGTAAAATGGTACTACATGTACACGGGACATGCAAATTAAATGTTATTAGTGGGCCTGCAGCACTGATTGTGACACCCACTTGAGTAGTCCTATAAACATGTCCTAGGCCTGCTACTGCAGCCAGAGTTTGCAGCCATTTCGACCTGGCAAAATAAACCTTTTAACAGGCCTAAACCTTCCTTCTTAATACATATAAGTCACCCCTAGAGTAGGCCCTGAACAGCCCAGATGGCAGACTGCAGTGTATTTAAAAAGAAGGGCATGTACTTTTAAGTTTTTCATGTTCTAGTAGTGAAAAACTCCTAAAGTTGTTTTTCACTACTGCAAGGCATACCTCTCCCATAGGATACTAATGGAGTTACCGTATGACATTTATTAAGCTGTAACTTCCAATTGGGAGCAGGTGGATAAGTCAAGCTTGGTGTCTAAAGAATTGTAATTAAAAGCCCTCTCTAATGGTAAAGTCAGATTTTTAATCACAATTCTGAAAATGCCATTTTTAGAAAGTTGGCATATTCTCGTTCTTACCATTTTGTGCCTGCAGCCTGTTCCTGGGTCACATGGCTAGGTGTAGCTGGCAGTTGGTCTTTATGTTGTGCTCCCAGAGAGTGATAAAAGGGAAGCTAGGTGTTGGCAGGATGGGCCACTCTGAGCTAACAAGGGGGAGGAGCTCTCATCTACCACACTTGCACATCTCAAAGGCTCTCCCGGAGAACCCTCACAAAGGGCTTGTCAATAGTCTATTATAATCGCAGACAAACTAGAGTCAGGACAGGGAGGACGGGGATGCCTGACACCTCAGGGAACCCTCTAGAAGCTTCTTCCACTTCAGAGTTGGCACTAGGTATGAATATTGTTCCTCAGACCACCAACTCTTCAGTATAATTCTCAACCTGTGAACTTTGCCAGGAAGAAGGAAGGCTGTGCTGCTGAAAGGACTGCCACTTTGCTGGACTGCTGCTCTGGAGGACTGCTGCCCTGCTGACTCATTGCCTGAGTGAGAAGAACTGTTGCACCCAGGACACCAGAGTGACTCTAGGGACTAGTTGGCTGGCCCCCTGACTAGAACCTCAAGGGCAGAAGACTCCAATAACCTTGAACCCAGCACCAAGACTCTGCCATCTGTGAGTTCTACTTTGCCAACTGGTGCCACCACAGTTCTGGATCTCTGGAAGTGGGCCTGAAGGTGCTCTGCCAGCCCATCTGTGGAAGGGCCAGCAGAACTAGTGCATCTCCTCTGCTGCACAGTACATCCCTAAACAGAACTGATGCATCGCCTCTGCTGCTTGGACTTTCTCCCAAAGCAAGGACTTTGCATTGCAGCCTGCAGCCCCAGAGGAACCACCACTGCGTGATGCATTCCAGTTGGAGGCCTTTGCATCGTAAGCCTTTCGTCCACGGCAGCCCCAATGACGAAGAAGGACTCTGTCCCACAAGCCCCGTAGCTTCTTGTGAACCAGCCAGTGCATGAGGCATCCTTGATGCTAGACTTCGCATTTCAAGTCCCCTTGTCGACATCCTCCCTGATGACAACACAGGACCTTGCATCTTGATGCAAGGTCCTGAAATGCAAGGTCTTGCTTTGTCATTGAGGAGGATGTCTACAAGGGAACGTGTGATGCGAAGTCTGGCATCAAGGATGCCTCATGCACCGGAACCAATGCTGTGAGACTCATCTCTGATGTTGCGATGCAAGGTCCTGCATTGTCATCATGGAGGACATCGAGAAGCGGACTTGCGATGTGAAGTGCATTTCAAGGATGCCTCATGCTCCTCGGAACCAGTGCTGTGAGCAGCATCTCCGACAAGGACCTTGCATCACCTCAGCTGCACTACACATCCTCAATGCATGACTCCATAACTCTCTGCAACCAGGGTTTAAGGTACTTTGTCCTAGTTTAGCGCGGCAAGATATCTACAGTTGGCTCTTTGTGCTTTTTGGCGCTATTTTCTCTCAAATCTTTAAATTTGCATATCTGTGGATCTACTGATTGGATTTTTGTTGTTTTGGTCATGCTTTATTTATTAAAATAAACTCTATTTTCCTAAATATATGTGTGTGTTGTGTTTCACGTAACTGCTGTTTGAAGTGCTACATACATACTTTACACATTGCTTGTAAGTTGAGCCTGACTGCTCTGTGCCAAGGTACCAGGGGGTTGAGCACAGGTTAATTTAGTGTTTCTTGTGCCTCATCCTGACAAGGATTGTGGTTCTGCTTGAGTAGGTTTTCTCCCTCCTCAGCCAGTAACCCAATTTTTTAAACATAATATAACATAACATGACATAATATAGCATGACATATGGAGTACTGAGGTGGAAGCTTTTGCAACAGAGTCTTCTAGCAAACATGAGCCAGCAGTGACCTTTGATGGAGGATCACCTCCTCAATGTTTAGCAGATTCCTGTGCAGGGTTTCTTCCTGTGATTCTTCTTCCAGCATTACACTGGGAATCACCTGGAGGAGGTTTCCTAACACACTGTGGTAGGGTGCCCTATTTAACGTCACTGCTGCATAGCTGGATGAATACTGGTAGGAGAGTAGGCACCGATTATGTGATATCAATGGTTAATGACACCTGAAGTGGTCCCCACCAAGTAGCCTGTTAGGAACTGGAGGTAGGCAGCCACCTTGTAAAGCAAATGCTGAAAGGAAAGTGGAAAGCCATTGGTACAGCAAATGCTGATA
Source organism: Pleurodeles waltl (assembly GCF_031143425.1). NCBI lineage: Eukaryota > Metazoa > Chordata > Amphibia > Caudata > Salamandridae > Pleurodeles > Pleurodeles waltl. Next base: position 1,281,836,296 of record NC_090447.1, on the reverse strand, counting down.
GTAACCAAAAGTAGACACCCAGTCTGTGGCACTAGTGCTCGAAGAGGATATTCAACCAAAAGATAGTAGCAAGAGGGCACAGCTAAAGTAAATGAACCCCCTGAAGCTTTACTTCAATGGCACCAGAAGTGGATGCCCACCGCACAGAAATAGTTAACGACTTTAGAGTGTACCCTAAATGACAATCAACTTAGTCTGCTTTAGCTATGAACTTTGAGTGAAGGGGCCAAAGAGTTGAGTGATAGATGTAAAGACCCTGCCCTCAACTCATGTAGAAAGAATCTAGGGCCAGATGTAGCAAAGGATTTGCGCGTCGCAAACGGCGAAAATCGCCGTTTGCGAGGCGCAAATGCCTCTTTGCTATGCAGAAATGCATTTTGCGAGTCGGAACCGACTCGCAAAATGCATTTCCGACTCGCAAATAGGAAGGGGTGTTCCCTTCCTATTTGCGAGTCTGAGAGCAAATCGTATCGCAGTTACCATCCACTTCAGGTGGATGGTAACCCACTCGCAAATTGGAAGGGGTCCCCATGGGACCCCTTCCACTTTGTGAATGGACCCAAAAATATTTTTTCAGGGCAGGGAGTTGTCCCAGGGACCACTCCCTGCCCTGAAAAAATACCGAAACTAAAGGTTTCGTTTTTTTGTTTTTAAGTGCAGCTCGTTTTCCTTTAAGGAAAACGGGCTACACTTTAAAAAAAAAAAACTGCTTTATTGAAAGGAGTCACGAACATGGAGGTCTGCTGACGACAGCAGGCCTCCATGTTTGCGAGTGCCTATACTCGCTATGGGGCCGCAATTTGCGACCCACCTCATGAATATTGATGAGGTGGGTCATTGCGACCCCATAGCGAGTTGCAGTCGGTGTCTGAGACACCATACTGCATACCAATTTGCGAGTTGCAAATTGCGAGTCGCATGGACTCGCACTTTGCAACTCGCAAATTTTTTATTTGCTACATCTGGCCCCTAGTGTGTAAACACAGAGGATGATGCTACATGTCCTTGGATTTGGGTGCAGGGCCCTGCCTTAAGGAAGACCTTGTGCTGGGAATCTGAGTACCTTTGGATGTGTATACTAGGGTTTGAGAGCAGGGACTGGCATTCAGCCATAACAGGAATGTAAATCTTTGACTTCAGTTGGGTCTAACAGTTCTTCAACTCCAAGTCACATTTTGCTGAATTATTATATGCATTCCACACCTTTAGGGATTTGTAAGTCCATGGGCAGGGTAATTTATCCTACAGAGAAAATGACATGCTTTATTTTAAGTGAAAAGTGAAATGTAACCATAAAAAGGGAGCTGCTATTGCTAATAAAATATTTCGACTATTTTGTTTTAAATTTTATCAACCAAATACTAATTAATCATTAAAATCTGACATAGTCCTCAAGATCAGTGTTACATTTGACTTTCATCAGTCTGTAACACATCTTCACAAGCAGATCTAAATTCTGGTTCTGATGGTAACCACACAAACATAATAAAACTTGCCTGATTATTGAAAGGGCTGCACTATCAAACTAAAGTAGCACTATACAAATACTAATAACATGAAATGAAGTTCAAGTTAGCATTTAGTTCTAATGCTAAATGCAATAGAGTGATATTATTTTGTCTGTCTATATTTAATCCATGATATTCTGGTACCACAACCTACATTGTGTCTTCAGCGACAAGTAACCCTTTCCAAAGTTTGCTTATTGTACAAACATATGCGAAATACAAGGACTTTCATGATTTGCTCATTGATTTAATGCTAGAGAACAACAAAACAAGTAATTGAATTTTCTGAATAGAATCCTTTACTTACTCTTTACAATTCCATGGGAAATTTTTAGGAAAGAAAACCTTTGCTGCTTATGTCTAATGAAACAATGTCGCTTTGGCCCAGCAGGTGAACCAGGATCCAGACAAAGGCTCCATTCTGCCAGGAGTTTCGTGTCAAACATATTTCTCACGGGTAAAACGTGAGGTGCTCAGGTGTTCAGTGGTGACAAAAATGACACCCCATGATTTTTCATTTGACAATTTCTGCTCCTTCCACTGTGCCAACATAGACTATAAGAGCAACATAATTTACAATAAATCATGGCTGTTTGTCATATCACCATATAATTTTAATGCTCAACACTTCAAACAGGAAATTTGTACAGATACTGTGCAGCAAGGCTGGACTGGCTGTACCGGCCATAAGGCATTTTCCTGGGAGGTTGGAAACACTTTTGTTACTGGGGGCTAGTTTTGTAGCAGTGCAGCAGTTTTAAAGCACAGCAGAGCTCCTTGTATATCCAAAAGCTTCCAGGCACCAATAAAATTGCCAAGATAACTATGGTGATTAATGCATTCGCTGGAGAGAGATCGAGGTTTTGACTTATCTAAGGTAGCAGAAAGGGTTAATAAGCCTACTGCAAAGAATGTGTACTATGCAGATCCCAGAACAGTATTTTATGTGCTGTGCTCAGTGGGATACTGCTTTTGTCACAGAGCTCCTTTTCTTACTATACAGTTCATACATTACAATCATAATCTAGCACAGTGAGTTATGAACTGCCATCAAAGAGTTGCATGCCAAAAGCATGGTACAAATTAGAAAGTTATGTTTTTCCCCAGCGTTTGAATATCCTAATTTTGCGAAAAAGGATTTGTTTGGGTAGAAATAAATAAAGTCAACCCTAACCAAAGTGTTACATTTGAATCCTGAGTTTATGCATCTCAGGACCAGTCACTCTTAAAAACGCCCACCAGTATGAATGACAAGTGATTTCTACACCTTGTACTCCACTTTGTTATTATTTTAGATACACTGATTTACACACATATGATTCACTGTCTCTGTATGTGTGCGTGATGTAAAGTGCCTGGACCTGGTCTTTTCTGATCGTCATCCCCAAACTTTTTGCCTTCCTCCTCCCTTTTTTACTGACTTTGTTTTTGATGGCTTTAGGACTCTGGGCAGGAACGTAGCTTCAGGGGGGTGTTACACCCCCCTAATAAATGCATTTTCTGATAAATAGTTGGGTACAGGTGCTTTCAGTTGGATATTGTAAGATGTCAGTCAGATTTCACCAGGTATGTTTACAAACACACATGCAAAAACACACACACTCTCTCCCTCTCTGTTTTTAAAGTCCTCAAAATACTGTGTATTCTCTCTTAGAACATCTACCAGTCCGCATTTGTCTCCCTGTCCACTGCACCCTTAGCCCCCTCTCATGCACCTTGCTTGTCGTATTATGTAGTTGAATGTTATATGCCTGCCTGATTGTGAGAAAATCTGAAGCTCACACTCCCTAAACCTACTGACTAAGCTATGCCCCTGATGCTGGCACTTTGCCACTGCTAACCAGTGCTAAAGTGCATGTGTTCTCTACTTATCCACATGGTAACATTGGCTTATCCACAATTGGCATATTTAATTTATTTACAGGTCCCTAGTAAAGTGCAGTAGCACCTGTGCCCAAGGCCTGTAAATTAAATGCTATTGGTGGGCTTGCAGCACTGATTGTGCCACCCACTGCAGTAACCCTTCAAACCTGGTTCAGGGCTGCCATTGAAGAGCCTGTGTGCGCAGTTGTAAACTGCTATGTCAACCTAGCAAGTTAACCTTCTTGCCAGGCCCAAACCTTCCTTTTTAATACATCTATCCACCCTAAGGTAGGCCCTTGACAGCTCCAAGGGCAGGCACAATGTATTTAAAAAGTTGGACATGTACTTTTAAGCTTTACATGTGCTCTTCACTTCTTAAATTAGTTTTTTTCACTATTGCAAGGCCATTCTCTCCCACGGGCTAATATTCCATTTTATAAGTGTAGTTTCAAATTGGGAAGCAAGAGGGCCCCCCAATTGCTGTTGTTCCGCCGGTCAGAACCGGTGCTTCCTATTCAACAAAAACCCATCACTGCCACAGGAGACATTCCTCCATGAAAGTTTTCCGAGCGCAGTGCACTTTATTAGTATAATTAGGGAATATGGAGATTTTATGGTACTCAAACCTGCCATTGTCCGTGTCTCTGGCCGGATGTAGGATAGAGTCTCTGTCTTTATAGTTCAGAATGTGGCCCACGGAGGGCCTGGCATAGGTGGGGCCACTAATGCCCAATGAGCCCTCTCCATGGCAAACATAGGAGATAATCCACTAGGCTTGAGGGTATCTATGAATCTTTCGGTGGCCCCTCCTTCCACACACTTCAGGAACCCCAGAAGGCGCACATTGTTACAGTGCAACCACCCTTTAGCATTCTCTACTTGTAGCTCCAGTGCCCCCGTCTTGGAAGTAACCGTGGTCATCTGTTTCTGCAGGGTAGCCACCTCCGCCTGGAGCGCCACTATCGATCCTCAGCCATGCAGACCTTACCGGAGAATGTGCAAAGCAAATTCACCTCTAGGTCCACAGTTTCAATTTTATTCTGAAGTGGCACCCGGGTGCCTTGAATGGTGGCCATTAGCTCTCCCTATGTGTGCTTGTCTGTGGAGGTGCCTGGGTCCCTATCCCCCTTACCCGAACCCTGATGCGTGAACCATTGCGATGGTGTGCAAATCTCTATGGTGTTGCCCTGCGGGGATGCAGAGTGCTTTTTCCTGCCCATGGGTGCATCCAGGGGGTCAATATACAGCTCAGCCCCAGAGCACCAAGGCCCCAACCAGATGCAAAGCAGTACTATCAGGCAGGCTCCCCTAAGTATGAATCAGCTCTGTGGGGGTATAAGTGGCCTAGAGGTGGCAGTCACCCTGCCTAAGAAGCCTCCAGAATACTCCAATAGGGCAGGCTCCCCCACGCTAGCCTGGCCGGGTCACACCAGCACACCACCCCCCGCCGGAGGCAGCGCAGAGCTCAACGCTCGAAGAGGGCCAGGTGCCGCAAGAAGTGATGAGGTGCCCTGACAAGAAGGGTTAATCCCAGCACCCTTTATAGAAACCGGTGCAAGGGCCCTCACTGAGGGGGACAGGGCCATTGTTGTCTCAATACCCAGTCCTCCTGTTGTAGATTGGCCCCTAGCCACAGTGTCCTCACCATGTCTTACCTCCTCTACAAGGGGCACTTGGCACGATGCTCAGGAGCGATGGGGACTCCCAGAGCGAAGAACAGGCCCAACTGCGACTGTCTCCTGCCGTGCAGGCCATGCAGGTCAAATCACCGAAGGTCTCACGAGGCCACACCCTCGCTCAGGATCTGCCCGGGGACCTCGTCTCTCCTGCCAGTCACATCTCCATGAGACTAAGCTGCCTTAGAGCCTCACCGCCCAGCCAGTTCTGGCTTTGCCTGGGTCAGCAGGATATGGGAGCTTGGGGTTTAGTCAGCAGAGGTGGCCAGAGCACGCCTGCGACCCCATCTCTCTGTCCGCAAAGCCGGTAAGGGCCCCTCTACGGTATTGGTACCGTCCCCGGTGTGGAACATATATCTACTGGAGCCAAGGTCCCTCCGCTTCTCGGGCAGTAGCACGTCGCATGTCTGTTGGGCCTCCGGCCTATCCCCGGTTCCCTCTCTGCAACTCACCTCCGTCCGACTCCTCGTCGGAGATTTTGGGCCAATGGGGGTGCTGGATGATAGTGTAGCAAAGTCAATTGTTGGGGATGGTGGGAGCCTCTTAGGTGCGTGTCCTGCTGGCCATCTTGCATGGCCAGACACCCCATCAGCTTCTTAAATAAGGATCAATGGAGGAGGACTTCCACCGGAGACTCCACACAGGGCATCTACTACGGTCCCTTGTACACTTACAACTATCGCTCAGAGTGACAAGAAAGAACTGTCCCCATCTGACATTGAGATACCATCTCTTTCACGTGGGAGGCAAATCCTATCCTGTTGTTCATTTGAAACCTTTCCCAGTTTGACTTTTAAGTATGCTAGAGCAACCCAACTTGCTCCCAGGTAAGCAATGACCCTCTCTAGCCTCTTGTCCATCACTTTCTGCTTTACCAAAATGACATTGTTCGTGGTAAGGTGTTTGGGCGTATCCACAACTGTGAAGCCTCGCTGTACCAGGCTACTAATATCAGGCTATTCCTAACCTAGTGTTAACGTGCACAGGGATAGAGATACACACTATTTTAATCCTCCTAACTAACATGTCATTAACTCACTAGAAAACAGCAAACACAAAGTTATATATAATCGAGGTGTTTTTATGAACTATTAAATAAACCCTCAGGCCAATAAGGTTGATAAACCATCTTTCTAAATCATGATTATATTCACCTTATGATTTCAGCAGTTTATTTCTTCTAAACTGACAAAGAACTACCAGACAGCTATTCAAAAACAAAGGTAAAGCCTCTATAAACCTCATGGGTAGCTGACAGAATCTCTTTTTCTTCACCCACAGATTCATCTCATCTAACTCCTCCAAACCTTTCTAATGACTCAAATGCATGTGGGTTGCAAAGGTCGCATGTCATTTGGGGGTTCTCTCTCTGTTGTAATCACTAGGTTTTGTATGTCTGGTTTTTTTAACACCGCAAAAAAGTGTAAACAAAAGATGGACAAGACCTGATTGTGTAAGAAGAATATATCAAAAATGTCATCCATTCCAAGAAAAAAACAAGTTCACAATGGCTGCGTTTGGATATTACCTATCTACAAATACAGTCGACTAAGTTTAGTACACAAATATAGAACAAATGTCTTGAACATTCAACAGGACATTAAAATGATTTCCTAACTCCATAAATAAAAATAAAGCTAAACTCGGACACTGAGTGTTCGTGTCTTGCTCTGCCTTTGTACATTGACAATAGCCTCCCTGAAGATGGGGGCTTCAGGATTTGACAACAACCTTACTCAAAAGATAAGCGGCAGGTCTTCAGCTCGTAAAAAGCACAACTTTGTAGTTCGCTAAGCATAGCCTGTATTAGGGTTACTCAACATTTGTCTGCATGGACCTTCTTATGTGTGTTGACTGCAAACCAAATATCCACATATTTGCCATATGTTACTCTCTCTCTGTCTAGCAGACCTCAAAGTACATGGGGTGCATTTTTGAAGAAATTGCTTACCTATTGCCATATATGTTGATGTTCAAAAGTTAATTGCAGAAGGATTCGGTTTGCAGTACTCTTCCACCCCAAACCATTGTGTATTGTTCTATCTGCTCCATTCACAACCATCCAAAAATAATAGCAATGGTATCCATTCACAATTAAACATTAGGGCATCTATGGCAACATTGAACAGTTTTGGAGCAAAAACTCATTCATTCCACAGTCCTTGCTGCACTGAAAACCTGTAGTTACCTTGTTGCATACCCCAAACATCACTCATCTTGTATTCTCATAATATGGCCTAAATGGCTCTCAGAAGGAATGGTCTGATACCCAAATCCATCAACTTCTTCCAAGGGGGCGCAGAATCATTGGAGTTTAGGGGTGTGTGTATTAACATGACGTCAGCTAAGAGCCCTCTCTTCTTTAAGTTCTTTGTACTTAACCTGTGGCAGGAGAAATCACTGATGAACCACGCCACTCCCTCCCTGTCACCATACTGGGCTATAACAATGACTCCTTGCTTTTCTACACACTCTTTCAGATGGCAGAAAAAGACCCCATAGAAGTAAAGTGATGATCAAGGTGGGAGACTGGGTCGTAGCTCACGAGATTGGGCAGGAGCCTTTTTGGTAGAAGAAGACAAATATTCTGTGTGACCAGGATGCTGAGGATCATCCCAGCTCCAACAGTGCATTGTAGCTCCACGCCCAATACAAACCCAGCCACTGGGGGTGCTTCAATAAATCAATGTGGGCACTGTAAAGACCAATAACTTTGGCTATCTTCTGCCTCTCTAAATTGCTCATGCCCTCATCTAATAATTAAAAATGTTACTATAGCCCTCTCTTCTAAATGATGAACCGGTGCAATGTGTTCTTGACTACTCAAATTAAGAACTTGTATAGCGTCCTTTGGACTTGACATGTCAGCAGGTCTAATGTGTATCAGGAGAAAAATAATGAAGTGGGTCTGTATCTGGTAAGTCTGAACAGAGTTTTGGGCTTGGGGAATAGTCTAGGAGACCTCAGGGAAGGATCTGTAAGGAGTCCAATTCATTTGGGACTTGGCAAATGATTAGGGTTTACCCTGTATGAAGAATAATTGTGGGAAAAGAGAAGTCGGTGAACAGACGGGAGCAGAGGAAGAGCCTGCAGTAAACATAAGGAAGGCAGAGAAGTAGATGAGGGAGTATAAATTGAGACGCAGCTTTAATCATTTGAGAATCAAAAGGTTCACAGAAGGCATAGGAGGGGTTGGGAGAGCCTAGACTTTCAGCCAGTGCATTGGTACAAACCATCGAGAAGATAAAGTGTGTCTGGGATGAAACCAGTAACGTGAACCGGTGGGAAACAGGAGCGTGGGAAAGGAAAAAAGGGGGGTCTGATGTATTTTGTCTCAGTAAAGACAAGATGAGAGCAAAGTAGTGTGTGGTAACATTAGCAAATATTATATTACCCTCCTGTAAATTATAGCAGAACCCTCTGCCTCCTGAGTGCAAGGTAGGAGGCTGATTAAAAAAATGTCTGGTTTCGTGACACAACACTAAAGTCTTTGTCCAGTAATGAAAATGCTGTGCACATATAACCTTTCATTATAATCGGGATGGGTAAAGCCAAGACTTACATCATGGCTTCGTCAATACTCCTCAACTGCTTCGTTTTACCAAACAGTTCTGGTTGAATTAGAAGAAGCATAGGCTGCCAATCTCTCACATTACCTTTGAAATTGGTCCCAATACACTTCTGCTTGAAATTAAGCTGGTTGAAAGCTTGTTTGTTCAACCTTGGAGACAATATGTCTCAGGAAAATGTCTAACTGACTATACAAAAGCAGTTTATAAAAATACAGGAATACTGTTAGCGGTTCAGTTTGTAAAGTATTTTCAATAATCTTCTTTATGCCAACAAAGGGAGAATAAATATGATTAAAATTATTGTGAAAATTAGATCTAAACATGCCTTGAGAGACTAAGTAAACTTCTCATTGAAAGGTAGCTAGATCATTTGCAGGCACTATTAAACATCAGTCCCTCATTGTTGAGTTGCATGAGTTCAACAGAAACTATGCAGGCTTTTAATGCATTATTACAAAAAGAGGTGATGCTTATTACATTTACCTCTAAAGAAGTCACAACAAATTTGCCAGAAATACTGGTAGAACCGGGGAAATATGATACAACTGTCTGTGATTCTGTGTTTCCCAGGGAAATATTTGGAGTTAAAGTGAATGTAATGTGGAATTACACCGCAATCGGTGTTTTTACACTGTTTGCTACATATTTTCCTCTTATTTCCCGGCACTGTTTCCTAAACCATATTTTACTAGGGGTTTCCCGGAGAAATGTGCATAGTGAACAAACACTCAGAAGTGTTTTTCTGCACACCTTGAAATCCTGATTTGGTTCCTAACTCAATTTAGCGGTCAAATCAGGATTAAGAATATTCTGAAAATTATTCCCTAGGACATTCAAAGTGCTTTTGTTAAGTGGGGGGTTGATTTCCATGTAGAAATCAAACACTTATTTTACAATGCAGAAATATTGAGATTCGAACATCCCAATCCTTGTAGCACTGAATTTTTACAGTTTTCTTTCAGGATGTGATTCTTGCAGTAATGGACAGAAAACACGACCAAAATATTTGAGTGTTTAAATCTAAAAATACAGTTGCAGTCCTAAAACTAAGTAGGTTTGGTAAATGACTTACAACCTTAATTTAGAGTTGGTGGATGTCCTGTTCATCCTACTTAAAATTTAAATATAATTTTTTGCGCTATAAATAGGACTGATCGACCTCTTATTCTCGGATGACTTACATCCACATAACTCTAAATAAAGCCATTAATTTTTTGGATTGTGGTTTACCAAGGCCTTTCATTTTATCTAAAAACATACATGCTATGCATATTTACAAGAGCTTTCAGACAGTCCTCTTTATTCATTGGTCCACTGTAGTGTCATGCACATTGTACTTCCTTCCAGCACAGCATACTGCATAAGCATAGGGTCAGCCCACTTCAGCCATTGGCTTACATAAGTGATAGCATTCTGCTCTTGTAGAATGTGTACATTCACACTAAAAGTAGTTCTATTGTGTGTCAGGGACCATTGGTGCAATGTGCTTTACGTTAAAAAAATATACATTTTGGCTCTTTGGCAATGCTGTATTTCATACTGTGCGAGCCTTCAGACAAAACATTCAAACACAAAATAAACATTAGCATTGACAAAAGGGCAGCAGCCAACATCAGGCATACTGGCTTTACAATACTTGTCTAAGTTGTATTTGGCAAGGTATAACACATATGCTGTTAACACTATCGTTACCCACATAAATGCAAGTAGGGAAACAGAATCCAATTACAAAACTGGGACACTGGCCAATCAGAGCACTTAAGTGAGCAAGGCAGCACATACGAAACAAAGGAAAGGTGTAGTAGACCCCTATTCAAAGCTGCTCACTTGCTCCCATTGAGTTTGTGAGTGCACAGTCAGATGCCAGTCGGAACAGTTCAGCTTCTAGGTACATACTGACCTGACGGTTCAGAAGATAGTTGTGATTTCAGGTCATTCCACAATCTGGGGACCATCACTATCACTGATCACCATCTGTGGTTTATTCTGCTGAATTCTTGTTCATAGATCAAGTAGGAAGAGGATGAAAGCTGATTTTTCTGATCTGCTAAATGTACGTGCTGGCATCTAGAGGAAGTGAGATAGTGTGGCCCAGTCTCTGTTGTGTATGATGCAAAGAAATTTGTATTTAATTTTTCACTGCACAACAATACAGCAAATGAGTTCAAGCTGTCTCGAGGTCTGGTGGCTCAGTGGACAATCATTGTTTGGTTCACTGAACTTTTGAGTCCCCCCGCAGGGGGTTCTAGAAGTTCCACAATGTTCTACTGAATGTAGGGGTGGTAAGGGCTTCTGGAATGGACACTTTTTGGAAAATGTTGAAGATCTACTTTGCTTGGTTTGGATCCTCATTAACACGCTTAATGATGTAGGCCTCCTTTGTCCATTTGATGGTTTTGTGATATGCCCCACTGTGCACCTCATCAGTGACAAGGTTTAGTTTTTTCCCTTCTCCCCCATCCATTTCACCTTTGTCCCCCTGGTTGATCATTAGTTAGTGTTTTAGCTTGTAGTGTGAAAGTTTGCCAACTTTGTTCAAAATACTGAGTGAAGAAGATCAACTACAGTATGTGGGTCTGGTGTGTTCTATGATTTCAAACCTACTACTTAGTCAAGTATTTTAACCTTTGCTGACTTGTTTAACTGGCATGGGTTTCACTACAGAATTCGCATAAGTAAGACAGTAGTGATCAATGAGACATTCAACCATAAATGGGGATGTAAAGTTTGGTTAGTGGTTTCAAATGATATTTGTGATCAGTAGAATGAGACTAGAGGGTGTAGGCAGGGCCAGTCACTACTTGGTGAAGGTCTTCCTTTTCTCTAGCTGTTTTGTTGCTTACTTTTTGTCAAATCAGCATATTTACAAATTGAACTGTACCATGATTAAGGTTTTCCTGGGGGTAGTTTGTTGGTGCAAGTCAATTTTCATGATTTTGCAATGGAAACAAGTTCCAATTTTGTTGTGGATGAAGAACTTTGGTAAATAATGAACTGAATGTCTTACCACAATGAGAATCCACTCATTCAAAAGCCAATCAATTTTATGCATGCCAGTTGACGTGACTATATTGAGGTGATCTTTTATGTACTGTTTCACTTTTGCTCTCGGAAGTTGATGTAGCAGGAATCAAGAAATAGGGAGCAAACAGTCTTTAACACATGCAACAGAAGCATTTCAAATGCGAGTTATGTACAGATGGCATTACTAAGTTGGTCAGTATTTCTAAATTGATCAAAGAAGACAACACCCAACTAGACATTTCCCTGTAGTTTTTACTGAAATAAACAGCACATGTTTTCAGTTTTACTTCTCTGGGAAAGGATGGATTTCTCTTTCCAAAGGTTCCTATGTAAAGGGAGCAAACAATGATTCTCAAGTTCTTATTAAGTAAATAAAAGAAAACGAAACTGTCTCTTTTAGGAAAATCCAACCCCTTAGATTAACACTCACCTTGCAAGGCTGAAGAGAAATGCTGGACTGGGTGATCACTGAAAATGCTTTGAAAAGCAGTCTGTCTGGCTCAGCTATGCTGTATAATAGTACATATTCTCGGGTGACCTGCTGAATACCCACCTGTAATTGCACCTTCATGGCTCACTCTCAGGTGCCAATCTGGGGTTATGCAACACTCACGATTGATGGTCACTAGATTCATTTGAAGACTGGTCAATAAAAGGTATTCTCTAACCTTATCAATTCGGGCAGACAGGCTAGTCAGGACATTTGAGTTGAGTTCACATTTACCATGATCAAGAGTGTAGATACATGCAACTGAAACATAGCTCCAATCCACATATGTACTCCTTGAGGTGGAGTAGGCTCACAGGAGTCATATCAAGACAATGCAATGTGCTGATGAAGGAAGTACACTCTAAACCAACATGAAATCTTCACATTGACAAATAGCAAGCTAAACTCTCCAAAATCGAATTGGACAATGACTGGTCATTTTTACTGGAGACCCATGAAGCAAGACCTATGTTCAGCTTCTCCAATCTACTGCATAACTGGAATTGGTGCCTTTTAAACTATGATGAGCTAACCAGAGCCATGCACCCAAATGCTGGCGATGCGAGGATCCAAATGAGGATGTAGTACACTTGGTCTGGTCCTGTGGGGTCCTGTAGACATTCTGGCAAAAAAGTGGAATCCACAATGAATGCTACAATTGTTATCACTTTTTCCTTTCTCTTATTCTCCAGTATAATTACACAATGTCGTAGAAACTCTAGATATCAATCACTATTGAAAGAGTTGGGTCAATATGGCCTTGGCAGCAGCTAAGATGTGTTTCCTGAGATGACAGAAGTTGTAGTTCCCTCCTACTCACAATATTTGGCTCAATGATATAACAGGAATACCAGTTCATAACAGAGTTATCTGCAGACTGATGAACCAACAGCACCTCGTCAAAACCATCATTGCAGGCCTTGAGATGTAAACTTTAGGATTTTTGGGTGTAGTTATTTTGTGAGCCAACCTGCAGACACTTAAAAATGTATCTTGCAGGTTTGTACTTTGCTGTCCCACATACTTATTTGTTTGTTTCCTACCTTGACACAGCACGATGTCTGACCCTTACTTGGCCCTTTCAGTCTACCTTTTGAAATTTGCCCGTCTTAAAGACATGTCTCCTGAATGTTAATGATTTGTTCATTGAAGCTGCTTGAAGCCTGGTTGTATGGGCAATATTCAATCATTTCCCCTCTTTCCTCAATATTATACTCTTATCTCTTCAGGAATGTCTCAGAAGCTCAGATGTGATGGAGATGAAAGCCTTACATCACTCTGCATCTTCTCAAGAAAACTCCTTGTTTGGCTGGCCATGTAGGCGAGACAGCAGAGGTATGAGGTGGTGTTATGCTGTACACAGTGAACTTGAACACAATAAAAATGAGGGAAACATCTAAACATAACTTAGTGGAGGGCTTTGGCGTGAAAACAAGTGAGAATGCCTTACTAATACTCAAATGAAGCAACAAACACCTAGAAAGGTATTAGTGTTGACGAACTCACACCAGAGTTGAATAGACCCCCAGTGACTATAGCTTCCACTGCAACCCTTTGCAGCTTATTGCTCTCTTTCATAGTGGAAACCCCATTTCGAAACTAGGTTTCCCATTATGGATGGTCAGCTCAATCAAAAGATTTAAGCTTGAGCTACACCTGATGAATGACTTCACTGGAAACATCCCTCACTCCCTAGAGGTCCATCGCCCTAAACATGACGGGAATTCCACACTATCCAATGGCTTAATAGCTTCGGGCACAGATGCAGCTAATCAAACACAATTGCACAAGATTTATCAGTGATTTGGTGAAAAGGAAACAAAAGCAGCGCTCTCGAATTCTGTCACTGTAAATTTGTTTACCCAATGGAGAGAGTCTACCTGCTTTCCAAACGTTTCACTCCCCTTTTACTGGTTTCTGCAAGCCTCTTTTCTCTTGCTCCCTCACAAGAGTGTCTTGGAGAATACTGACAATTTCAAAGAGGTGGATCTTTTTGTTCTTGAGGCCATTTTTATCCAGTTTGAAGTAAATATTTTCCTTCCTTTTCCTTTTTAATGTTAACTGCCTGATGCACCCCTTTTTACGGTCACCTCTTCTTATAGTTTTTTTTTACTCTGGCCAGACTGTCAAAGTAAGCCTTACACCCAAATTGTATCTAGCAAAAGAAGGTAAGTTGCCCACTGACTTAAGAAGTATTTAAACATTGCTTTGGGTACCGTACTTAGTGTATCTCTCATAGGTCTCATATGCTCCGTGGGTGGACAGCGTCACAACGCGCTTGTGCATTGGATCATAAATATATTAGGCATGATTGCTCTGTTAAAACTAGGGGGTCAGATTGTTGCAGAACCTAGTGGTGCACACACTGACTGTAAAGGAAAATTATAAGATTTCCCAGCAGCAAAAGCAACTACACCAACTCTACGTGGAACTTTGTGGGCTGGACTAGAAGGGTGTCCACCATTTCAAGCATCTACTGTATTTTTGCTGTATTTCACAGCCATATATGTACCACTAGGTCTGCTTATACAAAAACAATGTGGTAGCTTCACTTGGGGGTCCCAAACACCTACCTCACTTCCTATGAAGGTAAGGAGTACTTAGGGCCCTGGTAATGCCTTGTGAGCAGCTAAAGATTTCTCAATGCTCTAACTACAAATCTGCTTTGATAGATGCATGTTTGCATGCAAATGTTAACGTAATTATTTGCAGACTGCAAGTTGTGCAAGCTGTTTGTCGCTGTGACACAAAAATATCAAGCCAAAGCTGTGTCATAGTAACAAGCCAAATATCATGCAAACACATGGAAGCCATACTTCTGGGTCTTCTAAGCAAAGAACAACTTCTGCGCTTAGCAGTGATAGAGCCCTCTTCCAAATGAACTTCCATCCCTTAGAGGAGAAACGCAATACCCTAAAAAGATTTCTTCAACGTGCATTGTGTTAGAATTAGTTTTCCAATTCTTACTCAGATTTTGATGACATTACGTGAAATGCGATTATGTACAGTATATTTCAGTTGCCATTCACTTTAGGCTCACACCTTTTAGTTGGACTGTTTTATATGTTTGTTCCACATTTTTGTTAATTTGAAGCTAGAAATTCAAATTCATCTTTACATACACGCCTATATGGTAATATGGAAGCTGGAGCAGCAAGTGTCTTACCACTTTGTAGAAACCATTAGTTTGCTAAATCCAAGATCATATTGGGAAACCAACTCCATCACTCATCGCATCAAAAACTTGTCTTTCCCTCTCACTCTGAAAAACCTTCATTCATTCTGGGTTCCTCTATTCCACTTCATGCTATTTTCGCACATTTCTCCTGCGGAAAGCTAACTTGGAGGTGTGGCTTCCTGTTCAATCTCTAAAGATGTTCTCCACACTGCCTCGTGCTCTATTTTCTCCATCCCTCGCCTACTTTTCACCACCTACATTTTCGAATATTACTGCTTCAAATATATATAGCCCTGCTATTTCAGATTTTTGAGGGCCTAGTGGAGAACCAACTACTTCTACAACTCTAGAAGCAAAACTCCATTATTTGACTGTGTTACATTCACAGTACTGGTAACCATAACATTCTGCATTGTTTTATCCACCCTTACTTCAGACGCATCATGCTGTATCACATAAAGAGAGCACTGGACCCTGTGGCATTAAGTTGTGACAGAGTCTGCCCCAGTGTTGGGGTGACTGATGTCTACAGTAGTGAAGGACCTGGAGCAATGCTATTTTACTATCTTAGATAGTGGCAAATGGTTGCTTTTCACAGGAACATTCAAGGCATATGCTGCTTTTGAATATAATATTAGCAGCATGTGTTGAAAAACCTAAAGTAAATAAGTAAAGAATAATGAAACAACCAGTGCCTGATTTGTAAAATAGAGAGTCCCAGTCCCCAAATCTCAGTTCACACGCTCAGTGCAATTAAAAGCCAGTGTGCACAATGCCAAGGCTGAGTGGTCTTGAATTCACCTTATGCCTCTTTAATTCACTACCATACACTCACAACCCCCTTGACGCCACTCTTGCAGTTTGCTGCTTTCTCATTTTGTGACAGTTTTTCCAACTTTCTCTTCCTCCGTCTTTCCAATTTGTGTGTTTTACCTCTCTTGAAGTATTTGAAGGAAAAATAAGTACCAGTCCCGATAAATGAGTGCCGGTGTCCCCTACCAGTAACCATTGGCTCAAATTAAGCACTGGAAATAATTTATACAAAGCAACACATGGAAAACATAATAGGGCACATTACAACAAAACAGCACAAAAACAGAGCAACACAAAAAAACTCATCACCATCACTAGAAAATGTCACTCCACAAATATGCACAAATGTTCTTGTCGCACACTACCACCTCTAGATTTCTGTTTTTATAATAGTTGGCAAAAGGTGTTTGGAACACATCCTGCTTTAACTTCCTACCATTGACGTGAAACAGTGCCAATCATAAATGGTGTGTGATCCCGGCTACAATCTAAAATGTTGGTTTCAGTTAATTTTGCATATGTCATCTTAATCAGATTTCTTCACTGGAAATCATTTGAGTCAATGGTGTTCATACCCAGTACTTTATTTGAGCAGGTGTTTGCCATGGCACCAGACGGTCGGTAACTTAAGTGTTCAGCCACCCCTATGGGTTTCATGACAATTGGACACAATTGAGGTTTTTGCATTTATGGATGCAGTAGTCTTTGATGTGAAATAGTTTTATTCTGTGCAGTAAAGAACCACTACTGATGCCAGCATTGCTGTTAGTCGGAAACATGTTTTCCTTTAAAAAATGGCACTACTAACAGAGAATAGGGACATTTGTGACACCCCCGCTGCTTTAAGATTTGAACAGGTCACTGTTAGGCCTGTCAGCCTAAGAGTGGTCTTTCCCAAAACGTCTCACCTGCTTACCTCCTCCCTTTTCTGTATTTTTCTGTTGGTCTTAGGACTCTGTGCACTTTACCACTGCTGACCAGTGATAAAGTGCATCTGTTTCTCCCCTAAAACATGGTAACCTGGGTCCATACACAATTGGCATATTTAGTTTACATGTAAGTCCCTTGTAAATCATGACCTGTCACATAAATGCTAGTAGTGGCCCTGTAGCACTGATTGTGCCACCCACACAAGTAGCCTTTCAAATCTACCTCAAGCCAGCCATTGCAGGGCCTGTGTGTGCAGTTTACTGCCACTTCGACTTGGCATTTAAAACTACTTTCCAAACCTCAAACTCCCTGTTTATTACACATATGTCACCCCTAAGGTAGGCCATAGGTAGGGTGCTGTGTAAGTAAAAGGTAGGACATGTACTTTTAAGTTTTACATGCCCGGGTAGTGACAAGCAACCAAATTGATTTTTCACAACTGTGAGGCCTACTCCTCCCATAGGCTAGCATTGAGAATTCTTTAATACACCTTTAAGCTGTAATTCCTGATTGGAAAGGATTAGCTGCATCATGTTTTATATCTTTGGCATGGTAATGATAAATCCTCTCTAATGGTGTATGCTATTTTAGAAATGCAATTTTTAGAAAGTGGGCATTTATCTGCTCTTCCTGCTCTGCGTGCCTTGCAGCCTGTCTCCAATACACATCTGGGGTAGGTGATCGCTACACTTTATGCATTTTCTCTAGACAGCAACAAACACAGGAAGGATGGGTGTAACAGGGAACTCATCTGCATTCATCTACATTATGATACCTCTTCCTGGGCAGGAAGAAGGAGGGGGAGCTGACACTTACACCTGAATAGGGAGTATCATTCCACACACAAATGGATGATTACCCCCTACTGATAGTTTGGGAAAAAGGCCCTCTGTGCACTTTATAGACCCTTCTTGGAAGTCACCCCCACTTCAAAGGCACTTCTGGATATAATTGCTGGGCCTCTGACCCTACCAAGAGAGTTCACTACTAGACCTGTGAAGAACTCTGCCAGAAGTAAGGACTGTTTGCTACAAAGATTGCCACTTTGTTGGACCTGTTGCCCTAGAAGGACTTCTTTATGCTTTGATGAGCTGCCCTGCTGCTTGCTGATCTCTGCCCTGTTGAGGACAATAACTGGACCCATCTCATCTGAACCCAGAGGGACTCCAAGGGCTTGTTAGCTTGCCCCTTGTTCTTCTGCAGTCTTAGGGACAATAAAGACTGCCTGCAACCAGCACCTGGGCTCTGACTGATGTGAGTCCTGCTCTGCCAAGTGGTGCCAATCAGTCCTGGGCCCTTGGAAATGGGTATCTGTGCTGCAAACCAAGAAGATCAATGCATCAACAATGTTGTGCTAATCAGAGCCAGTGCATTTCAACTCAACACTGATGCATCGCCCACGCTGCTGAAGCAGAGGAAACAGCATCACCAACATTGTGGCGCATCATTCTCAGATTCCGATGTATCTTTGACTCTGCGCGGCTCGATGACAATGCCTCAATGCCCATCGCTTCTGGACTTCCACGCTTCCTCCACGCTGCACAGCTTGGAACTGATGCATCTCCTACTTCCCCATGCTCAACAGCGATGCATCTCCTCCTCTGCTCCACGCATCAAGACCTCCACATCGACACTTTTTTTATCCAAGGTACTTTTTCAGCAGGCCTGCGTGAGTCCTATCGCCGGCCTGCCCTCAATTGCAGTCGGCCTGAACTTTGGATTTACCCCAGTCTAGGGTGACCTAATGTAACCCATAGGCGCTATTGTCTTCTAAGCACTACTTTTTGATTTATTCTTGAAAAATTCATATCTCGACTTCTACTTATTAGATTTTTGTTGTTTTGGTCTTAATTTACTCATAAAGCTCTCCCATTCCTGCTGGCTCTTACCCTCATTCTATTTAGAGCCCGCTAATGCTATTGATTTGCTAGCATTTACACAATTACACTAGGAGTGGAATGACAAAAGGCACCATTTATAAAGTTGTTTTTAGATAAATACATGTTACTACTAAACATTTAGGAGTAAGCTACACGTACATTAAGAGTAAGACACAACTCGCACAAAGCTTTGTGAATATGGCCCAACATAATCAGAATTTCAGCATGTGTTGAACTTCATCTACTCTTGACTATGTTTGTAATACTAAACTCTTGAACAGTCCCACGTTCTGACCCGAGATCAATAGTATGTACAATGGTAACAAACAATTGTAACCTAAGACGCAAGTTTTGTAAAAAAAAAAAACAATAAGAGAAGAAATTAGTAAGAATAAGACCTATAAATAATTTTCAATAGGTTATTCTGTTAGCTGCAGGTATATAATTTTTTAGGCAAGCAAAGCAGGATGTCCAGAAAAGAGGGTGCTGGCAGGAGTGCATCTAACTTTATTTTTCCCAAAAATAATGGGAACTAACGGAGTAATAATGAGTCTCATTCATAAACTTTGCTGCCTCTCGCTGAATCAAGGCAGATGCTGAAGGTGAACCCAATGATACAGAGATCAAAGGCAAAGGCTTTCTAGAGCTGTATTTAGAAGCTGTAAGTAGCAGCTTAGGATCAGGAATGTACAAAAAGACTTTCTCCCACAGCCACACATAACTGCAAGCTTTACAGCAACAAGTCCTTAACAATGCCAGACTACTGTTTGATGTGAGAATATGCTAAGGCGGTAATGTTCTACTGTGCTCAATCCAGTTAAGAACTTTAGCCAGGGAGAAATCCAGTCTGCCTTCCAAGCACAAAGGCAGCTGCCCGCATGCAGCAAACAGAATCCAGGCATTGTTTTTATACACATCTCGAAAGTACAGTGAAGACTGTTCTCCAATTACATTCTGTGCTGTTTTAGCATGTGCACCAGCACTATTGGGCATCGGTTTAGTTTGGGACATTTGTCTGGACTCAGCCTCCGGGTTGATTTGGTAGAACCACATCGTGCTAGCAAACTGCACAGAAGAACATCCAAATGGAATATTGCACAGCTGGCATATCTCAATAATATGAATACCAGTGATATACTGTGCATGGGCTATATCTCAATAGTATACATCCAAATGCAGCATTACACAGATGACCTACCACAACAACATAGAAACAAAATATCAGACAACTTACCTGCGTCAATGATACAACTCTGAATGTACTATTGTGCAGCTAAGGTAACTTCAAATGTAACATAATGCAGCTGACTTACCTCAACTGTATAAAGAGAAATCTAAAATTATACAGCTGAACTACCTTGATAACATACATAACATATATAATATTACATAGCTGAGTTAGGTCAACAATATACATCTAAATGTAATATTACACAGCTTACTCACCTCAATAATATACAAAACCACGTTCTTGTAGAAACAGTATAAGATGCATTTTGTGACACGATTGTAACTGCAAGCTCCGTGAACTAATAAAAGTTTCTCCAAGTAGGAAAACTGTGGGGAGAAAAATGTGTTTGAGTAAAGATATTTGAAACATAACAAGTCACACTGTTACTGATTTTGTGCACCAAATTATTAATCAAGCGTAACTGCCTGCCCTACAAGTATGAGCTGGAGCTGTAGGAAGAGGTAGGGCAATTAACAGCTGTAAATGCCTGACAGCAAGTGAGCTATAAGGCATTACACCAGTCCCCTCCAGAAAACTGAGGGTAGCAGTGAAGAATATAGGCTAGGATATACCCCGAGCATAAAGTTGGAAAACGTGTTTGCAGGCCCTTTACTACTTACTTTCTTTTTCAAATGATTGTGTCATTTATAGAGTAATTTGAGGAGCACTAGCTTATAAGATGTCATCAGTGATGTCATCAACTATGTTATTTAACATATGATGAGTGATGTAATATGCAAGGTCATAAGCAGCGCATGGATGGGCAATAAGGTGTAGTTAGATCACTAAACTATAACTGGTGAATTTCAATGTTTTTTGGTTTGTAAGCGTTCGTTTTTACCTCATTTCATTATTTAATTAAGGTTAAGGTGTGTGTGTTACTTTTCACTAATTGACGTTTGCCAGTTATGGTTAGAATCACAATTCAAAAGTCGCACAACAATTCACAAGTTAAGGTTAGAGTTATAATCCATTTTTTCTCCACAATTTTTTCTTAATAACTGTTATCACAAATGACCACCTACATACTTTTTAAAATGTATTTTTTACTGATATGATTTCTTAAAATGTGTGTTCATCTTCTCTTCCTATTTTTATATTTTTGTTCACCATGCCCTATGTAGACTTTGGACTTCACGCAAACTTTAGGTGTGGGTTGACCTACTACTGTTCTCTACTCGACACCTGTGAGCACTTGCAGAATTTTACTCTAACTGACTCTGAACTGGATCGCTCCCATCTGAGCCTCATTGCCTCTCTCAAGTTGTGAAAGCGGGAGCCATTCCCTGGTTGTTCCACTCCTTTGCCTCTTCCTAGCTTCTGCTTACAAAGCCTGCAGGAAACTCTGCATGCAATACATTTCTTCCAGTCTGGCAGAAGGATGAACAACTCCCAAATACTGCAGTCCTTTTTGGTCTTCTCTTCAGTTTCTTTCACCACGTCAACATCAGCAGATGATCCCGAGTCTTTTTCTGTACATTGTCTGCCATGGCCTGAGGGATAACTGCAGTCTCTTCAAACACAACTGTTCAGGCCTCCTGCTCTTTAAAAAATAGTTAATGTGCCGTGTTGTAATGGGTTTGGCACTTTTCTAGCTGGTGGAAGGTTACCTGAGTTCTCAGCCAATAAGAAACTCAAAATGTCCTTCAAAATGTAAATTCGTATTTGGAGTGGACAGGAGGTTGGCAACTACACAGGAAGGTCTGCCTTCTTTGCTAGGCACACCACATTCATGGTCAAGCTAGGCAGCCCATGGATTCAGCACACACAAAAAAAGCGGATTTCAGTATTAATGACCCGGCAATATTGAATGTAGTGCCAGGGAACAAGTAAGTCAATCAATCAATATTTGTAAAGTGCAGCACTGCCTGGGCACTGATAGTGCTATGTCTATGTCTAACAACCAGGAGTTGAGTTTCTTTCTGAAGACCACAAAGGGGGCGCAGCTCCGAGGTGGACAGGCAGGTCAGTCCAGGTCTTGGTGGCGATGCAGGAGAAGGAGCAGCCCCTGCTGCGGCTGCGATAGATGCAGGGGGTGTGTGCGCAGGCAAGAGAGGAGGAGCGCAGGTGTCTTGTGCGGAGATGGAAGTTCAGTCGATGGTTGATGTAGGACGGCCCTTAATCGTGAAGAGCTTTGTAGGCCTGCATCAGGATCTTGAAGTAGGTCACTTTATTTGGAGAAAGTTTATTTTTTAATGTATGCAGCTGCAGCTTTTCATTAGTCTGCAGAATATTTTTTGAGGGTGTGGGCTCAACAAACTTAAGATGGAACCCACAGTCCATGGGCATGCTAACTGAACCGTGGATTCTGTCGCTTTCAAGATGGCACCCTGAATGTGCAGCCTTGACAACTAGACCACAGTTTCTGTACTTTCAAAATGGCACCTGGTGCTGGCAAACTATGAAACTTGTGGGGTCATGAACTCTACATCGCAGACTATGGGTCTTGGATTTAGGACGGTTTTTGCCAGTCAGTTTTCCTCACACCTCAAGTTTTTTGCAGACCCCATAACACAGACTAATTTGTTTTTTTTAATTTCTTTATTGTTTAGGTCTATCCTTTGGGTGACCCCCCACTTAGGCCAGTGGGTCATAGCATGCTCAAACTCACACTGCACATGCTCAGACTCAAACTGCTCCATTACATGCCCTTTACAATATTTTTTCAGGACTCAAGGATCGTGCCCCACAGTCTGCAATAGTGGGAGCAAGAAAACAGTTTCTCTTTCGGATAGCCAGATAGAGGGATCAGGTGCACAGGCTCTATTTTGACTCCACAGACCGTAAATGGATGGGTTTGCAGACCGTCAGTGGACTCATGCTGCAGATGTTCTATCTTGACTAGCATGTTGTCTCAATTTGAGGCCCACAAAACACTATCTAATGCTAATTTTCTCAGATTTACAGCCAACTAAGCAAAGACACGTGCTTAAGTAAAGTTCCACTTTAATGCTAAGGTCAGGCTTAGTGTAATTCTGCTCAGCTGTGCTTTCCCGAATTTTCTGAATTTGGAAAATTAAGATCTTTGACACGGGTATTATTTAATACAACTTTGGTAAAAGACATTATTTAATTGGGATGAAACCAAAGAGACCAAAGAAATGACAGGTAAAATAAAACCCTCATTGTCAACTGAATGTTCTTGATGGCTTCCTTGATTCATAAAGTGTTTATGAGTGGATAAGGAACTCTCATACCTCATCTTCTGGGATAAACTTTAAGAACTGCAATATACTTTGTAAACACCTTTGAGAATTAACTGAACCACCCAAGGGGAAGCACTAAGAACTGAGAAATACATTTTTGAATTGTTATTCTTATAGGAACTAGTAGATATCTTACAACGAAACTGGGCCTCAATTCTTTCTTGTCTCTATTGATAATATTGTGGCAGAAGACACATTCTTTCCTGCCCTCAAAGCACAACCCGTACATTTTGCATGGAACATATATTGGATATTTTTGCATTAGAAGGGAAAATAACTCCTTTTGTACGAATATGAGCTTTGGAAGACATGCACCTGCAATTGATTACCTCCCAAAGGCATTTGCCATTGCCACTATTTCAAGAACATTTTAACATACTCTTCATCCTAGCCTGATATAGGAGTTATATATTTTATATAAATAAGTGATGAAAAAGAAATCTCACCTTTGTGCCACATTGTTGATGACCTCTATCAAGATCCTGTATCGAATTGCTAGTATCCACAACATACATTCCAGATATCCACTATCTAGCATGTATTCTTTAAGAATCCTTGCACTCTAACCCCAGTTGTTTAAAAGAAAAGGTAATATTAATGTCTGTCTTAGAATCGAGATGAAGTTGCTGT
The DNA here is from genome assembly GCF_031143425.1 of Pleurodeles waltl. Lineage (NCBI taxonomy): Eukaryota > Metazoa > Chordata > Amphibia > Caudata > Salamandridae > Pleurodeles > Pleurodeles waltl. The sequence continues at coordinate 1,281,812,295 of NC_090447.1, read as the reverse complement.
CATTAACTGACTCCCACTGAAAAGCCCTAGCTCCACAAACCATCTGTGTCATATGGGTGAAACATACTCCTTGGGAGTCAGCATGTGTTTCTGGGTGACCACTAAATGTTCATCCTTAATCTAGGAAGTACATTTTGGAACAAACAGCAGATCCTGTACCCAACAAGGTTTATCCATCTTTATCTGACGATTTCCATTTGAAATCCTGAATAGGCGTTCACTGCTTTTACAGCATTTTCGTCCCACTGAATGCAACTTCTTGCATCCCTTCTTTAGGAGAAAGAGATGAACGATGAGCTCAGGGTAGCAAAAAGCATAGGCCTGTGCTCAGTGACCACCCCGTGTTTGGGGTCCAGCTTCGTGAAAAAGAACTGTACCACACCGTTTGTAGCCCTGCTCTTTGTTTCAAGTGTCCATTCAGAATTATTTTTGCTGAGCACTATAAAAAAGAGACCAAGCAGTTTTGTCCGTTTGCAGTAGGGGACCACTATCAAAATGTGGATATTATCAAGATTTAAATTTTAAAATTTCAACATAAGTTCCTCACCAGTTCAATTGGAGAAAGAGAAAATGAGACAGGTGAGTGGTACCACGTCCTGTCTAAATTTGAGGAATAATTGCCTCAGACGGGCCCAGGACATATCTCTCTAGCATGCTCAAAAAGGGATCTGTTTTCAGAAGAATCAATGGTTTACTGACAAGGTATGAACACAATATTCCACACTGGTAGATCAAGCTACAGCCCAGAGAAATGACTATGAAATGTTATAACTGAAATCGGCAAGGTGGTCCAAACTAGTCCCATGTCATCACTGTGTAGAAAGTGAAAATACCTTAATGCTAAGCAAATGTGTACACTGGCATCTCAGAGTCAAAGATGGCAGCCCAAAAGGCCAAAACAGAGGGAGTTATGAGAGGCGACCATGAGTGCTCAAAAATGTTCATCTCCAAAGGAGTCTCTGTCAGATAATCATGAGCAGACTCATCTATATGTTGTTGGACAAGAGGCTGAGCAGACCGTCAAACAACAGACTGCGGCTTGCAGTCAATAAGCCATGGGCAGTCCTCACGTCTTAAAAATAACTAACTTGCTTTAACTTGATTTATCTCTTTGAAAGTAAAAAAAAGAGAAAAACAAACGTTTGCAAAAACACTTTGTGAAAGCTGTTAAAAAAGTAATGATTTGTATGGTAAATGCAACCTTCCATAACAAGTTTTTCCATTATTCATTTTTTCCAAGTCATTTATGAAACTCCAAATTATCCCTGCGGAGCAAGTTAAACACAGAGTGATGTATAGAGAAGGAATTAAGCTGTAGGCTACGTAACAGTGCAGCGAAGTGCAAAACAGTTTGAGATACTCAACAAAGAATATGGTTGAACTCTAAGATCAAGGCAGTCACTAATAATAAAACGCACTATACTGGCTGCAATGCCAGTTAAGCAACAGGAACTGGATGAATAAAAGTTTGCAAGTAAGGTGTGCACCCAGAAAACCCTGCCTCTGCCCTTATGATCCCACAACAGCCCGCTGCTGAGTCCTGCTGATGCTGACCTCACAAAAGTGAAGCAATCAAGCGTGGTCGACCTCAACTGCTAAAGAAGCGGTGCTGAGGGAGTAACAACTTGACTGGCAGTAGGTATGACTGACATTGCAGCCCCTGGATAGATGCAGGACCTGAAACTGCACTACACAAAAAAGGAAAATACAGTAAGGACTGGGGGTATGAAGGACACTGCAAACAACAATGCATCAATCACAAATGAATACATATGAATGGGTGGCCAATTTATTACACACAGAGTAATTCCCTAGCAGCATGCTTATAGCGACTGGTTATATCGACTGTTAAAGATGCATACCTGAAACTATTGTATTGTATAAATGCGAATATCAACAACATCACCAACAACAGCCATCATCAGACTGTGTTATATTCTCTGTACTCTGTAAGTCTTTATAATACATGACTCACGTAGATTCCATTTTGGAATCCTATGATGTAAATGGAGTTTACAATCTAGGAGGGGTTTGTTGACGGCTGAAGGGTAGTTTGAAGGTGGAGCAGCCTCTGTACTTGCGATCTCCACTACCAAGTAGCTAATACTTTATAAAGTGTTAATTGTAGTTTATTGCAGTATCATGTGCAGTGCCTACTCATTTCAAGATACATTCTCACACCATTACACAAACTGTTTACAACTTTGGATGAAAGAGAAATAAATTGTGTCCTCATCCAAATATGCATTGCATTAAATACAATATACTGAGGACAACACAAAATCATGGGCAAAACCGACTTGGCTTAACAAACAAAGATTTTTTAAGATGTTTTACTCCACAGAGCAGCAGAAAACTCTCTATTTCCTTACACCCAAATTGTGTACTATTACCTGATGCAATGTATTCCCGAAATCCTTCCCCTACAAAGATTTATCTCAGAAAAATGATAATTGTGCTAGCATTGGGACCTTTGACGTTGATGATGTGCTTGAGAATTGCGTAATTTGCAAATCTGCAGACAAGAGCCTAAACGTCTCCACTCCTCCTCTTATGCCTATAGAATGTCCAGTCGGACTACAGGTTAAACTGGCCACAGATACTATGGGTCCATATGACTCTTTTCTAGGTAGGTCCAAGTTTATCGTGGTTCTAATTGATTATTGTTCCAAGTGGCCAGAATTAAAGATGGTTAAAGATCCTAAAGCGAGAGAAATCTTTGTAAGGTAAGGATTTCTTTAATACACTGTATCAGATAATGGTGCGCAATTTGTGTGTAAGGAAATGAAGAGTTTTCTGCTGGAGTGTGGGGTCAAACATCTTAAAAGTCCTTTGTATCATCCTCAAACGAATAGACAGATAGAGCAGATAAACAGGATGGTGGGGGAATGAATCAGGTATGCCAGGTGCTCGAATATATATGTGGTAAAAGCTGTGGATAGCTTGCTATGGTTATACAGGACCACTCCCTACTCCACCACCAAACTCTCTCCATTTGAACTTTTGAGGGGGGAGAAAACCTAATAGTCTTTTCTTTCCAGCATGGATATCAAAGTGGATAAAAGGTGAATCAAATGTTGAGTTATTGATGGAGTTAGTGAAAAGAAATGTGGAAATCTCTCAAGAGAAACAAAAACGTTGGTATGACAGGAGGAAGTATGCCAAAACTGTTCAAGTCAAGATTGGTGATTTGGTTTGGGTGAAATTGTCTGTTCATGTCCAGAAAGGTAAAAGTAAATTTGGCACACTGGTCAGACTGGAAATAAATTGCAGAAATGCCATTAAAGTCAGTGGTGATCATTGGTGGAATATGGCAAAAGTGGTTAAGGTTGGCACATGATGCTGAAAAATGGTGATGGGAGTGGTAAAGAATCTAATGAAATGTGTCACAAGAGATTACTCATCAATCGCTTGATTGTAAAAAAAAAAAAAATAGTGATGCAGGTTCTGGGTATAGGAATTCGAATCAAATGGCTGATGACCTGTCCAAGGTCGACAAAAGACAATGCAAAAGTGTGAGAACAATTGATAAGCCCAGTAGGTATCACACCTAATTTTCTGTTGTCCTATGTATATTGCATTTAATGCATGTTTGGATGAGGACACAATCTATTTCTCTTTCATCCAAAGTTGAAAGAAGTTTGTGTAATGGTGTCAGAATCTATTTTGAAATGAATAGACACTGAACATGATACGTTATAAAGTGTTTTTTTGTTTTGTTGTTTTTTTATTTTTGGAAGGAAAGAGGATGTGTTATATTCTCTGTATTCTGTCTTTTTAAGACATGCCTCTTGTTGATTCCACTTTGGAATCCTATGATGTAAGTGAGGTTTATAATCTTGGAAGAGGTTTGTTGACGGTTGAAGAGTGGTTTGAAGGTGGAGCAGCCTCTGTACGTTTGCTCACCACTACCAAGCTGCTGATATTTGCAATAAACTACAATTGTTTCACAGGCGACTCAAGATTAAGTATCATAGACTGCAAACATAAAAGCAGATGAACACCAGAAGGGCCAAGCAAAAGCAAGGTGAGCTGACCTTTGAATCAAAGAAAGCGACACATAAAAACTATCAGCGCCCTGAACTTTATGCAAACTTGGAGGTAGAATTACAAGTAGTAACTGATACTGATGAACGATTAAGAACACTACTACTGGGAAAACAAGGCAGCTTTCTAAAACTAATAACAAGATAGATGCTCTAATCCAAAGATTGGATTTCATAAAAGAGAAACAAGAAGGACATGAGCAACACAAAAGAATGGCAGGGAACTGCATCTAGAATCTGATCAGGCAATTTTCTCTGTAGACTCTCAGCTCCTCCCCTCACCACTAGAAGAGTCCTAGCCGCACAGTACTTCAAGCAGATTACTTTTGTCCTTGGTCAAGATAAACCTGGAGCTGGAACATAGTGAAGTGATTTGGATACCACTTGTATACTTATTCTCCAGACGGAGGATGTGGTTCCAGTGTCTAAGGTTTCAGAACTGGCTTAGGTTATCTTTCTTTCAAATGAAATTATCTGGCTGCCTTTCAGAGACAGCCTTTGTACAAGATGGTGGCTCTTACTGCATGTAGCAATGATGTTGGCTCCAAGTAGGGCTATCCAAAGCAAGACCACAATGAAGTGCAAGTTCTCTTTATCTGACTGTCATCAATCTTCCTGAAGCAGTCATTACGGACAGGCAATAGATCAGGCCCTGCCAAGGAACTTTCTTACATTGAACAAAAGAGACTCCAGTCCCATACCTCAACTCTACCATCTATCAAATGGCTGTGCTTAGGAAGGAATAATCAACAGACCTTTGCTATCAAGATCCTCACTGAATTCCTATGAGGAATCCTTCCTCACTTCTGCATCTGATTCTCTACCATTCAGTCACAGGAATGGAGGAATGCAGTACTCAAGTCTCTTACCACACACTGTTCTACTTCCACACATGGACCAAACATTCACTGCACAGACACAAATTAACATACAGACAAAATTTCAGATCAAGGCCTGGTGTTCACATTAAAGGAGAACATTACACAAAAAAGGGTGAGTGGACCATATTATCTCATGACATAGAGGAAAAGGTCTAAAGATTCACATAAAACCTTAGTACAATGCCTCTATTGCCTCATGTGATTTACCCAGGGTGTGGACAGTACTCCTATACCCACAATGAAGGTGCAGTTATTGTGAACCTCCAGGCTCCTGTCATGGGGTTACCATGGAAAGGCCTTCTCTGTGCATGGGCTAGTACAGTGTGACCGCAGGGCCAAACAAAATGTCAGTATACCAGTTTCCTGTCCACTCAAGGCAATGTCAAAACAAGCATAAGCTATTTATCAACCAATTATTTAAATGACAAATATTGAAAACCTGGTAATAAAACACTTATTACATCAGACTTTCAGGCATATAGACAGCGAAAACAAGATATAAAAGAAGGAATGCATACTGCAGAATATAACAGTTGGTTATCCAGTTTCCACTGCAATAGTAATACAAAAATATAATGGTGGCGGTGACGTGTTCACACTGCTCTATAGAAGCCACAGTGAGGGGTACAGTAATGAAAAGAGTGCAATATGTTTTCACTGATTGGTTCTCACGTGGTATAGTCACTCTGCCACTCAAGAGTATGACTGGCCTGGAACAACTGCGCCAGAGCAGAGAACTTATCAATAATTAGACCGAAGCACAACTATAGATAAAGTTCAAACAAGATACAGACGGAAAAGCCCAAGTTAAATTCTAATAAGTTGAAGTGATTGGAACTTTTTTTTATTATCATCTTTCTTCCAATGTCAATACATTTTCGGAATGTAGATTAATGCATACACTTATAGGTACACAGGCAGTCATCTTATACCAGTTGAACTTTATCTATGTATGTGTTTCGGTATAATTATTTATAGACTACAATAGTATTTGAGGCTCAAGGATATCAAAGATGAGTAACAAGGTTCACCATGGACACTGTCCAATAACCTCTTACTGCCCCTAGACCGAGGGAAAAGGCATTTACATCATACGAGATGACACTTGTGGTGACATTGGCTACAATACATATAGTATTGGAATGGTACCTCTGTCCCGTGCTGCAGCATTTCAGCTTTTGAGCTCAAGCTGGGCTCCTGAAGTCTAGTAAAAAAATATTGATTTCCATGCAGGAAGTTTCCACCAGACAAGTACACTGAGCATGCACTGTTTAATATCTCTTGCATTTTGCTATGCATTCCACTGTTGTTTAAAACATGTAATTGACATTAAGCCCTCTCATCTGAGTGGTGTAGGTCACTGAGAGTACATAGGTATGCAAGCTAGAAGTGCGTTTATAAGTTTCTTAGAGGACAACTGCCCTTAGCGGTGCCTGTTCTTGGTTAAGGAACGGCGGGCTCACTTCACAGCAGGCTGAATGAAACCTAAGCCTCCAGAAGCAGTTGATCTTCTGATGAGGATGACGGCAAGATCAAACCTCCATGGAGCCACACTATGCAAGAGGTGTCAACATTAAACCGAGACCTCAAAGAGGTCCTGCACTTTAGACATTTGCTTGGATTAAGGGCCAACGCTGATTGGCCTATGCACGGCTGAGAACTCTGTCAACAACATATGGCAGCTGCAATTTTATGTTTCTAACCTGTGCAATGGAGTAATCGGAGGAGTTGGTTGCCTGCATGCCCTCGTTTCCACTGATCCCAACTCCAACGTGTGCGGTCTGGATCATTCCTACATCGTTGGCACCATCTCCGATAGCAAGTGTAATGGCATTCACATGTTTCTTTACCATATCTACTATTTCAGATTTCTGCAGGGGGGAAACTCTGGAAAGTAGAAGAAAAAACGTCATTCAGTTTTGCTTATGTGGAGATATACATGTCTTGCCAAAGGGGCAGCTGTAGGCTAGATTTAGATACCCCCACGGGGCTTCTTGGAATTCTCCATGTTCAATACTAAAGCATTGAAGCAGATGAGACATAACATATTTATAAAAACGCATTGTTGAATTATGTTTCCTTTCATATCTTCAAGCACAAAATGTATAAACTATACGTCTTTTAAAAAGCTTTCCACAATAAGGGTATTCTTCTCTGGCCAACACAATACCGTACATGGACAAAACTAAAGAAGTCCTCCCCGTTTTTCAGACTGATGATGAAGCTAAAAGCATGTTTGTTTATTTAAACGAGGAACTGGCTTAGGAAGGAAGATCAAAAGTCTGTGTGTGGGCAATAAACTATAATTAATGTCAGCAACATAATGCAATTATGTCAACAAGGCAATAAGAAGGTCTAAGTGAAAATCCACTATCAGAAGTAAATCAAACCCCTTACTGAATGTACCCAGCTGTTCCTGTTAAGTGTTAATCAAAATGAGTATAGATTTCATTGTCAATTATACACATATTGCTGAAACGTGCCATATTCACACAAAAAATCAAATTTCTCCGGAAAGGCATGGCTATACGCATTGCTAAGATGTATGACTTTGTACTTGATTGACAACGGCACAAGAATTATGCGTGTGTTGCTGGAAACTTGTGAATTTCTGCATGGTAAGGTATGTAAAGCCCATATATCCATAGCATGTCTTTTTCCCTAACCGTATGAATTTGTTGTATCTACGGTACGGAAATTCCACATGCATAGTCAGGAAATATTTCCAATTTCACGAATAAAAAATCTTCTCCACCCTCCCCCATTATAAAATATTTCACAGGAAAATACTTTCTTTCCATGCTAATTGAAAAATTGGAAGCAGTCTGTGCAATGTCTCTCACTTTCTGCAGCACTTAAACCTGTCACATTAATCACGAAAATAAAGTGACAGATAAATATGAGAAATTCAGCTTGGAAACCTAAGAAGTGTCACCCTATTGAGCGTTTTTTCTTCAACCTAATTTGGGTGTTTATTCACATCATTGTATAGTATTTACCAGTGGTGGCTGCCACTCAATGGGGGTGGTGGTGCGGGTCAGGGTGGGGGAGATTTTTTTTTTGTTTTTAAGTAAAAAAAAAAAAAAAAAAAAGCTTACCTGTGGGAGAGACTGGTTCATCTCCCCTCCGTCCTTGTCCTCTTCTTGGCTGCACACAAGCTCCCATCCACTCACAACGCTGCTGTCAACAGCATGACAGCAGCATCGTGATTGGTCTGAGCGGCCTGCTTCGCCACTCAGACTGGGAGTGGGAGCCTGGGCATGTTCTCCACTCGGCTGTGCAATACAGCCGGGTATAGAACATGGAAAGTGTGCATCTTTGTTTGGCCAGCCCAACACGGCCCAAACAGACATGCGCACTTTATAGCGCACATACCCCTCCTCCAGACCTCTCCCTTCAGCCCAGCCTCGCCCCTTGCTCCCAGGAAAAATAAAATTATAATAACACTCCCCGGACTTTTCATTTTTTTATATGCAGGGAGCCCACCCCTCCCCCCCGGCTGACCTGGGGACCGCCACCTCCCCAGGGCTTTAATTTTTATATATGGTAGGACCCCTCACCCCCCATGCCCCTGGGGCTTTTATTATATCATTTGAGGAGGGGGCCCATGGCCCCCCACCCCCAGGGCCCTCCACCACCCAGACTTCTATTATATCATATATGTGGGGCCCACAGCCCCCGCTGCCACCTCCACAGGGATGCCCTATTTATAACATGTGGTGGGGCTTGCGGTACCCCCGTGCTCCGAGGATCACCACCCAAGGGGCTTCTAATTAAATACATGCAGGGGGGCCCCTGGCTCTCCAGTGCCCGGGGACCACCACCCCCTGGGGCAAACTGTTAAAAAAGAAAAAGGGGGTCGCTTTGGGGCCTCAGTGACCACCACCCCCCCCAGGGTTTCTAATTAAATACATGCAGAGGGCCCACGGCCCCCCTGTGCCCCGGGGTCAACCCCCAATGGCAAAGTGTAAAAAAAAGAAAGGGGGTCCCTAAGCCCCGGGGACCATCATGCTTCATGGCTATCTTCACATTGGAGGGGGACTGCACACCCCCCTCAAGGAGCCTCGGATGGCAGTGGGGACCTCCACCCCGCAGGGCCAGCTCCTGCTATGTTCCGGGGGTGCTCACACTCGGGACATAGCTGTTTGCTGTGGCTTGGCTGCAGCACTGTAGCTACAGCCAAGCCACAGCAAACACTTCAGGTTTTGACAGCGGGCCCTTTAAAGCAGGTCCTGCTGTCAAAATCCGAAGCTTTCATCTCTGTCCCCTAATACTTCAGCAACCAGGGAGCTGCTGTCAAAGCACCTCAATGCTTGCTGAAGCAATGGCACTGCAGGGAAAGCCTTAAGCCATAAAGGGCTTTTGATTATTTTTTTTAATTAAAAAAATAAATAAATACATAAAAGGTTTATAGGGATCACGAGGGAGCCCTTGAGGGCTCTCTAGTGGTCCCTGAAAGCCCATAAACAGATTATTTTATTTATTTATTTTAAACCCGAAACCCACATAGATCTGTGTGAAGGTCACAGACCTTCACACTGATATATGGGGGTTTGAGTCGTGCATTTTTCATTTGTTTTTTAATTAAAAAATATTATTATGTTTTTAATAAGAACAAATACATTTTTTATATTACATTGGAGACAAATAACTCATTCTAAGTTTATCAGTCACCAAAGCCTAAACAACTCTATCTCTCTCCCTCTCACTTTCATTTTCTCCCTCTCCATCTTCCTTTCAATCAATGGTCCCACTTACACACCCATTTCAGACATTACGCACCCAGTCACAGACCCACTCAGACACTCACGCACCCACAGACCCACGCAGACACTCACTTACCCACTCAAAGACCCACTCAGACCCTCATGCACTCACTCACAGCCCCAGTCAGGCTCTCAAGCATCCACTCAGACAGTTACTCACACACCCACTCAGACCGTCATACAGCCACTCACAGACCCACTGACACCCTTATGCACCCGACTCACAGACCAGAGCACATACTGACGCAGCCGTTAAAACACTGACGAATGCACTCTCACACCCAGACAGACACTCTGACAGCCTCTCTTACCGCCAGATACAGCCTCTCACACCTATTTTCACACCCAGAGAGGCAACAGATAACTTCCACTGTGCATGCACAAAGGGCTGTGCACAACATCGGGTTGGGCTGTTAGGGGGGGTTGGCCGCAGGGACTGGCTGCAGGTTAGCCCTTAAGAGCAACCCCTATTGCGCATGGGGGAAGGCAATGCATGGTGCAAGTGTGGGTGCTTAAAGGGGGTTGGCTTCAGGGCTGGGCCGCAGGCCAGGCCATGTGGCCAACCACTGACACGCCCGGCCGATGGCCGCGCATGGCGGTGGTTGGATTCACATATAGCAATTAAAATTACTATAAGTTAAAACATAGAAGTTCACTGGAAAAATCAAAGGTTACAGGAACATTATAGTTAGGTTCTGAATTTACTCATACAAAACCATAGAAATTCAGCCATACAATATAGTTCTTTCCAGTAACTAAAACTCGTGCCCTAAGGTAACTATAAGTCACACCTTCGCCGCGCACAGCTAATTTCTCCACATATTGTATCATTGATGACATATTCTATGCATCTTTCATACTCTCACTGCAACATTTGCAATAAACTTATTGATGAGACAACTGTGCATGGCGAGGGCACGAGGTTTAGTTACTTGAAAGAACTCTAACTATAACTGCTGAGTTTCTATGGTTTTGTATGAGTCAATTCAGAACCTAACTATAACGTCCCTGTAACCTTTGTTTTTTCATTTAAAGTATATATATATATATATATATATATATAGCGAGGGTATATGGTATATGGCCAGAGTGCAAGTAATAGTAACTATAACTATCCCAGATGAATTTCTATGATTTGGTACATTTAAAATGTGAGCCTAATTATAACGTCCCTGTAACCTTTGTTTTTTTAAGTGAATTATGATTATGATTATGTTGATGATAATTATTATTATTAGTGCAGGTAAATGCTATGTAATGAGGTGAACAAACAGTGAAATCAGGTGAATAAACATCAAAATAAGGCGAATAAGCACCAAAATGAGGCAAATGAACATGCAAGTGGGTTGAATGAACATGCACAGAGTTGTAAGATTCCCAACACACTTTTACAAATGCATTTCACACACTTATCTGCAGCCTTCAATCTACTCATAAGTAACAATTAATTTAAAACAAATGTTATTCATATTATGCTTCTATCCAAAGCACTTAATAAAGAAAATCTTATATGTACAATTATTATCACTACTCAATTCAAATTATTACTTATTTTACTGATACTAGGAGGATGTAAGCAGTGCCTAAATTGCATATTTGTAAGTACCAAAACCCAAAACTTTGCAGCTGGCGCTATCGAAGATTGAGGTGCTTATTACCAAGGCTGCATAGTTTTGATTCCACCTTATGCCTCTTTAATCCACCAACAGACACTCAGCCTCTCTAGACATGGTCTGTTGGGTTTTTCTGTGGAAGGTGTTGGCTGTATTAGGTTTCAACCCATGTTTTATTTCCACTTTACAGAATCTATACACCAACTCCACAACCAAAATAATGTTTAACAGTGAGTTAACGGAGAGTTTTCCAATCTCCCATGGTACAAGGCAGGGGTTTTCCCACCCTCCTGTTCGATGTATATATTGAACCATTTGCCCATCTTCTTAGAAGGGATCAACAAGTAATCACCTTAACCATAAACCAATTGATGGTTAAAGTTGAACTTTATGCCAATGATCTGATTATCCGACCCCGTTCAGACTATCCCCTGGGTAGAACAACTAGCAGGGGAGTTTGGTGCCATATCAGGGTATTTGGTGAACACTGCAAAATCAGACATTATGTGCTGGAATATGGGTAATTGGGAAAGAGTAGTCCCAGAATTGAAATACTTGGGTATTACAGTTGTCCAGTCACTTAGGGAAGTTCTGGTACTTAATCTAGCGAGAGTGGCAGAGGAGATAGATCAGCTATAATGTTATTCATATTATGCTTCTATCTAAAGCACTTAACAAAGAAAATTTTATATGCACAATTATTATTAAGCAGTTGAAATTGTTACTTATTTTACTGATACCAGGAGAATGTGAGCAGTGCCTAATTTGCATATTAGTAAGTGCCAAGGCCCAAAGTTTTGTGGCTGGTGCTATTGTAGGTCGAGGTAACTAATACCAAGACTGCATAGTTTGGGGAACATGGTGGCCGTCTAAGGAGGTGGTAGCGGAGGGCTCCGTGTCAGGAATGTGCAACTGAAGAAAAAAGCAAATTTCCTTACCGCGGGTGTTGGAGCAAGGGATCTGGTGACAGTGTCTTCGGCCGGGGACTCGTTTGAGGGCACTGGCGTGTGAGGAGGTGGCGTCTGCATTGGCGGGGACGTGGGAGGCACAAGGAGTGAGGATTGTGACGTAGCTGCGAGCCGTCCTGGAGGTGCTCTGAGTAAGGGAGGCAGCGGCTCATGTTTCCTACCGGGGAAACGGTGGTAAAGCCAGCACAGGAGCGAAACAGACCATAAGAGAAGGAAGGATTCTGGAGGACAGCGGGGACTTGCTACGTCCATGTACAGTAAGAGAGTTACAGGGGATTAAAGGAACTGGAGGTCCTGTGTGCTGTGAGGAAGCTGTTTTGCAATGAAGTGGTACAGAAGTTTATGTAGCTCCCATGGTGGACAGGGTAAGAGGGGCGGTTGCGGCCAAAAAGGAAGGTGGGAAGGTGACCCTCAAAAATGGTTTTGATCAAGTAGCATACTCCCTGCAGAGTGCTAAAAAGAGTAAGAAAAGGGTAGAAGTTGAGGGTTTGGACTCTCTCCAGAAGCAGTTTACAGTGAGGAATAAGGTGGAGCAAACTAGTAGCATTAGTAAAAGGAAACTGACTTTTAGCAGTGCGGGGTGGTAAATAATAGGAAAGTGTGAGTTACTCCATCTGTAAGGACCTATTTTTGTGTACTACCAGGATCTCCTAAAATGTCGACTGGGGATGAGAGTATGCAAGATGTAGATAAATTAGTACCCGCTGTTGGCTTTGAGAACAGAGTTCCGGATACCCGGGTAGACAGGGGAGGTACAGAGTGATTTTCTTCACCTAGGGTATACCCAGAGACTCGAGAGGGAATAGGTGCAGGGCAAGATGTTCAGCCCCTTGGTGAAAATCATGGACAGTCTGTCGCGGACTTGCTAAAGCCATTATCTATGGAACTGAAGGGTGGCTTTGAGACTTCTAATTCTAATCAGGTGGAGATTAGAAATCTTTGTGACGATTCAGGGAAAAAAAGAGACGAGCTTGCAGGTTGTACGGCTGCTCTGGAGGAGGTGGTTGGAGAGCTCAGGACGGTGGTAGAGGAAAATAAAGAGCAAATAAAATATTTGAAAGAAGGGGAAGCATGGGTAATGGCCAAGATGGAATCCCTGGAAAATAATCAGAGGAGGAACAACTTGAGGTTTCTCAGAGTCCCCGTAGGATTGGAAGGAGGTGATTTAAAAGGCTTTGTGGCTCAATTAATAAAGCAGGAAGTGAATGTTGAGGAATCGGAAGTTGATATTGTAAAAGACATTCAAAGGGTACCCCGGGTCCCGGCGAAAACTCCCCTACTAGGGATAAACTAGGGAAAATCTTAGTTTATTTTCAAACATATGCAATGAAGAACATATCTTGGCCTCGGCATTGAAAAATAAGTCATTGTCAGTGAATGGGTCCCAGTTTAAAATCGGGTCAGACCTAGCATCTGTGACTTTAAACAAACAATGGGAGCTGGGAAAAAGAATAGATACATTAAAAAAAAACTTGGAGCAACAGCTCAGTTAAAGTTCCCTGCGTCTTTAAGGGTTATGGTGAATAATAAAATGTATAATTTTACGGATTGGAAGGAGGCAGATGATCTGATTAGGAAAACAGAGAAAGGGAATGGGAACGGGAAAAGTTTGGTCTAATTTTTTTTCTTTTAGGTAAGGACGTTTGGTAAACAGGGAAGATGCCCTGACCCCGACACGGCGACCCTCCTCTGGCATATTGTCAGAATAAATAAGATTGGGTGGGTTCCCCTGGGAGGAGCAGGGATGGGCTGTAGGAAGGGGAGTGGTGATGGGGAGCACTGGGTGGGGAGCATAATGGGGGAAAAAAGGAAAAAAAAGATCCTCGATGATGTAAATAGAGAGGGAGCAGGAGGGGAAAGAGAGGGGGTTGTAAGGACAGACCAGGCCCCTACTTGGAAGATGGTGTTGAGTGATTTGAAACTCCTGTCTTGGATTGTCAATGGCCTCCGAGTAAAAAGTAGACAGAAAAGGCTGGTGCAATATTTGAAGGACGTTCCATTTGATGTGTTGATTTTACAGGAAACTCATCTTTTTAAAGAAGAATGCTTTGAAGTTTTTAAGTCATGTAGATGGGTACAGCAGATAGCCAGTTCTAATTGTACGAGTGGTAGTAAGGGGGTGGTTATTTTAATTAAGAATCATGCTAACATCATTTTTGTTGAAGGCCCTATAGATAAATCCGGGAGATGGGTGCTGGGAAATTGTCTGCTTTTGAGTATGGCTTTATGTTGGTAGGATATTACGGTCCTAATAGAGATAATATAGGTCAATTGAGGGAATTATCACATCTTCTACTGCAATACTTGGATCCTATATTATGGGCGGGAGACTTTAATGTCGTATTGAACTATGAGCTAGATAGATCCTCTGGTAGTAGGTCAATATTGAATGAGAAAATGCAGACTCAGATAAGAGTAATGATGGCCCAATGGGGATTATACGATGTTTGGAGAGATAAGAAGAGGTCTGAGAGAGGCTATTCTTATAAAACTAAGAAATACCGGCATCAGTCTAGGATCAACTATTTTTTAATAGATAGTGACTTGAAAGACTATGTCGAGGAAGTAACACATATTGGAGCCCATTCATCAGATCATTCGGCGGTTAGTTTACAACTTAGGTTGCTGACGAATAGGAGTGAAAGAAGGTGGACTTTAGATAGAACACTGCTACTGGAAGATGAAGTGGTTATGGAGCTGTGGTTAGAGGCAGAAGAATTGTTTAGAATGAATATGGGTTCAGCCTCTTTAGCAATAGTTTGGGATACCTTCAAAGCTTTTCTGAGGGGGCGACTGATCAGGATAGCTTCATATAGGAGGAAACTATACAATGAAGAAATAAGTAGGTTAGAAAATCAAATACAATAGTCAGAGCAGAGAATGTTATGTGCGGACCGGGAAGAAGAAATTGATGAGTTATATAAACAAGGACAGGGAGCCCGTCTGGAACTGGCAGCAGTTTTATATAATAGGATCAGATTGAGATGTGAGGCTAATAAGGTGGCCCATTTGGGTATAGTGAGAACAGTAGCAAAATGTTGGCCTGGACATTAAAAACGTACATAGTGAGAAACAGGGTGACAGAAATTTGAGATGAAAGCTCTGGTGAGATTAGGAAAGGTAGGAAACAGGTAATGGAAAGTTTCTTTAATTTTTTCAAGGAACTATATATGGAGGATTTGGAAGTTTCACCGGAGGCAATGAAGAGATGGCTTGAGGAAATTAGAATTGGCCACTTTAAGTGAAGAGGAAAAAAGGGTGGTTAATGGGCTGTTTAAGCAGATAGAAATAGAACAGGCCATTCTTTCAGGTAAATTGGGGAAAGCGCCAGGACCAGATGGATTACCCAATGAGCTTTGGGAAGTAGTATTATGGAATTTTTAAAGGAATTATGTCATAGCATTATAGGGGGTGATGAGAGTCTCCCTCCTTCTTGGAAAGAAGCTATTATTATATTAATTTTAAAACCAGGTAAAGACCCTAGGAATTGTGACTCATATCACCCAATATCACTTTTAAACTGTGATTATAAAATCTTTGGAAGTCTCCTGGCAGATAGATTAGGGGCTGTTATGGGGAAGCTTATACACACAGATCAGAAAGGGTTTTTGAAGGGGAGATACATGTATGAGCTGACACATGGGTTGGTAGGGTTGATTGATTTAGCTACTACTCTGCGTGCGCCTTTGGCAGTGGTAATGGTGGACGCAACAAAGGCATTTGATAGAGTCAACTGGCGTTATTTGATCATGGTATGTGAATTTTATAATCTTGGATGGCATTTTATTAGATCATTACATAAAATCTACCAAGATTCTAGTGCAAGAATTCTGGTTAACGGTTTGCTCACCCCTTCTTTGAAGATAGAAAGAGGAACGAGACAGGGGTGCCCATTATCTCCATTACTCTTTGATCTCTATATTGAGCCATTAGCTAGTAGAATTAGAAGCGATGTGAGAATCCCCTCATTTGTGTGTGGGAACTTAGCTAGGAAACTTTCTTTATATGCAGACGATCTAATGATTTATACCTCTAATTTAAGTCAGGCTAAACCAGTTTAGAAGAGTTGATGGAAGATTTTGGGGGAATCTCTGGCTATGCAGTTAACAATCAAAAGACTGAGATTATGGCGTGGAATATGGAAGTAAATGATTCTATAAATGTAAAGGAAGAAGTTAAACATCTGTGGATCACTATAACGCATGATATATGTAAAACGGCAGAAATAAATCTTGGCCGGGTTATGAGGGAGGTAGATCTATTAATGAGGAAATGGCTAAACCTCCCATTAACCATTATAGGTCAGGCTAATGTTGTTAAGATGGAGATTGTACCCAAACTAACTTTCATTTTTAATTCATTACCATTAATGTACAATAAGGGCTCCTTAAAGAAACTTCAAGGGAAATTTTGTAGTTTTATTTGGGCATCTAAAGGTGTTCGTATATCGTGGAAAAAACTTAGAAGAAAGAAAGAAAAATGTGGTGTGGCGTTCCCGGATTTGCAGTATTATGCATGGGCTTTTTCGTTGAAAAATGTAAGGCAGATTTTTAACCAACCAGATCGCTCTGAGCTGGGGCAGATTCTGATAGCTATGATGGAGGGAAATGAGTTACAGAAAAGTTTTTTGTACAAGTTTGGGGAGCCCAAGTTCCTCAAGAAAATTCAATTTAAGGTGTTGCAAGACTTGGGAAAACTTTGGTATGAGGTGAGAAAGGCCACAAGTTTGTCGTACTATAGCGAGTATGCTCCGGTTTGGGGCTCTCCTGGTTCACCGGAATGGACTAAAGATGCCTTGGCCACTCCATTGAAAAAGGCAGGTTTACTGCAGTGGGGACAACTTTGTTACAATGGAGAAGTCAGGGCATTTGAAAATCTTAATATGGAGGTGGGGGGAAGCTTGTCCAAATTTAAATACCTTCAGATAAAGAGCTGGGCAAGGAATGTGACTGAGGAATTGGGGCGCACTAATAGTGTGGAGGATCAGCTGCATTTGGATACTTCATTGAAGAAAGAAGTGGCTAGATGGTACTGGCTGATCATGGATACTGTTGATGGCGAATTTACCCTCCCCCGGAAGAAGTATGGAAAAAATGCTTGCCGGAGCCTCATTTTAAGGATCTTTGGCAAGTATCTATGATACTTTTATATAATACTGTTAAACCTGCTACGTTAAGAAGAAATCATTTGTTTTCATTCCACAGAGTTTTCTGGACTCCTGCAAAGCTCTCCAGGCTGAAACAGGATAATACGGTGAGGTGCAGGAAGTGCGGATCTGCATCAGAAGACGACCTACACATGTTTGTAGAGTGCCCCCAGCTTAGTACGTTTTGGCAAGAGGTGGGTGAAGCAATCAAGGAAATACTCCCCACAAGTCCTAAGGTAAGATCGTTGGTAGTGACTTTTGGATGTTCCCATGAGGCGTAGAAGATGGGCAGAGACGGAGCTAAATTGTTGTTTTACATGATGCTTGTGGCAAGAAGGGAGATATGCAGGAAATGTGTTAGTATTGCCCCTTCCACCTTTGCTGATTGGAAAAACTCTTTAATATATAACTTCAAGTTAGATCTAGGTAGGGAGTGTAAGAAAACGAGATTTTGGAACCCACTGAAACGATGGTTGGGGATTGGGGAAGGTATAGACATGTAGGGTGTGATACGATCCTATGATTATACACACACACTTTCAAGGCTCCCTTGCTGCCTCCCATCTGATGTTAGGCGGAAGGAATTCCTAGACAGGGGGGATTTGGTTTGAGATGGGATGTGAGCAGCTGGTAGAATCTCTATCTCACCCCCTCTCTGTGAAGGGAAAGTTTGAAAGGTAAATGAGGATCAAAAACAAAACAAAAAAGACTGCATAGTTTTGATTCCACTTTATGCATCTTTATTCCACTAGCAGACTCTCTTGGCCTCTTTATCTCATTCTTGCAGGTTCTTTTTCATCCCCACTTTCTTCCTTTGTTACTCTTTCTTTCTTTCCATCCTTCTTTCCCCATTTTGTGTTTTTCTCTCTTTTGCTCTGGAACAAAGCCTGCTGAGAATTTTTTTAAAAAGTGCTGGAGGGCTGTACCTGCAACCACTGCCTCAAATTAAGCACTGGGTGTAAACCTGGGATTAAGGTCTGCAGATCCCAGATCTCTGCAGCGGGGTTCAACCGCCTGACTTATATTACAAGCTTCTCAAGTGGCTAGCTCACCGGTTTCCCTGAAAATTCTACAACTGGTGCAGATGCCACTTTGAAATGCTGTAAGGTCTTCAAAGATAGAGAACCTAGTGCAGCTGCGTGAAGATGATTTCCCAAATGCTTAAACCAGCATTCATTGAATAAAGGAACATTTTAGCATTTTATATCACACGACATTGCCTTCCAATCTAAGTACAATTTCCCTACAAGACTCTTACATCAGGCAAAACGTGTCAATTGCTTAGCTTTTATGAGGTGGCTATGATGTTTCTGGGCATACAAAATGGGCAGGTCGTTCACAATGCGTGCTTCAAAGTATGGGACATATGGAGAAACTATATTGTTTATAAGGCTGGCTCAGGTTCACGGTATGTTGCTTAGAATTACGTTTGGATGCAGAGCAGAACATAGTCATTCATTCATTAGCTTTATTTCGGTAAGTATAAATACCATAAAAGCACATCACATTTGACAATTTCATAATTAAAAAAAGAAACAACAGGCTACATAATAGACAGTTTTAGTTGTAAAAGGTTAAAAAAGAAAAAGGAAGTGTTTGGACATAAGCATTTCCCTACTGTAAAATCACACCTTATTATGGATTTGCGTAAAAACACATAGTAGGTATTAAAAATCAAATACAGGCCTGGCCAAACATATCAGATAAAAAATAACATTTCTATTTAAAAGTATAAAAGTATCTAAACAGAACAAAATAAAAACGGCGGAGGGCAGATGCGTCTAGGCCAATTAAAATAGTAAGTGCATGCAAAGATAGGTTCATCAATGACTGGTTCCCACATCCATTGTTAACTTTTCCTCTATTTTTTTGAGCGTGTTCAATCTAATATGCCAGATTGAATCTAGATATTTTGCCAAGCAGCAAACCACTAAAACAGATGAGTCAGATTTGAAGATTCTCAGAGCTAGCGAACAATTTTTAAAACCCATTTTCCTGCATAAAGGAATAATCCAGCGGACTCTTTGTTTGTGGTATGCGGGGCATTGGAAGAGGATGTGGGTTATAGATTCTTCTCTGGCACAGCCCATCGGACACATCTTAGAAGTGCAGCTGGAGTTAGACCATTTGTATGTAAGGGTACGCAAAGGAAGAGAGCCCACCCTAAATCTACGTATACACACCATTTAATTTTTGGGCTGATGTCGTTGGACATCAAATTAGCTAGCCCACATCTATAGGGGGTGAGAAAATCTGATGACCATAAACGAATCCAATATAATAGGGGCCTGAGTGCGGCGATCTGGCTGATGGAGGGCAGGGTTTAGGTCCATTCGTATTGGGAGCAATGGGGTGCTGGAAGGAACTCTTAGCAACGACCTTAAGAAGGAGTTTTCCACCTTTGTCAGATCATCTAAGCTACAGTGGCCCCACAGTTCGGCTCCATAGATTGCCCCCCCTCTTGCTTGTAGTTTGTAGATTTCAACGGCGGGCGTCATGGCAAAGCTAGGAGATCTAGCTGCGAATCTTATAATGCCACTCGCTCGCTGTTTCAATCGTAGGGTGGCCTTCTGGATATGGCACTGCCACTTATGCGAGTCTTCTAATTTCAAGCCTAGATAATCAAAGTTGCTGACTCTTTCCAGCGCAGCACCCTCTAAATAGATCGGTCGTCGCATCCTGCCTTTTTTATCCCCAAACACCATACACTTAGTTTTTGATCGATTAATTTCGAGGCCATGGTCATTACAAAAATCCATGAATCTCGAGAGCAAAGTTGAGAGACCTGTGGCTGTTTGAGATATCAGCAGGGTGTCATCGGCAAATAGGAGGCAGGGGATCTTCTGCCCTCCTAGTTTGGGGGAATCGTTGGAACATTCCATGAGATAAGGAATACATGCGTTTATAAAGAGGAGGAATAAGGTAGGGGCAAGCACGCAGCCTTGTCTTACACCACGAGCAGTGAGAAATTTTTCGGTTAATTCGCCTTGGGGGCCCCATCTAATTCTTCCATAATTACCAGTATAGAGATCTCTGATAATGTTTAAAATAGGGCGAGGGACTCCTGTTTTAGACAAGACTTCCCACAGTTTGTGGCGGGGTACTAGATCAAAGGCCGATTTTAGGTCAACGAATGCTACATATAGATGACCTAAGTCTACGTCGACGACTTTCCATTTGATAGAAATAAAACAAAATATCTGATCTATTGTGCTAATTTTTTCTCTGAAACCCGCTTGAAGGTGGTTTAGGATTTGATTTTCTACTGTCCATTTGTTCAGCCTGCTCAGCAACTGGTGACAGAAGATTTTTTGGAGGTTGTCGAGGAGGCTGATAGGTCTATAATTTCCTGGGATGTTCCTCTCTCCTTTCTTGTGTATAGGCACAATAATTGCCTCTTTCCAAGAATCAGGATAAATTCTGGTAGTCAAAATGGCATTAGAGAGCCTATTGATATATGAGCCCCAGGTGCTCTGGTCCACTTTAAACATGTCAGAGGGGATCCCATCCGACCCAGGGGCTTTCGCTGCTTTCTGAGCAGTGATGGCCAGCGCAGTTTCGTTCAATGAAAAGGGAGGCAAGGAGGGCGTGGGCTCACCCAGAGTTGTTGGCTCCCCCAAGGTTATGTCAGGAATGTAACTGGCTAGAGAAGGGCCGTACAGTTCCTTAAAATAAGAGAGCCAAGTGTCAGGAGAAATATGAGACTCCAGATAAGGTGCTCGGTTCTGGTCACCGCAAGAGACTAGAAGCCAGAACCGTTTGGAGTCGTGGACTATAGCTGCCTCAAGAAGATTGCTCCAGAGCCCCTCTTCGTACTCGAGTTTGCTTTTGTTACATGTAGAAGCATAGTGACGTCTAGCATTGAAAATACCTGGTCTATCCTTTGCCCTTAACACGTTGACCAAAGTATTTTTAGCCTCCCTACACCTCTTGTTGAACCATTTGGAATGAGGTTGGATACAAGAGATAGTCGATGGCCTAGGGCATTTAGTAAACAGCTCTTTCAAGGTAGCAAAGAGGTCCAGGTGGAGAGGCAGTACTTCGGTTGGGGCAAGAGTAAGGTTGTCGTCAAATAGCTGATGGGAAGAAGTTAAGGCACACAATTTTCCTCGAAGCTTATTTGATTGCACAAAGGAGTCCCATCTGACCGTACGCCTATTACTAGTCAACACCATAGCAATAGAGGAAATAGGAGGGAGAACAACTCCTGCTAAGAGAGGTCTCTTATACGTAATCTGGAGAGGTGCATGATCGCTAGTATGAGGGTTACCCACTTCCACATCTAGTATATGGTGCCAAACTCTTAGATCGAAAAAAATATAATCCAGTTTATTGCTGTATGAGCCCCTAAAAAAAGTTGGTCTGGCAGGAGTGTCAGCTGGGAAGCGGCCATTACCAAAACGGAGGCCGTGGGATATCATAAGGTCTACTATCTGTGTAGCCCTAGCACACGGTTTATATGAGTTTCGCTGGATGGAGTGAGGAGTCAGAAGGGAAGGGATGTTCCATACACTATCTTCAAGCTGCATGGCCTCTATGTGGTCTACATTAAGTTCAAGTTGAACATTAAAGTCTCCTGCTATTATAATATGGTATTTAAGACGGAGGTCTGAGATTAAGGTATTCAATAGCTCGATAGTGGAAGAGCGGTGGTTGGAAGGTCCCGACCTGCTGTAGATGTTTATACAAAGAACAGGAGAGCCTGAGGCTGGGTGGATGGCAACAGCCAAAATGTCATAAGAATCCACGTATATCTCCTTTATACCTCCCACCTCTGTAGTTTTTACCCATGTGGTTAGTCCCCCTGCCGCCCTACCTGCTGGAGATGGCTTAGCAGGTTTAAAAAAGGAACTAAACCCTTGTTTGTACGTGCAATGTATTGCCTATGTTTCCTGGAACATACAGACATTAACATTTTCAACAAATGCCCCCCACTCAATATCGACGAGTTTGCCATTAATGCCAGCCACATTCCAGGACAGAAGTTTTGCTGTATCCTGGGCGGTAGAATTGCTTGAGTTCATAATGGTATCAGCTGGAAGATAGCTGTCAGCAAAATTCGCCTTAGATGAGTTTGTGGCTTTATTAATAGTTCCAGGTTGTAAATCCGGTGGAGGAGAAACGCCCGGGCTAAATGGATTAGATGGAAAGTTCGTAGCCGCTGAGTCTGGACTGGAAATGGAAGTGCAAGGGTTGGTAGAACATAGTCAGTCAATGTCCGAGGTAACCCCCTGGAGATCGGGTTCGTGTACTATTTGGGCCCTTGGGACAGGACCGGGGCTGTTCATAGGAGCCAAATCGAATAGTGGATCTCTCTGAGCCTGGTGGCCTAGTGGTCTTAGATCTTGAATATTTGTAGAGTGGTTCGGGACCGAATTGACTGATGTAGTGGAAGAATTCGGCCACGTGTGCCTGACAGTAGGACAGCTAGCTGAAAGAAAAATTTCTGAGGGCTTCCTACTTGTAGTCCGCGCTTCCATTTCCAGAAGGCCTGATACCAAATGGGAATTTTTGAGATTAAGCATTATAGTGTCACTGCGACCAGGAAGACCAGAGGAACCATTGGATCGTTCGACAGATAAAATGTCGTCATGAATGATTGAGCCACAGCCCCTAACATGTCTCAACCAATGCGAGACCTTGTTGGCTAGTGAAGCTTTGTCTTCTCTCATGTTTGGAGGCAAAGGTGGAACATTGCACATATATATATAGTTGTTATTATTTAGATTGGAATTGTGGCAGGAAGCTTTGGTGGTGTCCCATTTGAAGGGAACATTAGAGAGAAAGGGAGTAGTTCTTCCGAGAAAGGGCATGGGCTGTTTATCAGGACACTGGTCTTCTGTAGGGCCTGCTGCGCAAGCTGGCGGTGGGGGGGGGGGGCCAGTTGATAGGACTCCTTTTACAGGTGGATGTTTAGTTGACAAAAGATTTAGCTTAGGCTCGCTAATAGGGAGAGAATGTTTATTTTTTAGAAGAGTAGTGATTTCAAGCAGTAATGATCTCAACTCATCAACTTCAGTCTTAAGACTACACACCAGTGCTAACAGATCATTTTGTAGAGGAGCACTCTCTGTGCGTGGCGAAGTTGGGGAGAATGGTTGCTGATTATCCAGGTCATTGGGTGCCAGAGGAGAAAAACGGTTGGAGCATGGAATTATAGGGTGTATTGTGTAGGCTCTTGGTGCTTCCGAGTCAGAGTGGGGTACATGAAGTGCAATGGGGTCTTGGCAGACCAACGGCTGGTGGGATGGCTGGTGAGATAAAACAACAGATTGTGAATTGGCGGCAATATGTGAGCTGGGTGTTAGAAATGGAATAAGAGTACCAGATTTTAGCTCCTTTCGTTTAGTCCTCTCCTTGTTGTTTAAGATCTGTTCTACCTCTTCTATTAGATCGTCTATTTCCTTGGCAACACAGTTGGTGTGGGGTAACGTAGCCTTATAGGTTTTGGGTATTTTGGATTTAACAGAGCCTACTGCTGGGCTATCTTTTGCCTTGCGCTTCCCCATGGGAGGTTGATACTATAACACAATGTAAAGGAGGTTTTTGGGTACTTCCCTGTACAAAGTAGGCTGAGGCCGTGCCTTAGAGCCCAGAGGGGGGGCCCAGCCCGGCCTCCTTCGGCCTCTGACGGGCACGGACGGGCATGCCCTTGGCCCGGGCTTCGCCCGGGCGCGCCCGCGCGCGTCCCGCGAGCGGGAGCGCAATGAAGAAATTTAAAGGGCTCCTGCCCTATGCCTCCGGTGCTCGGCCCCAGGTGCAGAGAGTCAAGCAGCGCGTCCCGCGTCCCCGCGAGCGGGAGCGCAATGAAGAAATTTAAAGGGCTCCTGCCCTATGCCTCCGGTGCTCGGCCCCAGGTGCAGAGAGTCAAGCAGCGCGTCCCGCGTCCCCGCGAGCGGGAGCGCAATGAAGAAATTTAAAGGGCTCCTGCCCTATGCTTCCGGTGCTCGGCCCCAGGTGCAGAGAGTCAAGCAGCGCGTCCCGCATCCCGCGAGCGGGAGCGCAATGAAGAAATTTAAAGGGCTCCTGCCCTATGCCTCCGGTGCTCGGTCCCAGGTGCAGAGAGTCAAGCAGCGCGTCCCGCGTCAGAACATAGTCACTTCTGGCCTAATGGTCAAGGTCTTGTGCTGTCAAGCAGTAGGCTGAAGGGTCAAATCCTAGCATCACTTGGCAGTGTGTTTGTTTACTTACTAGTGTTTTGACTGTTAAACCTTCCTAGTGATGGAACATTCACATTTCTTTCCAATCACAGGCTTGGGTTGACTGTCATAGCTATGTCTAGAAGTATCACAGTAAGGAGTCACCAATGGCCTAAAGGTTAAGGTCACAGACCCTCACACTGAAAGTTGAGGGTTCTACTTCTTTAATTTCTTCTAAACTTCAAAAGTTTAAGGTTCATACTGAAAGATGATCTCACTCTTTTTAATTGACAAGTACATCTCTCTCTCTCAATTTCTCTTTTTCTATCTCTTTCTCTCACTCAGACCCTTACGCACCCACTCACAGACCCACTCAGACACTCACGTACTCACTCACAGACCAACTCAGACTCACAGACCCACTGAAACCTTCACACACCCACTCACAGACCCATGCAGACACTGACATAACAACTAAGACACTGATGCACCAACTCTCACACCCAAACAGACACTCTTGCAGCCACTCTCATCCCCAGATACACCCTCTCACACCTATTCTCACACCCAGAGAGACAGGCCAACTCCTGCACGCACAGCCAAAGGGCTGTGCTTAGCATGGGATTGGGTGGTTAGGGGCATTGACTGCAGGATCTGGACGCAAGATTGGGTGCTTATAGGTGGTTGCGAGTCGGTGATTGGATTCACGTATAGCATACTGAAAGGTGATTGCACTCTTTAATTTACAAAATCATTTTTCTTTTCACTTTGTCTAGAAATATCTCATTCTAAGTATATCATTCATCAAAGCCTGAATCGCTCTCTCTCTCTCTCAATCTCTCACTTTCACTCTCTCTCTCGTTTTCTCAGGGTTTGGTGGTTAGGGGGATTGGCTGCAGATACTGGCCACTGGCCAGGTCCTGCGGCCAACCCCCAAGCGCACAGCCAAAGGCCATACGTGGTGCAATGTTGGGTGGGTATAAGGGGTTGGTCACAGGGCCTGCCCACAGGCGGTGGTTGGATTAACGTATAGTTATGAAAATTACTTTATGTTAAAAAAAAATAGAAATTCACTGAAAAAAACAAAGGTTACAAGGACATTATAGTTAGGACACAGAATTAAAAATCCCATAGAAATTCACTTATAAAACCAAAGATTACAGGGACATTACAGTTAGGCTCACATTTTAAATGTACCAGACCATAGAAATTCACCTGTTATAGTTAGAGTTATCTCAAGTAACTATAACTCGTCTCCTAAGGTAACTTTAACTCGTGCAATCACCATATACTCCTAATTATCCCACAAATTACGGCACTTAGGACATCTTTGATAACATTATTGATAATATCAATGTAATATTTGCAGTAACATTTTTGATGAAAAAACTGTGCAAACACGATACTACTGTATGGCAGGCAAAGAGATAAGCTTTCTTTTGTGGAACGTCAACAGCCTAAGATTTAAAAAGAGACAAAGGATAATTCTGTGTAATCTTAAGGAGAGCGGGGCTCAGGTTGTGGTTCTGCAGGAGACCCATTTAAAACTGTCTGAGGGTAGAAGTGTCTTCTTGAAGTGCAGATGGACTGAGAGCTATGTCGCCTCGGATCAGGGGGAATTTTATAAGGGGGTTGCTATCTTGGTGAGGAAAGCACCGTGTCAGGAGATTCTGGCCTCAAAAACACAGTGTACCGGCAGATGGGTAGTTTGTGACACGAGATGCCAGGATAATTAATTCATATGTGCTGGCTTTTACGGTCCAAACACGGATGATCTCTCTCCTCTCTGGAGTGAAATCTGATAGAGTACCCACTGCTGGTGATACTGATGGGTGATTTCAATACTTTGATGGATCCCATCTTCAATAGATCCATGAGGAGGGACTGTGCCAATACCCCCAGGACTAGGCAAGCACTAAAGAGCATGTTGCAGGATTTAGGGCTGAGTGACATGTGGCAACATGTGATGGAGCAGACCAGGGGATACATGTTTCATAGTAAGAAATATGGTCACTTTTCCAGGCTGGACTATTTCTTTGTTGACAATCACATAATTGACAAGATTCAAGGAATTTCTCATCAATCAGGATTTCTCATCAATCAGAATTTGTAAAGGTTGGCTAATCACCCAATAAGGTATCCAGCCACTTGCAGGTCCCAGAGGCTTATTCGAACAGCCAGGTCTTGAGGGCCATTTGGAATTCCAGAAGTGGGGTGATGGTCCGGAGTTGCGTGGGGAGGATGTTCCAGGTTTTTGCTGCCATGCGAGAGAAGAAGCGTCCTCCACTTCTGCTTCAGTAGATGTGGGGAGTATGGGCAAGTGAAAGGGAGGCAGAGCGTAGTCTTCTTGACAATTGGTGGAAGTTCACGTGGTGGTTAATGTTCGCGGGTCTTTGGTCCTATAGAGCCTTGAGTAAGTGGGTCAGCAGCTTGAAATGGCATCTCTTCTGTACGGGGGCCTGTGGATTTGCCTGAGGTGGGATGTGATGTGGGTTAGTCGGGGAAGGCCGAGGATGAGTCTGGCTGTGGCATTATGTATGGTCTGAAGTCTCTGTAGGAGGTGTGTGGCGATTGCTATGTAGAGGGCATTGAGGTAGTCCAGTCAGCTGATGATGGGGGCCTGTGTCACGGTGCATCTTGTGTGTAGGGGTAGCCACTTGAAGATCTTACATAGCATGTGCAAAGTGAGGAAGTAGGCAGAGGAGATGGCGTTGATCTGTGATTTCATGGTGAGCTTGTTGTCAATGATGATTCTGAGGTTTTCCAGCATGGTTGGAGTGATTGGGTGCGAGTTCTAGGTATGATGGCCGCCAGGAGTCGTTCTATGTGTTGCTGCTATAGCAAAAGATCAGTACTTCCATTCTGTCTGTGTTCAGCTGCACTTGTCAAGGATCTGTGGAAGTCAGTTCTGGTGGTGGAGAGGTCACCAGTGAGTGAGAAGATGAGTTGGGTGTCATCTGCATAGGCAATTATGTTGAGACCGTCTACCCGGGCATATCTCTGGTCATGCAGCTGTGTGCATTACTGTTGAATATCCGGCACGAAGGCAGAAGGTTAGATGGACAGTTAACCGTGCCATTTTGCAAGATTATGAAAATGTTATAAAGCTGGAGAAGGCTAGCAGGGACTTTTTTTTAAGGATAATAAAGGGTTTGCCTCCCCTGCACTAGTTTGGGATACTTTCAAAGGTTTTTGCAGAAGGAGGTGCACAGTCTGGCTTGTCGGAAGCATAGACTAGAAAAGGTAGCCCAGGTAGCCATGGAACAAGAAATTGAGGCACTCAAAAGTATCCTGTAAGAATATGGGGATGGAGATGGGCAAGAGCAAAGGCAAAACCCTCTTCAGAATAAAGCTGTGATTGAAAAGAAATTGGATGAGGCCCAGCTAAATTTCAAACTTATGCTGGAAAAAAGTGTAGGGGGAGATGGCTAGCCAAGAGCTCCAATTTATTTGAAGATGGGGAGAGAGCAAGGGCACTCTTGGCCTGGAAAGCAAAATCGGAAAGATCTAGGAATATCATCAAGGAGCTCATTATTAACCCACTGGGAAATAACTGTAAGAAATTGGAGGAAATGCAGGAGTACTTGGTCGCCATGTTTGCTGCACTATTTACTGAGGAGGTCCATCTTGTCATGCAAGATATCAGTAACTGGTTAAAGGGCAGGGATCTTCCTTGTCTTACATAGATGGGAAGAGAGGTAATAGGGGCGCGGATCACCGATAATGAAACTCTAAGTTTGCTAAGCACAGGAAGACTTTGGGGCCAGATGCTATTCCCTCAGAGCTTCATAAGAGTCTAAAAGAGGTGATTGTTCCAATGTTGGAGGAACTGTTTAATACTATATATCTTGACAATGGGCAAATACCGCAGACGTGGAAGGAAGCTATGTTAGTTTTGTTATTGAAACCGGCTAAGGATCCCAAAAAGGTGGACTCTCACCGGCCAATCTCTCTTTTAAATGCCAATTATAAGGTCTTTGCTAGCATCTTAGCTGGCAGACTCTCCCAAATAGCACCCCAGCTGATACATCAGGATCAGAAGGGGTTTGTCTCTAAGCTCCAAATTCACGCGCTAACGCAGCAGTTAATTGGTTGTATCAATCTGGCCACCAACAGGTCGACTCCCTTGGCAGTTGCTACCATTGACGCTGCCAAGGATTTCGACAGGGTCTGTTGGGTTTTCCTGTGGGAGTGGTTGATGGAATTAGGTTTTAACCCATGTTTTAATTCCACTCTATGGAATCTATACACCAACTCAACAGCCAGAATACTGTTTACAGTGAGTTAACCGAGAGTTTTCCGATCTCCCGTATTACGAGGCAGGGGTGCCACTTTTCCCCCCTCCTGTTCGATTTATAGATTGGACCATTTGCCCATATCTTTAGAAGGGACAAACAAGTAATTCCCTTCACCACAAAACAATTGATGGTTAAAGTTGCATTTTATGCCGATGATCTAATTATTCTTACATTCGAGAATGATTTGAGCCTATTTGGACTATCCCATGGGTAGAAGAACTGGCAGGGGAGTTTGGTGCCTTTTCAGGGTATTTGGTGAACACTGCAAAATAAGAAATTATGTGTTGGAGTGTAGATAAATGGGAAAGAGTAGTCCCAGAATGGAAATACTTGGGTATTACATTTGTCCAGTCACTTTGAGCAGTACTGGCACTTAATCTATCGAGAGTGGCAAAAGAGATAGATTGCTACTATGTCGGTGGAGGAATCTGCCATTGACGATCTACGATATAGCAAACTTAATTAAAATGACAATCCTCCCTAAGCTAAAGTATCTTGTTAACTGCATCCACCTTTAACTACCTAGGAAACACATTGTCAAGATAGAAGGGAAGACTATAGGTTTTCTGTAGGAAAATGGAGGAGCCAGGCTCTCCGGGAAAAAACTGACATGGAGGCTGTTGGGAGGGGGGTTGGCTCTCCAGGATTTAAATTTGTACCATGAGGCTTTGCAATTTAAGAACAGTAGGGCACTCTTGGGGGCCCCGGATGACTCAACTAGGGGGGAGATCCCTTTGGAAATAAATGGTGGGGAGGGAGAATCAAGATTCATATATAAATTCGGGGCACCAAAGTTCTTCAAAAAAGTCCATCTGAAAATCCTGAGTGCAGCCCTTAGACTATGTTATAGAGTTAGGAAGTTAATTGATATAGGTTACTATACTAGCTATGCACCTGTGTGGGATACCTTGGGTACTCCCAAATGTTTACAGGATGGGCTGAGTCTCCCCCTGTGCAGGTGTTGGGTTATTAAGCTGTGGGGATTTGACTATGGAGCAAGGGCTGATATTGTGGGAAGTGTTGAAGGAAAAAACCAAGGGGCTATTGTCTAGATTCAAAAACCTGCTACTTTCCTCCTGGTATGCTAGTGCTAGGCAGGGAATCTGTGGGGAAGGGGAAGCAGAATCACTTATGCAGAGACCAAGTACTATTAACAAGAACGTTTTGCTATGGTACAGGAAATATCTGGATACAGAGGACAATGCATTAGCTGCACCAGGACTGGCATGGGAAGGGATTGTGCAGGAATTTGAGCTCCCAATGTGATGGCAAACCTCACTGTGACTACTGTACTCCATGTGTAAACCAGCCAGCTTAAAGAGATTTTTTTTTTTTTACTATCAACGGGCTTTATTGAACTCAGCAGAAGCTTGCAAAGCTTGCACACAATATTAGGTTGTAGGTGACGTGATCTCCTGCGGGCAAATGACAAACATATGTTTTTATCATGTCCTGTGCTTAGTGGGTATTGGAGTACGGTGGGTAAAATCGTCACTGAGATCCTGGGACAAGCAGAGACCAGCTTTGGTGCTGAAGGAAGTGGACTCCAAGGCAGGTGTCATCCTTAAAAGGGCGCAGCAGTCCCTGCTATTTTGCATGCTGTTGCTGGCTAGAAGGGAGATCAGTGCTCCCCTGAGGAGTGGCTTAAGGCTCAGCAGTGGACTAGTAAAATGGATACGGCAAGCCCCTTAGGCAGGGCAGAAAATATATGGGCAGATTACTTTTGATGGCAATGTGTGTTGGTAACGGAATATTAATGGTCCTGTGATTGTACCATCATGCCCAGGTTTGATGGGCCTGGTGCCCCGGCTTGGGGTGGCTGGTGCTACTGCTAATCGCATCCGGTACTGCTAATGGCATGCATGTTTATGACATGCTGCCTGGGATTGAGACAGCTATGCTATTAGGAGGAGTTTTTTTTTTTTTTTAATACCATAAGGTTCAGTGATGTGTGGAGTTTTGGGGCTATGAATGGATTTTAGTGTTCAGGAATGGGTGGTGTAAGCCTTCAGGGGTAGGTGGAGTTTATATGTAAATACGGTTTTCAGAGTCCAGGGATGGGGACATTTAAGAATGGTGAGGGCTTTATGGGTCAGGGGTCATGAATTGGTGGCTTTCAGGGGCAGTGAAGGTTTTTTAGGATTTAGTGATAAACGGAGTTTAGAGGTGGTGAGGGGTTTTAAGTGATTAAGGATGGGTAGGGTTTTGATGTAGAAAAGGTTTTCGGGTTCAGGAATGGGTGGATTTAAGAGGTAGTGAGGGGGGTTTTAAGTTTAGAGATGGATAGAGTTTATGAGTAGAAAAGGCTTTAATGGTTCAGGGATGTGTTTAGTTTAGGGGTGAGAGACGGGTGGAGTTTAGATATAGTGAGGGGTTGTTATGGCTCAGGGATGGGTGAAGTTTAGGGTCAGAAAGGGCTTTTAGGGTTCATGGATCGATGGAGTTTAGGGATCAGTGACGGGTGTACCCTATGCAGTGTGGTTTCAGTTAATTAAAAGCATCTGAGGTAATTATTTGACAATTAAAAAGATATAAATCTGAAATAATATCCCCTGATATAAAGGGCTAAAATAAATAAGTTCAACAAAATGTTTCTGAAACTAATACCTGCAACCATTTCATTTACACCTTAAAAATAAGATGCAGAGGCCAATCTCGGAAAAAAAAAAACACATTCTATTAATTTGTTTCTATGAAATGGTAGATGCCATTTGTCCTGAAAATGTCCATCAAACAGTTTAGATTAAATGTTTTTTTAGTAATGGTATTCCAGTAAATCATTTATCTATGAAATCACATACAATCCCACATACTGTGCTTCCAAAAAGAATTCTGTCAGGATCCACTGACAATTATTGGGTTTATGCTAGTTTATACTCTTCAAATGAGGGCAGAGACAGGCTAAGCCTCAGGTGTGCTAGCTATCTACGTAAGCACTCATTTTGTTCTTACCAGTAAGGAAATCAAAACTGATTTATCATTTCTGCAGGCAATGTTGGTTTGTCCTAGAACTAGTTGGAAAACATTCGGTACTACTGCATATGATATATGGTTACATTCACCACATTCCAAATGAGTCAAGAGTCAATTAAATAAAATGTGAGGTCAAATCCTGACATGATGGCTCTCAAGTTAATACTAACAGGTGATTTCACTTCTGACCTTTTTATAGTAGTTCATGCGAAGATTGACTTCTGGAATAAGATTTAGTCTGTGGTGTCCCAAAAGCAAATGCACAGCAACGGAGGCTGGATAAAATACATTCTTCAAATCCTGCAAAGGTTTGGATTATTCACTAACTGGCCGCTGTCAGTCTGATGACCCGGCAATATACACGCATGTACCTAAATACAGAACTGCAGTTTTGAATTATACACCAGTCTCACTATCATAGTTCGAACATGCAAGAGACATTCGAATTACTGAAAGAGTAGGAAGTGATTGTTTCTTACAGCAACTGGTCTAGGAGGCTCCTCTTGGCAGGGTTATGCCAGTATATTAGTTGGGTAAATTGTCAAGCCATCAGAGCTGGTGAGAAACAAAATGGACTTCAAGGATGTCTAGAAACATATAGTATTGACAAATGTTGCCATGGTTGAATCCCTACAACAAACCCTTACAATGAACGTGCCCTGTAGTCCATAGTCATTGATTCATTATTGAGTCACCTAGTCCAGGATAAAACTGGAGTATGGGATTTGATTAGCCTACTGTCTCACAATAAATGTGTTAAGGTCATCTTAAGGACTCAAAAAGCCACCAGACCTAAGAATGATGCATCAGCTAAATTTAAAGGCTGATAAGGTTGATGGACCTAATTTTAATATCCTTAGAATAATGCACTGGGACTACAAGCAGAACGCTGCAGCTATCTTTATAAAAAACACAAAATAAAAATAAACGGAAAGGACTGCAAGTAAAAACAATAACAAATTTTGGTCCTACATAAACTAATTTTATGGGAAGATATTTAAATCAGGTGGTAATATTGCACCAGGAGAACTCTGGGAAAACATGTTGATTTGCGGTATTGGTCAGAGCATAATGTAAATTCATATGAGTTAATAAAGGCTGAATGCAAAAATCTATAATTTCGTTCCTGGGATTCAGATTCCTAATGTTACCCAAGGCCATTTCTTTAAATCAACCTGAGAAGATAGCAGTAAAACCTGTTATGCAGTTGAATCAAATCACTGATGCTATGCAAGATCAAATGGGGAACCAGGCCCAAACCACATATCTGCTCTTGTGTTTTTATTTTGGTATGCCTTCTGACCAAAAAATGTTTGCCATTAATCACTGCATCATTTGCTCTCTGCACTAAATGGACCGGTGGATGATGCTTGTAATTATTATATGAAACACTTCTGGAAGTAGATAAAAGATGTTATTGTGTTACTAAAGGATCTAACTGAGTGGGCGAATGACAATAACCTTCTATCATGGTACCCCACGGGTAGCGTTGGAAAAGCAGCCCTGTAGATAATGTATTTTCACTTTCACTGTTGACAAATTGACATGTTCAATCAGGTAGCTATTAGCTGTATACCTATTTTATCAATGTCAGGAAGGCTTTCAATTGAATCAATAAATACAGACTTTGTAGAAAACTGACTCTCTGTGGAATTGATCAAGTAGGACCATTCGGGCATCGAACGGTGATAGACAGAGGTGACATTTGGAGACAACGAATCCCGTTCTACACAAATACACAATGAGAGAAAATTGAAAGAGAGGGACATTCTCAAATCCCTTCTATTCAATTTGTACATAGCTGACAACGGCAGTTCCCTATTTAACAGATGGGCTTGCCTACTGAAATTAGGAGGCGTGACAATCTCTGAACTCCAATACACCGAAGACGCTGTCACCCTGGACAGAGCTAGTGCAGGGCTACAGTATACATTAATGGGCCTTGAGAAATATTGCTATGATAATCACTTTGCAATGAATACTACAAAGTCAAATGTGTTCGTGTTTGTCAGGTAGACTGTTCGCAAGGGAAAATATGAATGGTGACGAAATCATGAAGACAGCATCGTATAAGTACGTGAGGAAGAGTTTCAAGACAGAGCTGCTTATTACATCTAACTTCATAGAAATCTTAAGCGAATATCTTGGTATGTGCTCTGATACCGCAAGCAAGGAAATTAACTGGGACTTTTTGGATGTTATTAGAGCAAAATGTATGCCCTTTGTTAATGTATGGATCCAAGGTTTTAAAAGCAAACGTAAGGAAAGTTCTGGATTTAAGCCAATGCAACCTATTTAGAAGGTTGTTGAATAGCCCTTCCTGGACCCCAGACACAGGCTCAGATCACCTAGAATTTTGTTCAGTCAAGCAAATGACACAGCAGGCTGCACATACATTATGTTTCTGGTAAAACTTTTAAAATTATGAGATTGATACATCATAAGTGTCACTGGGCCAGATGTACAAAGCCATTTAGTATTTATTTATGGTCCGAATCACTATTTTGGGCCTTTAAGAAATGCTAAATGGGCTTTTCAGATGTACAAAGTCTTTTGGGGAATCGCAAATTGTGATTTCTTCCCAGTATGTGTGCTCTACATGTGCACCACAATTTTTGGGGTGCCTCATGGAGGGCATTTTGCCCATAGTCATCCTTGGTTTTGCATTTCCAAAAAAACAATTACATAATAGGAAATCGCTATTTTGGAAATGCAAAATCAGCCCATTGTAACAAATGGCATGGGATTTCTTAAGTGTGATTTCCTAATGGCGATCCCTATTTTGTAGGAATCGCTATTAAGAAATTGGTATTTTATTAGATACTATTTTACATTTCACAAATAGTGAATTTTTTGTAGTCGCTATTTAGGAAATGCAAAACTGCATCTACGTACATCTGGCGCACTGTGGCTAGAGAAATAAAATTAAGAATAGCCAGTATACTGCTTTCTTAAGTGTGATGGACTTTCAAATGCATGAAACCTGGGAGACATTGCGGTCCCGGGTCCAGTTTAACATTATTTAAACAAATGATGTGTGCCAAAAATCTAACAAAATCGACTTTAAAGCCTATTCAACACTAAATTATGTTGGCTTAGACTTAAAGTCATAAAATATGGGTGCTATACAATGATATTTGACTGATCCTTTCCCACAGCAATTCCAAAGCAAGTGTGCCGGATACGATTTGGTCTCTTTGGTATTGGCGAAATTCAACAACTACTTGATTGACCAAGTGCTGCAGATTTTGTGGCTACACGCCTGACAGTTTAGAGCACATTTTATGATGTTGCCCCAGCCTATTGAAAGAACGGGCAACATTTTTTGTAATTGTTTTTTTAAATTAATTTATTAATTTAAAAAACAAAATAACATTACAATTCATTACAATTCATTAGAAAATGTTCCAATGATGATGCTGACGCTATTAGTTGCAACTTAAAAAGTGCTGATATACTCCTAGGTAGAGGTCTGGTAGCATTCTTGAAAGCAGTGACTGTAGGAAAGTACCATCTTTCTTGGCATGTTACCCCCATTCTTACATGTATGTCAATAAGTTTTTGCCTGTCTCACTGGGATCCTGCTAACCAGGACCCCAGTGCTCATAGTATGTGGCCTGAATGTGTATACCTGTGTAGTGCCTAACTGTGTCACTGAGGCTCTGCTAATCAGAACCTCAGTGCTCACGCTTTCTCTGCCTTTACATTTGTCACTATAGGATAGTGACCACTTTTACCAATTTCAATTGGCACACTGGAACGCCCTTATAATTCCCTAGTATATGGTACCTAGGTGCCCGGGGTATTGGGGTTACAGGAGATCCCTATGGGCTGCAGCATTTCTTTTGCCACCCACAAGGAGCTCAGACAAACCTTTACACAGGACTGCCATTGCAGCCTGAGTGAAATAACGCACATGTTATTTCACAGCCATTTTCGCTGCACTTAAGTAAGTTATAAGTCACCTATATGTCTAACCTTCACTTGCTGAAGGTTAGGTGCAAAGTTACTAAGTGGGAGGGCGCCCTTGCACTAGCAAAGGTGCCCCCACATAGTTCAGGTCCATTTCCCCGCACTTTGTGAGTGCGGGGACACCATTACATGCATGCACTACAAATAGGTCAATACCTATATGTAGCTTCACAATGGTAACTCCGAATATGGCCATTTAACATGTGTAAGATCATGGAATTGTCCCCCCATGCCAAATCTGGTATTGGGGAGCCAATTCCATGCATCCTGGGGGCTCCACTATGGTACTGCCAAACCAGCTCTCTGGGGTTTTCTCTGCAGCTACCGCTGCTGCCACCCCACAGACAGGGTTCTGCCCTCCTGGGGTCTGGACAGCCCAAGAAGGCAGAACAAAACATTTCCTTTGAGAGCAGGGTGTTATACCCTCTCTCTTTGGAAATAGGTGTTAAAGGCTGGGGAGGGGTAGCCTCTCTCTGCCTCTGGAAATGCTTTGAAAGGCACAGATGGTGCCCTCCTTGCATAAGCCAGTCTACACCGGTTTGGGGAACCCCCAGTCCCTGCTCTGGCGTGAACCTGGCCAAAGGAAAGGGGAGTGACCACTCCGCTCCTCCAGTGTGTCCCAGATCTCTGCCATCTTGTTTCCAGAGGAGTGAGAATACTCTGGAGGCCTCTGAGTGGCCAGTGCCAGCAGGTGACATCAGAGACTCCTTCTGAAAGGTGCTCAACTGACTAGGTGGCCAATCCTCCTCTGAGGGCGATTTAGGGTCTCTCCAGTGGGCTTTTCCTCAGATAATGACTTGCAAGAATCCAGCAGGACTCCTCTGCACTTCTCTCTTTAACTTCTGCCAAGGATCGACTGCTGACTGCTCCAGGATGCCTACAAACTGCAACAAAGTAGCCAGAAGACGACCAACAACATTGTAGTGCCTAATCCTGCCAATTTTCTCGACTGTTTCCTGGTGGTGCATGCTTTGGGGGCTGCCTGCCTTCACCCTGCACTGGAAGCCATGAAGACATCTCCCGTGGGTCGACTGAATCTTCCCCCTGCTTCAGCAGGCACCACACTTCAGCTTCACTGGTACTCTGGGTCCCCTCTCATCCTGATGAGCGTGGCCCCTGGAACACAGGTGGTAGACTCAAGTGACCCAGACTTCCAGTGGTCCAACTGTCCAAATTTGGAGGAGGTAAGTCCTTGCCTCACCTCTCCAGACAGTAATCTTGTGCACTGTATGAACTGCAGCTACAAGGGCTTCTGTGCACATTTATAAGAAATCCTGCATGCCCAGCTGAGCCTAGGTCCCCAGCACTCTGTCCTGCTCAGCTCAGCTCCCTGAGTTGATCTCCAGTGTCATAGGACCTCTCTTTGCAGTGGTGAGACGACCGATGGGTTCAGACTTCTTAAACCCGTGCTTAAGGACTTCTGTGGGTGCTTCCTGCTTGTGCATGGGCTCTCTATGTTGCTGAGGGCCCCCTCTGTCTCCTCTCCCAAGTGGCGATATCCAGGTCCTTCCTGGGCCCGGGCCGCACCCTTTATCTCCAACCGCAACTCTTGCAGCTAGCAAGGCTTGTTTGCGGTATTTTGCCAAGGAAACTACTCTGCATCCTCCAGCACACTGTGGGACAGCTTCTGCTTGAATAAGAACTTCCTACCTACTTCCATTGTTGCAAAACCTGCAGCTTCTTCCAACCAGAGGCAGCCATTTTGCACCTTCATCAGGGGTTTAGTGGGCTCCTGCCCCCCGGACACTTTAGAGACTCTTGGTCCCCTTCCTTTGCAGGTCTTCAGTTCCAGGAGTCCGTCTTCAGTGTTTTGCAGTCTGTTGTGCTACTTGTAAAATCCTTTATCACGACTTTAGTGTGTTTCTGGGGAAATAGTAGTACTTTATGCCTATTTTCCAGGATCTTGGGGTGGGGTATTTTTACACTGTTAGTGTTTTCTTACACTCCCAGCAACCCTCTACACACTACACCAGCCTAGGGGTCCATTTGTGGTTCACATTCCACTTTCTTAGTATATGGCTTGTGTTGCCCCTAGGCCTATTGCATCCTATTGTATTCTACAGTGTTTGCACTACTTTCTGACTGTTTTACTTACCTGATTTGGTTTGTTGTGTATATTTTGTGTATGTTACTTACCTCCTAAGGGAGTATATCCTTTGAGATATTTTTGGCACATTGTCACTAAAATAAAGTACCTTTATTTTTAGTAACTATGAGTATTGTCTTTCTTATGATATAGTACCTATTTGATATAAGTGGTATTGCATGAGCTTTGCATGTCTCCTAGTTCAGCATTGGCTGCTCTGCTATAGCTACCTCTATCAGCCTAAGCCACTAGAACACTACTACACTCTACTAATAAGGGATAACTGGACCTGGCACAAGGTGTAAGTACCTCTGGTACCCACTATAAGTCAGGCCAGCCTCCTACAGTGACTGGTAAGGGCACCGGCGTAATAAATAATGTACAATGAGCTTTTTGTCTGCATCTTATAATTATCATAATGTTGTGCCTGACTCTTAGAGTTATAGATTTTGTATCCAGGTTTGGCATGCAAGATGAACATGCACGTGACTAATACGTTGCTAGGCACAGGGTGCTTGCATGATAAGGATGGAAATATCTAATGATCGTCGCTTTAGATCTTGGTTCATACATGTTTGATTTACATGTTTTTGTACTAAGGGACTACTAACATTGTCTGTATCGCTGAAAGAGTGCACATTAAATCGTTTAATTTACATGCTTTCCTAGGATATCAAAAGCAGAATGCAATGTGCTCTCTATATAATAATATTGCTGTGAAGTTTCTTTTTAATACGGTTTGTGCCATTTTTATCTCTTTTTATGTGTTATATTATGAGTTTATTTTGTAGAAATAAGTTTTACTACAGGAGAAAATAGTATGATGTTGAAACGCACAAATCTGGTATAAATCCCTATATGAATTTTCCACCCTTGGGTCAATTCATAGCAGTAAGTGCTGAGAACATCTCATCGCACCTATGACTGGTGTAGATTTCTGAGACTAATTATGAATCACCTAAAACATGGATAGGCATTTATCTAAGACTCCTAGTTTTCTGACTTTAAAAAAAATGTCAATCCACCCTCAGAGTGTATTGTTGATCAACAAGTGTCTTATAGAATGACTGATTGGGTGGAACAATACTCCACTTTCCTGATCAATCTTTAGTTAATAATTCAAATAAAAATAACTAGGTTATCACAATATGTGGATGTTACCTTCTCCCCACAGAACGCTTCCTTTGTGATACTTAATTTTCCTCCTGGAGATACACTTACATTACATTTCACATATTCAGAATCGTATTTCACTTAGATATTTTTAGGCGCAGTGGGATTAAAAAGAATATTGACAGTTTATTGCATGCAAGGCATCTGCCAAAAATTGCTGTATGTCTCGTCCACTCTAATTAGAGTGAATTCGACACACTCTAAATAATGCCATAAGTGTTTTCCCCAGAAGGACACAATTTTCAGTTACTGGTCCCCAGGTTCCAACATCGGCAATTTAGCCACTAAACCACATTTCCTCCCATTTTAAAGGCCATGATGATTATTGGAGCTTTTAGGTGATCTGTGGAAAATACATTATCGCTGTTCCTCTGAAGAATGCACTTTAGTGATGACTTGAATAGCACTGACGCTGTCACAGAAAGAGTGACAAAAACACAAAAAAGTAAGGCCATGTCGATGCCATAACATGTACACTGAAATCAACTGTTATTAAAAATATAAACAAAACGTCCTTAGCAAAATGATACTTGACTTTATCCACGCGCCGAGTACCACCTCTGCATACTAAAGCGCTCGCTTCCAAACTGATGCTAATCTGCAGCCCAAGTCATTTTCATTGGGTTTTTCCATGCAAGTCTTTCTTCGCTTCCTTCTTGGTTTTACCAAAATAAATGTGTCATAGGATGCGCTAAAATTATTTAGCAAGGCACTTACCACAAATGTAGGGAGGAGTTGGGGACAGAGCAATTTCACATCCGCACTAAACCCATACATTTAAATTCAAAAACTGTATAATTGGTACCCGGGGGCTTTTCTGTGCTAAACAGGGTTTGTTTTTATGCCGCATTTTATTTATCCCTACTCCCAGAAGGCTGCTTCTAGCATCACCCCAGTTGCCGTCTGGCAGGATTCACATCATATAAGGGAAAAAGCGACCCAATTTCAGATAATCACTCAGTAGTGGCGGCATTTGTTGGCTTGATATTCTGTACGCATTATGGAAATTGTATTTTAAAATATGCTGCTCTCAGGGTCTTTTTTTCTGTGTTGGCTCTGAACAGTAGTACGCAGCTGGCCTCGCCAAGAAAGTATCAAGCTGTAACAAAGTGGCCGAGCCAAGATAATATATAATCCATGTGTCTGAACCCTGAAGGGAGGGTTTGAGAGTCTCTGGAAGCCGGAGCATATTGTACAAAAAAAAGAGTGCGGCGCAGCAGCACACCTGGGCCCAAGCTGGCTTCACGTTGCAAGTCGTAAACCTACGCCGGACCACCAGTGCACGCTGTCTGCAAATGCAGCCGACTGCCTCTAAACGTGCCGTGCTGACAGACAGCTCACTTTTAGAACCGCGCAGCCCAACAAGAACGAGCATCGGCAGTTACTCAGAGACAACGAGCAGTTGTCAGTGAGCTGCACAGCAGCGTTAAAACATCTCTCACCGCCAACAGAACTATGGCTCCTGAGTCCGTGGGACCCCAGCTGGGGCGCGGCACAGATGGAGCTCCACAATTGGGGCTCCTTAAAACACGAGGGTAGGGATACTGCCAGCAGTAACTGGAAGCTACCACTGACTTTCATATGTTGTATTGTAATTGTATTTACATAGCGTTTTCTACCCCTGACGAGGGCTTTATGGCAGAGAGCATATGACTCTAAAATTCTTTTTGAAATTGCCCGCACTCAGTAGCCGCTAGTCAGTGCTTATTATTTTTTTTTTTTTTAAATGACAGGGGCTCAAAGTTTTTTTTTCTAGGAACCCGTCACCAGCGCTGCACTATGCTGCGGTTGCTGCAAGGGAGTAGCCAGAGAAATAAAATACCCTCCACTTTGAAATCTATCCCGAATGATTTTGAGTGAGTGAATGAGTGAGATGACTAAGCCTGGCTATCGTTTGATTCCACCCCCGAGGAAACTGTGAAAACAGTGTGGGTAAATGGTGCCTTTTGCACCTTTATTTTCACTGAATTTGTTCATCTATCCACCTATTCATTCTTCATTCGCCTTGCTTCCTTCATCATCCTCCATTCTCCTCATCCCTCATCAGTCCTTCTAGTAATCCATTCATCACCCTTCCACATTCTTCCTTCTCTCATCCACCCATCCATCCATACTTCTCTTCATCTGCCCTCACTTCTCTCTATCCACCCTTACTTCTGTCCATCAATCCATCATCCCTACTTCTCTCATCCACCCATCTTATCCATCCTTCTTTCCATAATTGTTTTCTTCTCTCTATCATTTCACCAAATCAGCCACCTCTAATCCTACCATCCATCCCTTCCTCCCTCCATCCACACATCCGTCTTCATTCATCCACTTCTCAATCCGTTCATTTCTTCCTTAATTCCTTAAATTCTTTCTTGTTGCATTTTTCACACACCACACAGTTCCATAATGCCTTTGCCGCCAATATCACACTCAAAATGGAAGGAAACATTGCATTTTAAAGGTTTTGATTTAACACAGTCCTCAGTGGAACCCACTCTCTGCTCAAGCTGGTGAAGTGGGAGGTTCCTGACACCCTTCGATTGCTGAATACCATGACTGCCGAGTCGTCATACAACCCCTTGAATCTTTCTTCCGCCGGCGACAATTCCACTCATCTAATATCACTCTTGCAAGATCTCTACCATTCCTCTTTTCTCACTTTGTCACTACTTTACTATCTTCATCCTTCTGTCTTTTTTTTCTGCCTTCCTCTCGCTTCTTCAGGGTCAAAGAGTAAGGATAAAAAATAAGTCCTTGTCTTGAAAAAATGAGTGTGGGTGGGCCCCACCTGCAACCACCACCAGCAACTGAGCACTGACTCAAGCATTCAAGTACATTTGATGAGTTTCAAAACCTTTGTCGTACATCAATGTATGACCGGCAACTTCACTCCTAGGTGCAGGATTGAAATGACTGACAGGTAACATCTTTTTAGTTAGTCCATCCTGCGAGAGAAAATATCCCTTCCAAAGACAGTCAATTTAAGTTCAGACAAAAAAGCTGATAACAATACAGTGAATAATGAACAAATTTGTAAATGTTCCCCAAGTTAGGTAAAATAAAGTTGACCAATCACAGGAGGCATGCTTTTCAATCATTTACTAGACACCACCATCTTGTGAGCAGTGCACAGCTGTCCCGAGCCTTCTACTTTCACCATCATTCAGAAATGTATTTATCGTTCACTGGAGAGACAACATTCCACTGTTGTTTTAGATGGGCTGAAGTATTTAATTATTTACCACTTATTAAGTGAAATCAATACACGAGTCAACCTGAACAGAACTCCGTCTGGCAATTAATAAATATACCTTTCCTGTGCAGCCAAGACTGGTGCAAGAATTTTTGCATTCTTAAATGAAGTGGCCTTTTGACTCCTGACCCAAAGCACAAAGGCCACATGTTAGACCTGAGAAGCTGTGGTAGTGTTTCCCCAAACTTTTTTGCTTTTTCCCTGCAGGTTTTGCTGATTCTCTCTTAGTGGCCTTAGGGCTATGGGCACTTTCCCACTTTAAGTACACTGTGAAAGTGTGCACGCCTTTCTTACATATGTTAGGAAGTGGAGCTTATCTGTGTGTGCGCACTTGCACCTATGCTGTAGGAAAGTACCATCTTGCCTGGCATGTTACCCCCATTTTTCACTGTATATATGTTGTTTTAGTTGTATGTGTCACTGGGACCCTGGTAACCCAGGGCCCCAGTGCTCATAAGTGTGCCTGAATGTGTTACCTGTGTAGTGACTAACTGTCTCACTGAGGCTCTGCTAATCAGAACCTCAGTGGTTATGCTCACTCATTTCTTTCCAAATTGTCACTGACAGGCTAGTGACCATTTTTACCAATTTACATTGGCTTACTGGAACACCCTTATAATTCCCTAGTATATGGTACTGAGGTACCCAGGGTATTGGGGTTCCAGGAGATCCCTATGGGCTGCAGCATTTCTTTTGCCACCCATAGGGAGCTCAGACAATTCTTACACAGGCCTGCCACTGCAGCCTGAGTGAAATAACGTCCACGTTATTTCACAGCCATTTTACACTGCACTTAAGTAACTTATAAGTCACCTATATGTCTAACCTTTACCTGGTAAAGGTTAGGTGCAAAGTTACTTAGTGTGAGGGCACCCTGGCACTAGCCAAGGTGCCCCCACATTGTTCAGAGCCAATTCCCTGAACTTTGTGAGTGCGGGGACACCATTACACGCGTGCACTACATATAGGTCACTACCTATATGTAGCTTCACCATGGTAACTCCGAATATGGCCATGTAACATGTCTATGATCATGGAATTGCCCCCTCTATGCCATCCTGGCATTGTTGGTACAATTCCATGATCCCAGTGGTCTGTAGCACAGACCCTGGTACTGCCAGACTGCCCTTCCTGGGGTTTCACTGCAGCTGCTGCTGCTGCCAACCCCTCAGACAGGCAGCTGCCCTCCTGGGGTCCAGCCAGGCCTGGCCCAGGATGGCAGAACAAAGAACTTCCTCTGAGATAGGGTGTGACACCCTCTCCCTTTGGAAAATGGTGTGAAGGCAGGGGAGGAGTAGCCTCCCCCAGCCTCTGGAAATGCTTTGTTGGGCACAGATGTGCCCAATTCTGCATAAGCCAGTCTACACCGGTTCAGGGACCCCTTAGCCCCTGCTCTGGCGCGAAACTGGACAAAGGAAAGGGGAGTGACCACTCCCCTGACCTGCACCTCCCCTGGGAGGTGTCCAGAGCTCCTCCAGTGTGCTCCAGACCTCTGCCATCTTGGAAACAGAGGTGCTGCTGGCACACTGGACTGCTCTGAGTGGCCAGTGCCACCAGGTGACGTCAGAGACTCCTTGTGATAGGCTCCTTCAGGTGTTAGTAGCCTTTCCTCTCTCCTAGGTAGCCAAACCCTCTTTTCTGACTATTTAGGGTCTCTGTCTCTGGGGAAACTTTAGATAACGAATGCATGAGCTCAGCCGAGTTCCTCTGCATCTCTCTCTTCACCTTCTGATAAGGAATCGACCGCTGACCGCGCTGGAAGCCTGCAAACCTGCAACATAGTAGCAAAGACGACTACTGCAACTCTGTAACGCTGATCCTGCCGCCTTCTCGACTGTTTTCCTGCTTGTGCATGCTGTGGGGGTAGTCTGCCTCCTCTCTGCACCAGAAGCTCCGAAGAAATCTCCCGTGGGTCGACGGAATCTTCCCCCTGCAACCGCAGGCACCAAAAAGCTGCATTACCGGTCCCTTGGGTCTCCTCTCAGCACGACGAGCGAGGTCCCTCGAATCCAGCGACGCTGTCCAAGTGACCCCCACAGTCCAGTGACTCTTCAGCCCAAGTTTGGTGGAGGTAAGTCCTTGCCTCACCTCGCTGGGCTGCATTGCTGGGAACCGCGACTTTGCAGCTACTCCGGCCCCTGTGCACTTCCGGCGGAAATCCTTCGTGCACAGCCAAGCCTGGGTCCACGGCACTCTAACCTGCATTGCACGACTTTCTAAGTTGGTCTCCGGCGACGTGGGACTCCTTTGTGCAACTTCGGTGAGCACTGTTTCACGCATCCTCGTAGTGCCTGTTTCTGGCACTTCTCCGGGTGCTACCTGCTTCAG
Source organism: Pleurodeles waltl (assembly GCF_031143425.1). Lineage (NCBI taxonomy): Eukaryota > Metazoa > Chordata > Amphibia > Caudata > Salamandridae > Pleurodeles > Pleurodeles waltl. Next base: position 1,281,767,662 of record NC_090447.1, on the reverse strand, counting down.
TGAGGGCTCTTTGTCTTGCTCGACGTCCCCTCTCTCTGCAGGTCCAATTTGCGACCTCCTGGTCCCTCCTGGGCCCCAGTAGCGTCCAAAACCGCCAAACGCATGATTTGCGTGTAGCAAGGCTTGTTGGCGTCCTTCCGGCGGGAAAACACTTCTGCACGACTCTCCAAGGCGAGAGGGATCCGTCCGCCAAAGGGGAAGTCTCTAGCCCTTTTCGTTCCTGCAGAAACCTCAGCTTCTTCTGTCCAGTCGAAGCTTCTTTGCACCCGCAGCGGGCATTTCCTGGGCATCTGCCCATCTCCGACTTGCTTGTGACTTTTGGACTTGGTCCCCTTGTTCCACAGGTACCCTAGATTGGAAATCCACAGTTGTTGCATTGCTGGTTTGTGTCTTTCCTGCATTATTCCTCTAACACGACTATTTTGTCCTTAGGGGAACTTTAGTGCACTTTGCACTCACTTTTCAGGGTCTTGGGGAGGGTTATTTTTCTAACTCTCACTATTTTCTAATAGTCCCAGCGACCCTCTACAAGGTCACATAGGTTTGGGGTCCATTCGTGGTTCGCATTCCACTTTTGGAGTATATGGTTTGTGTTGCCCCTATCCCTATGTTTCCCCATTGCATCCTATTGTAACTATACATTGTTTGCACTGTTTTCTAAGACTATACTGCATATTTTTGCTATTGTGTATATATATCTTGTGTATATTTCCTATCCTCTCACTGAGGGTACACTCTAAGATACTTTGGCATATTGTCATAAAAATAAAGTACCTTTATTTTTAGTATAACTGTGTATTGTGTTTTCTTATGATATTGTGCATATGACACTGAGTGGTACTGTAGTAGCTTCACACGTCTCCTAGTTCAGCCTAAGCTGCTCTGCTAAGCTACCATTATCTATCAGCCTAAGCTGCTAGACACCCTATACACTAATAAGGGATAACTGGGCCTGGTGCAAGGTGCAAGTACCCCTTGGTACTCACTACAAGCCAGTCCAGCCTCCTACATTGGTTGTGCAGTGGTGGGATAAGTGCTTGAGACTACTTACCACTCTTGTCATTGTACTTTTCATAAGAGAAAAATATACAAAACAAGGTCAGTGTATATACACATAGCCAAAAAGTTTTGCATTTCCTCTTTTCACTCTTTTCTAAGTGCTGAAAAGTACTTCTAAAACTTTCAAAAAGTTCTTAAAAGTTTAAAAAGTTTTTTCTGTCTTTCCAAAAAGTTCTGAAAACTTTTTTGTCTTTTTCTATCACTTTAACTCTCTCTAAAAAATGTCTGGCACAGGAAAAAATGTTGAACTGTCCAAACTTGCATATGATCACCTTAGCTGGAAAGGAGCAAGGAGTCTCTGCATAGAGAGAGGTTTGAGTGTAGGGAAGAATCCTTCCTTAGAACTGTTAATTAATATGCTTAGAGTACAGGATAAGGCCATAAGTGCCCAATCTGTAGAAAAAGTAGCTAATGGTTCTCAATCTGATCCAGGGACTCCCCCAGGAAAAGGTTCAGGAAAGAAACTTCCCAGCCTGCCCATTACTAGACAGTCTAGCATAGTTGGTACAGAGGTTGAATCACACCATACTAATGGTGTGCTCTCACATTATACTGGTAGCCAAGCTGTTAGGGTGCCCTCTGTAAGGGACAGGTCTCCTTCTGTTCATTCCCATCATACCTCTGTATCTAGAAATGTCCCTCCCACCCACCCTGATGACAGATTGTTAGAAAGGGAGCTCAATAGATTGAGAGTGGAACAAACCAGACTGAAGCTCAAGAAGCAACAGCTGGATTTGGATAGACAGTCTTTAGAAGTAGAGAGGGAAAGACAGAAGTTGGGTTTAGAAACCCATGGTGGCAGCAGCAGTATTCCCCATAGTCATCCTGCAAAAGAGCATGATTCCAGGAATCTGCACAAGATAGTTCCCCCTTATAAGGAGGGGGATGACATTAACAAGTGGTTTGCTGCACTTGAGAGGGCCTGTGCTGTACAGGATGTCCCTCAAAAGCAGTGGGCTGCTATCCTATGGCTATCATTTACTGGAAAAGGTAGGGATAGGCTCCTTACTGTAAAAGAAAATGATGCTAATAATTTCCAAGTTCTTAAGAATGCACTCCTGGATGGTTATGGCTTAACCACTGAACAGTACAGGATAAAGTTCAGAGAGACCAAAAAGGAGTCTTCACAAGACTGGGTTGATTTCATTGACCAGGCAGTGAAGGCCTTGGAGGGGTGGTTACATGGCAGTAAAGTTACTGATTATGACAGCCTGTATAACTTAATCCTGAGAGAGCATATTCTTAATAATTGTGTGTCTGATTTGTTGCACCAGTACTTGGTGGACTCTGATCTGACCTCTCCCCAAGAATTGGGAAAGAAGGCAGACAAATGGGTCAGAACAAGAGTGAACAGAAAAGTTCATACAGGGGGTGACAAAGATGGCAACAAAAAGAAGGATGGTAAGTCTTCTGACAAGGGTGGGGACAAATCTAAAAATGAGTCTTCATCAGGCCCACAAAAACACTCTGGTGGGGGTGGTGGGTCCAAATCCTCCTTTAATCAGAACAAGGAAAAGAAACCATGGTGCTATTTATGTAAAATAAAAGGCCATTGGACAACAGATCCCAGTTGTCCAAAGAAAGGCACCACAGCTCCTACCACTACAACCCCTACTGCTACACCTAGTGTCCCTACTAATAGCAGTGGTGGTGGGAGCAAACCTACTAATAGCCAATCCAAGGGAGTAGCTGGGCTCACTTTTGGTAATTTAGTTGGGGTTGGTCTGATTAGGGAGACCACAGAGGCTACTTTAGTCTCTGAAGGGGCTATTGATTTAGCCACTTTGGTTGCTTGCCCCCATAACTTGGAGAAGTACAAGCAACTAACCCTAATAAATGGTGTTGAGGTCCAGGCCTACAGGGACACAGGTGCCAGTGTCACAATGGTGATTGAGAAACTGGTGCACCCTGAACAACACATACTTGGACACCAGTACCAAGTAACCAATGCTCACAACATAACACAAAGCCACCCCATGGCTGTTGTAAATCTCAACTGGGGGGGGGTAACTGGTCCAAAGAAAGTTGTGGTAGCTTCAGATTTACCTGTAGAATGTCTATTAGGGAATGATTTGGAGACATCAGCTTGGTCAGATGTGGAGTTGGAGGCCCATGCAGCAATGCTGGGCATCCCAGGGCATATTTTTGCTTTGACAAGGGCTCAGGCCAAAAAGCAAAAAGGACAGGGAAGCTTGGATCCTGGAACAATGGACCAAGTGCTCCCTAAAGCTAGGGCTAGTAGAAGCAAACCACTTCCTACTATCCCTCCCTCTACAGTGGATTCTACTTCTGAGGAAGAAGAATTCCCTCCCTGTGCAGAACCTACACCAGAGGAGCTGGAAGCAGACACTGCTGAGCTTTTGGGTGAAGGGGGGCCTGCCAGGGAGGAGCTGAGTGTGGCACAGCAAACCTGTCCCACATTAGAGGGTCTCAGACAGCAAGCTGTCAAACAGGCTAATGGGGATGTCAGTGACTCTCACAGAGTTTACTGGGAGGACAACCTCTTGTACACTGAGCATAGGGATCCTAAACCTGGAGCTGCCAGGAGATTAGTGATTCCTCAGGAGTACAGAAAGTTCCTCCTAACACTGGCACATGACATTCCCTTAGCTGGGCACCTGGGTCAAATGAAAACTTGGGACAGATTGGTACCATTGTTTCATTGGCCTAGGATGTCTGAGGACACAAAAGAATTTTGTAAGTCCTGTGAAACCTGTCAAGCCAGTGGCAAGACAGGTGGCACTCCAAAGGCACCCCTTATCCCACTGCCTGTGGTTGGGGTTCCCTTTGAAAGGGTAGGGGTTGACATAGTTGGCCCCCTTGACCCTCCTACTGCTTCAGGCAATAGGTTTATCTTGGTGGTAGTGGACCATGCCACAAGATATCCTGAAGCTATTCCTTTAAGGACCACTACAGCTCCTGCAGTGGCAAAGGCCCTCCTGGGAATATTTTCCAGGGTGGGCTTCCCAAAGGAAGTAGTATCAGACAGAGGAAGCAATTTCATGTCTGCATACTTAAAGGCCATGTGGAAGGAGTGTGGTGTAACTTACAAGTTCACAACACCCTATCATCCACAAACACATGGACTGGTGGAGAGATTTAATAAAACTCTCAAAGGCATGATTATGGGTCTCCCTGAAAAACTCAGCAGGAGATGGGATATCCTTCTACCATGCCTCCTTTTTGCCCACAGGGAGGTACCCCAGAAAGGAGTGGGCTTCAGCCCCTTTGAACTTCTTTTTGGACACCCTGTTAGGGGTCCACTCACACTTGTAAAGGAGGGTTGGGAACAACCTTTAAAAGCTCCTAAGCAGGATATTGTGGACTATGTACTTGGCCTCAGATCAAGGATGGCTGAGTACATGAAAAAGGCCAGTAAAAACCTTCAGGCCAGCCAAGAGCTCCAGAAGCAATGGCATGATCAGAAGGCTGTTTTGGTTCAGTACCAACCAGGGCAGAAAGTGTGGGTCTTGGAGCCTGTGGCCCCAAGAGCACTCCAAGATAAATGGAGTGGACCCCACACAATTGTTGAAAAGAAGGGTGAAGTCACCTACTTGGTTGACTTAGGCACTGCCAGGAGTCCCCTTAGGGTGCTCCATGTCAACCGCCTGAAACCCTACTATGACAGGGCTGATCTCACCCTGCTCATGGCAACAGATGAGGGACAGGAAGAAGACAGTGATCCTCTACCTGATCTCTTCTCTTCCACAGAACAAGATGCTCTTGTGGAAGGTGTAGTTTTGGCTGATTGTCTTACTGCTGAGCAGAAAGATAATTGCATAAATCTCCTAGGACAATTTTCAGAACTCTTCTCCATTGTGCCAGGCACCACTTCTTGGTGTGAGCACACTATAGATACTGGAGACAGTTTACCTGTCAAAAGTAAGATCTATAGGCAGCCTGACCATGTCAGGGACTGCATAAAGCAAGAAGTTCAGAAAATGTTGGAACTAGGAGTAGTTGAGCACTCTGACAGTCCATGGGCTTCTCCTGTGGTACTGGTACCAAAACCCAATTCTAAAGATGGAAAGAAGGAAATGAGGTTTTGTGTAGACTATAGAGGTCTCAACTTGGTAACCAAAACTGATGCTCACCCTATACCCAGGGCAGATGAGCTCATAGATACACTGGCATCTGCCAAGTATCTAAGCACTTTTGATTTGACTGCAGGGTATTGGCAGATCAAATTGTCAGAAGATGCTAAACCTAAGACTGCATTTTCTACCATTGGAGGACATTACCAGTTTACTGTAATGCCTTTTGGTTTGAAAAATGCACCTGCCACTTTTCAGAGGTTGGTGAACACAGTCCTGCAAGGGCTGGAAGCTTTCAGTGCAGCATATTTGGATGATATAGCTGTCTTTAGCTCCAGCTGGGATGATCACCTGGTCCACCTTTGGAAAGTTTTGGAGGCTCTGCAAAAGGCAGGCCTCACTATCAAGGCTTCAAAGTGCCAGATAGGGCAGGGTAAGGTGGTTTATCTGGGACACCTTGTTGGTGGGGAACAGATTGCACCACTTCAGGGGAAAATCCAAACTATTATTGATTGGGTTCCCCCTACCACTCAGACTCAGGTGAGAGCCTTCCTAGGCCTCACTGGGTATTACAGGAGGTTCATTAAGAACTATGGCTCCATTGCAGCCCCTCTTAATGACCTCACATCCAAGAAAATGCCTAAAAAGGTATTATGGACAGCAAGCTGTCAGAAAGCTTTTGAGGAGCTGAAGCAGGCCATGTGCTCTGCACCTGTCCTGAAAAGCCCTTGTTACTCTAAAAAATTCTATGTCCAGACTGATGCATCTGAATTAGGAGTAGGGGCAGTCCTATCACAACTTAATTCTGAGGGCCAGGATCAACCTGTTGCTTTTATTAGTAGGAGGTTGACCCCTAGAGAAAAGCGTTGGTCTGCCATTGAGAGGGAGGCCTTTGCTGTGGTCTGGGCTCTGAAGAAGTTGAGGCCATACCTGTTTGGCACTCACTTCATTGTTCAGACAGACCACAAACCTCTACTTTGGCTAAAACAAATGAAAGGTGAAAATCCTAAATTGTTGAGGTGGTCCATATCCCTACAGGGAATGGACTATACAGTGGAACATAGACCTGGGAGTAGCCACTCCAATGCAGATGGACTCTCCAGATATTTCCACTTAGACAATGAAGACTCATCAGGTCATGGCTAGTCTTATTGTCCTTCATTTGGGGGGGGGGTTGTGTAGGAAAGTACCATCTTGCCTGGCATGTTACTCCCATTTTTCACTGTATATATGTTGTTTTAGTTGTATGTGTCACTGGGACCCTGGTAACCCAGGGCCCCAGTGCTCATAAGTGTGCCTGAATGTGTTACCTGTGTAGTGACTAACTGTCTCACTGAGGCTCTGCTAATCAGAACCTCAGTGGTTATGCTCTCTCATTTCTTTCCAAATTGTCACTGACAGGCTAGTGACCATTTTTACCAATTTACATTGGCTTACTGGAACACCCTTATAATTCCCTAGTATATGGTACTGAGGTACCCAGGGTATTGGGGTTCCAGGAGATCCCTATGGGCTGCAGCATTTCTTTTGCCACCCATAGGGAGCTCAGACAATTCTTACACAGGCCTGCCACTGCAGCCTGAGTGAAATAACATCCACGTTATTTCACAGCCATTTTACACTGCACTTAAGTAACTTATAAGTCACCTATATGTCTAACCTTTACCTGGTAAAGGTTAGGTGCAAAGTTACTTAGTGTGAGGGCACCCTGGCACTAGCCAAGGTGCCCCCACATTGTTCAGAGCCAATTCCCTGAACTTTGTGAGTGCGGGGACACCATTACACGCGTGCACTACATATAGGTCACTACCTATATGTAGCTTCACCATGGTAACTCCGAATATGGCCATGTAACATGTCTATGATCATGGAATTGCCCCCTCTATGCCATCCTGGCATTGTTGGTACAATTCCATGATCCCAGTGGTCTGTAGCACAGACCCTGGTACTGCCAGACTGCCCTTCCTGGGGTTTCACTGCAGCTGCTGCTGCTGCCAACCCCTCAGACAGGCAGCTGCCCTCCTGGGGTCCAGCCAGGCCTGGCCCAGGATGGCAGAACAAAGAACTTCCTCTGAGAGAGGGTGTGACACCCTCTCCCTTTGGAAAATGGTGTGAAGGCAGGGGAGGAGTAGCCTCCCCCAGCCTCTGGAAATGCTTTGTTGGGCACAGATGTGCCCAATTCTGCATAAGCCAGTCTACACCGGTTCAGGGACCCCTTAGCCCCTGCTCTGGCTGGAAACTGGACAAAGGAAAGGGGAGTGACCACTCCCCTGACCTGCACCTCCCCTGGGAGGTGTCCAGAGCTCCTCCAGTGTGCTCCAGACCTCTGCCATCTTGGAAACAGAGGTGCTGCTGGCACACTGGACTGCTCTGAGTGGCCAGTGCCACCAGGTGACGTCAGAGACTCCTTGTGATAGGCTCCTTCAGGTGTTAGTAGCCTTTCCTCTCTCCTAGGTAGCCAAACCCTCTTTTCTGGCTATTTAGGGTCTCTGTCTCTGGGGAAACTTTAGATAACGAATGCATGAGCTCAGCCGAGTTCCTCTGCATCTCTCTCTTCACCTTCTGATAAGGAATCGACCGCTGACCGCGCTGGAAGCCTGCAAACCTGCAACATAGGAGCAAAGACGACTACTGCAACTCTGTAACGCTGATCCTGCCGCCTTCTCGACTGTTTTCCTGCTTGTGCATGCTGTGGGGGTAGTCTGCCTCCTCTCTGCACCAGAAGCTCCGAAGAAATCTCCCGTGGGTCGACGGAATCTTCCCCCTGCAACCGCAGGCACCAAAAAGCTGCATTACCGGTCCCTTGGTTCTCCTCTCAGCACGACGAGCGAGGTCCCTCGAATCCAGCGACGCTGTCCAAGTGACCCCCACAGTCCAGTGACTCTTCAGCCCAAGTTTGGTGGAGGTAAGTCCTTGCCTCACCTCGCTGGGCTGCATTGCTGGGAACCGTGACTTTGCAGCTACTCCGGCCCCTGTGCACTTCCGGCGGAAATCCTTCGTGCACAGCCAAGCCTGGGTCCACGGCACTCTAACCTGCATTGCACGACTTTCTAAGTTGGTCTCCGGCGACGTGGGACTCCTTTGTGCAACTTCGGCGAGCACCGTTTCACGCATCCTCGTAGTGCCTGTTTCTGGCACTTCTCCGGGAGCTACCTGCTTCAGTGAGGGCTCTTTGTCTTGCTCGACGTCCCCTCTCTCTGCAGGTCCAATTTGCGACCTCCTGGTCCCTCCTGGGCCCCAGTAGCGTCCAAAACCGCCAAACGCACGATTTGCGTGTAGCAAGGCTTGTTGGCGTCCTTCCGGCGGGAAAACACTTCTGCACGACTCTCCAAGGCGAGAGGGATCCGTCCACCAAAGGGGAAGTCTCTAGCCCTTTTCGTTCCTGCAGAAACCTCAGCTTCTTCTGTCCAGTCGAAGCTTCTTTGCACCCGCAGCGGGCATTTCCTGGGCATCTGCCCATCTCCGACTTGCTTGTGACTTTTGGACTTGGTCCCCTTGTTCCACAGGTACCCTAGATTGGAAATCCACAGTTGTTGCATTGCTGGTTTGTGTCTTTCCTGCATTATTCCTCTAACACGACTATTTTGTCCTTAGGGGAACTTTAGTGCACTTTGCACTCACTTTTCAGGGTCTTGGGGAGGGTTATTTTTCTAACTCTCACTATTTTCTAATAGTCCCAGCGACCCTCTACAAGGTCACATAGGTTTGGGGTCCATTCGTGGTTCGCATTCCACTTTTGGAGTATATGGTTTGTGTTGCCCCTATCCCTATGTTTCCCCATTGCATCCTATTGTAACTATACATTGTTTGCACTGTTTTCTAAGACTATACTGCATATTTTTGCTATTGTGTATATATATCTTGTGTATATTTCCTATCCTCTCACTGAGGGTACACTCTAAGATACTTTGGCATATTGTCATAAAAATAAAGTACCTTTATTTTTAGTATAACTATGTATTGTGTTTTCTTATGATATTGTGCATATGACAATGAGTGGTACTGTAGTAGCTTCACACGTCTCCTAGTTCAGCCTAAGCTGCTCTGCTAAGCTACCATTATCTATCAGCCTAAGCTGCTAGACACCCTATACACTAATAAGGGATAACTGGGCCTGGTGCAAGGTGCAAGTACCCCTTGGTACTCACTACAAGCCAGTCCAGCCTCCTACATATGCTGTTCTTAAAAATGAGTCCAACATGTCACACCAGGCCTAGGTTTGCGCACTGGCAACTATGGGGTTCTTAAACACGTGTCCAGAATGCCATAGCGGGCCAATGTGTGCGCACTGGCACCTGTGGTGTTCTTAACCCCTTCGTGCTCATGATATAATGGTTCCATGATGAGCATCAGTGGTCATGTGCTGAGGACGGAACCATTCCGTCCTCATCACATGACCACACAATCCCTTTGCTGTAAACAGAAAAGGGATTTCATTTTTTCTTTTTTTCACCTCAGGAGCTGGGGAAGACCTTTCCCAGCCGCCCGAGGCATTTTCTTTCTTTCACTGCAATGACGATCAGCTTGCATGGCGTCCTGACACCATTACATCGAAAGTGAAAGTGAAATGAGCCGATCAGTTCATTTCACTTTCACTGCTTTGGTGCTCGTGGGACTTCCTCAGCCCCCAAGCACCAAAATACATGGGAAAAAGCATTTTGGCTGTTTTCTGCCCCACCCTCCACCGGGGCCAGACTGGCCTTATATTTAGGCCTACTAGACACCAGGGATATAACCATACATAGTTGTTGGGGAGCAGCTCCTTGGTCAAGGGATGCTCCCCTATATGGGTGCATTATTTTGGCATCTTTTCTCATGTTTCTGCAATGGAACTTTCGTAATCCACAAGAATCCACAAAATTCCTACCACCCAGCATTGCCCCACTTCTGATGATAAAAATGCTGTGCCACTTGTGTGGTTGAGTCTAGTGCCAGCGACAGGAACAGATCCAACTGATTTCAATAGGAGTCCCCATGCAAGGGCTTCCGTTGCCCTTGGTTTGATCCATTCCTGTAGCAGCTCTAGGCCGAACCACACAAGTGGGACAGCATTTTTATTGGCACAAGTCGGGCAATGCTGGCTGGTAGGAATTTTATGTATTCCTACAGATTCCGGGAGTTTCCATCACAGACATGTAAGGAGAACACGTGATTTCAGGCAAAGTTTGAGGTTTACAGGCCAATGTGGTTAACAAAAAACTTAATGTGATCAATGCAAGTCACCCCTCCCAGGATTTCCCTAGGTATCTAGTTTTTGAAAATGTACAGGTTTGCTAGGTTTCCATGGAAGTCGGCTGAGGTAGGACCCAAAACCTACAGCTGCCCACTTTACAAAAAACGGGTCAGTTTTGTGTAGAAAAATTTGATCTATCCATGGTGTCTTTTAGGCCATTTAATGTCGGGGCACTAGTCCTACCCACACAAATAAGGTACTATTTTCATTAGAAGACTTAGGAAAATGCTTGGTGGAAAGAAGTTTGCGGCTCTGTGCATATTCTAGAACTTTCTATCACAAAAATGTGACAAAAATTAGTTTTTTTTAGTCAAATTTAAGGTTTGCATGGGATTCTGGGTAAAACAATCTAGTGAGAGCCACCCAAGTCACCCCATCCTGGATTTCCCTAGGTGTCTACTTTTAAAAAATGTACAGGTTTACTAGGTTTCCCTAGGTGCCGACTGAGGTAGGGCCCAAAAACCGCAGCTTCCCACCTTGCAAAACACAGGTCAGTTTTGCGCAAACATTTTTGATGTATTCATGTTGCGTTTTGGGCTGTCTCCTGTCGCGGACACCAAACCTACCCACACAAGTGAGGTACCATTTTCATCAGATGACTTAGAAAAATGCCGGGTGGAAGGAAGTTTATGGATCTGTGCAGATTACAGAACTTTCCATCAAAGAAATATGAGGAAAATGTGTTTTTTAGTCAAGGTTTGCAAGGGTTTTGGGTTAAACAACCTGGTGAGAGCCACACAAGTAGCCCACCATGGATTTCCTTAGATGTTCAGTTTTAACACATGGACAGGTTTGTTTGGTTTCCCTAGGTGCCAGCTCAGGTAGGGCCTAAAAACCACAGCTACCCACTTTGCAAAAAAGGGGGACAGTATTACATAGAAAAATTTAATGTATCCATGCTGCCTTTTGGGCCATTTCCTGTAACGGGCACTAGGCCTATACACACAGGTGAAGTTCCAATTTTATTGGGAGACTTAGGGGAACACAGAACAGTGGAACAACTGTTAATACCAATTGAGTTTCTCTGCATTTGCACCTTCCAAATGTTAGACAATGTGTAAGAAAGAAGTCATTTTGAGAAATACCCTCTAAGTCACATGCCAGTATGGATATCCATAAATTTAGGATTGTGCAAATAACCCCTACTACTTAACCCCATATCTTGTGCACAATTCAGAAATACATAGGTTTCCTTGATACCTACATTTAACAATTTATATTTTACCATATGAATTGCCTATACTGAATACACATTGAAAACCCATTGCAAGATGCAGTTTAGTTATTTGCTCTGGGAACCTCGAGTTCTTGGAAAACATACAATCCCTACATATCTCCACAACTAAAAAGGTCTAGCAGATGTAATGGTATATAGCTTTTGTGAATTGACCATTGTGATGAGAAGTTACAAATGAAAATGTCACAAATGCCCATTCTTTTGTAACTAATTTTCAATTATTTTTTCTTTTAAAAAACCTTGAAGGGTCTACACAACGGACCTCTTGTTGAATTCAGAATGTTATCTAGTTTTCAGAAATGTATAGTTTTCCATGATACACCATGGGTTTCAAATCTGCTTCTACCACAAACTGGAAGGAGGTTGAATCCACAAAAAATAGGGGAAATGGGCTATCTCCCAGTAAAATGCCAAAACTGTGTTAGAAAATTTGTTTCTCTGAATTAAGTCTGCCTATTCCTGAAAGCTGGGAAGATGGTGAGTTTAGCACCATAAAACTTTTTTGATGCTATTTGCATGGAAAAACCAGACACTTTCTTATGCAGCACTTTTTCAGCATATTCCCCCAAAAATCAGAATGTAGCTATATTTTGTCTAATTTCTCATTTCCCTACAGGGGAATCCACAAACCCTGGGTACTTTTAGAATCCTTATGATGTTTGAAAAAAGGACGCAAATTTGGCATGGATAGCTTACGTGGATAAAAAGTTATTAACACCTAAGTGCGAACTACCCCAAATAGACAAAAAAAGATTAAGCACTGGAGGGAAGGCCTAGCAGTGAAGGGGTTAAACATGTGTCCAGCCTGCCAGTGCAGGCTTGTTTGTGTGCAAAACACATATGCCCAGGGAGTAAATAGAGCTGCTCTGCCGATAGGTTAACCTGGGGGAAGTTTACAATTACTACTAGTTGCAATAGTGGATTGCAGCAGAGGAGCCTCATAATGTTTACTCTCATTGGATTCATCCTGACAAACCCCTTTCTGTGGTAATGGTTTTTTTTCAATAATCTAGAAATTCCACTTCTAGAAAGTGGGCATTTCTATGCCCTAAAACATTTTTGTGTGGCTTTTACATTCGACTTAGTCCACACTGAAGGCTGAGCAGGCACATCTGCGCATTCCCCAGTGACAGCTCTAAACCTTGGGCACACAACTGGAAATGACAGATCTCACCTATTTGAGGGTCTGGTTGGATAGATTTGAGGGAGAGGTTTAGACACTTGGCCTCTCCGAGTCAGATCATGACCCCACTACAGAGTAAGATCTGCATTCCACAGCCCCAGGGCAGAGAGGACTGAAATTTGGGGGAGACATCTGTGCTTCAAAAGGGGAACCCTCTGAACCTCCCACAACTTCAAAGGCATACTAGAGTATAACTTCTGCTGCCACACTACAGCAAACTAGAGCTACGCTTGTGGAGACGCAGGACCAAAGATACTGGACTGAGTGGTGCACACTGCCAGAGGAATCTGTTGTGCAGAAGAAGTAATTACTGCTCTTGGAAGGGACCACACACCCTGGCTGAATAGTGGCTGGCCCAGGCTGACTGCATGCTGCTGTACGGCACGCCGAAGTGTGCTCTCCAAGGGCTTGTTGACTTGCCCCCTTGTTCTCTGGTGGAGGTCTCAGGTATACCTTGGAAACACAGGTTTACCCTATTCTCTGGTGGAGGTCTTAGGGACATCAAGGTCCTCCCACGAGGGGCCTATGCCTTCTACCTGCGACACCTGGAAGGCGGTACCCTCTTATGTGCCCACATCGTCTGCTGGATCCCACCTGGTAGTGGCGGTGTGAGCGTTGAACAAAGTATTGTGCCTGGTGCGGAGCCCTAAAGAAACGGCACACATTCCAGGAATGTGGCCCTGCATCAAGGGGCCTTGACACACATAATCGTCTTGGTGGTGAGCGGATTCACTGGGTTGGGGGACCCTGCGTAGTCTGCTTCGTAGGTAGTGCCCATTTCTCTTGTGCGACACGCCAACTGCATGCTCATTGTGTGAGGTGTCCGATTCATATGTTGCTACCCTCGGAGGTGGGGGTGTACCCATAGCAGTGCCACATTTTACCTTGTGTGGCACTGCTGAACTTGCGCCTGTGTGTGTGAAAGTAATATTCTGGTGCAATTCAAGTCACTGCACACCAGATGTGTGCCTCATTTCCAGTGAAGTACGGAATTGGTAACTCTTCGTTTGTGTGACTGGAGTTGTCTGGTGTGACTGAAGTCATCACGCAACAGACTTGTGCCCCATTTCCAGAAAGGTACGGCAATGTCAACTCTTCGTTTGTGTGACTGGAACTGTCTGGTGCGACTCAAGTCATCACGCACCAAACGTTGTGCCTCATTTCCAAGGAGGTGCTGAAATTGCTGCTCTGCACTGTGTGTGATTGGAATTGTCTGGTGCGACTCAAGTCACTGTGCACCAGAAATTGTGCTTCATTTCCAGGGAGGCGCGGAGGAGCAAATCCGTGTTCCGGAGTGCTCTTTGCTTTATCTCTCGCTCACTGATTTCTCCTTTTGATGCACTCAGAGCGGCGGACCAACTGACATCTCCTCACCCGGCCCTGACAACTCCTTGTTACCAGGATGTATTGACGGAACAGGCCTGGGTGGTCAGAATAAGTGAATGGGCTACAGAACGCTTCTGAGAGCGATTGGAAGTAGGTCCCAAGATGTTGTGACCACACCACTCCTGTGCCTTGCAGAACTAGGCAAGTGCTTGGCATCACCGTGGGGCAACCTTTGATTGAACTTCCCAAGGGGTGGCCAAACCTCCATTTGTTGACTGCCACCTGAACCCGCGTGCTATCTATCATTCCACCTTTTTCTCTGGGACCCTGTATAAGTGTTACGCTAGCCAGTATCAGCCTAGTGTCCGGGGAGGGGAAAGTTTTCCTTCAACTCCAGTCCTTGGGTGGTGAGGTAGTCGAGGTTGGCTGAAGGGTGAAGAGGGTTTGGGACATTGGGCCTGCAAGTACAATATCTATTGACCTGCCAGATATCAGTGCACCGCATTAGGGTACTCTGTGTGCATGTGTGTGCGAGTGCGTGCCATACGAACCTGCCTGATAGCCGTAGCACCGGGTATCAGTGGTGAGAGAGTACATGGGAGTGAGTGACTGTGATTAACAATACTGTATGGCGGTGTTGCCCTACATGTTAATTCTTGTCAAAAGTGTATTACATGTAACATTGGTTTTACCTGTGCGGCCTCCGGCCCACAAGGCTATTTAAAAGTGTTATAATTACCTATGTGTAAACATTACCGCTATCGTTGGGAACAGGAGGTGCACCCTACAACTGTGAGGGATTGAATTAGAATAATTGTTTCAGCAGGTCTTTTTCCGACAACGTTTTGCACCGCATGAAGGTGCTGGGGCTAAAGTAGGATCTTTCTCAAAGTGTACATATTACTGATGTCATTTTAACTCGGTTGGGCCTAGTACTGCTAGAAATACTTTCAAATGTGATTTATGCCCAGAGATACATGACGTTCATGTTTTGTTAACTAATTTGTCATTGAATACAAACTTTATTTACATACACCTCTTGTGAAGTCTCTTTTGTGATGCTCAGTGCATTTGTTGTGTGACAGTGCTGTGTCAATGCTTTACACACTGCCCCCATGTTAAGCCTGACTGCTCATTGCCAAACTACCCAAGGGTGAGCACAGGTAATACAGTGAGTGTAATAACCCACCCAAGATGGGAGTGGTAGGATTTGCGTAGCTAGGGCCTTGCCTCAGCCAACCAGAGCGTGCTACTTCCAACACCATATTTACTCTATGAATGAGAAAACTGGTGCCATCCTGCTCATGGCATCCTAAGCAGCTGCCTAGGATTGCCCTGGCCAATAATTTGCCTTCCTTTTTTCCCAGAGTCCATGAAACCAACAGCATTGTCCTACTGTGTCAACAATAGCCAAAACCCAAAGCCCATCCAACTACAGGAATTCAGCTGAATCAAAGAACAGAGGAACCTGCTGACCACACAGGGTGATTTATTTCACCAGCCAGGAACTCTGTGCCCAACAGCATGATACATCAGTCTCTGCCATTATGCAAGAAGCTTTGCATTGAATGTCATGCACATTCACTCATGAACTGCACACTACACACATGGCACATGTAAAACGTGTTATCGTTCAGGAGCACTGCCCAGAAAACACACAGATGTAATGACATCAGACACTTACCCTCAATCTCAAACAAACTTCCAACCATGACCACAGGGCCAGAGCAACTCAAGAGAGAGGCCGCAGACATGTCAGTTTCTACATTTCTATGGAAGTGTGTTTGGTTTTGCACAAATGAATCACATATGACATTCAGTTCAATGCGTGCAGAGAGCTAAAACATTTGTGTATGTGTTGATTTGTTCATAAATACTATAGTAGAGTTTCCAACCGCTGTACTTACAATAAAAAACACAAGAGGAAACTGCATGGCAACAGCATAACAACCAGAAAACAAGCCTTGTGGAGTGGAGCTAAGTGTTAGTGGAGCTGGATAATTGTAATCCATGCACCACTTTGAAACTACAGGTATGTGGCTGTAAGTGTGACTTGGAAAGAGACATGAAACACTTGGAAAAAGGAGCTTTTAGTTTCAGGTGCACCTCACTTTACCCTACTGAACATGCCCTGTTGTCCGAAAACCCTGGTCATCACAAATCCACAGGAAGCATATGAAAGTGCTCTGACCCCGGGTGCTACCCAACTACCAACGGACAGGCCTAGGTGTACCACGGTAAAGTATACCGATTCAGAAAACATCAGAAAAAATGCACCGACCTCCCACGCACAAAACAACAGGAGCGAATCTGCTGTAAATGTGTGGTGCACGTGGTACTGTATTGCAGCATTTGTATAGCACTTCATACCCTGAGAAGCCTGCAAAGTGCTCCAAATTTCTTTGGTTCAACGCAGCATATGGTCCCCTTGTGTAGTGACTGGCATACTCTATGCCTGCTTGATTCAATCAGTTTGATGTGGTTCATCCTACAAGCAAACATACTAATAGAGTCACACAGTAAACAAGCTTACTGAGGAACTACGCGCATAAATACGTTTGATTAACCAGAGAAGCTGTGAATTACTATTATTTTAATCTGAAAATATGTGGCTTCCCTCTGTAGGAAAGTTTTGTGGTCCATGTTATAAAATGTTTATATAGCTACAGGCGCACCTAGACTTGCCAATGTGTTCAACAAAGGTGTTATACTGCGCAAGTTGCATACACACTGGCTCTAAGGGGCAAATTCAACCCAGCATAGATTCCTTTCAGCGTGTTACAAACTTTCCGGTTTACAGAATCTTGAGGTGTCATGTTCTATGTCACCACAGGCATCTTTCAGTCACATTCAGGAGCATGGGATCCACTGGCATAGTGGTCGCCCAACTCTTCACTATTAACAGGACACATCTTGGCCATATACGTTAGCATAGTCAGTTCTTCTGGGACCTCCCACTTTTATGTACCACATGTTTCATAGATCTATGGAGGGGAGGCCCAGAAGCACAGGCGAGTCATATTTTTTCAAACATGTCCCCCTCCACAGAAGGAGCCTTCTGGGGTGGTAAAAGAACATTATCAAAGGCATGCCATAACACCTGATGTACGAGTTCCTTTCCCATGAACAATTCTGCTCCACCTCTGCAAATCAGACGTTGAACAAGGCAAAGACCTTTCCTCAAGTGAGACTTGGTCATGCCTGCACTTTGAGAACTTGTTTCAGAATCTTAGCCGGAGAGGCACCTGCTTTGTCCCAACTCGCCCCCACTAAATTGGTTTACTGTGACACTTGTGTGAAGTCATCACAACCAGGACACAAGTCCATCCATCAATATCAGCTTCAGTTACCTAACTTAAAGACAGGACCTTACTGGAGTGGCACATCCAGCACTCCTTAGTCCACCTTTGATGCCTGATCCTTTTGTTACTGATCTGTCCACTGCCTGATCAAGCCTCGCTGTGGGCCTACTTGCGTAAACACAAATTCAAAGCGACTTGCAACAAAATTACCAGATGCCCAGCCCCAGATGTCTTGCCTTCCTCCCTGAAAAAGTCTGTCAAGAGGGCCAACAGAAAAATACATGTTAATTATTCTGCCTTCCTGCTGAAGGATGATAGAGAGAGCAGTGCCAAAGTCTGGGATAAGGAAGAATAACAATAAAAGAAATACTTCTGGAAAAGAAGCCAGGGGCTTCTGAAAAGCACCTCAAGAAGGTAGAATACCTCAAGAAGACATAAGGAATGAGATGACATTGCAGTAATGTACTGCTGAAACCTGGATTTTGGTTTCATTTAGTAACCAGAAAGCCTATTGAATTCCTCAGACGAATATTCATAGGTCATTAGAAGAAGTGTCTTCTAACAGTCAGCTAAATAGAGAATTAATTTGGCTGAGATGGTGTGATCTGTTTTGTTCTGATCACAGACAAATTTCTTCTTGCTAAGAACAAGATTTGTCTCTATGACACACTATTTGAAGGATCTTTACAATGTTGACTTTGCATTTCTTTTACTTACGCCAGGGAGTTACTAATAATAGAGATTAACAAATAATTTACGAATTTCAGGCAATGCTCTACGTGCGGATAATCTATCTTCATCTTTAGAAAATTCCCCAGGCGCCATACTGGACCCTGAAAGTTTTCATAGCAGGGCTCCCATGTGCTGCCTGATGATGCTATGCTGCTCCACACTGATGTTGTTCCACCTCAGAAGTGAGGAGGCGAAGCTGCATATAAGCACCACTTCTGCAAACTGATGTCAGTTTCTTGCCTGACTCTTTCCATACCCTCAGACAAGAAGCACCAATCAGTTGCAGGTACCAGTATGCCGATCTCTAATTTGAGACCTTTTCAGATGGTATAAAAAGAGACCACTCCTCAGAAGGGGCTGAGGGATGGCAGCAAGCATTTTGTGGTTAGCTAGAATATTCACCAGAAACAGCATAACTGAAGGTAAGTAACTTCTGATGGACACTTCTATCCACAGATTCCACAACATCAGAATAGATACCAAAGCAGTACTGCCCAAAGGTGGAGGGTTACTGGAGTGGCCTCAGACCAAACAGTCCTGCAGGACTGAATGGGTGAAATGCACTTCCCTTCGGACCAGGTTATCAAGGCAGTAGTGGCTGGTGAATGTGAGTCCCAACGCCGATGTTGCTGCTTGGCAAATGTCTAGGACAGGCACTCCGCATACCAACGCAGCAGTAGCAGCCTTAGCCAAGGTGGAATGGGCCCTCAGTCCTTGCAGAAGCTTCTTTTTTGTGATTGCATAGCAGATATCAATGCTTAGGACTATCTACCTTGACAGAGTTCTTTGGAGCATCACCTTTCCTTTCCTTGCCCCATAGAACCCCACAAAAAGCTGATCAGAGACACAATGGTCTTGAGTGAGATTAATGTAAAATTGTAAAGCTCTTTTGGTGTCTAGCCGTTGGAAAGGTGAGGTGGGGCAAAGAACATTGCAAGGATGATGGATTGCTCAACGTAGAAGGGAGTCATAATGTTTGGTAGGAAAGTCACCTTGGTTCTCAATTCCAGTTTGCCCTGAAAAATGATGGTGTAAAGTCGTTGCACAGCAAGAGCCTGCAATGAGGAAGATGGTATTTAGGGTCAGAAGGCACAATGAGCAGCTCATCTAAAGGGAATATACATGAAAAATGTCAGGACAAAATTAAGTTTCCATTCTGTCATAACAAACTGTTTGGGAGGAACCATGTATGTCAAACCTTTAAGAAAACACATTAAAACAGGTGATCTAAAGAAGGACGGTTGGTGAGGTAATCAGAGAAAGGCAGAAAGGGCACAAAAATAACCTATAAAAATGAAAAGATAAAATAAGTAACAAACTCCACATCAGCTCACAAGTGTGTCCTAGCACCTGACATAAATAGAATTTGTAGAAGGATGCTGGCAACCACAACTTCAGGCAGATAATCAAAGGCAGTCAACTGCAATGGCTCAACCTCCATGCATGGAGGTGGAGATTGTGCAGCTCAGGCTAGACAACCTTTCCCTGCTACTTTAACAGAAGATGCTCCCGAAATGGTAGCTTGATCAAAGGGCAGATGCAAATCCTCAGAGGTCCCATGCACCACACTCTCCTGGCCCAATCTGAGCCCAGTAGGATGACTTGGGATCAGTCGTTCATGATTTTCTTCAAAGCTTCTGGAAGGAGAAGCAGAGGCAGGAAAGTATACAGGAGTCCAGTGTTATACTTCAGCCCAGTTGTGTCTCCTAAGGAGAGTCCTTTTTGGAACTCCAATGTGCAAAAGTATGTACACTGCACATTTTCAACAGTGGCTTAGATACTCAGCCAGGGTTCTCTCCATTGTCAAGAGACACCCTGTCAGGAGACACCCTGTGCCACCTCGGGGTGCAGCAGCCATTCTTTATCCACCAGGTTTTGCCGGCAGAGCTGCCCTGGCGTGCAAGTTTCCTGCCAGGTGGTTCACAATCAAGAAGATGACATGACATTCCAACCACCTTTAAATGAGAAGTGTCTCCGGGCACAGGACTCAATAAAGTACTCCACCCTGTTTGTTGCAATATCACATTGCAGTGGTGTTGACCATGAGAACCTGAACCAAACTCCCCTTTATGGATGCAAGGAAGGCTTGCAGTACCAGACGAATGACACGCAAATCTGACAGATTGATATGGAGCTGGGCTTCCACCATGGAGCAGAGTGCTCTGATTTCGACCTCTGCCGGATGACCAACCCAGCAACGATACGTCTGTCACCACCATCAGCTCTGGGTGTGAAAAGGAGTGGAATCAGCCACTGGCCAGGATTCATAAAAGCAGCCACCACTGTAGAATTTCTGCAGTCTCCTCTAAAACCTGGATGACATCTGTCAGGTTTCTTTGGTGCTGGGCCACTGAGATTTCATATCCCATTGCAGAACTATCATATGTCACTGGGTGAAGTTGACCCACAGGATTCATGAGGTGAACAGGCCAAGAAGCCTCAGAACTGCTCTCACCAAGATCCAGGATAGAGGCTGAAACACCTGGATCATAGCCGGAATATCCTGAGATTTTTGTGATGGAGGAAAGGTCCTGAACTGCACCATGTCCAAGGCAATTTCTAAAAAAAAAAGGAAGCCTCTGTGATGGATTGTCACCCTAAGAGAAAGTTTTGGATCTTGTCTCCCATGGAGTGATTGTCTGCCATTAAGGGTAAATTAAAGTGGCTTAGAGGCTGATGCCACAAGGATCGAGGATGGGGAAGATCGATGCTCCTGGTGACCTACATGGTCCCTGCCTGATCACTATACCTGACCTCAAAAGGATTAGGGTGGTAGCTGTGAGGGGGGCCGGCTTGAAGCTGCCAGTCCCCTCGTAAAGCTCAAAACTGATGGGGAAATAGTCTCAGAGGGCTCCCGAAGTCCAAAGAGCGCACCATGACCTGAGTTTCCCTAAACGTTCTAAGGTGGAGTCAGGTTTTTCACCAAAGTGAAAGCATCCATCAGAAGGAATATCCATATGGTACCCTTGTACATCTCATAGAAAACCTGTGGATTGCATCTGTGCATGGCAATGAAGCACCTCAATAGTGTTGACCACTCACCCCAAGCAAATAGTAGCATCCAGCCCAGCACAAATGATGTACTTCCTGATCATCTTGATTGTCCTGAGCCAGGGAGGCTCTATGTTCTTCAAGAACTGATACCAATATCTTGCTGGTCATATCCCACAAGGCATGCATATAGAAGCCTAGTAGGCAAACTACATTGCCCGACGTCAAGGCCAGGTTGGTCGAAGAGATCATTTGTTTTGTGAAAGCCTCAATCCTTTTCAAATCCCTGTCTTGGGGTAAGGGGGTATGGGGAATAAATTAGGATTCACCTTGCTGGGCAAAGCTTGGACCCCCGAACTCTCAGAAGTAGGGTGCTGCATAAGAAAATCAGGGTTGTCAGGCACCAGTCGATAGAATCTGGCCACCTACCTTTTCAACTGGGGTCACGAGCAAGGCTTAGACCATGTGCCCCTAGGATTATCAGTGAGGGCTTCATTGCATGGGAGTAAAGGCTCAGAGCAAGCAGACCCATGCTACAGAACTTTCCTTAAAGGTGTTTATCTAATCTACAAAAGAAGATAGGTGTAGGTCCAGGAGCTCAGCAGTAGATTGAGTTACCACTGCAAAGGAAGTGCTTTCTTCCGTTGGCGGCTCAAGTGAGAAAACCAACCTTGTATAAGGGGAAGTATCAAGCCCACTGGCCTCCTGTTACTCAATGTATAAACTAACATCATCATAATGTAGGGGTAAATCGTTCTCATTTCATCTGTGGGTGGTGGTAAAAATTGGAAGTCAAAAGATGATGGCGACATTGAGGATGGCTTCATGGTAGTGGTGGTATATTGTCAGAATCAGGCTGTATGAGAACCAGGTCTACTGAAGTGGAGTCACAGTGTGACCTCAGTCGTGCTCAAGATTGATTTTGCTCCGGGTCTGACATCGGAGTATGCTGCCTTTTTTCCTTGTTTCCCTGCTCTAATGTTTGACTGTGGGCGGGGCAGCTTGTTCTCTGCCCAGAGCTCCCTACGGTACCTAAAATGAGCCAGTGGCAGATATGCAGTGGACGCACACAGTGGGCATGCCACTGGCATATCAAAGGCATGTCTGAGGCAAGCCTGTCTGTGCCTGTGAGTGTCCCGGAATGGCCATCCACTATGCTTTTCTCCTGCAAAACTCTAAGGTAAGTTTGAAGTATTCAAAACAGTAGCTTTTTGCCCTCAACAAACCCACTACGTGTCCCAACTTACCACTCCTTTTTGAGGAAGAAACTACCTCCAACTGCACACTACATGGCTGAGGACTTAAGTAATTTCTTTCAATAGTTACATGTGGCAGCACCTCCACCAATCATAATAAACTCCCCATCAAAGCTTTTCTTGTCAATGCATGTTCCCTGCCAAAGCATGCAGTCTGTGTTCATGACCTTCTCAGGGATGGGCCCGACATCCTTTTCATCACAAAAATCTGGCTGTCGGCCTCCTTCAGACCTTTCCTGGAAACTGTCATACCCACTGGATACAAGATTTAGAATTTTGACTGTGTCAGTGGGTGAGGAGGAGGTATAACTAAGACATTTATTTGTGCACGAGCTTCATGGCCAATAACCTATTACAGGCTAAAGCTTTTGGTTTCTGCCTAGCATGGAATGCCCAACAGTCAGTTGGGGGCCTTCTGATTTATCAACCTCTGGGTTCAGTCGTCCCTTTTCTCACTTCCCTGAAGCTGTGTTGCAGGTCTTACTACGTTTCGCACACTGCATCATACTTGCCGATTCTAATATCCACTGGGATTCTCCCTGACAAATACACGCTTAGTCTTATCGATATTATGTCCCCTCTTGGCCTCTCTCAAATGGCCACCTACCCCACACATCCTGGGGGACATACTATTGAGCTGATTTTCTCAAATAGGAACCTAAGCATGTCTGACCCCCTCCCTCTTCCATGGACTGATCACTGCCTAATCCACTTCTGTTGGCAGGTGACCTCACATGGAAGTTGGAAAACCTGCTCCACTATAGATACATTTCAACCTTTTTCCAGGGTCTCCCAGGATGGCTTGCTAAACACCCTGGAAAACATGGTGCCAACCTTCTCTGGGCCACTTGTGTCAGATATTCAGGTATTTGATAATTGGGTTCATTCATCTGTGGAACAACTAGCCCCCACCTCCCTAGACATACAAAAGTCCATGCAAAGCTCTCTTGCCCTTTTATTGACAAATCGCTCAGGCAGGAAAAAAAACTTGTAAAAAGGGTGAAAGAGCTTGGCATAGCCGTTATAGGTCAGAGGTTAAAACCATATATAAGTCAGCACTCAAAAACTATTCCAGTCTAATTCGTTCTACTAACAAGAAATTTTATGAGGGAACGTTTGATAATGAGAACGACAAGTCAACAGAAATCCTCAAGATAGTAAAAACATTTCTTGATCCGATAGCATGCCACCATAGCAAAGATTCCTCTGGCATGTGGTGTAAACAACTGGAACTGGCCTTCTTCTCTAAGAACAAAATCAAAGTAGCCTCACCACAATGGGTCTCCCAGTCATTTGCCGTCCTCCCCCCAATGTCCTCACCTGCGTACACGTCTTTTTTGATTCAATCATCACAGAGAATGCAAGACTTGCCAGTTTTTAAATCTCAGGTCAGGCTCACCCTCTGCCCCCTGCCCCCTTCTGCTCTAGTAAAGGGAGTGGATGCTATCAATCATGTTTTGAATTCCCTAAATCCAATGTAGACCCCAATATCACAAGTAAGTATAGACCTATCTCCCTGCTGCCAGCCTCATCTAAAATTGTGGAGAGGTTCGTGAATTGGCAGCTTTCCAACTACATAGAATCCAACAGGCTCCTCTACTCCAGCCAGTCATGATTTAAGTTTAAATTTAGCACACAAACTGTTGTATAGCTATTTTAGACTTATTTTAGATACCCTTTTTTTAGCAAACTAGGCTTGCCGTTGTACACTTTAGCCCAGTTACATTTTATTCAGCATCGCTTTATTTTTCTAGCAATAGCCACATTTGCGGTGTTGTTTTATTTCTCTTTATCCAATTGTTCTTTCGCCTAGGAAAGCAATACGTTCTCAGTGGGACATTCATTTCACTTTGTGCTTTTTTCAAGGCTGCAGTCAGATAGAGTTGTCAGCAAAAGTGGTAATCTATGTCTCCAAAATTCACAGAAACATACACACTCATATGTGGGGACACTTTCTTGGAATCTCAACTGTTTTATTATAAAAACACTCCTTTGTCCCATACACGTTAAAGGGAGATTCCAGCCAGATGACCACGACTGCATGCTGATTGCCGATTGCATCGCTACAGCTCCTTGTTTAGACTGCCGAACCCCTGGCCTACATTGGGACAGTGTCTCACTAGACTACAGGCTTCCTTATTCAGGTATGAGGGATGATATTTTCCCAGGGGGGAAACCTGAAGGGCGGATTAGGCTTATTATACTGTTCTCTAACATACAGTAGATAGGAGAACTACATATCTCTCCTAGTGACAGTATGGTGGGACTGTTTTTGTGTTTCACTCTCCTTGTCACACTCTTGCATTAATTGTGTTTTATCATCCTCGTTATTGCAATACATGCCATTTTATCTAAGATGCAGTTGCTTCAATAAACCCTTATAGAACTATATTCTGCCTCTGTTAGTCTTTGCCTGTGTGAGACTAATGTATTTGTGAGAAAGGGACGAGATCTGATCGATCATGATTCCCCTGAGGAGTCTTTCTTGTTATGCGCCCGGTTGCCACAATCATCCCTTCTCTTGGGTGGAAATGAGGAGCTGCTAGCTAGCTGGAAAACCCTGATTAGGGCATCAGGCATCACATGGTGTGGAATTGTACTTATTACCGCACAATCTATGCGATTCTGATGCCCAAATCCAGTAGCCTCATTAGGATAATGAGAACCTACATGGCATGGCAACGCCAACGTTTGGTCCGGCACTACTTTTCAGATCCTCCTAAGTATCTCTGTCACACTAAAAGCTAAAGATACCTTGATATTATATACGGAAACGTCCGTGGTATTGAGGATTTCCTCCACAGCTAAATAGGTAGTACCTGTCTAAAGCTGTAGGTTGTTCAAGCTTGAACCTTAAAAGGGTCAATCCCCAGTTGGTGTCCTTATCTCTGAAAATACACTTAACCATTAACATGGCAAACCCGCAACGGGTAATAATTGCAGTAAATATGCAACCGTCCCTTACTGCACACTTATTGGCAAATGGCCTAACAGCCCAGGGGGGTCAAGTCACATTTGTTGTTGAGGCGCATCCAGCCTATAGACCAGAACCATTTTATTCTTCGGTCACTTTTCCAGCAGTAGATGGGAACACAAATACATTTAATCATTATGCACCTGCAAACATACCTTCACAATACAGTGCTTATGCATATTTAGAAACACCTTTATCTTATTGAGACCATAACAATTGGCTTGCTGTCGCCCTACCACATACAATATTACACGTTAGGTTAGGTCCTCAAAGCAGTGATGGCCTGACCTGGCATTTATTGCCCACATGTGCACTGCAGCCTGATGCAGCAACCTTAGCGGCAGCTGAGGTTTGCCACTTATATACAGAGCTCCCTTGAATATACAGACTGTTAGTACAGTTTGTAATGCAAACACTAAATACTAACCCAGCACATGCTGCCCCAGCGCAACCACATGCAGTTATGCCAGGCATTAACCCGGCAACTGTCCATTCGATCATGGGTAAAGCACCCGCCAAGATGGAAGAAATTCTGGTGGTTTGGTTAGCTCAAAAAATAAATGCGCTGGAAGCAGTCTTTCCCTGTACGGGTCCTGAGGACAAACATAGAATCCTCACTATGTGCTTGCCATTTGGGATGGTTCCCACCATAGATAAATGCAACACATAAGGCACAGTATTTGCCATGCTCTATACTACCGCACACAGTACACCAACACTTGCCAATCTTCTGGAGGTGTTAAAACAAATTCAAGATGAATACGCGCTGCCCCGGTCCTAGATTTGGGGATGCAATTAATGGGCACTTTTGCCACTGTGTCTTCAATCATATTAAGTAATCTGAAAGGGAAAGCAGTTGCACTAGCAGTGCGCATGTGGTTCCGGGACGTTCCTGTACAGAATCAAGAACGTGAGCTGCCAAAGATTATCACTGAGACCTACTATAGTATTGGTCAAAATAGTCTAGGGGCCAGACCAATTAAACTACAATTACAAGGTAGATCTAATAAATATTCTACTAAGCAAGCACCTGAAGGTTCTAAAAAGCGCTGGGATAAAAAAAAAATATATATATATAAAAACGCCTGACAGATATCAGTATACTGATACATGCCAATCTCGTTCCTTTCAGGACTCACCGGAAAAACGCAGTGAGAGAGGTGGGTGGTCAGAGAAACGAGTATGTGAAACCAAGGAAGGACTCACAATTCTCGTCTGAAGTTTCTGTTAAGAAAGAAGAGAAACTTCCCCAACAAAAATCCCAGTTCAAAAAGAAAAAGGGGGCAGCAGTTGCAATACTACATGCCACCCAGGAAGAGGGCTTTACTGAAGAACAGGAAGTGGGCACTAGCACTGCTAGACAGTTCAGCAGAGGTCACAATAGTTCATGGGGATCTTCAAGAGCATCTGGAGGTGAAAGCAACTGATGACTTCTTAGAAGTTGAGATTGCGTTCACGCGTGTCTCCACGCACGACAGGGTGTAGAAAGTAACTATAGAGTTAGAGGGCAACATTGAACGCACAATCAATGCTATCTTTTGGGACTGCATCGTCACCATTTATTATATTTTACTGGCCGAAAAAGATTGGACACCCGAATTTGTCTGTGTTCTCATTATGGAGAAGAGATTATGGAAAAATCCTTCTTGCCCCTTGTTCACAGAAAGCTCATTGAAATACATGCCATTGATTGGGCAGTGGCACAGGCACTTGTGTTATACCGCAATCATGTATGGTGGGACAAAGAATCCCCCTATCATGTAATACCACTTAAAACCTAACCTCAACCCCAATATCCAATAAAGCATGAAGCTAAAGCACCTGTGAGGGAAAGCCTCAAACAATTAGAGTACCAGGGTGTAACTAAACACTGTGTTTCACCAATGAACAGTCCATTGTTTCCTGTCGCTAAAGCCAACCTTTTAAATAGAATAGTTTTTGACTACAGACATTTAAATAGTCACACACGCACATTTGCTATACAAAATGCACATAGCACAGCACTTATCAACAATATAGTGCACAAAAAATACATAACAACCCTGGATATTTCCAACGGGTTCTTCTGCCAAAACATGGTGTCTGAAAGTATGGACTTAAACAAGTTTTAGTACTATAGGCTCTCAAAAAAATTCTGCCGACACCCACAAGGGTACAAGAACAGTCCTGGGGTGAAAAAAAACAACGTGGAGCTACATGGTGAGCACTGAAATGAAAACTTTCTGGACCCACCTCGGCGTCTGGGAAATAGAGTAAAGGTGAAAAATAGAAGTATCCATCAGAGCTGCTGAGCCATGTTTGTAATCTGATTTGCCGGACCTGAGTGATTTGGATTTCATTTTGAAGAACAGTTTTCCCAGCAGTAATGCATAATCTGCAAAAAAGTCTGCTCCCATTCGGTGTAGTATTTATTTTGTTAACTATTTGAGGGCAATACATCTCCCTCACCCATGGGCCGTGACTTCTTTGGAGGCATCTATCTTTACCATCTTGCCATTGTCAGACCCTAGTCAGAAATTGTCTTGCAGACTTTCTTCCACAGTGTCTTTTTGTCCATTTGGGGAGCATCCTGTACAGCACCTTTTTGTTCTTCATATAAGACTGGCTGAACTCCACCTCCTCTTCTGTCTAGGTGTCTCCAGTACCTAGGGGAGGGGTGCGCTTAGTTGTGCCATGGGCAGGACCCCCCCCCATCGCAGAAGCAGAAGTATGAAGTGCGGGTGTGGGGGCAACATAGTGCAGAACTGAATCATCTGGAGGTGCAGGGGGAGCATTGGAGGACCATTTAAGTCGGTGCTCCCCCTTGTCCTGCCCTCTTTGCCCCCATTACCAGGTACTTCAGTATTCTTGCGCCATCGTCTATCATCTGGATCATCTTTGTCGTCTTCATCAGGTTGGTTCATGGCACAGGGGAAGCGGGTGCGGCGAGGGGGGGCCACCTAGCGTACCTCAGTTTAAAGTTTGCATGCTGCTTTCAATGCATGCTTTGTGCTTGCTGTGTGGTTGCGTATGGCTGGGGGTTGGTGAGCACCCCCAGTGTGCCGCATTTTGTATCCTAGCCTCACCTGTTTGCCTGCATGTGCATGACTACACAAGGTATGTCCAGTATAATATATACTCAATGGTACGACGTGTGTGTGCGTCGCAGTGGCTCTTCCTTTTACCTCCTTTAACTGGAGTCGCCAGTAGCATTATTAGTGTCACAGCCCTCACACTGAGAGGTGAGGGTTTTACTCCAGCTGTGTCTAAGGATGTTTACCGCCTTTCAGGTATATGAGGTCACAGGACCACCATCAGCCAAATAGCACAGTCACAGACCTCACGGGGGTCAGCTGTGGCTGAACGGTTAGGCTCACAATCTCTCACGCTTACGTTTGAGAGCATTCATCGCAGCGCAGTGTTCACGGTCATAGACTCTTACCGCAAGAGGAAAGGGTACTGTTCCTGGTGTGTTTGTAGACGTTTCCTGCCTTTAATTTTGTTTCTCCACTCCAGGTGTTTGTAGATATTCCTCACCTTTTGTGGCAGCAGCTCCACATATAATTTTTTTTAAGTGCCTGATCTCGTCCGATCTCGGAAGCTAACCGGGTTCAGGCCTGGTTAGTACTGGGATGGGAGACCGAGTGAGAATACTAGGTGCTGATGGAAGGGGAGGCAGGCACCTGTGGCATAACGGTTAAGGCTCAGACTGCTTATTGAAGGTTCTGAGTTCTTCTCAGTGGTGTCCTGGGTCCTAAGATTAACTTCCCAAGCATTACGCAGGGCGCTTTTGAGAATCACCAGTAGCTTAGTGGTCATGGGCACAGACCCTCACACTGGGAGGTGAGGGTGTGATTCTAGGTGTGCCCGTAGGCATGTCCATGGACTCTTCTCAGGGGTGATGTCCCTAAGTTAACTTGAGTCCCTATATATATTTTTAAAAAGGACGTTTTTCAGGCGCATATTCACCATATTCACTATGTTATGTCATTATGTTCATTATGAGTTAAGTGTCCAGCATGCCGTTCATCTGATACGTCCTCTCTTTTTCCTTTTTTATAGGTAGCACGCTAGTGAGCGGGATTTTCATTACTTAGCGGCTCTCATTTTTTGCCATACAGCATGCCCCAAAGCGAACTCAATCTGTGTTGGACGCCCACATGACTAAGGCGGAATTTCACTCCCTCAGCAAACTTTGGAAGATGGCCAAGACCCACAGGGTAGACTGGGCTCTCCAGAAACTGACTGAAGGTCTAGAAAAGGATTAACAACCTGTGGCAGCTGCCCTCTTGCTACTGTCCAGGGTGACTCCGTGGGGCAGCCCCCTGCACTCTGTCCCGGAACTCAGGCTCCAAGTGGTCTGGGAGCTGGCATCAGTGAGGGGGAAGTGCAGCAAAATAACCAGGCCTGTTCTCCTGTGGCCTAGGCGAGGGCTCACCTCAGGTGGGGCTGGTGCCTGTGTCGCCGCAACCTCACAGGGGGGTGGCCACCCATCAGCTCTCTCAGACAGTCCATGGCACCACAATGAATTTTTTCTGGGCCATCACCATATAGGTTGGGCAGGTGATAAGCGCGCAGGCTCCAGTTCAGACAAGTTCTTTGGTGGGGCAGGGAGACATTGTGGTGCAGGAATGGGCTCAGCTGTCGACAGTACTTCCCCCGATGACAACCATCCCAGGGCAGTCCCCACTATCGATCAGTGCAGTGTTTCTTGGCTACACAGCTCCCAACCTGGCCCCTCCTGCGAAATCTGCGTATTCCTTTAGGTCAGATAAAAGTTTTGGGGACAAAAAACTTGCCTGCTAGCAATATAACAGGAAAGAATGCATTAGAGGGATCGCTTGCAAATATAAACATCTCTGCTCCTTTTGCAAGTCCCAAGGACACCCTGAAATCAAGTGCTTCATAAAGCATGGGAAACCAAATGAGTCGCTCCCCACCAAAAGCAAGTAACACCAATCAAGTACGAAGCTTCCCACACCCATCTGTCTCCATGTTCTAACTCATCTCCTTGGCAGGTATAAGAATTCTCAAGATGCCTACATTCTATACCATGGTTTAAAAGATGGTTTTTGCATCCCTTCATGCGCTCACCTACCCCGGTCCCCCCCCAAGAATCAGTTGTCAGTACTATGACAACCTGATATTGCATACACCAAAATCATGAAGGAGGTACTGGCAGGGAGGGTGGCTGGTCCCTTTCCATCACCCCCATCCGTGGACTTAGTCTGCTCACCACTTGGGCTGGTCCCAAAGAAAGAGCCTGGTAAAATCCATCTAATCCACAATCTGTCATTCCTAACAAGTGCGTTGGTGAACAATGGATTGGCCCAAGATCTTTGCACTGTGTGTTACACCATTTTTGATGAGGCCCTAGTCAAACTGCGGACGCTAGGTAGTGGGGCCACATCCATTGTGTCCGCTTTCTGCCTACTGCCAGTACACCCAGGTGACACTCACTTGCTGGGGTTTACTTTTAAGGGGCATTTCTTTGTAGATCTCTGCATGACTATGAGGTGCTCCATTGCTTCTTCTGTGTTTGAAACATTTGGTAGGTTCTTAGAATGGGTGGTGAAGAATATGGTGGCTATGGATGGATCAGTCTGCGAGAAGGCCATGCTGGGCTTCAAACAGCTGGCGCGAGCCTTGGGGTACCGTTGGTGGCAGACAAGACAGAGGGCCCCTTAACGTGTTTCACTTTTCTGGGTATTGAAATTGACTCAGTGGCCGGGGGGTGTAGGCTCCCTGAGGATAAGATTGGGGGATTCAAGGCATTCATCGAGGCTTGTCTCGCAGTCAGGAAGGTCACCTTACGTCAGTTGCAGGTGCTGGTGGGCCAGTTGAATTTTGCCTTGATGGTGATACCCATGGGGAGGGTTTTTTCCACAAATATCGCCAGGGGTATTGTGGGCCACCAGGCCAAACATCACCACACCAGGCTGACTTCCAAGGTCAGGAAGGATTTGCTCACTTGGAAAGGCTTCCTGGACAACTTCAATGGCACCCTCTTATGGCAGCAGCCGCCATGGACCAGCAAGGAGCTGGCTCTGTTCACAGATGCAATGGGCAACGTAGGATTTGGTGCAATCTTTGGTACAAAGTGCTGTGTGAAGCATTGGCCAGGGGACTGGGTGGCCTCCCGGCTCACTTGCAATGTTACCTTCATGGAGCTGTTCCCCATCATAGCAGCCCTACAGACATGGGGGGGGGGGGAAGCCTTGGACAACAGCATGATCGTGTTTTGTTCAGACTGCATGTTGGTGGTCATGGCTATAAACAACCACAGTGTGTGATGCCCATTTGTGCTACGCTTGCTTAAGGGCCTTATTTGCAGTTGTCTAGCACAATGTCTTGTTTTCGGCAAAGCATGGCCCGGGGATAAATAATGCAGTGGCGGACGCCTTTTCTTGTTCAAAGCTGACAGAGTTCAGAGCACTGTGGCCTCAGGCGGATAGAGGATGTCAGTCTTCCCCATGGAGTTATGGAGTTATGGAAGCTTGGTGACATCCTCCTGTCTGACAGTTATCTCTGTGTGAAGGTCAGGAGGTCAAAGACGGACCCTTGGGGGAAAGGTATGTGGGTGAGTCTTAGTCCTGCCCCAGGGTCCCCCTATTGTCCAGTGACCCTGGTGCGGGAGTTCCTGTGGGTGCACACTGGGGTGGGATGTTGTAAGTTTCTAGTACACGCGGATGGGACTCCGCTCACATGGTTTCAGTTTACACGTATATGCAAACGCACCCTGGCCCTTTTGGGCAAGGAGGCTTCGGGATTTACTTCACACTTTTTCTGCATTGGCACAGCCACCACAACAGGCGATCTGGGCTTATCAGAGGATGACATCAAAAGGTTGGGCAGGTGGAGGTCGAGGTGCTATGAACGTTAGTTATGTGTGCCCTCATCTAGTACAGGCTCCCCTGTGACCCGGTTTCTTTTCTTTCCGTTTCCAGACATCGGGCATACTACGATTCGTGGGTGCTGGTGTGGACATTCCTTCACTTGCAGAGCAGCTCAATATTTCATTGGCTCCGGTCTTGAGAGAGCTCAGCTGGAGGCAGGTTTCAAACATCAGTGGGTGGGTACTGCGAGCCTTAGGCTTGGGGACCTATTTCACTGTCTTTCACGGGCCCTGAAGGAAGGTGTGGTGCCTCCCTCTGATATCATTATCGTTCATCCTGGTGGTAACAAAATGGTACCCCTAGGAAGGCGATGGGTTTGTGAGGCTCTCTTCTCCTCCCTGTCAAGGGTCAGAATTCGGCTGCTGATAAAAGCTATATGGTGGTCAGAGATCATTCCAATGCTGGTTTGGTCCAGGGAGGGTGGAGGGAAGGGGGGGCATCCAGGTAATTAATGACTACGTGAAGAAATTGAACAATTCAGTAGAAAAAATCTTTGCAGGTTCTTTGATCGCCACAGTGCGGCACAACTTGATCCAGGTTGCATCCCAGAGTTATTTCACTGTGATGGCATACATTTATCCATCAGGGGCCAAGAGTTTTTCATTCAAACTATTTTAGGGTCCATAGCCAGTCTTGCCCCGAACTTTTGGGTGGGGCGAGTTTACCAGGAAGCTCCTCGCCCTGTTGCAGGGCCCACGGCAGCAAAATAGCAGGGAATACCCCGAATATGGACTCCTGGCTGGACTGACCTCGGAGCAGGGTGTAATTGTGTGGGCACTGGGCTGGTGGAGAGGGGGCTGACCTGCCAGTGGTCCTTGACTCTCTTGCTATACCCACCATGCCTGGCTTGAACTTTGGGTGCTGCGCCTGTGTTTAGGTACCCCAGCGGCACTGATGTACTATGAGGTGCCCTGGGATTGGTTGGGGGCACCCTTCTGAATTGGAGGGCTGTCCAAGGCTGGTGTGACAATGGTGTTCTGACAATGCCTTCTGCTGCTTTACTTGGATGCCCAGGTGATGGTGCATGTTGTGACCTGCTGGCACGATGCGCACTGTGGCCTTAGTGGCAAGAGAATCTTGTTTTTCTCCTCGATTGATTCAACCATCTGATGCTGTCTTTGTTAAATGGTTAGAGTCAACTCATTGCTCAAGTAATCTGTCTGAATTCTGCTGATCCTTGGGTGGGGGGGTTTTGGGTTGAATTTCAAGTGTTGTGTGACATATGATGTTTTAGTGTGTGACTTGAATAAAAGGGCTATGCGTGGGTGATCCACATAAACCTCTTGTGATTCTTATGTCGGGGAGGGGCGGGTGGGTGAGTGGCACATTGTGCGCACACTATGGGATGTTACAGTACTGGTGTCTGGAATGTTTTTTATGACACTCTTAGTGGTACTCAACGTACAGAAAAAAAATGTGACAGAGAACACAGTTTTTCAGAATTAGTGGACAGAAAATATGGTCAAATCCAATGCAGACCTGAACTTCCATACCTGACATAAGCCATATCCTTCCTTAAATATAATTTATCTCCAGTCTTGCCGGAAGTCAAATCTCTGCCCTGAAGGTTACACTCATAGTTCAGCAGAGTTGTTAATTCACTGAGTTATTTTACCAGTTAGTTGTATGTTGTTTAAGCATCTATATTAATAACAGGTTATACCTTTTCAAACATCCATGGGACAACGTATTGTTCAATTTGAAATCAAAGTTCAAAGGCTCCTACTGACACACCAGCAGTTTAACCACCCCAACATCATACTTTTAGGAAAAGTACTTCAAATATATTTGCTATGTAAGCCCACATTTCCATGGAATCTTTATAACACGTTTAGATGATATGTTCCTATTTTTTAGGTCTTGGGAAAGCACTGGGACCACAGAGGGAGGGAGGATCGGATGAATTGAAGCTTTCTTCCATTCTGAAAGCTTTCGCCCGTGTTTGTTGTTGGAAGCCGGAGCAGCCAGCTGGGAGGTACGGATGTTTTCCTTCTCATCTCTGTTTGTGTGTGTTGTTACTTTGACTAGCATACAGTCCTGGGTTATGATTCCTGGCTTCAGTGCAGGATAAATACGTGAGCTAAAAAATAATTATTGTGAAGTTCAAAAGAAAATGGGTTTTGATGCATTTATTATGACAATTCCCAAGGTCTGCTCAGATGAACCTTCGGGTGATTTTGCTGGTGTGTAAATGGGTTCATTCACATTAGTGCTCCTCGTACATGGCAAACCGCTGCATTGTTTGCACCACAGGAACTAAAGCAGCATGTAGTGTGCACCCACTGAAGCGGTCGCCTTCTTCCGAATACTGAAAGTATGAACAGACATAAGCATTTAAAGGAATGTGAGTCACTGGCTGTGGTTCAATTGATCAGTGACTGTAATCAAAAATGTGATTAGGGAGACTCCTCTGCACTACGTGTCCCATGATGCAGTTCGGACAACTCTTGCAAATCAATCTGTGACACACCTGTTGAATGTCTGATGTTCCCACTGGTCAGGTGGGATTACTGCGAACTAGTCTATCACCTCCAGAGTTTATTTGTGTGTTTTGTTTCGCTCAGATAGGGTTGGCAGTCAAAATATTTTGACTGTCGTACTTGAATTCTTGAAGGCAATCTAGGTTCCTAATTGTAACCAATCCAAGTGTGCAAACTGAGCAGAAAAAGGCTACGCCAAAGCGTTGCAACTTGTGAAAGTTCAAATACAATTATGTTTATGGGGCGCTAACTCTTTCCTGAGAAATCCTACTTGAAAAATGGGGGCTCTGGAAAGATAAGAGGGGCTTTCGATGGTAAGGAGGCTGTGGCGAAGGAAACAACGGTGTTTGTCCAGGCTCACACAAGTTGTTAAACTGGTGCTAGATGCCAAGTCTCCTGGTTGGGCAGTAGACTACAGAGCCAGGAAACACGGGGGCACTTGCAGCCCCTTCTAGTACTGCTGTCAGGGACCTGGAGGTACCGGTCAATGCAGCATTACCATAATGCAGTCGTTTAAACATCCTGCAAGTCATCGCCACGTTATGCTGCTGGTGCGGGCACTGTGAACTAGTTTGTCTTCATATGTTTGTCATAGCGCACGTGGTCAGCATCCCAACTGCCTCGTTCATAATTGGCACTGGTTAATCCTTTGTTATTAGTTCTGGTAACATCAAAGAACAACATGCTTTAGAAGCAGAGGCTTTGCTGCCACGCCTGGGTGGCTGAGGTATGTGTGCTGTTAGAGCACTGAAGGGGAAACACACCTCTGGCCCTGGCGAACCAAGAACCATTTTTTTCCTTATTTTAGAAAAAAACTGGATCTAATCTTGGAAGAAACAGCGAACGACAGTTCCCGGATCTTGCACTTCACTGTTGTCACGTGCAAGCTCCAATCCCATGTGGCCTGCTGGCATGCTGTGGTGAAGCTGCCATACCGATGTGGCAGTACATCTTTGGGTCATGCCTCCAGGAGCTATCCTTCAGACACGCCCACCCCATGCTCTAAGCCAGAGTTACTCTCTGGCAGGAGTGAACGAAATCAGGTAGCAGCCACTGGGGACAGAGTCGAACTGCAGCCAAAGACAGCAACATGGAGACCGGAAGCTGCTGAAGAGACCGGATGCTGCTGAAAGATGACCAGTGAGCCCACATTCACGATCCTTGCAAGGGCTTAAGGTGGAAAACGGTTAAGTTACTAAATACGTTTTACTAGTAAACACCATCTCACTCTTAATTGGAGATTGTAGCTGGGCACAGAACATTTGGACTATGATTTTAGGGCAGGTTTTGGATAATACACAAATACTACCTTTGTAGACAAACATTCTACAATGCTGATAGCCAGGAAAACATTGCAGACCATTCTATGCTCCACTATCACAAATGAAACATTTTGCTGTGGCGAGCTGTATGCACCTCGATTATACCTATTTGTTTTCTTAGAGTATTATTATGTACGAGATCATTGTGGATCTCGTACATACGAGTGGAGAAGTGTGGCTCAATGGTTAGAGCGGCAGACCCTGAAGCAGAGATCTGGCTCAAGACCAGGGTTCAAGTCCCACTTCGGCAGGTCTTGAGCTCAATTCCCCTTGACCAGATAATTCTCGCCTCGGTGCCTAATCTAATTCATGGGTCCCACTCTGCAACTCTGGGCAATAGCTTGCTTAATCTCCACAACGGCCCCAACAGCGCTTGGATGCCTGGCTTCACCCTGGGGGTGCTCAGGAGTGGGTGCCTCACAGGGAAAAGCCAGGAGGGGTTCCATAGCGGTATGAGTACAGCACCTTGAGACCCTAACGGGTGAGTAGTGCGCTATACAAGTGCTAATTTACATTTTGTCTCCTTCAACATAGTAATATTTCTTTGACG
Source organism: Pleurodeles waltl (assembly GCF_031143425.1). NCBI lineage: Eukaryota > Metazoa > Chordata > Amphibia > Caudata > Salamandridae > Pleurodeles > Pleurodeles waltl. Next base: position 1,281,731,108 of record NC_090447.1, on the reverse strand, counting down.
TTATCAGGTGTTGATTTGAAGGTTAAGCAAAACAGACAGCCATTAGTGAAATTGTTGGAAGAACTCTGCCGCCAGGCACAGATCAGGGGCTGAGAAGCAATATGCAGCTCTTTCATAGGTCATGACGCGTTAGAATAATGGGGGGGGGGGCAGGGGGGGGATTAGGGATTCTAAACCTGCAAAGGCAATTTCTGCAGGAGAAGGCAATTTAAAGCATTGGGTGGAATAGTAAGGAACTGTAACAACTGGTATCACAGTACAGGTGGCAACTCAAAGAACATATTCACATTCCAGGACACACACTGATAAGCAGACGGAGAACAAGGATTTGCAGAGATCTTGCTGGCTCAGAGGTACAAAGCATTGAAGGACATTTCTGCTTCTTACCCTGTACGGTTTTTGTATTAAAATCTGAACAGCCCTTATACATACCCCCTGCTCTGCTATCTACATTCACTCCCTTCACAACAACATGGAGTTGCAAACGTCAAGGCTAGCTAGGTATGTTGTTCACTACTGATGTGAGGGCAGAGGAGTAGCCCTCTTATACTGTTAGCCCAGCCATGAGCAAAGAAAACAGTGGCTTAAGTTGAGAGACTGACTTTCCATACTTTGGTCTAGAAGTTGGTTTTACCATAGTTCATAGCAGCACCAGTGTCGAAGCCAGGGAGACTGCTCTGGCATAGTCCGTCCCTAACAAATGACCTGGTAAAACTGTACTAATGAAAAACATTCATATACTTCATCAACTCCAGTCCATTTTTTAATTTATTATCTGAAAACTTGACTCAGTGTATTGGTAACTGCTATATTGTCTCTAAAGTGAAATAGGAGCTCTTTCTTACAAATTCCTTATAATCAAATATAAAGGTCATAAAGAAAATGTTCAGTATCTTATGAAGCATAGTTAATAAGTGCAGACCGAGTATTCTGTTGACCACCTAATAAAGTGATCCATACCAAGCACAACAATCCATCTTAATGTTCATATGTAAAAGCAATGAACAATGTATGCTGTTTTCTATTAATCAGAAGAAATATGTTACACCTCTTAAAATTCCTCCTATATATTTCTCTCTTTCGAACACCTTAAAACTATTCTGTGTAGTTTCTTACATTAATGTGTTTTTTTCCATTCAACGATATGTGCACATGCTGCATGACATACTCGTAAACAGAAGTCTTAGCCAGTTATGATGGCTCAGTCGACCAGTGCATTCAATGTAGAACTTGGTGTTTGATCTCATGAGGACATGTCTGAGTCTCAAAATGCAAATTCAACCTTTAATTTTAATTAAAAAAATTAAAAAAAAACTTACCTTGGCTCCCCCGCCGCGCGTGCAACTCCTCTGCTGGCTGCAGGCACAGGCTCCCAGCCTGCCCTGCCCTACGGCCAATCCTGACACTGCTCAAAGCAGCATCAGGATTGGCTGGGAGCAACCAGCCAGGGTGCTCCGAGGCAGACTGGGAGCCTGTGCAGGCTCTCTCCACCTCAGCAACAGTGTTGCTGGGCAGGAGAGAAAATCCAGCGCATGTTTGTTTGGCCGGGCCGAGATGGCGGGCCAAACACACATATGTCTGAGGGGGAGTGCTGGGGGAGTGCTGAGCATTCCCCCTCAGAGCACATCACCCCATGGCCCGCCCCCTTACAAGGAAATGATAAACACAGTTTGTTATTGTTTCCTTGTAAAGGTTTTGCAGCTGCCGCTGCTGGCAGGTGGGCGACGCTCCTCCGCCCTCATGGGGGAGCCACCCCTGGGGAATCCCTGTCCATGATATTATCTTGATTGTTTCTCAAAGGCCAGTACTACCTTATTAATAATACTTGTGAGTCATTTTTCTTGCAAAACTAGAAAGGAGTCAAGCATTGACACACACTGTTTATTTTCTTTACTACTGAATGCAGTCTGCAGGGTAGTAACTTTATAGAGATGCTTTTACATAAGCCTCTACTGGGATACAGCAGTCAGATGTATATAATATATGTCCTTCCAGAGACTGAAGCGCGATGACACCTAACGATGTGCTGAATCTGTCAAGTTTACACAAGGACTGTGAAGGTAAATTCTGCAACTTGTCCATAAAACTAAAACATAACTAAAGCAAAAGTATAAGATGCTATAGAATGTATTACCTGGAACGAGAACCCCAAAGATAACCATGTACTTCAGCGCTTCACCATACAATGTGAAAACGCTGGGTGAGGCTCATTGGTGATTTTAAATGCGTCCTTCCTGTAGTGGATCCCATGCACGTCCACATGTGTCTCCCCACTGGTGTTCATGATCCAAACCACCTTGTCCACCAATCCACTGCCTGCAGTCCCTGAGCTGGCCCCAAGGAGTAGGAAGAGTCCAAAGAATGGATCCTGAAATGGGCTGGAGCCATGTCCAAGGCTTGGTGGCTTTAGTGGTCCTGTGATGGCACCATGCCCCACTGCAGCATCTCCCCACTAGGGCTCATTCACTCTTCACTGGCACTCATTTTCACTGACACAGTGAAGCTTAACCAAGTGACTTTCAACAATAGTCAATAACATTCTGCCCTGTTCATCAGCCTCTGAATAATTCACACCTCATCAGCCCAGGCGCATGGAATTACCGGTGCAAGGACCATTAGTGTGTCGACACTAGTCGATGGGGCATGGCTGAACCAAGCTTAGTTGAGGCTTCGCATGTACTGGTGGAACTGATCATTTCGGATGCAGTGACAGTTGGAGGCGGAAGTACATGACAGGCGCTTGCACACATGAAAGGGCAATGAAAGACCTCCCTACAGTGTCAGAAAGATGGAGCAGGCGCACTACATCCCCATCCTTTCCCATGCACAGTCCCCTCGGTGAGCAGCACACTAGTAAACTCTGCTTTGCCACTGGCTGGTGAAGTTTTTTTTTTACTGAACTCCACGATCTGCTTGGAGCACAGAGTGCCAAAACTCTGTGAACTCCGCCAGCAGAGAGGGGTGCACGGCCCACCCCTAGTACTCCGTCACAAATGCGATGGATATCCTGTCTGCCTTATTACAAGAACATTAGATCCTAATGAGCTTGATGGGATATCCCTCACGTTTGCAACGGAGTATCCTTCCATCAGACTCTAAATCAGGCCCTATGATTCAAGTTCTCCGGAGTTGAACCTGTACACAAGCAGATCTCACATTTGCTTTAAAATGATACTAACTGACAATCACCATTTTCAGCAAAACTAAACTCTAATGAAAGGTTTATGCTATTTTATGTTATGTTATCAGCATTTGCATAGTGCATTCTGCCCTTTGTATTGTAATGGTGCGGGGCTTCTGTAAGTCCTGCAACATTCTACATCGGATCTGGGACAGCCACTTATAAAGCCAGTGAGGCAACAGTTAACACCAGAGGGCTTTGGCAATTGAATAAGCATTTTCTAGTTGACCGGCCTGCAAATTTCACAGGATGAAGATGTGTCTGTCAGGAGTATTGTTGGATACTGTGAAAGCATCCTAGATGGTGTGTCCTGGCTGTATCGGATGTATGAAATTTGCCCAATGTGTACTACTGTAAGCTTGGTTGTTACATTCATTACTGTTTGAATGATTGACATGGATGCTTTGTTTCACATGGGTTTCCAACAGACAATAATAAATGCAAAGAAAACTAAACCTTTTCAATCAAAAATAGCAAATAAAAATTACATATAATCTATTTTATGGAAAATATGAATTCACCTAGTAATAATAATGTTCTTCTTCCATATTCATACTTAGGGGAAGAATGAAAGCGGAAACAAATTATGCTGATATTTTTGCCTGGCTTTCTTATCACAATTTAGGCTTGGTTGTCTTACAGCTAGTTGGCCTTGTTTTTGTCCACGAATGTGGGCATTTTGAAATTGGATCACTAAAAATATATAATCTTCCCTTTCTGGCAATAAATACCGCACTGCAGCCCCATCATCTATAACATTTTTATAGCCACCTTCTTGTAGACCATTCATTGCTCGTGGTGGTGGCCTGTCCTTTCCTAGAACACGTGTGCAAATGTATAGCCAGAAATGGGGCATCTCTCCTACCAATGGCGTGTATGCTGGTTGAGGGGCACAGAGGGAAGAAGGGGAGCTATCACTTGCGTTCAGTGGTCCCTATTCAGATTCTATTTTAGACCTTTGGATATGTTTATAGTATAACACATAGTTTTCAATATAATTAATGATTTTAACAAATTTTAAGTTAGTGGCTTTTATAGTACGAAGGTTTAATGTTTTCCTCAGCACGTTTATTTCTGTGCATCAATGCAAAATCGCATGCCCATATTACTGACAATGCCAAATAACTGAGCCACACTTTAGGTATAGGGAAAACAGATAATGATGTGTTCTTTCCACTGGTCATTGTCAATTACCACAGTACCAAAGACACCATAAAAGAAGGAAATGCATGATTACCCAGAAAGTCTTCCGATCTATTACCTTTAATTTTGCACAACTTCTTCTTACATATTCTACTCATCACATACTAATTTATTAATGCGACCATGTTGCAAATCAATGACCAGGAAGATATACTTATTGCCACACAGTTGCTCGGAGTAAACCAGAGACCGGTCAGTTCCTTCCAGAACAGGCTCTCTTTAAATTCTTCTTTGTGGTGCTCATATCCGCCTGATTCAGACCTCACTCTAACAAGCAGACACCACAGCTCCAGACACTAATCCTGAACATATCACCTGCATCTTCCACGGCTTGTGATGGCCACTGATGGCCTGCAGGCTTTTACATTTAAGATGTCTCACGCTCTTCTTACAGATGCCTTCAATCCCAAACCATTTCATCAGGCTCACCCACTCAGCTACCCATCTCTTCCAATAAACTAACTTCAGATTTATTTTGAAGTGTGGTTCTTGCACTGCCTGCATGAATTACTGGTATGCCACACCGCTTCTTGATATGGTCACCTGAGGTTTAGGTCTGGTAATCCAATGCACATATCTTCCCTTTCATTTCTTCAACTCCGAACATTGCATGGCCAGACAATTAGCTGAAAATGTATTTTTTTATACAGCATGAGATTTCTTTTTCTTGCGACCCATAAAATAAAAAATAAAAACGAGCAGTCAGTGCAATACACTTTTTATTATTTCCCCATGTTAATAAAATTGTCCTCTTTGATTTACATTTATGAAATCCCTATTTGCCCTATACATGAAAGCAATGTGCAGAGCTCAGCAAAACTGTTTAATATTTAAATGTTGCCTCACATTAATAGATATTGCAATTAATTAAATAACAGACTGAATATTTGGAGAAGATACAACTGAAACATGTCCTAGCCAGTTACCCTGCTGCTGCATCTGGTGCCAATATCCCACTGAGGAAGGTTATGGCCCTGTGGAACACTGACCTGTTTCTTGTAACTTACAAAAACCACCCCCAACGTGAGTTATTCAACTCCCTGAATCCACTAACACCTTCCTGAGCTTGCACTGACCGTTCCTAAACAAAAACAAGACACTCGGGAATATTTAGGAGAGAGGATCACTTTTGAAAGTATACTTTTCTATAAGAGGGAGTTCGACTTTAAGAAACATTTGCAGACGTGGACTATTATGAAGGAAAAAAGATTTACTTCAAGCGCTTCATTAACACTAACCTCTTCAGGAAACCATACTGTAAGCAAACAAATGTGATGCTGTACCGCCTCTCTCTAGCTGCTCAAACTGGGATCTGTAGCCACAGCTATGTGCTCATGCAATTGATTTTGAAGTGTGCCTAGATACCACACTGCTCACAACAACACTGGCTATTCCTGATCTAATTATTCCACATAGCTATTTGTGGATAGAATATTTTACATTTATCTGCTTGCATAGATACTCTGGACTATGACTGTAAGGCCCATGTGGTTTCGAGTAGCCCAAGAAATTGAACGGCAGGGCACGTTGGTTATCCATCGTTCTTCTCTCCTATACACAACATAACAACTTCACTAGAAAAATGTCAGGCAAGAACTGCATCCAAAGGTAACACTTATTCTCGCATGGGCGCAAACAGTAAAATACATATCCAGGTTTAATGTCATAAATGGGGGGTGGGTGAGCTCTACCCATCTCTCCAATCTCTAATCGCCTCATTGTAAGTGTCCCAGTATTTCTATGCAGTATACTGTGCCCAGAAAATACTGACACCACAGGGTGCAGTATTTACTGGGAACATTATTAACACACCATTCTAAATTTTCCCTCTTGGAATGAGACTAAACTTGCAGTAACAGAGTTTGTACACCTGTTTACTACATGTTTTGCCTGTTTTCCTACAGTTTTCCTGATCACACCTGTAGAGTATTAGCTATGGGTTTGGGGCGACCCATCTCAAAGAGTAATCACCATTTTTGTAAGGATGAACCACTAAAGTCACTAAATAAATCTGTGCTTAACCTTCTGGTAGCATAGCACAAAGCAGTCAGATTTAACTTACAAGCAATGTGTTAAGTGATTATGCTCAATCAGTAATGAAGTGAAAACAAACACTTAGGAAAAATTGAGAATATTTTAGCAAGTGAAGTTACACAAAATCCATGAAGTAGAACGAGAGATATGAATGCTTAAAATCTGAATTAAACATTACGCCAGCTGCAGCTATCTGGTCACCTTAGACCGGGTTAAAGTAAAAAATTAAGGCCGTCCAATAGAGATCAGCAGTTAAATATGGAGACCAAGTTTGTCACAGTGGAAAGTTTACCTTTGGATTTAGAAACGTCTATGGAAAGAAGTGTTTGTAGACAAGTCATCAGCAGGAAAAGTTGCAAGCTGGATCCAAAGTGGGCTTTGACAATAGTGGGCTGCTGAAGAGCAGGTTCCCAGGGTGGTCACTGACAAAGGACAGAAATCTCCAAGTGGGTGAAGTCCAAAGATGTTGCTCATCATTGGTCATGCTGAAGCATTCTATGTTCAGACTTAGAAACTTTTCTGGGAGTCAGATTTCCTTCAGTGGGACAAACCAGCAAGTTGAGGCTGACTAGAGATCCAACGTCAAAGGGTGTGGCGTAAACAGCAATTCCAGTCTCCGTCCATTCTTTAGGCAGAAAGTTAGCAATGAGTTTCTAAGTCCCACTTCTTGTAGTTTGGGGACAGGAAGAGTATACTATAACACTAGTCAAGGGTCCAGGACCTAGGGAGCCTTCACTAAGGGGAAAGGACTCACCCCAACAGAGGCCAGCAGCAGGGTTCAAGGCAGGTCCAATTGGAACCAGTCAGATGGGCAGTTACAGGGAGAGAGGCTTGTTGTGACCCTGTAGCTCAAACAGGAGGGCATCCAAAGTACCCTTGGAGTCACTTTTGAGGTCCTGGTTTCAAGGCCTGAAAAACACCTCCTCACATCTAAGCCCTTTTTCCTCTATCTGGGAGCAATCCACCTCTCACAGAGGGGCGTCATTAGCAGTCATCTGCTATTGGACACTGTCAGAAAGGTCCATTTGACTTTAGGCACAAAACTGACAACTGTCTAAAAAATGTAATTTTCAAAGTAGTGATATGAAATCAGACTTGACTATTAAGTTGGGTTTCAAATTACCCTTTAAATCATTTCTGGAAAGGCCCCCAAAGAGAAACCAAGCACTATAATTTGCTATAGTGTATACCAATGATTTCTTGTGGGATAGCCGTTCTTGCCACAAATGAAAAAATGGCTTTGGAGGATTTTCACTACCAGGACATGAAAATCATTAAATATACATGCCCTACTTTTTAATTACTACGCACCCCTATGGACATTTATGCTTAACCTAGTAGTGACATGTAGTATTAAAAAGGAAGGTTTGGGCCTTGCAAAGGTCTATTTTGCCAGATCGAAATGGTTGTTAAAACTGCATACCTAGGCTCCAGTGGCAAGGCCGGAGATAAGTTTTACAGGGCAACTGTAGTGGGTGGTACAATGAGTGCTGTAGCCCATTAGTAGTATTTAATTTGCAAGCCCTGTTTAAGGGGGTACGATATACTAGAAGCTTACAAGAAAATTAAATGTTCTAATCAGGGGTAAACCAAGTTTACCATGTTTAACAGGGAGGGAAGGCACAAGTACTTTATAACTGGTTAGCAGGGGTACAGTTCACAGAGTTCTACAGCCAACAAAACTAGAGCTCAGTAAAAAGACAAAAATCCTGGGTGTCCATGTAGGAAGGGCAAATTTGCAACAACATTTATCCATTTGTTTGCCGGAGAAATGTGAAGGGGAAGAACTCCAGATTGTCAGTAAATTTGTCAAGACTCAGAACTCTGATTTGGGCGCAAACTGCAGATTATGCAAAAATTGGGATTATAAAAGGAACCAGAATGAGGTCCATAAGATCCTGAACTTCCTGACCATTATACATTCCCAACAGTGATTTTGCTATTTTAATTTATTTTAATTGAAGCTTCATGACATTTTAGGCACATTGCATATTAGAATATCTTTACTGAATGTACAACGCATTTTACCAGTCGCAAACGGCCCATGTGTCAATTTGTGACCAGAAAAATGCATTTTGGCATGGACCAACCCTGATTTGTGAGTTGGTAACCTATTACCTACTCGCAAAATAGGGGTTGCGAGTTGCTATTAGGAAGGGGTGTGTAAAGGGCATCCCTTCCTAATAGCGAGTCGCAGGGCCATAGACGCAAGTTCTGCGACCGGAATGTGGTTGCAAGCCATTCGGAGATTACCACCAATTTCAAATCAGTGGTAAAATATTCTCAAATGGGAATGGGTCCCAGGGGACACTTTCCCCTGTGTGAAGGGGGCGCCAACATTTTTTAAGAGCAGTCAGTGGTCTATGGACCACTGCCCACTCTTAAAAAATTAGCAAAAACTTTATTTATAATTGAAATGCATCCTATTTTCCATTAAGGAAAATGGGCTGCTTTTTAAAAAAAAAAACAGAAACTGCTTTATTTGAAAAGCTGTCACAGACATGGTGGTCTGTTGGCCCCAGCAGGCCACCATCCCTGTGAGTGCCGGCCATTTCTAATGGATCGCAAATTACAAACTGCTTCATGAATATTAATGAGGCAGGTCCCTTGCGACCCATTTGGGAAATACAAACAGTGTCTTAGACACTGTTGTACATCAGAGTTTGTGACTCGCAATATGTGAAATTTAATAATTTAAAAAACATATTTTTATTCCACAGTATTGGAACTGTTTTTTCCTTTCTACAACACCCTACCATGCCTTGAACTCAGTTAAATGTATAATATATGTTTAACTGAAATAAGGTAAGTAAAACATCAGTGTTGCAAATAGAAGAGTAAGCTTTCATGTTCACATAGAGCCTACCCAAAGGTCGGATGACAGCTCCTGAAGCATTATCATTATATTTCTAACACTAGCGATTTACATGTGCTGGTCCTGCGAAAGGCGTCATCATCTAGATAGAGTCGTCACACTTCTTACGGACTGACATGCTTTTACAATGAAATGTTATTTTCTCATAGCTCTTAGACACAAGTACCACCCTCATCTGGGGCTTTAATCATTTCAGAATTATCTCTGTAATTATTCCGAACTACTATTTATGAAAAAGACAGTTGAAAAAGAGAAAACGAAACATGGAAATGATCAATGGAAAAAGACATCTCTGCTTTAGTTATTAAGTGTTCATAGCTGGCTTCGGAGTTAAAAGTTTGCTGCTGCCTGGTGTACGGCATGATCTCCAATTTAGAAGTTACAGACACATGATTGATTACAGTACTGGTAACTGGCCCAGAGAACGTGCGCCAAGCCCCTTTTATTAGCAGGGTCACCTGACCAGTGACACCTGTGATGAATGGGTGTGAGTGTGGAAGCCAGCCCTCAAAGAATGGCTAGTGGAAACACATTATTATAGGAGCACTAGACCGTGATCAACCAGTCACTAAATCCCTCCCAAACTTTACTTGAAAATGGACAATGAGTCCAATCTGTGGGACAGAACAAAAAAACTAACAAACACCACTAAGGCTCCTCAGGTTGTTTGTAGGACAGGATGCATGGACAGGTGCAGCTGGGAGCACCCGGCATCACAGCATGCCTCTGTAATTTAACCAGTCTACAAATGGCAGTGTTGATGAAGTCCAGATCTTTCAATTGCCTGTCCATGAGGTTACAGTCCACCTGGGCACTGTTGGTCCTGTCCCATCTGGTCTCACGATGTTGGATTTTATTTACAAGGCCCACTTTGATTGTGCATCCTGAGCAGTGGTGGAGTCTATTTACATAGTTCAAAGTGGGTGCATCCCGAGTGGTAGGGGAGTTGATTGCAGAGATCTCCTTGAAGGTGCTCAGGCTCCATGGATGGCAAACATGCAAAGACTCAGGGCGACATTGATGAACGGGCGCCTTCCTTGAAGGACATGATGCTTCCCAGTGCAGCTGGTAGAGCAGCTTAAGACTCCCCTCTTGTGCCAGCACTCCCCTCTCACAGGAATCTCATTGAGGCCCTTTATGCCGGGCTGCCACAGGACTGTGTGGGCCCCTCATAGTCCGTGCGGAGTCCCTGAGGAACTGCCAACAGGACCACATCCAAGTCATTCTTGCAGCCACAAAGGGTGGTTGTCTTGGGGTCTGTGTGCTCTGGCTGTCAGGACTCAGGTGCATGAGCCTTCATCAGATAGTCTTTGGGTGACCAGTCTCCGTTCACAACCTCAATGCTTCCTGGTGCCTGTCATGGAGCTGATTCTGACGCATCTCTCATCGAGATTCCCCTCTCACCAAAATTCCTTTGAGGCCCTTGCCCCTGGATTGCCACGGGACAGCATGGGCCGTGCAGGGCCTCTCATTGGCCATGCCAAGGGGTTGCTGCGGAACTCCAAATAGGACCACGTCCAAGTCTCATGCAACCCCAAGGATGCATGGTCCACTGGTTGAGTATGCTCTCTTTGGCAGGCCTCAGGTTCGGGGGGGCCCACAGAAGGTTTCTGGGTGGCCATCCTCCCACAGTGCCAGGGAGGCTTTGTTGACCTCTGGTTGTTTTGAAGACACACGGCTCCCCTCTGGTGGTGCGATGCTCCTTAGGTAGTTCTGGTGATGCACCTGGTAATAATGACAAGTTTTCCACTAGACAACCTGTGCTGCAGGTGGCAACATTTTGCTCAGTGTGATGACGCTTGTCACTCATTTTGCTTCTTCCTGCACACCTGTGGTTGTAGGGATATTCTGTGTGACTTGTCTGTCACACACCTTTCTCTTCTTCCTTCATCTTCTTTGCAAACTAGTGCTGTGGCCTCATGCCACTCTCTTCTGCTCATCATTGTTTCTTTTGACTTGGCATCGTGACATTCTCATCTCTTCCTTTTCATCTTCTTCTTCTCAACGTGGTGCTGTGGCATGTTGCCACACTTTTCTCCTCGGCTCTCCTAACCAGGCTTCTCGCTGAGATGTGCACTTCACAGGGACCTCCCTGGTCACATCCTGTTCATAGGACTTGACTTTTGTCCTGTCAACAGGACATGGCTTTTTTGACGGACGTCTCACAGATCTCATCCCTTCCTCCATGACCTTCTTGGTTCTCCACTCCTTGATTGGAGGGTTACCTCTTTTCCTTCTTCTTGTTTTCACACAAGGGTGTAGTGCTTGCACCTTGATACTGCGCCATTGCGGTGCTTGCTCCTGTCTTCGCTCAGGTATGCTTGGCATGGCTGTCACTTCATGTGATGTGCTCAGTGATGGTCCAACGGTGGCCTTACAGTGCTGGGGTGACTAGCTGGTAAGGCCTCTGTCATGTGACATTCCTTCTTGTCCTCCAGGGGCTTTCTCTCTTCAGGGCTCCTGCCCTTGGTTTCCGATTGACAGGTGCAGCCCTCTGCGCACCTCTGATCTTGTGCTCTCGGCCTCTCACTCTTTGTAGGGTGCCTTCTTGTGGGCTGTTACCTCATCAGGCATTGATGGGGCTGGTAGACAGTATCTCAGTGGGTGCCTCCTGTTGGAGCCTGGCATGCATGTTCCTTTCTCTTGTGGTGGTGGTGGTATCAGACAGCCACTAGGGGGGGTGCTCACAGCACATGGTGCTCTACATGTCCTTCAGGAGCTTGTGGCTGGTAGCAGATCTTTTCAGTGTTCAGGGCTCCCCTTGACAGTCTCCTTCAGTGGAAGGAGGCTAACAGTCTATGTTCCTCCCTGAGGCAACGACAGGCATCCACCAAAGGGCATGCAGTTCCCTCCGCCCTCTCTTCTTACATTTTCTCTGAGGCCTTTCCCTGTGCCTGTCTCTCGGTGCGGCTTCTCACTTGTGTCTTTTGCTTGTCATCTGGGGCATCCCTCATCAGTCTGTTTCATCTCTTAAGGCCCCATTGACAAAACTGCTTTCACATTTGGTAATTATGATGCTGCCGGAGGTGTTGGGGTCCTAGAACAGGTGCAGCTTTTTTCCTTTACCTGCTCAACTGCATTGGCAATCTCATTGTACATAGTACTGCCGAGGCAGGGTGCCTATTATGGACTTCTCTTGCATAACTGGTAGCTTGCCACTACGGGGCGTGCAGTGCACAATTCACGTGCATTGTCTCCACTTTGCATATCGCCGGCTCCGAGAGGGGGTGGAAACCGGGCTGCTGCCGCATACGGACAAAGGTAGTTGACATTTTCTTCTTCATACATAAAAGCGCTCTACGGGGGGGGGTCTACCTACGAGGTCTCTGTCCAAATCCAAAGTGGCCGGTGTGGGGGGAGCAGGCTCTGCTTAAACTTCGGCCTCACCTTGTCATGTAAATGTCACCGATTCCACCCGCCATGCTACTCACTCGGTGTTGTGAACAACATGGGCTGAGGGTGTTTACTGCCGGGGATGGCCTCGGGACCTGACCGTGCAGCACTTGCCTGCAGGTAGGTTACCATCCGGTAGCCAGTATGTACATCAGCGCTCGTCTCATCGGGGGCAGTGCTGGTGCTGTGGAGATGGCACAGGAGGCAGACCTCCTTGCATCTCGCGGTGTCAGCAGGGGGGCATCAGGGGTGGCACACTTGCATTATACTGTGGCTTCCCCTTCTGAACAAAAATCGAGCTGCACTACTCTCTTGATTGATGTTAAGGGGTAGTCTCTTCACCCGAGGACACTTTTCCCTCCTTTTCTCACCGGGACCAGATGGCAGCAGGCAGGGCAGCAAAGGGGCTTCTCAGCTTCTAGGGGGGGCACCACCGATCTGCGAACTGTCTCACGACAGGTGGGTGACTTCAGGGACTTTACCTGTGAATGCCAGTGTATTTACTAGATGACCTTCTTCATGCCCTGCTCTGCCCCCTTCATTGTGCTGGCAGTAGCTGTGGGGTGCCTTGTATTGGGGCTACACTTCCCTCCCCACGGGGAACAGCAGAGTTGCAGCCAGCGCACACTGGGTCAGACCCGCTCGTCGCCATTGTAATGTCATGAGCCCTCGGCCCACATACTGAATAAATGATGGACACAGACACATGGCTACAGTCCTGATAACTGGCCCTGGGCACGTGCGCCCAGCCCCTTTTATTAGCAGGGTCACCTGACCAATGACACCGGTGATTGATGGGTGTGGGGTGACCATGGAAGCCACCCTCAAGGAGTGGCTGGTGGAAATACATGATTACAGAAACACAAGACAGTGACCAGTCAGTCACTACGGAACCCTGGCCAGGTCGAATAAGTCTTCAGTACTTCGGGGTCGCTAAATTAAGTATCATTAAATCAGTTACGTAAAACCCTATTGTTTAGAGCACCTAGAACTGGCAGAAGCACAGTGAAAAGGGCTATATAAAACACACTAGAGCTACCTATGATTTGTTCTTGCAGAGGCATATTAGCGAAGGCACACAAAAGGGTGGTTTTGCTTGTCATTTGTGTTTCTTGTGTGTTACGTTTATATGTCCCTCCTCTCCACTGACCTCATCAACGCATAGCTCGCATAAGATTGATGTGATGCTGCTGGTGTCCCTGAAGCAGAAAAACCTCTGGCTCCTGCTGAAAAGAGTGGCTTAAAAAGCACTGCCACTGGGTGAAAAGGAAAGACAGAGTTGCTTGAACAGCCAGGGATTTTGACATAGTGCCTGTCAGGTGGAAAGCTGCAAGGGGTCTCGAGAAGTGGCTAGTAAACCCTTCATAAAACTAAGAGGGATTAACCATAAAATGCTTAAGTAAAGGGTGACTCATTCATAAATTATGGGAACAGGTTAAGCATATATTTGGGGATACTTTATTCTGCAGAAAGTGTTTTTATTATGGTAGGTTTGAAATTACAGTAACACAATCTGCCTAAATCACGTCTGGAAAATGATTTGTATGTTCAAATGAAGTGGGTGCTGAACTAACAACGACCCCAGCCAAATGTGTGGTCAAAAAGAAGGTCAAACTATGTGCATCCTTGTTTCAGCATGTAGTCACAATGGGTAGCAGGTAAAACCTCAGATAAAGCTAGGGTCAGGCTGAGCAATGTTATTTATGTAGACTATGGAGAGTGCTGGTTTGTTTAAAAGTATGAAACAGGAATCTCAATCTTTCTGGATTTACAGAGAGTATGCAAGGCAAACGCTTCTCATTCCTGGTCTGGATCTCATTCCTCTTGAACTTCAGTTTAGTTGCCTACATGAAAGGAGCAGGTAGACTTACTTTCCAACACCTGCTGGCCAGTGCTTACATCACTGAGACACAATAAATGGCAAATATATTGCAATGCATCTGCAGCCTTATGATCCTTGATTTAATGCAGACACTCTCCTCAAAAGCACGCATCTTCTTTCCGCACATCATCAAGGTTGTACACACATTAAACTGCAGATGTGCTGCTGGGTTGCAGAAAGCTTTAGCCTGCTTTTCCATCTTCACCATAGAATATATTAGGGATCCATGCTTACCAGTTTTTGGGGGAAGTGGCGATGGTCACCAGGACAGTGATGGAGATTATTTCTTTAGTGTACTTTCTGTCTTGTGCATAGTTCTAATTCTGCCTGATTCAAAATTGCAACCACTTTATGACCTCTGTTTCCTTAATAGTTGATTTCCAAATCCAAGATGGCTGTCATTGACTTTGAGATTGATGATTCTTAATGTCCAGGTTAAAAGAAGTTCTAACAATATACAGGACAATCGTACCTTCTAATCTATCGATGAAAACATCTGTGATTGATGGATTTTCCATTACAAACTAGTTAGCTCACAGGCCCTTTTCCTTCTTGTGCGACTTAACTGTATTTTTGGCTCCCACTTTGGGTTTTTGGCTCCCACTTTGGGTTTTTGGCTCCCACTTTGGGTTTTTGGCTCCCACTTTGGGTTCTGTTTGTCTGCTTGCTGCGTAATTCTCTGTAGTTATTTTTGCAGCCTCTCCAACAGAAGCCAGTCTCCAGCTTCTACTTGGTCTAAGATGCACTCAGGAGTAAAGGGGTAACTGTATCTGTGTTTTTGTGTTAACTTGAATACTATTACGTGTTTATTGTGGTATTAATGTATTTGTTACTTCATATATAGTTGTGCGATCCTGACTTACCCTAGCAGCTGGAACAATGTTATTTTCTCTGCCTACCTTAACCCTGTTTTCCCATTTCCCCTTACCCTACATCCCCAGCTTCTGCCATACATACAGGGTGGAGGGCATTAGGAAAGTTGGAGGCTTGTGGATAACCTGTGCTGTCTTTTACTCCGGCCATGACACAGACTAACCTTCAACGTAAACAGCATAAACGAGTATTAGTCTTCCAAACCCAGTGCACTGACAACACTGGTAACTCCTGCACTTACAGACGAAGTAACAGCTAATGCAAAGCATGACAGTGAAAAGAGGTGACAGAGGCATGACATAGTTTTGATCCAGGATATCAAGGCTTTGTAATGATAACTAATGGAGCCAGGAGAAATGTACCCTTGTGAGGTGGTAAATGGACACAAGATAGACTACTCAAATCTGAAAGCAAACAAAACTATGTCACCAGCAAACACATTAAACACATTGCTCAGCTTGTGGTCATTGAAGAGTTAAACATATTTTCTGCACTACTGACTTAAAAAATTAAACAAATTTCTTATTCATCATAATAACATTATATTACTCTGGGCATATCCCTTGGTTAGAGTCACATTTAATGAGAGATGTCAAAACCTGTCGTCTGGACGATCCCTCAGCGTTAAACGTACATACTGCATGTGTCCAATTCTTCTAAATCAATACTGGTTTACTAGGTCAAAACCACTACCCAAGAGGGAGTCAAAATATTTCCTGTGGCATTGGAGCATGAGTCATTTTGGCGTTTGGATAACAAACGTTTTTGACAAAGTATATATTAAAATGACGAAAGCAAAGTAAGGAATAGTATCAATAAATATATCCTCTTATCTATGTATTTCTTTCTTCTTCATAGTTGCACTTCTATAGTAAGCATAATTTAAAGTTGCACATAAATTCAATTCTGGTAGCTGATAGTATATATTCCTAATATAAAAAACATCAGCTTTAATAGTTAGAAGGCAATGGAAAAAGCAAATAGAAGCCATCATATCAATACTGCTTTGAAAAAAAATATCAATCCATTAAACGTGGAAGTTCAGCCGATAAACAATCACATGTATAGAAGAGGATGCCTCAGTTTCTCTGATGCCAACTGCAAGAACTAGCACTTGCTTATTCTATGAGCATTAATGCTGCAATTAGTGAATACCGAATGAACATGCACTGCAGAAAGGTATCTCTAATGTTACATATAATTGTTGTACCTCTACTTCGCCTATATCCTCTTCCTTGATTTAGCACTATAGAGAGCTTATACATAAATACAAACTTAAATAAATAAATACGTCCATAAAAATAAATAAATAAATACAGAAATAAATAAACAAAAAATACATTTAGAATCCTTAGGAATCATTAGATAGATTTAATTCTGTTTAATGCATGCTATGGTATCAATCTTATAGATTCCTTGCTCTGTATTACATCATTTGAAGTGAGTAATTTATGCAGGAAGTAATATCTGTGTCTAATTTCAAAGCGTGCCACTGTGTGGAACTTTTTTATTTTCATTAATGGCACTTACACACTGGATCTTGTTATTAGTCTGATGTTAATATATATTGATGATGATAATGCTTATGTTTGCAAAGGTTCTTTATTGACTGTGGCACATGAAGGAATCTTTTCTGTGTTCAGTTTCATCTATCAGAATGCTTCTACAAGGTTTTGTTTGGACCCTAATGAGGAATGCACCAAACCTTTCAAGGTGGAGAGTGGAGTGAGACATGGTTGTGTGCTGGCTCCAATCAATTTTACCCTCTGTGTAAATGGCATGGAGCAGAAATTATTAAGAGTCCAGTCAGATACGCCAAGAGTGGGGGCTCACCCTATACAAGTGCTATTATATGCAAATGATGCCTTGCTCATGGCAAGAATGGCAAATGGTCTACAAAAATTGCTGGACTCATTTTTTCAATATATGGGTAATCTAGTTTTGAATATAAACCCAAATAAATCATATATAATGATTTGTGCAAAGGGAAAGTCAAGGTTATGTTGCTTTTCAGTTAAAGTTTGCTTATCCACAGAAACTTACCTTTACAATATTTTTGTCCTCAATATTCATGACATTATATTTTGTCCACCGAGAGGCACTTGAACTTATTCTTCACAGTGCTGTTTACCAAATTCTTTCAATCAAATCTGAACACAGTGCAACTGCAACTCAAGCAACTCTGACACACCTAAAGCAATTAGCCCTTCATTTTGAGGAGACCAGGAAATCTGGTTGGGAAAACTGCTCGATAAAACATTTTTACTGCAGATTGCACTTTTAGTTCGTTTGACTGAGCAATCCTGAATTAACCATGTCAGAATGAGGAATAACTTGTGGTTCCTTGATATTTAAGAACAATCATTTAAATTATAACATTGGTAGTCATTTTTCAATTGTACAACATTTATGACTCTTTATTTTAAGCACACATTATTTAAGATGAACTGAGAAGATTGATCAGCCTTAGGTGGGTATTTACCACAGCTTAAGAACCATGTTAATCGAAGACGGAACAAAATCAATCTGTAGTTTATTTGCTTTACAGAAAACCAGTAAAAGTCAAAGGTCCATCATGAGAAGAACAAGTGAATGGTAAAAGGAAGATTTAGTCAATAAATCATTTAACTGGGTAGATCAAAAGTCAGATTATTATTGTGATTCTTTGACAGAGGCGTTAGTGTTCCTCAATTCACTTGTAACCTGGCATCCCATGTGCAGGGTGAGGCATTGTTGCGTATTCAGATAAGATATACAGGACAGGGTGATGTAGTTTGATGACACTGGTGCTGCAGTTTCCAATGAAGGATGGACTGCCTGCTCTAGCACGTTAGTGATGCTGTATACATCTCTCATATAGCCAATCTGATGTTCACAAATTATGGCAGGCTAATAAGGTCCTCTCAGTACAAATGTTAACTTTGGGGATTTGAAGGCACTGATGTCTGTCCACTAGGTTTCAATTATGACTTGGAAATGCCTCTAGAGTTTGTTGCACAGTTGTTGGCTAGCTATTACCTTCGGGGTACTGGTGGAAAGAGTGCATGTTTACAGTAAGCTCTCAAAAGTTTTTTGATAAAAATGTCTGCTTCATCTATGCAAGTGTTTAAAAGGCTCTTTTGTACAAATGAGTAGGTGTTGAAGCCATGGAAGTATATGACGCATGTTGAGTGGTAAGCCTGGTGTCTTGATTCTTTCCTCGCCTTCTCAGGGTTCAAACCTTTATTAACTTGGATTTGCATTTGGAACATTTGCCACGTGGTCAATGGTGATGGTAATTGACAGATCCTTAGTGTATACAATAGCAAGCCACTAAGTTCGATTTTAACATCTGGAAGAGTCTGAAGATGGTTGTCGCATGTGTCTGAAAGAGATGTCTTGGATGTGAACTTGTTTAAGATAAACTAAGAAGTGTATGATTTAGTCAAGATTGTCTGAGGGAGTCCACTACGACCAGGTTAAGAATCTGTGAGAAATTCAGATCAAGGCATTTTGGGTGTAGCAATTGAACAATTAGTGTGGCTCAATGGTTAGAGCGGCAGACCCTGAAGCAGAGATCTGGCTCAAGACCAGGGTTCAAGTCCAGCTTCGGCAGGTCTTGGGCTCAATTCCCCTTGACCAGATAATTCTCGCCTCGGTGCCTAATCTAATTCATGGGTCCCACTCTGCAACTCTGGGCAATAGCTTGCTTAATCTCCACAACGGCCCCAACAGTGCTTGGATGCCTGGCTTCACCCTGGGGGTGCTCAGGAGTGGGCGCCTCACAGGGAAAAGCCAGGAGGGGTTCCATAGCGGTATGAGTACAGCGCCTTGAGACCCTAACGGGTGAGTAGTGCGCTATACAAGTGCTAATTTACATTTTTTACATTTAACAATTGACAAATAGCTTGACTGACTATGGGCCAGATT
Organism: Pleurodeles waltl; assembly: GCF_031143425.1. NCBI lineage: Eukaryota > Metazoa > Chordata > Amphibia > Caudata > Salamandridae > Pleurodeles > Pleurodeles waltl. The sequence continues at coordinate 1,281,711,758 of NC_090447.1, read as the reverse complement.
ATGACCTTGGCAGAGGGGACTACTCCATCATAAACGCGACAGATATCCCCCCTGCCATATTAAAAGTTCCATTATATTCTATGGAACTTGTTATATGGTGGACGGGTTATCCATCACGTTTGCGAAGGGGTAATCCCCTCCTCCAAGGTCGTAATCAGGCCCTATGTCTTCTATCACATTTTGAATTTTGTATGTATAAGTTGGAAGGTTGTTTGCTCAAATGTTCAGGTTGTCAAGGAGCATAGAACATGAAGAGATGGACCTCAATTGATGGGCTAGAATCAAACGGTCTGCCATAAACACTCTTGGATTTATTTTTGGTGGGTAGTAGGCTATCATGCATTCAAAGCAGCAAGCTGGTTTGGTGGCACTTTTCATGATAAAATAATTGAAGGACTCGAAGAATGGCCTAGACATTTCCTTAAAAGTGAGTGGTGACAGACCACAGCAACCTCACGCCACATCTACGTGATCATTTGCGCCGAAGAATAGTGTAACTAGTCAGGAACCAATCTTGAATAAGAGGTTCTGATGAACCTGTTAGCTATATGTTAGCAATACATATGATGTGAGAAAAAGGGTCCCATTGCTTTGTGGATATTTGAGGAGTTCATGATTGCTGATCTGCTAATGAGGAGTGCACTACGCAAGTTGGTTACTACTGGAGACATTAGGATCAATACGGTGGAAAAGGAGGCAATTCAATTCAATTTTATTAAAGTGCATAGTTTGTCAAAACCATTACACATCCAAGTAAGTAAAGGAATTCATTAGTAAAAAAGGATTTGATGTGAACCCATAAAATCATCTTAAGCTTAAAATTTGCATGTACTTCAGTTTTGTGAGTTTTAAAATGGAATAAAAGTTAATTAATTTACTTTATTAAAATACCAAATCATGCTATGGAAAAACTAGTTTGACTGCCTCGTTTGTATTCATATTATTTTGTACATTCAGTTTTTTTGCCGCAATGCGTAAGAATTTTATTAGTCTTGCATTCAATATAGTGTCAGATGGTTTAAAACTACCAATCACTGCTTGCCTACACATTCGTATACTTCTCTGATTAAAGGCAGCCTTCAAGAGTTTTCTGCGCTTATGCAGTAATCCCCTACATAGACAAACCAGATGGGTAAGGTTCTCCACTCCGCTTCCACACAGAGTACAAGGGTAGTTTGTCCCGGAGTGAACCCAGGGGAATAAATTTGAGCTGCCTGGTTGATGGCTGAATCGATATTTAATATATAGGTCTTTATCTGTTTTTGTCCAGCCCGACTCCAAATACAGCTGGAATTTCAGGATTTTATAGTCATTTATTAGCATCCACGCATGGAATCTGCCCGCAAAAAGACCCTTATCTATGATTAGAGATTTGATCACCATTGAACGGTTTATGGTTTTTTAAAATACGTTGTATGGTAGACTCTTGTCCCACAAAGATCGAGCATCCAAGGTGTCCAGGGCTTCATCAAGATATTGCTGAGCTGGAGCCAAAGGATTCAGGCTCATCCCCTTCCAGAGTGCCTGACACAATTGATTCCCCTTTGTTTGCTGAACATGATTCCAAGTCTTAATGTAGCTACTCTTCCTTGCTATCGTTTGGTTCATACCCAAATTCTAGCCTAATCTGGTCCGGCGAGGAGTTCCATGGAAGGTAGAACAGTGACCTAAACACCTTTCCGATTATCCTGTTCAAAATGGCAGCATCTCTTCCAAGTAGAGCTTCACTATAGTAAGTAATACTGATTATAAGTTTAGCAGCTGCTAGTTGCAGCAGAGGGTGGTAACTGGGGCCATCTAACGATCTTTGCAAGGTGCGAAAGGCTAGCATCAATGCATTACCTTTCCGCTGTAAATCCAGTTTTTAGGAAATGAATAGTACCCCCAGATAACGATAGGTTTTAACATGTTCTAATTCAAGCCCTTGAAGATGTCATTTGGACTTTTTATTAATTTTTTTACTTACTTCCATAGTTTTAGTTTTCTTCTAATTTATTAACATTCCATTTTTGCCTGAAAATTCAGCTAATTTGGAAATCAATCGCCACAATCCGATTTTAGTTTGGGCTTAAGGAGATTACGTCATCTGCATAAAGCAGATTTGAAATAAGTATATCTCCAATCTTTGGGGGATGCGCATTAATCTTGTTTAGCTTAGTAGACAGATCTGATAAGAAATTATTAAAAAGATATGGCGCAAGCACACAGCCCTGTTTAAGGGCTTGATTAGTCTCAATTTTCCTTGATAAAGAGGAGCTGTCCTCTACCTTTACTCCAACCCATTTGTCAGTATCTAGCATTTGTGTGGATTTTAACAAACGAGCAGGTATAGTTCAAGAGGTTAACTTTCCCATAAAAGGTTGCGTTGAATCAGGTTGAATGCAGATTTAAAATCCACAAAGCACAAATACAGGGGTTGAATTCTCTGCTTACATTTATCTATTATCATAGACAAAGATAGTATATTTAGTACTGTTCCTGGCCCTTCAATAAATCCAGATTGATTTACCGGGATGATGTTATTTTCAGTTGCCCAGCTCTGAAAGTCCTCTTAAAGAGACCCAGCATAATATTTTGCTTCGGAGTTCGTAAGAGTAATTAGACGATAGTTCTCCGGACTGGAGCGATTTCCTACATTAAATATCGGGTGAATTACTGTGCCCTTCCAAGAGTTAGGGATAGTCTCAAGATCTAAAGATTTATTAAACACAGCAACTAGCCTCTCTGCCCTGAAACCCGGATTTGTTTTATATAAGGCATTTGGAAATCTGTTAGGTCGTGGAGGCCTTGCCTACCTCATCTTTTCAATCATCCTAGTAACCTGAGCCATTGAGAATGTTAATTCAGTAGCTCCATGTTGGCTTAAATGGGCCATATTAATATCTATTCCTGGAACCGTATCTTTCCCTGGGCTTCCAGCGTTAGTATACTCCATTTTGGATTCATTAATTTGGTTAAGGTGCTGTGTCTAAAAAAGTAAACCAAGAGGCTTCTGCAATGTCTGAACTTGTCAGAATCATAGGGGCTCTGTTTAGATTGTTTACCATTTTCCAAAAACACTGTGAATTGCTTTTTTTTACTTAGTGATAATGCTTTAACCCAAAAGTTGTGCCTTACCTTATGTTCCCAAATCTGCTTCTGATAGATGTTATTAATAGTTTTTAAGTTGATTTGAGTTGAGAAGACCTGGCAAGTCTTAACAGTTTATTCTTCTTCCTTCTTATTAATGTTATGGAAGCTGAGATTTTTATTTTAGATTCATTTTTTACTTTTTCAAGTGCATAGCCCTGGCGTGAGTTTTGAGGCTTTCCAGTAAAGAATCTATTTGAGAATTTGTCTAGAAAAGATGGCCATATGGTTATTGGGTCATCGATTGCCTCTCTCCTACATTGGTTATCAGCGCAACAGAGTTTACACCTGTAATGTCAATTGAGTCTTCACACCATCAGAGTTTCTTGTAATTGATAGAGGTAATGTCCCCGGGGAGGGTAGTTGCGAATTTGTGTCTTGGGATGTGATAATTTATCTTCATTCTCTGTTGACCATGGTCATTCTTATCTGTCTTTACTCTATAATAACCATTCACTAAGTTTAAAAGTGATAATGAAGCTATTGTGTAATCAATTTTTGATTGAGTTCCAGAAACATAGCAAGTTGCTGAAGTGGGAATATCTTTTTGAAACCTCCCATTCAGGAGTCATAGTCCTAGAGTCTCCAAATTTTTGACCAGGGAGATCACCTTTGCACCGATTGTAACAGTCCCTATCAGCCACGTTGATTGTTGTGGGACAGCCCACATGAGATCCTGATGCACAATCTGATCCTCCCTTTCATAAGTTTGCAGTAGTTTCATATTAAAATAGTCTATTATTATCAGCTCTGGCACGCCAGGATCTTGCAGGCATGTCAAAATCATTTCTATCAACTTAAAGGACTTAATTTCCTAGAGCGGGCATCAGGGTGAATATAAACGTTGATAAGTAGAAGCGGTCTCCCTAACGTTTTGTGTCAGTCTTGCAATTTTAGTACCAAAAGATTAGCATTTTCCTCTTCTATTTGTGTGCAGGATGTTCTTAGTCCTGCTGAGATAAATGTTGCTAGGCCCAGTGCTTGAAATGGAAAAATTAAAGTGCAGGTACTCTGTGCTAGAGTACCTGCTTGTTTCCGAGAAGTGCCGGTACTCTCCAATTAAAGGTATTACGTTTTTCTTGAGATGTGCCGGTACTCTCCCTCTCAAAATAAAAAAGTGCCGGTACTCCGTACCGGACAGTACCGGCCCATTTAAAGCACTGGCTAGGCCCCATTTTGGACTACCACATTTTTTCTTCTTTTGTGCAGGGGAAAAGAAGCCCAGATAACCATTAATTGTAAAAGACTTGGTAGCCTAAGTCGCCTGTAACAAAATGATCTGGGAGTCATTTAGTAGGGATGTCAAATCCTTTAGTTGATTATTAGCCCAGATCTCATTTATGTCCCAATAACAGATTTTAGGTGGGGACCAGCCTTTTCTGACAGTAATGAAGAAGTGTGTGGCTGTCAGGTGCTAGCTACTTCCTTTGTAAAGAGCTGCTGATAGCCATCCTAGATTTAATGGCTCTAGAAGATGTCTGTTGTGGAATGTGTAGCTTGTGAAGTGATGAACTGGAGGAGTTGAGTTTCCAATTGCAGATCTGAGAATTGAGAAGGGTTGATATGATCCATCCATTCTTTTTAATTTTGGTGATCTATTATGAATTTCTTAGGGGTCAGGGTAACCGATTTGTTGGGGTATAGTAAGCACGGGTTCCCATTTCAAAAAGAAACCTTTTTTGTTCAAAACCTTGCTTACCAGCTAACATGATGCCCAAGTCACCAGGGTAGACTCAGGGGAGTTACCTTTTTCCACCACAGATTTGTAGCCATGGGGTTGCTATCATTGTTGGTAATTAACTCTTGGCTACTACCATTCTCACTCCTAGTACCAGAGACATTTGTACTACCTGTCCCCATATGGAGGGCGGCCTCAGGGACACTCTTCATCTTTTTGAAGAGTGGCACTCGTCATCTTTTTCCTGGCTTTTCATTGTTTTTTCTTTTGCCTTTTAGTCACGCGCTTGGTTGATTGTTTGGCTTGATTGTTTAATGGATTAGTTGAGAGCAAAGATGATGATAGTGAAGATTAAATCTTTTTAACTAGTTTTCCTGTGTTGTAAACTGAAACTTTTACTGGTTCTTCAGAGCAGCAAGCATCATCGTGACAAATGACCACCTCATTTATGCTTCGTACTTTGATTCCTGCTTGTTCCCAAATGCTATCCACATCACCAGTCAGGCGACTGTGTCCCTTGATGGGGATTTGGGGAAAGCTCATTATCGATGTTTTTTATAATGTTAAGGTTCGCCTTAAAGTCATCCATCATGGAATTTATGACCTCTGGCAGTGAAGTAAGCTTGTTAATTATGCAACCACAAGTACAATCCTGCTCCATTTTTTCTGCATAGATCTGTGCTCTTTTGATCAGGCCATTTATATCTGCCAACTTTTGGTCAATCCCTGATACAGGTTGAGCCATGGCATTTAATAAATCCACCTGCATGTCCATTTGTGTAGACTGGTATGACAGAGCTTCAAGAGTTAATTGTGAGGTTTTAAAGAAAATGTCCCACACAGAGCTGTGATCTATTTTCCCAGATGGACTTTGTGCTAAATGGGAGTTCTTTGATTAACCCCTCTGACTGAGGCAATCGGGTCATTGAACTTGCGGTGGGCTGCGACTTTTGAAAGCCTTCTGTCCATAGGATGTTACTTCCGCCTGATTAACCAAAGAGGTGGACTGCACGACTTGAATTGTAATCTATGGACCAGTTGAGTCTGTAAATATGGGCGAACATTTATTGGTGCAAAGGTGGGGAAAATTCTGATGTTGAAAGGTGGCGTAGGAGTTATTTGGGGAATTTTTGTTACTGCAGTTCTGACCAACCACCAAGAGCCCCTGATTTGATCCCATTGTTGCAAGTTCTTTAACCTTCTTTATGATAACGTTCACCTCTAGGGGCAGGGGGAGAGGCGAGACTTCTTTTCCTGGGAAGCCGCAAAGGACTATTCCTGGTGACAGTGTAGAAGCAATTGGGGATGGGGATAGTGATCTTAAAGTAAGTAATTGTAAGTCAATAATGGAGCTCCAAACATTGTCTATCTTCCAAAGAGGTGGTTTGTGGTGGAAGTTGGTTACTGCTGGAGACATTAGGATTAATAAGGTGGCAAAGAAGGCCCTGTACAGCTATTGGAATTTCTTAATAAGAAACTTGGATCAAATATAGGTTATTCACCTGCTATAACACAGACTTAAGCCCTCATTATGAGTTGTGTTATTTCACAGGGCGAGGTAGCTCCAATTAAAATAACACAATTTGCAACAGTGCCTCAGAATCCAGGATTATTTAGTCTGAAATCTCCATACCTGATCTGCAGGGGCTGGGACTGTGGCAGGCAGTATTCAACAGCCCCATCCACCGCCTGCTGCAGGCTAGGAGGAGCAGTTAATGCTCACCCTGCATAGACACAAGTGTGTCCATCACCCCCCCTCCCCCCCCCCCCCCAATTTAACATCCCCACTCCCCATCAGAAACCCAGTTGGCCTTTTCCACCCTTTCAGAACAGGTGGACATTGTGTTTTTCCCTAAAATGGTGAAAATTGCTTGGGAAAGCACCCTGTAAATTCATGTGTTCTGACATTCTCCTAAATGGCACACCTCTCCATCAAATAACATGGTTGCTGAACAAAATAAATAATTTCTGCCTCATTGTGTACTGCTCCATTTCACAAGCACCACAAGAAAGCACAAATACTACACAAAAAGGAAGATATAGGGCTGTATTTAATATACATCGCACCATGGCAGTAGTTAGGGAACTAACATCAACATTTTTTATGCTAGTTTGGTGCTTTGCAGGATTAGTGGCAAACATGTTAATGCTAATCCTGCAATGCTTATGTACAAATTATTTACATCCATTGTACATAGAATATAATCTGACCATCTACAGTAAGCCACTGCCTTTTGAATAGATTTGCACTACAGCAGTACATATACATACATACATTATATAAATTAAAGTGTATTCCCTGTATATATTCTGAAGGCTAGCTGTATCTCAAATGTTTGATGATATCTCCCTCACATAAGTGTACATCTAGAAATTGGTGTATTTTCCTGAAGACTGAAACACCAAATCTATCACCACCACAACTAGGTAAAATAGAGGGTCAGTTGATTTCTTATGAAGTTTTAGTAATTTTTGGTAATTCCATCAATATGTCATTTTTAGGCATATTGTTAACTAACCCTGCTCTTCAGCACAGTCCACTGGGCATTATATGATCCATTGATATTTCTTGTAGGATTTCTATCTGATGTCTTGATTTGTTAGGCGCAGTACATGTGGATTCACTTTTTCTTCATGATATGTTGTGTGTATAATTAGAATTGTACCACATTTATCCACTTCTTTAATAGTTATAACCAGATTATTATTTCAGTTTCTCAGTAATCTTCTTCTCCAATCTTGTAATATTGGCTATTTTATCATCAGGTTTATATACCTTGTTATGCAAATCATTCATTAATGGACTTAGGGCCTGATTTAGAACAAACATGACTGATAGCCCGTACGCCGAATTATGATCCCATTATGTCCTATAGCGACCGAAACACCCAGGATGGGATATCTGTCACATTTGTGATTGAGTATTCCATCCGCCAAGTTCTAAATCAGGTCTTTTGTTTTGTTAGGCACTTCGGTCGAAAGTGTTATATTTTGGCCTGAACTCCTTAAGACCTCCAATATTCATTATTGCATCTGTTGCTTGATCACAAAACAACTTTATTCAGAATTTTCCTGAGGAGCTTCTGTGCATCTATTTGTGTTATAAATTTGCTTGTAGAACACACTGGTATGAAGGATGTTTATTTTTCTACAACTGTTGTCCTGCCAAAAATAAAGCTTTATATATTTATCACATTTTGGGGCTTCAGTGGCCTTGCTTCCTCTCAACCCCCTACTGCTTATTCATCTAGGATTCCCCCTCTAAAAAAAAGCGTTTTTTACTCACTTCTTCACTTTTGTTTATGCCCGATGATTTTGTACATACCTCTACTTCTATTGCTCTTGAAGATTACTCCCTTCTAGACTTGCAGTGTCTGGGGACATAGATTTTCCTTCTCTCTCTTTCTTACAGTGTTCAGTCACATGACATTTTAGCCCATGTGTAAACATCATCTCTAAGATAGATGATCTCCTTTATTTGCTGTATATCGTTCTGACATGATTCCAGCTTCTTATTTAAGACATTCAGGGGGTTATTACAACTTTGGAGGAGGTGTTAATCCGTCCCAAAAGTGACGGTAAAGTGACGGATATACCACCAGCCGTATTACGAGTCCATTATATCCTATGGAACTCGTAATGCGGCTGGTGGTATATCCGTCACATTTGGGACGGATTAACACCTCCTCCAAGGTTGTAATAACCCCCTCAGTGTTTAATCCAAGGCCTCTTCCATTTTATGTAATTCACCCTTAAATTAAGCAAAATAAATAGCCTGTGTCAAGACAGAGGGCTGGAGGTATTGCTTGCTGCTAGGAATTTGGTGAGCTTGTAGGTAGCAAAACTCCAAACCCAGTCATACTGAGTATTTTCTCAGGTAAGGCTAGTGGCCCCTGCAAAGTGTTATCTCTGTCTGGACTGAAGATTCGTATGCGCAGAGAACACATTGCATGACAACACCCCAAAAACAATCTACTTTTCCCACCAGGCCATGAACTCTCACTTGGTTTGCAGCAGCCATCTTGGCTATTGGGGTAATGCTTCCCTGGTAGCCCACTGGGCCTTAAGTTTCGGAACTAAGGCTTCCTTTGTAAAATACTTGTTGCTTTCTTTGGAAATGTGTTGAAGGATATGTGAACTACAGAGATGAAATGTGTGTTTTTGTAGTGAAAACGAAGTTTGAACTATTTGAATATTTTATAAGAATTCTTCTAAGTAAGGCTGGGAGGGTGTCACATTTCAATTAAGGGTTATCCTGTGATGCCACAGAAAGGTTTGCTACATCAAGACGCAGTTGCTCATGGTATGTATGAATATAAAAGCATAAGGTACTAGAGTTCCAGTATGCTAACATAATTGGTAAGATAAGAAGCGGAATAATATTAATGTTTGTTAATTACCTTTCAGTACTACTAGAGTCAAGCAGAAAATATAACTCAGCATTGACGAAACTTCGGGAGAAGAGGCATTTGACATATATTTAAGATACTAATTTCTTGTATGGATCTTAAATGTTTGATTTCAGGAATTTCAATTCATATAAAAGTACTGAGAGTTGGTTAAACAGATATACTGCTACAGTATTTCCATTCACTGTATATTGAGTGCCAAACCGTCATGGAAAGCCACTATGTCCTGCGGATCTCACTGGCCAGCAAAAGTGATGAGTCAGAGTGGTGGAGTGCAGTATCTCAGTTTGATCTTGCTTCCCCTTGAACCATTTCTAACACTGGCCCTCATATCCCAGGGTATGTGGTCACTAGTGGGAGTCACGTGACAAAATAGTGCATCACTGTCATTGGATTCCAAACACAAGGTTAGTGCACCCTGACAGCCCTTTTTGCTAAGTTATTTGCTAATACTTTAATTGTTAAAATTATTACATTCAAACTACATTGTTGAGTTCCAGCACCATTTTGTGTTCCAATTCTTTAGTCTCTTCACATAAAGTTGTGTTTAAAGCCAAATGTAATCCACTTGATATGCGTTGAACTGTAAAGTGTTCTAGCAAAGTACTTGCATGTAATTTATTATTTTCATGGCTCAAGAGGTTTACTAGGTGTTTAATCATTTGAGCTAGAGATTTTATGTGACCCACCAGAAAAACCTGGAGTTCTAATTCTGACACAATTCCAGTCCTGGCCTAAAGCACTATTAATCTTCGGGCTCCCTACTGTTGCTAAGGGTTTCCGAAAACAATTGTGAAAAGTACCAGAATATTATGCTAATGAGACCCCATATAACGCAAACAGAGGCACACAAATGCAACTTCAGGCTCAAAACACTTAAAAAAGAAAAGTAGATAGCTTAAATAATTAGAAAATGTTAGCACTGTTTTTTTTACAAGGAACCTCGATAAGCGAATTTAGTTTTAAAGTTAGTTTCTGTTTCCTTGGAGAAGCAATGTAAACATGACTTATGGCCAGCGACATGAGTGTGGGAACATGCAGAACTTCTGGTTCGAGAGCACCCTCTGCATAAATCTCATAACCTTTGCAGCTCCTACAGTAGGTAGAGCCAAATTGCATATCCAGCAATATAAAGTTACATGCAGTAGGGAATTATTAAACAAATAAATGCAGTTCTGAAGGAAAAGGATGTGAATTCTTGTCAAAGATTTTTGTTTATTAAGGTTGTCTCCCGTGTGCCAAGAAGCCTGAACTAGGCAGCTTGTAAACTTTTAAAAGCAGACCTTCCATTTTTCAGCGCGCAGAAAACCTCTGGTTTTTTTTTTTTTATTCATTCTACGACCATGAACTCAACGACATCCATTTGTATCTAATCGTTTATATGAAAAAAATCTATTTCAGCGTCAGGGATTTGGCAAGTCCATCGCCTGCTTAGTATTACTTTGACACACTTGTGATAACAATTTTAGCAGCAAATATTTTATTCATTTACATTCTAATCTGCTGCATATTCAGGTCATTTGGCAAAAAACAAAACAAATGTAGTGTTAACTATATGTCCCAGATTCGGGAAACAGAAAAAAGGTTCACAGTAATGTTTGTTACAATATTTTACCACTAAAATTCGTTTTATTGGGTCCTTCTCCAACAAAGGACTTGTTTTAAAATGATGCGTAGTCTTTGGCATTAAACTCACTACTTTAAACAATCCACTGCAAAGAGACCTGGAGCCACCGAAAAACACCGCTCGGAAGATAAAGACAAAACCCCTCACTAGGGGTGATCGACCCGGTAAATTATGTTTAACACTTGATACAGTCCGGCTCTGCCGAACCAGAACATATCAGGCGCGATAAATACCACCGATTACACATATTTGGGGAATAATATGCAGATTATGTCTACATTTTCTGCTACATACCGGACATTTTTCCCAGAGTAAATATCAGCAGGTTACACCTGTTTATCATAAAATCTATAATTGCATGTCTGCAGTAATTGCAGTTACAACACATATCTCAGGTAACCGGGCCACTCGTGAGCGCCAAAGTGGAGAAGCTAGAAACCCAGTTTAATTTCTGGTTTCAGAGTTAAGCAGCCAGGATGACATACAGTTTCAAGGAAAAACAGGGAACCCGAACATAAATTGGATAATGGTCTGGAACATACAAAAAAATAGAACAAAAAATTAAAATGTAAAGCAGATGTCACATTACATTTCTGTGAGTGTTTTCAATAAGAGCTAAAAAGTCAAGCACAACAAGCATTTTCTGACGCAAGTTTACATTAGAAGATCAGGAGCAAATTTGGCAGTAACAGCGTTGAACTCTTCCAGGTGAACTTTATGTTCGAATGGATGCGTGTTTAAGAAAAAAAACAAAGCTTGTATATAGTGTGGGGCAGAGCTCTAAATAAACATGCAGAAATCTGGGCCTGGACATTTTTGGCATGCTTTCCATTATCCACTGACATTACATGTTGCTGTAGTAACAGATGCCCTTGTATTTATGGCACAAACAAGTGTATTGTAGTATGCTTTGATATTAGATCCAACAGGCTTATGATCTCCAAAATGTCACTAGCAGTACTTTCTATAACAGAGTACTAAGGCACACAGTTTTTACACTACCTATATTCATAAAAGTAACCTCGTGTTGTTAATCAACACTACCCTTAGGTACTACATATTATAAAACGTTTACACCTTTTAAAATCTCTGGATCAAACAATGACTCTGTATGTCTTGAATGAAATTCTTGCCCTTACGTAAGAGTTTTAGCCATATTTTTAGGGGAGGGGTGGCAGTTGTACTAGTGGAGGTTAGTGTATCCGTGATCTTTAATTTACATATTGCATGAAATCACTCTAGGTAGATTTTCAGGGTAATGTCTTCAGAAACAAAAATATTTTAGCCAAAATGAAACCTGAAGCTTTCTGCAAGGCCACATTAACTCTTCTATGGGACCCATTATGAGTGGACCGGAAATAACCTGGTATGATCCTTGGGGGACTCCGTAGTTGACTCCTGTGGGTCTGGAAGTGTAGGTTGGGAGTCTGACCCCCTGCATCCTCCTGGAGAGGAAGGAGTGGATCCATTCCAGTGCTCTTCCGCCGATTCCTATGTTGTGGAGTCTGGTGCACAGAGTACTGTTGGAGATCATGTTGAATGCTGCGCAGAAGTCGAGGAGTATGAGCACTGCGGTGTGGCTGCGGTCTAGGAGTAATCGGATGTCATCGGTGGCTGCCAGGAGGGATGTCTCCATGCTGTGGTTGCTGCGGAAGCTGGACTGGGAGCTGTCCAGGAAGATGTTGGCCTCAATAAAATTCCGTAGTTGTGCGTTGATTGCTTTCTTCAGTACTTTGGCGGGATAGGGTAGCAGAGATGAGCTAGAAATTCTTTAGTTCTGATGAGTCGGCCAAAGGTTTCTTCGGGACAGGCCGTATTTAGGTGTGTTTCCAGTCCTCGTGGAAGGTGCCACTGTTGGAGCAGATGATTGTGTTCCGGATCTCAGAGGCGATGGATGCGCTGGCTCTGATGTATATGTGGTGCGGGCAGGGGTCCATAGGGGCTCTGGAGTGGATGCTGTTCATGATGCTGACTGTTTACTCTGTGGTGACCGTGGACCAGCTGTGGATGGTCTGGGTGGGTTCTGGGCGGGTGGGTCGGTCACAGGTTCCGGTGCCAAGGTTTTTCCGGGAGGAAGCTGTCATAGATGTCCTGGATTCTGGGGTGGAAAAAGGTGGCGAGTTTGTCGCAGAGGTCTGTGACGGAGGGATGCTGGTGGCTTCGGAGGGGGGATCTGTGAACTCGCTGATGATTGAAAAGAGTTCGTTACAGTTGTGTGCGGAGGAGTTGATGTGCTCCCAGAGTGCGCCCTTCCTTGCGTTCTTGATTTTTTGTCAGTGGGTGGCATTTGCGGCTCTGAATGAGGTGAGGTCTTCACTGGTTTGCCTGTTCCTCCATTTTTTCTCTAAACGTGTGTGGGTACACTTTGATTCTTGGAGTTTGGTGGTGAACCAGCTGGCTTTCTTAGGTATGCGTTTGGCTGATGTCAGCCGGAGGCGGGCTAGAGTGTCGGCGCATTCGGTGATCTATGCGTGGCATAGAGTAGAATGGTGCAGAGGAGACTGGTGTAGAGTGCACTGACATAGAATGGTGCAGAGTAGAGTGCAGTAGCATAGAGTGCACTGGTGTACAGTGGAGTAGCGTAGAGTAAAATGGTGCAGAGTAGAATAGTATAGAGCACAGTGGCACACACTAGAGTGGCATAGAGTAGAGTCATGCAGAGTAGAGTGCAGTGGCATAGATTAGAGTTCTATTGAGTGCAGTGAGATACAGTGCATTGGAATAACGCCTAGTGGCATAGAGTAGAGCAGTGTAGAGTGCAGTGGCATAGAGTACTGTGATGTAGAGTAGAGTGGTGCAGAGTAGATTAGAGTGGCATAGAATGTAATGGTGTAGAGTGCAGTGGCATAGAGTTCAGTGGTGCAGACTAGAGTGGCACAGAGTGCAGTGGTATAGAGTGCTGTACAGTAGAGTAGCATACAGTAGAGTGGTACAAAGTAAACTGGAGTAGAGTTCAGTGGCATAGAATGTACGGCAATAGTGTAGAGTACAGTGGTGCAGTGTATAGAGCAGTGGCATATAGTGCAATTGCATAGAGTGCAGTGCCGTAGAATGCAGTGGCAAAGAGTGGAGTGGTGCAGACTAGAGTAGCATAGAATGCAGTGGCATAGAGTAAAGTAGTATAAAATGGTTTAGACTAGAGTGGTGTAAAGTGCAGTGGCATAGAGTGCAATGAAGTAGAGTAGAGTGGTGCAGAGTAGAGTGGTGCAGAGTAGAGTTGCATAATGTGCAGTGGTATAGAGTGCAGAGGTGGAAAGTACAGCAGTGCAGAATAGAGTAAAGGGTGTGGAGTGAAGTGTCATATAGTAGAGAGGTGCAGAGTAGAGTGTCAGAGTGCAGTGGCATTAAGTGCTGTGGTGCAGAGTAGAGCAGTGCAGAGTAGACTATAGTGGCATACAGTGCAGTGGCATAGAGTGCAGTTTCATTGAGTGCAGTGGTGTGCAATGCAGTGACAAAGAGTGGTGCAGAGTAGAGGAATGGCACACAGTGCAGTGGTATAGAGCAGAATTGTGCAAAGTCTACTAGCATAGAAGAGTGCAGTAGTGTAGAATGCAGTGGCACTGCTTAGAGTACAGTGGTGCAGAGTAGAGTTCAGTAGCTTTGAGTGCAGTGGAGTAGAGTATAGTGGTGCAGAGTGCAGTGGTGTAGAGTGAAGTGGCATAGAGTTAAGTGACAGAGTGAAGTGCATAGAGTGCAATACCGTAGAGTAGAGTGGTGCAGAGTTGAGTGGTGTAAAATGCACTGGCATAAAGTGGTGTAGATGAGAGGAGAGTTGCATATAGTGCAGTAGTGTAGAGTTTAGTGGCAGAGTAGATGATGCAGTGGTGTAGGATGCATTGATGGAGTGGTGCAGAGTACAGTGGTGTAAAGTGCAACAGCATAGAGTGGTGCAGAGTAGTAGCATAGAGTGCAGTGGCACAGAGTAGGGTGGTGCACAGTAGTGTGCAAGTGGCAGAGAGTGTAGTGACAGAGTATAGTGGTGGAGAGTAGAGTATAGGGGAGTAGAGTAGAGGTATGTAGAACAGAGTAGCATAGAGCACAGTGAGGTACAGTAGTGTAGAGTGGAGTGCAGAGGCTAGACTGCAGTAGTCTAGAGTAGTGCAGAATAGAGTGGCATCCAGTAAAATGCAGTGGTGTAGTGTGCAGTGGCATAGAGTGCAGTGACACAGCGTGCAGTGGGGTTGAATAGAGTGATGTAGAGTAGAGTGGTGTAGAGTTCAGTGGTGTAGAGTGTAGTGCCATAGAGCGCAGTGGAGGTGAGTGTGGAGAGAAGAGTGATATAGATTGGAGTACCTTTAGAGTGTAGTGGTATAGAGTAGAGTGGTGCCGAATAGAGTAGGTTGGTGTAGAGTGCTGTGTAGTAGAGTAGAGTGATGCAGTGTAGAGTGGCACAGAATGTAGTGGTATAGTCTCATGTGGTGCAGAGTAGATTAGAGTGATTGAGAGTGCAGTGATAGACAGCAGTGGCATAGAGTGGTGCAGATTAGAGTAATGTGGCATGGAGTGTAGGGGTGTAAAGTGCTGTAGATTACAGTGGCTTAGAGTGCAATGACAAAGTAGAGTGCAGCACAGTAGAGTGAAACAGAGTGCAGAGGCTTAGCAGAGTGGTTCAGAGTAGAGTGCAGTGGTGTAGAGTGCAGTGACATATAGCATAGTAGTGAAGAATACAGTAGAGTGGTCTAGAGTGCATTGGTATAGAGTGAAGTGCATAGGGTACAGTGGTGTAGAGTAGAGTGGTGCAGAGTAAAATGGTGTAGAGTGCAGTACTGTAAAGTGCAGTGGCATAGAGTACAGTGGTGCAGAGTAGAGTGCCATAGAGTGCAATGGCCTAGAGTAGAGCTGTGCAGAGTAGAGTAGAGTGGTGCAGAGTGCAGCAGCATAGAGTAGAGAGGGGTAGAGTGCAGTGTTGAAGAATTCAGTGGCATAAAGTGCAGTGTCGTAGAGGTGTAGAGTGGGGCACAATAGAGTATAGTGACGCAGAATGAGGTGGCATAGTTTGCAGTGGCATACAGTGCAATAGCATACAATGCTGTGGCATAGAAAGCAGTGGTGTAGAGTGCAGAGACAGAGTGCTGCGGAGTACAGTAGAGTGGCATAGAGTGCAGTGGTGTAGATTGCAGTGTCGTAAACTGCAGAGGCATTGAGTGCTGATGAGTAGAGTGGCATAGAGTGCAGTGATAGAGTTTAGCGGCATAGAGTAGGGCAGAATAGAGTGGCATATGTAAAGTGCAGTGGTGTAGAGTGCAGTGGCATAGAGTGCAGTGACAGAGTGCAGTGGGGTACAGTAGAGTGATGTAGAATAGAGTGGTGTAGTGGCACAGAGTATAGTGGTGTAGAGTTCAGTGGTGTAGAGTGCAGTGGCATAAAGCTCAGTGGAGGTGAGTGTGCAGAGAAGAGTGGTATAGATTGGAGTACCTTTAGAGTGTAGTGGTATAGAGTATAGTGGTGCAGGGTAGAGTAGAGTGGCATGGAGTGCAATGGTCTAGAGTAGAGTTGTGCAGAGTAGTGTAGAGTGACAGAGTGGTGCAGAGTACAGTGTTAAAGAGTGCTGTGGCATAAAGTGCAATGGAGTAGAGTGGAGTGGCCTAGAGTAGAGTGGTGCTGAGTTGAGTATAGTGGTGCAGAGTTCAGTGGTGTAGTTTGTAGTGACAGCGCAGAGATGTAGAGTGCAATGGCGTACAGTGCAGAGGCATATAGTGCTGATTAGCAGAGTAGATTGATGTGAAGTGCATTGATGTAGAGTGCAGTGGCATAGAGTGCAGTAGTACAGAGAAGGGTAAAATAGCATAGAGTGCAGTAGCTTAGAGTTAAGTGGTACAGAGAAAAGTGCAGTAGCATAGAGTGCAGTGGTGTAGACTAGAGAGGAGCAGAGTAGAGTTGAGTGCAGTAGAGTGCAGTTGTACAGAGTGCAGCAGCACAGAATACAGCAGAGCAGAGTGGTGTTGAATGAAGTGGCATAGATGCAGTGGTCTAGAATAGAGTGGGGCAGAGTAGAATGGTGCAGTGCTGTCGAGTGCAGAGGCATTGAGTATGGTGGTGTAGAGTAAAGTGGCACAGAGTAGAGTGGTGTAAATTGCAGTGTTGTAAAGTAAAGTGGCGTAGAGTACAGTGTTGCAGAGCAGATTAGAGTGCAATGGCCTAGAGTAGAGTAGTGCAGAGTAGAGTGGTGCAAAGTGCAGTGGCACAGAGTAGAGACGTTCAGAGTGCAGTGTGAAGAGTGCAGTGGCATAAAGTACAGTGGTGTAGAGGTGTAGAGTGATGCACAGTAGAGTATAATGGTGCAGAATGAGGTGGCATAGTTTGCAGAGGTATAGAGTGCAATGGTGTACAGTGCAGCGGCAATGAAAGAAGTAGCGTAGAGTGCAGGAGCATATAGTGCTGCAAAGTAGAGTAGAGTGCAGTGGTGCAGAGTGCAGTGGGGTAGAGTGGTGCACAGTACAATGGCATAGAGTGCTATGTTATAGAGTGCAGTGGTATAGAATACAGGTGTGCAGAGTATAGTAGAGTGGCAAAGAGTCCAGTGGCCTAGAGTGCAGTTCAGTCACATAGAATGCAATGGTGTAGAGTACAGTGGAGTAAAATGCAGTGGCATAAAGTGCAGAGGTATAGAATCCTGCTGAGTAGAGTGCCTCAGTATGCAGTGGTGTATAGTGCAGTGGCATAGAATGCAATCAACCAGAGTGCAGTGGCATAGGGTAGAATGATGCAGAGTTGAGGGGGTAGAGTGCATGAAGTGGAGTAGTGTAGACAACAGTGATATAGAGTCAGGTGGTGCAAAGTAAAGTGTTGAAGAGTGTAGTGTCATAATGTGCAGTGGAGTAGAGTGCATGCAGTGGCCTAGAGTAGAGTGGAGCAGAGTGCAATGGCATGCAGTGCAGTAGTATAGATTGCAGTGGTGTAGATTGCAGTGTTGTAAACTGCAGAGGCATTGAGTGCTGATGAGTAGAGTGGCAAAAGTGTAGTGGCATAGAGTAGTGCAGAGTACAGTAGCATAGCGTGAAGTGGCGTAGAGTATAGTGATGTAGGGTAAAGTGCAGTGGTGCAGAGTGCAGTGGCACAGGGTGCAGTGACAGAGTGCAGTGGGGTAGCGTAGATCGGTGTAATGGCACAGAATAGAGCAGTGTAGAGTACAGTGGTGTAGAGTGCAGTGGCATAAAGTGCAGTGATGGAGAGTGTGCAGAGTACAGTGGCATAGAGTGCAGTGGTTTTAGAGTGCAGTGGTTTTAGAGTAGAGTGGTGCACAGTAGGCTAGAGTGGCATTGAGTGCAGTGGCACAGAATAGTGCAGAGTACAGTGTCAAAGAGTGCAGTGGCATAATGTGCAGTGGAGTAGAGTACAGTGGCCTAGAGTACAGTGGTGCAGAGTACAGTATAGTGGTGCAGAATGCAGTGCAATAGCACAGGACAGAGTAGAGCAGAGTACAGTGCATCAAGTGCATGAGTAGAGTAATGCAGATTAGAGTGGCATAGAGTGCATTGACAGAGTAAAGTGGTGCAGAGTAAAGTGCTGTGGCATGGAGTGCAGTAGCATCAAGTATGGTGGCATAGTGGTGGCATAAAGCACACTGGTGCAGAATACAGAGGACTGGCATAGAGTGCAAGGGTGTAGAATACAGAGGAGTGGCATAGAGTGCAACGGTGTAGAATACAAAGCAGTGGCGTAGAGTGCAATGGTGTAGAATACAGAGCAATGGTGTAGAGTGCAGTGGCATAGAATAGAGTGGCGCAGAATAGAGTGGCGCAGAGTAGAGTGCATTGGCAGGGAGTACAGGGTAGGCGAGTGGGAGGGAAAAGAAGAATAATGTAGCATCAGCCAGAAGCCTGGGTTATTCATTGGAAAAAGCTCAGCATACCACGTGTTTCAGTCCCTACCATTACAAAACAAGTAGCTCTCCTTTGTGAATAATAAGACAATCATGTTTTGCAGATTTAATGCACGTGGTGGCGGGAATCGCAGCCATTGCAGTGGGTTTCCAGAATAACCTAAGACTCAAGGCGAAAATCTTCAGCAAAGGATAACACATATAGTTACCAGAATGTTTTGTTGAATAAAAACATCAAAATGCATACAAACCAAAAGATGTATCCTCCGAGACTAATGCTTGCCAACTCATGAGCTCAGTAAATAACACAGCAAGCCACAAAGGACACAGACAGTCAGAAATATCTCCTGAAAACGGAGGCAACAAGTTCCCACAAGATCTAGTAACTTCATTATGAATATAGACCCACAGCCTTTCTGTTTGAGCAGTGGTAAAAATATGCAGTAGCACTGGCATTACCAGAGGTAGTAAGTTTTTTGACTAAGTAACTGTACCATTCCTGCACAAAGATCTACACAATGGGAAGCAGCTGCATTCCAGAGGACCATCAAGGGAAAGTGTTAGTGCTGTCTTGGTCGGACTGGATATAAAGTAGGCCCAGGCACCAAAATAAAAGTGGCTCCCATTAGTAATTTAAATGTTTGCCATGATTGCAAATGTGGACAGTGTTAAACGTGCAAAGGCACGATGTATAAGTCTTTTGCAAGGTGAGAAATACTTCATGGATTTGAGCTTACTGTAGGCAATGTTTGCTCTATAATCGGGGGCATGGCTTGCCTGGAGCCAAGATGGCTGCAATTACCGGAAACTCTGGTAAATGGGGACTCTACTCTAAAAAAACATCCATATGGGTAAGAATTGGCCTCATCCTCACCCCAAGTGTCAGGTGGGTTGCCCTTTGCTGCCTAGAGTGAAGAAATGTGCTGGGATGTGGTCTATCGCCGAGAATGAGGTCTGAACCTTACACCTGCATAAGAAGCAAAATGGCGGCTATGGAGTGGTGAGTGCCAGCTTCATGCTGCATCGGAGAACGCTGAATCTTGGGCAGTTGCTGGATGCCCCACTGAGGGTGGTGATTTGTGGCTTTGAGACTGGAAGCGCCAAATTAGGGCAGAATGGGCCTATAGCTGTCGACTCTAGGACCACAAACAAAGGGCACCGGCTGTGAAGAAGAGCAGGTGATCCTGGGAGCGGCGAGCAGATATGTCGAGGTCCGTGCAGATGGCTAAGCAACAACAAGGAAACCTGACACAGAGGGGGACCATGTGAGTGCTGGCCACCTGCTGCTGAGAAGTGGAGGGCAGCTGATTAGACCCCTTGATTGGATGGCTGAGACTGACAGACTGTGGTAGAAGAGTCTGGGGGCAAAACGAGTGAGAGACGGCCCGGTGTGTCACCTGGGAATCGGGCCTAAAATCCATGGGTATGGCTGGAGCAGGTGGGCCCCGAACCTGCGCTACATAACTTCCCCCACATGGCGACTGCGAGCACCATATAAAGCATCATGGGGAAAAATGGTGACCCCATACATGCAAAGTTGTTGTTAGAGGGGTGCAAGTCATCTAAGCAGGCAGAACATGGCGAGCCTTCCTCTAACACAGAACAATGCTCACAAAAAGAGTTGGAGACTTTAGGGGTCAAGCAGTTACTACATAATCTTCAATCCATCCTCACCTCGATAGATAAGAAAATAGATACTTTAAGCACAAGAATGGACACTACTGCCGCTAAACTAGATAAACAAGAATGCTGCATCACAGAAGCGGAACACCACATATCAGCACAGAAACTACACAGCAGGCAGAAAAGGAGAAGCTACTACACATGGATCAAGTCTTAGAATTAAAGCTAAAAATGAAGACCTATGGGCAAGGTCCATACGCATCAATCTGTGCAGAACAGAATAGGCTGAGTTGACAAACATTGGAAGGATGGCAACCTTTGTCGCGTCATTACTGACAGCACTCTTTGGCACGGAATCCTTCTCCAAGATGTTTTTGGGGAAGAGGGCACACAGGTCGTTAAATCCCCAGCATCCTTCAGGCCTCCTGCTTGCATTATCATAGCCAAGCTGCTGAATTACCAGGACAGAGGTGCTGTGCTCCAGCTAGTGAGAGAGCACAAAGAGAACTGCAATACCGAGGAGACCGTATTTCCTTACATCCTGACTTCACAACAGCAGTTCATGGAGCATTCCCCACGTTTCTGGCTGCGAAAAAGAGACTGAGAGGCATTAACAACAGTATACTATGTTATACCGGCCAGACTGGTATCTCTCATAAAGACACAACTGTCTTCATTACAGAAGCTCAGCAGGTGGCTTCGTAGCTATAAAAATGTTGATCTCCAAATGTACAGAAACACAGAGAGGATGTTGACCACTCCCCCAGACTCTGACACTGACACTGAACCTGCAGCTCTGTCCCCAGGAGGATCCTCGTGGCCACTCCCTGCAGAGGACAGGAGCTGACCATCAGGCACTGCAATATGATGGATATCTCAGATGCACACATGGGACTACGCTTGTGGGTGACCTGCCGGACTCTGATCGCTACCAGGCATATCCAGTGGGGGACCCTGCAGCTGGACCCCAGGTTATGGCCACTACCTGCTGGTAAACTCCAGGCAAAGTATTTCTCCTCATAGGTCCTTGGAGAGGAAAGCTGTGTCCCTTTAGGATCAAGTAGTTCTGGATCTAGGGCCAAGAGTGAGGATACATTTTATCAGAAAAGTTGGGACTGGCATAGGTTGAGGGAGGGATAGATTGTGGCAAATGTTTAGTAGTGCTTTTGTTATAACACACAAGTGTAGCATGAGATGGAGCATGGATGGTATCTGTGAGACACAACTACATGAACCACCATATCATATATCCCCTCAGAACACTGACGCACCACAACATGTGATGGCGACCGGGGGTGGGGAGGGCAGACATACTCGATACTCATTTGGAATGTACATGCACTAAATTATCCTAGAATGCACAGACAAATCACCACTTACATGTAGAGACACAATGTTGATATAGCACTTCTGCAGGAAACACACTTAACACCCAGAAATGATAAACACCTGATAAACAAATGGGCAAGTCTCGCATACACTGCTTTCTTCTCATCCAAAGGAAAGACGGTATCCATCCTCATCAAACATGGAACCCCGCTCTACCCAGCGCGCATGACAATTGATCCTGAAGGGAGATTCATAATTCTATGGGATGTGTTGAGACTGCAACCTTTGACACAAGGTAATATATAAGGCCCCACCACATATAACCCAGACTTCTATCACACACTCTAGGAACACAGTGGAACTGACAACGCTACTTTGTAATATGGGGTAACAACAATGGACCCACGACAAGATAGGCTGCACACTCTAGCTAGAGGATATTTTAACTCAGTCCTCGCCCTTAACAACATTAAAATTGAAGACCACTTGAATGATAGCTGGTGATAAAATCTTGGACTCCATCAAGGCACATATTACTCAGGGACACAACATGTGGGCGAGGCTGGCCTTCTAGCTTGTTTCTAACAACGTTACGACATGGACATTGGAGGTGATGCACCTTGCCTGTACAATATCTGATCACTCTCCAGCGCTACTGAGACTCGAGCCCATGGGGCACCCCCAGTACACTTGGAAATGGTGGCTTTCACCTAGGGTGCTTCGGGACCTAATATTTCAGGATGATATTTGCACAGTTTTTGGGAGCTGCTTCCAGAAAAATGAAGGGACACAGACAAGCAGCTGTGTGGAGGGCTTTTAAGGCAGTGCTGAAGGCAGAATGCCTCCCGAAGCAACATGGTGTTCTTCAGGCACTGAGCGCCCATCTAACCAAGTTGGAATCTGAAATCGAACAGCTAGATGCTAGGATTGCTGGTGCCAATGTCCGGGAAGTCAGTGCAGAGTTACTAAGCATGGTTTTGGGAAACTAATCTGTGCCGAGAGAAGCTAACTACCTGGGTAAATATGCAAAGACACAAATATACTGTGAGAGAGGTAGACCTGGGAAAGCTTTAGCTAACTCTATTAGAAAACCTACTGTAGGGACACAAATTCATGACTCAGTAGGCAGATTATGGCATGCTCTCAATGATATCAAAAGGATGTTCATGGACTACTTTGTGGCATACTTTGATAAAGTCACCCTGGCCTGGCTAAGTGATGCCCAGAGGCAATTCCTGGCGTGTCCCATAAAATAGGAAGAAGTCATTTATGCCATAATAGATCTGCCTAACAATAAAACACCAGGCTCAGGTGGTTTCTCTGATGAAATGTATGAAGTGTACATGGACCTATTAGAGCTTAGACTACTTTCTGTTTATAAAAAAGCCCTGGAGAGGAGTGAGATACCCAACTCAATGCGAGAAGCCACAATCATAACTCTGCTTAATCCTAATAAAACTGATAATAACTGTGAATCTTATATACTATTGTCACTGATAAACTGCGACACCAGAATACCAGCTAAAATCCTCGCAAACTGGCTTATACCAGTGCCACTGAACCTGGTACTTCCTGACCAAGCAGGTTTTGTGCCAGGAAGCTCAACCACACACAAATTGCGAACACTCTTTGCACTAATTCACTAAATAGCTCCAATTTTCCTTGATGCCACTAAGGCATTTGATTCACTTGAATGGAATTCTTGCTGGCAACACTACAATGCATGGAAGATCCCAACTACTTCCTGCAACTCATTAAACTGCTTTACACAAAACCAATAGTGAGACTGTACTTGAAAGGGCAAGTCTCCGCGCCTATTGTGATTAACAGAGGAACCTGGAAGGGCTGTCCATTGTCTCCTATACTTTTTCCTATAGCGCTGGAACCCCTCGCAGCCACCCTGCATCAGAAGTATAGCCAGTACTCTCTGAG
Organism: Pleurodeles waltl; assembly: GCF_031143425.1. Taxonomy (NCBI): domain Eukaryota; kingdom Metazoa; phylum Chordata; class Amphibia; order Caudata; family Salamandridae; genus Pleurodeles; species Pleurodeles waltl. The sequence continues at coordinate 1,281,688,209 of NC_090447.1, read as the reverse complement.
ATTTGGTAGCAGACCCCTATTGATCTTGCTATAGGAGGATAATATCACTTTATACGTAAGGAATCTGCAAAAAGGACTCCAACTCCTCCTAAGAGAATTTACCCAATGTGGAGAATGATCAGGTCTTTGCCTCAACTGGGAAAAGTCAAGCATATTTTCCCATACATATTGTATAGACAAGTTCGAGCTGGAGCATCCGCTGACTTGGGTAGACTCTCACATTAAATATTTGGGAGTATGGATTAGTTTAGACACAGCTGAAATACTATCTTTAAATTATGGCAGACCCATCTCTACGCAGAAGGATCAAATAAATAATTGGCTAAAACTGCCACTGTCTATGGCAGGCAAACTAACTCAAACATTGTGGTGCTGCCAAGGTTCCTCCACTACTTTGTAAATATACCTAGCACACTGACCAAACACTTCTTTAAAACTGACACATCCTTGCTAGTTTGTGTAACTTGGGTGGGCAAACAACCACGAATAGCTTGGACCACCCTAACATTGCCATATCATATGGGTGGCCCACTTTGCCTATTACTGGGTAAAAACCTCCAAAATACTTGCCTCCCCTAACCATTGCAACAGATGTAGCTTCCCTAATACTACTGAACGTAAGACTATGGAATAAAGTAAATCACAGCGTGAATGAAATAAACACAGTACTATGCACGATGTGTGCTTGAAACAAGATAATGCAAAAAATAACCTTACAACTCCTCTACTCCTCATCTGTCCCACTACGGTCTAATCCATTGTTTAGCACAACAATGGAACCCAAAGCAATACAACCAAATGGGGACACTTCTACAAAGATAAGCAATTCACTTTAATAGATAAAATTGCAACACAACACCCTCCTACGCCATTGGGTCACTATATATTCCATAGACTTCAAATGACTAGAAATAAACTTCCCTGGAAATTTCAGAATGAACCTGAAAAATCAAGCCCATTTCAAATTCTAGCCGCTGCCAATAGTCCCAAAAAACATATGTCATCAATATACAGTGCTGTACAGAAGTCACTCCCGGGGATTATGGGCCAGATGTAGCAAATCAAAAATTTGCGAGTTGCAAAGTGCGAGTCAATGCGACTCGCAATTTGCAACTCGCAAATTGGTATGCAGTACGGTGTCTCAGACACCGACTGCAACTCGCTATGGGGTCGCAATGACCCACCTCATCAATATTCATGAGGTGGGTCGCAAATTGCGGCCCCATAGCGAGTATAGGCACTCGCAAACATGGAGGCCTGCTGTCGTCAGCAGACCTCCATGTTCGTGACTGCTTTCAATAAAGCAGTTTTTTTTTTTTTAAGTGTAGCCCGTTTTCCTTAAAGGAAAACGAGCTGCACTTAAAAAAAAAAACCGAAACCTTTAGTTTCGCTATTTTTTCAGGGCAGGGAGTGGTCCCTTGGAACACTCCCTGCCCTGAAAAAATATTTTGGGGTCCATTCACAAAGTGGAAGGGGTCCCATGGGGACCCCTTCCAAATTGCGAGTGGGTTACCATCCACTTGAAGTGGATGGTAACTGCCATACCATTTGCGGGTGGTACTAGCCCTTATGCTTGCTGTTAACAAACACAACATAACTGAAGTGATTTGGAGTGTATACTGGATTTCTCCTGTTTGTCCGTGGTGTGCTGCACCATAACAATGATGTTGTAGTCTAAAGAAACTTTAATTAAGTAAAAAGTTATTTAAAAAAAGCTTGTTCTAATATCAGATAAATCAACAATGAAAACAGGCCCAGCAGACCATAAAACAGTCCAACAAGCAGCCAAAGAAACGTCCCACTCATCAACTGGCCAGACCAGCCCACCGGGCACTACCTGATTGCCCTACAGGCCAGTCCGACCCTAAGTGCTGTAGGCATATGGTAGGTCAGGCAAAACGGGGGTTATTGCTTACAAAACAAGAACTCGAAGGAAGCCATTAGGAGGATGTGCCATTGAGCTCTGAGCCTCATTATCTCGAATTTAGGTAAGAAGCATTTTTTATGAGGCTGATTTTCAGAATAGTAGTATAGAAGACATTCGCTACTACCCTGGCCAGTGAAGATGCTTCACACTCAAAAACAGTGGCAGCTAATAATTTTAGGAGGGGGGTAGATGGGACACACATGCACACGTGCACACTCACTTACCTTCATTCATTCACACACACATGCGCACACACACACACACACACACATACAGTCACAACACTCATTACCAAATATTCAAACATACATACACACAAGCACCAAGCATTCATTAAAAAAACACACACGCTTAGCTTCAGCTCAGCCTTAGAGGTCCCAGGAGGGTTGGGACTGCTAAGGGAAGGCAGCAGCCCCAACCTTGTCACAGAGTGGGATGGAGTCAGTGAGACTGCTGAGCCTACCCCACTCTCTGACAGTGCTGGCGGTGTGACACTGATTGACACTCAGCCCAGGGCGCTTCAGGGCTTAAAACTGAAGCGCCCAGGTCAGAATCAATGAGTAACACTATCCCTCATCACTGAGGCTGAAGAACTCGAGGACCATTGATCAGCTGAGGAGGTCACACCCACAGTTGCTGTGACATCTTCAGCCCAGCAAAGTTCATATCAGGCAGCCAAGAGCCTGCGCAAATAGTGCATGTCTAGCTCCTGACCTGAAAATAAGGAGTGTCTGTCCGGCTGACTTTTGCTCAGCCTGACAGACAAACTTCTTGAGGGGCAAAAGGCTAGGGGGGCATGGCCCCTCAGCCTCAAAGGATGGGTCACGGCTGCTCAGAACTAAGTTGGACCAGAGTAATTGACTGAGGTAGACAGACAGATAAGATACACAGAGGTTCAAAGACAAAATGTGAGATTATAAATGACCAAAGAGCAGATGGCAAGAATATTGCTGAAAGGATGTGCGAAATACGTTAGCCAAGGCCATATCGAAGCTGCAGAATTTTTGTCCAGAGGCACCGTAGAACAGCAATTGGCAACTGTTTGCCCTCTGTCAAGGTTTTACTGGACATTACTATAAACAGATGTAGAAACAGATGGGAGGAGAAAACGTTGTATTTATATTTCCGAACTACGACATAGACATCAAGATTGCATATACTTTATTTTTGGTTTCTCAGTATGCAAGATCCTCACTATGTACAAATATTTTAGGTGAATGACTTTTGCATAATATTATTTCCAATATGTCTGATTGTTTGGTATCTGTTTCTTAGTGTATTTTCATATTCACTTTTAGACGCATTTGTGAATGTTAGAGAAAAAATGATGTGTCAACAATCAGAACCCTGGATTTCCAAATAAGTTCACAATCAACATTACTGACAGGAATTTGTGGAGCAGTAAAGATGCTCCGTATGATTTCAGGAAAATTTGGATTGCTGAAGACTGCTGAGAGAATCCTCATACTGAGAAAGGTCACATTCACATAGCAGTCCTGAATTCATTACCAAAGGAACAGAACGAGAGTCTAAGAATCATTGAGGAGTGATCAATAAGTAGAAACTTTTCTGTCCTCTCCAGATCCTCCTCATCACCTCCCCCTTTCAGCCTGATTTAGGAGGCCTCATCAGTTAATTAGGAAGTCAAGAGTACAATAAGCATCCACCCTGCCAACAGGTGTGTTAATAGTTTCTCTACTTTTCCCATTCCTTTAACACTGACAGCACAAGAGGGGGTAAAATAACAAACACATCGAGGGTTTGGTCCTGAAGAGGACCCATGACCAAAGCAACTGTGACAGTAGAAACATGTTGACTATCTAAGTGGGTTATATGGGGGTCTTAATAGCTCTCACAGTTTTTAGTCTTGTGTTAGGGAGGTGTCAATAACCCTCTTAGCTTTTAATATTGAGTTAGGGAGTTGTCAATAAGAGATTACCACAACACCAATATAAATCTTGCAAAAGAATTTTCGAGAACCATGTCGTAGTTACTATGATAGCCTTGAGTCAGTGTACCCATCAGTCAAAGAGCTCACACAACTAAAGTAAATAAAAGTACTCATGATGAGCCCTCCTTGGACACTAGTCCTTTATGAAGAATGGACCCTATGATGTCCCAATGATGTCCAAACATGTGGACTGATGGGTCAGAGTCCTTTTTACTTAAACTTACAGAACTGCACAGTAAATCGTTCTTTGCAGAATAATTGATAATGACAGGGCAACAATCCATGTCTGGCAAGGACTACAGAACTATTTTTTGAGGTATGGTAAGGGATGTTGCACAGCAGCCCTCACAGTAGTTGTTCAGTCATGAAGTCCAGCAATACTGACAAGAAACTGATGTGAGACTGGTTAGAATGCAGGAGTCCTTGAGCACCCACAGGGCACTGCAGAAGACAGGCAGCTATGCTGGTGCAACATGACACTACCAGGAGAATTATGCCACACTCCACAAGTGTGTTACAAATACCAATAGCCTAGTGTCCAGACTTTTCCATTGACAACCTAATGCATTTATGGACTTGGCATGTTTGCTTTGGTTCAAATGAACAAAAGCATTTATTGAAGAGCTATTGAAAGCAACTTCCCAGATAAAAATCCAGGACTGAAACATGCCACCTGCTACTGAGGTTATTTATATGGTTGCGAATGTGACTCACAAGTCACAGCATTCACTCAAAAGTATTTGAAATGTAAAAGTATCTTCGGTTATGTTGAGTTCCAGCAATCAATACTCGGGGCTGCTTTTCAATACTAAATAAACTGGACTCCTAAGTGGGCTCAAAAGGGGTGTCTCAACAGCGTTCATTTTTCATTTTTATATCATTTAGGCTGATTTAAAAAAAAACATTTTGTTCTTGAATTGGTTTTAATAACACACAGACAGAAATAAATGAAAACCGTATGCTGAACGGCAGCGTCTGGCTTCTATAAAAAATTCCCTTAACGTGAATGGATTTAATTATGGGCTTTCCAGTGAAATAGCCTGTCCCTTTCAACAGTGCTATCTGGACATGTCGACAGAGCTCGCGCTCTAATGTCATGAGCTTCCTCATTTCTGCGTCCCTACGACGTCTTCTGGGTGTGTGTCACGGGGACTGGAAGCTAAGAGTCCCAGACACATGTCATGTCTCACATTTCACACAATTTCTAGCAGGCTCGGCAACACTTTCGCTGGCTCTTTCTGCCCTCCCTAAATACATTCCCAAAAATTAGACTGTTAAGAACCTTTATATGCAATCTTGATATCCTGCGTCTGAGAGTCTAAACATCAGAGGTTTAACAAGACTCACGCTGATTTGTTAAACGCTGGTTAAACTTGGAAAACTAAAAGAGAGAAATGTATTTTCCACTCAGAAGTGTTGGGTTTATTCTCATTTCATGATTCCCTTCAGACACCAAAAGACTGAGCTGTGTCCAAATCTTTTCCGACTTCAGCAGGAAGGATTCCGGTGTCATGTTACACTTGAGCCTGCGAGGTAGAAATTCCTTCTTCCCTGACTACTGTAAACTGGCGCAGGTTCCCAGCTCTGCATGCGCACCCGGGGACAGGCTTCTAGCGGCCTCTGCACACCCCAGACATCTTTCAGGTTAGGTTTCAGCACAGAGTGAATCATGGCATCAGAAAATCGAGTCAGACCACCTTGCCTTTGGACAAGATTTGAAAACAGATGTTCTGCCCCTCGCTCGAAATCAAACACAATGCAAGATCCTGCTTCAATTGAACCTCCAAAATGAAAAGAACACTTTTTGCAAAGCTAACTGCAGATCGATCAGTTACACTCAGTGCCTGATTTATGTTGGTGGTTGGTGGTGGTTGCCACCAGCCACCAATTTTGGGGGCAGAGACTTATTTTTTCCTTATAATACTTTGAGCCAGAGCAAGAAAAGCACAGAATAGAAAGAAAGGATAACAGCGACAAGGGAGGAAGCAGGGATGAAAAGAAACTGCGGGAGTCGGATAAAGAGATAGGAAGGGTCGAGTGATGGAAGAAATAAGTATGAGGTGGAATCAAGACTGGGCAGCCTTGGTTATCAGTAATACCACAATTCGGAAGCATCAGTGGCCATCTCTAGACAAACCCTTGGCATGTGTTTTTTAAGTTATTTGTTATACAAATTAAGCACCGCTTACACCTTAACAAAAGCATGGGTCATGACACTACGTCCACCAGCAGATGTAACAAGTTCTGAGCATGCAAGTTGGGTTGATTGCATCATAGCGCACAGGCTTTGGAGTCTATATTACAGTATAACTTGTGTAGATGTTTGGAGGGCGCTTTGTTTCACCAGATTGTCCAATATATTTACTTTCCATATATTAACAGTTTGCTGTACACAGAAAGCTGTTTGTGCAGAATAATGATTTTCTGAACAATGCATGGAATCGTATTGTTGGAAGTGTTTTGTTTATAAGTACAACTCTGTTAAAGAGAGTTTTAGTTTTTTGGAAAATTGTTTGTTTGTTGGATTTGGAAGCTGGCGAGTAGTAAACAAAAAGAGAAAGCATAACAGGAGCCTCTATGTCTTACCACAGAAATAAACCTCTTAACTTATTTTTATCTGCGCCCCACATAGCCTCATGTTTTAGGCCATTTGAGCCCCCTCCCCATCTTTTTATTTTTAATATAATCTTTTTATTTTAAATAATTCATGAGAGAGACTAGATCCAGAACAGTAGGACAAGGACCGTTTTTCACAATGCCTAGGTTTTTGTGACGTATAATCCCACTGACTTTGTGTTGCTTAAAAGTGCATTTATTTTTACAATCACTGGTGACCCGGGCCAGCGTAACACTGCTCTGATCCCATGTTCTTCTGTTTGTAATGGGCTACATCTTCATTTATGCTGCAGCAACAATGGCAACGTGTGTGCGACCTGCTGGGTCTGCTAGTGTATAACTGTACATACATGACTTGTCTGGCTTGACGGCACAGCTGTCACCAGACAATTATGTGAGAATGAGAATCATCAGGAGAAGGAGTTTACTCCGCCCATATAATGGGAGCAAGGAGTTCATGTTTTTATTGGGTAATAGGTGGATTCTTCTACAAAGAAAGTGCATGCCCTCCATGCAGCTGTGATCATTTTGTTTATTTATCCAGCTGTTTGAACTTTCAGGGGCAGACACATCACATTGTAAATCTATTAGTGTTTTAGATATTTATGTATTTTATGGTATTTGGCAGCAGCATAGATGGGAGGAGGGCAGCCATTAAACAACATGGATTTTCAGGTCTCTCTGGTCTTCTGTTACAGTGCAACTGTCACCTGACCTTTTAACCTACAACAATATTATTCTACATTTCTTTGCTTTCACATGTATATATTTATCCCCATGCTATCTACCTGCAAAGTTCTAGATTACCACACAACAATACTTTAAGGCCAGACCTATTGGCATTGTCAATGGTTGTTATCAAATGTAAGAGCACAGATTGTTCAGGTGTGCACATGGACAACTCTTCCTACTAGTCACTGTATAACCTTTCAATTGAGTATAGGGAACTATGTATTTTGCATGGCTTCCCGCTGCCTCAATATTGTAATTGTATTTATATAGCGCTTACTACCCCTGACGAGGCATCAAAGCGCTTTTCGACGAGTAGCACGCTACTCCAGAACCCAAAAGGATTAGTGGTGGATTAGTAAAGGGAAATAAGAGTGTAGTATTAGTATAGAGAAATATGAGTTCATTTGGTGGCTATGTGGATTTGTGGCCATCACACTGCAAACAGGGGCCTGTACACAATTTAACTCTCTAAAGGAATTAAATAACTATACACATATGTTTTCAATGAAAACAATTATTAGATTATTTTCAGAAGATGAAATCTGTGTATAAATAATAAACATAAGCTTGAGCTGTTTACATTTTTTCCTAATTGAATTTTGTAAGAGGTTTAAAATTGTTATCTTGTCAGATGCCTTGTCAACATCAATAACAATTAACAGTACTTCTTATGCCTATATTCACTAGGTGCAATAATAAACACAGGGAACTTATCATGTGGATATCTAGTTTTGTTAAATCTCTGATTTTAGGAAGTAAAGTATTACACGCTCCTTCCTCCTTGCCGCGCACTGCGTTGAAATGTTCACATAAACAAGAAACACAGATGCTACCCTCTAGCAACTACTAAGTCCTGATCTTTCTTGCCCTTTAGAATGACTAAAATAATGGAGTTTTTCATGTCTTATGTTTCATGAAAAGATGCCAGACGCTCTGATTACACAACTGCTCTTTCAATGTTTGATAAAACATGCTTCTGAAACAACCAGTCCAAGGAGCCTTCTCAATCTGTAGTCTCTCACATTCCTCTTCTACATCAAATTCACATACGGCCTTGCCCTTAGCTGTCTCTTCTACAGTTTTTAAAACAATTTTTATTTTAATTTTTAAGTATAAATAACATACCAGACATAGGCCCTGATTACGACCTTGGCGGATGGAATTACTCCGTCACAAACGTGACGGATATCCCGTCTGCTGTATTACAACTTCCATAGGATATAATGGAACGTGTAATATGCCGGGCAGGATATCCGTCAATTTTGTGACAGACTAATCCCCTCCACCATGGTCGTAATCAGGCCCACAGAGTGTTCATTACTTAGTGACATAAACAACAATCAAAGCCCTCTTTAGTAGTATCCCTTAACAAGTATGGCCTCACATAAATGACTTATTCAATCTGCCTATGCACTGGCAATCGTAAATCTGAACAGAAATATAAACTACTAGCAAGCATCAAGAGTTCCTCAATTGCAGAAGCCAGAAGTCATCCAAGATAGTCTCTTATTGATGGATTCCAGATGAGTGAAATCCCTGCTACTTGCTTCCCTACTTTCATAAATGTTTTCCTAAAATGTTTGGGATACTTGGTTTATGTCTTTATTTGGAATCTTCAGTTTACTATTACTCGACTTCAAACTTGAAGACTGCCTAGGTATGAAGGTGCATAGTCAAGCAACTGTTGCATTTCCCCTCTTTGTCCCCAACTTTCAGTTGCATTAAAAACATTGCAAGCTTATCATTTCAGATGTAAAGTTTGTCAACTTTGGATCTCAGGTTTACCAAATTTTCGCTGGTGAGCACTTGCTGTTTTTGAAAAAAAAGTAAAATAGACCTGCTGTGCAACAATAAAATTTAAAAGACTGAGGTTAAATTTTAACTGACGTTCAACTTTAACTGAGGTAAAAATTCGAAACGTATTTTATCTCCTCCAAAAACACCAGCACTGTCTGATCTTTTAAGAATGACGTGTTAACCCTCACATTCCTTTAAAATCTACTCGTTGGGATCCACTCCCATGTGATCCTGACTGCTGCTTGGCGGAAATATGACTACTGTCCTATCTTGTAAAAAACATTATCTCCATTACCTACTTACTGCGCTGGATGTAGACTGTTCTATGGAAGCTGTTCATGGACTGTTGAATAACAAGCGTAAACAGGCATGTTGACTTCCCAAGCTTCCACTATACCAACAGTTTCCCTCTTTGTTACCATGTCTATCCTTTTGGACCTTTGCCCACCTTGCTTTTTGTACCCTAACCAAAGAGTGCACCTGACACCACAGAGAAGTCCCCCACAAATTATATCCTGTCTCTCTCATAAGTAACAGAGGTGACAGGCTACAAATTAACATTTGGCTAATGTGCATTAATATACAATACTGTCACATCATTCCTATCGATTTTAGAAACATTCACCTCCTAATAGATCACTAGTTTTTAAAAGGACAAATCCTTTCAAAGTTGTTGAAATGCAATTCTGATCTTGTCAGTATATCATATGCAAAATATCATCTGCCATCCCAATATTGTACTAAATCTCATTCACAAAAATATATAATTGGATGTAGAGTTTCTACTATTAACTCCAATAGGGTTAATATTTTTGTAAACAGTATTTAGAAAACAATATGTATGTTAGAATTATTTATGACACCAATATTCTGGTTCCATACCTCTTGTACCCTGACACTAGCCTCTTTCCACTGAGGGCAACACCCAAGTAACAAGAGAAAGCCTAATACTATGCCCTTCACCTGTTAACTATCATCAGGCAACCACCAGGAGTGGCTACATAGCCTGCTATTTACACACAAACATACACACATGAGGGTGAGAAAGGAGGAAAGCGAGAAAGAGAGAGAGTGTGAGCGATAGAGAGAAAGTGAAAATAGGGGATACATAATTGGTAACTATGTAATATGGTTATATAGCGCCACTAAGGTACTTATATTAATTGTTTATTGTAGTGCAATTACCCTGAAAACAATATATTTTTCAAATAGAAAAAGTCTTATTGAAATAGTAAGTAAAAGCCTAGTCTAAACAGCTTGATTATTTGTAGTGAAAATGAACAGAAAGTAAATAAGTAGTGAAAAACACATGGTGTTAGGAGAGACAAGCTTTGTTTTCTAAAAACATGTTATGCCTTTATGGGTCAGAAATGTTTGAAGCTACTGACAGCATGGCAGAACCTACAGTAAAATAAGATAGAATGTTCAGCTTTCATGAATATATTGCTAAATAAACAATAGGACAGTGGCTATGCTCAGAGGTTGTTGAAACTACTATCAGTAAAGAATACCTTGTATTGGGCCCTGATTGTAAAGAATATTTAGGATTTACTTCGATTTCACAAACAGACTCCTATGTAAACAATGAGGACCTGTAAAGGTCAGAGAATTTTGAAGCTATTCATCCAATATGCAGCTATCTATAGGCCTTAATTGTTCATTCTCGTTTTGTTTCAGCTTTCATGAAGAGGTTACTAACTAAATAAGGAGCCATGGTGAAGCTCTGCTGATGTTCTTATGTTGTTTACACAAAATATGGAAAATAATTCATCTGTCCTTATGCTCTGTAGGTTTTTATATCGCTCCAATTCGTACAATAAACATGCCCAAATTTTGTTCTTTCCTGTCTGAATGGTAAAGTGCTAAAGCTCATAACTGACCTGCCTGGCCCTGACTTATATGAAACCACGATCTATAACCACCTACACCACTGTTGTCTACACAAGAATGGTCCAAATCCATTATATCCTTCCCCCAATGCTCACTTTGAGATCAACAACCTCACCACCAAATCATATTTTCAGCATTCAATGTAACAGCATACATTCAGAATCCAGAATGTAACATAATATTCTTATTTGCCTTTCAACCCCTCTAATTTTCATCTGAGATTTATGTAAATCTTTGTTTCATAGAAGAGCGCTACAATTTTGTCAACATAACTGTGATGCCGTGGACTACCGCGGCGTCCCTTTTTCGGGCCACCGTAGGGCCAGCAGTCCACGTTTTGGGCCACTGGAACTGCTGCAGCCCGTTTTTTGGTGCTCATTTGGTGTTTTGTGCCGCGGTGCGACCCAGGAGTCACATTCTGTGCTCTGGGTTGCGCTGCGGCCACTGGCATCCTCCTTGACTTTCCCTTCCCACTTACCTTACTTGGGTCCCTTCTCTTTTTTCTTCTTTTTCTTCTGGCTTCACGTCTTCTTTCTTCTTGGTCGTCCATATTGTCTTCTTCTGTGGTGGTTGTCTTTCCAGCATGCCTTGTTTCTTTTCCTTTTCTACTTGGCTTTCTTTTTCATAAATTTCTATGTGGCTTTTCCCAATCCAAGATGGCGTTGTACATTGTTCCTGTTTTGTCACTTCCTGTTTCATGGGATATAAGCACTGCAGTTCCCTCCTTCCTTGTGTTGCAAACACTTCCATCCTGGTGGTGATCCTCGCTCCTTTTTCCAGTTTCTTTTTGCTCCTGCATTTTTCCCTGCGGATTTGATTTCTATTTTGTCTTTTTCATTTTTTTCCTCATTTTCAGGAGTTCCTGTGATAGATGTTTTTTCCCATTACTTGGGTTTTTCCTTTGGGACTCCTTCTGGAGGGTACGGTCTCCCTTAGCGTTTTTCTAGTCAGCAGCACCATGGCTACTAGAAGGGGTCGCCCTTATCTTGGCCAGTCCAGAACCAGTAAGAAACCAGGCATCCCTCCAAGTACTGCAGCCTACAGCGGTAAGAGACGTGCAGATCGTGACAATAACTGGTCATATTATACTTCATTATGCAATTATGTTAATGCATACAGGATTATGGAAAACTAAAAATGATGGTGTGAAGAGATGTAAGGAGACATTGAAACAATTATGTGGCCTTAGTATTACAAGACATCTTCTACGAGTTTTTGTAGGTAGGTTGGCCGAGGAGACAGGTAGGCAAGGAGGTTGCATACATCTCCCCATGAGTTTTCAATTACTCTATGGACTATCATACAGCACAATAAAATACATTCTGTAAAATAACCAGGAATTTAAAATGCTGGAACAGAGGTTTTACAGAAATTTAAATTTAGACTTAAGCAATACTGGAAGATGCAACTCTTAAAATCAGTGGCATTAATAAAGAAGTAATTCCTTCTACCTAAGAATCACATTCCAAAAAGCATGAATAACTCAGGTCATGACGTTTTTGGCAGTTTATAAACTGATTGCAAAATTACCCTTCAACACTGGAGACTGAGACAGAAAAAATTATCAGATAGATATTAACATAGCAGACAGCATAGGTCAAAATGCCAAATGTATTTTGATTGGAGCAGGATGCTCAGATTTAGATTGAAAAACAAGTGACGTTCCAAACGTATACCTTTCACAATTTCAAACGTTGTAATTGTAGCATTGAGATACTTCCATATACAGGTAAACTTAGAATGTTATGACATGATGGTACACGTGAAACCCCATTCAACATTTTCAGGTTAAATGTAAAGCCAGCCAAATGACAGGCCTAGCTAAATATCACTGCCATGAACACAAATCAAATTGCCAAGTCTAAAACACCACCCCATCTGTTGTCATGCATAGTTTTGGGTAAGCAAAATATAGCACATCAAAACATGTTTCACATGGTGGATGTGATATTGACACCTACTAGAGGTTCGAAGAAGAAATAAATCACATTCGAATCCTGTCTTAGAGAAAAGTGTAATCATAAGTTCAATAGTTTTCTCCCTAATAGTCAGTAGCCACAAAAGGTGGTGCTGAAGAAAGCCACTAGAAAATAGCAATGATCTAACATATTTCCATAGTCATTTCAAAATGTTCGGTAAACAGTGATGCAAAAGAACAGACACAAAATGTTCAGGTTTCATGGAAAAACTGAAAGCATTACTGCCAACACCACTAGTAAGATGATTTATGTACAAGAAACACACATAAAATTTGGGAGATATATTACCCAATATAGAACGCTGCTAGACCTACTAAGCTATCTTTAGATCACAGGTCTCTAACCTTTTCTGCAATAAGAAAGACTAATGCTCAATGAAATTTACCCACGCTACTAATAATATTAGTATTACATTAGTGGCCACATCCGACAGCTAGTAGCCTGGCCATCCTAGACAAGACTCTCAGCAGTGACCAACTCAGTGAATCAGGCATCATTGCAAGGGTACTGGTTTGTCAATGTGCAATGCCTCTATGTGGGTAATACACAACTGTCATAGCTGCAATGCCCCTTGCTCCAAAGTAATAATATTAGTTTTTGTATATAGATATTAATCCATAAAAAGATTCTAATTTACTAGGCTAGGCTGCATACAAGAGAACCACCTATAGGTAACTGGAGAGCTACCAGTAGCTCCCTAGCTACTCATTGCAGAAGCCTGTTTTAGATGACGAGCCAACCTGTGACTCATGGTTTCTTACATAGGCAACTGAAGGATGGACACAGACTGAATTGCTGAATATGCATCTAGTGCACAATATAAATATTATAATGCTGGTGTCTTTCAAAGACTTCACAGAGACACAATTTTCTTGCATCTAGATTCTTCCACTAACTTGGGCATCATTTATTAATTAAATCATATGTTAATGCTTATAACGACTATAGGATCAAGAGTGTTTCATAAGCACTGAATAATAATATACATTTGTATGTAACACTGAAAATAAATTGTTTGCATGAATTTAATGTAATGAACGTGGCATTTGAGCATGCTGATAAAAGAATTTGAATTCTTTGAAAAGAGATCTCATTAAAAAAGAAAACTATTTGGCTCAACTAATTACAAAATGTGGGGAAGGAAATATGTTTTATAAAGTACCTACTAAGGTTATAACAGCGGATACTGGAGCAGTCGTTAGTGTAGAGGATGACAATACTCACTTACAGCTTTCCTTAATACTTCTCTTGCTCAATCTGGAACTAGCCATAACTGAGCTCCTGGGAGCAACCTCCTGACCCAGGCTATATAATGTGTCATCTTCTGAACCAGTTCTGAAGACACTGGTTTTCACATCTTCTTGACAGGTTTAACAGAAAGACAATAGGACTTTCTCTTTTTTTGTTGACAAGTATATTTTCAATTACCAAATGTTGGTATTACTTCTGTGATATCATGTTTCCCCTCAAGAATACGACAAGCTGTCATTAAAGGAATGCTTTGGGGGAACAGGGCCGGCCGCGAGTCCTCCGCCTCTCTGAAGCATCCGCTTACCTATGTGGAGTCTCCCGGCTCTGCAACGCTTCGGTTTTACTTCGGATGGACTCAACAAAGCTAGAGCACATTTCTGTGAAGACGGTGATCTCACTGCTCCTGCCGCTCCTGCTGCGGTGGCCCCAGGCAGCCTTGCGGGTCCGTCGCGGCAGGGGCGCAGCAGCCAGGCTGAGATTCTAGGGCGACTTGGGCAGAGTCAACACAAGCTCCCCCCAGCCTCAGGAAACTTTGTCTGTCGAGTATCTTGTCGACAGCATAGGACATCCTCCACTTGACATTCAGCAGGACATACAGGCTGCCCCTAAGTATTTTTGCATGAACCCCCAAATGCTCATCGGGGCCTGGGTCCAGGACATGACAGCAGGGACAGAAATCACTGTCATCTAAAACCATTTTGGATAACCCGGGCCCAGTAGCTTTTTTTAAATCAACCACTATTGGGTCCCAGTGCAAGAAGCAAGTGGGTCACCAAAGGTAAGACGCTTAATCCACCTCCACTGTTACCACAGCACGAGGGAAGGGCCCCTGCCCAAAGTAGGCAATTGGTTCCAACAAAGAATAGCAAGGAAATAGGGGTTACCCCAAGATCTACTGCTGGGAAAGTTAAAATAACCCCTCGCTTAGATCCTTTTTCGAGATATACAATATTCAAGAACATACTAGAACCTCTAACCAACAGGATATGTCAACCCCCACCTTAAACATTGAGCCTACTTTGGCAGGAATGGCCTCAATACCGCTAGATCAATCACAGACCCTGTTGCTCATGAGGCGGGATTAGGGGTGACTGAGGAGGTTCCCGTATTATTACATGAGACAATTAATGTGCAGAGCACTACAAGCCACACCAACACTGTACTATGCCCATTGTTAGAAGAGATGAGAGACAAGTTTACAACATTGGAATCTAACAAAGCTAAAATCCAGGGGGTTTGTGATAGTCTTGACACAAAAATCACTTGGCTAACGGAGAGACTAGGGGCTACGGAAACCACCCTTGGAGCATTACAGGTAGAGGTGGAAACTAATAAGCATGAAGTTCAAGCTTTAAAGCGAAGCGAGAAGGAACTGCGAGAAAAACTGTATCCCTGGAAAATAACTGTAGACGGAATAACCTTAGACTTTTGAATACTCCAGAAGGAGTAGAAGGAGATAAAATTAAGGACTTTGTTGTAACTTTAATTAAAAAACATATCCGAACAGTACCTCCTATTAATCTTGATCTAGAAATACATGGAGCCCACTGGGATCCCTGTAGGAGAATTCCCAACAGAGATAGACCTAGGAAGATTCTGGTTAGCTTCGGTTCATTTTCAGTAAAAGAGCAGATCCTCACAGAAGCTATTAAAGTTCAGGGCTTTAAGCATGAGGACTGGTCTTTCTCTATAAGATCGGATATCTCCAGGGCAACCCAAGATCGACAGTGGGAGTTAGGGAAGTTTATGCAGGAGCTCAAGTCACTAGGTGCTACCCCACAATTGAAATTTACCGCTACCTTGAGAGTAATGTGGAGAAATAAAATGCACAACATGAGGGATCGTTAAGAGGTTGCAGCATTAATTGATCGGATAAAAGGGGAGAGCTCATTTGTTTCAGGGAGGCGGGGCTCAAGGGTGGGATGGAATACCCTGTTCGGTTAAAAGGAGGGTTCCCTAAGGAGGGCTGGGGGGGACAATTTAGGGGGTAGAAGGACACGAAGTAGAATTAATTAATTACGTTTTCACAAGGTGGGGAGCATGTGGGAAAAAATACCAAAAAAAAGAGTCCTCATATTTAAATATAATCTTCTTTTGGACAGGAAGCAAACACCAGCAATAGGAATAGGATGAAGGGGCCTGGGATCAATCTTAACCTTAAAATTCCCTCCTGGAATGTAAATGGGCTTAGGGTAGGCAGCAGGAGAAGGAACATTTTAAAGTTTTAAAGGCTTTCAGACAATCAGATTTTTCTTCTGCAAGAAACACATTTAAAACAGGAGGAGTGGATGAACGTGCTCAAGTGGCAAAGATGGATTAGTCAGTTTGCCTGAACGAATCAAACCCGTAATGTGAAAGGGGTGGCAATTATCGTAAATAACACGCTAGACTCTTTTCCATTGAGCAGGAGCCCTTTAAACACTGCGTAGCGCTCCCGCCACTCGGGACGCGCTAGACTCTTTTCCATTGGGCAGGAGCCCTTTAAAAAATTGCAAGTACGAAGCTTTTTGGGACCTAATCACGGCCCCAAGGGAAAGGAAACTGTACTTCCAGCTCCGCATTGGAACACTCCCATTAAGAGTTCTCACCAGCAGCTGGTCACACAATGAATCAACCGTCTGCCCAGCTTGCAAAGCCCCCGTCGAGAATCTCCCTCACGTCCTTTTTGCCTGCCCCACGTACACCGCCCCTCGCAGGAAATGGCTGGCCCCGGCATGCAGACTACTGGGAGTCCGCAGCTCTGAGCTAGCCCTGCGAATCCTCAGATCAGACACTAAGTCAACGCTAGTGATCGCCGTCGCTAAATTCCTCAGAGCTAGCTGGCTTGTTAGAGGGAAAACCCTTCTGTATAAAGACTCCAACTAAGACTGTCCAATCGTCCTGTGCGAGCGCATTTTATTCCATTTTTATTCCATCTTTTCTTATCTTTTACTCCCTTTTATCATTATATTTATTATTGTAAATATAATTTTGTGTATTTATTTGTATTTATTACTGCTTGCGCTTTTTTGGCTCCTGTAGCCGCAATAAAGTTCCTTTGAATTGAAATAACTTCGTTCAAGGTCGCTTGGTAGATGCAAAGGCGAATCCCAGGAGTAGGTGGTTGACTGCGAATATTAGACTAGATGGGGTTGAGTATACTTTGGTGTCTTATTATGGCCGTAACACAGAAGACCCAGGTCCGCTTAAGAACTTTATAACCAGCTGGTAGAGACCAGGAGTCTGATAATAATAGGGTGGAACTTCAATGTCCTGCTAAATCCTCCCCTAAACAGATCCACCTTTAGGCCAACAGTCAACACAATCAAAATGAGAAATTGCCTACATAATATAATGAAGAACATGGGGTTGATAGATCCCTGGCGGACTAAAGTGGGGCAGACTAAGAGGTTTCCCTCTCAAAACAAAAAATATGGGCATGCTTCCAGGATTGACTTCTTTTTCATAGATGCAAGGTTTTGAAATAGACTGGTAGGGGCCACCCAGCAGCCAAGTCATCTTTTGGATCATTCAGCGGTACAAGTCGAATTTTTATTGACCGTCTCTCTTGTCTGCACCAGATGTACACTCGACAGGTCACTTCTGGGTGAGGAAGAGATCATAAAACTGCTAAAAAGGGACACCAAGGAATTCTTTGAGTTAAATGAAGGTTTGGCTCCAATAAGTATGGTCTGGGAAACATACAAGGCCTTTATTTCTGGGGAAGCTGATCAGCTATGCAGCATTGAGAACAAAGAGGAGTAAAACCACAGTGGAGATGCTGGAGGGAAAGCTTTGTGACTTACAGGGTCATATTGATACGTCTAATGATCCGACAGAACAAGTGACACTACAGAATCATATTGGGGAAGTTAAAAGCTCACTTGAGGTATTTCTAGAGGCAATAGTGAGGAGAAAATGGGAAGTTAGTAATCTGGCACACTTTGAGTATGGCGAGGGCTGCGGGAGGCTAATAGCATGGAAAACCAGGACAGAAAACACCAGAAATGCGATTAAAGAAATAATAACGGACGAGATTGGTGGTACTTGCCTAGAAGACCGAGCTATTAAAAGGGCCTTTGTTAGCTTCTGTTCGGATCTTTAAAGAGAGGACATATCTGCATCAGGTAAGGAAACTGATAATTGGCTGAGAGAAGAAACAAATCCAAACAGTGGAAGTAGATAGGATTATTGCTGGACTAAAGAACGGGAAGGCACCGGGCACAGATGGTATACCAGCTGAGATATATAAGGTCCTAAAAGAAGAACTTACTCTAGTCTTAGCTCAATTGATGAACTCATGTTCATAGAGACCCCCTCGATCCCTGCCTCATGAAATGAAGCTATTATAGCTCTAATACTAAAGCCACAAAAAGATTCAAGGAGATGTGAGTCGTATAGACCTATCTCACTGCTTAATAATGATTATAACATTTTTGCACAAGTGTGCTCGCTAGGAGGTTGGATAAAGTGATTGGTGGGCTGGTCCATGACAATCAGAAAGGTTTTATGAGAGATAGGCACTTAGGAGATCTGATCTATGACCGAATCTTCGCAATTGGCATTGCAACAACCACAAACTCTCCTCTCGCCGTAATGACTATCAATGTTGCAAAAGCATTTGATAGAGTGAGCTGGCCTTTCTTGCAGGCAATAATTAAGCAGAACAATCTAGGAGATAACTTTCTTAAAGTTATTAAGGCAATCTACAAAACACCCATGGCTAGGATTCTCGTTAATGGTAACCTCTCACCACACTTTCAAATCAAAAGAGGAACACAACAGAGATGTCCACTCTCTCCACTCCTTTTTAACTTATATATTGAACCGCTAGCCAGGAGAATCAGGCAAGATCAGAGAATAGTACCCTTTCAGTATCAAAGGGTTAAGAAGGAAGCCCTATTTGTGAATGACCTGCTGATCTATACACAGGACTTTCAAAGGTCCTTTCCAGCAATCGTAGAAATCATAACAGACTTTGGGAAAATTTCCAGCTATTTAGTTCAACAATGATAAATCAGAGCTGATTACCTGGAATTGTCCCCAGGATAATCCACTAGAGAAAGATGAAATTCGATATCTAGGGGTAAAGGTGGTGATGAACTTGGCAGATATGGCTTAGGTAAATTTTTCAAATCTTTTGATGGGAACAAAGAGACTTCTCCAGTAATGGTTACATCTACAACTTTTGTTTAGACTTTGTGAGTCATCAATCTCAACTGAGTCCCAACTGTAAGTTTTAACCTTACCCACATACACCTATATTAAAGTATTTTCCTAACTGTGACAGGTGACTTTTAAGGTAATTTTATTCACACCTCATCTGGATCCCTGTAAATATCCAGTCAGATTTAAATTTCAGCACTCCCTCTGTAGTTCTTCTAACAACGAGGTTGAGTCCGCCCAGGTAGTATCATCTTACCTGGGTGGGGCTAGGTGGTCAAATGATGAAGCATGACACTATAATGTGTGTGAGACCACCTAGTCCATAAAGGGAACTCCGTCTTGCAGACACAGCAATAACCATTCACCTTATACTCAACCCTTCACCTAGAAATGACACGCTAAGCCAGCGCTTCTCAAATAGGGTCCACTAACCCAGTTCCTTCTAACCTTATGCCCCACACCTTTAGTGGTTCTTTGACTTTTGTAGTCTCTTTGGGAGCAAGTGTGGAGTTGAGCCACTCCTGTTACTCTCTTTTGTGTGTTAATACATCTACAACTTACCATTTTAGGAAAAAACTAACTTAATAAAAATGATGATCCTGCCTAAGTTTACCTTCTTTAATGCTTTACCCCTACTTTTTAAAGTTGACTGGCTGCAAAAACTTCAGCTGGAAATAATCAGTTTTATCTGGTCATATAAAAACCCAAGGATTGCCTGGAAGAAACTGAGGAAAAAGAAGCTAGACGGGGGAAATCACACTCCCAGACTTTCAGTTATACTGTTGGCCTTCCAACTGAAAAACATCAGACTGCTATTGTCTAAGGATTTCACATCTTCCCGACTATGGTCTTTAACAGAAGGCTTTTGGGAGCAGAGCTCTTACTTTCTTTATAAATTTGGACATCCACAGTACTACAAAAAAGTAAGATTAAAAGTTCTTAATGTGGCCTGTAGGATATGGTTTCAAGTGAGAAGAAAGTTAGGAATCCCATACTACAGTGAGATGGCACCAATTTGGATTCGCCTGGCACTCTGATTTGTCTGCAGGATGTGCTGGCAATACCACTAATGGATGTGGGAATTTACACGATGGGGACAAATAATCAAAGGGGTTCTGCGATTTCGTGGGATTCTCTATCAAGCGTGACAAATGCCAGATTATCTAGGTTTAAATGCCTACAAATCAAAAGCTGGCTGCAAGGAGAACTCGAGGTAGGGCTCATCACAGACTGGGAACGTATAATAATAGATACACGAAAATTAAAGAAAGAGGTATCAAAATGGTACTGGTCACGAGTTCCAGCAGAAGATGCCTCACTCCCACTACTGGAAGATGTTTGGAAACTGGACCTGCCGGCTCTCAACCTTTCGCATCAATGGCACACATTTTGGTCTGTTGTGAAATCTGCACCCCCAGAAGGAACCATCTGTTTACCGTATACAGGGCCTACTGGACTCCTAATAAACTAGCCAATATTGGAGTCCCAAGGAAAAGCACCTGCCCAAAGTGTGCCTTGGAAGATGCGAATTATGTGCATCTTTGGTGGCAGTGTCCAGAAATCCAAACCTTCTGGAAAAAAGTGTGTAAGACTGTTTCAGCCATAATGAACAGACGAACAGAGGTAAGTCTATCAATGGTTGTATTTGGTCTTCATGAGGGGTTTGGGATGAGTCCATGTGAAAAGCTGGGGAAGCTTCAGGCACATCTCATCTTTTACTTGGTGCTAATAGCCCATAGGGAAATCTGTATTAACTGGATATCTAAATTTCCCCCTACCCATGTAGACTGGCTACTGTCGGCGAAGAGAATTTCTGACCTAGACTGCAGTAATGGTTTAGACACATGCCTTGCAATGTGGGAACCCTTCTTAGCCTTTTATGCAAAAAAAAAATCTGTCCTTAGCCTGGGGGATATATAATTTTGCTTTGCTAACTGAGTATGTAAGAGTCCATTTATTAAGAAATAAGACACAACAGAGAGGAAGTGAGGGTAAGGGACTGCTTCTCCTCTTTCCCCCTCCCTCATTCGTTTCTTTTGTTGGTGGAGGCCAGTTCTCAGGTGTTAACCTCGTGGCTGAGGGTTTAACCAGAGTCTGGATACAACCAGGATACCTCCTGTCTTTTGTTATAAAATGAGGACTTAACAAGGATACAGTTTGCTCTGGAGGACATTGTCAATTTAACTCATTTAAAACAGCAAGCTTGAAACAACTAGTTGGGATTTGAAATCCTACCTCAAGGAACTTACCTTTTACGGAGGTGGCGAGTGGTAAGAGGATGATGAGGTCACATACAATGTTGATGACCAATCGTATACAAGCAAATTAGGTCATTATCCCTAGTTACAGAGATCTTACTTAATAAGGCGCATCTGCTGTTTCATATCCATCCAAGGCTTACTGTGAACAAAATCTCACAGTCTGCCCATGTGAATCAAAATCGACCCAGACACAGCTGTACTTTATCTTTTCTGCGACCTATACAGAGAACTCAGGAATACAATATTAGTCCCACTTATTAGAACCCTCAGCATCAGATTGTGTAGAACAGCCTTGCTGGTGCTCCAGTTCTTACAAACTGAATTAGTATATCACAAAGTCCAGAGGTTCATCGCAGCTTCCGTTAGACTGCGTAAAGCAGTCAGGAAATAACTGTATTATAATATACACACCTCATCCCAAATGTTACCAAATCAGGATTTTTTGCTGTGAAGGGTCTTCTGCAGCACTCCCATAGTGCACTTAGCCCCCAACGATTAATACTGTTGGGTATCTGTTCATGGATTGTTGACAGCTGCACTCTATCCTACTGGGGCCATGCAATAGCGGTATCCTTAATTTACTATTGTTTGCAACTGTAACAGAACACAAATAACAGGCATAGCTGATAGTTGCACTTTAATTACTACACTTTATAACTAGCTGCTGTTACTTTTACCCCAGCACTTGAAAGCATCCATCCAAGAGCATCAAGTGACAACACGCTCTGGACCTTCAATAGGGATGTCGCACTGACTGAACTTGCATGTTTTTGGAGGACAGGCTAGAGGTCCATGCCAGAGATGAACCTAATGGCCAGTAATAACTGTAACATAACTATGCACTTTATATTGATGGTTCTAATGCTTATTTTGCTGCCCATGAACAAGACAAACTACTTATTTTAGCAGTAATGATTTTAATGTATTGATTTTATTGGATAGGATTTTTTACTGGACTAAATGTATTGTATTGCATGCTTTTATGGTTATAACGCCGAATAAAGATTTTTCTACTACTACCTTTTATGGAGTTTCTATATGTGTTTCCACTGCTCTATAAAGTGATAGTCAATGCGGTGCAGTTGGAGTATGAGCAGAAATGTTGCATTCTAATTGAGTTTTCTAAATAAAGCGTTATCCCTGGGACAAAATGAGCCATTTAAATGGCAATACGTTTTAATTTCCTTGCAGTTGAAAAGTGAGATTTAAAGTGACACAGTGTTTTCCTAACAGATAGGAACACCTAAAACTAGGCCTCTTTCTTCTCTCTGATGAAGACCCAAGGTCCAGTATGTAATAACTGAAAGATCTCATATGCTCAGGCGACTTGCCTAATTTGTTAAGAACTTCAAAGGCTGACGGCCTAATTCCTAATGGCTCTACATAATAGTAATAAAGAGATCCTCACAGATCACATGGCTAAACAAATCTAGGTCAATATAAAAAATGTGTGCTATTCAACTACTTATAAGGTGTTAAAATAAATCATGTATTTTTCTGGTAGTTCAAACTGCTTATTATTGTTACTGTTGTGCTTCTGTAACTCATATGTAATTTTTTGTGTGAGTGAAATACTTTTAGAAAATCAGGACCGTGGACGTAAAAAGGGACTCGAAAAATCAGTGCAGCAGTTTTCTCTACAGCATTACCTTCGCAACAAGACACAGATTGAAAAAAGACCTAAATTTGAGATATATGACCTAGGCTAACATTTTATTTCCAGATGAAACAACCTCAAGCAAACCTGACCACTCTCTAAAGGAGCTCACTTTTAGGGATTTTCCCTATTTGAGGAGCCCATTTTGATCCCTATTAAGTCTCCAGATATGTATAGGACCAAGAGGGACAAAGAGATTCACAAACAATTGCAAGGCGTGGCCTCATGGGGTTATGCTTTATCATTGGCCATGCTGCATTCACCACATACAATTCTACAGGTGAATGGACTCCCCGTTATTGCGAGGAGTACTTTCAGGCAGTGGGTATATGTGGAAACAGGATCTAGTGAGTCTATACATCCTGATGCCCTGACCCAAGAACTTCTCTTTATTACTGTTGGACCTAAGAGATGAATAGAAAATGTGGGACTACCTATTATCCCTGCATCTGAAGAGATCAACATGTTTCAGCCTATATAATTATCCTGCAATGGGTCGTAGGCTTTCTTCATGGCCCAGGTCCTTATTTTCCTAACTCTTATAATGCAATAACATTAATTCATTTATCAACAGTCACACTATACCGTTAGTAGAGTTCTGTACGACAATGCTTGCTAGAGTTGCTGAGTTTTTACGTCCCGTGAGTTATGCTAAGCATGCTATATAGCAAATCATAAATAATGAAACACATAACTGAAGACATAAACGGAACAAAAATGATTAAAAAAACAATGATAAAGACAACAATAACAGAAAGTTTTTTGTCTATTTTCATGCTCTTGGTAACTATTTGTAAAGATCATGTCACACATGTGAAAAGTGCACATTGCAAACCACTGCAATTCTATGAGTGTGAAAAAACATGCATATGTTTATTCATGGAGTCTTATCCTAACTCACGCTAGTGAGGCCCATTGAGTAGTTTGTGGGAAAAACCCTTGTAGTCACACTATATGGATACATAATGTAATATAACGGTATTGTAGGTGAGGCAAATTATGGTTTTAAAAAGAGGGAAAAAATGCGTCCAACTCCGCAAGTCCCCAGGACATACTTCACCAAAGTTTTTTTCCCTCTGGAATAACTAAGAGTTTTCAATGAACCCTCCAAATGTTAACTGTACTGGTGGTTCAAGGCTTAAGAGCATTTCACATTTCTGGGTGTGTTTGTGTCAAGTGCCACTATGTGCAGCACATCCTCATTTCACACCTGGGTGTGTATGCATCATGTGATGGGCAGCATATCTTGATGACGTGGGGCACCTGGGAAATGTAGTCTTAGTGCTCTCCTTGATTTGAAAGCGCAGCAAGTGTGATTTATACTGAATATTTTTTTATTATTGTGTCACAGCTGATTGAGAAGGAGTATCAGAAAAAAGTTTTTGAACCAAAAGAGAATATCTCCAATCATCGTGGTTCTATAGTTATAAGTTCCTAACAAAATATAGGTCTTCTGTGGGAGCAATGCCAGTTCTGCATTACTGAATTTAAGGTATTACAACTAGAAGTTGGGGAGTTCATGTTTCTGGCTAAGTAATACTGACATATGTCTGAAGGGGAACATCACATATATCAATCAAACAAATCAGAGTTTGTAAAGCACAACTACTCACCCGTATGGGTGTCAAGGCAGTAATGGGGATTGTCCTCTTAGCTTCAGTCAAAGAGCCAGGTTTTAAGGTCCTTCCTGAATTGGGGTAGCGATGGTGTCTGCCTGAGGTGCAGGGGCAGGATTTTCCAGCTCTTTGCTGCGAAGTAGGTGAAGGATCTCCCACCAGCCGAGGTCTTCCATATGCTGGGTATGGTGGCTAGTGCTTGTTGAGCGGAGAGGAGAGGTATGGTGGGGGAGTAGAAAGTGATGTGGTGATTGAGGTAGAAGGGTCCCAGCGCTTGGAGGACCTTGAAAGCCTGGACCAGGAGCTTGAAGGTAATTCTTTTCTCGATAGGGAGCCAGTGGAGGTCTCTTAGATAATTGGACATATGTTTGTGGTGGGGAATGTCCAGTATGAGTCTGGCAGAGGCATTTTGGATGTGCTGTAATTGGGTGGTACTGGCGTATAGAGCATTGCCATAGTCAAGTCTCCTGGTAACCAGGGCATCGGTTATGGTTTTAAGGCAGTCCTTTGTGATCCATTTGTAGATCTTCTGGAGAAGTCGGAGTGTGTGAAAGAAGGAGGATGTGACTGAGTTGACTTGGCGGGTCATGGTGAGCGATGAGCCCAGGATGACGCCGAGGTTGCCTGAGTGGTTTGTTGGGGTGGGAGGGTGGCGAGGGTTGATAGCCACCAGGATTTAGCCCAGGCTGACATGAATGGTCCCAGGATGAGTACCTCAGTCTTGTAGGAGTTGAGTTTAAGGCAGCTGTCCTTCATCCAAGTGGCGATGGCTTCAATCCAGTTGTGGAAGTTCCTCTTGGCAGAAGCGGGATTTTTGGTCAGTTAGATGATTAGCTGGGTATCGTCAGTGTAGGAGACGATATTCAGTCCATGGTCCCTGACGATGGATATAAGTGGGGCCATGTAGACGTTGAAGAGTGTGGGGCTCAGGGAGGGGCCCTGTGGAACTGTGCAGCTGATGATCCGTTGGTTCTGACAGGTAAGACAGGAGTCTGACTCTCTGTGTTCGGCCAAACAGGAAGGAGAGTATCCACTGTAGGGACTTTCCATGGATGCCGGCTGCGTGGAGCCTGGAGCAGAGGGTGAGGTACGAGACCATGTCAAAGACAGCAATAGGTCCAGTAGGATGAGGGCTGCTGTATGGCCGCTGTCGAGGAGTGAGCGGATGTAATCTGTGGCGGTGAGGAGAGCAGTCTCCGTGCTGTGATTGCTCCTGAGGCCTGATTGGGAGGTGCCCAGGATATAGTTGTCCTCAATATGCTTACGGAGATGAGCGTTGATGGCCTTTTCGATGACCTTGACTCTAAAAGGCAGTAGAGAGATGGAGCGGTAATTCTTGAAGTCCCGGGGTCAGCCGTGGGTTTCTTCAAGAGCGGGCAGATCTTGGCGTGCTTCCAGTCCTCTGGGAAAGTGGCTGTCTCTATGGAACAGTTGAGGGTGTGTTGGAGCACGGGTGTGATGGATGTAGTCACCTTGTTGAAAATGTGGTGAGGACAGGGGTCCATAGGGGCTCCAGAGTGGATATTGCTCATGATGGTGCGGGTAGCATCTGTGGTGAGGGTGGTCCAGCAGTGTAGAATCTGTGGTGGTTCGATGGGATGGATCTGGGGGTTTGTTGGACGGCTCGGAGCGTCTTGGGATCTAAAGCTGTTGCGTATGTCTTTGATTTTCTGGTGGAAGAAGTTGGCAATCCTGTTGCAGAGGCTTTGAGATGGAGGGATGCTTGCTGTTTCTAATTGGGGGTTGGCAAACTCTTTGACCACAGTGAAGAGCTCTTTAGTGTTGTGAGAGGTGGCATTGATGTGGTCCTGCAAGGTAGTTTTCCTGGTGACTATGATGAGGTGGAGGTGGGATTTGGTGGTCGCTTTGAAAGCCTCTAAATCTTCAGGGGACTTATTGTTACTCCATCTTTTCTCTACCCGTCTGCATGTGTCCCTAGAGTCCTGGAAGGCGTGGGAGGACCAGCTGGCCTTCTTGCAGTGGTGTTTGGCTGAGGTCTTATCAAGAGGTGCTAGGGTTCTGGAGTATTCAGAGATACATTGGTGGAAGTTCAGTGCTGAGATTTTAGCTTCTGCAGTAAGGGGCGGGGGAGACTTGTTGAGGGTGTTGAAGAGATGTTCCTCAATGATCTGGTTCCATTTTCTGCTTGGGGCTCAGAGTGTGTGGAGGTAGATGGTCGGTGAGGTGATGGTGAAAAGGATGCAGTGGTGTCAGTCCAGTGAAGTGCAGAATTGTTGTCGAGGGTGATGTTGTTGCTGGTGGAAAGGAAGGCACTGACCATGTGTCCTGTCATGTTTGTTGGTGAGGTTGACCAGTTGCTTTAGTCCTATTGTGGCTAGGTTGTCGAGCAGGAAACCAGTGTTGGTGTTGTCGCTGCTGTCAATGTGGTAGTTGAGGTCGCCAACCAGGGAGTAGATAGAGGAGGCGAGAGTGTGAGGAGAAAATATGTCGACGATGGAGTCGCTGAAGGCTGGACGGGGGCCGGGTGGCCTGTAGCTGAGGGTGCCGTGGAAGGTTGACTTGGGTGTGATGTGTATCTGAAAGTGGAGGTGCTCCATGAGAGGGGAGTGTTCTTCTGCATTGGTTGTCAAGCGGAGGGAGGATTTGGGTATGATGGCCAGGCCGCTGCCTATGCATATGCTTTTCAATGTCCCATTTCCAACAGTTGGAATATATGTATGTGAAGAAGCTAAAGGTACAGAAATGTTGAAGCTTTTTTATATGCTACCCAGTTCATAACCAAATTATCTCTGGGTGTGCTATCAATTTGATTATAGATATGAAAAGAAGCCAAAGTATTATGTGTAGTTCCAGACACTAGACTAAATTATCCTGGTATGAACTGTAGCCCAGGGATATCAGCATTTAGGCCATCAATGTGTGTCTCCATACGGTTCACCCATTGTTGTTCTTTATTTAATAAAACGTTTAAGGTGCTATTATGATGGTTGATGGTCCTTGTCACTTTCTCAAGGCCTATCCACTTTATATCATTTTCAGCATGTTTTTTAATGCAAAATATTTCTCTTACAGCTTATATTACTGTGATGCTCATTGAGCCTAATGGGTATTTTGAGTGAGGTGATCACCACATACCGAAGATTGCACGGGTAAGTTATCTTGTGTATTACGTTATCACTGTTGCAATTAGTGTGATTTTCAAAGACCGATGGATTTTGCATACCTAGATCAATCGACTTTGTAATTTTCATGAATGGGCTCATCTACCACAGGAATTGTGGCATGTTACAAGTAGTAACCCCATAATGTGTAATCAAAAGGGTGGATGGAGCTATAGATATGGTGTGCACCATCCTGTGCTTAATCCTTCTACCCCGTTTGAATGGGGACAAAGGAAGTTTCCAGGTTTAGCGACACTATGGATGATACTTCAATGTTTTCTAATGATATTAGTAACTTTGTTAGACAGGTGAAAAGGCATCTACACAAGTTAGTGTGTCCTGTTGTTCTTTATGCTATGTTTCCAAAAGAGAGTCCTGGTAATTATTGAATGCCCATTTGTTTGCTCTCCTAATTATTTTTTTGGGTATAAGCAGGCTGTGAGTTTGCTAGTTAGTGCATCAAATTGTTGATTAAATGTGTTTAGACTAGAGCAATTACATTTAATATGTAAATATTTGCCAAAGGGGTGATTTTCATATACAGGTCTAGGATGGAAACTGTCAAAATAAGCCCATTTTTGTCAGTTGACTTTTCAAAGATTTCAGTCTCAAAATGTCCTTCTTTGATCTCAATGTCCATATCTAGAAAGGTCCACAAAACTAAGGGGGTTATTACAACTTTGGAGGAGGTGTTAATCCGTCCCAAATGTGACGGATATACCACCAGCCGTATTACGAGTTCCATAGGATATAATGGAGTCGTAATACGGCTGGTGGTATATCCGTCACTTTACCGTCACTTTTGGGACGGATTAACACCTCCTCCAAAGTTGTAATAACCCCCTAAGTGCCTCTGTATTGACATCTAACCAAATTATCAGCACATCATTCATGTACCTCCACCATAATTTTTATGTGGTCTTTTAAAGAGTTTGTCTCGGTGAGGATGTTGTCACATGCAAATTGGGGGACATATAGGCAACATGCCAAACTAGTGGAATAGTGCTCCCCATAGATGTCCTCTGAATCTGGTGATAGAGGGTGTTATCATATAAAAAGACGTTCTCTCCTTCCATGACAAAGTGTGTAGGTGTAACAGTGTCCAGAATGTGATTCCTTTGGATATTTCCTACTACTTCAAATGTTCTTTCCTGGGGTAAATTAGTGTAAAGTGCTTCAATATTCATTGTAATAACGAAATTACTGTTCTCATCAATGTCATTATCACACAAAAGACAGAGTATGTCTTTGTGTCCTTCAAATATGAGGGCATCTTTTTAACAAATGGTTTAAAAAACTGAGACAGAGGCTCCAATATGGAGTTGATGCTTTTGGGGTCTTTGGCGTCCTTTAAATATGAGGGCATCTTTTTAACAAATGGTTTAAGGAACCAATCACAAAACTGAGACAGAAGTTCCAATGTGGAGTTGATGCCTAAAACTATTGGCCTGTCTGGTGGCGGAACCCTCATTTTATAAACTTTAAATTCAGATTAGACACACTTCTATAAAAGTAGGGAAATGAAGTGTTCTCAGTAGTGGTTGTAGAAATTAAAAATGGGCTCTAAAGGGATTACTCTGATTTTGACGCACTGGTTAACTGAGGTAACGTTTTGAATTCAGTTTGGTTGTGGAGCCCTACTTAACATCTCTAAGAGGTAACTGGCATGTTTTCCCACATGTAAGGCACTGATATCTGTTAAACAATAAATCTGCTTTCAACAGTACAATATAACTAAGGGTATTGGGGTCTCTACAGAAGTGGTCGTAAAAGGATTGATATGGTTGAGCCAGGTAACACAATTCCACAGTGAAAAAAGTTCTACTTCTAGGATTCACTTGTACAACACACTGTAACGTGAAACCTTTGCTGAACTGGACGAATTGAGTTGAACTAAGAGTACAACTGAGTGCAGAGGAAAGGGATGCACATAAAACAAGCAGCAAAGTCTGTCTCTTCAGGATACAATAATTTGAGTTAACAAAACAAATACATCCGAACAGTTGCAGTCTTTATTCACTTTAACTAGATAACTCACATTAAAATACCAGTCTGCAATGTTTCTGCTAGATAGTTGATATAAAAGGCAGTTTAAGGGACTAAGAAAGAACCAGGATGGAAGAAGTGACAGAAAGCAAAGTATACCACGAAGTGCAGAAACAAAACTACTCAGAAGGGTTAGTTTTCTCAATACAGGCCTTGAAAAAGATCAGAAATGAACAAGTATTGGCAAAGCCAATAGGTCTGGTGTAGGCGGCCAGCTTTAGGGCAATTCTTATTTAGTTTTATGATGGTTTTTTGGAAAGGTTATTGTTCAAGAAGCTGTCAGAAGCTCTTCAATCTAAAAAAGCACTGGCTAAAGGAAAAAATATGTTTTTTCATCTAAAAAAATGCAGATATTACCAAAGAAATCCCTAGCACTGACAGGAACTACTTTGCACGTGGATGTGCTTCTTGTGAAAGGGAAAATTGCCATAAGTCATTGTGAATTCACCTAATGGTTGAAGTGTGCTCACATATTGCTCCTTAAAGCATGCTGGAGTGGGTGGAAGACAAATGTTAATGACATAACCACAGACTAATGGATGGCATCTGGCTGCAAACCCCTAAATGTCAGAAAGAAAGAAAGGAAGAAGGAAAGAAAGAACAAAAGAAAGAAAGATAGAAAGAAAAGAGGGAAGAGGGGAAGCAACAAAGATGGCAGGATAAAAAGGAAATTGTAAAACTAAGAAGACAAGAAAGAAGGAAGGCAATAAACAAGGAAAGAAAGAAAAAGAAAGAAAGAAGAAAGAAGGAAAGAACAAAGGAAAGAAAAAAAGAAAAAAGAATGGTAGCTAAGGTTTCAAAGCAAGATAGAGCACACTGATTAGCATATATTCACAGTTTCTGTGAGCTGTGCAGCAGTCAGATAAACAAAGGCCTTTCTGAAAGGAATTCATAACAGCATTAGCAGGAGATGGGATCTGATAAAGATGGAGTGTGCACTGTGCTCACATCAAAAGCCTCTTGCTACCACATCAAACTCTTAAGACAAATACAACACTACTGTAATCATAAAGTAAAAACAAAAACACTGGCATTGAAGGGAACTACCTTGTGTGCTGATGTGCTCGCTGTGGGAGAGCAAAATACAGTCACTCAAAGTGAAGTTAACATGTGGCCTAACCACATTTGTGTAAACATAATATACATCTCATTTTAGAACAATCAAAAGGTCTTGGTTAACGCCAAGCTTAACAAGCATTCGCAAAGCAATAGGTCTCTTCTATGTGAGAGCTATTGTACAGTGTGTGGCTGCTGTTCAACATAGCTAAAAATTCAGAATGTGGTGCAGGGTAGAGTGGCATAGAAGAAAGTGGCATAGAGGAGAGTGGAATAGAATGGCACAGAGTGAAATGACTTAGAGTGCCAAGAAATGGAAGGGTGGGGAGTAGCAAAGAGTGAAGTAGTGTAGAGTGGTATACAGTAAAGTGGCATAGGGTAGAGTGGCATAGAGTGAAGTGCTGTAGAGTGGAGTGGCATACCTTAGAGAGGGTGGTACAGTGACATACAGTACAGTGGCGTAGAGTAGAGTGCCATAGATTAGAATGGTGCAGAGTAAAATAGAGAGTTGTAGGGTCAAATGAAGTGCCCTACTGTAGAGTGGCATATAGTAGAGTGGCGTAGAGTGGAGTCTTGTAGAGTATCAAGCAGTAGAGTGACTTAGAGCAGAGTACCAGGGAGTGAAGTGGCATAGAGTAGAGTGGCATAGAGGGCCAGGGGGTAGAGAGGAATAGAGTGGGGTAGAGTGGAGTCGTGTAGAGAAGAGTTGTGTAGAGTAGAGTGACATAGAGAGGAATGGTGTAGAGTGAAGTAGTGTAGAGTGGCATAGAATGAAGTGGGGTTGAGTGGTGTTGATTGGTATTGTCTCGAATGGAGTGCCGGTGAGCAGAATGACATAGAGCAGAATGATGTACAGTTAAGTAAAGTAGAAAGGCATAGATTGGGGACATAGAGTAGAATAGAGTGGAGGAGAGTAAAGTGGCGTAGAGTAGAATGGCTTAGAATAGAGTGGTGTAGAGTTGAGTAGCATAAAGTGGGGTGGCAAACAGTGTACTAGACTGGAGTAGAGAGGCAAGGAACAGAGTGATGTGGAGGGGCATGAAGTGGTGTAGAGTAGACTGGCATATCAGACAGTAGAGTAGAGTAGCATAGAGCAGAGTGGCTTTGTGCAGCATGGAGGGGAGTGGCTTGGAGTAGCGTAGATTGGCATAGCAGCTGTGGAGAGTGGAGTCACCTAGGGTAAGTGACATAGAGTGGAGTGCTGTAGAGTGGAGTGGCCTAAAGTAGAGTGGTGTACAGTACAGTGGTGTGGAGTACAGAGGCACAGAGTAGAGTAGCATAGAGTCATTTGGCATAGAGCAGAGTGGTGAAGAATGAAATGGAGTGGTGTAGAAAGGAATGGAATGACAGAGTGGAATAGAGCGGCATAGAATAGAGTGGCATACAGTTGAGTGATGCAGAGTGGAGTGGTGTAGGGTAGACTGGCCTAGGCTAGAGTGTCACAGAGTAGAGTGGAGTGGTGTAGTGTGTCATAGAGTGTCACTGTATTGCGTAGAGTGGAGTGGTGTAGAGAGGCATAGAATAGAGCTGCACAGAGGGACCTTGGGTGGAGTAGAGTTGCTTTTACTGAAGTGGTGTAGAGTAAAGTGGTGTAGAGTACCATAGAGTAGAGTGGCATAGAGTGGAGTGGCCTAGAGCAGAGTGGCGTAGATTGGCACAGAGTACAGGGGCATACAAGTGGTAGAGTGGAGTGGCGTGGAGTAGAGTGGGGAAGTGTGGAGTAGAGTGGAGTCACAGAGTAGAGTTGAGAGGCATAGAGTGGAGTGGTATACAGTAAAGTGGCATAGAGTGGGCCAGAGTGGCATGGAGTGTTACTGTGTGGGAGTGAGTGGTGGAGAGTGTAGTGGCATAGAGTAGAATGACGTAGAGTGGAGTACAGTAGAATGCCATAGAGTGGAAGAGCATAGAGTGGTATACAGTGCATAGAGGGCTATAGAGTGGGGTAGTATACAGTGAGTTGCATAGAGTGGCTTAGAACAGAGTGGCATAGTGTATAGTGGCACACATTGGGGTGGCAAAAAGTGGGGTGGAGTAGAGTAAAGTGGCATGCAGCGGAGTGGTGTGGAGTGGCATGGAGTGGAGTGGTGTAGAATAGAGTGGCAAAGAGTGATGCAGAGTAGAGTAGCATAGAGTGGAGTGGCAAAGACTGCCGTAGAGTGGCATTGTG
The DNA here is from genome assembly GCF_031143425.1 of Pleurodeles waltl. Classification (NCBI taxonomy): domain Eukaryota; kingdom Metazoa; phylum Chordata; class Amphibia; order Caudata; family Salamandridae; genus Pleurodeles; species Pleurodeles waltl. The sequence goes on along the minus strand of NC_090447.1, from coordinate 1,281,654,996 downwards.
TGGAGTAGAGTGGTCTATGTGAGAGCTATTGACTTTGCCAATGTATTTTAGCCATGTTGTGCAGTAGAGTGACTGCTGTTCAGCATAGCTGAAAGATAGTGGTGTGGCATAGAGTACAGTGGCATAGGGGAGAGTGGAACAGAATGGTGTAGAGTGGAGTGGAGTGGCATAGATTGGAGTGGCGTAGAGCAGCATTGAGTGGAGTGGCATAGGGTAGAGTGGTCTAGAGTGCTGTGGCAGAGGGTAGAGTTGCACAGACCTAAAAATGGTGAAAAGAGGTGAGGGACCAGGGGAGTACTAATAAATTACTTTACAAGTGGTACTAATAAATTACTTTACAATGGGAGACCACTGGTTGACTTCAGAGTTAAGCAAATTTCGGATCAATATGGTCTCTATCACCTCAGACTGTTTTCTAAAAAAGACATGGTTTAAGGTACAAGGGATATGTGCCTCTGCATCCCAGATGTGTGAACTCTGCTGCATGAGCGAAGAGAGAGCTGCAGTAAACCACGGCTGCTGGTGAAAGTCATTGTGTTCTGTACGAGACTGCATGTCTCAAGGATGTAATGCTTGGCTTGAAGAGTGCCAAGTAGTTTTCATATACATTTTACCTAACACGTCACCACTGGAAATCTTTTGCTATTCTCTGAGCAGCAGAAGAAATACTCCATCCTGTCACCCATTGGTGGTGCAGATAGTAGCGCTAACATTTCAGAATGCTGACAAAAATGTAATTATTCCATTGCAATTTACTTAAAAATAAGGGAAATAGAGTTATCACACAGATGAAGCAAAATTAAAACTTCTATTAGAATGGAAACGTAATCCTTCTGCAAATACTTGACCGGCTTTAGCCCTTTCCCCTGACTTCCCTTACTCCACCCCCCTCATTGTCCCACTCCTAGAGCTTCTTTGTTTTGTTCTGTTCTATTAAAATGATAAAAGCCACCCATTTGACAGCTAATGTGCACCATAAAAACTGAACTCTGCTCTCCTCAAGCAGCCAAAACAATTCACCGAACAACCGCCTCTCGTATAACGCATCATTTGTAGACCCGCATAAGTGTACTCTACTTGATACAAACGGTGGTGCGTATGAAAAACTGGTTGCACCGAGACTCCAGGTAAGCAATATGAACAGTGTTCGTGGTTCAAAGTTCAAGACTCGGGCCTGCAGTTGGGGTTGAGGAACGCTACTTGCTTAAATTACACATTTCTTCAGTGAGAAGGATCAATCAAGTGCTACACATATGCCCCCTAGTGGACAACACACAGAGATTAAATCAAGAGGCACGGTTTGTTGATTTAAAAAACGAAACCATTAGTAACAAAAATAATATCCAGAATCGGTTTAGTAACTACACCTCTTCCTGTTCTCTAAGATCAGCTTCTACCAACTTGCTCTGCATGCCAGACAATAAGAAAGGGAAACTCGTAGGGTGCGCATTTTCCCATCTCATGGCTAAGATCTGGCACTAGCTTCCCACTCACTTGCAACCACTTTCTTTTTAAGCACCTTCAGAAAAAGGTTTAAAACTCACGTATTTCTTTATAACTTATTTTCCTTTCTGCTGACAGTTCTCTACCTTCACGTTCCATAACACCAGAATCACATTGTGAATTTAAGACAGGCAATAAATTGATCAATCAACAATATATTTTGAAACAAATACTTTGGGAAGTTTTTTTTTGGAGTATTTTTTTTAGATCTAATAACTGGGAAATATGTTTTTGAAGTTTTAAAATACTCCATATTTAGACAAATCAAAGATCTGTGCAAAAATGTTAGTATAGTTGATGAGTGTGAACACTGACTGCTTATCTTGTAAATGAGTAGCACTTGATAGTTGCCAAGATTGGTTAATAATGAACCGAGTAACATATATTTTTGACATTTAAAATGATCAAAATGATTTAGGAGACAAGGAGACAGTTTTACGATTATTTTGTATTTCTATAGAATCTCGTGTCTATGTAGGTGAGGATCGAGCTTAGGGAGCTAGAAATGTGTACACCCCTGGGAAACATTTTTTTGTTACCAAAACTACACCTGAAATTATGGAGCATCACAATGATAGTGGACCTATTTTGTGACTTGGGGAGAGTATGTACAGCAGTGGCATATTGGGATGTGCATAATTGCAGCAGTTAGAATCGTGTTCATTTATTAAGTTATGAACATAGAAGATCGAAAAGCTTTAGCTGGATGGCAGACCTAAATTTCAATAAAATGTCAGGCAGCAACCTGTCTAGCTCGCTCCTTTGTTAAGTAGGAGTCTTATTCTCTTAAGTGCACCACTTTCCCTTACCTCTTCACCTCTTTAAATCTGAATGGTGAATCTTTCTTTTTTAAATGTAGAGTAGTCTCATATTTGGGGATATTATTAGGAAGGAAATTGTTTTAGATGTAACTTTTTTTTCTTCCACTTTATGGTGTTATATGAGACCTAGCAATTGAAAAATACCAATGCTTTTTCGAGAAGCTAATGTTGGTGTCAAGATCCACGCTTCTTTCATGGCCAGGGCTCAAATTAATGGATATTTGTTTTCAAAACATTCACCAAGACAATCTTCTTCTGACAATGACATAAAGGACTGGAGGCCATGTAGTTCATGGGCAGTAATCTATTTTATTTACATGAAATGAAACATGTTTGAAATGTCTGAAAAACATTTTACCTTGATATTTTAAAAATGAACGGGAAAAAATATATCTGTAGATTTATGAAACCCAATATGATGAAGACAAACCAAATAAATGAAATGAGATATTCTGAACCAAATACTCCTGTTCTTTATTAATGGTGGTAGTACTGTTTATTTGCAATCGTATATGGGTACTGAGAAATAACCTCTTCTTTTTGATGCAGTTGTTGTATTTTATGAGGCTTTTTCATGGGTGGTGTTTCTTTTTCTTTTGTTTACTTCATTTAGTAATATTCAAATGTATGTGTCTGTTGTTAGTTTGCAGATTGTCCTATGATGCCTAGAGAGGAGTTACGTTCTCTCTCAGTTGTCTTCTGAGTCAAGTGTAAGCAGCTCAGCATTATGGAAGATTGCTGCTAATATTACTATATACAATTTAAAAGAAATTACCTTACTCTGAAGTTTCTGAATTGCATTTGATTTACAAATACTGCTTAATTTGTATAAGAATAAGTGTTGGGCCCGAAGTTTTGCTCAGCAGTCCACAGCTGCCCCTACCGAAGGTGGGGGTGCCAAATAACAAGGCTATATAGTCTTGATTACACCTCAAGCCTCTTGAATCCACCACCGCATAATCCCTGCCTGGTTATCTCATTCTGCAGGTTCTTTTCATTGCTGTTTGCTCCCTTTGTCACCGTTTTCCTGTCTTTCTCTTCCTCTGGGGAGGTAGGAACTTTGTGTGCTCCGCATGCAAGTTATGGAACTTACTCCCCCTGGCTCTCAGATTGCAGGTGAACTTAGCTAGTTTCAGAAAGCATCTTAAAACTTGGTTGTTTACTACCCCTATTTAAGGCCGGTCGTTTCGGTGCTATTTACCTGGACTCTATGTCAGCGGCAAGACGCCTCCGGGCATTCATTGCACTTTACAAAATTATATCAATATGAATATCCTTCACTCCTCCTTTGTGGGTTTCTCTCTCTTGATCTGGATCAAAATCATTCAAGGAAAAATAAGTGCTAGTCCCAAAAATGAGAGGTGACATTGAAACCACCAGCTCAAATTGAGCACTGCAATACATCAGTTCAGTACATTGATATGAAGCATCTGATATATTTTACGTTTTGTTTTAATGCACATTGGATGCAATCTTTCTTTGGTCAAACATGAATGATGGATTCTGAGGAGATGGAAATCCCTAACATTCTGTGGTGCACCACCTAGAAAAACAAAACAGAATCTAAGTCACATACAATTTCTTCAGTGATTTCAATGCTTGAGTGTGGATACTTGCTCCTTAACTTTTAACGCACTACATTTAGTAACTCAGAGCTAAGTTTTCAACACACACTCCCTAGCCTATTCAACTAAGTTGGCAGCTTATCACACAACACTATAAGTGGCTAGAAAATCAACTTTTTGTTCCAAAAACTCTGTAACATTCAGAAATATGAACCAACATCCAATCTCCACCCTAAGTAGAATGTGTGCACGTAGACGATGGATCAAAAATAATTTGAGCGACTTCATTATAAACTACATAATTTTCTCATTCTTTGACTATTTTAAGTAGGAACCTATAGAAGACTTTTACTTTTACCTTTACCAAAAATAACTAAATAATGTCAAAAAGTAAAGTGATAGTCGTGTAGTAATGTGGGGTGGTAGTATGTTAGTGAAGTTGGGCAGTGTGGTAATGAAATTTAGTTTTTAAGTACTGGTGATAGACATTTACTGTAGGTGGCTGGTAGTGCAGTGATGGGGTAGTAGTGTGATGTTGGGGTATCAGTGTGATACTGGAATGTACTAATTTGGTAATGGCATTTGGGATTAGGCATAGTTCTTTATGATAGTTTTGGTGCTACACAGTGAAACATGGTGCTTTCGGCTGGTAAGGCAATGCTTAGGTGGTACTGTGGTGCTGAGGTAGAAGTGCTGGGGCAGTGATTACTAGTGTGGTGTTGTATGGTGATGTTATTGGGTGCTGGGATTTGAGGGGACAGGGTGTGGTGAAATAGCCAGAGCTGCCAACTTTGGAAGGGGTAAACCAGGTTGAAGTCTGGGTATCAGTTGAGATTCTTGGAAAATAACTTACTCTCCCTGTGCCTAAAAAAATGTGTCATTGAATAATGTAACTGGTGCTCGTGTAAAGCATTCCAAATCCTTCAAGTTGAGGTTGTGCTATATAAAAATGTAAAAAAAGAAATATACAAATGCAGTGGTAGGGCAGAGGTGGGATGATAAAAATGGAATGATGAGGCTGAAATTCCATGAATCCAAACCGAGATGAAAAATATATTTCCTGTTCTATTATGAACTAAATAAATGATCAGTGTGGCCATATATTAGACAGCACATGCCAGAGACATTATTATTCTTACAAAATGTAGTCTGGGTGGATGCACTGTATGTCCGTGAGAAGGTACAGCCTTCCAGAAATGTGTATCAAGCACAACTAGCCAAACTAATTTTAAATAGTGACCTCTGCAGAAACTGATATTGGGTCCCTCCACCAGAAGGCTCAGAATGCTGTTGACAACTAAGGTTGTTTGGCTAGGTAGTAGATTCAGGGATTGCTGTGTTTTTGCCTGCCCACGGGGAGTGGGGTTGACTTTCTTGCTCAAGATTTTCCTGTCAGTAATAGCAATTAATTCCCTTCATTATTTCCCTCGCCTTTGTGTTCTGTATCTAACTGTAGGCTGGCCAATGAAAAATGGGTAAGGCCCACAGCAGTGGATGTTAACCTATTGTACCACATCTTGTGGAATGTTGAGATTGACTGTGCCAATCAGAATGCTTAAAAAGTTGCTATATTGTTTGTGTGCTTTCTCGGCTCAGTGTGTGAAACAGGCAGTGGGTGCACGTTTTATCTCAGGTGCATGAGATTATGGAGACTGGTAGCAGTGCTTTGAAGGCTGTAAACACCCTTCTGCACAAGGTACTAACCATTATAAACCATGGGCGCCATTTAGGAGTCGCCATGGGTCGCATCTGCGACCCCTGGCACATACTATGCGACCACTGGCTTCAGAGGTGGCAAATTCAGTGCCAGGAACACAGTGGCAGCTCGTCCTTATGGATGTCAGTTGGGACTCGCTCTCTTTGTTTTCTGTCAATTTTTGTTACACTGATAGTGAATAATAACATATTGTTCACTGTTAGTGTGATCAAAAAAGGGCCAATTAGCTTAAATATGCCCTTCCATGTCAGCTGAGGAAAGTAAAAATGTTTTTAAATGTATGGTGTATGCATGCTTGTGTATGCATGCTTGCGGGTGTGAGTGTGTTTAGGTGAGAGAGTGTGTGTGTGTGTGTGGAAGTGTGAATTTGTGTGCATGTGTAAGTATGTGTCTGGGAGTGAAAGTAGAGGTCAAGGGGCACGTGATGTCACTTCTGCTACCCCCTGGGATTTGGGTGAATTGACGTCCATGCTATTAACGCGTTGAGCAGAGGTCAGTGATGCCTAATTAACACCCTGAGTGGAGGAATAAAATGGCTAACCGATCACCAACAGGGTTCACTCTCTCTCCCTTGAAAGCTTAAAAAACTTGAGGTCTCAGTCTCACCCTAGTTTATATTAATCCTGTCTCATGTAAAACTGTGCTCTCGCAATCTTTACTAACACAAATAATCCCTTTGGCACCTTAAATGCACCTCTTCGGTACTTAAGCACAGCAACCTAATCCTTTGGTAATCCTCTTTTCAAACTAAATAGTCTCTGGCAGCCTCAGAAGCGCTCGGCTGTTTATGGGTGCTTGTCGTGAAATGTGTTGGGCTTTGTGCTGAAACCGCTCCAGTCTCTGGATTTCCTGCCTGCAGCAGGTTCACTAGCGTGACTCAAAGGACGCTGTTTGCAGAGGATTCCTTCCAGGGATGCAAGGTGCGAGGGGCGGGGACTAATGTCTTCGCCAACTCTGACAACAAGCTTATAATAATCCCTGCATCGAGAACGGGCTCCTGGTGGCTCTCTGAGTGGAATGCTATTTTTCATGTGCTTTCCGGTTGGTTGCTTCTGAATGTTCACTTATTGTTTGCCTGCTATCTGCCATCATCAGCAGGTCTGGCCACTAATCCCGTGTCAAGAGCAGTTGGCCTGCTTTTATCAGTTGCACTAGTGTGTGTCACATGGGGCTCTTGGTTAGTGAGCTCTCGCACCGCATCACCGGCGTTTCCCGGGCCTCATCTCCTCAGTTCTGCCCGGTAGTCCGGTGGAAGGGCTACAGAAACAGTGCTCTCTTAATACCTCAATAGGCTGAGTTGGTTGTGTGGCGGAACCCCGCATGCCTTTACAACGCAATCTCAACCACGACTTTACCACGCAAGTCGTTACAATGACTTGCTTTAGGGGGTGCTGGACTTTGGAATAGTATAACTTACTATTAGTATAAATTACTATTCCAACTCCAGTCTAGCAACAGTAGGGAAGGTGTTGTACTGAAAAATCCAACACCAGTCCAACAACGTTGTAACAACTTGCGTGGTAAAGTAATGCGTGGTAACGTCGCAGTGGTGCTTGTGACTGCATTGTAATGGCAGCTCGTGGTTGTGACTGTGTGGTGAAGGGTGTTTCCAGCTGAGTTGAGTTGAGCACAATCCTAGTATGTAAGTAGGCTGTCTGTTGCCTTCAGGGTTAACCACTGTACACCTGCTGTAATGAATGTACTTTCAGAGAAACGAATGTAAATTAACTCTTTTGTACATTTGAACTAGGAGTGCACATCTGAACCAATGAATGTACAATTGCAACAAAGAATGCACCTTTAGACCAACTAATGTACATTCAAGATCCAATGTATATTCGTACAGTATCCTCACATCACCTTTATATGATTTAAATAAAGGTGTACAACCTCAAAAGGACAAATCAGTTTATGAAAAATACAATATTGCATGCACATTCACGCCGTTAATAAAAACATAGAAAGGAGATACATGCAAAGTCGAAACTCCAATCTGTGAACTAGATAACTATACTTAGTGACCGTCATCGACATGCTAAGAAGTTTGCTTTGAGAATTAAGAGTGCAATGCACACAGACAAATGGTGCAGGAATAACAGCAACAAAAAAATATTTTTGCCTAGGGTCTGCCCTCTCCCTCAGTAAAAGGGTCAAGATCGCAGCCCCATTATCAATATACACCTGTATCACAAGGCTGTCTAGCATTGGTCATGGATATATTTTGTAATTCGCTCGAAGTTTGATATGTTTGCAATTAAAACTCAAATAATTTTTTTTTTAAATTAAAAAACTGTAACTCCCAAATTCAGTGAGGCACTTTCTTGCCCTTGCTGAAAGTGAAATACAGCAGCTGCACAACATTGAAGATGCTTTTCGCTAACACTGATTATAGTATTGTTCAAACCCCTCACTAATTAAGAATTATTACGATTCTCCATAACACAGCACATGGCTATGGGCTATATGTATCAACCCATTTTGGATTTGCAAACAGTGCGAATCGGTAAATTTGAGCGTTTACGAAAACAAAATAGCCTTTCCTGATGTATGAAAGGCATTCACAGTCCAATTTGAGGGAATCACAATTTTTGGGATTCCCTAAAATTGCGACTCCAACTATAGAATCGCAATTTGCGATTCCCTAAATAGGAAATCGCAAATTGGGATTTCCTATTTGCGATTTCCTAGGCACATGTACCAAGCATCTCCTAAGTGCGAAATGGGCATTTAGGAAATGCTATTACCATCGACTCCAAGTCGATGATAACCATGTGCAATTTTTAAAAAATGCACCAAAAATGCACTTTTTAAAGTGTCATGTAGTGCACACATGCCACTCGGGCATTTGTGCTCTCTACATGTGCACCACTTTTTTGGGGGGTGCATCAAGGGGGGGCCATAGGCCCCCTAGGCACTCTTGATTTTGCATTTCCTAACCTGCACTTTTCTGTTAGGAAATTGCAAATTTGGAATTGCAAAACCATTCGTACCTATGGGCCTTTAGGCCCCTAAGAAGGAATGGTGAAGCATTTCCTAAATAGCTATTTCCTAATAATGATTGCGACTCTGTAGGAATCACTCTTAGGGAAGTGCTATTTTCTTACATACTATTTTGCATTTCCTAAATAGCGATTTCTTAAGATTTGCTATTTAGGTATTAAAAAATTGAACTTTCATACATCTGGTCCTGTATGTATTGTTCAGGAAAGTTAAAGTAATACCATTTGCTTTAATGATTTTGGAAATCCCCTTACCTTGATTGTTTCAGTACTTTTAATACTTTTTCCTTTTTAGGTGTTCATTGTATATTCATTATACTCTTTGCTTTCATCAGCACCTTTGCTTTTTATTTAACTAATACATAATACCTTGTATTATACATACATAGCTCTTGTCTCAGATTGTGTTACTCTGTGATTGACAAGTGCCTCATAGTCAACTCAGTGATACCTATTTTATAAGTCTACGAAAGATGAAAGGCTGAGATGCCATACTGGGATTCATACCATTACCTGAGGATCACATAAGTATGTCTTCATATTAGATGAAATGCTGAGATGCCATACTGGGATTCATACCATTACCTGAGGATCGCATAAGTATGTCTTCATATGGTGCAGTACGGGCACATACCTACCCACAAAAATACACCTATCCCCACATATATACAAATACTTATAATGTGAATAAGTAGAATGATTGGCACCACAATCAGCTGAAAGCTTTTTTCTAAAATATGTCAGAGCACTGGAAGGTTGGGAGCTCCATTGAACACAATGCAGTGCTCCGAACTTCTAATGGCCCATAGAAGCCCGGAGTGCCAACATTCCAATGTTGTTGTTCACCGCTGTTGCTGTGAACAAAGGCTTCATGGAGCCTGAGGGGATTTCAATCTAGTGGCAGAATATTCTAATAGCATTATAGCCCTCCATAGTTGGGCTCCATCAGCATTAGAGTCCTCTTCCCTTGTTAAAGACCCTCACCTTCGGCTCGGGCCTTTAACGTTGGAGCAAGCCTTTAATTACAGGTATAGCACACTATGGCGGGCTATAAGGCCATAATGTGAACATCAGGTAAAAGTTTGATCATCACAAGGCAGACTCAGTCTTCCATCTTTCTAAGGAAGGTAGATTAAGTACCATTACACTGCATGTTAGTAGCATCTGATACTTCCAGATATGGTATGAACATTTCTTTTGTTTATTTTACATTTGAATAACACTAAGTTCAGAAAGGCCACTCAGCACTAGGAAATTCCATCCATCCATACTTATTATTTCTTGGGAAGGCACACTCCCTGTCTAATAGTTACTGCCACATTGCTTTCTCTTTCATTTAATTACATGCTGATAGGGCTAACACTGTCTTCTGTTGTAGATAAAGTGCCACACATTGTCACAAGTCATGTATCTCAAATCTATAGAGGGCTAGATCTTCAGACCCTTCTAGAAATTTCTGATGCATGTTTGCACATACTATAGAATTCATTTCTACCACTTTAGCATTGTAGCCTGCTGCAGAGGAGTAGACAAACTGTTAAAGACCCTGAAACCAGAGTCAGCGAGGGTCTATAACAATGGAGAGGGCCTTTAACAACTAGTAGAACCAGAGGCATAAGCAGGAGTGCTAAAAAGCCATTAGATCATTTCACCCTTTGATGGTAGTCTGTTCAAAATTTAAAAGGGGGAAACTGAAAGACTAGCAATGGAATCTTGGAGCAGAAGGCATATACCAGCCATTATTGTCCCAGAGCCACTCACTGTCTTCAAAAGCTTTCTCAACATTCCAATGTTCTAATATATTGTAGTGACTGTTTCAATGTGTGATGCACTCTGATGTCGATAGAGACTTGACCTGAACTGCAGAAAACCAAATAATCAAACAAAACATAAAAATAGAGTTTATCAGTGCATCAGGTTTGGTTACCTCAACTTCAAATTTAAATTTCTGTCTTCAAAACTATATAATTCACATTTGTTCATTTTGATTGTGTACTACCATATTATGCTCTTTTTCCAACTATGTGTGCAATATCAGACATTAGTTATTCATACCTGAGACAGTTATTAAGTATTTGCTTTCAGATTACAGACAGAAAGTAGCCCCTATTCAAAAACATTGGTGCTTGAATGGATGTGACCTACTAATGTAGCACTCCTGGCTTACAGATGAATTTTAGGACCACGTATGGCTCACTGTGGCTTACTCCTTGAACTCTGAAGTAATATAAGTGTAAGTCACAGCAAAACCTTTGTGACGCAGCCCTACGGTAACATCTAGAGGCCTAAATTACACAACAAATAATAAAAAATTTAGCTTGTGCAGTACGCACAGAGCTCTGCTTTTCCGAACATTTTTTTTAGTGTAAGTGGGTTCAGTCATTCCAAGTGGGCAGAGTCAACAAGCAATGCTGGCAGCAGGCAACCACATTGGCAAAGCCTTCCAACTTTGTCCCTCATTGCCGGATTGGGGGGCGGATCAGCGGTCCTTGTATTTTGGGGCCACAGTGCCTGGTGATGTTTTCCCCTAATGAGCATATTATCTAATGTTTTGTTTTTTAATAAATGGGATACCTGGGATTACTGTGACATGGTTTGCTTTGCTTGGTATGAGGCTGTAAGTACTTGCTTTGGCACATTTTCATAGTTGTAAGCACTAGTACGGGGGAAGTCTGTAGGGGGTAATGTCCTCCATGAGTTCAAAACTCATATATCAACTGAAGATTCTTTCCACCCCTTTACATCTCCTAGCCATGTCTTAGGAAATATCAACCCATGTCAACAACATGACATTGCCTATGTTTATTTCATATGTTAAACCATGAATACCATGGTACCATGAAATAATGATTATTGATGGCACAGTGGAGCTCTCATTCTTATTTAACCCCTTCCCCGCCACGGACGTAATGGTTACGTCCATGGCAGCGCCCGTGTGGCACCATGGACGTAACCATTACGTCCTGGGATTGGCAGTCGGGGGAAGCGCAAGCGCTTCCCCCGAGGGCCACCCCCCCACCCCCCCCAAGCCAGGGCTGAAAGGGGAATCCCTTCCCCTTTAACCCCCCCCCCCAGCGATCGCGCGCTGATTTCATGGAAAGGGGGAAAGACGCGCTGGAAGCCATTTGCTTCCAGCGCGTCTAAGGGAGAAGGTGAGTTTTTCACCTTCGTGCGGGGGGGATGCTCTGAAAGAGGCATCGAGGGAAAGGAAAGGGTTTTCCTTTCCCTCGATGCCTCTTTGAGCATTCCTGCTGCCCGATCGCGATGCGACGCGATGCGATCGGGCAGCAGGAATGCCCACTAGACACCAGGGATTTGTGTATGTGTGTGCTTTTTTATTGTGTGGGGCAGCGACCCCTTGGGCAAGGGTCGCTCCCCTTTGGGGGCAAATGTATTTTTCGTCGTTTCTGTCCCCCCTGGGGGCAGATTGGCCCTATTTTTAGGCCGATCTGCCCCCAAGGGGGGCAGAAAGCCAATAGACACCAGGGATTTTATTGTTGATTTTTATTTTTTGTGTTGGGGGGCGGCCCCTTGGGCAAGGGTCGCCCCCAGGGGCCCACTTGTATTTTTGGGCAGTTCTGCCCCCCTTGGGGGCAGAGAGGCCTATTTTTTTTAGGCCTTTCTGCCCCCAAGGGGGGCAGAATCCCAATAGCTCCAGAAATAGTATGTATGTATGTGTGCTTTGTGTTGTGGGGTGGCCCCTTGGGCAAGGGTCGCTCCCCCTGGGGGCGCAATGTATTTATCGTCGTTTCTGCCCCCCTTGGGGACAGATTGGCCCTACTTTTAGGCCGATCTGCCCCCAAGGGGGGCAGAAAGCCACTAGACACCAGGGATTTTATTGTTGGTTTTTATTTTTTGTGTTGGGGGCGGCCCCTTTGGCAAGGGTCGCCCCCAGGGGCCCACATGTATTTTTGGGCAGTTCTGCCCCCCTTGGAGGCAGATAGGCCTATTTTTTTTTAGGCCTTTCTGCCCCCAAGGGGAGGCAGAATCCCAATAGCACCAGAAATATTATGTTTTGTATGTGTGCTTTGTGTTGGGGGTTGGCCCCTTGGGCAAGGGTCGCTCCCCCTGGGGGGGGGGGGGCCAATGTATTTATCATCATTTCTGTCCCCCTTGGGGGCAGATTGGCCTTATTTGTAGGCCAATCTGCCCCCAAGGGGGGCAGAAAGCCACTAGACACCAGGGATTTTATTGTTGTTTTTATTATTTGTGTTGTGGGGCGGCCCCTTGGGCAAGGGTCGCCCCAGGGGCTCATATGTATTATTGGGCAGTTCTGCCCCCCTTGGGGGCAGATATGCCTATTTTTTAGGCCTTTCTGTCCCCAAGAGGGACAGAATCCCCATAGCGCCAGGGATACTATATGTGTGTGTGTGTGTGTGCTTTGTGTGGGGGTGTGGCCCCTTGGGCAAGGGTCGCCCCCCCCAAAGGGTGCAATGTAATCTGGGCGATTTCTGCCCCCCCTCCTTTGGGGGTAGATTGGCCTATTTTTTTTTAGGCCCATCTTCCCCCAAGCAGAGAACACTAGACACAAGGGAAAATTAAAAAATGGTTAGTGGCGGAGTGTTTGTCAACTGGCGAAATATTTGCTTTTATGATAATAACAGTTTTTCTCCTTTTTGTTCTAGTTCAAAGCTTTTGCTGACTTTGCTGTGGCTTGTTGTAGTTTTGGCAGTAGTTGTCCTGCGGTTTGCGTAGTTGCATGGTTTAGGTAAGTAAATAAATTTACTCCAAGTGAGTATTGTTGCCATGCATGAATGACATGTTTGTAGGTGGTGTACTGAATGCAGGATTGTGTGTGAAATTGTCCTTAGATTTATGCACAATGATTATTGTGTTGTCTTATGTCTAATTTGCTTTTTTTTTTCTCTTTTTAGTGGGCTATCGTTGGTGATTGCTGTGGCTGTGCAGAGTAGTTGCTGGTGAGTCAAGCTTTTTCAGGCAAGTGAGCAGTATAGTTTTTGAGTTTATAACTCTTAGTGATAAAGCTATACTTTGTTACTTATCTTACACAGTGCTGGTTGTTGGTGGTGTATTTGTCCAGTTAATTTTTGTAGGAAGGATCATGGCTAGCCGTAGGATGACCGCTCAGCAGGTTGTTAGTGTGCTTTTTGAGTCATCTTCTGACGATGAATATGAGACTGACTCTGCATCTGAGGCAGAGGAGGAAGTGCAGGATTCTGGAAGTGAATTTTCTGTCAGAGATGAATCATCTGATGATGAAGCCACTCTCAGTGCTGATGAAGGGCCTGTTTTAGAGGAGGACAGTGATGTGCCAATGGTGCAGGAGCCAGCGGCTGAAAGGCTTCCCATTGGAAGTCCTGACACATGGGTTGCACCAAACATGGAGCAGCCACGGTTGCCTGCGTTTACTGGTTTTCCAGGGTGTCGAGTTAATACGGAAAACTTTTTGCCCGTCAACTTTTTTGAGTTGTTTATGGACGATATATTTTGGGAAGAGATTGTTGAGCAGACTAATTTGTATGCAGAGCAGTTTTTGAGGGACAACGCTGCCAGACTTAGGCCACACTCTAGAGCTAGCCGGTGGATTCCCACAAATCTGGAAGAGTTGAAAAAGTTCTTGGGTTTAACTTTTTTGATGGGGCTGATAAGGAAGCCATCGCTGTCTTCATATTGGTCTACTAGTCCCTTGATGGCAACTGCTATATTTCCTGCCATCATGAGTCGTAACCGGTATGAGCTTCTTCTTCGGATGTTGCATTTTGTAGATAATGCTTTAGCCTTGCCACGAGATCATCCTGATTCTGACCGTCTTTTTAAGATTAGACCTGTCCTTGATCATTTGGTAGATCGGTTTTCAGAGATCTATGTTCCAGGGAAAGAAATATCTGTAGATGAGTCTTTGGTCCTGTTCAAGGGTCGTTTGGTTTTTAGGCAGTACATTCCTAGCAAGAGGGCATGGTATGGAATTAAATTGTATATGCTGTCAGAAAGTAGTACAGGATATGTTTATAATTTCCGGGTCTACACTGGTAGGGATTCCAATATTGACCCCCCTGGTTGTCCACCCACTTTTGGAGTTAGTGAGAAAATTGTGTGGGAACTTGGTAGACGACTGTTTAACAAAGGTCACCATTTATATGTAGATAACTTCTACACTGGAGTTCGGTTGTTCAAGGAGTTGTTCAGAGTGGACACTGTTGCTTGTGGCACAATCCGCTCTAATCGGAAAGGCTATCCAAAAGAGCTTGTCTGTAAAAAACTTGAGAGGGGACAGTGCAGTGCCTTGTGGAATGATGAGCTGCTAGCTCTGAAATTTGTAGACAAGAGGGATGTATACATGCTAAGCACCATCCATGATGAGAGTACTTCACCTGTGGCTGTTTGGGGTCAGGTTGCCGAAGTGCGCAAACCTGTGTGCATCTTAGACTATAATAAGCACATGGGTGGTGTTGATAGAGTAGATCAGAGGTTAGAACCTTACACTGCTGCTCGTAAGTCTTATGTGTGGTATAAGAAATTAGCGGTTCACTTGTTCCACTTGGCAAATTTTAATGCTTTTGTTGTGTTCAAGGATAGTTCTCCAGAGTCAAGGATGACATTTGTGAAATTTCAGGAGTCTATCATAGCTAGCCTTGTTGTGCTGGAACAGGCAAGAGTTCCTAGAGAAGCAGTGGTGGAGGATGTGGCTAGATTGAAAGATCGTCACTTTGCTGAGCACATTCCTCCCATGGCCAAAAATTTTTTTCCTGCTAAGAGATGTAGAGTCTGTGCTCGAAGAGGTATCAAGAAGGAGACTAGGATGTATTGCCCTGATTGTCCTTCAAAGCCTGGGCTGTGTGTGGGTGGCTGTTTCAGGAGCTACCACACACAGAAGAATTATTGGGAAATTCCGTGAGCGTAAACTGCTGTTTTATATTTTTATATGTTCGGTTTCACGGTTGGCATTAGTCATGTATTCAGTTAGAGCTTTTGTGTTTGTAGTTTTGTACTAATTTATGATTAGTGGTTTCTCTGTTGTTTAAAAATAAAAAAAAAGGGATGGTATGTGTAGGGTGGCGCTTGGCTGGCGGTGTGCGTGGGGTGGCGCTTGGCTGGCGGTGTGGGTGGGGTGGCGCTTGGCTGGCGGTGTGGGTGGGTGGGTGGAGTGGCACTTGGCTGGCGGTGTGGGTGGGTGGGGTGGCGCTTGGCTGGCGGTGTGTGTGGGGTGGCGCTTGGCTGGAGGTGTGGGTGGGGTGGCGCTTGGCAGGCAGTGCCAGCCAAACGCCAGTCCACACACTCATCAGCTGGTGTGATTGCTGTATCAGGCATGTGGGCGTATGAAAGTGATGGGCCCTTGACTGGCGCTGTCTGTGGATGCGAGTCTTGTAATGTGCTGGGTCCGTGGCTGGCGGCGTGAATGGTCTTGTGCATTGCATGTATGAAAGGTGTGTGAATGGACTGTAAAGCGGTTGGTGCCTTGTCGTGGCTTTACAGCTCACGAGCTGTGAGTCATTGGTTCAGTTTTTTGGCCTTTCAGTTATTACCAGTGCATTTCACTTTTGTGAAATCTCTTGTTAATAAAATTTGATCTACTGAACCATCACTCACCCTCGTGCCAAATCCAACCAGGATGTGTGGTAAAAATCAGGCGTCGCAGCACACTTGAGACACGCTAGGTGTCTCAGGTGGGAACCCGATGATGAAGCATGCCACCAACTTGGTTGGTGGGTGAGGGGTCTTTTTCACATAACCTAAGTGCGTTTCTTTTCACAATTTTAGTGTTTGGCACATCACAGACGTATGCGGACACATCAAAATGATATATTACAAAACTACCTGTGTTTGGGGGGGCGGGGCCACCTGTGTTTTTGGTCCTGGGTGCAGCCTTCATCTAGGGAAACCTACCAAACCCAGACATTTTTTAAAACTAGACACCCCAAGGAGTGCAGGGAGATGTGGCTTGCGTGGATCCCCCAACATTTTCTTACCCAGACGCCTCTGCAAACCGCAAAATTTGCTTAAAAAAGCATATTTTCCTGAGTTTTGTTTGTACGATCACCGCTCCAGCACAACATTCCTACTCCCCAGTGTTCCCCTCAGTCTCCCAAGTAAAATTACACCTCACTGATGTGGGTCCCCAAAGCAGAGTCAGTCTAAAGATGTATAAAAGAATATGTCCTTATAAACTCGCTGTGCTCTATCTCTACAAGTTCTGGGCCTTATTCTGTTGCAGGCACCTGGCCCACCCACACAAGTAAGGTATCATTTTTACCGGGAGACTTGGGGGAATGCTGGGTCTAAGGAAATTTGTGGCTCCTCTCAGATTCCAGAACTTTCTGTCACCGAAATGTGAGGAAAACATGTTTCTTTAGCCACATTTTGAGGTTTGCAAAGGATTCTGGGTAACAGAACCTGGTCAGAGCCCCACAAGTCACCCCATCTTGGATTCCACTAGGTCTCTTGTTTTCAAAAATGCACAGGATTGGTAGGTTTCCCTAGGTGCCAGCTGAGCTAGAGGCCAAAATCCACAGGTAGGCACTGTTTTCTCGGAAAAAATGTGATGTGTCCACGTTGTGTTTTGGGGCCGTTTCTTGTCGTGGGCGCTAGGTCTACCCACACAAGTGAGGTATCATTTTTATCTTGAGACTTGGGGGAACGCTGGGTGGAAGGAAATTTGTGGCTCCTCTCAGATTCCAGAACTTTCTGCCACAGAAATGTGAGGAACATGTGTTTTTTTAGCCAAATATTGAGGTTTGCAAAGGATTCTGGGTAACAGAACCTGGTCCGGGCCCCACAAGTCACCCCATCTTGGATTCCCCTAGGTCTCCAGTTTTCAGAAATGCACAGGTTTGGTAGGTTTCCTTAGGTGCCGGCTGAGCTAGAGGCCAAAATCTACAGGTAGGCACTTTGCAAAAAACACCTCTGTTTTCTTTAAAAAAATTGGATGTGTCCACGTTGCGCTTTGGGGCGTTTCCTGTCGCGGGCGCTAGGCCTACCCACACAAGTGAGGTATCATTTTTATCGGGAGACTTGGGGGAACGCTGGGTAGAATGAAATTTGTGGCTCCTCTCAGATTCCAGACCTTTCTGCCACAGAAATGTGAGGAACATGTGTTTTTTTAGCCAAATTTGAGGTTTGCAAAGGATTCTGGGTAACAGAACCTGGTCCGAGCCCCACAAGTCACCCCATCTTGGATTCCCCAAGGTCTCTAGTTTTCAGAAATGCACAGGTTTGGTAGGTTTCCCTAGGTGCCGGCTGAGCTAGAGGCCAAAATCTACAGGTAGGCACTTTGCAAAAAACACCTCTGTTTTCTGTGATGTGTCCACGTTGTGTTTTGGGGCATATCCTGTCGCGGGCGCTAGGTCTACCCACACAAGTGAGGTATCATTTTTATTGGGAGACTTGGGGGAACATAGAATAGCAAAACAAGTGTTATTGCCCCTTGTCTTTCTCTACATTTTTCCTTTCCAAATGTAAGACAGTGTGTAAAAAAGACATCTATTTGAGAAATGCCCTGTAATTCACATGCTAGTATGGGCACCCCGGAATTCAGAGATGTGCAAATAACCACTGCTTCTTAACACCTTATCTTGTGCCCATTTTGGAAATACAAAGGTTTTCTTGATAGCTATTTTTTACTCTTTATATTTCAGCAAATGAATTGCTGTATACCCGGTATAGAATGAAAACCCACTGCAGGGTGTAGGTCATTTATTGGCTCTGGGTACCTAGAGTTCTTGATGAACCTACAAGCCCTATATATCCCCGCAACCAGAAGAGTCCAGCAGACGTAACGGTATATTGCTTTCGAAAATCTGACATTGCAGGAAAAAGTTACAGAGTAAAACGTAAAGAAAAATTGATGTTTTTTTCACCTCAATTTCAATATATTTTTTTTTAAGTTGTTGTTTTCTCTAGGAAACCCTTGTAGGATCTACACAAATTACCCCTTGCTGAATTCAGAATTTCGTCTACATTTCAAAAATGTTTAAAATGGGGTATGTCCTAGTAAAATGCCAAAATTGTGTTGAAAAATTGGGTTTTCTGATTCAAGTCTGCCTGTTCCTGAAAGCTGGGAAGCTGGTGATTTTAGCACCGCAAACCCTTTGTTGATGCCCTTTTCAGGGTAAAAAAACACAAGCCTTCTTCTGCAGCCCCTTTTTCCCATTTTTTTGAAAAAAACGAAATTTTCACTGTATTTTGGCTAATTTCTTGGCCTCCTTCTGGGGAACCCACAAAGTCTGGGTACCTCTAGAATCCCTAGGATGTTGGAAAAAAAGGACGTAAATTTGGCGTGGGTAGCTTATGTGGACAAAAAGTTATGAGGGCCTAAGTGCAAACTGCCCCAAATAGCCAAAAAAAGGCTTGGCACCTGAGGGGGAAAAGGCCTGGCAGTGAAGGGGTTAAAGTAGACACTTTTCTTCATGTTAATCAGCACTAGCAAAAGATTAGAAAAATACAACTGTTACTTTTATGACGTTCATTTAATCACTGTGCAATAAAATGCTACATTTTTAGGTCTTGCCTACATATGGATTTTAGCAAATATTGTCCAAGACCTAATGTGTACAATGCCAATTCTTAGAGTGTGCATAGGGTCAGCCCATTGTTTACAATTAGTTGGCTTGTCTTTCTCTTTAGTTAGCTTATTACATTACTTTGCTTCATCTTCTTCTACTTCTCCCTCCCCTGGAGCATAGTGCCATCCCCTTGATTGGAGTTATTTACCATCTTTATAACTGGATGACTTGCATCCTTCAATGGCTCCATCTCAGAGAACTACTTTATTTTTCTTAGCTTTTTGCTTCATTTACTTTCTTTTTAGAAGGGTGCAGAGGCTTCAAATTCATTACCAAGCCACTTTTTGCTAAAACGCTTTTGCATTAATCTTTTTAGACGCTTTTAAGGTACCGCTCTAAGAAGGACATCAGCCATCTTAGAACAGTTAATTAAATGTTTTTAAAACTGCCACCACGTCATGAAGTATGTTCACCCATGCATGGTGATGCATGCATGTGCATACATCATTACACTATAAGCATATATGTATATATGTATGTATATTTTGGTATTTCTAAAGTGCAAACCTAGTTGGCTAGCACTGCATAGGTGCAGGCCCCTGTGGGGATACAGGGGGTCAGGGGACAGAGGGAGGAGGCAGAGCTAGTGAAAGGCATAAGACGTCAGCTTTCTGAGATGGTAGTGTTCCTTGAAAATGTAGGTTTTAAAAAGATTGGTGCTGTTGTGATGCTAGAGAAGATGTTGCTCCGGGTCGTAGGGACATAGGCTGAGAAGGCTTGTTTTTTCCTACCTCTAGTGTTTAGTATCTGATCTAGCAATGTCAGAGCTCCTCATCTGGCACAGATCTCCAGTTATTTTTAGTTTGTTAGCTAGGTAGGCAGGGGTCTTGTTGTAGAGGGCCTTGTAAGTGATGCAGCTGATCTTGAAGATAATCTAGGCTTGCAGGGGGGATAGGGTAGAAGCTTTAGCAAAAGGGTGATGTGGTTGGATTTCTTCAACCCTTTGATGAGCCCTGCGTAAAGGATAACTTTCAGCAGAACCAAAGGTGACCTTTGGGATGCCATCTAGTAGGGTGTTGCTTCCATCTATGTGGGAGAGAATTAGGCTAGAACTGTCAGTCTGAAGTCTATTCTGGGAGAAAGTGTTTCACGTTTTTCAAGAGAGAGGATGGGAACCAGGTAGATATAGTTTTCTTGGCAATGTGTTGTATGAGTGAGACATTGGAGTCAACGTTGAAGCCAAGCGTTTTGGTGTGTTCTGTCGCGTGGGATGTGAAGTCCATTAGGTTTAAGTTAAAGAGCATGGATGAATCCAATACTGTTTGGTGTTATTGACAAACAGGAGGAATTTAGTCCTTGTGGGTCTTAGCACCAGGTAGTTTGTTGCCGTCCAGTTATGGATGCATTTGTATCAAGTTTTGAGTCTCTGTATGCCATTGGTTGTGGAGATTGTGAAAGAGAGTTGGTTATCATCAGCATACTGGTGCAATTTGATGTGTCTGCATGCAAGGATAGCACCGAAAGTTTCCATTTAAAATAGGCCTGGACGAAATGTTAGTTGTGCCAGAGTAATTCTTCTAATTTTGGTAATTTTACATAATTAAATTTACACAAAATTTGCAATATTATGCCATTACGCCACATAGCAAAATTTCGGTGAAAAATGTAAATACAAGATGTACCGTTTGGGTAATTTGTGAAAGGGTGCTGCTTTTCAAGTAAATGTTTTATCCAACGGACCATTCGGGTAATCTTTTAGCGTAACACTACAAATTCGAAAGTGAAAGGCAGTGTTTTGAATGTGAGCTGCAGTTCTTTTAACGTGTATGGTAAACAAACATTTCAGGTAGATTGTCTACTCGAGGGGGCCATTTGGGTAATATGCGAGTGCAAAACTACAAATCCAAAAGTGGGTTTTGTGTTTTGAACACAAGCACCTGGAAACCAACGTAATTTTTTTTTTTCAAGATGAATTCTAACCCGAAGGACAGTTCGGATATCTTTTTGACTCTGAGATGCATTTTTCATAATTATGCGTAGTTCACATAATTTTTTGGTATTTTCACCTAATTCTGCAACACGGAGTTATGTGAGTTATGCCCACCCCTAATTTAAAGGTGATGGGTGACAAAATAGAGCCCTGGGGACTCCTCAGTTGATGGGGAGAATCAAGGATTTGGTCATTCCTTTAAAAAAAAAGTTGTTGCCAGTTGGTGAGATACGACATAAACGATTGTAGCATTGAGGCAGTGATGCCCAAGCATGTCTTCAGGAGGCAAAGGCCAAAATGCCCATCACGTCCAGGTGCCTGCATGCACTTGTGTGCAGAGGTGCAAGAAGTAAGGGTGCCGCACCCCCAAAATAACCATTCAGAAGGTGAATTGTCAATTATGAAGCCTATACATTTGATCTTGTCATAGAGGTCAAATGTCAGGCTCTCTCTTCTGGCACATTGCTGCTTATTCATTTAACATGGAGATTGGTGTTTATTTGTCCTTCTCAGACTCTAAACTGATAGGATTGTGTAATGTGCACTATGTGACAATCTTCCTGAGTGTGAAAGGGTAGGTTGTAGGATGTTGATTTCATTTCCAACATAACACAACTTAAAATGTACAAATTCTTCAAAATATATTAGCAGTAAGCACAAATGATGAACTTTTTTTGTAGTTCTAAAGTGTGATGGAAACAAATATTTTAATAGGATCAAAACAAATGGAGACTCTTTACTTGGTGATGTACAAATGATAAATATTTACTGAAACCCTATGATCACAAATTATCATTTGTGAGCTGCATAATGTTATTTGTAAACTGCATGTCTGCGCACATTTAGTGGCCTTTTGAATGGATCATGCCGTATGTAATGACAGTGCGCTGACACACCATGCTTTAGCAATGTATTTTCAACAGTGTGCTCCAAAATGCACCACTAGCTATTGCATTTTTACCACTATCCCGCTGAATGTGCAGAGTTCATTTTCTACTCTTGTTCTTTGTGTGATGGTTCGGTCTTCCGCAGTCCATGTGACTTAAGTGATGTAGCACCCCTACTCTAAAAACTGTAGTGCCACTGCATGTATGGTGATGCACGCACATATGCATTCATCATGCTGGGGCTGTATTTTGATCTCTTTTATTTTGCCATGCTGTTCGACATCAGCCACAAGCATTGGCAAAGCCAAAGGGTCAACTAACACCTTTCAAAGACCACATTGGCTTTTTCCAACTCTCGTTTCCAAAGCGTTTCAGCTCCAATGTCTAGTTTCAAATTCGGACTCATACAACCAAATGTATTAACAGACATGTTTCTATAAGAACACTAAAATTACGATGTTGATTGCATTTTACATTTCTAACTATACTACTTCTTCATTAAAAAAAACCTCTCAGTTTACTGCTACCAGTGTGGCAGTTCTACACCCCTGGGAAGTTTTGGCGAGTTAAAGCTTAACAGCTGGCACCTGGTTTCATCTGAAGGTTATGAGTCATAATGTGGGCATGGCCAACTCAGAGTTACATTTCTGTGATGTTTAATCATATTTGAGCAAGTTTTATAAAACTACTGTGCCATCCTGCGGTCACTTTCAATTGCAGTACAAAATAATGGGCTGATGCTAGAACAGTACATTAGAATAAAAACGACTTGTTATAAGAGCACCAATTAATTAGTTGATAGTGACACCGTTTTACTGCACTAAGAAACAATAATGTGGTGATATAAACCGTAATGTAGAAAAGAAGATATTATAAAGAGCATTTCGCTATATTCCCCATTATGGAAAATAGTGTAAAAAAAGAAGAGTATGATGGCAATATCAATGAGAAGAAGGAATTGATACACAGCACACCATGGTGGTAGACGCTGCCTCCAATTGTGGGGCTTACTTTTAAGATAGAGAAAAGTGCCTGCTTCAACAAGCATCTGGAGCAGTATCATGATCCTGTTTCCTGCACTGTTAGGGAGCAGATGTGGTCTACACATTTCTATTTTCTGTCTTCAGCACATATATTAACTACAAAAATATCCGAGTTGGTGCATGTGCCCAGGGTAGGACTGGGACAGAAAACAGACCAGAGCACCAAAATAAAAGTGCCCCCTATTAATGAATTAGATAGATAAAGAAGTGGCCTACATTGGCAGATCAGCAATTTTTAGGTCTTGACTAAGCATGGGCTCTGTCAAAACCTTTTGTTTTTTAACAGTGGGCTCAGAGACCGCCCACTGCTTGTCACTGGTTGGCTTTGTTGCCACTTTCATATCCTTGCTTCTTAGTGGTCAGCTGCTCTAGGCATCCTTCCTCTTCATGTGTTTGTCCCTCCCCTGGAGCATGAATGGATTACTTGTATTCTTCCAGTGCTCATTTTTTTAGGTGCTACTTTTTTCTTTGCTCTTAAGCACTCTACAAGATTGTGTCTTTTTCAGCTGTCTTCCTCATGTATTTCCCTGTGGTCTTCCTGCCCACTGACCTTCCACTGTCTGTCTACTTGCCCCTAGCCCATCCATCTCCCCCCTCCATTGTTGTCAGCTTGCCCCAGCCCACCACCCATCGCCTGTTGCCTGTGTGCGCGCTTCTAACCCCTCCCTTACACTCTCCATTGTTTGTATCACTCTTGACTTGCCCTCCATCCCTGCTGCCTCCCTCCCCACTCCTTCCCACTGTGTTGCATCTCATCCCCCCTCCATTATCCCTTCTACCTGCTCTCCCTCACTCTGTATTGCCTCTCACCTCCCACCCCACAATAATTTTTTTTAAATGGTCGCCTCAAAGCACTTTTTTCTCCACACTTTCCTCTGTATGGGTTGCCTACCTACACACTACACTTTTCTCCATTTTGTCTTTTACCTTCCAGCTCGCCCCACCAGTCCGCCCTAAAAGCAACAAGAAAAAGCACCATGGTACTGGCCGCGTCATAGCGCTTTTTGTTTTTTACTTCCATTTATGCAGCACAGCAGGTGTGCTGCTATACAACATGACTAAAAAACATTGAGAAAGCGAACCAAAGCCAACAACTCTCTCCTAGGGGTTTGTTTTTGCTTGTTCAACTTGTGAACACATGCTGTATCCATGCTTAGTAAGGTATGAGAGACTGCATGCATTTGAGCTTGCTACAGGCAAGGTTTATGGTAATATCAGAGAACTCAACAGTAAATAGCAGCTCATCAGACCATAACATAGGCTCACAAATAGTAAAAAAAAACTGGCATTCACAGTGGCCTATCAGACCAACCATTCTGACAGTGCCAGAATGGAGTCAGCAGTCAAGCCTGCCTTTGTTGCTAACAGCAGAGCTCAGAAACACATAGAGGCAATTAATCTCCTGTGTTTCTGAGCTTTGTTGTTTGCAACCCTTGAGCTAACTTGGAAATGTTTAGAGTTAAAGTGTGCGCTGACAACAGTAAAGGGGAATGCCCTTCTGGGTCCAAACAGTGCAGAGAATAACTCATGAAATGGCCCCTAATGAACAGATTCTACATAAAAGTTCAGATGTAAGCTACTTTCTGAAGGAAATGGATCCAATTCACAAAAAAGTAGAAAAGGTATGTGTGGAGATCTCTGTCTGAACACATTTTTTCTGCTTTATAGAATTCACACATATTTCCAGAATTACACCTGGAAAGTGACACTAGGCGTAGGTTTCCAGGAGTAGTCCTGGGAAGGGCATGTAACCTTTTCAGTGGCAAACAATTCTTGTTGTGCAGGGGTCTCCATAGTGGAGAAGCTCACACATGGGGAACAGATTCTCTATGCAAATGCAGTTTTGTTCTCCCCATGGAGAAAGCCCTTCTCCTCTATGCCCTCAGCAACTCTGGAAGTGATCCATATTTTCTTCTCTGCAAACATTTGCCTTTACATTGTAAGTTTTTGGTCACAATAACCTCACAGGTTTTTCAGTAACGGTGGCAATATATCAAGCCAGACAAATGGAAGCAACCAAGCACAGACTAGCTTGGCTTCATTAAGGGGCAGTTAGGTTGCTCTCATCCAGCTGTAAACATCTGAAAGGCAATTGTAGCTCAATAAAGTACATCCCTGCCACCATCCAGCTCCACCAGCAGCTGATGTCATTAGCACACTTCTGGATATTTAAATCACAGGCTTTGATGGCCCGGGAGAGCTACAGCATGCTACTGTTGAAAGGCAGTAGTAAACAAGCATTGGCAAAGCCAACTGGTCTCGACCAATAGGAAGGACGTGGCGCTATGTGCAATGTAGGCAGACAGGATGCAGCCTTTGGAACTGAGGAACCAAGTTTGAGTCTTGGTGTCACCTCAACATCCTATGATTCTGGACAAAACACTTTATCTCCCCTGCCTTAAAAATAATAATGAATGTGAAGTTTTGTAACTGTGACTAGTGCTCACGTAAAGCGTCACATAATCGGGTCGAGTTTGTGCTATTTAAAAATGCAAAAAATGAACTTGTACCTCAATTGCAGCAAGAGAGGTGGAGAGAGACTAATTAAATTAAATCAATCTGTTCTTGGGCCATGACCCACTCAGCGACAAGGAAGTGAAAGCATCCCACGGGCTGGCAAATTCAAAGGCAGCAAACAAGAGTGATAATGGTGCTGGCAAATGGTAAGTGATGGATGGGCTAAAAGCAACTTTCTGTAGAGTGTTTTTTTCCAGATACAATAGATTGTCACCAGAGCGACAGCGCATGTGCGCTGCTTGCTGGCTTGACCTAAAAAATACTCTTGAACCCGACAAAAGAGGGCCTTGGATTAACCCATAAAAGAGTTTTTCCTGCATGTTTTCCATGGTCATCCAGGAATGAAACCAACCAGACTATTATTTTTCCCGTAGAGGCAGATGTTAGGTGACAGCAAGTGATACATTAATTTAATTTGTCAAAGTGTCTACCTTTCTAACCTATGGATTTCAGTATACTTCATCTGCATACCTTTGTTACCTCACCTCTATGAAGCCATATCAAATTAGTCATTGCATTCTCAATGGCCTCTCACCTGTGTCTGTGCACAGACAAATTCTGACTTTTTATCGCGGATATGATTTTTGATTAGTAAAGACAAGGCATGGTCGAAATGTAAAATATGCAGCGTGATTTGTGTAATTTGGGGAATTCCATGTTATGCTGGTTGCACATAAAATTCCAGAAGTCGTGTCACTACACCACGAAACATGACGACAATGCTGTTCACAACAAAATTATAGTGTAGGACCAAAGGAACAACGTGAGCAACCAGAACACAAACGGTGTTGTTCACGGCAGTTGTGCTTTTCACATTATTTTTCTTATCATGAAATGCACCCGCATGTCAAAATGCAATTGACAAATATAGCACTAAATGATGGATTTGCATTTTGCCAAATAATGTGTACTTTTGCCTAATTTTCCAGAAATTTTGAATAATTATGAAAAAGCAAATTACACACATATTCCACATCCTTAGTAAAGACTTTGGTTGTTTACTGTCTAAAACAAGCACATTTGAGCAAAACATTGACCTGAGAACCCAGAATTAAGGTATTACACATCCCGCACTTTGATTGCTCTTTATTGCACATTGTGTTCTTGGCCCCTGCTGTTAAAGAGAGAGCTCTCCTCTGGACTCTGGCCCTTGCTGGTACAGAGCAACAGGACACCCCAGAAAGTTTCCTCCTCAGTGCTAACTTAATTTTTATCTAGCTCTGCTCTCTCCTCTTCTGACTGCTTTTCTGATTGCTTTCATTGCCACGTAGTTAAGTTGTATATCTGAGCATGTTTCGTGCTCCACAATGTGGTCATATCCCAAAGGGAAGCCCAACATAAATAGAGGGCCCGATTACGAGTGTGGCGGTTATCGGACCACCACACTCACAGTGGCTGTCAGACCGCCACAGTTGTGGCGGTCCTACCACCACATTATGAGGTTGGCGGGCAGCCCCGCCAGCTTACCGATGTCACTGCTAGGATCTTCAATGCTGACAGATTGATGGTGGCGGAGGTTAGAATCAGTCAGGCTGGCACTGAAGTCAGCGCTGTCCTGCTGATTATGACCTGGTTCTCCGCCAACATTTCTGTGGCAGTTTCACTGCCATGAAAAGGCTGGCGGAGAACAGGTGCAGGGGGGCACAGTGGGTGCCCCTGCACTGCCCATGCACTTCCCTGCACTGCCCATGCACTTGGCATGAGCAGTGAGGGGTCCCCCTGCCCAGCACCCTCGCAACGCTCACTGTCTGCTGTGCAGACAGTGAGCGTTGCAAGAGTGATGGTGCACTCTATGGGTAGCAGCATTGCCTCTGGCTCGATAAAGAGCTGGCGACAATGCTGCCGCCACTTTCACGCTGGGCTGACAGGCAGAAACCTTGGTTTCCACCCGTCAGCCTAACACGAAAGTCGTAATTGGCCCGGTGGGGAGGTAGTCAGTATGGCGGCAGCCTCCCTGTCGGAAGTTCTGTGGACGGGTCGTCCCGTCACCAAACTCGTAATCAAGCCCATAGTCCCTTCATATACATTGCCAAGCAAAGCTGCTGTCAATCAACCAATACTACATTAACATAACTCTTTTCAACATTAAATGCTTCTCACTTACAGTACATTATATGAAATCACTATAAAACCATAACACCCTGCACCTTGAACATAGTTCTAGTTAAATAATACTTTTTCAAATGTTTTCACTTGTTGTCCCACAGGTATGTGCACCTAAAGGTACAGAGACCATAGCTATCACCTTGCAAGCATAAATAGGTAATGTCTACCCTAAGCCATGGCTCTTGGAACATTGTTATCCTTCCGGCACGGCATTTTAATCTATTTTGTTGGTATTCTTGGGGCAAAGTAATGTTTCCAGTTGTCCAAACCTCTCGTCCCATAGGGTGCTGCATGCTTCATCCCAGCAAAATATTGATTTATAAACCATGAGAAAAAAAGGATCAATATACCCATGACACCTTCAGAGCTGGGGAAGGTAACTGGAAGAAGCCTTCAGACAAAAGTGTGAAACAAGCATTCAGCACGAAAGTACACTGAAACCTAGAAGCGGACAGCATGAAGAAAAAGCAAAGAAAATCTCATTCTTTGGGAAGAAGTCTACAGCAATGAGGAGTCACAACAAGAACTCTACACAAACAGAACGTTAACGATGGAGAACAGCAACACATGTAATTTGTTAGGTTGGATTTTATTTATTCTAAGATGTACCATAATCATATGCTCTGAGCTAAGTTTGTTTTCATTTGTCCTCAGGTCACCACAATACATTGTACTTTACATTTCAGACAATAACAAATGATGGTACAAAATAATGTTGCAAAATGTAAACCTCCACAGCACATTGTCCAGCTTTCTCGACATGCACCTTTCAGTATATAGGTTGCAGTTAAAATGCGTAGAGACCAGAGACGTGGTCGTGCTGCGTTGCTTTCCCATGGGGGCCATGTAGGGGGGGTTGCTCTTGAAATCACCAAGCAAAGCTCCATTTGGCAACCCTTCATTTTGGAAAGTGATAGCGAGTAATGATTGTGTAAAATGAAGGAGATTGATTTCTTTTCAGTGGATGACCCCTTTAAGAGGACTGGGTGTTTCTGTGAACGTAATCGTTTTATTACATGTAGTGGGCTGATATGTTGTGTTGTACTGGTGTGTTGTGCTATTGTTGGGTTGGGTTAACATTGTGTTGTTGTTTTGCTACAAGAAAACATCTGCTGGTATAACACGTTAGAAAAAGATGTTTGCACTAAGTTCTGCCTCTAGCCACCTGAATTAGAGCCAGTCAAAAATGTTTTGTGATCCGGCCCAATGTGCTTTAGTGTATATTCGTTCTTCAAATTATAGGGTTAGTGGACCACTTGAGTGATAAAAGGTACTGTTTAGAACATAGCAGAAAAGAAGTGAGAAGCCACCTCCCTCACGAGGTACCAGCCTCCTTTTCACCCTGAGTCCAGCTTGAGGCCTCACTCTGCTTCACTGAAGATAGTGGTTCACACAAGCATGGGCTCATTAAGCTATACCCTCTATTGTATGGTGTGGTAAACCTTGGAGACAGGGGCAGTTCTTTCTTTAGGGGGTAAGGGCATTGACCCGCCGCCCAGTGAGCACCCACAAACCTTACCTTAAAATCTTTATTTTGCTTCTTCTCTCAATTACATTGCAGGTCAGGTAACTTATTGCTTGAGGGTGAGGAGGGGGGGCTTGATTGACAGCAGGGAGGTCTCTGGTGAGGACTAGAAGTGAAATGCGCATGTCAGGCTGGACTGCTGTTTTACTGTGGTCAGCCTGACATGCACGCTTGATGTTTCTATAACCTATGTACTGTTAGGGAGTTGAGGATATTACAGCCACAGGTCCACGGTCTCCTTTGGAGCATTCATTTTGCCAGCATCTACCAATCTGGTCCTGCTTTCATGTTGTTTATTAGCATAAACTACATGAGAACACCATCTGGGTTTGTGTGTCAGGCGGTGGCCCTCTTGTCTATCAACAACAGCGTGGGGGCGGTACTTTCACTAATATGGCCAATCACTGATTGGCTTTATTTTGAAGCCATAAAGTCATTGGTCAGGTTCTTCTGTTTCATACACTGTAACATGACATTCTCGTTCTCCACTCAGTTTGCGTGCTCCTGCCTTCTACCATTCCCCCGGATGTATACGTCACCATTATACGGGTCGGCGGAGCCTCTCTCTGTGAAAGGCTTGCCTACGACATGAGGAACAAATGCTGCCTGCGTTGCTACTGTGGATTTAAAAATTGCACCATGGAGAGGGACCTGTAATGTACAACAAGGCAGGCTATTGAATAATTATGTGCCTCTGTGAGTTAAAAAGCGGCACATTGAATACACCAGCCTGCAGCTATTTATAATGCCAAGTCCTGCAAAGTGATAAAGTGATAGGAAACGTCCCTGTGCCAATGTGTTACTTTAGTCAGGTACTTTCAGCATTGTGCAAACATCTGTCCTATCCTTCAGCAAAAGACGTGTCTTGTTTTATTTTCAAATTTACTGATCTCGTGCAAAACTACTGTACTAATCCGGCAGTTTTTACCGCACATACCTCACAACACAAAACCTGGCGAAATGCATGTTGAAAGAACTCACAATATTTCAGCTTTTAAGGAGGCTGTCCTTGAGCCCACCAAACAACACAGGCACTGTTTTAGAGCTGTGGTGCCTCAACAAATACACATCCGCACATGTGCTAGTGTGTGCCTGCACACCTGCGTCATGCGCACCCTCGCCATGCTGCAGCCTTCCCTGGCGTTTCTTTTTACGCACAGAGGCAACCCCGACCAGAAGTAGTAGTTTGGAAGGAGGTGGGGTGGCCTCAGACCGGCAGCTGAGCATCACAGGGAAAGGCCTGGGTGTGACCATAGCCAGGGCCTCGGAGCGGCTACTACTACCAGGTCATACAGAGGGTAAACACAAACACACCGAGGGCAAGGAGTTTAACTGTGCGGCATGTGTGCGAAGGTCTGCATGTCCTTCTCAGTCCACGTTAAAAAGCATGCTTCTTGGCCAGGCAGAAACAGACGTCCTTTACTGCTTTTAAAGACGAGTGTCACCCTGCTGCTGGATGCATTGGAAGAACTGTCACAATTATAGGGTTTGATGATAAGGCTGCTATAACTTTGAGAGCAATGATACAGAGAATAAGCTAATGTCCAAGCAGGCACAGGCATACACTCCTTGACAAGAGATGGCACCTATGATCTGCACCAAAAGAATACAGCTGTCACTCAGTGCGGTGTTACACCGATCAACACCATAAACTCAATATTGTGCAAGTCAGAGCATTTGCGGGAGAAAATAACAGTTTAATTTTTAGTCTGAGTAGACAACAAATTTTACTCATGTGCACATCATCTATTATGTAGTTGCAAAGCAAAATGTCTGACCCACTCTTAGGAAATTTAACAGGATTTGCTATTTTCGACTGTCAGACATTCTTCTGTTTTCTTACTCTTCACTGTATCCATCTAAAGATGATGTCATCACCTTGTTGTGCATTCTCTATATTCTGTCCTACACAGTGCAGAATGGTGTCGTCCATAAATTATGCACTTTTTTGTCCTACCACGCCATGCAGACCCACAAGCCTTTCTACAAGTCCAAAGATCAGACTCCATTGAACCATATCATTTACTGTCCTGCCAAGGGGCCACTCTCTCCTACTCAGCTCAACCTTGCTGTTAGATGGAATATGTCTGATAAGAGTGATGAACTGCAACTACTCTATGCCCACTAATAATCTCACATCTAACAGGTTAGCCTACTTTTTATGCTGCCACACTGTTGTAAGGGTATATGGCGGGAGGATGACTGTTGTTGGTTTGCTCACTTGGTATAACATGAGTCAGACTGTACCGCCCCACCATTTCCAGTGTTCATAAGCTGCCACTGCTGGAAGACCTAGAGAAGAAACTTTCAAGGGAGTGTGGAGGTGAGTTAAAGAGCATGATGCTGCCCTGTTTCAGGTAGGCTTCCTCTTGCAGCCATGGAGAGTAGGGTCCCCAGCATGCCTCTTCTTCTATGGACAGCAAGCGAATGGAGACTCTTGAACAGTAATATGTAACTTTCTGACAATAGCCAGTCTCTGTGCTTACTAGTGGGTGACTCTTTTGATATATATCACAGAGAAAAGTGTGCTCCACTCAAAATAACTTGGATGCTTTGCCTGTGCCTATGTTCATACCTCTCCTCATATGCTTCACCCTGATGCCAAACAACTGGTAAATAGGTGAAGGGCTACAGCCAGGTAAGGCATGTAACCTGTTTCACCTCTTTCCTATGTTGGCACAAGAAGAGGAAGCCACAAGCAATGCCCAAAACTCCTTGTATGCAAATAAAATCTGTAAGTAAAGTTTCAGTTATTTGATTTTGTTATAGTATAGTTCTGTCATTGGTATAGAATACCCGATAATTTCCTATAAAGAGAGGGATTTGCGGGATTTATGGCTGACCCACAGTTCAAAGATGCCATTATGCAGTGGATGGAATCTAGCATGAAGATGCAGAGATTTGGAATCAGGTTGGGATATTCCGACCCCCTTCCCGCCAGCCTGTTCCTGGCGGTTTACACCGCCAGGAAGAGGCTGGCGGGAACGGGTGTCGTGTGGCCCCTGGCGTGGGCAGTGCAGGGCCCCATTAATATTTTCAGTGTCTGCTTGGCAGACACTGAAAATCGGGACGGGTGCAACTGCACCTGTCGCACCCCAGCAAATCCGCCGGCTCCATTCGGAGCTGGCTTCATCTTTGCTGGGGCTTTCCCGCTGGGCCGGCGGGCGATCTTTTGAAGATCGCCCGCCGGCCCAGCGGGAAAGTTAGAATGGTTTACACCGCCAGGAAGAGGCTGGCGGGAACGGGTGTCGTGGGGCCCCTGGGGGCCCCTGCACTGCCCATGCCACTGGCATGGGCAGTGCAGGGGCCCCCTAACAGGGCCCCATTAAGATTTTCAGTGTCTGCTTGGCAGACACTGAAAATTGAGACGGGTGCAACTGCACCTGTCGCACCCCAGCAAATCCGCCGGCTCCATTCGGAGCCGGCTTCATCTTTGCTGGGGCTTTCCCGCTGGGCCGGCGGGCGATCTTTTGAAGATCGCCCGCCGGCCCAGCGGGAAAGTTAGAATGGTCCCCGCGGTCATTTGACCGCGGGGCGGTGTTTGGGTGGTTTCCGCCCGGCGGGCGGCGCCCGCCGGGGTCGGAATGACCCCCTAAGTGCTTTATGTTGTCACAGACAGCTATGTGTGAAGCCTTCCAAAGGTGCAAATCTTGTGGTCTAGTACATATGTTAAAAGGTAGACACAACTATAGCGAACCCCAGGGCACTTCACTTTCAATCTCCAATTCAGGAGGTTGGAAAGGGCCCAAGTTTAATTGATTGTGTGTGGCCCTACGAGATGGATCAGAACAACCACATAATTTCATCTAACATAAAAGCCTCAGATCCAAGCCTGTTGAGCAAATGGTTAAATGCAACAGACAAGTCCAAAAGCACAAGGCAGAAAATTGTCCCTCCATCTGCTGCTGTGAGGGAATCATTTAATAGTCATACATGCAGGGATTGAGGGCCAAGTTGTAACCTGAACCTAGACTGATGTGATTCTAGTGATCCCCGTGCCTCTATAAAATTCTGCAGCTCTAAGGTGGCTACTTCTTGTGAATCTTTAACATCGAGGCATGCTTTCCGAGTATTAGAGTCAAAATCAGGCAAGGCTCCTCCGCTAAGGCGAGGAGTGTCGCTCCCCCCAACCAGCAGCTGCCAACATTTTACAATAAAACAATAATAAACTATGTTTATTATTGTTTTATTGCAAAAGGGGCGGGGCCACGGGCATGACAGGGACAGAGGGGGAGTGCACAGCGTCTTGGGCGTCTTGGGCCGGCCGAACTTGCATGCGCACTAAGCTCTCTCCAACCCGGCACTGCGTTGCCAGGTTGGAGAGAGCAGGCAGATGCTCCCAGTCTGCCTTGGAGCGCCTTGGCCGGGCGCTCCGACCAATCCGAATGCTGCTATCATGCTGCCAGCAGCATGACAGCAGCGTTCAGATTGGCCGCAGGGCAGACCGGGAGCCTGTGCCTGCAGCCTGCGGAGAAGGAAAGAGGAGCTGTGCTGTGGTGGTGATTCAGGTAAGTTTTTTTTTTTTTATTCATCCCCCGCCCCATGCCACGAGCCACTCCAGGTCAATATCAGGGATTTATCCTAGTGACAGGGATTTTTTGCCATTTTCAGAACACATGGAGCTATAGCAGTGACCATTTCATTGGCGACTTGCTCCAGGAGAGCATCATAGTCAGTATGTAAGTTTCAGTTCTTCCAGAACAGATTCCTTCACCTTCTTAAAATGGGTATGAGAGAGCTGCACTTTCTGCATATGCTCAATGCAGGTCTAAATAGGTTGCTTCTTTTCAATAACCTATAGACGGACTATATTTCTTTTCTAACTCAATGTCTTGTAGGACAACATGTTTTTCAATAAAAAAACAATCCGAGCCTCTGCATTCTCTAAAGTTGTAGCTGACAAGGTGACAGAAATCTGGGATGAAAATGAAAACACCTTTGCAAACTCCCTCTTTTTCTCTTCAAATATGGCTTTTTGTATTTTCTTATTTGCTCCGTGCTCCCCTGGAAATGTGGATGTACGTCATTCTGTCCACAATTTTTTACAACAGTATTTAATCTCTCCATCTGATGATGTAGACCAGGAAGGAGAAAGTGATTTAATTGTCTCTGTTCTGAAGGGAGCAATGGTGTAACTGATATTAAAAGCATCCTTTGTACAAATCAATTAATGTAGGGCAGACATTTAAAGCAGTTGGTACAATGTACAATTCCTGAAAACGTGTCCTCCATAATCTGCGCTGTACGTACTTTCATTTGGCAGTGTCTGACTCTCATGACCTTCGATTGGCTGGTATGTCTCTTGGGCCCTGCTGATAAATTAATGATAATCAGAAAGGTGTATGCCCAACCAACTGGGCCTGACCTACTTTTGTCAGTTTTATGTCTTCTTATTTCCATATTTCATGTCAGTATTCTGTATTCACTAGGCAGCATGTGACTTATTGTTTGAACTGAGAACTCCTGTGACAAATAGACAGACTAGCTTCTTAGACTGCAAAATGTTAAAGATATGAAAGTGTTAGCTGCTGCTAATCACACATGTAGGAGGACGCTTCTCAATTTCCTAGTCTTAGATGGTCCTGGCTTTTCTTCTCTTAACAGGAAGTCCCTGGAGAAAACACTCCCTTTTCTCTGTAGGAGGGTTTAAATATATTGATAGTGGGCAGCAACCATACCGTGTGCAATGTGTACCTCCTGTTGAGTGCTAGCATTAAAGTTCTGTTGAGCAGGACAAAGCCTCTTTTGTTATGAGTTGGCTTGTCACATGCAGCAGGTTAACAGTGATCCTAAAATCCCAACAGGCTGAAACAGGTTTCACTCCTGTGCTAGTCTTGTGACCCTGAAAGTCTTGCCAAAGTGATGCCCTTTCTATGAGACCTTTAAGTCTCCTGGGAATTGCAGCTCCCTGGCTTTTGCCCCATAAGAAGCAGACCTGATGGCTTTGACTTAGTAGACCTTCAAAACAACTGATATTTAGTTTTGAGCAAATTCGTTACATTTTGTGTCTATTGTGAGTAATGGTTGGTTTTGAGATCTACTTTACCTGCTGCAAATTAGTTTCAAACCTGATTCTCATATAGTCAAAGAACTTCTTATTTTCTGGCTTAATACCATTAGTTTAAAAAAGATGTTTATGACCCAAGGCCATCATTTTGGTCGCAACAAGCTCCTTTCTCTAGGCTGTGGGCTCTCATAGGCTGTTATTCATAGCAAAAATGTTTCAAGGCAAAATAAAAATGCAGGACAAATAACAGCTCACTACTCACTCAAGATGCAACCTGTTAAGGTAGGCTTTAAATAATTAAGGTAGGCGTTTACTAATTTAGAAAAATGTTCAACAGAGAAGGAACCAACACACAACCCCACATTAGGTTCAGCCAGAATTGTAAATGAATGATTTAGCTTCCAACTGCAACAAATACATTTTTGGCAGAGTTATTAGTGTGTATTTGTTGAAGCAAGTTAACTAACGGAAGAACCACTGATGCTTTCCTTACCATCTGTGATAATAAGGCAGGAATTTGGGGAGGAATATGAAATATGAGGAATGTGTTAATTACCACACATCAGGAATTATCCTCAGACCAATTGTGGCCGACTAAAACTTCAGAAATTTACCACAACAAATACATGCGGAATTCAGTGTCTAAAACAATGATGTAAACCCTCTTTTTCTAGAGCAAATCTCAGCATATGAGGCTCACACAGGTATCAGTAATCTATGGGTGTGGTAACTGCATCATCATGAAGCATTTTGCCATAATTCTTACACATCACAAGAAGAGAGATATTAGCCTTTAGCTTGAAGCCCACTTCTACTTCACTTTTTGGGTCTTGCGCTAGAGACGATTTTAGCTGTCATGCTAGCCCCATGTAATAAAAATAAATTATACATAAAAATATGTACCTATATAGGGGGCTTATATATGTATAGGGGGCTTTGGGTCAGCTCTCTTCTTTTGGCCTGCTCAGCTGTCACACACATTTTGCCTCCTACCACCACAGCATGGGTCATCCCACTTCAGTCATTGACTCTCTTCCACTGACAGCATTTGCCTTGATCAAATATGCACATACAAAGTAAAGCACTTCACTTATGGGATAATAATTTACTTTGCCAAAGCTTTTTTTCCCATTATGTATCAATTTTTTCTCATCATAAAGTGAAAACTATGGTTTCAGGTTACAGTAATTCAAGCCCAACAGCACCTCTCTTTGCACCCGTAAGAATCATACTTTCCGCTCTTGGGCATGAAAACTAAAAAAGGATTTTATATCTGCATCCTGTACTTTTATGATAGGAAAACCCTGTACAGTTCTATTAAACTAAAATGTGTTTATTTTGTTTATTTTACATTGCTATTGCAAACATATGGCTGCAAAATGTAGAGGGTGGGTGGCATGTTTCCTTTTTTATGTTTTTCTTCCTATTTTTGTGGCAAATACTTCCAATAAAAATTTTAAAAAATGCACCAAATTGCCATGGAAAGGTGGATTTTCCAGTCCTTGTTATAAATTTGGGACACGCAAGCACTTTTTCGAAAAGGAAGATTCTTAGCAAAAAAGAGTACCACATTCACCATCTGCATCATAACAACGGATTACAAATATGAATACCTACAAATGAAACAGATAACGTGTGCTCCTAACTAATCTCTCCAGTCTGCCTTCATGCTGGTTCTCAATCCCTAAAACACCAACAGCATCCAAGTATGTCTAACTTTCAGGAAAACCCTCAAAGCCTGTTTCTTCCACCACACCTACTTTACAACATTCTGACTACATGAAAAAACAACAGACTCCTGATTCTGAAGATTACAGGCTAGCTCCTGTCTTTTACTTCCCCAATTAGACCACACAAACTAGTGACCAACCACCCACATACATCATTCAACAGATCACATTTTAAACATCAATGACCAGACCCCAACTCCCTCACACAAGACCATCCACCCAGGATTACGAAACAGACAGCCAACAAGTTCAAATATAGTATCTGGGACAGTAAACTACATTTAAGAATTTTATTTCGCACATTCCAATACTCCCTTTAATATATTATAAACTAGTCTTCAAATTTAAAGATTAGGAGATCCATAATCAAGGTTCTGCCACACTTGAATATGTACCACCATGCATAAGATGTTTAGTGTGTTCACCCACTCTGGAAAGATCCCAATTAAAATTACACGCACTCGTTGTCCAATTATCAAATTGCGAACTATTAACATCTTGTAAAATCTGATGAGAAGGTTGATACTTTTTAAAATAGTGAATGATGTACAGTGACGGGTGTTTCACATGATTTGAAGATAATTATATTTATTTTCCAGAACGAATTTAGTTGGTCTGAAAAGTTGACTTAGAAGAGGGTACCATGTTACTAGTGGGATGTTTAGTTCAAGAAAAATTATTTATCCACACGTATAGAGCATGGTCTATGTGGTTGGCACTCATGGTGAAAGACGTGAATTTCTACTACCGTCCAATGTAAAATGAAAGTTGACATCACAACAATGTTGTAATGAGGGTCATTGGGTGCTTCTTCATTGCTCCATAGACAATGCACTTTCCTAACTTTATAATAGAA
Organism: Pleurodeles waltl; assembly: GCF_031143425.1. Classification (NCBI taxonomy): domain Eukaryota; kingdom Metazoa; phylum Chordata; class Amphibia; order Caudata; family Salamandridae; genus Pleurodeles; species Pleurodeles waltl. The sequence goes on along the minus strand of NC_090447.1, from coordinate 1,281,617,270 downwards.
ACTAGTTATTAGAGGAGAGCGAGAGAGAGTGCGTGCGCGCACATGTGTTTCTGGGGCGATTAACTCGGTAACATACTAAAACTGCTGATCATTAATTTTCATGATATCCACCTAGTCAAGTCACTTGTGGTCATATTGCAATTAGTTAGAGGGTTGATTGATGAATTAGGCAATTGGACATGATTAATTAATCCTAGAAATAGTTGAAACCCTTACCTCTAGAAAGACATGCAAAGCACCATGTGTGCAACGTCATCTTGTAAAGATTGTATATCCTAATATCAATATGTGTGTGTGTGTAAATAACTATGTGTTATCAATATATTGACTTAGTGTGTCATTATAGCTTTATATATATAAATATATATATATATATATACACACACACACATATAATGATAATGTTATTAATGTTAAGCTAAGAACAGTAACTTATAGTTACCTATTACACTTAGAGCTATGGCAGTCAAAATGTCGATATTCTGGCTACAATAGTTATTGTAGAGAAAGCTTAAAACACCATATTGTGGTAAAAATGTGTAAATGACTTAATAATGGTATTCACCTATTTCAAAGTGCTATACACTTTACAGATATGGGAGGTCAGACAGAGAGATTAAACCAGAATTTAGCCACTAAACCACATTTCTTCCTCCAGGAATGACCCCCAGTTTTGGAACATTGTTTATACTTCGTGGTCAGACATAGAATTGTGTAAACTGGCTGGATGTATTGAAGAAGAAGTCAAACAAGAAGGTTGTACACAGGGGCGACAGGGAGAAGGTGCTCTTAATGCCAAGGCCAAACCTCACCACAGTCCACCCTAGCCCTCGTTACACATACGGCAGCTATTAACACACCATTCATGCCACAGACATCCCCGCCCCACTCTCAAGGACCATACCATGGCATACTCTCGACCAGAATATGGATGAACTCAGGGTTATAAGCTCAACCAATCAACACATTGTTTCTATTCACTTTATGAGCTTACCATACCATTTACACAATTATTATGAAAGCAAGCTAAAGAGCTACTGCATTTTGCAAATTATTCTCATACTAGAAGATTGTAATACTGAACAGGGTAAAATGTTTTAAAAAGTGGTTAGAAAGTTTAATATTTGTTCTTGATCGGAAGTCTTTTTTTACCCTGCATAACCTTTTTTAAATAAGGATTCTTTCCGTCCAAACAACTTGTTGCAGAACAAAATGCTTAAAGTCCGTAGGTGCACATCATGTGCTTGATATTCGGGTCACCCACTTTTTTTATCCGAGTTGCTCAAATATAAGTCACCATAAATATCGAATTCTGCAATTAAACAAATATTGTATTTCCAAGATTATGACATATCGCCCCCTGAAGCAACAGAGACGTTTCTCTGGCAAGTACAATATGGTAAGCATATTTTATCCAATATTTTATATATAACAGTAACAATTAATATTATGATGTCCAGAAGTTGGGATACATTAAAAAAAAAAATTAGAGCAGCATTTTATATAAATCAATTATATTAGAGGAAACAATTTTGGCGGAGCCTTTGCATAGTGAGTTCTAAGAAGCAGACCAATAAAGATGTTCCTCTTTTTAAATGTTATTCTGAAAAACAATGTGGTTCAGCTAGTCTAGTATAGTTGCGCTATAATTTAAACCACATGGCAAAGTGGAAACAGCAATAGATCACGCTGAGCAAAGCTGGGGACGCCAGTACTACTGATTTTCAACAGCGCCCAACTTTCACTTTATTTTCAGAGGAAAATTGATGAAAATGACCATCCATATACAATAAAACAGTCCCGTATTTTTATTTTGTATTTGCAAAAGTCAAATTTGATAAATATCCCGCACAGTCTGACAAAAACTCACGTCTTCCATCCACTTGCAGAGCACGGCTAACGTAGTTGTAAGCACTACATGAAGCGCTATATGCTAACCACAATTCTTCTACAAAATTTCAAACGCGAGTCTGCATCCATGATGGATTACAAAAACAGGTGGCCTCGCGGCCTCTTCGTGGCAAATAAGGCTTGTCGTGTTTGTGTGGGACGAGCAGCCCTGCACGTCACCGGCAGGTGTGTTATTTCAGGCCCGTCATGAGAGAGGTTCTTGCGGTGCTGAGAAACAAGAAACCCCCACCGAGAGCTGTCAACTACAGTTACTAGCTAGACAGCGCGGGGGTATGTCACACTCCCTGAGCAAATACGGTGCAGCTGACGAGGAATCCGCCAATGGTGAGCGTCTGAAGTAAATCCTACTAACTTGGCAAAATCCAAAAGTCCAATGAGAAAGAAGGTTTTGCCGTGGCCTCCTTCAGTTCTTTACGCAGGAAGAGCTCAGTGCCTGTTTTTAATGTATCAATCTGGGAATGTGGCATTGCTACTGAAAACTCTGTACAAACTGCCAAGTGAGTGGTAAACTGGATTCTAAGCAGCAGAACGGTTGGATAGATTAGTGGTGGGTCCAAAAACAAAAGAATGGTTCGCACTCACCATTAGGCCAGCAAATCACTTACAGGTGCAGTTCATGTTTAAATAGTCCTCTCTTTGTTTCTAGTCTTGTTTTGGATTATGGGCTATGCAATTACGCGCCCATTGCCAATTCTTGAATCCTTGGTGCAGCGAAAAACGGAATGATCCTATGTTTAGCACTTGAAAAAAATTAAAAATAGAAGACTATTCAGAAAAATAGTTAATAAGTGACAAGTACTTTGTCATAGCTTTACCTTTAGATATATGTATTTTAGGACCTGATTCACAAAATAAAAGTCAGAAATAAGCTTCATGTTGGGAGCCGGTATCGGCTTTTCAGGGGCTCCTATATGATGAAAGAAGTACTTCAGGAAATAAGGGACAGTTGCAGATTTTTCTGAATCCTCCAGTGTGCAACGCTTAATCCTGTAGAATTTCCAACACACAACGTGTCGCAGGTGAAGCGAGGGTGTAATTTACAATGAGTTAATGGGTAGAAAATCAACCACTTTCCATCCTGAGAAGCAAAATATACACAACAATATGGGGTAACAGGATTAAGCGATCCTGGAGCTGGGGCTCAACATCTGTACAGCCATGTGCATCATTGAAACATGTAGAAATCCATGAACTAAACATCTACAGAGCTCTGTGTAAAGAACACTGTAAACGCCATACACAATAGAGGCTTCAAACAATTTCGAGGATAAATCAAAGACAATAAACCTGAAACTCCAGTTTTTTTAATGAGTCAATTGGAATGCCTGGCTGTCTGACCAGTGAATTGTTTTTTCCTTTCAGAAGACCGCTAATCATTCATTATCCTCTAGTTCTTAATCATTATTAGCTCTTGTAGGTGGAGGCATTTCAGGAAGAGGGGGAGGACACATCAGTGGTAAAAGCAGTGTGCATGAACATGAAGTTCTAATAGTCTGATCCAGAGTTGATGTTTAAAAAGAAGAGCCAGGGCCCATCTTGGTAGACCACTGCAGCCCCTTTGCACCTGTCAGCTAACATTGCCAGTACCAACATAAACACTACCCATCACAGGTGTGGCAATTCAGACCATTCCAGGCCACCCAAAACTATAAGACTAGCCTAGACAGTCGATGTCTTTAATGTATACAGAATTAGTACACACTAAAGTGTTGTGCTCACCTCAAAATTAGACAAACAGTGCTACCATGTGGTGGACTGTCATAAGTGCTGGTGCTGAGAATTAAGTGCTGGTGCAGAGCACCGACTCAAATTAAGCACTGATACAGATATAGCTAATAACAGGTCAGCCTGTGGAATATTTGGTAACATTATGCCACACTATAGTGAGTTAGTCCAATAATTAAGCTAATAAAATTAATATATTCTTAAAATAATTGTTACAAGTCTGAGAAAGCAAAGAATTCCTGGTGAGATTAAGTGTTCAGCTTTATCATCATTCTCTACTTGAAAACAATCTTGAAGACAAAGTTTAGAGTTATAACATGTCATAATGAATTATAAAGTACATTCAAATCTGACGTCCTTTAAAAACACAACTGGCACGGGATCAGGGTGCTACGAAATCATATTTTGCATCTTCTTTCCTAAAGCCGCTCTATGGAGCTGAAGTTTTGCAAACAAAAGGGCTGACAAAGCAGCCTTACCTTATAGGGTGTAAAGCCTAGTGGAAGAAATAGCTCTCAAATTTACAAGTATGGCAACGCTATAACCGAGGCAACAGTATGGAAGTGTTCAAAAACAAGAATGTGGACAAAGTGGAAAAACCTGGGACAAAGAAACTACCATGATCCTGTCCTTCCTCGGAGTAAAGATCACAACCGGATCTGAAATGATGAGTAGCGAGGGACACCCCAAGACCAATTTCGGAGACACAGTTTTGGCATCTTTTATTGTCGTTTTCGTGAGCTCAGTTTGAAGGAGCAGTGTATTTTGTGTTCAATGTTACTGGGATCTCCATACAGCACTGCAGTTTAACACTTCCTCTGCAGAGCTACAAGCTTATGTATAAACCTGAGAAGCACACGCCTCGACTCAGAGGACAGTGTTGCTTCGATTGGGATGATGAGTATAATACCTGCACTCAGTGCTTAATTTGTGCATGTTGTTTCCGGTGCTGAGCACCGGCACTCATTTTTGAGGGCCGGGGCTTATTCTTCAGCCTCAAGCATTTGCTGAGAGCAAAAGACACATAAGGGAAAGACGGAGGGAGGGAAAAACGAAAAAGCGTCACAAAGGGAGAAAGTAGAAAGCTGCAAGATTGATCTGAAGGGGCAGGGAGTGGCTTTATACAGTATGGATTGAAGAGGCCCGAGATGACTTCAGGATTACGCCGCCTCAGTATTCCGTGTTCAAACATTTCATTGCTGCAGCCGCGAATTTAAGAGGAGGGCTTTGGGCACCTGCACCTTTTTACTTACAAATTAAGCACTGCCTGCACTGGTAATCTCTGCTGACAGTAGTGCAGAACTAAGTAGCCTGGCCCATTTCCCAGTGTCCCTTGACGAGGGATTAGATCAGCAACTATGGAACCATTCCACTTTCTCTGGCTTTCGCGCAAATCAAACCACTCCAGAGAGACAACACAGAAAGGGCAAGTTGTAACAAGATATGGCTACACGAAGCAGGTGACGCAGGCACTCTAAGGGTCAGCTTTTGAGACCAGAGGTGTGATTCTTATTTGTGGCTTAGAATCCATAACAAAAGGCACGTGCACACTGGCGAAAGAGGAAATTAAAGGAAAGAAATAAGCTTCCTAGAAAAGAAACAAGCTTCCAAGTTCTGGGAAGGAGTCATATAAATTAAGAGAGCTTAATTTTGAAATAGTGGAAAGCGTTGGAAACACCAAAAAAAAGGCAAATTCGACATGGGTAGTCCGCATCCATAAGGTGACATACAGGAATATGGTGGATGTTGGTGACACAGAGAGTCAAGGCTCCTGCAAGGCAAAGAGACTTGCAAGACCGGGGCAATTCAACATTCTAAAAGATATAAAATCTTTAAAAAAAACAAGTTGTGACCTATTACTACTGAAGCTGTGCACGAGGTACATCATAGATGACAGAATGCTACAAAATATCGTTCTGTTGTGGAGGGGAAATACAGTCTAATTTCTAACAACACCCCCAAAAACCATCTTCATGGATAATGTGTGCAGAACCTGTGACCGGGCTGTCACAGAGTGTTTTCAGATTAATTTTAATATATATATATTTAATAATGTGTAGAAAAATGTATAACAGTGATGACAGCTCTAACATGGAGCAAGGTCAGCCATCATTATGCAGTTCAGAAAAAGATTTATATAAAAAGCAAACTAAAAGCAAAATTTTAGTTGTGTTTTCACTGTTCGCATTATGGAAGGTGAAAGTTTTTATATTGTTTTGCAACACTCGCCTTATAGTTATTTAAGAATAACAAAACTGCAAAAACTCAACTACTGGTAAAAATACAACACAACTACATGTATACATAAACTGCATATTATTGGCATATTTGTTATCTTATTTCTATTTTGCCTCTGTTTGTATCTTTATGATTTGATTTGTTATACTTAAAAAAAAAATCAATATAGGAAAATAACAATTCTCTAATTCTCTCTTTTACTAACTCTTCATAACAAAAACAATGTACAATCTTAAGCCGCTTTTCACTTTCGCATGGTCAGTTATTTACTTCCAGATACCATCTATCAGCAGAAGCTTCACTCTCTCATTCCAGTTGATGACTTCCATATAGTTCAAAAGCAAAAAGAAGAGATGATGGATGGAATGATTAGCAATGCAAACATTCACCTCCAGTCACAAAGATCTGTGTTTAAGCCATCGTTTATTTGCCCACCATGCCACCCTGGTTTGGACTCAGACATATGCAAATCAGTCTTGATCCTGTTCCTCATGGGAACAGTCCCGACCGAACTGCCAAGCCAGGTCCTCCCTGGACCGGAAACAAGCATCTTGTGACCGGTTTCAGGGTATCAGCCCTCATCAGCCAGGGTAGCTTGAATCCAGTGGTGCAATGAGCACGGGACCCATGTCTGGACATACCCTTTCCACTTGGGGCACAAAGATCTGGGTTTAATCCATAGTTTTTTTGCCCACCACGCCACCCCAGTTTGGACACCACCATATGCAAATCAGTCTTGACCCTGTTCCCCATGGGAACAGTCCAGCCCGAACTGCCAAGCCAGGTCCTCCCTGGACCGGAAACAAGCACCTTGGAACCGGATTCAGGGTATCACCCCTCATCAGCCAATCTAGCTTGAAGCCAGTGGCACACTAAGCATGGAACCCATGTCTGGGCATACCCTTTCCACTTAGGGTGACAAAAGCAAAAAGAACAGCTGATGTACAGAATGCTAAACAATGCAAACATTCACCTCAAGTCACAATGATCTGGGTTTAATCTATTGTTATTTTGCCCACCATGCCACCCCAATTTGGACCCAGCCATATGCATATCAGTCTTGACCCTGTTCCCCATGGGAACAGTCCAGCCCAAACTGCCAAGCCAGGTCTTCCCTGGACCAGAAACAAGGATCTCGGGACCGGTGTCAGGGTATCACCAGTCATCAACCAGGCTAGCTTGAATCCAGTTTTGCAGTGAGCACAGGACCCAAGTCTGGACATACCCTTCCCACTTAGGGCGACAAAAAAAAAGACCAGATGATGGACGGAATGCTGAACAATACAAACATTCACCCCAAGCCACAATGATTTGGGTTTAATCTATCGTTTTTTTTGCCCACCATGCCACCCCAGTTTGGACCCAGCCATATGCAAATCAGTCTTGACTCTGTTCTCGATGAGAATAGGCCAGCCCGAACTGCCAAGCCAGGTCCTCCCCGGACTGGAAACAAGCATCCTGGGACCAGTTTCGGGGTATCACCCCTCATCAGCCAGGCTAGCGTGAATCCAGTGGCACAGTGAGCCAGATCTTTGTGACTGGAGATGAATGGTTGCATTGTTCAGCATTCGGTTCATCATCTGTTCTTTTTGCTTTTGTCACCCTAAGTGGGAAGGGTATGCCAAGACATGGGTCCCGTGCTCACTGTACCACTGGATTCAAGCTAGCCTGCCTGATGAGGGGTGATACCTCAAAACCTGTCCCATGATGCTTGCTTTTGGTCCAGGGAGGACCAGACTTGGCAGTTCGGGCTGGACTGTTCCCATGGTGAGTAGGATCAAGACTGATTTGCATGTGGGTAGGTCCAAACTGTGGTGGCGTTGTGGGCAAAAAAAACAATGCTAAGAGATTTGAAAGCCATTGTTGTGAGTTTTGACCACAAGGTCACAGTGATTTAGGGAAGTATTCAAGAGCATAAGGGGAAAGGGAATGGAGGTCTGCATGAAGCAAAACTTGAGAGACTGGAGCAGCACATGATGAAAATATAGAATAAGTCAGTGGACAGCTTTAGGTGCTAGAGGGCCTAGAGGAACTTCTCAAAATGTGCCAACTCTGAGATGGTCTAAATAGAGATGGCAATGGAAGTGCTTTTTGCCTGTCCCCTAGGCTGAATGATGGGAGAAAAACCACAGAGGAAATCAAGCACATTCTGGAATCAGAGATGAGAAAAGAACTGGGTGCAGCATGGTTGAAAGTCTATAAGGCAATTAGTATACCAGCAAGAGGGCCCAGCAAGAAAACCTCAATCACTGAAATAGTTTTGTGGTAACTGGGGACTTCACAACAGAAGGAGTTTACATACTTTGGTGGTCATTCCGACCTCGGCGGTCTTTTCTCCAGACGGCCGAGGCCGGGGGAGACAGAATACCGCCATTGCCGGCGGTATTCATGCCTCCCTATTCTGACATTTCCGCTGGGCCAGCGCACGGTAACAGCGTTACCGTCCGCTGGCCCAATGGAAATGGCACATCAACATTGCCGCCGGCTCGTAATAGAGTCGGTGGCAATGTTGATGTGCAGCGGGTGCAGTAGCACTCGTCGCGCATTTCACTGCCCGAAATTCGGGCAGTGAAATGCGCGATGGGGCTATGCCTGGGGGCCCCTGCACTGCCCATGCCAAGTGCATGGGCAGTGCAGGGGCCCCCAGGGGCACCCCCAGCCCCCTTACCGCCAGCCTTTCAATGGTGGTGTTTACCGCCACGGACAGGCTGGCGGTCGGGGACTCATAATCCCCAGGGCAGCGATGCTTGCACCGCTGCCCTGGGGATTATGCCTGCCAGGGGGAAGCCTGGCGGGAAATTGGAGGGGCCGGCGGTATGACCGTGGCTTTTCCGCCACAGTCAGAATTGCTGGCGGAACACCGCCAGCCTGTTGGCGGTGTTACCGCCAACATACCGCCGGCCGCAAGGGTCGGAATGACCCCCTTAGTCTTTGAAAACTGAGGGCTCTTCTACATAGGAAGCAAAGTGCAACTTTTCCCACACTTAAGTGGAACCATAAAAACAAAGAACTTAGAGCTCCAAATCATAAAGAAGGAGCCTATTTAGATAGGATGTAGGGCCACTTGTGGTAACCGGACTTCAGGTGCAGACAGAGGTGAATATATGCTTTCACAGATGACCAAGGCATCCATAGACTTTCTCAGAGAAGCAGATGGGAGACACAGAGGAGACCTGAAGAAAGTCATGGGAAGCAGCTGGAGGATTTGACCAGACATTCAGAGAAAGGAGCTGAATATAAATACTCTACAATCATTGAGTCTTATGATTTCTATTGTTCACCCTCCATTCTCTTCTTTTTATTCTTTCTAGATAGTTTGATGGACTTTCTCAACAGTACGTGTGCTTTATTCTGTCTGATTAACTCACAATTCTATTATCCTGCAGAGGCATTGTACTAAACAGTAAGATATACAATGAGATGCTGGTGCCATCTGAGAAATGTATCATTGGAACTGTTCTTTGCTCTTGTGCATAAAATAGATTTAAACATAAAATGTATCCAGCCCTTTGGCTATGATTGAACTCAACAAGTTGATATAAAGGAAAGACAATTAACTACAGAACAGCTTTTGCATCAACTAGTGAAGACAATCAATTGGCACAAGCTCAAATTCTAGAAATAATCTGAGATCCATCTCCAAATTGAGAATGTCCTGTGCATCACATTGAATAAGGCAACAGCTCTCATTTCCCACGTAGAAGGATAGATGCAAGAGAACTAGATATGCCTTAATAGTTTCAAAATATTATTTTTCATCATGAAGCTCCCAGACAAACCACAGATCCATATACTATATACTCCATGACACAGAAATTTACATTAATGACACTACTGCGTTGAAGGAAGACAGCTACAAGCAATGCTTCAAAGCATGGAAAGCACTAGCTCTAGAGTAAAACACAAATGAATTGTACCTAAAATCTGACTCATGACTTTCAAAAAAACTGCCTAAAGCCACAAAAATTCCTTAGAGGTGTAGATCGAAGAAAGCAAGAATGCAAATTCAACTACACCATGAATTTAGTAACTGTGTCATGTGCAATGCAGCACACTGGTTTACATACTAAAGGGGTCATTATGAACAAGGCGGGATTGCCCGCCGTGTTCATGCTGGCGGTCTAAACATAGACCACCAGCCCCCTTGAGACCCTGCCGGTCGTATAAACATCATTCCACTGGGCCGGCGGGAGGAAACAGTGTTTCTGCAATCCGGCCCAGCAGAATGCTGGGCCAGGGCATTGTCGGCGGCTCCACATGGAGCTGTCGTCAATGCTGCAGTGCGGCGGGTGCAGCAGCACCTGTCGTGCAGATCGACTTGCGCAACGGGGCTGTGCACAGGGGCCTCTGCACTGCCCATGCCAAGTGCAGGGGCCCCCAGGGGTGCCCGGAGCACCCTTCCGCCAGCCTTTTTCGTGGTGGGGAAAACCGCCAGGGAAAGGCTGGAGGAACAAAGGTTCACTATCCGGCGGGTGGCACCGCTTGCAACCCTGCCCTGTCAGAGAGTAATCCACCATTGTCAGGCTGCCTGTCGGAGGAAGCCTGGCGGTGGCAGAGGGCAGCCTGTGGCGCTCTTCCCTTGTTGTCTATATGGCGGTCCAGACCGCCATGCCACTGGCCGTAATTTCCGCCACCGCCAGCATGGTGGACTGGACCGCCATGTTCATAATGAGGCCCTAAGTAGTACTATCTACTACAAGTCAATCAGTTGCAAGCTAAAGACCTTCACCAAGGCACGCCCAAACCATGACAATTTAATTAATTGATTATTTTGCACCCTATCAATTTATTAGCTAGTCAAATCTTTCCAGAGAAAACAAGATTACACAAAGATACAGAGGGCTGGAGGGGGCAAAGGATTATTTTATACTTAAACTAGTGCCCGATGAGCGATTTATGAAACAAGCATATTCAAAAACATCCACCAAACCACTGACAAGTAGGAAATCAAAATTGGACAACATTAAATAATATCACAGAATAAATTATTGCTGTATTATCAATGCTGAAGGGCCAGATTACACAAAGAAACAGATTTACAGCATAGAAGAGTTCAAACGAACAATTGGAATGTAGAAAATACAATCTAAGTGTGTGGGAAAACAGTGTCTTTGGGCACAATGACAGGACCTTGATACCAAAAACAAAGAACATCTTCATAGGAACTGAAGGGAATCTAACAATTAGAAAATGCCACCATTGAACATCCACTGCTGAACTCAATGACAATGACCCCAATATTAGACAAATCCGCACTCGAGAGAAAAATTACCTAAAAGAGTACAGACTTTCATTGAAGATACATTGGTTTAAAGGAAGCAGGCCCATAAATGTCAACTTGGGAACAAAATTCCATGGATAGCTACATCACAACAGAAATAATTTAAGTAATACAAAAAATGAAAAAGCCCATGTAAAAGTCCACACTGAATTATAAATGAGTTACACACAAATATTTTTAGGAAATCTCAAGTTGATTAGGACAGGTCTACATTGATGAGATCTGTGGAAATCTAAAAACAGATTTGCAAGAGACATTTTGCCTTTTAATGTACCACATCACCTTCCTGGTTATTTCTTGTGTTGGAAGTACAACACACAAGCAGTAGTGATCACAGATACAATCAACAGCAAGCTGCAACCAAAAAGACCTGCATAAAACTCCACAAGCAATCACACTTTTCACATATCTTCTCATTAAATGTACCCACATCTGCCTCTTTAAACTGTCTTCCCCCAATCGACATGAGCTGACTGACTCTATAGGTAGACATATATCCATAATTTAATATATCACACACTGCTTCCCGAGTTTTATAATCTTTGTGCTGCATTCTGTCTTTTGAAAACATTTGTACAAGATTACTCCTACATGTGGAACACAGCATCGATTGCCAGGACAAGTGTTAACGTGTGGAATAGTGGATAAGTATTGGGTAGATGTTGGTCATTGAGTATAGGCTGAGGGACTGGTAGCTTACAAGAGCCCACCAACGAAGACATCAATAGGTAGCTCCACTGCACATTTAACAAAGAAGTTAATATATTTGTTTGCTTGAAACAACTGCAACATGGCAACAAGGAAAAGATCTAATTGACGTGGAGCAAAGCTATGTGGGGGCAAGGTTGATGCATTATCCCGCTTTGCGTGTGTTTGCCTTTTTTCCACACAAGCTTGCAGGTATTGTGCCTCTTTTCACCAGTGAACACCACTGGATTATGTGGCTTTTTGACTTGTGGCTTCCTGGACGTTATCTCTGTCGTTCTCTGTTCTTGTAGCTCTGTATCTGCCTTGACTCCCACAGTCCTCATTATCGTCTACAGTATGTCTAGATTATGACCTTGCATGTAGTGTTCCAGAGTGCCCACAGAAATACAATCAAATACATTCTGAATTGTTGGCTAATACTGATTTTGTCCTGTAACGAGTGTGTCCACCATGGAAGTCATAGTATGCTAACCTTGTTGGGATTCTGTGCTGTCCAGGTTTGAAGGAACAGACGTTCCATGACAGCCTCTGCGCTTGGGTGTTCTTGTGCTGCTTTCTCCCACCTTGTACAGGCATACGATTATAGGCCATGGTGCTATCACCTCACATCCTATGTGTGTCAGAGCATCCACCCTCAGTTCTGGGCAGGGCACTATCATCATTATGTGTGTTGTCAGGATTGTATATTTGAAAAGGGAGATATTGCTCAGAGAGGTTTAAATGGTCACAAAAATTCGTATTCATTTGGCACCCCACCACAACTTGTATCAAAAAGAAAAGTGCTATGCAAAGTTTCTGGAGCCTCTGACATGCAAAAGGGCAGTATTTTGAAGTTTACATGCTACCTTGTTGGGAGTTGGCACCAAGGTGGTAGACTGAGATGGAGAACGAGGGTGGCATCTGAATTACATAGCGAGAGGCAAATCTTAGAGGTCAGTGTTTGTTGAAGAGAAGTAGCCAGGTCTTCTTTTGTGGCATTCTGGAAGCTGTGCTTTGCTTACCATATTTATTTTACCATATTATTTATGTTATCGTGGAAATCTGCTGTGGTAGCTATTTATTTTGGATAGCTGTTTTAATTCGTAAGTGTGCATCATTCCTAATAGGGGACATCGTATACCACAACTGTGTGAACATATATTGTCCAGGAGGCATTAGCATAGACTGTTCGTATGTTAACTGTTTCTGGGAATTAATATTTTTCCACTTCACAAGTAAGCAGTTCTTCTTCGAAAACTTGGTGGTAAATGGAGACATTTACTAATTTGCCACATGTAGATAAGAGGGAAGGTACATATATGTCAAAGCAAATTAACAATATGGACATTTTATGTAAATAGCCAGAGTTCAATATGTGCCTGGAAGGAAAAACATACACTACTATTTTATGTTGGTAACAATGTCTTATTGCAATGCAGAGGCGGGTGATTAGCCAAGAACTCCAAGTTGATACAATGGTGGGGTCCAAAACATTGAAGTTGGACCTCAAAGCCAATTTATACAGAGGTATACCTGAGAGAAAGGTCAGGAAAACTAACCATTAATGAGCCTTAGAAACTGCAATGGAACAAGCAGTGAAGGATTGTACCGATGTATGCCTAGTAGTAAGATGCAGATGATATATAAGGCTCTTTGAGCCCTTTTTTAATGCTGAGCATTCTTCTAGTGATAATAAATATAGGCATAATTTGTGGCATGGATATCATGATGGCCAAGGAAAGGCTTATTTTTTCCCGGAGATTCCCACTCAAGATGCCCCAAGTTACACTAATAAATAAGAAATCAACTGGGATTGTGACTGGTTTCTTAAGAAGCATGTTGAAGAGGGGACACCTAGCCTGTTAGATGCAGGTTATGGAGGGTCTATAGGGAATGCAGTCAATTCTTTCAGTTGTGCTAAGGAATATTTCAGGAAACAGACTGTGGAGTGTAGAAACTTAAAGATTTGCAGAAGAGGTCAGGAAAAAGGTAAAATATTGCTAGCTGTAAAAAGGTTGTGAGCCAAGGAAATGTATTCTTTCTTTTAGTGCGAGGAAGACATACTTACATTTCATTAGCATTGTTGTAGTGTGGCTGGGTACGCAACTGAGGAAACAAATGAGAGAAAGCAGAAGTACTACAAGCAGAGTTATGATGTACAACATAGGATTAGGAGGAATGACATGAGAGGAGGTGAAGAACAACTGGAAGAGAAGCAAAGGCAAAATGTGACAGGGACACAGTGGTGAGAAAGCCAGAAGAGAAGAAACAAAAGTAACATGGTTGTGGTTGGGCATCTAGCTAAGTTAACAGGAGTGGTGATGGCCCAATCTGAGGCACTCCCCAACTTCTGCTTCCACCGTCGCCCTATGCACTACTCACCACTTGTCTTTAATCAATTTCTCCAAATCGTAAAACCCATATCTCACATCCTGCACCCCTAGTATTTCTCTGCATTTGCTCCAGTTTAGAGAAAAAAGGATCATAGAGACAGGCAAAGCTTTTCTAAGCATTTCCCTGTCCACCTCAACAAAGCTGCCCTGAGCAGAGCAAGTATTTTGACAGGACCAATGAAATGAGACACGTGGCCAGTTCCAGTTTTCTTCATCTAGGAGGATCCAGTGTGAAGCCTTCAAGATGACGAGGCATGTTACATTCCCTGTGAAATTCTTGTCCAGTTATCCTCAATTGTAAAGTCCATTCCAGTTGTTTGCTTATTGTCCTGTATAACCACATATGGGATTCACATTGGTTTTTACTGGTTTTGTACATTGCACTCCTCAAGAGAAGGCCTTTGATGACTTTTTTGGATTTGATTGCTGAATTCAGTTGTTGATGGTGGATCTGAATTAAAGTTCGCACTTATCCCACAAATCACAATACTTTTTGCCAACCCTAAGAGTAGGCAGCATCCCAATATTAAGCTTATGCTAGGTCCCAATATTAAACTTTTATTGTTTCCTAAAATTGAACACAGGCTACGCCTCAATACTGAGACAATGTTATGTCCCAACAGTAGATTTGCACCATGTCTAACCACTGAACTCATGCTGTGACCCACTACCGAGCTTATGCGGTGAATTAATCGACCCAATTTCAAGTACCTTGATATAATTATCAGACTTTGATTCACCCCTTCTAACCACTCTAAATGTTCTACATTGAATACCACTATCTCAAATTGCCAACACCACCCCCTTTTTAACTTTGCATTACTCAAATACTTTCATACACAGACATTGTGCTTATGCCCACATTGTTTACAGGGCCAAACCAAAAGCAGCCCTGGAAAAAATGCTAATACTGGCCCTCCTCCGTAAGCGCTGTATTTCTCTTTCAATCCACCCCTTCTCTCTTTCCCTCTTTCAGCTCACTCTTCTACCACTCGCATCAATTTCTTTCTATGTTCCTAATGCTCTCTCTCTCTTGACGCCTCCCCATGCCTGCTGCAAATAACTTTTGTAGTGCTGAGGAAGCTGACGGATGCATCAGGGTTGGTCCTGGACTTTCAAAACCAGCCTCTAAGGGTACCAGGCCCCTAGGGAAATACCAGGGAAACAAAACGCCTGACTGTTTAAGTATTGATGACGATCAAAAACAACTGGAAGGATCGCAAGGCCATCGAAATGTTCAGCTATCCAGACCAAAAACAATAGGGATCCTTTGCCAGTTTCAAACCCTGTACCTCAATATTTCCGATAATGGCTCCGCACTTTTCTAATACACATGGATAATTTAAATCATGGTTTGTATTTTGTTTTCTGCTCAGTACGCACCTATTACACAGAGTTCTAATGTTTCTCTGTATTTATAGTTTGATGTATGGCATTACTATACACAGATTACACAGGTTTAGTAACTGTTATATGTGCTGCATACTATATGTGCTATAGTGGTTTATCTCTCATGGGCACCATTCTTCTGAATTGTTTTTTCAAAACAGGCTTCCTTACTGGAACCTTGCTGCTGGTAATATTGCATGGCACAGAGTCATTGAGGCTTACATGGGGCTCCTCTTGCTATTTTTGTCCCTATACTGAGCTGATGTTACTGTCAGGAAGCAGTGCTGGATATACTGTTTACCGCTTAGTGTAGCTCGATCATAGGGCAACAGTAAAAAAAAAACGCTTGCGTTAAGTTCGGTTCAGCAAAGGAAAGGCACTCATTCATCATGAAGTACCGGTGCTATCTGGGCTGAAGCTGCACGGGTGAAGAACACGCTACACTGCAGCATCCTCTCAATGAATATGATTTCCACCAGGTCACAACTGATTGTATATTCTAAAGAGACAAAGTGGGCACAGAAAAGTTTTTTTTGTTTAAAAGTCATGTTGGTGAAAGAGAACTTTAAACAATTTTCTTATTTCCTTGAAAAAATTTCTGAACTTTTCAAGGACTGGGGTGGTTAATTACCAAGGCTTCTTGTGATGGAACAGGAAGGAGTTTTAGATTAGACTATGATGAATACGTATATACGAGTTCTAGAACAAACATAGACATTGGAAACAATAGGTAACTTCTACATCTTGCATTCTTGATTAACAGAAATGATGAGTCCAAGTGGTAGAGCCCTGTGTCTCTGTTTTTTCTCTTGTTCCATTCTCCTTTCCACACTTTTCCTGTTGGCCGTCATATTTCTGCGTTTGTGGTCATTAGTAGGGTGATGAAAGATAGAAATCACCATCACTCCTGTTGGATTGTACGCACAAAATTAGTGTATCTTGGCAGCTACAACCTTGCCTACAGCCAGGTTTAACACTCTTTTGGGGGCCTACTACATCCAAAATATACTTAGACTGGGATTGTGGTCTTCCCCTTGCTAATGATTAGATGAGTTACTTGTCTATCTCATATCAATGGCTTTCCTCCTTATTCCTGTGTGCCAAAGGGGCATTTTGGTTCTTACCATGTTTTGATGGCTAGAGTTGTATACTTCAATGTTCATGTCAAGACCTTGCATTGTAGTGCATGAAGGGTTAATGTCTCTCCCTGCTTGCTCTCAAATTCCTCTGGCAGTCACCCTGGTCTAATACAGTAGTGGTCAGACCTATTTTACTGACTTTTAAACCATTTCAAGATGGCAGGCGTACATGTGCAGTAACGGATGGCCACCTTGGGATAATTTTAATAAAGTGTAAGAAATTCTATTACTGGTTGAGGGGGTTGAAATCTTTCTCATTCAGCAGCCACAAACCTTGTCAGTCTGAAGTCACAGGCAAACCTCAAATTAACCTGTGCTCAATCCTCTGGTAGCGAGAGCAGTAAGACTTAACTTAGAGGAAAAGTATAAAGTATTTATGCAACACTTCAAACAATAATAAAGTAAAAACACAACACAAGCAACATCCCACAACAATTTAGAACAATAGAGTGACTCTTTTCTGAGAAATTGGGTTACTGGTTGACTGGGGTGTGAGGCCTGGTCAAGCAGCAACCACAATCCTTGTCAGGGTAAGTCACTAGCAGGCC
This sequence comes from Pleurodeles waltl, assembly GCF_031143425.1. Taxonomy (NCBI): domain Eukaryota; kingdom Metazoa; phylum Chordata; class Amphibia; order Caudata; family Salamandridae; genus Pleurodeles; species Pleurodeles waltl. The sequence goes on along the minus strand of NC_090447.1, from coordinate 1,281,599,959 downwards.
CCAAATTAACCTGTGCTCAACCCCCTTGTAGCTAGGCACACAGCGGTCAGGCTTAACTTAGAGGTAATATGTAAAGTATTTGTGCAACACTTAAAACGGTAGAACACTGAGAACACCACACAAAAAAGACCATACACCAAGTTAGAGAAATAGAGCACTGTATAATAAATAAAGCAAGACCAAAATGAAAAAAAAAAATCAGTAGAACTGGAGTTTTTAATTTTTAAAAAATATAGCGTAAAATAGCACCAAAAGCAAAAAACGCAACCACGGCTATATAGTCATGTTGGACTAAGTCAAAGCCAAAAGTTCAGACTGGCCGTGATGGAGCGCAGATCGGATACTGTCTTAGATTAGTCCCGCTGAAGATTTACCTTCTCAAGTTTTGTGCCAAGAATCCCGTTTGCGTTGGAGAGGGTCGCAAGGAGAGTGTCACCGGTAGTTATTGGTGTTGCACGTAGAGCAGGCTGGGCGTGGCAGATGGGAGGAATTGTGCTTCACACTGGCAGTATCCCGCGACCAGTTAATGCTGCAGTGCAAAGAAATGTATTCACGGATGCTCGCCCTGATTTTCTGTGCAAGTGGCACAGTCTTCATGCGAACACGCCCATTTGCAGTTGTGAAGAGTCCATATGCCTAATCTAAGCTCGCTGAGCCACACCAAGGATCCAGAACCTGAGGGGCAACACTTGGGGGTCAGGAGCTCACTGCAGCTGGGTTTAGGAGCTGGTTGGGGGGCCTGTTATGTCCCTGAGGCTCAGATCAGAATGCCAGCAGACTAGCACTTGGAGTCACTCAGGGGTCCTGGGTTCAAAATGAAGTTGCAGACCCAGTTCTTCTTCCCCAGGCAAGAGGGCAGCAGGCATCAGGTCAGTACCTTCTTTCTGGCATAACATTCACAAGTTCAGAAGTATACTGAAGAGATTGTGTCTGAGATCCAATATTTATAACCTGTTGTGCCTTTGAAGTGGGGAGAACCTTCTAGAGATTTCCCTTTGAAGTCCCCAGGCAACCTGCCTTCCCTGCCCTGGCTCCAGACTAACCACAGGGGGTATGCAGTCCTTTGTGTGGAGGCAGAACACTGCCAATTCAAGTGTCAGTCGGGCTGTGCCCAGCTCCTAACTCCCATCCAGCTAGTGATGGCCCATCTAGGCACACCTAAGCTCCCTATTGTGTTGGCTGTCTAGGAGGAACACATACATCTAAATTCTCAGCTACATTCAGTCAAGTGACCAAATACTGGCTAGTGGTACTAAATGGCAACAGCAAGAAAATGGCAACTTTCTAAAGAGTGGCATTTCCAGAACTATAACTTATAATCCGACTTCACCACAAGCTATGATTTTAAAGTAAGATTCCAGAAACGCCAAACATGAACTGGTTACCCTTTCCCATTTGGAAATTAGACTTGGGTGGAACCACTTAGCAGGATAGGACACACAGATGTCAGAGTCCAGGCAGTAGGTTCAGGGTTTTTGTAGCCTTCTTAACCTGAGGCTCTGGTCAGGAGGCCAACTAACTAGCCCTTCGAGGCACTCTGGGGTCCTGGGTTCAATATATGCAGGTCCAGTCATTCTCACCCAGGCAAGAGGGCAGTAGGCAACAGGTCAGCACAGCAGGAGAGCAGGGCAGCAGTCCATCAGAATAGTAACTCCAATGTTATTCTATTGGAGAGGTAGGCTGTGCAGTAGTGAAAAATTAATTTAAGAAGTTTTCTCTATGAGGACATGATTAACTTAAAAGTACATGTCCTACCTTTTAAATACACTACACCCTATATGACTTATATGTATTAAAAAGGAAGATTTAGTCCTGACAAAAGGTTTATCCTGGCAGGTCAAAATGAGAGTTTAAAAACTGTTCACACAATCTGCAATGGCAGGCCTGAGGCATGTTTTAAAGTGCTAATTGAGTGTGTGGCACAATCAGTGCTTTAGGCCCATGAGTAGCATTTAATTTACAGGCCCTGGGTACATGCAGTACCACTTTTATTTAACAAATTGTTATTGATTTTCTTAAAGCCATACATTAATTCAACATTTACAGCCACAGGAGACATTGGTTCAAGCATTGCAAACTATACAATGGGAGAACAATTTGAACTGCTAGGTCATAACAGATGCTACTAGAATATAGTGGCTAACATGAAGAACGTGCATGCAGACCTGTAGGACACACTTCTTATCTGTATACATACCAAGCAGGGCAATTATACACAAAGATATACTATTACAGTGGTGTGGATTAAAGAATGGGGAGATTGCCCATGAATAGATATGATATATCATTTGAAGACAGCAAGCAAGTGGACGACGAAGGTGTTAGTCAGACTGAGACTCTTCCGTGAGTACTTGGAACTCATGCAATATAGTGTCCCATTCCAATGCTATGGGGGTTCTGTAAAGGCCACAGGCTTCATCCCGCCGGAGGGCCACTGGTCCTTCCCCATTTTAGAGTGGCTGACTGCCAATACAGCGATCCTGGTATGTTGTTAGCCTTCCAATTCATTGCAATTGACGTATGCACTAGTAACATTGCTAACTCTACAAAGCAATTGGTGGGGCTGATCGACTTTTTGCGCTTAAAGAGTCCCAGCATGCTACACTCATTGGTGCATGCCCCCACCTGCCCCATAAGAGGTATCAGTGTGTCCTTAGGTTCTTGCCACACCACTGCACCACTGGGCAATTCCAGAACATATTTTCCATGTCTGCAAGTTGGGCACCACAGCAGGGCAATTTGAAGCAGCACAATATATCCTCTGTAAGCGCCCTGGACTAAGGTATGCCCTATGCAGAATGTTATGCTGGAATCTAGCATTACAGGAGAGGTGGCACGGTACGCTAATGCCCTATCCCATTCCTTTTGCATCAGGGATCGTTCTATGTCACCATCCATTTCTTGGAGGATGGATTGCAGGGTTTGTGATGGGTGGAGGCTAGGGCCTGAGTGAGCCATGTAATTAACCTGCGACTAAAACTCATGGTGTTGAGTGAATGTACCAAAGGATGTGTTTCTGAATCAATTTCTGCAATCAGCCAGAGGTGCTGCAGTTCGCTACTAATGTGTTATATGCCAGGACGTTCTGGTTGTATTTTGTCTGTCATAACTGTCATGCTACCCAAAATTGCAGATTCTTTATCACTTCTCCATATAGTGTAAAACTGTTTGCATTGCTCTCTTCACTTTACTCTAAGTGATATTCCTGTACTTCGTTCTTCCCTTAAAATATTTTGCCTTATGCTATATATTCTTCCAATTTGCTCTTCACAAAATACAGAACGATTGAAAGTGTTTAAATAAACTCGAATTTAATTGGAGGAAAGTCTTTGAACAATTATTTACTTTTCATTTCCTTGTCACATGTGGACTTGCATTTATTTTTCAGTGTTGCTATGGGGGTTAGCAGTGGGTAATTTGTTGATGTAGAATGTTTGATATTGACAATCTTCTGGGCTGGAACTGGCAGAGGAGGACGTGGAAGCGTTGTTTATTACAAACTTGATCTTCCATATCTGTTTACCATTCTTAAGATGCTATGTTTAATGTTACATTTTTCTCACTGTCATCACCTGAACATGTTTGGAATCAAGCAGCCAAGCACACTAACTTTGAGTTGCATCTAGTCTATGCTTTCCCAATCATTTACAAAGGTCACTGCTGCTATATATGAGTAAACAGCAGAGAAACGACTCCATCACTTTGGTTTTCGGAGTGAAAAACGAAGGTTGGTTTGTCAGAGTTGTTAAAATTCGAACAAGAAGTCAGTCATAGATAATTCATGCGGCAGGATCACTTCACATGTGTGTATAAAATGTAATCCTTTCAGAATGTTCTTGGGGACCAATTACTGTTGAAACGGATTTGTACACTGCCAGTCAGCGATGCGCTCGAAATTTTCTAACAGAAAATTGGGAGTGCAACCGAAGTGCTAATGACACCATTTTTTCAAAACTATTTTTCGCTTTAATAAAAAACCCATGTAACATCATCATTTTGTCTGGAGATGATGCCAGTAGAATCTTCATCTGCTCCAGAGGCCGTTGTCAATAACACCTTTTTGAACTTATTTCATTTTGAAGGTGATCGTGGGAAAAAAGAAAAACCCTTTTGCTTTAGTAATGAAGACGTGACAGACAGCTGCAAGTGATGTGTGTTACTTATTTACAACAGGGCGCAGCTGGACGCTCTTTCAGCAGGTAGAGTGAGAGAACTTCCAAACGAGGCGGAATGCGGCCCTAATTCCAGTAACACCAAAGTAAGCGGCAGCCAGACGGGTGCAGCTGAGGTGGACACACCGAAATGACGAACGAAGAGTTGGGGTGCTGTGCCGAGCTCAGTGCGATGGATTGCCAGCCCCACAGGCTTTAGCAGGACGAAAGCCCTGCGGGCTTGTGAGGATCGTCCCCAAATGTGTTGAAATAATTAAGACACGACACACTTTAGTAATCGATATGTATCATTTGTTTACAAGCCCCACAGCTGTACCGCTCCAACATTCACCAGATCCACCAAATGCTGTGGAATATCACATGCTAAGAAGACAGACATGAGCCCACTCCCGAAAGCATCAACAGGACATAACACACCATGAGAAAGTCACAGACACAGTCATGTACAGTGACTAGACGTACCCATCACGCACATAGCTACAGCACATCTGAAATACAAATATACATAAATACAGCGTCTCTTATGCAAGACACTCTCCTTCTTACAAATACAACAAAACAGAAACACCGAAATAAATATGAATGAAAGTTAGACATAGTCTAGCTAAAGAACCAGATCTCTTCAAGAATGCAATTGATTACTTTCATGTGTGACATCTGGACTTGTAAATATACTCTCAAAATTAACTTGTAAATTGTTTTCTTCAGGACTGTGAAACACACGATTACTAAGCCTCCAAGAGGAGCCTCAGCCAAGAGGACATGGTTGTGACAAATCAACATCAAATCTTAACACAAAAAGAGAGAGTCAGGGAGAGAAGGAAAACCACCCCATACTGTCTCCATAAAACTTGAACCATAAACAAAAAGAGTATGGGGTTCACTTATAAGATGGAACCACTGGAAAAAGATTTGCCTAGGGCTCCTCAGTCTCACACTATGAGTACTGTATTGAGTGCTGTTGAAAGTTGTGTGGTAAAGGAAGTTTACTTTACGGACTAGGTAGTCTCACACACCATATAGTGTCTTGCTTCATCATATTACCACCTAGCCCCACCCAGGTAGGACAATGCCACCTGGGCGGACTCAACCTCACCGTTAAAAGAACAGGAGGGGGGGGCATGTCCAAGATGGCGGAGCGCTAGGACGTGTCCGCTAGCGCTCCGCCGCCTCGATCCAGCACAGTGCCTCGCGGCCCGCGGGGGGAAGCCTGGTGGCTCCCCCCGTATTGTGAGGTGCTCCTTCAAAGCCTGTGCTGTGTCGGTGGTTGTTTTAAGAATTACCACACCAAGAAGAATTTCTGGGAACAACCATGAGTGTAAACTCATGTCTGTTTTGTATTTTCATGTGTTCAGTTTCATGGTTAGCATTTCTGTCATGTTCTTAGTTAGAGCTTTTGTGTTTGTAGTTTTGTAATTCTTTCTACTTAGTTAGGGGTTCCTCTGTTTAAAAAAAATAATAAATGATGCCATTGTGTGTGGAGTGGGGCTTGGCTGAGAGTGTACATATTGACTTGCTGTTGGCTACTGCAACACACTGCCAGCCAAACACCAGTCCACACACTCCCATCAGCTGGTGTGATTGTTGTATCATGCATGTGGGCGTATGTAAGTGATGGGCCCTTGAGTGGCGCTGTCTGTCGATATGAGTGTTGTAATGTGCTGGGCCCGTGGCTGGCGGTGTGAATGGTCTTGTGTGTGTCATGTATGAAAGTTGTGTGAATGGACTGTAAAGAGGTTGGTGCCTTGTCGCGGCTTTACAACTCACGAGCTGTGAGTCATTGGTTCAGTTTTTTGCCTTTCAGTTATTAACAGTGCATTTCATTTTTGTGAAAGCTCTTGTTAGTAAAATTTGATCCACTGAACCATCACTCACCCTCGTGCCAAATCCAACCAGTATGTGTGGTAAAAATGACAAAACCTGCTCCGCTGTAATCAGGCGTCGCAGCACACCTGTGACACGCTAGGTGCATCAGGTGGGACCCCGATGATGAAGCATGCCACCAACTTGGTTGGTGGGTGAGGGGTCTTTTTCACATAACCTAAGTGCGTTTCTTTTCAAAATGTTAGTGTTTGGCACATCACGGACGTATGTGGACACATCAAAACAATATATTACAAAACTACCTGTGTTTGGGGGGGGAGAGGGCACCTATGTTTTTGGTCCTGTGTGCGGCCTTCATCTAGGGAAACCTACCAAACCCAGACATTTTTTAAAACTAGACACCCCAAGGAGTCCACTGAGGTGTGGCTTGCGTGGATCCCCCAACATTTTCTTACCCAGACTCCTCTGTAAACCTCAAAATTTGCTTAAAAAAGCATATTTTCCTGACTTTTCTTCGTAGGATCACCACTCCAGCACAAAATTCCTACTCCCCAGTGTTCCCCTCAGTCTCCCAAGTAAAATGACACCTCACTTATGTGGGTCCCCAAAGCAGAGTCAGTCTAAAGATGTATAAAAGAATATGTCCTTATAAACTCGCTGTGCTATCCCCTCTATCTCTACAAGTTTTGGGCCTTATTCTGTTGCAGGCACCTGGCCCACCCACACAAGCGAGGTATCATTTTTATCGGGAGACTTGGGGGAACGCTGGGTGGAAGGAAATTTGTGGCTCCTCTCAGATTCCAGAACTTTCTGTCACCGAAATGTGTGGAAAATGCGTTTTTTTTTAGCCAAAATTTGAGGTTTGCAAAGGATTCTGGGTAACAGAACCTGGTCAGAGCCCCGCAAGTCACCCCATCTTGGATTACCCTAGGTCTCTAGTTTTCAAAAATGCACAGGTTTGGTAGGTTTCCCTAGGTGCCGGCTGAGCTAGAGGCCAAAATCTACAGGTAGGCACTGTTTTCAATGAAAAAATGTGATGTGTCCACGTTGTGTTTTGGGGTGTCTCCTGTCGCGGCCGCTAGGCCTACCCACACAAGTGAGGTATCATTTTTATCGGGAGACTTGGGGGAACGCTGTGTGGAAGGAAATTTGTGGCTCCTCTCAGATTCCAGACCTTTCTGCCACAGAAATGTGAGGAACATGTGTTTTTTTAGCCAAATTTTGAGGTTTGCAAAGGATTCTGGGTAACAGAACCTGGTCCGAGCCACACAAGTCACCCCATCTTGGATTCCCCTAGGTCTCTAGTTTTCAGAAATGCACAGGTTTGGTAGGTTTCCCTAGGTGCCGGCTCAGCTACAGGCCAAAATCTACAGGTAGGCACTTTGCAAAAAACACCTCTGTTTTCTTTCAAAAATGTGGATGTGTCCACATTGCGCTTTGGGGCGTTTCCTGTCGCGGGCGCTAGGCCTACCCACACAAGTGAGGTATCATTTTTATCGGGAGACGTGGGGGAACGCTGGGTGGAAGGAAATTTGTGGCTCCTCTCAGATTCCAGAACTTTCTGCCACAGAAATGTGAGGAACATGTGTTTTTTTAGCCACATTTTGAGGTTTGCAAAGGATTCTGGGTAACAGAACCTGGTCTGAGCCACACAAGTCACCCCATCTTGGATTCCCCTAGGTCTCTAGTTTTCAGAAATGCACAGGTTTGGTAGGTTTCCCTAGGTGCCGGCTCAGCTACAGGCCAAAATCTACAGGTAGGCACTTTGCAAAAAACACCTCTGTTTTCTTTCAAAAAATTGGATGTGTCCACGTTGCGCCTTGGGGCGTCTCCTGTCGCCGGCGCTAGGCCTACCCACACAAGTGAGGTATCATTGTTATCGGGAGACTTGGGGGAACGCTGGGTGGAAGGAAATTTGTGGCTCCTCTCAGATTCCAGAACTTTCTGCCACAGAAATGTGAGGAACATGTGTTTTTTTAGCCACATTTTGAGGTTTGCATAGGATTCTGGGTAACAGAACCTGGTCTGAGCCACACAAGTCACCCCATCTTGGATTCCCCTAGGTCTCTAGTTTTCAGAAATGCACAGGTTTGGTAGGTTTCCCTAGGTGCCGGCTGAGCTAGAGGCCAAAATCTACAGGTAGGCACTTTGCAAAAAACAGCTCTGTTTTCTGTGACGTGTCCACGTTGTGTTTTGGGGCATATCCTGTCGCGGGCGCTAGGCCTACCCACACAAGTGAGGTATCATTTTTATCGGGAGACTTGGGGGAACATAGAATAGCAAAACAAGTGTTATTGCCCCTTGTCTTTCTCTACATTTTTCCCTTCCAAATGTAAGACAGTGTGTAAAAAAGACGTCTATTTGAGAAATGCCCTGTAATTCACATGCTAGTATGGGCACCCCGGAATTCAGAGATGTGCAAATAACCACTGCTTCTAAACACCTTATCTTGTGTCCATTTTGGAAATACAAAGGTTTTCTTGATAGCTATTTTTTACTCTTTATATTTCAGCAAATGAATTGCTGTATACTCGGCATAGAATGAAAACCCACTGCAGGGTGCAGGTCATTTATTGGCTCTGGGTACCTAGAGTTCTTGATGAACCTACAAGCCTTATGTATCCCCGCAACCAGAAGAGTCCAGCAGACGTAACGGTATATTGCTTTCGAAAATCTGACATTGCAGGAAAAAGTTACAGAGTAAAACGTAGAGAAAAATTGATGTTTTTTTCACCTCAATTTCAATATTTTTCTTTTTCAGTTGATATTTTCTGTAGGAAACCCTTGTAGGATCTTCACAAATTATCCCTTGCTGAATTCAGAATTTTGTCTACTTTTCATAAATGCTGCGGTTTCTGGGATCCAGCGTTGGTTTCATGCCCATTTCTGTCACTGACTGGAAGGAGGCTGAAAGCACAAAAAATCGTAAAAATGGGGTATGTCCCAGTACAATGCCAAAATTGTGTTGAAAAATTGGGTTTTCTGATTCAAGTCTGCCTGTTCCTGAAAGCTGGGAAGCTGGTGATTTTAGCACCGCAAACCCTTTGTTGATGCCCTTTTCAGGGAAAAAACCACAAGCCTTCTTCTGCAGCCCCTTTTTCCCATTTGTTTGAAAAAAACTAAATTTTCACTGTATTTTGGCTAATTTCTTGGCCTCCTTCTGGGGAACCCACAAAGTATGGGTACCTCTAGAATCCCTAGGATGTTGGAAAAAAAGGACGTAAATTTGGCATGGGTAGCTTATGTGAACAAAAAGTTATTAGGGCCTAAGCGCGAACTGCTCCAAATAGCCAAAAAAAGGCTCGGCACAGGAGGGGGAAAAGGCCTGGCAGCGAAGGGGTTAAGGAAAATGTCTGAAGCTCTATCGGGCCATACATTCAGAGGCGGGGAATCTTTATCACATTTTTACAGGTAACGTACCTGTCAGTTGAGTAGTACGAGAAATTGGTGCATTGAAGTCGGGGACAAAATTAGAATCCTTCAATATTAATCCCAGCTTCAGAAGTAAGATATGGGTGAGTCCCACCTTGTACTCAATAAGCAGTAAGACAATGTACAATAGTAAAAGTGGATGCCATCATCATCATAAAATCTTATTCGGTTGAATCTTATCACCATAAAAGCACATAAAATGCAACATTAATCATAAATGAATAAGATGAACACCTAGAAGAAAGAAAGAGTTAAAAATAACAGCCTCCAATTTCATACACCTATCTAGCACTAACAAATACACCCTTTATAAAATATAAATTATAAAAATCGTTTCTGACTAAACGTCCTTAAAAATACAACTCTAGGTATCATATGTTTTCCTGAGTTTAATAGCAGCTCTAATGTAACTCACAATGGAAAAATATATTTCTGGCCTAGCAGCAGATTACAAATACCTTAAACCTTCTTTGTGAGATTTAAAGTGCACATGCTTGAAAATGGGGCAAAGAAAATCAGCCCGAAACACTGAATACAGTTTACAAAAAGACCCATAAAATGCATAGTTGATTGCACTGAGATACCACCACATGGGCAGTGTAAAAGGAAAGCTACTCTCGAGCCCGCTATCGGGAAAGCAACTAAATGATGTATTAAGTCCAGCCTTAACCTTGTAAGGTAAAATCTATGTTGGAAATTAGTTAGCCATGTCAAGTACCCATTTATGTCCAAACTCTTAGAAAGCTGCATGAAATTTAGGACAAAACCATCTTAATGGACCTTGCCATACGACCTCCATCTTTATAAGACATAGCATTTTGTGATGATTTCCCTAATTTGAGGCCATGTCCATTCAGTAGAATCAAAAAGTTGATTCATTCCTAGACTACACAAATTACTTTTTACGTAGACCAGCAATGGATAGCGTGTCAATTATCCAAATTTAAGCAATCCATAGTGGCTTTCTTGGAAAATCCCACCTTAGGGGTACTTCAAATTTTGCCCCAAAGCAACAGTGGAGCCATACCCACAAAGTCTTCCAAATAATCCATTCCAAGTTCAAAGTGGGAAATAAAGCTGGCTGTAATTTGAGCTATTGCTAGGAGGCGACTGGAAACTTGTTCTCAAATACCGGCAAACTGCCTGGCATAGCACAGCCCCAAACACCTGCTCTGTAAATGCCCAATGAAAAGCTTTAACTCGTATACAACTGAATCAACTCCTTAAGTGGTTCACACCCCAACTGATTACCAAATCTAAATAACACGTCACAGGTTGCCCCCTTTTTTAATGCTCTTTGCACAATTAGCCTCTCCCATGAACCACATGCATCAAATAAAATACCTAGATAACTCAAAAAATTGACTTTCTAAATTCGGGTTCCACCTATATGAAAATTTTTGGTCTTAGTTGATTTGGGACCACAGGTCAGAACAAATAATTTGTGATCATTGATCTTAAGATTTAATTTACTCATATGATCATTGAACCTGGTTAAAAGTTTTTGAAGACCATTTGCGGTTAACGCCAAGATAATGGCATTGTCTGAATAAAGGAGGACCGGCACTGCCTGTGCACTGACTCGTGGTATGTCTTCACTATAAGATCCTAAGAAGGTGCCTAAAGAGTTGATATATAATAGAACAGAAAAGGGGCTAAGATTCATTCCTGTCTTATGCCTCTGGAGACCCCAATAGGTTAAGTACACTTCCCGGCAAGAGTACAACACACCTTGGTAGATGTGTTCGTATGAAGGCGCTGTACCAGCATCCTCAATGTAGGATCAATTCCCCCTGACCATTAAGTCCCATATTATTCCACAATCCACTAAGTCAGAAGCACAGGAGAGGTCCATAAACGCCATGTGAAGGGCACCTCTCCTGGCTTTGACATATTGGCCCCAGATAAAAGTCAGATTTAAAGCCTTCTCTACCGTCCCTAACCTGGGTCTAAACCCATATTGTAATGGGGAAAAGAGGGATGATGACTCAGCCCAAGTCTCTAGTTTATCTAAAATTACCCTTCTCAGAATCTTTACTGTTGAATCCAACAGAGAAATTGGGCGATGACAGGAGGGCATGTTTCAGTCTCCTTTTTTTTAAATTGGAACTATGATGGCCTATTTCCATGAATCCTTTAGATTTGCTTTAACTGCCACCCTCAAGACATTAGTCAACAACGGGGCCCAGAGATCGATAAACAAATCAATAGGTATCCCATCTGGACCTGGGGCTTTAACATTAGCTGCTCTCTGGATTGCTTTAACAACTGCTGCATAATCAACAAGCTCAGCTAGCCACTGTTCACTAACACAAGAGATGCAACTCCTAAGTCATCCCTTTGAGTTGATAGAACATCCTTGGGATTGAAAATAGCTGTAAAATGATCAGTCCAATCCTAGATGCTAATCTGGCACTCAATTCAAGAGGAAAATTCATTAGTGAAGAGGGGCCGATTAGCAATCTCCCCAAAGAGTTTACTATCCCTTAGGACTGCCACTTTTTCTAAGTCCTCCCAGGCCTTAGTCCTCAATTTTTATTTTATTTTTAATAGGGCTTGCTTTTAAACTTCTCTAGCCCTTCTTATGGCTACAGGTTTGCGAGGTATATTGGAAGTGGCCTTTATTAATGCCTTGAGCGCTACCGTACACTCAAGACTAAACCAAGATTTCTCTGGGTGCTCCCTTGCAGGTTTATTTAAAGTTAAATTGCGTGCAACAGTACAAAAAATGTTATTGAAAATCTCCAGGATCACTCCAGAAGGCCTACCCATTGACAAATAACATGAAAAATCACCAGGAATTGTACTGATAAGATTTTTTGTAAAATCTTGCAGATTGATTTTGCTCCACTTTAAACGAACCCTACCGTAAACCATATACCCTATTGGAAAATGATTTGCCACTGTCGGTTCCTCATAATAAAAGACGATCAAACAAGAGTAAATAGGGTTATGATCACTAAAAGATAAGAGATGCACTTTAAAAAAACCAGACTGTTTACCAAATCAGAAGATAGAATCAAAAAGTCAGTCGTACTGCTCTTATTCCTTCCTATTTAAGTGGGGGGAGCAAAATCATTTTGCCCCAATATGTCTGCTCCATCAACCAGGTTGCAGAACAGGATTAATTTATTTATTGCTTCCCCATAAAGAGTATGTGAGAAGTGACCCCTAATAGGCCCCTCCCTATCTGAGAACACACACATGCGTTCAGCGCTGTACCGACATTTGGTAATATTGAAGATCCCTTGCCCAAATTATACAGGGCAAGGCTTTCTCCAGCCTATTGTGAAATGCAAAAAGCAACGTCCCCAAATCCTCGACTACCTCAGCTGTCTGTGATTTAAAATGATTATAGTAAAAATTGATTAAAATCAAGTTCAACACATTATCCTTTCATAAATGTAAAATTTGAAAATAAGGAGTAGCTGCTACAAATTTCACCTCATGACTACTCAGTGCACATGTGGAAAAAACTACCAATTCCCCCCCTTCGCTGTCCTGGCTGATGAAACAGGGTTCACAGCCCATGTTTCTTGGCAACAGATTATGCCATATTTGACAATGTGGGTCAACCAATCTTCATTGAGCAATTTATCACGAATCCCAGCAATGTTCCATGATAGAACTTGTAGGTTCTGTCGATAGTCTACGCCCTTCATGTCCTGGGTAATATGGGATAGCATACTGCAGAAAGCTTGAGAAGAGGGCGAACTAATATAAGGACTCTCCGCCTGATCTAGCCCAAAGGTCTTGCCAATAATTTGCCATAATGAACTCATTAAGATGATCTTGGTGGGCATCAGAGTGTTTCCTGCACCAGAATGCAGCTTTGTTCATCAAAATCCGGGGGACCTAGTGTGTGTCACTTGCCAAGGGTGGAACCCTTACTAACACCAATGCATAAGGAGTAAATAATCGGAGCCCCATTTAAATTTCACCTGGGCGACAGGTTGCAGATAATCTGGCGAGGGTTTGCCCTATTCTGATGGATAAGGTGCGCGTTCTGGGGCAAAGAGCACAACCTAGCTTTGTGGCTAACATCAATACTGGACCCTTGGCTGCTGGAGGAGTCCTGGGTAGGAGTGGATTTGTCAACTAGTGATAGGCCCATGTTGTCACATCCTGCAGCTGATGACACCTGGAGATGATTAAAGGCCCGGGCACTTCCCTGAGTCAATCCTGGAAAATTACCTCTGCTGGGGGCATTTGCCAATGTCTCAAGGTGGCTCTCAATCTTCCTCGGGGAGTTCGGATCTAAACCATCAGTAATAAGTTTCCCAGTGCTAGATAACAGCTCCCCCAGGGAGAATACCATCCCCTGGCTGGATCAGGATCCTGCGCAGGTACCTCCTTGATGTGATTGAGAGCATTATTAGTACAGGAGTATTTTTGCCTCTTAGATCTTGTGATGCTCTCGCCTCTTTTTCTTTTCCCATTATGTGGTTTAGAAACCACTCCCTCTCTTCTAAACAGAGACATTATTGGCAGAGGTGTGATGCGATCTGTAGAAGGCCACTCGCATACCACAATAGGGGAAAGTGGGACTACGGATTGGGGTGTCGAAGTTACTTGATAGATTCCTCCCTCCAAGCACTCCATCTCCGTACCCCTCAGCAAGGCCTCGACTAAGGATGAAATAGTTGGCAAGGACAGGGCCGAGGATGAAGATAATGATAATCTCCTCTCAGCCAGTTCAGTTTCTTTAGTAAGGACATCCACAGCTCTTTGTAAGAAGCAATTCAGTGTTGTATTGGCAGTAGTATTGGCTTGAGCCCCAACTGTGGCCTTACATTCGCCCATATAAATTGTTTATTAGTTGGCCCAACCGACAACCTACAATCCAACAAATAACCAACCAAGTTACAACCAAATTGCATACACAATTAGCCACTGGATCAGCTTTTCATTTCCAGGTAAGAACTCACTAAGTTCACAGTATCTTGCAATGTGCCTGTGAGCCCATCAACTGATCCTTTGCAGTGAAAATAACTACGGACCAAGAGAAGGGGACCGGCCCAGCCTCAACCGGCCACAGATACGTGCAGGCAGGCCCGCTCTGGGCCCAATCTTTGCCCAGGTGTGTCCCGTGCAGCGGGACCAAGGGAGTTGGTTTATGCACCTCTGAGCACAAACGCTGGTTGTGTGTGGCCCACCTGCCACAAAGTCCAATGGGATTTGCAGGGCCCCCCAGCACTCTGACCCTGGAATCACACATCCTGTGCAGTGGGACCAAGGGAGTTGGTTTATGCGTTTCTGGGTGCAAACACTGGTTGTGGCCAGCCCCTCTTCCGCACAGTCCGCTGGGAGTTGTAGGCCCACCAACTCTCTGGCCCTGAAATCACACATCCTAAGCAGTGGGACCAAGGGAATTGGTTTATGGGCCTGCGGGTGCAAACGCTGGCTGTGGCCGGCCCTCCTTCTGCACCGTCCGCTGGGAGTTGTAGGCTCCCCGGCCCTGAAATCACACGGCCTGTGCAGCGGTACCAATAGAGTTGGTTTATGTGCCTCTGAGCGCAAACATAGGTTGTGGGTGTCCTTCTGCAGCACAGTCCATGGAAGTTGTAGGGCCCCTGGCCCTCGGGCCCTGAAATCACACATCCCGCACAGTGGGACCAAGGGAGTTGGTTTATGCGCCTCTGGGCGCAAATGCTTGTTGTGGGCGACCCTCCTGCCGCACAGTCGGCTTGGAGTTGTAGCCCCTGAAATCACACGTCCCAGGCTGTGGGACCAAGGGAGTTGATTTAAGTGCCTCCAGCGCAAAAGCTGGTTGTGGGCGGCCCTCCTGCCGCACAGCCTGATGGAAGTTGTAGGCCTTCCTCACCCCTGGCCCTGGAATTACACGTGGATAAATTTGGGCTGCTGGTACAATATTTGGCTACCATTATTAGTATTGCTGTATACATGTGGACTCAACATGAATAGCCTAGTCTTTTTGCTAGTAAATACAGGGCGAATGTCAACCCTCAGTTGAATTAAGATGTGTGCTGACGTACTCCTGTATTAAGTCACAAGGATGATTCTTATAAATTTACATGATCAATCTTTCATACAAGAATTTATTCCATGCATGCACGTCAGGTATATCCCTTGGAGTAAGCCATGGACATTGGGTGTGTAGATGTGTTGCCTACGATCATGCACTGGGGATAGGCACCCATTTCATTAACAATATATCAATGTTCAAATGTTTAATGACTGTAATGCTGTTTCTTTTGAAATTTCCTGTTGCTTTGAGCTTTATGTTTAACCTGCCATTGCCAAAAGGTAAAGCACACTGTCGTGCAAAGCACCATGAATGGAACAGAGGGAGCGAGAAAGGGTATTTTCTTTCATTAGAATCGAGCACCTGGCATATAACAACGGTGCTGAAGCACAGTAAAGTCTCTCAGTAGAATTCAGCTGTTTCTTCAGGGATTAGAAACACCGTTTACTTTTTAATTTCCCGTTATAAACTGTAAACTTACATCACTTTTTCATTCATCCATTACGGCTTTTTTCAGAAATCCAAACACAAGTAAGCAAAGACACCCACAGTATGTATAACAAAGAGTCCACAGAAGTAAAACACAGCAAGATTAGACAGCAGAAGGCTAAACAGAATAATCATGAGTCTTCAAACCCAAACAGTGACTACCAGAGGATTGTGCTCACCTCTGGAAATCTATGAATCACAGATGGTCTCTTGTGGTTTGCTTAGATTTTCCTATGTAAAGGGATTGTAGGTTTTAATCTAAATGATATGTTGGTCAGCGTTAGTATTTTTCAGCATCTTTCTGTTTTTATGGGACTTCACCAATTGAAAGCGAGTCATTGATGATGTTTGTTATATTGACTCTGTGGTTGTAGCATCTTTTTTTTTTTTTTTATGGGACTTAATTTAGGGAAATCAAGGTATTGGTGAGATTTGTTACAACCGTACCCAGGAGGACCGGACTTGGAACTCAAAGCAGCCCTGGCAGTCTTTGTCAGACCAGCCCCCATTGGATGCATAGCGAAACAGTCTGACTACTAGAAGAGGGTTAGGGGGTTCTCCCCCCCAAGAACATTTGGGAAAAATGGGGAAAACGGTGCTATCTACACACATTTTCATTACATATTCAATTGCATTCGTATTTAAAGCATTGTAAGTGATGACCTTTACAGTCCTTATTGGGTGTCTTCAATGATTCCCTCACCGTCACCCTCTAACAGTGCCTCTCATCTCTCCATAGCCTCTCTCACATGTATTTAATTTGTTTTGGAGCACCTCTCTTACCAGCGCAGGGTGTTGAAACACTTTATATCACACACACGTACAGTGACTATGAAAAATACATGTGTAAATCAGTAAATAGAAAATGTTACATCAGATAAAAGGGACTACACGGTGTAGGTTTCACATGTCATCCGTACTGGTAGGCATTGTCTAAGAGCGCTTGGACTGGGGAAGCATAAACTGATGATGTAACACAATGGTTAGGGTTAACTTTACTAATAACTATTTCTACCCAAACAAACCCTTGTTAGCAATATTGGATAATCAAAGGATGGAAAAAAAACATAAGTCTCTAACCTGTACCATGCAGTTGGCATGCAGCTCTTTGATGGTAGTTCACAGCTCACTGTGCTAGATTATGATTTTATGAACTGCATAGTAACAAAAGGATCTCTGTGACAAAAGCAGTATTCCACTGAACAATGCACATCACATACTGTTCTGTGATCTGCATAGTACATGTTCTTTCCAGTAGACATATTAACCTTTTGCACGACCTCAGATGAGTCAAAACTGCCACTCAACGAAATTCCGATCTCTCATCAGCAGGCACATTAATAATCAAAATTATCTTGGCACTACTATTGTTGTCTAACAACTGATGGATAAGCAAGGAACTGCTGCACTGCTACAAAACTGGCTCCCCAGTAACAAAAGCGGTCCCCACCCCTTCAGCCTCCTGGGGAAACACCCAATGCCCGCCACGGCTAGTCCAACCTTAATAGACAGTGTAGAAAGAGCCAAGATGAATACCTTTGCAATCACCCAGGCAATCACTGATGTTGGCAACCAAAATGTCTTGCGTAGCAGAGGTGAGAACACTCAGCCTCTTAATCCATCCGATGACATCACACGGCTGACCCTATATGTCACCGTTAGCACTTGAATATGCTCTTGTTTGCAACACAGTGGCCAGGCAAAGGGCAAGAAGACAAAACTACAGGGTGTAAACGGGTTTCTTACAGCCTTGTGTACTTTTGTATCCTACCACTGTCTACATGACCTCTGAGGTCAGGGGCATCAAAGTCGCTGCAGTGGTACCTAGTTACAACAACCGGCATCTAGGATGTCAATTCAGAAGAACACCATCCATTTGGAGAAGGTCTGCTTAGTGACCTTTATTCCCTTAAACTAGATCATCCGCAAAAAAGAAAAAAGAATCTTTCCTCCATCCTAACATAAGGACTAGATTATATATTAATTTGACTTAGGCTGCTCCTATTGTGCAGACCTTTCGCCATGCAGTAACGGAGAACTGTACTTTAATTTAAAAAGCAACAACACAAGCAAGAGTGTACCATGAGTAGCTGACATACCTGTCCTACAGTACCTGAGAAGATATATGACATATTGTCCTACAGAGCATGGTTCTTAAATGGCGTGTGAGGGACGAATGTCTGACATTTTGTCATGACCTTTCCACTCGAGTTCTGTAACTTAGTATGTTTTTCAGTAAGTTTCTCCTCTGCTTTATTCTCAGTGCTTTTTTATTCTGAGATTAAATGATACGCATAACCATTTCACTTAGGACCAAAGGAATCTAAATAAAGTAGAAAGTGAAAGACCTAAATCTACGGCCAACATCTGCAAGAGGACAAAACAGGCCTTCTTTTACATAAGACTACTATCATCATCACCTAACTCTCCACCATTCTGATCTTTGTGGGGATCCTTTGAATGAGGGGTAACAGGGGGAATGCAAGCAGGCCTGGGCCCATCACAGAGAAGGCATATTGATATTCCTAAAAGATACGGAACACTCACATTAAAGTTCTTGTTGCATCAGACGTAGGTTTTTATTTTAGACAGTAAGCCACCATGTCCCGGTCCCTCCTCTCACCCTCCCTAGTACCTTATGTAGCAGTTGACGAGCAATATGTCAGTTGAAACCTGCACTACCCCATTATGCAACATGTGAGGGTCTTTAACTATTTACTTTAAAATGAATAAATTACAGCCTATTGCGGGGCTCAATTAACCTAAAGACTTTCCTTTCAGGTAGCTTACTACTTCTCATCCAGCATTATCACAGGCAGATGCAACGGGGGCAAAACCTACCACTGTAAAGAGTGGGTTATTAAGGGCCGGATGTATCAAAGGGTTTAACCCATTTTGTGTCTATGGGAAAATGTGTTTATACATATGGCCCCAAGTCACCAGGATCTATTATTCGTGGTCAGAGGAGTCGAGATCCAAATAAACCAGCAAAAGCCTGAACAGGAGATTCAAGTTTAACATAGGAGGTCATATGTCCTCGTGGAAAGGTGACAATACAGATGAATTATAGGCCCAGGCCTATAATATGTTCTACACTGTCTTAATGAGGAGTCCCTCAGTAAACAGCTAGGTGAGATTTCCCGTGACCCCGTAGTATATCCTAAACTGCACAGGCACCCTTCTCTGTCAGATGAAAAGATGCTGCATTTACTAACTAATGATGCAAACATCGTCAAAGGAGAATGCCCATACCAAGCCAAACAACTACTGGAAGAACGAGACAAAGACCCTCTAAGATGGCTCTAGAACAAATGACAGCCTTTTAAATTGCAATACCACCCTTCAAAGAAAATAGATGAACCTTTCATGTACCAGTCTGATTGGGAGGCAGATGGAAGCATTCTCTAGACCTATTTCCGAAAGAACAGTTGAACAAACATCATGAGAATGAATGAAAAACACATTTCCATTATAAATAATCAATTTATATCGAGCACAGGATTGTAGTTCCCCCAACTATTTAGGGACAAGAAAAAGAAATTAATGGAAACCAGTCTCCACTTATACTGGGTGAACACAAATAACATAAACCTTCAGAAGCAGGCCCTATTTGCCTGTCATCAGGACTTTTTCTTCCTCGTCTTAGGTGCACTCAAATTCTAGACTACAAAGGCACCTGGATATCCTCCATTTATTACCCAAGACATGCCTAGTATCAGTTGGCCAAAACATAATTTTCTCCAACACCTGAACAGTGATTGATTCAGTCTCTGACAGGAATCTCTTTACTATTCTGGCTAGGTCACAAATGTTGCGCTACGTTGATGCTATGACACAATTTATAAATTAATATGTGATGGCTGTTGAAATGCCGGGTGTACACTATTGCATGTGGAAGTCCATGCTGTTCCTTTACACTGTAACTGCCATGTAAGATGTTACTTTCCTATGTATAATCCTTAATAAAGAATCATGAAACAAAAAAAAACAGTGCGAGTTGGAAGTCAGAAACTATAATAAAGTGGTGAAAGTAAAAAAAAAATAAGAATAATATGTGGCCATTTTTTCATCTGCAACAAAGCCAAATTCTTTACATTTGCAAACACACAGTTAAGATTCATAAAAGTATGTTAAGTTAATACATTTCTAAAGCATGCAGTTACCAAAATGGTTCCTGGAGCTAGGCAGTTAAATCAAAGGAAAGTATAGCATACAAGCTTGGCAGTATGTAAAGCTGCAATATTCGAGACAGATCCCTGTCTTTCATCTTTCCCTAAAAGACAAGTCATTGCTTTCTGATCTAAGAACTAAGGATAGGCAATTCCATTCCCTTGTTTCAGGCACGGCAATCGACTGTCCTCCTGCTCTGTAGGCAGCCAGTTTCGAATGAGATTGTTGGTATAACTGAGTATCATCTGCATGTTGGTGGAAAGTGATTCCAGAGATAACTGAAAGCTTCCCAGTGGTTCCATGTAGAGGCTGGAAAGGGTATCTGCTAGGATGTTGCGCCCATAAAGTTGAGAGTAAAGTAGAGCGACAAGGCAGCAAAATGAGTCTGTCATTCTTACAGCAGGCGATGGTTGTCCAAGTAAGAAGAAAACTAGGTAAGAACAATATTTGAGTTTGTTGAGAAAGATTCCCTGTTCAACTGTGGCAAAGGTTGCACACAGTTGAATGTGGAATAGAAGGCAAGAGTCCCTTTGTCTAGAGTTTAAAGGGCATTGTCAATGATTCCCCACATGGCAATTTCAGCTTCTGTGACAGGGCTGAATCCAAAATGATAAGCATTCATAAGACCTTGTCGGACACCAATCCCTTCATTTGGAAGTCCACCAAAATGTAATAACTTTGGCCAAAAAAGTAAGTCTAAAAATGGGGTGATAGTTCACCTCTCCAGGATCAGCATTTATATTTTAGGGTAACCTTCCTGAGATTGGAAGATATTAACCATGTTACCTCAATAGCGGGTGATGAGGAAGCTGGCAAAATTAGAAGTAATGGTCAGGGCAGTGTCATTTGAGTATTTGAAGAATTTGAAAAGTTTTTGAACCATTTGAAAGCCCAAACTGGTCATTATGAGGTGGTTGTGAGGGACTGGGATTAAGGTTAACCAGCTATGCAAAGATTTGTTGGGAACGTGAACAGAGGATAATGGTGATGTGGAGGGAATGGTAGCAATATACTGCATAATGGTCATCGAAGAATAAAGAGAGCTCACACAGAGCAGAGTGTTTTTGAGGAGAATTGGTAGTAGAGTATTTGAGAGTTTGTTTCACAATCTAGGCATGATTTCAGAAATGAGGACTTGGATTCAAATCTGGCTTCAAACATCTTCCAGAATATTCAAATAGCTTTAGGTACAGGGGTTTCAGAGTGGACCATTTTCTCTTTTGTTTCCTCTCCTTATTGAGCTTAGAGGAGAACCAGGAGACCAAGCATTTTGGTTTTTATTCCTTTGGTGGTGGCTACATTTGCCACGGTCTACATATCTGGTGACGCAGATCGAAACCAGATGTCTTTTACCAAAAGCAAATATTTTATCAAGTTGAAGTGATATGGGGCCACTCTATTCTCTTGGACTTCTCTACCTGGAGATGGCTTTTAGGGATGACGAAATCAAGGATTGAATCCTTGATGTTTGTGGATTTAGAACAATATCCTGCAATGTCAGTGCCTTTAAGAAAGGGTGCCAGGTGGGTGCCCAAGTAGTCAACACTGTCAGCCCACTGGAGGTTGACATTTTCTATAGCAAATGTTGGATGAATGAATTTGTTGGGAGCATACAAGTTGTATGGCTGAGTCCAACAAAGTTTTTTGTTGTCACCTGGAGGATGATAAATGAGTCTTATTTGGGTGGGGTGTGAGTGAGTTGGCATGATTTTAACAATCACACACTGGAAGTTCAAGAAGGTTACATTCTAGGTTCATTCTGTGAATGACAGTGTTTTATCCTCATGGTCCAGACCGATGGAACAGTGCTGCGAAGGAAGTTGATCACTTAATAACTATAAGGTAAGCAAGATCTCAGGGAGAAGCAGTAGATTAAGATGTAGCGTTTCTATAGCATCAGCTATCTCGGTGTGGTAGGCACTTGCTGATCTGCAGTTGGAAAGGTGATGGTGAAGACTAAACATCTCAGCTTTGGAAATGGATGCAATGGTCAGTTGCAGTTTGATGAAGATGAGGTTACTCAGTGACGTAACAATAGCCCCGACAGTGCAGGGGAGGCACGAGCTCCAGGAGGCCCCTCAGCAGCATACAGTCATGCACCGTGCACTGGCTGGCACTGAGCAAGCCAGAGGGGCCCCTGGCCTTAGAGCTCCAGACTGAGTGGAGGGGGGGCCCTTCATGTACCTTGCAGGGGGTCCCCTCAAGTATTGATATGCCACTGAGGTTACTGATGTGAGAAAACCCCTTCAAGAGAGATTGTGATGTCAGTCTGACACTGAAATGACTGTTATGGGTGAGAAGGCGGCTCCCACTTGGCATTCAAGACCAGAGATTATGCTATTCTACAACATTTATGTACGTTTTATTCACAGCTTAAATTGCCAATGCAGTACGAAGGACCTTGTTTTAAAATACTTTTCCCCTTTTTGTAACTTCATTCACTAGAGTTTCCATGGATGACCCACACCAGAGAGCATACTTAAACAGACAAAAATGGCACTTAAAGTTTCAAATATCTAGCCAGCATGGTAATATGATGCAACCAATTGAAGCCAGCAGAACATTCTACAATAAAAATATTCAAAAAGTAAGTATTCTATTGGATCCTTTACCCCTACCCTTCTTCTTGTGTCCTTCACCATGCGCTGTACCCCAGAGTCAAGATGTACATGGGAGATACAGGTGTGGCTATTGTCACTTAGCAAGGCACACTTTTTAGATACAATGGTTCAAACTGAAAGCCTAAAACAATTTCAAAATGCAAAGGCACTTGTTTAAATGCATCTTGTTAAACATCAATGAGCGGTGTCTCTCACAGGCAGGCAAAATCAGGGATGGTAGGGAAAGATATGAATACTTCCTTTCAATTGACATCAAACATTCCTGTGCTAGGTGTACTGGTCTGATACAGATCTCCTACTAAATATTCGTCATAAGTTTTGATTTAATACTTTTTATGGGATGATAAAAAAACATAAACGCTTGTTCCCTCCGTGTATACCATCTGTTGAAAGTCGTTCTGACGTCTTCGTACAACAAAAGGGAACAGCAAGGAATAAAATGAATTTTTATTGCGCGATGACTTACATTTGTGTGTAATTTATACTGCAGTTGGCAAAGAAAGGAGCTTACCCACACAAAAGATATCTTGCCTACACATGTACTTATGATTAACACAGAATCGTAAAGAAAAATAACTTGAATTTAATGAGCCACTAGTTACCACAAAGCCAAAATGTTTCAGGTCAGGACCAGAGACATTGTGGATACAGTATGTGGTTAACATTTCTCATTATTTTTCCAGGTTTTTTTGCTCTTAAACTTTGCCCTCCATTTATTCTCATGTGGTGGTTATTAAGGCTGTGTAATAGTATGCTAGTCACTCTATTGCTCACTAAAATATGTCTTGCTAGCAGCGGAGACTAATACTCTTGTACAAATATTCTCCAAACCCACTCCTGCTCTCAAGGCCGCACTGGAAAACAAAATCAGCCTGGACAAAATTTTGAAACCAGTTCCATATCGCAGGAGACTGTCACTAGAATGGGGCAACAACGGCGTGGTTGAGTCATGGCAGGCAATACCTCTCTGAAAGCTGCCGCGAAACCTGCAACCCAATGGGAAATGTCAGAGAGGCTGGAACGAGAATCCAGCCCTGCAAGTCCCCAGCGACGCACGCAGCTTAGTGCTTAGTTTGTAAATAAAAACATGCGGGTGCTCAAAGCTCTCCCATGAAACACGCGGCTGCTGCAATTAAATGTGCGAACACGGAATACTGAGGCAGTGTAATCCTGAAGCCACCTCGGCCCTCTTTAATCCGTTTACTGCTACTCCCTGTCACTCTTGCAGCTTTCTGCTTTTTCACTTTGTGACTCTTTTTCGATTTTCTCTTCCTCCGTCTTTCCCATCTGTGTCTTTTCCTCGCAGTAAATGCTTGAGGCAGGAAAATAAGTGCCGGCCCTCCAAAATAAGTGCCGGTGCCCGTACCTTAAAACTTCTACTAGAGAAAACTCCAATCTCTCTCCTGGCATAACATTAAGCACCAGGGTTTTCTTGACATTTTTATTGTTGCCTGAAAATTGCTGGAGGCAAGGAATGTCGCAGCAGGTGCTTTTAAAACCATAATATACCTGCAAACAGAGCACCTCCACCCGAAGTCAGCACCCGGTGCAGTGGTACCGGTCGCACCACCCTAAAGCCGGCCAGGTTTGTAGCGAAGTAAACGTTGTAACATCTTTGTATGTAGTTATATTGAATTTGGTATTCAAACGTTTTAGGACTATTTTTTGCAGAGGACAATGCAAGAAACACACATAACTGTCACGTGGCTTATGTCAGGGGCAAACGCTTCTGCTTCTCCTGGCTTTTTTGCTAGTAGCACTTTGCATGCTCACATTAGCAAATCCATACCTAAAAAGTAAATCTATAAATTATTATATGCAAAATGTGGGTGATTAAAAACAAGAAGGAACTAAACGTTTCACACGTGATATTGGGCAATTTGGCATCATTGTACACATCGAAATGAATTTAAAGAGACAATTTTCTTAAATGTTTTTAGAAAAAAGTCTATGTTTCCCGTGCATACGCAGCATTATTAACAACAAAGAATTCTGACTAATCTATAATCCTATCTGCAAAACGGCTGGATGTGCCCTGTGACCGTTCGGCCTCTCCTAGATATATGGCAACCTGCCTCTGGCATTTGTACAGACGTTTTCCCTTTATAAATTTGGACCTGGGGCTTAATTTGAGCAGGTGGTGGGCAACGTCAGTCATTTTTGGCTAACTGAACCTATTTTTTATCATGAGACTTGACCCAGTGCAAGATTAAAAAAAACAGGCAAGATAGGGAGAAAGACTGAGGAAGAAAAAGATAGGAAATGGTGACAAAGGATAAATGCAGGGATGAAGCAGAATCTGAAAGAGTGCAATCCAGAGGCGGGGAGTGTAGATGGGCTCCTGAGAAAATGTGGACAGCACACCAATTTAGGAAACATTTTGCATTTTGAGAGCCTACAAGAACTACCCAACAGAAGAGGGCAAATTCTCCAATTGGACTTTTGTAGAAATGACAAAGCACGGATGACATCATCATGAGTCCAGCTCAGCATCCAAGCAAAAGAAGCAGAGACGCGCCAGCAGAGCTCTGTGCATTGGGACCGTGCAAGCAGGCCTCACATCTGGCAGGATGATGAGCTGTAACATACAGTAGTATCCAATATACCAGCAGTGAGAGAAAAGTTACATTTCAAATATGATTCACCTTCTTCACTTGAGCCAAACTGTGACTAATCTAAAGCCAGACTATGTCTTGAGAAGCTCTAATTCATTATTTTGTCAACAGAGTCCCATGCAGACAGCTGTACAAATCATCTCTGTAATGCATCACCCAGAAACACAGCATGGTGTCACATTAGTAAAACCTAGTCACAAGCCATTTGTCAAGGCGACCTACACCAGTCTTTTCCTTTTTTCATTATTTGTGCCTTGCACACAAACTGCTGCACAGTCTAGAGCGTCACAAACATTCAAGTTTTTCTGATGACTTCTTGTGTGATGCCCCAGCTGTCTAATTAAAATTCTTGAACATCACTGCCTTCATAAAGCAATCATTCCTCCTACGGATGAACAGAAAAATTCAATTCCTGTTACCCACATTTATACCAATAGATGTTTGCTACCCTGAATACTGCACCTGAAGTGACTAATTCATTAACACAAGCTTGTGGTTATAGGTAGCATCGCGCTGTCTTGAACATAGTGTACGTAACGACTAAAGTGAAGGTTCCAGATGAATCTTTGTCAATAAGAACGCGATGTTCCAGTCTCGGATTTCCATTCACAAATCATTTTCAGTTAAGTTTGTCCAACTGGAGCAACAGAAGAGAAACAGGAATACAATCCCCAGAATGCAGTGGTGTGCTAGGCCATCTGTCCTTGCATCTGGATAAGAAGGAGAATGCAGTGCACATCTACCCTGAAGCTCTGATATTCTGTGCAGCCAGGTTTAGACAGAATCCAATGTTCATTAGGGTATCAAGTGCTAATATGTAAAGACAAAAGAATGCGTAGGGTAGAGCTCTTTTGGGCTGCCTCTTCAGTGGACCCTTGGGCTAGACAGTTAACTTGGGATATCACAAACAAGTCACTTTCATCGGGTGCACCTCGATAACTAACTGATTCAGTGTAGCTTACTGACTGTCTGAAGAATGTTGTGGTCAGTGGCAAGGAGGTTTATGTAAGAGCCCATTGACTAGGAGTAGGATGTCTGTTAAGCTTGAAGCTAAGCCTTGTCACACGTTTCTCAAAGGCTGTCGCATACAGAGGGGGGCATTTCAAGGGGAAATACTGACTTTCAAATAAATCTGAGAGGCTGCAGCAATGGAATAGAAAAAAAGGTTGCACACCATGAATATTGCCATTGGCAACAGGTAGGTTTTGAAGAGCAATAGAGAGACGGAAAGCCTTCTGGAACAGGTGACTATTGCAGGGCCATCTATGAAATGTTCCATTCAGAGAACACATCTGAGCTTTAGGTGAACAATGCCGCCACCTTTCACGTAACCACAATCATCCCCATCCTTTACACACAGATGACACAACCTGCACTTCCTTCCCTTCACATGCCTTATATCATTGCAAATATAAACAGTTTTGTTTCCTCAGCCATCTTGACATTCTTCGAATTATGAGTGTTAGCCTACTGTTTACCTACTGCAAGTCTGCACCCCACATCATCATGGAACCACTGCGCCCTGCTTTTTTACACACACTGGCCCCATTTTCTCTTTTTATACCCCAATTTACAGACTTATCTTTCAACTATATCTGCTTTGTTTCTCCTACACTTAACCACACCTCCCTTTGTCTTTGTATACCCCTGGCACCTATTTCTCTGCTGCCCCTCAAACCCATCATCTCCTGCACCTAGACCCCATTTCCTACCTGCACCTGGATCTCATTTCCTTCCCATACCTCTAGATTATAATTGCTACCTAGTATCTCCTGCATCTCAACCCTATTTACCTCTTCTGCACCCAAAATATGCCACCATATTTTGCTGACACAAGGCCCATTAAGATTTTCTGGCTAACTACCCACATCTTACAGTAAACAATGTTTTGTGATTTCAACCCCAAGAAGAGATCCTTCAGAATTCCAGACACCGGGAATATTACCCACACAATCCAGCATGTTGGCACTGTCTTCCAAAACAAAGGAAGCATGTCCTAAAAGCACAAGGCTCTCCTGTGGAGAGAGAAGGATGAAAGGTCTAGAAAGCCCTCAAAAATAGCCCTATCACCAACAAGAGCAGCAGTGAGAAAGCTGAAGGTGAAGATAAGAAGCAGCTGCAAAAAAGAACCCTGGACAAACAGGAAATGACAATGCCCAGGGAAAGAAAATGGAGTTAAGTGTATGGATTACTTAATAGAAGGGCTCATCCTCATGAACATTTGCATAATGTGGTGCCTTCATATAGAATGGCAAGGTGGAGGATAAACTATGGATTCGAAGGTGGCCCAGAGGGGTTGCCAGTGACTGAAATTAATTCAAGTACTCCATCCATCACCTTCTTGTTGTATCATGGAATGTCAGCAGGAAGGAACCTCTTTCTCACAGGATGTGAGCACTCTTACTAGGAAGCATCAAAAGGGTCTGGTAGAACTGAAGCCCCAGATCAAAGACCAAATGAGCCTTTTTGCTTGACAGATGGGAGCAATCCAAGGGTGTATCCATCAGGGTTGCCTGTCCAGAGAGACCAAGTTAGCACACAAAGCATCCCTGCAAATATTCACAAAGGAACACACATATCTGACAGCTGAATCTACAGTGGCAAGACCGGATTCAAGAATCTGCTGGGCAACCCCAAGCCCATCTCAAACCGCATCAGCAAACTAGCCTCTCACATGGTCCAGTATAAATGGAACCACCATCTCCAACATCGCTCAAAGAGCATGGGAATAGAATGAGGCATGTGAAATTGCATTATGTGCTAGGCTCCCTGATGAAATCAATTCCTTTCCCTCTGCCTCGAACCACCAGGACTCAGTATTGGTGAGAAGGGAGGAAAAAGGTTAAGCATTAGGTTTAGAGGAAAAAACAGCCTTAAGTTAGCAGGCCCTCAGGCAAAAGGCAACAGGATAAACATTTGGGACAGCCTGGAATTAGGCAGTGACAGCAAGCAACATGATGGAGGAAGGCCTGAACAAAGGCTACCTTAACCTAGCAGACTTAAAATGATCTAGAAGGCCCTCATTAAATGTCATAAGAATTCTGACGTAGAGGAACTGAGCTATACTATTTCTGTCAAGACAGTGTTTACCTCTGCAGTTGGCACAAGTAATTCTAGGACGTTAGCTGCCATGCCTTGTGCTGTCTTAAAAGAAAAATGTCTTCTGACGGAGCTTCTAAGAGGCAAGCAAGGCCAACCTTACTAGAATTATTTAAGTCACTGGCACATCAAGGACACCAACAGGGACCTTCATTAGAGTCCAAATAAGAAGGAATAGTGTCCACTGGCCACCTCAATACTGTCCTTCTCAGCATAAAAATCCTGAAGATGTACAAAGGCAGCAGGAGATGCAAGGCCAGTCCGTTCCATACCTTCTGTTCTGGCCATGGGTTGTTCTGAACATTGATTAAAAAATGGTGATGTGGATGATGTTCGAACAAGTGTCAATGCTGGAATAACAAGAAGGAGGGCTGCCAGTGCTGAGATTACACCAGTTGCGTCAACGGGTTCTACTGGTGCTGAGGAGGAGTTCACCATGAGTGACAAAACTTAAAATTCTGCAGGCACCTTGGTGTTCACAGCTGCAGCAGGAATAGCTGGAGAATGATGGGATATAGCCAGAAAAGCCAGGCATCACTTGAGCAGGGTCAGCGTTAGGAGGAGGAAAATCCAAGAATGGATCCAGCAGCACTTTGTCCGGAACCGGAAGGGAGCTGAGCACACGCACCAGGCTCATGTTATCCAAAACGAGCAACTGGTATGAAGACAATGTCATTGTTAGAGTTAAGGAATCGGTCTGCCAACCACATGCCCTTCCCCATGACCTTGAGTGACGATGAAAAGAAGAAGAAGGGTTATTTGTTCACTAATTCCTAAACTTGGTGCTGGAGGACTTCTCTGAGGATTGTGCCTTTCCACTGCACCTGTCTTGAGAACATGATCTGAAATTGAAATAATTCCATTGCTTGTTTCAGATTGAGACATAAAAGAAGTTCCCTAATGTTTCTTGAGAGCTGTAAAATACATGAAGCCACGATTGCAAGTTGAATTTAAGGCATGCACAGAATCCAAACTCTAAGAACAGATGCTATAGGGATCTGGAAAAGGATCCCTGAGGCTGACAGGGATGAGATCTATGAGAATCAGATCTTTATAGAGGTAGCCTCTCTTACGGGCAATACAAAACCATATTTTAAAATGCAGTTCCAGGGGAGAGTATCTGGATTTGTGCTGAAGGCACAGAAAAGAAGAACTGATGACAGAGTCCCTATGTGACACCATATAGAGTTCTTTGATATAACATACAGGGAGGCACTGGAGCCTGATTCGGAGCCATGGTGCTGTCTAAAGGGACAGGAGAGCGCTTTCCAATTTTCCAGTCTGGTGCCTGGGAGGAATCTGCAGGGAGATAAGAGTATCCATCAAAAATGTGTCCTAAAATGCAGATTTTGATGTCAAAGCACCAGACTCAGCATGTACTGTTTTTATCCATTATATTCCTGTCAGAATGCTGCAATACATGGAGTGTGAACTTTAATTTATCCAAAGTTTACAAGGTTCAATAAAAACTGCAGCACTTACAAATGTGATCCATCCGCCAACGGGCTTTTGCTCGGGGACTGAAGTAAGACAGACTCTTAAATACACGCCCAACGCAGTGAATTAAAGCCAGTTAGAAGACAACTCTCTGGTCAGACTATACCCAACGGCTAAGGCATTGAAACTTACTTACCTGAAGAGGTAAGTATGTAAATGGTAAATCCCTCCAACACCGAAATCATGCACCAAAGGCTTAATGCATAAGAAATCGCCACCCATCCTAAACATTGATGACACCTTTCCATGTAATTTCAATGGCCAACAGCGCACAACACAAAAACGTTCGGAGCCCGGACATTAAACATTGTTAAACAGCATTATCGATTACTCCCTGTTGTTTATTCACGCTTCAAACAATCATCATGGCTTCTCAACTTTTTAACTGGTTTATTCAATTTTGATTGTTTGATATTTTATATCAGTATATTTCTGAGCAATCTGTTGTATTCTTTTGAGATTTTACTTCCCTCTCAAGTGGAGTTTTGCCCTGCCTTTCCTTGGTGAACTACCCTCTAGCTATGCTGCCGTCAGCTGGACTTTTACTCATGGAGTAGCTGCATCAGGTTTATTCAAATGCCTTTCTTTAGATGCACCCGCCGCGCATGGAACTTACAGCAATGAAGAAATCCACTGTTACCTTCATGTGAGAACCTGTTTCCAGTGACCAGAACATCCGGGAGAGCTGTGGATACTTCTGGCCACACGCCACGGACTTAGGCCCGGTTTATCGTTGTTATGGTTGTTTATTTCTTCTTGGACGATATGCTTGACCTCTTTCTGGGCGAACAGCAGTGTGTGTTTTGCAAATAAACATAGCATCCATATTCATGATCAGAAAATGAGCGGGGTGTGTTCCCTTTTTAAATATCAACATACTGCAAGGAAACAGTAGTGCATTTGTTGCAGACGAGCTGTGGGATTGTAACGCATAAATCCAGACCATCTCTTTCCTGGACCGTTCAATGGCCTTGTTACACCAGTTCCAAGTGCAAATGCTTAGTTGTGTCTATTCCAGTGGTAGTGAAGAAATTTTACATGTAGGCTGGTCTTAATAACACCCGATAGCACTCTCCTTGAATCCACTACTGCTGTCATCACAGCCCGCATTTGCTAAGTTAGAGCCCTGGGCGTGGGCGGAGAGAAATTGGGTGCCCTTGCTGGTGGTAGTGAATTAAATGAGGCAGCAGGGGGCCCCTTTTGTGTTCACTGGTCAGTACCTGGATGAGCAGGGACTGGACCCTAAACACAAGCATCCCCGACTACCCCCAGCTCACGTAAATCACAGATAGCTTAGCTGCCTCATGCAGATGATGGTTTTGTTGATGTGTGCTAACAGAGGGTCAGAGGGTGAAGGGAGGGCAAGAAAGGGGGCTAAAGGAATGTTCCATATATAGCCCACCGTATGATGATAAAGGACTAAAACACTTTACACTGGCAAATCAGACAGAAATGAACAGGCAGGGGCAAGGACAAGGCTGCAGCAATACGAGTAGGGCACTGCTGTTGGCATAACCTTAATGCACACAGCTCCATGCGCCCATCATAAAATCAGCGTCCTGGGCAGGCGTGGCCCGTCCTTTAGGCCGGGGGGACCACGCCCACCCCACCTTTTGCCCCTCATGAAGAGTGTCTCTCAGGCTGAACAAAGGTCAGCCTGACAGACACTCTTCATGTTCAGGTCAGGCAGCCAGGAGCAGAGATGCGCCATTTGCGCAGACTCCTGGCTGCCTGAGCTGAACTTTGCTGGGCTGAGGATGTCACAGCTCCTATGGGCGTGACCTCCTCGGCTCAGCAAAGGTGCCTCGAGGCCCTCCCCTGGGTGACGAGGAAAGCATCACCCATTGACTTCGACCTGGGCGCTTCAGGTTTAAGCTCTGAAGCGCCCTGGGCGAGTGTCAATCAGTGGCACTTCGCCACAGAATGGGGTGGAGTCAGCAGTCTCACTGACCCCATCCCACTCTGTGACGAAGCTGGGACTGCTGCCTTCCCTCATTGGCTGACCTAAGGTCAGCCAGCCAATGAGGAAAGGCAGCAGTCCTGACCCTCATGGGACCTCCGAGGCTGAAGGTAAGTGTGTATGTGTGTGATCTTTTAAAATGAATGTTTGGTGTGTGGTTGCATGTTTGAATGTTATGAGTGTTCTTAATGGATGTGCATGCATGTGTGTGTGTGAAAGAGTGAGTGTGTGTGTGCTTCCCGCCCGCCCCCTCCCTCCTAAAGCTGCCGGCCGCCACTGGTCCTGGGCCCAGCTCACCCACGCTAAAGGCCGGCCTTAGCTGTCATGATGTATCATCACGTCAGTATTTACACCTTAACCTTTACAAACATGTGTCCCTCTACTCTTCCTGTGTTCCACTTAATCCCACTTACTTTCTCCTAATATATCTGTTCTCCTTTCTACTTCAGATTGGCAGATTTTTAATGAGACCATGGTCCTTGTTTTACATACTTCTTAGGGAGTTAAACATAAAACTTATCTCAGTTCTCTCTTTCAATTTGTCGCTCATCCATTTCCTCCTCTGGCTTCTTTTTCATGTTTGTCTTTCTGCATTAACATAAGAAATATCCGTATTTTGTCTCACACCCCTTTCTGATGGGAATGGCTTAAATTTCTGTGAGTTCTGTCTCTCAGATCTCTTTTAGGGAAGAGACTGTGGCGTAACAGCCTGAGCTGCCGACTTCAAAGCTGGGTGAAACTAGTTTTGGCTCAACATCCTGTGATTCTGGGCACGTGAGTTAATCTCCCCGTGCCTACAGTTCAGTGCCTTGAAACCCTCCCAGGTGATCTGCTGTGCTTTAAAAATTCTGGATTTATTTTTTCTTCATCTCTCTCTCATCTCCAACTTCCCTTTAATATGTTTGCTAGATAAACTTCTAAATAATTGAACGTTCTTCTGATGCTTATTCAATCTACCTTGATCTCCATTTGGAATCACCTGAAATTAGGTACTCCGAATGCTTTTTCCTACTCACCCTCGTCAGGATGTACACAACTCTTTAGCTTAAACTGTGACATTATGTGGTTGATACTATCAGCTGCTGTGGGCAACGCATGGCAAAGCCGCTTTGTAAATATAATACCGTTAATGGCATGTGAAACAGTTCCTTGAAATCAGGTCTAAGTTTATGGCACCTTGCCATTCCTACCTGCAGCAGATAACAGCCTTGCATGAGAGCGCGAGATCCAAGAAACACTGGCGGACTTCGAATGACAGAGCATATTTTAGAGTTTGGCCATCAATGATAAGTGCCAAGTCATTTTCTTTCCGCAGAGAAGTTCCAAGATTAGTACAATGTTGAGTTAGAGTTTCTCTTGTTGCCTGGAAAACACAAGCAAAAGTAGACAAATTATTCATGTTTTTCATGTTGCAGTTAAATATGCGCACTATGAACAAACTAAACAACGTGTCAGTCCAACACATGAATACTGTTATGCAATCTACTCAAATGTTAACTATGAACATCATCAAAATACTACTATAGTTATTAAGTATGTCCAACCGATAATTGATTGCATTCACTCACTGTAGCCACCAAGGTACAATTTAAGACCATTTCCAAAGTACCAAAAATCAAGACAGAAGTTATGTTGTTTGGCATCTGTAGAGCAAACAACTGCTACTAATGTGGCATTGAGGCTCTCTGTAGGAAGTTGGCTCTGTATATACTATTTCAAAGTAGGAAATAGTGTTCACAGAGTCCAAGGGTTCCCCTTAGAGGTAAGATAGTGGCAAAATTAGATAATTCTAATGCTCTATTTTGTGGTAGTGTGGTCAAGCAGTAGGCTTATCAGAGGGTAGTGTTAAGCACTTGTTGTACACACACAGGCAATAAATGAGGAACATGCATAGAATGACAGAATGACAGAATACCATTTATGAATATGGTACCTCGATAACCGGTGCCTCAGCACACTGATGAACGAGAACCTATTCCTCGTTCCAATTTACCCTACATCACTGAATTTAATAAGTATTCCTTTCATATGACATTGCCCTTCACCAGCACAAAAAGCATGCACTTTTTGAGTCATATTCTACAACAAACTGTCCTCCGTACCACAAATTTACACAGGGTAGCACTGGTCCTTGAGCTATTAAAGTCCTGCCTCCATTACTGCAATAGTATCCACTTGGTACTCATGTGGAAATAATAATCAAATTACACAGAGATCATAATCATGCTTTATGCCTCATCTTTATCCTTGCACATTCTTTGAGAGCAAAAAACCCTCACAATAGCTTCTGATCAAAGGAAGCTCAGACTTCCAACTGTATGTAGGAGCTGAAAAGTTCTATGTAGTTCTTGCCACTGAGTACCTCACTAGGGTGTCCATCTGGGAAGAGGACGCAGGAAGTGCATAGTCAGTCCTCTCCTGTTGCACCAGCATGGCCCCTACATCCCCTGCACTGCATGTATTTTGTTGCATGAGGGTAGAGGGCAGTGAGGCCAGAAACACAGACACCATCACACCCCCTGAAACGGCTCTAAAGGGAGGGTGAATGTATGAGCATTTGGGGCCCTCTCACTCAGCTGTACTAATGAACAGCTGTCACTGCTTCCCGTGTACCCTGGACACCCAGTCCAGTGAAGAGCTGCTGAAGATACCGCATACATCTGAATCACAAAAAAAACAAATCAATGTCTGAGAAGGAGGCGGGTTCCTTGCAGGACACCATGGGCACCATGCCAAGAAACAACTAATAGACACTTTTGCGGCCCTTCCCTCCCCCCCACCAAACCGCTTCTGCCCAAAAAATAAAAAGAAGCTTGCTGAGGCCTGGTGCCGATATCCTATGGTGTTTTTACACCACTTAATGTACAGCTGTTGCTCATAGCCTCGAAAGGCAAACTGGATGTCCACTCTTTACAGTGGTTCTAGATTGTTCTCACTGTGTCATATCAGCTTCTCACCAGGTGACCGTGTGAAGGGAGCCAATATCATGTGACACATGGTGGCACCATGTGAGTTGGCAGGTCAGATACAGGATCTGCAGGTTTTGGTCTCACGGGGTACTAGCAGGAGGTAATGGAAGTAAGGCTTGTGGTTTAAAACATGTTTAACAAATTTACTCTTGCCATTTACAGTACCTAAACTTTGTGACGAAACGTTCCCACTGTGTCTTTTTTTACTTTACCTCTTTCTGAAAGCAGTGCCATGACGTAAACTAAATATGTTTGCGGGTGTAGTTCCTGTCTGTGCTTCAATAACAGCAGAAGAGGAGGGAATACTATCCACACATTGGAAGAGGACTTGTCCCCACGTCACTGCTGCCAATGACCTCTGGCTGAAGCTAGTCAATTTCGAGCTCTAAAAGCCTGTTCTTAAAATATGAAATGTGTGCACTTTTGACTTGTTTAGTGATGTTTATATAAAAGCAAATGTAGTTTAAAAAATGCTGAGCACCTTACATGCATGCATATATATTTTTTGCATGCTTCAAGAACCGTCGTAAACAATAGCAGAACTTTTAAATCCCATAATTCATAGCAACTTCTATGAGGAAGGAGGGCAGTGGTGAGAAGCTGCCAGGGGGGCAGCGGGAAGCTGTGACCGCTGCATTGCGAGGGACAGCAGTGATTTAAGCTGTAAACCAAACAAGGAGACTCCACTGAACAAATGGTAGAGAGATGGATCTTTCATGTTGGGCTACTCAGCTCATGAGAATGGCATTGGGTGGTGGTGAGGCATTGCAGTGGGAAGCATACAGGACAAGGTAGCTCGTAGGGGGAGACAGGAGGGGGGATGGTGACTCTCCTCCACTCTAGCTCATTAAGACGATCATGCTTATTGCGTAGATGCAGAGGAAAAACATAGGTCTTTGAGGACACAGGCTTCTTGTTTGAGAAGGGCTGGTGGCCTCTACTCTCCTTATTCTATTCCTAATTCTTCTAAATGGCTCCATCATCCGTTGCCATCTTCCAGTTATTAAACACTTCTATGACAATAAAAGCACACCAAGCATACATGTGAATCAGAAACGTAACAAAGTGCTGGAAAGATGCACGACAGACACACCCTTATTACAGCTTGTCCCAGGGTTGCACAGAACAAGACTGCCATCAAGCAATAGAAGGAATCTAGTTGCAGAAGTCACTTGCCTAAAATAACTGTGTGTGATGTTCCTGTTCTGGAAGCTGGAAAAGATTTGTCCTGGTTTGCCTCAGTCAGATATAAAATGAGTTTTGATCCACTAGTTAAATTGCTGTTTGAAATTTGGAGACCTGACTTCTAATCCATGCTTACCTGCTTGATGCTCACCAAATACTGCCACGCTTCTTTTTATCTGCAAGCACCTCTGATCCATCCTCTTGCAACGTTGATAGCACTTGAAACAGCACATCTCACAATATTAAGCACTATTCTGTCCAGGATGCGCAGGCTTCATCATCTCACTGGAATCTCCAACAAAAGATTCTATTGTATCAGGAGAATCTCCAGCGTGAAGTTCTGATCACACAGCCGTATGAGTAGTCCAGCTGACGTTGGATTACAGAAACCAGAGTTTGGTCGCCATGTGAAAGAATCCAAATGGGGCGTTACGCACCCACACCCTGTGCTCTTACACAAATGTACTCTAAACATATCTACTATTAGAGGCAAATTACATAAAATGCACTCCTTTGCAGAGTTTAAGGAGATGTGGAAACTCAGAGAAGTGGTGTCAGATTTACAGCTTTGTTCATTTTTGGCAACAGTGACTAATGTCAGTTTCACTCTCCATGTCTCCCTCACAGCTGGAGCACTCATGCAGACAATATAACAGCACACTCTGCAGAACAGATGGAGTGCTCTCGGCCAGCAGTGCACAGAGAGCCAGAGAAACAGATGCATTCAGCAGAGTTCTGGGTGTGTGGCCTTAAATAAAGGATGCACTGCAAGTAAAGATATATGTAGTGCATGTCTGAACGGGGTGAGCATCACATGTGCTCCCAGCTTTCTACTACTTATAGTCTCCCTGGTTCCAAAAAGTATCAGCCGGAAGTAAAAGAAAACATTGACAAAGCCAATAGACCTGAGTTTAACATGCTAATACACACAAACACAGATATGCACAAATCAGCATTCACTATTTGAGTCATACCTTTGTGCAACATCCCTCTTTCTGGGCCTCCTATATTTGTGACTTGTTTTATAACCCAAGTATGTTTAATTAAGTGTTGCATGTACTGACGTTATCTAATTTCAAGCAGAAATTACAATGTGTCAAATTGGTGGCATAAAACCACAATCGCATTTTTAACGTTATTGCTTATGAAAAAGATCACAAGTCCAACCCCCATGATCTCATCAACCCACTAGTGATGCTAAGGTGAAAGTTAGTACTTTTGCAGCACTGGTGTGAGGAAATCCTAGAGGTGCCCCCCTGCAAGGAATGGCGAGTGGACCCTCACAATACCCATACCCTCAAGTTGACAAGCTGAGGGCCCCCCTTTCTATATGGAGGGATGAGGGGGCTCCCACACTGTAGGGATTGCAGTAGCGTCCGTTAAGCCCGTGTGTTGCAGTGCATAGGTTTTGATGTAATTTGTGATGGTGAACACTAGCAGACACACTGTGGTCATTCTAGTTCTGCAGTGCTCCTGATTTCCTGATTTGCTACGTCTCACCACCCTTGTTTTGTGAACTGTAGTCTTATTCCCAGTGGTGTAATAAAACATGAGGGCCCCCCTGCAAGAGATGCTGGAGGGGCCCCTCACATCATTAGGCCTGAGGGGCCCACCCCTCACCACAGTGGCTGCTGGGGCCTCTGTTGTGCCCATACTTCTTCCTCTTTTGCAGCTGCTCTGGCACATCCCTCAGGCCCTCTAATGACCCCACCTCACCAACACCCCGCACCACCACCTCAAGTTGTGTGGCTTAAGACTACTGCCATCTTGTTTTTCTATGGACAAACCCATCACTAGAAATGCTTTAAATTATGTTTTAGTAATATGACCCCAGAGGTAACACACGTTCCAACTACCTTCTCATCTTAATTCAGGGCAGGTAATGGAAGAGCTGAAAGGAATACTTGGAGCCCATGGTTTGAATGCAAAGAAATGACAGGATGGATGTAGCACTGCACTGATGTAGCTGAATTTTTAGTATTGTCCCTCATGTCACAATGACCATCTATATGTGACAGCGTATGCCTTGTGTTAATCAAAGCACTAATAGTTTTGCTGTAAAGCACTGTACTGAAAAGTCATATTAATATGCATTAACTGTGGGCTACGAGTTAAGCGGCATGTGGTATAGCCATGTATGTTTATGTTTAACAGATTAATTTGCTTCCATATTATAGTTTACCATATTAATTAACAGTCTGCATAAAAACGATAATAGTTTTCCTGAGAAAATATTTTAAAAGTGACATGCAAATATAGAAAGTGTAGTTGTAGCTACAGACACACGAAAGGGTTAACAGAGTCTTTTTGTTTTGAATTTTAATGTAATCTGAACAAATCTGGCAGTTTAATAACGATTAATTTATAATTTTGAATGTTAAATGTGTATTAATTGCATAAATGAAAGTGTTGTTTTAATTCACTTTGCTTAGCCTAAGTGATGCCTGCAGGACCCTGTTTCCTGAGTGTGCAGAAAATGTTTAGTAATTTTTGCCAATGTGTACTTTCCTTTCAGACATCATTCTCATGAGAATGTTAGCGTGGTAATAGATGCCTTATTATTTTAGCCATAGTGAGCTTGGAAACCCAACCTTGAGCACAATGACAATGTGCAATGTATATACATTGGGACAATGACAATGTATAAACAAATGTTTCAATTCATATGGATGAGCCAATTTGAAGCTGTTTGATATGGAGAGCCTGAGAACCTTTCTTGATGTTACAGCCTTTGTCGTATGACTGCCTTCCATTGGACATTTCTATCTGTTGTGTCACGTGGAGTGATGGATGGATGAATCATCGTGCCTTATGAACTTTAATACATTGTTTCCTAGATGGATTTGCAGCAGATCTTCTCACCTTCCCTTTAGAAGCTGAACCCCTTAGACTCTGAGAGGTATAGCCCCTTCTATCCTTTGCCCCTTTGAATTGCCTTGCTAAGACTTAAGAGATATTTTCCATTGACCCAGATAAGACTCCAGACCAAGCTTCTTAAATGCTGATGCCTTCCCTTTTCCTTTACTTGTTTTTGCACATCTTAGTTACATGTTTCCCTAGATTTCCCGTTTCCATTTATTTTGCCCTTTTGTACTTTTGTCTTTTCCCCCACGTGTTCTTGTCCCTGATATGCTAAATGGATTTGCTAATTCATAAGCTTTTCCCTTGCATAGGTTATTAGCGTTTCAGGATGTGAATCTCTAAATGTTTAATAGAATTAGACAGTGTTAGTTTCCTTCTTTTTAGATTTTTTTATAGATTTTGTATGTAGGATTAATTGTCTCTTTGAGGTTTGTCCACCAGAACTTCTTTAGGAGTTTCAGGCAACCTATCGTGATTTTGAATCTTTCTAGTCTTGTTTTGAGAATTATCTATGTCACTCTGAGACTTAATCTGTAATAAAAACCCTTGGACTTTATTTCAGCTTGGAGTATTCTTTGTGTAGCTATTGTCAAGTTAATTGTTTGTTTAAGTTTTATGACCTTTTTCTTCACACCCTTATGCTGGGCCAAAAGATTCATTGATTCTGTTTACAGCATAATCCTGCAAAGGAGAATGCTGCAGCACTTTGTTCAGCTCCTTTAAACATGAAGATGCCAATAGTACAACTTTCTTACATGTTTTCCCCCTCTGTGTGCCACCAGCTTCAGACTCTGGGAATTCTTGCATTTATTTCAGCAATGATATCCTGGCCCTCTGCTGCAGCAACAGTGAGGATTTCACTTCAGTACTCCCTCCATCAGACACTTAGATGCAGATCTTCTGTGCAGGCTGTTTAATAGAGCCTTATTTTTCTATCTTTCTGATGCCACATTCCCACAGATGGCCTCCAGATTCAACAGCCAGTCTTATTCAACCTCTTCAGGAACTGATCTCCAATAGGTTGCTCTCATATCCTGATCTCACATGGCCTCTCTTCTATCTCCCTTTCTCCTACATGTTCTTAGAAGGATGCGCGCACAGCTAGGCATCTTGCATGGGCACTTTTTCTGGTCTCCAAATTTCTTCTTTGTGAGCTGTGGATTGGTGCCCAGTCATTCCTCTAACCCCTCTCTAGTTCAGGATTCACCTTCTTACACCAAGGCTTGAAATATGGTCATTGATGCCTCCATGAGCAAGCAGGTCTCCGCCTCGACCATTTGGAGGTAGTTACTGAAATGGGGGTTTTGCTTTTTAACTTTTTACTTTGTAACTCGGCACTTTTGCACCTTAACAAATTCTCACAGCCATTGGTCAAGGAGCAAAAACAATAGCCTGCAGTCAGTGCCCGTTAAATCATCAATTTCATATTTTGG
The DNA here is from genome assembly GCF_031143425.1 of Pleurodeles waltl. Lineage (NCBI taxonomy): Eukaryota > Metazoa > Chordata > Amphibia > Caudata > Salamandridae > Pleurodeles > Pleurodeles waltl. Next base: position 1,281,559,645 of record NC_090447.1, on the reverse strand, counting down.
TACCTCTATTAGAATAACCATAGTTACGCTAAAATTCACCAGTTTATGCATGATAAAGGTGACAGAGGCGTCTTCAGAACCAACAGTTCACTTAAAATAGCTGATGGAGAACGTTGCAGACACAGATGAACTGCGATCTTGCACGTTATGTGCCTTGTTTCTTTGTTTTTTTCTTTTGTGAGATCAACACAGGTACAGAAATACAAGTACAAGCACTTGGTTTTCAAAACGTGTTGATTTTAGACAAGTGTCTCCCCATGGCTAGCATGCCATGTGTGAGGAATGCGTTTTCCTGCCTCTCTACTTCTATTCGTCCACATTCAGACTGTTTTTCTGTATGAACAAATATGTTTTGCAGTTATCCTAAGTCACATCCGGCGAATTTAAGCCTGTGAAACTTTAAATCGCAGTATCCACATCATGCTTGTTTTAAAACAGGGTTTTAAACCCAACAATTATTTACGTTTTGAACTGAACCGAGGCAGTGAAAAATACGCTCTTTCCTTGTCAGAATTCCCTCCAAGTTATGTGGAAAACGCGTGTTTCGAATCCGGCATCTGTAGCTCCAGGAAGTAAACAAATCAGATCAATCCAGTATACAGCAGACGTCATCATGTGTCTACATAACTTTAAGGGATGAGCGAGCGAGCCCCGCTCGTGCAACTACAAGTCTCACAACATACGGCAACTTCCTGCATGATGAGCTAGTACGTAGGAGTGGCAAAAGGACACCAAAGGGCTTCATCAGTGGCAAATGTTTGTAACATCAGCAGCATTTTTAGCAACGGGAAGACATCTAATAGCCCAAATGTTTCCATGGCGCGGGAATAGAATAGCTCACTCAACTTTCCATATTCCATCTATTGTTTAACCATGCAGCCAATGCTGGTATCTCGGGTAAGTGATTGAGATAGTAACAACATATAACGAAAGACAGCAGTGAGTGAAGCTCTTTTTCTATATATATACATGTGTGTGTATATATATATATATATGATGAGCCTCCAAAGGACAGTTTGTGCCACTTTTATCCTTGTTTATCATTCCTTTCTTCACATATTCACGCCACAGGTAAGCAAAGCGGCATGACACACAATAGGTATATAACCTGTTCTTCTATGTAGAGGTTCTTAGGACACTACTGTCATTTCTAAAACCAGTAAGTCACAGGTCTCCGGATTACACAATTTCATAACACTCAATTTATCAACTTTCCAAGGATGCAAGGCTGAGCTGGCCTTCCAGGAATTCGAACTTTTGACCTTCAAAACACCAAACACCCCACATACTAGCATTTATCTAACAAAGTAATTTCTCAGCTTTGGTAGATCTGTAAACATACACCAGGACTAATCGGTTTCACCCTACGGTCACAGGGGCTTCCTTCCATCCTTTGAAATAAAATTGTTATTATTCAACAATGAGGACTTCCACTAACAGAATGATTTTTGTATAGTTAGACAATTCTTTTTGGTTTATAACGTTTTTACTAAATATTTCCCACTTGTAGATACTTCATTGGTGTTCCATACAGTAAGTGATTTCTACCCTGCATCTATAACATATTGCGGTCTATCTATATGACGAACTTTGCCCTGTTCTAAAGGGTGGGACAGCACTTGCTCTACTCAGAGATGTAACATTAATCATCTGTGAGCTCTCCGCTCTCCATTGTACCTGTGGCTATTTCACAAGCATTCGCAACAAGCCATTTACAATGAGCCCCAAGTGCTGACATGTTCAGCCAGCACACTGAAAGGTGCACACAGGGGCAGCTAAATGACATCTAAGTAAATAGATCACATTTAGGGCTGCTTCTTTCTGAGCCCGAATTGAGCAATTTATCCACTTCATGTTTTCTTGTTAAAACACGCCCTGGGCAGAGCGCTGCTTTCAATTTATCACTCTCTGCTTCAAGGGGTCATGTGATAAGTGTCTACAATTCAGGAAAATAAACGTGACTTCTTTGAACGTTTGAAAGGATTACCGGCTGCTAGTGTTAGCACACTTCAGCTGAGGTAAGAGCAACGAGCAGCTAAACTAGACGAAAACCTTAAAACAACATGTTTACATTCAAAAGCACCATGCCTTTTGTCTCAACTCTGAGCTATTGGAAATGGCGTTTACTTGTGACAAGCATGACAAAGTATTGGCTTCACCTCATAAACTTGCAGAATTGAACATCATCTGTTAAGCCGACAGAACCTGTATCCTGAAGCGAAGCTCGAGAATGACCTCTGCTATGAGGAGAATCGTGTAGTGCTGGGAGCGATTACCGCCAAAACGCATACTACCTCTCCAGAGAACACTTAAGTATTATGAAATCCCACTAGCGCTATTCTGTTTTGTTAGCACGCACTGTGTTCAAGTGTAAACTAAAAAAAAGCATTGGTAAAGCTCAAAGGTCCAGCGTTAGCTGTCAGTATTTTTTTATTTTTTTTACCAGTGCTTGTCATGTTTCTTTTGGTGATGCTCCTGGGCCTATCTATCTATCTACCTATCTATCTTTATGTATAGTAGGTAGTTACACTTAGGATTATGTTTCCATAGAAAAAAGCTTTTTTTGAATTCCCAGATCTTTGGCACTGTTTGAGGAATCTTCACAAAAATTTTCCACAAAAAAGTGTTCCTGTGATTCTGATCACACACATAATGTTTCAGGGTAATCTGTCCAGCGGGGATGAGGAAAAAGTGTGGGGGGAGGTGATGAAGCAGAAAATGAAGGTTTTGATTTATTAACGCTTAAACGTAGTGTTGAAATAATCATGTGTGACTTTAACCGAACTAATAAAGATTGTACGGGGACAAAATGTGCCCTCAGAGTAGTTTGCCAACATTTATACGCGTGCTTTATATAACGTGGTGTATTAGAATTGCACTAATCCGACATAATCATGAACGTGTGCTATGATTTGCTCGCTTGAAATGTATTAGCTTAGCATTACTTTAGCGGAGGCTTTGGCCTAGTTGCCTGGTCTCACGGTTTAGAAGCTCGTATTTTTCCACTGTGCTAATAAACGTGTATTTTGCTTGAAGCTGTACTTTTCCACAGAAACCGTTCACATGCTTATCTTAAGGTTTCGTGCCAGCCTGGCATATTTCTCTTTACTCCAAGGTCGATTTGCAGGTGCGGACAATGGAGGCTCTGAAAGTGAGCTAATTGGTAGACAATGTTGCAACTTGCGTACCCATCTCCAAGGATAATGTATGCTTAAGTAAAAGCTTGAGAACTGTCGTTTTTGATTGGACAATTTGAAGCTAACCTATGAACCCTCCAATGGAGACCCTACTGGATTCGAACTGTTTCCTATAAAAATCAGGTGCACGAGAAGAAAGTAGCCATTACCAGCTCGATACCCGCCATTTTGCAGACTTCGTAGCTATTATGGCCCACTTTGCTGCAACGCCATTTTGAGAGACTTTGAGGCTTTCTCTAATCGAGAGAAAGAGACTTTAAATAATTCTGGCCCTAGAGACTTTAACTTTGATTTGATCCCTTTGCATGAAGTAATAGTTTTACCTTGCCGCCGTGAGGCAATTGCCCCGTCCACCCCTGCCCCTTTGCCCCATCCCATGCTGATCGAAACGGTACCCATGTTGACCGAAGAACGGTACCTGTGAGACGAAGACTTCCTTGTATGCTGATCGTAATTGGTAAATATGAAAGGAAATTGTAAAACTGCATTGTGTTTCTCTTAGGTAACCAACTGCTGATTTGGATAAGAGCCCTAGTTAGGAGTTTTCTAAATTAATGTTGCTAAATTGTTTTTGCATGAAGTCCCACATGCCGATGCTAATTTGAGGTTAGACGAGGATTCCATATGTTGCACGATGCAATCTGAGATCTTGTTATGCTGACTAAATGTATGCGATTAGTTCATTACAGATTATCGTATTAGTGATTTGCATTGCCATTATCGAATGCCTTGTGATTCAAATGCTACATAGATTGCACCTGTTTCGCCGCTATGGACAGCTATTAATGTTCATTTACGTTTATCATTTAGTGTTGAGACACATTTACATTGTGCTAGCTTTGTTAATATAGGGAAATAAAATTCACTAACTTTGAACAAACTGGTGTGGTTATTCCTGACTGAAAGGTCAGGGTTCGCCGAAATGTATTCTGGATTAATTGTTAAGTGTTATGTTGATCAAGGTATTGCCTATGTTCGTTATTGATTATTGATTTGACGCAATTGATTGATTAAGAGTACAGAGAGTTCCCACTTAGTCAAAAGATTCATCGGCCTAAAGAGCGTCCGAATACAGGTAAATTATCTACACGGAACGCTCTATCAGAGGATAAAAAAAAATTGCATTTTCCATGTTAATTCCCATAGGACCTTTGAATACGACAACAGCTTGAACCACTGGGTGAAATTACACCAGATTTGTCAGAAAGCTAGCTTTCGGTACACAGATTGTGCTTTCACTTATTTGGTGTATATCTGTTCAGTAGATTTTGAGAAATTAAAGGGAAAGAAATTGTATATCTCTGGCCATGGCGACTTTGCTATTAATTTGTGAATAAATCACAAAAAATCATACATTTTCATGAATGAACATGCAAAAATAAGCACTGCAGTTGGCTGACCAAAACCTGGCTAGAAAGTTGCAGTCACCAATTTATTTCATGGGGCACAGTCCCCTGGGGTGGAAATCCTCATTGAAAGTGGTAAAGGCTTCAAGGTGACCACAGGAGTGTGATAAAGGTGTGTTTTAGGGGCAAGTTATGGGTTTAAAATAATTTTGCATCACCATGTGAGGTATTTGTGAAAAATTGTGAATATTTGCAAATTATTCAGGAATAAAGGTCTGGCCAAAGGCCGTGCATGGTGGGGGTTGGAATAACATATAGTAATTAAAATTACTTAACAATTCACTGAAAAAAACAAAGATTACAGGGATGTTATAGTTAGGTTATGAACTTACTCATACAAAACCATAGAAATTCAGCAGTAATAGAGTTCTGTCAAGTAACTATAACTTGCGCCCTAAGGTAACTATAACTTGCACCTTCGACATTTTAGTAAAGACAATAGGTCTTGAGTAACATCAGACCTCAAAAGTACTAGCATTATGGAATGGGCTAGATGAGAGACTCACATTTACAAGTTCTTTCCACAGCTAAGACTTTGCAAAGAGTACCATGCAATACAACTGCATCTACAGCATGGTGTCAGTTTATAACAGCTTTCAAAGCTACATTAAATCCCTGCCAATATCTAGAAGATCACAACCTCCTGGACTCCTCGAAATCTGGATTTTAAGCTAACCACAGCACGAGACAGCTCTGATTGCAGCCACAGATGACATCTGAGTCCTCCTAGACCACGGGGAAACAGCAGCTCTCATCCTCCTGGACCTCTACACTGAGTTTGACACCTTCTCCTACCACATCCTGATCACCAGACTCCATCACATCGGGATTCAAGTAAACACTCTCGTTTGAGACCTTGTACCTCACCGGCAGAACCCAATGGATCAGTCTCCCACCGTTCACCTCAAAGCCCAAGAAGATCATCTGCGGAGTCCCCCAAGGATCGTCCCTCAGTCGGACACTCTTCAATACCAACATGACTCCCCTGGCCATCACCATCAGATCACACGAACTCAACACCATCTCCTACACCAACGGCATATAGCTCATCCTCTCACTGTCTGAAGAGTCCTCCATCACAAAAGCAAACTTCCACAGATGTAGGATGAAGGTCGGGGACTTCATGAAGGACAACTGTCTCTAAGTCAACACTGAAAAAACGGAAGTCCTCATCTTTGGGAACAACACCTTACCAGGGACTGACACATGGTGGTCTGCTGAGCTCGACACACCCGAACCCCAACAGACCGCACCAGCAATCATGGCATCATCCTGGATAGCAAACTATTCATGAAGAAACAAGTCAACACAGTCCCATCAGCCTGCTTTCACACCCTTTGTAAGTGCCAAAAGAACATCAGATGGCTCGTAGCAGACACCAGAGGGACCATCACGTATGCCCTCATCACCAGCAGACTAGACTATGGAAACACTCTTTACGTAGGAATCACAGCACGCCTCCTGAAGATACTCCAGACAATAGAGAACTCAGTGGCAAGACACAAAATTGACATTGCCAGAAGGACCCACATTACACCCTACCTCAAAAAACTACACTGGCTCCCAATTCAGAAGAGATGCCAGTTGAAGATGCTGACCCACATCTACAAGGCCCTGCACAACGAAAGACCAGCACACATCAACAAATGCCTGACCTTCGACCAACCGCCCACATACTGCTGATCAGCTTCCCTGTCACTCGCAGACACCCCATGGATCCGTTGAGCCAACAGCAGAGGATGCTTCTTCTCCCATCTGGCAGCCAAGGCTTGGAACAACATCCCCCTGCACCTCAGGCCTGCATTATCACTCCAGCAATTCAGAAGACAACTAAAGACCTGGATGTTCAAATGATTATTTCTCCATGCAGCAGCATACAGCCCCAGCACCTCAAGACCCTCCTGGATGATTTGCTGTGCTCCGCAAATGTTTGATCAATTGACTGATTGCCACACTGATTTATTTATTTGTAAAGCACCACCAATAGGTCAACGCATCTCAGAGCACTTTAGAAGCATGATGAAAATTCCATAGTATTTACAAAGCACTTGCTGCTGGCACTAGATTGGCCCTACAGCACAGCTCACTTGTTCTCTGAAAGCATTCAGGAGTTTGTGTGTGCACTTGGGAAGGATATGGGTTGGTAAAGCCTATAGGTGGTCTGCCTTAATCCTAGAAAATTCAGAAGCATAAAGCCATGACTGCACGTGGAGGACATGTTGTGAGGAAGAAACACAGGCTCACAGCCAAGCAATGATTTAAGAGCTAGAAGGCTGGAGATGTTTTGTAAAATAATGGCAGAATTATGTAATAGGATCAAAATAGTGCAGACGACCAGTAAGCACAAAAAAGTAAAGATATACAGAGCTTAACTGCATGTTCACCGCCATTTCTTTCTGTTCCATCTGATATTCTTGCCATGGAGTGCAGTGAGGAGGAAGCTGTAACATCTTTCTTATCTGGTTGGATACGGCCCCACCTGTGCGGGCTCAGTTACAGTAATCCTACCAAATCTAGAGTCAGGGGCTAGATTAGTGGCCTTTCTTTTGTGGACACAGCAGGAGCAGTTCCCGCAAAAACAGTGACTACCAGACTGTCATGCCAGAGCATCATGGTGGACTGATCATAATGTTTAAATTATTTTCTTAATACAGGTGTCCAAAACAGGTGGTCACTTTTCCAAAAGCAAAAACTATTTCTCATTAGAGATCGTTCAGAGAGCAGTGTGTTTTGAATGTCGACTCCACTGCCAGAAATGCAACACTTCTGCTGCCTATAATACACCTAGCAAGCCGAGGGCTCTGCTGCAAGAGACCTCAGTCAATATTTGATAGATTTCCCCTTACCTCCTAAATTGTATTTCTCCCAGTGCTTAGTTTGTAAAAATATAAGTTCAGTGGCTAAAAGCAGCCAGCCTGGGTTACCAAATGTTAATGCTGCCTAGTCTTGATTTCATCTCATGCCTCTTTCTTCACTTCCCTGTATTTCAAGTCTCTTTATTCATTCCAGTCATTTTTAGGTTGAGCGTAAGCATACGGCCTCTCGTATGTACTATAGTATATATTTATGTACTTCTTTGTGGGCTCTCTGCTTTTTCATTGGTTTGTTTCAGTGGCCTTCTTAAAAATTCCTGCTTGCTAGTGGTCAATCCGTCCTCTTTGTTTCACCTTTTCCTCAGTTGTACACTCCTCTGAAGCGTCGCCCTAGTACTTGTACCCTTCCACTTGTGCCACTGTAGCCTGAGCTTAGGGACTACTTTTTTTCTTAGGCTAAGAACATTTGCCCAGAGCGCTGGATGTTTTCAGTGGCTCCAGTCCCTTTCTGTAAACAGGGCTGAAAATCATGTTCTTCTCTGGTTACATCTGCTGTGCATTCAAAGACCGAGGTCAAATGTAAGAGGCTGTTTTATGAGGGCACCTGTTTCACCCCCTCACAAAGACAATCATGACCACAATATGCTTACATAGATTTCCTTACGCGCTGCTGAATCACTACCATTACAATATTTTATGTATATTCCCCCAATTTAAGATGCCCGGCGCATGTCATGCGGAGTGACATCATTACCATCATGACACAACCTTCTCTTTTCCTTTGCCATTGCTTGTTTTTTATTATGGAATTACAATATTCATCTTTTACTGTCAAGTCATTGCACTGTCATTCAGTGCGGTTATACCTGATGAGAACAAGCTTTCCGTTCCTTGTGGGCCTTTAGGATTTCCAAATAATAAGTATTAGAAATTCGGTGTCTCAATTCAAGAAACCCACCCACCTCTACACTCTTGCACACTTAAAATGCCCCGCTTGTTGCTGCCTTTAAAGGAGAGTGTTTGCTTCAGAGATTGCACCAGACATAACCTGTACTTCTCTTTTCTCGTATGGTCTACACTGGAGCCCTTTCATTGGTTACCAAATGTCTACCCCTTTCTTGCCGTCCAATGAGATGCCACCATGAGCCAGAGGCAGGGGTGAGAGTTGAAAGGGTACAAGCAAGATGGTGGTAGCCAAACTGCAACATTGACATTGATAAGCTGGCGCTTCCTTTGTTGACCTGCGAGCCTGTGCGAGGAGTGTGGGCTGTCTTGGGAAATGCTGCCCTAATGCATACTTCCAGTCTTGCCATGGTGACGCTCTTTGCGTTGGGCTGGCAGCTGCTGCACATGCTGCTGCAGGCCTGTCGTGCGATCTGCAGCCGGGGCTGGACTCGTGCGGGTGGTTACTGCACTGCTTGTGCCATATGCGCTGGGATTTCACCCACTTCAGGGGGATAGCAGCAGGGCTGTGCCTGGCAGAAGACAGGATACAAGGTGCTGCGATGCGGGAATGGACAGAAGCTGCCAGAGAAGATGCCACTTCATGAGGGGCTTTTGGTAGCGGAAGACGAGCACAGCTTCTCAGACATGGCAGGTTTGGTACTGTGGTGTATGGCTGTGAGCATACCAAGGTAAAGGGTCGTACCTAGTCACGAAACTCCACACTATTAATGTAGTGCAATTTTGTGGGAAACATTAATAGGGCTAACATTTAATCTATCAGGTTGGCAGATGTGCATCTCTGATGTTCCTTAGGGGTACACCTTCTTAAAGCACCTGTTACATCTCCATTTTGCGTCTAACCTTTTGTTGTGTTGCCCGCACAAGTATTCTAGTCTTTTGTGTATGTATAAAGCTTGTTCTCAACCAGATCTAGTTTTCTTTTATAGCATGTGTGGCACTGAAGCCTGTGACAATGCTGGTATCACACTACACGGTGTTGGTGTGCTTTGTTGGCAGAGTGTTGTTCACTTTGAGCCCATTTAGGAATTGTTTCACTATCATGTATGACAACCGCACATTACTGGTCATCGTGTTATGTGGCATATCGCTTAGCAATGTGAAGGATGATTAAGTGTGAGAGATGCACATACTTCAAACGTTAACCTGACAAGTAAGAACAACTCTCTAGGTCCTTCTATTGTGTTGGGAGTTGATCTTTTATACCTAGTATTCGATTTCCGTTACTGTCTGTGGCAGGCGGTTGTCCACTCTGTAACCTTGTGGATTCCCAAGAGGTAACGGGCCTCAATAGACTAAAAGGAAGTAAGAGATCTTTCTGGACAGTCTGTTTTACAGTCCTCCTTTATATAATTACCATTAAGAGGTGCCAAATTATACTGCAGGGTTGACCAATGTATGTGGCAAGAAAAGTCCAGATATGCATTTACAGTGCCAATAGCTCAATACCTGCAGTCTCCCTTTGCCACGGTTTTCCTATCAATCTCATCCTCCTTCTTTTCATCCTTTTTCTTTTTCTTGCTCTCAGTCTGATAATAAAAAATAAGTCCAGTCCCAAAAATTAGTGCCTATGCCAACTGTGATGTATGATTGATGCTAGTGCAAAAGGTTTGGGTGCGGTTCTGATGCAAGAGGATGGAGGTATGAGAAGAATGATTGCTTGCGCGTCCAAATCTTTGAGCGGAACAGAGAAGAATTACTCTGTAATTGAAAGAGAGTCACTGGCTATATATTGGGCATTGAATACATTTAGACAGTTTGTGTGGGGAATTGAGTTTGTGGTCTTGTCTGATCACAAACCTTGGGTAGAAGTGTTTGGTAGTAAAGGTCTTAATTGCATTTCTGCAAGAATAAGAAGATGGATTATTGGGTTACAGGATTTTAAATTTAAAGTAGAGTATTTACCAGGTGCATTGAATGTTAGTGCGGATTGTCTTTCAAGATTAGTGGAAGAAAGCAAGAAGGATGAAGAACAAAGAGATATAAATTTTCAGGAGGAATTGGTGTGTGAAGTATGTTGTGATGTGTCTGAAGTTACATGTGGAATAATAACCGAACAGGAGTGGAAAGAGGCGTTGAAAGAAGATGTTGAGTTGAGTGGAGTATATGAAGTTTTAGAAACTGGTAAAATTGAGGATCTAGGGAAAGTTTGGAGGTTGGTGAAAGATGAATTGGCGGTGGATAAAGGTATATTGTTGAGAGGAACAAGATTGATTCCACCAAAAGTATTAAGATTCAGGATAATGAATCAAGCTCATGAAGGTCATCTTGGGATTGTTAAGACTAAAGAAAATTTACGTGCAAATTTTTGGTGGCCAGGTATGGATGTAGAAGTGGAGCGGGTGGTTAGAGAGTGTATACAATGTGCACGGAGTGACAAAATTTTAAAAACTCGTAATGCACCTATGCATTGTAGGAGTTTACCATGCAAACCCTGGGATGAGGTAGCAATAGATATTGTTGGTCCTTTACCGGGAGAAAATTCTATGCCATATCTAATTGTGTTAATAGATTTGTATTCCAGATGGGTGGAAGTCAAAAATGTGCATGAAGTTTCATCTTCTAGTGTGATGATTTTCTTAGAAGATATTTTTAGGAAAGAGGGATTTCCTAAGTCATTATTGTCAGACAATGGTCCACAATTTTGTTCGACAAGTTTTGAAAATTATATGAGTAATTGTGGCATATCTCATAAGAAGTCAGCAGTTTATCATCCGGAAACTAACGGTGCAGTTGAAAGATTCAACAAGTACATAAAGGAAAGCATACAACTTGCAAAGGTGAATGCTCTAAATTGGCGTGCAGAACTTTTGAAAAGGATTACAGCCTATCGTTTCTCTCCACATTCAACTACTGGTAGATCCCCTTTTGAACTGTTTAAGAAAAGGATACCTAATACCAAGTTGTCTCCTGGATGGATGGAGTGGATAAAAAATGGATATAATTTGGTCCACACGGAGTGGAGAGATAGAGAAGAAAGGCTCATGGAAAAAAGGAAGCAAGAATTTGATACAAGGAAGAGAGTATGTAAAAATAATATAGTTGTGGGTGATGTGGTGAAGGTGAAGGCACCAGTTGGATGTCTTGAGGGGTCAAAGTTCACTAGACCTCTTCATGTGATTAAACTTTTCAAGAATGCTGTAAAAACTTCAGATGGCAGGATATGGAACATGAACAGAGTAGTTCGGCTGAAAGGGGTGGTGGAGACGAGTGTTAGTACTGAAAGGTCCAGAAGATTCAGAGACAATGATGGGTCAAGTACTCAAGGTAAGGGACGACATGGAACTGATGAATTTAATGTAATGAGGAGAAGTTGTAGAAGGAAAATAAGTCCTGGACATCTTAAAGACTATGTTCTCATTTGACAAAGGTGATGTTTATAGGGTTGGATGATAACATGTATTAAACTTATTTAGAGTATAGGTGGGGTTGATATGATGTTTAGTTTATATGTTTAGGGTATACATAGTTTCTGGCTACTCTTTCATTTGATGTCATGGTTATGCTCTGTACTAATTTGTTCATTGTATAAAAGGGAGATGTGTGATGTATGAGAACACGCGATCACCGCACGCGATCGCCGTCATTCGAGTGTGAGGATGACGGGGATGCGAGGAGACGGTTGGCAGCATTAGGATAACGATGGCTGAGGCGATATAGAATAAACTGAAGACTGTGCATATAAACCTGAATGTGATTGTGTCTATCTTACACCAACCACCTGCAACTGAAGAACTGAACCCACCATCAGTAGCACTGTTCCTCCACCCTGTGTCTGAGAGCAATTATTAGCATACTTACACGCTGCATCCACTCATCAATAGTATGAAGTCGAAACTGTTTCATTGACTCAAAAGCCTTCTACCTGGATAGTCTTTTAAAGGGGTGCTCTAAACCGTAGTTCTTGCTGGCCATGTCGGGGAATCCAAAGGTGTGCCTCTGCTTTTGTTAAGCAGGTCTTTTACTCACCGCCATTTTGATAATAGCCACTGATCGCTAATTGCGGAAGTCTTTTCCAAACAGCAGGAACTGAAAGTCAGATCTCAAAGTGAAAGTGAAACATTTGCTTTTATGTGAGATAGCTGTGACAACACCCGCCCATGTTTAGTTCTGATTGTAGTGAAGAATATTTCTACATCTTTAGGAGTAATGTGACTGCAATCCTTCTGGTATCATCAAAGTAGTATAATGTTTAAATGACCCCGAGCTGAACTAAGGTAGATGAAATTATATGAAAAAGATACTTTTATAGTGCCCTAAACCCAAAGGTATCAAGGTGATGTGCTCTGGAATTGCTAAACCCTTCCTAGGGGAGTCAAGACCTAAGATGAGAAAAGCCACATTTTTAGTTTTGTTCCGAAGGACGCAAAGGAATCCATTTTTGAAACATAGCTTGGCATGATACTCCATAATTTAGCAGCTGCAACTGAGAAGGAGCATATGCCACATTTAGCTTTTAACAATTTTGGCACAGTCATTTTTATGCTTAAGAGCCTAGTTGGCTTATACAGACGACAGGAAGACATGTTGGCCAGTGGCCCTTGCCGTGCAAAGCAAGATGGACTGTGCAGAGCACTTTAAAAATCACCCGCTTTCTGACTGGAAGCCAGTGGAGATCTCGAAGACCATCTCTCAAAGAGAGATATTTAGGGGTGTTAAGGATAAGTCGGGCAGCTGCATTTTGTACCAACTGAAGTTTATTTATAGAATAACTGTTTATATTAAGATAAATCACATTACAGTAGTCTAGTAGAGAGGTCATCAATGTGAGCGATAGCCACTGTTTTGCAAAGCTCCTCAGGAATGAAAAGGAAAATCTTCCTGAGGATCCAATAATATGGAAAAAGGGAATTGCGACACGGTTTACTTGCAAATTAAAATTCAGGGCGGTATCAAACAGAACCCCAAAGTTCTTTACTGATTCCAAGGCTATAGGAAGGGACCCACATGAGTCGGGCCACTAGAGGTCTTATCAGATAGAGTACTGGGCTCCAAAGACCATACCGTCTTATCAGCATTAAACTTAAGAAAATTATCGCTTATCTAGCTATGACACCAATCATGCAAAGTTTGAACTTTTCAGGTGTATCAGGTAGGTTATCAATGAAGGACACAATAATTTGTGTGTCATCAGCGTAAGATTCTACTTGGAATCCAAAGGATCTCACTGAAGCTACCAAAGAGGAAACATATAAATGACAAATTGTGTGGCTGAGTGAAGAGCCCTGTGGCACCCCAAATGGAAGACTTAGGGCCTTAGCTCTAAACTGACCACAGTTTACAATCTGCCACCTCCCAACAAGGAAGGAGTGAAGCAGTTCTAGTGCCTTTGGGACCAACCTTATTTGTCGTAGCCGTTTCACCATTCATGAGGGTGAGACAATATCAAAGGGTGCAGATAAGTCCAGCAGGACCAGGACAACCGTCCCTCCCTGATTCATCTGCATTCTCAGTGACAGTAATGAGTGCTGACTCTGTGCTGTGACCACTTCTGACCATTCGGTGATGGGTCCAGAAGGTCACGATTGCAAATAAATCTCACTAACTCGTTGTTCAGATGTTTCTTGAAATTTTTTGCAGTTGTGGGGAGCAGTGAGATTGGACAATAGTTCTTCAGTTCCTCGAGATCTACGTTAGATTTTTTTGGCAGTGGGATGATCACAGCTCCACCTCTTAGGGAACACTCCTAGTGACATTATGTGATGGAAATAGTTGTTTAATTGTGTTGAACAAAGGTAGAACCATGCTCTTGTTGTAGGCTGATTGTCACATCCAGACTTTTGTCAGAGTTATTTCCACAGCTTGTCAAGAACCATTTACTATTATTGTTTTGGGTTGTGGTAGCTTCTCCTATGAAATGTTTAGACATTCCACAACTGGAGTTGTCTGTGGCTGTGACGTGTGCTAGGAGCATTCTAGGATCTGGCCTTGTGTTTTATGTGTAGGTTGTGTTTGGTGGTTAATGGGTGTGGGCATAGGTTTTGTTAGAACAATGTGATTAGTTCGGTGTTTCAAATCTATGAAGTCCCAGGTGATAATGGAACAATCTATTCGTGCTTGTCCTCGACCACCCTATTTTCTTGTAATTAGGATGGCGAGCTGTTGCTGTGGTTAGCCCGGTTTAAATGACTCTTTAGAAACAAAGAAAATCTAGCCCAGGGCAAAAGCACAGGTCAGACGAACATAGAATTAAAGTATTTAGCTTTAAGTTAAAAGAGTTAAGATAGTCGCTTAATATTTGTTTGCTAAAGTGCTTGTATTCCATGGTGCTATTTAAACCTCAAAATCCCAAGCATTCTTGACTAGCAGTTTGAGCTTGGCTGATAAAGTCCTGACATACATATCGGGGATATTGCTGCCCTGAGTTTTCATGCAGTTCCCTGAAACCTCCTTTTGTCATGTGCCTGTGTTCCTTCATGCATGATCATTCTTCATGTGTGGTACTTTCTTATTGTCTATGTCTCCCCAACATCTTTCTTGTGGAATGAAGTGATGTAACATGGTTCATTTTGGTGTGGTCATTTACTATGATGTGTTGTGTTGTAATTTGTTATATTGTAGTGTACTGTAGTTGTAAGGTGTAGACTTGATTGTGTGCTATGCAATACTGTTGAATGCCATGGTAAAGTGTTGCAAGCTGTGATATGGTGTTGTGTGGCATAGAATGGTATGATTTAAATGTCATGAAATTACGTGATGAATCATTAGGTGTTATAGATGGAGAAATATTTCTCCCTGTTGGTCTGGTGATGTGCTCAGTTAATGTTGTGATAGGGTGTTGGACGCTGTGGTGTGAGCACGAACACAGTGTTCGAGGGGTGGTATGATGTGGTTTTAGATTCTGTAGTGGGAACAGAAATGTTGTGGTGAGGACGAATGGCAGAATACCACAACCTCCCCTAACGTGACCCTTAGGCTGCTGGTATGATTACCATTAAAACTAGAAGGACCCCTAGGGTATACTATTCCAGGATACAGGAAGTTATTAACTTCACAAGTAAATCTCTGAGGGGGATTCTTGGTGTGCATTAGGGCCACCATAGAGTTTTGATCCCTTTTGGAGGGAGCCAAGAGGCAGGCAGAGGCTAATATATCTATACTGGCCAGTGGTCCATCTTACTATGGGTCTGCGACACTAGGCCAAGTATAACCACTTCAGGACTTGGCACTCAGTGGTAGCAACGACAAGCAGTCACTGGCTTCTCAGGAAGGTTAGTGAGGGGGAACAGCAGTCTCAGACCTTGACAGACATAATATTTCCCAGTATATTTCTTAATTAGTGGCCGAGACTGAAGGGCATGGGTCAGTCAGTGCCATGGTTATACTAGGTATGCGACTGGTGCCGCAACAAATCATCAATCTCTTCCTCAGTCGAGCAGGCAATGAAGTACACTTGGGGACTTAGCACAGATGCAACTGCTGGGATGATGACAGGTGGCACTCGGGCACACTTCAGAAGTGCTGCTGTTCATATGCTGGTTTCTATGACCAGCTCCTGGATGAGAGCAAGCATGTCTGTCACACTTACTGTGCGTCTCTAGTGGATGAACCACAGCACAAACTGCATCACAGAAAATGTGTTTTACATGATCACATGCCCATGTCATAAACAATATGTAGGGATGATGACCTGTAAGAGACATCGGAGCATCATCTGATGTGGGAAGAGTGCCTCTTGATCGACTTAGCACTACCGTGACAAACAGAACAAGGACAAAGACATGGCATGAGTAATACTTGAGAAAGTTACACCCCCCCCTTTCACCAACAAGTCCCGAATACTCCTGGAAAGGGAACAGTTGTGGGTATATCCTCTAAAAACACATATACATGGGGTGAATGACTACATACCGTGGCTACAATTTAAGCATTTTTTTTTTTTTATTATTAATTTTTTATTTTTTTGAGTCATTACAATAATTTTCCCTCCTCTCCAAAAGTATGTGACTGCAAGGCTCCCCTCATCTCGCTCCTCCATGGGGTGTGAATATCCCACAGTTAGGGTAAAAGACGATTGAGTAGCCTTGTATGTGTGCTATTTTCACAAATTCACCCCCTTGCTAGTGTTCAACGCATGGTTTTAGAATGAGAATGCACATGCATGCCTTTGCAATTGTTTCCTGAGTTGTCTTAAAAGTGGCAAAACATGAGTTCATAAACCTGGCAGTCGCCAATTAGCCTTGTGTTTCAACACACTCCCCAGTTACTATACACTATTCACTATTTTCTACTTATTGGTCTGTCAATTGTAGCAGTGTCAGTATGTTTCAATTGTATAATATATGTTTTCCTGTTTCTTTAGGATAGCTATATTGAAAGAGACCAAAACCATTTTGGCGTAACCAGCTATTAGAAACTGGTATTTTATGTATGCATGTGCGCTGTGAGGGTATATGAGTATATAGACAGGGATTTATATGGGATAAGCAGGGTTCCGGTTCTATGGAAAACCCCAGGCCCTGGAGGGAACCTTTTCAGTGCTGAAACATGCCAACCCATGCAGACAGGAGTTGCATAATCAAGCCTCATGTGTCCTATTGTTTATTTCAGCTATCCCATGACTACCCCCTCAATAAAAGCATAATTTCTTTTTAGACAGGTTTACAGGATTTTTATATTTTTATCCAGATCCCCCACTCCCTGGGTCTTCCCTGAACATTCCCTCACCCTATGACAAGGGCCTGCCCACCACTATAGAATTCTCTGGAGAGTGCGGGATGGCGGATGATGAGGCATGCCACTCAGGGGGTGAACAAGGCTTTCCTATTCTTAGATAAATATCCCTCGGGTCCTATTCACAGTACCTGGGACATAGAAATAATCCTGAACAGAGTAATTACTCATCAATGAGGGTGACCTGCTCCCATAATTGATTGCGGATAGCGGGGGCACGTTTTTTTTTTTGTGTGCGGATGAACCACAGCACCAGGGTTAATTACCTCTGTCCACACCAGCATTCAACTCTTCCTGCAGAATCATCACACTTCTTCCGGTTCACTCAGGCAGGGCTGATCCGGTGATTCCAGGATAAGACAGGATAAGACTTCCTCCGGCAGTATGTCACAATATCAACAACAAATACATCTTGCTACTAAAATATCATTACGAAAAAATTGAGGGCCAAAAATGTTGAGAAGGTAAGTGCGCATAGGTAAGTTTCAAATTACTCAAATTACTAAATCAAGATGTTCTTAACTCAACATCTTTGAGCCTTGATGGTATATATTGTCACTATATATATTTATTGAGTTAATCAAAGTAAACCTATACTTTGATATTTTTGCAACAATATTCTGCAGTCGATACTACAGTGGACTACCATTTATCCTTCAGGTAATGGCCTCTCACTTCTGAGAAGCTGGCTGTCAGGCAGATAGCAGCTCTGGTTTTGCAGGAGTCCCCTGGATACTCAGTGAAGCGACCCCTGCTTGGTCAGATAGAGCTTGGAATTGGAACAATATGTGAGTCAATCAGCCCCCAATCTTAAACAGTGATGGCAGAGGGGATGTGGATTCTCTGTCTTTCCTTTCAGAACTAGTTTGGGTTGGTTCTCTTTAAATGTGCTCCTGTGAGACTGTCTTTCAACCCCAGCATTTGTCTTGAGGGATGCTATTCACAGCAGGGTCACATACAGGATGGAGAACCCACAACAAAGGCACACAGAAATGTGAGCAGTCTCCCACTGATTATCAACAGCCACATCTGACAGTGATCAGGAAGAGATCTAATATTCTTAACACTCTAACAATAGGATCTGTGTTCCATTCTTCACCCCTACCATCACCAATTGGTACTTCCAGGAACACTATTCAGCAGTCCTCTGATTCAGAAAGGACCTAATCTAATTTCTAAGGGAATGCATGGCTCCTCTCTCCCCACTTCAGAGTCTGTGTTCCCTACCTCCAGTCTCAGGAATGTCAGCAATACACTTTCCCTGTCTGGGAAAGCAATCTCACTTCTATTATGAACACAAGACAACCACTTCCAGAACCAAGTTCCTAAACAGCATGACCCGGTTATCAGACTGCATGAGAACAAACTGCCTGAAGCTCATCTCTGTTAAAATGGAGGTGCTGATCTATGGAAACAAGACTTCCCCATGGGACTTAACCTGGTGGCAGTGGGAGGTAGGACCAAAACCAACTCCCACCGACCACACAATAAACCGAAGGATAATCCTAGGTGACAAACTCTGAGTGACGACGCAAGTCAATGCATTAAGCACCTCCTGCTTCCACATCCTACGCAAGATCTTCAAGCGGCTGCTACAGAACATGATATGGACCGACACCCAATTACTCATCACAAGCAAGCCCAACTATGGCAATACACATTACTTCGGAATCATCAAACAACTCTTACAAAGACATCAAACCATCCATAATGCTGCCACTAGAATCATACTGGACCTCCCACGCTGCACCCACAACACTTCCGACCTCAAAGAGCTCCACTGGTTCCCCATTCACAAACACACTCAATTCAAACTCCTCACTCACAAAACCCTACACAACATAGGACTGACAGTTATCTGCATGTTATACAGTTACTGCCTTAACATATCATACAGCATCAAACTTTCTCCAGCCAGCCAGACACTTATGCTCTACCTCACTCTCGATCACACACAACCCTGCATCCACAAAAACAGAGGAGTTTGCTCATTCTCCTACAGCACATCCAAAACATGGAAGAACCTCCTCCAGTACTACTTTAGAGCCTTTCTCTCACTTTTTGAGTTCCCCAAGAAACTGAAGACCTGGCTCTTCGAATAACTCCAGTCATCTGCTCAAGCACCTGGATACTTTCATGGGTGATTAGTCACACTCTACAAATTGACATAACATAACAAGAGAACATGTCAGGGGCATGCAAAATGGATCCCACAGGCATGTCTAAATATGGTTCCCTCATAAACTCATGCACTATATAATGTGCCTCTCATACACATGTACATTCATCCAGGCACTCAGCACTAGAACGTTGGGTTGATTGATAGCCGCAGAAATTTATATGAGTGGGGAAGTATTTTCTCAATCTCATGACACAGGTGAAGATACCTGGTCACACTAGGATCCCTTAAAAAACACAGTATGCTGCCACCACCTCACTGCATGTGTGGATCTGTGACAGGGTCAGTGTTTACTACTGAGGGCATACTTGGTGTGCCCCTGTACATCCAGAATAGGTCCTTGACCACTAACATGTCAAAAGCAGGTCTTGGCCTTCATGCACATGTTAGGTTAGAGTAAGACTGGGGTAAAAAAAAAAAAAAGAGAAACTGGGATTCTAGATACTCGCAATTGCACACACAGGGTAAGGCATTTGATTGTACATCATGCAGGTGACATTCCCATCTCAACATTATATAGCCAACAGTCTGCATGAACACTAGAGGTAACTGATTTTGTAAAACCAGGGAGATTCTGAGACTCCATCAACCATCTTATTGAAAGGTTCTTTCACTTTCCAAAGGAAGTTTCCAGAAAAAAAGTTTGAATGAAAATATTTTTGGGTTATGTCCAATATATAAAAAAGTATGTGGATACTCATCCTTTTCCCTGTGAAAAGTGGATAGGGTGTTTGAAAGCAAAGTGAATTGCTTCACCTTTGCTTTTGGATGGAATAGTTGCAATAAGAAAACAGTTCTCCCACACACCACCCTTAATGCCAGTGAATGTTATGGATTCATGAGGGTAAAAGCCAACAAACAAAACATATTTGATTGTTACACTGCATTAAGTTTCAGTATTGGAGAGCCCACTGACAAAAGAGCATAAAAGTAACACCCAACTGGAGTATTATAAAGAGAGCAATAGTCTCTTACTGGATTCCTTAATGAACACATTTCTATAAAAACAGTATCAATAAGGCTCCGCCCAGAATCCATAAATGGACAGGTAAAAGAAATATATCATGGTGTAGTGTACATCAGAGTGTGCTAATGCCTTGTTGGAGAGTCCTACACTACTGTGCCATTTAGTCTTGCGATGGTGTATGATACATCCCTTCTCAATTAGATGGAGAATACTGATGTTCTCCTGAGGAAGACCACACACTAATAAGGAGCCAAATGTCTAATCTTAAGAACTCAGATCAAGGATGACACACTGGTCTTTGTCGCCTGAGATCAAATATCCCTACAGTCCAATACAGAAGCAGAAGTTACATGTAGTCTTCACTTGTCTTGTTACATGAGTCTTCACATGACAACCACTACAGTCAATTGACTTTCCAGCACTTCTGTCACTGTAAGCTCACTTAGAGTAACAGAGATGCAGAGCAAGAGGTTAACAAAAATGTCTCCTAGTTCGTCCCACTCAATCCGAGTGTCATGGTGCTTGTCGTGCTTAGAATAGGAAAGGAGGTTACAGCTCAATTAATGTAAAAGGATAACTGCTATGTAGGTTGTGTCTCATGTTGGCCAATGCAGCACTCAGAAGACCGTGAAAATTAATCATTTGGAGCAATTTATGAAGTGGCTTTGACTTAATAAAAGTGAAATGAAGCATTCAGGACAAACTGCACAAGAGGTCATAATACCCAAGGACAGTGCTTCATTTGTAAATAAAAACATGCCGGTGCCCAAAGCCCTCCTCTTAAGCACACGGCTGCTGCAATTAAATGTGGGAACACGGAATACTGAGGCGGTGTAATCCTGAAGCCATCTCGGGCCTCTTCAATCCCTTTGAAGCCACTCTCTGCCCCTTCAGCTCACTCTTGCAGCTTTCTACTTTCTCCCTTTGTGATGCTTTTTCATTTTTCCCTTCTTCCATCTTTCCTGTATGTGTTTTTTGCACAGATCAAATGCTTGAGACAGAAGAATAAGCCCTGTCCCTCAAAAATAAGTGCTGGAGCTCAGCACCGGAAACAACAAGCACAAATTAAGCACTGCCCAAGGACTTGCCATGCCCTGAAGGGAAAGTGAATAGTGACACACTGGGAGTCCTACTTTCCAATGATAATCCCAGATTCACCCCTGTTTCCAGAAATTTTCCAATTAATGCCATTTGTTCAGCTGGAACTCAAGATTGTGAAGTAAGAATGTAAAGTACAAATTACTTACCTTTGGTAACAATATATCTGGTAGAGACATATTCTAGTAGCAGATTCCTTACCTTAGAGTTTTCCCCCAGGCGTCAGACTGGATGGATCTGGAGATATTTTTCTTCAAGCAACATCGCCCTTGCGCGTCGGTAGGTGGCATCAGTCAACTCTGCGGGCGTCCTTGGCGTTGTAGTCGCCGTGATGACATTGGGAGTAGTATGCAGACGTCGCCTCAGCGCAGTGATGTCAGTTTCTTTTCACAACTTTCCACACCAAAGCGCAGAGCCACGAAGAACACTGAGGTTGGTGCACCAGAGCTAAGGCCCTGAATGGGGAAGCCCTGTCCCTAGAAATCAGTTTGCAAGCTGGGAGGATGGGTAGGTCAGTAAGTAATCTGCAACTAGAATATGCCTCTTTCATGTATATCGTTACCAAAGGTAAGTAACTTGTACATCTGATGAACAAGTTACTTACCTTCGGTAACGAGGTATCTGGTAGAGACTCTATCTAGCTGCAGATTCCGTACCTTAGAATTCCCTGGCGTCAGCTTCGAATCTGGAGTTTTTTCTGAGCAGTACCCTGCGCGCATGCCGTCGGGCTGCGTCGTTCGGATCCGCGTGCGTCGGCAGCGTCGTTGGAGCCGTCTATGACATCACGGTTGTCTATATAGATGCCATCTCGGCGCGCGTATGTCAGTTCTTTTCCACAACTTCCCACGCCAGAAGCGCAGAGTCATGGAAGAACCAACCAATATGCATTCTACCTCTTTCACTGTGTGGAGTAAAAATACTTTCATGCCTATAAGAAAGTCAAAAATTGCCAAGATCAAAAATATACATATGTACACATAAATACATATATATACATATCTACATGAGAAAAATTTCCCCAGAGCGGGGAGGCTTGGGCGGGTGTAAGGAATCTGCAGCTAGATAAAGTCTCTACCAGATACCTCGTTACCGAAGGCAAGTAACTTGTTCATCTGATAGAGACTTCTAGCTGCAGCCCCCTTACCTTAGAATAGATACCCAAGCTATAACCCATGGCGGTGGGTCTGAAGGAGAATTTTTTTTTTTTTAATACTAGGAAGTCCTGCAAGACAGAACGGGCAAAATGCCCCTCTCTTCTCACCTGGCTATCCAGGCAGTAGTGTTTCGCAAACGTGTTCAAAGAAGCCCACGTTGCAGCCTGACTGATATCCACCACTGGTACGCCACGTGCTAAAGCAGTGGTAGCAGCTTTCCCCCTAGTAGAATGAGCTCTCAAGCCCTCGGGAGGCTGCTTCTTTGCCAAAGCGTAGCATATTTTTATACAGAGAATGACCCAGCGCGAAATGGATCGTTTCTGCACTGCCCGACCCTTCTTCGCACCAACGTACCCCACAAAGAGTTGGTCATCCACCCGGAACTCTTTAGTGCGGTCAAGGTAGAACGATAATGCTCTTTTTGGGTCCAGTCAATGGAGACGCTCCTCTTCCTTAGAGGGATGCAGTGGTGCAAAGAAGGTGGGCAGGGTGATATTTTGACCCAGATGGAAAGGGGTCACCACCTTGGGGAGGAAAGAGGCACGAGTTCTGAGAACTACTTTTTCAGGAAAGATTGTGAGATACAGCGGTTTTGATGACAAAGCCTGTAGCTCACTAACTCTTCTGGCAGATGTAATTGCCACCAAAAAGGCTGTCTTAATAGTGAGCAGCCGAAGAGGACAATTATGCAAGGGCTCAAAGGGAGCACACATAAGGAAGGTAAGAACCAAATTAAGATCCCACTGGGGCATAACGAAAGGCACAGGCGGGAATAGATGTACAAGCCCTTTCAAAAACCTCTGTATTATAGGTGATTTAAACAGAGATGGTTGATCGGGCAACTGAAGAAAAGCTGATAAGGCTGCAAGATAGCCCTTGAGAGTCCCCAAGGAGGAACAATGCTGGGCGAGAGACAAAATAAACAAAAGGATGTTAGACAGAGAAGAAGAAAGAGGATCAATAGAACTCTCTGAACAATATGAAACAAAACGTTTCCAACGGCAGGCGTAGATCGACATAGTAGAGGGATGCCTGGCTGCCAGAATGACATCACAGACCTCGGGAGGGAGGTCATAAACCATCAACTGTCGCTGCTCAATCTCCACGCATGAAGGCGCAGAGTTGACAGGTTCGGGTGGAGAACCTTCCCCTGCTGCTGCGACAGAAGATCCTCCCGAAGAGGCAGCCTGATTGGAGGACCGATGCTCATTTTGAGAAGCTCTGGATACCAAACTCTCCGTGCCCAATCCGGAGCCACTAGGATTACTTGGGTCCGGTCATTCCTGATTTTCTTGAGAACTCTGGGCAGAAGTGGTATAGGCGGAAAGGCGCACAGGAGGCCTGAACTCCACTTGCGACGAAACCGTCGCCTACCGATAGCCCCCTTGGAAACTCCAACGTGCAAAACTGCTGACATTGCGCATTCTCTGTGGAGACGAACAGATCTAACCAAGGCTCTCCCCACTGCTGAAAGAGTCCTTGCGCCACCTCCGGATGGAGACACCATTCGTGATCCTCTAAGCATTTTCGGCTGAGTTCGTCTGCTCTGGCGTTCAAAGAACCTGCCAGGTGTTGAACTACCAGGGTCATGCCCTGCTGTTCCAGTCATGTCCAGAGATGTAAAGCCTCTTGACAGAGGGTCCATGACCCCACACCGCCCTGCTTGTTGCAGTACCACATTGCGGTAGTGTTGTCCATGAACACCTGCACCACCTTCCCTTTCACAACAGGAAGAAATGCTTTTAATGATAGCCGGATCGCCCGAAGCTCCAACAAGTTGATGTGGAGCCCGGATTCCGCCGGAGACCAGTGACCTCTGATCTCCACCTCCCCGAGATGGCCGCCCCATCCCAGAAGTGACGCATCTGTCACTACCGTTAGATCTGGTTGGGGAAGGGAGAGGGGTCTGCCCTTGACCCACTCGCAGTTCACTAACCACCACTGCAGATCTTTCGCAGTCCTCTCCGAGATCTGAACCTCGTCGGTAAGATTTCCCTGATGCTGTGCCCATTGGAACTTCATGCCCCACTGCAGAGCCCTCATGCGCCATCTAGCATGCATGACCAACAGGATGCAGGAAGCCAGGAGTCCCAGCAGCCTCAGAGTCTGTCTCACCGAGATCCAGGATAGAGGCCGAAACATCGGAATCATAACCTGAATATCCTGAACCCGCTGATCGGGAGGATAAGCCTGATACTGCACTGTGTCCAGAACAGCTCCGATGAGAGCTTCTGAGAGGGAGTCAGGTGTGACTTCAGCACATTTATAGTGAACCCCAGCGAATGCAAGAGGTCTGCCGTTGTCTGGAGGTGGTTGACAAGAGCCTGGGGCGTAGGAGTCTTCAGCAGCCAATCGTCTAGGTAGGGGAAGACTGAAATCCCTGACCTGCGCAAATGAGCTGCCACCACCGCCATCACCTTTGTGAACACCCGAGGGGCACTGGTGAGACCGAAAGGAAGCAAGGTAAACTGAAAGTGCTCGTGGCCCACCTTGAACCGCAGGTAACGCCTGTGGCTTGGCAGGATAGGATATGGAAATATGCATCCTGCAAATCCAATGCTACCATCCAGTCTCCTTGGTCTATGGCAGACAAAACCTGAGCAAGAGTGAGCATCTTGAATTTCTCCTTCTTGAGGAAGAGATTGACGTCCCCTGAATCCAAGATAGAGCAAATTCTTTTTGGGAATTAGAAAGTAGCGGGAATAACAACCACTGCCTACTTCTAATATCAGGACTCTTTCTATGGCTCCCTTGGCCAAGAGAGCTGTAACTTCCTCACGGAGCAAAACTAGATGGTCCTCCATCAGCCATTACTTTGTTGGAGGGATAGAAGGAGGGAAAGACTGGAAGGGAAGGAAGTAGCCCTTCCGTATGATCTGCAGGACCCACTTGTCCGTGGTGATGGAAAGCCAGTGAGGGAGATAAAAACGAATCCTCCCTCCAACTGGACGGACATGATCCCGCAGAATCACACTAGGAGGGCTTGGGCGCAGTGGAGGGGGGCTCTGTGGCGGCCGACCCCTGGCCAGACCCTCTGGGTCTGATGGTACCACAACCACGTCCTCTTCCGGGATGCTGTGAAGCCTGAGGACGGTGGCTAAACTGTGGCTGGCGTGGTACCACGCCCCTTTCCGAAGCCTCGAAAGGGGCAAAAGACAGACTGCTGCCGTGCCGGTGCTGAAAAGCCCAAGGATCTGGCCGTTGCTCGAGAATCCTTGAACCTCTCAAGTGCGGAGTCTGCCTTTTCACCAAAAAGGTGAGAGCCATCAAAGGGCATGTCCATCAAGATGGACTGGACACCCCCTGAAAAACCAGTAGAACGTAGCCAGGTGTGGCGACGTAGGGCCACTGACAATGAAATCGCTCTGCCCAGCGAGTCGGTCGTGTCCAAACCACACCGGTTCATAAATTTGAATGCATCTCTCCCATCCTTTACAGCCTGGGTGAGAGTGTCCCGTACGCCCTCCGGGACCTGGGGCAGCACTTGCACCACCGTATCCCATAAAGTATGGGAATAACGGCCCAATAGGCAAGAGGCGTTTACGGACCTCAATGCCAGGCTGGTGGAAGAAAACATCTTCTTCCCTAGCTGATCCAGCCTCTTGGATTCCCTATCCGGGGGAGCGGAAGGGAAGGCACCACGGGAAGTAGAGGCTTGGACAACCAAGCTCTCAGGAGTGGGGTGTTGGGTCAGGAAACTTGGGTTGGTGGGAGCGGGTCTATGGCGGCAGCCGACCGTCCTATTCACAGGAGCCCCTGTGCTGGGTTTGGACCACGTACCCAGAAAGACGTCTGTCAGAACCTCATTGAAGGGCAACAACGGCTCCGATGTTGACACCCCCGGCTGGAGCACTTCTGTCAAGATATTCGTCCTGACTGGCACCGTAGGCAAATCTAGGTCCAAGACCTCAGCTGCCCTACGCACCACCATAGCGAAAGAAGCCCCCTCCTCCGTAGCCACATTAGGAGGAGAGAGCATACCAGTATTTGGAGACGTGTCCAGTCCACTGGCTTCCCCTAGATCCTTATACCAGTCCTGTTGCAATCCAGATTCCAAAGGGTCCTCAGACCACTCCTATTCCTCTCCTGCGTCTGGCCGTTCTAGATAATACTCAGACAATGATCTGGGCCGAATTGGCTCCGTCGAAGTCGACGTCGTACGATGTCGCTCCGGCTCCGGATAAACCGGAATAAGGATGGGGCTGCCACCGGTGGGTACCGGTGGCGGATTCAACGACGTCGGACCCGGCGCCGAAGGAGGTCTACTGTGAGAGACCGGCGCCGGTCCGGATCCGGTATCGGATCCTGGAGTCCCCAATGGCGCCGAGGCCGAAGCCGCCGGCGTCGAATCCGAAGGGACCCACCCGAGGGTGCAGCCCGCTCAAAAACGAGACGCATGGCCTCGTAGAATTCTTTTATCTGAGCGGGGGTCGATCCGGTCCCCGGAAAGGGGGGAAGACGCAGAGTCGACCCTGGCGACGGCTCCGCAGAACCGCGCTCGGAACGTCGACGTTCCCTAGACACCTCGTCGGCCGACGGGCGTGACGAAGACGAAGTCCGCTTGGACTTCTTCATCTTCTTGTGCCTCTTACCTTTGGAAGACCTTGAATGTGAGGAAGAGGACTTGGGGCTCCGGGAGTGGTGCCGCGACCTCCTACTACTGCGGGACTGTGACCTCCGCAGAGTTGCGCTGACCGACGACGAATGTCGGGCCACAAGAAGATTAAGGGATCTCTCGCTCAAGGCCTTCGGCACCATGGCCCGACAGTCGGAGCACGAGGTGGAATCGTGGTCCTTCTCCAGGCACCAAAGACAAACTCGGTGCGGATCCATCACTGACATGATGTGATGACACGCACCACACGGCTTGAATCCTGTCTTTCTCGAAGACATGACTCCAAACAGTCAAAAAAGCGTTGACAACCCGTCAAAGCAGGGTAGCTCTTTCCAGAACTGCGCTTAACCGGCGCGGAAGGAAAAGAACTGACATACGCGCGCCGAGACGGCGTCTATAAAGACAACCGTGACGTCACAGATGGCTCCAACGACGCTGACGACGCATGCGGAGCTGGTCGACGCACGGGGACCCGAACGACGCCGCCCGACGGCGCGCGCGCAGGGTACTGCTCAGAAAAAACTCCGGATTCGAAGCTGACGCCAGGGAATTCTAAGGTAAGGAAGCTGCAGCTAGAAGTCTCTATCAGATAGAGACTTCTAGTTATAGGTTCCTTACCTTAAAATAGATACCCAAGCAATGCCATCCTCGGAGGTGGGCTGCGAACCAAGATCATACTAGAAAGCCCTACAGGACCAAACAACCAAAGTAGCCATCTCAACGGACCTGATTGTCCAGGCAGTAATGTTTAGTAAACATGTGCAAGGATGCCCACGTAGCTGCCTGGCAGATTTCCAGGACAGGAACTCTGGTGCTAACGGAGTGTAAGCAGCAGTCGCTCTGGTGGAATGAGCGCACAAGCCCTCAGGGGGTTGTTTCTTGGTCAAAATGTAGCATATCTTGATGCAAAGAAGTACCCATCGAGAGATGGTACGTTTTTGCACCACCTTCCCTTTCTTTGCACCCACATACCCAACAAAGAGTTGATCATCCACCTGGAAATCCTTAGTGCGATTCAGATAGAACGCCAATGCTCTTTTTGGGTCCAGACCGTGGAGTCTTTCCCCCTCATGGGAAGGATGTGGAGGTGCATAAAAAGTAGGCAAGGTGATGGACTGGCCTACGTAAAAAGGTGTAACAATCTTGGGAAGGAAGGAAGCCTTAGTGCGTAACAACACTTTGTCAGGGTGCGCCGACAAGTATGGGGGCTTTGAAGAAAGAGCCTGAAGCTCACTCACTCTGAGAGCAGAAGTAATGGCAACAAGAAAAACAGTCTTGAAAGTAAGGAGCCGTAATGGACAATTGTGCATTGGCTCAAAGGGAGTACACATTAAAAAAGTAAATACAAGATTGAGGTCCCACTGAGGCATGATAAAAGGAGTTGGAGGAGACAAATGGGTGAGACCCTTAAGGAATCGACTGACAATAGGAGACTTAAAGAGTGAAGGCTGATCAGGCAACCTAAGAAAGGCAGAAATAGCTGATAAATAACCTTTAAGGGTGCCCAAAGCAGTGCCCTGCTGGGCTAAAGAAAGAATGAACAAAAGAACCTCAGAAAGAGGAGCAGAGAGGGGGTCAACAGATTTGCTGGTACACCATGCTACAAATGTATGCCAATGACAGGCATATACCGTTTTGGTGGAGGGATGCCTGGCTGCCAAGATAACATCACAGACTTCAGGTGGAAGGTCAAAAGCAGTTAACTGCTGCCGCTCAATCTCCATGCATGAAGGCAGAGATTGGCCGTCCCCTGCTGCTGCACCAGAAGATCCTCCCGAAGAGGCAGTCTGAGGGGAGGATCGATGGTCATGCTTAATAGCTCTGGATACCATACTCTCCGTGCCCAGTGCAGAGCCACCAAGATAATTTGGGTCCTGTCATTCCTGATCTTCTTGAAAACTCTGGGCAGAAGTGGTATAGGCGGAAAGGCGGAAAGAGGCCGGAGTTCCACTCGAGACGAAAAGCATCACCGAGCAAGTGCCACCTTGGAAAATCCAACGAGCAAAACAGCTGACATTGCTACTTCACTGCGGAGGCAAACAGATCTAACCAAGGCTCTCCCACTGCTGAAAGAGATCTTGCAAAGATTGATATGGAACCAAGACTCCGCCAGAGACCAGAGGCCTCTGATCTCCACTTCTCCCATGTGGCCGCCCCATCCCAGAAGTGACACATCCATCACTATGGATATATCGGGCTTGGGAAGGGAGAGGGATCTGCCGTTAACCCAATGCGGATTCGAAAGCTGCAGGTATTTTGCAGTCCCCTCCGAGATCTGGACCAAGTCGGAGAGATTTCCCTGATGCTGCACCCACTAGAACTTCAAGTCCCACTGCAGAGCCCCCATATGCCATCTGACATGTGTTACTAGCAAGATGCAGGAGGCCATAAGGCTCAGCAGCTTCAGAGTCAGTCTCACCGAAACCCAAGACAGAGGCTGAAAGATTGTAATCATAGCCTGAATATCTTGGACTTGCTTTACGGGAGGATAGGCCTGAAACTGCACTGTGTCCAGAACAGCTCCGATGCAAGGGAGAATCTGTGAGGGAGTGAGGTGTGACTTCTGCACGTTTATAGTGAACCCCAGAGCGTGCAGGAGGTTCGCTGTAGTCTGAAGGCGGGAGATTACTTTCTGGGGTGAGTTTGCCTTCAACAGCCAGTCGGAGAGGTAGGGGAAGACTGAAACTCCCAACCTGCACAGATGAGCTGCAACCACCACAATCACTTTTGTGAACACCTGAGGGGAGCTGGTAAGGAATATGGAAATAATCGTCCTGCAAGTCCAACACTACCATCCAGTCTCCTGGATTCAAGGCAGACAGGGTCTGAGCCAGGGTGAGCATTATGAATTTCTCCTTCTTGAGGAAGAGATTGAGGTCCCGAAGGTCTAGGATAGGGCGTAAGCCCCTGTCTTTTTTGGGTACCAGAAAGTAGCGGGAATAACAACCACAACCTACTCCTGGTGCAGGAACCCTCTCTATGGCTCCCTTTGACCAAGAGAGACACAACTTCCTGGCAGAGAAGTGCCAAATGATCCTCTAAAATACGGCTGACTGATGGAGACATGGCTGGTGGGGCAGATTCGAAGGTGAGGGAGTAGCCCCTTCGAACGATCTGCAAAACCCACCTGTCCGTAGTGATGGATTCCCAGTGGGGCAGTTGATGTTGAATCCTGCCGCCACCTGGACCGGAGTGAGGGGGTGGACTAGGAGGGTTTGACGGCTGCAGCAGGGGCAAGGGTGGACTGGGCAGACCTCTGGTTCCCTGTCTCCAGCCACGCAGTGGCTTAACAGCATAGGTGGTATGGTGGCTGGGATGGGGATGCAACAGGGAGCCCCTTCCGTGGCCACAAAAGGGGAGAAAGGCAGACTGTTGGGGGTGAGGGGCAGTGGAAAGGCCAAGGGACCAAACCATAGCCCAGGAGTACTTGAACCTCTCCAAATACGAGACCGCCTTGTCTCCAAAGAGACGGGAGCCATCAAAGGGCATGTTCATAAGTGTCTGTTGGACATCCCCTAAAAAAACAGACATACCCAACCAGGCCTGGTGCCTCAAGGCCACTGTCGTCGCAACCGATCTACCTAGAGAGTTGGACGTGTCCAGCCCACATCTGATTGTGAACTTTGCTGCATCTCTGCCATCGGTGCCATCTTGGGAGATGATAGCATGGGCCTCCTTTGGTAGCTGCGGCAGAACTTGTGCGACTATATCCCACAGAGAGTGGGTATAGCGGCCCAAAAGGCATGCGATGTTCGATGACCGCAGCACACGACTGGAGGAAGAAAACATCTTCTTTCCAAAATTGTTAAAGCCTTTTTGATTCTCTATCCGGGAGTGTGGGAGGGAATGTGCCCAAGGATGAGGATGCCTAGATGTCAAGGCTCTCAGGCGTGGGGTGTTGGGACAGGAATTTAGGGTCGTTTGGGGTTGGAAGATGGCGGTGTGTAATAGCCCTGTGTTGGGTCTGGACCAAGTACCCGAAAGGACATCGGTGAAGGCTTCATTGAATGGTAGAAGAGGCTCCGATGTGAAAGCCCCTGGCTGAAGCACCTCCGTCAGGGGATCAGATCTGACCTGAATAGTAGGCAGCTCAATGCCGAGGACCTCAGCCGCCCTACTGGCCACCATGGAATAAGTCGCTCCTTCCGCCATAGCCACAGTAGGAGACAGCATGCCACTGCCTGGAGAGGTATCCAGACCACTGGCCTTGCCCAGCTCCTGTGCCCAGTCCAAGTTGGGGTCATCCTGGTATTCGTAAGGGTCCAGGGACCCCTCCAATCCTTCCCCGAATTCGTACCCATAAGAAAAAGGGTCAGAATCCAAACTGGGATGAATAGGCTACATCGAAGAAGGAGGCAGCGTCGGCTGACGCCGGTCCGACTCCGAGTCGTTGAGGATGCGGATCAGGTCGACGTGGATGGTGGGCACCACCGACGCAGGGAGTGTCGACAATTGAACCAGCGCCGGGGAAGGTCTCAATGGTACGACCTGCGTGGGAGGGGATCCGGTGGCTGGAGCCAGAGCCACCGGCATGGAACCCAAAAGCCCCCGACCGAACACATTGGGCCCGAAGGCGCCGTACCGGGGTCAGCCCGCCCAAAAATGAGCTGCATGGCATCATATAACTCCATTAAATGGCCAGGAGTAGCTCCGGCATCTGGAAACTCAGGAAAACGCAGAGCGGTCCCAGAAGCAGGCTCCAAAGATATAGATATATATATATATATATATATATATATATATATATATATATATATATGTGAATATATATATATATATATTAATTAGCAGTATTTATTATTTGGTCAGCCACTGTCACTATTTCATACATTCTAAAGTGAGGTATTCATTGTTTTCCTTAAACTACTACTTCTTGGTTCCAAGGACGGTTTATGAAAACCTGAGGGAATATGAGGAACCTTTTCTACCTTCGTACAACCATACACTATAATTGGTCCAATTTATAATATATATTTCATATAATTTTCTGGTGACTAAAGAATACGTGTATTTATGTCAAATTAATTAAACTGTTTTGAATGTGTCTAGATAAAACTGATTGAACTTTTTTAGGAAATATGTTTTTGCTAACTAAATAATATATTTTAAAACTTATACAAATAAGTTTGCAATGCTCAAAGTTAAAAAATATCTACAGAGTACTGCTTGAAGACCAAGAAATTAGTTGCTCAATAACACTACAATAATGCTAGGAAATACTGATATACTAACATATTCTACTACGATCATATTTATGGGAAACATACATATATGCAGGGGCGGCTCTTCCGTGAGAGCGGAGGAGCAGCGCCCCACTTCCCTTCCCCTAGAAAAGCCCAAAAGATGAAAAATAAAGTGGTAATTAAGTTAATTCATTGCTTTGTGGCCACAGGAGTAACATCAAAGCCTTGACATGTGGCCCGCGAGTTTCAAGAAAAGGGGTCATACACCCCTTTTGTTTTGTGACACAAGGGTTCTCAGTATTGAAATTGCTAGTAAATTTAAACATAGTGTGATTGCATACTTTGTATGTTCGTAGCCTGAAACTTTGCATTGTTTAGGTTTTGCATGCAAGAGATACCTTCATAAATCTGGCCCTAAATGTTTTATGCACTATAAAAAAACTGAAGTGGCATCTAGATTGACTTGTACGCAAAGACTGCACATGAAAATTGTCCAAATGAAAGCAGACAACCACACAGGCACTAAAAACACTGGCGATTACTGACAGGAACATGTCAAGGGGAGGCTCGACTAGACCTTTGTCTGATCACTTCACCACTGAGCATTGGAATTTGATATAGGGTCCCATATGAGTCAGTAAGATATTCTCAGACCAAGCATCTCAGTAGTATCCCATTGGTTCCTTTTGAAGATCTATTGCCAAACAAGTAGCAAAGTGGTGTCCATTAAAGAGGTGCCTTGATTGATAAAGAAATGTGTTCCAGATCCTGGCTGCACAGATGGAAAAAGCCTTCTGTCTTGTTTTTTTTTCATTTTTACACTTTTTAGTCTGCATTCGGATCATTTCCTGTATGTGGGTGTGTAGAATACCACCAGACAGAGTGAGCGTGACTCCAAGATAAGCAAGGGGTGTTTCTCATTATGACTTTGTAGCTGATTTAGCTGGTTTTGAAGATAGTGCCGGCCAGTAAAGGGAGACAATAAAGTTTAATCAGGATGGGGATGATTCTGAATACTGCTGATACAGGATTTAGAAGCCTTCAGACTTGCAAGTTGACCCCTTATCATGGAATTTATAAAGCACCGTTTTGTAAAGTGGACATCACACAAATGTTTAATATTTTGGGTAAAGCAGAGAACTATGGGGCTGTGGCAACATATCATCTTGGGGCTGATGCAACTGATGAAGCTGATCAAGACTAATCCCATTCCCCTCTTATGTAAGGCGAAGCCATGCCTCTAATAGGAGCTTCTAATTGTTACTTGACTTTGCAGGACATTATCTCAATTTAAATCAAATATTGACAAGACAGTAGTAGTAATGTCTGATTAAATTAAGTGAAGCAAGTGCCCTGTCTCATCTCTTGTTCTTGCACTTGGCACTTTATAGGTATAAATCATATTGATTTCTGATCTATTACACAATAACTAAACTAAAACAACTTAAGCTATTTTGTCTTACACTTTAACTTATCTAACGTAAAGTAATTATTTTCAACAGTTTCTTTGCAATGTCTTGTATAAATGTTTTGCATTGCTTTAGAAAAAGTTCAGAAATAAACAGACTGGTTATTTGGTTGAAACAAATTATAACAAATGTACATGAGATTTTTAAAAAAAGTCTTAAAAATGCATGAAATAAAACATTATTAGCCACGTTTTAAGTAGCGTTAAAATTAAAATAAAGACTTCATTATCATACAATAAAGGGTGAAAAAAGTGAAAATCACCCCATTAAGATGGATTGGAGTGAAAATGAGGGAACTGTGAATATGGCTCACGCTGGCCCTCTGCAAAGAACACGCAAATGCGGTAGATGTTGTTCTCGAACCGGCGCAGTGGCTTAGCCATTGCTTCCCAACAGCTGCACAAACTAAGTATGGGAAACGAACAGGCATTAGGGTTTGATTTTATCCAGACGAACGCCTTTGTTATCTATCCAAAGGGATACAATTCCAACTTCCGACCAGACTCTAATTCAAAATCGCAAATGCAGTGTGCTAAGTTTGTAAGATTTAGAGACCAATTCATCATTTGGGTTTGACCTGAATATGTAACATGGGACAAGCCATTTGATAAATCATTGCCTTATTTGCTATAAAGTAATGATGTAAATACTACAAGCACGTTTGGTATTGGCAGAGACGGAAGGCAAGAATTGTGAAGACTGAATGTGCAATTCAAACACGTACTGAAAATCTTCAAACACAAGTGCAATCTAAAGTTGTGCAACCAGCAGAACAGACAAACCTGTAATTATGCACAGTTGACGTGGCTCTAAGGTGCACAATCACCAGTGCAGCCACACAATAGTTGAATTTTAAAGGTAGTAGCAGATCTAGGTATATTTAGTGCACAGTAATTGCAACGCTGAGATATAAAACAAGTAAATATAAACAAAACTATCCAATTTAGAGATAAAAACAACAAGAATATCTTGCATTTTTCATGCTTGTTGTGCTCCCCCAGATAAGTTGAATTGTATGTTGCTGTGTTCCTAGGTATCCAGAGGGCAACATTTTTTCTTAGTATGGCTTTATAGCCTTTGTAGAGGAGCCAAAGCCTCAATGGATGGGCATGTCCTTCACTCATCAGCTTTTGTATGCAATGGTTCAGGGTAACTTCCCTGCATTGAAAACCGCTTTAGTTGATCGCTTCCAGAAGAGAGAAATGTCGCTTTAAAGCATTAAGCAGTCTATTACATGGCTGCATAGGAGCATTCAAAGCAGGTGCTATCGCCAGTCACCACATCTGTACCAAGCAGGGTACAGCTACTGGTGAACTTGTCCTAGGTTGGTGAGGGAGCTTAAAATTGTGCTTTTGATGTAGATCTGGCTTTGAGTGAAATAGCCTGTTTATTGACTGATTTCATGAGGATAGAGGAGCTGTTGGGTGGTACAGGAGCTAAAAAAAACATACTGGATGTGGACAGGGGCTTTCGAAGAGAGCAGGCATGTGTTAGCAGTACTCAGGTGTTGATACTCACACTGATAGGCAGAAAGTGAATTCTCTCCCCCTTCCCCTTTTTATTTATTACCTGGGTCCAGGAGACTTGGTTAATACAACCAACTATGTGTTATGTTTTGAAGAGTCCTCACAAAAGAGCAGCCCATGGCAATAGGTATTATGTAGCCAAACAGGGAATATGTGTTTGTAGTGTCTAACCAGTACAGCAACAGAGGGACATCCCATAAGATGGTGTGTTTGAGAAACTCACTGAGTATAACGTATGAGTAATCGCATGACGGTGAGTGGAGTGCAACCACTAGTAAGTATGTAGAGCACCTGGGATTCTAGGTAATGAATTAGAACGAGAAAATGCTTTGGATGGAAATGGTTTTGGATTGTCTGTTGAGAAGTTAGTTACAAAGGAAAGAAATTGAAAGATATATTATTTGCCTAAGGGACTACAAAGGAGGGATGAGGTGGAACTCAGCGTTAAACTAAGAAGATGACAAGGAGTGATAAGGAGAGAGGATTGCAGGTTAGGGAGTGAACAGGGCAGGTGTTCTGGCCGTATGGGGCTCTAACAGGCCATAGTAAGACAACTCGATCATTAGTACCCTTTCTCTGGATGCCCAAGTAGTCTGGATTGAGAGGATTGGGTATTAGGATATGAGGGAGAAGTGCTTGTTGTTTCTCAGCGTATACATATTGCATGGCAGCAAAACCAATTCACAGGCAGCATGGTGGATGTGGACTTCATGGACATTTATCGCCTGGAAGCAATCCAACAATTCTGACTCTCATGTGGGCGAATGAAAGGGAAGGGGCTTACTGTATGCCTAATGTAGCACTACAAGAGGAATTATAAAAATAACCTGAAGCAATCACACAGGGACAAGGCAACAACATAAGCAAGTAATAATTATTTAGAAACGTGGGAACAGTAGTAGCTGGACCTAACCAAGGTTGCTTACTCAGTCTTCATTTTAGACAGCAAAGTCAGTTCACAAGCAGGACTCGATCACAATGGCATTAGGGTAGGGTATCTGGAAGTGAGAGGGTACAGAAAAGACTGAAGAGCTCAGGAGCAAATGGAGAAACTTGAGATTGTGAAAGGAGGAACATGGAGAACTGGAATAGGGTAAGGATCTGGTGGTTCACAGAGAAGTACAGGTTATTGTAAGCTGGGTTCTCCCCAACTTTGACTCTTACAGAAACATCTGCAACTTCCAACACCCTCCTTTCCTCCATGCTCTACTCCAACCCCTGCACACATCGGCGCACAGCAATTAACAAATAGGTGTTACAATTGTACAGAGAAAATTGGCCAAATCAGGGGTACAAAAAACAAAATCTCTGACAGGACTCATTTAAGAACCAGCTAGGAGCGTTGTTTCAAAATTTACGAGAATAGTTACGGAAGGAAGGGGCAGAATTTACCCTAGCCCCCTGTCTGGGAAAGCTGGTGTGGCCTGAACAAAAGTATATTTCACCTCCAAAACAATTACTAAAATATCTCCCTTGATGGAGACAGAGGATGCTGGCAGTGGGTCCCGAAGAAAAGGAGCTCCTCCAAGTATATATTGATTGAGTAGAGAGGGCATTTATACATTAACGCAATATCTAACTCACTGAGTCGACACATAGACAAGAAAGCCTTCTAATCATGAGCAAGGAACCAACCCAGAGCCACTCCAAATATATGTTGTGTATTGAAATCAATAGATCTGCCTAATCTGAAATGTGAAAATTAAGTTTCACCCTGAGGTGTGGCAGGGGAGGACAATCACTCAGGGTGGTGCAGTTACCAACATATTCTGCTATATAACATAAGTGCAGAAAAGGACTGTGAAGGGTGGTGGAAGGAAACAATTTGATATCAAAAGTAGAAGGTTTCGGCTCAGAGAAGCTTCAAGAAGGTGAAGCAGGTGAAGTTGCAGCCGCGGTGCTATGGGAGATGAAAACCAGCCACACCGGTGGGAATGTCAGTCAACCACCTGCACTTCTGCCTGTTTTTCTGCCCATAGTTGATAGAACTGTTACGCCCTGTTCAAATTGGAGCAGTGTGGAGCAGGGGAGAAGTGGGTGTGCTGAGAGTCAAATTCTGTCACGTAGAGGGAGAAGCTAACCAGCTGATCACACTTCTGCCCACATTACCGCCTATACTCTTCACTCTCAGCCCATAATACTTGCAGGAGGCTGTAGCAGAGTTACATAGCCAGGATGAAGCGGGCTATACAGCAGAGGCAGAAGTCGTGGGAGGAGCCATTGAAGGTTCTGTTGGAGGTCTGTCAGAAGTCTGCTAGAGTACTGCAAGAGAGGTGCTGAAAGACGCGGACACCTAAATACTAACTAAAGCCAAGATCAGGTAAATGCATAGGCACTAGGTGGCAGCATTAGGCTGGTATGGTTTGTACATTCAGGGACTGCGTTCGAAATCTATAATCTCTCTGGCTTTTTCTTCAGTCTGCTAGCCTGGCTTTAGAACCTCTCTGATACCATCCTTCGATGCTGGACTCTTCTTCACTTCTGGGGGACTAGTGGGTCCAAACATCACCACTTGCACCAGCCTATGAAGGAGGAAGAGGAGGAGATGGGTAACACTGATGAGCCGCTCATAGCCTACTTCTTCTCCCGATGCATAGGAAAGTTCGCTGGACTCTTCTTCAATGGGGACTACTGGCTCCACAATCCACCGCTTGCACCAGCCCACAGAGGAGGAGGAGGCAGGGTTACCCCCTTGGTTTTGCTCCAAAAGGTACTG
This sequence comes from Pleurodeles waltl, assembly GCF_031143425.1. NCBI lineage: Eukaryota > Metazoa > Chordata > Amphibia > Caudata > Salamandridae > Pleurodeles > Pleurodeles waltl. The sequence goes on along the minus strand of NC_090447.1, from coordinate 1,281,521,686 downwards.
TTAACTTCAACTGTGAGTGTTAGAAGTTTGGTCTCTAGTTGGCAGAGATGTGCACTCTGTCCAAGAAGGGACAACAATCCTAGTGAGGACAAGTAAGATATACAATACAAGTTTACAGTGCTCACCCTTTGGTAGCTTGGCACAGAGCAGCCAGGCTAAACTAAAGAGGTAATATGTAAAGTACTTGTGCACACACAGAGTAACACAGTAAAAACACCCATGGCTGCGTTGTAAAGTGGGGTTGTTGCATCACACTGTAAGCGACCGGTGTCTGCGGTTTTGGAGCAAGCAGCAGCAAAGCAGAGTTTCTGCAGCTGGATGTGTCGATTCCAAGTGACGTTCCAGTGTTGATGTGTCAGTTCTTGTGTTGCAGCACCACACTGACCTACAAGGGCCCAGGACTGAATTTGGCAACACTTGGCAGAGCAGGACTACAGTAGAGGAGCACAGGTGCTGGTAGCAAGATGCAGGTGAAGTCCTTGATATGCTTGTGAATTTAGACACATGAGGAAAGCTCAGCCAGGCCCTTGGAGAAACTTTAGATTGTAGGATGTCAAGAGTTAAGTGGAGGCCTCTCACTCCCAAGCAAGAAGCAGCAGGCAGTAGGCCAACACAGCAGAGCAAACAGCAAAGTTGCAGTACCTCCTGACAACACTGCCGTCCTTCTTCATGGTAGAATGTCCTCCGTCCAGAATTGTTCTGAGCATATGGTGTCTGAGGCCCAGTACATATACCAAAAAAGGCCTCTGATGTAGTGGTGATTTCAAAAGAATTCTCTGAAGTGCACAAGTTTCCCTCGCAATCCAGCCCTGGCTCCAGACAACCAGTAGGGGGTAATCAGCCCTTTGTATGAGGGAACAGTCTATTCAGATGTATGTGTGAACTGTCTTTCCCTCTCTCTGCCCAGGACTATCAGTATGCAGATAAATGCAGATGTATCTCCTGTCAAACCCAGCCCTTCCTGTGCGTGGCTGTCTGAAGAGAATGCACAAATGTAGCTGTTACCTCAACCCAGACGTGTATTCGGAGGCAGGCTAAGGCATAGAATCGTTAAAGTAAGAAAATGCCAACTTTTCAAAAGTGGAATTTTCAGGCCCACAATTTAAAGAACACTATCACCAAAAGATGTATTTTAAATTGTGAGTCCAGAGACACCAAACGCCATATTGTTATATTTTCCCAATTGGAAATTACACATAAAAGATGTTTTAAGGCAAATCCAATGCTAGGCTATGGGAGAGATAGTCCTTGCAATAGTGAAAAATTAATTTAAGAGGTTTTCACTATCTCGACATGGTAAACTAAAAAGTTCAACTTTTTAAAGACACTGCACCCTGCTCTTGGTGCTAACTAGGGCCTTCCTTAGGGGTGTCTTAAATGTAATAAAAAGGAAGGTTTGGACCTGATAAATGGGTACATTTCCCAGGTTGAAACGGCAGTTTAAACTGCGCTAATAGGTTCTGCAGTGGCAGGCCTGAGACATGTTTGAAAGGCTACAGTAGTGGTTGGCACAATCAGTGCTGCAGGCCAACTAGTAGCATTTGACTTACAGGCCCGTGCAGACACAGTGCACCCTGCTATGGGCCTACCAGTAAAACAAATATGCCAATCATGGATACACCAATGATACCATGCTTTAGACACACAGCACATGCGCTTTAACACTAGTCAGCAGTGAAAAAGTGCACACAGTCCTAAAGTCAGCAAAAACGAAGTTCAGCACACAGTCAAAACATGAGGTCAGATAGCAAAACGTCAGCGAAAACCACGTCAAAAGATACCAGGTCTAACAGTGAGCAATTTTTAAGTGTCATCCATGACTGTAATTGGCTGCATAAATATCCAACCCCATGTTGTTGCATACCACCAACCTCCTTGTTGCTTGCCTACAAGTATAGAAGGATGATTACGTGAACGCTAGGTTTTAATATGGAGGGGGTAGGTGCAAAACAAAATAGTACACTAGATGGTTATATTAAAAAGACAGTGGGTGCCATCAATAAAAAATAAAATATTGAAGAAAGGCAGTTATCAGACATCACTTTGCCCAATGACAGTGGGGGTTTATTCATTTTACAACCCAAACCCATGAGCCAGAAAGCTGACAAACCTGATTTGGGTAAGAAAACCCTGTGTCACCATTCACCATGTCAGGAATGTGTGTGCTGAGCCACCCCTGACAAATGCATCTCTCCCCCTAAGGTGTAGAACATGAAGTCAGTTAGGTCACCTAGCACCAAACAGAAAGGAGGGGCAAACCATAAACAAACAGCCATATGTTATAGTTTTGGCCAATATCTCAATCCTTCATCCCAAAGTAACTGAGACTATAGTTGAGTTATTTAATAAAGCTACCCACTGGCTTCATGGGAACATCAGGTGTCAGGGCGAAATATTTACTGAGGTCCTTATGGCGAAAAGAGTGGACTGGGTGGGGAATATGAACAAAGAATTTACAGGGGATTGTGTTATTGTCACCTTTAAAAGCCCTAGGATTTCAGGTGACCTTGTTCGGGCCTTCTACCAAGGTCAGAACAAGCTTGGCAATGTAAAGATACTACCTCATGGATATTTCTATAGAGATTTGGTTAGTAATTTTCAAGTACGGGAGGGCCTCTTTATGTTAGCCCAGTCACTCCCTTACAACATTCCACCTCAGAATCGCTTTACTCTTTTGCGTGACCTACCAGTTAATGACTAACATAGTGTTTGCCAGTCGACTGAGGTGACCCCTGTCTAGGATGTTAGATGTGGACTAGGCTACCCTTTTGTCTGGTCCAGCCCACCTCTTGATTTAACAAGCAGCGGGTGCTCAACCATTGCTAAATCTAAAACAAGCACCTTAATAAAAGATGCAGCAAAATTAGCCAATTCAATTGACAGTATCTAAGAGGTTAACACACTCTTGTGGAATATTGCTTGCTTTGCTACCAACTTGAACCACCAAAGTTATCAGCCTATATTTCCCATATGGACCTAGCAGTCCCATCTTAGTCTGGCAGGGCAAGGCTGAACTCGTATCCTGGTTAAAAGTAACCTTGGAGTGCAAAATCAGTCTGGTCCCTGTCAGCAGTGATCTAATCCATGTCTTTTTATCCATGTGGAGAAATGGACTGGTCATTGTACTAATCAATTTTTACAATGCATTTTTTAAATCTGATATTAATGCTAATTTCAACATGTTATTCGATTATTTGCTTCATTGCATAAAGGATAATAAATTATTTTAAATGATGACTTTAATGCAAAACTTGGGTTAAAGCAGGAGGTAAGTAAAAGCACCATGTTTGATAGCATTGGTACAGGCTGTAATAGCCAGGTAAGGGGCCAAGGGTAGATCTGCTGCGGATGGTCCCCTTGAAATGTCTTCCTCCCTGATACCTTTCTCTCACATGACTGATACAGATTCGGCATTGAAAACATAGGCGACCAATGTTTCATCGTTAGCATCAGCTTTGTCCCTATTTCTTTTTTGCAGTGTTTCCTCTTTGACAATTCTCATCACTGTTGTTCCTTCCCAACGTAATGTATACATTGAATATCCATTGTAATTCTCCCTCCTTCTAAATTAATAAACTGCAAATTGAGACCCATCAAAGGAAACGTTTTAACCTGCACAACCAGTGATGGAGAACAATACGCCTAAACATAAATGAATATTCGGAAAGTCTTTCCAGTAACACTACAAGTTAAGAGATATCTTAAATTACAGGGCATAAGGGTAAATGTAGTAGAGGTGATGTGATTTATCATTAATAAGAAAAGTCAAGTTCCTCTCAAGATGTGGTTCCATTGAAAGGATGTTTCAAAATAAAATAGTTTACTTTTCAAATGCAACTACCACTATGCTTCAGCCAAAACAATCAGCAGAGAAATTTACTACATCTTCCGCGACTGTCAATCTGCCATCTGGTATTTTTATCACTACGCTTTTACATTTCCCCATCAAGAGGTAGTCCCTTTCAAACTCCTGGACTCCTCTGCTCCGTGGGATAATTCCCTGAGGGTAACAACAGATGGGAGCAAATACCTCTGAGGTAGGCAAGGTAGAGCTGGATGGTGGTGGGTGCAGAGGGTGAAGATCGAGAGTTCTACTTCACACTACTTCACACTGTGTTGGATATTTCGCGGCAGGGGGACAATGGATGATTTTGCTGGCATTGCGCTGTGGAAACTTCAAGTAGTTTGGGCATGGATCACCCCCCAAGGGCACTCTAATGAGCCATTCAAGACTTCTATTGCTGCCTACCGGAGGAGGAGAACCACAGGGAAACGGGAGAAGGAATACTCCAGCAATAAAAGTGTCTTAATAATGGAGTTCAGGAGAACAGCACCTGTAAGTCAGGAGTTTGCCACAACCACTCACCAAGTAAAAAGGATTGATAATTCAGCCATACCGGTTACTCCTTCTACCTAGAACCTGTGATTCCGCGGCTTTGGCCAATAATTGCAAAAAGCTTGTTTTTTGGAACACTCTGGCATGGACATTTCCTGTATGGGGATAGAAGTTGGAAGTTGTGAAGTTTGCTTCCTACTGACGCCAGTACTATTGGGAGTTTAAAAAGGTTCCAGTGCAGCCTACTGACGAGTTGGCAGAACCAGAGCTAATGGTTGTGTGTGCTGATAGGGGGGTGGCAGCCTGTGGAGCCCCCGCAACTTATTTAACGAAGTCAAGGGCAGCTGGAATCTATACAGAAACTAAACAGCTTTCAAAATCACTCCTAAGAATGATTTTTTGCCTTGAAAATCTTATTTTGTTTGACACTTTCCTGATTTGTGTCACTATAGTCGTCTTTTTAAGACTGCCTGAAAATCATTAGGTAACCAGATCAACATTCTGTGAAAGACTTGACCTCCCTAGGCACCCAAAATGTTTATGTGACTTACAGCTTTGTCATTTCCACGAAATCTGTCCAGTGTGGTCTGCTGCACAGTCTATTTCTGTCTCATCAGATCTAGCCTTAGACTTTGCCACATTGAACCTCCCCAAGCGCCAGTTTTATCCTGCTTAGTCTTTAGGAGAACCAATGATATTTCTAAGTCTAAATGTTTCACTTCTAGCGGAGAGTAAGCATCTTACTCAGTGCACTCACTGCTCTTTCACTCAGATATGAACATTCAGCAAGGAGTTTTAAATCAAATATCTGACCACAACCCCTGCTAAAGCTCTACTTTGATACAGCCTCCAGGATGTTCTCACTTTGCTTTACAACTTCCATAACTTTCCACAAAATGCATGGCTGACATCAAACTAATACCCGTATAGGTTGGATAATTGAGGTTCCTATGTGCTGGACAGAACCCTAGCAGATGATTAAGCATTGGTTAGTGATCTTTTACTGAATGATCTTCAATTTTCAAGAGAGCGTTTGTGCTAAAGTATTCTAAGTAAAATAGGAGATCTTCATAAACTGTATACACACCTGAACTACTTCCACGCTCTGATTGCGACTATGATCTTTGATTGTGACCTATTGCTTAGCTCAGTCTAGTGGGGGATTCTAAGCCTATATTGGAACTGCTGCACTGGCGGCTACACTGCTGGCTCTGAGAAATATCAAGTGGGTGGCATATTGTTTTGGCCCAGCTGAGCATTTCTGTTTGTTTTACACAAATAATCTCTCAAAGTAGTAGTTTGTTTTTCTAAAACAATGAATGGTTATGAGGTGCACAGAGCGTTTTTGATGTGTGTCATGCCTGGGACTGTCCTGGGTAGGAAAATGGACTATCGCTATAATCTGCTTGTCCAGTGATGGGCATGCCTCCAAGTCAAAGGATTGTCAAAGAGTTGAGGCTCTGGTGGTTGAAATTCTGTCCTTCTGTGCAACTCTAAATGAGGTGAGCAAACTGAGTTCAGCAGGCTGAGTCCCACCACTTTAAAGGGGGGCACCGTCCCCACCAAACTGCAAATGACCCCCCTGAGATTTGCTTCATCATTGTTCTTTCCGTTTGTTAGCAGATATAATATACTGTAGTCACACTTTTGGTGATGGAAGAAAACCATTTACACCCTGCCCCAAGGCCCAGGGTTCCAAATGAGGAGGAACTGAGGAGGAGAGACTTCCATCTAAGACAGAGGATTTTGGGAAGCCATTCGGCTTTTCATTCCTTACTGCTTTAGTCATGAGCAAGGCTTTGCAGTATCACGCTGGAAAGAAAATTGATAACTGTGTTGATAGTATCAGTGAAATGAAATAATCAAAATTGATCAAATAAGTTATAAACAAAAACGATAATGTAATTGCAAAATCTGTAATAGTTTTGTGAGTGTTAATAAACTGTAATTGTACTAGTACAAATCACAGCCCAAAACACTATCTGCAAGTATCAGATCACTCGGTAACATACAATTATACTATTTAAAAAATGTTTGAAAGTGGCACAGCTGTTCCTTAATTCCCTCTTCGGTGTTTATGTTTTTTAAGAAAAGCTCTTAATTTTGGGCGTCTTCAAAGTTGAAAGTGCAGTCCAACTAAAAGCTCAATAAAATAGCGATGATTGGTCATAAGTAATATCATCATAAATGCTTTGAAGCAGGATTTCTGTCTATGCACACCTTACTATTTTCATTATAATGCACATGAGATATTTTATATGAACATAAAAAGCTGCTTTATTTCCAAGAAAGAGTGGAGCTTGTGATACCATCTTTTTATATTCTAGCTAATAGCTTTAGTCATGCTCCACTATAAAACAATATTTCATTTTAATGTAGTGTTTGATAGGACTATAAACACTGCAATGTTAACAAACAACATTAAGGGCCAGATGTAGCAAACACTATGCGAGTCGCAAATGGCGAAAATCGCCGTTTGCGAGTCGCAAACGTGTGTTTGCTATGCAGAAATGCATTTTGCGAGTCAGAACCGACTCGCAAAATGCATTTCCGACTCGCAAATAGGAAGGGGTGTTCCCTTCCTATTTGCGACTCGCAGTGGTATGCAAATGGAGTCGCAGTTACCATCCACTTGAAGTGGATGGTAACCCACTCGCAAACTGGAAGGGGTCCCCAGTGTGAGTGGACCCAAAAATATTTTTTCAGAGCAGGCAGTGGTCCAAGGGACCACTACCTGCCCTGAAAAAATCCGAAACTAAAGGTTTCGTTTTTTTTTTCTAAGTGCAGCTCGTTTTCCTTGAAGGAAAACGGGCTACACTTGGAAAAAAAAACCTGCTTTATTTAAAAGCAGTCACGGACATGGAGGTCTGCTGTTCCCAGCAGGCCTCCATCCCCGTGAGTGCCAATAGTCGCTATGGGGGCGCAAATTGCGACCCACCTCATTAATATTAATGAGGTGGGTCTTTGCAAGTCGCAATTTGCCGTCTTCCTACATCTGGCCCTAAGTGATGGGATTTTTCAAAAAGAGCGCACAGGAGTCCCTCTGAAATGAGCATCTGAAACCGAAAATCCCATTGGCTATGAATTAAGAAAAGGCATGGGCATGGATGCTATTTGTGCTCTGTTATGTCCATTCTCGTTAATTGTCCCTTGATGGAGGCAACAAATATGGTAAGTACACCATCTCACACATCATACTATCAAACGCTACACCCCACTTGATGACGTACACAAAAAAAAGACACATTACAAGTAAAAGACAAAAACACAATATAAAAAAATCATATAGCAAGTACCATACTCCAATTTACTACGTCAATAAACCATACAAAAATGCATCACAGCAAAACATGATGCTATATCATACCATGCAACACATTTAAAATTCCACAGCACAACACATTTTGGAACTTTAGAACACCTCGCTGAAATACAAAACACCACACCTCACATCTCACTATAGTCTACACCTCAACATATGTATCACCAATCGGCTCCTCTCAGCTCCACACTACCCAGCAGCACATCATACACCACAGCACACAGTATGCCACATCACACCACACTATCACTACACTATGCAAAAATAAACTACACATCTTGTCACAACATATCAAATCTGCCATAATCCATTGCACTTCCCCAAATTGCACAACACCAAGCACAGCATACCATATAACAAACCAGACAATTCCAATCATGCAACTTGGTATTATAACACAGCAATTACTATCTCTCTATACCTCACCAGGCAACAACATACCACACCACTCTGTACCACAAGATACAACAGACCATATGATATACTTCATAAAACTACACGGTCGCTTACGCCATGTCAACAAAATGTCTTGTATTGCTACCCAGTAGTGCTTCCCCTCAGGAAGGAGAGAAAAGTAGGGCTAGGCCAGGACATTGGTGCTCATCTTGAATTTTACATCTAGATTAACCCTGATGTCCTTACTTTAGCATCTAAAAGTGAAGTAGAATTGACCATAACATTAGTGGCCATCCTAGATGGTTATGTTGAGCCACCCAGTAGTACTCGTCACTACTATAAAATGTGAGGTGGGCTGGTGGTGCGCTCTGCTGTGTTGTTCCCATGCATTCTCTGCAAACATGTTGGTATCCCAATGTGACAATAAATTCTGCTTGTCGTCTCTCTTAACATGAAGTGAAGTAAACCACTCTTTGTGTTTTTTATGTTGTAGACACTGTTTAATTTCCCGTCTCCTAAAATCAGCTACTACATCAGCTCCGGTGTGAATTGGCTATTACGTTGTCTTTGTACTTACATCTAAGGGGTCACCAGGTCAGTCACTCTGTGTGATGTCTATCATTGAAAGATGATCTCCTATCTGAGAATGAAGTTGAGTGAGGGAATACTATTATGAAATAATGCACATAAATTTGAATTTCTAATTGCTCAACTGTTCAGTTAAACTTGCAGGTCCAGCATTGCAGGTTCTTCTACCCTTGACTTGCTTACCATGTCCCATCCAATTGCTTCTTAAGTGGTGCCCAGGAAGTCTCACTCTAATGGCCAGTTTGCTGGATATTTTGCATTTGTCACTCTAAGTGGGAAGGGTATGTCCAGACGTGGCTCCCTTGCTCCCCATGCCACTGGAATCAAGCTAGCCTGGCTGATGAAGGGTGATACCCTGAAACCCGTCCCAGGATGCTTCTTTCTAGTCCAGGGAGGACCTGGCTTGGCAGTTTGGGCTGGACTGTTCCCATGGGGAGCAGGGCCAAGATTGATTTGCATATGACTGAGTCCAAACTGGAATGGCATGGGTAGCAATAAAAAAATGGATTTAGGTCCAGATCTCTGTACTGGTGGTGAATATTTGACATTGTTCAGCATTCCGTCCACCACTTGTTCTTTTTGTGTTTGCTGGATATGGCAGTCACACCAGTGTTTTTCCACAGTAACTCACCTGTGACCCCGTATTGTTCTATTGATATGTACCTTAGTGAGCTGTCATTAACTGCTCCCAGCGCTCCCTCCACTCAGCACCACTCTCCTGACCCTATTACCTTTTGTAGTATCATTTCAATGGCAGATCTGAAGTCAATAATGTCACAAACACCCACAAGCTCATTGAGGACTTCTTTTTCTTCACTTACTTGCATCCATAGAAACCTGTCATATAGTCTCTTCAAAATACTTCTCATTGATTCTCTATTATTGATTCGTTACTATCTTCCTAAAATCAATCCCCAGCAATAAACTAAGTCGTGCACACCTTAAGACTTTTCAGCACTATCTTTCCACATACATCACATGCCCTGCTTCGTCTTTCTTGTGTGTAATTGTCTACTACCCTCCAAAGAGGCTTTCCCTGTGGTCCCAGATAGCCCATAAAGGGCTAAAAATATATTACAAAAAGAACAGCTTAAGTGTGAAGGTCACAGACCTTCACACTGAGCGTTGAGGGTTCAAGTCAAGGTGTATCTCTGGATATTTCTTTCCTTTTTTTTTTAAACTGGAAATTGGAAATGTATAAGGCTCATACTGAAAGGTGATCTTATTGTTTTTAATTGACAAATACCTTTTTCTTTTCAATTTGTGCAGAAATTTCTCATTTTAAGTATATCACCCATCAAAACCTTTAAAAACTCTATCTATCACACTCTCTTTCTCTCTCTCTCGCTTTTAAACTCTTTCCCCCACTCACACACCTACTCAGATCCTTATGCACCCACTGACAGACCCACTCAGACCCTTGTGCACCCACTCACAGACCCATTCAGGTCCTCGTGCACCCAATCATAGCCCCACTCAGACCCTCACACACCAACTCACAGACCCACTGACACACCCACTTACAGACCCACTCAGAATCGAACACACCCACTTACAGACCCACTGACACCCCCATGCACCAACTCACAGACATGCGCGGTCACTGAAGCACCCACCAAGACACTGATGCATGCACTGTCACACCTAGAGAATCTCACAGCCACCCACACCCCCAGATACACCCTCTTACATGTGCAGAGTTGGGTTGGGTGGTTAGGGGGATTGCCCGCAGGGACTTGCTGCAGGACAGCACTTGCGGGCAAACCCTGCCGCGCATGGGCAAAAGCTGTGCATGGTGCAAGGTTTGGTGCTTGTAGGGGGTTGGCCTCAGGCCCTGGTCGCAGGCCAGGCACTGTGACTAACCGCCACCATGCATGGCCAAACTAAAACTCATGCCCTAAAGGAAACTATAACTCGCGCCATTGCCATGCTCTGCTAATTACCCCACAAATTACAGCACTCATGACTATAACGCCCCTTTGTTTTTTTCAGTAAAATTTGAAGGTTTTTTTTTAAATTCTTTTTCTATTTCGTAACTATAATGTCCAGTTAAATATATATATGTATATATCAGCCATAGGCCGAAGCCGTCACTATGACGATGAACAAAATAGGATGGAAAGTGTGGAGGACATCACAAACCCCAATAAAGTAAAGGCTGACGAAGTATTTAAACCAACTGACTGAGCAGCCCCACAATCAGGTCGCTGATATCAAAAGATTAAAAGAAGAAAGCAGGTGTGAAAAAACTGGCTGAAGTACAGAACAAAAAGTAAAATACTTGTCCCTTAGGGGCGAAAACCACACAAAGTAGAAGTCCGCAAACTGAAAAGAATGTAGTAAAAGTTGTATCAATGAAAGGAGTTTCAACCTATAGAAGAACAACAATTGTGGTTAGGGGAAATAATGTTCCAACAGGAAATAGGAGACATTAAAATCAACAGAGGATAAGAAGACAAAGCATGTCTACTGCCTTTATTATACTAATGTATATGGTCATCTTCCCTAAGGAAGTGAGGTACACAGCAAGAGGGAAATATTCCCTTATGAAGTAAAAAACCTTAATAATAACAAAAAAGCGTTATAAGTAACCCCAGAGGCTAGAAATATTATGACACACTGTAGGAAAGAGTGAAAGGAACTGACCAGAAAGACTGTGTCTGAAGAGAGTAACCAATCCCCATTATGAACTAATCCCAAGAAAGACGGAACCAGAATATTAAAGTAACATGCGTGAACAACCAGGTATCCACTGTAAAATGGAAGATGGCCGACAACACAGACTATGGCTAATGGAGGCAACTTAAGAATAAATATGAAGAAATCTTAAGGTTCTGGGTGCTGTGTGGACCCTTGTAGAAGAGGTGCCAGTAACAGTAAAGTTACGTACGTATCACGCATTGACCTGCAGCGAAGAGTCAGTGTAATGACATCAAGACCAGTGGCACAAAAGAGTGCTGTGAGCATGACCCACACAGACTAGAAACCAGCATGGTACAAGGATGGAAAAAGCCCATTCTATAGAGAACACAAGGAGGAATTTGAACCAGTGCACCACCGGTGTATTAGATACCAGCAGCAAGAGGCTATGCTGCTGAGGTATAGAGAGAGCAACTCCCTAACGGAGTGCAAGGATACACGGTTGTGGAATGGTATCACCACTTACCACACTGCTATGCATAGGAAATTAGGTGTCTCTCAGGAGAAGTAGAACAACCCTAGACAGAGAAACATAAGTAATGCTTCAAGGATTAAAATAAGGTGAGACAAGAGAATCACCGTAAAAAGGCTCTTGTAGAACGCTGGAAGCCATGTACAAAGGCTCCTGGAAAGTTATAGTCATAAGCTCCCTATAAGGATTATGAAAAGTACCATAATGTAATTAGTAATGCCTATAAGGCACACAGAAGATGCTCTAGCCAGAGCAGGGAACACACCATACAGGTATCTATCCAAAGGGCATGAAGCCTGTCTTCAGAGAAAAAAAACCCTGTTTCATCAGGTGTTAAACTCACTTAGGGCCACAAAGAAAATACCTCCAAGATAGCAGAAGCAAAGAACTGCCATCAAAAGGCCAAAATAAATAATAATAATACCTACACAAGGCAGAAGCATAGCACTGGTAGCCACCAGAAGTTGGGATGGTTCAGGTGAAGCGAAAAGGTGTGGGGGGTACAGTCATAGATATCTTTAAGAGTATTTTCTACCGCGACTTTCCCTAAAGCATTGCAATGCAGAATTGGCATGTGTGCTGAACAAGCGGGTTCCATTAAAGGGCATGTCCTCCAGGGTGGATTGGACAGCTTCCAAAAAGCCACAGTGACGTAACCAGGCATGACGGCACACCACTACCAAATGAGCTATGGCTTGACCTACTGAGTCAATGGTATCCATACCACATTTTATTGCAAACTTATCTGCCTCTCGTCCATCCTGGAGGGTCTGCGTGAATTTGCTTCAGGTCTCCTCCGGAAGCAAAGGCAGCAGGCGCACCATTGAATCCCACAATACATAGGAAGAGTGGTCCAGAACACATGCAGTGCAGGGCTGAGTTGGCTAAGGAGAAAATGTTTCTTCCACAAGTTTCCAGCCATCTGGACTTCCTGTCCGGAGGAACGCTGGGGTCAGAGGAGGCCGTAGCAGCCTGCACCACAAAACTTCTCAGAGTTGGGTGCTGGAAAAGACACGGAGGGGTGAATCAGTTTCTATGAGCTATGGACCAGTCCATCTTGGGCCCTGTAGCTGGCTTATCCCAGGCCCCTAATAAAAGATAATTTAGTGCTTCACTATAGGGGAGCACAGGCCCTATTCCTGTTTGGCCCTGGTGAAGCACTATTATCAAGGGGTCAGTGGTCAACTCCAGCTCGCCGGCCAAACACACACGCGCTCTGAGGGGGAGTGCCCCCCAGTGCACGTCACCCCGTGGCTCCGCTCCTTTCAGAACGAAAGGATAATAAACATAGTTTATTATCCTTTCGTTCTGAAAGGTTTGCAGCTTCTGCTGCTGGTGGGGGGGGGGGGGTGGGAGGAGACGCTCCTCTGCTCTTATGTAGGATCCGCACTTGGTCATTTCATTACTATGCATTACAGTGTCAAACAAGATCTGGTCCTTTTTCATGCATTTATGTCTTCGTTGTTGACCCTTCTTGGAAAATGATTGTAGTTGGGGTAACGATTTTAAGTTAATCATGCTTGCATACAGAGCCCAAACATTTAATATTGCTTTAATATTGGCTACACTGCATATTGCCCCTCTCCGGTTCTCAGTCTTTGCCCTCAGTCTCTTACAAAGCAGCAGTGAGCGGTAACACTGTGCATTTATGAAACCCAATTTAGGACCTTGGCCTTTTGGCCCTTTTTTTACATCCTATGAAATATCACTCACCTACGTTCGGCCAATGAACTGGGACAATGAAGTCACCAGAAATAATTGCACCGTTTCAAAAGTCATTGGGCGAGAATGCCAAAAACAGAACATCAGAGTTTACCACAGGGCAATAAACAGAGGGCCCAACCACCAAAGGAGTGTGGTGCATCTTTGTTACTACTAATAGCATCCGACGCACAAGTATGATCACAAACATCTACACTCTCAATCAATCCAGCCAATTCTACAGAGGAACCAGAAGAGGAAGTTGAATATGGAAAAGAAGGTGCAGAAGGCAACAACAAATGAGTGTTCATATTGCTTGTTTCTAGTACGAAATAGTAAATGACTTGCAATACGGACATTGTTTCTACCTAAAGCAAACCGTGTCTTTCTGTTTACACAAACAATATAATTTTCCTTCATACTCCTAGTAGCATTTATCCTTTAATCTTTTTTCCTTTTTGACGACGTTAGTTTGGTTATTTTAAATATTGGACTTTGGACCTTTAGCATGAAATGTTAGCAGCCATATGTGTGTTTATAAACGTGACTTGTGTCCCAAAGGTGTGACCTGTTCCCAAACCTCTTCATAGCTTATATGATCCTACCAAAACATGTTCTTAGGAGCCACAACCTATGTTACCATATATTATACTCATCTGCACAACAACTTTAGAGACCATCCTAAGATTCAGAATCAGGCAGCGGACTTTGTGAAGTAAGTGGCCATGCCCAAACACCTCTGAGAATAAGCATGCTTCTATGTCGATTCGCTGTGCCCATCAATATGTGTTTTAACATGATTGTGGTCTTTGATGAGGATTTGCCATTTATTCACAAGTAAACAATGTGTCCCAAAGAGCATACTTCCACTTGAGCTTTTATTGTGGAATGCGACCTCCTTTGCCTCACATTACCTTGGGCTTCACCGATTTTCTCTCTCACAGTGGCTATTGTGGCAGTCTCCTCAAGACTTTTTAAGAACAGATAGTGTGGCCACAGCCTCTGAGTTTCCAATGGAGTATTGGTCTCAGTCAGCAACTCACCCTTAACCTCGGAAAATATTAGGCATCTGGTAAAATACTATTCCAAGTGCTTTCCCAGTAAAGCACAGATATACTATTAGTCAAAAGTGTATTTTGGTGCCAGATACACTGTGCCAGGAGTATAATAGAAACCTCTACAGCCCCTGTGGTGCGAGGGGGCTCTATTTAAGGAGGCCCCATCCAGCCCAAGGTCAGTGAATAACTATGAGATGTGAGAGTCTGAAGGGCCCCTCATCACATTCTGCAGGGGAGGGGCGTCATTTTGCGTTACCCCACTGCACTGGGCCTAAATCACAAAGCAATTTACAGGTTTAATCACAAAGCAATTTACAGGTTTAAGTCTGACTTGAATATGCACATTGTTGGGTTTCCAGCTGTAAGGCATTTACAAAATTGCACTGGGAGCCTGAAGCACTCTTATTGACATATATTATTCAACACTGGTGGAAGTGCAGGGGTAAATCACACAGAATGAGTGGGTGTATCAAGATGTGGTTAGTCTTCAATGTGTGTGAACACTCACAACCACTTAGTTTGTGGACATTGGTTCCATCATGGAAATGACCAGAGACTCACTTTTTTGAAGGATAGATCCATCCATTCCCATGGTAGGAAGGGAATACCTCCAATTGATTTTGTACATTTATTTACAGTAAAAAAAAATATCCTTGTGAAGAGAAAAGGTGAGTTTTCATAATGCATAATTGCACAATATGTAAAATTATGCCTCGAGGAAATACCAATAGCAAGAACAAATTTAAAATACTTTCCCAGGATTATGTCTGAAAGCTGTCCCTAGTGCAACTTTGCAACTCTTACTGGGGAAACTTTTATGAATTCTCACAATTTGGCAATCCTTGCCCACGTGTGAACGAAAATCTTGAGGAGAAATTCCATGCGTTTTTTTGTGAACTAGATGTAAAAATTGGGTCATTGACAAATTATTTTCTTTATTGGTGCCTCGAAGAAACTCTTCTTTGACACTGAATGTCTGTTTCTTTGTAGAAGACAAGAACTTCTCAACAGAAATTGATGTGGTAAGTTTAGATCATACACTTGCCTTTCATACCACAAGAATTCCACCTGGGAAAAGTACATTCTGTGAGAGCTCTTACTGGTAGAGGCTAAATGTCTACTGGTATCCTTTGGTGAGCTTCCAACGGGGTTAGAGGCATTGTGGTAGCAACGCTGGAGTTGATGAAATTTTAGATATTTCGCACAGATGTGAGGGAGCACGCGCATAGGTTTACTAAAAGAGGCTACAGATGTTCTGCCTTATGATCAAGTAAAGACTTAACACACTGATACCTTGGAGATGGAATTGAATGGAAGAACTGCCATAAACGTTCTTTTGAAAAGGAGTCTATTGGTGTTCCTTACAATACACATTTATTGGAGGACTTGAGCTTGTGTGAGTAGGCTGAGCAAAGTAACAGGATTTTGTCCTTTTCCAATGTTATACATCTAGATATACCATAAATTAGTTACATAGGACACCAAGAGACATTGGGATCTATAAAGAATTTAGGTAAGCAAAAGCATAATTTGCACACGTACAACTGCAAAATGTATGATTTTCACAAATTCATTAAACCAGTTTTGCAGTATCTCACTAATACATGCACAATCACCTCAAAATGAGCAGCGTGTCTGAGACTGTGTCAATATGCACTGGTGGCTTATGATCATGCACAATGGTTACCAGCAGCATACGGTCACAACTCACTTAATTATATGCAGGTTTTAAGGTTTAGAAAACAACACCATCACCTCAGAACCTCAGAATGTAATCCTCGTTAAACGTTCAAGCTGCGATGCAATGCACGTAGAATTTGTATTTTATTATGTTTTTTAAAGTCTGTCATTTAGGGCATACAATTCGCGACTATTCCTTTGAGATCCAGCTATCTTTTCAGAGGCACTTCCCCATAAGCTGGCAGTCATTAAGTCAATGTCCTATCTCCACCCCTGGTGTTCTGATACTGCAATCAGAGGGCCACCAATTAAAACAGATACTTTAGCTGCATGCCTTACATAATGACGTTTGATTGATGGCAACTTCCCCACAAATTTTGCAATGCTGAACCGGCAATCGGAGGAGAGTTCACCCACGTGCACTGGAGGCTTGGAAGGTGCTGGGTGTGGCTGCGTTGCAACTCACTAGCCTAGATGACAAGGCTTATTAGTGAATGGTTAAAACAAAAGAGCACACACTTGACATTTGCGAATCAGAACGAAATTTGCGATCTGCTAACAGTGTTTACATCTCCAGGGAGCTTTACAGTCACAAGTCCTCCGTACGTCTCATAGCAGAGACATAGGCCCTCATTACGACCCTGGCGGGCGGGGGAGAAGTGGCGGTAATACCGCCAACAGGCCGGCGGGGAAAAAAATTGAATTATGACCATGGCGGCTACCCACTCCCCACCCCCAACATCAACATATACACCCCCCCTCCCCACCCCAAACATCAACATACACACCCCACTCCCCACCCCAAACATCAACATACACCCCCCTACACGCACACATACACTACAATACATACCCACACACATACAGACGTGCAAACATACCGACCCGCACACATTTTCCAGACACACAACACACCCCCTACATGCATACACGCACTCACACACCTCTCTACATACTCACACGCACACCCCCATGCACGCACACAACACACAACACACCCCTCTCCCCTAACGGACGATCACCTTACCTTGTCTGGTGATCTTCCGGGAGGGGACGGGGTGGGGGGGGTGGGCGTTGTTTTGATGACCGGGCGGAGGAGGTGGAGCAGTCACCACTTTCCCGACGACCGCCAGTTTGGCTGCTGGCGGCCCTCCATCCGAAAAAGGATGAAGGGCTGCCAGCAATCACGATTCGCTGTGCGGAAAACCGCCTTCACTGGCGGTCTTCAGCACAGCGGTACCTCAGCGGTCTTGGAAAAAGATCGCTGAGGTTGAAATCAGGGCCATAATTTTTTGGTTTATTTAAAGTGCATGGTAACTTGGTTCAAAGTGCACGCAGTTTAACAATTCAGATTGATTTACTGATTGGAAATACACACATTATCCGACATGAGAAAGAAGACAGCGATGCCTGACCATTTCTTCAAAATACTTTAAACCACATTCACAAAGATGTTTGCACACCTAAGGGTAAACTGGGTAGGTTAAGAGCTTTTTGTAATCGCTTCTCTATGTAGGAATTACGAACTAAAGTTTTTTAAGGGTGGAGTATAATTGTGATGAAGAAAAACCTGACAGTATGACTGATCTTCCACCTTGTCAGTTTAGGACGAGAAATGGTGCGCTACAGGTGAGATAGGGAAGCATTAACACTAAACGCTTGTACATTTTTGGATATTCATGTAAAATCTTTTCAGTAGTTTACCATCATGCATATGTACATCTATGTACTCTTTAAAGACAGGATTATGTACCATTTGTTGTTGCAAAAAGAAGTGAACGTGTCCTAGCTTATGGAGGTGTAGGGAGAGGGGTTGGTCCACAGGGAAATATATATAGCGCTATTAACTTTGTTTGTATTGTACAGAGAAATATATTTTACTTGTCGATTACAAGAAAGTTAACTGTGTTAGTATATTTTTCATTACCTCCCGTCCCTCCCTCGCCTTCCTTTCAACCAATGAGGCTCCCTGCCTCCCCCTAGACCCCTCCCCTTCCCCTTAAACCCCACCCCTACCCCCACCACCTCCTGTTTCTTTTTGTCTAGCCCCGCTAGACTTACCTTTCTCCTTCCTCCACGTCGGGGCCTGGGGGGGCATCGGCTTGACACTCGACGAGCGCGTAGCTCCTCGTTGAGAGTTCCCGGCGGTCGCGTATTCTGGAGGCAGGCGGTGCTGCCTTGGAGACGCGTCCTTGGAGTCGGCTGATGGGGTCGGTCGGCTCTATTGCAGCTGGGGCTGTGCTTCCAGGTCTTCGGCTCGCGTTGATGGGCTGATGTGCCGGTTGTGGTTTTTGGACATTTTTGATGGTAGGACGGGCGTTCTGCCCGCATTTTTAGCAGTTTGTGGCTAATTGTTGCCGCTTTTTCATTTGCTGATATGTTTTTAGGGGGGGGCTTTCTCCATTATTTAATGGGTGCTGGGACCTCTGGCCTGCATTTCTTGTTGGGATTATGTCGAAGGTTCCTTCAAAGCGACGCAGGATTGTTTCCTCTTCCTCTTCTTCAGGGAAGGATGTTGAGGTTACCCTCTCCACTCCTGGGGGTCACCAGGGGGCGGTGGGGGCTCCTGCACCTCTCATGTCCAGAGAAGAGGTTCAGGACATGATTGAGGTGGCTGTGTCTCGTGCTCTGCAAGCTGGAGCATCCAGGCCTGGATGTTCTTCGACTGCCCAACCTTCTGGGGCTGCAGAGGGGTCCTCTTCTTCTGATGATGATGACGCTCCTTCTACTTCTTCTGGTGGGAAATATGTCTCCAGGGAAGAGATGTGGGAGGTTCTGACGCATGTTTAGGACAATTTAGGTTTTCCTGTTTTTTAACCTACGGGGACTGATTCGCACTTGTTCCCTCAATATCAAACGCCTTCGAGGTTTGCCATGCCTTTTCAGGGCCCTGTTAAGGATATGGTACTCCGGAAGTGTAAGGATGTGGACAAGTCTCAGGTTCCGTGGTTCCTTCAGAAGCTGTACTTGCTGGAAGATGTGTTGCCACTCTCGGTTAAACTGGATTCCATTTTGGCGACTCTGATTGGCAAGACGGTGGTCAATCCGTAGGATTGTGTTCCTGCTGATGCCACTGACCGTAAGGTGGATTCTGGTCTTAAAAGGGCATTTGCGGTGGAGAATTTAGCCCTCAGGGTGGGTATTTTTTCTGCTTATTCTGCACAATCTTTGGTGCAGGATTTTGACAAGCTGGCGGTTGCTGTTCAGGAAGGTTCGGAGTGTTCGGAACTGCTGGCTGTTATGGAACAACAGGCCAGGTTGCTGGCGGACATGTCTTCTGATGTTGTCCGTACTTTGGCTCTGGCGTCAGGAGCTTTGATTGGGGCTCATAGGTCCCTCTGGTTAAGGATGTGGAAGGCGGATCCCGGGGAAAAATCTGCTCTCCTGAAACTGCCTTTTGAAGGGCGCAATTTATTTGGAGATCAGTTGCCTTCCATGCTTTCGAAGGCCTTTAAGGAGAGGAAACACGCCTTGCCTTACAAAGGTGGTTCTTCTTCTGGCAAGGGTTGGCGGAAGCATTTGCGGTCTTCTCCCAAAGTGGATTCCAAATCTTTTTCTTTCAGGAAACGTAGTTTTCAGCCCCATTTTTCTCCTAAAAAGTCTGCTCCTTCGGGGCGGGGAGGATTCAAGAAGGGGTCCTGACAATAATTGTGGGCCTGGCAAAGGGCCGGTTGGGGGACGGCTGAGGCACTTTCTTTCCGTTTGGCAGGAGAGTGTCAGCGATCGCTGGGTGCTGGACATTGTGAACAATGGCTACGCCATAGATTTCGAGATGGTACCCCTAGATACCGGGGTGCGTCCTACTCCACTGCCTACGGATGGGGCCCAGAGGCAGGCGTTGTTGGAAGGGGTCCGGGACTTACTTCTCAAGGGGGCCATCTCCCATGTTCCTGTGGGGGGGAGAGGTCTGGGCACTTATTCCGTCTTGTTCCTGGTTCCAAAGGTGTCAGGGGGCTTTCGTCCTGTCCTCAATCTAAAGGGGGTGAATTCCTGGATCAGGACTGTACATTTCCGTATGCTTTCCATTCAGGCGATTTTTCCTCTGGTCAGTCCAGGGGATTTCCTGGGGTCTCTGGATCTGCAGGATGCTTACCTGCATGTTCCAGTGGCTCTGTCTTCTCAGAGGTTCCTACGCTTTGCGGTGGGCCAGGACCATTTTCAGTTTTGTGTTCTGCCATTTGGCCTCAAGTCCTCTCCATGAATTTTCACCAAGGTGCTGGCCCCTCTGGTGGCTCTTCTACATTCCGAAGGGGTGTTTGTACATCCTTATTTGGACGATATTCTAATCCAAGCGCCCTCTCAGGTGATGTTACAGAGGCATGTGGCCCGGGTTCTGTTGGTCCTGCAAAACCACGTTTTTTTGGTCAACTGGGGGAAGTCAGAGTTGGTTCCCTCCCAGGATCTGTTTTTTTTCGGGGCCCGGTTTCTGACTCTTCGAGGCTTGGTGACTGTGTCGGTAGAAGCGGTTAGTGGGCCTACAGTCACAGGTGTGGTCGATCTTGTCACAGCCAGCTCCCAGAGCCCTTCAGTGGTTGCGTCTCCAGGTTCATTTGGCGAAGGTGATTTTTCTAGTGCCATGGGCACGGTTCCATCTTCTTTGCCTGGTGAACTGGTTTCTAGTTCATTGGCCTCCGGGGTCGAGTTCTCTTCGGGCACGGATTCCTGTGTCAGGGTTTGTACACAGGGAGTTGGGTTGGTGGCTGGTGCCGGCTCATCTTCGTGTAGGAGTGTCTTTATCTCCTCCTCACCCGGTGGTAGTGACGACCGATGCCAGCCTCTCTGGTTGGGGGGCTTGGATGGGGTCGGCTCAGGTCCAGGGGTTTTGGTCGCCGCTGGATGCCAGGCGTTCCTCGAATTGGCAGGAGTTGAAGGCGGTGCTTCTATCTCTGATTCATTTTCAGGACTCCCTGAAAGGTTTAGCGGTTCTTATTCGGACAGACAACTTGGTGACCAAAGCTTACGTGAACCGGCCGGGGGGGACCAGGTTGCGGGCACTGTTCCGCATTGCAAGGAAAATATTTGTTTGGGCTCAAAAGTGGGTTCTTTCCCTGCCAGCCACCTACATTCAGGGGGTGGTCAATGTTCGGGCGGATCTTCTGATCCGGGTCATTCCTTCGTCTCAGCTTTTCTCCCTCCGGTTTTCTCTGTTTGGTCACCTGGTTCACCTGTGGGGTCATCCGGTGGTGGATGTGTTTTCCTCTCCAGAGAATGCGAAAGTCAGTCGCTTTTGCTCCCGGTTTCGTTGTCCTCAGGCTTGGGCAGTGGACGGGATGTCATGTCCTTGGCCTCAGGGTCTTTTGTACGCATTCCCCCCCTTCCAGTTGCTCCGTGCGTTTCTGGTGAGGGTACGTCTTCCGAAGGCCAGAGTTATCTTGATCGCGCCCCATTGGCCGAGGGCAAATTGGTTTCCGTTGCTTCGGTTGATGGCGTTGGATCACGTGTGGACTCTTCCTCTCTGTCCCTCGCCTCTGGAGTTTCTTTGCCTCCCGATGGGGTCGTTGAGGCGGTTGCACTTGACGGCCTGGAAGTTGACCTTAGGGGTTTGACGGGCTTAGGTGTTCCGGTAGCTTTGAGTTCTACTTTACTGGCTTCACGGCGGCGTTCCACTTTGATGTCTTATGGTCGGCAGTGGAAGGTTTTTTCTTCTTGGCGTTTCCGGCATAGGTTAGATCCTACGTCTGCTTCTCTATTTGAGGTGATGCAGTTTTTACAGGATGGAGCCCAGTTGGGTTTGTATGTGGCTTCCCTGAGGGCGGCAATTCAGGCTTTTAGGGGTCCATGGCGTAATCGGTCTCATGAGGGTCATTTGATGCCTCGGTTTTTCCAGGGTCTTCTTAACTTGTTTCCTCGTCCGGTGCGGTCCTTTCCTTCCTGGGATCTGTCTTTGATGTTGGATGCTTTGACTGTTTCTCCCTTTGAACCTCTGGGTTCCTGTGACTTGCGTCATCTTTCTTTGAAAACTTTTTTCATTACTTCGGCCCACCGTTTGGGGGAGTTGGGGGCCTTGGCCTGCTCTTTTCCTTTTTGTAAGGTTTTTCCGGATCGTGTCGTGCTTATACCGGTTCCTTCGTTTGTTCCCAAAGTGAATTCGTCTTTCCATGCTCGCCAGGAGGTTATCCTTCCTTCTTTTTGTCCCGAGCCTTCCTCAGATGAGGAGGTTCGGTTGCGTTCGTTGGATGTGCGGCGGGCTTTGTTGGAGTATCTACAAGTGATTGCTCCTTTCCGGAAAGGTGATTCTCTGTTTGTGAATTTCGGTCTGGCTCGAAAAGGGGAGAAGCCGTCCACTGCTTCCTTGAGTCGGTGGGTTCACTCTCTGATTTTGATGGCTTATTCTTTGAAAGGGGTGGTTCCGCCCCAAGGGATTCAGGGCTGTTCTACCAGGGGTATGGCTGCTACGGTAGCGGAGCTTCAGGGCGCTTCTGTGGTGGAAATTGGCAGGGCCGCTACTTGGGCCTCACCTTCAACCTTTGTTCGTCATTACAGACTGGCGGACTTGGGCAGTTTGGAGTCGGTATTGGGTCACCGTGTCCTGTCCTCTATGATGTAATAGGAGGGTGGTTATTTGGTGTCCTTTGTTGGTTGTGATTAAACTTGTTGCAACTCAGTGTCCGTCTCCTGTTTTCTCTTGCTATGTCTCATTGGTTGAAAGGAAGGCAAGGGAGGGACAGGAGGTAATGTGTCCATTACTTACGTTAATGGCATTACTCCTAGTCCTACTCCCTCGCCTTCCTTTCCGTTTCCTCCCGCCCTCCCGGTACGGACTGCCTGAGTTGCTGCTTGGGCTTGTTTTTGTACAGGAGGTGGTGGGGGTGGGGGGAGTTTTTTAAGGGGAAGGGAGGGGTCTAGGGGGAGGCAGGGAGCCTCATTGGTTGAAAGGAAGGCGAGGGAGTAGGACTAGGAGTAATGCCATTTACGTAAGTAATGGACGCAAGAATTACTTCTGAAAAATGTGCATGATCTTGCCAATTAGGGTGGCTGTTGGTTCCCTTGACTTGTCATTTGATATATCTGGCACTGTCTTTTCTACCCCAAGCAAAATGAATGGAGCAGCAGGAACTGTAAACAGTAGTTTCCTCACCTTACCCTTGCTGCTCAGGAACAAACTGGAGGCTGAAGTAGGTTAAGGAAGGGAAAAGGGGTCAACTCTCCGGTGTCAATAACATCTGTGCCTCCTGATGTTATAGTGAATCAGCGTCCATGCGCATAACTACTTTTTGGGAAGTATGCATAATCCTGAAAATATACGAGTGTAGTAGATTTGCAGTACTACTCTCTGTAATCATTTGTCAATCCCCAAAAATTCAGAAATCTACTTCAAATATAGGAGTAAATCTACAGTAGTTTTCCGATGTTTGACATCAATACTGTGAATCGCACCCTATTTAAATACCGAGATTTCAGTCTATCACTTCATATCACCGTGCTTAGTTGCATGATAATATCTGCTTGCACTCACCATTGGTAATAACAGCACTTCCTTCTTGCATCATTATTGAACACAGACTGCTTTCAGCACAAGAAATATATCAGCAGATTGCTAAAATAAACCAATGCCCTGCAGAAGCAGTGTGCTAAAACAATATGGCCCCGTACATTCCAAGATGGCTGCCAACATATCTACAGCTACCTGCTTTCATAAGGAGGTCAGAAGCATCTTCTTTTTAAATAAGCAGTAGCACATGTCACTAGGAAACTTGTGGTACATAAACCGGGATCTTTAGCATATCCTGTTCTTGAAAAGAGCTTTGTACAGCTGTTGGACAAAAACTGGAAAGAGATTAATGTGCAGTGGTCAAGTTAGCCCTCCTAAAATCAGGGCTTGCAATTAGTCTCTGCCTGGAGTTCCTGCTTTGCTTTCTTCGCAGCACATTAGTTGTGGAAACATTTTTGCATGGGCCAACAGGTGTGACACCCATAAGTCAAAAGCGGACATTAATCTTTTGATTCTATCATTGGTGTATGCTGGACACTGCTTCTTACACATAAACAAAACACATACTCTGTGGAAGGGTATTTTTCATATAGTCTCTTTGTCACCACACTGTTCATCTTATATATGGTTTCCGTTTTTTTTTTTTAAGTGCAGCTACTGCTTTTAAAGATGCAAGCGGTCTGTAATTCATAAATAAGGCCAGATAGCCTCTCAACCTAGAGGCTAAAAAGTACCTCATTTCTTGGGCTGTGCTTATGTAGAATTTCAATAATGCAGTATTTTTGAAAGATTAGCACCTCAGTCACTTAATTATATTTTAGTTAAGAGACTTTTAAATAATGTGTTACCAATAAATCAATAAGACCATTGGGCTATTATACGTTTGGCAGATTGAGGGCATCACGACAAATAGTGGATGTCCATCCACCTATTTAGAGTGTATATCCACGCATACACTTTAAGTAGTGCTGAGGAGACATTTGCCGGTTTTGTTGGATGTTCTGCTTAAACTCTAAAGAACTCTCTATTTCTCTTAGCATTTTTTCAAACAATATATTTGGACAAAACATGTGCAAATATGGATGCCTGGTTACAGAACAACCACATCTGAACATTGAGAAGAGTGCCCACGTGCCCTGGTTATGCAGGGTCAGCAGTTTGCCAAGAGGTTGCTTATATAAGTGCTGAATTAGAACTGTGGGCATCTGGTTAAACCAGGTTAAGGTCTAAATTTATTTTGAGCGCAGGTTGGAGGTAAACTTCTTTGGTACTTGCTGCAAATCAAAGACAATTTTGTGGAAGCTACAAAACCAATTTACATCTGATTGATACCGGCGTAAATGTGCAATGGATGTGGTTCAGTGCATCAATATTCCCGAAGAGGAGTGTGACGGAAGCTCCTATCCTGTGGGGTGCATGTGTTCCTTCAAGGGAGCTTCTTTAATTCCTTTTGAATTGGTTGGGCCTTCTGCTGTTGATGGGAAGGTTTTCCTCATTCTGGTCTAGCGAGGTCATGGCTCCTGGAGTGGCACAGTCACCCTCACCTTTGAAAACATATTTTGAAATGTATAGAGCTGATCTTTCTTTTATTAATAAACGATACGTTTTACTAAACTAATGAATTCCTGGTTACATATGTAAATACCAATATCCATTCAAAACAGTTTTTTTCTCCTTGTTAAGGTGAGAGGTCATATCCCCCTAGGTTAAATAAGAGGAGGGCCCAACCTTCTTGGCATCTATAATCAGCCACAATTACTTGCAAAGGCTCATATTTGACAAGTTCTCATCTCAAATGTCGAAGCATAAAACACATTTACGAGTTTTCAACTTAACATGTGTTATGAAAACACAGTTGGTGAAGCTCATGCTATTATAATGCGAGTCACGACTGTGGATGTCAAATATTATGTACGGAAATGTTACAGAAGTGCTTTCAAACACCGCCCCACCCCACCTTTAAAGAGGGACATCATATACATACTTCACTCGTGACGGAAGACTCTTGGATCCTAGGAGGACAGGGGCATAACTGCGAGTCCCATGCCGTGAAGGGGGGCCCATTCTGTGAAGGGATGGCCCATTTTTTAGGGGGCCGGGCTCTCATTCAGGGTAGTGTCCTAATGATACCTTAAAGCCCCCCTGCAAGCAGTGTTTAGGGGTCTTCCCAATACTTATACCCTCGAGCTGTCAGACTGAGGGTTGTCCCCTGCATCTGCGGAAGCAACCCCCATTACCCGCCACCCCTTCCGGGAGGGGGAAGGGGGGGCTTCATGGGTGTCTGTTACACCCCTGATTTAGTGGAGGCCTATGAAAACCTGTGAGATATGGGAGTCTCAGGGAAACCTATTTATATTCTAAAGCGCAGCTCCATCTTTTTGCGTCACGCCACTGGAACCAAGCACTTCAGTAACGAAAACGAGGCTCCGCAGTTGCCTATCCTGCCTACTGTTTCGGCCAACTCGCTGACTTGCTCAGGAAGACTTGTTATTGGAGCGCGTGCCTCGCAAGGACTCCTGACACGGGTGACACTTCTCTTCATGACATGTAGCCATGAAGTCAGGTCCGCGTAATCGCCAACTGTCTTCACGACAGGGGCCAGCGCATATAAATCAACCGGTCGTTGGCAGGCGCTGCAGCCCATGGAACATTCCCTGTTTATCTCGCTGTGTGCGTTTAATGCTTCCAATGCGCCCATTAGTTCTGGTGTTTGACGCGAGGCATGTTTTGATCTGGCTGCATCACTTCTATTTTTGTATTTTTATCACAGTGTAACCGGGTTTCAATGTAGATTTGCTGCACAGAAAAGGCGCTGGTTGAAAACCTATTTGTTCACTGATGGCATGTATCCGAGGCCCGCGCTGCCAAGATGCTGAGAGTGTTTTATGACCTGCTTGAAGGCTGCTATGTTTAATGGCGCGTTGTGGAGCAAGAACATACACGTAGGAATGCTGCCTAAAAATGGCAGCGAATAATTTGCTTTAAAAGGTTTGTCCTTTTATATTATTTAAAAACAGGAGCATTTATTCTTGTTGAGTGCCAGTCTAAGCTGGCAGCCAGTGGGCGATGAGCCTTTTCTGGTTGGACTATAACACATTTGAATGTTGTCTTAGAGTACATGCCAAGCCTTTGGTACTTCAATTCCGTGTGTTCCTTCCAGTAGGCCGTGAACATTTCTAAATGTTTTGTACCATAACAGAGATATACACGACTCTACTGTGCTGGTCGATTCATGAAACCAAACGTCACCCCTCTGGACCACCATTTGCATTACAAAATCTTGGCCACGTTATTTTATTTTGGAGTACTTGAACTCACATCTAATTGGCCACTGTAGAGGTCTTAAGGTGCAATAACACACATAAACTGAGATGGAGGCGGCCTTCGCTATTGCTTAAGAAACCAAAAGACAAGTTTAAATTTATACAAGCTGAAACTATAAACGATTGAAGCACTAAAGAAGAGAAGTGAAGGAGGCAAGTTTTCAGTATTTGCTTCAATCTATTGAGGCTAGAAATGCCATCTTTAATTAGCTTAACTGACCATCGTACTGAATTTCAATGGAATTATCCGGACTAGATTTTTTAGAACGGGCATAGCAGCGCACAAGCGATGCTTTTCCAACGTCTTGGTCTCTATGTGAGCTTTTGACCACGCCCACCGTACCCCCATCACTTTCACTCGTTCGTGGGCTTGCCTTTCAAAAATCCTTTATTGTCATTGGTAAATGCTTTACATTTGTCCCTTCTTGGGGCGGTTTTGTTACCGCCTTGGGCATCGACCTTGTTACATGGATAGTTGTACATTTGTTGATATGTTTGACTGCAAGCAAACTTCTTTTTCCTTTTGTGTGTCTTCTTCACGCTCAAGCTCATTGTGGCCGTCGAGCTTTAAATCGGCTCACTTGTGTCACCTGTTTTACTTTTCATTTTTTCCTTCTGTGTGTCTCCTTTGTGCTCACACTCATGCTGGCCATGACACTTTCAATCAGCTTGCTTATGTCAACTGTCTTACTTTCCATTTTTCCTTTAATTTTCAATGTATGTGGCAAGAAAAGTCCAGTTAGGAATTTACAATGCTAATAGTTCTAACTTGAGTAAACGTGAGACCCATTGCATTGCAAATGCTTGTTAGGTCTAGCCTTCTATTCAGCTACAGCCAGAGTACTGTTTTCCCCCCCAAAATAATACAAAATATACACACACAAGTAACGTTTGATCATCAGGTTTCATCCATTAGTCGTTAAACTGTCATTCACATTTCCCTTCTGTTCACCACAGCCTGGGGCAACGCAGAAGTTCACTTTGCTCACTGGCTCCATTCACTTTGCCTGAACCCATAAAGCCTGTGCACATTGTCCACATAAGGCAAAAACTTGCTCTTTCTCTTCAGTGACATTGCAGATTCAAAGTGTGCCTTTATATTTATTTATTTTTCAACATTAAATACTGGCTATTTATTTTGGCTGCCTTTTGGCAGGCAGTTAAATGGGAACCTATATCAGTCTGCTGTTTAAAGCTGATGTTATAAAGTGTTTAAGTGAAATTGTAACATTTTAGCTATATCTGTAATTTGAGTTCTTGGTACGGTTTTGATGTATTTTGTTCCTAGCACAAACAATAGTATTAAAACACATCCATGGAGCAGCTGACAGACACATTATTTTAAAAACATCACTACTAAAACTGCCCCATTAATAAATGCTATTTTCAATTTAAAATTATTATTGCAATCACATGGGGGCCATGTTCAAGTGGTGGCATATTTTCGTTTGTCTTGTTTTTATTTTTTGAGGTATATGGTTGCAATCAAAAATAACTATTGCACCAGTCAGTTAAGGTCATACCTATTGGCTTTGCCATTTTTTTTTATTTGACAGAAGAGTCCTCGTGTTCTAACAAGTAACGTAAATTAGAACAAGGTCAGGCATTGTCTACATTTTAAAATGATCAACACGTTTTTTATGTTCTGGTGGATACTCTATCTAACCGCAGATTTCTCACCTTTAGAATATTCCGCGAAAACAGGCTCGATCCAGACGTTTTCATATTATTGCTCACTCACATCACTAGATGACTACGATTGTAGGCCCTACCGCTATGCACCAATGTCAGTTTCTTGGCTCACTCTTTTGGCACCTTTGGAAGCAGAGTGCAAAACAAGTGGAAATGCCAGTGTACTGATGGCTAAATTGGGACCATTTTAGATGTTAAAAAGAGGCCACTCCACAGACCACAGAGGCTAAAGGGCAGTGAAGAATCTGCAGATAGATAGAGCATCCACCAGAAGGAGCATTACCGAAAGTAATTAACTTACTCTTTTGATGGATACAATAGATTACTCACATTTATAATAGATACCAAAGCACTTCTTTCCAGAGTGCAGGGTCAGTGGAGTAGGCTGAAACCAAAAAGTCCTTCAGGACTGAACAAGCAAAATGCCGTTCCCTTCGGACCTGACTATCAAGGCAATAGAACTTCATGAATGTGTGCACTGACACCCACATCGCAGTCTAGCAGCTGTCAAGAACAGACACTCCATGTGACAATGCAGTGAGAGCAGCCTTGAACCTTCATGGTGGGATGAGCCCACAGTATTTTCTGAGTCTACTTCTTGGCAGTGCATTACAGATCTTAATGCAAAGGACTACCCACCTCAACAAAGTCCTTTTCTGCACTGCCTTACCCTTCGTAGCCCCAGAGGACCACATAAAAAGCTAATCATCAATCTGATTAGTGTGATCAGTATAAAAACTCCAGGCTTTTTTGGGGTCCAGTCAATGGAGTCTGTCCATTGGGTTAAGGACTGTCCAATGTCAAAAGGCTTCACAATTGTAGGCAAGAAAGCTGCCCTGGTCCTTAACAACATTTTGTCTCATAAAAAAAGAAGTGTACACTGGCTAAACTAAGAGAGCCCAGAGATAACTAATGTGGCAAGCTGAATTGATCACAATGAGGAAGATGGTTTTCAGGGTCAGACTATTACCAAAAAATCAAGGAAGCCAAGAGGGCAGCCATCACAGCCCGCATCGACACAGCAGCCAGCCACACAAAATAACTATTCAAAATAGTCAAAGAATACGCCAACCCGGCAGCCTTAGAGAACTCCATCCACCCTCCCCAAGAACTCAGCGACACTTTCTCGGACTACTTTCACAGCAAGACTGCCACCATCTACAAACCCTTCGACCCAAAGTCCTCAATCCCAGCAGCCTCAACCAACAAGTGCACAACAGCTGGACGATCACCATATGGACACCGCTCACCACACAATCCACTTCAGCCATCATGTCATCCATCCACTCCCTAGCACCCACCGATCCATGCCCCCACCACCTGTTCAATCTCAGAACTAATCACATCAGCATCCTCAACACCTCAATTACCACAGCAGTCTTCCTGGATAAATGGAAACACGCAGAAATCAGATCCCTACTAAAGAAACCATCCACCGACCCCAGCAAACTCAAACATTTTCGACTGATCTCTCTGCACCCCTACCCTGCCAAGTACTTGAGAAAGCCCTCAATCAACAGCTCAATGAACACCAGGAACAAAACAGCCTGTTTAACATTTCCTATTCAGGACTGCATGCCAACCACACCACTGAGACAACACTCATTGCAGCCACAGATGACATCAGAGTACTCCTCGATCATGGGGAAACCGCTTCCCTGATCCTCCTCGACCTCTCAGCTGCATTCGACACAGTTTCCCACCACACCCTCATTAACAGACTCCATAGCATCAGCATACAAGAGAACACCCTCAAATGGATCGCCTCCTTCCTGACAGGACGTACTCAGAGCATCCAGCTGCCTCCCTTCACCTCCTAACCCAAGAACATCATATGGGGCATAGCCCAAGGAATAATCCTTCAGACCCAAATTGTTCAACACCTACATGACCCCCTTGCTGACATTGTAAGATTCCATTGTCTCAACACCATATCCTACGCAGACGATATACAGCTCATCCTCTCACTCACCGAAGACCCCTTCAACACCAGAACAAAAATCTGCAATGCTATTACCAATGTAGGCAACTGGATGAAAGTAAACTGCCTCAAACTCAACTCCAACAAAACAGAAGTACTGATCTTCGGGAGAAACACATCCATATGGGAACACAGCTGGTGGCCAGTCAAACACCGGACCCACTCTTAACACCAAGAGGACATGCATGCAATCTAGACTTCGTCCTCGAATTGACTGTGAAGCGACAAAACAATGGAGTCACCTCTTCCTACTTCCACACCCTCCTCATGCTCTGCAGAATCTTCAGATGGACCCCAGTAAATAACAGCAGAACCATCACTCAGGCCCTCATCACCAGCTGCTTTGATTATGGCAACACACTCTATGCCAGCATCTCCACCCAACCCCTCAAAATATTCCAGGCCATACAGAATGTTGCAGCTAGACTCACCCTGGACCTCCCCAAATGGGCCCACATCACCCCCCACTTCAGAAACGTCCAGTGGCTCCCTGGCCAGGACAGATGCCAGTATAAGATCCTCATGCACAAATAAAAGGCCTTAACCAATCAGGGACCAGCCTACATTGACCACTGACTGAGCTTCTGCCAACCTGTCAGACACCTGCGCTCCTCCTCACTAGCGTTCACACACACACACAGAATCTGTTACAGCCGCAGCAGTGGCTGCTCCTTCTCCTATATCACTGATAAGACCTGGAAGGGCCTGCCCCTCCACCTCCGAACAGCACCCTCTCTTGTGGACTTCAGAAATAAACTCAAGACCTGGCTTTTTGACGGAGACCTCCTTACACGAGCTCCCAGATACCCCAAGGGGTTATAGTGCAATGCTCTACAAATACTGAATGACTGACTGACTGATTTTGGTGTTCATTAATATATAGTGTTACTTCACAATCCAATATCTCCTTC
Organism: Pleurodeles waltl; assembly: GCF_031143425.1. Lineage (NCBI taxonomy): Eukaryota > Metazoa > Chordata > Amphibia > Caudata > Salamandridae > Pleurodeles > Pleurodeles waltl. The sequence continues at coordinate 1,281,490,094 of NC_090447.1, read as the reverse complement.
AAGTGCAAGAGGGCAATTGGAGTCGTGCCCCGATCCCAGACATCTGAAGCACACGTAATGTGGGTCCGTCACCGACATCTGTTTCTGATAGTCTCTGCATGATTGAACCCTATTGTCTTCAGTGAGGACTTTGTTCTCTTTCACAGTGAAAAGATTTCGGAAGCAATCTGTCAACCGACAAAAAAACAGCAGAGCTTCAGATCCGCGTTCAAAGCCGTGGAAAGAAAATAATTGACACCGTTGAGCAGTTGTGGTGTATATATGCAGCTTCACTTTGTCACTTTGGGAATGGAACGAGGTCAATGGGGAGTCATAAAATGCCACCAAGTAGCACGCAGGAGCTCCTCTCTGAAATCTTCCAGATCCAGTCTGGCACCAGGGAAATATTCTAAAGATGATGAATCTGCACTTAGAGTATCCATGAGAAGCATAAGATTTTTAAATGTATCTTTAGGTGTGTTGAGCTTTGGCCAAGTTTGACACATCCAGGCTTCGATGTTGTTAATGCTAGCCAGAATGGATGTCCAGTTCCACATTGAGTCTTTCATTAATTAGGTGGCATTTGCAATAAAACAAAAAAAGAGATAGAGCAACATAGACTGTATTCAAAAGGGGATAGGAATCCCCCTGTAGGTGGGTCTGTGAGTGACTGCACCTGCCTGTAAGTGGAATAACTGGGAGGTCCATGGAACCCTCTGTGCTGTGTTACAAGTGGCGCCCTCGAGGGAGCACTGACTGTGTGCCACCTCAATGAGGCACACAATCAGTTCACCCTCTGACAACTCCTTTGCCCATGCTCTCATGCCTGTAAAAATTGTACAGATGAAGAGGCAAAGCATATCAGCATTTGCCGCACCACCATGCAAATGAGGAAATAACCCCCTACAGATTGCACCGGTGCACATGTAGCATCACCATGATCTGTAGTACTGAAGCTGTTGTACAAGCATCTGCAGTCACTTCTGTAATACAAAAGTGCCCTTTTGCACACATGTCCATTGTACCTCTGGGGCACTTACTGTAATACTTTCCCAAATACAGAAATACAGAAAGTAGACATTCTCTTTCAAGCCGACTGAGCTCTTTTGTTAGCTGCACCAGATAGAGAAGAAGCTGCCAATCGAGCAATCATGACATCTGCAAATTTGCACTTATACTTTAGTTTGCAACTTTCCCCTACTTGGCCTTTTATTGTGTTTTAATAATGTGCACTTGAGGTTTCCTTCATCTTGTAAATGTACAAGTCTGCATAAAATGTGGAATCCTGCCAGGTTTCTGTTCACCATTTTATGACCAATGTGTCCAACACTAGGCTTTCTGATGTTATACAAGCAGTTATACAGTGCCTGTCCAGCCTTGGGAATGAAACACATACTGCGGGTTGTTATTTGCCAGCTAAAGTAAGTGGTTCATACACCGTCTGCAGAAATCTTTGGATAACTCGAATGTGACACATTGGAGTTCCTGTGCTGGGCTAAAGGCACCCCTGCTTTTTACAAAAATGTAAAGTGTGCAGCCAGCGTTTTCCAAAAAAGTTACAATTAATATTAACTGCAATTGTATTATAGTTTGAGAAGTTTTTGTTTATGTAAGGCCTTTATCCCAGCTATACTTCTACCACCGGTATTTGGCCCTCCTGTGCACAATGACAGACTTCCATCGACGTTTTGCTACTGCTTTCCACACCTTTGCTTTAACTCCTCCACACATTCTTTTAGGCTTCTGAAGTGCCTGAAATATGACCTATTGGTGCCTAAAACACTGAAAATAAACAAATACATAACTATTTTAACACATATATTTGTTATCTCTAGAGGAGCTGTGGAGTTTGAAAGAAGCAAGGTTGCATACTTCTGTGGGTTTCCTAGATGCTCTCGCAAAGAGCTCTCTTTGATGTACTGGGTGGCGCAACACAGCACGTCATATCCTCCTGGTACGGGAGGTGTCACTACAAAATATTTCCTCTATGAGGCTCTCAGGGTAGTGAGCTAGGAATTGTATTTAGGCAGCTAGTTTTTCACCGACATAGCATTTTATTTTGGATGCACCTTTAACGTCTAGTGGCTTACGGCATAATTTAGATGTGGGCAGGCGGCCCTTTTCTACATCAGGAGATGGAGTAAATTATGCATTCACCATGATGGAGATGCTGTCTAGCAAATTGAGAAATGACCATCAAGCAGGCGGTCATTTCTTAAAGCACTGGGGGGAGCTCCCTGCCGGCACAACGGTTCCTGTCAATATTTTTTTAAGTTTAGTGTACGGCGCCATCAACATGACAAAGCTTTGCATCAAACTAATTTGTTTTTTTTATTTTCAAAAGGAAATCCTAAAGCAAAATTTTCTTTTTGACAAAGAAAAGAAAACGCTTCCCTTTCCATGGGAGTCCTCTTCGATGGCAAAAAGCAGCATTTCACACTTTTCACTGCCTCTTACCGCAATGTTTTCCTGGTGGTGACAGCCAGCGAAAACTGATATTTAATTCCACCCATCTATAATAGATGGGTGGAATTAAAGGTCTGCCTTCACAGGGCCATCAGAGGGGTTCAATCACAGCAGAGACAGAGTTTTCTTCGCTGTCATTATATCTATGATTTGCTTGCAACTAAATAATTTGGCCAAACCTTTATTTTGGTGATGTGTAGTATACATACCACCAAGATATAAATCAAACCCTCAATTACAAAAATTATTTCTGTTTAATCACTTTCATTTTAGCTTTCCCAACACCACTGTTGCAGCCATTTGTATTTATCATGCATACATGCTTTTCCCTTTAAGCATCACTTGCATAATGCTGACTGTATTTAATAGAAGCACAGGACTATTCCCTGAACGTCGGCAACGCAGCCTGCATGCCAAAGGAGTATCTTGGACAAGCCCATCTGCACCTGTCTATCATGTGCATAGCAGGAGACACTGTCTCACTTGGGCCCTAGTCTGAACTATTTAATTTCTGATCCTTGGAACTTCTGGAGTTCTAATCAATCATTGCCAGCAGAGGTAACCTCCCCTTCATCAGAGAATGGGGCTGTTCTTCCATCAAACAATACGACGCATCTCAGTCTATTTTTGACATGACCTTTAATGCATTAGGGTGCCTTAATTTTGCTGTTGTAGCGGTACCATTTGGATTTATCCCTGAATTTCCTGAGATATGTCTCAGGGAGCAACCCAAACATTGTTAACAAATTCTCTGGTATCGATTTGGATTGATGGCACTCCACTGCACCTAGAGGAGGATGATATCCCTCCCTGATAAAGGCGGTCTCCCTATAAGTATCACACCACTGTTATACCTTTCTATGTAGTACATAGAAGCACCGAACACTAAGGATGAAATCTGTTTTTCTAGGTGATTACAAATCACAAAACTGAGTAGACCTTCTGTGGGAAAGAGGTATTGGCTTCCCCACCTCTCTCGATCCTCTCACCACACGTTTGAAGCCACAATGAGTGTGGGGTGCTATGATCAGCCTGGACGTACACTCCACATTTCTCATGCTATGTTCATAAGTCAACACACCCATTATCTCTTCTAAGACCAAAGCTGCCTTCCTTCTGCAAAGCCACTGCAGCCAAGTGTAGTTGCAATTCTCTTTCTGCTTTTGGCTTCCATCTCCATCCTCTTGGCTTCATAGTGCATGACCAACTCATGGGATGACATGTTTTGAGACAGAGGTGTTAATTCCTGCTCTAGAGGGCAAAGAACAAAAGGGGTTGTGCAGGTTGCCATCCACAGGGCCTTATCGTGCATCTTTTTCTGCAACCGGCATGATAACTAAGTCAGGCCACTTTGCTTTCCTGCGCATCAGAATCCCTTTCCCTGAGCAAAGCATTTCATGATCGCTGGTGATATTCTCTAAGATACCATAAAAACATCAAAAAGGACCTGACTATGACCCCGACTCTTATAAGTGATGTTTATATCTTTTCTTGAAGGAGAGCAATGCTTCACTTGACTTTTCAGATGTAAAGTTTAACCTGCCTGGTGCCACAATCTATGGTGATGTCCCGACAGAGAATGTATCACCCTCAAAGGGCAGGAGATTGTTTGGCAGGAAAGGGCTATCAGGAGGATTTGGTCAGAACTCAAAAAGTATTTGAATGGTTGTGCGCATGCAGGAAGGATGCAGCCTGGGGAACTCACTGCGGTTATGGACGCAGCAGAAACCTTTGCCAGAAATTAAATGAGAGCTCTAAAATCACTAGACACTGTGAGAGTTTGGCATAGGCTCTGGGCAGACAATGTGCTAGTGATGATGGTGTCAATGAGGGACAGCTGTTGGGATGCAGCAGACTGTCATTTGCCCTTCCTGGTCCTGAGCTGCAGCAAGAATGGTTCCTAGGGCTCTACTGGGCTGATAAAGCTGCCCTTTTACTTTTTTTAAACTATGTAAGCTTCCCATTTTGCTAAGATAGCAAACTTTAAAATATACTATGCAAAGTTTCAGGAAAGCTGACTTTGCTCATGTTTTCACAGATAACTTTCTTCGGTAGATGTCGAACACCCACATTGTATTCTCATTACCTAACAACAAAGAGAATAATTTTTAATTAATCTATCGGAAAAGAAGTCACTGAGCTCTTACAAAGACTGATCAGTCTAACTGCCAATTGAACTGGCTTCTGTTTGGCTTACATTTGGTAGATTTTGCTTATGTAGAAATGCTTTCGACAAAGGCATGTGTTAGACTTGGCATCCTTGGCGTGGTTTTTCCTGTCTTTTTGCCTCTGCTTCCTGTATTTTCGACAGTGTTCTGGACTTCGTTTTTGCTGGTTTGGTACTCTTGGCACTTTACCACTGCTGACCAGAGCTAAAGTGCAAGTGCTCTCTTTGTAAATGGTATTGGTAATTGGCTTTTCCTTGATTGGCATATTTGGTTTACTAGTAAGTCCCTAGTAAAGTACACTAGAGGCACCCAGGTCCTGTAAATCAAATGCTACTAGTGGGCCTGCAGCACTGGTTGTGCCATCCACATGAGTAGCCTTGTAAACATGGCTCAGACCTGCCACTGCAGTGTCTGTGTGTGCAATTGTAAACTGCCAATTTGACCTGGCAAGTGCACCCACTTTCCAGCCCCAAACCTTCTCTTTTACTACATGTAAGTCACCCTTAAGGTAGGATCTAGGTAGCCTCGTGGACAGGGTGCAATGTATTTAAAAGGTAGGACATGTACTGGTATGTTTTACATGTCCTGATAGTGAAGTACTGACAAATTAGGTTTTCACTATTGCAAGGCCTATCTCTCTCATATGTTAACATGGGAACTGCCTTTAAATATCTCTTAAGTGAAGTTTCCCATTGGTAACAGATAGAGATATGGAGTTTGGGTATCTGAACTCAGGTTTTAAAAATACATCTTTTGGTAATGTTGTTTTTTAGATTGTCAGTTAGAAAATGGCACTTTTAGAAAGTGGGCATTTTCTTGCTTAATCATTCTGTCCCTCTGCCTGCTTGTGGAACCATGTCTTGGTCAGACTGCCAGTTGGGCTGTTTGTGGATTACTCCTAGACAGTGACACAGAGGGAGCTGGGGGAGTGTCCTGCATATCCTGATGAGTCTCCTGGGCTAGAGTGGGAAGGGAGGAGCTGATATCTGCACCTGAAAGTGATGTGCCTGTCCTCCCACAACGCAGTGCCTGTCCTCCCACAATGCAGTCTCCAACCCCTGGTGTGTGTCTGGGGCCAGGCCTGGGCAAGGCAGTATCTTATCAACAACAGAGACTTTCCTTTGATGTTTGTCTACTTTAAAGGCAGAAATAGGTATATGTAGTGGACCCAAAACCCCAGACTTTTAGAACACTTCTGTATCAAGAGGAACCTCTGCCAAGGAGAAGAGTTGAAGAGCTGTAGGAGGAGTACTGCCCCTTTGCTGTGTGTGCTTTGCTGGCTTGGCCTGCAGTTGCCACTTTTGCCTTAGAGAGGGCAAAGACTGGACTTTGCTGTGTATCCTGCTTGTGAAGTTTCTCCAAGGGCTTGGGCTGAGCCTCATGTTAAGAAGTCTCAGGGACAGCAAAGACTTCACCTAACAGCCTATGGGTTCACTTGCTGTGGACTGTAACTCACCAGGCAGTGCCTACTTCAGTTTCTAGGCCCATAGGAGACAAAGCTGAGGCAAAACCAAGTGCATCAACTTCAGACGACGCCCGGACAGACGTCGCTGCCTGATCCCACAAAGCCACCTGTAACTGAAGCTGTGGTCCCTGCTGGAGTGCGATACCCCGACAGACATCGCAGGCCTGACTCCGCAGCAGCCGCTGACGTCCCCTGACTTCGTGAGTCCAGCGTGCAGTGTCACCGACGTTCGTGACACCCGACTCTGCTGTGGTGCCTGCAGCCCCCTGGTGTGACCGTGACCCCGTGAGTTCACCCCACCGCATCTTGACCCTCCAGACATCAACCCTGTCAGAAGAGTAAGGATCCGTCTCTTCGCAGCAATGCTGCCTCATCTCCCCTGCCCTGCAGCTAGGACCCGACACCTCACACCGACACCTCCACTCCTCTGCTCCACAGCACCGGAACCGATGCTGCTTTGCTCCCCGACTCTGTGAACAGACTTGTTTCCACACTTTCAAAAGGTACTTACCTGGGGGTCCATATGACTCCGTGACCGGCACCATTGGCGTCACGTTGTTGGGAATGACTCTGTCACAACACCGTGATAAAACAAAATTGCAGCATTTGTGTTTCTAAATGCTATATTCAAGTTTAATCTTTGAAAATTCATAACTTTGCTTGTGTATGTTGGATATTTGTTTATTTGGTCTTGTTTTAATCAGATAAATATTGACTATTTGTCTAAACTGGTGTTGAGTCCTTTTGTGGTGTTTTCACTGTATTACTGTGTGTGATTGTACAAACACTTTACACATTACCTCTGAGATAAGCCTGACTGTTTGTGCCAAGCTACCAAGAGGGTGGGCAGAGGTTATCCTAGGTGTGTATCTCCATTACCCTGACTAGAGCGAGGGACCCTGCCTGGACAAACTGCAAAGTGACTGCCAACCAAAGGTCCCAATTTGTAACAGCATGCATTTATCACAGGTGTTACTATATAAACCAAGATGATGAAATCAAGTAGGACAAAAAGAAAAGTTAATGAGTAAAATTAGACAAAAATGAAGAACATCTGATAGAGGGACAAGAAGCTGTAGTAAGATCAAACACTATCCCATTTAATAAAATTGGAAGGTAACAAACCAATATTAGTGTCACACCCATCCATATAACTCACAAATAAGTGTGGTCAAGTCAAAGTTTGTGGTTCATCAGAGTCAAAATTGTTTACCATATGGAGGTCAAAAGTTCTCACCTGGCCAGGGCTGAAAGTCAAAGCTGTGAAGGACTCTATAAGTCTGGATATGTTTGTTGAGATGTCCCTTTGTAGACCAAAACTTGGGAGAAAAAACACTAAGATGAAGCCAGTGAATTTGTATCTTTTTCTAGTGAACTTGTTATTTTGTTCTTGTCCTAAAGATATTAATATTTTACAAACGTTTGGAAACATGCATGCAACTTTTTATTTATACCAAATGTCTCCAAACTTTCAGGAAATGTTCTTCTGGCAGGAATGTGCCCCAAAATGCCAACAAAATGTCATGTTCCAAGTGGTTCCTGGAATTTCTATGTAATAGCAGCGGATTCCCCGAATCACAAGGCCTTCTGCACACCTCCCCCCCAGATACAATACAGGACGATTCACAATGCAAGCTGGAGAAATATTCAGTTGTAACAGGTCCTCTTTCCACTAGGCAGGCTCTGCTTCCTCTTTATTGCAGGGCCGTCAACAGTCTCCAGCTAAAGAAAACATGTTCATACAGGGGTGATAGGGCTTCACTGGCAAGACCCCACATTTGTTCTTGTGTGCCAGCAAGAAGCTAGCGCTGCTAACTCTGAACGGAGCCTTTCAGTTCCAGAAGTTAAATTTAGAGATGGAAGCAAATGGCTCATAAATCTCTGGTGGTCAGGAACTCTCGAATGGTACAAGCAGGTAAGTTCTATTATCTTTGGTTCTACATTAGTTCTCATGACAAATTAAGTCAATCATGGAAACTTGAGGTTCAAACTAGGCTCATGTCCCTGATGATTGCTGTACAGATCAAATTAAAATCATCATGTTTTCTTTTCCCAATGTTTGCAGAATAGTAATTCAGGTCTTTTTCCGGGAATATTTTTTTAGGCAAAAAAGCCCTGAGACCGTCCTTTCCCTCCTATAAAGGATCAAAGAATATCTCGAAGCCACATACTTCTTTTGGATCTACTGGTCTTAGGAAGTGCCCCAAGACAAATAAACAGATTTCTTAAGGAGGCATCCACAAGGGCACGTGACCTGGAGCATATGGTCCCTAGATTTCCTGAGTCTGAACTTCGTTAATTTTAAACACAAATGTAAATTGTATTGCAAACATAGTAAAGCTTATTCATAGACATGCTTGAGTAGAAAATGCTCACAAGCACCTGATGTGACCTGATTTCAGAGTACTCAGCCAAAAAGGTAAGCAAGGTGTGCAGGGACATAACATGGGTCCCTGCGGGAAACAGTGGACCCAAACCCAACACGCACAGCAAATGAGACTGCTCACATAAATGGCAAGATTAGGAAAGCTACATTATTACTCCACAATGCCCTGGAAATGCCAGTTTGAGTTTGTGGCATTCAAACCATTTTCTCGGGCCCATGACCACCTTGAAAAAATAGAATATTTGCTCCTCTCCAGGGCAGGAGTAGACCTGCTTCCTGAGTTGTAGTGGGAAGGGGAATACTCCCCAAAATTGGTGAGAGTGTACGGACAGAGCCAGGAAAAAGTTAGCATGCACATCTGCTTGGGCATTGTCTTTAGCACAAATATTCCTGTGTATTGATGCTGTAGTATTACAGGGGAAACGGTGGCAGTTACGGGTTCACACAAATTCTTCCAGGCTCCTCTTTGAATTCAAGGAAGACATATATTCTTTTATGACGTGAAATTATGCGATGAGAAGTTTGATAGACATACCCTCATTTATGCCTAATCTGCTCCCGATTAAAGCAAATAGGAAACACTTTGTCAGAACACTTTTTATGAGGGTAGGACTCCAAAACTCAGGCCCGTAGGTTTTTGAAGCGAGATGAGGATGTGTACAGAGTGGTTAATCTTATATTTCCAGCAGTTAACATTCGCAATGTACTTGTTAGGAAGATACCATAGGAGAAATATTGCCTCCTGCACTGTGTTGAAGACAGCACTTCAGGAGTTTGGAGTATCTTATTTCTAGTACTTTATATAGTCTCTTGTAGTTTATTTAAACCCACTGTAATTGAACTTTGTTGTGTGGAACGTTAATTCTGAAGAAATCCAGTCTAAAATAATCCACTATCATCATAATGCAGTACACACAAGAGCAGGGTGAAAGCTTAGCACTTGTCTTCCAATCCCCAGCAACAGTTAAAAGTATGGATGGGTTCACCATCTCAGAATAGTTGTGCATGGCCCTGACAGTGAGTCCATTCATTTGGCAAAGATAGCAACATTCTGAGGCGCAGCTGCTTTCCTTCTTGGTGTAATGTTATTAATGAGGCCTTCCACACTCTGGGTGACAGGTAATGAGAATAATGAACCAAATATTAAGGAAGCTCATAAATAAGTTGAGGGCCTTTTGAAGAACACGCCAACAAGATTAAAGTTCAAAGGAGGCTCTCCAAAGGGGGAGCCCGTGGCTTGCCGATAGTTGCGTGTATTTCCGGAGGAAAGGTCCACTTTTCTTGATGTGGATTGTGATGATTGCTTTGCTGCCCTCTGGTACATATTCAAAATTGTATTAAAAAGTGAAGCCCATCAAAAAACCTCTAAATTACAACAGAGGACAGCTGTGATTTAACAAGGAAAATGAAGCTTTGCTCCAAGATTAAAAGTTGTTTAGAGGACATTTTTCATTTAGTCATCAATAAAATGAACACTCTAGTAACCAATATACATGAGTTGTAAACAAACTCCACAATAGTCAAAGACACTTTTTATGACCGCAACAATGCACAATGCACCCTCAATTTCTGTTTGCCCAGCAAGTATACAAAAGTTTAAATCCACGCACAGAAAAATCTATAAGGAGTCCAAGAACGTTCCTCAAAATTGTAGTATCTTTATTTTTCAAGGCCAACACGTTTCACTATTAACACTTCAATCTTATGACTCAAAAGCTGTATCTATTTGTAAGGCTTTATTCTTAATGAATTTGTCGTCATACTTATTTATCGGTTAATATTAAGTCATCCCTTAGATCACACACTAACCGGTATAGTGCTACTCCGAAATCTTCTATTGAGTAACCACCCTACATATAGGTACACTGCTCAAGAAATACGACTGAAGCATTAGCTTGACGAAAATTGGTGGCCCTGAGAAAACAATTTTAACCATGAAACAAGTGTTGGCCATGTAAAGACTCAATCATTAAAGATACTTCAATTTTAAGGAACTTTCTTGTGACCCTCATATAATTTTCTGCGTGGGGATACACAAGTTGTGTTCTGTGTTCATTTTGCATACCACACATTTGATTCAAAACTCTCAGTAGGCAGTGGGTGGACCTTGCCGGACCAGATGATGGTGGCCATTTATGTGAGTTCCATCGGCCTTTAATCCATACTTAAGCATCCTGGTGCTTACAACAATTGCATCCCCGCCAGGGATTTCCTGAGTCCCTGCGAGGGGAATCTGCCTCCTATACAAATGTTGTCAGTGGCTGGCTGGTGAAGAAGAATGCTTGGCCCTGAAGCTCTGGTCATGGCCTGAATGGGGCATCTGAAACTCTCTTGGCGCACCAGCCTTGGTGAAAAGGTGCTGTGAACTGAGCGCGGCCCCATGTGGGGCCTGGAGACTATGTGGCTGCCCAGAATTAGCCTGGGAGCCCTGGGTCTTTAAGAGATTGACAGAGCTGTGCATTTGGTGGCCCACTTTAGTGGTGGCTGACGGTGGGGAGCTGTGCCTATTGCAATATTTCCTGCTGCGAGTGTGGTCGTAGTGCCCTGCTGCCTGGCTGCAGAATGGGTGTGTCTGAGTGGGGAGCGTGATCTGCTGTGTCTGGACTGTTGAGGAGTGGGGGATCTGCCTGGTCCCCATTGGGCCTTGCTTCCATCGGCTGTGATTCCCCATTGAGCGGGTGATCTGGAGTACAGTGTCTCCACCTGGTCTCTGAACTCTCGAGCAAGGGATGATTGAGGACGGCACAAGAGGCCACTTAGGATGTAGAGGACTTTGTGACATTCACTATGTGGGTGTCCTGTGAGGGGTGTCCCTGCTAGACCTTATGGGTGCTCCTCGCTCACCCTTGCCTACTCGTGATCTAGCCACAGCAGTGGACAGTCACTCACTGGTGCAGGGGTCATCCCTGTGGGGGGCAACTTTCAGATCGCATCTGCTTTACCTGGCACCGAAACTGCCCTCATCACCTCCACCGATGACATCAGAACCATACTGGACAGCGGCGAAACCACGGCCCTCATCCTCCTGGACCTCTCCACCGCGTTCAACACCGTCTGCCACCACACCCTACGCACACGCCTCAGTGACGCAGGAATCCGCGACAGAGCTCTGGACTGGATCACCTCCTTTCCCACCAATAGAACTTAGAGTCTATCTCCCTCCATTCCGCTCTGAAGCCCCCAAGATCATCTACGGCGTACCCCAGGTGCCATCCCTCAGCCCGACCCTCTTCAACGTCTACATGGCTACACTCGCTAACATTGCCCGATCTCACAACCTCAACATCATCTCATACGCCGATGACACCCAGCTGATCCTCTCCCTCACAAAGGACACCGCCAAGACCAACCTCCACGAAGGAATGAAGGCCATCCCTGAATGGATGGAGAACAGCTGCCTGAAACTGAATTACGACAAGACAGAGGTCCTCATCTTCAGCTCCACCCCCTCTGCTTGTGGCGACTCCTGGTGGCCTGCCACACTGGGAACCCCACCGACACCCACCGACCACGCACGCAACCTGGGATTCATCTTGGACTCTTCACTATCTATGACCCAGCAAGTCAAAGCCATATCCTCCTCCTGCTTCAACACCCTCTGCATGCTTCGGAAGAACTACAAATGGATCCCAACTGAAACCAGAAGAACAGTCACCCAAGCCCTTGGACTACAGCAATGCCCTTTTTGCAGGAACCACAGCCAAACTCCGGAAAAGACTGCAACGCATCCAGAACGCCTCCGCACACCTCATCCTGGACATCCTCAGCCACTGCCACATCACAGCCCACCTGAGAGACCTGCATTGGCTCCCCGTCAACAAGAGAATCACTTTCAAACTCCGCACCCACGCTCACAAGGCACTGCACAACACCGGACCAGAATACCTAAACAGACGGCTCTCCTTCTACACCCCGACCGACAGCTTTGCTCCACTGACCTTGCTTTCGCCATCATCCCACGCATCCACAGAACAACCACCGGTGGCAGTTCATTCTTGCACCCCGCCGACAAGACATGGAACACTCTTCCCACTCACATGCATCAGACCAAAGACCTCCTTGCCTTCAGGAGACATCTCAAGACATGGCTGTTCTAGCAGTAGCAGCCACCCACCTCCCTCATCGCCTTGAAACCCTCAGGGGTGAGTAGTGCACTTTACAAATTCCCTGATTGATTGACCTGTCTGGCACAGGGGGGGACTGTGCGGGAGTTGGTATGATTACATGGCAACATGGGCAAAACTGACAAATCACAGCCCAAACTACATTTCAGAGGCGGGATGAGATGAAGTAGAATCAGAAGGGGGCACTGAATTGCCACAGATCCTTGCTGCTATGCAACACAGTCTTACGAAAATCAATGGTAAGATCAACGCATTATCCTTCAGCGAGGATCATATATTAGAACGACTGGATAAGCACACTGAGCGCCTAGATATGGTTGAGTGACGGGTCTCGGAGGCCAATGATGAGCAGGTCACCGCATCTGAGACAAGTATGGACAAGGTTCTACTTGCCACAAAGGCAAAGGCAGAAGACTTTGAGGCACTCTCACACCAAAACAATCTTGGAATAGTGAGGCTGGCGGAGTCCACCAACATAGGCAATATGGAATGCTTTGTAGAACAAGTCCTCACTGACCTATTTTGGCACAATACTTTTCCCGACAGCTTCATAGTGGAGCATGCCCACCGCTCCCTTAGCACCACATGTTTTGCCAGGGGCTAAATCTTGCAGAGTCATTGTGTGACTTTTAGACTACAGAGATCGTGATGCAGCACTTTTCAGGGTACCGGAACGCAAGTGGTTCTGCCGTGAAGGTACTGAACTGTTGCTGTATCTGGATTTCACACACCAGGTGCAGGAGGTGAGGAGACTGTTCAGTCTGGCCAAATGGAAATATCAGGAGCTGCAGATCGAATACTTAGAAAAATAAATCGAGCCCTGTTGGGGCCAACAACTCAACAAACATTTTGAGAACCTATATTTCTTTAAGGAGCCTAAACAACATTATTTACACAATTCACACAAAAAATAAAGCACAATACCAGGAAAAACACTTTTGCTCACGATATGTATTAATTTCCAAAATCATATATTTACATATCAATAACTTGTTTGCTCCAATGTGTGCAACAAATGTGTAAAAAGTGCTATGCAAAGTGGCTCGTGAAATAAGGAAGGTGACTGAGGGTAAAATACACAAAGAAAACTCAAAATACAGTGCATAGGCTGCCTGTTAGCTGTCTGACAATAGGAAAAATTCTTAGAAGTCCGGGGGTGGCATATACAGATGATTTAGAAAGCATCAAAGTTTCGACCCTAGGAACTTTATGGTTACTAAAACCCATCAATGAGGGTTTTCATCAAGACATGAGGAAACGGGGAACAACCTAAATATGATAAATACATAAGTTTCAAAAACGGGGTCTGCTCTGATGTTGAAAAATTGTATAGAGTAAAGGCCATGCTGGAAAACATGTGGAGGGTTACCAAAAATATTAGGCAATGAGACCCTCCGACTGGAAAATACTGAGGGGGTGGACAGCAAGGTAGCTCATCTGGTTAATGCCCATTTGCACAACAGAATGATGCATAAATCCCTTCTGATGATGATACTGTGGACTGTCACTGAAAGAAAGTAATAATACTAATCAATTATGCTCCAAATGTAAGCATCAAACCCTTCATGCATACTAAGGACAGTCATAATGCCACCACCCCTGGGATTGATAGTCACCTTTTCCACCACAAACCAATTTAGACTCTCTAAAGGGTGATTTGCTGCATTGAAGTGTTTCACTACTTTTTCACTGTATCGAGTACAGTGTTGCAATAGTCCTACTTTCACTTTTTGGCATGTTTGTCCCACATACCACTGATCGCATGGATATTCTATAATGTAAATAACGTTGGTACTATTACAATTAGTGTGACTATTGAAAATGTATCTGTGATCATTGTGTGTGAAATTCTTCAATGTAATAGTAAGGGCACATGCTTTACATCACCCACAGCTTAAGTGTACAACAATGGGACTAAGATTCCAGTATGCAGGTAAATCAATGTTTATCTGTGATTTTAGCAAAGCAGTCATGACATGACCCCTAAATCTTTTGCTTCTTTTAAAAGTGTACATCGCTTTGTCCAGTATCTCCAGCTCATCTGATACAAGTTCCCAATGCCTGTTGATGATCTTTTTTATTTTGTTACTTTTAGTGCAAAAAGTAGTCACACAGAATTTTTCCTGTGAATTCTCAATTTTCTCTCTAGGTTTAAGTAGGGCTCCGCAGGGGCATTACAATGCCTGCTTTCTTGAGCACATCAAAAGACCTCTAGGATAACCGCATTCTTGTAATTTGGTCAAAAGAACATCAGACTCCTTAAAGTAATCTGCCCTCTGACAACAATTCCTCCATGAGAGAGATTATCTCGCAGATTTCTAGGATGATGGCTGGAGTACCTAAGTAGGGTATTGCATTCTGCCTCCTTTCTATACAGAGTTGTGAACAGCTCGCCCTCCTCTGCACTAATAGAGAGGTTGAGGAAAATAATTTCATGTTGGCTCTGGGATCTGATGAATTTAATGTCCTTCGGTCTATCATTGAGCCATGTATGGAACGCTTTAAGATGAGATCTACTACCTGTCCAAATCATCAGAATATCATCTATATACTGCTTCCATAATGTAATATTGTTACTGAAGGGATTGGTTTCACTATAAATGTGAGTGTGTTCATACTGGTCCATATACAGGATTGCAGGATTAGGGGAAGTGTGGCCCCCATTGCAACTCCTTTGGTTTGAAAATAGTAGTCTCCTTGGAACACAATTTGTTTTTGTCATTGCTATTCTAAGGAGGTCTATAATGAAGTCCGTAGGGACTTAATTTGTGTGATCTAATTTTTCAAAGAACATCCTAATCTTCTCCAAAGCCGGTTCTTGTGGAATGTTGGTATAAAGTGATATTATATCTATTGTTACTAGCTACTGTTCTGAATGGTTAAAGGATAATCCTCTATGAGTTTTATAACCTCCATGGTATCTCTTAGATAAAGACGATTGGTAAGCACCCAAGCATTTAGAAAGACATTAACATATTTGCAAAGGGGTTCCAGGATGAATCCACACACTGAATGTATGGGGCATCCTTGTGGTTTATAGAGATTTTTGTGAATTTTAGGCAGTGTGCAAATTGTGGGCATCCTAGGGTTTTTCTTGTTTAAATAGTCATATTCTAACTCGATAAGAAAACCCTCAAGAAGACCAACATTTGTCACCTTCCTTATCAGTTTACTTACTTCCATTGTGGGGTCTCTTCTGAGCTTCAAGTAATGATCTTTAATAGCCAAATGGGACAGAATTACATTTTTATAGTCATCAAAATTTGGTAGAACAATGGCATCCCCTTTGTCAGCAGCCTTGATCACTATCTTACAATTTTCTTTCAGAGTTTTCAAGGCCGACTTATCTGTAGCACTGGAACCAAGCTGCATATGACTGAAGTGGCTTAATTAGGCCAAAACCAGTGTTGGGTTGCTTCTTTTCTGGTTCACAGAGGCCCTGGATTGGCCGTTTGGGCTGGTCTGTTTTTATTAGAGAAGAATCAATGTTGAGTTGCATACAGCTGGGTCTAAACTAAGGTGGCATGGTGGGTAAAAAGAAACAATTTATTCAGATGCACACTGAGCAATTACCAGTGGCTGAGATCAATTCACACATTCCTATCATCACTTTTTTGTATTCTGCTTGGTAATTTTTAACCAACAACAGTCCTAGTACCATGTGCCGTCCCAATGACTGAGAATCATTCCTCCATGTCCACCTACAGCAAACTGACAAGGGGTGTGAAAACATGGATTTACCCAGTGTAGTCAGAAAAAATTAGGCAATTTTGCCTTTTCTGAAGAAGAGCAAATGTATTCACCTTATTACAAGAATGTGACATTTCACATTCCCCTTGTGTAATCTCTAGACTTGGAAGTCATGTGTAGCATCAGGGTGACGAAGATCATTTTCTTATGTGTGACAGCAAGGAAATACAATCGCTGCCAACCAATGAGATGTGCCCTTTCCATTCCCAGTTATTGGAAGCTCAGCCTTGGAGAATCCAGGCAATAATGTATCCCATGCTAGTGCAGCAACCCCGCAGCTGTACAGCCAGGTTGCCACATTGATCACAACGCAAATGGCACTAGAAAGTTCCCCTGGCATAGGATTTTCATACTTTTTATTTTCCAGTAAGACATATTATATGAAAGGTGCTGCTTATAAACATAGTTTTAAGTTATGTATTCAGTGTGTTTTTATTTAAATCCAGCACCTTCTCACAGTCACTTGCATGACTTTGAGAAATAGTCCTTTAAGGTGGATTGGGGAACTAAAAGCACTCCTATAAAAAATGCTTAAACCAGCTCGCTCCCCTCAATTCCTTGAGCAGTCTCTCTTTCCATCCATCCATCCTCTCTCACTCCTCTCTCTTTTTCCTTTCTAACTGCTTTCTTTCTGCCCCCCCCCCCCCCCCCCCCCCGCCTTTCCTCTCTCTCTTAAAGCTGCAAACGGGCATCCACCTGTTCCAGCCCCCGGGGTAATGCCTGGTGGAATAAAAGGCCTGTCCAGCCCCTTGTACTGTGACAGGCTCTGGAGCATTGGTATGAATTACCTTCAGAGCCATCTATAAAACCTACACTTCTTAGTCAATAGACTTTGAAAAAGATGCTTGGTGGAATCAACTTTTCATGGGAGGAGAACCCAAACCCCCCTTGAAGTGCGACAGTTTTAAAGTATTCCGAAACACGAAAAGAGTTAACCTCTCAAAGGATGCCAATACAACACAGCCCACGCTTTCTGTGTGCGTATGTGACCTCCAAGCACAATTCTGCTGTGGAATTAAAGTATGTCGTGCAGACACTTGATATCACACATGTCGAGAGGGTGCAATTTACTGCATGACCTGCTGATGCTCTTTCCCTCTCCCCTACTGCACTAGCAGCAACGTAAACCGCTCTGACCTCTTTTCCTACGCCGTCTTCCTCCCCTCGGAGCGATCTGCTACTCATTAAAAGATAGTGCGCGCAGTTCATTCATGGAGAGCCAATCACCGGATCTGACGAGCCCCCCTCCGGCTGGGAGGAAGCGCGGTTCAAGCTAACGCTTAAATAACGAGCCACTGTGGACAGCACAGCGCTCCTGGCCCAACACAGGGTTCAGGCCGGTGGAAGGAACAAGTTTAGTGCATCACGTGAGTAACACCCTCAGATCACATCCTACACCCAGGAGAGCAGCTTCCCAGGATTTTTCAGTTTTGTAAAGCTTATCGGTTTTCATTATTGTTACCTAGGCCAGTCTGTTTATCACATCACATTATAATGCACTTCACATTTACAACAGCGTCGCTTATATATCCTATTTATTCATCTAACCTTGACGCTGCAGAATGCAATACAGATATTAAAGGTCAAGAACACAGCGTGCGTGCACTTTGAGCTAGTTCACTAACAGTATAATGATCAAAACAGAATACTTACATCCAGCGAATCTTCGTTCACCATGATGAGGGACATGCTCTGTGACACGAGTTTGCAAGAATATCCTGCCAAAGATAAGAGACATGCCACCCGGCTGTCAGCATCAGCGAGCATCACATTGCAAACACAGCAACTATGGCAATTATCAAGCGAAGCTTGCCTGGCGCATCCCTGGCTCCAAGTTAAAGCAGAGGTCATTAACCTGCATGATGGCGAGTCTAGAAAACTAATGGCACAGAACGTAGAGCAACATAAATAGTTAATGTAACATCTGAACAGAGCTATCAATGTCTGGAAATAAATTAATAAAAATATGTTCGCTGTTCCTGGAGTGGATAAAAATCTTCCCTCGCTCAGGAAGAACTGTTTCTGTGGCCCATGTTCATTCAGAGGAGGCAGTGTTGGCTAGTTTTCAGTTTCCCGGCAGTTAGCACTAAGTATCGCAAAAACTATCTGCATATTCTCCAGTCTTGAAGTTTTAGGGATCACTCAGCAATATCGTAGATGACATCGTCGGTGTTCTCTGAAACGAGGACACCAGGAGCCGTATTGCAAATACGGTGCATTTCCTTTTTTGCACCGGGTGCACTTTTCAAAAGGTGCACCCTGCGCGATCAAGGAGAGTGCGCCATATTACAATGATTGTGCTACTCCCAGGGAACCCGCAACCTCATGCTACCCGTCAGGGCAAAGCATAGTGAAATATGGAGCGCTTTGAAGCAGCCTCTCCGTGCTTCACTGAGCAGGCGGCAACCGTCTGCACTTTTAAGAGAGATTAGAGATTCCATTTCAGGCAGGTGCAGTGAGGGGCTGACCCGCTGGCAACATTTTCATTATATTGACATAATCATGCGTAATTTTAGGAATTTCAGTTTACGTTTGTTCAGTGATATTCTTGAAATTATGCCATTATGACATTCTGGCATAATTAAGCAGCAAAAGTTTAGTGTGGGAGCCCAGAAGCAACACAAACGACCAAAACATGAGCTGCTGCTTTTCGCAGCAGTTGTGGCTTTTGCCATGTTTTTTTTAGCAAGAAATGTCCCCTTAAGTCCAAAACAGACACAAGGATGCAATTCATGCTGAATTATAATGCTAAATGACAGTTTTACTTTTTGCGTAATTTTAATGAAATTTCACATACTCACGCAAAAGCAAATTATGCATATTACACACACAGCTAATTTTGACAAGTGACTCTGAAGGGAGTAATACGTAAACTTATGACTTGCAGCCCTCCTCAACAGAGTAGGGTACACTTGCAAGGCAGAAGCACAGTTTTGGGTCTATTCCTATAAGACACAAGAAGGGCAATCACAATGAAATGAAGGTCTCACACCCCAATAGAGTGGCAACCTGGTTTGGGGCAACCTCATGCTGGGCAGATGCTGAGAGTGGAGCACTCCACAGAGAAGAATCGAGAGGAAGCACCCTATTGCACAACAATGGGTCCAAGTAGTACAGGCTCTGAAGAATGAAATGAGAGTTACACCAGACCTCCTTGAGCTCCTGCGATGGTACAGTTGCTGTTATAAGGTCAGACTGAGTGGACATGCCCATGCCAGATAATACTTCAGTCCAGTGGTTCCCAAGCTTTTTAGAACAACAAACTTTCACAACCCACCAAACTTTAATTGACATGAGATGGGGTGATATTTTAATGTAACAATAGCATTGTGTGGTAGCGTACTGTCATTTACAGACAGCACATTTTTCATTGAAATGGACACTAAATGTGCACAAACATACAAATTTACTGACAAAAGTATATAACACACACATGAAAATGTGTGGCAGTAGGGTTTCTGTGAATATTTATCATTTGTGCATCATCAAGTAAGCGTCTAGATTTGTTTTGATGTAATTAAAATCTCTGTTTCCGGCACACTTCAGACATACAAAAAAGTGCTTCATTTTTGCTTTCCTAACAGCTGGATGGATACAGTTAATTTACACATATTTATATTTTGCTACTTATTGCAAAAAAACAACATCCTACATTGGCACATAATTCACTTTAAATACTCCTCTCACTTTTCCTTCAGAGAAAGAAAACACCAATCAGCATGTTAAAATAATAAAACAGCCCGACATTTGTCCTCTATCTGTGAATCACAGCACATGATTTAAAGACATCTTTATTTATTTCTCACACTTTCACACCCCACCCAAAATTAGCTCACAACCCACCAGCGGGTCACGACTCTCAGTTTGGGAAACACCGTGTGTGCGATGGCTTACCTCCTTATGGATCAGCCCTGTGCCCTCCACCCACCTTACCCTCACAGCCACTGATAATTACATGCCTACAGAGGCTGATTAGAATGAGCTCCTCTAGTTCACCAAATTGCATGCGTAATATCCATTGGGTTGGTAAACCTTGCCTCAAAGTGAAATAAATGTTGCAATCTGTCTCTGTTATCGTTATAATGAAATGAAATGAAAATATATTTTATAAAGCATGTGTATACCCGAGGGAGTCATAGCACTAACCACAAACAGAAGCAAGAAGAAAGGGAAAAACCCTGCTATCAAAGATTAAAAAGGCAAGTTTTTAGCTTTTTCCTAAAGCAGGAAAGTGATGAGCAATTCTTCAGATCTGACAGAAGAGAGTTCCACAGTTTGGAAGTCCTGCAGATCAAACTACGTCCACCCCAACAGGCTTTCTTGAACAATCGAACCAGCAAATTATGAGTCAATGATGACCTCAGGGGTCTTGTTGGAACATACCAAATTAATTTATCTTTTAGCTATTCTGGTCCTAGACCATGTAGCGCTTTAAACGCTACACACAGTGCTTTAAAATAGATGTGCTTGTGTACAGAAAGCCAATGCAATTGGACCACAGCCTCAGACGCTGAATGGTATTTTGGGATTCCTAAAAGGAGTTGAGCTGCGACCTTTTGCAGCCTCTGCAATTTGTTAAGTAGCTGCTTCTGAATATTCATATCTAGGGCATTACAGTAGTCCAATTTCAAGAGAAGGAGTCCAGCGATTACTAAGTTCCTCAACTCTAAAGGAATGAAAGGAAGGACCTTTCTAAGAGTTTTCAAAGCGAGAAAGCAGGAAGAATTTGTTTAACAAAATGAAAGCTGCTCGTCAAAGAGAATACCCAGATTTTTAACTTTGGAGACTGGGACAGGAAAACTGCCCAGATCTAGAGGACACCAATCTGGGAACCAGAACCAATTGTTGTTCCCTAGGAGCAGCACTTCAGTTTTACTATAATTTAGTTTCAAACAGTTATTGGCCATTCAAAGGCTGATCCGGCGCATACACCTGAAAAACTTATTGTTTGCTGAGACGGAGACTACAATCTGCATGTCGTCCGCATAGCTGACTACGGAATACCCAAAGGATTTGATCAAAGATGCCAGCGGGGTCACATACAAATTAAAAAGAGTATGGCTTAAAGAAGAGCTCGGGTGGACCCCACAGGGAAAAGAAAGGGAAATAGAAGTGAAATTATCCAAGGCTACAAATTGCTCTCTCTCTGAAAGAAAAAACTTAAGGAGGTCTAAAGCAGAGCCTCCGATACCAAGGGACTGGACACGATCAATCAAAACCTTGTGATTGACCATGTCAAATGCAGCCAATAGATCAAGCATAGTCAATGCTGCCACACAACCCCTATTTAAGATTGCCCTCAGTTCTTCAGCAGCTGTTAAAAGGGCAGTCTCGGTGCTGTGCTGGTTTCTAAAGCCAAATTGGGTGTGATCCAGTACAGGGGTCCAGGGACGAACCCGATCGAATAGTTAGAATCAACTCATGGACTTGATCCATATTTATTGGGGAAAATTGGAAAAGCGGATGGGTGCTGCAATAGGATCTCACCCATGTGGAATGAAGGCAGTACCTGGTTGTTGTTAAATGTGTTAAAGATATCCAGCACTTTCGATAGAAAAGCGGATGCAATATTGTCACAAAGAGATTGAGAACTTTCGATCTTTCCCTGATCTTCAAAGTTGGCTAACTTCTTTACGGTAGAAAAAAGTTCCTTATGTGAGTTTTTGGCTGTCATTATTTTGTGTGCGAATAAAGCAGATTTCTCAGCAGAATTAAGGTTTTATACTCAGAGAGTTTTTGTTTATATAGAGTTTTTTGTTAGGGTCATAATAAAGCCTCCAGTGATGTTCCTGGTGCCTGCAAACTTGTTTTAGGGACCTAAGTTTCTCTGAAAACCAGGGTTGGGAGGAAGATTGACTACAGTTAAATACTACTTTAGGAGGGGCCAAACGATTTTAACTAGCCATTATAAGCATTATTTTTGTTTATGTTGCATCTCTCTTTTTCCATTTGACTCCTCTATCATTCAGTTTGAAATATACTACAGTGAGAATCATTTCAAGTGCCCCCAGAACAATATGAGTATTAACCTATAAATGTATTTTAAAGGTCAAATTGCCTAGTATTACCATGCTGGTTTAAATGCTACATTAATCTTTGAGGTATCCTTCCCCGTGCATGGATAGCAGTGCAGTGGCAGGGGAATCCCAGTAATTTCACAGGCTTTACAAATGATTTATCCTCTGGATAACCCTCCCCTTGTACAAGAACACGGACCCCATAAATTTCCTTTGGCACTACTCTGTATGGCTTTATGGTGATGGAGGAATGCCTTATCCTCACATGTCTACTTGCGCATAAACACACACTCTTTCCTACACAAGCTCCCCATATTTCCAACAGCCCATGGATGAACTCTCTGGATTTCCTGAGGTTTTAGGTAATGGTTATAGGGATTAACAACAGGGCTCACCTGGCCAGTTTACCACCGACCTTCTGACCATGAATATCAGCACTGCTGCCCAAAGTAGGCTCCTCCAAGAGAGTACTGGTGTCTGATCTTGGAAACTGCTGGTGAATAGTAGTAAAGCATTAGAGGTATTTCCATACCACCATGTTAATGTATCATTTTTCCAAGTGACCTTGCAGGGCAAGATGGGCAAGCTTGTGGTCCATCAACAAACTTTTGGGCACACAGCAGTCCCCAGGGATGGCTCCCCCCAAAGGGGAATTCTACCATATGAGTTGCAAAATCTGTGCTCCCACTAGAAAATTACTCATGAGAGTGACATGCGAGGGCTATAACTTCCTATCTCCAGTCTCTGAACAATGGCCTGCGTGTGCTCTAAAAACATATTTAACATATTCATTTTGCAGTTTTAAGATATTCATTTCATTGCACTGGCTTATCTAATGTTTGAGTAACACAGGCAAGTTTAATTCAGCCACACAAGTTTAATACTGGCAATAAATCAGCCATAACCAACTGAACAGTCATGGAATAACTCAAGAGATCCACCTCATACTGCATCAGACAGGCTCCATCAGCTTTTATGGCCCTTTGGCTGCAACAGGGTGTTAGCCAACTGACTCTTGGAGACAGCGTCTTTGTCTGAGGCTCAGGGATGACTTTTCCTTGATGGGAACATCACAGGCACAGTCCTCTCTTTACTATCCAAAGGTGCAGCAGGTGCAGCCAGTATTTGGTACAGCCTCTCTGCTGGGTCCAGTTAACAGCAGGGCAGTCCTTTTTCAGGCATCTTCCAGATACAGATGTGATCTGAGGTCTTGGGCCACTTTTATTCTCAGTTCTTGCTCTTGAGGGATGTGACAACTAATAGCCAATGGACTACAAAGGTCCTCTCCTGCCTATGGCCAACTTCCTGTAAAGTGTGCCATCTAGCTAACTCAGAATGGATCATTCAGCCCACTGCAAACATGGAAGAAACCTTCTCTTGGCGTGTGGAGCACCGTAGCCCAACCCAGAGGTATGGCTACCTCGGGCTATACAGCCATTTAAAAGCCTTTTTGTTAACGGCTTCTCCCTCTCTGTCTGAGATGCAAACCTGTCTGCTGAAACAAAAGAGCAGCCCCTCTCATGTGTAACTACCATTTGACCTTCAAAGGTGGATTCCCTTTTGAAGCTCTCCTTTTGGGTTCACACCCTAATTTGCATTCCTGACAGAAGGAGGTCATGCCTCTTCCAATGGCAGGACATTTCTTTTCATTCCTGACATTCATTCCCACCTATCCCCAGGAGGGAAGAAGACTGTCTCAAGGACATAAACTTGTTTGCAACTGTAACTGGTCAATGAAAACTTTAAGCAACAAAGCAGCAACTTTCTAAAGTTGTATTTCTACAAAAGTTACATTAAATTCGACTTGAACGTCCAGTTAGGTTTAGTGCAGAGATTCTTTTGATAACTGAAAGTATCATATTTAGCAGTCCCATTTAAAAGTTAGTATTGCTTTGTTGTAAGCAGGTAACTCTGTACTTGCCAATGGGGCTACTAGTCTTTTCACAGTACGGATGACAAAGCAGGTTTTTGTATTGCCTGGACATGTAAAGTTCCTAAAAACATATGTCCATCTTTTTAATATAATGCACCCTGCATTTAGGGCTCAGTAGGCCTGCCTTAGAGGTGACTTACAAAGGCAGATTTGGGCTTCATCATTCCTTTAAATGACAAAGTTAAGTTAGGCACCACAACTGCTCTGCCAGCCAGCAATGATGGGCTTGGAGTGATGCTTCGCTTTGTCACACTTGTGATGGCACAATATGTGGTGCAGTCCACAAGAGACACTAACTTTTAGACCCTGGGTAACCCTACTACTATATACTAGGGACTTATAAATTAATGTACAGCAATTTTGAGTGAGGCAATTAGATATACATCCTTTTAAAGGTCAAAGCACAGGCACTGAGGCCTGTTTGATAGGACTCAGTGCACCTTCAGAGTCGAAAAACCAGCATCAGTCCAAACATTTGGGAATGATCATGAATAAAGGGGCACTGCCTTACAACCATTCTCCTTGCATTTCCATTAAAGCGGTATGTGTCCATTAAAAGGACAAAAGCTGCTTTTGGGAAAACAAATCATAGATCACTGACAGGGGTTCCCTGTACCTCTGCCTCATTCATCCAGCACTTCAAACACAATGGTTTGTGACCAGAACTGAAGTCACAAATGGTTTGTGACCAGAACTGAAGTCACAAACCATTGATACATACTTTTCTGATTCGTAAACAAGAGGATCTTCCTATCTGCAATTTGAAACGGTCGCAAAAAGCACTTTTATGGTTTTGTAAATGGGATCTGTACGTTGGGAAACAAGCCCACAAAATAGCTTTCTAAATCATGTCCTGTGGGCGCAGACGTCATCCTCTGGTGCCAACACCTGTTCATATTTTTTCAAAGTTTCAGGTAATCCAACTTTGTCAACTTTCTTCAAAGTTTGAAGGATTTGTAAAACCATAGAAAATGTGGTTCAGAGAAGGGTTCTGAGATGCAATTGGAACTTGCTCTTTGTGATATGAACCTTACAGAATGTGCTTAAAGTACACGAAAAGGTGGAGACAAAGAAGTGGTGAACCACTAGCCAGAATTATTTAGGGCAGTAAAGGATTTCCAAATGAAAAGTATGGATCACAGATTTCAAAGTTATCAAGTCACTAGAAATCATGCGACTAGGGTTTAAACATACTCAAATCCAAAGTCAGGTAAGGCAACCATTTCATGCTGTGATATAAAATGTGTTGGGAGCAGAGAAGGACAAATTACAAGAATCCACGCACCAGCCCTTTAACTCGCAACCAGTAAGTAATATTACTTTCAAAATACCTAGGCAATGTCAGTGAAGATCCTGGAGAGTTGATGTAATATGATGGATGCATGACACTTTTTTGGTATTTCAACCGCTGCCATCTGCACAAGGCTCGTTTTTGCAGTTTGCATACACAGGATGTTCTTCAAATTGGAAATTTCACTAGTGTAACTGCATTGACATGAAAGCGAGGATTAATTGTTTCAAGACCCCAGTACAAGTAAGTGGTTTATGTGTATGAGAAATGTTAAGATAAGGAAACTATCAGAATAAATAATCTTGCAAGGCTATGATAAAATATAAAAGGTTACAAATGTTGGCATGGGGGCAATCAGATATTGAAAACAAAAAAATTGCACTCACTCCTTTCCAATCTCACTAGAGAAATAACAGCTCAGTTTTGTCTAGAGTCAAAAGTAACCAGGTGTTGGCTGCATACTGATGAAATGGCAGGCTATACCTCTGGGGATGGAGTTTGCCTAACACATTGGCCAACTGGGGTGGGCTGGCAATAGCTGAGAGCCCTGAGGACCTCAAATAGACCTTGATCTTTTGTTACATGGATGCACATGGTTGCATCCTGAGTTCTTCCTTGCACAAACACGCAGCACAAATGTAATGTTATTCCCTGAGCTAGGAAAGCCTCCGATGAAGTGAAGTAGCAGCAGCTATATGGTCAACCATGGTAA
This sequence comes from Pleurodeles waltl, assembly GCF_031143425.1. Lineage (NCBI taxonomy): Eukaryota > Metazoa > Chordata > Amphibia > Caudata > Salamandridae > Pleurodeles > Pleurodeles waltl. Next base: position 1,281,463,803 of record NC_090447.1, on the reverse strand, counting down.
AGACAGCAGCAGTCTAAGGCCATGAACCTCAGACAACTATAAAGTATGCTGACAAGAGCACATGATCCTGTAACCTTGGTCAGTCTCACGTAAGCATGCTTCTTCTGAGAATTGTTTCAGCTAAGCGGACGCTTAGTTTCCAAAAATACTACTGGTAAAATTTCAGTAAGGTTGAATGATAGATGGCTAGCAGATTCAAGTCAGTACAAAGGTCACGCTGAACACAAAAACATTGTTAATCACTTTCACAAATACTTCATATACACATTCCAGTATCTTGGGAAGGAATCGTTCATGTCTTGGGAAGTATCAGCATTACAGTTGCTTCACTAAATTCCGACTATAAAATTTAGAAGATCCTGGGGAAATTCTGAAAAAGCTCTCAAACACAACCAAGAGAGTGAATCCTTTACAGAGCGCCTTTTTTGAAACTGATCTTTTATTAAGGTGATATATAGTGTTATTGTCTTAAATCGCGGTGACCACCCCACACAGGGGAATAATCTGCAGGCAAAGGTTTCTGACAACCCAGCACTTTTGTCACACATTAACCTACATCACAATAATCCAATAAGGGTTCATATTTGATGGGTGAATAGTAGTTACTATTTATTGTATGGCAATAGAATGAAAACACGTGTTTTGCTCAGGCTAAATGTCCTAGGCCTTTCTCAAGGAGACGACCAGTTGCTCTGCAGCATTTCGAACAGAAAGGTAGGGGCTGTGATGTGAAGAGAGCGGTCTTTCAGACTATGGATCAATTTACTTCACTATCCCAATAGTTGAGCTAGTGAGAACTAGGACGTCCTCAGCTTAAGAGTTCGCAGGGCGAGGCCTAACGAGGAGAGTCCTGTAGGTAGCATGAGATGTAAAACTATTCCATCACACTAGTCCTGTCGATTTGGTGCCGTTACAGGGATGGGAACCAGTGAGGCCCCTTGAAATTCTGCGTTTAAGCTAGAAAATTGGCCCAGCGATTTGAATTCAGGAATGCATTAGTCTCCACTTTTCAGGCCGTTTTAGAACGGATACTAAAAAAATATCGGTACAGTGACACAACGAACCTTAATTAAGTCATTTAAACAATATGTTTTTTGCAATAAAGATTAATATGGTTCAAAAGCTTTTTTTAAATATATACGACTGCCTACACCGAGTGAAATAATAAATGTGCAAAACGTGCACGTTCTGATCAAAGTTAAGCACTATGCAGTTACTTTTTTGACTTTGCAAGCGTTTCGTAAACGGAAAAAGGCTAAAAGCATAATTAAAACCAGGCAACTGCACTTCACAGTGTATGAATGACAAACAAAGACTCCACAAGTATTGCTCTGGGACTCAATTACAGCTCTCTTTCAGTTGCAGGTACACAGAAGGCACCCCACTTCGAGGAACTGCTACATATTGAAGTTTTAACCTTTTTAATAAGGACCATGTGGCAAGGAAAACATTGTTTTACTTTAACTGTAAAACAAAAGAGGTAAATTACAATGATTGGACCTACACGCCGCCATCGAGTAATCTGTCCCCAGAGGTTACGTGATCCATTATGCAACAGACCGGTGCAAAATCATTACAACCAATTCAAAGCGCTGTGTTTTTTTTTTTTTAACTTGGTTTTGATTTGAACAACAGCTGCAAAGGCAAGCTGTAATTTTTAAACTGATGCTCGCTACTTTTATTTTAGGCTTTTCAAATCAAGCAAGGCCTGATCTGACAGCCAGAGCTCAGCGAAGACGCTCTGGCAGGCAAGTTAAGCCCTGTGCTTTATTTTCCAGTTGTTGCCAAGCCAAAGAAGGAAAAGTACATGAATAAAAAACAAAAAACAGTTTTTAATTTCTGACCAAGGGAGCAGGACAGCTTCGCGCAATTTGTTTAGTCTGCCAATGGGGGTCTATATTGGAAACGTATTGTGCACCCGAGCGACAGTGAGGCTCGCAAAAATGTCATCTGCACCCACAGTTCCCGGATCCGAATTGAGAGCATGGCTTTAATTGCGTCGGGTCACACCGGGTCTCAGAAGTAATTAAAAACCGCCTTTGAAACCAGTCCCTATCAAGCTTTATATTAAAATCCTTAACTGTACTGGCAAACACTGATCGATTTCACAACGACAGCAAAAGTCCCTTAAGGTATTCCATGTCAGCAATGCAATAATTTATATTCAAAATCTACTTCGTTCTGCATTTTCTAAGAGTATTTGCTTTTTTCAAGTTGTCGTGTTTCTGTACTATTTTTCATGTTTTATATGACACTTGTATATTTCATACTTTTCAATGAGTCTCCCACCAGGTGTCTGGGTGAGTTCAGGTTGTGGGTGTGAGATCACAACCAGGCACAACTGAGATCTCCGAGGCTGGAGGCAGTGTGAGTTTCTCAAGCGACTGTCAGTAAGTTATAAAGGTGTGCACACTACATGCACATTCAAGTCTTAACCTCTCTGGTGAGTGCACAAAGCGATGTTATATATGTACCAATTGTAATTTTGAAAAAGTATGTGACAGAAGTACATGGCTGGCAAAATATTAACAGCGCCAATGTAAACAATAGTGCAATGCTTTCAGGTGAGTGGAAAGCATGGAGATGAATGGCGGAGTACGGGAAAAAAAAGAAAGTACAAGTCTTGGCAAAACCAATAGGGCGGGTTTGTTTTAGCTATACAGGGAGTGCAGAATTATTAGGCAAATGAGTATTTTGACCACATCATCCTCTTTATGCATGTTGTCTTACTCCAAGCTGTATAGGCTCGAAAGCCTACTACCAATTAAGCATATTAGGTGATGTGCATCTCTGTAATGAGAAGGGGTGTGGTCTAATGACATCAACACCCTATATCAGGTGTGCATAATTATTAGGCAACTTCCTTTCCTTTGGCAAAATGGGTCAAAAGAAGGACTTGACAGGCTCAGAAAAGTCAAAAATAGTGAGATATCTTGCAGAGGGATGCAGCACTCTTAAAATTGCAAAGCTTCTGAAGCGTGATAATCGAACAATCAAGCGTTTCATTCAAAATAGTCAACAGGGTCGCAAGAAGCGTGTGGAAAAACCAAGGCGCAAAATAACTGCCCATGAACTGAGAAAAGTCAAGCGTGCAGCTGCCACGATGCCACTTGCCACCAGTTTGGCCATATTTCAGAGCTGCAACATCACTGGAGTGCCCAAAAGCACAAGGTGTGCAATACTCAGAGACATGGCCAAGGTAAGAAAGGCTGAAAGACGACCACCACTGAACAAGACACACAAGCTGAAACGTCAAGACTGGGCCAAGAAATATCTCAAGACTGATTTTTCTAAGGTTTTATGGACTGATGAAATGAGAGTGAGTCTTGATGGGCCAGATGGATGGGCCCGTGGCTGGATTGGTAAACGGCAGAGAGCTCCAGTCCGACTCAGACGCCAGCAAGGTGGAGGTGGAGTACTGGTTTGGGCTGGTATCATCAAAGATGAGCTTGTGGGGCCTTTTCGGGTTGAGGATGGAGTCAAGCTCAACTCCCAGCCCTACTGCCAGTTCCTGGAAGACACCTTCTTCAAGCAGTGGTACAGGAAGAAGTCTGCGTCCTTCAAGAAAAACATGGTTTTCATGCAGGACAATGCTCCATCACACGCGTCCAAGTACTCCACAGCGTGGCTGGCAAGAAAGGGTATAAAAGAAGGAAATCTAATGACATGGCCTTGTTCACCTGATCTGAACCCCATTGAGAACCTGTGGTCCATCATCAAATGTGAGATTTACAAGGAGGGAAAACAGTACACCTCTCTGAACAGTGTCTGGGAGGCTGTGGTTGCTGCTGCACGCAATGTTGATGGTGAACAGATCAAAACACTGACAGAATCCATGGATGGCAGGCTTTTGAGTGTCCTTGCAAAGAAAGGTGGCTATATTGGTCACTGATTTGTTTTTGTTTTGTTTTTGAATGTCAGAAATGTATATTTGTGAATGTTGAGATGTTATATTGGTTTCACTGGTAATAATAAATAATTGAAATGGGTATATATCTTTTTTTTGTTAAGTTGCCTAATAATTATGCACAGTAATAGTCACCTGCACACACAGATATCCCCCTAACATAGCTAAAACTAAAAACAAACTAAAAACTACTTCCAAAAATATTCAGCTTTGATATTAATGAGTTTTTTGGGTTCATTGAGAACATGGTTGTTGTTCAGTAATAAAATTAATCCTCAAAAATACAACTTGCCTAATAATTCTGCACTCCCTGTATACCACAACAATCTGTATATACAGGGAGTGCAGAATTATTAGGCAAATGAGTATTTTGACCACATCATCCTCTTTATGCATGTTGTCTTACTCCAAGCTGTATAGGCTCAAAAGCCTACTACCAATTAAGCATATTAGGTGATGTGCATCTCTGTAATGAGAAGGGGTGTGGTCTAATGACATCAACACCCTATATCAGGTGTGCATAATTATTAGGCAACTTCCTTTCCTTTGGCAAAATGGGTCAAAAGAAGGACTTGACAGGCTCAGAAAAGTCAAAAATAGTGAGATATCTTGCAGAGGGATGCAGCACTCTTAAAATTGCAAAGCTTCTGAAGCGTGATCATCGAACAATCAAGCGTTTCATTCAAAATAGTCAACAGGGTCGCAAGAAGCGTGTGGAAAAACCAAGGCGCAAAATAACTGCCCATGAACTGAGAAAAGTCAAGCGTGCAGCTGCCACGATGCCACTTGCCACCAGTTTGGCCATATTTCAGAGCTGCAACATCACTGGAGTGCCCAAAAGCACAAGGTGTGCAATACTCAGAGACATGGCCAAGGTAAGAAAGGCTGAAGGACGACCACCACTGAACAAGACACACAAGCTGAAACGTCAAGACTGGGCCAAGAAATATCTCAAGACTGATTTTTCTAAGGTTTTATGGACTGATGAAATGAGAGTGAGTCTTGATGGGCCAGATGGATGGGCCCGTCGCTGGATTGGTAAAGGGCAGAGAGCTAAAGTCCGACTCAGACGCCAGAAAGGTGGAGGTGGAGTACTGGTTTGGGCTGGTATCATCAAAGATGAGCTTGTGGGGCCTTTTCGGGTTGAGGATGGAGTCAAGCTCAACTCCCAGTCCTACTGCCAGTTCCTGGAAGACACCTTCTTCAAGCAGTGGTACAGGAAGAAGTCTGCATCCTTCAAGAAAAACATGATTTTCATGCAGGACAATGCTCCATCACACGCGTCCAAGTACTCCACAGCGTGGCTGGCAAGAAAGGGTATAAAAGAAGGAAATCTAATGACATGGCCTCCTTGTTCACCTGATCTGAACCCCATTGAGAACCTGTGGTCCATCATCAAATGTGAGATTTACAAGGAGGGAAAACAGTACACCTCTCTGAACAGTGTCTGGGAGGCTGTGGTTGCTGCTGCACGCAATGTTGATGTGAACAGATCAAAACACTGACAGAATCCATGGATGGCAGGCTTTTGAGTGTCCTTGCAAAGAAAGGTGGCTATATTGGTCACTGATTTGTTTTTGTTTTGTTTTTGAATGTCAGAAATGTATATTTGTGAATGTTGAGATGTTATATTGGTTTCACTGGTAATAATGAATAATTGAAATGGGTATATATTTGTTTTTTGTTAAGTTGCCTAATAATTATGCACAGTAATAGTCACCTGCACACACAGATATCCCCCTAACATAGCTAAAACTAAAAACAAACTAAAAACTACTTCCAAAAATATTCAGCTTTTATATTAATGAGTTTTTTGGGTTCATTGAGAACATGGTTGTTGTTCAATAATAAAATTAATCCTCAAAAATACAACTTGCCTAATAATTCTGCACTCCCTGTAATTATGCCAAACAATTAAGTAGCACTATAAAGATGTCCCAGGCTTGACATTGCAGCCTGTGTGTGCAGAGTTAAACTGCCATGTCAACCTGGCAAAGTAAACCCTTTGCCAGGCCCAAACCTTCCTTTTGAATATATATAAGTCACTCCTAGGGTAGGACCTCAACAGTCCAGAGGGCAAGGTGACATTTATTTAAACCAGGACATGTACTTTTAAGTTTCACATGTTCTGGCAGTGAAAAGTTCTTGCATTTCTGTTTTTTACTGCAAGGCCTACCTCTCCCGTCAGATTACATTGGAGTAATCATATTCAGTTTTATAAGTGTAATTCCCAAATGGGGATAGGCAACAAGTTTCATGCTTGGTGTTTCTGGAATCACAATTTAAAATCCTAACTTATGTTGAAGCCTGATGTGAAGTTGCAATTCTAAAAATGCCACTTTTAAAAAGTTGGCATTTTCTTGCTTTAGCTAGTTGGTGCCTGCAACCTGTCTCTGAATCGCAAGACTGGGGGTGGGTGACAGATGGGCTTTGTGTAGTCCTCTTAGAGAGCCACACACAATGCGGATCTTAGGTATGACTGGATGGGCCATCACTGATCTCAGCCCCAGTTACACTTTAATAGGCTTTGCCCTATCTCTACACAAAGGTCTGTATACCCACTGCAATTAGTTTGGAGCCAAGAAAGTAGGGTCCCTGTACACGTCAAAGGAATGCTTCTAGAAGCTTCTCCCCACTTCAAAGGCACAATTGGGTATATATAGCTGGACCTCAGACACCACCACTTCAGTACACTTTTAGACCTGTGGGTACTCTGCTAAGAAGAAGAACTGCTGTGCTGCTGAAAGGAATGCCAATCTGCTGGACAGATGCACTGAAGGAACTGCTGCCCTGATGTGCTGCCCTGCTGCCTGATGCCCTTTTGCCTGCATCTCTTGAACCCAGAACCCAGAGTGATTCCAGGGATCGTTGACTGACCTCCTGATCTGAAGCCTCAGGGACTTACATGTTTCCAACAACCTTGCACCTGCACCTGAATTCTGCAGTCTGTGAGTCTACCCTGCCAAGTAGGGCCACCCCAGTACTGGACCTTGGAAGTGGGCTTAGGGTGCTCTGCCAGCTACTGCACGGATTGGACCAGTTGCAAAGCCTGCAATGGCTATGAAACTGCCATTGTGCGATGTATCCTCAGCGCAGGCTGTCACATCCCTTATCGGCAGTAGCCTTGATGAAGACACTGGACTCCGCATTGCAGCCTTGACCTACGCATTGCCCAACTGCACGCCAGATCCTCAACGCCGAACTTCTCATTGCAGCTCCATTGACAGGATGCTTGACAATGATGCAGGCCCTCGCATCTTAGCCTCATAGCATCTCAGAACCGACGCATCGCTTCAGCTGTGCAACACTTCTTCGATGCAGATTCTTGCAACACGCCCCAAACCAGGATTTATGGTACTCTGTTCCATGGCCTAACTGGGTCCCTGTAGCCGGCCCACGTTCCATTGCGTCGGCCTGAACTTGTGACTTTGACCCAGCTTGGCTGATCAGGTATCCACAGTTGGTGCTTTGTGCTTTTTGGCGCTATTTTCACTAAAATCATGAAAATTGCATATCTCCATTTCTATCGTTTTGATTTTTGTCATTTTGGTCTTGTTTGATCTATTAAAGAGAGGTCTAATTTTCCAAACTGGTGTGGGGTCTTTTTTGTGTGGCATTTTCACTTAATTACTCTTACAAATACTTTGCACATTGCCTCTAAGCGAAGTCTGACTGCTCTGTGCCAAGCTACCAGAAGGGTGAGCACAAGTTAATTTATGGTTGACTTGTGCCTCACGCTAACAAAGACTGTAGTTGTGCTTGACCAAGGGTGACACCCCCGTCAACCTCACATTGGTGATCACCTGTGAGGATTAGGACTTGTGTTTGTGCAGTGACATGCAGTGATTGGGGTACATTACCATCCATTATCTGAAACCAATTCAAGTATAAATTCTTCCTAATTTGCCTTTTTGATTCTTCTAAATTCTCTCTTGGACTGCTGTGCCTGAATCTACTTCTACAAGGAAGGAGTGTGAGCTGGCTATCATGGAGTCCTACACTGTGGCCAGCTCTAGGAGCTCTGCAAGCAGACCTCCAGCTAACAGCACCATCAAGAAAGTGCCACTCCTAAAGACGGTAAGGGCCTGGGCAGAAGTCCACCAGTAGGTGGTTGAAGCCACAGGAGAGGATGATGAGATGGAAGGGCCTGGAGAAAACCTTCTTATGGTGCCCTGGAGTGGAACTCCCTGTTAGGGCAGGGAGCAGTGTGTCTTCCCACAGCCTGTTCCCAGATGAGCCAGCGGAGGGAGGAGAGAGAGAATTCAAGCTGCATATGGCCTGGTTAGGAACAGAGGAAAGGAAAAAGGCCATAGAAAAGAGGAAAGCTGGAGCAAAGAGAGCCATAGAGGGGAAATAGTTGTTACTGGTTCATGAAGTGACTCTCAAGTAGCTGTACATCAAGGCCACACAGGCAGAGTGATGGTGACCGCATTTCTACTGTACCCTCTTGAGACAAGAGGATCCTTATTCCCAAGGATCTGGTGCCTTACGTCATTGTGGTGCACAACATTGATAAGTGGTTTGAGGCTTATGAGATTCCTTTACAGATGCAGAGGATCCCTCAGGAGAATTGGGGTGCTGGCTGTGGAAGCACAACCCTAGTCAGAAGAGGGACACCCTACTGGCCCTAGAGAAGGGGACAGGATGAAGTATCCCCCCATGAAGGAACTCCTTATCAGGAAGTATGGCCTTAACCCAGAGAAGTATAGGTAGATGTTTAGGGACAACCAGAAGCTACCCCAGCAGACCAGGGAGTATTGCGTGGATTTCTTTTGCAAGGCACTGTTTAGTTGGGTGAAGGGCAGTGAAGTAAAGGATTACCAGGGGCTGTACAATTTGATTGCAAAGGAGCACATGTTCAGTCCTTAATCTGTAGATCGGCGCTAACACTTGATTGATAGTAACCTTACTGACCCCAGGTAGCTTGTTAAGGAGGCAGATCAATGGGATAGCACCAGGGTCCACAAGTAGGTATCTGTGGGGATCACCACATGGATGGAATGTGTTCCCACCAGAAGAAAGGGGGAGAGATAAAAATAAGGAGTTATTTGAAGGCCCCCACAATAGTTCATGAGTCAGGACTCCCATTCCTCAACTAAGCTGAAGAAAAAGTGGTTCCCTAATATGTAATCAGAGAAGACCCTCCTACCCCCAAGTGGTATGAGTGCCAACAGGAATGACACTTCAAGGGGGATACCACGTGCCCCAAGCAGTCACAGCCCCCACTGGTGGGCAGCATCAAGGCTCCACTCACCTGAAACTCAGGATGTGCAGGAGCAAAGGCAGTACACCCAATACCCCTTAAGAACTTAAGAACAACCCTGCACCCAGTACTCATAAGCGCTGGTGGGTTGTACCTAAGGGGAATAAGGGTTAGGGAAAGGGAAGAACGGGAAAGTATTCTCTGGCTTGTCACTACAATAGCTGCACACCTGATCCAGAAGTCCCAATATCTTTGTGACTGGATTTCCCTAAAAAGATCTAGAGAAATAATTAAAAGTTACACAGCAAAGTATAGAAAATAAGGCAATATCTGTTTTATCCCCTCTAGCAATCACTCATCCATTAGATAAGTATCAACACAAAAGTCTCCACCCTTCAAGCTGACATCACAGAAGGTACTAGGAGTGATAATTCTGTATCCTAATAAGGTCCCAAAACTGAAATGGCAAGGGAGAGAGTCCAAAGTCTTGGTATCCTTATCTTATTGGTAGGTTTTGCGATATTGGTATTAGAGTTGGTTTGTATATGAAGGACTGCTTGTAGGAGCCACAGGCTTAGCACTGACCAGTTAGATGATTGTTTTGTTTTTATTTTCGTCTAGAGTAGAGAAGCTGCCCAGGAATGCAAGGCAAGAGTGGCAGAGATCTGGAGGCTGAGCAGCAGAGGAACAAGAAGCCAGACAAAAAGTTGAGGGAATGGTGTATCCCTTGTATACACTGGGTGACATATGGGAGTGGCTAGTGGAAGGCGGGTGCAGAAAACAGAGAGCAGTAATTGAAATGTGGGGAGCAAAAGCCTCCTGGGAAGGAACTTGAAGCCAAGTGCGGCTTCTACTGAGGGTGCAGCTTTTAATAGTGCTGTGTCCATAAATGACTGCAAGATCATGCGTGAATAGGCACTCCTGCAATAACTCATGCTTCATCTCAGCACCCTTTTTAGAAGGGGATGGGACACGGAGGGGAATTATACATCCGTACAAGAACTATGCCTTTTAAATAAAACTAAAGCAACCCAACAAAAATACCCACTATATCAGGGGAGTGTGGGAGGCCTAGGAGGTCCTATAATCGGAACAACATTTATTTTCATTAAAAGTGCAGCAGGCACTTACGACCCACGTGCCACATAATCCCAAGTCAAGCGGGTCGCAACAGTTCTTCCCTCCTAAGGCCGACCCACCGGTCAAGGTTTGTCAAGATGGACAGCATGTAATCTTCAAACTAGTGAAGGGGCACAAACCTGTTCTGCAGGCTCCCAGGACCTATCCCCAGGGAAGGAACCCACCCAATCCACCAAGTAATAGTCTCTCTTTTTTGTCTTTGTGTAGCCATGATCCTCAAATGTGACATGATCTTCCATGACAATGGGTGGAGGAGGTAGTTCAGCACAGGAGTCAGGGTGGAGGGGTTTCAAAAAAGATGTGTGAAAGAAAGGATGTATAAGAATTTTACTAGGCAGTTCCAATTTCATGGCTTGATAAATTTTAAAACCATATAAGGATAAATGTAGCATGGTTGTAATTTGTGTGGCCGAGTTAACCATAAGTTTTTTGTTACCACCCAGACTTGATCACCAATGGAATACAATGGAGCTAGACTATCATGTTGATTGGCTTCAGTTTTCAAACTTTTCATCAGTTCTTCGCTGTGTTGCAATCCTGTACTTGCTTTAGCTCAGATGTGTTCAAGGTCTTCATGATGGCCTTTATGTGCTGGCATGGCTGTTAACTCTGGGGGTCCTTCCAAAGGAATAACCTTTGGGTGATAACCAAGCAAAAAGTAGAATGGAGAGACATTTGTTGCTGAATGTGTGTTATTGTTAAATGCAAATTTAGCAATGCGTACCTCTTGAACCCAATCACTGGTGCATGTACTCATCACACAGCATAGATACTGTTCCAGTGATTGATTAGTACGCTCCATTTGACCATCGGTTTGTAGATAGTATGCAGAACACAAACAATGATCAATCTACAGAGCAGAAACCCAGACTCAAATTGTGCACCACGATCCAACATAGTAACAGATGTGGGAACCATGTAGACAGATTACCTGGATAATTCATATTTATTTGCAGTTGGAATCTTTGAGAGGAATGAAGTGGGTTATTTTAGTTAGCAAGTCCGCCACCACCAAAACAGTGGTGAAACCATTGACCAGGGGTAGGTCAGTGATAAAGTCCAAACTGAAAGAGGGACAGGGAAAGGGCAGAACGTCTAACACCTGTAGCAGTCTGGCAGGCGAGGAATGAGAAGCCTTTTGACGAGCGCAGGTGGAACATGTTTGGCCGAAAGTTTGTATATACCAAATACCCTCTCACCAAAACCAGTGTGCACACGGTTGCTTAATATTTTCTTTCCCTGGGTGTCCTGTCAGAGGGGTGGAGGGATACCAGTGTATTACTTTTTGTTGTAATGGATTGTCTGAACAAATAGTTTATCTGTGTGGTAGTAAAGGTTATCTTTTATGCAGTTACTAGAATTTGCCAGCCATTCATGTGCGTATAAGGTTTGGTAATGTGATAAAGGATCACTAAGAAAAGAGTTGGTTACACTACCCCTTATTCTTACATGACCCGATGATGTTTTCTTGGGGATTATAAATGTCTGCTTCTTTGGTTGGTGCATAGCCTCCTTATCGAAGCATGAGAGCGCATCTGCCTTCCATTGTTTCTGCCCTGGATGATACGTGATTTGCTAAAAAATAAAACCCATCTCCTCTGTCATGGGGTGAGTGGTTGGGGCAGATCTAAAGATAGGTTTTTGTGATTAGAATAAATAGTAACAGCATGAAGGGAACCCAAGAGGCAATGTCTCCAATTGTGAAAGGCAATCTTAATGGCCAACAGTTCCCATTCAGCAATGGTACAGTTTTGGTCTACTGGTAACATTTGTTTAGAATAAAGGGTGATCTGATGCATTCTTCAAATGTTACATCTCTCTGGGAGAAGACTCCACCCACAGCAAACTGGGAGGCATCGGCCTCGACAAAGTAAGGTTGGGAGGGATCAGCATGTTTTAGAATAGGAGCAGTGGTAAATTGTTCTTTAAGAAAAATAAAGGCATTTTTCCACGTCCCTAGACCAAGTAAAGGTAGTCCCTTTGCTTAACATTTTTGTGATTGGTGTTTCAATGTCTGAAAGGTGAGTGATGAATCACCTATATAAATTAGACACTGGTGAAACCAAAAAAATTACTGGACATCTCTAATTGAAGCGGGACTTGGCCATGGCATAATAGCCTCAATTTTCTTGGGATCCATATTTACATGCCAGATGGGGAGAGTATGAAACTAAGGAATTCCACTGGTGTAGTATCAAAAACACTTTTGTCCAATTTGGCAAACAAGTGATGCTTTTGTAGACACTGCAGCACCTGTTTAACAAGGAACACATACTATTCCTCAGTTTGAGAATAAATCGGGATATCATCGATATACACAATGACAAATAGATCCAGAAAATCTCTCTGAACCTCCTTACTAAAGAATAGAAAAGCTGCTGGGGCAATGCACAGTCCGAACAGCATTATACGGTTTTCAAACATACTGTACTTAGTGCGGGAGGTAGTCTTACACTCATCTCCTTCATGTATCCTAATCAAATGGTAGACCTCTCTAAGATCCTATTTAGTATATATGGCAGAGCTCTCCCTCTGTTCAAGTAGTACAGGAATGAATGGTAGCAGGTATCTATTCTTCACAATAGCTTTGGTTAGAATTGTGTAAGGAAGTGTGGGCAAAGCAGAGACTTTTATTTTGTCAAAGACCTCAAGAAACTTGGTGTATTAAACAGGGAGAGTTGGGCTTTCTATTGCAATAGAGACAACACATAAGAGCAGGGGTTTCCACTCAGTTGTATTTGGTAGCAATGTAACAAGCAAAAATCAGAATCTAGGGTAAATGTGCGAGAAACCAATCAATATGAGGATTATGATGTTGGAGCCAAGGTACTGCAAGGATTGAACCAAACATTTGTATAGCAATTAAGTCTAATTGAATGGTTTCCATATAGCCATTGTCACAGACCATGATAATATCATTAAATTGATTTGTGATGAGCCCTGAGGAAAGCCCAGATCCATCTACTTCTCTAACGCGTTCTGTATGTTTTTTATGGAGGAAGGGGAGCACCCACTGCCCTGCATTGCCCTGACCAGAGTCAGTTCTAAGAAGTAACCCGTGGCCCCTGAGTCCAATAACATAGACATGCTTCTTCGGTTTTGCTAGAAATCACAAAGGTAACAGTAACAGTGAAGTGTTAAGGGACATGCACCACAGTATTGGCCCGATAATGTGAGATTACACTACAGGAAACACTCAAAGATTGATCTCCACCCCCCTCTGAGCTCTTTGGTTGTCTGCCAAAAAACTGTAAAACTGTGTGTATCCGAGGGGTGACAAGGGCCATGGTCTTTCTGAGGATTTTGGGTTTATCAGGACATTCCCGGGTAAAAAGTCCTCCCTCTCAATAATATAGACATAGATTAAGCTTGTGTCTTTTCTCTTTCTCTTCATTGGAAAGTGATCCAAGGACTCCCCCTACCTTCATTAGCTTGCTCACATCAGGGGTCTGTCTTTCTTAGTTCTCTTTGCAATATACCAGAACAGGAGGCCTCTCTTTTTGGGCATTTCCCCCTTTTGTTCTCCCAATCTGTGATATATTTGACCACTAGCTGAATGAAAGTGGAGCAGTCCTCTGGAGAATCCACAACGTGGGAAAGAATATCTTTGAGGTCATTGTGTAATCGCTACTAGAACAGAGAATCCTCTTCACATAAGGTCAATGGGTTTTCACGACCAATCTGTTAAAGTCAGGTAAGACAATAGGTCACTAGAACTCTGTTACAAAGTAAGAAACTCAAAATCACTCACCCGTATAAAGGAGTGTTGGGCAAACAAACTCTGTATCCCTTCTTTGATCAAGAGAAAGGTATACAAAATATAATCATCATCCTCAAACAGAGGAACACCCCACGTGGCTGCATTTCCAACAAAATATGGGATAACAAAAGCCACTTTGGGGGTATCATCTGGAAAAAGAGAAGGACGACATTGAAACTGTATATGACACTGATTCACGAAGACACTGTATTTAGAACTATCGCCATTGAAATGTTCAATGGCTGCTAACGGTACTGGACTCGGGGTCATGACTGTGAGATTTACCGGCTGGTTGCCTGAGATACCTGTGGAAGAAGCCTCAACAGAAGGGCCAAACAAATGACCTGGTTGTATGTAAGAAGTAGAGCTCTTTTTAACCCCCCCCCCCAAAGATCCCTCTAGATTTGTACAGAGTTAACTCTGAGCAGAGTATCAAAACATATATAGATCTATCAATGAATGCCTCTAAACACAAACACAAACAAAGCTCTGCTGCCAAAATTGTAAGGCAATTTTCTTCATCTAATGCTCTCCATTATTAAGGAGTAGGTAACTTGCCTGTGCACTGCTGATTTACCTTTTGAATATTGAATATTATGTATCATTGTTCATAGAATTGCTTCAAAAAAGGATTATGTTTAGGCTGCCTTCGTTTACAGTTACCACTGATGAAGGGTGCTCAGACCTGTGGGTTGGGTCACATCAACGTAATTGCATTAGAAGTTTGCAATTTATTCAGCATCCTCTAAAAATTGTGTAACAAATGTGGTCTAACATTTGTGCAATACGTGCAGGACTGTGGAATTTAATAAAATATCTACTTGTCCATGGGACAGGTTGCTTCATAAATCTACTTGTCCAGTAAAAAAAAATCTACTTGTCACTTTGATGCCATATAGTACGGTGACAAGCTATGGCAGTAATCTCATTATATAAGAACTCTGCTTACAGCCTCTCTGATTATGCCAGGGTTAATACTATAGAAGGGCTTGAATACTAGCAATTTCCTTATTTTGTTAATGTTTTGCAGATCTATATACTGTGGCTGGAGATAGCAGTAAGCAATAGTTCAAGGGTTGGAATGCCCTTTTAAGTTTGTGCAAACCTACTAATTTGCATGTTTTAATGGTTTTCACAAGGTCTTCCCATATCATTTCCCATACTGAGGAAGGTTTGAAAATTACTACTGACAAGGGTCAGAAACTTCCAGGGTCAGGAAAAAAGCGGCTAAAGGGAAAGTGAACTTCTAAATGCTCAAAAAAATGTTCGCATGAGCAAATCTACACCCACAGTTTTGCTTGAACTAAAATGCAGTTCACAAATATTTTCTAAGAGTATGATTTTCTGGTCTACTTCTGTGAATTCTTGTGAATTAATGAAATACCCAAATCTGCCCTAATGCAAAGAAACATACCATGGGTGCACTTTTTTGACTATCTTGAAGAATTGGGTCCCTAACTACATCCGGCGTTCACCAAGACCTTTTGTTTTATTAAAATATTATTTCTCTTCCTATCCACCTATCGGCTGTCTTCACTGTGACTGATCCTATTTGCAGAACCTGCTCCTACTAAGCGCCTGGATACCCTCAAGTGTGACAAGTTCTGCACTACACAAATCCATGTTACATTACATTACAATTATAGTAATCTGGTCTTTCACAGGGAGCATAACGTCACATAGTTTTATTCAGTGTCAGGAACTACTGTAGCAATGTGCTTTTTGGGACAAAAAACTATTTTAGCTTTTTGCTAATATTTGTTACAATGGTGAGGGCTCATCAGGGCCCATAACAATAACGTTTTAGAAAAGTCATGTCAAAACAAGACATGCTTTGACAAAACCAAAAGACTGACCACCAATGTTGGACCTATTGGCTTTGCCCGTGCTTTTTTATATTCATGTTTCTCAAAATCATGTTGAAACTGGTCACTCTTTCTTCCAATTATGTATATTGTTTTGGAAAAAATGGTGCCTAAAATTTCTCAGTAGTTTAGCAGGATTTTTTTTTCCTAGATGCATTTTTTGTGAACATTTTATTTTGAAACCAAAAAATCATCAATCTTGTTTTCAAGCTTCTGCAAATACTTGCATTTATTCAGAGAGCATTCTGGGAACATGATACGTAGCTTCATGTTTTCACAAATTGCAAACGCACGTACACACGTTTTTACTGGAACAACTGTCAGTAGTGCAGTTTGAGCTTACAGCATTTATTTAGAACACTCACCCTAATAATAAAGGCTTTGCATTAATGAACCATAAATACAACTTTGAACAGCCTTACCTTTTAAATATAAATATTACCGTAACTGCCGACAACTCCTTTTCCTACTGTGTAATATGGTACTGTAAACTGGCAGCGAATGGGTAAGGCAAGAAAATGCCAACTTTCTAAAATTGGCATTTTCAGAATTGCAATTTAAAATCTGACTTCACCATAAGTTAGGAATTTAAATTGTGACTCCAGACAAACCAAGCATGAACTTGTTGTCTATTCCCATTGGAAATTACACTTATACCATTAAATAAGGTAATTCTCGACACCAGACTTTGCATTGCAAGCCCCATCGATGGGATCCTCAACAACGATGAAGGCGTTTGCATCTTAGCCTCGCAGCATCTTGGAACTGACACATTGCTTCAGCTTTGCAACCATCTTTGACACAGAACCTCACAATGCTCCGCAAACAAGGATTTATGGTAGCCCATTCAGTGGGCCTAACTGGGATCCTGTAGTCGGCCCGCACTACGTTGCAGTCAGCCTGAACCTGAAACGTATCCACAGTTGACGTTTTGTGCTTTTTGGTGGTAATTTCACTAAAATACTTACAATTGCATATCCCCAGTTCTACTGATTGGATCTTTGTCGTTGTGGTCTTGTTTTATTTTTTAAAGAAAGTTCTATTTTTCTAACTTTGTGTGGGATCCTTTTTGTGTGGTGTTTCCACTTTATTATTGAAGTGTTGCACAAATACTTTACACATTGCCTCTAAGTTAAGCATGACTACTCTGTGCCAAGCTAGCAGAGGATTGAGAACAGATTAATTTAGGGTTGGCTTGTGCCTCACCCTGACAAGGATTGTGGTTGCTACTTGACCAAGGCTCACACTCCTGTCAACCAACAACCCAATTTTTCACAAATATGTTTTATGCCACACCCTTAATGATATAGGCCATGCCCCTTAGAAATTATCCCTAATTATGCTTTCTCGGCCACACACCCTTTTAGAGCCCCCCTCCTTTTTCATCCCACATAAGGCAGTGATTCAGAACAGCAGGATTCGCAAATATTTATGGGTGCAGATGACACCTGTTGTATTTTCCTTTGCATAATAGCAACTTCAACAATTATGCCAACTTTTGGATGAGAGGCCATGGATGCAACCCATGTGTGGGAAATCCTTTAATTTTGCCAGGGTGTCACTTCTATCATCCAGGTTGCAAGCGCATATGTGCGGACAGGCCCACTGACAACCTCAAAGTCAGCGCTCCAGTATGCTGCAACATAACCGTCACTGCTCCTGCAGAAAATTTACAAAGTGGCAGGACATTCTACTAACATTTCAAAGCTTTAACTACCTTAACTGCATATGTAAACCTGTGTTTAAAAAGTAGTCAGGGGAGCTCCAGTCAGTACAGGAAAGGGCAGCAATAACATCATATTTTGTTAGGATGCCAGGGAAGGGATTTCTTAAAATATAAAAAGTTTCTACTTCAAGAATAAGGGGGACGGCAATGTGTATTTACACATTGAGACCTGATTCAAGGGTGCAGAACATCCAGTGCACAATCCACAGTCACAGGGTGAGCAATGACACGTAGAGATAGGCCTGAGAAGTTACGATAGGTCTGGCTTTCTCAGGAGCATGCCTGTCAGCTCCCAAAATTTCCAAAGTCAAGTAATACTACACAGTTTTGAGTAAAGAGTGCAATCTTGTGATAGTCCCTACTTCTTCAGAAACTACCCCGTGATTCTGTTTGCATAGACTGCATCCTTTCTCATCTGTATTGATATTTAAAGGCCATTCTGCAAAATTGGATGTGAAATTATCGTGCAGTGCTGATCTGTTCTTAAATTTAGCTCACCCGGTGTGATAAGGCGAGGCAGACCGCTGCTCCAGATGAATAAGGGTGCTTGCAAGAAGAGAGACCTTGAAGAAACAACCACTGGCAAATCCAATTGAACTGACACTTGCATTGAAGCACTGACAAAAGCAATAACATGTTTGCCCCAGTGCAAAACAATTACGTAATGGATTGCTTTTTGTACACGAAGCATGGCTGAGAAAACGAACTACATGTGTGATGCAGATGTAAAGCAGCCATCCATGAATTCCAAATGAAGAGATCATTCATCCAAACAGACAATAGGAAGCAAGTGAGACAAAATACTCCAATGAACTGATCCAATTAATAATTGACATTACCTCCAGCCAAAAGCATAAAGTTCCTGAGCCAGAGAAGTCAATAGATTCAGGAGGCTGAATGAAAGCACTTATGCATAGCCCATGTTTGCCCTGAATGGTCCATGCACCACTGCACATGAAACTGAAACATGTAGCATTAGGATTCATTTTCTTTACATTTTCCTCGCAGGAAGACCCCACCCTCTAGCTTGCATCTCTCAAACACCCTGATCAGGTGACACTCGCTACGCCTGCATAACACAACATGGGGGTAGTCACAAACTTTACCAGGGCTGCTGCTGGTTCTGATTCTGGCCCAAATACACCCAAAAGCCTTGCTAAAGCCATATACTAAATACACGCTAATCCTGCTGTAATGTTTCTTTTACTGGCACTCGGGCGGGACACACTGAATTAATATGTGCAGACGTGGGAGTTGGCTGACTTTACAAGGCAAAATCATATGAAAAGTTCAGACATTTGGTGCACTGCCTAACCTGTATTAGTGGGTACAATGACATCACCCCCTGGGTTTCAGCCAGATATGAAATGCCATGCCACGCTTTAAGGCTAAGGCCTGCACATTTAGAAAAACAGGCTAAAAAGAACCATAAACAGACTGACAAGCTCCCCTGTGGAGTGGTACAGTGACCTGTGAAGACTTGGGTAGCATACAAGAAGCCCCAGATGACTTTTTTCTTCTCTCTACTACTTCTGCTCCCTATTAATGAAGGGCTAAACCCAAGAGCACGTTTAGAGATAAAAGCACTACCTGCACCAACTTGGTTGAAAAACTACAGCAACTTTTAAGTAAGTGTACTGCATTTACCAGAATGCAAAAGGGTGAACTGTCCTGGGATGAGAGGCAGTGTGCTCCCTCCCCATTTTGTGTGTAAAAAGCTCCCTTGAGCCAACGAGCTGAAGAGCTCACCTGGGATGCACCTGTGTGCCTGGGGAGTGGTACTGTGACTTGTGAACACTTGAGCAGCATTTTAGCATCCCCAGGTGACTTTTCTCTGCTCTCTAGTACTTCTGCTCTCTATTGATGAAGGGCTAAATCCAGGAACACGTGTCTAGAGATAACAACACTATCTGCACCAACTTTGGTGAAAAACTGCATGAGAAGCAGTGTGCTCCATCACCCTTTCTATTAATCCAACTTGGGCTTTTGGGCACCACTTCTTACAATATATTAAACAATTGTAGCAAATCTAAAATTCCCAGTTTCTTTGGCTCCCAGTTCCTTTGGCTATATCTACAATAGTTCCTGTTTTGACAAACGGCAATGGGTTGGATCCTCCCTGTGCACACAGGAATTCTTGATTGGTTTTCCAATAAGAACATTCTTTGTGAAACATAATATGGAGTCTGTGAGAGTTTAATATACAATGGAGCAACACCTAAAGTTGAATCTTCAGCAAGTAAACCATTGCAAAAGGCTGCCCTTTGTGCCTGGCATTCATGGATTTAACTAGTGCATTTGACTTTGTCAATAGATCCAAAATGTGGCAGCACCTTAGAGGTATCGGTCTGCAAGATACCTTAATAGAGTTTTTACCGGTATTTCACTCCGACCTATCCGCTGAGTTTACATTTAGGAATGATTTGAGTACATAATCTTTTCAACTGGAATGGGGGTAAAGATGGCTGTATATTGGCTTCTAATCACCTTGTATATAAATTTTTGATTTTGTCTTTAGTACCAGGCTAATTACAGCTCTTTTATATGTTTTATATGTTGATGACGCCGCATAATTAGGACAAAGTGGGTTGAAAGTCAACACTTTTGTGACCTTTTTGGCCGACTAGGACTTAGAGACAAATTTTTCAAAATCACATGGAATGTTCTTGGACCTGAGATGCCTGGCACGGTTTGTCCCAACTTTTTGCCAATCCTCCTGTTTTTGCTGGCTTTAAGACTCTGCACACTTTATCGCTGATAACCAGTGCTAAAATGCTTGCGCTCTGTTCCCAAAACATGGTAACATTGGCATCCGCCCACTCAGAACCTTTAATACACTTGTCAGTCCCTAATAAAGTGGTACTACCTGTACCGAGGACCTGTAAATGAAATACTACTCGGGGTTTGCAGCACTGATTATGCCACTCACGTAACTGGCCCTTATAAAACATGTCTCCGCACTGCCATTGAAGCCTTGGTGCCCATTTTTAAAACTGACATTTTGACGTGGCAAAATAAACCTTCTGTCATGCCTAAACATGCTTTTTTAGTTTATATATGTCACCCCTTGGACAGGCCCTTAGCAGCCCATAGTGAAGGGTTCAGTGTATTTAAAACAGTGGCCATGTATTTTTAACCTTTACATGTCCTGGTAATGAAAAACTCTTAATTTTTTGTTTCAGTATTGCAAGGCCTACCTCTCCAAAAGATAACAGTGGGTTACCTTATTACATTTAATAGGTGATAACTTTTAATTGGGAGCAGGTCGGATGGTTGAGTTTGGTGTCTAAAGATTTGTAATATAAAAACATTCTGAATGGTAAAGTTGGGTTTTAAGTAACAATTTTGAAAAAGGAACTTTTAGAAAGTTGGCATTTTCTTGTTCCAGCCATTTGCTGGCTTAAGCATGTACCCTGGGCCAGAGGACAGGGAGTAGCTAGCAGTTCGTCTTTGTGTATCACTTCCAGACAGTAAGGCAAAGGGGAATAGGTGTGTTAGGATGCACCATCTCTGTCAGGATGAGGGGGAGGAGTGGTTCCACTACCACACTTGCGCATCAAAAAGACTCTGCAGAGAAGAAGGACATTTCAAAAACAACTGCAGGGGGAGGTCTCTAGAAGTTTCTCCCACTTCAAAGCAGTCACCAGGTATACATATAGGAAGTCTTCAGATCACTTCTGGACCTGTGGACCCTGCCAGGAAGGACTGCCCAGCTATGAAGTCTGCCCTGCTAACCTGTCTGCTGACCAAGGACTGCTTTGCTGCCTAAGGTCTGCTGTTGCTGTACCAGGACTCTTCTTATGCTGTAAGCTGCCCTCTGAGTGCAGACTGCCTGTGTGAACCAGGACTCACAGAAATCTCCAAGGTTGGCCACAACAGTTCAAGCCACAGGGAAATAACAGGCTTCTTTGATGTTGATGCAGGCATCGTGATGCAGTGCGACACAGCCCGCCATCAACTCTGGCCAAGAACAACGCAGCTCGTCCTCAACGCTGACACATCTCAATGCAAGTCTTTGCAATACCTGATGGCTTCTTCCACGTTGATGCAGCCTGACACCGACACCGATCCAGTGTGACGCATCTTGTTCCCTGCACCGACCCATCACACAGAAAGTCTCCACAAGCCACATCAGCTTCCTTAGCAACGACGCAGGATCTCTCATCGCAGCTCCTCATCAATGACTCCTCATTGATGGCTGGCATTGCTTGATGCAAGGACTTTGCATCTCAATGCCAGACCACGTGATACTTTATAAAGGACTGAACTCAGTCCTGTATCTGGCCCGCGCTCCATCGTGGTCGCCTGAACTTGTGACTTGGACCCGATGTACCACGATCAGATAACCTCGGTTGGCGGTTTTTGCTTCTTAGTGCTTGACTTTTACTTTAAAGGTGCATACCTCCGATTCTGTGAATTGGATTTATTTTGTCATTTATTGTCAAATAATTTATTAAATTTTATTCTATTTTTCTAAATTGCCATGGGATTTTTTTTGTGTTGTTTTCCCTCTATTACTGTTTGTGTTCTACATAAATATTTTACACATTGCCTCTAAGTTAAGCCTGAATGCTTTTGTGCCAAGCAACCAGAGGGTTAAGCACAGGTTAATTTGGGGTTTGCCTAGATTTCACCCTGACAAGAATTGTGGAGAAGTGTTTCACCCCCTCAACTAGTAACTCAACTTCCTACAAATGTCATGCGGCCCTAACAGCACATGATCTCATACACTTTAAGTTAAAGAAAGTGCACTAATTTCTCTATCCTGGTGTTACATTTGACTCTATTGACTCCTAGTCTCCTTGCCACACTATTAAGTGCCACAAATATCCTCAGTCCATCTGTGCAGTGTTTAATTTCTCATCTAATGTTGGATGCAGACCCATAATTTAAGATTTATAAGATGCAATGTACCCCTGTCCTTTCTTTTTTTGTTGTTGTCTCCTTTCCCTTTCGCTTAGTGCCCTACACTATTGCTGTCATGAAAAGTTGGGGCTTACATATGTTGCAGACATTATTAAGCTTGGTCCCTTATTGCTATGGGTTTCCATTTGGAACAATAGGTGTGCACTATTAAACAAAGACATTATTACTGATTGTCTGCAATGTGATAATGGTCTGAAGATACCTTAGCTGTCTTATATTAAGGGGGTCATTCCAACCTTGGCGGTAAAAGCCGCTTACCGCTGTCAGAAGACCGCCAACATACCGCCGCGGCCGCAGTAAACCGCCACGGTCATTCTGACCCACAACAGGCAAACCGCCAAAATACAGACATCCACAAAGGTCCGCCACACCAAAGGGCAGCGAGAAACTGGCGATGACCAAACCTCCACCGTCACGCCAACAGAAATACGCCCACACTATCACGACCCACGAATCCATGTGGCGGTCTTTCAACCGCGGTATTCCATTGGTGGTACACACCGCCGCGCTCAATATACACACACACTTACAAAACACAGCCACATTGGACAATTACAAATACACACACCTGATACACATACAAACACCACTCCCACACACCCAACACAATATAAAACACACACCCACATCACCCACAAATCCCTGATGATATGGCCACTGTTGTTTGAAATGACCCACTTGCAAAGAAATGGAGTACTGACAGCACCTGCACTAGAGGTGGGATCCCTGTGGGTTGGCGGATGGGTGACATCAGGTCTGGCTCCAGCTGGGCACACAGTTCATGAATAGTGGCTCGGTCAAGCCTGTGTGTCAATATGACATGTCTTTCCTCCATTGTCGACAGGTCTACCAGTGGTCTGTACACGGGAAGATTCCTCCATCTTCTCGCATGTCCCAGCGGACGGTGCCTATGAAGGACAACAGCGAGCACAGAGTCAATCAACCCACAGGTACGTAACCACAGCTTGCACATAACACGATTCCCAATGCATTGAATGGTTTGTAGGAGTGTTGATGCAAGGCCTAGGTATGTGTGACGCAGTTAAAAGTAAGCCATGTGGGCCCTTGAAATGGCAGCTGTCTGACCTGTGAAGTGTGACAATGGGATGTGAGGTAAATGCGCTGGTGTGGTACACCATGGCGGTAGGCGGTCGAAGACCGCGGCGCAAAATAGCATTGGTTAACATTGAACCCTATGGGTCTAAGGAGCCAATGACGATGTGCGCCGGCGGTCGCGGTACGCACTGCCGCGGTACGCACCGCCGCGGGCGTGACCGCCATTTTCTATCAGCTTAATCACTCGATACCTGATCTTCGACAGGAGAGGACCTACACTGCAAGTGCTGCTGTGACCTCGGTCTGGAAGAGACAATGGCTCATGCGACTGGGGAAAGGGCCCCTGCCTTCACTGCTCAGGAATTGGAGAAACTCGTGGATGGGGTCCTCCCCCAGTATGCGCTACTCTACGGTCCTCCAGACCAACAGGTAAGTACACTGGGACCATGCTTTGGGGGCAATGCCTGTGTTGAGTCGGGTGGATGAAAGATGGTGGGGAGGGGAGCGAATGAGACATGCATCAAACGACGGATGACAGGTTGTGCCACATGGCAAGGGTAGGGATGGGGGGCCACTCACATTGAGGGTGCAGAAGGTGATGACTCTTTTTCTCCCCCTGTACATTTCACATAGGTCAGCGCCCACCACCAGATAGACATTTGGCGTGCCATCGCCAAGGACGTCTGGGCCCTGGGGGTCCACCACAGACGGGGAACCCACTGCCGGAAGAGATGGGAGGACATCCGACGCTGGAGCAGGAAGACGGCGGAGGCTCAGCTGGGGATGGCCTCCCAACGTGGGAGGGGTGCCAGTCGGACTTTGACCCCCCTGATGTCCCGGATCCTGGCGGTGGCCTACCACGATTTGGATGGGCGCGTGAGGACATCACAGCAGACACAAGGGGGTGAGTACACTCTCATTCTGGTGACTTTGCGCGCAGTGGAGGTGTCTGGGTGGTGGAGGAGGGCTGTGGGTCTCCCTAGGCCAGGGCGATTTCTGTAGGCTAGGCCCCTCCGTAAGGCATGGCCCTGTGCCCCCGCCCCCCACCTCTGTAGCGTGCCAAGTACAGCTATTCATGGCCCTGTGTCATCTATGTGTGCAGACGTCGTGCATAAGCTTGTAGGCCATGTCACACGGATTGAGTAGTGGACCCCAAGTGCGTGGCGTAGTGCAGGGGGCTTCTGTGTCTGTCCTCTCCGCCAACGGTGTCGCCAATGCATGCACTCAACATGTCTTTATTTTCTCCCCCCCCCTTTTTTGTGGTCTTCCTGTTCATGTGTGCATTAGCATCATCAGGCGGAGGAGAAGTGGCATCGGAGCACGAGGGAGCTGCATCCCACATGGCCCTGGAGGGCCATGCAACAGATTCCGAATACACCAGTGGGACGGAGGGCGAGGGGAGCTCCACAGCGGGGACTCGGGCAGACATAAGTGACATGGACTCGTCCTCTGAAGGGAGCTCCCTTGTGGTGGCGGCAACATCCGTGCCCCCCGCAACAACAGGTACAGCCGCCACCCAGCGCACCAGCACCGCCCTCCCAGCAGCCCCTCAGCGTTTGCCCCGTGCCCGCTCACCCAGGAAGGTGGGTATCTCCTTCGGCCCAGGCACCTCAGGCCCTGCCCCAGTCACCCCTGCTGCCCTCAGTGAGATCATTGACCTCCTGAGGACGCTCACTGTTGGGCAGTCTACCATTTTGAATGCCATCCAGGGTGTCGAAAGAGAGGTGCACCAGAGTAATGCATACCTGGAGGGCATTCATTCTGGTCAGGCCGCCCTTCAGCGATCGTTCAACACTCTGGCCTCAGCACTGATGGCAGCAATTGTCCCTGTCTCTAGCCTCCCCCCTCCAACTTCCTCCACCCAGACCCTATCACCTGTACCTCTGCCTATCCCAGACACACCATCAGACCAGCCTGCACACACCTCAACACCCAAGGGAAGCTCAGGCAGACATAAGCACCACACATCACACAAGCATTCACACAAGCAACATCCCCATACAGACATACCAACACCCACTGCCTCCACTGTGTCCCCCTCCTCCTCGTCTCCCTCCTCCCTCCCTGTCACGTCTCCACTCACACCTGCATGCACAACATCTTCAGCCACTACGTCCATCACCAGCACACACACCAGAACCCCCCGCACACGTGCATGCACCACCCCCACTACCATTTACACGTCCCCTGTGTCCTCTCCCAGTGTGTCTGTCACCCCCTCTTCCAAGATACACAAACGCAGGCAGCCACCCACCCAACAGCCATCCACCTCACGACAGCCTCCAGCCCAAGCAACTGCACCCAAAGACACCAGACTTAAGACTCCTACAACCACAACCTCTTCCTCCACTCCCATACCCACTACACCTACCCGTCCCACTGGTCCTAAATTGCTATTCCTGTCCAAACTTAACCTCTTTCCTACAACACCCCCACCCCGTCCATCTCATAGGACTCCAGTCAGCACCTCAGCCACCACAAAACCGGGCCCTGTGATGACATTCTGCCATGGACTGTGGAGTCCCCCACCCTCAAGGGCAGCCAGTTCAGTACGGAGCCGAGGCACGGGCAGCCCACCCCTGGAGAAACACCCGAAAATAGTCAGCGGCCGGCGCGAGAGGGTGAAAACACCAGGCACTAAAATCCCTACCATGGCTCCGGCACGAAGTGTGGAGACAGGTGGCACACCGCCCAAGGTGGGGAAGGGCCACAGACGAACAGGGAAGGCTGGGAAGGTCAGCACGCCCGAGGAGAGCGCCATCATCCCAGCTGGCCAGGAGGGCCCCGCCAGCCCCATCCCAGGTGGGCAGGAGGACACCAACAGGCCCGGTACTGCAGACCAGGAAGGCCCCGCCAGCCACCCAACAGATGGGCAGGAAGGCCCCGCCTGCCACAGGACAGGTGGCAAATGACCTGCACGCCATGGCCTGATCCGCTGAACTGGGCACCGCCGTCTCAAGCACCGCTGAACTGGGCACCGCCGTCTCAAGCACCGCTGAACTGGGCCCTTCATCTCAAGCACCGCTGAACTGGGCACCGCCGTCTCAAGTACCGCTGAACTGGGCACCGCCGTCTCAAGTACCGCTGAACTGGGCACCGCCGTCTCAAGCACCGCTGCACTGGGCCCTTCATCTCAAGCACCGCTGAACTGGGCACCGCCGTCTCAAGCACTGCTGAACTGGGCACCGCCGTCTCAAGTACCGCTGAACTGGTCGCCGCCGTCTCAAGCACCGCTGCACTGGGCCCTTCATCTCAAGCACCGCTGCACTGGGCACTGCCGTCTCAAACACCGCTGCACTGGGCCCTTCATCTCAAGCACCGCTGCACTGGGCACCGCCGTCTCAAGTACCGCTGCACTGGGCACCGCCGTCTCAAGCACCGCTGCACTGGGCACCGCCGTCTCAAGCACCGCTGAACTGGGCACCGCCGTCTCAAGCACCGCTGCACTGGGCCCTTCATCTCAAGCACCGCTGAACTGGGCACCGCCGTCTCAAGTACCGCTGAACTGGGCACCGCCGTCTCAAGCACCGCTGAACTGGGCACCGCCGTCTCAAGCACCGCTGCACTGGGCCCTTCATCTCAAGCACCGCTGCACTGGGCCCTTCATCTCAAGCACCGCTGCACTGGGCACCGCCGTCTCAAGCACCGCTGCACTGGGCACCGCCGTCTCAAGCACTGCTGGCCCATTAGCGGCAGGGGCAGGCCCGCATCTGTGTCGGGCAGGGCTGCACGAGCACTCTGGGCACCAGTCCCCCTCCAGAACCAGTGCAGACTGTCATCGACTTGAGAGACTGTGGCTTTGCACTCCCCAGGATTGAACAGTGGGCAACCCACCCACTGTAGAGACTTGAGAGACTGTGGCTTTGCACTCCCCAGGATGGCACAGTGGGCAACCCACCCACTGTCATCGACTTGAGAGACTGTGGCTTTGCACTCCCCAGGATGGCACAGTGGGCAACCCACCCACTGTCATCGACTGGAGAGACTGTGGCTTTGCACTCCCCAGGATGGCACAGTGGGCAACCCACCCACTGTAGAGACTTGTGAGACTGTGGCTTTGCACTCCCCAGGATGGCACAGTGGGCAACCCACCCACTGTAGAGACTTGAGAGACTGTGGCTTTGCACTCCCCAGGATGGCACAGTGGGCAACCCACCCACTGTAGAGACTTGAGAGACTGTGGCTTTGCACTCCCCAGGATTGAACAGTGGCCATGGAGGCCCCTCGTGGATCTGGCGTCGTGCACTCATCTGGCTGAGGTGCCCCCCCTTCCCTTCCCCCTAAGGTGCCTGTAGTTTTGCTATCTCATGCCCCTGCAGTGTTCTCTCCGTTGGAGTCAGGTATCCTGTGTGGGCTTTGCCCATGTGATTTGGGCCCAGTGGTCCACGGACAATGCCTGCTACAATGCTCAGACTTGTACATATGTGTATATAAGTGTTTTTGATGTGTATATATATATATATATATATATATATATATATATATATATATATATATATATAAAATTCAGCCAGTAATACAATATATTCCAATGTTTATAATCATTTCCTTTTGTCTTTGCATTCTCTAGTGGGGTTTGGGGGGGGTAACTGTGATGTATTAGTGTGCATTGATGTGTGTGTTGTAGTGGGTGAGGGTGGGGGTGGGTGTGTCGCGTATGTGTGTCCCCGTAATATTTTCTACTCCCCCTCCCCTGTGTCGTAGGTGCAGTACTCACCGTTGTCTTCTGCGCCGGCGTTCGTGCTCCTGGTAGAGGAGCAGAAAGACAATCGCTGGGAGGATGTGGAGTTCGGGTTCCATGCTGTCCAGATTCCTCGTGGGGTGTATGGAGGTGAGCGTTTTCCGTTTGAAATGGCTGTTTCCGCCATGTTTTTATCGGCGGGGCTACCGCTCCAGAAAAGGTGGCGGATTGGTGTGTTGTGATAGGGTGGGCGGTACATTGACTCCCGCCTGTCTGTTGGCGGTGTCCGCCGCGCTGTTTTTTTGTGCCGCCGTGGCGGGCGGTGTGGTAATGTGGCGGTCTCTGTTGGCGGTTTCCGCCAGGGTCGGAATTCCATTTTTTTACCCGCCAGCCTGTTTGCGGTTTGGCCGCAGCTTTAACACCGACCGCCAGGGTTGGAATGACCCCCTAAGTCTTTTAGAATGATCTTGAAAAACGTTCTTTATTTTTTAATGCCTCCTCAATATATTAGCTAGATAACGCCTAGATTAAAACATCTTTTTTGGACAGGAGGTGTGAGTTAAGAAAAGTCACAGAGCTTAAAAAGCCATCTATAATGGCCTACAATATTGTTCCGATGACGGTGAGGCTTGAACCCAATTATGTAATGGTCTTTGGAATCTGGGAGAAAGGTCTTTTATTGAAATTCCGACTTGTTACCATATTTAGCGCAAGGCCTTTTTCTTTGGCTTAATACAGTAGTTATTCCATATGTCGCTGTTCTTGTGCTTAATTTTCAGATCATACTTCACTTTTTATACTTTTCTGTAAATGTTACCAGATTTACAATTTAAAAAAAAATCCAGTGCTTAAAAGACAGAATTTTCGCAGCTGCAGACTAGCATTGTTTTCCACAAATGTCAAGTTTTGATCTCATTTTTACTGTTGGATCATTTTTAAAATCAGCTATGCGTCTAATCAATTCTATGACATTTAATAATATGTACAGGACTGCTGTATTGTGACTTTTATGATTATATATTCAAATTATATATTCATAATCAAATAAAGTGTTGATTTTTTCTTACTTTATGACATTTGGAAAGATGACCAGCTTTAAAGGTCTCCAAGCAGTGATGTGAGGATGAATGGGTGGTAGGCTTTGTACAAGTCTGATGGGATCTGGGGTGACGTATTCTCCCAGATATTTGTTTGAGTGGGCAGCTCAATGAAAAGGGGTATGGGATTTCAGCAATGTCATGTCTTTTGATGACAGTGTCAAGTTCATGATTTTGGATTCGGATAGGTTGATCTTAAAAGCAGCCCCCCGTCCCCCTGAAAAAAAAACACTAATTGAGACTGGAGTTGTGGGATGGATGTGTGTGGTGTTATTACGGTAAACAGAACCATGTCTGCAAATACGCTCATCCTGCGAGTATGTTCACCAAACTGAATGAATCTGATTGTCTCATCTGACCTAAAATGTTGAAAATCGAGCAAAACTGAGGGAGAAGGATAGTGGTGAGAGCGGCATCTTTATGGGTCTCCCTTGCCAGTGGAAAAAGCTGAGACAGTCTGGTTGACTGTCGACACAGATGCACAGTGATTCACCGGTAATGTACATATAAATGTAGGCACAAATGCTGTTGCCTGCAATGTGTGGGTAAGGAGCCTCCAGTTCACCTGGTGGAATGCCACCTCGGCATTTAACTATATTAGCACTGCTTGTTTTACTTTCCTGGTGGCCTTTTCAAGCAGGTGAATTGTACGGTGGATATTGATGTGTTTTTACTGACAGTTTATGAAACCCAACTTATCTGGGTGTATCAGGTTAGGGAGCACTGGTTGCAAGAATTTTCATGAATGTTTCTGGTGCATAATTTTACATCAATAATAAGGAGAGCTATTGACCTATCAGAGGCACAAAGTTATGGATATTTACCTGGTTTTGGGATTAGGGAGATTTTGGAAATTCACACTGTAGGTGAAACGCCCTCCTATGTTAATGCTTTAAAGAGGGTGGTCAGGAGTGATGCTACAGAGGAAGCACATGTTTTTATAAAAGATTCTAATTGAAGCTATTTTATTTCTGGGCTTTTGTGCAATATTATGGATTTATTAGCTGCTGAAACGTCTGGTTGTGATATGGGGGGTTCCATGGTATCCCTCTGATATTCGGTTAAATAAGGGAGTGATATGAAGGTTATGTAATTAATTTGGTCATCTTCAGACTGGGGATAGAAGTCTATAAGCCAATGGAAAGTCTTGGAAAGCTTCCAGTTTCTCTCCATCTAATCTGGCCTCTGGGAATTTGTGTCTTTCCTATATACCCATCGTCTAGATTTTGTCTTAACTGTCTTGGCAGGTGTGGTCTCACCTCATGGCCCTGGTCATGTGCGTTTTTTTTAAAGGTGCAGAGCCAATTCTGCTTTGTTTGTGGCCATTACATTAAGTTTGCTGTTCAAGGATGTAACCTGTCAGAGAAAGAGATGGGTGAGATTTGTTCAGCCTGGAGGAGTTCACTTTCAAAGATATCTTTTCCTTATTACATTGCTTTGTTTTAGGCTATCTATGGCTTGGAGAAACGTCTCTTAAAGGCATCCCCACGGCATTGAGGATCCACTTCACTACAGTCATTGAGTTCAAATTGGAGAGGCCGTATTATATCTTCAATTGTTAAATAGTCTGGACATTTGCTTTAAGGTGAGCATCTTTCTTAAGATGTCGCTGCGATGTAGTAAATCAATATGGGGATTTTAAGGTACTTACAGCGCAAGTTTATCCTCATTGATTCTTAAGTGGTATCTGATCTTATTTATGTATTTTAAGTCTGTTTTTGCCAGATACCTCAGCTTGTCTTTTTAACAATTTTTAAAGCTTTTTGTCTAAATAGATCGGTGTTGTTAATATGTGATAGAAATTACTTAGTACTCATGCTGTATTCTGTTTGTCTGTATGATGCATGTAATATGTTCTTTATGATCGCTTCCTAAGATCGAATAAAGATATGTGATATGAGTTCAAATTATTTGTTTATGAGATTGAATATCAACTGACAAGACTGGATTTGGAGTAGCAAAGAATTCATTACCCCTCATCCTGTGTGATGGGTCAGTAAGTTTAATGCAATGCGGGTGGCCCACCAACACAACCTCAACATCATCTCCTATGCCGACGACACCCAACTCATCCTCTCCCTCACCAAGGACCCACACACCGCCAAAACCAACCTTCACGAGGGCATGAAGGCCGTCGCCGACTGGATGAGAGGCAGCCGTCTGAAACTGAACTCGGACAACATGGAGGTCCTCATCCTAGGGCCCCCCGCCTGGGCCAACCTCGCTAGGTACCCCACCAATACCGACCGACCACGCACGCAACCTTGGTTTCATCCTCGACTCATCCCTCTTCATGTCAAAACAGGTCAACGCCATCTCCTCCTCCTGCTACAACACCCTCCGCATGCTCCGCAGGATCTACAAGTGGATCCTGACTGAAACAAGAAGAACAGTGACACAGGCCCTCGTCAGCAGCAGGCTTGACTACGGCAATGTACTCTACGCAGGTATCCCGACCAAGCACCTGCAACGCCTCCAACGCATCCAAAACGCCTCCGCCCGACTAATCCTCAATATGCCACGCCGCAACCACATCACCCCCAACCTGAGAAACCTTCACTGGCTCCCCGTCGACAAGAGGATCACCTTCAAGCTCCTCACCCACGCACACAAAGCACTCCACAATGCTGGGCCAGCCTACCTGAACAACAGACTCAGCTTCTACACCCCCACCCGACAGCTCCACTCCGCCAACCTCGCCCTCGTCCCACGCATCCAACGAAAATCCTCCGGCGGCAGATCCTTCTCCTACCTTGCCGCTAAGACCTGGAACACCCTCCCGACCAACCTAAGACAGATCCAAGACCTGCTCACCTTCTGAAGACACCTCAAGACCTGGCTCTTTCAGCAGTAGCAGCATCCCTCCCCCAGTGCCTTGAGACCCTCGCGGGTAAGTAGTGCGCTTTACAAATATAATGATTGATTGATTGAAGTTTAATCAGAGTGCGATCTGAGGGAACCACCAGTCATATGCTAGCTTCGGGTACAGGGGGCATTAGGGCATTATTTACCAGAATGCAGTCAATTGTAGAATATGTCTAATCGACATGGGAGTTATGTAAAATGAGACCTTTTACACTCAATTAAACTATTTTAACCATCTTGTGTAATTAGGGTTTGCTTCTTTCAGCTGTTTGGAGTGGCGTCTTCACTTCCATTATCCCCCCATTGGTAGAATACATAACTTGTCCTCCTCTCCTTCACAATGAAAGTTCATTGCAGTAAATATTCAGAGAAAAAGAAATGAACAAGGCACTGCAACCAGAACTTGGAGTGAGTCTCCTCACTTAGAAGAGAGACACTGTAGGTCTGACCACAGCAGGCACCGTTGCTCTGGTAGTGTGGTCTCACTCTCCACTTAAAAGATCAATGACAATTGCTTTAAGGGATGCCTCAACTGATTCAAGTCAAACATTTTTTCTCCAACAATTTGCCTTTAAAAAGTTGTACACTGGCAAAAAGAGGCATTTTAGTAAGTGTACAATGTAGATAATTGTGATGAGGAGCCTACCTGAGGCTCTGGGTTTGCAGCTTGACTTGATTCACCAGGGTCTACTCGTTTGGGTTGGTTTGGGTTTGCTCTTTGGAGGCATGAACAACCAACTCCTTCTCCAGCTTTCTGATAAGTGGCTGAGAGAGGGAGGAGTGTACATTAGTTTAGCAGGAGAGTGGATAACTGATGCAGCGGGTTCTCTCATGGTCTCGGTCCTTGTCCCTACAGGACGGGCTACCCTGTGGGGCAACAGGGTTTTTGTGATTTAAAAAGCTGGGGTTTACTCACTTACTGTGCAAGAGCAATGCAGCACATATTTTCTAGTGTGTGCATATCCCAGGGATCCAAAGAAATCCTCAGCATCTCTGTTTCACCCTGAAAAGGGCTTACCATGGTGTAGCACAAATCCAGGCAGCTAGTTGGCACTATGCTGCAGGGCGCCTGATGCCGTAAGCGAGGCAAGGGCTCTAAACTCAACCTCAATCATTCCAGGTTGGGGGTGTGTGTGTGAACGTGTGTGTGTGTGTGTGTGCATGCACGTATGTGTGTGTGGGGGTCAGCTTGAAAGAGCCCTTGTACCGGTGTTGCATGTCCCATCAAGTTCAGCCATAATCACACTCCCCTATCCCAAATCGGAACTTCTAAAGCCACTTAGCATCCTTTGTGACATTTTTGGAAATTTCAGTGGGCTATACCTGGCATTTGGGCAACTCAGCCTCTATTTCTTTTCAAAACACAGTCACAGTTTCCTTTTTACCAATTTTATTTAACACTTTTTCTGAGATAGTACAAGCCCAACAGTGACAGCAAGTCTAATCAAAGAATTGTAGGAAGCTGTATATGTATATACTATATTGAAATGAGATATAGTGTGCACAGAGTCAAGGGTTCCCCAAGAGGCTTGACAGAGGCAATAATAGATAATACTCATGCTCTATTTGTGGTAGTGTGGTCGAGCAGTTAGGCTTATCAGAGGGCAGTGTTAAGCATTTGTTTGGTGTCGGGTTCCCAATGGAACTTAATGGGGCGGACCCGGGGGTCACTTAGGCACTGCAGGCAAGGCACAGGGGGGCTTCTCGGGCAAGCCACTAAATGGTCAGGGAGGAGAGGCGCCTGCTGGTCACTGCTGCACGGGTGGTCGGTTTCTCTCGACCATGGGGGCTGGGGGCGCAGTGCTATTCCAGGTGTCGGATATCTTCCTCCCGGGCAGTCGCGGTCAGGGGGATCCTCAGGATTCCCTCTGCAGGTGTCATCGTGGAGCGGTGGAGAGGTCAGCCAGGGTGGACACTTGGTCGGAATCGCCTGGGGGTCCTCTCTGGATGGTGGGTTCCTCTGGACACGGGCCTGGGGCGTTAGGTGCAGAGTAGTTTGGACTCACGCTTCTGGAGTGAGGAGGGAGTCCCTTTAGAGATGGTTTCTTTTCCTTCTTGTTAGACAGGTCCACTGTCCACAGGAGTTTCTTGGTCCTCGGTGAGGCAGGCCGTGTCCTGGAGGCTTTTCAGAGGTCGCTGGTCCTGCAGAATGCGTTGCTTCTTCTTGTGTAGTTGTTTGAAGCAGGACACGGGCTGGTATGGTTGTTGTCTCCTTCTCTTCTCTGCGGGGTTTCGGCTCAGCAGTCCTTCTTCTTCCTTGAGGTCATCAGGAATCTGAAGAGCTGGGTTCAGGGTGGCCCCTAAATACTAAATTTAGGGGTGTGTTAGGGTCAGGGGGCAGTAGCCAATGGTTACTGTCCCTGAGGGTGGCTACACCCTCCTTGTGCCCACTCCCTCTCGGGAGGGGGGAACATCCCTATCCCTATTGGTCCTAATCCTCCAAAGCAAGATGGAGGATTTCTCAAGGAGGTGGTCACTTCAGCTCAGGGCACCTTAGGGGTGGTCCTGGCTGAGGGGGTGACTCTGCCTTGTTTTTCTCATTAGCCCTCTGGACTTGCCGCCAAAAGTGGGGGCTCCTCAGGGGGGCGGGCATCTCCACTGTCTGGAGTGCCCTGGGGCACTGTAACACCAGGCCTAAGCCTTTGAGGCTCACCGCCAGGGGTTACAGTTCCTGCAGGGGGAGGTGTGAAGCACCTCCAAGCAGGACAGGCTTTGTTTCTGACCACAGAGTGCACAAAGGTACTCACCCCATGTGCTCAGAAACTCATCTGGAAGTGGCAGGCTGGCATAGACCGGTCAGCCTTAAACTAGCAGTTGGCATAACATACAGGGGGTATCTCTAATATGCCCTTTGTGTGCATTTTTAAATAAATCCCAGACTGGCATCAGTGAGGGCTTATGGTGCTGAGAAGTTTGATACCAAACTTCCCAGTATTCCGTGTAGCCATTAGGGTGCTGTGGAGTTCGTAAAGACAAACTCCCAGACCATATACTCAGTATGGCTACCCTGCACTTACAATGTCTAAGAATTGGCTTAGACACTGTAGGGGCATAGTGCTCATGGGGCTATGCCCTCACCTGTGGTATAGTGCACCCTGCTTAGGACTGTAAGGCCTTCTAGAGGGGTGACTTACCTATGCCACATGCAGTGGTTTGTGGGCATGGCACTCTGAGGGGAGTGCCATGTCGATTTTGTCTTTTCTCCCTACTAGCACACACAAGCTGCAAGGCAGTGTGCATGTACAGAGTGAGGGCCCCCCTAGGGTGGCATAATACATGCTGCAGTCCTTTAGGGACCTTCCCTGGCCACTGGGCCTTTGGTATCAGGGGTACTTTTTCATGGGACTTAACTGTGTGCCAGGGCTGTGCCAATTGTGGAAACAAAGGTACAGTTTTAGGAAAAGAACAATGGTACTGGGGCCTGGTTAGCTGGGTCCAAGCACACTTTCAATCAAATTTGGCATCTACACTAGGCAAAAAGTGGGAGGGTAACCATGGAGTGGCATTTTTCAACAAGAATGATCAACAATAACAAGTAAGAAACAGAGTACAGAACAACAAGGTAGATACTTTTGGTAATACTCTTTCTAATGCCTATTCTATGTAGCCACAGATTCCTCACTTTTAGAATATCCCTAGGCACGAGACTGGAACCAGAAGATCTAACAGATTTGGTCCTGCATACTGATAGGAGGCATCATGCGGCTCAGCGCCATCTTGGTTCCACTCCGGAAGAGACAAATGGAGTCACATTTAAGAGAGCTGATGTCAGTTTCTTTCTTGAATCTGTTTATTCCCTCAGTGGTAGGGCCCAACAGTCATTAAGAAGACCAGTGTGCAGATTCTCATATTGGAACCATTTTCGATTTAAAAGAGCATTACCAAAGGTAATTAACTTGTTCTTCTGATAGAAACTTCTCTTCTGATGGTTACTTCTTACTGCAGATTCCTCATATTTAGAATAGATACCAATGAATTACTTCCCAAGATGGCACACCTGTAGATTGGCTCAGATTAAAAAGTCCTGCAGAACCAAGAGACAAAATGTCCTTTACACCTGACCTGGTTGTCAGGACAGAAGCACTTAATGAACATGTTTAGTGACACACATGTCGCTGTGTGACAAATGTCAAGGACAGGTGCTCAGCATACCAATCCAGTGGTAGCCAGCTTGGCCCTGGTGGAGTAGATCCTCAAAGCCCTCCAGAAGCTGCTCCTTGGTCACTATGTAGCAGATCTTGAATTATCAACCTTGAAGAAGTCCTTTTCTGGACCATATTGCCTTCTATGCCCCAGAGAAACCTACAAAGAGTAGATCCACCTGATGATCTAGGGTGCAATTGATGTAGAAACTCAAAGCTCTATCAGGGTCCAGTCGATATAGTTTCTCCTCCTATTCCGAGGGTTGAGGAGGGGCAAATAAAGTTGGAAAAGTGATGGATTGACCAATGTGAAAAACTTTAATAAGCAAAATGACTGCCCTGGTATGTAGTGCATTTCGTCTGTAAACATTTTGGTATAAGGTTGCTACATTGAGAGAGCATGGAGTTCACTCGCACAATGAGCTGAGGTCATCACTCCAAGGGACATAGGGCCTTATTACAACCTTGATGGAGGAGTTTCCTCCATCACAAATGTGGCTGATTTCCCGTCCGCTGTACTATGATCCCATTATATTCAATGGAGATCATAATACGGTGGACGGGATATCCGTCACATTTGTGATGGAGGAAACTCCTCCATCAAGGCCATAATAAGGCCCATAGTCTTTCAGGCCAGGAGACGTAATGAACAGCTGTACCTGGGTTTGAATAGCATGCACACAGGGAAAGTGAGAACCAAAGTAATATCTCACTCTGGGCATCACAAAGGGTTATGGATTAAATAAATGAGTCAAACCTTTCGAAGGTAATTTGAACAGGGGTAATCACAATGGGTAATTTAAACAGGGGCAGTAGGTCTGGAAATGTAAAAGGCCAAACAATAGAATATTTAACAGTTTGGCCTGCAACGGATATGTACTGCAGGTGCCACACTTGGCTAGAAACTTGTCCCAGTGTCCAGAGTACATAGACTTTGTAGAAAGATGCCTGGCAGCAAGGGTAATATTCTCAACTTTGAGATGGAATCTCATCAACTGCTGGTGTTCAGGCTCCACGAATGGAGCTGCAGATTGTGTGCAGGGCCCTGCCCTGCTGTCACAACAGGATGTCCTCCCTAAATGGTAGTCTGATTGGAGGACAGATGCATATGTCCAGATGTTCACAGCATCACATACTCCTTGCTCAATTTAGAGCCACTAGGATGGCTTGGGCCTCGTCGTTACTGATCTTCTCCAGAGGGAGTGGCAGAAATTCATTCAGGAGTCTTGTGCTCTGTATATCTGGAACGTGTCTCCAAAAGGGAGCCTTCTTGGAAACTGTAATGCACAACAGTTTTGACATTGTACATTCTCTTCAGTGGAGAAAAGATCAGGTTTATCCTCATTTCTGGAAGATGCCCTGTGCCATCTCAGAGTATTACCACCATTTGCAATCCACCAGGTGCCAGGTGCTTCTCTGTCCTAGGTCTCAAAGCTCTCACCTAGTGAATCACGTCCATGGAAATGCCCTGTCACTCCAGCGGTGAAGGGCCTCCTGGAACAGGACTCAGGATTCCACCCTGCCCTGCTTATTGCAGTACCAAATGGCGGTGGTTTTGTTTTGTCTGTGAGACCCTGAAGAAGCCTTTCACTGAAAGGAAGGCTTTCAGTGCCAGGGGACTGGCTCACAACTCCAACAGGTTGATGTGGAGATCTGTTATACCCATAGACCAGAATCCCTTGACCCCAACGTCTCTCAGATTACCTCCCCAACTGAGCAGTGATGTGTTTGTCATGACCGTCAGATCTGGGTGGGGCGGGGAGAGAGGTCTACCACCATCCCATTGCATTTGAGCCACCACTGCAGGATTTTTGCAGTCTCCTCTGAAACCTGTATGAAGTACAAGTGGTTCTCCTGGTCCTGGGCCCACTGAGACTTCAAATTTCACTGCAGAGTCCTTTATATTCTACCTTAAACAGTATGCTAATAGGACCGAGAGTACCAAGAGGCCAGGAAAGCCTCACAGCCACTCTCAAGAGACGCAGGACTGAGGCTAAAACATTGGGATCATAGCCAGAAAACCCTGCACTCGTTGTAGTGGAGTGAAGGCCTGAAACTGTACTGTATCCAGGATTGCTCCAATTAAGAGAAGCCACTGCAAATAAGTCAGTTGTAACTTTGGCACATTGATTGTGAACCCCAGTGATGTTAGTAAGTTTGCTTCACCTCAAGGTGATCTACAATTTTCTGTGGTGAGCTTCCTTAAACAGCCAGCTGTAGGGGTAGGCAAAACTGGTGTCCCTGCCCTCTGACAGTGTGCTGAAACCACCGCCTTCACTTTTGTGAGCACTCAAGGGGCACTGCTGAGGCTGAAAGGGAGTAAGGAACATTATAAATGTGCCTGGCCCATCTTGAGCCACAAGTAGAGTCAGTGGGACTGCAGGATGGCTACATGAAAGTAGCATGCTGCAGGTCCAAAACGACCATCCAGTCCCATGGATACTACTCACCCAGAAGGCAAAGATTAAAATAGGACAAAGAGCTTGTTCATTTTTGACTAAGAGGAAATAAGGAGAGTGACACCCTCTTACTATTTCCTGTGCCAGGACCATTTCTATGACTTCTTTGGCAAAAAGATCCAGTAGTTTCTGGACCAAGATAAACAGGTGCTTATCTGAAAGATGTTCTGATGTGGGTGGATGATGCAGCAGATCAAAAAGGAATGGAAGGGCATAACCTTGTTGGATGATCTGGGGGTCCCAAATTTCAAATGTTATACTTTGCTACCCATGGAGGTATTATTTGATCCTGCCTCCCACGGGATGGTTGTGTGCCGCTGAGGGAAAATGAAAGAGGTTTGGATGCTGGAGGGGAGGGAGACTGGGAATTTTGCTGTCTGTAACGGCCTAGCCATTGCCTGCTTGAGCACCACCCAAAGAGACTGCGGTACCTAGCAAGGGAGTGCTAGGCCTCAGAGTGGGTGGTGCGCCAATCTCCTGGAGCAGCATGAAAAGGTACGAAACTGTCTTGTGGGGGTAGAAAGACCCAGGGAAAGTGCTATGCCCCAGCTTTCTTGACTACGTTCCAATGCTGAATCACCTTCTTGCCAAACAGGTGAGACCCATCAAAAGGCATGCCCATTAAAGAGGCTTGCACATCTCCAGGGAAGCCCCTAGACCATATCCATGTTTGCCACCGAAGCACCACCCTAGTGCCAACTGCTCTATCCAAGCTATCAGTAGTGTCCAGTTCAGAGCGGGTAATGTACTTTGTCACGTCCTGACCATCTTGGATGGTTTGAGCCAAATTGGCTCGAAATTCCTCATGAACTGCCAGCAACCTGGCTAAGTCCTGTCATAAGTTCATTATTTCCTTCCTAAATTCTAGCATTAATTGGCAATTGTCGTCTGCAGTAGAAGTGGCAGTCATGTCTCCATTGGACAGAGTGACTACAAGTAGATCTTCTGCTGGCAAGGTTGGTTGGTATGAGTATGTCTGTATAAAATGGCTCTTTGTTTGCTTTCATTTGACCCTAGGTCATAGCGGGATCAAAAATCATAACCAATGCATCAGAAAACAACTGGGCGTGAGAAAGTGTTTCAAACTTTGATAGCCAGAATGGTCAAAGCCGCTCAATTTGCAACTCAAAGGAGATATAAAGACTGTGAAGGCCAAGTCCTTTGTGTGGCCTGCAGGATCAAAGACAATAATTTAGCGCACATGAACTAACACAATTTTCAGACGCCAGCCATATATATCCAGATAACACTCAAACTCATACAGGTCGCCTGCAAGCTGCTTTAATTCCTGTTGTACCAAACAAAAGCATCAGACCAGCTAAATAGCTCTGTTCCCAAGAAGGTGTCAGAGCCACAGCCTCAGTTAGGTCTTCTCACCACCAAAGATGCACTTTATTTCCTGGTCTCCAGGGCTTCACTCACTGCGTTGCCCCCGGTGGGGGGAGATTAGGTCCATGATGGACCTAAGCCTAGGGCTGTCTCAAGGGCTGCAGGAGAACTATGTGGTGGGGCGCAATGGCTGCAGCACCACACAATCAAAGGTGACTGCCATCTTGGAATAACTCTCACACATTACTGCAGGTCACAGAAAGGGGCATGCCAAACCTGCTACGGTCCGTGCGGCAAATGCCGCCTTCTCTTCAAAGTGGGGCTCAACAAGTGTGGCGTCACTTTACCATAACACTGAAGTTAGACGGGAGCCTTGCCACACCTTTTGTGGACTGCAGCAGGGAGATCATTCAGAGACCTGAGGTCAATAAGGACACATATTCATGGGTTCCCTTCATGACCATGCCTCCCTAATACTGCATTTTCATCGTTTTCTTTTAACCAGAACAACAAAAAAACAATGAGCTAAGGAAAACAAACCCTAAGGCACACCACATAGGAACACCCTCTCCCCTACATGTTTATGACCTAAATATATTCATTAATTAGTACTTTGTAATAGAAAGGACCTCCATTTGTTTCGAAAAACATACCAAAACTCCTTAATTTGTCAACCATGTTTTTCACACTATGCAGCATATTTCATCCTTCACAGTTAGATTTACATGCTTTGCAAACAGCTGGAGGTGGGCTCCTTCTTTTATTTTTTTCATAAGTGGATAGTAAGTGTTTGGCTGGTAGCAAGAGCAATTTTATGACAAGACCGGAGGCTCCTATTAAACTTTCTTTTCCAGCTTTATTTTAATAG
The DNA here is from genome assembly GCF_031143425.1 of Pleurodeles waltl. Lineage (NCBI taxonomy): Eukaryota > Metazoa > Chordata > Amphibia > Caudata > Salamandridae > Pleurodeles > Pleurodeles waltl. Next base: position 1,281,422,779 of record NC_090447.1, on the reverse strand, counting down.
CAGCCAAGAGAAACACACCAATCCCAGAGGCTTGCGAAACACGCAGCCAATGGGAGTTAAGAGTAATAACGTTAACCAATCAGCATATTATATCACGTAAGATTTACCAATCCTGACTGCAGGCAGCCCTCTTTTCTTGCTGCTCGCAGTCAAGATAAGTATATCTTTCATTGCACCATACATTTCGATAATTTTATTGTAATTTTATTGTATTTACATGTGGTTTTACTACTTTGCATGTAACTATTACTCTTGTTAATGTTGTGGCCTTGAATGCGCACGTTTTTCTATCTCTGTGGCTACATTTAGCCTTTATCTCTCACGCGCAGAGAGAATTCCCCCTTTACACCTCAGTCAGCTCGTGTCGACGTGAACGTTCTATTTTGAACGCCGGCTGACACGAGCTTCAAACGCTCATTCTTGGCATTCCGGAGCGCATTGCTGCTGAAGCGCTCGTCTTATTTCGGCCGCCTGCAGCATTTACAACACGTTTCCTTGGAGCCTTCTTCTGCACCTTGACGACTACTCTATTTACCTTGCAGTGAGGCTTGGCTTCGGATTACAGCCTTTTATCACCTTTCTTCCTCGTGAGTCACACGTCTCTTAGTTTCAAAGCCTGCCCTTCTTAGTTAACCCCTTTCTTACCAGTTTTTTGCTTCTTCTTTCTAGAAAAATTGATTTTTCAGATTTCTTCACAGAAAATGATGAATTTTTCCTATAATCTAAATAACTTTATTCAATCTTCAGTTAAAAAAGCAGTTTCTGCTTCTATGGGAAAGATTTCCAAACAAATCCAATCTACAGTATTATCCTGATTATCCCTATCACAAGTGGCCCATTCTGCGGGGAAAGCAGAAAGCGCAAAGCCTCGGAGTCTTCTTCTAATCAGGCTAACGCCTCGTCTGCGCTAATGGATGGTGAGTCAAGCTCACACAGGATGGAGGACGAAGTTACTCAAAGGCCTCCTACTACGGAGGGGAACAAATTTATGGGTACTAAAAGTAAAAATAAATCAAAAAATGTGTCTAAGACCCATAAAATTGTGATTGTGGACATTAGAGACACTGATGATGATGGTGACATCAATGATTCTTCCTCAGACAATGAGGACGACAACACCTCAAACTTTTGGATTGGTCCCCCCCTAAAAAATCTAAGCCAACATCAACTGAACAATCCCACGCCCCTCTATTAGATTCAGATGGTAACCCCATGTTTGACCCGGGCCTAATTCACCATCCCAATTCCAGTGAATGGTTACCTTCTGACCATGTTGCAAGCTATATTCTTGCAAAATTACATCTTCCCCTAGACAAACAAGTACGAGCTAAGCTTCGCTCAGAATGTCCCAGACCCTCCCTTCCCTTACACATTACTGCTACCCCGTCTATAGATCCGTCCTTCCTAACCTTTTTCTCCAAATTTGGGAAAGATCCCCGTAAAGGGATAAAGTCCTTGATTTGGTCGGTCCCTTATCCCGCATTTTTGACCTCGCAGAATCCGCTAGAATCAACGATGAATCTATTAATCCTGAAGAACTGTCCCTCTGGATCCAGAGAGCTTTTTGTTTGCTGGGTAATGCGAACTCAGCCATGATGCATGAGCGTCGAAAAGGTCTACTGCTCAAACTAGATCCTAAGCTTGCGAATCTGGCAGCTATGGATCCAGGAGCTAAAGCCAATGGTTTACTCTTTGGAGATAACTTTATCAAAGAACTAAGTAAATACGTCACCACCTTTGCTTCGCTTGAAAAAGCCCAACAGTCACTCAAAAAAGTATTTGCCTCACGGGATTTTGCCAGGGCCGGTAGAGGAAGAAGCCACTCCACGGGCCGGTCCTTCAGGAACCAAGGCTTCAGAGGCTCCTATAATTATCAACAGCAACAGGACTTTCGTCCACAATTCTACCCCCAGCGTTCCAGAGGGTTCAGAGGAAGGAACCAACGCAGGTCCTATAACAATTCAGGTAAGCCAACCTTCTGGCCATCTTTCTATAGGGGGTCGTCTAAAAGTTTTTCTCCACAAATGGAAAGAAATTACCTCAGACCCCTGGGTTCTCAATACTGTCAAAGGCTATTTAATAGAACTTTACGAAACTCCCTTTCAACCGTCCCTCCTTCTTCCCCTCAGATTTTCAGAAGAAATGTCAAATCTTATCACTACAGAAATCCAAGATCTCCTTCAAAAACGTGCTATCCAACCAACTCATCCCCTTCACTCAGGCTTCATAAGCCCCCTCTTTTTAGTAATCAGAAAAAACAAGAAAATAAGACCGGTCATCAATCTCAGGCAATTAAATCAGTTCGTTGTCTACAGACACTTCAAGATGGAAACGATTCTCCATCTAAGAGATTCGCTTCTCCTCAACGACTGGATGGTCCGTCTAGATCTTCAAGACGCTTACTTAACAGTTCCTATACATCACTCTCACAGAAAGTTTCTTCAATTCCAATGGAACTATCACACCTATCAGTTCACTTGCCTATCCTTCGGCCTTTCCTCGGCCCCCTGGTGCTTCACCAAGTTAATGAAACCTATTGTAGCTCTTCTCCGATCTCAGAGATTCAGACTGATAATCTATCTGGACAATATCCTTCTAATGCATCAGGACATTTCTACACTCTGGTCTCAACTCTCTTTCACAATCCCACTCCTTTCAGATCTAGGCTTTCTAATCAACAACGAGAAATTGATGTTTACCCCCACACAGACAATGGAATTCCTAGGATTCCTAATCAATTCCTCTCAAGGCCTCCTGCAACTCCCGGCCTCAAGAATAAAAAGTATCAAATCCGAGATAACCCTATTTTTACAGCAGACTTCTCTCTCCCTCAGGTCTCTTGCAAGGATTGTAGGTCTTCTTTCTTCCTCGATTCAGGCAATTTTCCCAGGCCCCCTGCACTATCGGGCTCTCCAAAGATTGAAAATTCGACTCTTGCGCAAAGGACTTGCTTATTCAGATTTCATCCCCCTCGACCTCGAATCCCATACAGAACTCCAATGGTGGCTCGATCATCTCGAAGCCTGGAATGGCAGGACCATCTTTGCCTCAGCCCCAGATCTTGTATTAGAATCCAACGCAAGTGTAACAGGCTGGGGCGCAAGGTGTGGACAGATATCGACTGGAGGCACATGGTCTTGGCAGGAGTCTTCATTGCACATCAACTATTTAGAGATGCTTGCAGGCTCCTTTGCAATAAAAACCTTCACCAAAAACAGAGTCTCTTGTTCCGTACTCCTTTGTATGGACAATCTCACAGCGGTAAAATACATCAATCACCTCGGCGGTACCAAGTCCAAACCCCTAGCAGAACTAGCAAAAAACTTTTGGGAATTCTGTCTTCTTCAAAAAATTTCAGTTCAAGCAGAATACTTGCCAGGTTCTCTCAACTCAGTTGCAGACTGGTATTCTCGCCATCTTTCCGATTACAGTGACTGGAAGCTTCACTCTTCAGTCTTCGACTCTATTCATCGCAAATGGGGTCCCTTCCATATAGATCTCTTCGCATCCCGTTTGAACGCTCAACTTCCTCGTTTCTTCAGCTGGAGACCAGATCTTTACGCCTTAGCGACCGATGCATTTCTTCAACAATGGCATCATGCAATAAACTTCGCATTCCCTCCTTTTATCATGATAAACAGAGTCCTCACCCATCTTCGGCGTCAAAAAGCCACACTAGTTTTAGTAGTCCCGTTGTGGCAAGCTCAAGTGTGGTATCCCACTCTCCTAGAATTAGCTATCGACTTCCCTGTGCTTCTGCCCTCCTTTCCCTCCCTCCTTCTCAATCCACAAGGTCTCCCTCACAACCTCATTCTCAACAAAACCCTTCTCCTATCCGCCTGGAAAGTTTCAGGTCTTCCTCATCTTATCCAGGAATTTCACTCGAGGCTTCAACCTACAGCAACAATTCCTGGGCTCCAGGCACTTCCAAGGCTTACAAATCAGCTTGGTCCATCTGGTCTAGCTGGTGTTTGGGAAAAGCATGTGATCCCTTTTCAGCAGATCTAACTCTAATAGCTAATTTTCTTGCTTCTCAAGCTAGCGCCGGCAAATCATACAGAACCATCAATCTATATAGATCAGCTATATCTCTACATCACCCGTTTATAAACAGAAAACACGTAGGAGAACATCCTATCATTTGTCGTCTTTTAAAAGGAGTAAAATTCTCCAATCCCCCAATTCCCAAATACTCCACTTTATGGGACGTGAACCTCGTTCTACAAATGTTTGTTTCATGGCAGTATAATGACTCTTTATCTTTGAAAATGCTTTCGGCTAAGCTAACAATGTTACTTTGTCTTGTGTCTATCAAACGTCTGTCTGATGTCAAAGCCCTAGATATCTCGGCTCGTCACTTCACACCTACTGGTGTTCTGTTCAGTGTTTCTCGTCGTACCAAAACCAACATTACTTCTGTTTTCTATCCCTTTTTTCCAAATCACCCGAAACTTTGTGTGGGAAACTGTTTAAAGGTTTATGAACAGAAAACGGCCGATCTTAGAACATCTTCCGCTTCCCAACTCTTAATTTCCTTCAGGAAACCCCATAAACCTGTATCTTCCCCTACCTTGGCTCGTTGGGTCAAATGGGTGATGTCCCTAGCTGGTATTGATACCTCAAAATTTGGTGCCCATTCTGCTAGAGGGGCCATGGCATCAAAAGCCTTTTGGGCTGGTTCACGCTTGGAAGATATTCTAAGATCAGCAGTTTGGTCAAATGATTCTACTTTTTGCACATTTTATTGTAAACCTGTTAGTTCAGCAACTTCTGTAGTAGTTAACATGCTTTAAACAAGCATAATAGGAGCCTCCGATCTTGTCATAAAATGTAGATTTTCCAAGTATTTTATGATGGAAAGTCTTAATTTTATTAAAGACACGGAGGCCACCGCTTCTTGCACTAATGTTGTTCTCTCCCACCCCTTCTAGTTACTACCAACGCTCCAGCATCCGCTTCAACCTAATTCAACGGAGGCCGATTCTCCTCGCAGTACCCATTCACCGCAATTTCCATTGAACTCGGATTCCTGCATACGTCATCCTGTCAAGCCATCATACTCTCCTAACCTGGACAGAATTCAAGACTTTTTTGCTCTAATCCTAGCAATATGTTTAATTTGTTGTATTGTACCTTTATTCAAATCCTTTTCTTGACTGTCTTGCAACTGAAAAGAGGGCTGCCTGCAGTCAGGATTGGTATATCTTACGTGATATAATATGCTGATTGGTTAACGTTATTACTCTTAACTCCCATTGGCTGCGTGTTTAGCAAGCCTCTGGGACTGGTGTGTTTCTCTTGGCTGCTATTAAAATAAAGCAGGAAAAGAAAGCATGATACTCGCCTCCGTGTCTTTAATAAAATTAAGACTTTCCATCATAAAATACTTGGAAAATCTACATTAAAACTCAATGTTGAGGTGATTGCCATGCAGTCAACTTTATATGCTGATTTCGTCACTGGTGGATTAGGTGGAGAAGGAAGAGCGGGCATGGGAAGCATAATATTACTTACAATGAGGCTAGAGTGGTTCCACCATCATCTGCCTCCAAAATGTACAGAATACAGGTAGACATGCATACGTCACTGCTATCTTCACTGAAACAGCTGTTTGTATAAATATGTGGCTAGTAATTTGATGATGAGCAATGAATATGCTATCGAAATAAAAGTGTAATCTGAATTCAATTTAATTATATACGTCTATTAGGAAAAGTGATCCATTTTTGACAGCATCTGAAGCTTTCATTATAATGCTGTTAGTGTTTTGTCAGCATGAGCATGAGGAAGTTTGATTAGGAATTACTACAAATACTATCAAGTATGGATGTGGAAGCACTCTATGCTAGTATTTCAGAAAAGGAAAGTAATAAACTCATTATTGTCAGAAATCTCATGACACCTAGGGTCCTTGTACTGGATTGTGCCCATCTGGCACTAACTAGGAACTACTTCAAGCTTTTAAGACCCATTGTACTTAGATGTGTAGCACTTTGGCACCCTGCTTAACCTGTCTATATGTACAAGACTTTGAAATGAGGATATGGTTTAATGCTAACAGCCACTTGCAAGGAAATATCAAAAGTCGTCAAGAGATACATTGACATTATTTTTGTAATTTGGCATGGCAGTAAGACAGATGTCCTGGAGTTTGCCCAGTGGTTGAATCTCAATAGTCAGTTCCTAAAGTTCACTTTTACCTTCAACAAAAAGGAACTGAAATTCTTGGACTTCTGAATTTTCACAGGTGGCGGAGGCCGTAAGACAGAGGTGTACTGCAGACCAACTCATAGGAAAACATACTCTGGTTTGTGAGTTTTCATCCAATAGGCCTGTGGAAGAATCTATCATTTGGACAGTTTCTACACCTCATGTTTGAGAAATTAACCCCAGGCAAAAATACAATGGGAGTTACCTTTCTGAAATTTGAATAAAGATGGGTGTACAGACTAAAATCTGAAGCCCAAGGATTAAATGATGAAATGCCATGTTCAAAAATGAGTTAGGGTATCTCGGAACAAGATAGCATTCCAAGAGTATGGTTTAACTGCACAAAAACAATCCCACCACTTATATTGCTAGATTCTTTTTCAAATAAATCTGAGACTGGTCAACCATGCTATATATGTGTAACTGAATAGCTTATCAGGCAGCAAAAGTGGCATCTACAAACAAACTAGCTTCGACACCTGCAGTTTAATTGCACGCACATACTACAGTCAACATATTTAATATCGTCTGAGCCCTACATCACATGAATGTGGAGGAAAACATTTATTTCCAAGACTATGTTCTCTTACTAGTGAAATTAACTTTTATTTGATAGTTAGTTAAAACCATTCAAATGAATGAATACAAATAATAAAATTTTGTTTATTATTTTAGAAATATAAAATAATAAAACCTATGGGTTTGCTAGAGTCTGTGCCTAGACCCTATGCCTAGAACAGCATGAATGTGAGAAAGGGACTCTTGACATTGTAGACCCCCACGTTTTGCCTGGACAATGTTTGGTTTCAAACTGTAAGTGCCCTGGGCCCCTGCTAAACAGGTTCCCAGGGCCAGATCCCTTTCCCCAAAAGTGTACTATGTTTGGGCACTTCAGCCACCCTTGAAAGTCCCTAGTAAAATGGTACCCCTGGTACCTAGGGCATGGGTACTGAAGAGGGCCCCCCAGAGCTGCAGCACTAATTGTGCCACTCTGAGAGGCCCCACACCAGCCTCATCTGGACTGCCATTGCAAGTGCATAACAAGGTGTATTTAAAAGATGCAAACTCAACCTGGCACTCACCAAGAGTACTATGTCCACAACACTAACACTGCATGCACTATACACACTATATATCTACTATACGTAAGTCACTCTTCTCGCAGGCCTTACAGCCCTAAGGCAGGGTGCACTATAATGCATGTGAGGATATATGTGTGCAAGAGCAAATATGTCCCACTGTGTCTTTGCAGAACATTAAGACATATCAAGTAAACAGGGAAGCCATAGCAAATGCATGTGCTGGGCACTGGTCATTACGAGTTCCCCAGCTACATGATGGCCTCTCTGAACCGTGGGTTGTTTGGTATCAAAGAGCTCAGAATAATGAACCCACACTGATGCCAGTGTTGGATTTATTATAAAATGTACCCAGAGGGCACTTTAGAGTAGCCCCCTGCAAAACCCAACAGCTCTGACATGGTTGCTGACTGGTCTTAGCCAGCCTAACACCACCAGACAGAAGTCTGGGTTCGTGGGGTGAGAGTCTCTGCTCTCAGGAGCCAGAGCACAAGGCCATTTCTGGGTGGAGATGTTACACTTCCTCCCCCAGGCAGGAACCCTGCACCAACAGTCAGCTTCAAAAGCTTTACTGCCTTTGAAATCTGACCCCGCTTCTGTTGCTAGCAGCAGATGGCTTCCCAATGTTTTTTCCTGTACTTTGATCAGGAAAACCGGTCCTACATATTCAGAGTAGGAGGAGTGGCCACCCCCAGCCTGCACCACCCCTCAGGTGTGGCAGGCGAGGTGACCACTTCATTTCATTTTCCTCAATGAGGGTTCGGGAAGTGACTAGTTCCCACAGGAAGTGGTCACTTAGTGGATGTAGCCACTGTAAGGCAGGTGGCATATTGGCCACTACCAAGTACCCCCCCTAACACCGACTAGGCTCCATGGACCCTAGGAAGCACAACCCTTACAAATCCACACTGGACCCTTCCTCCCTGGCCCCTGCATTGACAAACCAACTGAGCTCTACGGATCTTCAACCCCTTGCAACCTCTACACTCCAAGGGGACCCACCGGACTTACCTTTAAGTTCATCTGTGCAGTGTGTTTCCAAGTGGTCCGTTCACCATTCTATACCAGCTCCAGGACTATCAGCCACTGCTCTTGCCGAAACTGGGAACCACACGAATTTCTCCCGTTAGCCCCCAGGACATCTCGAGGACTTAGACCTAAAAATAGAAGGTGACACTTGTAATAGCATTGTCTGACTTTATATGTATTTTTAAACGTTTTTCCCATTGATTCCTATGGTGAATAATTACGTACAGAAACAGAACATTTTCTAAACTTTGAAAAATCATAACTCAAAAAGTATTTACACAATTTTGATGATCTTGGTCTTAAAAATGTTATAAAAATCAGAGGTAGTTTAGTAAGTTGGTTTGATACTGTGAGCAAAACAAATGCTTAGCACATCTCCAAGATAAGTCTAACTGCTCGCCCACACTACCACTAAAACAGAGCATTAGGTGGTCTGCTCTTTAACTCTGGAAACCAAGGTAGTGGATTTTCTACAAATGCACATTGTTTTTGTACACTATATAGAGAGCCATCCTCCTACATTTGGGGTATCAGTGGTGGGGTATAAGACTTTGCATTTGCTGATACTACTTTATCACTAAGTGATCACACAAATAACTCTAAAAATTGTCTTTAGTCTAGTTGTATTTTACAATTGGACTATTTTTCAAAATTTTAAAAATGTATTGCAAAGGCTCTGGTTAGGTCCCTAAACTAGTGATTAGAATTTAAAAAAGACTTTGCTATAGTTAGGCCTTAGAAAAAGTTTCCAAAAGTTTTTAAAAGTTTGCAAACGTTTTTCCAAAAGTTAATAAGGTCCCAACCCTAGTAAATAAAATGCCTGACAAGATTCAAAGCTCGACCTGGCCTCTTGGATGGGATTGAAATACCCCACCTTAAGGGCACTCTGCAAAGGACAGAAAGTTTACCCTGGGTATCATGCGACCACAGTCTTAAGAGACATGTGGCAGAATATGAGACCAAACACCCAGTGAATGAGGGGGAGCCCTCAGAAACAGTAAATCAGGAGAGCTCAGGAGAAGCTGAGGAAGAGGAGGAGGTAGGATCCTCTGTCTCAGAAGTAGGAGTCCCCTCAGAGGAGGATGTGGCTCTGGCATGGTTGAACAAAAGACTGGCTTTAGAAACCCAGCTTTTGGAAATAGAAGTCAAAAGAAGAGAGTTGGGCCTAGAACCCATCTCTGGTGGCAGCATACAAGTAAATAGGGAGAAAGATAAATCTTTCTACCTAAAACTCCCCAAAGGTGTTGTCCTACCTTATACAGTAGGTGATGATATCATCAAGTGGTTTTCTACCTAAGAAAGGACCCACATAGCCAAAGAAATAGATTCGAAGCACTGGGGTCGTCTACTGTGGGAACTGTTCTCAGGAAAATGCAGGGATGAGACAGAAGTCAAGTCCTATGACATCATGAAAGCTACCCTTATTGAGGGCTTTGAGCTAACCACTGAAAAATAAAGAATAAAATTCAGGGAGAGTAAAAAAAAACAGAGTCAGTCCTGGGTAGAATTTGTGAATTTTTCAGTGAAGATGCTGGGTGGCTGGTTAGGAGGTAACAAGGTACAAGATTTTGACGAACTTTGCAATCTAATTGTGAAAGAGCATCTTTTAAGTAACTGTTACACTGATGAACTACATCAGTTCCTGGTAGACCTAGGTCCACATTCTCCTCTAGAGTTGGAGAAGAAGGCAGACCACTGGGTCAAGACAAGGGTGACCGAAAACAACCACTGATGGGGAGACTAAAGAAAGAAGCCAAAAAGCCCCCCTAAGGGAAAGATGGGAACCAAAATAAAAACAAAGTCTTCATCAGGCCACAAAAGCATGCACAGGAGGGTGGGCCCGAGACTACTCACAGTCTAAGGGTGGGTACAAAGGTAAACACTTTGATCCCAACAAGGCTTGGTGCCATGATTGCAAAACCAAGGTACACTAAAACAAAATGCATGCCTTTAGTCTACCTGTAGTAAATGCAGTTACAAATCTCCAGAAGGGATCACAGTTGTGGCCTGACCATGTCAGTGAACCCATAGAGGTAACATCAGTTACAGAGGGATGGGTAGACTTATCCTGTGCTGCCTGGCCTACTAACATGCATAAATACAGGCAGCACCCTTTGATTATTGGGACTAAGGTAGAACCCTTGAGGGACACAGGGGCTAGCGTCACCACGGTGATCCAGCACCTGGTCCACTCAGATCAGTACCTGATAGGGAAAACGTATTGTGTCACCAGTGCTGACAATGTCAAAAAGATCCATCCTATGGCAATTGTGTCTTTTGACGGGGGGAGTAGTTGGACAGAAAGAAGTGGCTGTGTCCCCATCCATCTCTGTAGACTGTCTGCTTGGAAATGACCTGGAGAATTCTCCCTGGGCTAGACTGAGGACCCATGCAGCCATGCGTGTGATCCCAGAATGGGGTAGTGTCAAAACAAGGGCATCAAGCAAACTGCAGAGTGAACAAGAGGTGTTGGATCCTGGAGGAATGAACCAACCCTTCAGGAGAAAAGGCAAGAGGACTGGGGGACCAGCTTCTAATAAGACCACAACTCAGATCCCCTCTTCCAAGGAAGAGGACTTGGTAACCCCCGAGGGAACTGAGCCTGAAAAGCTTGGCCCTTACCACCCAGAGCTCGTGGGCCCAGGGGGACCCTCTAGGGAGGATCTGTGCCAGGGACACCAGACCAGTCCCACTCTTGTTTGCATGCTGCACAGGAAGAACAGGGTAGTGTCAGTGGTACCCACAGGGTCCATTGGGAAGATGGGATCCTGTACACTGAGGCCAGAAACCTCTAGCCTGGGGCAACCAGGAGGGTGGTAGTGCCCCAGCAGTACACAGAGTTCTCTCTCTAGCCCATGATATTCCCCTTGCTGGGCATCTGGGCCAAAACAAAACCTGGCGCAGACTAGTTAATCATGTGTACTGGCCTGGAATGTCCCAGAAGATAAAAGACTTCTGTCAATCCTGTGTCACCTGCCAAGCCAGTGGCAAGGCAGGAAGCCACCTGAAGGCCCCCTTAATCTCACTACCTGTGGTTGGAGTGCTCTTCAAAATGGTAGGGGTTGACATTGTTGCCCCCCCTTGACCCTCACAAGGCTTCAGGAAATAGACATATCCTAGAGGTAGTGGATCATGCCACTGGATACTCTGAAGGCATTCCTCTTAGAACCATCACTGGCCCTGCAGTGGCCAAGGCCCTCCCAGGTATTTTTACTACTGTTGGCTCCCCTAAAGATATAGTATCAGACAGGGATTCAAACTTCATGTCTGCGTACTTAAAACAAATGTGGCAGGAATGTTGTGTGAATTACAAGTTCACTACCCCAAGCCATCCAAAGACCAATGGACTGGTTTAAAGATGTAACAAGACATTGAAAGGCATGATCGGAGGACTCAGAAGGAGATGGGATGTCTTACTTCCTTGTCTGCTTCCTGCCTACAGGGAAGTGCTACAAAAGGGAGTAGGGTTTTCCCCCTTTGAACTTTTGTTTGGGTATCCTGTTAGGAGTCCATTCGGTCTTGTGAGGGAAGACTGGGAGAGACCTCTCCAAGAGCCCAAACATTCCACTGGGGACATTGTACTTAGCCTTCATTCCAGGATGGCTAAGTATATGGAAAAAGCAAGCAAAAACGTTCAGGCCAGCAAGGAGCTCCAGAAGCACTGATATGACCAGGAAGCTGCTATGGTGGAACTCCAACGAGGGCAGAAAGTTTGGGTTTTGGATCCTGTGGCTCCTACAGCTCTCCAAAATTAGTGGTCTGGACCTTATCCCATACTTGAGAGAAAAGGGGAGGTCACCTATCAGGTTGACCTTGGCAGTTGCTAATAATCCCAAAAGGAAAATACCTGTCAACCGCCTCAAGTCCTACTTAGACAGAGCTGATGTGACCATGCTTATGGTTACAGATGAGGGACAGAAGGAAGAGAGTGAACCTCTCCCTGATCTCCTCTCCAGCAAACCACAAGATGGTTCTGTGGAAGGGATCGCCTTGTCAAATACCCTTCACAGAGCAACATCAGGCTGATTGCAGGCAAGTCCTCAACCAGTATGCTGAGCTATTTTCTCTGACCCCTGGTAGGACTGACTGGTGAACCCATGATGCAGACGCTGGGGATAGCTTGCCTGACAAAAATAAAATCTTTAGACAGTCAGACCATGTCAGTGAAAGCATCCAAGTGAAGTCAAGAAGATGCTGGAATTGGGTGTTATTTAACCCTCTGAGAGGCCATGGGCTAGCCCAGTAGTTTTAGTCCCAAACCTCCCTCCAAGGGAGAGAAAAAGGAAATTAGGTTTTATGTGGGCTAGAGGTGCCTCAATTCTGTGACAAAAACTGATGCCCACCCAATTCCAAGAGCTGATGAGCTCATAGACAGATTAGGGGTAGCCACATATCTGAATACTGTTGATCTTACATCTGGGTACTAGCAGATTGGCCTCACCCCTGGTGCAAAAGAAAGACCTGCATTCTCCACTCCAAGTTCACTGTCATGACTTATGGATTAAACAATGCCCTTGCCACCTTCCAAATGTTGCTGAACCAAGTCCTAGCTTGGTTGGAATCTTTTAGTGCAGATTGCATGGTTGATACTGCTGTCTACAGGCCCTCTTGATTCACCTGGGAAAGGTCCTAGAGGCTCTGCAAAAGGCAGGCCTCACTATCAAGGTCAGTAAGTGCCGTATAGGGCAGGGAAAGGTTGTATACTTGGGCCACCTGGTAGGTGGAGGCCAAGTTCAGACACTTATGGCCCTGACAATCCTGGCTTCTGGAGCTCAAACCACCCAGACTCAAGTCAGGGCATTCCTTGGCTTGACTGGATACTATAGGAGGTTTGTGAAGGACTATGCCACTATAGTGACCCCCCCTGCCCCCACAGAACTTACCTCCAAGAAAATGCCCAAAAAGATTAACTGGACAATAAGATGTCAAAAGGCATTTGACACTCTGAAGGATGCAATGTGCTCTGTCCCAGCCCTAAAAGTTCCAGATTACTCCGGGCAGTTTTTTGTCCAAACAAATTCCTCTGAACTTGGGATAGGAGCAGTCCTAGCCCAGACCAATGATGAGGGACATGACCATCCTTTTGCTTTTATAAGCAGAAGACTACTGCCCAGAGAACAAAAATGGAGTGCCATAGAGAGGGAAGCCTTTGCTGTGGTCTGGGCCTTGAAGAAGCTGAGGCCATATCTGTTTGGCTCTCAGTTCAGACAGACCACAGGCCTCTCAGGTGGCTTCAACAGATGAAAGGTGAAAACCCCAAACTGCTTAGCTCTTCCATATCCCTACATGGAATTGACTTTAAAGTGGAACACAGACTTGGGACTGCCTGTGCCAATGCAGATGGCTTTTCCAGGCTCTTCCACTTATAGGATGAAGACTCCACAGGGGGAGGGTAGTTTTATCCCCTTTCATTTGTGTGTGGGGGTGGGGGGTGGTAGTGTGAGAAAGAGCCTCTTTTGACATGGGTTTCAAACTGTAAGTGCTCTGTGCCCCTACTAAACAGGTTCCCTGGGCCAGATATCTTTCCTTAAAACTGTACTCTATTTAGGCACTTCAGTCACCCCTGTAAGTCCCTGGTACCTAGGGCATGGGTACTGAAGCGGGCTACCTAGAGCTGCAACACTAATTGTGGCACTCTGAGAGGCCCCACACCAGCCTCATCCGGACTGCCATTGCAAGTGCATAACAAGGTGTATTTAAATGTTGCAAACTCGACCTGGCATTCACCAAGAGTGCCATGTCCACTACACTAAAACTGCATGCAGTATAAGTAAGTCACCCTTCTGGCAGGCCTTACAGCCCTAAGGCAGGGTGCACTATAATGAATGGAAGGATATAGTTGTGCAAGAGCAAATATGTCCCTACTGTGTCTTTGCAAAACATTAAGACATATCAAGTAAACAGGGAAGCCATAGCAAATGCATGTGCAGGACACTGGTCATTACGAGTTCCCCAACTACATGATGGCCTCTCTGAATCCTGGGTTGTTTGGTATCAAACAACTCAGAATAATAAACCCACACTGATGCCAGTGTTGGATTTATTATAAAATGTCTCCCCCCGCCTCTGCTGCTAGCAGCATATGGCTGACCAATGTTTTTTTCCCCACTTGGCTGGGAAAACCTGCAGGAAACTTAGCCAGAGTAGGAGGAGTGGCCACCCCCAGCCTGCACCACCCCTCAGGTGTGGCAGGCGACACAACTCCATTTCATTTTCCACCGTCTTGGATGTTAGGAAAATAGCCAATGAGGGGTAGGGATGTGACCCCTTTCAACAGTAAGTGGTGACTTAGTTGTTGTAGCCACCCTAAGGTAGGTGTCCCAATGACCTCTACAAGGTACTCCTCGAAACACCTGCTAAATGCAGTCTTTATTGGACATCCCTATACCTACAGATCAGATTTGATGGACACACGAAGACCAGTGGCAAATAAGACCCAAGGCAAGAGTACAGAACCCTGCTGCAAGAATAAAAAGGTGCCAAACCCTGCCTGTTGCACCCAGGACACGACAATTGCTGCTAAGGGGTCGACTGGACAACTGAAGGACTCTATGAAACCCTGGAGGTTCACTGACCAGCCACTGACCAATGAACCTGACATAGCAGCCCAATCAAACTCCACTCGACGGACCCGTAGGACAAAGCCTACCAGTGTGCCTCGTTTGGTGGTGCTGCAACTTTCAGGGCCTCAGACGTACCAATACCCGGCGTTCTGAACCCCCAAAGTCAGAGACCCAGAAGAAAAGTCCTCTCCGGACTCCAAAGGGACCAAAAGCAAGTGCCCATTGAGGGACTTCAGGACACCTGAGAACCACCCCCAGAGTGGCCCTGCTGGCCTGCAATCCACCCTCCATGTGACCTGCCCAGGGCTTCAAGAACCCTAGGACGCACAATCCCTGGTTGACCAATACACGCTGCATCCTGCTTCCCTGGGCTTTCATCAATGAACCAGCTGTGCTCTAGGGGCCCTCAACCCCTTGCAACCTCTATACTCCAAGGGTACCCACCAGACTTATTTTTAAGTCCACCTGTGCAGTGTGTTTCTAAGTGGTCCCCTTCAACGTTCTACACCAGCTCCAAGACTTTCAGCCGCTCTTCCTGCTGAAACCGGGAACAGCCCAAACTTCTCCAGCTGGCCCACAGGACATCCTGATGACCTCGACCTAAAAATAGAAGGTGACACGTGTAAGAACATTGCCTGATTTCATATGCATTTTTAAAAGTTTTTCCTATTTAGTCCAATAGTGCATATTTATGCCCAGAAACAGAACATATTCTAAACTTTAAAAATCATAACTTAAAAAGTACTTACCCAATTTCGATGATCTTGGTCTAAAAAAAATTATAAAAATCTGAAGTATTTTTGTAAATTGGTCTGGAGTTACTCGTTTGAATGTGTGTCCACATTTATTGATACTGTGAGTACAACAAATGCTTAGCACATCTCCAAGATAAGCCTAACTGCTCGTCCTCACTACCACAAAAACAGAGCATTAAGTGGTTTGCTTTTTACCTTTGGCAACCAGGGTGGGGTTGCTTGGATTCTCTATAAAGTGCACATCATTTATGCACCCAACATAGAGAGCGAGCCTGCTACAATGAATAAAACATTTCTATTAATAGTTATGGAATATCCAATGTACAAATAGAAGTGCTTAGTGCAATATTCAGTCAATATAGTTTAAACTCCAAAGAATGACTGCCTATTTTCATCCTATTCAGAGATTGTCTTGCTGTTTATCTGTTAATTCGGCAACCTTGTCCATAAACCTGGAGAATCTAACCGTAAGTCTGCAGTCCATTCTGTGGAAGCAGTATTTAATTGCCTCCTGAAAGGATTGAAAGTTCAGCTTAAGGAATAGTGGTTTACGAGGAGCTCTTATTTCTAGTTCCAAAGCAAGGAAAGCACATAAGATGTGGGCACAAGATTATTGACAATAAGAGCAGAAGCAATAGGGTTTGTCTGGGTGTATGTACTTCCATCCTTGGACAACTTCTCCTACATCAAATAATCCCATACAAAGCCTCATAAATGTTAAATTGGATATCTTAGAAATGGACAGCATTACGAATTGTTGTGGTGCCACCTCTCCATAGATGATCACTGCAAAAGGCTTGTGAGCCTTAGCCAGTAAAGTTTGAAGATCTACTTTTGCTTAATAGATTTCAATGATTCTTCTCAGGAAAGCATTTAAAGCATTCATAGGTAATGTTCAGAGACCTTGGTGTAACCATTTGAAGCTGCATCAGAGTTTATTTGATGGTGCTATGCCACAGCAAGGATCATGAATGAGTCAAATCTAGGCCAAGGTGATATTTGAAGGTCCCAATCTCTGCTGTTTTTAGTTTAAACCAAAGCTTTGGTAAAGTTGTCCTTTGAACAAACACAAATGATGGACGGAATGCAGAACCAATCAAACATTCACCCCCAGTCACAGATCTGGTTAAATCCATCAATTCTTTTTCTTACCCTGCCAGACCAGTTTGGGCCCAGCCATATGCAAATCCGTCTGGACCCTGTTCCCCATGGGAAAAGTCCAGTCTGAACTGCCAAGCCAGGTCCTCCCTGGACCTGAAACAAGCAACCTGGGACCGGTTTCAGGGTATCACCCTTCATCAGCCAGGCTAGCTTGAATACAGTGGCATAGTGAGCCAGGGGCCCACGTTTGGGCAAACCCGGAGCACTTATGGTGACAAAAGCAAACAAACACAAATGATGGACGGAATGCAGAACCAATCAAACATTCACCCCCAGTCACAGATCTGGGTTAAGTCCATCAATTCTTGGTGGAACCATCTGAAGCTACATGAGAGTTTTTTTGATGGCGCTATGCCACAGCAAGGATCGTGAATGAGTCAAATCTAGGCCAAGGTGATATTTGAAGGTCCCAATCTCTGCTGTTTTTAGTTTAAACTAAAGGTTTGGTAAAGTTGTCCTTCGAGCCAGGGCTTGATCCATGAGGCTAAATTCCAGGCAAATTTGAGCTTCCCTAGTGGAGTTTGAGAAATTAAAGCTTCATCTATAGAGCCTGGATTGAACTAGTTTCAACTAACCCCAAACCTTTTTGGAAATGTTTCGAGGCCGTACGCTAGTGAAGGCAAATATCTGGCACTAATAACACTGAGGTTGTCACTTTGTTCAATGCAAATACAGTCCCTTTGGCCTTGTTTTTTAACACAATACTGGATGGAGTTTGCTGGATGCTGAGGCTTGAAATTCAACACCTAAATATTTATAAGAATTTACACTGGTGATTGACTGTTGGCCTAATTTCCATACCAACGATTGCCTATTTTGTTTGCGGGAAAGGTGACGACTTTGTTTTTCAAAATGGAATATTCTCTGTTTGTCGGATGTGCTTGGGGCCCTGTGTTGTGAAGGTTCCACCCGCACGTCCACTCTGGGAGGCCAGTTGATACACTCTGCACCTAGAAGGGGGGGTGGGACCTAAGACAGGATTAATCACGCAATTGTGGCTGAATGGGGGGGTTGGGAGTGGGGGGTGTTGTGGCTGAAGGGGGGAGGTGGAGTTTAGTGTTTGGTGGGGGGGCGGGTTGGGGCTGTCTACTGGTGACAGGGAAGAAATTCCCCATCACCGGTAGTCTTTCCGCCATGGTTTTCCTGGTGGTGCTACCGCCGCAGAAACCATGGTGGAAAGCCGGCTCCGAATACTGCAGCAGTATTCTGTGGACCGCCAGATCAGCGATGATCATCTCCAGCCCAGCGGTCCTGAACGTCATGGCGATATGAGTGGAGATGTGGCAGGTTGGCAGAGGTCAACCCGCCACACTCATAATGTGGCAGTCTGCACTGCCAGCCTGTTGGTGGTGGGACAGCCACATTTACCCAGCCATAGTCTCTACCAGATAAAGTGTTGCCGAAGGTAAGCAACTTGTCCATCTGACAGAGACATCTAGCTGCAGGTTCCTTACCTTTGAATAGATACCCAAGCAATACCAACCCCGGAGGTGGGTCTGCAAACCAAGTTCAAACTAGAAAGTCCTGCAGGACTGAATGAGCAAAGTGTCCGTCTCCATGGACGTGACTGTCCAGGCAGCAGTGCTTGGTAAACGTGTGTAGAGATGTCCACGTTGCTGCCTGGCAGATGTCCTGGACTGGAACTCCACATGGTAACGCAATGGTCTCAGCTTCAGGTCAGGTAGAATGAGCGTGCAAATCCTTGGGTTGCTTTTTGGCCAGTGCATTGCAGATCTTATTGCGGAGTAGGACCCATCTAGAGATGGTCTGCTTCTTCAATGCCCAACTTTTCATCACACTCACTTACCCTACAAAGAGCTGGTCAACCACCTGGAACTCTTGTACTATCAAGGTAGAATGCTAACACTCTTTTTGGGTGCAGGCGGTGGAGTCTCTCCTCTTCCTTAGAAGGATGTGGGTGTGCGTAAAAAGTAGGCAAGGTGATGGATTGGCCTACACAAAAGGACATGGCCACTTTTGGCAGAAAAGAGGCCGTAGTGTGAAGTACCAATTTGTCAGGATAGAAAGGTAGGGCTGCTTAGATGACAATGCCTGTAGCTCATTCACTCGGCAGGCAGATGTAATTGCCACATGAAAGGCTGTTTTCAACATTAAAAGACTGAGAGGACAATTGTAAAGAGGCTTGAAAGGACAGCACATCAAAAAAGTCAGAACCCAATTCAGATCCGATTGGGGCAAATGAATG
Source organism: Pleurodeles waltl (assembly GCF_031143425.1). NCBI lineage: Eukaryota > Metazoa > Chordata > Amphibia > Caudata > Salamandridae > Pleurodeles > Pleurodeles waltl. The sequence continues at coordinate 1,281,403,776 of NC_090447.1, read as the reverse complement.
GGGATGGAGGAAAAAGACGTGTAAGACCTTTGAGGAGCCTAAGTACAAAAGGAGACATACAAAAAAGGTTGATAAGGCAACTGCAAAAAAGTAGAAATAGCAGACAAATATCCCATAAGAGCACCCAGAGCAGAGCCCTGCTGGGCAAGGGACACAATGAACTCTGCAGATGAGCTGCAACCACCGACATATCTTAGTAAACACCAGAGGGGTTCTGGTAAGGCCAAAGGGGAGCACGGTGAAATGAAAGTGCTTGTGGCCCACTGTGAACTGCTAGTAACGTCTGTGGACAGGCAGGACAGGGATATGAAAATAATAATCAAGTCCAACTCTACCATCCAGTCTCCTGGGTCCAGAGCAGACAAGACCTGAGCCAACAAGAGCATCTTGAACTTCTCCTTCTTGAAGAAGAGAATGAGGGATTAAAGGTCTAGGATAGGGCGAAGATCCTTGTCTTTTTGGGGACCAAAACATAGTGGGAATAGCAACCACAGGCTCTGGCATTGGAACCCTCTCTATTGCTTCCTTGGCTAAGAGAGCCGTAACTTCCTTGTGCAGAAAGGAGAAATGATCCTCCGTCATCCAATCGTAGGATGGTGGCATTGATGTAGGTGTAGTCTTGAAGGGGAAGCAGTAGCCCCTTTGGACTACCTGCAAAACCAACTTGTCTGAAGTGATGGATTGCCAGTGGGGAAGGTAATGACGAATCTTGCAGCCAATCAGTCCTTGGTGTGAGGGGGAGGCAGACTAGGTTTAGAGGCTGCTGCAGAGAGGTGGTGGCGGACTGACCAGATCCCTGGCCACCTTATCCACGAGGTCAGTGGGTCCCACGCCCTCAGCCATGAGGAGGCTGGGCAGCATACCTGTCACAGTGGCTGACTAGGAATGGGTGCAGTTTGAGACCCCTTTCGTGGCCACAAAAGGGGCAAAAGACAGACTGAGGAGGACAAGGGGCAGCCACGAGGCTCAAAGACCTGGCTGTAGCCGAAGAATCCTTGAAGTAATTGAGTGCAGAGTCTGACTTGTCTCTGAAGAGGCGTGTGCAATCAAAAGGCATGTCCATCAAAGAAACCTGGACATCACCCAAAAAGCCAGACATCCTCAGCCAGACATGGCATCTCAGGTCCACTGTCGAAGAAACTGCGGTACCTTGCTAGTCGGTCGTGTCAAGTCCCCAACGAATTGTGAACTTTGCCACGCCTCTCCCATCAGCAACAGCCTGAGAGAGAACAGCCCGGGCCTCCTCCTGGACCTGTGCAGCACTTGCTCAACCATATCCTGCAGCATGTGGGAATAACAGCCCAAAAGGCATGCAATGTTCACTGACCACAATACAAGGCTGGCAGAGAAAAGATCTTCTTCCCAAGTGAGTCTAATCTTTCAGATTCCCTATCCAGGGAAGCGGAAGGGAACACACCATAGGAGGTAGAGGTTTGGACCACTACGCTCTTAGGGGTGGGGTATTGTGTCAAGAAACTTGGCTCCCCAGGTGTGGGGTTGTGGTGGTAGGCAATAATCCTGTTCACTGGAGCCCCTGTGTCTTGTTGTGAATAGGGCTCAGGATTCGTACGAGGAGGCGAGACAGTTGTTGGTGCCAGTGGTGGTGTTGTACGATGCTATTCAGCTCTGTGTCGCAGTCGGGAATTACAATGGGGATCGTGAAGTTCATGGGTGCGGGCGGCGCCGGGAGTGCCGCCCCATGGATGAGAAGTCGAAGACAGCTTCGACTTCTTGGATTTCTTCTTTTGCCTTAACTTTCCCAATTTTCCTGAGGACTTAGGGTGGGACGACGATGACTTCGGACTCCGTGACCCATCCTGGGACCTTCCTCTCGACCTTGACATGTGCAGAGTCGCATGCTGGGCCGCCATCAGCTGTAGGAAGCGCTCCATCAAAACCTTCAAATGCATGGCCTGGTACTCAGAGCACGACTTCAGGTTGTGTCGCGCTCCAGGCCACAAAGACATAAAGGGGTGCGGATCCACCACAGACACTGCCCAGTGACAGGATCCACAGGGCTTGAAACCTGTCTTCTTAGAAGACATCCTTGACACACCAGAAAATTTATCTCTCAAAAAGACTTGACAAATGTCAAAAAGGCCAATCAAAAATCGACTGAGGGGTAGCTGTGTTCGGATCAGTGCTATCCGGTGCAAAAAGAAAAAAAAATGACATCCGCATGCCTGGGTGGCACCTATATAGGACCAGCAACATCATTCTGGAACGGACAATGCAGACAATGAACACAGAGCCAATCAACACCACCTACAGGCGCACAGGGGTACTGCTCACGAAAATCTTCCATAGTTAGTCTGATGCCTGGGGAGAATTCAAAGCTAAGGAACCCGCAGCTAGAAGTAGCTATTAGATCCGAGGCAAAAGCCGTGCAAATTGTATCCTACCACACTTGCCCACCTTGGTGCACCGTGATCAAAATGAGTTCATACCGGATAGAAGTACTTCTACTAACATCAGGTGTTTACTTCATATTATATTTTAGTGCTGGGAGGCCTTATGGGTAGCCATGCACTATACAAATGCCTGTTATAGAATAGAAGTATGGACAGGCTATCCCTTGATCTGCCTGCTGTTATCTCAGTCACCGTAGACATGGAGAAGGCATTTGATAGGCTCTCATGGGAGTACCTATTCATCATGCTGCTTCGCATGGGCTTCAGCATTGAAATAATAACGCAAATCCAAATTCTGTGCACAGACCCTGTGGCACGAGTCCCGCAAGAGTACTCTGACCTCTGACATATACACATAGGCAGGAGTGCCCGGTCTAGCCACTGCTCTTTGCAGTGGTGATGAAACCCCTGGCATACAGTACACACCTTGAGAGCCCCAGACAGGGAATACAATTAGCAGCACACAATTATGCCATATCTGTACACGGATAACATCCTAATATATTTACATAATGCCAACAAAGTATTAGCACTGACCATGGAAGCCCTACACTCTTTTGCAGTGCTGTCGGGCATCGAGGTCAACGTCCACAGGCCCTTTGTATGCCCACTGTTGGAGGATTGCACCCTTTCCCTTGAGAAGGAGGAGCCACTTGAAATACTGATCACTAAACAAATGGGTAAGTATCTAGGTGTAAACATGCACAGGAATCTGGGTGCAGTCCGAGAGAGAAACATAGACAGGATGATAATAGCCCTGTGGCAGTCGTCGATGTTCTGGTAGCAACTGCCTCTGTCCCCTGTGGGTTGAATTGCACTGGCTCTGCCACGTTTCCTCTATTTGTTTTCTAATCTCCCACTGTCACTGCCTAAGTTCATACTTCGCGACCTCAACGCATGGCTCTCTGGCTTAATATGGCAGCGGGTAAACACAGGATAGCCCAGGACAAACTTTGCCTCCTGCTGGACACCGGCAGGCTGGAGGCACTGGAACTAAGGGCCATATGTACAAACACATTTTCCTATAGACACAAAATGGGTAAAACCCTATGCTACATCTGGTCCTGAATGACTATTACCTGGCAGCCCAGCTATAATGGCTGATGACCTGGATGGCATCGGCTGCACCGCCGGAGGTCACTTATCTCTGGCCCAGAGTATCCCACACGATGATCCTGTCCGACACAAAGTGCCCCCTCCCAGTGGGCACCCGCCCCCACTCCTGGTGTTCATTATAAGACACTGCTTGGCCAGGTATCTTCTAAGATGGCTGTGTATTGCTATCCTTGGACAATTATATAAATGATGCCTGTTCTGCTGGAATGAGAAATACACAGACGTTGCCCACATCATAGGCAGACATCACCTAAACTCACAGAAGACATGCTTATTAGGCCTGATGATGTGTGCCCAAACAGATAAAGCCGGGTTTAAATGTGTTGACCTGGTATAGGCACTGGCATGGTGAGTGATAATGCACTGGAACACAACTGCCCCATGCTTTGCCAAATGGAAGCTCGAGCTCAGAAACTGGGCACAGACTGAGGACAAGATGATCAGCAGATTGCATTTTCAGGTAGGTAAAAATCTGCAAATCACAACATAGGACATCACACTGCTCGCTCTGGAGCCGGAATCTGACCTGCAACCTCCGTAGCCTGTAACACACACTACAGTATGGATATAATGGAATCGGAACATCTATTCAAGGCGTGCGGAGGGCACACCATCCTCATACTCTCACTCTCTCCAGCTTGTCACACACATCACTGTGTCAGCAGACTGACGACCACTACTATACAATAACAAAATCACACACTACTCAAATAGAAGGCACCTAGATACCTAGCCTGCCACTTGCCTGTGGCTTCCAGTTCCTGCTTGTTCCAGCCTGATCCAGTAACACCACCGCTCCCCGCCCCGCTGACCCCAGGATCTTCTTAATGCAGGCCGCAGTACAACTGCGCAGTGGATGTGTGCATCAGGTGTGCTGCAGGTGCGCTGGAGGTGCACCAAAGGCAATAATGTCTGCACCTGTCAGTGCCTTAACTGCGCAAAGCAACATGACCCCTGGCCCTCCCACCTCCTGATGACACATCATCGCCAAGCTCTACACCCATGACTACAGATGCCGGATCAAACAGTCATTGTGCCAAACCATGCTGCATGACAGGACCTTTCACCTGCAACCACTGCCACTTCACCTGCCACAGCACACATACCGGCCTACCCACCAGCCCCACCCCAAAGACACCATAGACACCACCTGAATAAAAACACCAGCTCACATGCACCCTTCTCAACACACGTTCACTATGCAACACACCACCGAGATTTGGGACCTTATCTCCATTCTTACACCCAACATCCTCTTCCTCACTGAGACCTGGCTCAACCCCACTTCCACGCCTGACATCGCCACGGCAATACCCAAAGGAAACAAGAACACCCACTGCGACCACATCAACAGATCTAGTGGAGGGATCGACCTCATACACATAGAATCCATCCAATGCACCACCACACAACACCACCATCAGGGTCATCCACGCCTACAGTCCTCCAAGACCATGTCCAGCTTTTTGCAACTTCATTGCCCCCCACGTCATAGACTCCAACAACTACATTTTCCTTGGTGACCTCAACTTCCACCTCGACAACCACAATGATATCAACACTACCACATGACATCAACACTAACAATCTTCTCAACAGCATTAACACCATGGGATTTGCCCAACTTGCCCATTACCCCATGTACACCACAGGCCACACACAAGACCCCATCTTCACCTCCAGTGACCGCAACAGGTACAGCCACACCACGGAACTCACCTGGACTGACCATTCTATTGTTCACTTCAACATCACCAGCTCTCAGACCGTTACCCTCAGTCTGCCCAATGTCACCACCGCAGCTTGAGAAAAGTCTTAAAGGACACATGGATCAACAACTTTCAATACCATTCACCCCATCTCCTCCAACAAGAAAGACCAGAATGCCAGAAACTTGGTGAATTGGACCACCAACTGCGCCGACAGCATCATTTTTATAGCCAACAACACACACAGAAGGTCTACTAAGCAGGCTAACTGGTACACTGAAGACCTCACAACTGCTAAACAACACTGTAAACAACTGGAAAGGAGGTGGCGAAGCAGCAAGGACACGACCAACAAGATCGCCTTCAAAATAGCCCTTAATTTCTACCACAGACAGTTGCGAGAATCGAAGAAAAAGGCCCTGGTCTTACACATCGAATCAAGCTCCGTTAACAGCAAAAAACTCTTCAACATCCTCAAAGAATTCTCCAACCCCTTAGCTGCAACAAACAACATTACCCCCTCACAAGAACTCTGCGACAACCTTGCAAACTTCTTCCACAACAAGATTGCCAACATTTACAGAAACTTCAAACCCTAGCCCAAGGCCATCAACTTCTTCAAGCAAGACAACATCCCTGCTACTACCACAGACATCCGACTAAGCGAATGGAGCCATCTCGCCCCACAGAACACTGCCTCCATCAATAACTCAGTCCATTCATATCCTATACCGACGATAAATAACTCATCCTCTCCCTCTCCGAAGACAGCATCAACACCAAGACCATCTTCCACAACTGCATAACAGATGTTGCCAACTTAATGAAGGACAACGGCCTGAAGTTCAACACGGACAAGACAGAGGTATTGATTTTTGGTAAAAAGGCTCCCCATTGGAAGCACCCATGTGGCTCTCAGATCTCAAACCTACTCCTACCCCCACTGGCTACCCTAGGAACCTAGGCATCACTCTGGACAACAAGCTAACCATAACAACTCACGTCAACTCTGTCTCCTGCTCCTGCTTCTTCGCCCCACATGCTTCGTAAGATATTTAACTGGCTACAATATAGCTCCAAACATACCATCACCCAGGCCCTCATCTCCAGCTGACTGGACTATTGTAATGCTCTCTACGCAGAGATTGCAGCTCACCTCCCCCCACAACTACAGTACATACAGAGCGCTGCAGCCAGACTAGTCCTGAATCTACCTAGGTGAACCCAGATCACCACCTACCTCGGAGAACTCCACTGGCTCCCTGTACAGAAAAGATGCCAGCTCAAGTTCCTGACTGATGCATACAAGGCCCTACACAACTGCGGACCCACCTACATGAGCCACTGCCTTAATTTCCTTCTGCCCATCAGACATCTCTGCTCCCCATCCCTTTCACTAACCCCCACCCCCACATCTGAAGTAGCAGATGTGGAGGTCTCTCCTCTCCTACCTAGCAGCGAAGACATGGAACAAGCTACCTTTCATCTCCAGGCCTCTCCAGCTCTTCCAGAGTTCTAAAAGTCAATGAAAACCTGGTTATTCAGCTACTTAACTGGATCCTGCAGGTGCCTGGACACCCTCACAGGTGACAAGTAGCGCTCTACAAATCTAATGACTAAAGATTGAACCCTGACACGTCCATTACCTATATGTTGTTAGTAGTGAGTCTTTCTAGAAAGTATGCTCAATGATTATGGCACCAAGGAGCTCTTCTTAAAGTAAAATTCTCCGTGACGTCCTGTACTGTAGTGTAGCACTGAATGTATGCCTGTCCAAGCTACTGTTACTTCATCATGTTATTGTTTGTCAGCAAACAAAGCTAAATGCCATAACCAGAAACAAGTTAGATAATCTCTTCCTCATGGAGACCTGGTTCACCCCAGAGAAATATTTCTCTTCATGCATATCAACTCTGTCCTAAAGCCGACAAAACACTTTTGTTGTTCAGCTCCTCATGAGGGGTGGGTGGTAAAGTTTTGGCCACTCTGCATTACGCATACAGTTCCAGAGTTCTCGCCAAATTTCACCAACTGCCACACGGCAGAGTATTTTCTCAAATACAAATCGCCAACAGAAAGTTGGTGAGCAAGAAGTGGTGTCCCTTAGCACTAGGAGGGCACCCTGTGAGATTTTCCCAACGCAGGTGGTTGCAGTTGGTCACTCTGGAAAAGCTGCCACTCGAATAGAAAGTTTCTTTGAGCGGCAGCAAAACAAACTCGACCAGCAGTGCCCTCTGGTGCACATCATGGTGTTGTTTGCACTGATTGCTCAGCGCAGAACAAGCTCACATCTGTAAAGAAATCTGCATGGTCAGTGCGACATACCGGTTTCCGTCTTCCCGCAGAACTCCACGGAATCTTGAAGAGTTTTTATGCAACTCCGCAGAATTCCGCAGAGTGAAACTGCATGAGTCCTGGCCACCCCAACTCCTCACACCAATGTTGAAATCACAATTTCATATTCAGGCCTCTTTCATCATTTTGTATTGGAAGACAAATACTGACCCCTCACGTATTGTGAGGGTTCAAACATAGAGCCCAGGACACAAAGCTCATAAGATGTTCCCATGTGATAACTCTGGTCCCTACAGATGAAAGTCCATGGTTTGAAATGGCTCAGTCCCAGATGATGGGTATTTCTTTACTCCTAAAAATGAATAAATATGAGCTTTGTAAAGATAAACAACGATTTACTAACCAAAGATGAAGATTTCAGAGGTTAAAAACACCATACAGTGCTGTATGGACTACTAAAAAGTTTGTTAGTTGAAAGCAATGCATCATTTCAGAAAGCACCCCAGCAGATAGACAGACATTTTGTTACCTATGTTGATAGCAGTTTCCTGTTTATCTCCTGTCAGCACCCAAATTTTGATTTCAGCTTTCATTAGGGTTGCTATAGTTTCAGGTACACCACCTTGGAGGCGATCCTCTATGGCTGTTGCTCCTAGAAGTAGCAAATTCTGAAAACAGATTGGTTTATGTAACTATCTGGATTTGAAAAACTTGAATACAGGTGTCTTAAAACAATGGAAGAGACTATTATGATATTTGTGTTAACATTTTCATATTTAAACATGGTTTACTTTTCATTTAAAAACTGTTTGCAAATACATCCTAACTCTAGCATATAATACTATTAAGGCAACAATCACTTACTGGGTAGAATGGTGGTCAGTATATTTAAGCTTGTCTCTCTAAAGTTCAAGTTTCTTTTTATAAAAATACGTAGTTCTGTCCATTACTATGTATTTGCGATCTTTGATACTTTAAATATGTTTCTTTATTTAAAATTGTGTATGGTGCAGAAATGCAAGTTAAGATGCCTCTAGGAGTTTAAACAAAAAAGGTGCCATGGACAATGTTGGAGGTGGCATGTTCTGGTTGACTGAGGCAAGGCCTTAGCCAGACAGAACCTACCACTTCCGTCAGGGGTAGATGATTAAACTTACTGTACAACCTGCGCTCACCCTTAGGTAGATTGACACAGAGCAGTCAGGCTTTTCACAGGGGCAATGTGTAAAGCAATGGCACAGCACTTTTTCACAACAATAACACTGAGCGTCACAAAGGAGACTTCACACGAGTAGTATGTAAATAAAATTTGTATTCAACAGACACATTATTAACACAGCATGATCATCATGTAAATCTAAGCTTAAATCACATGTAGAAATATTACTCACAGAACTAGGCCCAACTGTGTTAAACACTGAAAACAGTATGTACACGTGAGAAAAATAATAATTTCCCTCCCAGCACCCTCATGCAGTGCCACACGTTGCCAGCACAAGACCTACTCTAGCGATGACCCCAATTCAACACTACACTATTGCAGGGTGCACCCCCGTTCACAAAGCTAACAGCAATATGAACATAGCTAGCAGCTCTTTTAATTAGCTCCGCAGCCTGGGCAGCACAAGTAAAGTTCAATGTCAACCGTAAGAGGCCTCTGGAAAGAAATAACATGTACGGCAACACCACCCTGTAATTTTATTACTCACCAGTACTCACTCCCTTACATTTGCAGCTACATGGTGCCACGGATATCAGGTGGCTCGTACACACAGACTCGCATACATTTGCTCCTAGCACTCTAATGTGGTGCACTGATATATGACAGGTTAATCTCACTGTGTTCGCAGACACCCTGGGCCCCAAACTGCCTTCCACCCACTAACCAGTTCCTGCTACCCCACCTCCCCATGAGCTAGAGATGAAAGCAATCTTTCCCCAGATACTAGGCTGCTCGCCGCCGAAGTCACGCTTTTCAGGATCCCGGGGACAAGGTGAGCGGAAGAAGAGATAACCGCTGATAAGGCAACAATTAACACATGAAGGCTTGGGCACTGCTCTGGAGGTTCACTCATAGGTCTGCAAACCCCGGGGCGGTTCACCTGGGTCACACTCTAGTCACAGCAGTGCCCAGCCAGGCACTCCAAAACCCAAATAGTTACCAATTCCACACCTCCTGGGAAGGACGCACAGCATCTGGGGTGTGAGGACTTTAGCTGCCCTGACAATTCCGGTTGCACACAAAGAGTTACCAGGTCTGCACCTCCCTGGAATGAGGCACAACACCTGGGACACGATGACTTGAGTCGCCTCAGACAATTTGATCACACGTGAAAAAGTTTCCAAAGCAGTACCTCGCCAGAATGAGGCACTGGTCTAGTGTGAGATGGCTTGAGCCACACCAGACAATTCCAGGCAATCACCTGAAAAACTCCAATGCCGTACCTCCCTGGAATGAGGCACTACGTCTAGTGAACAATGACTTGAGTCGCACCAGACAATCTGGTCACACACGAAGAACTCCAATCCAATACCTCCCTGGAATGAGGCAGAACATTTCTTGCGCGATGACTTGAGTTGCACCAGACAATCCAGTCACACACAAAGACGCAAGTTCAGTGGTGCCACACGAAGTAGAATGTGGCACTGCTCTAGATGTACCCCCAAATCCAAGGGTCACAACCTATGAATCGGACACCACACACAATGAACATGAAGTCGGTGTTGCACAAGAGAGATGGAACTCCCTCGACAAAAGTGAGCCATGCAGAGTCCTGCCACAGGTGAATCCGCTCACAACAACCAAGACAGTTATGCATGCAGTGGCCCCACGATGAAGGATCACACTCCTTAAGTGCGGGCAGTACTTTGAAGGCTCCGCATCAGGTAATTCTGGTCTCCAGATACAATATTTGTTCTATGCTCACACCGCTGCAACCAGGTGAAGTCCAACATATGATGTAGGCACAGAGAAGGGCACTGCTCTCCAGATGATGTCAGTAGATGGTGTAGGTCCCTTGCAGGAGGTCTTTGATGTCCCAGAGACCTCCAGAAAGAACATGGGGCCAGCAAGCCCTTGGAGAACACATTTCAGAGTGCCACACAGCAGAAGGCAGTCTGCCCAGGCCAGCCACGATGCCTGAAGGTTGCGCAGATCCCTTCCTAAGACAGTAAATACTCCTGTGTCAACAGATCTCTCTGGCAGTGTGCACCACGCAGTCCAGCGATACCGGTCCCATGTCCCTGCTAGTGTATCTCTAAGTTGCTGAAATGTGGTACTCATAGTTATGCTCAAGTGTTCCTATGAAGTTGTGGGTGGTGCATAGGGTTACCCTTTGAACCACAGATGTCTCCCCTAAATTTCAGTCTTGTTTGCCATGGGCCATTAAATGCAGATCTTTATCTTTAGTGGTGCCATGATCTGGCTCCGAGAGGGCAAGTGTCAGAAGGTCAGAACTTCTCCCTCCAATCTAGCCAGCCAGGCCCTCAAATGGAAGAGGTCTGTTCCAGCTGCCTAGGATTTATAGCTGTTGCTGGGGAATGCACAGATTTGCTTCCCCCGGAATGAAGCTGAATTAAAAGACACACAAAAAGAGTTTTTAGAACACAGAAATGCCAATTTTCTAGAAGTGGCATTTCTAGAATTATTGTCAAAACCACCTTTACCATGAGAAGGGGTTTGTCATTGTGTATTTAATGATAGTAAACATCATGATGCTACTCCACTACAATCCACTATTGCAGCCAGGGTTAATTATAAACGTTCCCCCATGTTAACCTATGGGCAGAGCAGCTCTCATGGGCAGTGAGAACACACATGGTATTCTGCATTCCCTGGGCACGTGTCCTGGTACACAAACAAGCCTGCAAAGACTAGCTGGAAACAAGTTAAGGATCACCAAAAAAGTGTAAGTGCACCCATAAAGGCCTTCTGTCACAGGCTCAGTATATATAAAAACACCAGTGTGCAAGTGTGCACACACTGGTGAGTTGTTCCAGGCTCAGTATATATGAAAACACCATTAAGCGAGCTTGCACATTTTGGCAGGGTGTGCCAGGCCCAGGATATAGGTGAAAACACCATTGTGCAAATGTGTGCACAACTGGGAAACAATGGCAGGCTCAGTACCTTATTAAACACTAGTGTGCAAGTGCGCACACACTGGCCTGCTATGTCAGGCTCAGTATATATTAAACCACCATCATGTAAGTGTGCACACTCTGGCCTGCTGTGACAGGCTCAGTGTATCTTAAGGCACCACGGCACAAACGTGCACACACTGACCTGCAGTGGCAGGTCCAGTACATGCTGGTTAGCACCACTTCCTAACCGGTGGAGGAAGGGTGCATGTACTTCCACCCTGTACACACAAGAGGACAGTGCCCAAGTCCCTAAGGCCAATACCAGAAAATCAGCCAACCCAATGGGAAAGACAGACCCCCTAGTTAGGGGAAACCTACGGGAGGGTTCTTCCCTACCAGCGCATGGCACACCTTGGTGTACTTGCCCTGCCTCATGCCTACAACCTGTTCTTCCCTCCAGGGGATGCTCTAGGGGAAGCGTATGGTCTGCTCAGAGTTGGCCACGGCATGGTAAATGCCACTCTGAGCACACGCGCACATGCACCCCCAGAGGCCTGCACTGTCAGACCTAAGACATGGCTGACATGCTCTCCTAGTGGGTGGCACAGTCAGTGCAGCATTCCACTAGTAGCCAAGGCCCTAACCACCTCAGGTATCTGGTGTACCTTTTTACAGGACACTCCTGGGTACAGCACTGCAACCACTCACATGAGTGCCCCTTCCTACCATGTGTTGGATGGGAGAGTGCACTTTCCCACTGCAGTACAGTGGGAAAGTGCCAGATTCTTAAGGCCATGAAAAGAAAGTCAGCAAAAAACTGGGAGGAAAAAATAAAAAGTTTCAGGAAAATTCCCGAAGAAGGTCCATGCCTAACAGACAGGAAATATGTTTGCATTCATTTGCTTAATTTATGCCAATGCTAGTGGTGGGCAAGGGCACTCATTTTTGGGGACGAGGACTCTTCAGCATGAATTAATTACAACTGCTCAAGAACTGATTATTTACCATTCACTTAAAAACTGACCTACTGCAGTGTAGTGGTTCCGGACGGGATTTGTAAAGTATGGGAGTAATAAACATGAGTCTTACATCCAAGCGTACTTAGAATTTTACATGTAATTATACAGTGCGTGGCGCCAACCGTGTAAGTTTGCAGTGCCCTGGGTGGGTCTGGCAGTAAACCTGGGAGATTCACAGTCCAAAAAAAAGTTTTGGCCCTGCGCTTTTTTCAAAACAAGCAAAATAAAAGCCAATGATGGCTTCTCAAGTGGTGGTTCGCTCACTGGGTTTAGCATGTGATTTGACCACATCCTTTAATCGTAATTGATAGAAAATGGAAAATTTTTACACGTACTATAGGTGGTTCTTTTTCCTGTATTCTAGATCTATGAAAAGCAGTTGCGATTACAATAACATTCTCTTTTCATGGCTCTTCTCATCATGCTTCTGAGGTAACCTCGAGCAACCAATTAATTTGTTAAATTATCTACATGTTTCAAAAACACTCTGGAATACTTGAACTGTGCAAGTGTAATCGCAGGACTTAACCAAAGGAAGGTAGTCTTTTTTGCTTCTTGGGTGGCAGTTGCTGTGGTGGGGTAGTAGTTTTGCTGGTTGCTTTTACATAAAGCTCGATAATTACATGCTTATTCTCTTCGTGAATCAAAAAGGTTAGGAAAGGGGTTCACTTTTTATTTCCCACCCAGCGCGATCGCGCTGGGTTTTACATAACGTGATTGCGCTCGTTTTTTTCTTTCAATTTATGTTTCAAGAAAAGTCCGGTTAGGAGTTTACACCGCTAATAGCTCTAACTCGAGTAAATGCGAGACATGTTGCATTGCTTTTTTATATGTGACACTAAATTTCATGTTTGAATGACTAGGATTCAATCGTGTGATATTCGTCTCCAGTACTTCTTCATTGTCTTCCCAAATAAAGAAAACGTCTTCGATATAGCTTGACTATTTTAAGACATTCTCAGAAAATGAGGCCTATGTATTCTTTCTTGCAAAACATGTCAGAGGGAGATTAGCTATGCTTGAAGCGCAAGTCACTCCAAATGAAGATCATTTGATTTGATGGAGAATTTCGCCATCAAACCAAAGAAGTTACAATCTCAAACAGCTTTGCCGGCCTGCTACTTTTAGCTTTGCTGACTGCCCCGTACATGTTTCTCAACTTGATTAGGAATTGCAGGCTCGCTAGAGGTTCGCCACACTGTTTCTGACTGATTCCCAGCAGAGGACAAGGCCGTGCTGGAACACCCAAACTTTATCCAACACACATTGGAGAGTGTCTTTTGCTTCGCCATCATCCTATGCTGTGACGGGTGTTTCATGGTAGTAACTTGTAGTGCAAGAGATGGGTGTTTTATAAACAAGTTTTGGTGAAATATATTCTGTCAGCCTGTAGTCCTTCCCTTCTCCCAGAAGGTGTGCTGATGGTCTAGGCCATTATGCATCACCAAAGTCAATCAATCAGTCAGCAGACTTGTAGAGAGTGACTTAGTGAGGGTACCCAGGAACTGGCGGGGTCCAAGGTCTCAGTCAAAGAGCCAGGTTTTCAGCATCCTACACAAGTCCTGTAGAGTGGGGGTAGTCTGGAAGTGCAGGGGGAGGTCGTTTCAGGCTTTGACTGTGAGTCAGGAGAAGGAGCGAATTCCTGCTCTGCTGCATTGCATGCAGGAGGTATGGGCAGCGCGAGGGAGGCAGAGTGGAGGTGTCTGGAGGATTTGTGGAATCGCAGGCGGTGGTTGATTTAGGCGGGTCTGGAGTCATGCAGGGCCCTGAACTCACGGCTGAGGAGATTGAACAAGCATCTCTTCTGAACCAGGAGCCAGTGAAGTTTTTGAGAAGGGGGTAATGTGGGTACGATGAGGGAGATTTAGGATGAGTCTTGCTTGTGGACGGTCTGTAGTCTTTGAACTAGGTGGGCCTTGATTCCCAGGTAGAGGGTGCTTCCATAGTCCAGTCGCCTGGTGACAAGGGCTTGGGTGATAGTGCGTTTCACTTTTTTGGGAAGCCTTTTAAAAGTCTTACGTAACATGTGTAGGATGAAGAAGGAGGAGGAAGACACTATGTTGACTTTGGACCTTATGGGGAGTGTGCTGTACAGGATGATACTGAGATTCCTGGCATGCTGCGCTGCGGTTGGATTGGGCCCCAGTTCTGTGGGCTACCAAGAGAGATCTCAGGGGGAGTAGTCTCTGCTGAAGATCAAGACTTCCGTCTTGTCTTTGTTGAACTTGAGGCAGTTATTCCTCATCCAATTGGCAATGGTGGTCATGCACTAGTAGAAGTTGGTTCTGGTGGCGGTGGACCTTTCGGAGAGGGGGAGGATGAGTTTCTGTAGATTTTGGCGGTTTTGTTGTGGAAGAAATCTGTGAGGATGCCCCATAGGTCCTAATAGGGCAAGATGTGGCTTGTCATTATTACGGGGTTAGTGAATTCTTTGACTATGCCTAAGAGCTCCTTACCGTCACTGGAGTTAGCTTCAATGTGCAATGCTAGGGCTTTTTTTTTCATCTCACATAGTTAGCGGTGGTATAGACTGAGTGCTGATTTGTAGGAGGTTCTGTCAACTGGGTCTTTGGTTGGCTTGCTTAGTGGATCTTCTGTGATTCTTGCTCTTGAAGGGTGCAACAATGTTGGTGCAATCAGTGATCCAGGTGGTAAAGCTTCTCATGTCCTGGTTCACATTGTTATGGGGTTTGGACAGGTTGAGTGTGAGGGTGTTGGTCCATTAGCCTTGTTCCAGCTGCAACGGGTGGTGTTGGGTTGCGTCGGGGATAGGGGTAAGGGGGTCATGATGATAAAGTGGACGATTGAGTGACTGGTCCATGTAAGTTTGGTGGTGTGGCTGTATTTTATGTAGTCGCTGGGGTCGTGTACGAGTTGGGTTAGGCTGATGTTGTTCAGGCTGTCAAGGAGGTTGGCAGAGTTAGAGTAGGGGGAGCTTGGCTGAGTTAGGAAGACACCATAGTAAATGTGACTAGTGAAGAATACCTATGTGGGATAAGTTTTGAAGGGCAGCCTAGCACCCTAATGTGCCCTATTTGGGATGTCTGCTTTGTGATTCCCACCCCTTTTTTGATTATTTGTTGTTACTCTTTCTTTCTAATTGGGTCCTGACTTCTTGCAAGTTCTCTCAGTTTCTTTCAGGACTGGCCTTTGAACCTTGCACATCTTGACTTTGGAAATACGTTCTGCAACAACATTTTATGTAAGCTTTGAGTTGCTACTGTTTCTCCAGTGTTTGACTAAGCCTGAGACCATAGAGAAGACCCTGTTTCTGTACCTTGCAGAATAGCTCGACTGGAGAGGAATGGACCTAACCTCTAGGACAGGCCCAATTAACAAAGAAAGAACTAAACAGCAGTATTATTAACTTCATTGTAAGAAGGTTACAAACTTGGTGGAAAAACTAAAAGACTGTCTGCTGGAGAGCTGACACTGTCATCTTGACCTGCTGCCTTTACTCCCACCAATTGATTGGGCAAACATTTATGGGGCCCGTGACCCACTGGTGGGCAGGTTACTAGCCTGAAGGTCAAGACAGGCCTCAATGTTACATATGTTGTCAGCTAAAATTGTCTAGTTAATTAAACTATTTATTTGATATAAGTGCAATGCACTCGCTCGAGAAAGGATGACAGCAGCTGAAGAAGGTACTTGAAGATTAAGAAGAATGGTGTAGTGCGGTTGGATCCTCATGAATTGAGTGTCAGACACTAGTGTTCCATTTGATTCAACAAAGTCCTGGCTGAGGGATGGACGTCATCAGATGCGTAGTGGCAAAAGGCAGAAATAATGACTACACTGGAGCACTGGACAACTCGTGGAGTTATATGAGCCATGTGTGGAAGAAGGCATTGGAGTCTGTGCCCCTGCCTTCCACTGCGGCTAAGGAACCAGCCAAATAACAATTAAAAAATGCAGATAATTTGAGGACTCTTAAGAAGTTGGAGGCTTTGCAGGTCAATTAGGTTTTTTCCAGGCCCATGGGCTTCAGTAGGTATTTCTAGAGAAGGGTCTAATTCCACAAACAGTGCTGTGAGATACTCCCTCTTTTTCCGACAACTTCTAACCTCTTGCATAATGAATCGTGCTCCTCATTAGTACCATTTAAGGACCATAGCCCAGGGCTCTCCTTTCCATCCTCTTTGTTCCACCACACTCATTCACCCTCCTGAGTTAACCATGTACCCATTCCTTAGCCCATCTACTCTACTTTACTTGTTCACTTCCATGATAGAGGTTGGGGTTCTTCCACAGTATCAATATAGTGTATAGGTATACCACTCCAGTCCTATTCCTGTGGGAAGCAGAAGACCCACACAGGCAATACTTAGTGATTGCCCATTGCCTCAGTTGAAGCAGGAGGACTCAATCAACTGGCTACAGTGCATGCACATTTTGTTTCTATATCCTATAATCATGAGTCTCTCTTGGAGCAACGAGATGGTTTGAAACCTGTTGTTTTATGCATGGTGAGAAATAATAAGACAATAAGGGACAGTAAAGAAAAGAAGTAGACACAATGCAGGCTACCCTCACCTGGAGGCACCTTTTCTCATGAAGCAAACATAAGCAACAGTGCCTGCAAAATCTCTTTCACAGCTTTGGCATATTATAGAACAAAAAATCAACATTGCAATTAGCACAAGCACAGGTATTAGCAAATGTGACCCAGTATCTTCCTTTTGAGCTATCTTCTAGGTGCAGTGCTGTCTAACTGAGTACATATCTCCAATACAGGGAACCCGTGGACAACATGTTTCTGGGGTGCACGTCTGCTAGTAACTTTGTTTTATTCAAACTCAGAATGACTAAAACCGTTATAGCACTGGCAACACAGCAAAGCCCTTACACATCCCTCTTTTGGATTGCTAATGATTCACATTTTACAAAAGTATTAGAAAAACACTTCTTTTTGTAGCGCAATCGAAAACATTTCCTACAACCCAAAGTCTTCCTGCATGCACTTGTGGTGCACTCACAACAGACGTTCCTTTCGCTGGATGATGATTCTAGATGATTCTGGTGTACTTAGCTTCACAAAGAATTCTAGAGGAAAGGGGAAATCTAAGGAGCAGTGCAGGGAGAAGGAAAACAGCAAACTCTGACTAATCCAAAGGAGCACCTTACAACTTCAGGAACTACATACATATAGGAGAAGATGCAGTATGGGTACCTAACCTCACATGTTAAACAGGCAGGATCAAGTACATTCAACATACAATCAGGGAGAACGAGGGGGCACTAATGACATCCACAGACCTACCACTGAGAGCCAGTGGGTTGTCTCCCATCTGGGTTTCATTTGAAATTTAAAATACCTCTACCAGACCACTATAATCAGTTGCTGCCAACCATTAATAGTGTTATACCCTGGTCATTAGCACAGTAGACACACATGTAAAAAGGAGCACAACTTTGGGTGGACCACAAGGACCTAGCACAGTCTAACATTTTGTTGATGAGCAAAAGCCATAATTATGACGTGAGTCTTCTGCATCAGAAAACATATTTGGTCTGCAAGAACATTAAAATGAGGAGCATGTGGTCACTTGGACGCTGTGCCAGGGGTCGTTCAACCCTACGGTGGGTACCTGCAGTTAGCGGACGGATATGTACAGGAATACACACCAACTGAAACTCACCTAGACTAGCGAACTGCCTGAAAGCAGAACCAAGACAACTATGTTTTGGGGATCAGAACCTTCTTAGCTGAGGTAAGAAAGTGGCAACTGAAATAGACTTAACGTTCCTCTATAGAGTTTAATCAAGCAGTCTGAGAGCCAAGCCAATGAGTACATATCCTCTACCCAACCTTTTTTGGTTAGTTCAAGTCTCCCCTTCCTGTACTCTTTTGCAGCCTGATCCATATCTGTGTTGGTGGCCTGACCACCTCCCTACTTTGTGATGGGGTCCTTCCACTAAGACTTTTTAAACTTCATCCCTCACATTGTTTTTTTTCAGTTCAATGTCAATGGACATCTTTATCAGTTCTGAATTTCGCCGAGATGGCTGCCTTGGAATAAGGCATGGTAAGAGTTTCCCTGTAGTAGCATTTACGTTTTCATTTGGGTATTGATTTAGTGAAGTGGGAGTCATGAATGCCCAAAGCCAGCATCTTAACACCATCTCTACTCTGGGAGCCCACAGCTGCGCTGCCCTACAGCCTCCATTTAATTGATATTACAGCTGCAGATAAAATGCATCCAATTGTGCTACGTGGTTACACCCTCCCAATATAACCACTGTTCTCTTAGCTGTCATTTTCATGAGGGGGACCCATATTTTCCGCAACATTTTCAGGTCTCGCCTACAAGAGAGCTTCTAGCTGACTGGTTGAGCAAGACCTTTTGTGGGCTATACCAAAATCTTACAGTGAGCTTAGAGCTTGCACACTGCTTCCATTGCTCGGCTTTGTTGTCACTCTCATTTGCTTGCTTCTTATTAGATGGCTTTCCTTCTCATGTTTGTGCCTCCCCGGAGGCCTAGCCTCTTTACCATCCTAGTGATTGGCTTACTTGCATCCCTCCACTGCCCACTATTAGGGAACTGCTTATTTCTTTTTCCTTAAGCTCGCCATGACAGAACGTGTTTCCTAGCTCTTCACTTTGTATGCTTCTCCCCTGTGAATACCCATCCCATCTCAAAGCACATTGCTCTCTCCTTGCGTGCTGCTTTCTGTCCCTCATGACTTTTCCCTCTCCCAACACCCCCCCTGAACGCCTTGTTACTCTCTCCCCTGTGCTCTGCTTTTACCTCTCCTCTCCGAACCCGGCTTTATTTGTATTGTTGTCTCTCCCTCAATCCCCATTGCTTCACCCTACCTACTCATCTCGCGCATCCCCCCTCCCCCATTGCTCACAGGCATTTACATTTTTTTAGGTTGCATTTTATTTTTAAGGGCATGAAAATGGTGGCTGTATCATTCTGTAGGCACATCATACATGTGTGCACATGCATCGTAGAGCATGTGTATGCCTACAGAATGACCAGACTTGCAACAGCAGCCATATCATTGCTCACATTTTTCTTTTTTTTCTGCTCAGCATCATCAAAAAGCATTGACATAGAGAATAGGTGTATAAAAAGAGACCTATTGGCTTGGCCAATGCTTGTTGCTGTGGCAGATAAGCCAGCGTGTTAAGGTAATTACTTAGAGATGTTTCTTTGTTAAGTGTTCATGTATCCATGAAGTTTAGGGTTAGGTATGCACATGAAGATTTAAGATTTTGGTAGACTTCTGCGCACAAAGAAAAGGATTCCAGTGAATAGCCTAAGCTCAATAACGTTTAGAAAATTGTTGGTTTCGGTCTACCGTTGGAAAGTTATGTAGTTTGTGAATTAAACTCTACGTTTGTGTAGTGTTGGGGCCGTAGGCCCTCATGCTACTAGGAAGGAGTCACACGGACATGTAGTTAGGGTTCATACTCCTGGCCCAAGGCACGTGCACCTGGCCCTTTTATTAGGAGGGTCACCTGACTGGTGACGCCTGCGATGGATGGGTGTGGGGTGAGTGTGGAAGCCAGCCCTCTGCAGAGTGGCCGGTGGAAACACTAGAATGTGTCCAGCAGGACACTACAGTTTGGTAAATTAGGCTCAAGCTCAGGGCGCTTATTTTATTCCTTGTGTACTTGTCATGCGTAATGCTTGCAAACGAACACCAAATAGAGTGGATTTCTCTACCAGTGGGCACATTTTTAATCACACTCAAATAGTTGTACAAAATTCCAGCCTACCCTACCCGTATGGGCGAAGTTACCCGATTATCAGGATAGCACTGCAAAATGTGGATACAAAGGTTGGGAAATCCTAGCCAGGAAATTTTGGTTAGACAGGCCAAAACCTACTAAAGACAGGTGCAGGGGCCTCAGGATGAAACCTGGACAGTGTGGGGGTGACGGAATGAAGGATGTGGGCAGGTGTGGCGAGCAAAAAAAGTGTGGATGGGCTGAGACGGGAAACACTTTTTGTGTGGGCAGGGAGGTCTCCCTTGTTGCACTGACAAGCCCCTCACAGCAGTGTAAAAGGTTTAGCACTGCTGCAAAGGGCTACTTAGTTTGACCTTCATTTTCCTTTTAAACAATGGCACAACTACCCATAGTACCAACCCATAGTTTAAAAAATATTATCCGGCAAACTTCGCACAGCGACATGTTTTTATACTGAGTTTAATGACTATAATATACAATACTTAAACTTTGTGCCAGCGTTATTGGATGCCGACTATGGAGAGGGGGGCACGAATTCCATTAGCTAAGCCCCAAAATGTTTACAAATGTTTCCTTCGATTGCAGTTTTCCATTTCTCCGGATGCATCAAAGGAAAAAAAGTGAAAAAACCGAGGAAGGAAAATTCGAAAATGACGACTGTCCATCACCATATGTTTGGTTTAAATGGCCCAAAAAACAAATATAATTTTTATTCCTCCAGAATTTATGAACAACAGATCCACTCTAGAGCGCTTCAGTTTACAGTTTCCGCATATGCAGTTGGAGGTACTTGGTGCAGTGGATATATATCTATGAGTTCCTACTTCAGCCCATTGATTCTTGACGGGAGTGGGAAAGTTTTCCGGGAGTGCCATTGCAATAAGGGATTAATGAACCATTGCCCCGTCAGTGTTTTTACTTAGGGAGATAAAATATTTTAAACAGGATACATAGCTAAATAGTACACACACAGTGCAGCAGCAACAATAACGTACACGATGATCCCATGAGGCGCTTAATACTGTCCGGTTCCTTATCAAGATGACGGTGCAAAAACACAATCAGGAGACCTCAGGCTCGGGTGGTACACTTCCCTTTAATTTCCCACAGGCAGTGGCTATAGTTTGGGCAGTGTTTACAACACAGTCACTTCTAATATCTAATTCTACTCCGGCGTCTGCAAAACTTATCTTACACTCCATAGCCCTGGTTATACACAGCTCCTTGGTTTGTTTAGTGTACGGGCCATTCCAGTGCTGCGTCACTAGGTGGCGCTGCTGTGACTCTTGTGCACTGCCAGACTTCCGTTGCTGCTGAGGAAGTATCTGTCCCGGCTCCAGTACCCTGGTTTTTGGGTCAAGCGCGCAAGCTCTTTGACCTGTTGTGAGTATTGTGGGCTTTTAACCATGCCCACCTCATGTTCATCACTTTCACTCATTCGTGGGCTTGCCTTTTAAAAATCCCTTGATGTCATTGGTAAATGCTTTACCTTTGTCTCGCTTTGGGGAGGTTTTGTTACTGCCTTGCAAACTGACCCTGTTAAATGGATAATTGCACAATTGCTGATATACTTCAGCGAGGATGAACTATTTTTTTCTTTTCTCTCTCCCCTTCGTGCCCCATGGCAGCCATGGCCCTCACAGCATTCACAGCGCCAACAGTGCAAACTCCATCAGCAGTATTGGAGCGCTGGTCAAATTGTTCACACCGTTACCTAATCAGAGTCATTTCTTTTGGCTCTCCCCTTCACGCTCCATAGCTTTCTCAAAAACACTTATAATTGATAAATGCTTTACATAAAAAAACACAGAAATCTGCAATGGCTCTCCCAGCACAGTGGGAGAGCCAATACTACAATATTCACTGCACTCAGGAAAAGTCATCCCATAATGCTTTTCAAGTATTCTTTTTCAAAATATCTTTGCCCATAACTCAGCCTGTGGTGGTCCTAGGACAATGGGACCACCACCAAAAAGTTCAGCATGACACACTCTTTCTGTTTAGAAATTCTTTCATCTATCGGTCCCATACTAAATTAGTGAGGACCGCAAAATAATAACCCCTCCCACAATTCAGTCCCTTTTTAAGTTCTCTTATGGCTGGGAGCTTTTGATTTACAGCTTGGAGTAGTTTGTGTTGTAAGGGCCTTAGTATTACAGTAGGCCTACTTGGCCTGAAAATGTGTAAAACACTTTGCCCTCTGGGGGCTAAATATATGGTTGCACTACATTACTTTGTGCCATTCTATTTTCATGTGGCTAGGCCCTGTCGGGGCTAATTATATAGTTACATGACCATGTTTCTTACAAATTATATTTTTATTGTAGTGTCCTCTAGGGGCTATTCTGAGCATTACAGTCTACATATTACAATATTTGCTGCACTTGGTCGTCCCATAATGCTTGCAGGGCATTCTTTTACAAAACATGTTTGCTCCTAGGACAATAAGACCACCTTAAAAACATTTACCACAACCTGCTCTTTCTGTCTAGATCATCTCTGAGTCCCCACACTAGGTTGGGGGGGGGGAAATAATAACCCCTCCCTCCATTCAGTGTCTTTTTAACCTCTCTCATGGCTGGAATTTTTGCTTTACAACTGAGTGTAGTTTGTGTTTTAAGGGTCTTGTTTGTAATATCATTGCAGTAGGCTTGCTAGTCATAAAAATGTATAATTCACTATGCCCTCTAGGGGCTAAATATATGGTTAAACTGTAATACTTTCAATCTTTCTTTTCATGTGGTTATGCCCTTTAGGGGCTAACTATATGGTTGCATGACAATGTTTCTTACAAATGCTACTTTCATTTTGGTGTCCTCTAGGGGCTGTTATGAGCATTACAGTCTAATCCCAAACTTGTATTTTTCCTAAAGATTTTTATTGGGTTTATATGATAATTATATATGTTTTATTAATCTCTCCTTCTTGCAATTATGACCATGATTCAAGACACCTTAACATCCTTATTACACTATTACTGTTGGAACACTCTTTATATTTTTTGATGACCCTTCTAGTTTATTTCTCTCTTTACTCCTCTGTGGCTGTCTCATTTTGGGAATTGTGTTAGCCGACCAGCAACTCTGATGATGGGGTGGTGAAAGTGGTATTCTGTTGGAATTAGCATTAAATTAGGATGCTAAATGGCAACATTTTAATTTTTGGCTGCAGATAGAGGAAGAAGGCAAATGTAAGTGATTTTGTGATGTGCAGGGCCACTGGAATTATGTGGCAAGTAAAGACCAAATTATGAGGCAGGGTTGACCAATTTATGTGGCAAGAAAAGTCCAATTAGGAATTTACAACGCCAATAGCTCTAACTCAAGCAAATGAGAGACCCATTGCCTTGCACATGCTTGTCTGTGCTGTTGCCATCAGCAATATTGTTCTGCACCATGCATACCTGCGAGTCATGTGAGGAGAGGAAGCACAGACACTGGTAATAGGAGTCCACACATTCTTGCGTCTGTGGTGGGAAATCTTCTTTGAGGGAACTGCCTCAGTTCAGGCCCAATGCTCAAGCCTATCACCCAAATAAATATAAAAAGCCTCAGCTTGGATTGCAGGCAGCGATTTTATGCATGTGCTGAGCAACTGAGAATGATTACGAATCCTAGTGTTGCTAATTATGCACAAGTGCTGCTTCATAAATCGCTGATAGTAGTGTCTATCTTCTGTAGTGCTGTCTTCATAGCACTTCTTATAGCAAGTGTGGAGCATATTTTTCATACTTCCACGCAGCACAAAGCAGGTAGCCACGTTGCTGCGCTGTGCTGTGTGAAAGGGATGCAATGTGTCATATTCAACATCTTGCAGCACATTTTTGTTATTTACTTGCGCTGGCTCACTCTTTGATGCCTTTTGCCAATGCAGGCACCCTTGCACCATTTCTCCTCGTAAAGCCTCCCCTGGGAGGCATAGCATTCTGACGCATTCCAGGTCTACTAGTATTGGTAAATCTGGGAATGCTTCATAATCCAAGGATGGATGCGTGGGAACACCCACGCTCCACACACAGAACACCTCCCTGGGGCTAAGTAAAGCACGTTAGCGATTTGTGCTG
This sequence comes from Pleurodeles waltl, assembly GCF_031143425.1. Classification (NCBI taxonomy): domain Eukaryota; kingdom Metazoa; phylum Chordata; class Amphibia; order Caudata; family Salamandridae; genus Pleurodeles; species Pleurodeles waltl. The sequence goes on along the minus strand of NC_090447.1, from coordinate 1,281,379,374 downwards.
CCTTGTATTACTTTAGATTTATCAAGCCATGCAGGGCAATGCAAGGTGGCCTTGCATGGCTTGATAATTCTGACTTTAGTGTTGAGTCGCTCTTGCGCACCTCTTGCATGGCATAAGGGTGACACAAAACTATGATAAATATGGGCCTATCTCTTTGAGGGCACTTTCACCACTGCCACTAATTTTCTGCTTGACTCTATCAAACGGGTGGGGAAATTGACAAAAGTCCAACTACAAGCACAGGTTATGGCAGCAAAGTAGCTTGTTTAGGGCAGGGACACACTGCAGAGGAAACAGGGTCACATAGCATCACCACACAGCCTGGTAGCGTAGATCCTTCTCTGAACAAAAGGGACAGAGTTAAATTTTACCTGCACTGCTTCTCATAGCCCTCTTCTTTGAGGCAGCTTTACCCATGGTGCAAGGGCACCTCCAGCACCCATCCTCAGCAGACCGTGGGCTGATTCCTCTAAGGCAGCTTTTATTGACAGGATTCGTTCCTAAACATGGCAAGGGGGAGCTGGCTGTCAGTTGGTGTCATGGAGAACATAGGTCCTTCTCAGTTTCCACAGGTGTGGGGCTTCAGTACAGGTCATTGAAAAGTCCGGCACAAAGATTGTTTTTTCTTCTACATACTTATATGGAAGTTAAAGACAGATGTGGTCCGTTCAGCAAGTCCAGCTCTAGGACCAGTTTCAAGCAGCTCCTGACTTTTTCATCTTCCACCCAGGCTAGTCAAGCTACACTCGTTGTCCTCTAGTGTCAGGAGGGTGAGGTGGGGCGGGGCTCAAAACTACTTTGTGGGAGACGTGGGGAATACTTTGCAGGCACCCTGCAATTCACTTTGTTGTCTAGCAGACTCTTTCTAACGCCCATCTTAAGTACCACTTATGTACAGTAAAACAAAATGGTCTCCTTGACTGCCACAGTTATGTGTAGCATATACATTCCACGCACATCCTATTGCCCATAAAGATGGCAATATCTGCACCATCCATGAATGGCCTGACAAAAAATAAACAAAATGGAAGTAAATGGAGTAAATACATAAGTGCCCAGCTCCCTTTTTATTTGTTTTGTCACCTGGCCTAGTGAAGTGTATGATGGAAGGGTGGGTGTAGGTGCATAAGTGATAGCTCTCTATGAAAGAGGATGTCTTGGTAACCTATCCTTGTGGAATAGCTCCAAAAGGCCACAAATGGTTTGTTTTGACACAACAGCTCGCTATGGTGTTGGTGAGAAATGGTAATTCTGACTTACATCGGCTTTGCACACACAGCAACAGACACTAGTGCTGTTCTCGCATGCAACCTTTTCTCAACCCTCTTATACAGAACTAGGTAGCATTTCCTCATTAGTATGTGCCTGGAGTTTATCAAACACTTCCTAGGTGGTGGTAATTGAATCAGAGGTGCCATTTAGCCCATATTACTTATTGTGAGGATCAGTTACTTTGCACCATCCTTTTTGGAACAGTGAAAGCTGCTCAGTGACAGCAAAACCCAGTGTTCACATTTTGTTTAAAAAGATATAACTACTCTCGGATTTCTGCTCATTTTACTCAAGTCTAAAAATATATTACTACACTCGAATTTCTGCTCAACATATTCAAACCCAACACTATGGACAGGCGCCTTTGTGATGAGATCTAACGTTAAAATGAAATATCAATTTCTGATAACTTCTTATTAAGGGAATCGTTCTAACAAAAAAAGTTTTGCCTACAGCAGCACCACAGGTCTCAAACATTTTTGAGCTATGGGACCTTATTACAGGTATAGGAGCCTGCTGCATATTGGGACCTTGTGGCATATTACAAATATGGTAGTGGATCCTATTTAGTTTTAGTGGGAATCAGGAGTTTATCTGAGCCTTTTGCTTGCAGGACTGTGCCCCCATCACCTAGTGCCTTTTAACCTACTTAGCCTGCTCTGTTTTCGCGCATTTATTGTATTATTTCTTCTAAGATGGCTGTTATGTTTATAGTTAGGAAGATGTTTTGATTTCACGTTATGAGTGCCACTCTGTGAAGGCGTCACTATCACTGTAAAAGACAAGTGATAGACGTAGGTATTCACATCATGTCCCTTTCCCACTTACGTGTGACAGGAACATAATGTACTTTTGAAAATAATTGTTTGTATAATTACCACCCCAAGCATGCCTTCTTATCTATTGTTTGGGACGATACCTGCATCAGGGGTCCTACAAGATCTGTAAAAATACATCTCACGCAGACAAGGTTATCAGAGGGATTCCTACTAAATGCCATCAACGCTATCTATGCTACACGTTGCCTTGATGCAGACCCAGCCTTTGTGTCCCCACAAAGTCTGATCTAGAGACCTCATTCCAAGGTAACGAGGGATGTGGGGGGCTTCTCATGGACATGGTACTGGCAGATTAGGTCTACCACACCTAGGTTAGAGATTAGGCTCATCATACCAGGGTATTAGGGCCTATTTCTCAGCTCATGTTACTGCAAGATGGTGGGGGTCTTTATATTCACGACTCATTTTTACAATTCTGTTTCTTGCATTGTAAATTATCTTAATCATTGCAGCCCATGCATTTTACAGTAGATTAAAGTTTTGTTAATAAAACCTATTGAAAACCTCACTGTATTTCCTTCATTGCCTGTGTGTGACTGAGATTTGCTGCTCATGTGAGAAAAGGGTAATCTCCGTTTAACCACAAGCCCCTGAGATGTCGCACTCTTGAGTCCATGCGTAAAGGCTGCCAGAAATCACCTTTTACTGTTTGGGTTTTTGGTGAGATACTGCTTGTGAGTTGGGAAGGTTGGTTCGACAGTTGCGACTTGTTGTAGGATTGGCCCAGTTGTCAACAAACAAAAGTGCTGTCATCCGTAAACCAGCAGTCTTGCCTAGAGGAAGAGTCCAACTACTATAATATAAAATGTGCTTTCCCTCTTTTCCCATTTGGTGAGCAATCATATGCCTGCACTGGGACAGAGCCGAGCGGAGAGGTGAAGCAGATGTTTGAAACCACTGGTCCAGTTTTCGGTGGGAGGGGACCCACCTGCTTTTGCAGAGAGGGGAGGGATTTCACCACAGGCAGCAGCAGTGTGTGAATACATCCACATAGGGGGCAGTTATGGCAGAGGGGTTGCTCGGATCCCCTAGGAATCCTCCCAGGGCGCGATCCAGGATGAAGTACTGAAAGTGCACCATGTCATATGTGGCGCACAGAGTGCCTCTGTTTGCCCCTGCGTTCAACTCTGTAATATAGCACAGATGCAGGGATTGGTTGAGGGGATTACTCCATCACACATGTTACGGATATCCCGTCCATTATATCCTATGGAACTTATAATACGGCGGACGGGATATCCTTCACGTTTGCGATGGAGTAAATTCCTCTGCCAAACACGAAATGAGGCCCAAAGTTATTATCTGATTTGCATGGAGTCTTGCCTCTATGCAAATAAGGGATTGCCTCCTTGGGACTGCGCATAAGCAATTATTTACAGGCGAGAGCCACGTTACATAAGGAGTGGGGGACTTGTAAGCGTTTGTGGCCTCGTCTGTAATACCAAAAAGCCTGAATGTTAAAAAAAACAGATGCAAACACCCAGTACAAAATACGGCCTAAGGACGTTAGACATCCCGAAAAATATTCTGGATACATTTTCTGTGCATATTAAGGCAAAAAAATATATATAATATAATCTACAGATGCCCAGGGGCGTTTTAAGGCATGGGCAAAGTGATCAATTGCCCAGAGCCACCTCCTTTCAAGGGACCGTCTGGAATCCTTTCCCCGGGGAAGGGATCTTTTTCTCTCATCTCACTTCTGTTTCCTTATCTCAACCAGTGTCCCTCTTCCATTCTTTCTCTCCTAATAAGAATGTTTGTGACCCCCGTAAGATATATTTAGGCTGTTTTGTGTGACCCCCCTTCATTTCTGAAAGTTTAAGTATAATTCAATATTGTTTGGCGTCATGTGAGCTTGAATCACCAGAAAATATGTAACAAAATAAAAGCTGTTACGAACATGGAACCCCAAAATACATTTCGCCCTGAGCCCCAAAAATGACAATAAAATGAGACTGCTGATACTTAAACTTGTTCTCTGTGGTTATTGAAAGCATTTGTTTTATACGTATCTTTAATCAATAGAGCTCAAGGGCTCTTTCAAGTCTTGTCCATTACAAATCCCTTCAATGCTGTGTGTCCAGCATGGCTCTTCATCGTCAGTGGACTAAAGTACTATGCTATTTTTATAAATTGTATTATAATAAAGCGACAGCCATGCCATTGCTGCCCCCTAGTGGGTCAATTAATGAAAAATCGTGTAGAGCTTCATTACATGAGTTGCTGATCTGAATCCAAATAAAATACATCTTTTCAACAAGACACGTGGGTGTTTTTTGTTCATACAACAAGCTGCAGAACGAAATAAAATGTGTGTGTGCACAGAAGTGAGATAATATTTTAGTGCACCACGAAGAAAAGGAAACATCGGAGATGAAAGGCACCAAAAAGAGGGCGTTTTTAATTTCATGAATTGTTACTTCTGCTTTCACAAAAAGAAAAGTAGTCACCAGTAGTAGCCCCAACGTTGCCTGGCCATTAAATTGTCCTTATTATTAGTTTGTAGGAACACCAGGCCCTATTCACAGATAGATTTTCTCAAATATAAATTTACTCTTAAACTTTGCGGTAACTTTACACTTGAAAATGGTCAATAACTACCAATAGTAAAGTGAGTTACTACAAAGTGTAGATTTACATGTCCACACCCCATGAAAGAAGGAGATGAAGCTAAATTTACCAGTGTACAGTTACTACTAATAACTTTTCAAATGTAGGTGGAGTTCTCCGCCATGGGAAGTATGTCGCGTTATGGAAATGTATAGGGGAAAAGATAAAACCTTATTAAAATTTACAACTTTAAAATAATTTAGAGAAAAGGCTAAGAGTAAATATTAATTTACAATTACTTTATATATATTTCTTTAAACCTAGAACAAATACAAATATTACAACACTATTATCTTAAAAGTTTGAATAATTAATTAATTTGCATTTATGTAAAAATCCCACCTACAGTAATATGTTTATTTTTATTTATTCTGTATTAAAAATGACAACAAATTAATAATTATTTGTGAATAATTCACATTTGTTTACAAAAATAAACATTAAATTAATTTAAACATTTTAAAAAACACATTTATATTAACATTCTTTTCTATGCCGTTTTATTTCAAGTCCCTACCTCCTTTATTCTTTAGGAAGTGTATTGCAGTTCCAGTGATTGGCCATGTGTGGTGCTGGAATTCCCACTGCTCTGAGCTGGAATACATTTCCAATAGTTTTGGGACATTTTTGGCTGTAGTAACTATGAAGCTGCAGTTGTGAATAGCAATGGACTTACACCTTTGCTGTGGGACTTTGTCCTGCCCTAAATCATCCCTTAAACTCTCCTTGCCCTCACATAACCCCGCCAATTTGGAAAGTATTCCCCATTTTCCAGCCACTCCCCTCTGCCCTTCCCAAATGTACTACAGAAACATAGGCATACATGTGTGAACATCTGCACAAACAGGGAGAAGATCTCCGCATAGAAAAGATAGAAGATGCTGAGTCCTCCACATGTAGGTTTGTAAATATTATACGTATTACAAAGTACAATTTGTGAATAGACCGCATTGTGTTTCAATATGAAACTGCATTAGTAGTTCAAAATCTGTGAGGTCAGGGGATGCACATTAAATCCTTTTAGTACATGTTTTCTGTTCTCTACCTCCTGATACATCTCAACCTTTTGTTTTGACTCGGGTACGCTCAGTTGACCCACTGTGAACAGGACTTTGCTGTGGAAACTTATATGTGCATTTTTAACAGAGATGCCTCAGAGTTTATCATGCAGGAGGTACTACATAGGAGGTACTCTTCTTTAGCATTGTATGCAGCTATTCTCTTATTTATATTTGCAGGAACAAATATTAAAAGATTACTCATCAGAGGAACTCAAAGACCAGATAAACGTTCAGGCAAACAAGATGAATAAGAATGGTTTGGACAAGCTTAGCATCCACATTTGGGCTTGCATTTAGAGTAAGGTTTAAAAATAATGTGGAGTGATGCACAAGGTGTTCCAGGATATCAAAAGACATGTTTCTGCAAATCCATGGGTGCTGCACTAACATGGCAGAGGGAGTATCAACCCCTCATGCAGCTTTGCAGGTTGTAACAATAGATGATGCAGGAAATAAATTAAGAGAAGAGGGCAGCATTGGAAGCTTCCCATTGAGTGGCCATTCTCACACAGTCACCTGAGTTGTCAGTCTGTCAGAGCATGTCTCACATGAAGGTAACGTTGCATTGTACTGGCTTTGAAAAAATGACTTCCAACTCTAAAATGAACCATTCACAGAGAAGCTTTGGCTAAAAGGTGGGTTTTGTGAGCCCGAACAAGACAACATTCAGATCCCATACAAATCCCATTGAATTGATTTCTTCTATACCAGACATCTGAGAAGAAACACTACAAAATAATTCTCAATCTACTGAGCTAGGCAAAAAATGAGAACTCATTGGAAAAATCCCTCTATGATAGCATGGCTACCTAATAGTCAGGTACATATTGTGGCCAAAATCTATGAGCAAATGTCTCACGAGATGCAAGTCATTTGAAATCTTGGGCAGAAAATGTGAACTCAATTCTAGAGAACAAGGAAATTCGGTATCAGTAGTGGAGTCTTTCAACTAAAAAGCCTGAAAGATATTTTGTGATTGTTTGAGTTTCATCATTGCACTGTATCACTGTAGCCACAATGGCTACTGTGTTTATTCACTCATATTTTGACTGTGGAAACGGAATATAGCTAAACATGCCCTCCAACCAACTTCACCACCTGAAAGATGTTACTGCAAGATTGTTGATATGACTCAAATCAACTATGTTTTACGCCTTCAAGTCTCCTATCACTGGCTACCCTTGACAAAGACATGCACTTCCAAGTTCATGGCCCACAGTCTATGTCAGGCTGTAATCCGAATTGGTGAAAACTTGCCTTCGTGGGGGAATTTGGATTACAATTCTGCAGAGGTTTTTGGAAGCACAATTTAAGAGCAAATAGTACAAATCTTGTGTCAATGGACATTGGACAGTGGAATATGTCCTGCCAATAGGGTATTAGCTCCCTTAGAGGGCAATACGGATAACAGATAAATATTAAACCCTGTGTTATCATTATTTACCAGTCCTCAACCTTCACCCAAGACTGTGCCACCCCTATAAATGCCAGCCTATGCTCTTAGTCCTTAAGGTCGTGTATGACAATTCTCATTGCTTTTTAGCTGATAATTTGAAATGGCGCAGCCCATATTGACTTTTAAAGTCCTTGAGACTGTGTATTTAGATCAAAGAGATAGAGACAAAGTGCGGACTAGATTCTCTGCAGACTAAATTCCCTGAAAACACACTCAAGATCCGGAATGCACTACCTACCCAAATTAAAGGCATCCCTTGATTTTGTACCTTCAAGAACAATCTTACCTACTTATTCTCCACAAACATTTTTTATACCAACAATTGGAAATATGGCCACTGTGATTATTTGTGTTTTTCCTATTCCACTGCTTTTTGCTCTCCATTTTCAAGTTTATTACATGATATTTAAATTCTGCATAGTGAAATATTTGCTTTCTTGGTTAGATTACGTACATAATTTCTTTAAACATTGAGAACGATAGCTCTTAATATGCGGGTGTTTGGAACATTAAGCACATTGATAGCACAAGTAGAGCATGCTGGAAAGTCTAGGTGGAAAAGACAGATATAGTACAGATCACATGGTATGATCAAGTAGCATTTAATCTTTTAGGAATCTTTCAAAAGAATACTATCTACCTATTTATGAGATTTGAAAGCACCCAACCCTAAGGAATCTATTTTGAATCTGTTTAGCTAAAGATAATAGTGATGAGGCATGGGACAATCAATATGCTAATTAAAATATTCTGAGGAGGTGGACTGTGAACACCTCTGCTTTATAAGACTATTCAAAGGGAAAACCTATACCTACTCAAGAAATGGAGGGCTGAGTGAGTAGTAAAGGTGGTGTTGGCTATTTCAGGGAATGCATGCATCGAAATTATGATGACATAATTAATGGTGAATATCAATATGCAGCATCCTTTAAAGCTTAAATGAATTTTTGTCAGATCCTAATGGGGCCCCTTGCATCGATTAGTAGATTAAAACTGATATCATATTACAGATGTTGGATCTGTAGGAAGGTTAACGTTTCTGGCCATCTACCAACAACATACCCAGTAGATAATGGAGTATGGAATGAAATAGTGCCAACCATTCAGCTAGTTGCGAAATAAGACATTGGTTAAAGCTAATTTTGATCATCTTTACTCAACTAGAAAATGAAAAGCAAACCATCTAAAGAGCTGAAAGATGGAATAAGAAAGCTGTACCAGCAGGGAAAAAGATATCCTAAAAATTGGAAGTCCACATAAACTACCAAAATAAAAGAAGGGATAGCTGAAATGAATAAACTTGGCCACTATGGGAATGGTCAATTACATGCTCAAAGGCAAAGGAGATATGTTTAATGAGACACAGGAAGTCTATGTACAACTTTATGTGACACAGATACTATACTGGACTCTGTATTTGACTCCCACATGAGCTGTAAATATTCAGAATATAGTACAGAACCACCATTTGTAAATATGACATGTTCAGAGATTTGTTATTTACATAGGAACTTTGCTAATGATCCAATAATTTCTATTTATATTTTTGCTTAGTTTTAGGAACTTTATTGTATTAAATTATAAAGATGTATCCCTATGTCTACCTCCTGATTGTAAAGTGGCCTTCTGAAATATCTCAAAATGTGATAATTCAAACTACACAGTTTGCCATATTGCAGTCATTTTAGATTCTCATTATAGTGCCAATAAATCTGGATGAATGTGTATTCAATAAATGTAAAAAAATAAATATTGGTTCTATTGCAATACTTCAGTGATTCAGGTGCACAAAATAAAACACATCTGAGTCAACAGCGGATACAAGAATATTTGTGTTCTCCAAAGCATTCAAAGGAAATCTACACCATCCAATGCTGATATATGGTACAGCCTCTCACAGCTGCCTTTGTGTTCTCTCTGTATATAAGTATATCCACAGAAAATATTCCCTCTTTGGGAACAGGCTTCAGTAGAAGGTTGCAATCCAGTTAACTTGTTAGTGGTATTAAGTCTTTCACTCAGGCATGCAAAACGTAGGGTTGCACAAAGAAATGTTAGTGCCATCTCAAAAGCAAATGAATCACTGAACCATTCTCTGGCTCACTGGATGCTAAAAGAGTGTACAGATGACCTACATGTACCTATCCCGCAAGCATCAACTCTATCAGAATGTATTAGCTGTAACACTGACCCATGCTTTTTCCGGGGAAACAGTGTTACCAATGGATTATGTGCCTGGTTGCAAAAGGTTGACTACCCTGAAACCTTTAATGTTGATATCCAGAGGAAGACAGGGTTCATCAGTTCCATCAGAAGGATACAGCAAACTCCACAGGCAGAACTCAGTTCTGGTTGCCTTACCTTTTGCAAATGAGTCTAAAAGTATAACACTAGTCGAGTGCAAAGGGTACACACCATATCCTGATGTCAGATTCCTGAAAATATATTTGGACCCCATCATAAACTTCGTAGAGCATACAAGTTGGTTGTGTTGCAAATCATGGTATTTTCATGTAGGAAGCCTGTTTTAAATAAGTTGCATTTGTTCTTAATGTGCGCTGTAACCTTTTTAATTAAATAGGTCACTGCCTCATTCTGTGAAGGGACTGAGTGGAGAATTTAACATTTTACTAGTCCTAAACCTGCTCACAATGTCATTGTAAATAATCTCTATGCTTCACCTACGGGTTACCTTTTACATATCATTAAATAATCATTGTCATCACTGATAATTTCTTACACGTTTTAGAGATCAAACGAAGACTGGTATCTATGCAAGAGGTCGACAGCTTTGGGCTGGTGGTGTAGGTAGACCACATATAAAGTACCTCCTTTTTGCTGATAGATGAATGATTTCTGTTTTTAGTTGGTGATGTGGTGCAACAACGGTTTGGGGGTGCTTTAAACAGTTTGTGGATTATAATTGTGTGTATGAATGAAAGTCAGTCTCTTAAGGATGAATAAGATTGAGTTTGATCCAAATCACATTCAGATCTGAATATCAGTTTGTGTTGATTTAATTGTTCTTGTCAATCACTCATTACTCGCTAGAATGTCCTGGCCACTTACTCTGAGTTGTGAAAGTGTTTCTATTTAGGCTTGATGACACAGAGATAGAGGAAGTTGCACTTTCAGTTTCCTTGTAGTCAAATGCTCATACGCTTGGTGATGCACACAACTATATCAGTGTATTGACATGGGTGTAGTTTTTACATTCATTCACAAAAGTCTTCCACAGTAGACATCAAGAGACATACAGAATACAGCTTGTGTTCTATTTTCAGGTGGCTAATGCTGGTAATTTCGGGTGGTCTCTGTAGGAAGTTGGCTCTGTATGTGCTATTTCAAAGTAAGGAATAGCATGCACAGAGTCCAAGGGTTCCCCTTAGAGGTAAGATAGTGGCAAAAAGAGATAATACTAATGCTCTATTTTGTGGTAGTGTGGTCGAGCAGTAGGCTTATCCAAGGAGTAGTGTTAAGCATTTGTTGTACATACACATAGACAATAAATGAGGTACACACACTCAGAGACAAATCCAGCCAATAGGTTTTTGTATAGAAAAATATATTTTCTTAGTTTATTTTAAGAACCACAGGTTCAAATTCTACATGTAATATCTCATTCGAAAGGTATTGCAGGTAAGTACTTTAGGAACTTCAAATCATCAAAATTGCATGTATACTTTTCAAGTTATTCACAAATAGCTGTTTTAAAAGTGGACACAGTGCAATTTTCACAGTTCCTAGGGGAGGTAAGTATTTGTTAGGTTAACCAGGTAAGTAAGACACTTACAGGGCTTAGTTCTTGGTCCAAGGTAGCCCACCGTTGGGGGTTCAGAGCAACCCCAAAGTCACCACACCAGCAGCTCAGGGCCGGTCAGGTGCAGAGTTCAAAGTGGTGCCCAAAACACATAGGCTAGAATGGAGAGAAGGGGGTGCCCCGGTTCCGGTCTGCTTGCAGGTAAGTACCCGCGTCTTCGGAGGGCAGACCAGGGGGGGGTTTTGTAGGGCACCGGGGGGGACACAAGTCCACACAGAAATTTCACCCTCAGCGGCGCGGGGGCGGCCGGGTGCAGTGTAGAAACAAGCGTCGGGTTCGCAATGTTAGTCTATGAGAGATCTCGGGATCTCTTCAGCGCTGCAGGCAGGCAAGGGGGGGGTTCCTCGGGGAAACCTCCACTTGGGCAAGGGAGAGGGACTCCTGGGGGTCACTTCTCCAGTGAAAGTCCGGTCCTTCAGGTCCTGGGGGCTGCGGGTGCAGGGTCTCTCCCAGGCGTCGGGACTTTAGGTTCAAAGAGTCGCGGCCAGGGGAAGCCTCGGGATTCCCTCTGCAGGCGGCGCTGTGGGGGCTCAGGGGGGACAGGTTTTGGTACTCACAGTATCAGAGTAGTCCTGGGGTCCCTCATGAGGTGTTGGATCGCCACCAGCCGAGTCGGGGTCGCCGGGTGCAGTGTTGCAAGTCTCACGCTTCTTGCGGGGAGCTTGCAGGGTTCTTTAAAGCTGCTGGAAACAAAGTTGCAGCTTTTCTTGGAGCAGGTCCGCTGTCCTCGGGAGTTTCTTGTCTTTTCGAAGCAGGGGCAGTCCTCAGAGGATGTCGAGGTCGCTGGTCCCTTTGGAAGGCGTCGCTGGAGCAGGATCTTTGGAAGGCAGGAGACAGGCCGGTGAGTTTCTGGAGCCAAGGCAGTTGTCGTCTTCTGGTCTTCCGCTGCAGGGGTTTTCAGCTGGGCAGTCCTTCTTCTTGTAGTTGCAGGAATCTAATTTTCTAGGGTTCAGGGTAGCCCTTAAATACTAAATTTAAGGGCGTGTTCAGGTCTGGGGGGTTAGTAGCCAATGGCTACTAGCCCTGAGGGTGGGTACACCCTCTTTGTGCCTCCTCCCAAGGGGAGGGGGTCACAATCCTAACCCTATTGGGGGAATCCTCCATCTGCAAGATGGAGGATTTCTAAAAAGTTAGAGTCACTTCAGCTCAGGACACCTTAGGGGCTGTCCTGACTGGTCAGTGACTCCTCCTTGTTTTTCTCATTATCTTCTCCGGCCTTGCCGCCAAAAGTGGGGCCTGGCCGGAGGGGGCGGGCAACTCCACTAGCTGGAGTGTCCTGCTGGGTTGGCACAAAGGAGGTGAGCCTTTGAGGCTCACCGCCAGGTGTGACAATTCCTGCCTGGGGGAGGTGTTAGCATCTCCACCCAGTGCAGGCTTTGTTACTGGCCTCAGAGTGACAAAGGCACTCTCCCCATGGGGCCAGCAACATGTCTCGGTTTGTGGCAGGCTGCTAAAACTAGTCAGCCTACACAGATAGTCGGTTAAGTTTCAGGGGGCACCTCTAAGGTGCCCTCTGTGGTGTATTTTACAATAAAATGTACACTGGCATCAGTGTGCATTTATTGTGCTGAGAAGTTTGATACCAAACTTCCCAGTTTTCAGTGTAGCCATTATGGTGCTGTGGAGTTCGTGTTTGACAAACTCCCAGACCATATACTCTTATGGCTACCCTGCACTTACAATGTCTAAGGTTTTGTTTAGACACTGTAGGGGTACCATGCTCATGCACTGGTACCCTCACCTATGGTATAGTGCACCCTGCCTTAGGGCTGTAAGGCCTGCTAGAGGGGTGTCTTACCTATACTGCATAGGCAGTGAGAGGCTGGCATGGCACCCTGAGGGGAGTGCCATGTCGACTTACTCGTTTTGTCCTCACTAGCACACACAAGCTGGCAAGCAGGGTGCCTGTGCTGAGTGAGAGGTCTCCAGGGTGGCATAAGACATGCTGCAGCCCTTAGAGACCTTCCTTGGCATCAGGGCCCTTGGTACTAGAAGTACCAGTTACAAGGGACTTATCTGGATGCCAGGGTCTGCCAATTGTGGATACAAAAGTACAGGTTAGGGAAAGAACACTGGTGCTGGGGCCTGGTTAGCAGGCCTCAGCACACTTTCAATTGTAAACATAGCATCAGCAAAGGCAAAAAGTCAGGGGGCAACCATGCCAAGGAGGCATTTCCTTACAGTCTCCACCTGTTTTTGTTGTTGATTGAAAATAATAACACTGTTGTCATTAGCACTTTGTAAATGAAAAATAAATTACAAGGCTTGAAGTTTGTAAAAGAAAATTCACGCAATTACAACTGATAAGTAATTTCTTGACTGTTGCGGCTGGAGGAGCCATATTTATTCTGTGAAGAAAAACAGCAGAGTTTTTCAATCAGTAAGTCACATAGATGGGGGTTTTAATCACAATATTTGTGAGCGGAAAACAAGAGACTGACGCATTGTCCTTTTACTAGTCAAATTGTCTGGAACAAGTAGTACTAGATTTTGGGAATCATTGGTGGGCATCTGCTTAAGCTACTGGGATTGGAAGCTAGATGCCTTCTGATGTCAATCCCTCAAAAGCAACATATCTGCAGCTCCGTTTACTTCCGCCAAGAGTGCAACCACCCCTGCTGCATCTCTTTATCTATAAGATGTACATAACTTGAACTTCATTCTTGTTGTATTATTATATTACTTCTCTGTATATGTAATATTACTGTTAATTATGTATTTCTGCTGCACGAAGAATATGGGTCCCTGGAATTGTGTGACCACTACAACTAATACATAATATATACAATGCAAAACATAGTGAGCATAGTGAAACTATGATGATCTACAAATTAATATTATGTGAAAAAGATGAAATATAACTCAAATACAACTATGGAAGGGCTGAAAAGTAAAGGTCTACTGTGACCTGGGTAAACTACCCACGTAGAGAGCCCACTGTTACCTTTTCAATGGTCTCATAGCATTCCTCCAGTCTTTCATTCCTGTCTTTGAGAACAGTGCTTGCTTCGTGGTACAGTTTCAACCATTCTTCATAAGAAGCTTCTGACAGATCTGTGTATGCTATGCAAAGTGTCCTTAAACCTATGACAAAGCATAATTCAAAGAGCAAAAATCAACATTTGTTAACGTATTGATTCCACAACTTTTAGAAAGCAAACAGGCTCTATTATTATTTCATAACTGGAAAATAATCAAGTGGCAAGTACACTACTATCAACATTTAAGTGTAATACAACATATTTTTCAAATGTCAGCTTTTTAAACAGTAATTACAGCTTTGTGAAGCCCATTGTAAGGTCAGCAAACTACAAAACTAGCAGCCCAAATGGGTATGAATGTCTCTGTGCCTATATACAGATATTCATTTAGTAGAAAAGATGGTTCAGGGAGCTAACACTCGCTCATGACATCTGATATGCTCTGCACGTCTCAAGTTTCAATAGCTTGAAGGCAAACTCACTCATACTCTTAGGTCAGTAAATTGCTAAAAATTGGAAACCATCAAACTAAGGGGGTTATTACAACTTTGGAGGAGGTGTTAATCCATCCCAAAAGTGACGGTAAATTGACGGATATACCACCAGCCGTATTACGAGTCCATTATATCCTATGGAACTCGTAATACGGCTGGTGGTATATCCGTCACTTTATCGTCACTTTTGGGACAGATTAACACCTCCTCCAAAGTTGTAATAACCCCCCAAATGTTTTATATATCTATATTGATTTACAGAGAGGTTATAATACAGTTAGGCTAACATTTTAAACGTACAAAACCATAGAAAGTCACCAGTTATAATTAGAGTTACCTCAAATAACTATAACTCGCGCCCCAGCCACACAAGGTTTTCCATCAAACATTTATTTTACTGCAAATATTACATTGATATATCAATGATGTTATCAAAGATGTCATGAGTGCCATAATTTGTGGGTTAATTAGCACTGCATGGCGAGGGTGTGAGTTATAGTTACCTTAGGGCACGACCCCCGATCATATTTCCTTATTCGCCCAGCGGAGATGGTGGTCCCCGGGCTGTAGGGGGGCTAGGAAACCCCCTATTAAAAAGAATGCCAGGCCCACCCGGGACCTTACATAAAAACAAGAGGGAGACCGCGCTTCTTTTTTTTTGTTTTTGTTTTTACCGAGGATTCACACCCCCATCGAGAAATTGCAGTAAAAAACTTTAAAAAATGCTTTTTAGCCCTGGGGGTCCCCTTAGGACCCCCAGGACCAGAGTTAAGGGGCCAGGGTGTCCCTAGCCCAGCCCCTTTTCATTTTTTTCAAATTTGTTTCTTCGTCTGGACTGAAGCCGAGTCCCAATATGGCTGACAACACTTCCTGGTTTGAAGTGTGGTCAAAAAATCAGATCTCTGAACGAGATCGGGAGGGGTTGCAAATCCTTCGCATCCCTATATATACAGATTTGGATTTCCTTAAATTTCTCAAAAACTAATGAATGGATTTACACCAAACAACAAAAAGGGCTCTTTCTGGACCAAAAGCTACCATTCTGCCAAATTTGGTGTAATTCCATTCAGTGGCTTTTGTACTATTGCTGTTCAATTTTTCCTATGGGAATTAACACTGGAAACGCTCTAAATTTCACCCCCCCTTTACCTCGGCCCCTGCTTGATGGATCACACCAAAATGTTCCAGACAGCAGCTCACATGACTGTCAATTTCTTCTGGAAAATTTCTGAAGATGCATCAAGCGGCGCCAAATTATAGGCAAGCAAAAAACAGACTTTTTTTTTTAGAAAATAGGTCCTAACTATAACTACCTACCTACTGGCGATAGCACAAGGTAGTTATAGTTAGGACAAACTTTTCCCATTGATTAAGTGTTTTTGTTCTGCTAATAACTTTGGGTCCGTTTGACAAATCTTCAAAATAAATTCAAACTAGGGTATCAGTTATTTCAGCTGCTGTCTGGAAAGTTTTGGGGTGATTCGTCAAGCAAGGACCGAGAAAAAGGGGGTCCCAAATGTTTTTTTCCATGCAAAGCCTACAGGGATTTTGTAATTGTTTGGCATGACTACATCACAAACTGCTGAATGAAGCCCTTTTTGAAAATTGGTGTAAATAAGTTCAGTGGTTTAGGAGTTACCAAAAGCAAAAAATATAGATATCTTGAGATTCAGCTCTTTCACGGATCTCGGCAAAAAGCAAGGACCTAATTAGACAGGAAGTTGCAGCCACCAATTTGTTTCTTGACTGGGCCCCAGATGAGAAAACAAATACAAACACACGGAAGGGTTCAGGATAGAGGTATCCTGACCCCACAGGACACATGGAGGGGTCTCTGATGGACACAACATTGCCCATTTTTTTTCTTTTTGCCCGATCCGTGGATCCACCACTGCACACAGTGCGACACTCACTGTAAATCTGTAATGGACCAGCAGATCCAAAGCTAAACGGAAAAAAAAGAAACTCACACACCATGCCACGCACAACCAAAGGCCATGGACAGCATGGGGTTGGGTGCAGGTGGCAGAGGTAAGTTCACTGAAAAAAACAATGGTTACAGGGAAATTATAAACTGACATTTTACGCACACAAAACATAGAAATTCAGTAGTTACAGTTTTACTTATAGCTATACTTACCTGAAGAAACTATAACTTGTGCTGTCAAGTAACGTTAGGCCACGAGTTATAGTTTCTTAGCATATACACAGCTGTAAGTATAACTATAACTGCTCAATTTCTATGGTTTTGTGTGATTCACTCAAAAAAACAAAGGTTAAGGTAATGTTATAGGTAGGTTAATTTGCCAATGATACCATTAACATTTTGGTCTAAAAATAAAACACAGAAATTCACAAGAAAAAGTTAGCAGCACTAAATTGCAGTCCTGCCATGCGCTGCTTATGACCTCACATATGACCTCACTCATGAGATATTCTATTACATCATTTATGATATCACTAATGACATCTCAAACAACACCCCCCCAGCCGTTATTGGCCCCAAGGGGCCCATCCCCTGGGACTACTTATTTAAATAAAGGGGAGGGGGCTGCATGCCCCCCTCCCCGAGCCTTGTTAGGCCCTGGGGACCCGATCCCCCAGGGTCACTCTTTTAAATAAAGGGGAGGAGGGCGTACAGGACCTCCCTACCGGGCCGATTTTGGCCCTGGAGATCCCATCCCTGAGGCCTGGCATTATTTTTAGGGGAGGGGTTACATGCCCCCCCACCCTGGGCTGATCTGGGCCCCAGGGACCCCATTGCCTAGGGCCTGGGGTTATTTTGAAGGGGAGGAGGGAGCACATGGCCCCCATCCTTGGGTGGATTTTGACCCTGAAAAGAGTCTATTCACATGGCTTTCATTGATCTAACCAGTGCCTTTGATATGGTTAATAGGTCAAAGTTATGGCAAATTTTGGAAGCCTTAGGCTGTGATCCGCCTCTATTGGAGCTTATTAAACGCCTACACACAGACCTAACAATTTCTGTTCAGGTCGGCTCACATGGGCAGAGAACCTCCCCCATCCCGTCAACTAGGGGCGTAAGGCAGGGATGTATCTTAGCCCCTTTTCTCTTTCTGATTTATATAAATGGGCTCTATGATTCACTTTTAAAACATGCAAAGGACATACCGAAGATGGGTCAGAGACACCTTCCAGTTTTATTATACGCTGACGATGCAGTTTTAATTGCCCGTACTGCAAACGGTTTACAGGGACTACTGGATGTATTTTACGATTTTATGCTGAATCTGGATCTGAAAGTAAATTACCCCAAGACTTTTGTTATGACTTGTGGCCCACGCAATACAAAGTCTAAACTATTTTCTATGGGAGGGCACACTCTTAATAAGGTCAAAGAATTTTGTTATCTAGGCATGTACATGAGTTCTTCTTTGTCCTGGAAGACACACATTAATTTTAAGCTCCAACAGTTGATAAGGAACAATGAAGCAATTTTTCGCTTTTCAAATAAACTAGGTCACAGACCCCCTGCTCAGTTGAAAACTCTTTATAATTCCAAATGCACTGCATCAGTCCTTTATGGGGCAGGCGTCTGGGGCTATAATAAAATACCGTCTCTTCAGAGTGTAGAAAATAAATTCCTGCGCAGATTATTGTTGGTTCCAAAATGCACCGCAAACATAATCTGCCATGAAGAACTGGGTCAGTGCTTTTTGGAGGACAGGGTCTTTATGGCTCCCCTACTGCTGTGGATCAAATGTTGGTCAAACCCTATGGCAAGTTTGGTCCAAGACTGTATCTCTGATTGTCTTCAATTGGAATACTCAAATAGGATTCCCTGGCTTATGTTTCTGCAAAACTCCTTTGAGAACCTAGGGCTTAGATATATGTTTGATGATCCCCATCTGTTAACCACAAACTCTAGGTCTGTTTTGAAGTCTACTTATTCCAAGCACATATCAGAGCTGAGATTTTATAGTTCCCTGAAATTGAAATCTTTCGATTCTTATTCTCGGATTGTGACTGTTCCATGCCTTGAACCCTATTTGTCTTGGTTTTCAAGTTTTAGAATAATTTCCTTTTTAACACTTTTTAGACTTAATCTAATTCATTTTAAGGTAGCTTTCCCTGAACCATGTTTCTGGAAAAAGGATTTACCACTTTGTCCCTGTGACTCCAAATCAACCCAGAGCACTTTGCATTTTTTTCTTTTTTGCCCTTTATATGCTGCACCTAGAGGGGCCTTTATTTTACCCACGTTACGTCTTTTTAGACCTATTCATTATAAGGAAGCCCTGCTATACCTTCAGAGATTGCCTAATATCCAAATTTGTCACCATGTATTAGACTTTGTCACAGCTTCTTTACGTATTAGGAAAAGGCCTACTCCTTTTTAAATATTTTATGTACGTATAGTATATCTTTTTAACGCTAACATTTGTACTTTTCTGACTTTGTGATTTTTAATCATGTCTAGTATATTTATCTATGTATGTTAAGGGGTTTCAGATTGGATGTTCATCTGGTGCTTCCAGTAATGGTTTTAAAGTTTTATTTTACTATTTATAGATTGGGAAATGTGTCTTGGTTTGTACTTTTATGGCAATTGCCGAATAAAGTTATTTGACTGACTGACTGACCCTGGGGACCCCATCCCCCAGGGCCCAGTAGCATTTTTAGTGGGAGGTGCATGCGTGTGGCTCTCCATCCCTCAGGGCATGGCAGCATTTTCCGGGGGGGGGCATGCGGTCCCCTCTCTAGCTTATTTTGGCCCTAGGAACCCTATTCCCGAAGGACTCTGTGTTATTTTGAGGAGGGCCCATCCTTGGGCCTATTTTGGCCCCAAAGGACCCCCATACCCTGGGGCCTGGTAATATTTTCAGGGGGATGGGGGGCACGCGCGACCAGGCAACATTTTGAGGGGGAGGGAGCATTTGTGGCCTCCCTTTCCCGGGGTGATTTTGGCCCTGGGGTTCCCCTGCCCCGGGACCCAGCATTATTTTTAGGGAGGGGGGGGCGCATGGCCCCCCTTCCTCGGGCCGCAGCCCATTTCTATTTTAGCCCTAAGGACCAGTTTTATTTTGATTCAGAGGGGGCACACATGGCCTCAAGCCTATTTCTGCCCCAAGAACCATCCCCCACTGCCCGGCAACATTTTGAGGAGGAGGGAAGCATAGTGCCCCCCTCTCCTTAGGCCGATTGTCCCCCAGGGACCTCATCCCCTGGGACATAGCTTGTAAGGTGGCCCCGGGAATGGGCTCTCCAGGGCCTTTAGGGGTATGGGGAGAGGGGCCCCATGGCCCCACTTTCCCATTTTTCTAAATTGTGGTCCCAGATGTGGGCTACCTGGGGCTTCTTGAGGCTCAGGGAATGGGTGTGTGTGTGGCCCCCACCCCATAAAAATTAATGTTAGCTCCAGGGGTAAGCTCACCGGGGTCTCT
The DNA here is from genome assembly GCF_031143425.1 of Pleurodeles waltl. Taxonomy (NCBI): domain Eukaryota; kingdom Metazoa; phylum Chordata; class Amphibia; order Caudata; family Salamandridae; genus Pleurodeles; species Pleurodeles waltl. The sequence goes on along the minus strand of NC_090447.1, from coordinate 1,281,359,433 downwards.
TGAGGCACGAGGACCTGGCCTGCGTTGCCCCCCTCTCCTTACAAAGTATATTTGGCCCAATGAGATGGGTTACCCATGACTCTGACAGCTCAGAGAGGGGAAGGTCGCATGTCCTCCCTCCCCACAAATCATTTGTTTGGCCCGGGATGGGCTTCTAGGTGCCTCTAATGGCTCAGGGAGAGGGTGCGCATGCCTTCCTGCCCATAACAATTGTTGTTGGCCCTGGGGGTGGGCTCCCCAGGGCCTCTTGAAGCTTGGGTAGGTGGCCACACTGCATGATACCCATAATATATGCATAATATGAAATGCATAATAAATAAATGAGACTCGGCTGCGATCTTGGTTTTTTCCCAACATTTTTTGCCATTTTTTTCCTTTTTTTTTTAGCCTGAGGGGACCCTTCTGGGTCCCCCCGCGGGGTCTAATGGGTCATGGTATCCCTATCCTGCCCCCATATATATATATATATATATATATATATATATATATATATATTTTATTTTAGAACTTCTGGAGAGGGTTCAAGTCTCTGAGTCCTGTAGGGGCTGCCAGCAACATCTTTCTCATGTCGCTGGCAGTCAATTAGAGTTTTCGCTTATGCAGGATTCTGACTCCCGCTGGAGTATGATGGCCCAAGGGAAATAAAGCTCCCTGGGCCAATCGGAACAGGTGCTACCACGAAAGTATCAGAGAACCAAATGCCAAAAAATACAATTATTTTTGAACCTTCATTTCTCAAAATTGAACAGATTTACACAAACAGCACAATCCGTGGACCAAGATCTATCTTTCTGTTGAATTTGGTGTAATTCCGTTCAGCACTTTTTGCTGTAGTCCGTCTTAAAGAAGTCTATGGCTAATGCCTGGCGACTTAGTGTTTTTTTTAGCCCCTGCTTGACAGATCACCCTGAAACTTGCCAAGCACAAATTAGTCAAAAAGTATCACCTTTTTGGGAAATTTAATGGAGATTCGTCAGACGTCGGCAAAGTTATTAGCAACACAAAAAAAGCTTTTCCTATTCATTCATCTAGTAAGTTTCATTTACGCATAAAAAGACAAAAAAGATATTAGTGTCACTCCCAACTCCATTTTCTTCATCAACTTTTTCTATAAAAATATTCCTTATGCTGTTATTCATTCAATCAAAAAAAGCTAAGGCCTCCCACCTTTGGAATACCCTTCCTTTGGAGCTCCGTAATGAATCCTCCGAGCACCTCTTTAGGAAAAAGCTCAAAACTTTTTTATTCTGTAATTAGCATTGATCCCCCCTCCTATTTGTGCGTTGCTGCTTTTAGCACTGGGTTGCCTTCAGGTCGCCATGCGCTTTACAAATCTTATAAACTAAACTAAACTAATTAACAAGCCAACTCACATAAGTGAGTTAAATATATGTGTAGACAATGAAATAATGCGCTAATTAATCGTAAAACATCTTAATTGTTGAGGAGTTTTCCCTACCAAAAGCTGAGCCTTTGTGAAGATTTTTTCAAAGGTGCAATCAAAAATCAGTTTGTCTTCGTAAAGACATAAATGTAAATTATTTTGCATTTGGTGCTGGAAGATAGAGATGATAATGTTAACCTGGCAGTGATTTTCTATTGGTCCGAACCAATAATTGCATCAAATTATGAAACCTGTGTTGTTTTGAAAGAGTTAACCAAAGCTGTGATAGCAGCGAGTTTATTCTGTAAAAGGCATTCATGTAAGTTTCACAATCACAAACATTACCATGATTTGATCTGCTTGAAAAGGGATTTGAATACATTAATATTTACATCGATATCATCACTTTCGTAATAGTGGTAAAGGTCTCATTTTCATACCTTCTATCTGCATGCAGCTCGCAGGTGAAAAGAGTAAGAGATATAAAGGCAATGTGGGTAGACTGATAGAATTTTTAAAAGTTAAAAATTATTAGCTCCTGAAATCCAAGTTCTTCTGTTATGGACCCAAAAGAAGCTTTGCATTATTAGAATCAATGCCTTCCGTTGGAAAGATTTATTTATTTTTTTATTTAAGAAAAAAAAGATTATTAACAGAGCACTGTACATTACTGTCTCAGTTCATCCAAAGCTCTGTAAATGTGTTAAGTCTTTATTTTGCAGACTTCAAGGGGACACAAAGTTGGAGTCCAATTAGGAGGATCCCATTCTGATATTAATCTGTTGTACTCCCAATGCGCATAGATCACAAGCCGAAACAGTCCTCTTTTCAGAACGGTCCTGAAGTGCACATAGCTCAGCCCGGCTCTGCTTGATCTTGAGCACAGTGCATTTCACACTAAGGATTTTAGATTAAAAAATAACAATATTTTTCATATAAGCTGTGTTTCTTTGTCGTACATCGAGTCAGTCAAAATAGTAGGAATAATGGGGACATACCTAAAAATTATTTTTGAAAAACTAAACAATAGTTTGTACTTGGGATGAAGCCACTTATCTAGTATCGCCAGAGCTCTTCACCCCTACTTCAGATGTGTAAAGAAATGGCTCCCTGTTGCAGTTACCCCCCACTTTTTGCCTGGTATTGATGCTGACTTGACTGAGAAGTGTGCTGGGACCCTGCTAACCAGGCCCCAGCACCAGTGTTCTTTCACCTAAAATGTACCATTGTTTCCACAATTGGCACAACCCTGGCACCTAGGTAAGTCCCTTGTAACTGGTACCCCTGGTACCAAGGGCCCTGATGCCAGGGAAGGTCTCTAAGGGCTGCAGCATGTCTTATGCCACCCTAGGGACCCCTCACTCAACACAGACACACTGCTTGCCAGCTTGTGTGTGCTGGTGGGGAGAAAATGACTAAGTCGACATGGCACTCCCCTCAGGGTGCCATGCCAACCTCACACTGCCTGTGGCATAGGTAAGTCACCCCTCCATCAGGCCTTACAGCCCTAAGGCAGGGTGCAATATACCACAGGTGAGGGCATAGGTGCATGAGCACTATGCCCCTACAGTGTCTAAGCAAAACCTTAGACGTAAGTGCAGGGTAGCCATAAGAATATATGGTCTGGGAGTCTGTCAAAAACGAACTCCACAGCTCCATAATGGCTACACTGAACACTGGGAAGTTTAGTATCAAACTTCTCAGAATAATAAACCCACACTGATGCCAGTGTTGGATTTATTAAAAAAATGCACACAGAGGGCATCTTAGAGATGCCCCCTGTATTTTACCCAATTGTTCAGTGTAGGCTGACTGGTTCCAGCAGCCTGCCACAACCGAGACATGTTGCTGACCCCATGGGGAGAGTGCCTTTGTCACTCTGAGGCCAGTAACAAAGCCTGCACTGGGTGGAGATGCTAACACCTCCCCCAGGCAGGAGCTGTCACACCTGGCGGTGAGCCTCAAAGGCTCACCCCTTTGTGCCAGCACCGCAGGACACTCCAGCTAGTGGAGTTGCCCGCCCCCTCCGGCCACGGCCCCCACTTTTGGCGGCAAGGCCGGAGAAAATAATGAGAATAACAAGGAGGAGTCACTGGCCAGTCAGGACAGCCCCTAAGGTGTCCTGAGCTGAAGTGACTCTAACTTTTAGAAATCCTCCATCTTGCAGATGGAGGATGCCCCAATAGGATTGAGGCACAAAGAGGGTGTACCCACCCTCAGGGCTAGTAGCCATTGGCTACTAACCCCCCAGACCTAAACACACCCTTAAATTTAGTATTTAAGGGCTTCCCTGAACCTAAAACTTTAGATTCCTGAAACTACCTGAAGAAAAGGACTGCTGAGCTGAAAAACCCCTGCTGAAGAAGAAAAGAAGACACCAACTGCTTTGGCCCCAGTCCTACCGGCCTGTCTCCTGCCTTCCAAAGAAACCTGCTCCAGCGACGCTTTCCAAGGGACCAGCGACCTCTGAATCCTCTGAGGACTGCCCTGCTTCAAGAAAGACAAGAAACTCCCGAGGACAGTGGCACTGCTCCAAAAGAACTGCAACTTTGTTTCAAGGAGCAGATTTAAAGACCCCTGCAACTCCCCGCAAGAAGCGTGAGACTTGCAACACTGCACCCGGCGACCCTGACTCGACTGGTGGAGAACCAACACCTCAGGGAGGATCCTCCGGCGACTCCGAGTCCGTGAGTAACCAAAGTTGTCCCCCCTGAGCCCCCACAGCGACGCCTGCAGAGGGAGTCCCGAGGCTCCCCCTGACCGCGACTGCCTGAACTCCATTTCCCGACGGCTGGAAAAGACCCTGCACCCGCAGCCCCCAGCACCTAAAGGAACGGAACTCCTGTGCAGGAGTGACCCCCAGGAGGCCCTCTCCCTTGTCCAGGTGGTGGCTACCCCGAGGAGCCCCCCCCTTGCCTGCCTGCAACGCTGAAGAGATCCCTTGGTCTCATTGATTTACATTGAAAACCCGACGCTTGTTTGCACACTGCACCCGGCTGCCCCCGCGCTGCTGAGGGTGTACTTTTTGTGCTGACTTGTGTCCCCCCCAGTGCCCTACAAAACCCCCCTGGTCTGCCCTCCGAAGACGCGGGTACTTACCTGCTGGCAGACCGGAACCGGGGCACCCCCTTCTCTCCATTGAAGCCTATGTGTTTTGGGCACCTCTTTGACCTCTGCACCTGACCGGCCCTGAGCTGCTGGTGTGGTAACTTTGGAGTTGCTCTGAACCCCCAATGGTGGGCTACCGTGGACCAAGAACTAATACCTGTAAGTGACTTACTTACCTGTGAAACCTAACAATACTTTACCTCCCCCAGGAACTGTGAAAATTGCACTGTGTCCACTTTTAAAATAGCTTATTGTGTTTTATGTAAAAAGTATACATGCTAATGTAATGATTCAAAGTTTCTAAAGTACTTACCTGCAATACCTTTCAAATGAGATATTACATGTAGAATTTGAACCTGTGGTTCTTAAAATAAACTAAGAAAATATATTTTTCTATAACAAAACCTATTGGCTGGATTTGTCTCGGAGTGTGTGTTCCTCATTTATTGCCTGTGTGTATGTACAACAAATGCTTAACACTACTCCTTTGATAAGCCTACTGCTCGACCACACTACCACAAAATAGAGCATTAGTATTATCTCTTTTTGCCACTATCTTACCTCTAAGGGGAACCCTTGGACTCTGTGCATACTATTCCTTACTTTGAAATAGTGCATACAGAGCCAACTTCCTACAAGATGAAATTAGATCACTGAAATTAAAGTACTGAAAAAAGTATTTCGCATTATACACCAGTCCGAACTTTATCCACTCAGATGTCAACGGTTCACTGATGGCCTGATTTTCATAATTCATACGAGAAACATGAACTCTTCAAAGCCTGCTATTGTGTATTAAAGATTTTAGGTCTCGCCTACCAAACAGCTGTTTGGTTGCAAAATGTCTATTGTGAATTTACAGTGGGATTACAGCCCATCCACTGCCTGCAGTGGTTGGCAATACTGTCACTCATTTTCTTGCTTCTTATTTGATGGTTTACCCTTTTGTGTGTGTCCCTCCCCTGGAGCATAACTTCCTTATGATCCGTTCTATCAGATGATTTGTATCCTTATGCAACTCTCATTTAGGAAACTACTTTACTTTCCATTCAACACTCAAATGCATATGTTTTCTAGCTTTCTTCCTTGAATGCTGCTTCCACACCTCAAATAACCCTCCCACGTGTTATGTTGCTCCTCACCCCTTCCAGCTTGTCTGTAAAGCACAGCAATAGGGTTTTTGCTGGGGTATGACTGAAGAGCAGAGTGTAAGAGTTGGTATTGCTTTATATCTTGCATTTCACATATTGACGGAAGACACAAGCTTTGGCACACAAAGGTCATTATGGTGCTGGGTGAAGGGCATTCCGCTGCACTCACGCGGCTGGTGTCTGAGACAGAATGTCTACTTAGCACCACACACCTCCTGAAGGCCCATAAATCTGCTCTCTGGGCTCCTGCAGAGACTGAATCTTGTGAAAAGTAAATTAGGTTTTGGCAAGCATTTCCATACATTCTGGCACTTCATTATTCTTTTTTCATTCTGTTCAGTTTTCCTTAACTGAAAGGTATTTGAAAAACAAACCATGCCATTTATAAAGGTTAAAACAAGGAATTTAATGTATTGTTTTGCTTTGCTATAAGATATACGTTTGCTCTTCCTTCAATATTTTGAAATGTTTTAGGTCTTTGGCAAAGCCAATAGTGCAGCAGTCACATTGTAAAGGTGTTACCTATTGACTTTGCCAATGCTTGTTATGTTTCGATGCACTTTTTTAGTAGATAGAAAGGGAATGAAATCTTAATTAGGCCCTTGCTGCAATACTTTTGATGCACTACGTCTCTTTGTGTCTGCTAATGGCCTTGCGGTGCATTATTAGAGTGTAGTGGAAAAATACTGTCACATATGCTAATTGGGAAATTTAGGTTTAACAGAGATAACATTACAAAATCTGATTTAGGAACTCTCAATTGACTTGTTTTTTCAGTTTTGTAAAGTACGAACAAGGCCCAGGGGTGACTGATGCCTCACCGAGTACATTCTGTCCCAGCCGTTGTGTCTCTGAGTCGTGGTTAAAGAAAGCATGTAGGGGTAGGAAAACTACAAAAAAAATACCTAACGAATGGGCAAATACATGAGTTACAGAAAAAACCTACCCAGGACACTTGAATTAAGAAAAAAATATATAGCAGGGGATGGATTAGCGCTAACTCCAGAACACCAGGGACGGACTAGGCATTTGAAAGTCTTGTGTGTAAGATATATTCACACAGAACTTAATTTGTGCAGGAGCTTATAGGTGATGGGCACTGGCAGTCGCTTTTCAGGACCTGGACATATTTTTCATCATCTGACTTGGACCCTGAGCATGAAAAAAAAGAAAAGGAGAAAGAAGGAAACGAAACATAGAAACCATTTATAAAATAAGGAAGAAGCATTATGAAAATAAGTTACAAGAGTGAGCTAAAGAGACATTAACTGTATTGTGGGGGAGGAAAGGGCTTCAGCCAGAATCAAGACTAATCAGCCTTGGTATTTTATACCCTAGCATTCAGCAGCGCCAGTGGTGGGCTCCAAAGGAAAATATTTTGTGACTCTCCATTCATGTATTTGTTTATTACAAATTAAGCACCATAGTCACATCAGTATACCAAACACTGGGGATCAACCCCACTGTTGAGGTCAGGATGGAGCTGGCCAGCTAAATTAGGGTATGTCAAGGGGTGTGGAGAAGGTTTACCGGCGGATACCCGTTACAGTGATTGGAAAATACCAGTTTCAAGTACTCTTTTGAAGTATTTAAAAGGAGGAATAATGTGGATGGAGTTGTGCTGAACTGAACAGAATTGAATTCTAAACCGTGATTTAATATGCTACTGATGGGACGTTTATAATATTTTTGAATATATTTGTAATTGATTTTATATTATTTCTCAGAAATCTGAAAATAATAGAATTGATTGATTGAACCTGCATTCAGATACTTGATTGATTGCCAGACCACCTTCATGAATGTGAGCAAGATTTTCGAAAAACTGGAAAACAAGTGTCTGAAATATGAGCATTATTTATGTTTGGGGATAGGTCAGTTGTCTTCCTACCACTAACTGTGAAAATCCCTATAGCTCTGCGATTCTACGGAACATAGGAGAAGTAGATTTTTTTCACATTCACACTTCCAAAATCACATGGCAATAAAGTGCGAGAATATTTGTTTCAACGCTCCTTCGTGTTAATGCTGTTATGAGTGCAAGTTTCCTGGCATCATAGTACCAGGGATGGGGCAAAGGTGCAACAAATCCAATGTTGCTTTTGGAACACAATTGTATCCATATTGTAAAAGTGAGATGTTTGCAGATATCCTCGTAGTGAAACTAGCTTCTCACTTGAGGATTCTCCTACACCATGGGATAGATAGGAGACAGTGAAAACATAATGGTTTTCAACAACTTTGACAAGCAGCAGGTTCTGAACCTGAATACCGAAGCACCAACTTAATGAAAACTGAAAGTCCCAAAAACACCAACATGTCATGCTCACTGCATGCATCCAGCGAATGGGGACCAGAACTGGTCTACAAGTGACGAAAGGGGTGGGGGTGGGGGCCCTTTAAACTCTCTGTTGACAGGTACACTTCCTTCCCATCCCTATTGACCATGATGAACTCGGCCTCAAATACTATTTTTTTTATAACTTTGGCTTAGAATTTTGCCAATTTGGGATACTGCCATACACAGCTCATTTTCGGAATTCCCTCTCAGCTAGGTGCAGTGCTTGTACTCATTTGTTTGTGTATGATCCGATTCCCTTCGCGGGTGGGTTTATCTTTTACCTGACTATACTGGACTTCCCTTTAGCTGATCTGCTTACTACATTTTACCACAGCGGTTTCCAACCTGTGGTTCGCGGCCCACCAGTGGTCCATGACACATTCCCAGTTGGTCCGCAGGCCTAGTCCACTGGAAGGCACTTCTCCAGCTGGGGCCTCCGACACAAACACACATGTGTCTTTATATTTATTACTTTCTTTGTGCAGCAGTTTTAAAAGAACAGCAAAGTTCCTTGTACATCCAGCAGATTTTGGGAAAAGATTAACGCATCAAAATTACTCTGGTGATTTATGTACCTGCTGAAGAGAGATGGGAGTTTTGTCTAGTGGCAGTTTTAACTTATCTAAGGTATTGCAGAGGGTTAATGTGCCTGCTACAAAGAACTTGTATCATGCAAAGAACAGTATTTTATGTGCATATCACAGTGGGTTACTGCTTTTGTCACAGAGATTATTTTGTTACTGTGCAGTTTATAAATTACAATCGTAATTTAGCAGAGTGAACTATGAACTGCCATCAAAGAGCTGCATGGCACAAACTAGAAGTTATGTTTTTCCCAGTCTTTCACTTTCCTTGTGCTGCTAAAAAAGGTTTGCTTGCATAGAAGTACAATCTTATTATTTAAGTCAATGCTAACCACTGTGCTATGTTTTGAATTCTGAAGTTGTGCTTCTCCAGACCAAGCACTCTTAGAAAGTGCCAACCACTGTGGATGACATGTGAATCCTACACCTTGTAGCCCCCTGTAAAGGGCTCTGACCCATATACTGGTATCAGAGCTGCTATAAAACAAATGAATTGCATGTGTCAGAGAGGATATGGAGAAATGAGAGTCCCTTATGGTTTTACTTCTTTTCCCCACCACAAATTTATATGAAAATGTTCCTCAGATCTTAGGGACCTAAATAAAATATGAAACAGAAATTGCTTGGGAAATGTAGAGTCTAACCTGAGGATTCAGCTTTCCTGCATAAAACTAAACATTGCAAAGTTAGTCGCCGAGATGCAGCGCCAACCTTCCCATTGCATTTTTTGATTTTTGCATATCTTTTCAATATAAAATAACTATATCTTTAGTAACTTTAATGTTTGTTTGGTGTGTACTTGTTTGTGTATTTTTTGTGAATTACTGTTTTAATGTTTGAAATTTAAATCGTACAAACCGCTTGGGGGTCCCTGGCTTCCAGTAGTGATTCAGTGGGGGTCCTCAGGAGTCATACGTTTGTGAACCACTGTTTTAGTACATCAGGTGAGTGGGGTGCACTGCGTATGTTTGTGTTGATTGATACACCTTTGCTGCTACAAACCTTTCAGTGCTATGCCCTGCCTTCCCCATGTTTTGAGAACAGCCATACTTAGGGCATTATGCTTTAGGTTTGCACGTTTCAGCTTCCTTAGCTTTATTATTACTGTGCGGGTACAGCACCCCCCTATCCGTTACATGTGGCTATAGAACCAGTAACTGGAGTGTGCTGATCCATGTCTCGGTGCAGCTGGTAAAACTTGTTTAGTTCAGTGGTGGTGTTGCTAAGTTTAGGCTGAGTGTCCTAATGTGTTTAATGTTTTATTAGAATCTATCATCTCATCCTGTGCATGGTTTTAGGAGGATATTTGCAGACTGTGGTGTTAACAACGTCCTTCTTCTGCAAAGTATTTTCAATAGTTTCCTGTATCTAGTATAGTTATATTAGCTATACATATTATTGCTGAGATCTTACTTAAAATATGATTGGTTTTAGAAGATGTCCTTTACATTAATTGCTTCATGATTGTACAAATCGTTATGGCAAATACTTACCTCTTGCTCAGCACTTGCTTTGCCTGAGTTTTCAACTGCTGTTCATCATGAATGGCTCTTCTTTTGGCCGGCAGCACACAATGACACTACTCACAACTTGTTTTTAATAAAAAGATGCTTAATCCCAAACTATCCTACACATTATTAGTTGATCAGATGTGCTTTGCATGAAGTCACAGGTTGCAGTACATCTTTTTCATTTTAAGATATAAGGCAAAACTGAACAATTTATAATGGTTTTATTTTACTAAAAACACACATTTTGGCAAATACTTCAAGGTCAAGAATTGACGTACCTTCAGTGGCAAATTGTTCAAGATGGCTTAGGGTTGGAGCCATGTACTGAGAGTCTTTGGAGAGTCTCTCAAATATCACGTTATCCTGAAAACAGAAAATATGATTTAATGACAAAACACATCACTTAAAATGCAAAGTCACTTGATTAAAATCAATTCTTACTTCCTAGAATTAAGGTGATTACCATCAACACCCATGCCTGATTCTACTATACTTGTACAAGATCCCGAGGAGCAACTTTGATACAGCACTGTCTAAAACAAAAATGTCTTATTACAAAATGGCCATTATTTCACACTGTGATACTGCCACCAGTAAATATCAATGAGAGGGCAGTATGTGCCACGTGCGGTATTACTACGTCACTCCAATTTTCACTATTCAGACTTGGGGATAATGTTAATACCTCATGTTTTCATATATTACGAGCTGTGTAAAATTGGAGTGTGTATATCTGCCTACACATATTCTGTCATGTTTTAAGGGGGTGAAAATGGGGCTGGCAAATTTCCACAGGTTTATTAATTACCAAGAGGTTGCGATTCTGATTCAGGCATAAACCCCTTATTTCTTATTTATGCCAGACTGAGGATTTGTAGGGTATTGTAATAAGGCCCTAAGTTTTCTATGATTCAAAACATGCTTCACGAGGAGAATTCTCTCATTTAGCACAAAGGTAGGGCCTGTGATGTGCTCCTGGGAAAACTCCATTCCTTGGCTACTGAGTAGGAATTCTGGAAGGCAGGAGTTAAAAGAATGCTTCAAGACCCAGATCCCGGATAGGTTATCAGTTAGGGGCGGCAAGGTGGCACATGACATTGCCTCCTTTGATTAATGTCAAGGTGCAGCAGTAGCTTTGGGGACAGTGCACATGCTGGCAGGAGGCACTGCAGCAACAGAGGGAAACAAAACCCATGGAAAGTGTGGTTGCTGCTGAAGGAGGGCCGTGTAGCTGTCCCTCTTATTCACAGTCCCAGCATGGATGAAAGCAACGCAGGTCTGGGGCATGGACGATCCTGATGTGTCTGTTCTCTGAATGAGATTTGATATAGGGCAGAAAAAGGTGTATACAAACTTAACTTTCCAATTCTTAGTACTGCAAATTGTGAGTAATCTTCTTTTCCATAATCACAATTTATACGGAAATGCAGAACACTTTCTCCATCCTTAAAAGCAAATCCTGGACCTTAAATAAAATACGTTGCTAGTCTGATTGGCATGGAAAATTGATACCTAGCAAAGGTGTGAGAAGAGAATTCAAATTCTTTGTTGACTATTCCTCTACTTGAGGAAGAAATGTAAAGTGAAAGGACTTAGGGAAAGCACATCAATCCTCATGATGTCACAATGAAAGGAGTGAAAGGACTCTACATGCAAAAGGAGTATGACTACTCTGAAAGGTAAGATAGAAGTTCTAGCATTAGTTTGCCAAGAGTGAAGAATACATATGCAAATATGGATGAGAAAGTTGTCTCCTTGAAGACACTTCTTTACAGATTTGATGAGTTTTATGACATTCAGTACTGTACGACAGCCTATATAGTACAGATAAAGGCTAAGGTTAAGAGGCTTAAAAATAACTGGAATCCAGAAACCACACAAGTGGTAGACACACTGCAATGTCTACGTGGGACACAACATGAACTGAGATTGGTTAATGATACAGCAATGTCAACCACTGTGTCCTAATTGATATGCCATTCTTTTAGTGATTTATGCATAATATTTACAATGAGAAAGCTTAACATATTACTATTAAACCTATGAGAAATCCTTCATGGGACAAGATTAGAAGAGTGCCAGGCACCATTCTTCTCATCATTTGTGGTCTATTACCTAAATTACAAAACAGCAAGGCCCGTAGGGCAATTTAGACTGGGGTGGAGAATGCTTGTTATGCTGAAAGTAACCTTGGGATTTGAGTTAATGTTGTCCAATGCTGAACAGAATGAGACCCTTTAGTACTTACAGTATTTTGTACTATATGATAGAAGGGGGCTTGTAAGAATAGTTTGCTGAATGCTTTTATATTTTAGCTATTCCTTCATTATTTGTGTGAGAGTCTCCTGTGCCCCTGCTATTTCCTAACCAATGTAACTGTTTTCTTTTCATCCTTTTTCTCGCACTCCAGTCCTCTTTTGCAGACAGAGCTAAGCTTCATTGAGCCATTTCCCATTCTTTCACCTGTGCCACATGGAGGCACCATTTCGATGAGTGTAGGCTCCTGTGTTTCTCAGGTCTGTGATGTGCATTGTGTCCCACCCTATTGTGGGACGGCTGCAGAGAGGATGCCCCACTGATATGCCAAAGGCAAGCCCATCTAAGCCATTCACACCCAGGCCCAGGATGTTGTCTAAATTATAGTCTATCTGCATCAGAAGGTACATAGAGATTTTATACTAACTTCCCTTAGTAGCATTGAGCCAGTTTGCCTAAAGTCATTACCTAACTGTATCAACTTTTTAAAACCTAACTTCACAGCCCATTCTGTACCCTCGGCTCACATTGCTCTGGAAACCTCTTATTCGCTCGCATATGCTGCCAGCAGGAAAACTGTGTTCTTCTTAATGTCCACTACATGGTAAAATACGCCGTTCAAGAGACAGGCCATCTTGTGAATTTTGCCCTAGACATTGTATTCCTTACGGAAACTTAGCTTAAGGTGGATCCTGCCCCAGACCTTGCGCAGGCCATCCCTCCTGGTTACCATTCTAAATTGTCAAACCAAGCAACTCATCCTCAAGGAGGCCTTTTGGACATTTATAAACAAGATTTTTCATTTTACCTGTGGTCTATCAACACACTTTCTGACACTGAATATCTGTTGATTACCATCAGTTTGAATTCCCAGCACTCTATTGAAAGCTTACTTATGTACAGGCTCCCTGTGATGAATTTCACCTTTCTGTATAGGACTTTATACCCCAGGCTTACCTGGAGACCAAACAACCTCATTCTGCTCAGGAATTTCAATCTAGATTTTGCTAGTGTATTGGACAATGCTACCACTGAGATGCCAAATATCTGTTCAGTCGTTGGCCCATTAAGTACAAAGACCTACTCACTCGGCCAGCCATACACTGGACCACATCTATGCCAGTTGTAATTTAGTTGATATACTTTCACTAGTAGAACTAACTTGGATCGACCACAAAGTAATCATCAAGTAACGGAAGTGTGGAAAAAATCAAGGCTAATATTCTTTCCAAAGGTTCATATAATCCGTGGTCCAAACTGCACATTTGCAAATTAACTACTCTTTTGGAAGGCACATGCCCGGCTTCCATGAAGATGACCTTTATGTAGATCCTTTCAATAACTAAGTTACAAATGCGCTTGATGTCACCGTTCCTCTGAAGGGTTTTGTCTCCTACTGTGTCACACCATCCGTCCGATGATACACTGCTGACTTAACACTAGAAGAAATGAAATGGAAAAACACTAAAACAGTCCGGCCAGCTTACCTACAATGCTGCTGATAGGCTCATTGATAAACAAGAACTTAAGACTGACAAAACCCTTTTATGCAATTCATGGACAAAATAGTATCACAATCCAAGGACTGGCCCTTGACTGGATCACCTCTTTCCTCTCCAACCGCTCCCAAAGAGTCTACCTCCCTCCATTCCGCTCAGAACCCACCGAGATCATCTGCGGCGTCCCACAAGGCTCCTCGCTCAGCCCGACTCTCTTCAATGTCTACATGAGACCCCTCGCCGACATCGTACGCAAACACAACATCATCATCACCTCCTACGCCGACGACACTCAGCTGATACTTTCCCTCACCAAGGACCCCACTGGCGCCAAGACCAACCTGCAAGATGGAATGAAAGACGTCGCAGAATGGATGAAACTCAGCCGTCTGAAACTGAACTCAGAAAAAAAACGGAAGTCCTCATCCTCGGAAACACCCCGTCTGCCTGGGACGACTCTTGGTGGCCCACGGCCCTAGGCACTGCACCAACCCCCTCAGACCACGCACGCAACCTCGGATTCATCCTGGACCCGCTTCTCACCATGACCAAACAAGTCAACGCCGTATCATCTTCCTGCTTCCTCACTCTCCGCATGCTCCGTAAGATCTTCCGCTGGATCCCCGCCGACACCAGAAAAACTGTGACCCACGCCCTCGTCATAAGCCGCCTGGACTACGGAAACACCCTATACGCAGGAACCACCGCTAAACTCCAGAAACGTCTGCAGCGAATACAAAACGCCTCCGCCCGCCTCGTCCTCGACATACCCCGCAACAGCCACATCTCCGCCCACCTGAGACACCTGCACTGGCTACCCGTCAACAAAAGGATCACCTTCCGGCTCCTCACCCATGCACACAAAGCCCTCCACAACAAGGGACCCGAATACCTCAACCGTCGCCTCAGTTTCTACACGCCCACCAGTCAACTTCGCTCCGCCAACCTCGCACTCGCCGCCGTCCCTCGCATCCGCCGCACCACAGCAGGTGGGAAATCCTTCTCCTACCTGGCAGCCAAGACATGGAACTCCCTCCCTGCCAACCTCAGGACCACCCAGGACCACCCTGCATTCCGGAGGCAGCTCAAAACCTGGCTCTTCGAGCAGCAGTAACCCCCTCCCCCTAGCGCCTTGAGACCCTCATGGGTGAGTAGCGCGCTTTATAAATGTTTTTTTATTTGAAATGCATTCTTGCTTCTAGAAACCCTACTAAAGAGATCTTTGCCATCTATAATTCTTTAGCTCATCCTGAGGTTATTATCCCCTACATCATTCCCACCCAAACATTCTGCTCCTACCTCACTGGCTGTTTTCATGACAATTGCTGACTTCCTTTTCCCCAGTGACTTACCAGGTACTCTTTGTTAGACAACCTCCTGCTCCCCTCCCCTGAATGTCACTCCGCCATCATGAACAGAGTTTACACTGGAGAAACATAAAATTATTCTTTCCCAACGTACCTCTGTTCGGGTTCCCCTCTGTATTCCTGCCTGCAAGAATTTTAAAAGCCATTGCTCCCACAGTGGCAGCACTCATGATGTCCCTTTGTAATAACTCATTGTCTTCTGGTAAGGTTCCTGCTTCCTGCAAAACAACACGTGCCATTACTCTTTTTAAGAAACCCTCCTAAGACCCATTGACTCTTGGTAGCTATCACCCTATTTCCCTTCTCTCATGTTGCATAAAATTATGGAGAGCTTTGTTAACACACAACTTTCGTGTTATATAGAGAGTGCTTTATTCAATACCTATTGATCTGGTTTTCACGCTGCTCTCAGTACTGAAACCGTGTTAACGGCTGCCAGCAATGATGTCCTCATGATCCTGGATTTGGGAGGCTCTTCTGCCCTCATTCTTCTTGACCTCTGAGTGGCTTTTGATACAGTTTCACACAACATCCTTCTGGAAAGACCTATTGCTGCTGGTCTTCAGGAGAATGTATTTGGATGGTTTAAATCATTTTGGAGCTCAAGAGTGCAAGCAGTTTGGGTGCCACCAATCGGGCCACCTTTAAAAAGGTGAGCTGTAGGGTCCCACAGGTCCTCTTTAAGCCCTTCACATTTAATCAGTATGTGGTGCCTTTGGCCAACCTTATAGCTTATTTTGTTTTTTAACTTTAGTCCTAGGTAAATGATACCTAATGATACTGTGCTTGAATAGTGGGCTGGACCCCATCCAAATTCACTGTAAATAGTGCCTGGAAGCTGATGTTGGCTGGATGAACACCAACTCATTGAAACTTAACACTGATAAGACTGAGCACCTGGTCTTTGAAAACCCTTCCTGTAACTGGTTGCTTCAGCCCTTAGAAGCTTGTCTTACCCCCACTTCCAAGGCCTGAAATCTAGAAGTAATCTTTGAGTTTTTGTTTTAGTACAAATATGCGTTTTGCATGCTAAATGTCCTCTGGAAAATTAGCCCATTTGTACACAGTTCCTCTATGAAAAGCCTGCCAAGCCCTCATTACTAGCAGAATCAATTACTGCAACTCTTTGATGGACTTTCTTCCATGTTTTCATAGATTGCTGCTCATTCAGAATGCAGTAGCCAGGCTTATTCTAGGCCCCCCTAGATTAGTCAGTATCTCTTTCCATTTTACTAATCCCTAAGGGCTCCCGGACTGGAAGCATTGCATTTTCAAGGCATTTTATTTCTACCATAAAGTCCTTCATCGCTCTGTGCCTAACAGCTATAGGACTTCTCTGTTCGCCTGTTGCTCTTCCAACAGATGGCTGCAGCCCATCCCAGTTTCTTATTATATCCAAGCTTTGCAGAACGTGATCAGGTGGTTGTGGCTTTTCTGTGATCATAGCACAGGCCTGGAACAGCCTCTTTCTAGCTATTCATCCTGAACCCAATATTTTGACCTTTCACAAACTACTGGAAACTCACCTATTTCAGCTATAGGCTTTTTGGTTGAGTCCCTCTCTCTCCTTCCTTCAACGCCATGACGCCCTTGGGTTTTTGTGTGTTTATAAAATCAAAACCAAAATAGGCAAATGATTTACAAAGAATTATGGCTCAGGCATATTTTTTTGCACTTAATCACATTAGTGGATGCAAAATAAAAAATGAATCAACGATTGGTGCACAAGTCCGGGAGACGAGCCAACATATACTACGTTACAGGACAAAGTTCACAAACCAAAAAAAACACAATTCACCACTCAAAATCTGATCCGTGTAAGAAAATTATCACATCAGAAGAAGCTTTTAAGAAGAATTTTGAATAAAGAAAATATGTTTTAAGAACAATCCTGATTAATTTTGGAATTATGTGTTCACTTATTCATGAACATTTTGCTAGTTTAGCAAGAATTATGGATATGATGTGATGTCTTACACGGATAAGATTTTGAGAACTGAGTCATATGTGTTTTTTCAATTCAAATCAGGTTGTTTAAGGAGATGCTCTTCTTTTTTGGCAAGAGCCATAATTGGACAATAAAGTAGAGCTCTATAGTATATCTTGAGCGAAGAGTCAGAACTAAACCTCCGTGGGCTCAGTTTGCCACCCACTAAATCAAAGTTTGTATTTCATCTGAAGTGGTACATGTACAACAAAGACGATTGTCGCGCGGCACAAGCCAAACATTTAGCTCGGGCCGCGGCACGAAGACGCGGCACGTCCCCAGCCTGCTGTGTCTGTACGAGGCCCCAAATTGGGCATGGGGCCTCGTTCTTAGCGCGACGAGCTTTCATGCAGGTCTGACCTCCCCCACTCACCTGTTCTTCTTCTCCTCTTCTTTTTCTGTCTTTTCATTGTGCGTTCCTTTATGATTTTTCCTTTTCCCATATTACCCCTCTCTTCCCAGCATGCCTTCGTTCCCTACGGCTCCTAGTCCATTATGTTCTATGTGTTTTTCCCTATCTAAGATGGTGTCCTTGTACTTCCTGTTAGTCGCGTCCTGTTTTTTGGTATTTAAGGGCTGTGATTCTTTCTCTCCTTGCGCTGCAACACTTTCTGTTTGGATGGTGTCTTCGCTCCTGCTTTCTCATATTCGATACTGGCTCACGTCCATTCCAATGTTTTTTCCTGTATTTTGCTCTTGTATTTACCTATTCATTTTGCTCCTGTTTCAGGAACCTTTCCTTTTTGGAGGTTTTTTTCCCTTTTCAGGGTTTTTTTCCCTCTGGCACTACTTCTGAAGGACACTGCCTGCTCTTGGCGTTTCCATTGCCTGCAGCACCGTGGCTACCAGAAAGATTCGCCCTTACCTGGGCCAAGGCCGAACATTCAGGAACAAGATCCTCGCCACTCGTTCTGCAGACTCCAGGTTAAAGCAGCGTGTAAGTCGTGACAACGATGCCTTCAAGGCTTTCTTGAAGGTGATAAAGGATACTTCCTAAAAGTCTGCAATTCAAAATGGTGCATTATTTTGGTGGTGCTTGTTACAGACTTAATGGTAAGTGTGAATCAGTAAGATATGTTACATCAAGCTATTGATATTCTACAATCTAGAAAATCAATAACATGGATTATGTTGGTTGCATTGTACAGTATGTAGTCCAAAGGCACCTTTAAGCAGTGAAATGTTATTAAACTCCATGGATTTCACTAACACTGCTTACTTTTACCTCAATATTATCTTTCAGCAGCCCTGCTGTGGCATTAAGGGACAGTGAATTTGTTTCTCAACTTAGGCCTTGCCTCTCAGTGGAGCGAGAAGAGTGGGAATTACCCCACAAAATAATGAACAGAAAACTGAGCAGCCTCCATTCCTGCATGAGTTCACTTAGGGCCAGATGTAGCAAAGGTTTTTACCCATTCTGTGTCTATGGGAAAAAGTGTTCGTACATATGGCCCTTAATCCCTAATCTTGTACTTATGTTCCTGTCTCCCTCCTCCTAACATTTTCAACGTTGATAAAAGTGTGACTGGCTGGTGAACAGAGTGCAAATTAACAAAATACTTTCCTCCCCTCTTAAACTAACTTAAATAAATTATTGTGTTGACTTACCTTACATCAATGACAATGCTACAAATACTATTTTACTGTAATTAAATAAATATTTTCATGGATTTCATCGCATTTGTAGGCCACAGGCCACTCACTGATTTTTTAATACTGAGTTGTCAGCATTGTAATTGTGGTTCTAATGCTATTTTTACTATGTATGGCTTAAACCTAGTAGTATCAGAGCTTTTACCACATCACCTGTGTGCGAGCTAGGTTAGCTGGCAAGCACATTGACCAGTTAATAGTGTGTGAGTGAGGTTGTTTAGAACACAGTGTGTGATCGTCAAGCCTCAATGGCCCTATGCCTGTGGATCTGTGATGTGTTGTATGGGTGTTGGGGATGCTCAGGATTGGTCTACCTAGGACTCGTAATTCTTCTGCAGCAGTTCAAGGGCCCCTTTCTCAGACTCATCGGCAGGAACAGAATGCGATGAAGATCCTCTTTTCAGGGCTCAAGTTTGTAGTCTTTGTCCTCTGGAGGGGAATGCAACACTCCAGCTAATCACTCAGGGAGTGTGTGCATTTTGCGTAAAATGAGCACCAAGTATTACACACAGTCTTCCCTACCCATGGTGTGGAAATTCTTGAAAAGTCCATAACTGACCTTCCCTTTAGAGATAGACCCTGATGAGGTCAGCAGATGGTGCAACTCCACAGCCCAATGTGGAACAGGCAGACTTTGCTTTCTATGTCTATGCAGCTCAATCTTGTAGGCTGAAAGGGTCTGTGTCCATTAGGTGGAGCCAGAAGTGTAAATGACTCACTTTCCAGCACTATAGCCGGCCCCCAGATTTGTCAGCTTCCTGCCATGAGCTGTGAACTCTGGAGAGGCAGTATTCAATGTAGAACAGCAGCCTGAACACCACTGGTCTAACCAAAGCAAGGATCATCCATGAAATGTAGATGAGGCAGTCACTTGCAAGCAAATTAGTACCCGCAAGGAGTCACCCTTACACCTTAGATACCACACCACAGACCACAATACAGAAAATCTCCAAGCTCTAGAATGGGCCCAGGGAAGAGTTATGTACCTGGCATCAAATGCTGTTGCTGTGTTTGAGGAACTGGGAACCTAAACACCTACAAGCAGCCAGACGTGGAGAGTGGATTACAAAGAATACATTACACATTATGTTTAACTGGATGGAGAGACAGCTGAGTGGCCATTCAATTCTTCTCAGGACTCAGATAGACCCCAACATACTTTGGCTCTGCAGTAGGATAACGGAGGAGACCGATAACTCCAAGGAACATGTGATTCCAGGTAATGCAAATAGGAATGGAGGCTTGTGGATACCTGTAAGAAGACTGACTTCCATTTCTCAGCAAATGAATTAGATGAAGAACCCAAACTGCCCCTACATTTGGCTTTGCCTGTGAAATGGGCAAACCTGTGTCCAAGGTGTGGCAATGTTGAAAGATCACCTCTAAGGCATAGTGTACTGTGCTGAGACAAAATACCTTTCTTTAAAATAAGCTCATATGGAGTACAGGTGTTTCTGGGTTACACTGTTTTTTCAGTATACCTCTGTTAGAACACAAATACACTAAAACTAACCTTCAAGGTCAAACTGAAACTCATACAGAGGGTAAGACTTTACCTTTGCGAACCATGTTACATAAGGGAACCTGCAGTATTTTATAGACACTAAATGACCACCAAAGAATTGTAAATCCAGCACGAATACCTACAACTGTGGTGCATGCATTAAGAAGAGGGCTCACTAATCTTCACAAATCTTTGGTATTTATGAACAAATTAAACAATTGATGTAATTTGAACACAAGAAAAAAGCTACTTTAGTTTACTCGTTTGTATGTGAGGTTATGTTTAGTTATCCTGTTCTCATAAGTTCCCATTGTGTATTGCATACAATTCAGCCTTTAAAGGTTTCATTCACTACTTATGTAGTGTAAGTATTTCTTGTGTTTTCACTTATGATGGCAGTTCATTTTTGATCATTTGAATAAAGCAAGATTAGATATGACTGACATGACTCTCCAAGACAGACAGAAGTGAAGGTCCTTCATTGCTATCCTACCTGCCAGTCGCCATAACTGGCAGCAAGTACTTAAGACATGACTATAGTGATTTGGAATTGGAAATAGTAAGCATTTCCCAATAATTTGCAGTAAAGGCTAAGGTTTTCCAAGCCAGTCTTGCGTCTTTCCTGGACAGTGCGCTATTTACTGTTTTAGTTGCAGTGACAATGTTGAGGACATTACGCCTTGCCCTACACCTCTTCATCCAGACCTAATCAAGTATAAATGTGATTCATTACATTACAAGCCTCACAAGAATATGGAGTTAAAGCATCCAAGAAGGTCTTGGCAGTGGACTCTGCAATGATTAACACTTGCTCATTCTCCACGCCAGTTTCTATGGAAGGGTTTTTTCGAGGAGCGATGGGTTGCTGTATTCTGGAAGGTGTGTCTAAGAGTGCTCGGAGAGGTGCTGTTGGGACATGATGATTTTAGGTCATTGACGCACCCAAAGAACCGTGGTGAAGGGAACCAATGCTGATTGGCAAGCACTATGGAAGGTTTTTTTCTTGTGCTTAGTACCCTCTTAGGTATGGGCAACATTTCATCATTTTAAAGGAGTTGGGCTGAGACATAGAACTAGGCAGTTATTCACAACTCCTACAAACAAGTCAATAGGCTTGTCCTCATAAAAGAAACATCACAAAGTATTGCTATTTGTGTGTCAGCTGCACAAGACAAGAAATAAGACACAAAATGGTCACAAATCTTTTTTGTCATAATGTATGAATACATAAGCTTTTAAAAAACATAACACTTACGGCCCCTTTGCAATACAGCCGCAGATTTCCTGCTGGAGTTCGAACAATTACAGACATCCTCTTTCTGTTACTGTAAGAAACACAGGTATATTGTAAACCATAATATACATTTTAACTCCATAAATACTCTTATAAATAGTGGCAGATCCCAAGTATGAAAATTTAGTTTTTTTCTCTTCCTTTCATTCCCATTTGTCGTTCTCATTAGTAGCAATTAGTCTATATGATATAAATCCTGAGAATGAATAAAACAATTATATCTCAAAGCCTTTACTGTTTTGTACCTTCCCTTCCTCCACCAATCATGCTGGAGTTTGTTTAAATTGCCCCTGGGTCCAACATCCTTTACTCATGCTACATATCATGCCATCACCTTGCCTGGCTACCTGTAATCTTCTTCACCTTACCTTCAATTCAGACACAAACTTGCTTCCCAGTGACACCACAACCGTGTGGATCAGCAATCTATCCACACTTGATTTAATAAACACAAGCCTTGTGCTGAGCTCTTTACAGCCCTGGTTTACCTTAACTGATATCAGAGTCAGTCTACTACAGAGTACAGGCGGTTTTGTGGGCTCACTCTGAGTCGAGTTTATATCTGAGATTAGGTGCAAATGATGTTTGTGGCCAGTCTGGATTTCAAGTCGGTCAGGGATTTTCCTCCTCCCCTGGTGGTAGGAGGAATATGCACATGGAAAATAGGTCAGAAAGGGCGAAAGCTGTGGGTAACTGAAGGTTCAGGTTTATTTCCCATTCCAATCAGTAAAGTTCAGGACCAGAAGGTACGACTTTCTGGAGAAATACCATGACTATGTGACAACGGCATACCGCCTGGTTGGTTGTACCTCTTGACCAATCCGACCAACTAAAATCCCTGTTGTGAGACATGTCTGTCTTGATTTCAGCATCCTATGCAGCTTATCAAACTATAAACACAGTGCTAGTGTTTCTAAGCTGCATCACATCATGGTTTCTAGGACAGAAGTCTTTGAGCACTTTTTATTTTATCTATTTAATGAAAGATATGTCTGGAAATGTTTTTGGATTGCTTACTATCATACCAAAGGAAGCCAGTACATTATTGATCCGGTGTTTGGATGCTACCCATGCCACCTCCAATGTAGGGTCTAACAGGGATCATCAATTTACCCCAAATCATTTCCATCATACCTTCATCCTTCACTTACTTTGATTCACTAATTTGTGAGTACATTCTGCTCATACACTGATGATCGCTAAATGAAGATGATGCATCTGGGAAAGGCCAAAGTATTATCAGCTCACCTTCTTCTTGTTTGTCTTTAGCCACTGACACCTGGATTCAGTCCAACCAGCTTAATTTGAATTCTGAATAGCTGAGGAGGATTGTTTTTTACACCAGGATGAGGGATTCCAGAATGTGGATACCCATCTGAATGAGTCCATATAATTGGAGTGGTGGCAAATCCTTGTTTTTTCCACCGCGGGTTCTTTTCAGCATCATGTGGACACTTAATTGGAAACTTTTCACTTGGGAGGAGTGCTGATAAAACTTTATCTTGGCCCATTATCTATAATTTGTAAAAGAATGCAACACTACAACACAAAATGCACAACATGTGTACATTTATGATTAGGAAGGAGAAAATATATGGATCTAGCTCTGTACTAGATCTTGGTGGATGGTTCGGCTTGAAAGCAGAAAAGGTGAAATCCACCAACATTCTTCTCAACCCCATCTGAAAGGGGATGATTAGAATCCCACATAGAAGGTCCTTGCTGCAGACCCTTTGCAGAATTTATTGTGGGCCATCCATTCTAGACCACTGAGAGGCATTTGAGCTCAAGCCTACAAACAATTGGATTGGGAATCTTATGTCAAACCTTCCAAGAAGCAACAAGGGGTCTCCCTGTACGTCCAGTACATGAGAAAGGCATAGGCTGAACTTTACATTGAACAGCACATGCCCTAATTTAGATATTGCTGGTAAAGAGTGCAGCAATATCCAGTAACGGACATACACTCACAACATGTCATTAAGAAGAATTATCATTACATCTCAAAAGTTGTAACTCGGAGCTCAGCTGCTAATACTGAAGTAATTTGCACAAGGAGTTACAGTAATTAATGTTATTGTTTAAAAATAACATTCTACCTACTGGATCAGATTTTCTGCATCCTCAACCCCGAAAACGCTTCTATCAAAAAGGTTATATCTTCTGAAAATTGAGCTCTTTTACTCTATTATTAATAGTACACTGGAACCGTAGGCAAACTAGACAGAAAGCTTCAGCTTCAAGTGCCTAAATCGACTTATGCTTCCTGATGGCATAACAAATATACAAAGATTGACAGAAATACATTTCTTTGGGAAAAATGGGCACACAAAGGCATAAACGAACTTAAAGACTGGGCTCCAAGGACAACCCAACATCCTTTGTATTAATATAGCATTCCTACAATCTTTTTTCATGTTTTAACATTTCTAGAAACTAAGATTGTGCAAAGGAATCTAGGGTCAATCCATAGACCAGATTTTCCAATATTGCAAAATAGGCTTACAAGCTCAGGCTATGCGGCTTCAGGCACATACTCACTACTCTCACCCGCAACACCAGACCTTACTCATAAAACCATTTCTACATGAAACAATAAGCATATTACTTCAGGTCTCGCTGTTGCCAGTAAACCAAGGGTTAATATATGGTCCTCTACTTTCAAATGCAAGATCACAACTGTAATCATAAAATGCAGATGCTAGATACTACGTAACTTTTCGTGGACCTCAAGTAAACTCAATAAACCAGGTCTAACAGACTCACAACTTTGTTGTATTTGTAAGATACCCTTAGGAGACCTAACACACATGTTATTTAATTGCATGTATGTACACCCTCTTTGGAACCAAAGACAAAACCTGACTGGGAATATCTTCAACATGTAGTTAAGCATCAAAGTTACAACAGCCTCGCTGACCAATTTTAGCTCAAATAGACCTTCCTTATTTACCCTCAAACAAACTCCTAATTATTGCTCTCATGCTTGCCTTGGGTTAATAAATAATTCTCTCTGAATGGAAAATGGCTGCTAATATTTCCTTCCATACAGTGTAGGCTTTGCTTTGCTCTGCACTATTAGTAGTGCAGACAATGCATGTTTCAAAAATCTCACGATCTCTGTTCTTAAGGGGAACTCTGGAACTTCCTGGATACATACCTACAAAAACACAAATCACCATAACACCTTAAAACCCAACAACCTGAAACAAATGCTCCTATTGCAGACTGTAGTTGACATCTCGCCCGTCACCATCATGAGTCTACACAACTTGTTTGGTGCAGATCCCTTCTTCTTGTCTCCATCTCATCTCCCCTATCTCTTTTTACCTCCTGTAATGCTGTTGCTTTTTTCTTCTCCTTTCCTTGGTGGCCACACAATTGTATTTTAGTTTGCTACTTGGAAACAATGATGTGTCTAATTCATGAATCATTATAATTCGTGGATCCATCTATAGCTATATGTTCTGTACCTTGTATCTAGATAATTTATGTCTGACCACAAGGGACGTGTTATGTCTATCCCCTGTATCAGTGCATATCTGTTCTATTGTCAACTATACTTTAAGCCTAATATACATTTTTGAAAATAAATATAGCAGAGCAGTAAAAACAACTGATGACATTATTATAATAATTGCGTCTCCCAAAAAAGTGATGACCAGTGAGACCCACCTGCAAACACTAGATAAAATTAAGCAATGTTCAAAGGGAGATCTTTAAATTAGGGAAGTCTATCCAATATAGCACACTTGGCTTGAGACAAACTCTCTGAAATATCACTTAACAATGAAAACCTACTGGTTTCTCTGCATTTTTGATACTATGTGTCCCTAAATGGTAGTAAGTCACACCCTTATTGATTAGCTCTGTGACCTGTAATTGCAGGCGGTGATGTAATCATTGCCTTTAAATTCATTTAAAGGAGCCATCCATGGTAGAGCAAACAAAACAATGCTCTTCCCACAGCCCTCCAGCTTTAACAATCATCAGCAATAGGCATCCTACAATCTTGTCTTGTTTGATGTTAGCTACGGTTTTGAGATACTTTGCTTGGTGTCAATGGGAGCAATCACACTTGTTAGGTACACAAAGAGTGAATTCAACCCAAGGTTCCTCTGTGTCATTTAGTTGAATAAAATATTTGGCAGAGACGAGCAACACATATTTTAAGTGTTTGAAAAATTAACACATTAGGTTGGAACTTTAAGAGTAAGCGACTGGAATAATAAAAAAGATCAGGGATGCACACATTATATTATTTTTTTAGAAAAGGAAAGTTTTGGGGCTCTTAGGGTTTTTATACATGAATTGATAATTATGATTTCCGTAACAATATCACCGGTTGGCTCCTTTAATGTTCTGTAACCGTCTTACATAGGTCCTTTGCCTCGAATAAGAGTCTAACTGTACCATCATCTCTCCGCTACTGAATTATTGAGCTTTATAAACAGAGACCTCGAATTTTCCTCAGCATGTGGTGCTTGCGACATCTAGTGGTTGCTAAGTGCTATGCGACATCCAAAACGCTAAGTAAAATGATTGCCTCTCTTTTCATGAACATCACTTCCTACATTATTCTCGTGACCCCAATTCCCTGGGAGATAGTGTCGCCGCGCATTTAAGCGCTAAGCCTGTGTAAAGCTTTTTCCGGATGTTGAGCTTTTTCCTGCAGCACTGTTACTCTTGTAGAGTGACTACAGTGATCGGAGTCGTCGGTAGGCATCTGTGCAAGCTCAGGTTGTGGTCGGTGGTCAGAATGGCTCATAAGTGAGAGCTATGATGTAAAGGGTGTGGGGAGGTTCGCACAGTGCCTGACAGTTCAGAGCACTCGCACATCCATTCCTTGGCCTCTGCAGACCACTATGAAAATAACAGTCATGTGTGCCAATTGTAATTGTGATTTTATGCAAAAGTGTATGAGGAGGTCCACAGCAGTCCAAATAATGACAGGGCGAAAGTAGAAGAAAACACCTGAAGATGCATGGGTGTGTTGGTGAACTGAAGAAGATGTAACAAGGAACATGCAGAAGGAGAGAGCGAAAAGAGGTTGCTGAAGAGGAGGGAGATGAGGTGCCATACGTGCAGATGAAGATTTTCAGAAAGATGTGGGGGGAAAGGGCATACGTGTCTAACAGCAAGACTGCAGATTAAAGCAATGTGAAGGGGAGAATGGGAGTGAACAAGACGCTCCGAAGACCATTCCGGGTCCTATGTGTGCATTTCATTAGCAAGTCCAATAGGCCTTACCTGGAGAATTCCAGCACGTTCAGAAGTTCAAAGCTCTCTTCCTTCCCCAGCTGAAAAAATACAAGTTATTATTCCTAGAGGAAGCACGTTTCAATACACAAAAGTCAGAGAAATAATTCATTTACTTTAAATGTGAAACATTGTGGTGATTACGCCATCTACTGGCTGACCAATATATACCACGCATGGTTGCTCTGTCAGAGTCAATCTATTTTGTTAGATTGCACGCTATGGTTTGCAGGTTTGGGTTCATAAAGAAGTATGCTGGTCCACCATACAATTCAATGTGTATAGACTTTCTCATCATTAAACATTAGGTGTAGGAGCTCCTCAGTCTACAGGTAAATATAAAACTCCCACCAAAATGAAATGCTAATGGCCGAAACAATGTATACACACACTTAATTTAGGAAGTTAGGATTAAGTGGCTGAAGGGTGAAAATGTGTGCACACTGTATATAGGAGGCTACACTCAAGAGGATGCCACTTCAAAACCACAAGTTTCCCTGAATTTCCTTTTGATAAAGGATAGGGATTCTTAGCAGATGCTGCATTGACAAATACATTGTAATTTTCCGTGTCATTAGCATGCCCTTTGTTTTAGAGAATGACCCTGTACGACAGCCCTTCGATGGAGAACAATGTACAAGTGTGAAACATGTACTGTGCATATTTAAGATTGAATTGTTGTTTGGAAACTCAGTCAATATGTAGTTATGCTGAAAAATCTTGAAAACACAGCTTCAGGAAGTGAACAAAATGTTCAAAAATTGCCATAATTAGTTAATTAAATTCAGATAGGAAACTATCCTGATGCTCATCACCAGATATTATGAGGTGATGGAGAGCACAGTCTGATACCTCATAGAAAACCTCAATGACCACCAACTCTTCAACACCACTTAGTTTGGTTTCAGATCCAACCATTGTACTGAAACTGCCCTCATTGCTGCCATGGACAACATCTGCATAACTCTGGACAGAGTAGACACGTGGCCATCATCGTCCTGGACGTCTCTGTTACATTTGAGCCAGTCTCCCACCCCATTCTCATCCAACGCCTACACAACATCAAAATCTAAGAACACACACACAGATGACTTTGCTCTTTCCTGGGACCCAGTCAGTCAGCATGGCATTGTACACCCCTGACACTCATTATCTCATCTGCAGCGTTCTACAAGCACCCTCCCTCAGTCCGACCCTCTTCAATGCATACATGATCCCTCTAGCAGCATCATCCACTTTCAAAATATCAGTGTCCTCTCCTATGCTGACAAAACACAACTCATTTCTCCCTCACAGCCAAGACTCCCAGTACCTGGATCAAGTTCAATGCCTAATAACGACTAAGAAAGATTTATCAGAGGGATATCTTGTAAGGGCTTATTGTTCTATGTTCCTACATGGGGGGCTATGTGGAAAGCTTAAGCAGCATACCTCTTTCTGTGGTTTGTGCTAAACTCTGCAGGAACAAGCTCACATCCTGGTTTATTGCTTGTATGTACTACTGTTCCATGACGCATTAGCATTCAAAATATCTATAGCACCTTCATCATCAGACGTTGGCACAAGGCAACCCCTGAGAATCTCGTCAGGAAAAGATATCTCAGGCAAAGATGGCCTTTGTGCAATGCTCTGGAAATTAAGTTATAGAAGTTCCTTAAAATAACTCACACAATTGCCCTATCACAGCTGAGCAACAATAAATGTATCTGAAAAGCCAGGTACACAGATGCTCAGGAAAACATATAATCAATCAGGTCACACCTCTCTTACTTTTACTTAAGCACTTGTGATTCACATACTGTGTGGCACAGTAAAGTTCCTTCTCTTCTCCACCTTGGGCAGGAGCACCTCTTCTGGTGCAGAAGTGTCCTACACTTACTGTGAGGTGGTAGAACAGTACATAAGGAAGTGGCAACATAATATGCACAAGAAAGTAAGAGATATGTTCTCGCTAATTTGCCCACAGGAACACGTAAATATCTGGCTATGTCTGAAATTTCTGTTTTTAAAGTACTGCACCTAGGGCAATGGGTGTAGGCTAACCTACTGCCCTAGGATCCAACCCAGTGGCCTAAACTCAATAACAGAATTGGTCGCTTTTAGAGATTCTTCATGGGAATTGGTGGATCCAGATCTGGTAACCTCTCTCTATCCTCTGTTGGTGCCTTTGCCTTTCCAGGGGAGTGGAGGGATGCTATTGTGGGGAGCCTCAAGAAATATGACCACCAATAGGTCAATGAGACCTAGTTACTGGCTGAGCAGTCTTGGGGCCCTTTGGATGTGTTCTGTCTCCAAGTTGGATTCCCTCAGTCTATCAGACACTCACCCCACTTTGCACTTTGATAATCGTTGCTTACCCACTTATGTATGCCTGAGGGTTACCTTGTGAGAAAGCATATGGCTAAGTTGTTTGTGGACATAAATCAGCAATACAGGCTATAGGTATGACAGAGTCTTCGGGAAAAACGATGTCAGATAACAAAGGTAGTAGATCTGACCACATTATTGTGAAAGACAATCTGATCTTAATGGGAATTGTTACTATAAGGCTTTGGTACTGGTTACTGCATCTGCAAGTCATTAAGAGTTGAACCCTTGTAGTTTGATACTCCTTGTTAGACCCTTTACAAAGGGGTTGTGCATTGTTTTGCCAATTGCAATTTTGGATATATTTATAACTTTAGGACTGTGGGCCTGATGTTGCCAGCTATGTGCAACACAGGAGGCCTCATTTGGCTATGGTGACAAGTCAATGATAAGGAATTTAACCCTGATTGGTTCATTAGGGAAAGTTATGTCAGAAAAGATAGGTCTGATTTAGTTATTATGAAACGTTATGAGAAAAGCAGTAGACCTTGCTTTTTTATTAAAATTCGTGTGCTATAAACAAAAGGCCTTTAAATGTGGATTCATATCACACTTTATTAAAGCCTGTATACAGGGATTGCTTTTCATGCATCACATAGATTACTACAATAGGCAAGGGGTCTGGTATTGGTTATCTCTCTAACAAAACGCTGGAGGCAGAAGATTCACAGTGCAAGAATCCTTGTAAGGCTGTCTTAAGAAGGGATGTATATTGTTCTGCCAACTCTAATTTTGTATATATTTTTAATTTTATGACTGTTGATGGTTGCCTTGCAGGAAGGTTTATGCTCAATACAGTGGGCCTGAGTTATGGTGATGAGTCAATGGCAAAGGGTTAGGCATGATTGCTTCATTAGGAAAAGGGATGTCAGATGTGATAGAGCTGATCTGTTTATTAGGAACAAATAAAATAAAGGCTGTGGGCTTGAATTATTTCTTATGAAAACAACATCGGCCTCCAACCGGCCTTTAATGGCAGCTTGATATTATACTGGGTTAATGTATGTAGACAGACATTTAGTTGCATGGGACCTCACAGATTACCATAGTAAAGATTTTGGTGTTGATGACTTCCTTTGACAAACCCTGGGGGCACAAGTTCTGTGCTGTGTTAACCCTTGCTAGATCATGTTGGTGGGCCTGGCAGGAGGAGTTGTTTGACAGACCCTTATAATTAAAAACGTTAAATGTCTATTTGCTGGTACATGTGAAGAAAGCCTTTGGGTCAATACTTTTCTGTCTGCTCGGTGCCATTCACATTCCTTATTCCCATGACAGCATGTTGCACAAAGCAATTGGCTAACTAATTTCTGCCATTTTATTCTTTCATTCTGTGAGTAGCAGTATTTTGGTTGATCACACGTGCACACCGACAAAAAATGTATTTGATTCAGTGTCTGTGATGCTGGTGTGCTGGCCATTTCTTTACTTTCGTTTTCCATTTTTCTAAAGTGGGCAGTAATCGTAGAATAGTTTTGTCGATAGTGTATCATTGTTTTACCATTTTAAGATGGCCACCATGTGTAGAAGCGTTATGTTGGCCACCATGGAGCAGAACAACAGTGATATACAACAGACTCTAGCATTGTAAGATGGCCCAGTGCGATGTTTATGAGCAGCCATTGTGAAACAGTATTGTGCATAGTTTCTTTGTTTTTTACCTCATCTAAAGGACCAGCATGTTACTTCAAAGCTGGCAGCAATTTTGGAACTTCAGAACTATAAAAGGAGTAATACACTACGTTCAATACTAAGTGCAAGACAAGCATATGTCCACCAAGTCTGAGTCGGACGTTTTGTTTTTTTGTACTTGTACCTTTTAAATAATTTTCCATATGCTGTTGAATTTGTGTATGTGGTTTAGTGTGGATGGGTATTTGGATGAATGCAACAAGGAGTCAGTGGGAGGATTAATGGATACATGAGTTAAAGAATGAGTGACAAAATGCAAGGAGTGTTGCACTTCCCAACATGTTCCATACTTTATTCTGACATACTACCGAAGAATTAATTAGCAATTTGTTGTTCTCAAGTAAACCAATCGTTTTATTGAGTTCATTAAACCATCCCATTTCTCATAATAACAAATAGGATCTGAATATATGGTCTCACTTTGGAGGACAAACTACTCCTGATTTTATGATTCATAGACAGCCCATGATTATCCATAGTTTATACGTGGGGATGCATGGATAACTAGTATTTCATGTTGATTGTGACTGTACATTAATTCGTTTCTGGACTGCTTCTAGATTGTAACACCATGCTGAGATTTAGCTTGAAATCTTTAGAACTAAAAACTATACAATCCTCGGTGAAAAACTGTGCACCTCATCTTGACAAACAGATTTGCTGTTAAAGGAAGAACACAAATGTAAATATTTGACCTCTCTCAGAGAGGTTTTCTTAGTAAGTACTGTCCCTTCTGGAAGACACTATATCCAACCTAGAAGAAAAGCAACGAACTGTAGGATGCAATTGTGAAAGCAGTGAAAAATAACACCAGAAGCAAAATGCTTCATTAACATTAAATGTTTCTGAGAGCTAAGCCCAGGTTGCAAGATAAATATTGATACTTGGATCTTCACAATCAAAATCAAATTTGTGGCCTGAAGACTGAAAAACTGTTGCATGCAGGACTGGACACTGTGGGACAGAAACACTCTGGACTGAAGCAAACAGATTTTGCAAGATTAGAACATCGAAATTAGTAGTACAGGAAATGGATTTGTGGAGCAGGAAGTTGCAGACTGACTGAGAAGCGAAGAACCAGTTGGCTGGAAGAGTGATGACGCTATGAAGCACAGCTTTGGCACTGCTTAGAAAATGGAGGGAGGACCCGACCAGAAGAGCCAGGTCCAGACGCAGCCATGGCTGCCTGGTCAAGTATAACAGATGATAGACTAACAGCCATTCAGAAACGTGAACAAGCAATGGCTTCTGGGAAAAAGACCCAACACAGTTCATAGGCCATTCGTTTGTGGGATTACATGTGGCCTGGTAGTGATTCCACATGTACCATGACTCCAAACAATCCACAGGTAATTGAGTGTGAAGCAGCATTTATACTCTGTGTAGATGCACAAGTGTTCTTAGATGGAGCGCAAGCTTTCTGTGCAGGAATAGGAGTGCGCAGGGTTGTAGTGGGAGTATGGTGAGACAGAGATGCTACTAATTCTTTTTTTAGCTTCTGCTATTTGTAGGGGGAACCTGGGAAGCGGACAACAGCCGAGCAAGTCAGGTAACCTTTGACACTGTTAAGGTTCAGCGGGGGATATGTAAATTATCTTGTTGGGGGCATTTCTTGATGCCTGCACATCATAGTATTCACTTGCTGACAGCACCAATGGGATTGCTTGTATTAATCCTGTGATTTCACATAAGAGAAGGAATATGGTTGAATGTACAAATTGAAGCTGAAGATGCTTCCTTAGATTTTGTCAACTTTAAACAAGGCAAGCATGATAGTGTTATATTAATGCCTTAGCTGATCCTGTCTAAAATCAATTTTTTTAAAGTGAAAGATATGCTTCATAGATCCAAGGATGTCAAAACATACACATTCAGTAGTTTTTTAATACTTTACTTACCGCTTCAATGATGACTGACCGTGGAGTTCTTCCAGTGAATTCATAGCCTAGTTTCTTTGCTCCTTTCACCAATGCGCCCTCATCTGCAAATAAAAAACAGCCACACTTATTTAAAGGCACAATAAGGAAGATTGTGTACTGCAGTCAGCTCCCTGTCTGCTTGCAGTGTAACTTCTCAAACAATGGACTGCTCAATGCAAGAGGAGGTCCAGGGTTGGTTTTCTTTTCAGAAAACAAAACTTCACAAGCATGCTCTTCAGAGAGAAGGCTTGAGTCCTCAAGTGCACAAAGTTTAAAGTCCTATGGTGGGTGCAACAATGGGTTGTGCAGCTAGCAGTCTGAAACTGCTACATCGTCAGGTGGCCTTAGTATTCCAAGACATACTAAGGAAGCTGCCAGATGTCACAAGAGAGATCGGATGGTTAAGAGGCTTGCAGCCTGACTGCTACTGTCTACCTCAAGTGATCTCAGAACCTGGTATGTCTGCTTGTGGAGGCTGGTGGCTGAGTGCCAAGGGTGGGAGTAATGGAAGACTGACAGAGCAGTCCCAAAGTGAACGTTGTCTCTGCACTGTGACCCTTGCCCCCAAAAACACAGAGAACGGAGAGCAGAGAATAGCCGAAACAACAAAACATGTTGTGGCACAGGTGCTGAAATGGCTTCAGCACCTGTACTGGAACTTTAGACAGTCACTTTTAAAATCTGAAAGAGGATCTCAGAAACTTACTTGGGTTGAGAGATTCGCAACAAAATATTTATAAAGTATCTAATTGTCAACTCCTGATATTAAAAACAAGGCAAATAACGGTGTAGCTTTGGAGAAAGATGGGAGCCTGATGCTTGCCGGGCCACATGAGTTTGAAGGAGGATGAATATCACTTGTATATCCAGGGTTTGTGAAATGATGTATCTAGAGATGTGATTCCTATGAGAAAAAAGGCCAATGAGAATGAAATGTTTTAAAATATAGACCTAAAGTGTGGAAAACCATGATGGATTTCGTACAATCTGGCAAAGATTTCGGCATTTGACTAAAATGACGAAGTGTCTTATGGCTGAGCAAGAAATCACTACAAGTGATAAATTCGATGTATAGGAGTCAAAATAGTATAGCCAGATGTGAGAGTCACATAAAAGCCTGAGAATGGGTAGCAGAAAAATATATAAAGCAAAATATAACAGGAACTGAGTGGAAAGAGAGGTCAAATTATATGATAGAATGGTAAATGTTGTTTGGGATTTGGAAGAATGTGAAAAAAGACAATCTTTTACAAGTCACTGAATTCTTAAAAGTGCCCAAGTTACCTTTTGCTAAATTTGGAACAGAGTCATCAATTACTTGGACCCAATGGCTTTTTATTTTACTATTTATTTACTATTATAAGTTCTTTTTGTGCAAAAACTGAATGTATGTATGGAACCTTTCGTAAGTTTTGCACATAATCAGGAGAAGCAGAAAGCTAATATGCAAGAGATCCAAGCAATCCAACAAAAGACGCCATCACTTCTACAGCAAGGTTTGGAAACGAGAGTCCATCTAAATGATTTTTTTGTCTAAATCACCAGCACAGCAGTGGCAAATATGTTCTCTGCTTCTGTTAAGAGGGATCTAGTTGACTAAACTAGAATATATTTTGAGTTACATTAGGCCAAAAAACAGTATGATAACTACGAGATGTGCATATCTGGCAACCTATGTATGTCGGCGGATGTTTTGTGGTTGGTAGTAAGCCTTTTTTACATTGAACTGTGGTAAAATGGTCCACCAAGAATGGTGGGGTTATTCACATCAGAATATTGTCCTAATGAATCACAATCCCCAGTTATGTTTTAAACCATTTGAAGTAACTTCACCAAACTGGCAAACCCTTAGATGCCTCCCGATATGTGTTGCACAAGTGGAGAATAATATTTGTTGGGACATGTGATATGAGTTTCTTTGTTCCTTTTGAATCCAAAGTTTTCAACCTATATGTAAAACACAAAACTATTCGTATGAGAGGGGGTCAAAATGATGAGTGAGGTAGGAGGATGAGGGGTAGGACCATGAGGCTATCATGGTCGGCCTGTTCATTTCCCTGCTGGGGAACAGCCATCAGTGGTGAAATTGGAGAAGAGTCCATCATATGGACCAGGCAAGAGAGATTCCAATGAGAGGTCTAAGAGATGTATACACAAAGGGCCTAATTTAGATTTAGGCGGACTGGCTACTCCATCACAATGTTGAAGGATAGCCCATCCACTAAAATATAAATCCCATTATTTCCTATGGGATTTATATTTCTGCAGGCAGTCTCTTTCCAAAACTATGTTCCTCAATCTTGAAGGATATAGCACCAGGAACCCTCCAGATTCGACATCTCACTCACCTAATCTCTGTCAAATTGAATGCTGCCAGGATAAAATATAAAAGGGTATTGCGGTAAATTTCCATATAACATGATGCACCTCACAAAAAGGGAGGAGACAGTGAAGCTTCTTGACATCCAATTTGTAGTGGAGATGTTTTAGGCTCAAGCAGGAACACAACTGGCCTCTAGGGAAATCTGGTAGCACCCAAAGGGCTAGTCTAACAGATTAGTGTATGAGCTGTTTTTTAGGCTGTTTATAGGTCTTATTATCCTCTGATATTACCACAAACATTGCATGCAGCAAGCACAAATCCACTCAATCTCCCATACAGCTTGTCTTTACTATTTTAAAACGATCTATCTTGATTATTTGCATCTTTCCGCAATACCTATTAGACATCCTAGAAATGTTTCCATGGGAGACTTGAATGTTAGGGGACATTTCAGCCAGGTTTAGGACCCATCCTTAGTCAGATTCTGTTGTATTTCCCATTTCCTCTGAAGCTTCCACCGCGAGCTTCAAACACAACCTTATAGAGATGGGTATTTGAGATGTGTGGAGGGAGGCATATCAGGATATCGGACACAGCACCTTCATTTTCCATGTCCATAGCACTTATTCTAGAGTTGATTATGTCTTATTTCGTAATGATTTTATGCCACTGGTGGATGAGGGCAATATACACCCTATTGTGCTTTGAGACCATGCACATGTGTCAGTCGCACTCGCAAGTGGCTCTGAGTCCTCTGGGAGTGGTAAACGGTGATTGCAACTGGAATTGTCGAGGGTCCCAGACCTTGTAGCAGATACAGCCCTTCATTGAAAAGTATTTAAATTTGAATGCAAGGGAAGAGGTTGTCCAGACAAATGTCTGGGAGAACCTGAAGGCAGTTATAATGGAAGGTGATTGAGATTATGGTGAATCTGAAGAAATGTCAGCATTAAGATTGGAACCTCTTGAAAAAGGAATGGCAAAGGGTAGGGTAAAAGCACAGATCCAAATCCACTATCAAACATTTGAGGCAGATCATGGCTCTGAAGGGTAAACCTAATGATAAAGCTACCAACAAGATGGAGTTGGCTGCTGTGCCTCAAGCAAATGTCATACAATCAAAAGAACAAGATGGGGTTTCTTTGGGTGCACCAACTGGGACAGAGGACAGATAGTAATTATGCCAGTAAAGGTGCTTTTTTCAATCAGGGCATTCACGACTACTGAGGCAGATAAACTAGAGGCACTTTTTGATGATATTATGTCTTCCTTTTCCCAGCACCCATTTGCAGAGAGACCATGCAGATGACCATTGTGGGGCACATCCTTACCCCAACTGACACTTTAGCAATGCAAGATCCTTGAGGCCCTGATATTGGTTGAAAAATAGGTAAATGCAATCCAAGAGCATAAATTATGCACGGCCCTAGGACCTGACAGCTTTCTAGTACTTTAAAAAAAAACTTTCTCCAGGATTTTAGCCTACAAACTCACCTCATGATTCAACACATTTCCAGAAGAGAGTACGATTACCTCATCAGTACAGGTCAACTAATATACCCATCCTGTGATACCAAGCTGGGGAAAGAACATAGGCTGTCTACCTTCTACTGACCCATAGCACTAAGAAATATAGATGTAAAATGTGTCAACAAGATAGAGAATCTTCTACCTGACATGGTGCACCTTAGCTCGTCAAGCTTCATCAGACCAACAACATATGGAGGCTCATCCATCTAGTCGAGAAGGCAAATGGAAGGACTTTTTTGTAGATCTGGTTTCCATGGACAGAAAGTGGGTTTCTGTTATGGTGGACTTGGGCTACCTTGTTTGAGTTTTTTATAGAGTGGTCCTTGGGCTAGCCAGGTGGGCTGGTCGAGTGCAGCTGCTGTAGTCAGCCGCTGCAGAGTGAGAGCCCTGGGGGATTCACAGAAGCAGCCCAGCCAGTCCTGGGTGCAGCTTGTGGAAGCCCCAGTGAGACCCGCTCGCATCCAACCTGGGGACCCCTAAGAACTTTCCCCCCTTCCACATTATTATCATCATTATCAGATAGAATTTACCAACTTCATCGCCATCGGCAGAATCTCTGAGCAGTTTGGACCTGTTCTCACCCTTTATGTGTATAAGCAACCTTTTTTGACATCTCAGGGAGCAGCACCATACATCACCAACAATATTTCAAATGTCATTCCTCCTTGTGAATCCCCCTAACAATCGTTTAATAGGCAACAGCAATGCAATCCGGCAAGTCCCGGGGGCCCGCATGGGGGAAGGAAAAGGCCAACAAAAAGAACGAGGCAAAGCTCCCCGGCGAACTCATCCATGATACGCCCAGGAGTCTTGATAAACAAAGGAAAACAGCTCATGGAACAGCTGGAAAATGACATCAAAGCACTACCAGCAAAAAAAGATCGGTACAAAATAACAGACTTTCTAACGATCCAGCAACAAAGGTTGCAGGCACCAATAGATATTTCTAGAGGGGAACATTTCAAGCAAGTCCTCCTTTTTGGCTGCTTCCCCCCAGGTCCAAAATGGCAAACTGCAAGAGCCCGAGTGATCAGACCCCAGTCATAATCAAAAAGTGCCATCTCCCCTTACATCTTGGAGCAGGATGGCTGAAACTGATAGTGCTGATCTTTTGGAGTCTATTTTTTCTTTGAACTTCAGCAGTTGGGAGGGCCAATTCCCAAGTTTACAAGTAAGGAACAATCCAGGGCAGCTGGATCCCGCTGCCAACCACAACCACCCTCTAATAGAGCTCCTCAACACGACCTCCTTTGCAGATGATGCCAGTACCACGCAGGATAAGAATGTCTTGGCTTCTCCTCTCAGGTCTGACCAAAGGGATGAAGAGGAAACAACGAACACTGCAATTACCTTAAGATCCTTCCAGGATTGCACACAAACGTTTTGGTCACAAATTAAGGTACTAGCCAGCACATGGGGCTCACTTCTATCGACATTAGACCTCATGTCAGCGACAATAAACCATCAGGCCAATAAACAAGACATCCAAGTAGATTCACTTAACATCATGGCCACTTATACTGTGGGCATCAACTCAAAGTTACAAGCCCTCAACGACCTGGTTCACCGAGCCCAAAAGCACAATTATGTGCAGCAAGCTGCATGTGACTGAGCCACCTTAGGGGATAAGCCCCAGGTCATCTCTTCTATCCTCTATTAAATACTCTTGGAAGTCAGGGCCCAGGCCCTAAACACAAGGGAAAGGTTTTGGTTCTTGGAATCTGAACAACAGGAAGAAAATATTGTGATTATGGAAACCTCAACAAGGGAGTCAACTATGTCAATTTCCCCACAAAAAAGAAGGCACTCAGAGCCCAGAAGGACGTCAATCCTTTCACATCAAGGAGTTCATAACATTGGGGAAAACCTAAAGAGCACAGGTACAACCATTACAACAAAGACAAACGATCTTCATTGCGCTTCACAAAGCCATGTACCTCCAAAAACTGTAAAGGAAAAGAAGAAGCAAAGAAAAGCACAGATAACAGAAAGAACTGCTGAGCAGAAAAAAATATGACAATCCTTTGCACAATGAAAACAGCCGTCCTCGTTAAATACCAGTAAAAATATTGTAGTCCCACCTCTACCATCAGATTTTAAGCAGGCTTCAACAGCAGACAAATGGTCCAATCCAAGTTTAAGCTCTCAAAGACTAATCCATCCTCTGAAGATGGGGGTAAGAGTAGTGAGGAGCAAAGAATCATCTATGGACAACCTGCAAAGGTAAATAGCAAAGAGACGAAAGAGGTAAATCCGACTAGTAAGATGGGTACTATAAAAATACACTAGTGCGTACCTCCACAAGTACAGAGTTTGTTAATCCAACAGGTTACTCAATTTACAATAACAAGGAGCCTGAGGAGGTGGCCACAAACCAAAGAGGGAAGGAGAGGAGCACATCCAGCACCAGTTTGCACTTAAATTATTTGCTTCAACACTGCCAAGAAGTAGGCCTTAAGGGGTCCACACTGATCCAACAAAGAGAAAGGAAATCTGTAGTTTTGCCGCCTGCTATGCCTTCAGAGAGGCACAAACTGCTCCTTATGCCACATTACAAGTCAGAAGGGAGTTTTGACACTCTTAATAGAGGAAACATTTTAAAATTGATTGGGGAAATAAGAGAACTTTCCCATGTGTCATAGGCAGATCTACTCTCTGTTGAATTTAAACCCCATCCTTTAACTCTCTGTTTTTTACTAGCTATTTGAACATTATATTTGAATGTGGAATCTTGAATTACTGAGGCCTGATCGTAGTTACATGAGCTATATGTGCTGCACTCCTTATTTCTTTATTTTTCCTGCCGGTGCCCGTGTTTAGAGGCTTCCGGCAGTCTCGCTTTCTCTTTACTGTCATTTCTACCCGTTGCACGATTTCGGCCACCATTTTGGGTCAGCACTCTAGTTGCTGCACCTGTTGGCACTGCAAGCATCGAAATTAGATGCTCTATTTAAACTCCCCCACCCTTCGGCCACGCAGCGGGTGTGCCGCCAAAGGCAAGCACGTCTGCGCCCGTCCGCACCTGGGAGAGCCTAGAGCCTAGGAATGCTGTCGCCCCTTCTACCGAAAGGTTGGTCTACTCCTCTCAGCAACTGTTAGCCTACAATAACACCCCTCTTTGCCTAACACCCTCAACCGCTCTCCCAGACCCTATAACTTGGTCTTGCCATAGCTGCTCCTGGTCTCCATCGCCTGTCTTGCCATCCGTTTCGGAGAGCAGTTTTAGTCAGCTTGGCAGACTGTTCTTGCTTAATTGTCGCTCGTTGCCTGCACACTGTCTGCACATCTTCACTCTTCTAGATGACCACCATCCTGACATCCTATTTCTGACAGAAACATGGCTTAAAGAAGATTCCTCTTCTGAAATTCTCAAGGAACTTCCCACTAACTATTTGATTGCCCACCTAGACAGGTCTCAGGCTAGAGGGGGGTGGCATCGCCATTATCCATAAGAAAATATTTAAATGTGTTACTACCACTCCTGACATTCCAGGATGCGAAAGTATGGCTTTTTCACTATATCTTTCTGCTACATTTACCTTCTCTGGAATTCTAATTTACTGCCCTCCGGGTCCTTATGCGAGCTTCTTACAAGCTCTACCTGACTCTATATCAAGTCTTCTCTGTAAAACTCCTAACTTAACCATATTTGTAGATTTCAATATTCAGATTGATAATGTGGACTGCCCCTCAGCAAAATTACTTTTATCTTCGATGGCATTACTAGACCTTACCCATCACACTATTGGGCCTACCCACCATAAAGGCCATACCATCGACCTTATATTTAGTAATATCTCTGATCTTTCCTTCCATACTCCTCTGCCTCCTAATTGAACAGACCATTTTTTTCTGTCATTCACCCCTCGCTATGATATTTCCTCCAGGCATCAAAGTGGCACAAAATCTACCGGTCGTCAATGGTCAAAGCTTGACCCTAAAGTATGGCATAACACTCTCCGCTCTTCATTCTCGAATTACAATGATCCCAATCTTACGACTGTAGAGTCTTTCAACAACTGGATGTCCACCTCCCTAGACTCTATTTTGCTGATTAAGACAAGACTAATAAATTCCACACATAAGCTCAACTCCTGGTTCTCTCCGCAATTGTTAGAACAAAAAAAGAAGTGTAAGAAGTTGGAAAGAATGTGGAGGAAAGATTATAGTATCTCTTCCAAGGAAATCTACAGAGAAGCTATTAGAAATTACCATGAAAACATTAAATTAGCCCAATCCCTATTCTACAGCACTAAGATCGAGCAGTTGGCAAACTCCCAGAAAGAGATTTTTCATATTTTTAAAGAACTTACCCACCTTCCCCCTGATGAATCACCAATAGAGGCCTCTACCAAACATAGCAACAATTTGGCAATCTACTTTCAGAAGAAAATCAGTGACATATACTCCTCCTTTCCTACCACTACCAACCAGGAGCTCATAAAGGAGCAGTGTGCCAATCTCCAGTCTTCAGGGATTTTACTTTCAGAGTTCCGGCCCCTAACAGAATCTGTGGTTACGGACCTCCTCCACAATATTGAGTCCCGATCCCCTCTTGATCCCGCCCCTCCCACCATTATGGCATTGGCTTCTGACATTATTGTTCCACTATTGACTAAGACTCTCAGTCACTCCTTAACCTCAGGAATTCTGCCTCAGTCCCTTAAACATGCAATCATCAAACCTCTTCTGAAAAAGCCCAAACTCGACCCCACTCTGCTTAGTAACTACAGGCCCATCCCCCTTCTCCCAGTTTTAGCAAAAATCATGGAACAACATGTCAATAAGCAACTGACATTCTTTCTTGAGGACCATGAACTCCTAGACCCTACTCAAATGGGATTTAGACCCCAATACAGTACTGAGTCGGCCCTCCTGTCTATCACTGAATCCACTCAGCAGCTCTTAGATCAGGGAGGTCACGCAGCTATCATTCTATTGGATCTCAGTGCCGCTTTGGACACCGTAGATCATGATACCCTCTGCCATAGGCTTCCCAGTATAGGGATAGAAGGCACAGCATTACCCTGGCTCTCCTCCTTCCTCACAGGAAGAACCTCTCAGGTCTTAGATTGTTCCTTCTTGTCCAATATCTTTCCCTCGACCTGTGGAGTCCCTCAGGGCTCCTCTCTAAGCTCTACTCTTTTTTAATATTTATCTTTCCTCTTTAGCCAAAATAGTTAAACCATATGACCTGTCAGTGGTCACCTACGCTGATGATACTCAATTAATAGTATCTCTTTCCAAAACTAAAGATCCTTCTCTAACCAAGATTTTCCCTCTGTTTAGTTGACATCGGTAAATGGATGAATCTGTCCAAATTGAAACTCAACAATGGGAAATCAGAGGTGATGATCGTAGGCATCGGCGCCCCCCACCCCAACCTTTTGGCACTATATTCAGATGCCTTTAGCGATTACCCCCCACCAAGGATCACATAAAGAGCCTTGGTTTTTGGCTGGACTGTCGCTTAACGATGGAACAACAAGCCAAAAAGATTTCTTCCTCCTGTTTTGGCCTCCTTAGAACCCTAAGGTAAATTGTCAAGCTGTTACCTCCCCTGGCCAAAAGAATTCTTATTCAGGCCATGATGCTCTCGCGACTTGATTACGGCAACTCTCTTTTTCTTAGCTCTCCTGACTACATAGTGAAGAAACTCCAGGTCGTACAGAATGCGGCTGCAAGATTGCTTATGAATCTGCCGAGACATCATTCAGCTAAGCCAGCCTTGGCCGCGCTTCATTGGCTGCCTATTAAACAGCGCATTCATTTCAAAGCCTTATGCATGATACACAAGGCCCTGCCAGGCAAGGGACCCCACTACCTTATAAAAATCATTCTTCCTAATGTCCCCACTAGATATCTGAGATCCTCCACCCCCCCAGCAAGTGCACATAGCACGCTTCAAGAGGTCCTCATGGGGAGGCAACTCTTTCTCAATCAAGGCAGCTTGCCTTTGGAACACCTTACCCCTAGAACTCCGGCAAGAACCTCAAGAACTCTTGTTCCGGAAAAAATAAAAAATAAATCCTTTATTTGGCCTTTCTTCCCCATGTCATCTATTTTCTTGCTTTTGAAGTAGTTACTTTCCTTCTTAGCGCTGGGAAGCCTTTGGGTAGCTATGCGCTTTATAAATCTCTGAAACTAAACTAAAGTAAGGAGCGATCAAGATGTCACAGTAACTACATGGGCCATGGCAGGCCTAGTGCATCAACTATACATACCAAGAGTGAAGGCACACGTGAAAAAGACTAAATTAACAATCTCAATATGAAGTATCCCATTAGTATATTTCAAAACCAAATAATACTTTATAAATATGATACTTATTTGTTTTACAGTCAAGTTCGAATATGTATCTCTTGCTCATAATCTGTACGGTATCAATATTGTGGTTATGAACCGTACAGATTATGAGCAAGAGATACATAACCAACTGAGAGACAGTAACTGTTATGAAAAAATTTCATATAATCCGATACCAATACTGACAGGGAAATTGAATAGGATGTTAAAAGACTGGAGGGAGAGAAACTTATTAGATGAGGAGGAATATCAATATCTACTGGTACATCGTCCTAGATTCCCATGTCTGTATACTCTCCCAAAGATACATAAAGAGTCAGAGTTTCCGCCTGGGAGACCGATTGTCTCCGGTATGGGGGGACCCACTGAAAGGCTCTCCGAATTTGTAGACATATTTCTGCAACCGTGGGTGTCTAATTTGCCCTCTCACATTAAAGATACGAAACATATATTGAGCTTATTATCAGACATCCAGTGGGAACCCGGAATGATTATGGTAACTTTAGATATAGTAGCGTTATATACCAGCATACAACATATATGTGGATTGAAAGCTATAGAATACATTCTGAATAGAAGATCTGCAAGCTTACTTGAACATACGCAAATGATATTGAGTATGATAAATTTCATATTGAACAACAATTACTTTCTAGTAGGAAAGAATTGGTTTAAACAGAAACAGGGAGTAGCAATGGGCTCCAGATTTTCCCCCTCATACGCCAATTTGTATATGGGGTGGTTTGAGGAACATTGGATCTGGGGCCCTGGAACAGCGAAATGGCATTCATATATTTTGTACTGGGGTCGATATATCGATGACTGTTTTATGTTATGGACAGGAGATATAACAGCTCTAAATAGTTTCTGTGAATATCTCAATGAAAATGATGAGAACATTAGATTTACATACAAGTACAGTGAGTCTAGTATAGAATTTCTATATGTGGATTTATTTGTGAATAATGATAAGATTGAGAGTAGATTATATAGAAAGCTGACATCCTGCAATACTTTGTTACATGCATCTAGTGCACACCCTAAGCACCAAATAGAAGCTATACCATTAGGAGAGATGGTTAGAGCTCGTAGAAACTGCAGTAGAGACTCAGATTTTCGTGATGTTATTGAAAATATGGGTCAAAGGTTTGTTACAAGGGGATACTCCAAGACGACGATAAAGAAATCTTTAGAGAAGGTTTTGAAAATTCCTCGCTCACAG
This sequence comes from Pleurodeles waltl, assembly GCF_031143425.1. Classification (NCBI taxonomy): domain Eukaryota; kingdom Metazoa; phylum Chordata; class Amphibia; order Caudata; family Salamandridae; genus Pleurodeles; species Pleurodeles waltl. Next base: position 1,281,315,176 of record NC_090447.1, on the reverse strand, counting down.
ACACTTAAGCCATATACTAAGAAAGACAAGGGAATAAAGAAGGACTGTACTCAGAAAGTAAGGATTGTATTAGACTATACAGAAAGCTCGCAGAGTCTATTGAAGATAATGAAGAAGCATTGGTCATTACTTACTTATGATGATACACTTAGGAAATTTATTAGCACTAAACCAGATGTCTCATTTAGGAGGGGAAGTACTCTTAATAATATTTTGAGCCCCAGCTATTTAGTGGATAAGAAGAAATCAGATTGGCTTACAATACGGAACACAGGTTTCTATAGATGCGGAGCCTGTGCAATGTGTAAATGGGCCTGGCAAGCCAAAAAAGAATTTGTAGATATGTATGGGCAGAGAGTGAATATAAAGACACACATAGATTGTAATACGAGATATGTTATTTATATGATTATCTGTAGATGTGATAGAATTTATGTGGGGAGCACGATACGTCCTTTAAAAGTAAGAATATCTGAACACTGGAGAGCGATTAGACAAGAAGATGAAAGATACCCAATTGCTTCCCATATGAAGACATGTGATGCACAAGGGAACCAAAAAACATTTAAATTTTTTGGTTTTGATCATTGTGAATTAAATCCGAGAGGGGGTAATAGAGAATTGGCCCTACGTAGGAGGGAATCAACATGGATTATGCGATTAGGGGCGGTTGAGCAAGGGCTGAATACAGATTATGAGTTGGAGTACTTCCTTGGAGATAGCTAAGATGAGACATATAATCTGATATTAGGTTTGAGTCTCTAGTGATATGTCATTTTCAACTCTAACATATTATGTTAGTATTGGTTTAGAATGAACAACAGATATTGACTTACCAAGTTTATTTCATCTCATTTCTCTTTGATTATTATTAGATATGTTATAGATATTATATCAATAGTGGGAAATGGTGTTGAGAACATATGCAGGTCGTATAAATCATATGGTGAAATTTATGGGATGTATGGAGAATATGCATCATTATGTGGAGGAGATAGTAAAGCACAATATATGTAAATATTAGGATTGGCAGATGTATAATGTGAGATAGACCGATAATTTTATAAAGTATATACTATTAAAATGAACAAGGAACACGTGGTGCCTTTTAGGATAGTGACAGCCTTTTTAAAGCTATCAGTTTGTATTTTGGTTATTCGATAGATAGGAAGTAGCTGAATAGTTAGAATACCTTAGAATGCTTGGCAAAATATAGATTGAAATACGGATGCTAATACGCTAGAAAATATTAAGAGAAATGATAGAATATAGCAGCAGTCCGCCTTCTATTTTGACAAGCACACGGATGCAGAAGAAAATGTAGTCCGTTTTTTGTGTCGACTAACCACGTGTACTTTAAAGGAAACCGAGTCGGGTGCACTCGGTTTGATCAGGAAGGATACGGCGAACCCGCGGTGAAGGCGCACTCGCTAAAATGGAATGACACACGGCGTGTATAGAGGTGGGGAAAAGGTTTGGGACTGAAAAGGAAACTGAGATTTAATGATAATATGGGGCTATAATCTGACTGATATATTATATTGTGACAGATACCATTTCACATGCGGTGATTTGCAGACATATATACACGCATGGAATCATTACAGGAGAGGAGGTGAGTGGAATACTGATAAGTAAACAAGACGAATGGGTTGTGGGATAAAGAGAGCAGGATTGTATATATAGACACACGAAGGTACTTATTTTTATTTTTATTTTATTTTTATTTAGCTTTAGTCATAACCGTGTCGCGCTGTAGAATAATACAAGGATGTAATGTGTTGCAGATGATATAATTAAGGCGAGATAAAGTCCCCATGGTACCATGTGAATTCTTTTGTGTTATGTAAAAACCTTTTAGCCAGAAGGGCTGTATACAACTATGATTGAAGTGTTTACAGTTAGGGACAGAGGAAGGCTGTTCTAAATACATTTAATAGAACTTGTTGTGTTTGGTATTTTGGAACTAGATTATTTTGAATATAATGATATATAAAGATGAATATTCCAATGTAATATATACCATTCTTTACTAGGAGAGATGTACACTTCCCACTATTGATTGTTGATTTAATGTTGTAGTATCGGTATTCTAACTTGGAATGCATTGTCTAGTTTGATTTAGGTTACATTACTCTAAACTGTATCACGTTGGGAGGTCCTGAAGAAGTCCAGGGGTACTCCCCGGATGAAACACGTGTTGACGGACATCTGTACAAGTAAGAAAGGAGAGACTATTAGGAAAGGGTAAAACGAAGAATTTTTTTGGGAACTTCAACAAATGAATATTTGAATTTATGGATTTTCTTTATAAACATATTAAAACCTTTTTGGAACTATGAAGGAGCAAAAACCATATGGAACCGTGAACTATAACAATTAAAATAGAATTTGAATTTGGACAGCTGATTTCAATTTGGATTTGGATCTGGACTTAAATGTAAAGGAATGAACTGTATAGAATATGGACAATAGATTTTGATTTGATTCGAACTTGACTGTAAAACAAATAAGTATCATATTTATAAAGTATTATTTGGTTTTGAAATATACTAATGGGATACTTCATATTGAGATTGTTAATTTAGTCTTTTTCACGTGTGCCTTCACTCTTGGTATGTATAGTGTTGGTTAATTAGTTTAACCTTTGGGGGTATTTAGAGGGTGTGACCCTAGTGCAGTGCACCGTGACATAACAATTTTGAGGTTTGGATAGAGAGTATTGGGGCGCCATTACTCCTTAGCATCACCCTCCATTATTAGCTAGTGCATCAACTAGTCTCCCATTCTGAGATCTTCAATTCATACAGCATTGAGCTGTGACAGGTAGAACATCCTCGTTACACAGGTCTGCTGTGGGCTCCCATGACCCGCAATAAATCTGTGCTAAAAGCTGTGACAGGAGCTGAACCAAATCTAGAGGACATGGAAAAACTCATGGTTGTGAAGCACTCAAAGAGCACCAGCACCCCCAAATCACAAAAATGTTCCTGACAACATTGAAAAGCCTGGGGACCAGGGCTCACTGAGGCCGTATGTTAACATCTGTTCATGGAATGTCCATGGAATTGAGTCAATAATGCAAGACCCAGAAGCGCCATCCTTCACCCAGGACTACAACATTATCTTACTTCAGGAAACCTGCAGCCCAGGGCCGATTTTGGTGTCTGGGTACACAGTCACGCATATTCCAGCAAAGAGTTCCTGCAAATATGGCCATGCAGAAGGGGGTCTGGCAACCTTGGTTTCTACGGCACTGAGAGGGCATAAAGTCACAGCTGACACAGGGTCAAGTTGGATCCAGGCAACCAAGGTTACACCTGGCAGGCCCCACAGCAGTCAAACAGAATTAATCCTTATAAATGTTTACATTCACCTCCAAAAAAAGCAGGTAAAAGGGACAAAGTGAAAGCATTGGGAGAATTAATTAAGGTCTTACAGCATAATTAGACCATATTCATCATCACTGGCGATTTCTATCTCAACTTCTTAGCCACAAGAGGGGGAAATAGAAAGAACCGTGCTGCAAGCACACTCAGGAAACACTGAAAAATGTAGGCCTGATAATGTTAAACAGGAAGAGCAAGAAGGACACTCCAGCATCAATAACTTTTGCAAGCAGCAAAACTTGTTCACTCATCCATTACACTCTGATACACAACTCTGCGATGCCCTGGGTGCAGAAATTCCAAATCAAATGCAGATCTGAGAGCGATCACTTCCCACAAACATTGGAATTAGTATCTAAATTTGAGCAGCTGCAAATCTCGTGTGGCTTAATTGCACCCCCTCTATGTTTAAACATAAAAGAATAAAATGGCGTCAGAAAGGGATTGCGGCTGTGATGGATGAGGTGTATCGTAGGGCAGGGCCCTACAGGTGAGAACAAACCTAGCGGCCATGCAAGAGAAGGAGCTGGCTTTTAAAGGCGATTGGAATGAGGATTGGGCTGAGTTAATTTACTTTCTGCTTGCAAAATATCCGTCCTCTTCCAATTCAACAATTCAGCAAAGGGCTTTCAACAAAAAGAGGGGTCGAGACCAACAGGCCTAGTTTAATAAGGCCTTGCGCACTCAGAAATCACGAATCGTGCAACAGTCCAGGAAACTGGTAAAAGCGGCCCGTCCCGGTGCGATGATGGAGATAAACTCACCCTCTAAACTCTAAAGGAGATCCAGTGTATTGGGCGCAGTACTTTTTGCCACTTTTAAACAACATAACTCACGCTTAACGGATCCCAGAATCATGGAGAAGCAGCATCATGCACACAATTGATAAAAGTGGAGATCCTGCTCTGCCTTCGAACTACAGGGTAATCGCCATTATCGAGGCGGAAGCTAAGCTGTATGCATTCTGTCTGTTAGAGCACCTCCAAACCTGGGCAGATGAAAATAAGCTACACCTGAGATTTCAAACACGCTTCAGGGCAGGCATGGGAACATCAACAAACCTAATAGCTCTCTCCCTCATCGTAGAAAAGGCCAGCACAGAAAGTTCAGCCTTTATGCCTGCTTTGTCGATCTTAAGTCTGCCATTGACTGGGTCCACAGGGAAAGGCTTTGGTCCAAGCTGGCCAAATGGGGAATCCCGAATAATCTGAGGGCTATTACAGATCTTTACACTGACACCTGGGTTCAGGTTAAAATTGAAGATGGCATCAGGCTAACAAAAAGAATACCCACAAAAACTCGGCTTAAAGCACGGCTGTGTCTTGGTGACAATCCTGTTCAATTTATACCTGGCAGATCTTGCCAGTGCGCTAGCACAAGTAAACAGCCTTCCCCTGGCTTTCAGGTCCAGAGAAAGTCAGGTGCCTACAATACGCAAACTACATTTTATTATTGAGTCATACTTCATTGGGTCTGCAACAGAGCATAACAGCTCTTAAAACTTTTATGGATCAGCAAGGCCTAGAAATAAACGTGGCCAAAACCAAATTGATGCGGCTCCTTGGTGCAATTATAAATCTTTCAAATGGTTTCTGGGGGGAAGAAAGTGGAGGTGGCGAAGTCATACAAAGATCTAGGCGTTCACCATGAACCCCAATTGAAATGGAAGCGCCACCTGCTCTCAATTCAGGCAAAGATCCACTCATTAACATATAGCTTTAAGCTGCTTAAGAAGAAGTTGGACTGTCCTAATCTGTCCCACCTTATAAAGCTCATGTCAGCTCAGTTGCTCCCAGCTATTTCCCATGGGACCAAAGTTTTGCAGGGCCGGGAGATCCTTCTATTAAATAACAGCCAAATTAAAGTATATAAAGCTGTTTTCAGCGTTCCAAAACCTGCCCCTCTGCCCAGGTCAGGCTGGAGTTTGGCCTAAAAAACTCAGGTCCTTCAGTGTAAGGGAGCCTTTCTTAAAGCATCCTGGAGGCTATGGGCCAAGGAGAATACCTCCATAAATTATTCATGCTGGCAAGAAGTGTAGGCGCGACAAACCAGCAACAGAAAAGGAACTTGAGGGAGCTACCTAAATCCAGCCATCCAAGGCTTGGGCACGGAAGAAGCATGGAAGTGTAGCCCGGGGAAGACTGCATTCAACAGATTATATCTCTGTCCGCTCCCTATCACTCGCTCCCTATCACTTATCACAGACAAAGTCTCTTTGGCTAAAAGATGGCATGCCTAGGCAGTTCTGAGGTCTTATTCGACTCTGTCCCTACAAGGATGTCTTGCAGAACATTTTTATATTTATGTAAATCATCAGTTCTTGCTATATCGAATGGAGTTGTTCGATACCAACGATGCTCACCCCTCTTGGAAAAAACAGTATCTTAACCAATGTTGCCATTTATGTGCCTATAACCAAACAACTTTGTTGTACGCCCTCTGTATCTGCCCATCTCTGGGCCTGGAAAGAAAAAATCAGTTAAAACAGCATTTTTTACTTCATAATGGGCCAGATGTACGAAAGGATTTTACCCATTCTGTGTCTATGGGAAAAAGCTTCCGTACATATGGCCCAATGTCCGTTCCTGCAGACTGCCTGTAATAAGTTGGCTCAATGGCGAGTTGATTCCATACTGTTGCAGGGGGGTGAAGTTTTTATAGCTGTTTCATAAGAATCTGGTTATGGCTGACTCTGGGTAATTGTTTGAGTAGACGTAACCAGAATGCAGAGTGCCCCGGTTGGAGATTTGGAAATGACAGGCCACGTTTAAGGCAGCATCACCTTCTCACGAAATCAAACTTCTAAAACTTATTTATGATATTGCATATGATTGTTTTTTTTTTTTTAACTGAGTTTGAATATGAAGGTGGATCATTGGCTGTCTTGGACTTGGGTCCCTAATTAGTCTTTGACATAATTTCTGCCCCCACTGTTTTTATGTATTTTAAGGTCTTAACTTTTCTTTTTTTTGTAGTTGGTTTTATTCGTCCAATATTGGCATTTTGGTATGCACTATACTGCAATTTTTATTATCCAGCAATAAAGATTATCTGTAAAGATGCAGTGTCATTCTGGGCTGGGATGCTATTCTCAATTTTGCCACACTTGTTTATAAAGAACGCTAAGATGGAAGGGCAGGTTTCCTCAGATGTTGTGATAGAAGTCTAAGCTATTGCTCGATTTTGCATTTCATTTAATCCACAATAGAATTCCTTCATTTTGGAGGATGCATTAGAAATTCTTTAGGGTATTTGAAGTGGTAATTAGTCATTTTTGGGTTCTGAGTTGTAGTCATGCCAGTAGGTTCTTTCACATTTCTTTTTCTTTTGTTTCAGTGATCACATCCAGTGGAATCAACTTATTGACAAGAACTTATTTGAAACCCCATTAGATCTGATGTGGATACAGAGGTCTGATCCGTCTATCAGCTACTTAAAAAGCAAGTTGTTAGTCAAAACTAATATTAAATTTCCTTCTGTGACCAGTCATTCTGTAAGAGTACACTGATTTAAAAGTGCAAACCTTCCTTTTTGGAATACCTTGTACTTGTAAATTCAATGTGTATAATTGCAAGTAAAAACACATTCAAGACAATGTGTGGAATTTCCACATTTCCTTAACTTCTATGTTTTTACAATTCAAGCCCCAGAGACAAAAACTACATATAAACTAATTATGACGTACCTGGTGAAGAGGCTTGGTAGATAATTGTACTTCCATCCCTTTCAGGAACAACAGTATGACAAACAGCAAGCAAAGTCAGGAACTCTTGTATTTGCATGGCTGTGGGCTGCAAATCAAAGACAGCTACATCACCACATTTGTTTAGTAAATGCACAACTAAACAGTTTAATATTTTTCTATTTTGAACTGAGGCCAACGGGGTTTTGCCATGGAGAAATTGTTACAACTCTTCTATTGGCACCAGACTCTGCTAACTAGGCCAGAGGAATCCCTAGCTGTTCATGTCGATGCCTTCTCATAGACCTAGGCACCAGCACAACACTTCTATCATTTAGTTGCTTACTGGTAATCCATCAAACCTCGGAAAACCAGCTAGACATCAGTGGGTGGGTAGACCAAAATAAGAAATGTGAACCAAACCCCTATTGCTTGTATTTATTACAAGTTACAAGGTTGCTATCTTTTACAATTGTGTAAAAGTGTGTATACAAGCAGTCAAAATGAAATGGTGTGGTTCCCAAAAGATCAACAAAAATAACTCAAATTGTACAGTTTGCTACTGTAATATCTTAAATTCTAGAATATGCAAGTTCCTCAACTGTCATACTCTTATCCACGCTATCCTCTTATAGTACATGGAGGTATGCCTGAAAGGAGGCAGACGGGACTCCATTGCAATTGTTACTAGAGTGGAAAGCCCCTATGGCTTCAATATAGGGACTGCACAAAAAGATTTATTAGATCACCACCAAAACTTTCAATCAAGGAATCTTAATTGGAATAGCTGAAGACATCTGCCTTGGGAGAAAAAAACTAGACAGGTTTCCCCAAGGTAATTTTGGGAAGTAGTGGAATCCACCATAGACGGTACTTTCCCTGCAAATAATGTTACCTTGGAGGGTGGTATTTGTTAGCCATTTTGAAGAGGTTTGTTTTCCTGTTTGTGTTGCCCCCTTGCCCCATCTTGGATGGGAGTAGATTTTGATTCCTATTGCTTGCCAAAAGTTTTATTGTACATATTTGGTTTAATGGCTCTGATAAAACATGCTTTTGTGTGGAAACATATGTGTTTCTGGTGTAACCACCAGCTGGGATGTTATGCTGATATGTCCTCATTTTTTGTGATAGTAGCAAAAATGAACTATGCCTTGTTTCAGTGCCAACATAATAGCCAGTGGCTTGGAGGTAGTTGATACGGAAGATTCTGGGTGACAGGTACGGTTCAGAATGGTGATAGACCCATGAGCCCAGTATTATTGTGAAGCATCAGTCCATGGCGATAAGAGGTACATTTTGAAGATCTGACCTGTAGGATTAAAATATACTAGAGTCATGGATGGGATCCAGTAATTTCAAGAAGGTGAGTAGTGTTTAAGCAGTGGTGGTGAATGTAATGGCTCTATATAGTACTATGCCAGTTTGAGTGATGCCTCAGGTCATTATACTTGTAAGTTCAAACCTGTTACATTAAAGCAACGCTTTGCACATTAGAGCTGTGTCTTAGGTTGATGTGGCTATCTTTCTGAAAGTGGTGGTTGCAATGGAGGGAAAAAGAGAAAAGGGCTTTTATTCTGAGAAACAATATATTGTATATAAGGAGATGTCAGCTACCTAACAAATGTAGTTAGAAACTTGTGGAATGAAAGGGTTATAGCTCAAATGAGAACAACCAAAAGCATAATTCAGCCTCCCGCCCTTTCTGAAAAAACAGGTATGAATGTTGGTTTTGAATCCTTCAGCTTGTGCTGATAGAGGCGTCCGTTTAAGGAAACTATGCAAGCAATTGCTTGCATGTGCATGTGCTACAGCTTGGCACTTGATTCAGCTTCTATCCTTCCCTTCTGTACCACTGTCGTCCTGGCTATAGAGCCAGTTCAGCTGTGAGGCATGGTGCATTGGGGCAATGGAGAAGATTAAAAGATGAGGTTGACAGAATGAGTTAACCAAAGCCTGAAAAAGTTTGCATTACCAGCAGTCAGCTTAGAAGAGATGCAGGTGTAGGAGGCTGGACTGGCTTTTAGTGAGTACCTAGGGGTACTTGCACCTTGCACCAGGCCCAGTTATCCCTTATTAGTGTATAGGGTGTCTAGCAGCATAGGCTGATAGATAATGGTAGCTTAGCAGAGCAGCTTAGGCTGAACTAGGAGACGAGTGAAGCTCCTACAGTACCACTAGTGTCATATGCACAATATCATAAGAAAACACAATACACAGATATACTAAAAATAAAGGTACTTTATTTTTATGACAATATGCCAAAAGTATCTCAGTGAGTACCCTCAGTATGAGGATAGCAAATATACACACGATATATGTACACAATACCAAAATATGCAGTAATAGTATTAGAAAACAGTGCAAACAATGTATAGTTACAATAGGATGCAATGGGGACACATAGGGATAGGGGCAACACAAACCATATACTCCAAAAGTGGAATGCGAACCACGAATGGACCCCAAACCTATGTGACCTTGTAGAGGGTCGCTGGGACTATTAGAAAATAGTAAGGGTTAGAAAAATAGCCCACCCCAAGACCCTGAAAAGTGAGTGCAAAGTGCACTAAAGTTCCCCAAAGGACATAGAAGTCGTGATAGGGGAATTCTGCAGGAACGACACCAACCAACAATGCAACAATGATGGATTTCCAGTCGAGGGTACCTGTGGAACAAGGGGACCAAGTCCAAAAGTCACAAGCACGTCGGAGATGGGCAGATGCCCAGGAAATGCCAGCTGTGGGTGCAAAGGAGCTGCTACTGGACAGTAGAAGCTTAGGTTTCTGCATGAACGACAAGGGCTAGAGACTTCCCCTTTGGAGGAAGGATCCCTCACGCCGTGGAGAGTTGTCCAGAGGTGTTTTCCCGCCGAAAGACTGCCAACAAGCCTTGCTAGCTGCAAATCGTGCGGTTAGTGTTTTTGGATGCTGCTGTGGCCCAGGAGGGACCAGGATGTCGCCAATTGCGTCAGGAAACAGAGGGGGCGTCGAGCAAGACAAGGAGCCCTCTCAGCAGCAGGCAGCACCCGCAGAAGTGCCAGAAACAGGCACTACGAGGATGCGTGAAACGGTGCTCACCCGAAGTCGCACAAAGGAGTCCCACGTTGCCGGAGAACAACTTAGGAGGTTGTGCAATGCAGGTTAGAGTGCCGTGGACCCAGGCTGGACTGTGCACAAAGGATTTCTGCCGGAAGTGCACGGAGGCCGGAGTAGCTGCAAAAGTCGCGGTTCCCAGCAATGCAGTCTGGCGTGGGGAGGCAAGGACTTACCTCCACCAAACTTGGACTGAAGAGTCACTGGACTGTGGGAGTCACTTGGAGAGAGTTGCTGGATTCAAGGGACCTCGCTCGTCGTGCTGAGAGGAGACCCAGGGTACCGGTGATGCAGTTCTTTGGTGCCTGCGGTTGCAGGGGGACGATTCCGTCGACCCACAGGAGATTTCTTCGGAGCTTCTAGTGCAGAGAGGAGGCAGACTACCCCCACAGCATGCACCACCAGAAAAACAGTTGAGAAGGCGGCAGGATCAGCGTTACAGAGATGCAGTAGTCGTCTTCGCTACTATGTTGCAGTTTTGCAGGCCTCCAGCCCGGTCAGCAGTCAATTCCTTGGCAGAAGGTGAAGAGAGAGATGCAGAGGAACTCGGACGAGCTCTTGCATTCGTTATCTAAAGAATTCCCCAAAGCAGAGACCCTAAATAGCCAGAAAAGGAGGTTTGGCTACTTAGGAGAGAGGATAGGCTAGCAACACCTGGAGGAGCCTATCAGAAGGAGTCTCTGACGTCACCTGATGGCACTGGCCACTCAGAGCAGTCCAGTGTGCCAGCAGCACCTCTGTTTCCAAGATGGCAGAGGTCTGGTGCACACTGGAGGAGCTCTGGGCACCTCCCAGGGGAGGTACAGGTCAGGGGAGTGGTCACTCCCCTTTCCTTTGTCCAGTTTCGCGCCAGAGCAGGGCTAAGGGGTCCCCTGAACCGGTGTAGACTGGCTTATGCAGAAATGGGCACCATGTGTGCCCATGAAAGCATTTCCAGAGGCTGGGGGAGGCTACTCCTCCCCTGCCTTCACACCATTTTCCAAAGGGAGAGGGTGTAACACCCTCTCTCAGAGGAAGTCCTTTGTTCTGCCATCCTGGGCCAGGCCTGGCTGGACCCCAGGAGGGCAGAAGCCTGTCTGAGGGGTTGGCAGCAGCAGCAGCTGCAGTGAAACCCCGGGAAAGGCAGTTTGGCAGTACCAGGGTCTGTGCTACAGACCACTGGGATCATGGGATTGTGCCAACTATGCCAGGATGGTATAGAGGGGGCAATTCCATGATCATAGACATGTTACATGGCCATATTCGGAGTTACCATTGTGAAGCTACATATAGGTAGTGACCTATATGTAGTGCACGCGTGTAATGGTGTCCCCGCACTCACAAAGTCCGGGGAATTGGCCCTGAACAATGTGGGGGCACCTTGGCTAGTGCCAGTGTGCCCTCACACTAAGTAACTTTGCACCTAACCTTTACCAGGTAAAGGTTAGACATATAGGTGACTTATAAGTTACTTAAGTGTAAAATGGCTGTGAAATAACGTGGACGTTATTTCACTCAGGCTGCAGTGGCAGGCCTGTGTAAGAATTGTCAGAGCTCCCTATGGGTGGCAAAAGAAATGCTGCAGCCCATAGGGATCTCCTGGAACCCCAATACCCTGGGTACCTCAGTACCATATACTAGGGAATTATAAGGGTGTTCCAGTATGCCAATGTAAATTGGTAAAATTGGTCACTAGCCTGTTAGTGACAATTTGTAAAGAGAGAGCATAACCACTGAGGTTCTGGTTAGCAGAGCCTCAGTGAGACAGTTAGGCACCACACAGGGAACACATACATATAGGCCACAAACTTATGAGCACTGGGGTCCTGACTAGCAGGGTCCCAGTGACACATAACAAACATACTGAAAACATGGGGTTTTCACTATGAGCACTGGGCCCTGGCTAGCAGGCTCCCAGTGAGACAGTGAAAACACCCTGACATACACTCACAAACAGGCCAAAAGTGGGGGTAACAAGGCTAGAAAGAGGCTACTTTCTCACAGCAGGCCAGTGTTATAAATGAAGGTATCACATAGTAAGCTGGGGTCAGGTAGTCAACTTGCAGAGCTATACAGATTGCAGATGTGTTGTATAAGATAGGTGACAAGTTATTTAGTGAATGCCCCAACAGGCGCATGATCCTCTCTGCTAAGACCACTCACTCTGTCTGTCAACCCACCCTTACAGTGACCCCCTAACATTCCATGTCCTCATAGCAGAGCAGAGCAGAGCAGAAACGCCATAGCAGGCAGCAGAATATAACAGCTAATCTTATTTGTTCCAGAGGCTAAGCCATTCATTTACCACTATCTTGCCTGTAAAGTTCTCTGTTTTTTCTTACACACCCTTATTTATTCAGTCCGTAATCTATCTATATACCTCCTGCTATGTGTTGAGTATTTAGCAGCATGCCTCTCAATCTAGGGAATTTCGTTTCATGGTAGTCTCTGTGCCAGTTACACGAAGATAATAAAACTGAAAGTACTGAAAAAGTCAGTAGAGTCCAGTATGAATTATTCATATATAAATATATATATATATATATATATATATATATATATATATATATATATATATATATATATATATATATATATATATATAGCAAAGAAGAGACCTGTAGACCCACACTGACGTGTTATAAATTATTGTCAAAGCAATAAAGACCTTATAGGTGTCAATGTTAAGATAATGTCCTAAATTGTGTACAGTACCCACTAATGTATTGTCATGTACAATAAATGTGGAGAAAATGGATTTGAACCCAACTTATTAAACTAGAAATATTGTTGTATTGCTCACAGCTTTTTAACATAAAAAACAGTTAACATATTTACCATGAGTGCTCAGTGTGATAACTAAATACAGAGTGCTCAAAAGACGACACAAGGTGATCACAAACAGAAAAATAAAAACGGAGAGAAGACCCAAATAACTGCTTATTTCAATATAAAGAGACATATTCCGAAGGGCACATTAAGTCAACATTGGGAAATGTTTGCTTTTTAAAATCTCTCAATAAAGTCTTTTTGCTGAAAGATCATCACCGACGTTTGGACCCTCATTGATTTACCGGGTCATCATCGGTACGAAGCTGTAGTGAAACTGAGCACAAAGGTTGCAATAAGCTTTTCCTTCAAGAGATAGGAAATTAGTAAATTGAGGAGGATGATGATTCAGGTGTCACTTGGTCCAAACATTCCTCTGTATAATTCAACAATAGTCTGCCTGTTGTGAATACCGTGCTCCAACTCTGAAGTTTCACAGAGTAGGGTGGAGATAGGGGGAATTTTGCCATAAATACCCACTGTACCACTTTATGGCCCCTGGTATAACTACAGGGCTAGGCATGCAGCTCGATCACTAACACCCTTTACCAGTGGCAACAGTAAATGGGGAGACTAACAAGGATAACTCCATTGCATTGCGTATTAATGACAAATTCAGTTGTCCAGAGCTTCAGCAAAATGTTTGAGGGCCGGCGGTTAGACACGTTAGCGGTTTGCACCCCTGTGAGCATTGGGAGTACAGAATAAGATGTTCTCAATATAAATAAACTTCCACTTTAATGGCAGCATTGAGGACATTCTTTGCCTGTTGATAGATCCTGCTAGTGGAAGACTCATCAATCTATGAATGATGATTGACACATGGATTGATGTTTTACCCTATTCTGTATTTTTTACTCAGGGCTGATTCCTAAAGGTTTTTTCTGAAAATACTGCACAAGTGATCATTAAAGTTGGAGCAAGACACCAATGCTCACAGAAAGAGCTACCTATAGCACTTCCATAGCAGCTAGAAGTTGCAGACACTGCTTAGGTCAAAGGATTGTGTTAGTGAGCACTATATAAATGTTGGAATATTAATGTTATCAGTACGGGTGGTAAAACGTTTTCAATGGAGCAATGGACACAAAGTCATAGGAGGTGGATCCCGACCACAGAATCAAAACCCTAATCAACATTTTCACATTTTCAGTATTCAAAGCGAGACATGGAACATGCTGACTGCTCAGAGCTGCTTAAAAAAAAATGTGATACAATATTACAATTGCCTTTTCGTACTTCACGCACAATGTTTTGTGTTCAGAATAGTCTCTTGTTCCACTAGTAGGCAGTATTCTGGCAGTGGCCGAAGGCCCCCACGTACAGCCCACAGATCTTTGCAGTGTTGTTCCATCATGGTCCAGTCCTCACACGAAGACGCTGAAATACCTCCTACATCTATCACTCTAGACAGAAGACCACCTAATCATGCTTATTTTAAATTCCAATTCCATTATTTATGTTTCAGAATGTTTTATGCATGCTCAATTGTATCTCTCCTTCCTCACTGCACTTTGGCAACAAACCACCGGCTTCAAATTGGCTTTTCAAGCACATCGTATTCTGTCTGCTCTTTGCTTCCCTGCTTAGTGGAGTTTAAGTAGTGGAGCACAAACTTTATAGTCTAACATGACAAACAATAGGGGCTTTATGGCTACACTTTCCGAGGTCTCACATGGTTGGGTGCAAGAAACCGCAGGTACTGTATATTGTGACAGTGTCTATGGATGGGCAGCGCGGTGTAGGCTATAGCTTTCAATACCATTCCTAAAGTACAAGTTAAAGTTTGGAAGCGTGAAAAGTGGATACAGGCAGGAGACTTCGAACAAAGAATAACAGACCAAACAAAAAACAGATGCTACAACATGATCTGCCAGGATTCCTAAAACAAGCACACTTCTGCTCTCCCTGATTATGTCAATGGTCATTCTGTCTGACAGCTGAATCTGCATTGTTCTTTCTCTGTATGGTGAGAGGTTAAAAGACATCTCCTAAAGATATCAAATAAACATAACAAACAACGAGCTCATAAAAGCATGTTAACAGTAAATATTATATAGAATACATATGAATACTGCTCTCTAATAGGGCTGCATGTAGTGTATCAATAGTCCTGATGACAAACGGCCACAATGGAAATGACAAGCCTGCCATCTAACACATACACAAAGGGGCAAGAGAAAACAACATTACATTTGGTTAGGTTTTCTATTCTTCGGCGATCAGTCACAATGCACATTAGCTGCTAAGCCTGGAGTGGACTGGTTCTTGGTTTAGTGATGGATCAGAGGACAGTGCCCAGCTCGATCCTTTAATGGTTCTGTGTGGAGCAGCTGTCGCATGCATGTGTGTGCCAAAGGGCATTGCTCTTTGTTTCATTATAGCAGAGCACAGTTACCCTATGTTCAGCTTCTGGTAACTATTATATATCAAGGCATCTTGGTACAGTATGTGGCTTTGATGCCATTATTTTTCTATATGGTGTGGTATTTTTACATTACTATAGTCAGGATGCTTGATATGTAGATTTCTGAGAAAACAAAGATGTGTCAGATTAACAAATAAATGATACACTGAGGTTGGAAAAGCATAGCCAGATATCATGCATAGGTGTTGTGCACATGATTGTGCCAAGAGTTGTGTCTGATGTGTACTGTTGATGTAGATTGAGGTGTTAGTATAACTTCATATGTGTGTGTGGCAGAGGTGGCAAATGCTTAGGCACCTACATGACATGTCTCAAGGGTACTGTAGGTATGAGTGCAAAAACAGCAGATGATGGACGGAATGCGGAACAAATCTAATATTCACCCACAGTCACAAATCTTGGTTTAATCCATATTTTTTTTTTTGCTTGCCATGCCTTTCCAGTTTGGACTCGGCCATATGAAAATCAGTCTTGACCCTGTTCCCCATGGGAACAGTCCAGCCCGAACTGCCAGGCTGCGTCCTACCTGGACCAGAAACAAGCATCCTGGGACCACTTTCAAGGTTTCACCCCTCATCAACCAGGCTAGCTTGAATCTGGTGGCATAGTAAATATTTGATTTGTTCTGCATTCCGTTCATCATTTGGTTTGTTTACTGTAGGTATGAAGCAGATGTTCTGGCTACTTAGATTGATTGGAGGCAGGATGGGATAAGCCACTTCTAAATTGTAACAGAATCTGCTATAGTGCAATAGTTACCAGGTCAGAAAAGAGTGCATTGATGCCACCCTATGCACGTTTACCAGAAAGGAATCATGTCAGTGCATCAGGTAGGGTTGCAAGTAGTAATGTACAAAAGGCATTGCCAATTTGGAATGCCGTTACATGGGTAATGCATAATAACTATAGCTGCAATGCCCCTGACACTAGGATCAAAATGTTAGTAACAAGTCTCCCCAATGCCACATGATTTACAACTCACATATCAGCTTTAAATATATTTTGGAAATTCATAAATTTTTCCCCAAATATCAGTTTATGAGTTCAGAGAAACTAAGCACATTTTCATCTTGAGTACACACTGTTCTATTTTGAAATGCATATATTAATTCAGCCAAGAAAAAGCTTCACATTTATTAGGCTGGATTACACAGATGAGAGCTACTCAGAAGCTACTCGTCGGGGAAGACTGCTCCAAATTGCCAACATAGCAGTCATTTTAATAGTGGTGCTGTCAATTGCTGTCAAGGAGGAACTCTGCTTTGTTCCTCCTTCAGTCATAACAGAGGCCTTCAAATGGTTTAAAAAAATATGATCAATGGAAATACTAAATGAGGCACATTTCCTCTCAACACAGAAGTGTGATAGGATCACCCATTTCAAATAGGGCCATCAACAAACCAAGACTCTTTGGTAAACTGCACTTTGTAATATGTTTAATAGTATTAGAATAGTACCATTCCCATACTACAACATGCTTTTCACAAACCTACATGCTGAGGCCACATCCTCTATTATTTTATCTATGTGTGGGTCTCCAGAACATATGCAAAGATATGCATAAATATAGGAGTATGCTTTAATTGTAAATATAAGAGGAAACTGGGGAAGTGGCTGTAAAATCTGGAACACTGGCTCCTAAATGAGAAGGGGTTCGGGAGGCGTAAGAAGAGGATTAGTTAGGGGTAAGAAGGGTCTTAGGAAGTGGTAAGAAAGGGACTAGGGAAAAACATGGAAATAGAAAAATTCACCAACACTCAGCCATAAAAGAGTAAACGCATTGCTATTTACAAACTGCACTTCTAAAGTTACACCAGCCAAAAAGGCCCCTAAACCAGACGTAAATGTACTCCATCCCAGCCTTGGAGGGAATCCAGCATCAGATATGGCCACTCACGTACTGCTAAACTTTCCCATAGAAAACAATGGAGGCAGAGATTTAACGTAACACCTCATTGGAAATAATGTTACACATACACACACACACAAACACACACACACTTACTGTTAGGTGTTACATTATATAATTATATGTTTAATAAAGATACAAGGGCTCCATAGGCATTCCTTAGGGGAGACGTAGATATAATGTTAAGGGGTGGGGTGGCTTGGACATTAGTTTAAATGGCAAAGTCAAACTGACAGTGAAAAACACCTTCCTTCCAGTTTGCAATGGTGGGCTGGGGGGTCCTTTTTTTGTCTTGTCACACGAAGGGTGGCACAAATAGTACTGCAGCCCTGAGAGAACACTCAGCCTTACATGTCCTGGGTACCATATACTAGGGACTTATAAGTAAGCAAATCCTTGCCAATTGGGTGTATACATTTCAACATATACTTTGCATGGAGTCAGAACTCTGGCACTGAGGTCTGGTTAGCAGGCTCCAGTGCATTCTCAGAGTTGAAAAACCAGCATCAGTCCAAAAATTTGAAGGTGAACTTGCAAGAGAGGCATTTCCTTACATTGAATAATTATTTTTGGTTATTTTACATATTTATTTTATGTTGAAATATTGCTACAATTTTAAAATAATCATTAAACTTTTTTTTATTTTCCCTGTAATTTACCACTAGGAGATCTCTGCCCCGGTAATGAAAACCTCCACCTAAGTGTGAAAGTTATTAGTAGTACCTTCAAACATGGAGATCCTGTTCGAGCAGGGTCCACTCCTAGTTTTCATGGGGTGGAGACATGTAAGTCTGCACCTTGTAGTAAATTTACACACAGAAACGGTGACTGAAGAAAAAAAGGTTAACGTTACTACTAGGTGCTCTATAAGTGTAAATGTACTTTTGTGAATAGCTCCCCTTAATTTTTGTTTTGTGTGATGCACACAAGACTACACCCACTATGATTTACTCATTCTTTAAATTTATACTTTTCATGTGAAAATAACTAATTTGCAGTTCAACAAAACAATGTTTTTTGTGACATCAAAGGCAGGCCTACTATTTACGCTTTGAGCTATTATCACACACTTGATTACTTAAATATGTTGATCTCAAAAAGACTGTATTCCTGTTACATGGTTATGTTATTCATAGTACGCTGTAGCAACAGGCATTCTGTGGTTTTGTCTTTCCTCATGTTGGCAATATTCTGGTGTGTGTGGAGCAGAATCTGAAACTCAACGACTGTACCATTAATTGGCAATCAACATTTTATGATGAATCTGCACCAGGATTTCCTATACTGGTTGACTAGTGGGTTGACGGACTAAATTGTTTGTATTTTATTAAGCTAAAGTATTTCTATAGCAGTGGCCTAGTAGTGCAGGCTATGGAGCACTTTACTTCTAACAAAGTAACCAAGAAGTATTATAGTAAATGAGCAGTAGTAATAGCTGAGAACATCGTGGAGAGGAAAACCCAGGGAAGTGGACTTTAAAGAGGTGTGTTTTCAATCTCTTTTTGAGAACACAGAGATCATAACTTAGAACAAAGTGGACAACGATGGAGTTCCAAAGTTTTGAGCGCAGGCACAAAATAGTTTGATTTGAGGCTTTACTGTGTTTGGCTTTGTGGATTTCCAGAATAGAATGTTTTCTTGTTCACCTGTGAGTTGGAGAATTTCTTTTATAGCATAACTCTAGAAATCAGGCATCTATTCATAATTTTCTGTACTGAGCTGGTATAAGGAGAACATTAGGAATAGAGTGCTTAAACCCATGTACATGAGTACAAAACGTAATGGGGAAAAACATTCTGAGACATCAATTTTAAAACTATACTGTTTAAGGTAGATCAGACAACAAGCAATGAGTGTCCACACCTTAACAAAGATATTATTATTATTATTATTAATAATAATAATAACAGCAATGATAATAATAGTCATCATCATCATTGGTGTTGACTGAAATGTATGGAATCTGGTTTATACAATTATGTGTTATGTAGTTGCTTTTGAGCCTTCACTGTCTATATTATTATTATTATTATTAATATTATTAGGAGTAGTTGTAGTAGTATTAATGATAATAGCAATACTACTACTAATAATAATTACAATAATAATGATAGATAGATAAATAGATAGATAGATAGATAGATAGACAGACAGTAAAGGTTCAAGAGCAACTGCATCTCACAAAATTGTATAAACCAGTTGATGTAGTTGCTTTTGAGCCTTCACTGTCTATTTATTAATTAATATTATTATTATTATTATTGGTAGTAGTAGTAGTACTAGTAGCAGCAGAAGTATCAATAATAATGATGTTAATAACAATAACAACAATAGAAAGATAGATAGATACATAGATAGATAGATAGATAGACAGACAGACAGACAGACAGACAGACAGACAAGGGCTCAAAAGCAACTACATCACACAAATCTGTATAAACCAGTTACTAATCCTCTCCTTGATTCCAATTTGGACGCCATCGCAGTCAGACAATTTTTTTTACTTGGATCTGGTCCTGCAAGACTAGATGTCCCACTTGGTGCTTTGATCTTGTGGGCACTAGTTTTTACCTTACATTTTTAAAATTCATAACTCCAGTTCTACTGATTAGATTTCCGTCATTCTGATGTCAAATCATGCATTAAAATGCACTCTATTTGCCTACATTGTATTTTTCGTGTGTTGCCTCTAAGTTAAGTCTTTTTTTTGGGGGCCAGTCTACCAGAGGGTTAAGCACAGGTTAATTTGGTGACTTTTATGGCTCACTCTGACAGGGACTGTGGTTGTTGCCTGGGCCAGCATAACACCCCATTCAACCAAAAACAAAATTCTCACAGAAGCATTTGTCACTGCGTTTTAAGAGTCGGAATATAGATGCAATCATGCAAGTGGATAGTTACCATTTTAGGGTACTCTTTGACATAAAATAGAAGCCACAACTGCTGAGTATCAATGGGGTCCACAAGTGATATATTATGTGGGTCTACTTAGTAGCGACAGAAGGCCCACACTTGGTTTACACCAAAGTGGCAGAACCCCAATCCTTGGTGGTGCTGAAAACCAACCAGGCTCATCAATATGGAGTCCGCCCAGAAGCGACATAATAGCCACCCCTGGAGACGCAGTTAGGTGACCAGGTGTAGGAAAGTACCATCTTGCCTGGCATGTTACCCCCATATTTCACTGTATATATGTTGTTTTAGTTGTATGTGTCACTGGGACCCTGCCAGCCAGGGCCCCAGTGCTCATAAGTGTGCCCTGTATGTGCTACCTGTGTTATGACTAACTGTCTCACTGAGGGTCTGCTATCCAGAACCTCAGTGGTTATGCTCTCTCATTTCTTTCCAAATTGTCACTAACAGGCTAGTGACCAATTTCACCAATTTACATTGGCATACTGGAACACCCTTATAATTCACTAGTATATGGTACTGAGGTACCCAGGGTATTGGGGTTCCAGGAGATCCCTATGGGCTGCAGCATTTCTTGTGCCACCCATAGGGAACTCTGACAATTCTTACACAGGCCTGCCACTGCAGCCTGAGTGAAATAACGTCCACGTTATTTCACAGCCATTTACCACTGCAATTAAGTAACTTATAAGTCACCTATATGTCTAACCTTTACCTGGTAAAGGTTGGGTGCTAAGTTACTTAGGGGGTCATTCTGACCCCGGCCGGCGGCGGACGCCGCCGGCCTGGCTGGTACCGCCAGAATACCGCTGCGCAGTCAAAAGACCGCCGCGGTTATTCTGGGTTTCCCGCTGGGCTGGCGGGCGACCGCCAAAAGGCCGCCCGCCAGCCCAGCGGGAAACACCCTTCCACGAGGAAGCCGGCTCCGAATGGAGCCGGCGGAGTGGAAGGGGTGCGACGGGTGCAGTAGCACCCGTCGCGAAT
This sequence comes from Pleurodeles waltl, assembly GCF_031143425.1. Classification (NCBI taxonomy): domain Eukaryota; kingdom Metazoa; phylum Chordata; class Amphibia; order Caudata; family Salamandridae; genus Pleurodeles; species Pleurodeles waltl. Next base: position 1,281,293,971 of record NC_090447.1, on the reverse strand, counting down.
TTCAGTGTCTGCTAAGCAGACACTGAAATTCAAAGTGGGGCTCTCTTACGGGGGCCCCTGCAGTGCCCATGCCATTGGCATGGGCACTGCAGGGACCCCCAGGGGTCCCACGACACCCCATACCGCCATCCTGTTCCTGGCAGCCGAAACCGCCAGGAACAGGATGGCGGTATGGGGGTCAGAATCCCCATGGTGGTGCAGCAAGCTGCGCCGCCATGGAGGATTCCCCTGGGTAGCGGAAAGTCGGCGGTACACCGCCGACTTTCCGTTTCTGGCCGCGGCTGTACCGCCGCGGTCAGAATGCCCAAAGGAGCACCGCCAGCCTGTTGGCGGTGCTCCCGCGGACCACGGCCCTGGCGGTTTTTACCGCCAGGGTCAGAATCAGGCCCTTAGTGTGTGGGCACCCTGGCACTAGCCAAGGTGCCCCCACATTGTTCAGGGCAAATTCCCCGGACTTTGTGAGTGCGGGGACACCATTACACGCGTGCACTATACATAGGTCACTACCTATGTATAGCTTCACCATGGTAACTCCGAATATGGCCATGTAACAAGTCTAAGATCATGGAATTGCCCCCCCCCCAAAGCCATCCTGGCATTGGTGAGACAATCCCATGATCCCACGGGTCTCTAGCACAGACCCGGGTACTGCCAAACTACCTTTCCCGGGGTTTCACTGCAGCTGCTGCTGCTGCCAACCCCTCAGACAGGTTTCTGCCCTTCTGGGGTCCAGCCAGGCTTGGCCCAGGAAGGCAGAACAAAGGACTTCCTCAGAGAGAGGGTGTTACACCCTCTCCCTTTGGAAAAAGGTGTTAGGGCTGGGGAGGAGTAGCCTCCCCCAGCCTCTGGAAATGCTTTCATGGGCACAGATGGTGCCCATTTCTGCATAAGCCAGTCTACACCGGTTCAGGGATCCCCCAGCCCTGCTCTGGTGCGAAACTGGACAAAGGAAAGGGGAGTGACCACTCCCCTGACCTGCACCTCCCCTGGGAGGTACCCAGAGCTCCTCCAGTGTGCTCCAGACCTCTGCCATCTTGGAAACAGAGGTGCTGCTGGCACACTGGACTGCTCTGAGTGGCCAGGGCCAGCAGGTGACGTCAGAGACTCCTTCTGATAGGCTCCTCCAGGTGTTGCTAGCCTATCCTCTCTCCTAAGTAGCCAAACCTCCTTTTCTGGCTATTTAGGGTCTCTGCTTTGGGGAATTCTTTAGATAACGAATACAAGAGCTCATCAGAGTTCCTCTGCATCTCTCTCTTCACCTTCTGCCAAGGAATCGACTGCTGACCACGCTGGAAGCCTGCAAAACTGCAACAAAGTAGCAAAGACGACTACTGCGACCTTGTAACGCTGATCCTGCCGCCTTCTCGACTGTTTTCCTGGTGGTGCATGCTGTGGGGGTAGTCTGCCTCCTCTCTGCACTAGAAGCTCCGAAGAAATCTCCTGTGGGTCGACGGAATCTTCCCCCTGCAACCGCAGGCACCAAAGAACTGCATCACCGGTCCTCTGGGTCTCCTCTCAGCACGACGAGCGAGGTCCCTTGAACTCAGCAACTCTGTCCAAGTGACTCTCACAGTCCAAGTTTGGTGGAGGTAAGTCATTGCCTCCCCACGCTAGACTGCATTGCTGGGAACCGTGTGATTTGCAGCTGCTCCGGCTCCTGTGCACTCTTCCAGGATTTCCTTTGTGCACAGCCAAGCCTGGGTCCCCGGCACTCTAACCTGCAGTGCACGACCTCCTGAGTTGTCCTCCGGCGTCGTGGGACCTTCCTTTGTGACTTCGGGTGAGCTCCGGTTCACTCCACTTCGTAGTGCCTGTTCCGGCACTTCTGCGGGTGCTGCTTGCTTCTGAGTGGGCTCCTTGTCTTGCTGGGCGCCCCCTCTGTCTCCTCACGCAATTGGCGACATCCTGGTCCCTCCTGGGCCACAGCAGCATCCAAAAACCCTAACCGTGACCCTTGCAGCTAGCAAGGCTTGTTTGCGGTCTTTCTGCACGGAAACACCTCTGCAAGCTTCTTCACGACGTGGGACATCCATCCTCCAAAGGGGAAGTTTCTAGCCCTTGTCGTTCTTGCAGAATCCACAGCTTCTACAATCCAGTGGCAGCTTCTTTGCACCCACAGCTGGCATTTCCCAGGCATCTGCCCACTCCCGACTTGATCGTGACTCTTGGACTTGGTCCCCTTGTTCCACAGGTACTCTCGTCTGGAAATCCATCATTGTTGCATTGCTGGTGTTGGTCTTCCTTGCAGAATTCCCCTATCACCACTTCTGTGCTCTTTGGGGAACTTAGGTGCACTTTGCACCCACTTTTCAGGGTCTTGGGGTGGGCTATTTTTCTAACCCTCACTGTTTTCTTACAGTCCCAGCGACCCTCTACAAGGTCACATAGGTTTGGGGTCCATTCGTGGTTCGCATTCCACTTCTAGAGTATATGGTTTGTGTTGCCCCTATCCCTATGTGCCCCCATTGCATTCTATTGTGACTATACATTGTTTGCACTGTTTTCTATTGCTATTACTGCATATTTTGGTATTGTGTACATATATCTTGTGTATATTTGCTATCCTCATACTGAGGGTACTCACTGAGATACTTTTGGCATATTGTCATAAAAATAAAGTACCTTTATTTTTAGTATATCTGTTTATTGTGTTTTCTTATGATATTGTGCATATGACACTAGTGGTACTGTAGGAGCTTCACTCGTCTCCTAGTTCAGCCTAAGCTGCTCTGCTACGCTACCTTTTCTATCAGCCTAAGCTGCTAGACACCCCTCTACACTAATAAGGGATACCTGGACCTGGTGCAAGGTGTAAGTACCCCTTGGTACCCACTACAAGCCAGGCCAGCCTCCTACACCAGGGAATACTACCTGGAGTCCACCTAGAAGCAGCAGAGAAGCATCTATTCTACACAGACATATCACAATTCTGGGAAGTTCATGCAGAAGTGCCAAAAGCATACCAGTAATAGTAATTGCCCAACCCATGACAGCAGGGTGTGTTAAGAAAAAACAAAGAGAGTGGGTGCAAGGAATACATTTGAGTTAAGGTACACAAGATAGTTAAAAAAGTGGAGGGACCCAACAAAGATGTAAGAAAGTGAAATAGCATTGGGTTCTGATCCTATCACCTTTCCAAGCCCTAGAAGGAACAAGCAGGAAAGACACCTGTAATTATGTCACCCTTAACCCAGAGGACCAGGCTGCATGCCCACAGTATTTTGATTTAAAAAAAAATATTTTATTAATGTTTTCATTAGACATAACACTATAGTCACGACATGATCACATTTTTCTTCCAAGATATGTGTCAGTTCTTTTAGCTCTTTGAAAAAAATGATGATATAGTCCGAATCATCTATTCCATACTACTAACATATTGAGACAGACCTAGGAAGCCTACAGGATTTCCTTTTACAATATGGATCGTACCATTGTACAAGAACTTTATGATTGTAGATGTTTGTGCATCATTAGCAATCTGCAGTACGCACTTACACACAATTCCACATGTACAGACTGATTTCATGTGATTAGGTTTGAAAATAGTTTTCTGTGATGAGTGTGTTTTCTGAGTATATGTTAACTAGGCTACAAAACACAATTTTAACTAAAATGAAAGCAACCTGTCACTCACTATGCGCTTCTCACCATCCATCCATCCATCCTCTGCCCACAAGTTCAGCAGCACAGTCATTCCGAAATGTATTAGGATATTTTCGTTGTTGTTGTTCTGCTCATGGCATGTCTTCCGTGTCTTCACTAAGACTTAAGGCCTGATTACAACCTTGGCAGAGAGGATTACTCCATCACAAATGTGAAGGATATCCCGCCTGCCATATTGTAAGCGCCATAGGATAGAATGGAACTTGTAAGGTGGCGGGCCGGACATCCATCACGTTTGTGACAGTTATCCCCTCCACCAAAGTCGTAATCAGACCCTTATTCATTTAAAGAGCATGACATTGCAAATTTAATTTTTTCTTTGAACCTCTCTGAGTGACATTAGCATAAAGGGTGCTGAATAATTATTCATGTAATGGAATAGTGCTAACATTAGGGTAATTTGACATTTATTTTTCTTATTCTCTGATTTGCTGAGGAAATGCTACACTCACTCACACCACAATGATTCTGCAAAATTCCTTACTTTCCATGCAAGAATTGAGTATAAAAACCCTTGACTTAACCAGAAGACTTTCCTGTTCTTCTAGGGATGCTGTTGGATTCTTGTCTGATTTTGCAGCCCATCGAGACTCAGAGTGTGTTCTGATTTGTATATAGTCTATGCAGTATAGGTCTGCATTTGAGAGCCTTAATGACATTTATTCTATACCATTTATTTTTTAATTTTGTCATAAACCCTTTTCCATTGGTCTAGAACTCTGGTATTAAGAGGTCCAAATTATTTATAAATTGAAATCATTTAATGTAATTGTGCTTATTTGTTTAGGGAGGTTCTTTAATGAGGGGACACATTGTCTCATGCAATTGAGGTTCGCCAAAATCTCCCATAAAATGTGGGAGATCTGTTTAAAGTAAATTTTAAGAAGTCTTGGGGTACCTCTGTTTTGCTCCCACAACATCCCTTTCTAGTGCCATATTTCTCCCCACCTTTTCAACCATCCCCTACCCTCATAGACTTGCACCATGCACCAGTCCATGTCATTAATCCAGCTGTCTAGCACAGATGGGGTATTCACTCCCCATTTTCTGCCAATGTTCCTTTTCGCTACTATTCCCCAGGGTGATATGATTAAATAGGGGACAATCAGTGAGGTTGAAGGGCCCCAATAGGGAAGCCTGTAGCATCGCTGGGACAAAAACAAATACACAGCTCAGCTCTCAGGATATAAGGAAGTGAGCAGGCAAAATTTGTTTTGTCTACAGGAGACCACACCATACACATACCCTCACTATCTTAAAAATAGCTACATACACCAAAATAATAATTTTAATCTATCACTCTTTCTTCAATTAGCATATTTTATTCAAGCTAAGCATAATTTCATTGTATCAGCTGCATGAGTACCATAGTAAAATGTCCAGCTGCCATAATACATCCTCTGTGCTCCGAGACATAGCATGGGCAGTGGGAGCTGTGGAGGACACAGTAAAGTCTCTCACTCATGCTGCCTTTATAAAGGTTAAAGATTGGTGCAATTGAGGGAAAGCTAATTGGGATTTGTTCGAAGGCAAGAATAGGGAGCTCTGTGTTTTTACAATGCTTACACTGACAAACAACAAAGAGGTCTTCCGCTTCGAGATATATGGAAAAAGGAAATTAGGGGTCACTATTTCAGGATTGGTGTTGGGATGCAGCAACGCCACACTGCCTTAGGCAGGCACCGCAATCTCTGGACTGCAGTCCACATGCCAGTGCAGAGGAAACTGGGCTTTAGATTCTTCAGAGCAATTCTGACAGGTTCTCAGTCTACAAGGTTACTAGGCAGCATCTGCCTCGTGTTTTCAGGTGCAACACTAGCGCTGGTTCAAATGGTCAAGGTTCGGTGTCACATAAAGTGGCCACTCAGCTGCCAGTCAGATTTGATGCCACTTGTCAAACGGATATTTCTTGAAGTATAGTTAATGCTGTATCTCCTAGCAGAACCTGTAGGTTTTAATATGTGCAATAGCTGGTACCAAAGTGGTGGTAGGCATCCAACAAAACCCACTTGGCTTTGTCCATCTATCACAGACTATTCTTCCACCAGAGACCACTCCTGAAACTCCCCACCAGAGCTGAACACAGCATGCAGTAGATATACAGGCACCTGACCTACTTTGGTAAGCTGGGTGGTAGCGGGTATTCCTTTGTCCATAGGTGTAGCTGATGACAAGCCAGGTAAGTGATGAAACAGTGAAAGGAGCAATAGTCCAGGTGTTCCAAAATGAGCACCTCACAAAGCTATTTTTTATTTTGATGATGCTCCTTCCAGGTCTGAAAGGTGGGCACTGACACAGAAGCTGGGTGTGACGCAGAGACAGCAGTGGTAGCATTGCCAAGGATAGTTGGAAATTACTAGTCTGCTTTTCATTGTAGGATGACTGACAGCACACTGGGTATAGAGATTCCTTTGAAGGCAGGTGCAACTTGTGGCTGTACCTTGATGCAAAGGGATGATGGAGGTTTTTTTGGCACCCCTGGGTGGAGCACGGATTATGAGGTGGAGCTTCTGAATGGCTAATCTATCCCTGTGCCAGTGTCTGTGATACAGGGTGGGTGCCGGGGCAAATGCATTCTCTCATTTGTGACTTATTAAGTGTGGTAACCTCAGACAGATTCTTGCTGAGTTGTAACGAACTATCCTAAATAAACTGACACATTGTTATAAATGCTTCCTCGTGGATTAATGCAAGTGAATATGCTGTAAATAAACAGAAAAAAGGAGTACTGAAGAGTAGCAATTGGAATTCTGCTCAGTAATCTGCCTTTCATTTTTTCTGCTGGCTTGGGTAGCAGGCATAGTGCCTTAATACCTCAACTGTAATAATTTATTAGAGTCATGTAGTGATAATATTGTTTCACTACAGGTGAGCAGTTATGTCACAAATGGATTCTAATATAACAATTCTACGCAGGATTGCTTTCAGCTTGGAGGCTTCCAAGTATTATATAATACCTCAACGTACTGTAATTACTAAACACTGTATAAGAATACAATACTTAAGGAATGATACAGTACTTTAAACATAAGTTTATATTACATGTTGAGGGAACAACCGAATAAAAAGTAATAGGCATTAACAAAGTTGGTTGAATAATTAGTTTAAAGTAACGCCATAGCATGTTATTCACTCTAAACTAAGGCTGGAACATTTACTCAGGAACACCGTAACGTAATTAACAAAATTACCTATTGATGTTACCGAGTCAAATACATTTCCAGGTCCCAATGATTGCATCAGCATTGACAAAAAGAAGTCAAGAAATACTTACATGATCACTTTCAATATTTTGCAAAAGTGTTGGGTCATCAAAGTCACACGACTCGCTGGTGGAAGGTAGCTGGCTGTACAACAAAACGTTATGTTTGTTATACTGCAATCAAACAAATTATTCACATTGTATTACCTTGCACACGTGGCATTCAGGTCAACATATTCCCAAATGTTAGGAAAGGACTACGCGAAAACAAATTTAACCATTACGTATGAACTCCGCCACCCACACACACAGGCACACACACACATAAATAAATATATTTAGTTTTTACACACACATTAAGCGCAAATCATGGTGCGGAGCAGTTGAATCTGAATATTCTGACACAACTGAGGAAAGGACAATTTACTGCATAATATTTTCACTTTCGTTTAATCTAACCATCCTTTTCCGAATTACATTTTGGGAAATAATGAAACCGAACTTAAATTTGGGCCAAGAAGCTTTAAAAGAAACACTAACAGTATGATAAAGGTTAATCATGAAGGGAATGTATTAGTGGCTGCAATGGAAGCCTCATAAATGTCATTTAAGCATCAATCTTGGTTTGACGTCTCTCTGGCTGGCTCCTACACATTCTATTGTACTTGTGTGTATAGTGTGGGAGTTGACCAACATCAAAGCATAATGGATCGATTGATCTGCTCGCTGAGAGATACTGTCGAGAGGCTTAAGCAGCATTCAGCAACATATAATGGAAACATCAATGCTTTGTGTGTGCCATTTGTCTACAACAAACCCTGTCAATGGATCAGCTGAGCTCACAGTTGCAGGGGCTTTCAAAAGCTCAAAAGATCCAGATGGTCCCTAAAAATTGCAATAGAAATTGCAGAACCAACAGTAGCTAAAAATTGATGAAGGCAACTTGAAAAACATATTTCCCAAATATGCCCACGTACATGGGGGCTACAATAACGCATGCTACACACAGATGGAGCACTTATAATCATTCTTTGCAAAGATTTACGCACATAATCTATTTGTATCAATGACTGCATGGGGAAGATGCAAAGACTTTAGCCTGAGCTGGGAATTTACAACTTATTTCCATCATGATGCAGTGACAAACAGCCTAACTTGGTGTCTCACTGCTGTGAGTGCTGCCTTCTCATAGGAGCCTTTGCTGGAGGAGAGAGGGGCCACTCCCAGAACCAGTTGTAACTGGTTGGAACCTCCTCTCCCCTTCCTTTGTAACACACTGTAAAGACTGAGTATAAGTACAGGGGAGTTTTCCCCACAATTGGGAGACATTTTGGAACTGGACACAGAATGCTGGAAGGACTCACCAGGGACCGCCATGGACTGCTGCTGCTGTGCTGACCTGTGACCTGCTTGGTCAATGTAAGGAACTGCTACTTGCTTGCATCCTCTTTGCGCTGGCCTGTTGCTGGGCACTTTCCCCTGTGGGCCTTTTCCCTGAGCTTTGTCCCCCAGGGGCAGGGTGCTGTGGCCCCTGACCCCTTTATGGACGGGAAGCACGAGGAGCGCTTCAATACTTGACCAAACTAGCGCTTGGAAAGCACTTCACCTTTTATTCTTTAAGCGGTTTGAGAGCGCTCCTTACTGCCCAGAAACATTGCCGTGACCCAGGCTCATCAAAAGTATAAAGCGTTCGTAAGCGCGATATCGGGGGAAAATCACCGCCGCAGCCCGGACGGGCTGTTTGTCTGAAGTATCGGAGTTGCGCTACTATTTGTCCCTTGGGGGTCCCCGCAAGAGTCGGATGAGGCCGCCCTCCTCCCTAATTACTTTGTGGACTTTGGCCCCCCTTTGTGAGGGACAATTGAGGCCCGGGGAGGCCCCCAGAGATAGAGGGCCCAAGGAGGGGCCTGTTATTACAGCAGAGGGGGTGCATGGTGCCCCCCTACTCCATAAATCATTTTTGCTGACTTTGGCCCCCCCTCCTGAGGGACGGTTGAGGCCCGGGGGGCCCGTCATAAATACAGAGGGGGTGCATGTCATCCCCCTCAACCCCTGAACTATAAGGAGGCCCCCGCTTGGTGCAGAGGAGTGCCAGGGGCCCCATTTCTCGTTCTCCTGGCACGAATCAGAGAAACCAGGTACTACTGAAAGACAATATATATAACATAAGTTATTTTTAGAGACTTTAGTTATTTATATGTTGCCTACCTGTTTTATGATGTTTCATATGTATATGCAAATGTTCCTTTTATGGGCATAACATGCTAATATGTTTTTCGGACTTGCCATACGTTACATAATGTTACTAATATGGGGGTTTAGGATATTGTTATGACAAGTGCTCTGGTGTAACAACATGTTTCCTAACTATTGCTTATGTTGCAGAATAGTAACCTGTGTGTTATACGTGACTACTGCTAGTTTTACAGAATAACTAATGTGTAACGTTCTGGCAACTGCTAAGGTAGCAGGATATTACTGATATGTGATGTTTGGTCTAATAGTTGCGTTGTGCACAATACAGTATATTTTCATATAACATGGTGTTGTGTTTCCTTTGTGGTGGGGATAGTGCATCACGTGTGTTGTGTGTGTTGTGCAAACGCTTTACACATTGCCTCTGGGATCATCCTCACTTTCATCCAAGCATCTACCTGTGCATAAATTGTATGTGTACAGGTTACACGATGAGCAGATAAACTGCACAGCAAGACCCTACAGCAGTGGTTCCCAACCTGTGATCTGGGGACTCTTGGTGGTCTGCAAAGCCTCCGCAGGGGGTCCGCTACCGCTTAGAAAATTAAATAATATTAACAGATTTGGTTCCCAGATTTCAGTAGTGACTTAGTGGAGAGTGGCCGGATTCCAATAATGATTCAGTGGGGGACCTGGGTTCCAGTGTTGATAAAGTGGGGGTCCACAGAAGTCAAAGGGTTGGGAACCACTGCCCTACAGCAATACACACAATCTTGATATGTCTGGGTTACATGAACTGAAAAATCTTGGTTACCTTGTAGTGTGAAGCAAAACAGGTAAGGAGGAGTACTAGCAACAACAAACATGTGGGCCTGTAAAACCTTCATAGAGGTACTTTAGCACATTTACAGCTCACTGCATTGAGGAGACTCTCTAGGAATCTCTGTGAACTGTATGTGAAATGTACATCAAACCTGTCTTTACTATTCATTAGTGAAAGTCGCTGTAGGGAAAACAGTCATTAGAACGCTGTGGTTAGCATGCAATACCCTTACAATGCAGCCATTACAACGCAAGTACCATTACCACACATAACCTTTACCACAAAGGATTTTACTATGATTAGGCCTTTACCATACATGCCTTTACAACGAATGCCGCTGTAAAGGTTTTACTAGTAAATGTAAGTATTTTGCAGGTAAGTTTTATGTTTTTATACATACATACATATATTTGCACATAGATATATATATATATATTTATAGATATTAGGGAAAGTTGTTTTTTAGGGTTTCGAGTGGTTATGGGGTTTGGGTTCTCAAGGGTATTTTTAGGGTTTACAGTGGGTATGGGTTTTTGTGTTGCAAGCGAAAGGAGTTTTTTAATGGTTTATGGTGCTTAAGGGTTTTTAAGTGGCAAGGGAATTTTTAGGGCTTATCGTGGGTATGGGTTTTTGGGTGGCAAGGGTAATTTTAGTGTTTAGGGTGGGTATGGGTTTTTAGTTGGCAAGGGTAGTTTTAGAGTTTACGACAGGGATGGGTATTTCGTACCCACAAGGGAAATTTTAGGGTTTTGGGTGAGTATGGGTTTTTGAGTGGCAAGGGTCATTAGGATTTAGGGGGGATATGGGTTTTTGGGTGACAAGGGTAATTTTAGGGTTTCGGATGGGTATGTGTTTTTGGTTGGCAAAGATAATTTTAGAGTTTAGGGTGGGTTTGGATTGTTGGGTCACAAGAGTAATGTTAGGGTTTACGGTGGCCGGGATTTTATAGGGTTTAGGATGGGTATGGGTTTTTGGGTGGAAATTGATTTTTTTATCGTTTAGGGTGGGTATGGGTTTTTGGGTGGCAAGAGTAAGTTTAGGGTTTACAGTGTTTATGGGTTTTTGGGTGTCAAAAGTAATTTTAGGGTATAGGGTGGTTATGGGATTTTGGGTGTCAAGGGTAATTTTAGGATTTAGAAAAAAATATGTAACAACTGTGATACAGACATATATTGCCATCTTGAAATTCTGAGTTGAGTGGGTTGTGATGTCACCAGAACCCCTCAAATTGTGTGTGTGTATATATATATATATATATAATCTGGTGGAGGTCGCCACTAGATAGTTATAGTTAGAACCAAGATTCTATAGAAAAAGCATTTTTTTTTACAGCCTATATCTTTGGTGCTGGTTGAAGAATCTTCAGAAAAAAAAAAAATGATGCTAACTTCAGCTGCTGTCTGGTAAGTTTTGGGGTGAATCGTCAAGCGGGGGCTGAGAAAAAGAGGATGTTCAAAACGTGTTTTCTCCCTATTAATATCCATAAGAATTTTCGACAGGAATAGTGGTCAGACCACTGGACGGATTTACACCAAATTCGGCAGAAAGCTAGCTTTTGGCCCCTGAAAGAGGCCTTTTTGTTATTTGGTTTAAATCTGTTCAGTAATTTTTGAAATATTAAAGAAAATATAAACCGCCAATCCTCCTGATATCGTGCTGAGATCTGATTGGATGCCAAGACTTCAGCAAGGAAGTACTGGCAGCCATCTTGGGACTCAGCTTCAGCCAAGTCCCAGAAAAATAGGTAAAAAAATAAGAAAAGGGGCCAGGGTCGGGACACCCTGACCTCTTGGCTCTAGTGCTGGGGTCCCAGAGAGACCCCCAAGAGCTAAAAAAGCATTGTAATTTTTTTTTCAACGGGAGTCACGGCAGATCCGCTTGTTTTGTAAACAGCCCAGGTCCCTGGGTCATTGAAATCCTGAATACGGGGGCCAACAGCCCTGGGTACCACCACCTCCCCAGGGCCAAACAGCAATAAATGCGGGACAGTCACCCGGACCCCCTAAGCGCCGAGGACTGCCGCCTCCCTGGGGCCAAACAGTATTAAATGCAGTGGGCAACCTGGCTCCCCCAAAGCCCCGGGGATGCAACCTCCTTGGGGCCAAACAGTATTAGATGTGGGGAGGGGGCTGACTGGCTCCCTTGAAGCCACAGGGACCCACGCTACCCAGGGCAAATACATATTAAATGTGGGGGGTCGCCTCTCTGCAGCCCCGAGGACCACCACCTCCCCAGGGCATACAGGGAATTAAATGCAGGTGGGGGTGCCCCATCTCGCTGCAGCCCTGGGGACTGCCATATTCCTGTGACCAAACAGTATTAAATGCGGTGGTGCCCGCCCCCTCCTGTAGCCCTGGGGTCCATCACCTCCCCAGGGTCAAACAGTATTAAATTTGGGGGGTGTCTGTTGGAGAACCCTGGCCCCAGAGACCACCTCCTCCCTGGGGCTAATTAAAATATTGGAGGGGGCCACACAGCCCCCATCTTAGTGCCATGTTCCTCGCTGAATGCATCGACCGTAACCTCCACAGCAGGCAAGACCCAGCCGCACTGCCTCTAAAGTCCGCCACAGTGTGAGTCCTGCGTCCTGTGCCACCAATGCCCTTGACACCTGACTCCGACTCCACAACACCTGTGTCCACATGGTATGCCCACAACACCACAAAGTATACACCTTGCATCTTGACCTGCTGGATTCATCGACCCCCATTTTGTCCTAAGGAACAAAAGCCTAGCCACTGACACCCCATCACCTCCTCTGATGCCTCACCTCCCCTGCCTAGCAGTAAGGAACCAATGCCTCACCTTCACAGTAGCAATAAGGAACCAACACCGCACCGGCTCCAACGACGCCTCAACTCCTCGACTCCGTGCAACATCTTTGTTTCCTCATTGTTTTCCAAAGTACTGTACCCGGGGTCCGTGCGACTCCATGACCGTCCCTCACTACCTCGTGGGTGTCGTCGACTGTTGGAGACAACTCCATCAAGACATCCTGATAGCCCTAGTTAGAACTATTGTTTCTAAGTGGTATGCTAAGAAAATGTGTATCTTTACTTGTCTATGTTGGATTTTTGTAGTTTTGGTCTTGTTTTACTCATATAAATATTGGCTATTTTCTAAACTAGTGTGGAGTACCTTTGTGGTGTTTTCACTGCGTTACTGTGTGTGTGTGTGTGTGTGTGTGTGTACAAATACTTTACACATTGCCACTGAGATAAGCCTAACTGCTTGAGCCAGGGGTTATTGTAGCTGTGTGACTTCCTCACCCTGACTAGAGTAAGGGTCCCTACCTCAACAAAGTGCAAACCATTGCGAAGTAGAGACCCCATTTCTAACAAGACATATTTACGTTTCCACTATAGATTCTGTTGGACCTGGCTTTTTGACAGGGTCATTCCCAAACTTTTGCCTCCTTCCGCCTATTTTTTCTGACCTGTTGTTGGCTTTTGATCTCTGAGCATTTTACTTTACCACTGCTAACCAGTGCTAAAGTGCATATGCTCTCTGTGTAAATTGTACTGTTGATTGGTTTATCCATGATTGGCTATTTGATTTACTTGTAAGATCCTAGTAGAGTGCACTATATGTGCCTAGGGCCTGTAGATTAAATGCTACTAGTGGGCCTGCAGCACTGGTTGTGCCACCCACTTAAGTAGCCCCTTCACCTTGTCTCAGGCCTGCCATTGCAAGGCCTGTGTGTACAGTTTCACTGCCACTTCGACTTGGCACTTAACAATACTTGCCAAGCCTAAAACTCCCCTTTTTCTACATATATGTCACCCTTAATGTGTGCCCTAGGTAACCCCTAGAGCAGGGTGCTGTGTGGGTAAAAGGCAGGACATGTACCTGTGTAGTTTATATGTCCTGGTAGTGTAAAACTCCTAAATTCGTTTTTACACTACTGTGAGGCCTGCTCCCTTCATAGGCTAACATTGGGGCTGCCCTCATACATTGTTGAAGTGGCAGCTGCTGATCTGAAATGAGCAGGAAGGTCATATTTAGTATGGCCAGAATGGTAATACAAAATCCTGCTGACTGGTTAAGTCGGATTCAATATTACTATTCTAGAAATGCCTCTTTTAGAAAGTGAGAATTTCTTTGCACTTAAATCTTTCTATGCCTTACAATCCACGTCTGGCTAGTTTTAGTTGACAGCTCCTTGTGCATTCACTCAGACACACCGCAAACACAGGGTACTCAGCCTCACTTGCATACATCTGCATTTTGAATGGGTCTTCCTGGGCTGGGAGGGTGGAGTGCATGCCCTCACACAAAGGAATGCCACACCCTCTACTGGGACCCTGGCAGACATGATTGAACTGAAAGGGGACCTGGTGCATTTCTTAGACACTCTTTGAAGTCACCCCCACTTCAAAGGCACAATTTAGTATAAAACAGGGCCTCTGCCCTAACTCATCAGACACTTGCTGGAGAAGAAACCTGAACCAGAACCTGCATCCTGCCAAGAAGAACTGCCTGGCTGCTCAAAGGACTCACATGTCTGCTTTCTACAAAGGACTGCTGCCTTGCTGTTAGCCTGCTGCCTTGCTGAACTCTTGTCTGGATGCAAAAGTGCTCTCCAAAGGCTTGGATATAGCTTGCCTCCTGTTCCCTGAAGTCTCAGGACCAAAAAGACTTCTCTTTTTCATTTGGACTCCACGTGCGCCAAAATTTAAACGCACAGCTTGCTCCGCGGTGAGAAAATCGCCGCACGCCGATCCAGAAAGACGCCGCTCGATGCGGCACCTGCGGTGCGACCGGAACTTCGACGCACGGCCTTGCATGGACAAAGCCGCCCACCTTCCAGAGAGGAAATTAACACGACACCTGCCGTGAGGAAGAAAATTCCATGCACAGCCCCCCAGAACGACGCACAGCCGGATAACAAGCCGAGGAATCCACGCACAGACCCTGGGACACCTGGTAATCCCGCGATCCATAGAAGGAGACGGTCTGCGTGCCGGAAAATGACGCATGTCTTCCCTGAGTGAAAAATAACGACGCAAGTTTGTGTGTGAAGGGGCATAACCAACGCACACACCATTTTTCCGCGCATTTCCACTTCTGCGGCCCTCTGCAGAGATTTTCCACTCCAAACCAGGTACTTTGTGCTTGAAAGAGACTTTGGGCCTTATTACAACTTTGGAGGAGGTGTTAATCCGTCCCAAAAGTGACGGTAAAGTGACGGATATACCACCAGCCGTATTACGAGTTCCATAGGACATAATGGACTTGTAATACGGCTGGTGGTATATCCGTCACTTTACCGTCACTTTTGGGACGGATTAACACCTCCTCCAAAGTTGTAATAAGGCCCTTTGTTTACTTTTTAAAGACTTAAGACACTTTATATCACTTTTCAGTGATATCTTTACAAATTCATATTGCATCTTTGATAGTTTTGACCTGCAAATACCCAGATAAATATTATATATTTTTCTAAACACTGTGTGGTGTAGTTTGGTGGTGCTATATTGTGTTATTGTATGATTTATTGCACAAACGCTTTACACATTGCCTTCTAAGTTAAGCTTGACTGCTCGTGCCAAGCTACCAGAGGGGGACTAGAGTGAGGGTTCTTGCTTGGGCAGAGGGTAACCTGACTGCCAACCAAAACCCCATTTGTAACAGATTCTATATTTTACTAGCTTTGCCAAGCTACCAAGGATAATTTGGATTGTGTGTGACTTACCCTGACTAGAGTGAGTGTTCTTGCTTAGACAGAGGGTAACCTGACTGCCAACCAAAAACCCAATTTCTAACATTGGTGATCAGCGGTGAGGATAGGACTTGTATTTATTTCACTACCTACCCACAGTTGAAGGTCAACTTGATTTTTCATTGTTTTGCTTTTGGTTCTCTGATGTCCTCCTGGATATATTATTGATATTTTGGATTTTGGATTTTGGTTTTGCCTTTGATACCTTATCAGATTGAGATTGAGAATGGGTATCTACTGTGTTTCATACGTCGTGCCTACTGAATCCCTCACTAAGGATGACCTAAGGAGGCTTTGCAGAAAATGGGGGCTTCCTATGTCAAGGAGATCCACTAAGATGGAACTGCTAGATATCTACATAACCTGGGGGGAAGAAAGATGGGCAGAGGAAGAGGCAGCAAAAAACCAAATGACTAAGGACTACTCAGATGAGGAGGAGGACTGCTCAGATGAGGAGGAAGACTACTCAGATGAGGAAAGAGAACCAGTGAAAGATGAATGGCTCCTAGAGGCAGAGCGGTGGAGAGAGGAGCTAGATGACTTTATTGAAAGGGCTGAGGCAGCAAGAGCCTTACCCCTGGAAAAAGAAAGGATTGCAGCTCAGGAACTGAGCTGTGAAGAGCTGAAACTGGAAGCCGGAAGGGCTGAGTCCAGTTCAGATGGTGGCAGCAAAAATCTTGCATCCAGTACTACTGAAGAAGGGCACAAGCCCAGAGATGTGGTGCCCAACTTGAAGAAGGGAGTTGACACACCCCAGGTAGTTCAAGAGTATGAGGTAGTTCCCGTTATGTACAGGGTCCCTGAGAAGGATTGGGGAACTGGCACAGGGAGTCATATTCCTACTGGGAGGAGGGACACTTTACTGGCTCTAGAAGAGAGTGACAGGGAAAAGGGTTCCCCCCTGGTGGACGTCCTGGATATAGAGTGTGGAGACATCCCAGAAGAGTATGGGTTGAGTGTCAGGGACAGTCAGATACTGTCTCACCAGTCTCAGGAGGGTGATGTAAAGTGCTTCTTCAAGGCTGAGTCAATGGATGGTTGGGTGAAGGGTACTGTGATTAATACATGTGAAGGGCAGAGTGATGTAATTGGTGGAGAGCATATGTCTGGTCCTTATTTTCCAGAGCTATGCCAACACCAGGTGGAGTGTGAGTTCTCTGACCCCAGGGAGCTTACAATGGAGGCAGACTTCTGGGTGAGTACCAGAGAGTTTGAAGAGGCATTTGGGGGTGCTCCTGAAAGGAGTGGTCTAGGTGTTTCCCAACCAAGTGAGGTGGGAGAGGATTGTAGTGTCCCAGGTAGGTCCCAGGTCATAGAGGGTTCCATGAAGGAACACCAGGAGGGAAGCCTAGCCTGTACCGTAGGGCCACCTGTTGAGGGAGGCCGCAGTGTCAGAAGAACTTGGGGGGGTGACTGTAGCCAGCATCCCACCAGTTCTGGTGTCTGGCAGTCCCACTCCTAGTGAGGGGGTGCAGAAGTCCAGACAGAGGGTTGAGAGGGGGTTGCGAACCCCAGTGGAGGCCCTGGAGAGTCAGGGACCAGCTCTGAGAGCAGAGCCCCCAGGAATGACCCAGGTGAAACTGTTTCTGGTTTGGGGGAGATCCAGAGTCTGCCAGATGGGTTGAGGTCAGGAGACCTGCACCAACCAGACTCTTGTGTAACCCTTGGAGACGGTGTGTCCCTTGTGGGGGGTGAGCGTGCCCCCCAGGAAGTCCTGGCGTGCCAGGCAATTGTTCAACCTCACGGTGGTGACTCTGGGTTGGATGACCAGGTTCAGGGGTTAAGCTCTAGCCTGGAGGGGGGTCAGTGTGCCCCCCAGGAAGTCCTGGCGTGCCAGGCAATTGTTCAACCTCAGGGTGGTGACTCTGGGTTGGATGCCCAGATTCAGGGGTTAAACTCTGGCCTGGTGGGGGGTCAGTGTGCCCCCCCCAAGAAGCCCGGTGTGCCAGGCAATTGTTCAACCTCAGGGTGGTGACTGTGGGTTGGATGGCCAGGTTCAGAGGTTAAACTCTGACCTGGTGGGGGGAGGCGTGCCCCCCAGAAAGTCCTGGTTTACCAGGCAGTGATCCAGTCTGAGGGTACAGACCCTGGGCTGGAAGACCAGGTTCAGGGTGTCCCCCCGGACATGGAGGGAGGGGCTACTGATAACAGTGTCCCTACCATGTTGTCTTCTGAGGAGGCCACTCCTAGTTGGAGGGTGCTGAACCCCAGAAGGGAGGGCAGGGGGAGGGAAGCCTCACCCCTGGCCCTAGTCCAACATGAAGGTACAGACCCCAGTTTGGAGGGCTAGTTGCAGGTTAACAGCCGTGCACTGGGGGAGGAAGGGTGCAGGGCGGCTTCTATAAGCACCCTGACCATGTTGGACTCTGGGGGTACCGCTCCAGGAGGGAGGGTAAAGAGCCTCAGAGGGGAGGACCAGGTTCAGGCTGTCATCCCTGACCTGGTGGAAGGGAGAGTGGTTAAAGGGTGCCCTGCACCTGGGGCTATCGCCCCCCACTCTCCCACTCTCCAGGCCTGCTCCCTTCATAGGGTAACATTGGGGCTGCCCTCATATATTGTTGAAGTGGCAGCTGCTGATCTGAAAGGAGCAGGAAGGTCATATTTAGTATGGTCAGAATGGTAATACAAAATCCTGCTGACTGGTGAAGTCGGATTCAATATTACTATTCTAACAATGCCACTTTTAGAAAGTGAGCATTTCTTTGCACTTAAATCTTTCTGTGCCTTACAATCCACGTCTGGCTAGGTTTAGTTGACAGCTCCTTGTGCATTCACTCAGACACACCCCAGACAGAGGGTACTCAGCCTCACTTGCATACATCTGCATTTTGAATGGGTCTTCCTGGGCTGGGAGGGGGGCGGAGGGCCTGCCGTCACACAAAGGAATGCCACACCCCCTACTGGGACCCTGGCAGACAGGACTGAACTGAAAGGGGACCTGGTGCATTTCTTAGCCACTCTTTGAAGTCACTCCCACTTCAAAGGCACAATTTAGTATAAAACAGGGCCTCTGCCCTACCTCATCAGACACTTGCTGGAGAAGAAACCTGAACCAGAACCTGCATCCTGCCAAGAAGAACTGCCTGGCTGCTCAAAGGACTCACCTGTCTGCTTTCTGCCTTGCTGTTGGTGTGCTGCCTTGCTGAACTCTTGTCTGGCTGCAAAAGTGCTCTCCAAGGGCTTGGATAGAGCTTGCCTCCTGTTCCCTGAGGTCTCAGGACAAAAAGACTTCTCTTTTTTATTTCGACTCCTCGTGCGCCGAAAATTTCAACGCACAGCTTGCTACGTGGTGAGAAAATTGCTGCACGCTGATCCAGAAAGACGCCGCTCGACGCGACGTCTGCGGTGTGACCGGAACTTCGACGCACAGCCTCGCATGGACAATGCCACCCGCCTTCCCGAGAGGAAATCGGCGCGACGCCTGCCGCGAGGAAGAAAATTCCACTCACAGCCCTCCTGAACGACACGCAGCCGGATAACAAGCCGAGGAATCCACGCACAGACCCTGGGACATCTGGTAATCCCACGATCCATAGAAGGAGACGGTCCACGTGCCGGAAAATGACGCACGTCTTCCCCGAGTGAAAAATAACAACGCAAGTCCGTGTGTGAAGGGGCGTAACCGACGCACACACCATTTTTCTATGCATCTCCTCTTCTGCGGCCTTCTGCGGAGTTTTTCCACTCCAAACCAGGTACTTTGTGCTTGAAAGAGACTTTGTTTACTTTTTAAAGACTTAAGACACTTTTCAGTGATATCTTTACAAATTCATATTGCATCTTTGATAGTTTTGACCTGCAAATACCCAGATAAATATTCTATATTTTTCTTAACACTGTGTGGTGTATTTTTGAGGTGCTATATTGTGTTATTGTATGATTTATTGCACAAACGCTTTACACATTGCCTTCTAAGTTAAGCCTGACTGCTCGTGCCAAGCTACCAGAGGGGGACTAGAGTGAGGGTTCTTGCTTGGACAGAGGGTAACCTGACTGCCAACCAAAAACCCCATTTGTAACAGATTCTATATTTTACTAGCTTTGTGTAAGCTGTTTTTAAGGAATTCTTATATCACCTAACTATTGCTGGTTTTGCACCAATCACCCTTGAGTAGTTTATTCTAGTTTTTGCAGAATACTATCTGCATGATAATAAGGCCTCTTCTGGAAAACCCTCCATGACTGATTTTGATACTCAACCCTTTTTGATTTACACAGCCATTAGTCACACTTAGCACTTATTATAGCCATTTCTTCCAGCTGGAAACAATATTCATGGACAATAAACACAAAGTTATACACCTAAAGTTCCTAGATGTATTGTACTTTAGGCCTGCCAAATTAAACAAAATCAACAGCATCAGATCATTAGTGTCCCTGCTGTCACTACCCCTAAAATGATTTATTTTTCATCATGTATGGAAATACCGATACGTTCCTGCCTACTGGAAGGACATTCTAGCTATGGTATCCAGTGTACTTCAGCACGAGTTTCCAAACAAGCCAAACGTGGCTGTGTTGAGATATGTTGTGAAGATACTGAGGTCTGTAAGACACCTTGTTGCAATACTATTACAGCTTGCTAAAGGAGAGATAGCTCTTTACTGGATGAAGGGTTTGGTGACTATGATAGCTGTGATTCTTAAAAGTGTCACTATCTGTATTATTAACACTGAAATGTCTGCTACTATGCAGCCTATTGAATTTAGACCTAAAGATAAATAGAGCCCTCTGCAATTATACTTAGAGCAATGGCGGGGGACGCCTGGATGCTAGATCAGCATCATCATCAGACAATACTGTTTAAAGTTACTTACTGTAACTGTGTTTAGGGCTGGGGTGAACCCCTGCAAGGTATTATGTATGATATTATTATTCCAGTAGAGATCAATCTCAAGTACAATTGTATTTTGGTGTGGACTATGGACAACTTTCTAAACACTGAAATTCTGTAAAGTCCAGTACGCTCTTGGTATTTCTCTAAATCATGTTGAAGCTGTGAAACTTATTGTACATATTGATATGGTAACTAAAAGTTAAAAAATGCAGCCATTTCTGTTTTGAATGTGAATCTAATCCTGCTAACGACCTGCCATAAATTGGCTGGCATGTTGATCAAAAAGTCAACATAAACCATATTTTGGGCTAAATCCTATTTTGGAATAATACCATGAGCTTGAATATCAAAAAAGTGACGTTCACAAAAAAACAGCAGCAGACAAAATAACCTGTGTTTACTTGCACCTCATACAATTTGTGTGTCACCTGTTTAGCATATGTTTGACTAATAAATGTATTATTATTATGGCTTTACATGCCAGGTTTTCAAACTTTATGTGCATACATGATCTGTTCTTTTTCATAATCTTACTATAGGAACTATTATTGAAAATGATTGCTAACTGCCTTGCACATTAAGTATTGGGAACAAGAATAAGAATTTGTATTTATTATATAGCAATTGATACATTTTATTGAGACACAAGATCTTTTACATAAGACTCAGTCAGGTTTTCGTACCTATTACAGCACAGAATCTGCATTATTGCTAGCACCTAAGTCACTTAAACGTATCGAGGATGAAGGTAACACAGCAGCACTGATTATACTCAGCCTAAGCGTAGCATTTGATACGGTCTCACATGACCTGTTATTGGAGAGACTGTGGTCCTGAGGGATATGGGGCCTAGCGCTGAGATGGCTTGCTTCCTTCCTAACGAGTCACACTTTCCAAATCATGCAAAAACCATACACCTCCAAGATCTTCCCTCTGTAGCAGGGGGTGGCTCAGAGCATGGCCCTAAGGCTGACGATTTTTAATCTTTAATTGAGTCCATTAGCAGAGGTGATAGAGCATTGCAGTTTTGAGATTGTGCCCTATGCTGATGATACTCAGCTAATTATCACCCTCACACAAGATCAGGGTTTCTCCACTGCTCAGTTTCAATCTTGTCTTACAGAGCTGGCTGAGTCAATGGACAGTAGTTGTCTCAAGCTTAATGTGGAGAAAACGGAGGGACTGGTGGTAGGGAAACAGACATCCAACTGGTCCTTGGCCTGGTGGCCTGATAGTTTAGGTTCAGCCCAAGTTTCCAAGCCAGCCGTAAAAAATCTGGGCATATAGTTTGATTCGAACCTTCTGTTAGACAAAAAAAATTCCATTTCCGATTTGGCTAGCGCCTGTTTTAACATCTTTGAAATGCTTAGGAATATAATAGGGTTTCTCCCCGAAGAGGCTAGGAAAACTGTGGCCCAAGCTCTGATTCAATCCAGACAGGACTACTGTAACATTCTGTATCTAGGTGCCACCAATGGTAGGCTGCAAAAACTCCAAAGGATACAGAATGCCGCTGCTCACTTACTTTTGAACATTCCTAAGTTCTCCTCTATGGGTCAAGCTTTAATGAAGTTTCATTGCCTGCCCACGAGGGAAAGAGTGACATTCAAAGCCCTAATTTTTGCTTCAAAATTTGAGGGAGGAAAAGTCCTGGATATCTACTCCTGATGCTTCAGGAGTACCGTCCCAAAAGAAATCTCAGATCAGCTGATGCGGCTCTGTTGGCAGTGTCCAGAATAAAAAGGGCTCGGTGGGGGGATGCTCATTCATGTTGTTGGCGCCCAACTTATGGAATTCCATGACTCTTGCTTCGAGAAAAGAGGAACAGGAAGCTACATCCCAGAAGAAGCTAATGACCTGGCTCTTCCAGGCAAAGGATGAGTAGAGTCGAAGAGTCGCCGTCTTGTTGGGGAACCTTTTAGCGCAGGGACACTCCTTTTGGAGTAACCAGGCACTTTACAAACTTCCTAACATAACATAACATAATATTACTATAACTACCATTGATAACACATAACTGTTTGTTACAAAACCTAGGTACCTAGGAATGGTGATGAACCCTTTAGTATATTAAGTAAATTTTCAAGATCAACGCGGATAACTATTTGGTTCAAAGGACAGGCCTGTGCCATGGGAAGGATCTAAAAGAGTAAGTTACTGATGTTGTTTGGGTTCTCATTTTTTGGGAAATACAGTTGTGTATGGTGCTGCCAGCCGAAAACAATAACACATTCTAAAACTTGCATTACAACATTGGGAACCTCCAGTCAATAAACAGAGCAGCTCCTCATGGGTGCAGGGTATTCTAATTCAGTCAAGCCAATAACCACATAAAAATGGTTAAATCTTACATGACTGTGGAAACCTGAAAGAGGTAACCCTCTCACAGTGTATAAAGGTGTATGGGTGTAAGTAGTAATACAAAAGAATGGCACATTACTGACATATTACTGCAGAATATATTGTTGTTGATATAACATTGCTTCTATCTCAGATGAGAATATTAATAACAATAACAATATTATTAACAACACAATAGTAATAATAATAATAATATCACTCATATATAGGTAATGAAATACCTATGCTTTCTCGATTAATCTTTTTAATTCCATCCAGTTTCCATAATCTGTTTTCTTTTCTATGTCTATAGCAAGAAATGCTCTTTCTTAATTCAAAACATACATTGAGGCATTTCACTTATTGAATGCACCTACCTATTGGTTCACAAAGCTGCAGAAACACTACAGGGAGCAAATCACTTTCTAAAATGTTTATGTAATGATTACAATTATCTGAGTAATCTTTCTTCAATGATATGATAACTAACTTTAGGAAATCTGACCTTTCCATTCTACTTTCCATTACAGAACATGAGGAGTGGGAGAAACAAGTGCATTAAAACCAGGGTGCAGGCAACCTCAACAGCTTTACACATCCCCTCAGTGATCCTTGCATAATTGTTATCAATGCATTATGGGAATTAGCATTGAGAATTATTAAACTATGTTCAAAGAGTTACTTTATTAAGCATCCAGATGTATCAGACAAAGCTATACAACTACTTTAAGTGCTCTGCAATGGGCTACACAGATTCTTTGTAAGCAGTCTAACGTTCCCTGTTTTCGATTAGCTACTTAACAATTTGTGTTCTTCTTTTATTTAAAGTAGCTCCAAAATGGAAAATTAGATTGTCACCTTGTCAGTCCCAAACCTCAGTTCAATATCAGGGGAGTCTACCCTCTGCAAGGCTGCTGTTTTTTTTAAAGAGATTCATGGTAAAGGAAGTATCTAATAGACTGATGGCAATCAGCAATCAAACGTTACTACTAGGTATCATGCAAGGAACTTTAAAAGAATATCTCTTCTCCAGAGCAACCTTTACATTTTAGCTCCATTTTCTAAAGAGTGGCGCTCAACTAACTTCAGACTCTTATGGATTGCAAGAGTTTTTGGCACATTAACCCATCTCTTTTCATATATTGAATGGACCCATAAGTGTCCTGGCCAACATTAGGAAAAAACTCTTGAGGGTCCATTATCTGTGTTGGACCATGATTCGAATAATTATGGGCAGATTGGTCATCTTTGACATAGGATAAGATTGTCTGATCCTGGAAATACCAAGGGTGAAAATCAGCCTAAGTGATTAGATACATTTTTGCTAAATAGAACCCAGTTAGTCTACCTTTCTGATTCTCTGTCAGTTGCCTAGGGAGTTCCACAAAGATCAACCTTCTCACTCCTCCTACACAATACTCACATGGGTGACTTGTGAGTGATCAATAAAACATTCTTTCTGGAGTTCTAGATTCCTGCAATGACTCAACTGCACGCAGAGTAGGTTGAGCACTAATTGATGACTACTGTAAGAATATTAACATCTGGGTGTGAGTAAGTAGACTTAAATATAGCAAAGAAAGAGTTGATGCAAGCTTAGAAGTGGTCCCTAAAGCCCGAACATTTTCTTGGATAATTCTGTTGAGTCACCTTCTTCCATAGTGCCTGCTTTGTTTGACTGCAGGGCCTTCATAATGCAATTTCAAAACTGATAGAATGTGCAACTACTATCTTCAATTGGATAACACTATCACTGCACTGCTGAAAACCCACCATCATTAATCAAATCACTTTCTTTGTCTCAGATGGATTACATTAATGCATTCTACACTGGCATGTGTGTAATGCCATCAGTAAGTTACAACACATTAAAACTATTGTAGACAGGGCCACTTTTCACTTCTACAATGAAGAGATCAATCGTCCTGTCAGTGTCGAGAAGGATCTGGCTCAAGATTTCATGAATGGAGTGAAGGCTCAGTCTCGCTTAAGTCAACATTTAGAAGGTAAAATCATTCTATGTTCCTCAGGTTCAGTACAGGTAATTTGCATTTTCCAAGAGTGATGTCAGAAAAAGGGATTTGCCAGAGCAGAGAGTAAGATTACATGGCACCTTACGGGAGAAGGTTAACCCTAAAAGGTTAGAAAAGCTCCTCAAGACTGAATCATTCCATAGAGAGTTAATGCTATTCTTGTTAATTAGGGCTGATAACACCTAATGTGAGTTCTTCCAGCTTTCCACCTAGAGTAGTATGGTGTGCTATGATTTTGCCCTCAGGGTGCATGGTTGGGTGGTATACAAATCTGGAAATGACATAAAGCATGTTTAAATAGTTAGAAATAATCCTCTGGAGTGAATCTGTCAAACTCCAAAGTATCTAACCTGGTTGTTGAACTATAAACTATTCTTATTGAGCCAAATTTTGGTCAAAATCACCCCACTTGGATCCTAAGTTGTAATTTTTCCAGCAGAAACTTCCAAATTATTTTTTCTCCTCGTTGTTCGGATGGTATAGGCAATCAATAGTTACCAGAGTGAGAGAAGAAAGGAGATGCAAGGCACACTTGTGGCAATGACTTTTGAATTTCTCTTTTCACTGGACAGTGACATAAGCTTTATATCACTCTACAGACTAGCATATGGACTGTGAACTGCATTTTCAGAAGCCACATAGAGGGGAAGTGTTAAACTCGCTTTAAGAGGCCAAAAAATGCATGAATGTATGAAAATAACTTTATATTCTATAGGAAGCGTGTGTTCAAAGTAGGTCCAAGAAGAATGGTTCCATGCCAGAGTTTCAGGATACCACCTTAATGTAACTTTACACACCATTAGCCATTAACCAGTGTTTGATGTGAAATCTGAATTAGGGTTTGGGTGAATAGATTAAGAGGCAGATGTTCTGCGTTTGGGAAAAAGTGAGTAAATGTGTAGGTGTGAATGGGTGAATAGATAAATAAGGCTGTGTGTCTGGTTCTTTGAATGGGTCCATGAAAGTGTGCTTAGGTTGTGGTTGGGGAGGGGATTATTAGGGAAAATAATTAGCAAGACTGCGTGGCTGTGTGTTGTTGAGTGGATAGGTTTGTGATTGACCAGATATGTCCATTTGATTATAATTGTTTGAGTTTCACGATTAAACCACTACAGCACTACAAATACACCTTATTGACAGAACATATGCTGCAAGGGTAACAGGAGTGCAAGCTTCACTCATGTACACAGAACATGTGCAGCAAAGGCAGCAGCAATGCAAGTTTTCCTAAAACACAAGCGCTTGTGCAGCAGCAACGCAGCACTGCCTCAGACACGCGTCCCAATAAGAGTGCTTAGAGCGAATGAAAAATTAAGGTTTTCAATAAAGCATTTCTCTAACATACCTGAAGTCTTCCGAGGAACGTTCTCTTTCCAGGTCAGGAAAATGACTTAAAAAAAACAATAATGTTAGAGAAATAGAATGACAAGACAAAAATTGATCTATTAAAGACAATTAAAACGATGTATATTTTCATGTGATATATACGTTGCAATTTCGCACTGCAAACTATAAAGTTCAGAATTTCCATTTCATTATATAATACAGTTTGACAATGAACATTTATCAGAATAAAGGCAGGCAGTTAGGTACGTTATATGCAACATAAGAATAACAAATCTTCAGCATGGGCCAATGTGCAAGTGTGCATGGCAAATATAGTCATATAAATTGCATCTTCAGAGGAGAATAATGTCCCAGAAATATGCAATTTTTAATTACAGCATTACTTTACTCGGTAGGAGGAAAGAAAGACTATTTTGTTTTTGCTGTGAATAACATGAGTACAAATAGCTGCATGGTGAGCAATTTTTCATTTTGGCTGCAATGTAATGAGATTTATTTCTGAGATTGTTATGTTGAGAGAAAAATTGGCCCCTGCATGGTAAACTGGCATGTACCCTGGCATTGAGTGCCCAGCTGACTGTACAACTGGTATCCTGACTTTTATTTTGGCCCAGGTGTCACGCTAACATAGGATATCTGCAGTGGCCTAGATCTGCCAGATATAATGTGAAGCCCTGGGCCTGTCCTGTGACCTGGAGGGATGCACAAGGGAGGCCCTCATACTTCTGTCCCTATCATGGGTTTAGCACATGAAGTGGTGGTGGCAGTGTACTATATTTTGTTGTCTTTAAACTGACCAGACCTTTCTGTCTGTGTCACTGTGAGTGTAGCCTACAGACCCCTCGTGTAATGATTCGCTTTCATGTCAAACCCAGAACTTTGCACTAACTTCCTGTGTGCATGTCAAGTGTGTGTGCATACATAGTATGTGTGTAATACATGTGTGATAGGAAGAGTGTGTGTGAGTGGGTACTGAAAACAATATCATCCATTTTCAAAGCCCCTACATTAGCATGGAAGAAGATGGAGGATGAGGACACCTTGCCCAGACAGAGAAAGTGTATTGTCTGGATTCCTGTGGCTGGAAGGTGGAGATCAGACACTGAAGGTAGGAGGATGGTGACAAGGATAGCTTTAGAAACTCCATAAAGACTTTGCTAGCAGGGGATGTTGATTAGTGCTTCCTGAGCACTTTCATCTGGTTGAGGTTAGGGGTGAGGGCTGGGACTGCAGTTTCTGTTACTCAAGATGAGGACATTCTAGGTCATCCCTGAGGATGGACTCGGAGAGAAAATAACTAACTAGTGGCCTAAGTTTGCAAATTGAGGCAGTTCTGAATTATGCTTATGTGTTGCTGCAGGAAATGTTTGTTTTGATATTAGAGAAATCAACAGTAAAAACCGGCCCAGCAGACCAATAAACAGGCCTACAAACAGCCAAATAATGGCCCACCAACTGACCTCTCAGACCAGCCCATCAGGTGCTGCTTAATTTCCCTATTGGGCACTACGGGGGTCAGAAGGAGTGAACTAATTGCTCATCAGAATCTTGGGGAGCATAAACTGCAGTTGTGCCCAATTTATCCCTCTGTCCAAGGCTACTGTGGACTATAACTAATAGGGTCACCCAGAAAAAATAAACCATTCGCAGGTGGGGGTTAGCAACCTGAGGGGTATCGTAATCATCACTTTTAACCTGTTAGTTTTAGTGTGACTGTAAGTACTTTCTCATACATAAAATACAAGGACTGTGTATAATATAAAATGATATTGTCTGTTGAATGATTTGCGCACTGTAGAAGGTGTGTCAGTGTTGGGTGTTGGAAAGGGAGTCAGGTAAGCATGTACACTAGCTTACATATTACATATGTTCTCTTGTATTGATTTCTCCCTTCTCTGAGCCTCCTTTGACACATTCACAATTATTTACACTGTGTCTTGCTACGATCATCCAGGGACCGCCACAACAGCGACAGTTCCTCCATAGGAGCAGAGGAGCGTCACCCCCCCCCAGCCTCCCCCTCCAATGCTGCAGAAGGAGTAAAAAATGAAATGATAATAAATGATTTAATTACCATATCATTTTTTACTCTCGTCTGAGCAGAGTGTCGGGGTGGGGCCAGTGCTTCATTGCAGCTGATTGGCAGCAATGAGGAGTGGCCCCTATGATTGAAATGCACATGTAGGTTTGGCGGGCTATCTTTCTACAGCCAGCAGCCTGACATGCCCAATTCAAACCTCCCCAACTCAGCTGTTTTAGGGCTCCAGTGCCTTTCAGACTGCTGAGGCAGTCTGCTTCATCCAATCCAGACACTTCACTCATGCTGCTTCACAGTATGAGATCACTGTCTGGATTGGATAAGGTAGTTGGCTGTGTGACATCACCTCATGCTCGGAGGAGTTTGGAGCCAGGGATTGGAAAGCATTGAGGACGTGCTGCAGTATAAGGTAAGCAACTTTAATTTTTTTCTTTCTTAGATGTTAATTTTAATGTGTTTTTTTTTAATTTTTTAATGCATGTGTGTTTTAATGTATGTAGAGCCCCACCCCACTGTATTTTTATGTCACTAACTGCCACGGTGCCACAATACACCAGGAATTAGAAAAATAAAGCAAAGGCTCTTCCGAGGTGGGCACCATCAGATTAAGCATATTCACAAAATGTCATGATTTACCATCATAATGAAAAGGCCAGCATTATAGAAAGGGTAGTCACAATAATGATATGGATGCCCTCAATGTGTCAATATTTATCCATACTGTCCAATGAATGGCCATAATGTGGCAAAAAGTACCATCAAATGTCCCAAACCACAATTGTGCAATGGATGCCCTCACTTTGCTGAATTTACCACTTTTTTCCAGGGTCAACCTTATGCCCAATACTGAGCAATCATAACATGGATAGCCACAATAGGCCAAGAATTACCACCATTCCACCATTGATACCCATGAGATGGAAATACGTTCTTCCATCAAGCAAGAGTCAGTATTGTACTAAAGATGGGCATTATGCTATGAATGCCCAAACGTTGCAAGAAATACCATCATTAGGCCCAGAACTGCAATTTCTAACGGCTGGTGAATCTCTTAGAAATGCTCACAAGATGCCAAAAATGATCCTAATGGTACAGGGGCCATTATTTTCCAAGGTTTGAATCATGCAATGGATTTCCATAAATCAGCAAGAAATGCCATCTGTTGGGAAAGTCTTTGCATGGATTTAGAGAGTTATGCAGCTCCTGTTCTGTGGTTTGTTCATGTACGTTTTGCTGTTTTTACCTAGTGAGCTTGACAATCATGCAAGTTTAGTGATGGTTTTCTGGTTTAATGCACTGATACTCAACAGCTGTGCTGTGCACATGAGATGATTACTGCTCCATTTACCCAGGCTTTGAACAACCAGTGGAAGGGAAAGCATGAATGGTAATAAAGGGACAGACCCTTTTCACTATTCCCAACAGAGGAAGCTACCCACTCAGCTACCTCATGTAAATATTCTTCCAGTCTTCCTTCACCAGGGTCTTTTGCTGCCATACATGATGGACATTCTTGAGGCTCTTACTACTGTTTAGACTTGACCTAAGCTTGAGTGCCTGTACCTAGTGCCTGCATCAAGAATGGATCACACCAGGGTCAACAGTTGCCCTCGTGTAAGGACCAACATTGTCGTTGTGTGATCTATTCCTGACACGGGCACTAGGCCTACCCACACAAGTGAGGTACCATTTGTTATCAGGAGACTTGGGGGAATGCTGGGTCGAAGGAAATTTGTGGCTACTCTCAGATTCCAGAACTTTCTATCACTGAAATGTGAGGAAAAAGTGTTTTTTTTCCCAAATATTGAGGTTTGCAAAGGATTCTGGGTAACAGAACCTGGTGAGAGTGCCACAGTCAGGTACCATTTTTATTAGGAGACTTGGGGAAATGCTGTGTGGAAGGAAGTTTGTGGCTCCTCTCAGATTCCAGAACTTTGCAACACCGAAATCTGAGGGAAAAGTTTTTTTTTGCCACATTATGAGGTTTCAATGGATTCTGGGTAACAGAACCTGGTGAGAGCCCCACAAGTCACCCCATTCTGAATTCCCCTGGATGTCTAGTTTCCAAAAATATTTAGGTTTTCTAGGTTTTCCTAGGTACCAGCTGAGCTATAGCCCAAAATCCACAGCTAGGCACTTTGCAAAAAAAATATGTCCGTTTTCATTGGAAAAATGTAATGTGTCCACATTATGTTTTGGGGCATTTCCTGTCGCGGGCACTAGGCTACCCACACAAGTGAGGTACCATTTTTATTGGGAGACTTGGGGGAATGCTGAGTAGAAGGACGTTTGTGGCTCCTCTACAGATTCCAGAACTTTCTGTCACCAAAATGTGAGGGAAAAGTGTTTTATTTGCCACATTTTAAGGTTTGTAAAGGATTCTGGGTAACAGACCATGGCGAGAGCCCCTCAAGTCACCCCATCCTGGATTCCCCTAGGTGTCTAGTTTTAAAAAATGCATAGGTTTGGTAGGTGTCCCTAGGTGCTGGATGAGCTAGAGGCCAAACACCACAGCTAGGCACTTTCCAAAAAACATGTCAGATTTCAATGTAAAAATGTGATGTGCCCATGTTGTGTTTCCTGTCGCGGCCAGTAGACCTACCCACACAAGTGAGGTACCATTTTTGTCGGGAGACTTGAGGGAATACAGAAAAGCACAACAAGTGTTATAGCCCCTTGTCTTTCTCTACATTTTTTCCTTCCAAATGTAAGACAGTGTGGAAAAAACAAGTCAATTTGAGAAATGCCCTGTAATTCACATGATAGTATGGGGACCCCAGAATTCAGAGATGTGCAAAAACCACTGCTTCTCAACACCTTATCTTGTGCCCATTTTGGAAATACAAAGATTTCCTTGATAACTATTTTTCAGTCTTTATATTTCACCAAATGTATTGCTGTATACCCGGTGTACAATGAAAACCCATATGAAGGTGCAGGTCATTTATTGGCTCTGGGTTCCTAGGGTTCTTGATGAACCTACAAGCCCTATATATCCCGAAACCAGAAGAGTCCAGCAGATGTAACGGTATACTACTTTTGAATATTTGACATTGCAGGAAAAAGTTAGAGTAAAACTTGGAGAAAAATGGCTGTTTTTTTTCAGCTCAATTTCAATATATTTTTATTTTAGCTGTTACTTTCTGTAGGAAAACCTTGTAAGATCTACACAAATTACCCCTTGCTGAATTTAGAATTTTGTCTACTTTGTGGAAATGTTTAGCTGTCCGGGATACAGCATTGGTTTCACACCCATTTCTGTCACTAACTGGAGAGAGGTTGAAAGCACAAAAAATAGTAAAAAAGGGGTATGTCCCAGTAAAATACCAAAATTGTGTTGAAAAATTGGTTTTCTGATTCAAGTCTGCCTGTTCCTAAAAGCTGGGAAGATGGTGATTGTAGCACCACAGACCCTTTGTTGATGCCATTTTCAGGGGAAAAAACCCACAGCTTTCTTCTGCAGCCCTTTCTTCCCATGTTTCGAAAAAAAACGAAATGTTCACTGTATTTTGGCTAATTTCTTGGTCTCCTCCAGGGGAACCCACAAACTCAGGGTACCTTTAGAATCCCTAGGACGTAGGAAAAAAAGGACACAAATTTGGCATTGATCGATTATGTGGACAAAAAAGTTATGAAGGCCTAAGCACAAACTACCCCAAATAGCCATAAAAGGGGTCAGCACGGGGTAGGAGCTAAGGGGTTAAGGTTTCAAACACTATGTAAACCACGCAATACACACTACATACCTAACTCATTAAAATGCAGTATAAATAAAACAACAGACTTACAAACTGACTGATAGACAGTGTTCAGAGACCACTGTAGAAGATTATTTTCATCGCTCTCTTTTAAGTTACTATTACAAGTCGCCAGTTATTGTGGCCTGATTAAATTAAAGCCCCTTTGGCTAAACATTGCTGTCAACAACCCTAAAAGTGATTCTGTACCACGACCTGCACAGGAGAAATGTATGTATTGCATATGCCTCACTTCCTGTCTATTACTCTATTCCTCTAATAATGAGTTTCTTACTTTAGGAGCAACAACATTTCAACAACAATCTCCTTGTAGCTATCCATCAAAATAATTGAGTAATAATTAAAAAAATTGAAATGTATAACTCTTTATTATCTGTACCAATGTAATGATCACATGCACAAAAAGGAAAATCGGCCAGCGTGGATTTGCAATTAAGAAAATTGAGACCCCAATAAGGACACCAGATTCAGCTTAATAGTGTACTACTTACCCATACGTAACACCAGCAATGCTGCACTTCTTAAAGTGCATAATGTTGCAGGTTAGAGTCCCCGTCTTGTCAGAAAATAGATACTTCACCTAGAACGATATTACAGAACAAAATGAACTAGAAGAAACAATTTCTACAGCATGAGAGACTAAAAGCATAGAGCCCTCAACATGACTACCATAGTTATTCCGATGTTGCCACAACCCGGATTTTCTGCCTGAATAAAGATTAATATACTTTTGAATACTTTTCCTGTTGGCTTTGCCAATGCTCATTGAAAACGTTGCAGAATTTCTGCTGGAAAACACTACAACAATCTAAGATGAAACAGGGTAAAATGTATATTATTAGAGTTTCCCATTCTATTTAGAAGTGCAGAACTCGAAATAAGGAGGTAATAGGCATACAGTAGGTACTGCATGAGGTGCCATCGGTATTTACAAAAATAGTCTGAGGGTATAGACTGATTATAGATCTGATGGAGATGCAGTTATGAATACATTTAGGCCCTCGCTGAGGTCTTGAGAGGTTATCTGGTTAAGAGTGAAAAGAGGACAGAATAAAAACAAATTCTCTGCCTCAAACTCTTAAGTGTATGAATTTGTCAATACAATGTTTGTAGAGACCATTTCATATTTTTAGATAGAATGACTTCTGTTACTATTCTAGACTCATTTGCCAGTTCCTTTTCTAATATTATATATTTGCTTTCTGGGGATTGGGAGAAGTAGTAATTATCTCTGAGTAGTGCTTCTGGTTAGCTAATTTTACTAAATGTTTTAATGTATCAAGGATGTGAGGTCATCCACCTAGTAAACAAAATAACAGATAATTAGTGGTCTAGTAGCGGAAGTGCATGAGGGAGAGTGGCAGGGTAATGTGAAGTAACAAATTAGCCAACCCCTTAATTGGCGGAAAAGGTTCAACCAACATCTTTAAACCTTTTTTCACAATTACCACAACTCCCCCCCACCTTTCTTTTTTTATAAACTATATTGTTTGTAGAAGCAGGGTCTTTTAAACAGGTTTCTTGTACAAGACACTATCTGATGCATCATTTAGTAGCTCTCTGACTTCCAAAGAATATTGAACCAAGGACTGAGTGTTTACTTATGAGATTTTAGTGGTATCCAGAGAGAAGTGGGAGGGGTACGGACTTTTTTAGAGGTGACATTTAGCTATTCCTCACCTGTAACCTGTATGTATTTATGTATTTGTGAGGTGGAATCTATATGATACAAAGTATGTTGAAATGCTCAGACTTTCTGGTTCATACCTAAACATTTGGTCGCAGTGACAGCCTCCAGTCACAGATGGGCATGCCTCAGGAGCCCCAGCTGCATGTCTGCGCAGGGTTTTTGTAGATAACACTGGGCCAGATGTAGCTAGAAATGGGATTGAGACTCGCAAATTGCGAGTTGGAGCAACTCGCAATTTGCGAGTCACAATTCCAGATGCAGAATGGTGTCCCTGACACCACCTGCGAATCGCAAGTGGGTCGCAAAGACCCACCTCATTAATATTAATGAGGTGGGTCGCAATTTGCGACCCCCTTGCGATTCCCTGCACTCACAGGGATGGTGGCCTGCTGGAGACAGCAGACCACCATGTCTGTAACTGCTTTTTTAATAAAGCAGTGTTTTTTGTTTGTATTGCAGCCCGTTTTCCTTAAAGGAAAACAAGTTGCAATACAAAAGAAAAAATTAAACCATTTGGTTTCATTTTTTCAGAGTAGAAAGTGGTCCACTGGACCACTGCCTGCTCTGAAAAAATATTTTTGGCGACATTCACAAAGGGGAAGGGGTCCCATGGGGACCCCTTCCCTTTTGCGAATGAGTTAGCACCCATTTCACATGGGTGCTAACTGCGAATTGCTTTGCGACTGCGTTCGTGGTCACAAACCAATTTTGCATCGCGGTGCAAATCGCAAATAGGAAGGGAACACCCCTTCCTATTTGTGAGTCGCATTCCCATTTTGCTAGTCGGTACCGAATCGCAAAATGGGAATGTGCATCGCGATGCACGTTTTGCATGGCGCAAACTGGGAAATTCACATTTTACATCTGGCCCACCGAGCCTAATTTGTTTCTGGTAGAGAAGGCAACGTTAGATTACCGTCTCTTTTTGCAAGTGTGTGTTTCTTCTTTTTTCTTCTTGTGTATTCTCTCTCACATAGGTTGCATGGTAGGAATGGAAGGGGTGAAAACAAACAAAAAATGCACAGTGCACTTAAAGCCTGCGCATTGCTTAACAATGTTTGCCTTTACGATCACTCTTCTCTGCTTGCTTCTTATTCACTGGTTTACCTTCTTCTTCTTGTGTCCTCATCACCTTCTGACCCCACATCTTTGTAGCCCTTTAATTTTTTTTTTTACTTGGATCAACTAGCATTTGATTAGTTGCTGTCTGACTGCATTGCCAAAAGTGCTTTCAAGTTAAGAAATGTTAATATTTTTTCATTTACCAATCCAAATGGTGGCCACCACTTTGGATCTGTAAATTAAAAAAAAATATGGTGCCTGTGTCATTCTGTAGGTATGTGCATGTGTGGTGCATATCATTGTGCATGGCAGCTAAACTCACCACACATGCACGCGTGAGGCTGTGCCACTGTGCCCTTTTTCCTTTTTTTCTCTCTTTTTTGGTTGATGCTGGACATCACTGGCAATACAATAGGTTAAGAAGAAAGACTTATTGGATTTGCAATGACTTGTAGTAAATTTACCTAAACATTCAGTTGCCATTTTTTGAGAATATATCTAAGATTACAGTGTCATATATTTAGCAGGCATGTCTGAGAGAAGTGCTCGCACTGACTTCGTCAGGTCATAGGGCAGTTGTTTTTAGTGAAGCATTAGGAAAGTAATCCGTAATACGCCCTAATGGAGCATAGGAAATTGCCGCAGCCTACGAGGGGTGAATTAACAAAAGCATTAGATCTGATTTCATAAGTAAAAAAGATGAAAAACAAGCGAGCAGTTCTTAGGCACTTAAAGCAGGATAGTCAGAGACAAGAAAGAATTGGAGGGAAAGAATATAGTTAGGATGAAAAAGACACTATTGCCTTACTAGGAACTTTTTCTCATTTTACGGAACAAGAAATCACGAATTATTTTCTCACAATCAAATCAGGTTTACAATCTCACCCGCATCGCCCTCTGTGCATTCTCCATTTGTCTCCAGAAGTTATTTCTACATTTTTAACACCTACGTTCAATTCGATTATTTACTAAGGCACAGTGCCCAGTATTTGAAAAGATGGTCGTATAAAAACAATCTGCAAATCCTAGCAAGTTAAAGAACAATCACCCAGTTTTCTCTTTTACCCTTTCCAACTAAAATTACAGCGAAGGCTTTGAATCTGGAACTAGCTGCATCTATGGATTGAGTGAGCTTTATTAGACCAGACAGAATCAGGGTTTGAAACCGGTCACAGCACAGAGTCGCAGAGCAGCCACGGATGACACCAGGTGTACAGTGAATAAGGGCGGTTCTGCTGTGCTCATACTACTAAATCTGTCCATGGCATTTGACACCATCCGCATTCCCTGCTGGTGACCCATTTGGCCCAATTAGGGATTAAAAATAAAGGCCCATATTCATACTTTTCTATCGCTGCATTTGCATCATTTTTTCTTGACGCAAAAGCAGCGCAAACATACAAAATACATGCGGTGCTAAAAAAGTATAAATATGGGCCAAAGTCTTACAGCTACTGAAATCGATTCTCCTGGGTATGTCCAACCCTTTTTCTCTGCCTTGTAGGGTGCCACAAGTAGCTTCACTAAGTCCTACTCTTTTTTTAATTTATTTATATCTTCTTTAGCTATCTTAATTAGATCCTTTGGCCTTTCAGTGTACTTCTATGTGGAAGACATGCAAATAGTCATCTCAATCGGTAAATTGCCTTAAGTTAGATGGAGAGAAAACTGAGTTTTTCAGTTTTGGTAACCAATTTAATATAGAGTCCACTGCTTGGTGGCTTGAGGAACTGGATATAACCCCGGTATAAGTTAAATCAGCCAGGAATTTAGGCGTCATTTTTGACAATTCTCTGACCTTTACTAAGCAAGTATGTTCTGTCATATTGGCTTAAACCCTAATTTAACAATGCTTAGGACAATTTTCCTTTATATCCCAGTGCACTCTTGAAAGTAGATGGTGGCTGCCTTAATTCTGTCAAGATTGGACTGCTGCAATGCCCTTTATTTGAGCATTAACTCGAAGGACATAAAGAGATTACAAGTTATCCAAAATGCAGTAGCATGTTTGATTCTAGACATGCCTAAATACCAGTCTATTTCCACCGAAATAGGCAATCTTCATTGGCTTCTGGTTAGGAAAAGGTCAATTTTTAAATCGTTATATCGCACAAAATGCA
The DNA here is from genome assembly GCF_031143425.1 of Pleurodeles waltl. NCBI lineage: Eukaryota > Metazoa > Chordata > Amphibia > Caudata > Salamandridae > Pleurodeles > Pleurodeles waltl. Next base: position 1,281,257,137 of record NC_090447.1, on the reverse strand, counting down.
AAGATATGTGCCACAAGGATCTTAAGTTAAGATCTGCCTCTATAAAAAACATTATACTGCAGAAAGTCAAGAAATGTCGATAGGATGGAAGATTCTTTGGGCATGTTACTGCTACACTTTGGAATGCCTTACTTTGGGGCATACAGGCTCTATCCGGCCATCTTGCGTTTAGGAAATTATAGCAAATGTGGCAGTTTCAAAGGTGGGTCTAACTCTTACTTCTCTGCACTTTGGTTGTAATGCCTTTGTGGCAGCACCAAGAAGCCTACAGGTATTTGAGTGCTCTATAAAAAATATTTATTTATTTAAATACTATCTTTTAATTTCTAGTAAATACACTTATTGCTTTCCCAGATTTTGCTTCACATCCCACCATATCGCACAGACCCATTTGCAGCCTTGGATGTGCAAGTACCCCTTTCATATCCTTGAGATGGACAGGTCACAATACGCATACACTCTTAATCGCCCCTGTACAGTTTTATATATCTGTGATCCACCACCATAAGCCATGAACAGCTACAGATGGCCAAGATAAGCTTCATAGTCTTTGTACAGTCTCACAGGCACCACTAAAGTGGCATACACCATGTACTGCTTTCAAATGCTTAGAAACTATTCTAATGCCAGAGAACAGCCTCACATCCAGGTATTGTCTCGTACGCCCTGTACAAACTCATATGCCTGTGGGCCACATACAAATGCTTCACATAATGTCAATCATTTCAGACACCCAAGATCAGCTTCACAGCATATGTAAAGACCAGAGGTGTTCTGGCTCAGTCCAGAAGTTCTTGTTCAGCCCATGTAGTGCCCTTCATGTGCCAGGACAGATGACAAATTCCGAACTGAGGTGGCATGGTGTGCAAAATAACAACAGACTGGGATATGACCAGAGTATTTATCAGCGGCTGGGGTTAATTCAAGCATTCCATCCCTCACTTTTGATATACTTTAGTTTGTCACCCACAGTGGGATGGGTATGCCTAGATGTGGGTCCTGTGTACACTGTGTCACTGGAATTAAGCTATACTCGGCTGAGGAGCCCATAACTACGTGGCTGATAAGCCCATAAAAAGGGAAAAACATGTCCTGGGTTGCTTGTGTTTCAGTTCAGAGAGGATCTGGCTTAGCAGTTTGGGCTGGACTGTTCCTATTACAGCAGGGTCAAGACTAATTTGCATATAAATGGGTCTAAACTGAGGTGACATAATGTGCAAAATAACTATGGACTGGGATGCAACCCAAATTCAGCATCAATGCATATGTAATTCTCAGTGTACCACCACCACAGTAGGTTCTAGGGTTTAGGGGAAAATCTCAGAATTTTCTTTTGCCAGCACTGGACCTGAAATTGCAATGGACATGTTAGCAATGGTTGGCACCAAGGGCAAAAGAAGGGGCGTAGTTACCCGAACAGACCCATATGATGACTAAAAAGAGACATAGGTCCCAAATAGGACAGATAGAGCTGTAACCTTAGACTGAAAGCATGTGAATGATTCTGTGTTTCTGGGAAAAGACCAAGTCATAAATAGGGGCCCTTCTTGAAATTCCAAAGATTAAAGACCACTATAGCCTCATTGAACTCAACAGATATAAGTCTTGGACTAAGGCCTCATGAGAGGGGTTAAATGAGTGATTGAAAATGTCAAGATAACTAACTCTTGATGGCAGCAACTTAATATTAGCAGTTAGCCCAGGAATATTCAGGATGTAGATGCTGGAAGCACATAGATTGAGGGTCAGCACAAAGACTAAGTCCTCAACAACCTGTGCAATGCATCATGCCCACTATTTGTAGATCTGGCATTAGTCAATTAATTTTGATTTTACAAAAAGTATATGTATAACATACTTGACCATATGGGTTTTCCGCCATTTTCATCCATTGGAATGTTACTGTGTAATTCCCATTTTTCTTCCACCCACTACAGTTTTCAGCACAAGGCAATGGTTCAGCCCACTTCATCCACTGGCTTACTTCACTGTGAGTGACAGCGGTCTTCACTTTCACAAAGAGCAGACCTAAACACATGGTCATCTTTGGGTGTACTTTAAGAAAGAAGATCAATTACTGTCTCCATCCTGTACCCTCAATCCACTTGACACCTTCTGCACAAGCTCAGTGGAGCCTCAGTTGGCTCTGCCAGAGTAAACCTCGGATCTGAGTGACCAACCACTATAAGGTCCTCAGGTTCTGGGCTGAATGAGCATCACATATTTCCCCTACCTGACTGCCATTACCCAGGACCACCATGCAGGACTTGGCAGTCCCATGGAGGGAAACACACAATGACCTTGACGCGCACGGAGCAGTCTCCCTGCATGTCAGGATCATTGGTTATTTTGTTGTTTTCAAGAAACAAACTACTGCTTTGGGAGTTTGTTTCTTGAAAACAAAAACCTTTTCTGAGCAATTGCAAAAAATGGAACCTATAATTGGTAAAGCTTCTGTAACTTCAGTGCAGCTCTTGTGCTGGTAGCTCCACTGAAGGCAGAGAGATTTCCAGCTGAGGAGATCTCTAAATTTGGCAAGTGGTTCTCAGCAGAGGGAGAAGAGGTCAAGGTCTTTGCTGACCTAATAATTTCCTGCCCGGGTCTTAATGACCCTGAAAGACCCTATCCCAGCTTTTGCCATTATTTTTACTTTGTTTCTTATTGTTTCAGGTGGATGCGAATGAAACAATTCCAACCCACAAGTAACACCATTTTAATGGTAGGATTTTGTTCCCTCATTTTGCAGTGTATTATTCATGGTCAGGTAATAAGAATGATCATCATGTCCTATAGGATCTAGAGGTCGACAAGCGGGACATCCATCACTTATGTGACGGAGTAACCCGTCCGCCTAGTTCGAATTCAGGCCCTAAATTGTTTTTAGGAATGTTTGTAGAAAGTTCCTCCACAGCTCTTTGTATTCCTTGTGTTGGCCTAGTCCAGTGCAGCAATAAAGAGTAGCTGGCACCATCTTAAGTATGCTATTGATTACCTAAAGAGACATCATTCACTCCTATCTTCTTCAATGTGCACCGGCATACCTGAATTGACTATATTATGATTTGCAGCTGAATCTTGTTCCATATTCACTTGTAAAGGCTCTCTCCGTTGCTGCTGAAGGTATAAACAGTACATGAGTCACAAAAGCTAAAAGATAAATACTAAACTGTAGCTAGACAGATGGTATCTCAATACTCTTGTCCATATGATCAATTCCTCACTTGATGGTTGTTTAAGATTCGCCTCTGATGCCAAATGGACTAAGGTAACTTATAATCTCAGAAGCCTCATAGCTTACATAATGTGTTGCATTATTAGAAGCATGCTGAAACCAGGCCAACCTGTTTTTTGAGAGGACAAGAAACTGATATCAAACTCAACCATGGCATATTCAAAGCTATTCATTAGCAGGAGAGACACTGGAAAGGGTTGACACTGGTTTCAGGTGACATTTTAAATAAGCTTGTAAAATTTGCAAATTTAATGTTATGTAAAATTCACAACAATCACAAAAGTTAAAATTACACAATTCTGCCTCATTTTTTGCTAGCAAGTTTCCAATTTGAGCAGAAAGAGTCTCACGGAGAGACATTTTCTGCTTGTACCAATCTCCTCCAAGTGTCCCCGTGACAGTTTTACGAGGGAAAAGCTTTTGTGTAAGACTTTCAAATAAGATACAGTCAAATCACATTTTGTAATTTTCATATTTCACTTAATTTTGAGTAATTGTCCCAATGTTTTGTAAAATAAAATTGACCTTGCACAACCGTGGTTACTACTTAATGTCAAGTCTACATACCATCATCCACAGTGGTCATGTTTGGGAAGGAAGCTATGATCCACAAGTGGCACTCACAAAAGAGCCGCACGTTGTGCTTCACATATTACTTTTCTTGTGCCTCTCACAGAAACAACACTGCATTTGCCATGCAGCAGAGATGGACACAAGACTGGCCCTAGACATTTAGGCACCTCATTGAAGACCTTCACGTATTGTCATCTCAGAATGTGTTAGCAGCTATGAAAATGATGCTACCCTTTACATTGCTCTAAATGTATGTTTTATAATATTCCAATATAAGAAAGATTTGACAATAGGCATTCCTACAGCTTTGGCTCTCAAAGCGCTTTATCAGATTTGCACACACAATGAGCTGAGTACCAACTCGGACTGGGGAAGAAAATAAGATTGGTCAGCAACATAAAAAGTGCCCCAAATTTATGAACTGGGTATTTATAAAAACGTGGCTCATTTTGGTAATTTTTGCCTTTTAAGCCATGCTGTCTGGGTGGTCTATGAGGGGTGGGGAACCGCAGACATTTGTTCTTGCAGCTGGCAATGTGTGTGGATATATTATAGAAATGCAGCAGCGAAATTCACTATGTTCCTTCCTTATCAACTAAATAAAACATCAACACACTCCCCTGTTCTTCTACCCACAAAGTGAGATTGATCTATCCAGGTGGCATGCACTAAGATATCAGCTTCTACAGCCTGCACAGAGCTACATGCTGCTGCTGCCTAGTCTTTATTTAAATAGATTTTTATAACATCAAGCCACACAGACACAAAACCAGCCCACTACACCATGAAACTAGCCCACACAGTGCCACAAGGTCTACTGACTAATCTGTCAGTCTGGCTCATCAGGCACTGACAGATTGCCCTTTAAACCAGTCCGACCTTGGGTACAAATGAAAAACAGCCAACAAATTACCCAGAGCATATGCATGGCTAAAAGCAAAAAAAGAAAAGATGGGGGCTTATTGCATGAGTGTTTTAAGGCACTTATAAGAAAGTGAAATTACACTCCTGTAGTACTTCTTCACATTCTAACGAAAGACTTTTTGATTCGGTCCCAAATGCATTTTAGAACTGGCCAGTTAGCAGTTATATATCAGCAAGTCAACATAAAGGTTTTCCAAGTTCACATTTATCTTTTTTGTTATTTTCAAATGCTACTGTGGAACTGTATGGTCTAGTCATGAGAAAGGAAGACTCTGTCTACTTACTTTTTTCTTCTGCATACTGCATATTCACCCGGTACTTCTATGTCGCTGGGGATTGGATGGGTTACGTAAGCACTATTTGCATTATAAATAGAGAGAGTTAAGGCTTCTATGAAAGCAGATGAGGTGAGCCTTGAAGACATTTCATATGAGCCGCTGCCAAAGAGTTGAATTTAGAACAGAGAAAACTGTACCACCTACTAATGCTTACCGTAAAGCAACGTTCACTAATAATTCTGGTCAGAACACAAAGTACAAGATAGTGTGTAGAGTTGCAACTTCTCTTTCAAAAACTGCGGGGCCAGTGATAACACCTCAATTGTGTAATGTATAATATTTAAAATACTTTAGAATAGGAAGTTTGAACCAGAACAATGACTACTTCAAGTACAGAGTACAGAAAATAAATATGAAATTGAAATCAAAGCAATAAATGATAAAATGAATAGGTGTTATTTTTGGAACCCTAACCCTCTAATCCCAACCCTGGCACACAACACAAATAATTCATCAATAAGAAAAATATGAACAGGGTAAAGAAGGAGGAAAAATAAACTAGTGGTAACGCAGATGAAAGAATACAGCAAAAGAAAAGCACACACTTAATACGGAAAATGTATCAACATAAATCTATATGTGATTATAGGTATACCAAGTTCAGGAATTATAGTGCACTGGGCTTTTTAAGGATGAAATCTTTGATAGATCTTTCAACCAGACGTCTTCACTTTGCATCACTGAGAAGCTTTTAAGAAGCATGGATAAGACAGAAGACATGGTTTAGTTATATAACCAAGCTACTAATCAGCCAACTACATTATGAGTATGTTGCACATAAGTTCCCATAATCTATATATAGCAGTCAACTAAGGGTGAGGACAATGCTAAACCACCCTCATCATTATGAGCAAGACATATTTATTGGAATACTCTATTGTAGCTGTTGTGTGAACCAGAGAATGATTTGACCTGAATGGCAAGAAAGGTCTGAATCCATTTCACCCTCCCATTTGTTGCACAGTGTTACTTCGTAAACACAACACATATTGCATCAAGTCAAAAGGTTGAGATCCCTGTATTTTCTTGGGCCTCAGCCACTTTTCCCTTCTCCTCATTATATTTTATATCAACCAATACTCGTTCATCCAGTTCTGCATGTATTGGATGCACACCTTAGGGCTCAATAGGCCTTGTCATTCCAGATCTAGACAATCCCATGGGCATGTCGGCATTTAAACTGAAAGATGTTAGAATTCATAATACCATGCAGAGGCTAAAAAGATCAGCATACAGCAGTAATTGCTTTGTAGTTTTAGAGAAGAATTGGTAGGGCACTGCTTGTGACAAGCCCTGAAGCTATGACCGGATACAAGCCACATTCATGACTTGAAGACCAATCTCCTTTAATCTCTTAAGAAAGACTGTGTGTTTAACAGAGTTAAAGCAGTTGATAGAGAAAAAGAAAATAAGGTGTGATACCGCTGACTACTGGCTTCAGCCTACAATTGTTCAAAGTTGCCAATAGGAAGGACTCCCTTGCATTAATATGGTAGAATGCACTTAAAGATGCTCAAGGCTCTTCTGGTTTACAGCGAAGTCGTAAATTTCAGATAGATTTTAGAACTTTAAACCTCATGAGCGGAAGAAAGAAAGGCTCAGTTCTGGTTAGCTTAATGTTGTCCAATGACATATTTTTAAAATTGTGGTAACTGCTGCAATTCTATGTAATTAGGATCAGATCTAGAGAAATTGTAAGTTAATCACATCATTTAAAGATGGTTCTAGCTCTTAAAACGTGGATCTCAAGTGATCAATTAAGCCAAGGAGCTATTCTAAGCCTGGCCTCATTTAACTCAAAAACGTATCCTGGTAATCAAAGGAACTCTGAACAATCAACCCCATTAGTTGCTACCAATGGATGTAGTAGGACAGTTTTCCACCTTTCATGTCTTTGCAGATTTGCTAAACTTTGGCTAAAATATTTGGCCTTCTTTTCATACAGGCCCATAGAAGGCATGATACCTGGTGTTAAGGCACCCAATGAAAAGTTCCAGGACAATTGTTTTTGGTTAGTCTTTGCATTAGAATTTCTCAAATGAATAGTTGTTTCCATTGCTTGACAATGCCTTTTTATATAGACTTATGAAGATATTTCAACTGTAGGTCATACTGGCTATATCAACTGCCCTCAAAATTCCTTAAATGAGCATTTAAGAAGAGCCAATTTTGTATGCATGAGGCCTGCCATCATTACACATGCAAGATATATAAGTAGGTCAGTGAAGATGATCATTATCCATGCATTTTGAATTAACAAACTCTGCACACATTGAGTCCTTTTCAAGTGTCCCCCTCATTTAAGTTATATGTCTTTGATTATTCCTTGAGTATTGCCATTTTGCATGTGCAAATTGAGCTCACAGGCATTTTGCACGTATGAAAGTTGTACATGGACATGCAGAGAAAAAATGTGTATGAGTGCACCCCCATTCCTTTTTTGAGAGCCCAGTAAATTTTGCCCATAAACAAATATAGGTGTTATATCAAGGTAGGTTAATCTCGCTGCAAATAACCCTTTTTTGAATTAAAGTTTAGATATGTGCTTGATGCAGAATTCACTGTCTTGCCACCAAGAGAGTGCAGTACTTGTGTCCGCAGCTCAAGCTTCTTTAATCAAATCCTATGTTAAAAAGTCCTTATGGTTGAGCAGAAGACTTTGGTGCCAACTTTCAAAATAATTAAGGAGAAAACACACCAGATTTTCAAGTAGCAATAGAACTCATTACAACAAAGGGACAGCTACTTTTGGACTATGGTACTGTATTAAGGGCCACAAACACAGAACGTATGTGTTTCAATTCCCTACAAAACCACATGAGCTATAACCAACTTTGTGCACTTGCATGTTTATCCAGCATTGTCCAAGTCCTTTTGAAAAGCTATAAAGATACAGGCATGTTCCTGCATTATTTAGCCATATCCCATAGGATGACACTGATTCATACAGAAGTCAATATTAACAGTGGCACATATTAATTGTAACTGAAACTAAAAATATTAAAACTGGTGTTCTCTTGTTGTTTTTTTTGATTCCCCAAACCTTTTTGGTAGTTAGTTAAAATGTTAAATTTTTTCATTTTGGTTTGGATATTAGATTATTCTTTTAATTGTATTTTTTTTAAATAAGTGATCCTTGCACTGCCAATAACTTTCTTCAATGTTAGTTTGACCTCATCCGATGCAACCATGGTTGAGATAATAGTTTTTTGCTTTGCCCATGGCAGGTCTGTATGATCGGAATTTTGTGAGCGTTCAAGTGCAACATTCACATGTGTTCATGGTCACCTTCCCCTCCTCTGCTTAACAGCATGTAAATTGGTAGAAGTGTTTTAACTCTCAATTAGTCTTAGCAGTAAAAGAGTAAAGCTCAACACAGAACTATTTTTTTATTTTCAAATGTCTCTGGTCTCTAGATCCAGTTTCTGATAAAAGTATAGAAAGAGCAATGTGCGCTGAGGTGTGCAAATAATTCTAGGACAACTTTCAGACTAAGAAGAGAAAACCCCTCCAGAATGTCATTGCGGGAGCGTCCCGGAAACATCATCTTCCTTCTAAATACTCTACCAAGGTCAGTAGTGTGACCACTTTCTAACACATCACCCTAGAGAATTTAAAATGGGTGACATTAAAAATTGAGGAGAGTTTAATTCTTCAAGAGCAATGGTATACTCTGCTCTAGACCCATTGAAAATTCGACAGTCAAATAATGGAGAGGTGATAGAGACTTGCCTCTGAGAAAATGGTCAGTTCTAACAAAAGTTAGAGGCCCTGAAAGTGAAGATCAGATACTCCTCTGTCAGCAGCACTTATCATAAAAATAGTAATAAGCACAGCTTAGCGAAATCTATAGACAGGTTAGAACACAATGGAATAGGTAGAGATGTCCTAGATTGGCACATGCTTTGCAATTTAGAAGTACAAAGCACAAGGTAGTATTGCTACAAATGGCATGCTAGGGTAGAGGGCCCACATAGACTTTTGAGGAAGAAAACACTTTATAGTGCAAATACCTGAAGGAGGCCACCTAGTGGACATTTAGGCCCTCATTACGAATCTGGCAGTCTCTTGACCACCAGACTAGACCGCCAATCTCACCGGTGGCAGTCCCACCATCAACAGGCTGGCAGTGGGACCTCCATATTAAGACTATCCAGGAGCCGCCACAGTTGCCACGGTCAACAGTCTGGCAGTCCCTGTGGTTGTAATCTGCCAGGGCAGTGCTGCTTGGGGATTAAGCGCCCCCATACCGCCAGTCTTTCCATGGCGGTTTACACTGCTTGGAAAGGCTGGAGGAATGGGAGTGTTGAGGGCCCCCGGGGGACCCCTGCACTGTCCATGTACTTGGCATGGGCAGTGCAGGGGCCCCCCATTCACATCCCTGTCATGCATTCCACTGCCTGAATTATGGGCATTGGAAAGCGCGATGGGTGCTCCTGCACCTGCCGCATTGCCACATTGGCGCCGGCTCCATCAGTAGCCGGCATCGATGTTAAGCCTTGTTCACCGCAGGGCCGGCGGGCGGAAATGCTGTTTCCACCCGCCGGCCCTGCTGTGAACTCTTAATAGGGCTGGCGGCGGACAGGGCGCACAGGCGGCCTCAAGGCAAAACGAGATTGGCAGGCGGCCTCTGCCACCTGTCAAACTCGTAATGAGGCCCTTAATCTGATCAAAGAGCAATATGTGAAAATGTTGAGGAACAAACTACGGATGGTAACCAGACATGGGATGATCAATTCATACTTTACTGAAATCAATTAAGGGCCAGATGCAGAAAAGGGTTTTTCCCATTCTGTGTCAATGGGAAAATGTGTTAGTACATATGGCCCTAAGATCTTTGTTAAAGGTAAAATGTCACACCCTTCTGAAGGGCTTTACCATTTGGTTACTTCGTGCACACCCATAGTGTTGTTTTGTAGAGCTTCATAACACTTAAATGATGCAAATCAGTTAGATCCGAAGGTGCTTGAAGGCATATGCCATGTATGTTAGCACAAGGTTATGGAAAAGATCACCAACAGCAGAATCATGATCCATCAGACTGCCAGGTGTGTCAAATAATGAAAAGGCTTCCCAAAACAGCCCCAATATTTTGATAAAAGGGGTCTCAAAACATCTCAACAGCTAAAGAGTGGTTTTGGGGATGATGTTGCTGAAGGGAAAATCCATCTTTCAGCATTCCAAGGAGTCATACAGGGATGCTTCAATGGCAGCCATATAAGTGTGAACGAGGTCTGACTGGTAGTGAATTAACTGGCATGGATTTCGGTGCATCTAGTGTCCTACTGGGAATAGTGGGGACAAAGCTCTTATTTACACCTGATGTGTTGGACGTGGCTTCTGAGTTAAGGTTGGTGAGAACACACCAATAACCAGATATACTTTGAAAAAGCAACAGTAAGTAGGATTCTAGGCAGGGCCGGAATGGAAATTCAAAGCAGCCCTAGCAATTTTGTTAAATCAGCCTCCGCAAAAACAGCAGTTAAGTGCAAGTGTGAAGCACTGGCTGTCCCTGAGAGGCTGGAAATGAGAGTGAGTGGATTATGCTAGCTTGTTGCTCTTGTTACTGGGGGGCGATATTGCAGAGCCATTACAAAACCGGCCCCACCCTTCCAGGCTCCTGGGGAAACACCTTATGGCCAGTATGGCCAGTCCGGCCTTGACTCTAGGCCATGATAGAAAATGGCGTGTTAATTCTAAATAGAATTGAGAAGGACATTACTCTCGTATAAAGATGACCCTGAGAGATTGTCACATTTAGTCCTTGTCATGGAGAGATCCCTGAAGTGAGCAGTACTACACACAGTAGGAATGACGTACATAACTCTGAGTTAGCAGTAGTCATTCCCAAAAGTATGCAAAACCCATGGGACTAGCACAAAGACAGTGTGCCACATTTGGATGGTAGGTACCCCATTATACATAATGTACCAGGCCAGAAGATCAGCAGATCTGAGTCATTGAAAAATATAATGATGGAATGAATATATGTTTACAAACTGCATGCTACAACCAAACAACATAAGGAATATGACAAAATAATTTAGGAAATCTTAGAATACATGCTAGAGGTTCATGCATATGAACATTTTCAAAGACAGATAACATGAGTATTCTCTGAGGCACATTCTCACCTGCCCGAGTTCTTCATTTAGGTTTGAGGTTCTGGCCATGGCTGGAGTATCTGTTTCAGCATAATACATATCTCTGTCCTGAAGGCAACATTAAAATATATTCAATATTTCCTGACAATCTCTAACTCAAATTCTGTACAGAGATGAAATAAATAGGGCAGTTATAGATGACAATAGCAAAACAGAACTCTTCAGACATTACATCAAACTTTTTTCATTGGAGTGAAGGAAATGTTGATGATGCATTTGGTGCAGGGGTCATATATTCTTATATTTACACATATATTTTTATATGTATGACTGGGATACTTATTTACAGTAGGATGCTAATAGATACAAAATAAATGAGTAAATAAATAAATACATAAAATAGAGGATCCTGTTCACAGACTGTAGAGAAGATAGAAATGAATCCCTGACGGCTGAACATTTCACAGGTCATAAACATTTGACCTCTTTCAACATGAGAATTCTTCATGTGCTTGACACTGTGGAAGCCAAAATGGATGTGGAGTTTGTAGATATTAAACAGGTGTCTGAAATATTTGAATCCATATAATTACATTTCAATGTTGAAATGACCTCAAACATTTTCGTTGTTGATAGGGAAGGACAAACAAAGATGAATTGGAATGAGTTGAAAAAGAGATACTGATGGGAGTCAGTACTAAACGGTGTATGTCTATACACATACATATGAACAGAGGAACTGTTTGTTTAATTTATTCCTATTTTAAACATTGGTGGTACACAGGTAATGAGAGTGTGGTGTTTAACATAGGTAGCTGAACTAACAGTTCAGTTTAGATCAATTGTGCCAAAGTAGGAGTATGATTGGCAGGGGACAAACACATATCTAGTGGGTAATGAAGCATAAAGGCATCAAACTGTGCATATTTATATCACAATGAGTCCTGTATCATTCATGTATTTTGAGATGTAGCAGATTACTTTTCTTTGTGATTTTGAACTCTTTGAGAAAGAAAACACCCGAATGTTGGGTGTAAGGGTGTTTCATTGTGGCCTTCAAAGTACAAGGTGGAAGCAGCACAGGGTAGATTTGGTGTTGCTAAAAGGTTGTGATTAGTAGATCATAGTTTTCAAGGTTGTGTTTCACATGGTGATGTGTCAGGGAGGTAGTTAGGGGGCTGTCCTTTAATGATTTAAACATAAGTGTTAGTGGCTTGTATATGGCCCTTTGATGGTGTGGACCCAGTCAGCTTTGTTATGGTTTGTAGAGATGGGACTTTTGTTAGGTATGCTGAAGGAGAGTACAGGTAGCAAAGTTTAGAACCTTGTCTAGTGGTGAATAAGAGAAGTTGGGAAAGTCTAGTTGATGATACTGTATTGAATCATTTGAGTGAGGAGATCTTGTGTGTATTCAAGTAAGCTGAAGTGTACTGAGGTGGCTTGGCCTGTAATGAAGTCTTCAATCTTCATGGACAGGCTGAAGAGGACCACAAGGTATGTAGCTGTTGGGATAACTTCTAGGGAGTGTGTGGGTAAGAGGAGAGGCATTTTAAACACACATTATGCTCTCTCTTTTTTGTAAATTTGTGTAATAAACAGAGTTCATAGCATGTAGAATTCAAATAGAAAAAGGGGAATTCTCCACTTTATGTAATTTATAACTTACCCAGTTTATAAAAAGAGCCTGTGTAAACTTCACCACTTCCAGTGTAACCAGCAGACTGATGGGAATGAGATTGTTGTACAAGATGATAAATGTTAAGAGATTGTATCCAAAATTAGTAGATATTGCTTCTGTTGAAAAAGTATAGAATCTGTATTATAGCAAGTGTCAGAAAGTCACATGCAATAAACATTAAAAAGTCGCTGCAGACATAAAAGCCTTGTGGGAATTAATCACAACAGAAAACAAGTTGACCTAACATTTTTCTATGGTGACTACGCTACCTTTTCAAACTCCTTCCTTGCCTTAGGATGTATGATACATTGTGTGCCCACCTCCAGACACCCAGAGACCTAAAGAAAAATCACTTACATTGCCCAGCATCTCACCAGACCCCATTACTCCCATAGAGAGTCACCATAAAGGGTATACCCACTTCTCACATGTCCTAATTTATCTATTTCTTATTCCAGACATATGTGAATACCCTTTGTGAAACCAGGTTGTTTTTACATGTTTTTAAAGAATTTTTAAGTGATTTCGCACCTGAGAGTAAATAGGTAACGGGTTGAGCTTTTAGGACTGAAGATTTCAAAGACAAAACAAATATGACAAGGAGTCAGCAGCAGTTTCAGGCATGTGGACTGTGATTCAGAGTAAGCACCAGGAAACAGTATCTGCCAAACACAAGATCATTTTAGGATTTGGGTATAGGCACACCGCCACAGGACATTTATGGTGCTCAGCCATGTGGCAGCGCAGAGCACACCCACAAGCTCCAATGGGTATGTGCAGTTCAGAACCTCAGAAGGAAGTGCAGAAGGGCATTAATGTCATGCAGCCTGACTACATGCCCAATGGGCTGCTAGGCTAGCATGGCTCACTTTCAGACTATGGCCTGTGTGTGTTGATATTTTCAGTTATTAAGTGGCGTGGGTGCCTCAGCACCACTAGAACTCTCAGATTTCAGCATTGCTTTGCATGGGTCAAGATAATTGTGACTCCTAACTTAGGGCCTGATTTATGGTTTGGCACATGGAGTACAATCCATCAGAGTGGTGGAGGACATGCCTCCACCACCCTGACAGACCACTACCTGCTAAATTTACAGGTGCCTGCCAGCCTACTGGTCATCTCTATACATCAAAAGGGTCTACGGTCACAGTAATTCCTTTCAAAGTACAAAAAGTGGACGGCAGTCATCGGTTTTAATGGCTGCTCACCAAACTTCTCAAAAGTTTTACTTTTTCTGAAACAGACTCCCAAAGCAGTAGTTTGTTTAAGAAAATCAAACACAATAATGCCCCTCACACCCTGGGAGCTTTCTCGCAGGGTGTGGTATTGATACTTTTCTGTATTTCTCCACTAGGTTTTCCTGGCCATGGCAAATAGGGAAAAGACATTACACAGTTTCACCATAAATAGGGTAGGCAGTGCATTGCTTTCCATCAACAGAACCAATGGGGGTCAGCAGTTGACAGAAATCATAAGGTCTGCACAGCTCTATATGGAGCAGGCAGACTGAGGGTTTGGTGGACATGGTACACATTTGTGACAGAGTACCCTATCCTCCAAACTCTAAATTGTGCCCTTAATGGTGATACTGCTTCTTCACCAGAAGCACTGGACCACTCTGGAAAGGAAGAGTTTATTAGGGGACAGTCACTTACATGCAAGAAACACCAAAGGAATGTGCCTGCTAATGAGCCTGCACTATCCTTCGACCGGGAAACAAGCCCACACCATGATTGGGACCACCTGGGTCAGTGTCTCAGTAATACTACATAATGTTACCTGAAGAAGAACACAGGCTGCCCTTTTTTATTTTTTTTATTTCCTTAACCTGCAAATTTCTGAGGTTGTGTGCAAAAGTAACTTTTGTTGTTTAATAGATTGAGACAACTTGACTGAAACCACATGTTAGGAGCTAGGAAACTGGGCAGAAAGATCTCAGCTCTGAAAGCTACACTGTGCAATAAACTATTAACTGTGTAAAACAAAAGCATGATACACCTTAACAGTTAGGGAAAGGACCCAAGGATCACAGACTTCTCCACCTAGTATTAAGAACCATAGTCTCTATTCTATTGAATATAGCACTAAGATGCACAGACACCACAAATGTTAAGATTTTTACTGTGGTGAATAAAGACCTATACTAAAATATAGCTTTCAAATGATAGTGTATTTTATTGAATGATGTTACTTTAAGCCACACTGTTTCTGAGCGCTAATTCTTCATCACAACCCAAAAAGACAGCTTCTAAAAGTGTTTGACAACTGTACTATATGAAAAGGTGAAGATCAAAGTAGGTTTATTTGGCCTCGCCAGGAAACTACCTGATAGTCAGTGGCAATTCAAGCCACTTTGCAGCACCTGGTGACCTATGTTCTCTCAGGGCTGGAAGAGTTCTATGTATCCTACCTAGAGGATATTGCCATCTTTAGCAATTCATGGGAGGATCACCAGGGGCACCTACACCAGGTATTTGTCAGGATACAGGACGCAAAGAGAACTATCAGGGCAATCAAGTGCCTGGTAGGACAGTCCTTTCTAGTCTATCTTTGGGCACTAGGTGTGCAATGGGATAAATTGCCTGTGGGATGGCAAGTGCTAAAGTGGTAGGTCCCCAACATGTGTTCTCCTGCCTCTCTTGCTCTCTGTCTTCAACCCGTCATTACTTGCTCCCTATCCAGTAGTTTTCTTGCCCCTCTCAGGTGGTACCCTTGGTGCTGCTAAACTGAAGGACAGGAGTGAGTCCTATCCTGCTCACTGATTATTCAATAACCTATCATTTACTACGAAGATCACTGTAAAGTTGACATGTCTATGTTCCAGGCTGAGATAGTTGCATAAAATATAAAAATACTCTATACCCATTCCTGGTCACTTTTGGACTGGGGTTGTGGCACATCATGCGCCTAAGGAAAGATACTGACCTATACTGCAGTTGCACTTCCCCCCTTACCCTCTCCCAGTGGCCTGTGCATATTACTCTAGGCAGCTGCATGCATGATTAACAATTGGTCAAATCACTGTTCTGCAACACAATAAGGAGAGCTCAGTGCAGCCCTCTTCTCCATGTATCACAAACAGAGGGCATTCCTTTGTAGAGAGCTATGTCTGAAAGCATGCCTCTAGTAACTACAGAAGGAAGTGGAAGAGCTAGGTAACCAACTTGTAGACCTGGCAAAGACTTTGATTGAGCACTTAAAAGAACACCATCATATAAGAAACGTCTTGGCATTTGAAGAATTATTTAAAAAGTTATGCTGAACCAGGAGACCTCAAGAACAGATTACGATGGAATTACATTAAGCTATAAGGTCCGCCCAGGAATACTGAGTGTCAAAACATAAAAGCCTACATCCAAAACATTTTGTATCACATTGAAAATCAACCCAACGAACTACCGATCTGCCCAGATTGAACACACTGAATAGCTGGAGTAGGCCTGCATCATGAAGCACCTCCAGATATACTCATTTTTATACATTTTTGTGATGATAAAGAAGAAATCATGGCCTTAATAAGCTCCAATGACCGCATAACCTTTCACGCAAATTGCCTTCAAGTGTACCATGACCTATCAGACTCTCCTTTAAGAATGCAATAGGAATTCCAGCAGATAACCCACTACCCCCACAAACCTGCATATCCTCCCATTTTGGCTTATTCTCATGTGGAACAGTGAATGCAATTTGTGAAGGTCTGATCATTGTCGAAGAGGGAGGATAGAAACTGGCCCAGACCAAAAGGGGTACAGCCAGGTTAGCAGAAAGTTTGCCTCAGTAGAAAGGGAAGAATGCCCACTATCAAAGAGATTAAGCATGCTAAAGTTGAGGCCTTGCAGGAGTCAAGAAAGCTAAGCTGCCAGCAAAATGACAGTGAGGAGGTGGATCAACCAGCCAAATGCAACTGATGAAACAGAAAAATTGAGACAGTAGCCAACTGCTTCATTTCTAACCCCTAAGGAGGGAGAAGGCTCGAAGTGAGGAGAGAGGGCAGAAGGAGCACAGAAACCAAGATGACAATCGCCACTCCAAGGAGGGGAGCAGAGAGAACTCATTGGATGGTGCTGTTAAAACTGGAGTTATGTGTTCATGTTTCATTTTTTGGAGGAGAATGGGGAACATTCACAACAGGCTGGGATAGCCTGATTATGGTGCATTTGCTAAATTCACTTGTTATCAATACCCTCAGGTGGTCTAGGGTGGCACCTCTCTCTAGATTTGCAAAAATAACTGCCTGCTATTGTAAAACTTAGCAGCTTAAATGACAATTGTGAGATATTAGTCTCCTGAATTTTCTGGATGGATAAATCTGCTTACTCCAAGAGAACCACCTAATTAAGCAAAGCTGATCAAGGCTAAAATTCTGATGATCCCACATACAATATTTCTCACTGGCCCTCAATACAACTCAGGACTTGCAATACTGTGTGCAAAACATTTTAGAGGAACATTTAAGAGGGTCATAGGGGATGAGCCGGTTGATCTGGATGGTGCACCCCATGCCTGGTGTCCCCCAAAGTGGCCATGAAGACAATAAAATGCCAGGTGCAGCCAAGAGGATCATTCAGTCTGTGAAGCCCCTGCCTGGAGAAGATCGTGCAGGGATGGATGTAACTCCAGCTAGCATAATCACTCAGAATTAACCAAACATTCTGCGAAATTACATAGAATTATGTGAGAAGAGTAAATCAGCATTAAGTATTATGTTCTTAGCACATAAATGCCCCTCTGCATCCAAAATGGGTGTAAGAATGCACTTTGCATTAGGCAATAGCACCACATGCAGTGGGACATGGATAGCGAGCACGAATAGCCAATGGCACTTGCCAAATAGGCACTTGGGTAGGAATTTATCCAGCTTACTCCCGGCATTCAGTGCTATTTTGTTAGTGCAAAATGCACCCCTGTGTTCAAAATGGATGTGAGGATGCATTTTGTGATAAGAAAATAGCAATAAATGCAATTGAACATAAACAGCAGCACGAGCGGCTGCTTGCGCTTACTAAATCTGCACTTGTTGTAGGATTTTTTCCTCCAAATTACTTTTTATTACATGAGAGGACGTAATCATGTTATTATTTGTCATTCTGTATCAAAGAGTAACATAGAATTACTAAAATGACTGATTACTCCAACCTAATTGAAATTCCACCCAGGCCTAAAGTCTTTTAAAATGATTTGGGATACAATGCATATTGAACATGTGTCGAGCGTTCAGGAATGCAATACATGTGAGAGGGCCTCTAATGTGTAGTGTATAAGAGTGGTTCTAATGTGCTTTGGGATAAAGTGCCTTTTTGAGACTTGTACGGTGCTTTTGGATAAAGTGCACTTGGGAGGAATGTAAAGTTCTCTGTAGTGTGTGCAAGTGGTTTCTAAACTGCTTCGCCAAAGTATATGTTTAAAGCTTGAATATTGGATGTTTGTCTTTTTAGGTGCTCAGTGGTGCAGAGTTTATGAAGAAACTGTTAAGTGCGTGGTGGTGTAGTGTATATGAGGTTCTTGCAGCATGCTCTGGGGCACAGGTTATGGGATGCTGATGGAGTCTGTATTCCTGAGCGTAGTAAATAAAGGTTTCTTAAGGTACAGGTTTCTTGCATGCACTTTACTACCAAACATTTTGCAATCCTGTAATATTTACTGTGCCACTCGACACTTTGTAGGCTCCTACTATGCACTGCACCCAAGATCAAGTGTACGAAGTAAGCTTGTAAAGTTCCTAGTGATACAGTATATAGGAGAGGAATTTAAAGTGCTGTGATCCAGCCGATAGAAGGTGTTTGAGGAAGGAACTAAGGTTTTGTGTCTAACTTGCTGAATTTGAAACCTGAAGACCTGCGTTTTTAATGCCAGTTGCGGCACTTATCTGCATATTTCGTAAATCAGGGCAGATCATTTAATCTCCTGTGACTCAAATTGTAGACGAGTGACACGTAATTCGATTTTGTAATTCAGAGATGTTAATCCCCTCTTGAGGTCCATGAATATCCACGTACTGCTGGGTATGAAATGCAATACACCACAGATGACATATACAGTGGTATGGATACAAAACAACTATTTGTAAACTACTACAGACAGTAGCATAAACATATGAAAAAGATGAACCGGTAAACTGTTTTGACCGCGACAACCACGTTGTCACTGTAACATGTGCAATGCTAACAAAAGCAGAGCCAACATTAACTCAAACAATTCCAAAGATTCTTGTAAAACACTATGAACTATATGATTTCCTAAAATTGGTGCGTTTGTCGTTTAGAGCCTGTTAGACCTGGCCACAGGGAGGGGTATTCCACTATGAAGAACACACTGATTGAGAAGTATGGTTTTTCCCCTGAGGAATACAGACAGAGGTTCAGGGGCTGTACGAAACAGTCCCACCAGTCTTGGGAGGATTTTGTGGAGGATTGCTGCATTGCACTAGATGGATGGGTGAAGGGTAGCACAGTAAACAGTTTTGAAGGGCTATTTAATCTGATTGTCAGAGAGCACCAGCTTCATTGTTGTTTTTCAGCGTTACGCCAACTCTTGTCAGTGTGTGATCTCTCTGACCCCAGGGAGCTTGCAAAGGAGGCGGACCTCTGGTTGCGTACCAGAGGGTCTGGTGTGGCATTAGGGAGTGTTCCTAAAGAGAGTGGTCTAAGTGTTTCCCAACCAGGTGTTGTGGGAAAGGCTTATGTCCCAGGTAGATCCCAGTGTAATGGGAGGGGTTCGGGATCCCATGTCTTCTCTCAGAGGAGAAGGAGTGGGGGTGGGCTGTGTCCCAGGATGTCCGAGACCCGGTCTCACAGCCTGGTTGGTTCCATGAGTGGCCTCCAGGAGGGGAGCCTAGCCTGCACCATAGGGTGGCTGATCAGAGTGATCCCATTTTGCCAGTAGGACTTGAGCGGGTGGCTGGTGATAACGTTCCGCCGGTCCTGTTGTCTGGTAGTCTCACTCCACAGTGGAAGAGGTGGAAATGCAGGTGCAGGGTTGAGAGGGGGCTGCGGGCCCCCGGGGAGAACCTGGAGGGTCAGGGGTCAGCACTGAGAGCAGAGCCCCGCAGGAATGACCTTGGTGAGACCATTTCTGGGTTAGGGGGAATCCAGACTCTGCGAGATGGGCAGAGGTCAGGAGACCTGCGCCAGCCAGACTCTTGTGTGGCCCTTAGGGAATTTATTTCCCTTGTGGGGGGTAGGTGTGCCCCCCAGGAAGTCCTGCTGTGCCAGGCAGTGGTTCAGCCGCAGGGTGGTGACTCTGGGTTGGATGGACAGGTTCGGGGGTTAAGCTCTGTCCTGGCAGGGAGTAGGTGTGCTCCCAAGGAAGTCTTGGTTCGCTGGGCAAGGGTCCAGTCTGAGGGTTTTGACTCTGGACTGGGTAGACAGGTTCAGGAGGTAAACTCTGACCTGGTTGGGGGGGCGGTTAGTGTGCTCACCTCCCAGTGTGTAACTTCTGGTGGCCTCTCCCAAGGTGGGCAGACGTGGAACTCTGGAAGTGGGGTCCAGGGAGGGGGAAGCTCGCCCCAGACCCTGTTGCAACCAAAGGGTATCGTCCCTGGGTTGGGTGGTCAGTCGCCAGGTAGTGATCCTGGGCTGGTGAGAGAGTTGTGCAGGATAGCTGTGCCCAGCATCCTAGCAGTTATGGATTCTGGTGATACCCCTCCTAGGAGAGGAGGGAGGAATCCTAGAAGGAGGGGTAGAGGGAGGAGAGCCTCGCCTCTAGCCCCTGTGGAACCTATGGGTGCGGACCCGAGGTTGGTGGATCAGTGGCAGGGTAGACTCCCTGAACTGATTGGAAGTGGAGTGGAGACAGGTTGCTATGCACCTTCCACTCATTGTGGTTTCAGAGACCAGAGGCTCTTAGATGGCCTGGTTCTGGCCATTGGTAGCTAGGGAGACCCCATAGGTTAGTCTAGGTTGCCTGGGAAGCATTGACAGAGAGACTCAACTGAGATCAGGTTGGCGTAGAACTGGAACGTGCCCCTGCAGTGGTGGGCCAGGGTCCATGTTCTATCGCCCCAACCAAAGTATTCATGGTTCTCCCCTGGCTTTAGGCTGGTGGGGGGTTGTGTTAGACCTGGCCCTGTGGCAGGTTCATCTCCTGACTGTTTGCCTAATTCCTCCTATTTGTTCTGAGCTCTCGCTGTTGGCTCTAGGACTCTGAGCACTTTATCACTGCTGATCAGTGCTAAAGCACAGGTGCTCTCCAGTCTAAAGTTGATTTGATTGGCTTATACCTAATTGGCATATTTAATTTACCTATAAGTCCCTTGTACAGTGGTATCTCTATACCCAGGGCCTGTAGATTAAATGCTACTAGTGGACCTGCAGCGTTGCTTGTGCCACCCACTAAAGTAGCCTTTCAAACTTGTCTCAGGCCTGCTAGTGTAGTGCCTGTGTGTGCAGTTTTCTGCCACAGGGACCTGGCATCTAAATTTACTTGCCAGGCCCAGAACTCCCCTTTTCCTACATGTAAGGCACCCCTAAGGTAGGCCCTCGCTAGCCCTATGGGTAGGGTGCTATGTATGTAGAAGGCAGAACATGTGCCAGGTTGCGTGGCCTGTCCTGGTAGTGACAAACAGCCTAATTTGGTTTCTCACTGCTGTGAGTGCTGCCTCCTCATAGGATTGCATTGGAAATGCCCTGCCTTATGTGTAAAGGGTATTGTGTGATTGATGAAGGGTAGCAAAGGCATGTTTGGTACGGTTGTAATGCTGATGAGAAATGTGCTTACTGGTGTGGGTGGATTTTTTATTACTATTACAGAATTGCCACTTCTAGAAAGTGAGCATTTCTCTGTGCTTATGATTCTGTTTTTTTGCAGCTTGCCTCCAATCCACATCTGGGCAGAGTGACAGTTGGGCTCTGTGCATACCTTTCAGACAGCCTGTACACAGGGGGGGGTGAAGGTGTCACAGAGGTGCATCTGCAGGCTGAATAGTCTTCCTGGGCTGAAAGAAGGGAGATGCGGGGAACACCTGCATTTGTAAAGGCTGTGCCCTGGCCTCGCACAATATGGTTGTTTACCCCCAACTGATGTTTGGAGCCTGTGCTGAAGGAGAGAGGGGGCACTCCGAGAACCAGTTGTAAATGGTTGGAAGCTCCTCTCCTCTTTCTTCGTAAACACACGGTAAAACTGAGTGTAAGTACAGGGGAGTTTTCCCCACAATTTGGTGACATTTTGGATCTTACTTGGAACTGGGCACGGAATGCTAGAAGGAACTCACAAGGAACCGCCATGGACTGCTGCTGCTGGGATGCCCTGTGACCTGCTGGGTCACTAGGAGATACGGCCCTCTGCCTGCAGGCCCCTTGCCTGGTCTGCTGCTGGGCCCTGCCACCTGTGCTCCTTTTTCTTGACCACTGTCCCCCAGAGGCAGTGTGCTGTGGCCCCTGACCCCTGCAATGACCTGAAGTACAGGAGGAGCACTTCTCCTCCCCTGATCTAGCGTCAGGAAGGTGCCCTGCATAGTACTGACCTAGTGCTCTGAGAGAGCTTTCTTTGTTGTCCTGGTAGGTGCTCTGTAAGCACTCTACCACTTCTGGGGATCACCACCGCGACCTGGGCTCTGGAAGTCAGCCCCAGCGCTTGTAAGTGCTTTGCTATTGCCAAGGATCACCACGCGGCCCAGGCAACTTATCGGATCAAAGCCAGGAGCGCGACTGAAGTGCACTGCTCCCAGTGCCCCCGGGGCAAGAAGAGAGTCAAGTTGGAGCGAGCGCGCTCCTACTGGTGCCCCGGGGCGTAGCACACTCTGAGGAGCGTCCCCAGGGCACCCGAAGGTCCTCCCTGAGGACCAGAGACAATGTTGTGGCCTGGGAGGGCAGATGGAGGCTTGTGCACCACGTTGGATGCAGGAGCCTATTTGAGAGCAGGGTGGAGGCCTCTCCGGAGGCCCCCTGCTCCACCGGACCCTTACTTGTTGCAGAGGAGATTGCGGACGGGGAGGGAGCCTCTTAGTCTCCTGCTCAGTTGCTCTGCCCCCTCCCTCTTCTTGGAGGGCCTGTGGTGGCCCAAAGGGGGTTACAGAGATTGTGGGCCCCCAGGAGGGGCCCGATACAAATATCTTGGCGGCGGGTGGGTGAGGAAGCCTCATCGGAGCCTCCTGACGCTGCCGGGCCCCCTATTGTTGGGGGTCTCAGAGATCACGGGCCCCAGGAGGGGCCGATTATAAACTCAGAGGGGGTGCGCATCAATCCCAATTACCAGAGGGCCCCGCTTTTTCGCAGCAGAGCTCTGGGGGCCCCTTTTTCTCCTTGTGGCACTGGAGGTGCCTTCATCATAAAAACAGGTACTTTCCTTGGATCTACATAAGTCATATACTCCTTATATGGACATTACTGGTTTATAAGTGTATCTGGCTATTTTTATGAGGTGCTTCATATATGTATGCTAATGTTCCTTTTATGGGCATAACATGCTAATATGTTTTCCTGACTTGCCATAAGTTTTGTAATGTTCCTGCTATGGGCGTTTGTGATATTCCTATGACAAGTGCATTTGTGTAGTAATGTGATTCCTGACTACTGCTTATGTTGCAGAATACTAAGTAACCTGTGGGTTATATGTGACTACTGCTAGTTCTTCAGAGTAACTAATGTGTAACGTTCTGGCAACTGCTTGGGTAGCAGGATATTACTGACGTTGTGTTTGGTCTAATAATTGCGTTGTGTACAATACAGTATATTTTCATATAACTTGGTTTTGTGTTTCCTTTGTGATGGGGATAGTGCGTCATGTGTGTTGTGTGTGTTGTGCAAACGCTTTACACATTGCCTCTGGGATAGGCCTGACTGCTCGTGCCAAACTACCAAGGGGGTGAGCAGGGGTTATCTTGCCCTGACTAGAGTGGGTGGGTTCTGCCTGGCTTTGGTACATACCCTAGCCAACCAGAAACCCCATTTCTAACAGAGCCCTTTAAAATGTCTGCTGCAGAGAGATGTGTGCAGGAACGTGCATCTCTTCGTCCCGTGCACTCGGTGGCTTGCTTTGAACAGGGGAACTAGGATGTGACAAACACGGCAGGTATGAATGAGGATGGCAGCAGAGAGGAAGGAAGCGAGCAGAAAAGACAGTGAGAACGAGTTCCTTGAGGTCCCATTAAATGATCAAAATCTAATAGGGTCTCTAATGGGGCAATGTAACCTTCAACAAAATGCCAGGGGTTTGAAATACAGCTCATTCAGCCAATGGTAAATCATGAAAAACATATGAGAACAAATGGCTGAAGGTGGCTTACTCTAGGCGCACTTTCTCTATTACTTATATGTCAAGTATTGGTAACACTAGGTCGCACAGATCATCGGGCATGCAAATGTGAAAGACACATTTGGCTTGGTGTTGTTTGTGTGTTTTATATTTATTTAAATATTGTATCTTTGGCATATTCAGACTACAAAAAATGGTAACTGGAGGAATAAGTGGCCCGGCACAAAAATAAAACTGGCACCCATTAACTCAAAAGTTTAAAAAGTGTTCCATGTTTTCAAATTTCAAATTGGGCAGTTTAAAACTTGTAAAGACATGCTGTACACGTGTTTTACAAGGTGTGGAAAACTGCATGGATTTGAGCTTGCTGCATGCAATGTTTGTTTAAATATCAGGGATATCAACAGTAAAAATCGGTAAAGCAGCCCATAAAACAGCGGTCACAACAGCCAAACCAATGGGCCACACACTGACCTGTAAGACTAGCTCGTTGGGCACCACCTGATTGCCTTTTAGGCCCGTCCCACCGTGGCTCTGCCTTACGTATTCACCTAGAAGCCATACCTATTGATTTTGGTAGTAATTGTTTAAAAAAAGAGTGTGAATGTCTTTGACAATGTTGTTAGAAATATAAAGGGGTTGTGTATTCTCTTCATAACACCTGCAATACTACAGCAATAGTTTCCTAATAAAAAATAGAAACTAGCATCCAGAAACCTGAATAACATACCTGGCATACTCACAATTAAAATTGTCTTACCATTTGATCCTAGGTACCAATTAACTTGGCCATGAGTTCTGTTCCAAAGTAGAGCACCAACAGAACTGATGAGGGCCATGACAAGGAGAATGCCAAATAATACTAGGATTTGCATGTTGGTCACCTTTTCAACATTCGACCTCTTCAGGGGAGCTTTTGTTGAATTCTAAAGGATACAATAAATAGAATCTAAATAGTGATGAATAAAAACAGTAAATATACACTTCCACTATAAAACCTCTACCACCATTCAAAAATAACAATAACTTAAGCACTGTACAAGTATTGCAAGCCAAACATCTTTTCTAATTTAAATCAAAGTCATTTTAGTAATTCTGTAAATATTATATTTCTGAGTTTTGAGACAATACTTGGTAAATTTATTGTCTCACAGATTTCATTCTATATTAGTCCCCAGCTCTACATTTGCTTAGGCAATAGTATTCCTCTCCTCTATGTACCACATGACTTTGTGAATTAATCCACAGTTGCAGCTTCAAAAGTTACAAGGTAGGTCTTTCTCAACTTCTTCCTGAGGATATACTGACTTTCCTTATTTTTTTAGGTAAAATGTCTGTTAATAGTCTTTATTGTACTGCCCAGGGCATTCATTACACTTGTTAGGTTTGTGTTTACCCTCAATACAGCAGCCACTGTTCCACAGGGGCTCCTGCTCTGGGCATTTCAATCCACCTTGATTAAGAACTGATCTAGGAGTTAAATTGACAAGAGTCGCTGCATTTAAGATTGAGAGCCCTCTTAAAAGTTTGAAATTAGAGCACTGGAAAGGGATTGGCAGAGGGCTGAGTTTGAGAACCCGGCTATTCCAACAAAGGATTTGAGGTGGACCTGGAGGATCTCTTCCCAGTTTCAGGAATTTCGCCTTGCTCTCATGCTGAAGGACAACCAAGCATTTGTATGTCTTTGGATAAGATTAACAATACTGTCTTTGGGAATGCCTGTTGCTCTGAACCATTGTACCACACTATTGCGCATGGGTTAGTTCCAGGTCCACCAGATGGAACTCAATTTCACTACTGTAGCACATCTACCAGTTGACTCTTATTGACAAGAGTTGACAAAAAGCAGCATGTGGACTAAATCTCCACCAATCAAATATGATTTTCCTTTCAAAATTTCGGTTCACAACCTCAAAGATCATAGTGCACACACTCTTTTTCCACTTTACATTTTTTCATTGCTATATAACTCTCTTCATCTGTTTTCATTGTTTGCTCGAGTAACAATTGCTCTCTTAACAATTTGTGCCTGGCTTTAAGAGGTCAATTAATCTATTTCACGTTTATATGTCCAGATTTAAGAGGTCAACCAAATTATCTCAAGTTCAAGAATATCCAAAAGATCTCTTTTTTCAAGCATTTTTAGCACCTCCTTGGTTAGATTAGACCTTACCCCACCCCCATAAGCAAATGGCTTTTATCTAAGGCCTGATATCTTTGATATTGCTCAGGCTGACTTTGCTTATCTCTTATACAGACTATGTATAAGAGATAAGTACCCAATATTCTCTTTACTATTGCAATGACCTGATATTTCTCAGGCTGACTTGGCTTCTCCCTTATAAAGATCATCCCAACATCCCATGAAGTAGCTAAATTCCCTTACCTATTTCACCTACCTGAGTTCTCCTGACTACATTGAATCTAAGATTTACTTACCACCACCTAGTGCTCAGAAGTGGCTGTAAGGCATGTCTTTCCTAGGCAAAAATCCATAAATAAATAAATATTTTGAAGGTGAAATGTTTAAATTCCCCTCTTCAGACAATGTGCAGAAGCTTGCTGGGCTCAGATTCTGAGATTTGCGCAGGCTGTTAGAATAAAGCCAACATTTTAGCATTAAAATAATTTTCCACTTATCTAACCAACTAAGCCATTTCTAGACTTTGACTCCTTGTGCAGTTTATGGTGCCACGCTAATCACAGCATTTTTTCTGCACAAATTTAAAAGGTGATACAGTGTAAAAAACTCTTTTAGCCATGTTTTAGACACATTATTTTAGCAAACTAGGCCTGCCGTTGTGCACTTTAGCCCAGTTATATTTTATTCAGCATCGCATTTGCAGTGTTATTTTATATTCTCTATTTGTTCCTTCACCTAGGAAAGCATCATGTTCTCAGCATTGCACTTTGTGCTTTCCTCAAGGCTGCAGTCAGATAGGGTTGCCGGCAAAAGTGGTACGCTGTGTCTCCAACATTCACAGAAACATACATTTTCTTAGAATATCAACTGTTTTATTATAAAAACACTTCTTTGTCCCATTCACATTAGAGGGAGATTTCATCTAAATGACTATGACTGCATGCTGACTGCAGAATGTCTTCGCTAGAGATGCTTGCTTAATGTCTTTCTAGACTACAGGCTTCTTTGCTCAGGTATGAAGGATGATTTCTTCCCAGGTGGAACATGAAGGGCGGATTAGAGCTTATCACACTGATCTCTAACATAGCTTAGGTAGGAAAAATATATATCACCCCTAGTGACAGTATGGTGGGACTGTTTTTGTGTTTCACACTCCTTATAACAAGTTTGCTTTTAGTGTGCTTTATCATCCTAGTTATTGAAATACATGCAATTTTATCTGAGATGCAATTACTGCAATAAAACCTTATTGAACTATACTTTGTTTCTGTTTGTCTTTACCTGTTTGAGACTAAGGTAACTGAGAGAAACCACGATTCCCCCGAGGAATCCATCAGTCATTTTTCCACTGGCCACAGTCATCCCTGCTCTTGGGCAGAGATGAGGCGCTGCTAGTTAGCTGGAAAACCCGGATTAGGTCGACAAGCATCACATGGTGTGAAACTGTACTCTGTACCCCCCAATTCAGGTGATTCTGCCGCCCAAATCCAGTAGCCTCATTAGGGTAATGAGAACCTACGTGACATGGCGCCCAATGTAGGATCAAGCACTAATTCTCAGATCCTCCTAAGTATGTCGGTCTCACTAAAGGCACCTCAATACTATATACGGAGATGTCTGTGGTATTGAGGATTTACTCCTCAGCTAAGTATGTAGTACCTAACTAACACTGTAGGTTGTTCAAGCTTGAACCTTAAAAGGATTAATCCCCATTTGGTGTCCTTATCTCTGAACTAGCACATTTACCATTACCATGGCGAACCCGCAACAGGTAATCGTAGTAAACATGCGACCACCCCTTACTGCACACTTATTGGCAAATGACCTAACAGGCCAGGGGGGGTCAAGTTACATTTGTTGTTGAGGCTCATCCAGCCTACATAACAGAAAAGTTTTATTCGTGGGTCACTTTTCCAGCAGTTGATGGGAGCACAAATACATTTCATCACTACACACCTGCAAACATAGCTGCACAATACAGAGCTTATGCATATTTAGAAATACCTCTATCTTATTGAGACAATAATAATTGGCTTGATGGCACCCTACCACATACAATACTTCACATTAGGTTAGGTCCTCTGAGCAATGATGGCCCAACCTGGCCTTTATTGGCCATCTACACACCGCACCCTGAAGCAGCAACCTTAGCGGTACCTGAGATTCGCCACTTATATACAGAGCTCACAGCAATATACAGACTGTTAGTACAGTTCATTATTGCAAACTGTAAATAATAACCGAGCATGTGCTGCCCCAGTGCAACCACATGCAGTTACGCCATGTATTAGTCCTGCGACTGTGCATCGATTATGGGTAAAGTACCCGCCAAGTTGGAAGAAATTCTGTTCTGGTTAGCTCAGAAAATAAATGCGCTGGAAGCAGTCTTTCCCCATACGGGTCCTCAGGATAAACACAGAATACTCATTATGTGCAATTAATGGCCAATTTTGCCACTGTGTCTTCAATCGTATTAAGTAACCTTAAAGGGGAGGTAGTTGCACTGGTAGTACGCATGCAGCTCCGGGATGTTCCTGCACAGGATCAAGAATGCGAGCTGCCAAAAATTAGTGCTGAGACCTTCTCTAGTATTGGTTGAGATAGTCTGGGGGCCAGACCCATCAAACCACAATTACTGAGTAGATCTAATAGGGACTCTACTAAGCAAGCACCTGAAGGATCTAAAAATCGCTGGGATAAAAAAAAAAAAAAAACACCTAAAAAAAAGGGGAGACTCCCCACATTTGGAGACCCCTCAAAACAGATATAATCTTAGAAATAGAGATAATATAAAAACGTCTGAAAGATATCACCGGAAAAACGCAGAGAGAGAAGTGGGAGGTCAGATCAGCCAACCGAGAACATGAAACCGATAAAGGACTCAACGCTCATCTGAAGTTTCTGTTAAGAAAGAAGAGAAACTTCCCCAATGAAAACCCCAGTTCAAAAAGAAAAAAGTGGCAGCAGTTCCAATACAACATGCCACTCAGGAAGAAGGCTTTGCTGAACAACAGGAGGTAGGCACTAGCACTGCTAGATAGTGCAGTAGAGGACACAATAGTTTGCTGGGATCTTCAAGAGCATCTGGAGGTGAAATCAACTGATGACTTTTTATAAGTTGAGTCTGCGGACATGTGTGTCTCCATGCCTGAAAGGGTGTATAAAGTAACTATACAGTTAGAGGGGGACATTGAATGCACAATCAATGCTATCTTTTGGGACCGCGTCGTTACCATTTATGATATTTTACTGGCTGAAAAGGATTGGCCATCGGAATTTGTTTGTGACCTCCCTTATGGAGAGGAGATTTCTGAAAAATCCTTCTCACCCCTTGTTCCCAGAAAGAAAAATTCAGGCCATTGATTGGGCAGTGGCGCAGACACCTGCGTTATATCGTAACCACGTAGGGTGGGATAAAGATTCCCCCTCAACCACAATATCCAATAAAGCATGAAGCTAAAGCACCTGTGAGGGAAATCCTCACACTGTCAGAGTAACAGGGCATAATTGAACCCTGTTTCTCACCAATGAACAATCCATTGTTCCCCGAAGCTAAACCTGACCATTCACACAGAACAGTCTTAGAGTACATACATTTAAACAGTCATACACGCACATTTGTCATATAAAATGCTCACAGCACAGCACTTATAGAAAGCAAAAAATACAAAACGACCCTGGATATTTCCAATGGGTTTTTCTGCCAAAATATAGTGCCTGCAAATAGAGACTTAACAAGTTTCAGCGCTTTAGGCTCTCCGAAAACATTTGCTGACTCTCACAAGGGTACAAGAACAGTCCAGGACTGTTTTCATCTTGTGTCACATCTATTTTACACAACATTGACGCTGAGGCGTTGTCCTGCGTGGATGATATCTACCTTACGGATGATGACCTCATGCAACATATAAGGCTGGTAGCGCACATTGACGTGGGATTTGCTGAAATAGGTTACAAACCTAACTTTAAAAAAACAAGAATAGCCTTCCTCAGTTTCCTGTTTTTGGAATACAAATTATCAGATCAAGTCAAGAGCACTGCACCCCAATTCTTAGACAAATACGCACAATTACAACCACCAAATACCATAAAAAAGCTCCAGTCTTTGTTGGGCTTTTTACATTTTTGCATAATTTATATTCCAGACTATGCACAACGCATTAAACCTTATATGACTTGATACATCCTGACTTCTCCAGTAAATGCTGGACAGTCGAACACACATGCATTCTCAGAGCACTACTACAAGACATGCTTGCAGCAAAACACCTACACACAAGGACAACAAAAAGCACCTGGTCATCAGAGTAATTGCTGGTACCATTAGTTTCACCTACGTAACGTTCAATGAGGGTGAGACCGTTGCGATAACAAACAAATCACATTTGTATTATACAGCAGAACAACGCTTTGCTCCCACTGAGAAAATTCTCACTGCTCTTCAGATGGCTGTCATCAAAGAGAGACCTTTGGCCCAAGGGAAACTTATCATTGTCTTATCCCCCATCTTGGTCCTTGAGGCTGTTACTAAAGCTAGCGTTCCTAATACTAAAGCACTACTTCCATGTTTGATTCAATGGGCAACATCTCTGACGGCCACCAATGTTGACTATATTTTTGACTCAAAATTACAAACTCAAGAATTTTTGCAATTCAAACTTGAATACTCAGTTCCAGCAAACACATTGCCTATTGAACACTATCAAATAATTATGTACACTGATGGTTCAGCCCAACCAGCAATAAGCACAAAACATTAGTACTCTGCCGCTTGTGCAGTCGTGACCGGCTACATGAAAGATAGTGAGTTCCATCCACAGCATACTTACACACGGACCTTAGGAGACTGCACTGCACATTTAGCAGAGTTCAAGGCTCTGGTGATGGCACACGGATGTAGAACAGCTGACGCTGATTTTCTGTGATTCGTACTAATGTGTCCAGTCCTACAATTAACATCTTCATTACTGGTGCCAGAATGAGTTCAGAGATTCAAAAGTAAACACCATTAAACACAGACTTCTGTGGGGGAAAGCAGTGGATCTAAAGGAAAAGTTACTAAATGTCCATGGTTTACATACAATAGGACATAAGCATGTTGTAATACACATTGCAGGCAACACCTTGGCTGATGAAGTAGCCAAATCAGCAGTAGATATGGCTTCTGTTGCTGCAGTAACTCGTTCTAGAACAAAACTGACTGCTGTGAAAGCTTCAGCTGATGGCACGCCCTTTCCAAAAGCATATCCTAGTAAATATTCCTACTGCATATCATGCCTCAATACAGTCCTAGCAGTTATACCAGGGGTGGGTAATCATGTGATTCCCAACAAAGACCAAAGACCAGAATTGATTAAAGCACTGCATGAGGGAGTTGCTTCTGCCCATCCTGGTGTGGTGGCTACAATAACATTATTACGAGTATGTTACTGGTGGCCAGGTCTCTACAAACAGACCAAGCAGTATGTCCTTTGTTGTGAAATCTGCCAGCAAATAAAAGGGTCCACCGTCAAGCACCCACCGCAGACACCCCTCCTAATTTCCAACAAACTATTAAATTGTGTGTACTTGGACCATTGTGGTCCCCCAACACCTGACAATCCATCCAATTACATTTTAGTCGCTATTAACTCATGCTCCAGGTTTCTATGGGTTTGGCCACAACGCTCGGCTGACGCTCAAACTGTTATTAAAGATCTGCAAGTCTTTATCAGCACATATGCTGTTGCAGCTTTCCACTCAGGCCTTTAGGCTTTTGCCTCAAGGGCTTGCAGGGACACCATAGCTTCATTATGGGTCCAACTGCATTATTTGTCTCCATTTCATCCAAAGGGAAATAGTGTTGTGGAGTGAAGAAACCGGGATTTAAAGCAATCCTTAACAGCCAGAGTATTAGGCATTGGTCGTAGTTGGCTAACTCACCTGCATGGAGTCCAGAAAGCACTATTTCATTTTTCAATGGAACTATCTATGGCTCTTATTAACTGCACTTGCCTTCCTCCTTTGAATACATGTTCATTACCTTCCTGAACGCTCTACAGTTGAACTGGTGGATGAGGTGTTAAAACCCCATTTTTTCTCTCATAAAGTCTGTAGAGACTTTTCCTTAGTGAACATTTCTGCTATACCAATTCCCGATGGGATTGTTTGGGATAAAGTATTATTTGACATATATGTATTCAAACTTTCCATGAACCATGTAATTACACCCGGAGTAGTTTCTAATGATTGGGATGTGAAAACAGTTGATTCTATGATGTCTGATTTGCAATATTGTACTGTATTTGAAAGTGAGGATGTGTGTCAATCCAAAGAAAATTATGGTGATTTGTTCTGTTATAATATTTATGTACATAATTTTAATCATAGAGCAAGTACCCCAAAGACTATTTTTAATTATACACAGTGGGAACACTGTCCGACTCCACCAGTGGGGAGTTCCAAAACGTACACTGAAAAGTTTACATATTTCTCTGGGCACAATGTTAAAAATGCTGAGTCATTTCACTTTAAATTGGCAGTAATGGAAAGTCAACACATTTTGTTGACCGATACAAAATTGATTTATTCTGACTCCTTTGTTTATCGGTTAGCTATAGAAGGCTATGAATATTGGCTGAAGACGATAGACTTAAAAAGTGATGGGG
This sequence comes from Pleurodeles waltl, assembly GCF_031143425.1. Lineage (NCBI taxonomy): Eukaryota > Metazoa > Chordata > Amphibia > Caudata > Salamandridae > Pleurodeles > Pleurodeles waltl. The sequence continues at coordinate 1,281,224,308 of NC_090447.1, read as the reverse complement.
AACTAAACATTGGCAAATAAGGGGAAAGGAAGCTTTATTTAAAGTATGCCCGATACCTGTTCAAATGATATTTTTAAATGAAACTGTACAACACACTAGTTGTTTAGGCTTGGCAAAAATTAAGGAATTGAATGTGACCAGTATTCCTGCCCCTGCAAAATTTTATAAATGGCCAAAGTATATAAATGTGTCTGAAGATCAGCTTGATGATTGGGTCCAGAATGGAACATGTAACACATCACTTTCACGTCCTGGTGGGTGGTTATTTTGGCTAATAGACACCAATGGGTGCCATACACATTTTGTAAACTCCACGGGGGTTTTAGAACAAATAGGCCAGACCTTCACTCTGTGTCTTGAGAACACTCGGGTACAGTAACAACATACAGCGTAGGAAAATTATGCCAGCAATGGTTGAAAAGTTCCTCACCAGATGCTGTTAAAGAACACCTCAGTTTCCTGTCTAACAATACAGATTTGCAGGATTTCATGTTAGCCCCCAGAAGACAACGCAGAAAGTGTTTTTTATATGCAGTATACAATGAGATCTGGAAACTTTCCCAACAATAAGTGACTGCTCAGTTAAGGCAAATAGATCAGGAAAATTTACAAAAAGCATTAGCCGTTGTAGATAATGGGATTAACACCTTGTCCAACCGGATATACACTTTAAACAACATCGACATTGTACATAGTGACATGTCATCCATATACAATCGACAAAGTCAGCTAAGGTCCATTATGCAGTTAGGTTGGACATTACAACATTGAAAGCGAGTCACTTTCCCTGGCAACACATTAGCGCAAGGGACATATTTTCAACATTTAATTTAATGCGGCAACAACAAATAATGATTAAGAAGGATGCGACTTATGTCATGCTAAACATCGACAAATTAGAAAAGTTGCCTTTTACTGTGGCTGAAATACCATCTGCTGATTGGTTAATACACAGGGTTATAAATCTGTGTATTTTGACACTTCAATTCACATCTGTGATGCTATTAATTGTGTTTGACCAATGACTTTGTGTTTCACCATTGCGCACATTAGTTGCTCAATGTTCACCAGTAGCACATTACATGTTGTGTTCAGTTTAGCTGCCTATTGGCTTTAACATGGCATTAGCCATTACATTCTGTATTCAGTTTAGCTGCCTATTGGCTTTGACATGGCATTAGACATTACATTTGGTATTTGGGTTAGCTGCCTATTGGCTTTGACATGGCATTAGCCATTACATTCTGTATTCAGTTTAGCTGCCTATTGGCTTTGACATGGCATTAGACATTACATTTGGTATTTAGGTTAGCTGCCTATTGGCTTTAACGTGGGGTTAGACATTGCAGATGAGCTGTGTTTTTCCAAGCTGTGTTTTTCCACATGATAGACCAAGCTGTGTTTTTCACACCAGGCCCTAGCTGATAAGAGCACGTAGATTTTGTGTTTACCTCTCAATCCAGTCTGAGAACAAGTGAGGCTCGGAAAATTGGCCACTCTCCAAGTTTCTTCGGTTCTCACACTGAGTTTGCTTTTAAGGATGGCTCTGGACTACAGCAGAGTTAGATTGAAACTATCTTGACTTCAGACAGGAACCAGACGTCAGTTGCCTGTCTTCCGTTTGGGTAGAAAATCCCTTTCTCGCAGTTGAACCGGAGTCATCAACTTGCAGACCTCAGAAAGGTGAAGCTGAGTTATAGGCCCTACAGCCTTGCCCTACGGTGATGCAATTTTGACTTTTATGCTTTGCTTTGAAGTTATGCTATAATATAATCACATGTATTTGCTGTGTACATTGCAACTGAGAAGTACTTTTTATATATTGTGCTTTCATTGCTGCGACTACTTTTAAATGTGTGCTTCCAACCTACTAATTTCGTCTCTCAGGAACCTCGTGGTGAAGTAATAATAACAATAAATGTCTTCTTTCAACTCAGAAGTGCATTCCAGAGAGGTTCTGTAAGCTCGGTCATGCGATAAGAGCAGGAAAGCAGAACATTTTGTCATTAGTCGTCAGTCTGGGAGTCAAATTGGAGATTGGAAGTGTACGATTTAAAAGTGTAATTGTTTTTTGTTGTTTAGAGAATTAAAGAAGCACGGCAGACCATGTTTGAAAATGCACGTAAAGTTAAACTGCCTTATGGTGCTGTGAGAAACATGTTTTATTGTTTATCAGGACTGTGTGAGTCTTGGGATGAGTGCTGTGAAAAAAGCATATTTAGAAAATGTGCCTTTTGAAAGAAATGAAGTTCCTTTTGTTCTTGACAGAAGGGTTTGGATACTTTTATCTGCTTACAGAAAAATGCAGGAGAGATGTAGGCAGTTAGAACATGAAAATACGAATTTACGTGAGCAAATTAGCCAGAACAAATTAATGCAAGATAATGCTGAAATCTATAAAACTGCTGTTTTAGAAGAAGCTGGCTTTTCCCATTCCAGTAATGAGGGGGTTAAAACAGCTGTGTGCCAGTCGGAGCCTCCGTGTGAGCAGCACACCCCACCGTTTTTGGCAGTTGAAGTGCATTCCTTAACAGTTAACACTGAGAACAGAGCTCAGAATGTGATTTACAGACCGTCTTTGCAAAGTACAAAAATTAATTCAGACAAGGCAGAAGTACTGTCGCAAAATGTGCAGTTACTGGGAATTCAGTGGAATCCAGAAAATAGACAGAGGTTGTCACAAGTAAAACAAAAGATTTTAGAGTTTCTTACTATTTGTACTAAGCAAGAGACACCGAGTTTCATAAGCTTGTTTGATTTTTGGAAACAGTAAAGCCCTCATCTTAGTGAAATCTTAACACTTTGGTACAAAGTAACTAGGAAAAAACATGAGCAGCTGCACGGTTTTGATTTGGCAAATGAAATAATTCAGACTTTAGTTTTCTGTGCAGTGCAAGAGGGAAACACTGATTTACATGTAAATCAGGAACAGGGGAAGACAGGAGTGCCCCTGGAACTTTGGAGTAAGCTTTTGAATAATGTAATTCTGAAACCTGAAATATCAAGCATGCAGGGGGTGATGAGTTCACCTAATTCTCACAGTTTAGGACAGGCACAGGAGGCTAGTATCATACACTGGATCTGGTACATGCAGGACAGGGCTAGAGTCACTGCAGCCCTACATGAACAGGTGTCACAAGCCCCTTTTCAGTATGTGGAGAGGGTGCAGGGAGTGCCACAGGTAAAAGAGTCACCAGTGAAATTGAGTGTACCATTTGAATTCGTGTCCCCTGAGGATAAAAAGCATGTTTGTTTGACTATTGATTCAGATTTGTACAATGTGTGTCAGACTTTAAAGCAAGAGGTTCTTGAGATGTGTCATTTTTACATTGATTGTTGGTTCACTGCCAATGGTTTAGCCATTTGGTTTTCCACATGGCTTGTACCTAACTGGTTCAATTCCCTTGCAGATGTTAAAGAGAAAAATTCAGAGTCTGAAGTGTCCACCCAGAATTCTGACTTAGTGGGGATGGCTAAGTGGATGCACCAGAAATGTGGACATCTGGGAGAAAAAGCCACTTACAGGTGGGCAGAGATTAGAGAGATGCACATTCCCCTAGATTTGATAAAAACTGTGATTTTGCCAATTGATCAGGTTTTAGGGGGAGTGATTGCTGCAGATTCCAAAGGAGAAATCAAAATTATGCTGATAACTAGAAGAGAATCTGATTCATTCATACAGATTGGAGACAGAATGGCCCAACTTGTCAAAAGTGCAGTGAATGGAGGTTTGGTAAAGAAGGAGTCTGCCCCAGCCCTTCTGACAGTGCAAGGAAAGGGAAGCTGTGGTGCAGCAGATAAAAACCTCAGTGTTGAGGTGTGGGTTGAAGCCCCAAATGACCCTCCAGAACCTGCAGAAATCATCACAAAGAGCCCCAAGATTATAAAACAAGGAAAGGAAGAGGAAGGGCACATTTCAGATGACAAATGTTATTTGCAAGAAAAGTCATACTTTTTTCCTTTGCAGATCCCACCACGTCTTGCCACTGACCATGAGTGTGCTGTGTGGTCTCCCTTTGGGTGTGTGCGTGTGGGGTCTGGGGAGGGACCGAACCCGCAACCTGAACCTGATTGAGTAAAGTACAAACCCCATGGATCCATTTTGCGCAACTGGCGCCTTCAGTTCAAGTTCAACTTGTTTGATTACATTCTTCCACTGGAACTAAGCAACCTTACAAGTTAACTGTCTGTGTTTTTTCGTATGGAACTGTGACTTTCGCTTACATTCCAGCAAACCTTTTAGGTGGACCGTGTACCTTTACATGAGTAGAACTCATGCTACATCAACTTCCTATTTTAGAGACACTGTTCAATCAGTTATTATCCCAATCAGAGTATATAAGTTTCAGTCTTTTCTGTGTAGATGTATGTGAAAGGTTATGAAATCAATATGTTAATCCACTTCTATTGCTTTTTAGTGATTGCTTTGATCATTCAAATCTGATTTGCTTATAATGTTTTTTGTGTTGATGTTTTTGTTTGAAATAAGAGGTATGTAAAGAAAAATTCATTGGTCATAGGGTGGAATGTGATGCTATTAATTGTGTTTGACCAATGACTTTGTGTTTCACCATTGCGCACATTAGTTGCTCAATGTTCACCAGTAGCACATTACATGTTGTGTTCAGTTTAGCTACCTATTGGCTTTAACATGGCATTAGCCATTACATTCTGTATTCAGTTTGGATGCCTATTGGCTTTGACATGGCATTAGACATTACATTTGGTATTTGGGTTAGCTGCCTATTGGCTTTGACATGGCATTAGCCATTACATTCTGTATTCAGTTTAGCTGCCTATTGCCTTTGACATGGCATTAGACATTACATTTGGTATTTAGGTTAGCTGCCTATTGGCTTTAACGTGGGGTTAGACATTGCAGTTGAGACATTGCAGATGAGCTGTGTTTTTCCAAGCTGTGTTTTTCCACATGATAGACCAAGCTGTATTTTTCACACCAGACCCTAGCTGATAAGAGCACGTAGATTTTGTGTTTACCTCTCAATCCAGTCTGAGAACAAGTGAGGCTCGGAAAATTGGCTACTCTCAGAGTTTCTTTGGTGCTCACACTGAGTTTGCTTTTAAGGATGGCTCTGGACTACAGCAGAGTTAGATTGAAACTATATTGACTTCAGACAGGAACCAGACGTCAGTTGCCTGTCTCCCGTTTGAGTAGAAAATCTCTTTCTCGCAGTTGAACCGGAGTCATCAACTTGCAGACCTCAGAAAGATGAAGCTGGGTTATAGGCCCTACAGCCTTGCCCTACGGTGATGCAATTTTGACTTTTATGCTTTGCTTTGAAGTTATGCTATAATATAATCACATGTAGGCAAAAAGTGGCTGTGTACAGGAGAGAGCGCACTTTCCAAATATAAGCTACTGTTCATTTGCAAGGTCCATGATGACGTGAAACGATAGGGGGAGTGCTCGAAATGGTATGCACCCAGCCACAGAGTGCGTAAACTGTCACCCCGATGGGGTTACAGTTGTAATGTGCATAGAAGAAAAACCAAGGCACATCCCAAGAAGTTGTAATGTTCCAGTTTTATTCCTCGTGTTGTCTTTGGATAAGAACAATGGCCTGTGGCCTAAGCTGACATCTTGGAGCCAGAATCGAAGATGGAAACAGAAATCCTTATTCAGATGGACAGCAGTCCAATATACAACAGCCGACACGTGTTTCGTCTGGATAGACTTTATCAAGGCTGTGGATATACGCAAAGAAATAAAATGTCAAAAAATAGAAAATAATTTTTTTCTAAAAGAAAAGAAGTTTGCTACCAGAGAAGAGACGTATACGTGAAATAAGAAAAAAGGAAGCCCAATTACTAGTCATGAATGTGTGACCCAAACATAGAGATGCTGTGGTAACTCTCAATATTAATTTGTGATATGAATCACCCAAAAGAGTGTTCGAAAAAAAGAAAGTGATCTGAAGTAGATGTGTCCGAGAGAAAGTGAAAAGAGAAAACCAGAGCCAAGGAATGAAAAATTCTTTAGAGAGAGATAATTCGAAAAGAGCAAAAAGGAATTGGAAACAATACATACACCCACAGTACTAATGCGATGCCAAGGGGTAGAAATATGTCTCAGATGTTGAAACACCAAGAGAAAGACATGTCCCATTGGAGGCTTCAGTGTTAAGGGCAAGGAAAAGAAACGAAAAGTATAGTTAATTGACAGATCCAATAATAGAGCGACATACCTATAGTAAGGATAATATCTCGATATTCCAAAGTGCTAAAGACAAATTAATGTCGTATGATTTGGAAAAGCGGTCAAAGAAGGAAAAACATGAGGACCATGGTAAGCCTGGGAAATGAAAAAGAAAGCATAAAGCTGGTAAGGGCGGTCCGTGACAGCCATGTAGAGCCTCTAATTTGGTTATTTTATACAACATATAATGGTTGGGGCATCATAAATTATGGTGTAATGGATTAAGTGTAATTAATGTGGTGATCATAACCCGGGGGGTTAAAGTGCAGATCACCGAAATGGAGGGTATATTTAATACAGTAGTAAAAAATATATGAAGCCGAAATACGGCAAGACTAGAAAAGTAAAAAACCCGTAAATAAAGAACGTTACGTTTATGTGCGTTCTAATGTAACAAAGACTGTGTGGAGTGCCAAAGACAAATGCAGGCAATGTGTAAAATCAGCAAAAAGACCCAAAATGAGAGCCAGGCTAAATCGTATATTTAGAGTGAAAGCTAAACGAGATTATCGGCGATGTGTAATAGCCGCAGAGCTCCCATAAGGTGCCGGCATATCCCACCGCACTGCCAATCTATAAGTGCCCATACCTCGAGTATCTCCAAGCGTTTCCCTCTACGTCGTGTTGACGGCGCTGCAAATAGTAATTGCGCGCCGAAGGTGAAATCCCTCTATTTAGAGCCGAATTGGGAGTGGAAATAAAAAGAGGACTACCAAACTAGAGCTGTAATGAATTACGATGGAAAACGGGTGCCATATTGGAATGTCAATGAGAAAAATAAAGCGAAAGAAAACGAAAATGAGAGTGATACCCACTGTATAAAGAAAAAGGAATATTAAGAGTTACTATAGGAGTTATATTGTCATGTGGGAACCAATAATTATTTTCCGAGAGAATACAGAGACCACAACTAACAAGAATGTTAGAATAGAACAGTCTATAGGGAAACTTATTTGTGAATTAAAAGACGCTGGTGCATAATGACAGTGACAAGCAACATGGAATAATGGAAATGCAACCATGTAACATACAAAGATTAAATAGGAAGACAAAGTGTTTACAGTATACCAAAAAGAACCAATGAAACTTATACACATTACCACAAGACATTGTATATTAAAACAGGAAATTGCGAGGGATTGGAAAGACAATCCGATATCATTGCACATGACATATGATTTAAAATATCAAGTGTACTAGACATGGAAAAGTGATGCAGATTATGATGGCAAATTTAGAGATGCAACAAATGCTATAGAAAGACATGTAAATCCTTTTCCGAGTTTAAGCCCATCTCCACTGCTCGTAATTTTATAATCCACCTGCTTTCCAATTGCCTTAGCTGAAGAGTTTTGTTGCCACCCCTAGGGCAGCCGCCCAGGGTGGCAATCCCAAAAGTGTGTACATTGAGCCTCTCCTGTAATGGATGTTGCTTGTTAAAATGAGCTGCAAGAGGGTAATCAGTGTTGTTGTTTCTGATTGCCCTGATGTGCTCCTGTAATCTTTCCTTGAATGGTCTGATGGTACTTCCAATATATATTTTCTTACAAGTGCAGACGATACAGTATACAATGTATTTAGGGTTACAGTTCATGAACTGTTTAATGGTGTGTGTAACATTGGTGTTATGCATGAACTTTTTGGTTTTGTCTTGTACATATTCACAGATAGTACAGTGTCCCCATTTGTAGAAACCCAGTGGTGGTGGGGGAAGCCAAATGCCTTTGGTGATAGTAGGCAGGAAGCTATGGCAAAGTTTTGTCCCTCAAGGTGCGACCTCTGCGGTAGGTCATGTCAGGTTGTGTCCGGAGACTCTTCTCCAGTATTGCATCGGATGTAAGGATCTTCCAATGTTTTCTTAGGATTTTGAAAATGTCAGCACTTGCACAACTATAAGTAGTTATAAAGGATGGTGGCTTTCTTGTGCCATCCTGTCTGTGGGTTTTTTTTAGATAGTAACGTAGTTCTGTTAACTTTCATGATTCGATCATGCGTATCATTAAGCAATTTATTGGGGTATCTGCGTTTGGCAAAGCGGTGTTCCAAGATTTTCAGTTGTGTCCTAAATTCTTGGTCCCCCTGACAGTTCCGTCTGACTCTGGTGGCCTCCCCATATGGGATAGCTCTGATTTGTGAGTGTGGATGTGAGCTCCTGGCATGAAGGAGCGAGTTAGTTGCCGTTGGTTTCCTATATAGTTTAGAGAGAATACAAGTATCTTTGATGTACAGGGTTAGATCAAGGAAATCCACAGAACTACTGCTGGAATTACTAGTGAACTGTATGTTATAACAGTTATTGTTTAAGTACTGTATGAATGTGTCTAATGTGTTGGAGTCACCAGACCAGAAAAGAAGAACATCATCAATGTAGCGACCCCAGTATATGATGTGTTGTGTGAATTCTGGTGGGCCGCTCCTCCATAAATGATGGTGTTCGTAGTAACCCATGTAGAGGTTTGCAAAAGATGGTGAAAATTTAGCTCCCATGGCTACACCCTGTTTTTGTCTGTACCAGGTGCCTTTATGTAGGAAGATATTATTGTCCATGGTAAGCTCGATTAAATCCATTAACATATAGGAGTGTTGTAAAAAACTTGCATCCCTCTTGTCCAAGAAGTATTGTATGGCCAACATACCCTTGTCTTTGGGTATACAGGTGTATAGAGAGGTGACATCTAATGTTGCAAGGATGTGGCCACTTGTCCATTCAAAGTCAGCGGTGATGCTGAGGAGATGGGAAGTATCCCTGATGTACGAGGGTAAATTGCATACGAAGGGTTGTAGGTAGGAGTCAATGTATTCAGAAAGTTTTTCTGTGGGAGAATTAATACCAGAAATAATAGGTCTCCCAGGAGGGAAAGTAGCCTGTTTGTGTATCTTTGGGAGAGTATATATACATGGAAAACTGGGTGTGGGATTGTATAGATATTTGTACTCTAGGTCCGTGAGAAGACCCCTGTCTCTCCAGTGACAGAGCTTTGTCTCAATAGCCTTGGTAATCATTACAATGGGGTTGTTCTGTAATTTACAATAGGCGTGTGGGTCTTCCAATTGTCTGTCAATTTCTCTGATGTAGTCCGACCGATTCATAATGACTATATTGCCGCCTTTGTCGGCCTCTTTTAGTACTACGTCCTCATTAAGTTGCAGGGTGTGTAAGGCCCTGTGCTCCTGTGGGGTCAAGTTGTATGTAAGGATTTTACGTCCCAATGTGTATTGGTCTTCCAGATGATAAAGTTCCTTAGTGACCAGTTTTTGGAAAACGTCAATTGAATTGTCTGGTGGTAATAGTGGAATAAATTTGGAGGAAGGTCTAAGACCACTGTCACAGGTTGCTGAGTGAGTCATGCCTAGGTCAGCCAAAATATCTTCACAAGTGGGTATTATGTTACTATGACTGTTATCCTCTAAGGAAAGAAGAGTTTGTATGTCCTTAAGATTGCCAATGGACAGATCATAGGGCGTAATGTTTGCCCCATCATTTCCAGTGTGTGTATGCTTAAGGTCAAAATGTTTCAAGAGTTTGCACTTCCGCACAAATTTAAAAAGATCGATATGGATTTGTGTGAAGTCAGGAAAAGACATGGGTACAAAGCCTAGACCCTTATTGAGAACACTCAATTGGTCGCTGTCAAGTGTGGTGTTGGACAAATTCATGACACAGAGATCTTCATTGTGAGTCAGGTCTATATCTAAGTCTTCAGATTGCGGGCTAACGATCTTGTGGTGACCCTGGTTGTGTTGGTTGCCGGTTCGGGCACTCTTTCTTTGGCCCCTTCTGGTTCTCTTGTGTGTGTTATGGAAGGCATTTTGTTGAGTTTTTGTCCTCTGCGAAATCTTTCCATTTCCAACAAAAAAGTAGATTTGTTGCTGGAAGTGGTTGCCTGTTGTGGTGGAACACTATTGCTATCATCACTTGCGAGACTAGAGCAACTAGATAAGTCAGTGTCGCTGGCGGTAACATTGGAAAAACCAGCTGAGGAGGCTGTGGTGGTCCTGTTATCTGATCTTTCACTGTTGAGGTTATCCAATTTGCGGGCATATGTGAAGACCCTGCCCTTGGCATAGTCGTTTGCTTCTCGTCTCAATTTGTGTAATTTTTTCTCTTTTATGTATTCCTGGTGTTTTTGGAGTACACCACTTAAGATGTTGTAATTTTTGTCTATGGCCTCTGTGAGATTGGTGTCCTGAATCTCCTTTTCTAAATTTTTTATGTCTATTAGTAATCGTTCTCTTTTATCCTTGGCGTCCCTGATCAGTATATCCATAATGCCAAGGGAGGAATTGATCAGTAGTTGTTCCCATTCTTGTAATAAGACGGGGTTGAGATCCTCAAAGGAAGGGGAAAGGATGACACGAAGCCCCCTTGGGATTTGTTTGATTTGTATGTATTTTTCAAGAATGGTGAAATCCCACCATCTTGAAAGCTCCTGCTTTTTTAATCGTTCCAATCTTATAAATTTAATCCTAAGTCCCTCTTTGGTATTGCTCGTATTATGGTCATGAGTGGTCATATTCGTGTTTACGTTTAATAGTTCTTCTAATAAGGCTTCCCTATTGTCATTGAAAGTTGACATTTTTACGATTTGACAGTACAAACTAGTATTATTAATGTGTACACAATATACAATATAATTGATACAGACAATTTGAATAAATATAATCAATGTATAGCTAAGGGTGCAGCTCCGAGACACAGGGTAAACAAATACATATAGGCAAAAAGTGGCTGTGTACAGGAGAGAGCGCACTTTCCAAATATAAGCTACTGTTCATTTGCAAGGTCCATGATGACGTGAAACGATAGGGGGAGTGCTCGAAATGGTATGCACCCAGCCACAGAGTGCGTAAACTGTCACCCCGATGGGGTTACAGTTGTAATGTGCATAGAAGAAAAACCAAGGCACATCCCAAGAAGTTGTAATGTTCCAGTTTTATTCCTCGTGTTGTCTTTGGATAAGAACAATGGCCTGTGGCCTAAGCTGACATCTTGGAGCCAGAATCGAAGATGGAAACAGAAATCCTTATTCAGATGGACAGCAGTCCAATATACAACAGCCGACACGTGTTTCGTTTGGATAGACTTTATCAAGGCTGTGGATATACGCAAAGAAATAAAATGTCAAAAAATAGAAAATATTTTTTTTCTAAAAGAAAAGAAGTTTGCTACCAGAGAAGAGACGTATACGTGAAATAAGAAAAAAGGAAGCCCGATTACTAGTCATGAATGTGTGACCCAAACATAGAGATGCTGTGGTAACTCTCAATATTAATTTGTGATATGAATCACCCAAAAGAGTGTTCGAAAAAAAGAAAGTGATCTGAAGTAGATGTGTCCGAGAGAAAGTGAAAAGAGAAAACCAGAGCCAAGGAATGAAAAATTCTTTAGAGAGAGATAATTCGAAAAGAGCAAAAAGGAATTGGAAACAATACATACACCCACAGTACTAATGCGATGCCAAGGGGTAGAAATATGTCTCAGATGTTGAAACACCAAGAGAAAGACATGTCCCATTGTAGGCTTCAGTGTTAAGGACAAGAAAAAGAAACAAAAAGTATAGTTAATTGACAGATCCAATAATAGAGCGACATACCTATAGTAAGGATAATATCTCGATATTCCAAAGTGCTAAAGACAAATTAATGTCGTATGATTTGGAAAAGCGGTCAAAGAAGGAAAAACATGAGGACCATGGTAAGCCTGGGAAATGAAAAAGAAAGCATAAATCTGGTAAGGGCGGTCCGTATAATCACATGTATTTGCTGTGTACATTGCAACTGAGAAGTACTTTGATATATTCTGCTTTCATTGCTTCCAACCTACTAATTTCGTCTCTCAGGAACCTCGTGGTGAAGTAATAATAACAATAAATGTCTTCTTTAAACTCAGAAGTGCATTTCAGAGAGGTTCTATAAGCTCGGTCATGAGATAAGAGCAGGAAAGCAGAACAACATCCTGCTTGAAACACGTTACAACAGGCAGATATGAAAGCCTGGGAGATAGTTACATACATGAGGTGTGGGAGCTTTCCTTTTCGTACAAATGTTTCAATGGCATGAAGGAGGTCTTTCTTAGTGGCAGTGAATGGGGGACTTCTGTGAGCCAATCAATGTTTTGTGAGCAGCTGTTCTTGCACAGGGCATGTAATGCCTCAACAGCAAACTTGGCTTGCTATCTGAGGGAGTTCCAGTCCCCTTGATTAGACCTGCGTTCCAGCTGCTCTCAAATGGTAGCTATGTACTCCTTAATAGTGGGTTGTTGTGGAATGCGAGCCTGAATAGCTTATGTTGTTTGGGTCTCCCAAATTGTCACCTGTTGTGGGAATGTATTTTTTCCTCCTACCCAACAGAGGGAAGTAGCAGAGATTTGGCCTCATATTGCTACTTCAGATGTGAATTTTGACAAGTTGAGCAGACTCAAGGCTTTATTGTTTCAAAAGCATGTGGCGCTTACATCTGCAGGGGAGACCTATGCGCTTCAAGTTGCGAGGTCATCTGCAGCGATACAATCCCTTTTAAGTGCTAACTTTCTGAGACACTTAGATGAACTTGTGGGACGAATATTTAATAAGTGCAGTACTACTGGATTCACCCATTTCTTTAAGGCTGTTGGTTCTGGTTTCATTCACACCTTCTCCTCTATATTTGGCTTAATACCTTCAGCCATACACTCAATATTTTTGAGTTATTTTGGGAGATTTACGATTACTTTGGCTATAATATGTGGCATCTTGCTGTTGCTATTTTTTTCTGTGCAATGGCTGTCCCCAACAAGGAAGACTGAAAGCGCTTCCACCAGCACAACTGTGTTGAGAACGTATGATGCAGTATTTCGGAATTCCACTTCCTGGAACAACTGGAGTGCAACTGTTCTCTGTCATTCTGATCGGTTTTGGATTGTGTGCAGCCTGTGTTTCAGTGCCTTTAGTGCCTTTTTGAATGTGCACTCAAAGCCTGTATTTCTGCACAGCGCTTACTTTCATTGGACGCTGATCTGTTGATGTTCTCGCTGAGGGCTTGTTACCAGGCATGCGCATTGAGGGTGCATTTTTGCTGCAGGAAGTTGTTTATGAGTTGTCCTTTGTGGATAATATAGCTCTTATCTCAACATTGGGCACAACACAGAATGCTACTGCCTCAGCTGGAGCTCAGGCTTTGGAACACAAGTGCTCTATGGTTTTCCTTGGCCACAATCTGGATATTTTACTGCCTGCCGAAGTGAAACATTTCCTGGCCTCAATAGTCCCAGACATAATTGATGATTTTAGAAATGACATTGGCTTTGAATTTGGTTTCAGTGGCGCCACTACTGATGATTTAAATTGCCCCTCCTTAACCCATGCTCAAGTGTCTTAACTTGTCATTATTGACATTCATGAGGATATGATTTTATAAATAGATCTTAGTAGTTTTTATTCATTTTTAGCCTTTTGAACCACCTTTGAACCAGGAGGTGGAGGGTGTGGTATAGCTATTTTAGCCATGTTTTAGACACGTTTTTGTTAGAAATTCAGTCTCTGGTTGGCAGTCAGTTTGCACTCTGTCCACGCAGGGGCCCTCAATCTAGTCAGGGCAAAGGAAATACACACTTCGATAACCCCTGCTCACCCCCTTGGTAGCTTGGCACAAGCAGTCAGGCTTATCTCAAAGGCAATATGTAAAGTATATGTACCAACACACACAGTAATACAGTGAAACACTACAAAACAGACACTACACCAGTTTAGAAAAATAGGCAATATTTATCTAAATCAAACAGGACCAAAACAACAAAAATCCAACAAACACAAGTCAATATATGAATTTTCTAAAGAATAATAGTCTTAGTCAAAGAAAACAAAGGAAACGTTGATTTTACACAAAGTACCTGGTTTGCATCAAAAATAAAGCCGGACGGATGAGTATGCGTCAAAAATGTCGATTCCTTACTCGCAAATTAGGTAGTGCGTTGTTTCTTCTCTGGTCAGGACGGCGATGCGTAGCATTTCTCTCCTGCAAGAGAGCAATGCGTTGATTTCCAGACGGGCACCTGGGATCTGCGCAGGCCTGCGTTGATTTTTTACACCAAGTGATGATGCATGAGAAATCTGATCGCACGGTGTTGGAAAACTGCGCTGCATGGGGTTTGCGTCATTATCAGCAGCCACAAGCGAGTGTTGCGATGTTTCTCCAGCCACGATTTCCCAATCGAGATGCAGGTGGAGCGTCGCTTTTAGTGTACAGTGGTTGGCATGCCGTTTTTCAGCCACATTGCAGGTGGTGCATCAAAATCTTCCCCGCTCTGTGTTCTGTGTGTTGGTTTCAGTCCTTGTTCTGCCAACTTCACCTCTCAAGGGCCCAGTTACTGGATAGGGAAACACTTGGCATGGCAGGAGTCTTAGCAGAGAGTCCAGGTGCTGGCAGAGGAAGTCTTTGATGGCCCTGAGGCTTCAAAACAGGAGGAAAGCTCAGTCCAACCCCTTTGAGATTCTTCACAAGCAGGAATATACCACAAAGTCCAGTCTTTGTCCTCTTTTAGGCAGAAGCAGCAACTGCAGCTCAACCCAGCAACGCACAGTCACTGGCAAAGGGGCAGTAATCCTCCTCCACCTCTTCAGCTCTTCCCCTTGGCAGAGGTTCGTCTTGAATCCAGAAGTAATCTAAAAATCTGGGATTTTGGGTCCACTACTTATACCCATTTCTGCCTTTGAAGTAGTCAAACTTCAAAGGAGAGTCTCTGTTGTTCACAAGATCCTGCCACAGACACACGCCAAGGGGTTGGAGACTGCATTGTTTGAGGACAGACAAAGCCCATTCAGGTGCAAGTGACCACTCCTCCCTCCACTCTAGCTCAGATGGCTCATCACGATATGCAGGCTACACGCCAGCTCCCTTTGTGTCTAGAGAGGATTCACAAACAGCCCAACTGTCAGCCTGATCCAGACAGGGAATACAGAAGAAGGCAGTGTCACAGAACGGTTTAAGCAAGAAAACACCCACTTTCTAAAAGTGGCATTTTCAAACAGACAATTTAAAAACCAACTTCACCAAAAGATGTGTTTTTAAATTGTGAGTTCAAAGACCCCAAACTCCACATCTCTATCTGCTCTCAAAGGGAAACTGCACTTTAAGGATATTTAAAAGCAGCCCCTATGGTAACCTATGAGAGAGATGGGACTTGCAACAGTGAAAAACAAATTTGGCAGTAGTATGATGTTAGGATATGTAAAACACATCAGAACATGTCCCACCTTTAACATACGCTACACCCTGCCCACGGGTGTACCTAGGGCCTAGCTTAGGGGTGTCTTACATATATCAAAAGAAAAGGTTTGGGCCTGGCAAGTGGGTACACTTGCCAGGTCGAATTGGCAGTTTAAAACTGCACACACTGACAGTGCAGTGGCAGGTCTGAGCCATGTTTACAGAGCTACCCATGAGGGTGGCACAACCAGTGCTGCGGGCCACTAGTAGTGTCTGATTGACAGGACCAAGCACCTCTAGTGCACTTTACTAGGGACTTGCTAGTAAATCAAATATGCCAATCATGGAAAAGCCAATTACACATACCATTTACACATAGGAAACACTTGCACTTTAGCACTGGTCAGCAGTGGTAAAGTGCCCAGGGTAACAAAAACAGCAAAAACTGATTTCAGCACACAGCAGCAATCTGGGAAGCAGAGGCAAAAAGTTAGGGGAGACCACACCAAGGATGCCAGGTCTAACAGTTATTTTAGCAAACTAGGCCTGCTGTTGTGCACTTTAGCCCAGTTATATTTTATGCAGCATCGCTTTGTTTTCTAGCATTAGCCATATTTGCGGTGTTGTTATTTTTCTATTTGTTCCTTCCCATAGGAAAGCATCCCGTTCTTAGCACTGCAATTTGTGCTTTCCTCAAGTCTGCAGTCAGATAGGGTGCCAGCAAAAGTGGCATGCTGTGTCTCAGAAACATACATATTCTTACGTGGGGACATTTTCTATCAACTGTTTTATTATAAAAACACTTCTTTGCCCCATACACGTTAGATGGAGACTCCAGCCAGATGACCACGACTGCATGCTGACCGCTGAATGAATTTGCTAAAGCTGCTTGCTTAGGGCCTGATTACAACTTTGGAGGACGGTGTTAAACCGTCCCAAAAGTGGAGGATATACCACCTACCGTATTACGAGTCCATTATATCCTATGGAACTCGTAATACGGTAGGTGGTATATCCGCCACTTTTGGGACGGTTTAACACCGTCCTCCAAAGTTGTAATCAGGCCCTTAGTGTCTTTCTAGACTACAGGCTTCTTTGCTTAGGTATGAGGGATGATGTCATCCCAGGTGGGAAACCTGAAGGGCAGATTAGGGTTTATCACACTGTGCTCTAACATAGCTTAGGTAGCAAAAATATATATCACTCCTAGTGACAGTATGGTGGGACTATTTTTGTGTGTCTCACTCCTAGTGACAGTGTGGTGGGACTATTTTTGTGTGTCATACTCCTTGTCACAATTTTGCTTTTAGTGTGTTTTATCACCCGAGTTATTGCAATACATGCCCTTTTATCAAAGATGCAGTTACTTCAATAAAACCTTATTGAACTATACTTTGCTTCTGTTTGTCTTTGCCTGTGTGACACTAAGGGATTAGATCTGATCAACCACGATTCTCCTGAGGAGTCCTTCTGGCATACCCCCGGTTGCCACAGTCATCCCTTCTCTTGAGCAGAGGTGAGGCACTGCTAGTTAGCTGGAAAACCCAGATTAGGCCGACAGGTGTCACATGATGTGGAATTGTGCTCAGTACCCCACAATTCAGCTGATTCTCCGCCCAAATCCAGTAGCCTCATTAGAATAATGAGAACCTATGTGACAATACCTTGCATAGACATCTTAGAAGCCTGGTGGTATAAGTAATGTCAAATACCTAGTTAAACTGTATTAAAATACATAGTGGTATCTCAGTCCTATAGGACACAGTTAGATATACATCTAAAAATATTTTCACTAAATTAAATTCGAATGCAGATTTGATAAAGGTTTGATACACATGAATTAGGTTTATCCCCCTGCTTAGACTAAATGCAACAAAGGTAGACATAACAAATACCTCCACCTAACTGGGCCTCTGTCAGTTACAGTGGGAGGAGTATCAACACTCCTTCTAATCCTCTTAAAATAACTCTTGAAACATCAAATTATGTGTCACTATTCAACCAAAAAGAGAGTAACAAACTATGGATAGACTGCGCAAAACTAATGCCCAGTTTCAGCAGACTAAGAGCATACAACAAGTTAAGAGTCTCAGAGGGATACTCTTGAACAAGATACCTTTGCGAGTTGTACACAAACAGAGCACATCTGATCTGCACTGAAAGCAATCTCACCATCAGAATGACCATTGTTTGAAAAGTGGGTGGACTAAGAGTTGAGAATATTATAATCATCTCTGTAGACACAAAACGGGAGGTAGATTTACATTCAGCAAGTGTAGTCACCATTCTCCCAGGATTTTTAGGGTCCCTTTCATTGGGGGGGGGGGGGCTCTGGTTGGTTACCTTTTTGACTTTATGTCCACAACAAATTTGAAATGTGGATTTTCCTTTAATATGTGCCAGGACATGAACAAAGAAAATGCTTATTGGATCAGTTGCCCACCCTCAACAGTTCATGGTACAAGTTATTAAGTGGACTAAGAATTACTCATAATGAGTATTTTTCATTGTTAGAGCTTGTGGAGTTGAAGATAATAACATTCCTGCAGCACCACTCAGGTTCTGGGTGAAGTTTGTTTGCTGAGTCATTAAGAACTGCCTCTTTGTTAATACATTCCAGAGAACGAGTTGTATTCTGGGACTTACTAGTCTGCAAAACATATTGCACCAGTAATTCCAAAGTAAAATGTATATAATATCCAATACAATGTAGTATATGAACTTTATTTCGTATCTGTTTATGGAGTTTAGACACAAGACAGAGAGCATGATTTAGAGCGGGGTGGGAACATGACTTCTGCCACTTTGGAACCCAAAACCCCTCCTCGTGTGTATTCTCCATGCCCTGATATATGGTCGGGATTGGTGGGAGACTATCTAACACAACAGCAAAGCTTTCCCCCGCTCTACCACTGTGTCTGTATCACTGTCTTGTAGCACCAGTTCTTTTGATGGAGAGGTTGAAGTTTGCATTAACTCAACAAACGGGTTGTTGTTTGTGATGATCCTCAAAATGCTGTGCTGAAAAAAAAAGCTAGCCTGTAAAGGGTGAGGCAGAATTGCATGCAATACTATTTGCGCTAAGCAACTCCTACCTGGGAATTTGCCATTTGGCAACAAAACCTTTACTTTGACTGATATTATGTGCACTAAAAATGTGTAATCTGGAGGGGTTGAATAAATTATCTTGTCTCAACACCTAGAGTAAGCCAAACAAAAAGAAATTCAGGAAAATACTAATGTAGGTCTGTAAGAACACTGACTTACCACCCACTGGAGCATCACTGGTAGCAACCCCTACACCAGTTAACATTCAAATAGATTTTTGCAGTCATAAATTATTTGTTTCCAATCCTGCTTGTGAATACTGTACTTGCCAAGAAAGTCTAGGTATCAAGGTCATGTTTCCCCATTTCTCCTGCAGGTTAACTAGTTCCCCTTCAAGACCAACTCAGTCTAAAAGTCTTTGCCCACAAGGGATCAGGCATGCTTCAATATTTATTTTATGTGCCCTTAAATTAAAATGTATAACCCTAAATCCCATGAAGCAGTTTGCCCTCTTTGAACCCAGCTGTGCCATTATTACGTTTTAACCAAAGAAGATTTGTTGTAAATACACTGTTTATATGTTTTTATACTTTATTTTGGTTAGACACTAAACACATTACGTCTTGCAATGATTTTTTTATAAGCTGGTTCTTACATTACCTCTTATGGGATTAAGGGCTAAAATCAGTCAAGGGACCAAAGCAAAAGCTAAGAGTAACTTACACAGCCTTTAGTTCACCACTTATAGATTCAGCTCCGTCGTGTAATTGTCTGGGCACGTAGAGGACATTCCCCATTGATTAACCTAAAGGCACTCAACTCTTAGGGCAACCCCAACTGTGACTATTAAAAAGAAGACAGCTTTCAAGTATGTTGTTTTTATGTCAATGAAATGTATTGAGGGGTGGAGTGGGGGAGCTAGGTAAATAACTTCCTCATTAAAATGAGGTTAACATTTGCACCAAGCAATATACAATATTTGAGGACTACCTGAAAATGATAAATTTTATGAGCTGGAGGTTTGTTGGCTCTCATATGGTCATAGGGTAGCCAAAAAGTTACTCTTTTTTTAAATTCACAATATTCCCACAAGCCACACACAGAATCCTACAATTGGTTTTCATGCCTGTCTCTAAACCTGGAGAAGGG
Organism: Pleurodeles waltl; assembly: GCF_031143425.1. NCBI lineage: Eukaryota > Metazoa > Chordata > Amphibia > Caudata > Salamandridae > Pleurodeles > Pleurodeles waltl. Next base: position 1,281,204,711 of record NC_090447.1, on the reverse strand, counting down.
CAGTGTTTACACTTATCCAAACATTGTTTTGCACCACCGTAAAGTGTGTGCATTATGTCTGAAAAAAACATAGTGAATGTTTGCAAATACCCCGAAAACTATACCTTCGCATTCTCTGCATTTCCAATGGCCGTTACCTGGGTGCATCCTAGAACCGAGAAAAGCCATGGCCCCATCCCTTAAGGTGTACTAGCAGCTGAAAATGTCATGCTGTCATCTTTTCTGTGGTCATAAGTTGACATTAGTGTCACAAGAATCTGAAAGTCATGGTTGTGTGTATAAAGATTGGGAAAGTATAACACTAGCGCCAGATCAGTGCAGTTAATATTTTAACTAGAACCACTGAAGGCTTTGTGAATGAGGCCTAACATTCATTACCACAGCTCTTTGCTAATAAGTAAGTCTTACATCAATCTTTTACCTTTTCAAATTCTCATTTTAAAACTCTATCAAACACTGAGGAAAGGTACTCCGATAAAATGAACTTCAACTTACCTGCATGAGTTTTGTGTCATGGCCAGTGTACACAACGATTCCAATCACCCATTGAGTATTTCTAAGCTGAGCTCCTCTTAGCAAGATCTGGTCAGGGCCAATTGGAACTGGACTGAAAGTAAGAAAAATACAGAAATAAGTTTCAACACGGATTTCACCAAGAGTTTGAGGAAAACGTGCTTCCTTATTTATTCACACTCACTATGAAGAGGTGAATATATCTAAAATTGTTGGGTTAAAATGTTATCAGGTAACAATGGGATAATGCATTCCTCACCTATAATATAGACCAGGTGTCTCCAACATTTTCTGTGGCGTGAGCTACTTCCGATCAGTGAAAATCATTGTGAGCTACCGAAGGCTAAACAACTTGTGCATTATTACCAGGCACCCCCAAGCCCAGCTTCCTTGACTTTAAGCCTAATGTCCATAGAGCCAGATACCATGGGTTGAACAAAATATTTTGACTAGGGGAACTATGACAGGACTACTATGTGTGTCAGTGAGAGCGTGGGTATGTATGAACAAGTGTGTATATGAATGGGATATATGGTTATGGGTAACTGAGAGCTGGAGTCATGTGTACTTGTAGACAGGATATACCTTTAGCCATATGTGGCACCGTTACATGTATAACTCAAACATACAACCATTTTTTAAATGGGACAAATGTAAAGTGCAAAAATTTTCATGATGTGGAACAGTTTTCTGCACTTTAAATTTCTCAAATTTTAAAAAAATGACTATGTTTTTAAGTTATAACTATGGCACAGTGTTCTGCTGGCCACTGGCCGCAAGAGACCTGCTGTTTGGAAAACAATTGAGAATATTGGAATGAAACATTAACTTTTCATTTTAATTTTCTTCAATTTAAAAACACTGAGAAACATATTTTTGTTCTTACTTCCAACACTGAGTTGGCAAGGACTTTTCTTAAAGAGTTAAATACCTTATTGCTTCAAATCTTCTCCTTTGTTCCCTGGGTCATAAATATGACTCCAGCACTGCTCCGTATCAGGCCCTGCTATCTGCAGCCTGATAACAATATAAAATAAACACAGCCCTCCCTTAACTTTAAAAGGAAAAACGTGACCCTGTGCTTATTTAAAAATTAACTCCAGGCTGTGAGCTACTCTGAAGGGTTCTGGGGGCTACTGGTTCCTCGCAATTGACTGGTTGGAGACACCTGATATAGACAATAGCGTGGTTACATAAGATATCTATCTAGCTGTCTCTCTATATATATCTACATGTATATACATAAGAATTCAAGGGGAACATATTTTAGTTAATGTTCAGTTTAGGTTGATGGATTAATACTGCCTGAAACTAAAAAATGTCAAAAGATGTGCAACTGATCACTTAAGGTAGCAATCAATTGAGTAGAAATCATTTGTGAACAAGAGATCAAACAGTGTGGTGCCAAGAATGATTCAGTTGACATTGACTGAATTCATTTTTGCACACTTATATCTTGGTCTGGATATGAGGTGTTGTTTTGTGAAAGCATATGATACTGAGGATATTATGGCAGGATTGTTAGTCTGCTGATATGTGTTATTTTAGATTATTAATTCCTCCTATGACACTGTATAATTGTACTTTGCGGTTTCGTCCACAGGTATATGCTGATATTAGAGATAACTGAATGTTGTATTGCATTTTTGAAATAATATGTGCAGCTCCTACCCTCAGCTCATGCTTGGCAAAAAAAATAGCTATCACACATCTGCACAAATGCACACAGGCAGCAACTGACTTATTAATAACAGCTGTCCACAAAAGAATGGAAAATTATTAGCTAAAAGAGACAATTATGTTTGCAGGTTATTTGCTGATGTAAACACTGGCATTTCAATTGCTAAGCTTTAGATTTTAGAGTAAGCCTCCCACATCAGAATAACCACCAGCCTTTCCATTTAATATGACAAGGCCATTTGAGTACTGAGTTTAGAGATACTTGGACACAAGGTGTTCCACATTAGGAAGCACTGAAAACATGAATTATGGCAAGCCTGTATACGAAAAGGACAGTTGATCATAAACTCCTGCACCAATTCCAAAAATAAAAAAGTCTAATGAGCCCATACCTCCCCAACATAATCACAGTGGTAACTGCACCCAGTAGATTCTAATGACATGGGGTCTGGTGTTCACTGGATCCACAATTTGTAATCATTCTAAGTTTATTTAGCTTGTGGAACAGGGTACGATGGGTATGTAGCACATTTCCTCCATTCCAATGTTTGCAAACATGGATTTTGTTAAGTTTACTTGCAAGATTTATGCCAGGAGCCGGAGCAATATCTTTGAATACAAATAATGTTTCACTTCTAGACACTTAGTAGACACACAGGTAGAAACTCTAATTAAGTTTTCCATGGAATAACAACTTATTCTACAGCAAGATGAATAATGGCTAGAAGTCTTCCAAGATATGCCCCTCCTTGCATTCCATTAACCACCCAGTTTCAGAAGACTTACTGCAAGAAGCAAATTAAATGTTCAACAATGGTGATCAGAAAAATGCCAGGGAAAGTAAGAGGTCTCTAACCTGCCAGCACATACACACATCTGATACAATCAACATAACACACACTGGAAAAGACAACAAAATAAACGTGAGATTGACCTGTGCCTCATATAATGCCGTACACCTAATAATGGATATTAAATGTTCGTATAGTGGTCATTTTGTTGGAGAAACCAGCCAAATCTTTTATAAGTAGGCTATCCACAGGCAGAGCCTCAGGGAACCAGACAGGGAAAGTGCTGCGGGTGTTCATTGTTGGAGCGCAACTACAGCAACCAGAATATGAACATTGCAGTACTCACAGGTTGTTTCAAAACAGATAGGGAAAGAAAGACTTTAATTGTATTTTACTTTTGGAGGCAGACATCAAAACAATTACTAAACAAAAGGACATACTACATTAGCAAAATAATTCATAGTGAACCATGAATACAAACGTATCTATTGGCAATACAAGCATTAACATTATAGGTCTGGAGTGCAAGATTAATAAAGTGCGTTTGTGCCTAGATTTCACCCAAGATTATAGCAGCATTCCTATATCATTTAAATGCTATACAGCAGTGGTTCCCACCCTTTTGACTTCTGTGGACCCCCATTTTATCAGGACTGGAGCCCGGGGACCCCCACTGAATCATTATTGGAACCCGAGGACCCCCACTGAGTCATTTCTGATAGCTGGGACCTAATATTATTATATTTTTTAAGCAGTCGCGGACCCCCTGAGGAGTCTTCGTGGACCCCCAGGGGTCCCCGGCCCACAGGTTGGGAACCACTGCTATACACCCCATGAAATCAACAAGGGAGATGTAATTACACTAAATCTAAATAGCTCCACTTTATACAGTGCTGACGTATCCAAAAATACCCCTAGCTAAAACAGCATTCTCATATACTTATAGGTCCGTACAAGATGAAAAGTAACCAAATTAATTTTCAACTATAAAGATATATTGTTCGGCATTGTATTTAATTATAAATGTACCCCGTGTCTTAACACCAGCCCGTTTGCATATAATTCTTCATGTTGTCTGACTCAAAACGTTTTAGCACACCAGTCTGTGAAAGGTGGAACCAATAGGGTCCTCCACTTCTGTAATATTAATGAGCGAGCCAATAAAATTGCTATGTAAATCAGCTTCTGAAATTTCTTAGCTGTACCCTGCAGAGTATTACCAGAGAGAACACCAAATTATAAGGAATATGAATAAAAAATAGTCCATCACGAAACTGAAATAGAATACCAAAAATTATTTAATTTAGGGCACCGCCTAATAGTATGGGGCCTGTTAGCTGTATATATAGTATCATATCTAAAACAATTACCAGTATTAGATGGATATATTTTGCCTAGATGTTTAGCAGCATACTATATAAGACATTTTAAGTAGAAAACGTTATGAAAGTTAGCACCCCAAGGGTGGAAAAATTGAGCTTGTTGATCTTCAGGCAAAACACATGCAGATAGCATAATATCTTCTTGTTTATTCCATTTATTCAATCAATCAATCAATCATTGGATTTATAAAGCACACTACGTACCCGTGAGGGTTTCAAGGTGCTGGGGGGGGGGGGGTGGAGCTGTTGTTACTGGTCGAAGAGCCAGGTCTTGAGGAGTCTTCTGAAGGTGAGTAGGTCTTGAGTCTGTCGCAGGTTGGTGGGGAGGGTGTTCCAGGTCTTGGCGGCGAGGTATGAGAAGGATCTGCCGCCGGAGGTCTTTCTTCGGATGCAGGGGACGACGGCGAGGTTAGTGGAGCGGAGCTGACGGGTGGGGGTGTAGAAGCTGAGTCTGTTGTTTAGGTAGGCTGGTCCGGTGTCATGGAGCGCTTTGTGAGCGTGGGTAAGAAGCTTGAAAGTGATCCTTTTGTCCACGGGGAGCCAGTGAAGGTTTCTCAGGTGGTGGGAGATGTGGCGGGGTACGTTGAGGATCAACAGGGCAGAGGTGTTTTGGATGTGTTGGAGGCGTAGTAGGTCTTTTGCTGGGATGTCTGTGTAGAGTGCGTTGCTGTAGTCCAGCCTGCTGCTGACGAGGGCCTGTGTCACTGTTCTTCTTGTTTCTGTTGGGATCCACTTGTAGATTCTGCGGAGCATGCGGAGTGTGTTGTAGCAGGAGGAGGAAACTGCGTTGACCTGTTTAGGCAAGGTGAGGGAGGAGTCGAGGATGAAGCCCAGGTTGCGAGCGTGGTCGGACGGTGTTGGTGGGGTTCCTATTGCAGTGGGCCACCAGGAGTCGTCCCAGGCGGAGGGGGTGGGTCCGAGGATGAGGACCTCCGTCTTGTCCGAGTTCAATTTCAGACGGCTGTTTCTCATCCATTCGGCGATGGATTTCATTCCCTCATGGAGGTTGGTTTTTGCGGTGCGCGGGTCTTTGGTGAGTGAGAGGATGAGCTGGGTGTCGTCGGCATAGGTGAGAATGTTGAGGTTGTGTTGTCGGGCCACTTGTGCGAGGGGAGCCATGTAGATGTTGAACATTGAACAGCGTCGGGCTGAGGGATGAGCCTTGGGGGACGCCGAAGATGATGTAGGTGGCTTCGGAGCGGAGGGGGGGGCGGCGGACTCTCTGGGTTCTGCCAGAGAGGAATGAGACGATCCAGTCGAGGGATTTTTCTTGAATTACGGTTTCGTGGAGGCGTGATTTCAGGGTGCGGTGGCAGACTGTGTCGAAGGCGGCAGATAGGTCCAGGAGGATGAGGGCTGATGTTTCGCCGTTGTCCATTTGGCGTCTGATGTCGTCTGTGGCGGCGAGAAGGGCGGTTTCGGTGCTGTGGTTTCGTCTGAAGCTGGACTGGGAGGGGTCTAGGATGCCGTTGTCTTCGAGGTGGCTGGTTAGTTGTGTGTTGACGATTTTTTCAATCACCTTTGCTGGGAAAGGGAGGAGGGAGATGGGTCGGAAGTTCTTGAGGTCGTTGGGGTATGCTTTGGGCTTCTTGAGGAGGGCGCGGATTTCGGTGTGTTTCCATTTTTCAGGGAAAGTCGCTGTTTGGAAGGAGATGTTGATGACCTTCCGTAGTTGGGGGGTGATGGTGGAGTCGGCTTTGTTGTATACGTGGTGGGGGCAGGGGTCTGACGGAGATCCTGAGTGGATGGAGTTCATGATCTTGCGTGTCTCTGTGTCGTTCACGTTGGTCCAGGAGGTCAGGTGGTTTGCACAGGTGGAGTGTTCGGGGGTGGGGTCTGGCATGGGAGTGGCGTTGAAGCTGTCGTGGATGTCGGTGATCTTCCGGTGGAAGAAGGTGGACAGTGCGTTGCAGAGTTCTTGGGATGGAGGGATGTCGTTGACGTTGGCGCTGGGGTTGGAGAGTTCTTTCACGATGCTGAAGAGCTCTTTGCTGTCGTGTGCGTTGTTGTCCAGGCAGTCTTTGAAGTGGGATCGTTTGGCTTGTCTGATGAGTTGGTGGTGCTTGCGGGTGGCGTCCTTGCGGGCTGTGTGGCTGTCAGGTGTGCGTTTGAGGAGCCATTCCTTTTTTTAGCTTCCGGCAGTCGCATTTGGAGTTTAGGAGCTCGTCGGTGAACCAGGTGGCTTTTCTTCTGGCTTGGTTGTCGGTGGGTTTTTTGAGTGGCGCGAGGGCGTTGGCGCAGTCGTTGATCCACAGGGTGAGGTTGTGGGCGGCGGTGTCTGGGTTGGTGGAGTCGGGGGTGGGTTCTGGGCAGGGCGTTGGTAAGCTGGTCTTCTGTAACTTTGCTCCAGCATCAGCGGGGTGGTTGTTGGGTGCGATGGTGCTCGGTATGTTTCTTGTAGGTAAAGTGGATGCAGTGGTGCTCGGTCCAGTGGAGTACGGTGGTATGGTTGAAGGTGACGTGGGCGCTTGAGGAGAAGATGGGATCAAGCGTGTAGCCGGCGATGTGGGTTGGTGTGTTGACGAGTTGTCTGAGGCCGTGGTTGGTGAGGTTGTCGATCAGAGTAGTGGAGTTGGTGTCGTTGTTGTTCTCCAGGTGGAAATTTAGGTCCCCGAGGAGGATGTAATCCGTTGAGGTGAGTGCGTGGGTGCTGGTGAGGTCGGCGAGGGATTCGCTGAATGGTGCTCGTGGTCCGGGGGGTCTGTAGATGAGCATTCCTCTGAGAGTGGTGTTGGGGTCGGTGTGGATGCGGAAGTGTAGGTGTTCGGCGGTCTTGAGGGAGTCGTCAGTGTGGGTGTCGACCTTGAGGGAGGATTTGTGGGCGATGGCTATGCCTCCCCCGATTCCGTTGTTGCAGTCCCTACGGATATCTTGTAGCCATCCGGGATGGCTATTGTGATGTCGGGTGCCGAGGAGTCGCTCCACCAGGTTTCGGTCAGTAAGGCTGCATCTGGGGCGGTGGAGTAGAGCAGGTCCCAGAGCTCGATGGCGTGCTTCCGTGCGGAGCGGGTGTTGAGGAGTATGCAGTGGAGTTGGTTAGTTTCGGTCTTTGTTGTTTTCGTTGTTCTGTCGCAGGTGAATCTGCAAGTGTGGCATGCAAAGGGTCCGTGGGTGTTCCTTGGTGAGGACTGGGAGCATGCTGTGATGTGGCCGGGATTGAGGGCGTTGAGTTGGTCGGCGTCTGGAGGTGCAGGGGTCTCGCGGACCGGGGGGGTGGCGCTGGGTGCGGTCCAGGCGCAGGCGGGCTTGCCTTTGGCGCGCCTATGGCACGCCATCGGCGCGACCGCTGCGCGGCTGTCATAAAAGGAGGGGAGGGTGGGAGTGGCAGCTGGGAGGCGGGAGGGCTTGTCCTATGAGAGGGCTTAGGCCGCAGGGGATGCAGCAGCAGGAAAGGGAACGAAAAACGGTGAGAGAAGGAGGGGGGAGGTGGGAGGGGCCGCAAGGGACGCAGCGGCGGGGACAAAGAAATGAAAAACGGTGAGAGAAGGAGGGGGGAGCGGGAGGGGCCGCAAGGGACGCAGCGGCGGGGACAAAGGAATGAAAAACGGTGAGAGAAGGAGGGGGAGGCGGGAGGGGCCACAAGGGACACAGCGGCAGGGACAAAGGAACGAAAAATGGTGAGAAGAGGAGACGGGAGGCGTGAGGGGGCCGCAGGGGACACAGCGGCGAAAAGGGAACGAAAAACGGTGAGAGAAGGAGGGGGGAGGGGGCCTCAAGGGATGCAGCGGCAGGGACAAAAGCAAAGGGGGAACGGGCAAGGAGGTGGCGTGGAAGGCGGAGCGGGGAGCGACCTACCTGCAAGCAGGGTCAAATGTTGCTCCCTGCTAGCGTGCCGCATCTGCCATAAGAGGAGGGGATGGTGGGAGTGGCAGTTGGGAGGCGAGAGGGCTTGTCCTATGAGAGGGCTGGGGGTGGGGCGGCAGGGGACGCCGCGGCGGGAAAGGGAATGAAAAACTGTGAGAGAAGGAGGGGGGAGGTGGGAGGGGCCGCAAGGGACGCAGCGGCGGGGAAAAAAGAACGAAAAACGGTGAGAGAAGGAGGTGGGAATGGGGGAGGCGGGAGGGGCCGCAAGGGATGCAGCGGCGGGGACAAAGGAACGAAAAACTGTGAGAGAAGGAGGAAGGAGGCGGGAGGGGCCGCAAGGGACGCAGCGGCGGGGACAAAGGAACGAAAAACTGTGAGAGAAGGTGGGGGGGAGGCGGGAGGGGTCGCAGGGGACGCAGCGATGGGAAAGGGAACGAAAAACGGTGAGAGAAGGAGGGGGGAGGTGGGAGGGCGCAGCAAGGGACGCAGCGGTGGGGACAAAAGCAAAGGGGGAACGGGCAAGGAGGTGGCGCGGAAGGCGGAGCGGGGAGCAACCTACCTGCAAGCAGGGTCAAAGGTTGCTCTATTAGCATTTTTTGTGTACAAGTTACTGTTTCTAGTCTATCAAATATTGTCTCCAACTTCCAGTATTCTTGAGGGTAGTATTTTCAACCAGTTTAAAAACTAAATCCTCCTGGTCAAATATGGTTAATTGAGAAAATGCATTCAAGAAAAGATGTAGAACTTTAAAGGAGCAGAAGATTAAGTTCTTATCTGTTCTAATTCCTCCCTCAACTTCGGCCTATGTTTTCCATAAGTCATCTGTAAGAAAATTAATTATTCTGAAAAACCTGTTCAATTTCTATAGCCGTATCATTTTCAAATCAATAACTTCTTGATTTTTGAAAACTAAACCTACAGGGCAGTTTGACACATTCACATATGGAATCTGAAAGTTGATGGAAAATTGAGTTTTCCTTGCAAGAAACCAACAACATTTTCTATATTGTACCTTTTGGGAGATTAGACACAATTTAACTCTAATAATATTATCTTGCAACATGATTTCTATCCATTAGGGATCTTAGTGAAGTGAAAGGTATTGTACAAATTAAGCAAAAATAATTGGTTTTCAAATTGGGTAAAGCTGACCCCCATCCTTGATTGACCTATGTAACGTGCTAAATGCTAACCGGACAAGAACCTTGCCATAAAAAAACAAAAAAATAACAAATCTAATTTCTTGAAAACAGTCAGATACTATTTGCGAGGGGCAGAAAAGAAAATTAAACATTAAGAGCACTGTCACTTTAATCAGAGCTGCTCTACCAAGAATCATGAAAGGTAATGACTTTCATTTTAATATTATGGCTGTTATTTGTGCTAATTACATAGGATCATTTAATTCATAAAAATCTATTTGTAAGTGTTGCAATTGGCTGATTTGATTGTCTATAGGTGTCACAAAAGATACAGAGTAGCTAATGCTAACCGGAAGAAAAGTACAGTGTCTTGTGTCAAAAAGAGGAAAAGCTTATGCAAGGATTGATCTGATATTGAAAGTTAGCAACCCAAAATATGCCAGCCATAGAAAATGGTACTTTATTGATGTGCGCAGTTCTCACTGCACCCCTGTTGGAGAGTGATTTATGGTGCAGCCATTACAAAGAAGAATAAATATGAATTAAATTACTATATGGCGAACAGAACTCTCGTTGAGGGTTATCATAGTTACAGACAGCTGTCCTGCATGTTTTTGGAGAATCGCTTGCTAGGATAATGAAAGGGGTATCTGACATGCCAGTAATCTACACTACAAATATGCTTGCATGCATATTTCTCATATTGGACTTTGCATTCCACAGACAGATTTGAATATATTATTTATACCTTTGTTTATCATGCAGAGCACATAATCACTCATAGGTAGCCTAATATTGAACTTTGCATTCCACAGAGAGATTCTAATATTTTATTCATATTTTTTTCTTGTAGAGTGCATAGTCACTCATGAGTAGTCGCTAAATGCTTGTTTATTAAATAGGAAGGGATCGGAAGGGATTAAGTGTGCTGGCTGAACAATTTATTGAGTGAAGAGTGAGCGTTTGAGAGCTTTTAGTAATGTAAACAGGTTTTATTAATTTCTTACAGTGACTGGTAAGGAGTTCCTTGTGTGGGCCCTAGACACTAAATGTTTTGCCTCCCCAGTCCTGTAACTTGTATTTAAAGATTATAAAGGAAAATTATATGGTGGATCTTGATTTTTGGGCTGGATGGTACTTCTTGAAATGTTTTTCCAGGACAGTAGAGTTGGAGTCACAGTAAGTAGCATGCAGCTTTGACCAAAATCCTTTTTTTCATCAGCAACGAAACAAGTGACTTGCCACAAGCAGAGGCATGCTCAAATTTATTAAGATTGAAAATTAGCCTAATGATGGCATTTTGCATGTTTTTAAATCTTTTAAGATTTTTGTGAGGCAGGTTCAGGTAGGCGTCATCGCCTTAGTTGAGCCATTATGAAATGAAGGCATTGGTAACAATAACTTTTTTTGGAAAAGAAAGGAATGGGAATATTTTTTAGGACTCTTGGAAAAGACAGGATTTTGCAACTGCTGAGATCTGAGAGTCACGCGATAACCCTGAGTCTAAATTAAATCCTAGTTTACAGGAAGTGTTGACCTAGATGGGTGATAGACCCAGTGTTATAAGCCATAGGGATTGATCCCATTTATTGATTTCTTTATGAATAGGGACAACGTCTGTTTTACTTAGATTAAGTTGTAAGACGTTTGCTTGCATTCAGGCTTTAATCACTGTTTATATCTGGGGAATGTCAGAGGTGCAGTCACTAGGTAAGCTTGGCAAATCAATTGGGTGTTGAGAGGATAAAAATACATTTTTACATTCTAGTTCCAGACCACGGAAGTCTCTGGAGCCAAATAAAGATAAAACAGTGTAGGGGAACATATAGCACTTATGGAATACACCAAGTAAAGAGGTTTAGCTTCAGACTGAAAAGAGTCTAAATTAATGCAGTAACGCTGGGCTGAGAGCAAGGTGGATATCCAAGCAAGTACAGAGCTTCCACATTGCAAAAGTGGTGAGTCGCTGCAAAAGTACAATGTGGTCGATGGTGGCAGTGAGGTCCAAAAAAAAATAGTACTCCACCAATGTCTTTGTCAGCGATAATTCATAGGTTATTAAAATCCAAAGTTGTCACTAATTCCATGCCTCTGTGAGGACTAAAGTCTCCTTGTGGATCCCGTAAGCACTCCTTGTTTTCTTCAAAAAATTTTAGGTGAATGGTAAGTACTTTTTTAACCAGCTTTGAGTTAAATGTAAAAGAGATATAGGTCTGACTTTTTTTATTTAACTCAATGAAGTACAACATGGGATTTATGGAATATATAATGAATGCATGCAATAGCATGCATGAGTTAATCAGTAAAAATGCTCTTTGAGAATTATGCATTTATTATTTCTATCAGACAAACAGATATTTGGCACTGATGTTTTCTCACATAGGAGCTGGGAGCTGCTCTAATGGTGACCTGTAAGGCCTGCAATTCTTCAGAAAAGTGATGCAGTCCTCTTTTGGGAGGGGGTCAAATATCTTCATGGATTTAAATGAAGAAGGAGGAAGGAGAGGTTTGGAGGAACTAATACAGGGATCTAGGCCTAATGTCAGAGCAATTGAGTTAGTTTGGTCTATGCTGTTGTCACATTCTGCTCTGATTATCCAAATTGTGTCTGTGAATAAATTGGCTAAACAGTCAACCAAGCTCTATGAAAATTGGATCTTACTGATTATAGTCGTGGAGTGTGGTAGGAGGGTGGAAGTTGTTTGAAAACTTTCCTTGGAAGAGCTACTTGCTAAAAGAATCTTTATACGAGCAGAATTTCCTATTGGCTTGTCTGACAGGTTAATAATTTTAAGGATTTAGTGGCTGATCTTGGTGTAACAGGGTTTTTACCAGAATCTTTCTAAATTGCTTACTGTATTTTTTTTACTTTTTAGTGCCAGAGTGAATCATTTGCTAGTAGCATGGCTAGATATCAATTTTTTAGTCTGAAGTGGGCCGATTTGAGCTACTGTTGAGGTGATGTGAATATAGAACTGACTTATCATTTCAGAGAGACTAAATTTATTCTGGCGATGGGGAAAGGCTAAGTAGAATATAGAGAGCATTGTCACTAATGTGCACATATTAATGTTCGACCACTATCTTATAATGCAGTCATTTTGGCTGCTTTGGCATTGCAAACTTAGGCAAGTGGTAATCTGTGAAAACGGTCAAGAAATGGCTGAACCAAAAAAAATCTTGGAAAATTTAGATTTTGACAAGACCAGAAGTATAGAACATAAAGTCGCATTGGTTTTCTGCTTTCTGGGTATGGTCGTACACACACTGAGCATGACCTATCGGGTCCATAGCTGACATAAGAGAGAGGTATAAGGAGACAGACTTAGATTTGCAAACACTTTTTAGTCACCAAGAATAAAAAGGTTCAGGAAGCAAGATTTGGCTTGAAGGACTACTTCTTCTAACCATATAAATAAGTCATAATTAAGTGACGGCAGGCAGTAAATCTCTGCAAGCACTGGCCACATCTACATGGAACAGGATGTTCGTTCACTTGTTACTATTATTAGATGATACCTCCTGGTTTAATCTAATATTCAATGCTTAGTCTGCATATTCATACATTTGAAAAAAAAACATGCCTGTTCATTTCTATGATTAGGTTTCCAGTAAAATCATATAAGTGACGGTTTGGTCCTTCACATTCAATCCTCCCAGTCAGTTTCATCAAATCTTCAGTGGACTGCAAACTAGATGTAACTGGCAAACCCTGTAGAAGTCAAACAAACAGATGCAGATAAGTGAGGACTCTTTGAACTCTGAAATGGTTTCAAATATGTTAGTTGCCATCCTTTATTTACCAGGGAAAGGGGGGTTATAGTTAACAACAATATAAGGGGCCTCATCTACAAAGAAAATTGTAAATACTAGAATTCATGGTATATTGCTGTTGTTTACAACTACTTACCTGGCTCACAATATTTACAGGCATATAATTGTGCATTTGATATTCAGATACACTCCTGTAAAACATTAGCATTTATTAACCCGCATGTAAGTAGTCTCTTCATTGCCAAGAACCTAATGTATAGCATTAAGAAAACAATGAAATTATATAATTATTAATTTCGAGGGAATTTTTTTTCTGTGAGATGTCTTTCAATTTCCTTTTTACAGTGAGTTGCAGTATCAAAATGAGGAAGATAAAATGATAGTACAAACTGCAGCAGAAATTGCAGCAACTGGTGCTTTTCTGAATGAAGCCTAATGATTTTGTGGAAAGGAGAGTGTTAGAAATGGGGTCTTTGGTTGACAGTCAGGTTACCCCCTGTTCAAGCAAGGACTCTCACTCTAGTCAGGGTAAAAGAGAATCACCCTCAGCTAACCCCTGCTTACCCCCTTGGTAGCTTGGCAGAGCAGTAGGCTTAACTTCAGAGTGCTAGGTGTAAAGTATTTGTACCAGTACACACAGTAACTTAATGAAAACACTACAAAATGACAACACCAGTTTAGAAAAATAGGAAGTATTTATCTAAACAAAACAAGACCAAAACGACAAACATCCAACATACACAAGTCAAGTTATGAATTTTTAAAGATTAAACCCAAAAATAGCGCTTAGAAACAAAAATGCTTCGATGAGGTGTTAACACGGCGTCGTGACGGAGTCGTTCCCAACAAGCCGACACCAGCGGTGCCGGACACGGAGTCGCGTAGACCCCCAAGTACAGAACCTTTGGTGAAGAGTGAAAACAAGTCGATGCGCGAAGTCGGGGATCGCGGCGTCTGTGCGAAGCGTTGAATCCGCGCACTTCGAGCGGCGTCAGTCACGACGTGGTGCGGCGACTTCCACGGAGTCGTAGACTTCAGCGGGGCTGCAGCGGCATCGGGCCTGCGAAGAGCGTCGCGTTCCAGCGAAGGTCACGGCGTCGGGTGCAGGCGGCGTCACCGGATTCAGCAGCGGCGTTGGTCCGGAGTCGTCCGAAGTCGATTTCCTTGGATTTCTACCAGCTTTCCTTTCAAGGGCCCAGGGACTGGATAGGGCACCACTTGTCAGAGCAGGAGAGTCTCTCCAGAGACTCCAGGTGCTGGCGGAGAGAAGTCTTTGCTGTCCCTGAGACTTCAAACAACAGGAGGCAAGCTCTAAATCAAGCCCTTGGAGATTTCTTCACAAGATGGAAGGCACACAAAGTCCAGTCTTTGCCCTCTTACTCTGGCAGAAGCAGCAACTGCAGGATAGCTCCACAAAGCACAGTCACAGGCAGGGCAGCTCTTCTTCCTCAGCTATTCAGCTATTCTCCAGGCAGAGGTTCCTCTTGTTTCCAGAAGTGTTCCTAAAGTCTGTAGATTTGGGTGCCCTTCTTATACCCATTTTAGTCTTTGAAGTCACCTTTCTTCAAAGGGGACTCACACCTACTTGTGAAATCCTGCCTTGCCTAGGCAAGGCCTCAGACACACAGCAGGGGGTTGGAGACTGCATTGTCAGAGGCAGGCACAGTCCTTTCAGATGAGAGTGACCACTCCACCCCTCCCTCCTAGCAGAGATGGCTAATCAGGAAATGCAGGTTACAACCCAGCCCCCTTTGTGTCACTGTCTAGTGCGAGGTGAAAAACAACCCAACTGTCAAACTGACCCAGACAGGGAATCCACAAACAAGGCAGAGTCACAGAATGGTTTAAGCAAGAAAATGCTCACTTTTTAAAAGTGGCATTTTCAAACTCACAATCTTAAAATCAACTTTACTAAAAGATGTATTTTTAAATTGTGAGTTCAGGGACCCCAAACTCCACATGTCCATCTACTCTCTAGGGGAATCTACACTTTAATCATATTTAAAGGTAGCCCCGATGTTATCCTATGACAGAGACAGGCCTTGCAACAGTGAAAAACGAAGTTGGCAGTATTTCACTGTCAGGACATATAAACCACATTACTATATGTCCTACCTTATCCATACACTGCACCCTGCCCTTGGGGCTACCTAGGGCCTACCTTAGGGGTGCCTTACATGTAAGAAAAGGGAAGGTTTAGGCCTGGCAAGTGGGTACACTTGCCAAGTCGAATTTATAGTGTAAAAATACACACACAGACACTGCAGTGGCAGGTCTGAGACATGATTACAGAGCTACCTATGTGGGTGGCACAACCAGTGCTGCAGGCCCACTAGTAGCCTTTGATTTACAGGCCCTGGCACCTCTAGTGCGCTTTACTTGGGACTTACTAGTAAATCAAATATGCCAATCACGGATAAACCAATCACATACACATTTTACAGAGAGAGCATATGCACTTTAGCCCTGGTTAGCAGTGGTAAAGTGCTCAGAGTTCAAAAGCCAACAGCAACAGGTCAGAAAAAATAGGAGGCAGGAGGCAAAAAGATTGAGGATGACTGCATAAGCAAAAAAGTCCAACAGAGAGCATCATATTTAAATGGGTATTCAATAAAGAACCGTACTTTACGCTCTCCATATGTACTTTTAGTACATGAAAGATAAACTTATAAAAGCTGGATTTTTCTTGAAAAAGAAAAAAACCTACACCTTTTGAAGAACTTAATACTTCAAACATACAAACAAAACGTGTAAAATGGATAGAAGTCCGCATCAACCTAAGATTTGTTTATACAGATGACGATTGTAAAATGAAGTGTGGAATTTCAGGGCAAGAGGTGCATTTTTAGACAGAGCAGTACATCTCACTTCGAAGATGCCGTAGCAGTAAAAACTAATGCCAGCAGAGGGCGTTGCACTTGGTGTCAAATCCTCACTTTCTCACCTTTCCTAAATAGTGCAATACTGAACAAATCACTGGAACTCCTGGGCATAAAAATCTAAGTATATGGATTTGGGCAGTTGAAAATACATAAAATACAACGTAAATGTGTAAATGTGTGAAGCAACACTTGATACGCATGATTTTGCATCATGTCCCAGCCAGGCATTCATTCACCGATCTATTTGGTCCCCCAGATAGGGGCCTCCAGTATAAATAGTTATATACATACGGCATGAGCCAAAAAAATTATCCTTCTAAATGAAAACAAATTAAAATTGTGAAGCAATAAATTGCATGGCTAGCCTGTAAAGCCTCAGAGGAGCAAAATAATATGTGTCTATATAAATATATAAAGGCACATCCTAAGGTTTACTTTGGTGACGTTCACTTCTGCTGTGTAAAGCTGCATGGAAGGTAGGGCACTGTGTATCCTCAGTAGGATAGCAGTACTATTTTATTTGTCTACAAGGATGGATTCAACCATTACTGTGCTTTCAAGGATTTACTCTTTGCCCATCTTCATGATTCTAAATATTGGTTGATAAAAATGAATTATCATATTCCTAGAGAGTGTTTTAATTCTCATGATTTTAAGTCCGTGCTCTCGAGGAAACTGACTACATTAATTATAAACCTTCAAAAATGTACATACTAAATATATACGGCTTGGTTTATGACTAAACACAGAATTTCAGCAGTATCTGTCTTATCAGAAGCATCTAATAAATACATCAAGAAAACATTTCTAACTTTGGGTGAATCAAGAAATATGGCAGATATTGTCAAAAGCAAAGGAAAGCATACATTTACCTGTCGAATTTTAAGATTGGTTTCTCCATCGAGGTTAGATGTTTCAATGTAACACATTGCCTGTGGCTCACTGTGAATGTACAAAAAAGACTTTATTATATATCTGTTTCGAAATTTCTAGTCAAGCTATCATACACCGTACCCACAAACCAAAGTACAACATTTTGAAGACGTCAATTAGCAGCAGAATGGTAAACTCACTTATTCAAAAAGAGATGATTCAATTATTAACAAGAATTCCTAAAGCCTTCTAATTGCTTTTTATTGTTTTTTTGTAAAGGTATGGAATGCTGTATATTATTTTTGAAAATGTATGCAATAGACATTCGACGAGTAAAAGTAATGCATAAATTAAAACAAAGTAAAAAAATATACTGGTCAGCGTTGAACTCCTATAATGTATGTTTTGTTGTACCTTCACTCTGTACCCTATCCTATAGCTGTATGCATGCTGACTTTCATATTAAAAATATGGTGCCTGATATATGGTTGGCTTGGGTTGACAAGACTAGGCCACATTCACCTGCATTTAAAATGATTGCTTATTTGTTTGTGTGCATGAACCCTACACGTTCATATTTCCATTCTGTTAGACAAAATCATTTTAATTCAGATGGAAACCATGGTCTCTACTTGCATGCAACAAAATAATGTGTCACTAGCTTCCCCAGAAAGGATGGTCTAAAGTTATAACATTGTAAGGCCATTCAGCTGAGCCTCTGCTAACATGCCGACATTATTCATGTGTACAAGTGGTTCATTCTTTTTTCCCTTGTGTTTTGCATTAATAACAAATTACGTGTGCCGTTAGTCAATGCAAGTATGTGTTATTTGAAAATGGTAATGTGATTGGTGCTATGCAAGTAACATTAAAGTGCAACACACTTATGAGATATCATGCTTTGAAAATTGTGTTCTTTCTTTAGCTAAAGGATTATAAAAGATGGTCATTTTGGGAAACAGCCAGATCCTTTGGTTTGACTCTGAACAGGACAGACCTTGTGTCAGTCTGTTTGACATGGCTAGCTAGATACTTAGGGCCTAATTTAGTGTTTTAGTGTTAGGTGGATTGGGTTACTCCGTGACAAATATGACGGATATCCCATATAACGATTCCATAATATGCTATGGAAATCGTAATACAGCAGAGGGGATATCCATCACGTTTGCTTATGATGTGATTATGCTAATTCCCTTGAGTGAATAACACATCCTTTGCTTTCTGTAATGATTATTGAATATATTAACAAAACTGAAAATAGTGCCTCAAGGCTTTTCTCAATGTTATTGGATGAATAAATGATACCAAGACTGCTCGCTTTTCTACTACTTGACCACCATAAAATTAGATATGTGCGTGTCAACACCTGTGCACTATACTGTATTGGCACTGCAACAGGATAGGACAAGATATTTAAGGTTATACAGCACTAGTATATGACTGGAGAAATGTGTGAGTGCATCGTGGCCTATGTGATAAGTATATCAGTATTGTGTTTGTATGATTGGGGCTGGCCATCTGTATGCTGAGAATGTGTAGGTCAGCAAATCTGTGTAGTGAAAATAAGTGATACCAGTGCATCTGGTTGTGTCTTCCATGCCTGAGAGTGATTTTGAGTAGGTCCCACAATGCCACACAAATACAAGTAGGCTACGTAAGGGCCTCAAAGCTCATTTAAACACACCCAAACCCAATGTATATAAGCCAAGTGAAAGAAATACTTCCTGGGATTAATTATTCAAATATTCCAAAGGGCTGAGATAAGCCAAGAGATGCATTTCACCGATGTTCATTCACAGCTGAAGCAGATTTGAGGATGGAACTCAAAGTTCATTCCACATGCCCAAAGCTAATTTGAATAAGCCAAGAAGATGGAAATTTGGCTAGAATTAAGCAATCACATATCCACAATGTCTGAGGTAACTCAAGAGGAAGATCCCACCAGGGTACATTCACAACAATGTGGGAAGATTCAATGATTGAACTCAAAGCTTATCTAAACATACCCAGAACTAACCCACCACTGTTGATGTTTTGTATCTTGATTGTGCTTGGTCAATATAACCGGAGAAAAGTCTGGTTACATATGATATTATGCTGTCCCCGAGGGTTGGTGTACTTTCCCTTTTGTTTTTTCCCTTTGAAAACTCAATAAAAGTTGTTTATCAAAATATAAACATGCCCAGAGCTAATCCAAATGTGCCTTTAAAAGGGATAGTGGTTTCAAATGAATAAATCAACTATTCCCAAGGGCTGAGTTAACACGAGAGACCAACCCTACACCACAGCTCACTCACAACAACTAACGTGGAATGGAGGATGGGAATCTGTATAAAAATGCCCACAAATATGTCCAATACTTTTAAGTTATGTCAGCTTGTCAAATAACCATGCTTTAACTATCATGTCTAGTATGAGTAAATATGGTTTCCGACAACAATTTTTGCATTTAAACACATCTTTTTTTCATTAAGCCTACACTTTAATTCTGCATAATATTATAAGCTGCATTATTTTCTCAACATTTTTAAATACAGTCCCACTATCCTTTCCGAGACAAAAGTACTAAGGTGAAAACGTAATTATATTGAGGACTGGCCCCCACACAGTTTACATTCATAGGTTATTATACCTTTGTGGCTAAGTGACTATATTTAATAAAATGGCCATCTACAGCAACAATGTCCCTAATTTGATGAAACACCAGAAAGCTCTAATTAGTCTCAAGCACTGTTTTTGCACTTACATTACAATTACAAGGATGCACAATAATATAAAAGTGCCAAAGCATCACAAAACATAGCAAAATAGATTTCAAAGACTACTGGACACTCAAAGTTGTACTTATTCAGTGTGTAGAGAAGATTAAAGGACACACACTGCCCTTACAGGACGTAGGCACATACGTTGTACTTAATAGACCCACTCATATACCCTGAGATGTTGCTAAAAAAGAAGAGACTTGGAGTCTGGCAATACCTGTCATTTAATCACTCACAAGATACATAAAGATGAATTATAGGGTGTCTTTTTACTTTTGGAACTGTAAGGACCAATTTACAGTGGATTTACAATGTGACGAAAGACGAGCGAAGCCGCCCAAAACAGCAAGCATAAATGAAATAACAGAAGGACAACCATCTTTTTCTAGAACATAATATATAATTGCATGCTCAGCTGGTGTACACTGCTCATTCAGTGTATGTGAGTCAGGCATGACAATCTTATACCCCACTCATGCACTGAGTGACTCACCCCGTTGAATATCAATCCTTTAATTTATCACATTTTCAGTACTTACTGTATGACCTGGATTCTAAACATTCAAATGTAACCTTAATTCTCTTTGTAGTATGTTTTCCATTAACAAACTTGTTATTACTAAGATCATTTCCAAACTTGTGAAAGCCCTATGCATACCAGTCACATAGGATGAAGCACATTTCAACTGAATGCTGTCCAGATCACTGAAAGCCTTACCTGAAGACATAAATAAACAATGTCCAGCAGGTGAATAGCCGTCCTGTATAATGCTCTACAAAATGTTATTGTGTTTCTATGATCATATTTATGCTTTAATTTATGGGTGTCTACAATCGTCTTTTGTCATTACTTTTTGGTCATATCGACCTGTGCTCCTGCAGCCCTGGGGTATACTTTGCCTCCCAAGGTCCAGAGGGATAGCCTGCTCTCCCAGGGCTTTGGCATACACCCAGATCTTCCAGATTCCAGGGATATGTTTTGCTGTCACAGGATCCAGGCATTCACCCCACTCTCACAGGAGTTACCTTCTCTGACATTTAGGCTCCTTAGCTGCCTTTCCCCATAACCAGCTTGTTCTTCTGTACATCACCATATCTTGACCCAAAGGTTCTATATTCTATATACCACAAAGTGGAATACAATTCACTAGCTGTGATAAGTTTAATCTTTTATCATGTGACCAAGAGTAACAGCAGATACGTATGGCTTCACGCCTACCACCAACTGCCGAACTCCACATTCTCCTCCCCACCTGCTCATCCCTCTCTATATCACCATATCACACGCCCAAGTTTCTAGGCTCTATATATGATGCATATACTGAACGGCCTCTGTTCAACCTTCTTTACAAGCCCTGTGTACAATGGTGATGGACTTCTGTAGGAAAGTACCATCTTGCCTGGCATGTTACCCCCATTTTTCACTGTATATATGTTGTTTTAGTTGTATGTGTCACTGGGACCCTGGTAACCCAGGGCCCCAGTGCTCATAAGTGTGCCTGAATGTGTTACCTGTGTAGTGACTAACTGTCTCACTGAGGCTCTGCTAATCAGAACCTCAGTGGTTATGCTCTCTCATTTCTTTCCAAATTGTCACTAACAGGCTAGTGACCATTTTACCAATTTACATTGGCTTACTGGAACACCCTTATAATTCCCTAGTATATGGTACTGAGGTACCCAGGGTATTGGGGTTCCAGGAGATCCCTATGGGCTGCAGCATTTCTTTTGCCACCCATAGGGAGCTCTGACAATTCTTACACAGGCCTGCCACTGCAGCCTGAGTGAAATAACGTCCACGTTATTTCACAGCCATTTTACACTGCACTTAAGTAACTTATAAGTCACCTATATGTCTAACCTTTACCTGGTAAAGGTTAGGTGCAAAGTTACTTAGTGTGAGGGCACCCTGGCACTAGCCAAGGTGCCCCCATATTGTTCAGAGCCAATTCCCTGAACTTTGTGAGTGCGGAGACACCATTACACGCGTGCACTACATATAGGTCACTACCTATATGTAGCTTCACAATGGTAACTCCGAATATGGCCATGTAACATGTCTATGATCATGGAATTGCCCCCTCTATGCCATCCTGGCATAGTTGGCACAATCCCATGATCCCAGTGGTCTGTAGCACAGACCCTGGTACTGCCAAACTGCCCTTCCTGGGGTTTCACTGCAGCTGCTGCTGCTGCCAACCCCTCAGACAGGCATCTGCCCTCCTGGGGTCCAGCCAGGCCTGAACCAGGATGGCAGAACAAAGAACTTCCTCTGAGAGAGAGTGCGACACCCTCTCCCTTTGGAAAATGGTGTGAAGGCAGGGGAGGAGTAGCCTCCCCCAGCCTCTGGAAATGCTTTGTTGGGCACAGAGGTGCCCAATTCTGCATAAGCCAGTCTACACCGGTTCAAGGGACCCCTTAGCCCTGCTCTGGCGCGAAACTGGACAAAGGAAAGGGGAGTGACCACTCCCCTGACCTGCACCTCCCCTGGGAGGTGTCCAGGGCTCCTCCAGTGTGCTCCAGACCTCTGCCATCTTGGAAACAGAGGTGCTGCTGGCACACTGGACTGCTCTGAGTGGCCAGTGCCACCAGGTGACGTCAGAGACTCCTTGTGATAGGCTCCTTCAGGTGTTGCTAGCCTATCCTCTCTCCTAGGTAGCCAAACCCTCTTTTCTGGCTATTTAGGGTCTCTGTCTCTGGGGAAACTTTAGATAACGAATGCAAGAGCTCATCCGAGTTCCTCTGCATCTCTCTCTTCACCTTCTGCCAAGGAATCGACTGCTGACCGCGCTGGAAGCCTGCAAACCTGCAACATAGTAGCAAAGACGACTACTGCAACTCTGTAACGCTGATCCTGCCGCCTTCTCAACTGTTTTCCTGCTTGTGCATGCTGTGGGGGTAGTCTGCCTCCTCTCTGCACCAGAAGCTCCGAAGAAATCTCCCGTGGGTCGACGGAATCTTCCCCCTGCAACCGCAGGCACCAAAAAGCTGCATTACCGGTCCCTTGGGTCTCCTCTCAGCACGACGAGCGAGGTCCCTCGAATCCAGCGACTCTGTCCAAGTGACCCCCACAGTCCAGTGACTCTTCAGTCCAAGTTTGGTGGAGGTAAGTCCTTGCCTCACCTCGCTGGGCTGCATTGCTGGGAACCGCGACTTTTGCAGCTACTCCGGCCCCTGTGCACTTCCGGCGGAAATCCTTTGTGCACAGCCAAGCCTGGGTCCACGGCACTCTAACCTGCATTGCACGACTTTCTAAGTTGGTCTCCGGCGATGTGGGACTCCTTTGTATAACTTTGGGTGAGCACTGTTTCACGCATCCTCGTAGTGCCTGTTTCTGGCACTTCTCCAGGTGCTACCTGCTGCTGAGAGGGCTCCCTGTCTTGCTCGACGTCCCCTCTCTCTCCTGGTCCAATTTGCGACTCCTGGTCCCTCCAGGGCCACAGCAGCGTCCAAAAATGCTAACCGCACGATTTGCAGCTAGCAAGGCTTGTTGGCGTTCTTTCGGCGGGAAAACACTTCTGCACGACTCTCCACGGCGAGAGGGATCCGTCCACCAAAGGGGAAGTCTCTAGCCCTTTTCCTTCCTGCAGAAACTTCAGCTTCTTCTGTCCAGTAGAAGCTTCTTTGCACCCGCAGCTGGCATTTCCTGGGCATGTGCCCATCTCCGACTTGCTTGTGACTTTTGGACTTGGTCCCCTTGTTCCACAGGTACCCTAGATTGGAAATCCACAGTTGTTGCATTGTTGGTTTGTGTCTTTCCTGCATTATTCCTCTAACACGACTTCTTAGTCCTTAGGGGAACTTTAGTGCACTTTGCACTCACTTTTCAGGGTCTTGGGGAGGGTTATTTTTCTAACTCTCACTATTTTCTAATAGTCCCAGCGACCCTCTACAAGGTCACATAGGTTTGGGGTCCATTCCTGGTTTGCATTCCACTTTTGGAGTATATGGTTTGTGTTGCCCCTATCCCTATGTTTCCCCATTGCATCCTATTGTAACTATACATTGTTTGCACTGTTTTCTAAGACTATACTGCATATTTTTGCTATTGTGTATATATATCTTGTGTATATTTCCTATCCTCTCACTGAGGGTACACTCTAAGATACTTTGGCATATTGTCATAAAAATAAAGTACCTTTATTTTTAGTATAACTGTGTATTGTGTTTTCTTATGATATTGTGCAAGTGACACTTGTGGTACTGTAGTAGCTTCACACGTCTCCTAGTTCAGCCTAAGCTGCTCTGCTAAGCTACCATTATCTATCAGCCTAAGCTGCTAGACACCCTATACACTAATAAGGGATAACTGGGCCTGGTGCAAGGTGCAAGTACCCCTTGGTACTCACTACAAGCCAGTCCAGCCTCCTACATTGGTTGTGCAGTGGTGGGATAAGTGCTTTGAGACTACTTACCACTCTTGTCATTGTACTTTTCATAAGAGAAAAATATACAAAACAAGGTCAGTGTATATACACATAGCCAAAAAGTTTTGCATTTCCTCTTTTCACTCTTTTCTAAGTGCTGAAAAGTACTTCTAAACTTTCAAAAAGTTCTTAAAAGTTTAAAAAGTTTTTTTTCTGTCTTTCTAAAAAGTTCTGAAAACTTTTTTCTCTTTTTCTATCACTTTAACTTTCTCTAAAAATGTCTGGCACAGGCCAAAATGTTGATCTGTCCAAACTTGCATATGATCACCTTAGCTGGAAAGGAGCAAGGAGTCTCTGCATAGAGAGAGGTTTGAGTGTAGGGAAGAATCCTTCCTTGGAACTGTTAATTAATATGCTTAGAGAACAAGATAAGGCCATAGGGGCCACATCTGTTGAAAAAGTAGCAAATGGTTCCCAATCTGATCCAGGGACTCCCCCAGGAAAAGATTCAGGAAAGAAAGTTCATAGCCTGCCCATTACAAGACAGTCTAGCATAGTTGGTAATGATGATGGGCCACACCATAGAAATAGTGTTGTCTCACATCATAGCAAAAGCATTTATTCTCACCATACTGGTAGTGATGTTTCTGTTAGCCAAGCGGTTAGGGTGGCTTCTGTAAGGGACAGGTCTCCTTCTGCTCATTCTTCTGTGTCTAAGAATGTCCCTCCCACCAACCCTGATGACAGAATGTTAGAGAGGGAACTCAATAAGTTGAGGGTGGAACAAACCAGACTGAAGCTTAAAAAGCAACAGCTGGATTTGGATAGACAGTCTTTTGAACTAGAGAAAGAAAGACAGAAGTTGGGTTTAGATACCCATGGTGGCAGCAGCAGTATTCCCCATAGTCATCCTGCAAAAGAGCATGATTCCAGGAATCTGCATAAGATAGTTCCCCCTTATAAGGAGGGGGATGACATTAACAAGTGGTTTGCTGCACTTGAGAGGGCCTGTGTTGTGCAGGATGTCCCTCAAAGGCAGTGGGCTGCTATCCTATGGCTATCATTTAGTGGAAAAGGTAGGGATAGGCTCCTTACTGTGAACGAAAATGATGCTAATAATTTCCAAGTTCTTAAGAATGCACTCCTGGATGGTTATGGCTTAACCACTGAACAATACAGGATAAAGTTCAGAGAGACCAAAAAGGAGTCTTCACAAGACTGGGTTGATTTCATTGACCATTCAGTGAAGGCCTTGGAGGGGTGGTTACATGGCAGTAAAGTTAGTGATTATGACAGCCTGTATAACTTGATCCTGAGAGAGCATATTCTTAATAATTGTGTGTCTGATTTGTTGCACCAGTACTTGGTGGACTCTGATCTGACCTCTCCCCAAGAATTGGGAAAGAAGGCAGACAAATGGGTCAGAACAAGAGTGAACAAAAAAGTTCATACAGGGGGTGACAAAGATGGCAACAAAAAGAAGGATGGTAAGTCTTCTGACAAGGGTGGGGACAAATCTAAAAATGAGTCTTCATCAGGCCCACAAAAACACTCTGGTGGGGGTGGTGGGCCGAAATCCTCTTTTAATCAGAACAAGGAAAAGAAACCATGGTGCTATTTATGTAAAATAAAAGGCCATTGAACAACAGATCCCAGTTGTCCAAAGAAAGGCACCAATGCTCCTACCACTACAACCCCTACTGCTACCCCTAGTGTCCCTACTAATAGCAGTGGTGGTGGGAGCAAACCTACTAATAGCCAATCCAAGGGAGTAGCTGGGCTCACTATTGGTAACTTAGTTGGGGTTGGCCTTGTTAGGGAGGCCACAGAGGCTGTGTTAGTCTCTGAGGGGGCTATTGATTTAGCCACCTTAGCTGCTTGTCCCCTTAATATGGATAAGTACAAGCAGCTACCCCTAATAAATGGTGTTGAGGTTCAGGCCTACAGGGACGCTGGAGCCAGTGTGACTATGGTCATAGAGAAACTGGTCCACCCTGAACAACACCTACTTGGTCACCAGTACCAAGTAACCGATGCTCACAACAACACACTTAGCCACCCCATGGCTGTTGTTAATCTCAACTGGGGGGGGGTTACTGGTCCAAAGAAAGTTGTGGTAGCTTCAGATTTACCTGTAGACTGTCTATTAGGGAACGATTTGGAGACCTCAGCTTGGTCAGATGTGGAGTTGGAGGCCCATGCAGCAATGCTGGGCATTCCAGGGCATATTTTTGCTTTGACAAGGGCTCAGGCCAAGAAGCAAAAAGGACAGGGAAGCTTGGATCCTGGAACAATGGACCAAGTGCTCCATAAAGCTAGGGCTAGTAGAAGCAAACCACTTCCTACTATCCCTCCCTCTACAGTGGATTCTACTTCTGAGGAAGAAGAATTCCCTCCCTGTGCAGAACCTACACCAGAGGAGCTTCAAGCAGACACTGCTGAGCTTTTGGGTGAAGGGGGGCCTGCCAGGGAGGAGCTGAGTGTGGCACAGCAAACCTGTCCCACATTAGAGGGTCTCAGACAGCAAGCTGTCAAACAGGCTAATGGGGATGTCAGTGACTCTCACAGAGTTTACTGGGAGGACAACCTCTTGTACACTGAGCATAGGGATCCTAAACCTGGAGCTGCCAGGAGATTAGTGATTCCTCAGGAGTACAGAAAGTTCCTCCTAACACTGGCACATGACATTTCCCTAGCTGGGCATCTAGGACAAATGAAAACTTGGGACAGACTGGTTCCATTGTTTCATTGGCCTAGGATGTCTGAGGACACAAAGGAATTTTGTAAGTCCTGTGAAACCTGTCAAGCCAGTGGCAAGACAGGTGGCATCCCAAAGGCACCCCTTATTCCACTGCCTGTGGTTGGGGTTCCCTTTGAAAGGGTAGGGGTTGACATAGTTGGCCCCCTTGACCCTCCTACTGCTTCAGGCAATAGGTTTATCTTGGTGGTAGTGGACCATGCCACAAGATATCCTGAAGCTATTCCTTTAAGGACCACTACAGCACCTGCAGTGGCAAAGGCCCTCCTAGGAATATTTTCCAGGGTGGGCTTCCCAAAGGAAGTGGTATCAGACAGGGGAAGCAATTTCATGTCTGCATACTTAAAGGCCATGTGGAAGGAGTGTGGTGTAACTTACAAGTTCACTACACCCTATCACCCACAAACAAATGGACTGGTGGAGAGATTTAATAAAACTCTCAAAGGCATGATTATGGGTCTCCCTGAAAAACTCCGCAGGAGATGGGATATCCTTCTACCATGCCTCCTTTTTGCCTACAGGGAGGTACCCCAGAAAGGAGTGGGCTTCAGCCCCTTTGAACTTCTTTTTGGACACCCTGTTAGGGGTCCACTCACACTTGTAAAGGAGGGTTGGGAACAACCTTTAAAAGCTCCTAAGCAGGATATTGTGGATTATGTACTTGGCCTCAGATCAAGAATGGCTGAGTACATGAAAAAGGCCAGTAAAAACCTTCAGGCCAGCCAAGAGCTCCAGAAGCAATGGCATGATCAGAAGGCTGTTTTGGTTCAGTACCAACCAGGGCAGAAAGTGTGGGTCTTGGAGCCTGTGGCCCCAAGAGCACTCCAAGATAAATGGAGTGGACCCCACACAATTGTTGAAAAGAAGGGAGAAGTCACCTATTTAGTTGACTTAGGCACTGCCAGGAGTCCCCTTAGGGTGCTCCATGTCAACCGCCTGAAACCCTACTATGACAGGGCTGATCTCACCCTGCTCATGGCAACAGATGAGGGACAGGAAGAAGACAGTGATCCTCTACCTGATCTCTTCTCTTCCACAGAACAAGATGCTCTTGTGGAAGGTGTAGTTTTGGCTGATTGTCTTACTGCTGAGCAGAAAGACAATTGCATAAATCTCCTAGATCAATTCTCTGAACTCTTCTCTACTGTGCCAGGTACCACTTCTTGGTGTGAGCACACTATAGATACTGGAGACAGTTTACCTGTCAAAAGTAAGATCTATAGGCAGCCTGACCATGTCAGGGACTGCATAAAGCAAGAGGTACAGAAAATGTTAGAACTAGGAGTGGTTGAGCACTCTGACAGTCCATGGGCTTCTCCTGTGGTACTGGTACCAAAACCCCATTCCAAAGATGGAAAGAAGGAAATGCGGTTTTGTGTAGACTATAGAGGTCTCAACTTGGTAACCAAAACTGATGCTCACCCTATACCCAGGGCAGATGAGCTCATAGATACACTGGCATCTGCCAAGTATCTAAGCACTTTTGACTTGACTGCAGGATATTGGCAGATCAAATTGTCAGAAGATGCTAAACCTAAGACTGCATTTTCAACCATTGGAGGACATTACCAGTTTACTGTAATGCCTTTTGGTTTGAAAAATGCACCTGCCACTTTTCAGAGGTTGGTGAACACAGTCCTGCAAGGGCTGGAAGCTTTCAGTGCAGCATATTTGGACGATATAGCTGTCTTTAGCTCCAGCTGGGATGATCACCTGGTCCACCTATGGAAAGTTTTGGAGGCCCTGCAGAAGGCAGGCCTCACTATCAAGGCTTCAAAGTGCCAGATAGGGCGGGGTAAGGTGGTTTATCTGGGACACCTTGTTGGTGGGGAACAGATTGCACCACTTCAGGGGAAAATCCAAACAATTATTGATTGGATTCCCCCTACCACTCAGACTCAGGTGAGAGCCTTCCTAGGCCTCACTGGGTACTACAGGAGGTTCATTAAGAACTATGGCTCCATTGCAGCCCCTCTTAATGACCTCACATCCAAAAAGATGCCTAAAAAGGTATTGTGGACAGCTAACTGTCAGAAAGCTTTTGAGGAGCTGAAGCAGGCCATGTGCTCTGCACCTGTCCTGAAAAGCCCTTGTTACTCTAAAAAATTCTATGTCCAAACTGATGCATCTGAATTAGGAGTAGGGGCAGTCCTATCACAACTTAATTCTGAGGGCCAGGATCAACCTGTTGCTTTTATTAGTAGGAGGTTGACCCCTAGAGAAAAGCGTTGGTCTGCCATTGAGAGGGAGGCCTTTGCTGTGGTCTGGGCTCTGAAGAAGTTGAGGCCATACCTGTTTGGCACTCACTTCATTGTTCAGACAGACCACAAACCTCTACTTTGGCTAAAACAAATGAAAGGTGAAAATCCTAAATTGTTGAGGTGGTCCATATCCCTACAGGGAATGGACTATACAGTGGAACATAGACCTGGGAGTAGCCACTCCAATGCAGATGGACTCTCCAGATATTTCCACTTAGACAATGAAGACTCATCAGGTCATGGCTAGTCTTATTGTCCTTCGTTTGGGGGGGGGGGGTTGTGTAGGAAAGTACCATCTTGCCTGGCATGTTACCCCCATTTTTCACTGTATATATGTTGTTTTAGTTGTATGTGTCACTGGGACCCTGGTAACCCAGGGCCCCAGTGCTCATAAGTGTG
The DNA here is from genome assembly GCF_031143425.1 of Pleurodeles waltl. NCBI lineage: Eukaryota > Metazoa > Chordata > Amphibia > Caudata > Salamandridae > Pleurodeles > Pleurodeles waltl. The sequence goes on along the minus strand of NC_090447.1, from coordinate 1,281,175,323 downwards.
CCTGAATGTGTTACCTGTGTAGTGACTAACTGTCTCACTGAGGCTCTGCTAATCAGAACCTCAGTGGTTATGCTCTCTCATTTCTTTCCAAATTGTCACTAACAGGCTAGTGACCATTTTACCAATTTACATTGGCTTACTGGAACACCCTTATAATTCCCTAGTATATGGTACTGAGGTACCCAGGGTATTGGGGTTCCAGGAGATCCCTATGGGCTGCAGCATTTCTTTTGCCACCCATAGGGAGCTCTGACAATTCTTACACAGGCCTGCCACTGCAGCCTGAGTGAAATAACGTCCACGTTATTTCACAGCCATTTTACACTGCACTTAAGTAACTTATAAGTCACCTATATGTCTAACCTTTACCTGGTAAAGGTTAGGTGCAAAGTTACTTAGTGTGAGGGCACCCTGGCACTAGCCAAGGTGCCCCCATATTGTTCAGAGCCAATTCCCTGAACTTTGTGAGTGCGGGGACACCATTACACGCGTGCACTACATATAGGTCACTACCTATATGTAGCTTCACAATGGTAACTCCGAATATGGCCATGTAACATGTCTATGATCATGGAATTGCCCCCTCTATGCCATCCTGGCATAGTTGGCACAATCCCATGATCCCAGTGGTCTGTAGCACAGACCCTGGTACTGCCAAACTGCCCTTTCTGGGGTTTCACTGCAGCTGCTGCTGCTGCCAACCCCTCAGACAGGCATCTGCCCTCCTAGGGTCCAGCCAGGCCTGGACCAGGATGGCAGAACAAAGAACTTCCTCTGAGAGAGGGTGTGACACCCTCTCCCTTTGGAAAATGGTGTGAAGGCAGGGGAGGAGTAGCCTCACCCAGCCTCTGGAAATGCTTTGTTGGGCACAGAGGTGCCCAATTCTGCATAGGCCAGTCTACACCGGTTCAGGGGACCCCTTAGCCCTGCTCTGGCGCGAAACTGGACAAAGGAAAGGGGAGTGACCACTCCCCTGACCTGCACCTCCCCTGGGAGGGGTCCAGGGCTCCTCCAGTGTGCTCCAGACCTCTGCCATCTTGGAAACAGAGGTGCTGCTGGCACACTGGACTGCTCTGAGTGGCCAGTGCCACCAGGTGACGTCAGAGACTCCTTGTGATAGGCTCCTTCAGGTGTTGCTAGCCTATCCTCTCTCCTAGGTAGCCAAACCCTCTTTTCTGGCTATTTAGGGTCTCTGTCTCTGGGGAAACTTTAGATAACGAATGCAAGAGCTCATCCGAGTTCCTCTGCATCTCTCTCTTCACCTTCTGCCAAGGAATCGACTGCTGACCGCGCTGGAAGCCTGCAAACCTGCAACATAGTAGCAAAGACGACTACTGCAACTCTGTAACGCTGATCCTGCCGCCTTCTCAACTGTTTTCCTGCTTGTGCATGCTGTGGGGGTAGTCTGCCTCCTCTCTGCACCAGAAGCTCCGAAGAAATCTCCCGTGGGTCGACGGAATCGTCCCCCTGCAACCGCAGGCACCAAAAAGCTGCATTACCGGTCCCTTGGGTCTCCTCTCAGCACGACGAGCGAGGTCCCTCGAAGACAGCGACTCTGTCCAAGTGACCCCCACAGTCCAGTGACTCTTCAGTCCAAGTTTGGTGGAGGTAAGTCCTTGCCTCACCTCGCTGGGCTGCATTGCTGGGAACTGCGACTTTTGCAGCTACTCCGGCCCCTGTGCACTTCCGGCGGAAATCCTTTGTGCACAGCCAAGCCTGGGTCCACGGCACTCTAACCTGCATTGCACGACTTTCTAAGTTGGTCTCCGGCGACGTGGGACTCCTTTGTGTATCTTTGGGTGAGCACCGTTTCACGCATCCTCGTAGTGCCTGTTTCTGGCACTTCTCCGGGTGCTACGTGCTGCTGAGAGGGCTCCTTGTCTTGCTCGACGTCCCCTCTCTCTCCTGGTCCAATTTGCGACCTCCTGGTCCCTCCAGGGCCACAGCAGCATCCAAAAACGCTAACCGCACGATTTGCAGCTAACAAGGCTTGTTGGCTTTCTTTCGGCGGGAAAATACTTCTGCACGACTCTCCACGGCGAGAGGGATCCGTCCAACAAAGGGGAAGTCTCTAGCCCTTTTCGTTCCTGCAGAAACCTCAGCTTCTTCTGTCCAGAAGAAGCTTCTTTGCACCCGCAGCTGGCATTTCCTGGGCATTTGCCCATCTCCGACTTGCTTGTGACTTTTGGACTTGGTCCCCTTGTTCCACAGGTACCCTAGATTGGAAATCCACAGTTGTTGCATTGTTGGTTTGTGTCTTTCCTGCATTATTCCTCTAACACGACTTCTTAGTCCTTAGGGGAACTTTAGTGCACTTTGCACTCACTTTTCAGGGTCTTGGGGAGGGTTATTTTTCTAACTCTCACTATTTTCTAATAGTCCCAGCGACCCTCTACAAGGTCACATAGGTTTGGGGTCCATTCCTGGTTCGCATTCCACTTCTGGAGTATATGGTTTGTGTTGCCCCTATCCCTATGTTTCCCCATTGCATCCTATTGTAACTATACATTGTTTGCACTGTTTTCTAAGACTATACTGCATATTTTTGCTATTGTGTATATATATCTTGTGTATATTTCCTATCCTCTCACTGAGGGTACACTCTAAGATACTTTGGCATATTGTCATAAAAATAAAGTACCTTTATTTTTAGTATAACTGTGTATTGTGTTTTCTTATGATATTGTGCAAGTGACACTTGTGGTACTGTAGTAGCTTCACACGTCTCCTAGTTCAGCCTAAGCTGCTCTGCTAAGCTACTATTATCTATCAGCCTAAGCTGCTAGACACCCTATACACTAATAAGGGATAACTGGGCCTGGTGCAAGGTGCAAGTACCCCTTGGTACTCACTACAAGCCAGTCCAGCCTCCTACAACTTCCAACTTTCCACCCTGGTTCATGTGAATCTTCTTAGAAGAGTAAAGAAAGCCACATACCCACACCAATAACACCACCCCCATCCATCGAATCCCATTACAAAGGTGATTTTGGGTGAAGTTTGCATTGTAGTTCTCGCTAGTGAGAAGCAGACAGGTACAGTTTTTTCACTTCAGCTAGTGAAATATACAGAAATAGATGTACTGTAGTAGGGCCCTTTTTAATTTTTGTTTTTTAAATTGCCATGGATGAGGCCCTGAGGCACACATAGCACAGAGTTAAAAACAAATCAATCATCAGGTAAAGTGGACAAAAAAAAGGCATGAAACAGTGAAAAACATATTCCTGGAAAGAAGAGGTTCGCCAGAATCAATAATGGCTCACAAGAACAAAGATCATCATCCCTGTAACACAGAAACAAGGTCCGCAAGGTAAGAAAGATTAGGCGTGGTATTTGCCTCATACTTTTGATACATGCTACCAGACCTGAGATAGGGGCTATGCCTCCCCATCTAAACGGATACGTCAGAAGAGTCATGTCCAAATGACTGACACCACCACAACTGCCGCTGCCCACCACCACCAAAGGACTGAGGTTACATCTGCTGCTATCAAACATCACCATCAAAGAAACATGGGAAGAGCTACTTCCAACACCACACACCATCATCTACAATGGACCACATATGGAATGCACACAGATGCAGAAGAGAATGATAACTAGTGAAAGGCAGAAAGGACACATGCCCAAAGATGCAGAAGAGAATGATAACCAGTGAAAGGACACATGTTACCAGATGAAAAGTGATGCTGTCCTTGGATAGTGAGTGTCTTTAGTTGTTTTCTTCTGTGATAAATTAACTATAATAGAATGGGTGTTAAGCAGTCAGTTGTGGAGAAGTGTGGCTCAATGGTTAGAGTGGCAAACCCTGATGCAGAAATCTGGCCCGGGACCAGGGTTCAATTCCCGCCTCGGCGGTTCTTGGGCTCAATTTCCTCGGACCTGATAATTCTTGCATCGGTGCCTAATCTAATTCATGGGTCCCACTCTGTAACTCTGGGCAATAGCTTGCTTAATCTCCACAACGGCCCCAACAGCGCTGGGATGCCTGGCTTTACCTTGGAGGTTGCCCAGGAGTGGGCACCTCACAGGGAAAAGCCAGGAGGGGTTCCACAGCGGTATGCGTACAGCACCTTGAGACCCTAACGGGTGAGTAGTGCGCTATACAAGTACGAAGTTTACAGTTTTAAACGGCAGTATTCAATGATAACTGAAGGTGAAGATTGGCTTACATCCTGGTAGACCTTCACCATGGTAGACTTTCTCCTCAATTCCTAAAAGAGGATACAGGTATTTCCGTAAAGGGGTGGCTCTCCTATATCACGAAATACCCCATCCTACATGTTTATCTACAGTACAGGATATTGCACAGGAACTGCACCATACATGTAATCCAGTTATGGAAAAACACGCCTAAGATAAGCAATAAAGACAAGAAGAACTAAGCAGTGAAGGTTAAAATAGCAGACCTACATGGGACGTAAGGGAGATCAAAGGTTTAATCAAAATACCCAACTGTGTAGTTTCAAAAATAGAAAATATATGGTCCCAAAATATATAGGCCTAACAATGGGTATGGCAATCCCATTGAAATGAAAATGAAAATCAAATGAATAAGCTCAATACATTAAAAAAAACATAGGATCTGGCTTCAGGCACCAGCATAAAAACAATTGATAACATTACTTCAGAAACTACAGACTTGCCTTTCATCAACACAACCACAGAAATGTTGGTGATATTAACAATACATAGCTTTAAGTATGCATACAATGTATACATAATTTTTTGCCACTAACAATCTGGTTTCGGATAGTAAGACAACTTTTACACACAGCTCTCCAAGTCGTAGATAAGGTCCTTTACAATGAAGGCAATGTCTGCTCAAGACTTTTAAACGCCCTTTGATTCAACCTTCTACAATACTCTGGACCTATCCGTCTTTCCTGACAACTTTTGAAAGTAAAGTCCTTGATAGTGTTTTTTCCAACCATATGGAGAAATTGCTATTTGAAGACTTCTGGGTATTTATCCTTCCTCTACTTCAGAGGAAGCACTCATGGATCAGTTGTGTAACTGCTATGTAAGTATAGGAGTCACAATACTCTTTGATACTGACCTTTTGATCTCATTCCTCACTTTGGCCCAATGTTGCATATCTCTCAGTGACTGCATCCCATGAGCTTCCTTTTCTCTGAAAAATACAACCTCAAGTCCACCGTTCATATTTTCACTCACCTGTTCAAACCTTGGTGCTTTTTCACTTAGATTGACAAATGTGCTTTTTTGTTAAGCTCTATGCGTGCACTGCTAATGGTACATGCTAAACCTTGTCTCACTTCAGTGCGAATAAACAAAATGCAACATCACACTACTCTGCTCTCCCTATTGGCCAGCACTAATATCTAGCACTAATATCACTTATCAATTGAAGTCCTGCTTTATTTATTACTGCCTTCAACATATCTGTGACCAAGGTAAAAAAACTATCTTTAGCTAGAGCCACTAAGTTCACCAGCAGTAGGGTTTTCTGTTGTTTAAACATCTCTACGGCGATGAGGACCAAATGTTAGACAAGCATTTCCTTGAGGCTCCACATTTCATCCACAGAAAAATAAAATCTAATGCACCACCTACCCATAAGACTACTCAAGTGCTGTTTTCATTTGATTTCTCAAATTGCCAATTTAGTCTGAGCATATGCTATGAGCTTCTATTGTCCCAGCAAACTTTGTAAAATGGGCTTGTGTTAGACTGCACTACATAAATAATTAATATAAAAACTATTTGTAAAGATACATCTGTCTTTTCAAGTACGGTTATGTCAGTGTGTTTTGTTATATTTGCTCCATTCTGGGCACTGACAAGAAACTACATATCTTGTAGTCAGCACTATGAATAACAGACAGCAATTAGACTCCACTAAACTGATAACAGACTGCAATGAATACCAGTTGCTGGAGAACAAAGGAGCCAAAAGGTGATAGTTAGGTTACTGCAAACTGTTGATATTAATTACATATAAAGGATCTCTGCAAGCTTTAGATACACTGTGCTTTCATATATTTCACATAGTGCAAGGCGTCTTGCCCATGCCCAAACATGTGTAACCTCGTTCACTTTTCATTCATCTGAAGGACTTCCCCATGCTTGAGTTATGATCTCAGAAAAATATATCTGAATCCCTATTAAGATACTGATAACATAGGTACTACATATGGGTACATTTTATGATATTATGAACAGTCTTTTATATTTGGAAAGATTGGACAATGTTATAAAAAATCATATATTTATGCAATATACACATTATGGGCTATTTTAGGATTCTAGGTGCTCTCATTTACATATGTCTCACATTAGTCAGACAGTTCAGCTCTATCATTCAGGGTTGTAACACTTCTTTATAGACTTTGTTATCCCCCAAGTCAAGACTTAAAAAATATTTACAAATGTTAGACTTTCTTCTTCGTCTTTGACAAAGGGACCTAAATGATTGAAAGATTTCTCTTTCAGAAAGAGTGCCAGGATGTATAAGCCCCCACTATTTGAACTTTTAATATTTTTTTTTAAGATTAGATGTATGCAGATATCCAAGACCGTGGCATATAAATAGGCGAAAATATGAGTACAAAAGACCCTCTATTTTTTGTGTAGGGTACACCTTTCTCAATGCAGGAAACTTGGAAATGCAGCATTTCTAAGCCATATATAGATTACATCCCAAATACTTTGCATAAAAAGGGGGTTCACTACCTCTGCAGTGAGAGAAATAGGGCAGACAACTGGCCTGATTCACAAAGGTAAACTTACACTTTTGTGTAAATTTAAGATTGTTTGCTATTCACAAAGTGATTTCCTAGCAGTATCTTTATGACTGCAGGGTCTCTGTACTTTAAAAAATATGATAGTCCTATCTTTTTATGCGCAGAGACTACACAGTCGCCAAGATACTTCTAGTAAAATACCTTTGAGAATAGCAAACAAATGTAAATTTACACCAAAGTGTAAGTTTAGGTTTGTGAATAAGACCCATAGTGTACATGTTTGCAGGGGGCTCGGGCTTAGTGGAGCTCTGGCTTATAGTCTTTAGGAAATTTAAGACTGGGGTTTTCCCCCAAACCCTCAATCGGGTCCAGGTAAAATTAAATGGGGAAGATCCAATTCTTAATCTGAGCCAGTGGTTACTAGTGGGGCCCTGTGTCTGTCATTTGTGAGAACCAGCACTTAATTTTCCTTATCTGATATTAAACATGAGGAAGATAGGTAAAAAAACACAAATGGGAAAGAAAAATCAGCACACAGGGAGGAATCGTGTACTGACAAGAACTAGATAAAGTGGAAGCAGTGTCTGGTAGAGTATTAAAGAAGCCTGAGGTGAATTCGGCACTATGCAGTCTTGGTATTTGGCACACCAATTTTTGACAGCACCACCAGAGCAGAGCTTTCGGAAATGACACTTAGGGCCTCATTACGAGGCTGGCGGTCATGAGATCGCCAGCCTTGCTGTGGCAGTCCTACTGCCCCGGAGCCAGCAGTAAGGACCACTACATTACGAGTTGTGGGGCTTGGCAGATGCCAAGCCTCCACAACCCCGCCTGGTCCGCTGGTGTGTTCGCACTGCTGCGGCGAGCACCTCCAACCTGGTGGCAGGCCTCAGCCTGCCGTCCGGATTACGAGGCTGCAAACCGCCTGGCTTTCTGTGGTGGTCACCCCACCATGAAAACCCTGGCGGTCCCACACCCGGCGACAGGAATCTCTATTCCTGTCGCCGGCACAGACATGCACACATGTCCCAACACATGCACACATCCCCCCCACCCATCCACACACTTACAAACACCCCCCCACACCTTCACGTACGCATGGATTCACATACAAACCCATTCAGCATACGGATACATGCACTCAGACACCCCCCACTCACTCACATTAATCCACACAGACATCCCCACTCACTCACATTCACCCACACAGACACCTCCATACACATGCACATACATGCACACCCATATTTACATTCAATCGCATACACGCACGCATTCACCAACCCCCTTCGCAGACACGCAGACATGCACCCACACACACGGGCACCCTCCCCCACCCCCTTTCAGACACTCACTTATCTTCTCCATCGAGGAGGATGTCCGGGAGGGGATGGGTCCTGGCAGTCTTGCATCACCAGCACCACCAGGCCAGCAGCACTCCGCCAAGCCGTATTACGTCTTGTAATACAGCAGGCAGAGTCCTGCTGGCGTGTCGGTGCTGGCGATGCACCCGTCTCTGCACCGCAGACACCCATCACAAATGTTGGCAACTTTCCACCACAAATATGGCGGACAGCTTCCAGCACTCGTAGTATGGTGGTCTTCTTTTACAAAATATGCGCTGAAAAAATCTATCAAAGAAGCATCATGGACTAGGACTTTCCTCCTCTTTATCGTAAGTTTGTGTATAGCTAAGTACTGGATTTCTAAGGACCCATGCAACATGGCAGGTTTGTAGTTCTGAATTATTAAGAAATAGAGCCAGCTATTTTGAAGGTAATAGGGAAGAAAGATATATTGGAAAAATATGGACTCAATCATGACAGAGAACATATTAGAAGAACAGAGTATACAAAGATAAATGGGATGGTTAGAAGTGGTGCTTGCAAGTGAAACAGTTGAATGGGGTCACAATGAATTCAGAAGTAGTTCATAAAGATCTAAATGTTACTGATGTAAAACGATGAAATGAAGATACTGATATGGATGTCTAACTTTTTGTATTTTGTGTTATGTATTTTGCCTGCTCCTAAAATTTTTTTTAAAAATCTTGAATTAAATTCTGTGTGTTTTGGATAGATGTAGATTTAGATATTCTTTGTAGAACACATTGGACTCCTGATGGAGTAGTTTCAAGGTGACCAAAGTAATATCTAATGGTTGGTTTCAGATGAGTCCAACCTAAACTTCAATTAATTAATTAAAAAAGAAAACTTAAATGCACCATATTGGGTGTGATAAGGTGTACTTCATGTGAAACAACACTGAATGTGACTGTATTTATTTTGATAGACAGTTTTTTCAATCCTAAATCATTTATATACAGGGAGTGCAGAATTATTAGGCAAGTTGTATTTTTGAGGATTAATTTTATTATTGAACAACAACCATGTTCTCAATGAACCCAAAAAACTCATTAATATCAAAGCTGAAATTTTTGGAAGTAGTTTTTAGTTTGTTTTTAGTTTTAGCTATGTTAGGGGGATATCTGTGTGTGCAGGTGACTATTACTGTGCATAATTATTAGGCAACTTAACAAAAAAAAATATATACCCATTTCAATTATTTACTATTACCAGTGAAACCAATATAACATCTCAACATTCACAAATATACATTTCTGACATTCAAAAACAAAACAAAAACAAATCAGTGACCAATATAGCCACCTTTCTTTGCAAGGACACTCAAAAGCCTGCCATCCATGGATTCTGTCAGTGTTTTGATCTGTTCACCATCAACATTGCGTGCAGCAGCAACCACAGCCTCCCAGACACTGTTCAGAGAGGTGTACTGTTTTCCCTCCTTGTAAATCTCACATTTGATGATGGACCACAGGTTCTCAATGGGGTTCAGATCAGGTGAACAAGGAGGCCATGTCATTAGATTTCCTTCTTTTATACCCTTTCTTGCCAGCCACGCTGTGGAGTACTTGGACGCGTGTGATGGAGCATTGTCCTGCATGAAAATCATGTTTTTCTTGAAGGATGCAGACTTCTTCCTGTACCACTGCTTGAAGAAGGTGTCTTCCAGGAACTGGCAGTAGGACTGGGAGTTGAGCTTGACTCCATCCTCAACCCGAAAAGGCCCCACAAGCTCATCTTTGATGATACCAGCCCAAACCAGTACTCCACCTCCACCTTGCTGGCGTCTGAGTCGGACTGGAGCTCTCTGCCCTTTACCAATCCAGCCACGGGCCCATCCATCTGGCCCATCAAGACTCACTCTCATTTCATCAGTCCATAAAACCTTAGGAAAATCAGTCTTGAGATATTTCTTGGCCCAGTCTTGACGTTTCAGCTTGTGTGTCTTGTTCAGTGGTGGTCGTCTTTCAGCCTTTCTTACCTTGGCCATGTCTCTGAGTATTGCACACCTTGTGCTTTTGGGCACTCCAGTGATGTTGCAGCTCTGAAATATGGCCAAACTGGTGGCAAGTGGCATTGTGGCAGCTGCACGCTTGACTTTTCTCAGTTCATGGGCAGATAATTTGCGCCTTGGTTTTTCCACACGCTTCTTGCGACCCTGTTGACTATTTTGAATGAAACGCTTGATTGTTCGATGATCACGCTTCAGAAGCTTTGCAATTTTAAGAGTGCTGCATCCCTCTGCAAGATATCTCACTATTTTTGACTTTTCTGAGCCTGTCAAGTCCTTCTTTTGACCCATTTTGCCAAAGGAAAGGAAGTTGCCTAATAATTATGCACACCTGATATAGGGTGTTGATGTCATTAGACCACACCCCTTCTCATTACAGAGATGCACATCACCTAATATGCTTAATTGGTAGTAGGCTTTCGAGCCTATACAGCTTGGAGTAAGACAACATGCATAAAGAGGATGATGTGGTCAAAATACTCATTTGCCTAATAATTCTGCACTCCCTGTATAATCATAGGATAACAGGAAAAGCACACACACTCATATTCAACTACATAAATGTCCATATAGTGGTGGCCTTTGCCAGTGGGATGACCACTCAGCCATACAAAGTCCAATTAATAGTCCTTATATTCATTATGATGGATGAATTGTGATGTGATTTGAGGCAAATATGCATGACGTATGATTCGTCAATGTTTTGGTCTTCTTGGTCAAAAAGTACGAGACCATCCTCAAAACTAGGTGTGTGTATGAAATACATAAATGTCTGACCGTCTGTGATCCTAATACAATGTATCCTAATATAATATGAAAATAGTAAATAGTAAATACAACTGAAGCTGGTACACCAGTACAAGTATCAAAGAACCATAAAACTAACACATTGTAGCACACCGGAAATTATTGAAGACACCCAAAGCACACCGTGCGCCACCGACTCACAAATAAGTGGGCAGATAACTTCCCATCTCATGCTATGTAGCAAATGAATAGCCCATTGGAGCATGCAATGTGCCTTTTACGCAATAAAAAAAATCAGAAGTAATAAAAAATAATAAACAATATAAGCACTACATCCTAGGACTGACTTACCCAAGGCTTAGTGTGGAACTGAATTCAATATACCTGCAATGTACCATACACACAGTACCATACAAAGACACTCAAAATAGACTACCCTAAACTCTTAAGTGAAGAGAAGTGAATCAAATCAGATAAGGATCACATTTACTTACAAGAAGCAAATAATTGAATAAATCCAGAAACCCAACGGAAGGTAAAACAAAAACACAAATTAGTCAATTCAAGCTATGACAACTGATTGTAAAGCATAAACATCCAGTGTGGATCTTACCAAATAAAACAGTATACCAGGAAACAAACTCCCTGCAGCCCACAATCCAATGAAGCAATCACAGAGCAAGCGTGTACACCTGAATGTGCTTATGGGGCGCAATGAGGCACCCATCTTGGAACGGCCTAAAAGCTATCCCAGCATCAAGAGAATTAGCAGTGACTCATTGACATCAGAAAAAAGATACATGAGGTATACAAAACAAGGAACAATCTGGGAAAGCAAATCAAGGAAGACAAAAATAAAATTACACTCTTAGGTCGTGAGACAAAGACACTGACTATAAATGGCTGACATTTAGCAAATAGGCCCGGCGTTATGGAACTCAAAAACAACAAATTCAAATGTAAATTCAAAGCCATCATGAAAGAAAACAAAGGAATAAATTCAAACCTAAATCCAACTCCATCATGAATGAAAAAAGGAAAAAATTCAAACCTAAATCCAAATCCGTCATGAATGAAATATTGTAATCTGTCATTTAATTGACTGGGAATTACATAGCACCATGTTTAGCTATCAATCTAATTGATAGAAAAGACAAATGTGGAAGTAGATGTTGGGGAATCAGGAATTCATAGATATATTCTCTGTAAACAGCCTGAGAATGGCTAAGGAGAATGCTCACAACTGTGACCCATAATTCATATAAGGAATGGAAACAAGAACTGCATCTCAAAAAAGTAGTAATATTGAACTGAACAAGACAAAATCATGTACTATGGTACTGAGGTCAACTATCACTTGATAATAATGATAAAAGTAACAGAAGCCACTAACAAAGTCAAAACCTTTATTTAAATAGCACTTTGGAATGTAATAATGTTTACAGTAAGATAGATAAGTAAAAGAAATCGCTGGCTTGTATTCACAGTTAGCCAAAATAGCCATCAATATTAATTAGTGACATACTGCCATACGTGATTAATCAAGTCATAGATATTCCTATTCTGGTTTTTCCTTATTACTGACAGCATACAAGCCCAACTGTTGCGCTCACTGTCACCAAGGCTAAAAAACGGCTTACATTTTTAGAGAAAATTTAAAAGGCATTTACCAACCAAAGAACACTTCAACATAGTAGAAGTTTAAAAAACAAACTGTATAACTATGTCTCACTCACACTTCCCAAATCTGTTCTTGCAAAGCATAGCTCAAAACCTCCATCCCTATTATCCAAGGGACTTGGCGGCATCCTCTCCGCAGGATATTCACTCTCAGTAATCGCCTTGCTTCTCCATCACCCCAGCATATACCAAGAAACCGAGAAAAACATCTCCAAACTTTTTGCACTCCAGCAGACATGTGCTCACTCCCCCCACACCATCAAGAACATCTATGAGATTCTGAGCCCCATGCTGGTCTCTCTTGACAACCTAAGCTTTTCTCAAGGTGATTTTCCTGATGCATTGAACCTTACTTGGATCAAGCCCAAAGAAAATATTCTGTCCATGTAATCTAAACCCCCATCCAACTGCTGCCCTATAGCTGCCAACCCTTTCATAACTAAGATCTCCAGCTATCAACATTTTGTAAGGAAATATGTTTTTTCCCATATTCAGTCAGATTTCTGTTTTTCTCATGACACCAGGACTACCAAGCCCCCCCATCCTTTATCGATAACCTAAGGTCTCTAGTTTAGACCATCCCATTCTAATCTAACACCTAAGTTCAGTCGTATGGATTCTGCACAAACCTTCAACTGGTTCTGCTCACCTATCGACAACAGACACATTTAAGAGTGTCAAGATATTGTTACTGCTACTATGTACTCAACATGTACATGTAACCTCTACTAATTATCCTATGAGACTCCAACGATGGATTCCATATCCATTATGACGACATACAGCTTTTTGGTCATCATTTCAATCTAATTTCCAATCAAGTTTCTGCCACATTCAACTTCAAATAATCATAGATGAATTACAACATAGTCTGCTTTAACACTGTCAAATTAAACTGTCAGGAACACGGATTTGTAGAGGTCAAGCCCAACTCAAAGCTGATTGTCTCAACCCTGGCATTTGTACTCAGGAAAATTCCTTAAGCCTTGTACTCATCATTGGCTGCATACTATCATTAATGACCACAGAAACACAATTACCGCTTCAGAAAGCTACATCTTCAAACTTATCATAAACATAGAGCATCTCAATTGAAAGACCAACATCAGGACAATTGTTATGGTTATCATGTTTTTTCTCTTTTAGACATTCACCTTTTAGGTTACTAGTTAATCATTTAGAAGTGAATACACATTTATTTTATTTCATTTTTTCTTTGCAACTTGATAATCAAGTCTGCTTGAATATATTCACAGTATTTAATCAGAGCTGACTGTATTTTCTACATAATGGTGATTGAGCTGAGAACAAAGTTTCATGGAAGGCTGGTAAATATGTGCTACATGTATTGTTATTATTCAAATAATTATTTTTAGAATGAAAATAAGTAAAGGGCACCTAGATACATTCTGATTAATATATATCTTAAAAGAGTCAACAGCGACTAAATAATGTTATTGTTTCAGTGTCTCAGCCTTCTGGACATCTGAGATCTGCGGTACTTTGTGTGGGCTCATGGTTCCCAGGCACCATAAAATGTCACAAGATGCCAAAAGATGTAGGCTGTGCATCTCACTCACCCGATACTGTCTTCTCTCATGCTCCTAGTCTACTGATTGCTGCTCCTCACCCTTCCACCCTAAAATGGCAATCAACTGTCTGAGAGTTTACAGCTGCCTTTTAAAACTCCTTCACAGATAGTCCAGTTTAGATTTGTGGTCTCTTTTCTTTTCTATTGTGGTTGACTCTTACTTTGTTTCTTCCCGATTTTCCCAATCCATTATGGTTCTTGTCATAAGACATTTGATGTAATTTCCTTTTCTTGTTTTTCTGCTATATAAAGGCTTTAGTCTGGTTGAATGGTGCATTGCAACAAAGTTGTGTTCCTTCAGTCGTTTCTTCACTCTTTCCATGTGCTGATAGAGACTCTTCACTCCAGAAGAGTTCCACAGTTTGGTTCCTGATTCCTGGTTTTTTTCCTTTCTCTTATGTCTTCTGCATTTTTATTCTGTGAATGTGGTAGCTTCTTGAGGGCACTTGCCTACCTTATAATCTAGTGTGTGGTGATTTTGTGCCTCCAGGAAACATTCACCCTTCCCTCTGGCAAATAGAAGACCCGGATTTGGATTAGAGGAGACTTTTGTGAACTGAACAGGTTGCAATGTACAAAATATATATCTGTTTCTGACACAGATCCTAGTCTACACCTGGAGTCTGTGTTTCAGCAAAAAACACAGCAATGGGACCGGTTAAGAACCAAGAATGCTGGCCTTCATCAATCAGTCCACTCCAGTTTTGTGACCTTCATCCCTCCAGTTCCTGATCTTTTAAGTATTATGGAGATCCTTCAAGGCTGAAGGACTTTTTTGGACGGATTATTGGTTTATTTTGCACTTCAACCTGGTCAATTTACTGTGAAAGATCCAATGCGGGATATTTGACTGGGTACTATCCTATGATACTTAGTTTTATGAGCTTGTGGCTGAAATCACTTAAAGGAGGGGTTATAAGCTAGGCTGGAGTTCCCCAAGCCTCTTCATTTGCTGAACTCCTGGATCAAGCTCTTCTGTTAGAGCACAGACTTAAAGAGAGCAAAATGGAACAGGAGAATAAATCAGAGGTTCTCCTCTACTTCTTCTCCCTGGC
This sequence comes from Pleurodeles waltl, assembly GCF_031143425.1. Classification (NCBI taxonomy): domain Eukaryota; kingdom Metazoa; phylum Chordata; class Amphibia; order Caudata; family Salamandridae; genus Pleurodeles; species Pleurodeles waltl. The sequence continues at coordinate 1,281,160,168 of NC_090447.1, read as the reverse complement.
TGTTAAAAAGTCTACTGCTGAATCTACTGACCCTTCACCTGAGGAACCAATGCAGGTTGGATCGGATAGAGACCCATTGCCCAACACTGAAAAGCATCAAAGATTTAAAGAAGGCTTGTGTCTCTATTATGCTAGCCCTAGTCAACCACTGTGAGACTGCCCGGTTTGGCCTTCCACAGCATCGAGTTTATGTTTGTTGTGTTCTTTGAGTCCTGTTAAGTAGAGAAGTGTGAGTTTGAAAGAACAGAAGTGGAATATCTGGGGCCCAACCTATCTGAGAGTGGATTGTCAATGGACTGGCTTAAAATGTCTACCAAACTGGAATGGCTTGCTCCTATGACCATCAAGGAGACCCAGGGGTTCTTGGGACTGGCTAATTTTTATTGGCAGTTCAAAAGAAATTCGATGATGAGAGTAGCAAAATATCTGCCACTTTAAAAAAAGAGAATCTGACCAAACGTTTTTAGTGGACTCCTAAAGCTCAGGGGATGTTTATCAGTCTCATGAAGGCTTTCACCCAAGCTCCTATCCTCTGGCACCCATATCAATCTAAAAAACTTAATGTAGTTTCCAACACTTCATATTTTGCTGTAGGAGTTGTTCTACTTCAGAACCAGCAGGAAAACTTGGAACATCACATTTTTATCTTTCCCATGCCCTGAACTAAGAAGACTAAAAGTATTGAGTTCTTGAGCACACGCTTTTTGCCCCCAAGCTGATTTTCCCTTGTTTTGGAAACTTCAATCAGCTAACATGATGGCAAGGAGATTTCTGACTGACATAGTTCGCCTTTAAGATATCCCAGATACAGTAACTTCAGACAGAGGCCCTAGATGGACTTCCCAATAGATTTTAAGATTTTAGCACGCAATGTGTTCTATTCTGAGAATTTATCAAGCTCTGTCCTCAGGTTACCACCCACAATCTAATGGACAGTAAAAAAAAGGTCAACCAGTGTTTTTTCAAATCCCACTCAAAAGAGCCTGGCAGAATATTTAGTGTTGCCAGAATTCTCTTATAACTATGTTCACTCTGCTAACAATGTCTTCCCATTTAACTGTATCTAAGGTTTCCATCCTCTTTCCATTCTGATTTCCCCTCTTTCCATTACTGCTGTCACTATCTGCTGTTAAAGTGAACATAAAGCATCATTCTTCACACAGGTATGCGGATGTGAATCAATAAATCAATCATAGCATTAAGCACAGCACTATCACCCCAAGGGTATCTGGGTGCTGAGGGTGCCATGTTTCCATTGAAAAGACACGCCTTGAGTCTCCTTCTGAAGTCTGCCAGGGAGGGAGCTGTTCGGAGGTGGAGGGGCACGCTGCTCCAGGACTTGGCTGCTGTGTAGGAGAAGGAGCGGCCTCCGCTGTAGCTGCCATGAATGTAGGATGTGTGTGCGAGGTTTAGCGAGGTACAGCATAGTTGTCTTGCTGGGACATAGAAGTTCAGTCGATGATTGATGTAGAATGGTCCTAGGTTGTGGAAAGCCTTGTATGTGAGTGTGAGGATTTTGAATTGCCATCTCTTCTGGACTGGTAGCCAGTGGAGGTTCCTGAGGTGTGGGGTGATGCTTGAGCACTTGGGGAGGTTGATCATGAGTCTGGCTGCGGTGTTCTGTAGAGTCTGCAGTCTTTTAAGAGGCTGGGAGGACACTCAGGAGGAGACAGAATTACCATAGTCGAGGCAGCTGGTAACCAGGGTGTGCATGACTGCCTTTCACCTGTCAATCATCTCTGAATCTCAAATTAGGCTTTCCTTTTAATGCGAATGCTAAGATTATCTTAGTAAAACAGAACAATGAGGGTAGGATGTCAATATAGTTATGCACCAACTATGTTGGAGTAATTGTAGCTGTTTACGCTTTAAGTAAATGTTGCAGTTACCATTCTGTTTATCTTTATTGTCTTACAATTCATATTGTGTGACTACAATAGGATTTTGATTTTAGATATAAATCTTTAAAATATATCTATTGTTTTGTTATGTTCTTCAGTGTGTTATTTCTTAATGAAAAGGCTTTGGATTCCAACAAATGTCCTTGTGATTTCTTATAGGATTGATGTGGCCTGAAACACCTCACTTAAATATTGGTAGGTGGGCTATGAGGTGGTTGCTGTCTAACTACTTTTCTGTGTGGGTTTGGCACATTGGCTATGTCCTTAGTGTCAGGGGGTCTAGAAAATTAAAATCCTGGACATTATAGATAATGATCTAGAAAATGTATCACAATGACTAAGGACCTTATTGTGAGTTCAAACTGGTGGCGGCCCCCCACAAACGTATCACATTGTTCTCGCCAATACAATGACAGGTGGGAACATTGTATTGAGCATTCCCACCAGGCTGACCGGAGGGAACAGTGCTACGATATTGTCCTCAGCACCTTTAAGGGCAAAGCAAACAGTGAGCATTCCGATGGTACTAGGTAGGGGAGACCCTGCACTATCCATGCCCATGCTCTGGGCAGAGACAGTGCGGGGGCCCCCTGCAGCCGCCCCGCACTAGCTTTCCACCAGCCTTCCCATGTCGGGGTCCCCTCCATGGAAAGGCTGGCGGAAAGCTGCGTTGTAATCATCACATGCCGGTGTGGCTGAGTACAACTCAGACCACTGTCAGCCTGTCGGGAATGATGTTCCTGGCAGGGACAGTGGTCCTCTGGTGGGCGGACCCACCAGGGCTGTAATGTAGCGGTCGGACTCCAGACCACCACACTTGTAATGAGGCCCTAAGGCTCTAACTTTTCTAATAAACAATTTTATTCATATTTCAGTTGCATAATTCAAAAACAGACAATCCCACCGTAACCCATAGGGTGCCTGGGACGAGCTGGTCTCCTCCTCACACACGGTTCCCGTGTGGCAGGGAAAAGACCAGCTAGTCCTGCACCCGGCCCTAATTTCTATTAGGCCGATATGCCGGGGGGTGGGGGCAGAAACCACGTAGGCACCAGGGATTGATTTGCCTTTGCTGATGCTAAGTTACGATTTGAAAGTGTACTGGGACCCTGCTAACCAGGACCCAGCACCAGTGTTCTTTCCCTAAACTGTACCTTTGTCTCCACAATTGGCACAACCCTGGCACTCAGGTAAGTCCCTTGTAACTGGTACCCCTGGTACCAAGGGCCCTGATGCCAGGGAAGGTCTCTAAGGGCTGCAGCATGTCTTATGCCACCCTAGAGACCCCTCACTCAGCACATGCACACTGCTTTACAGTTTGTGTGTGCTGGTGGGGAGAAAATGACTAAGTCGACATGGCACTCCCCTCAGAGTGCCATGCCAACCTCACACTGCCTTTGGCATAGGTAAGTCACCCCTCTAGCAGGCCTTACAGCCCTAAGGCAGGGTGCACTATACCACAGGTGAGGGCATAAGTGCATGAGCACTATGCCCCTACAGTGTCTAAGCCAAACCTTAGATATTGTAAGTGCAGGGTAGCCATAAGAGTATTTGGTCTGGGAGTCTGTCAAACACAAACTCCACAGCACCATAATGGCTACACTGAAAACTGGGAAGTTTGGTATCACACTTCTCAGCACAATAAATGCACACTGGTGCCAGTGTGCAATTTATTCTAAAATACACCCAGAGGGCATCTTAGAGATGCCCCCTGAAAACATACCGACTTCCAGTGTAGGCTGACTAGTTTTTGCCAGCCTGCCAAACACCAGACATGTTGCTGGCCACATGGGGAGAGTGCCTTTGTCACTCTGTGGCCAGGAACAAAGCCTGTACTGGGTGGAGGTGCTTCTCACCTCCCCCTGCAGGAACTGTAACACCTTGCGTTGAGCCTCAAAGACTGACCCCTTTTGTTACAGTGCCCCAGGGCATCCCAGCTAGTGGAGATGCCCACCCCTCCGGCCACTGCCCCCACTTTTGGCAGCAAGGCTGGAGGAGATAATGAGAAAAACTAGGAGGAGTCACCCACCAGTCAGGACAGCCCCTAAGGTGTCCTGAGCTGAGGTGACCCTTACCTTTAGAAATCCTCCATCTTGTAGAAGGAGGATTCCCCCAATAGGATTAGGGATGTGCCCCCCTCCCCACAGGGAGGAGGCACAAAGAGGGTGTAGCCAACCTCAAGGACAGTAGCCATTGGCTACTGCCCTCCCAGACCTAAACACACCCCTAAATTCAGTATTTAGGGGCCCCCAGAACCTAGGAAACCAGATTCCTGCAACCTTAACAAGAAGAAGAACTGCTGACCTGAAGCCCTGCAGTGAAGACGGAGACGACAACTGCTTTGGCCCCAGCCCTACCGGCCTGTCTCCCAACTTCGAGGAAAACTGCAACAGCGACGCATCCAGCAGGGACCAGCGACCTCTGAAGCCTCAGAGGACTGCCCTGCAACCAAGGACCAAGAAACTCCTGAGAACAGCGGCCCTGTTCAATAATCTGCAACTTTCTGCAACAAAGAAGCAACTTTAAAGACCTCACGGTTCCCGCCAGAAGCGTGAGACTTTCCACTCTGCACCCGACGCCCCCGGCTCGACCTGCGGAAAACAAACACCTCAGGGAGGACTCCCTGGCGACTGCCAGCCTGTGAGTAACCAGAGACGACCCCCCTGAGCCCCCACAGCGACGCCTGCAGAGGAAATCCTGAGGCTCCCCCTGACTGCAACTGCCTGTAACAAGGGACCCGCCGCCTGGAACCAACACAGCACCCAAAGCCACCAGGACCTGAAGGAACCAAACTCCAGTGCATGAGCGACCCCCAGGCGACCCTCTGCCTAGTCCAGGTGGTGGCTTGCATGAGGAGCCGCCCCTGTGCCTGCCTGCATCGTTGAAGAGACCCCCGGGTCTCCCCATTGCTTCCAATATAAAACCCGCCGCCTGTTTGCACTCTGCACCCGACCGCCCCTGTGCCGGTGAGGGTGTACTTTCTGTGCCTGCTTGTGTGCCTCCTGGTGCCCTACAAAACCCCCCTGGTCTGTCCTCCCAGGACGCGGGTACTTACCTGCTGGCAGACTGGAACCGGGGCACCCGTTTCCATTGAAGCCTATGTGTTTTGGGTACCTCTTTGACCTCTGCACCTGACCAGCCCTGAGCTGCTGGTGTGGTAACTTTGGGGTTGCCTTGAACCCCCAACGATGGGCTACCTTGGACCCAACTTTGAACCCTGTAAGTGTTTTACTTACCTGTGAACTTAACAATTACTTACCTCCCCCAGGAAATGTTGATTGTTGCACTGTGTCCACTTTTAAAATAGCTTATTGCCATTTTTGTCAAAACTGTACATGCTATTGTGATTATTCAAAGTTCCTAGAACACCTGAGTGAAATACCTTTCATTTGAAGTATTACTTGTAAATCTTGAACCTGTGGTTCTTACAATAAACTAAGAAAACATATCTTTCTATATAAAAACTTATTGGCCTGGAGTAAGTCTTTGAGTGTGTGTTCCTCATTTATTGCCTGTGTGTGTACAACAAATGCTTAACACTACCCTCTGATAAGCCTACTGCTCGACCACACTACCACAAAATAGAGCATAAGAATTATCTCTTTTTGCCACTATCTTACCTATAAGGGGAACCAGGGGAACCCTTGGACTCTGTGCACATTATTTCTTACTTTGAAATAGTATATACAAAGCCACCTTCCTACATATACCGATAAAAATTCTGTTGTTTTTTTCAAACTGCCCTTTTGGACCCGCTTTGGTTCCCCCTCAATTTTGACATGTTTTTGGCTCTTTCCTGTCACAGGCACTTGGCCCACCTACACAGGTAAGGTATCATTTTTACTGGGAGACTGAGGGGAACGGTGGGTGGTAGGAAATATGTCCCAGGGCGGTGATCCCACACAGAAATGTGGGAAAAATGTGATTTGTTTAGCTAAATTTGAGGTTTGTTGAGAATTCTGGGTAAGAAAACATTGGGGGTTCCACGCAAGTCACACCTCCCTGTATTCCCTCGGGTGTCTAGTTTTCAGAAATGTTTGGGTTTGGTAGGTTTCCCTTTAAGGCTGCTGAGCCCAGGACCAAAAACACAGGTCACCCGGCAAAAACAGCTAGTTTAGTATTTGATAATTTGATAATTTTTATGTGTCCACATAGTGTTTTGGGGCATTTCCTTTTGCTGGCACTAGGCTTAACCACACAAGTGAGGTACCATTTTTATTGGGAGACTTTGGGGAACGCTGGGTGGAATTTGTGGCTCCTCTCAGATTCCAGAACTTTCAGGCACCGAAATGTGTGGAAAAAGTGTTTTTTTGGCCACATTCTGAGGTTTGCAAAGCATTCTGGGTAACAGAACCTGGTTAGAGCCCCACAAGTCACCCCATCTTGGATTCCCCTAGGTGTCTAGGTTTAAAAAATGTGCAGGTTTGGTAGGTTTCCCTGGGTACCGGCTGAGCTAGAGTCCAAAATCCACAGCATGGCACTTTGCAAAAAACAGCTGTTTTCTTTGGGAAAATGTGATGTGTCCACGTTGGGTTTTGTGGTATTTCCTGTCACGGGCACTAGGCCTACTCACACAAGTGAGGTACCTTTTAATTGGTAGACTTGGGGTAACGCTGAGTAGAAGGAAATTTGTGGCTCCTCTCAGATTCCAGAACTTTCTGTCACTGAAATGTGAGGAAAAAGCATTTTGGGGCCAAATTTGTAGGTTTGCAAAGGATTCTGGGTAACAGAACCTGGTTAGGGCCCCACAAGTCACCCCATCCTGGATTCTCCTAGGTGTCTAGTTTTCAAAAATGTGCAGGTTTGGTAGGTTTCCCTAGGTGCCGGCTGAGCTACAGGCCAAAATCCACAGCTATGCACCTTGCAAAAAACAGGTCTGTTTTCCTTGGGAAAATGTGGTGTCCACGTTGTGTATTGGGGCATTTCCTGTCACAGGCGCTAGGCCTACCCACACAAGTGAGGTACCATTTTTGTCGGGAGACTTAGAGGAATGCTGGGTGGAAGGACATTTGTGGCTCCTCTCAGATTCCAGAACTTTGTCACCAAAATGTGAGGAAAATGTGTTTTTAGGCCAAATTTTGAGGTTTGCAAAGGATTCTGGATATCGGGATCTGGTGAGAGCCCCACAAGTCACCCCATCTTGGATTCCCCTAGGTCTCTAGTTTTAAAAAATGCACAGGTTTGGTAGGTTTACCGAGGTTCCGGCTGAGCTAGAGGCTAAAATCCACAGCTAGGTACTTTGCAAAAAACAGGTCTGTTTTCTTTGGGAAAATGTGATGTGTCCAAGTTGTGTTTTGGGGCCTTTCCTGTCACGGGAGATAGGCCTACCCACACAAGTGAGGTACCATTTTTATCGGGAGACTTGGGGGGACCCTGGCTGGAAGGAAATTTGTGGCTCCTCTCAGATTCCAGAACTTTCGGTCACCGAAATGTGAGGAAAAAGCATTTTTTTGGCCATATTTTAAGGTTTGCAAATGATTCTGGGTAAAAGAACCTGGTGCAAGCCCCACAAGTCACCCCATCTTGGATTCTCCTAGGTGTTTAGTTTTTAAGAAATGCACAGGTTTGGTAGGGTTCCCTCTGTGCCGGCTGAGGCCAAAATCTACAGCTACACGTCAGATTTCAATGTAAAAATGTGATGTGTCCATGTTGTATTTCCTGTCGTGAGCATTAAGCCTACCCACACAAGTGAGGTACCATTTTTATTGGGAGACGTGGGTAAACACAGAATAGCAAAACAGGTGTTTTTGCCCCTTGTCTTTCTCTACATTTTTTCCTTCCAAATGTAAGACAGTGTGTAAAAAAGACGTCTATTTGAGAAATGCCCTGTAATTCACATGCTAGTATGGGCACCCCGGAATTCAGAGATGTGCAAATAAGCACTGCTTCTCAACACCTTATCCTGTGCCCATTTTGGAAATACAAAGGTTTTCTTGATACCTATTTTTCACTCTTTATATTTCAGCAAATGAATTACTGTATACCGTTATAGAATGAAAACCCATTGCAAGGTGCGGCTCATTTATTGGCTCTGGGTACCTATGGTCCTTGATGAACCTATAAGCCCAATATATCCACACAATCAGAAGAGTCAAGCCGATGTAACGGTATATTGCTTTAAAAAATCTGACATGGCAGGAAAAAGTTACAGAGTAAAACGTGGAGAAAAATGACTTTTTATTCACCTCAATTTCAATATTGTTTTATTTCAGCTGTTATGTTCTGCAGGAAAACCTTGTAGGATCTACACAAATTACCACTTGCTGAATTCAGAATTGTGTCTACTTGTCAGAAATGTTTAGCTTACTGGGATCCGGCATTGGTTTCACATCCATATCTGTCACTAACTGGAAGGAGTCTGAAAGCACAACAAATAGTAAAAATAGGGTATGTCCCAGTAAAATGCCAAAATTGTGTTGAAAAATTGGGTTTTTTGATTCAAGTCTGCCTGTTCCTGAAAACTGGGAAGATTTTGATTTTAGCACCACAACCCCTTTGTTGATGCCACTTTCAGGGAAAAAACACAAGCCTTCTTCTGCAGCCCTTTTTCCCATTTTCTTAAAAAAACGAAATTCTCACTGTTTTTTGGCTAATTTATTGGTCTCCTTCAGGGGAACCCACAAACTCTGGATACCTCTAGAATTCCTAGGATGTTGGAAAAAAGGATGCAAATTTGGCATGGGTAGCTTATGTGGACACAAAGGCCCTCATTCTGACCCTGGCGGTCCTAAACCGCCAGGGCCGCGGTCAACGGAAGCACCGCCAACAGGCTGGCGGTGCTTCATTGCCCATTCTGACTGCAGCGGTAAAGCCGCGGTCAGAAAAGGGGATCTGGCGGTTTCCCGCTGGAATACCCCTGGCAGGGCTGAACCTCCATGGCGGCGCTGCAAGCAGCGCCGCCATGGTGATTCCGACCCCATTCCCGCCAGCCTGTTTCTGGCGGTTTTGACCGCCAGGAACAGGATGGCGGGAACAGGTGTCGTGGGGCCCCTGGGGGCCCCTGCACTGCCCATGCCACTGGCATGGGCAGTGCAGGGGCCCCCTAACAGGGCCCCAGCATGATTTTCACTGTCTGCATAGCCTTTCCCGCTGGGCCGGCGGGCGCTCCTTTGGCGGGCGCCCGCCGGCCCAGCAGGAAAGCCAGAATGGCCTCCGTGGTCTTTTGACTGCGGAGCGGCCAAATGGCGGTGACCGCATGGCGGGCGGCGCGGTCAGAATGACCGCCAAAGTTATGAGGGCCTAAGCGCGAACTGGCCCAAATAGCCAAAAAAAGCCTGGTACCTGAGGGGGAAAAGGCCTGGCAGCGAAGTGATTAATCCCACACCCTTAAGCATTGCCTCCATATAGAGCCCTTCATGTAAGAGGTCTAACTTTCAAGTTCATTTGTCCCAGATCCAGGAATGCTTGCATGGGTAGCACCTGAAGGTGTATCCGGGTTTTGCCAGTTGTGCACAACAGTCGAAGCCGCTGCGCCACTCAAGGAGAGTAGTTGGTGTGTCCGAATGACTAAGGCACTAATTACATGCAAACTAAACTATTGTTGTATAATCCCCTTCTTGAAAGCATTACTTCATCTGATTTGAACAAACTCCAAATTACAGAAACCCTCTTGCCGGACTAATTTTAAATGCCAAAGTAAGAGACTAGGTGAATCCGATATTGAAGAAGCTCTTCTGATTATCAGCAAAACACAAATCTTGACCCAGAAAGCTGTGAATAACAAAGGACCTAAATGTATATGAGATCTCATCATTAACTACTCAATTTCATGACCCATCTGCTAAACATCCATGAACCTAATTCATCACCTCATACAGACATTGTGCTTACAAATGCCTGAATTTTCACAGTTGAAACTGTTCCCCATGGAATTCTAACCCACATCCAACAATTGAAAATCTGTAAGTCAACTTCATCCTTTGCCCAACACTGTTAAATACCCTCCACACCATGTTCCAAGTGGTTTTGAGACTTAAGTGACTGATTAAGCGTTTGAATGTATAATTTATATAATGTGTATCCATATTCAGCGGCAGACAGAGGAAGGAATAGGTTAAAGTGATATTTTTGTGACTGCTTTAAATGTGCAACTTTGAATGTCAATACAGATTTACATGTAAAGCTGTTTCAATGAAATCAGATCGGCATAAGGTAGCTAAATGCTTTCAGTACACTAGTGAACCGGTGTAAAATGTTCTTGTCCTACTTTCACTGTATTCAATGAAACACACTGAAGTCTCACAGCTGCATAATGTCCCAGCAGCTATCAGGAGAAGCAGCTGCACACAGCTCTTCTGCAACTGGACAGTGTCAAGTGATGGAATGCCTTGAGCAAAAATATGCAGCACCTGGGATAAAAACATGCTTGCGTTTCTCACAGGCCAGACGGAAACTTTGAAATGAAGCCAGCGAACAAACATGATAAAAGTGTTAAGAGGTCTCTCTGAAAGTGTAAACAGATCATTAATGCACAATTCCCTGAGTAGACAGAATTAGATGCTAATGCTTGGATTAATTTACACTTATTAGACACCATGCTCACCACAAAACCGCAAGATAATTGCACAGACCTATGATGGCAAAGGTTATTACAAACCCTGTACCCTTTATACTAAACAGAAAGTCTGATATAGCTCATTAAATTCCATAGCACTTGCAACTAAAATAGGGCTAGTCATTCCTAAGGAACATTCTGAATATTAATTCTGCTAATTTATCAGCTTGCTTAAATATGTATGGTACTGGCAAACAAATCCATCTATGTCCGTATCAAATAAGACACCTTTAAGCAGCACCACACAGACGACAGTCCTGCATTTACATTGTATAATATTGAATTCACTGAATCGAAATCAAAGTTGAATAGGTAAAAAACACTAGTAAGAGCTAACACCCCAGAGCAAGACAAATCAACCCCATCGTCACTCCTTAGATAAATACATACGGTGCTCTCATTGATGGGGATGAAGCAAAACAAGCACCACAAATTATGCAGTACCTAATCCAATGTATAGAACACTTTTACTTTCATAACCATTGGCAGTTGTGGCTCCAGGAGCCTATTAAAAAGTACATTGGTTGTTTCTATAGAATCCACTCAGCTCACCACCACCTAAAAATGATTTATTTTGCTCTAAAACATATCCTTCTGGTTTATTTTGCATTAAATATTTGTCAACTTATGCAAAACCTTTCCTGTAATTCGGGTACTCAATTGCATGAGGCAGAACTAATGGAAAATATAATTTACTCCGTTTTGCAGCAGTACAGAAATCATTATATTTCGTTCCAGGTTCCTGTACAATGACAGAATAACTGACTATCCTCACAGTACATCAACTCTCAGTCATGAGAATTAACGACACAGTAAAACATGTTGTCTAAAACAAATTACTAAACAATAACCCCGCCTCATCGCCTCTGGTTGTAAATCTGTATTTTCCTGTCTTTGGAAGCAGGTGCACTGAAGGAATAAAAGTCAGAACCACGAATGCTGGAACCACGCATGCCTAAACAACGCGGTCGGAACAATGACCACCAATGTCTTAACAACGATTTGTCATTGTAAAGGCATTCCTGGTAAAGGCATGAGTGGAACGGCATGCGTGGTTCCAGCATGCGACCCCCGATCCCCACCCCTAAAAAAAAATCATACCCTAACCCCCCCAAAAACAATTCTACTCGTACCCAACTACCCCAACCCCCACCCCTAAAACCACCCGCCCCTAAAACTACCGCAACCCTCCACCCCCAAAAAACTAAAAATCCCCCAATCCCCCACCCTGCCCCTAAAACTACTGCGACCCCCAACCCCTAAAACCTAAACTACCCAGACACCCCACCCCTTCCTAAAAACTAAAAATACCCCGACCCACCACCCTACCCCTAAAACTACAGCAACGCCCCCACTACCCTAAAACCTTAACTACCATGAGTCCCCCACCCAGCCCCTAAAAAATAAAAATACCCAACCCACCACCCCGGCCCTAAAACTACGGCAACCCACCACCTCGCCTAAAACCTAAACTTCCCGACCCCGCCCCTAAAATAAAAAAATACCCTGACCCCCCCACCCTGTCCCTAAAACTACAGCAACCCCTACCCCCCTAAAACCTAAACTACCCCCACCCTGCCCCTAAAACTACAGTGACCCCCCACCCTCCCTAAAACCTAAACTACTGTGACCCCTCAGCCCCCCTAAAACCTAAACTACCCTGACCCCCCACCCCAGCCCCTAAAACCTAAAAATACTCCGTTCCCCCACCCCCCTAAAACTACATTGATCCCGCACCCCCCTAAAACCTAAGCTACCCTGACCCCTCAACCTGCCCCTAAAAACTAAACAAATCCGACCCCCAACCCCCCCTAAAACGGCCCCAGCCCCACTTACCTGACCACGTCCTCCTCAGAAGCCGACTCCCTTCATCTGTGCCTTAAATGTGCATGTGCGTTGTTCAGCACATGCGTGATTAAGGCACAGAAGAACAAAGTTGTGGGAAACAAAAGCGTTGCTCCGCTTTCTTTGTTCACTACTTTGTTTTTCCAGAGTTGTGGTCCGGGATGTTTCCCGCACTGAGGTACTCCGCTCCTGGATAGGTATGTATAATATTGTTGGCTACTTTGTCTTTATATTTCAGGAGAACCTGCTGTACAGTCTTTACGTGCTCTGAGGATATCAGATTTACAGGTGACTGGTCATTGCTGCAATCCATGCTCATGGTAGCTGCCCTGTTGCAAACGTCTGCAGGCATGACTTACTCAGTGTTCAGGCAAATGTGATATTACTCATCCGCGCTGACTCCCAATGTCCCCATTAGCTTCACTACAGTAAAAGAATGTGCTACTCATTCACAGGGTTTGACTGGAAGCCAACAGCGCTTAATTTGTATTAGAATGACTGCCGGTACCCAGTAGAGAGATGTCGGAAGGGAGGGTTGTCATGTCCTAGGGCCTTGGTTATTCAAGCTTCACACTTGAGCTTAACTAACACCTCTGGCAATTCATGCTGAAGAATTGCAAAATATGAACAAAGGAATAATTAAATATTTTTTGGGAGAGAAAACATTTAAATACATTAAACTGTGAAAGACAAACAACAGGTGAAACATATGAGCAACTTTTTTGGGTGTCCAACAGTTGGCAAAGCCGTCTTGATTACACAAATTTAGGACATTTTCAGGTTGTGTGCAGGAGCAGTAAAACTCCTTTCTGCATCAGCAATGCAGACATGAAGGTCAACTCTTGTACTGAGTCTATAAATAATGTAGTCCTAACTATGGAATGTAATCCTGTCTGCTCACAGGTAAAAGGCTCTGATTGACATTATTTTGTTGCAGGTCATGGCAGGCTCCGGTTCTCCGATAACCATTCTCAGAGACATCACTTTGTACAACAGATGGGGTAATAACAAAACTACTCACTCCGCCCGATATTTGCCCCAAAGCCTTCGGTGAGACGGACATAGACATGTTAGGATATTTTGTGGCTAAGATCAAACTATATGTTGCCATAAAAGGTAAGGACATCATTGGGCGGCAAGACCTTGCAAAGATGGGGTTGTACCTCATCCCTGGTTCACAAACTCCAGTAGTTGCTGGTGGCATGCCAGTGAATCTAGTTTGTAGTCTTGAGGAAATGGTTGAGGCCCTTCCATCTAAATACAGGGAGAGGTTCCAGAAACAAGTAGGGACTGTCAAAGGTTTCGTCCATCACATTAATTTAAAACCACATGCTCAGCCGTTTGTTCACAAAGTCTGACAAGTCCCATTGAGTGTCAGAGAAGAACTTAAAAACGTACTCAAGGATTAATGTGCACAGGGCATCATAGAACCTGGTGAGTCTTCCCAATGGGTGGCGCTGGTAGTTGTTGCACGTAAGTAATATGGCGAAATCAGCATACTTTAAATGCCAACATCCCTTGCCCATGATACAGCAAATGTTGGCCAAATTAGGTAAGGCTAAATGGTTTTCCGTCATCGATTTGAGGTCAGCTTACCATCAAGTCATGCTGAACAAGAAATCACAGGAGCTGACAACTTTTGTCACACCCTTTAGTGCTTTAAAAACTCTGAAGCTACCCTTTGGGTTGGCAATAGCCAATAGCATCTTCCAGAAACTCATGGACATTCTTTTTGCCGACCTCAAAGGGGTACAAGCCTACCAGGATGACATTCTGGTATTCACAGAATCCCTAAGAGAGCATAATCTCACACTTGAAAAAACTTATCAATTCTAAGGGATAGAAGTATGAGTGTCAGAAAAGACAAATGCAAATTTGCCACAAAAGAAGATTTAGGCCATAGGATATCTGATGAACTTTTAATTGATAAAGGTTAAGGAAGAGGCAGGTACCCCCATTGATTGTGATTCTTTGTGCTCCTTCTTAGGCCTTGTTGAGTATTATGCTTGGTTTGTGGCAGGTATGCAGTAGCAGTGGAACCTCTAAGATTCCTTCTGAGGAAAGGTATGTAATTCGGTTGGTCCGAGGAGAAGCAGGTTGCTTTTGACAAAGTAAAACACTTAAATGTGCAAGCATCAGCCCTTAGTGCATTTAGAAAAGGTTGCACTTCTGTGAATACTGTTGATGTGAGTCTTTACGGACTGGGGCGGTCCTGAGTCACATAGTGGGAGGCAAGGAACAAATTGTTGCATTCGCTTCCAGGTCTCTCAAGAAAATTGAAAAACAGTACTACACAATTGAGTGGGAGTCCCTAGTGTGCATCTGAGCAGTTCAGAAATTTAGAATGAATGTCTGTGATCGGAGGTTCGAGTTACACACAGACCACAGGCCCTTGGTTTATATTCTTAAAGGGAGTACTCACAACAACGTATCTGCAAGGTTGACCAGGTTGGTGTCGAAATTACATGAGTATACCTCTGATAATATTCACATGGCGGGCAGAAAGAACATCCGGGCAGATTGCCTGTCTTGCATGCCATTGCATGCAATTGCCAGAAGTGGGAGAAGAGCTTAATATTGGCGATGTTTAGTGGGTTGGATGTGTGACACCAAAATGAAACTCTCAGGCAAGTCAGAGAATCCATAATACAAGGTTGGTCTGAGGTTAGGTGTTTGTATGGTGTTTTAAAAATCTGTGCCCAAGTCTCTAGTGAGCATTCATTGGTCAATGGTCTAGCTTTCAGAGGAGAGCTACACCTTCCTCCTTCCAAAATACACAATTCCATAATTTCCAAGGCACACCAGGGACATTTGGGCACAACCAAGACTTGCATGCGTATTAAGCAGCATTACTGGTAGCCGGCTTTAGACAGCCAGGTAAAGCAATTGATTGATAAATGACCTGAATATTTACTTTCTGGTGAACACTAGAAGCTTAACAGAACACAATTGATTGATAAATGACCTGAATATTTACTTTCTGATGATCACTAGAAGCTTAACAGAACACCATTATGTCCTGTTCCAAATCCTGATGCAGCTTGAAAAAAAGTAGGCCTTGATTTTTCAGGACCTTTTGTCTCCCTTCCAGGATAATGAGATACACCATCCTCCTTGATGGTTATTTTTCAAAGTGGCTCACCTTCTCCTTTGTCAGCTCTCCGTCTTCTGAAGCTGCAATTAAGTTCTTGGAACAAGAATTCTCCATAGAAGGATCACCCAAGTGATTAGTCACAGATAATGGCTCTCATTTTGTGTTTGGGCAAATGCACAACTTTTTAACAAGTCATGATGTCAAACATTTATGGGTTGCCCACTACTCACAGTCACTGAATGGTTTAGTAGAGAGGGGCAACAAAGTGATAAAAGGAGGCATACAGACTACCCTGGCAGTGGGCATGGACGTGAAACGTTTCCTCAAACAGAGAGTCTGCGAATACAATCACACACCACATTGCACCACTAGGGTCACACTGTTCCTTTTGTTGAGAGGGAGAAAAGATCTTTCAGCTTTGTTTGCTGCATGGCTGAGGGATCAACTTGAGATAACCATTGAAGATACAAACTTGAAGGAGAAAGTTACTGCACATGTTGTTGAGAAACAAGAGACAATTAAACAGGCTTTTGATAATGTTCACAGTGCTGATGTGTCTTTGAAGTTTGGAGATTATGGGCATGATTTAGAACTTGGTGGATGCAATACTCCATCACAAACATTACGGATAACCTGTCCGCTATTTTAGAATCACCATAGGATATAATGGGATTGTAATACGTGGACGGGATATCTGTCACATTTGTGACAGGGTATTCGCCCCTGCCAAGTTCTAAATCAGGCCCTATGTCTTGAACAAAAGACCCATTATGGTAAAAAAGAAGAGTCTGTGTTCTCCTCTCCAACATAAATGTGCAAAGTTGGCAAAGGGTCAGTTTTGCTGGAAAAGAGAGGTTGGTGGAATAAAAGAAATGTGGTGAAACTCAAGCAGGAGCAAGCTGAAATCATCAACAAAAAGAAAGGTGCTGGTTTGGATTTAGATTGGGCCTGATGGGTACAAATTTCAAATGTATTTTAGATTCGGATTAGAGGAAACAGAAAAGAGGATGAAGCCTCTACCACTAGCAGGGCTGCTTCACATAACTATTTCAATAACAAGTAAGATTGCACAGGAATAGAAACAAACTGTAAGTAAAATCCACACCTCACTCACAAAGGAAGAGATGGTGGACTTCTGGATGTGGGGATGAATTATGAGTGCTTAAGGTCTGCTAGGTGTGTGGTCCTGGCACCTACTGGGTATTCTCAGCAGAGAGTTGAGGGAAGAGCGAATGCAAATGAAGAAAATGCCCACAACACCAAAACATTATGAGAAGTGTTAAAAATATCTGTTTCCACATGTATATGCTCTTCTTAACATAACTTGAAGAGATTGAGATGTGTACAGTGCAGAATGGGTGGGAAAGATCATGATATTCTTCGTTTCACCAGAGTGTGAAGGAACAGAAGATTTCATATTGAAAAATAGCATCCATGTGTATACTTGATATTGCACAAAACTCATTCCTGTATGAATATCTCAGTCCATGCAACCATTGTCATACTCTAGGCACTCTTCCAATTGCTAATTATGAAATTTAGGCCACTGGCTAATTGAATATGTATTGGTTATACTACATCTGGTTTTATTGCAAGTTTAAGAATGTATTAATCTCAAATAATGACCTGTCTATGAAGTCCTTCTCAGGGTATTACCTAATTCACATAGCATGTGCATAGATAGTCCCCACAGCTTTGTATCCAAAATGGAAATGCAGACTAATGTAGGTAGGAAAATATAAAAATAAAAAAAGGAGCAATCTGGCCGATTTGGCAGCATGATACACTCTGATCCAAATACTTTCACACTCTCATTCTAAAAGTGCAGAATTAATTTATACTCCAATCAATGCTCAACTCTTTGTTCAAAGTGAAGTCTGAAGCCTATTTTTTATTACAGCATATTTGTGAAATGCATTTTAGAGTAAACTGTAGGAGCAAGATTATAGTACTCCTTCCAGAAGATGTAGTAATACAAATATCCCCCCATATCTAAAAATAAGTTCACATTTTTGCATAGAATGACCTACATTCTGTCCAGCAGAGGTGTTTTGGGGTTATTTATGAACTATTTACTTTTTGAAAGGAAGAACCCAAAACATATTCCTTCAATGATTGTTCCAACTAATTTGTCTTGATATCCCTAACATAACATACACAAGGAATGAACACAACTTGTACTTTTGTGAAAAAATTAAAATCATTACTGTATAGATGAATTACAAAACTCTACACTATAAAGCAAATGACATACAGAATAAAATAGCATCTATACATACTCATTAATTCCACTATTTGTAATTCATCACAAAACTGAAACATGTTCTATTCACATTTTAGAACTCAGATATACAAAAACAATATATAATAACAATGTGTCTATTTTACTTAGGACCACTGTACATTAATAAAAAAAAAAATAAGCAAACAGAATGACAATTTCATCGATCAAACTACAACAACGTTGACAGCAGTTTCATTTGGTAATTCGTTCACAACACTTTATAACATGACATTTGTGTTGAACGTGAGAGTAAAATAACTTTACCATTCATTGTAAAATTACCCCTACTTGTTAGAGGGTCCAAAATACTAACTCTCTTCATGAACTAGCAAAAAATGGTGAACAATGAGTTTGTTTGATTTTCTGTGAAAAAAAAAACTATGCACCGCAAACTCTTCTTGCAAATCTCTATGCATCAACATCAGGAAAACAACAACTTTCATTAAACATTGCTCTTCTAAACAATTGGGCATACAAATTCATGTATTAACAAAGACAATATTTCATCACTTCAGCAATGTAACTATAGGAATCACATGATGAGTATTTCTGACCTGGAAGATAAAATAATCATGTCTGCTGGTAGATGCTGCCCGTTGGTGACCTTCACAATATCTCCTACCGCCACCTTGTGATTCAGGAGACGAACCGCAGAAAAATGGAACAGGAGACACAAGTTAGATTTTTGTTGAGTATGGAATATCTTCAGTTTTTTTATACAAAACAACTTTTATTTTTAAAAATCTATATAAATAGTTTCACTTCTCATTACATCCTCAGTCTTTTGGTTTTGCAGAAACATTTTATAGGAATACCTTAAAGTGAATAAATGTAATGAAATCAATGTACTACTATTGTAGGTCGTAATAACTACTAGGCATGGCAACCATAGAAGCAGCATCAGATATATTTATTGATGTTTAAGGATTTTCTTAATTAGAATGCACAGGAAGTGAATGAAAGGCAAAGTGTTAGTTACTAGGGGACATCAGACCTTCAAATTAAATGAAACCACACTGGCTCCGACTATTACTAGAAATAACAAAACTCAAATGTGAGGCTCCTCATTATTCTTTTCAGAGGTTGTTAATGATTTCTTCAGTACAGACATAAAAGAGAAGCAGAAGAAATAAAACACAGATAGGTAGTCTGATTTGTTATACTTGTGCAAGAAGGATTCTGTCACTTGTTGCTGAAACATCAATGAATGCCGTTATACTACATAAATAAAAGGCTCTTAAAGTTGACCACAGCGAACAAGGCCTTCAACAGAAACAGACAATGTATCCCCGAAACGCTTATAATGGGCCGAGGGTAATTACATTGTGACAGATATTTTCAGATCTGAATTTATTTCTTCTATTCCCAATGTAGCTGAAACTTGGAAGGGTATTCATGAGTTCAGCACAATCCTAACTAACAACAACAATGTATATTACAGTATTGGAAGAGAAGCACAGTGTAAATGAGATTTACTTGGTAAAGGTGGGCACTGAAGGGTGCATTGCAGAATGGAGGTAAATGAAGAGGGAGCTAAAGGGAGAGACACACATGGGATGGAGAAACAGCATAGAGGAAGAGTGGAAAGCAGTAGAGTACTGACTGTGGTGAGCAGCAGAGCAGTAAAGGGTCACAAGGTTAGCAGATGTTGAGTGGGAAGAAGGTAGACATTGGAAGATGCAATATAGTGGGATGACATGCAAAGAGGATAGAAGCAGAACACAGTGGGCATGGGATAGTTCTATTCACCATAGGCTAGGGTAGCTAGATCACATGTTGAGTGGCAAACGCAAGGAGAAATGTTTTTTGAGGTGATGTATATTAATAGGGAAATACCACAACAGAGAATATGAAAATTAAACATATAGAAATGAGTCTAAGTGCCAGCCATATATTGGGGCATCCAAAACATGCAGGGGCCTACTCATAAAGATACATTTGGTCATGAATGCAAGTTTGCCAAATTTACCTCACTTACACTTTTAGGTAATTGATAAAATAATTCCTGGGAGGCAAAGCCCTTTCATAGATACGTAGATCCCTGCATCCATAAATCCCACTCAACGGGAGCGGTAAGTTTGAAGCTATTAATGAACAATGTTTTCAAAGAAGTTCACACACATCTATCTTACACCAGTCGGGTTCAGGTAAACAAGATAAAAAATAAATATTCTATGCTAAATTGTCTACTGCTTTGGATATGTTTTTTCAAAGTTTTATTTTGGTAATGTAATTTTATGTGATTAATAAACATAAAACAAAAGATAAATGCTAATTTCTACAAACTTTCTATCCCAACACAGCTGCTTTGTGTATGCAATGCCTAGGGTTCACAGACAGGGTTACAAAAACAGGCATCAGTTTACAACATATGTGAACACCATACAATTATATATGTAATTTGCAGGATACATAATTTATGCATACATAAGCCAGGATTATCTGTGTATTATCCAGGTCACTTAAAGGCAATCATGTTTATGGGTAAACGATGAATGTTATAATTTACAAGAGTGTTTTTGAATTAGTCTCAATTCTGCTACCATGTCTCCTAGACAGTTCTCAATTACATCCATTATCATTAGGATATCATTTTCTATCTGCAATTTCAGTAGATAATATGTTAAGATGTATCTGTAAATTGTGTTACTTTAAGACAGGATTTGGAAGTATAGCAAACATGAAACTAAAGAGGAAGGGATGCTGGGATAGCAAATGAATAAAAAATGCATGCTGTGCATTCTGCAGTGCATGTAGTACATCCTGCACTCCACAGCTCGACTGAACACAGACACCAATGGCACTTTAATGGCTTCCAAGAGAAGACTCAAATCAAATTCAAAATTATGTTATATACCCTTCAAAGTGCTACACACCGGCAGACCATGCAGTCTTATAAAACTGCCGAAAATCTCAAGTGGATCAAGATAATCTCACAGCAAACACTCCTTCCTGTTGGAGCGTCCGAAGATCAGAATGGCTGAACCTCAAAGACAATTATTTTCTGGTTCCTCTCACACAATCTGGACACCCCCTACAAAGCCAATTAAAAATGACTTCGACATTCTCTCCTTTAGAAAAAGACTCAAGATACCTGGCTTGAAGATACACCCGCCTGTTCTCTACCTTCACCACATCTCACCCCACCCAAATCAATATGTAGGATATTGAACTATTTCCCCTTCACTAAGGAATCTGCTGCAGCAGACCTCTCTCTACTAGCTGTTATTTATTTCCGCTTGTCAGTCATTTCACACTGTTTCCCTGTTTCCACCCCACCCTGTCCATAACTTACCCTTGAACCCCTTGGTTTCTTTCATATGAAAGTTGCTTTATGTTCATTGTAAGCATTTTATCTCATGTGCAGGTCTATATTTTGTGGTACAGCACTCTAATACTGCTCAGTGAAGTAGCACATTAGAAAGATCACGGGAATAAATACATTAATGCATTTAGGGCCTGATTCACACAGGTCCTCAACACTTAAGGCGGAGTCCCTGCAGCCCTGGGGGAGTCTCTGCATTTGTAGCAGAATCTCCACAATGAGAATTCTTATTAGAAGAGAATTCTCATTGCGGGGATGAGAAAATAATTCTCATTGAGGAGATTCTGCCACCAGTGCGGAGACTTCCCCATGACTGTGGGGACTCCGCCATGAGTGCGGAGGCCCTTTGTGAATGATGCCCTCAGTGTCTACAAGGAAAACTGTATTTTTAACGTGATGTAAAATAGACTCAGTTCTGTAAAACTCTACACGCAGGATAACCCGTTCAGTGTGAACTGCTCCTTGATGTGCTAATTTGATTCAACATAAGAGTGTCATCTGAGAAAAATTATGACCGAGCAAGTTTGCCCCTCCCCCCACTCTATAAAGGCAGAATGAGTGCCAACTTCCACCCAGGAATATTATCAGGCAATCATGGGCAGTGCTGAGTAACAAGGGACGCAAAAGGTTTGGGTGTGCTTTGTAACCACATTTATGAGGCACATTCAGGTCAATTAATCCTCCCCCTACCATCTCTATTTCACAAGCATTAACTGTCTGTGAAACTGAATAGATCTACTTTCTCCCATGTTATTAAAAATTGCGGACAGGAAGACAACAAATTATTTACATACTAATCACACAACCTAAACGAATCTCACAATCCGAACATGGCCAGCACTGCGGTCCAGTAAACTATGCGAAGACATGTTTGTCACAAATGTGCAACAAGATTCCTCCTCCATTTGCATGATATCTGTGAGGTTTTATCATAGAACAGTTTGTTTGCAATCATGCTAATATATTACTGATTGAGTGAATGGGGGCTTGCCAATTAATTTTTAAGTCATAAAGTATTTAATTCTTGTAAACACTGAGGTGTTTGCCAAATTACAGAATGAAGTATTTTTAACAGCGTCTTGGGAAGATTATATTTATTAACATATAACCAATGCAGTCCTCAGGAAGTCTTATTTAAACATAGCAAAATGTATCTACATTACCTCTTTCCAAATCATGTTCTGCCACGAGCCACCTCTCAAAACTAAAAAAAGAAAACAATGCAAATTAATTTGCAAGTACAACAAGGCGATCAGGTCCATTACAAAGTAACAGCCTCATCAAAGTGGAACTCATATGTTTATAACGGTTAGAGTGTGAAAATTGCTAATAAAATTGGGTGATTAACTAAAAGAAAACATGCGTTTAAAAGTGTAAGGCTGAAATTAAAATGAGGCCTATACTGATAATTAACACAGATATTTTGAAAATGAAATAAATCACTGTATAATTATATGTATTTTATGTTTTACTTACAGAGCAATGAAAACATAATAATTACATGTTCAGAAATAAATAGCTTGAGTTTTATGACATGTTGTACTGCGCATTCAACTGCTTTTTTAAACAGGCCTGTGTTACGATAATTCAGAATGAAATAATGTGATGCTTAGAAATGTTGATGGCAGTGGAAAGTTTCTGTCTTTTCTGAAACATCCTGTGTGATGATCTAATGTCCCAGAGAAATGTTCTGTGCTGTAACATTATGACATTTTATTTAACTTCTTGATAGATAATATTCCACAGAAAACAATGTCTTTCAGTAGTTTTATGTAGTTGAAACATTTTATCTGTGCAACGGAAACTGGTGATGACGGTGGAAGAAGCTGAACCAATGAGAGAGAGAAGTGAAAACAAGAAGGCAACAGAAAGAAACATTCTTTTAATGTAATTGGCTCTGTCCTGACCAATGGTACAGTAGCTAGTTATTTTCTGGGGTTTTAATATAGCAATGTTTAGGTGATGTCAGTACAGACTTATTTTCTTCCTGCCCAAGAGCAGATTTCTTCTTTCCTGCTGAAGAGAGACTTATTCTTTCTTGCTCAAGCTCAGACTTATTTCTGCTGCAGTTACTGTCTGTGCTATATTAAAATGTGCATTTATTTCTGCTATGTGCCACTTACAGTTCAGATACATTAAGGCTAAATATTACTGAACTGTTTCGGCATATGTCACTGTCCACTGACGATGACCAGAAGATGCTCAACTAAAGAAGACTTTGCTGCCTGGTGAAACCATTAAGGAAAGGTACAACAAAGATATGTGCATTTGTCTCTTTTGCAGGTTACATGTTTTTCTCTTTTAGGAACCCGACTGCTATTTTTGCTAGAGCCATCTATAGATGTTTTCCAAATTAGTTTTTATCTTATTTTTCCTTTTTGCATGAAGTCCAACATGCTTAATCTAATTAGGGTAATAGTTAGAATGTCACATTCTGAATTTGGCTGCGCACAATAATTGATTGTGAATATTTAAATCTGTTGTAACTCAATACATTCAATCTCAACTGTGCATCTGATATTGTTATTCTGTATTGTGATTTTTGGGTGCCTTCATATTTTGTCAAACCTGAGATTCTTTAGAAGGTTTGGTCAACCTGTGTTATTCATGTATCTTTATAATTTGGATTTGCGCTTCATTTACGCTATTTTAGCATTGTTAATCTAAAGGGCAATAAATGTTTGAACTTTACTAAACTGGTGTGGTGATCTATTCCCAAATAGGTCATGATGCGTATAAATTACTGATTCTAATGTTGATTAATTATGATATTGTTTAGTTTTGTTTATTGTTGACTGTTTGTTTAGAGCCAAACACTCACAGCCAAAGGTGAGGGTAGATGGTTATTTACCCTTATGCGTCCCCTTATAAATTAATTATCAAAACAAATAGGATGCGCCAACATAACCCATCACTTAAAGCTTGTTTGCAAGTGAATGCCGTTTTGTGTCAATGAGGTTGCAGAGCCTTTAGATCAACTGTGTTTATTAAAATATTATATTTTTCCACCTCACTATTGGTATCTGTGTCTCACATCCTCAAATGAAGAGCCTGAATATTACATCAATGGACCATGCAGTGCAGGTGATGGAAAATCAAAGATTATATGGTTTTATGTTGAAGTGGATATTTTAGTAGACACTTGAGCAGTAACAATACTATGCACGTTTCCTCCTAATTGGAGGCTACATAACAGTGGAGGGCAGACACATATAAAAAATATAATATAAAATTATTAGCCAATGATGGACAGCGAATTTAAAATGAAAGGCTACAGAAAGTACGGCAACAAAAAAAGAGCATGCTCCAAAATTACAAAGTAACTTTTAATGCATACCATTATAAGTACAAAAGCATCTGTTTACAGAAAATTATTTTCTCATAAGCCTCATTGTGGCTGTTATCAATCTCAACAAACAAACTCCAGTCTTCAACTTTTAACCTCTACTTTTAAGCATGCAAGGAGGGAAGATGAAAGACAGGAATTCGAGGACTGTCTTCCTTTGATCATTAAGCATCCCTTCCAGACATGACCTACCATTCCATCTCAAAATCTACAGTGAGTTCCTCTCACTATCAAAAGGTGCTGACATATTAGACCAGTCTCTGAACAGTGAAAATAGATCACACAGATCGTGGCACTATCTAAACAGAAGACAGGTTTAACTATGCTCAATTACACAACAAGGTTCAATAGTAGGTGGAATCATTAAAACAATTGCTGTAAAGTCATTTTTTCTAGGACTGTGCCTAAAGATTGTGTCATTATTTTTTCCTTTTACTTGGAATTGCTGAAAAGACCAGGAATAATTTCCTAGTGGGAATTTAGCATACCTTAAGCTTCTGACTGTGTCTTGATTCCCAGAAGAAATGTTTGAAAATGGACTGCAAATGTTGGGGACTAGCATAGGGAATCTTGCTATAAATTAGAAAGACTTTTCAGGTTTTGCTACATACAACATGAGTTTCTTTAAGTTTCTACAGACGAAAGCCCTAGAAGTACATAGCATTCCAGAGATGCATTTGCAATATCCTAGGACATATGGGCAGCAGCTTAACAGTTGGGATTTCCTCACATCTTTGAAAACCAGGAGCTGCTGGGAAGGGGTTTAAAGGTTTTACCCAGTGACCAGAAAAGATCTAAGCCACCTGCTGGTGGAATGTCTGTGAAACTAGAGATTGCCTTTTGAGCATGTGGAAGAAGAGGTCTGGGTCTCTACATCAGGATATGGGGTTACATTTGGTTCATCCGATTGAATGGGCACAGTTATCACAAATACAATAGGTGCAGAGGCATCAGGGCGTAGGGACTTAGGAGGCATATTGCACCTCAGTTATGAATGTTTTTCCACTAGCTAACAATAGGACCATTTTCTGTTCCTTTTTGAAGGGCCCATAGCATCCTTGCTATGCGCTACAGAAATATAATTTCTTACTCCCATATGTTACAACTAGACTTGGCAAACGAACAAGAGGGCTTCTCTCTCCAGTGGTCCAGCAGGTTCAAACAGAGGTTTATTCTAGGTTTATTATCTCCCCCCTAGTCCAGGACTAAGAGGAGAAGGCAAAGATAACAAGTACAAGTGGTATCCATTTGCCTATATATTTACCCTTCCTTATCTTACCCATCTTCCAGGAGCTGCTCCTTCACAATGGCGAAAGAGCGTCGCTCCTGTAGGTAAGCCAGCAGCATGCGCAGGGAGGGGAGGGGTGGGAGATGGGAAGGGGCTGAGAGGAGGAGGAGTGCACTTAAATGTTCATGTGTGTTTGGCCGGCCGTCTTAGGCTGGCCAAACACACATGTGCCCTTAGGTTTCTCCAACCCGGCTGTGTTACACAGCTGAGTTGGAGAAACTGCACAGATTCCCATGCAGTGTCTGAGTGGCAGGGCAAGCCCCTCAGACCAATCCTGGTGCTTCTCTCATGCTACATTTAGCATGAGAGCAGTGCCAGGATTTCATGGAGAGCCTGTACTGGAGTCCCAGGGACAGGTGGTACACCAACACCATCGAGAGGGAACAGGAGCGAGGCGGCCGACATCGGAAAGATACCGTTTTTTTTATTACTATATTTTTTCTTACACCCCCCAGCCCTCAGCTCGCCCCTACCCCTTGAGATTTGTGGCAGCTGCAGTTGCCATCTCCTCACATGCACAAGACCTCAACCACAACATATGATAAAGGGAAATAGTTCTACAGTGGGTAATGATAGAAATATTATTATTATTTGTTCTGCCATCAACTGACAATGACCAAAATAAAAGTGGGCTGTAACCCATACTAAAGAGGAGAAAAAGTAAATTCATATAAAATGACCCAGAAAAAACAGAAAATAGACCTGAGTTTCTTGAGCACATGAGCCTCTTAAACAACATATTCATCTGAAGGCATATTGGGTATAGCATGCATTACCATTTGAGACAGTGAAAAATTACTGATACTTTTATTTGAATCATATTACTGCAAATGTTCATACAGGATAAATCCAAACATGTCCTATTTAAAGTATTCTTAATAATCAGTCACTAATGATATTCAAAACCAATAAAGAACAATGTGACACACAGCAATATAATGATATGTCTGAATAATACTGGGCTGATTACCCATCTGTTCATATTCATCTTCTTTCATTTTTCAAAAAAAGCTAAAAAGAGACGTACCTATCGTTTTCTTTTTGTTCACCGTGTTATCTGCCTTGTGTCTTTTCTGTTACAAAGGAAATTACAAATCTGATTAGAAAGATACAAATGTCTATTATACTGAATATGCATTCTTTTTGGGTTGTGGACTAATAGTCTGTGTGAAAAACATATACAATTACAACTACTGTTTTAAACCATATGCCATTTGTCAGTTATATCCCACTTCACCAAAAATGGTGTTTTTGAGAGGTAGGTAGTTGCTAAACACATATTGCAGCTTACATTCACGGTCTATAGTCTGTCAGCTGCCCATCACACTGAGGGCCTCATTACGAGTGTAGTGGTCTATGGACCGCCACACTCGCGGTTGTGGTCAGGACTGCTGCTGATGCTGTGGTCCGACTGCCACATTACAACCCTGGTGGTCAGCCTGCCAGAGAACCACCAGCTCCGCCAGCATCCATGATTCCGATGGCATGGCAGTGGCGGAGATCGTAATCCGCCAGGGCAGCGCTGCCCTGTCGGATTACAACTTGCTCTCCGCCAGCCTTTTCATGGTGGTAACAACACCATGAAAAGGCTGGCAGAGAATAGGTGAAGGGGCCACAGGGAGGCCCCTGCATTGCCCATAAACTTGGCATGGGCAATGCAGGTGCCCCCCAGCCCGGTGCTGGTGCACCCTGCAGGCTACAGCATTGCTGCCAGATTACGAGCCAGAGACAATGCTGTAGCCTGTTTCCCACTGGGCCGGTGGGCGTAAACTAAGATTTCCGCCTACCAACTTAGCAGGAAACTCATAATAACTCTGGCGGGGAGGTCGCCACAAAGGTGGCGGCCACCTCGTTGGGAGTTTGGCAAAAGGGCTTTCCCATCCGCCAAACTCGAAATGAGGCCCTTAGCCCAACCAGAGTACATTTTCTGCTGAGGGCATGGCCATTGACAGTTCTTTTTACTGGTTCAGACTTTAATCTCTCCATGCTTGTACCAGATCATGCAGGGTATGACCTTTCCCAGTTTCAAAAGAATTGTCAACTCAGAGGCTCTAGGCACCCTCCTTTATATTAAAAACACAATTCCGCAAGCTCAGCACCCATCCCTGACTTCCACTTATCAGTAATTAAACACACACCAGACTGGTTACAGGCAAACGGCATAGCAATATAAACACGCAATATACACTGTTGTGTATAAGCACCACATACTGGAAATGCCCTTCTCTTATGCTAGTGTTTAGGAGACACAGCCTCCTCTTTTTCGCCATCACCTTTTTTTCTGCATACACATATTCTATGTGCATTACCTGGATGTTTGTCTTAGGGCATATCCTTACACCATACTTTATGTCATCATGTCTTCCAACTAAAATCAATTGTAGCTAGCATATGGACATGTCCAATGGTTTGCAGGTGGAGGGTGTGGACTTTGGCCATTTCAGTGTTCCTTCTTCTTTCACATATTATCCATTGTTTGTTTGATTCAGTTATGCCAACAAGGATGGAACTGTTGATGCCATATTATCAGTGATCTAATCAATATAATAGGTGATGTGCTACAAAATCTCTGTGATATCATCAATGATAGAATCTGAAATGTCATCAGTGATGTCAAGTGTGAGGTCACACTAAATTATTCAAAAAAGTGTTGGATGGAATGCTGCTGGTAATTACTTGGGCTGCATCCGAGTCCATCGTTATTTTGGACACTATGGGGGTCATTCTGACCCCCGCCGGCGGCGGATGCCGCCGGCCTGGCGGGAACCGCCAGAAGACCGTACCGCGGTCGAAAGACCGTACCGCGGTCAAAAGACCGCGGCGGTCATTCTGAGTTTCCCGCTGGGCTGGCGGGCGACCGCCAGAAGGCCGCCCGCCCGCCCAGCGGGAAACCCCCATCCACGAGGATGCCGGCTCCGAATGGAGCCGGCGGAGTGGAAAGGGTGCGACGGGTGCAGTTGCACCCGTCGCGATTTTCAGTGTCTGCTATGCAGACACTGAAAATCTTTGTGGGGCCCCCAGGGGCCCCACGACACCCGTTCCCGCCAGCAAGGTTCTGGCGGTCAAAACCGCCAGAACCAGGCTGGCGGGAAGGAGGTCAGAATCTCCATGGCGGCGCTGCCTGCAGCGCCGCCATGGAGGATTCCTCAGGCCAGGGGAAAACCGGCAGGAAACCGCTGGTTTCCCTTTTCTGACCGCGGCTTTACCGCCGCGGTCAGAATTGGCCTGGATGCATCGCCAGCCTGTTGGCGGTGCATCCGCGGTCCCCGGCCCTGGCGGTCCATGACCGCCAGGGTCGGAATGACCCCCTATGTCACCTCTTCTGGCTGGGACCAAACTGAGGTGTCATGGTGATGTGCAAAAAAAAGATGGCATGGGATGTGGCCCAGGTAATTACCAATGACTCAGATTAATTCCATCATTCCTCCATCATGTTGTTCTATACCAATGGGCTGCAGCACTCAGTGCACCACCCACTATAGTAGCTTGTAAAAGCTGTCTCATGACTGGCACTGCAGCATGTAATGCAGTTTTAAACTGCGTTTTTGACTTGTGAAAATAAACCATTTGCCAAACCTTCCTTTTTAATTCTTATAAGTCACCTCTAAGGTAGGTCCTTTAGGCTCATAGGGCAGGGTGCATGGTATATAAAAATAGGGGAACATGTGTAGTTGGGTTTTACATTTCCTGACAGTGAACGACTCCTACGGTCTTATTTCACAATAGCTACGCTATCTTTCCCATAGATTTATACAGGGTTACCTTATTACACTTAACAGGTGATAACTTGAGTTTGGGAACAGATCGAGAAATGATCCTTCCACTCGTCTGAATTGTAATTTAAAATCCTCTTTAATGGTAAATTTGAATTCTAAGTTACTATTATGAAAATGCTACTTTTAGAAAGTTACAATTTTTCTGCCAAACCAAATGTGCCTTTCTGCCAGTGTCCAGGTTCATATGATTGTAAATGGCTCTCCTGGGGTACGTTGTGCACTTCTTACAGTCATGGGGGCAGAACAGCCTTGGCTGTAAGGCAGGGTGTTACTATCCTGAGCAGGATAGCCTAGGGGTTGTTCTCAGCCCTATCTAAACTTCAAAAGTTTTACTGTTGCTATGCCCACCCTCTTTCTGACTTCTGAATATGCGTGCTCTGTCATTAGCAAATTCAGCTGACCCCTGGGCTTGCCTGTCCTTTCTTACCCTAGACAGTTTGAAGCCAAACCCAGGAAAAGGGACAGAACTGGATAGAACCAGTTTGGGACTAGACAAAGAAAGGGCCCCCATACACAGCTTGGCACAGGGTATAAAAGTGGCACTCTCAGAACCTCTCATCAGAATACTCCTGGACCTATCGAAGATTCAGAAGAAGGATTGCCTGTGGTCTGAGGAGGAAAGACTGGAACTCCTGGTCTTTAACCTAAGATCCATAGAAGTGACTCCAAGAGTCAGTCAGTTGGCTGACTTCCTGTTTGAGCTGCAGGGATACAAAAAGTTTCCAGAGGCCTTCCCAACAACTGCTCATCTGACTAGCACCAACTCGACCTGCCTCAGCCATGCTGCTGGCCTCAGCTTGATTGAATGTACTCCTCCTGCTTCAAAACCAAGCTACAGGTGAAAATCCAGAAGGTTGGGGCTCTTTGGAATGGTGAGCAAGCTCCTTGAGTCAGCAACGATCGATACATCTCCTGCCAACGTGAAGGTCAAACATAAACCGCTCACATCTCCTGCCAACAAAAAGCTCCAGCGACAATCTGCTCCTCAAGCCAACAACCATCTCCTCGCTGCTCCCAACAATGCACAGCTTCAGCTGGGGCTTCTCCTGTGGACTTGAACTTAGAGAAAGTAAACTGTTCACCGGGACGAACCTGGTTCCTGTAGCCAACCTGCACTTAATTTGGTTGGCCTAAACTTGTGACTCTGACCAGTTCAGCGCCATCAAATATTCATAAATGGCCTAAAGCTTTAAAATCTCCTCGTCTTCTTATTGGGTTTTCGTTTTTTTGGTGTTTTTATTTATTAATTTTTTTACTATTGTTTGCAAATTAGCTTGGGATTTATTGTGTGTTGTTTTTTCATGTTATTACTGTTTGAGTACTGCATAAATACTTTATGATTTGCCTTTAAGTTAAGCCTGACTGCTTTGTGTCAGTCTTTCGGAGGAATAAGTACAGGTTTATTTAGTGACAACTGTGGTTCACCCTGTCAAGAATTGTGTCTATTATTTGAGTGGGGTTTTCACCCCCCTCAACCAATAACCCAATTCCTTACAGATGACGCTTTGCACTAAAATGGTTTCTTGACAAGCAAGTGTCAAACACAGGATGATTCTGCAGCCAAATAAGTTGAATTACTGTGATAAACGTACAATCGTTTGGATGGATTAGCTGGACATGAACCTCTCAATCTAGTTTGTCAAGACTGCTACAGAATATGATAAAGGTGAATTTTAAAAAGTAACACAAGTTGAAGCAGTAGTGGATGGGCTAGTTTTTACTTGAATAGCTGTACATGAAGGAAAATAAGCTATTAGGCGGAGAAATGTCCTTGAGATGAATATAGCAGAAACAAATATGCAGGCAAATGGCATGGCAATGTCTCAAAGTCTAAGAGAGATGGAATGCAGATGTGCTGAACATAGAGACTATGATGTGATTCAGACTTTCAAAACAGATTTAAGGTTGGTGATAAATAATGACTTAATGACTAAGGATCAAAACTGATCGACATAGTGGATGGCACAAAGACAACAAAGCTGTAGCAACTGGTAATTAATTTTGAAGTACTGGGATTGAGAAATGGCTAAAGAAAAAAAGCAAGTTCAATATTATAAAAAGAGTGACTTTTCAAGTTAGATCAAGGGCTAGTATATTTTATGACATCTGCTATCCTTTCTTTGTAATGTACAACCAAAGAATATCCTAACTACTACCTGATATCTATTTGAATTCTAAATGAAGAGCTGATAGTGGGTATGAAGAGCTGATAGTGGGTATGAAGACATTGCATAAGGAAAATGTGTATAACAGTAAATGTCTTCACAGGAAGTCATTTTCATAAGATTTATTCATCAGAGAAAAACCCGTAACACAAAGGCAGTCAAGGCACAACCAGCAGCCAAACTACCTGGTTCAAGCCATGGAGTACATATATGCCACTCATGGAATGCACAAAGGTCACAGAAGGATTATATAGAGCAAAACCCAAGTCACATTGATTAAACAAAGTTAAGCACAATACAGCACATCCCCTCCCCCAACACAACAAAACAAAGGTTAGAGATCCCCATCCCTTCCCAACTAAACAAAGACAATAAACAAATAACAAAACAAATATAACAAGACAAAACCCCCACACACATAACACATACAAAGCAACCAGACCAAAACCATAAATAAAGCAACATACAATTACCCAAACCCCAATCATAATCCCCCAGCTAACCAGGGGGTTTACTCGATCTCATGGCCCTTTCTGCCTGAATCCCCACAGTACCACCATTACCACTTTCTGGAACTTCAGGAACATCTAGACTTCTGCACTTTTTTTGCTTAAAATGTTATTGTCTCTTATTAGCAACAATCTTGAACATCTTTCACCAACTCAAGGCCTCACCTCCTTCTCTCCCGGTCTTTGGTACAAGGCAACGTTCTTCAGAATCCCTCTTTGACCATTCTCCAACTTGACCCAATTACCACTAATGACCTTCACCTTATAAGGCCTGCGAATCTTGGACAACCTTCTACAAACACCCCCCGGTGTGACCTTGATCCAGTCTCCCACATCAATGAAGCATCTCTCCTGGTTCCCCGTGGAACCCAAACCTACATTTTTGGAACCAACATCATTCATCCAAGAAGGCATCAATTTGGTCCCAGGCCGTCTACCCTTAATCATTTCAAATGGGGTCTTCCCTGTACTGGTATTCACAGTGGTGTGATAAGCCCAGAGCATGTCTTGAATGGTGTCTTGCAACGACAATCCCGAGCTACATGCCAATTGCATCATAGCCTTCACCAATATGTTGATCCTTTCCACTAAGCCATTATCTTGTAGATTGTACAATGATGTACACACATGCTTTACGCCAATGGTATCCAAAAAACATCTCATTTCCTCAGATGTGAGTTGTGTGCCATTGTTCATCACTACCACTGAGGGAATACCCTCCCTTCTGAACACCAAAAACTGTGATGGTCGAGCTACTGTTGACACATCTCAAATACAATCTCCACCAATTTGGATTTGGTATCTACCCACACTGCAGCAAACCCTTCTTGCTCAGGAAAAAATGCAAAAGGACCAATAAAGTCCAAGCAAACGTCCTCCCACACAACACTTGTTTCTGACAATTGCTGACCCCCTTCCATACTACCTAAAACCACTCTCATACGCTTCTTGGAATCCATGCAGACCTCAAATTTCTCTACCCATGTTTTCACTTGAGTGTCCATGAGAGGTCACCAAAACCTCTCCCTCACCCTTTTGGAGTCAACATCTGACTAAGCCGTTCCTCATGCACCAAATGCGCCAACTTGGGGCTTATGGCACAAGGAGGCACAAACATCTCTCCTCTCATCACAAGACAATCGTCTTGAATCAGCAGCTCATCAACGACCTTAAAAAATGTTTTCACTATGTCTAGCAAGGTACCCTCTCTGCCCACCACTCCTTTAATCAACTTTACTACCCCTGATCCTCCTTGGACACACAACTCTCCAAGCCTTCCGTGGCATTATTCACATTTGCTACTACCTCCTCCGTTTCCAACTCACAATCATCTGCCGCTTTGTCAGGAAGTCTTGACAAACAGTCTGTAACCTTATTCTTCCAACCTGGTATATATTCCACCCTACAAGCATACTCTTGCAATTACAGTGCCAATCTAACTAGTCTGCCTGAACAATTTTTTGTGCTTTCTTGACCTAAAACTTTAGTAAAGGTTTGTAGTCTACCCTCAAAAATACTGTACTTCCCCAAATGAAGGTCCTGAAATGACTGGTTGCCCAGGCAGCAGGTAATGCTTCTCGTTCAATGAGGGAGTAATTTCTCTCCACACTCGTCAAAGACCGAAAAAGTAATGCTGTTGTCTTCTCCACACTGTCATGCCTCTGTGCCAACACAATCCCCACAGCACTGCCATCCACTGTGACAATCGTTTTCAATCCCATCTGACATAGCACCAGGACCCCCGCATTGTTGATTTTGTCTTTAATGACAGAAAAGGCCAATTGCTGTTCCTCACCCAAAATAAATGTATTGCCCTTCCTCAACAACACACCAAAAGCATGTGTCCTATGAGCAAAATCTTGTACAAAAGTGGTATAATAGTCCATCAAACTCATAACAGACTTAAGCTTCTCCTTGTCATTTGGCACTTCTGCATTCCCAATTGCACTCAACAAGTAAATTTTTGGTTTAACCCCTTCCCTCGTAACAAGGTAACCCAAGTACTCCACCTCCAACAGAAAACACACTTTGCACAGCGTCAAACTAGCCTTCTCAGTTTGAGATAACACTTCACTCAAGGTTTTACTCTGTTTTTCAATACTGTCTCCAAAAACGAGTATATCATCTTGAAAGAAGATAACTTTGTTGACACCCTACAGTTATTTAGACATCAACCTCTAAAAACAATTGCTGCTGAGGACAATCCAAAAGGAAGCATACTGAACTGAAAAGTGCCTTCAGTGGTACTGAAGGAAGGGAGGTGTTTTGAGTCCAGATAGAGCCTTACTTGATGGTAAGCACTCCTCAAGCCTAGTTGAGAAAAATACCCCCCCCCCCAGACAACATCAGGATGAGTTTATTTATATTGGGCAAAGGGAAGCAATCTATGACAATGTTCTAATTAAGACTGCTCAAGTCAACACAAAATCTGAGTTACCATCTGTGCAGTACTTAGGGAAAGATGCGGAAGACATTGTAACGCGAAGGGTTAATTAGCTTGAGCAGTGTAGATGAGCGTAATGCCTGTTGAAACCCCCTCCCAAACATTGTGGAAAAGTTCATGATATTATTTTCACGCTTGTTTGTGTAGAAGACTCTGTCTCAACCTTGAGAACGAGAGTACAGGGAGAAGATGGAATGTAAACAAAGACTGGAGCAGAGCAGCCAAGTACTGATAACATTAGCTAGAAAATGCCAGAATGAGATAGAATCCAAGCTTTGAGTTATTTAAGCACTGAACTGTGTTTGAGGGATTTGGAAGCTTGCAGATGGAATTGTGGAAGCTGCCATGGCCCAGCGCTGCCTGCCTGTTTGCTCGTGGTGCTTGAGGGGGAGAGAGGTCCAAGCAGGCGGTAGAGGGCTCCCCAGCATGTCATGGATTAAGTTAAGCTTCCACACAGGGATAAAATACCTTTGTTTCTCTGCTCTATTATTATGACTGATGATTTATGCCTGCACTGTGTTTATAACCTGAAGTATTCAGCTCATTTATATTTTGCTTTCTAAACCTATTAGTGTGAACTGCTTCAATAACTGAAACATGCATTTTGGTGTGCAGTAAATCAAAGCTTAAATGAAGTATTCAGTTTGTTTATATTTTGCCTCCTGAACATCGTAGTGAGAGCCTGCTGCAGTAATTGAAACATGCATTTTGGTGTGCAGTAAATCAAAGCTTATCTGAAGTATTCAACTCATTTATATTCTGCTTCTTAAATATCGTAGTGCAATGCATTTTAATATACAGTTAATTAAAACTTATATCTGTCAATTAATTCTTTGCTTATATATATAAATAGATGCTTTTCATTGCTATTCTTATTCTACTATTGTTAATGTGCTAAATGCCTACATTTTACCTGCAATTCTAGTAAAGCGAAATTGTATTTATAATTGGCGTGTGGTCCTCCATTGAGCGTCCTTATTGACTTATAGCGAACAGGTGTCAACCAGTCACCTGGATAACTCACCATCTGATTTCTTTGTGATGACGACAGCGGACAACCACTCTGTAGCCTCCACTACTTCTATAACTTCGTCCTCTATTAATTGTTTAAGAATTTCTTTCACCTTTGTGCTTGATGCCAATGGGACTTATCTCGCCACTTCTTGACAGGTTCAGTATCCTTCTCGAGTTTGATCTCCTGCATGCATTCTTTGGCCTCTCCCAGCCTATTCTCAATAACTTTCTCATACTGGCACAAAATGTCTTCTGAGAGTTTTACGTCCACTACTATGACCTGGTTGTTAGCCTTTGGATTCACCACAATGTATAAGTCATATTGGTGCAGTCATCCTAAAATAGGCGGGCCCTCTTGAGCAACATATACCTTTCCTCTGGTCTCCTGACTTCCAAATTTCATGTGTGCAGAAATATAACCCATTACTCCAATGCCAGATCCCTGGTAGCCCCTCAGAATCACATCCGTGGATTCCAACTGTTCAATGGGCAGATGGTATCATACAGCTGTTTGGGTATAATGGTTTATGATGACACTGAAGCCACCATCAAATATATTGTTTTCCATTTACTTTGAAGTTTGCTTTGGGACAGATTTTCCTTTTTACAAGATTGTTCCCCTCATCAGCCTCGCCATCCACCATAACCACTCTTTGTTAAGGTTTGTCATCCACTACATAACAACTATCTGGTCAAACGCTTTGCACATGCATGCAAAGTGTCCTTTTTTCCCACTCTTGCAACATTCTTTTCTAACTGAAAAATGGTTCCTTGAGTCGGCTAAGTAACAAGTTCTCCCTCATATGTAATACACACAAAATGATAGTTTGTTGGTGCTCACACTACTCATTGACAGCTCACTTTTTACAGCATAGATCAGGTCTGATTTATCGTCAACCACAACTACATCAGAGTTTTGATTTTCTGCTCCATTTTTTGCATATTACGCATGCATTTCTCTGACTTCACCACCTTAGCTATGGTGATGGAATCTTTTAAAGTTGGATAACTGGCAACCCACAACCGCCCTTGCATTATTTTGCTACTACACTGCACAATTAATTGATCCCTTGTCAGTTCTTCTGTCATCTGACCAAACTGACATTTTGCAGCCAATTCTCTCAATCTAGCCACAAAGTCATCAACCGCCTCAGATGATCATTGTGGTTGTGTATATAATTTATGACATTGCATTATTCCATTAACGTGTTTGGCAAATCTGGTTTGTAGATGAAGTTTAGCCACCTTATACATATCCTCAATTTTGTTTCTATCTTCATCGTGTACTGGTAGAAGGTATCTGAAACCATGTTGGTCCTCTTTGCCCAAAGAGCCTAGCAACATAGTTTTTTTTTCTTTCTGTAGAAAACCTTGTACCATTCAGCACCAGTACATAATTCTCAAAACTATCAATCCCGTCCTTCCACTCAATCCGTGGGTCTCTAGGTAACATCATAAATGGTGGGGCATTATGATAGAAAAGGTTGCATTCATTATAGAGGTCTAGTGCATAAACAGTAGTGTTAAATACAGGGTAATGGATGATTGCTACCTATGACTAGTAGATGGCATTGTAGTGTTATGCAAAGCAACAAAGAATGCTGAGCTGAGCTTGTAGGTGGCACTAAACAGTTGTCAGTGGTAGGACTCAAATGAATCAGGAATCAGGAGTGGCAGGGGCGAGTTGGAGCACTGTCAAAAGAAAGTGCAATGAGGTGAGATGAACAGAGTGAAGAGAAACAGTGGGAGGGCTTCAGTGAAGCCACGCTGACCCCCGTGTAGTGAGATGATCAGTCCCTGCCACAGCGTGTAGAGGGGAGAGAAATGGTGAGAGCGCTTCAGTAAAGCTGCTCTTCAGTAAAACTGTGCCCTCTGGGATCCTTCACACATCCAGTCTGAACTTATGGCGCGGCACAGCATGGGGTTTATGTTGATCATGTCGCACTGGCCTAAGTAGCACAGAACACATGGCCAGGCCAGAGGGTAAAGCGGACCGCTTAATACTGGGAGTCTGTTACCTGGTGGTTGGCGGAGTTGGGAAGTAGGAGGGTTCCTCAGCATTAAACAGGTGAAGGAGAAGCCGGACAGGGTTTCTCTGATGAGGAGCTGGTGTCTGGCAAAAGGCTGTGCAAAATGTTGTATATAAAAGTAAATGTTTTCACAGGAAAACCTATTCATAGGATGAATTAATCAGGGAGAAAAAATCCCAACACAGAGCCAGGTCAGGCACAGCCAGCAACCAAACTGCCTTGTTCAAACCATGGAACGCGTATATGTTACTCATGAAATACACATAGGTTGCAGAAGGATTATACTGAGCAAAACCCAAAATCACATTGGTTAAACAAAGTTAAGCAAATTATAACAGAAATGTTTTGTTCACATGTGGCAATGCCTTAATTTGTGGTAGAAAAAAATGCATCTACATAAAACAGAAACTTGATAGTGAGTTAGAAGATGAACACACAGCTATCCAAACCTTAATGGCCGCTGAGAACAATGTGACAGAAAATGAATCAAGAACAAACGAGAACCTAATTTTCCATGACTTTTGAAATGAAAAACCTCCCATTAAATGCTACAGGAGAAATCGAGGAACCTGACAAAACATAGGATTTACAGGGAAACATTACTTTTTTACTGCTATTTTTACTTTAGACGTGCGAATTACACTAGCAAATGTATTTTGTAAATATTTAAAAACAAACGAGGCTTGATGTGGAAAAGGCACTATCAAACATTTATTAAAAAAAGGGCATTGAACTTAAATTGTTGGTGAATGATCATAGCATTGAGATTCGTCTCTGTATAAAGGTGTTCAGTGCAGTAATAATAGAATGTGGCAAAAATGTTTATCTTTCCCTAAATTCCTACTGATATGATTAGAACATGCTCATTTCAGTGCTTGCCTCTCTGCTTTCTAACATAATGTTTGGCGAATAACAACAGAGATCCTCAGTTGAGTTATAGCATGTATAGAGTGAGGAGATATTGTACATGGCAATAATCTCATTTCATATTATTATGGTAATGATATATGATAATACTTTATAATCATATAAACGTGATATGATAAGGACCTTACAGACAAGGATTATAATGTTATCTTACAGTCTAAAATAACAATAATGTTCTCTTGTGTGAGCGGAGAGGCACTAGTAACTTCGACTAATGAAAAATGTTGCTCTTTACTGAAGTGCGAATAAAAGCTTAACCCCAATTCACCTTTTTTTTTCATAGAGCATGTACAACTTCTGGAAATGTAGGAATGCATAATCTTTAAGCCTGGAGTAAGAAACAAGTAGTAACACAAAACATATTTGCGAGTCAGGCCTTTCATGCTTGCATACTGTGCAATGGTAAGTCTGGATTGTGAAGTACAATTAGCTAAGTCATTTATGTTTTTTTTTGTTTTTACCATTGTCAATAGTGCAAAAATCCACATTCTATATGAAATTAATAAACCATATAGTTGAAGTGTACTTACAAAATCTTCAATGATTTCTTTGATGCCTGCGACTGTAAGAATAAATAGAAAGGGCACCAAGGTGGTATATCTTCCTGTTGGAGAAACATCTGGAATTTGCTTTGAAAAAGAGAGCGTACACATTTTATTAACTAAGAGCAATGCTGCTTTGTGCAACCTGCAGAGTTAACAGTTAGGGTTTAGAAGCAGATTCCTATACAGAATGTACCAAAATACATTAAACATAGGTAGTCGGGGGCACTGAAACATAAAATACACTTTAGAAGCTGTCTTTACTTATTTGATTTTAGCAGGCTTACAACCTCCAAACATAATGCAAACACAAAAATGGCCTGTTCCGTGAGAAAAGCACAATGTTGGATAACTTTTATTTTTCATTTTAGCTATTTTTCAAATTTACAACTTGGAATTTGTTTATTAGCTAATAAAACTCATTGGACATGATTCATAAAAAAAGTCAGACATCTGCTATCAAAGTTTTAGACATTACATGGGGGCAGAATGCCAGCTTTTTGAAATTCACAAACATTTTCCAAGTCTAAAATCCTTCAGTAACTTCCATTATTGATGCATACATATATTCTCATTTACAGAAAAGAACAGCAAAGACAATGTATTTCCCCCCACGGAAAAAAATACATCCATATATAGAAACTCCTAACGCAATGAATAGAACAGTTTTAGATGTGTTCCCTTCCTCTTCCTACCCTGGAAAGGAATTCACTCCTACCACTAAAATGAACAAATCTCAAACGTTTTGCAGCTCAAGAAGGGGTGGAAGAAGAATTTGTGAATACTTCAAATATGAAAATGTATAGGTCTTACAAAACAAAAGCTTAGTGACTCATAATTACCCATCAGACTTTTCTCTTGTGCCTAAGTTGCTTTTCATCTATGCATAAGTTCAATGCATCTAGCAAATGATTTGTAACACCCACATTTAGAAAAAAGCTTACCAATACCTAGATCATGGCATCTCTTATTATTGGTTCTCTTTGATTGCTTCCTTATAATTTAACAGCTGAATTAATAACAATACTCATCATGTTTAGTGGCCATATGCAGAAATGAAACATCTCACAGTGACTCGTTCAAAGATTTCTACATTATGTGCCCCATAATTACTCGAACTCATTCAAATACTTACCTCTTTAGCACTCTCAAACATATACTTGCTGACTCCAATGTGACAGTCTCTCAATTCAAAATGAGATGGTCACACCCTCATTTGGCATAAGCAAATTACAAATTTCAAACTTGTACCATCATAAAACCTCATACCATGGTATTTTTAAGAAGTGGAAAAATTACATTGTCCTCACCCTTTAGTGAGTAGCCCAATCACCAAAATCAATTATCAATCACAAATGTACTATTTTTTTTAATTCTCAAATTAACTCAACCAGCTTCAGCAAAATTATACTGTCACAATATAGGGTCAACATACTCTCCTATCTGCTGGCACTTTGGACATTTTCAAGGCTGCCATCACATAACATCATAACAAAATTAGATTGCACTCTAAATCTAAGCAAACTCCAGTGCTGTGTTTTAATTAGTATGCACAGTTCCAGGTGAATCCCCTCACCCCATATCAGTTGCTGAGCACATGCCCTAAAGCAATGTACTGACCATCCAATAGATAAGCTGTCAAATACTCTATAACTGATTTCCTTGAGGATAGTCAATAAGGTTTGGAAAGATGGAAAACGTTTCAGGGAGCAAATAATAACTAGGGCTAGGTTGCTACTCATGCAAAATGCCCATACAATCCTTCATAAGTAAAACAAGGCTCAAATATGGTACATCTAGGGAGCAGGCGCCCAAGATATCCACACTCTAGTGAGGCTCCCGCTGTCTGATGAAAAATCAAGCACATCCACCTCCATCCATGATTGTAAGTCCAGAAATACACTGGGGTGAAGTGCCTCATCCCGCACAACCAAATAGGCTAGTTCTCGTCTCCTGCACTGCTGCTGACTGCGGTGTGGCCTTGACTGCTCATGCTTCCCAATTAAGACCTTCTGTAGAACTAGGGGCATGGCAGGACCGGAATGATAAGGGGAGTTCTGGCTCTTGTGGGCGCCAGGCAGAGCTGAGTAGACTTGGATCAACACTGACAGCCATAACCACCTGGCTTTATGTGTCTTCACATTTGAGCTGCCCACTCTTCTTACCACACATTCTTCAGCAATTGCTCCACTATCGTGATCTGAGCACAGGGAAAACAGACAGAAAGCGACCTAAATTGCACTTCGAGCCCTGAAGGGACTGCTGTCCCAAATTTTATTTGCTCTCAAAATACACTTATTAATAATGTGTGCAAGCTTATATTTAAATATTTTTAGGTAGCCATACTT
Organism: Pleurodeles waltl; assembly: GCF_031143425.1. Taxonomy (NCBI): domain Eukaryota; kingdom Metazoa; phylum Chordata; class Amphibia; order Caudata; family Salamandridae; genus Pleurodeles; species Pleurodeles waltl. The sequence goes on along the minus strand of NC_090447.1, from coordinate 1,281,118,777 downwards.
ACATATTGTAGGTCTGACCTTGAATAAGGTGCTGAATTAACTTAGCTTAACCGTGCCATGTTAAGTAGAAAATAATGCACGAACACTGAAAGGCCAGTTTTTCACATTGAACAGTTGTTTTTGCAAGATGTTGTTCTTCTCATTACAGAAGATGCTGCTACTTAAGAAGCCTACTATTTTCTAGTAAATAGATTTTCTCACCATGAGGAGATGAAGCGAAAGGAAGGATGATTCATGAGAAGAAATGTTTGGACCACAGGAAAACGTTGTCACTTTTCAGGACTAATGTCTGAAAGTATAATGTACTCTGATGATAAATTTGGAAGTTTGCTTATTCCCAAGAACTTGCTGATATTCTACTGGAGGATAAGAAAGACAAAAGAAAATAATGATGCAAAATGGAATTCATTTGTTTATATTACTGGGTGTTCCTTGAGTAGTACCCCCAGGAATCAGAATCCCACATGCCCATGTTTCTTTACCGACTGTGTCTACAGGCTCGCTTTTGAGAGGCTGTCTTACTTAGATTTTGCAGAGTTTTCTGCTGATATCTTGTACTGCAAAAGATTCATGCTGGTGCATAGATTTCTCTCTCTCATTAGAACTCTTTTTTGGGTTTCAGAACTGACACCTTTCCTCTTACTTTACTCCAAATTAATTTAAATTAGGGATTTTTCTTTACGGCACACGCTTGTTGTATTATTGCTATATTGACTGTGATTTTAACAAACATTTTGTTATAGTTTATAACCAAATATCGAGTGACGGGTTATATTCTCTTTTACCCCTGAAATCTAAAGATTAATGGATAATGAATAAATAGATGAAAGACTAAAAGATTTGAAAATAAAACCCTTTAGCTCATACTAACTCTCTTTATTGACTGGGCATGAAGTCATGAATGGTTCATTGATTATGTAGATAATTGTTCCTCATTTCTCTTTGTTGATGAACAAAGGTTCCTACGGCCAGTTGCGGGGGTTATTCAATGATTACATCCGAAGACTGAGATATAGAAAACCCGGTCCCCTCAGGATCAAGAGCATTGGTGGCAAAAGGTAATACCTTGGATGCTACAGGTTCATCTCAGGATGTCGGGGACTGTGAAGATAAAATGAAATCTCTCCTTAGGGCCATGCAAGAAAGCCTGGTCTCGACAGACACTAAAATCGGTACCCTAAATGCTCGAATGGACACTCTGATGTATAAGTTGGAAAGGCATGCCAATAGGCTAAATAAAGCTGACCAACACATCTCCATTGCTCAGTATGATTTAACATCAAAGGGAGAAACCATACAAAATATGGATGAAGTTCTTTCAATTATGCGGCAAAAACAAGGAAGTAGAAGTGTGGTCCCAGCTGAACCATATATGATTATTAGGGGTGTCTGAGTCTACCAATATGGGAAGAATGGAGGACTATGTTTAATGCATGTTGCTGACACTGCTAAGAGAACAGGCATTCTCCTGCATGCTCATGGTAGACAGGGCCCAAAGATCACTGATGAGCTGACCCAAAGTACTTGACCCTCAAAATAGAACTTCTGTGGCAAATCATATAAAGGAGATGATGATTGATCATGATCTGTTAGCTATTTGAAGGAATAGGTACCCACTTATCAAAGAAGGCACATACTATTCCACTTTATATAGAGTCTTAGCCCAGATTAGACTACTGGCTGATATTGAGACATGTGGGTCACTGGGTACAGAAAGTCACACACTTGGCCCATACACCCTCTAATCATGGACTAGTGTTGCTATCTCTGTGGTTGTCCGTTGCATTGCAATCGGTCTTTGGCTGCAAATTAAACCCTGATATGTTATAAGACACTCTCTTTGAAAATGAAAAGGGCAGAAATATCCAACTTTTTGAGCTCAATAGACATTCAAGGTCACTACCCAAGGTAAATGCACAGTGAAATGTGATGGAGTTTTGAGAACACTAAAGTCTCACCTGTCACACCTTGAGGCTGATATCAAGTCACTGGAACAAGCACTGCCACAGAGCACTGACAACCATAGATTAAGTTTAAGCTTGTTAAATTTAATGAAATAGCAGCAAGGGAATGTAAGTACTTTGGCAAATATGTGACAGCAAGGGCATATGGGGAGAAAGAGTTGGCTGGCAAATGGGTAGTGGCCATGACTTGGAGGCGAGTTGTGTAGTGAAAACTGAGGACCAGTAGGGAAGACTCCTCCAAGACACAGATCAGATTCTGGTCATATTTTCAACCTACTTTCAGAATTAATGCTCCACTGCTGAACAGCAGCACTCTTTTTATATTCAGACACACTTAAAAAATAGTGTGCTGGGCTGTTTATGAGATGCTCACCACCTCTTTCTGGAACAGCCCTTTATCATAGATTAGATATTGGGAGTGCAAGGCGAGCTGCCCACTGGTAAAACATCTGCGTCTGCTTGGCTGCCAGTTAAATTTTACAAGCAAGGAGGGAAGGCAGTGCTGAGTCCTCCCTCATCCATGCAAGAGGCCATGCACTGTCAAAGTGGTTACAGTAGTGTTGGGTGTATGAATCACCCACTTGTGCAACTCATTCCACCCACTGTTCCCAATAAATGGTGATGCTGAGGTGCTAGCCAAACTGATCAGAACTAGATTGATGCTTCTACTCCAATATTTAGTGAGACCGCACCAGTCTGATTTTATCCTCAGGCACACCATGGCTCATAACCTGTGACCTTGTTGTCCATCTTACAAGAGATAAATCCCGACCTCAAGGCAGGACCTATAGTTTTAGATGCGTCCAAGGCAGTTGACTTCCTGGAGTGACAGTATTTATTTACAATGCTAAGCAGGATGGGCATGCCTTACAAATTCATAGACTGGATTTGCCCGTTTTACATCCTACCAACTGCCAAAGTACATACTAATAGAGTACTCTCCAAGCCCTTTATTGTATCGCACAAGACGGGGTGCCCAGTCTCCCCCATCCGTTTTGCGGTTCCAGTGGAGCCTCTTGCTGCTAAACTCCAACAACTTACCTGGAGTTTGCACTGCAATATACTGGTCGACATATCCTAATCTCAATATAAACAGATGATATGAGTCTGTATGTCTGAGATCCCAGAGATTGTCTTAACACCATTATGAGGAAGGACATCCAAACTCATCTCTTTCTGGAGTCTTTATCGCTGGACATAGTTGCAGATACAACCCCTAATGAACAACATAAAATGACTCACTCTGGAGTTTTCCCTCACATGTTGTGTTGGCTCTCTTAAGTATTTGGGCATTAGGATACACAGGGACAGGCAGACAGTGACACTGGAAAATCTTTGGAAAAGCCATTTCCAAGATTACAGACCACGAACCATGGTGGATCTCACGTCCCCTTTCAATCGTCAAATGCATAAGTTATCAAAATGATAATTTGCCCTAAATTACCCTATTTGTTTACAAATATACCTCTCCCCCTGAATAACTCCTTTACTGCTAATACTGCTGTCCGAAACACAGTTAATCAGGTTGACATAAGAGGGTAAACGACTCAGAATCAAATGGGAGTCCCTCACGCTCTCTTTTCACCATGATGGGTTTGAAGCATCAGACCTCAAACTGTATTACTTGTGTGCCCAGGTGGAATCTACTGGCATCCCTGTCGCCGTAGCTCCCAACCCTGATGGCTAAAATAGATAGCATGACTCACATTCCGCCATCTTCTTTTACTGGTAAATGTGTCTCTTGATCCACCCAAGATGTAGCTCTGGCTGAATGCACAATTGGAGCATGCAATAAGCTGGGCAGGAATGTGGGACCCGGTAACATTTACTCCCCTCCAATCCTCCATTGCACACCACCCCGTGTAACCTATTACACATGAAGCCTCAGCTATGACACCGTTTTGCACCATAGGAATTAATGAATGAATTGGAATGTATAAAGCGCAAATGTACACCAATTACCGGTGTCAAGGCACTATAGCGCCAGACAGCAAAAAAAAAAGGACTAATACCCCGACCCCCTACCTCAGGACCCTATCAGATGCCAATCCCTATGGGCTTCAAATCCTAGTCTATTTTTTGGAAGCAGCCATTATTTTAGTTCTTTCCTAAAGCTGGCCACATTTCTATTTGCTCTGAGTTCAGAAGGTAAGTTGTTATATAGCTGAGCTGCCTTAAGCTTGAACAACCTTCTTCCTGCTCTCATTTTCTTACATTTTTGTAATTCAATCAGATTAGCTGCAGGGGACATAAAGGTCCTCCTTGGCCTATAGTAAGTAAACATTTTTTTTACAGAGCTGGTCTTGTGCCATTTATAGCTTGTGGACTACGTAGAGGGCCTTAAACTTAATATGTTCCTTCAAGGGCAACCAGTGCAATGCATTCAGTGCTGCTGACAGAGTCCTTTCTTTTTTTGTTTAAGGCCAGTTTGGCTACCAGTTTGTGTATCCTAAATAGTGTATTAAGTATTCAGGTACTCCCAATAGCAGAGCATTCCAATAATCTATCTACTCAGAATTGTGCTTTGCACTGCTAGTTTGCGTGCGAGCTGTGGTAATAAAGGAACAATTTTTCCTAAATTTCTCAAAAGGCAAAAACAAGTGGCTGCTGTCTTATCAATGTACTTTGTTGGAGAAAGTTCCTCATCCAGTTGGACACCCAAGTTCCACACAACCTGTGAAGGCTGTAGATTCTCTGTATTTGTCCCTTGCCAAAAATGTTTAGGGATTTCTCTTGGAAAATTGGCATTGGAGCAACATAAAAACAAAGTTTTAACTATCTCTTAGCCACCATGACATTTCATGTATGAAAGACTGAAATTTCTTTGTTGAGTCAAGGTTATGTTTCTTATAGTATACAATAAGCTGTGTATCATCCACGTAGTACACAAAAAATATCCCATAGGACGTAATTAACTTTAGTAGATGTTATTTATATATATATATATATATATATATATATATATATATATATATAGATATAGATATAGATATATATACATGTTAAACAAAATGGGGCTCAGAGCAGAGCCTTGTGATACTCCATGCTCCATGCTCCATCTTCTTGAACTGAAAAGGCAGGCTAGAGATAGCTTGACACCTATTCGTCGGGAAAGATCTGAATCATTGAAGGAATATTCTCTCCACTCCTATTTCTTCAAGTCTATGTAGCAGTAACTGATGGTTGACAGTGTCAAGTGCCACCGATAGGTCTATTAATACTAAGATGGCCATATGGCCTCCATCCACCGCCATCCTTAGCTCATCCAAGGTCAGGATTAGACCTGTCACTGTGCTGTGCATTGGGTGGAAAACATTCTGTTCGGCTTCCAAAATATCATATTTCTCTAGAAAATCATAAGTAGTTACTCATATATTTTTCAACAAATTGTGTAGGATATGGAAGAAGTGATATGAGGTGATAACTACTCAGCTCACTCTGGTTCACAGATGGCTTTTTCAATAGTGGGGTCACTAGAGCTTTTTTCCAAATCTCAGGCACAATGCCAGCCTTCAGGGATTGCCTACATATTTTGAGCAAGTGTGGAAATAATTCTTCCTCTCTATCTTTCCACACATATCGCAGCAGGAGATCTAACAAATAGCCTGATGAGATACCTCATGCTAAACATTTAAAAACCTCCTCAGTCATGGGTTCAATTATATAAAATTTTGGTTTAGTTGCTCCTGGGTGACATATGTCGTCTGACTCTACTATCAATCAATCAATCAGGGGATTTTTATAGCGCAGCTAACCACCCGTGAGGGTCTCAAGTCGCTGGGGGAAGGGAGGGGGGCGGAGGAAGGATCAGTCCAAGAGCCAGGTCTTGAGGTCCTTCCTGAACTGAGACAGGGTGGGGGGGATTGTCTGAGGCGGATGGGAGGGTGTTCCAGGTCTTGGTGGTGATGTGGGAGAAGGATCTTTCTCCGGCTGTGGTTTTCCAGATTCGGGGGACCTTGGCGAGGGCTTGGTGGGCAGAGCAAAGCTGTCTGGCGGGAGTGTAGAACGTGAGTCTGTGGTTGAGGTAGGCTGGTCCAGCGTTGGGTAGAGCTTTGTAGGCGTGGGTCAGGAGCTTAAAGATGATTCTCTTTTCGATTGGCAACCAGTGCAGGTCTCTTAGGAGGGCAGAGGTGTGGCTGTGTCGTGGGACGTTCTAGATGAGCCAGGCAGAGGTGTTTTGGATGTGTTGTAGTCTTCTCTGGGTCTTGGCGGTGGTTCTGGGGCAGAGAGCATTGCGTAGTCAAGTCGGCTGCTGACAAGAGCCTGGGTGACTGTCCTTCTGGTTTCAGTGGAGATCCATTTGTAGATCTTTCGGAGCATGCGCAAGGTGTGGAAGCAGCCCGATGAGACGGCGCTCACCTTGTCAGTCCATTGAGAGCGATGAGGTTCAGATGACACTGAGGTTGCGGGCGTGGTCGGTGGGGGTGGGGGTGTTTCCGAGTGCAGAGGGCCACTAGGAGTCGTTCCAGGTGGAGGGTGTGGAGTCGAGGATGAGGACTTCTGTTTTGTCTGAGTTCAGTTTGAGGCAACTATTTTTCATCCAGGCGGTGACTGCTTCCATTCCTTTGTGACAATTGCTTTTGGCGGTGGTCGGGTTGTTGGTGAGGGAGACTATCAGTTGGGTGTCGTCGGTATAGGAGACGATGTTGAGTACTATCAAAGATTGATCCTTGCAGTTCACTGCCCTATTACTATCTGCTCTGATTAATTGAATTTTATCATAAAAGAAGTCTGAAAATGTATCACAAAATTCCTTAGAGGGCTTAATGGTTTGAGTTGTGCACTTGGATGTAGCTAAGTTGCTAACCACATTGAATATCTTTTTTGGTTTAGTATTCGTATCCATAATGATTTTGGAATAATAATCTTGTTTAGCTTTCCTAATTTCCACTTTGGAATCGTTAAACACTAGACTTAACTGTATTTTATCTGATTCAAGATATGACCTCCTTCATTGCTTTCTTAGTTTCCTGCACTGACTTCTTTTCTCCCTCATTGAATCTGTAAACCATGGCTCAGATGGCCTACTCCATTGGAGCAACATTTTCTCTAGTGCGATCTTGTCTAAAGCATGCTTTAATGAATCCTGAAAGTGACTATAGTTTTCATATACTGACCATTCTCCCAGGACATAACTCAAGCTTTCAAATAGCCTTGTTTCTTTTAGCCTTTTTAATTTATGCCATGCTCTCCCACAAAATCACCTAAGCTCAGTAAGCTCCCTCACTTCTACCTTTGGCCAGTTCATTTCAAATGCGATCAGTACCTGGTCCGACCAACTTAAATGAATTCTATTAACTTAGGTGAGGTGAATCTCAAATCGAGATTATGTCCTCCAAAGAGTGTGGGGTACATTACTAGTTGGCTCACCCCTCTGTCCTCGCACATGGCCAGGAGTTCCCTGTCGTATGCGCCAGAGGGATCTTCTGCCCAAACACTGAAATCTTCTAACGCCATAAAATAAGTATTTGTGAGGGCCAGATTTTAAACTAATTGTGAAAAGGGCTGAAGGAAACTAGAGGGCCAGATGGCCTATCACATAGGAGGCCAACTACTGTCATGCTATTGTTTGTTTTGATGGAAAAACCTAATAACTCAGCACTCTGTATTTGATCACTTTGAAGCATGCTTAGCTCCCAACTGTCTTTAAAATAATCGCCACAATCCAGGTTTCAGTAATAAAGAGAATCCCACTTATTGGATTCTAAGAGGAACCTAATGTCCATGGAATGTTTGACCAGGACTGGTTCTTTTCTCATGCTCAAGGAGTACAGGGGAGAAGGTCCCTGAACTTTCTTTTTATACTATTGGGCATACTGTCAGCTACACAGTTCCAAGCGGAGCCGACTCAATTCCAAACTTTAGAGAAACTGCTCGATGCCATTACTAATAAGTACCTAATAAATAAACTTAAGCATATGGTCCAAGAAGAAGTGCCTTAAAGACCCAGCAGCAAGGGCTTCTTTGGATACAAAACTAGGATGAGAAATTCTAAATGAACAATGGAAGTTTTGCTGTGTGCAGACAGGTGTCATCGAGTAGCAGGCTTCGAAGTATTCATTACAAATTCATGCAATATGCCTATTACACACCCACAGCCCTCTATAAGTTCGGCCTTACGGAAGATTCTAATTGCACTGGATGTGGTATGACAGAGGCCATTTGTTTACATTTAGCAGGAGAATGTAGGGGAGATCAACAATACTGAACGGAGGTGACAACAGCCTTGTCAATTATTGTAACCTGTCACTGTGCTGCTGGGCTGGATAAAAAACCTTACATCTCCACATAAGAAATTAATTGCACTCATCCTGCTGCTGGCCAAGAGACTGTAGGTGGGGGAGGGGCAGATCCCCCAAATTCAAACAATGGGTGATTGATTTAATATACTACAATGAACAGTTGGAACTGCATGCCAACCTCTTGCCCATAGCTTTCCAGCCCAAAAATAGAATTAGAATGTGCAAAAGAAGGGATCCTGCCCACTGTCACTTCAAAGGTATTGCTGTTATGTTTCTACGTATATTCCCTCTGCACTGCCTACAGAAGATGATGTATATGGTTATATTGTTATTTACTGTACTGGTTTAAACATAATATGGGACAAATGTGGGACATCTGATATCAATTTCTAGCACCTGTGAATCTAAGAATCTATGAAGCCAAGGTATCTTCAGTAAATTGAGTATATATTCAGGTTTACAGAGCATGCAGATAACTATTTATCATACTAATGGTAGAGGTTACACATTTTATAATGAATTTTCAATTACATTTCATGTACTGTTCTGATATATAATTTAAAGTCAGCATGCCCTGCTAAATATAAAACTGGCACAGCTGGCATCATTACAATAGACTAGAGATAGTCCTACAGCTGAATTAATTGTGGTCTTGGGGTTTCACTAAACATTGAACATCAATGAATTGAACTGGGTATTTAAGACGTTAGATGCATTTCATTTTATTTACAATAGGAAATTATAAATAATTATAACACTGGAATGTTGAGCGCTCCACTGGAGACAATGGAATAGCTCTGGGCTTCTAATGGATGGTACAAGCCCAGAGCCTCAACGTTCCATTGTTTGTTTATCACAGCAACATCTATGAACAAAGGCCTCACAGAGCCCGAGGGGATTTCAATCCCCTCAGGCTCCAAGACACCTTTGATTTATTAATTAGAACATTCTGTTCTCCAGGGGTGAAATGTTCAAATAGTCTTATAGCCCTCCATAGTGAGCTATACCGGCCATAAAAGGCTGGCTCCCTTGTTAAAGGACCTCGCTTTCGGCTCAAGCCTTTAACGCTGGACCAGGACTTTAATAGTCGGCATAGCCCACTGCAGTGGGCTATAAGGCTATATTATGTTCAATTTTAAACTAATGCATGGGCAACACCTACTATATTGGAGATTTGTTTCCAAATCTACAAGCCGTCCTTGCTCAGGTTTAATACAGTTTATTTTTCCACCGGTTCCCCAAACAGCCTGGAAATTGAATTGGCGGAGGAAAGATCCATTAAAGGTCTTGCTTGTGGCACAGTGCAAATATGATACATGGTATGCTGCTTAGCAAACACTGCCCTTATGCTGGGTATAGAAATCTAGAAGTACTCTGGTCAACTAATCAAAGGGAAACCAAGAGAATGAGATTCCCGCTCTTGTTAATTTAACTACAGCACTATATCAGAGCCTAGAAAAGGTAAAGTGAAATGGAGGTGGGTTAGAAATGCTACCCTTTTTATCTTGTCACCAATAATCAATACATTGTCAAGTCTCAGGAAGGCCCTTTCAAATCAAAATTGAGTAGATAAAAAACTAAAAATTAATTCAGAAAAGGTATGCCACCCTTTATGTTATGTCTACAAATACATTGTGATTCTTGAATAAAAAGGAAGTCAAAAAAGATAACCGTACTATGAATTAATATGTTACTCAAATAAACACTTAAAATAGAAAGAAGCTTAAGCCAGGAGTGTACATACACACTGTGAACTATACTTTCTGTACAGTAATATTTCTTTTGGATGAAAATGTATTGTTTCTGTGGAGATGCAGTGGTTCATTCCTGCTGAGACCTAGAACAGAAGACAAGTTATGGATGCTTTTAATCTGCCTGATCCCTACCAGACATTTGCCTGCCTATTCCGAAATCATCTTGTATTCAGAGCAGTAACAATGCACATATTTATAGGTTAAGAACCAGAGTTTACATTATTCATTTGGAAAGGACATGTATGTTTTTCTCCATAGCACTGTAAGAGATGACTGAGGCATCTTAAGGTTAACCTAATTAGACTGACCTTACCATTTAACCATTTTTTCACGGCAGACATACCAATGTATGGAGCAGCCAAGAGGTTCCTAGGATATCTTCAAGATGAACTTGAGCAAATACTAATTGCATATTATCATTTTGTTGATTTTCTCGAGATCTTCTGATGCACCACAGAGCAAATCTGAGACTTTGCCAAACTCGAAAATTCTATGCAAGTGTTATTGAAACTGGCTTATAAGGTTTACAGAACAATTCTATGTCATTTAGCCTTTCTAAAACAGAATTGCCTTTGAGCAGTTACATTACCAGAACCATGCGTACTAGAAATGCCAGAATCAGTGTGATTAGAGTGTTTACCTGTTCAAGAGTCTGGTTGATTTTATTAGTTCAATGCTTTATTGCCAGTGCAGTCTTAAGAAGCACATAGGATGTTTTTACTATGCAGCAGTAGACCATAGTACACATCCAAAAGAGAGGCAGGCAGTACACCCAAGCCATCAGTGGCCCTCATCCCATTTCTGGGTACTGTGACCATGAAAATTTCCTTTGCTGGAGTAGTTACCTAGTGACCTATCCTCAAATCTCCAAACGTTTTCCCCCTTATTTTTCCCCTTCATCATAGCATGACACTTTTCATACACTGTTGTGTTTTCTGCATGTTTCTAACACCAAGCAGAGCCCCTTCCTGCCATAGTTCTTCAGGGAAAACACAGTTTTATAATTTCCAGATGAAAGATGAACTGCTGTACAGAACCAAAATCGGTTGCTAACACTTTCTAGTGACACATTTACAAAAAGTGCTGAAAACCTTTTGCTAATTAACTTTTTCATGGTTTACTTTATTTACTTTTAAAACAAACATGTTCCTATTTCCTTTGTATCAGTTGATGTCACGCAATACAAAGTATCCTCCCTTCAAAAAGACAGGCAGCATAGGCCCTCCATCTAACTTTCAATTCCTGGCTGGGTTTGCTGACTAGTAAGTTTGCAATACAATGTGGAGGAGGAATTTGAGACTAATTGTTTTAAATATGTTTACCCTCTTGGTTCACCATTCAAGGAAACGTAAGAGCCTAATTTAGAGTTTGGCGGAGGGGTTACTCCCTCACCACTGTAAGGGATGTTCCGTCCGCTGAAATATAAATCCCATTAAATGCTATGGGATTTATATTTCGGCGGACGGGATATCCATCACTGCTGTGATGAAGTAAGCCCTCCGCCTAACTCTAAATCAAGCCCCAAGTCACCAGCAAATAAACTATTTTTTCTTTTTTAATATTGCTGAAGAAGCGACTTGAGGGACTAACTGTGTTAATAATTTCAAGGCCACCACCATGGTCTGACGTCTCTTTTCGACCAATGGCCGAAGTTTGCAAATAAAGAAGGGTTACATTTATAATTCCATTCTGTTGATATAGAGCAATTATTTTCTTCCTCACCTTAAGTAGACCATGGCTTATACCTTCAAATGAGGAAAAGACATGCAGTCGCCCTCTGCTTGTATGAAGTGTCGGCCAAAGGATAGCCCTGAAAGAGTTTTTGTCAAAGAAAAGCCTGACAAGGGTTGGATCAAACATGCAACTGGGCCAGTACTGATGCAGTTTAATTTTTAGGCTGAGACTATGCTGGCTTCGCATTATCAGTATTCAATTATTCAAAGGATCTCAAAACAGGTGCACATGTAGAATATAAGACACATAACTATTCACAGTTTGATACCCTTACCTGTAATAAGGCAATGAAGAGGAAGAAAGCATTGGCCGCTTTTCTGATCTGCTCATACAGGAATCGAGGTAGGAATGTTAAAACACTGTACTTGGCTGTGCTGTGGGAGCAAAATAATTTGTTTTAAAGGCGGTTTTTACAAGTAGAATGCAAAGAGAGGGAATCTGTTAAATATTCATACTTAATAAATTCAAGAAAACAAGGCTCGACCCCATTGAATCCCAAAAATGGTGCAGTTAACTAATCAAAAACATTACATTTGAAATATATGGGTATCCAGTGAATGGTCACAATAGATCTTAAAACCCAAGATGACATCATCAAGCAAATGAACATTCTAGAATGCCTATTGTTTCCAAGTGATAGAAAAAACTGGACCAAAATAACTATTTTTTCTCTACACTGGATGCCCCTTTACAACATGAGGGTGACACGCACAAGTGCTGGAGAAATTTTGCTTTATTTACATCATATTGTACCATTCATTCAGTACAAATTCTGGGTGGAAAATGCATTGTTGGTTCGTGATTGGTGCAACATGCAATTTTCTGTGTGGCCCTGTTGAAAAAATATCTAAGGTCATATTAAGTATTGCCTGTTAATGTTGCAGTATCAACACATAAAATGTGCTTAAACTGAAAAAAGTCAATTGCTTGCAGTTTTCGTATACAGTTATATCACATAGTGAAGACGTTTATACAGTGATATCACATAGTGAAGAACTTCAGTGTCATTTATTGAGATCCATTAACTATTCCATTCTTAATCACGGGGTATTTAGAATGGAGTAATTCTTTCCAGGATCCTATACATTTCCTTTGTTTGGCAAAAAATTTGCAATAACTTTGTTTCAATGCAATAGTTTCTAAGGGCCACATGTACAAATATTTGGATTTGCGATTTCCGAATTGCGATTCCATGTGAATTGCAATTCGGGAATAGCAAATCTAAATGTGAGAAACTCCACTGAGTTTCTTTAGCGATTCCCGGGGGGTCGCAAATAGACCTGCCTCATTAATATTAATGAGGTTGGTCGCAATTTGCGAACCACCGGGAATCGCAAAAATCACAGGGATGGTGGCCTGCTGCTGTCAGCAGACCATCATGTCTGTGATTGCTTTTAAATAAAGCAATCTTTTTTTTTTAAACGCAGCCTGTTTTCCTTCAAGGAAAACAGGCTGCGTTTAAAAAGAAAGAAAATTAAAAATTTCAGTTTAACTTTTGAAGAGTAGGCAGTGGTCCCTGGGACCACTGCCTGTGCTTAAAAAATGTTTTTGCATGCATTGACAAAGGGGAAGGGGTCCCTTGACCCCTTCTCCTTTGCGCATAGGTTAGCACCAACTGCCATTATTTTGCAACCGCATTCACGATCACAAAACAATCATACATACCAGTTAGATTCGGTATTAGGAAGGGAAGCCATGAACACGCCCCTTCCTAATACCAAATTGCAAAACCCAAATTGCGATTCGGTAACAAGTTACTGAATCGTAGTTTGGGCTTTGTACATTCCAAAAAAAAAATTTCTAGTCACAAATGGGCCGATTCTTTGTACATGTGGCCCTAAATGTATCATTTGTTCTAGTAAGTGGTAATTTTCCCTCATCTACCTTTTTTTCTAATGGGGGAGCTCCACCTCACTCCCCTATCCTTTAATTATTTTATTACATTACACCCTTTACTTTATTCGACATAAGCAACACAAAAGAATGTGAAAGTCTCAGATCTGGGTTTAATCCATCGTTTTTTTGCTGCCCATGCCATTCCAGTTTGGACCCAGCCATATGCAAATCAGTCTTGACCCTGTTCCCCATGGGAACAGTCCAGCCCAAACTGCCAGGCCAGGTCTTCCCTGGACTGGAAACAAGCATCCTGGGACCGGTTTCGGGGTTTCACCCCTCATCAGCCAGGCTAGCTTGAATCCAGTGCCATGCACCCTTTTCTTCCTTATATATTCCCATGTTGAAAATATAAACACACACACACACACATATGGGAGGCGAAGCCACAAGTGAGTCACGAAGCCCCTCCCTTACCTCACCACAGGTAATAACTAACATACTATACTCTGCACATATGCTTATATGGTTTATGCCACAGTATTGTTTCCTGTGTTCTTGTTTTAATCAATAGTATTTAACCAAATCCAGGATGCAAGGGTTTAAATTTGTGAAATATGGTCAAGTCAAACTGAGGAGACCTTGTGACTATTAGGGGAGTTGTTTCTGTGTGCAAAGTAATAGTTCCATGAAATATATAGGTAGTAACAAGTGTTTTTCTCAAGTCGGTTTTAATGCACTGTGGTAATAAACTCTAATTTGACATTTGCCCTGTAGTACTAAATGTGTGTGCATGTGTTTATTAGTACAGTTCCCATAAATAACCTGCTGTTGAGTCAAGTTCTTTTTTATGGCAAAATATATGTATTTTACAGCACTGTGCAGTTACGATTCGGACTCACTTTCCATTAAAGAGGAATTTTTTGATTTACGTATACTTTTGACCCTGTAGATGGAGTTGAACAAAAAATTGATAATCACTTGCTTAATCAGATGGGGCCAGATGTGTCAAAAAAGCCTTTTGCGAATCTGTAATAGCGAATTTTAAGAAATCGCTATTTCTGATTCGCAAAATGCTATGTATCATATTTGCGATTCGGTAATAGCAAATTCTTAAAAATTGCAAATGCTATTACCGAATCGCAAATAGCAATACAGCCCCTATTCGCACCTATGGGCCTGTAGGCCCATATTTGCGATTTTTTTGCATTTCCCAAATAGTGAATTCCTAACTGGAATTCGCAATTTTGGAAATGCAAATCCCAGGGTGCTGGGGGCCTAAGGCCCCCTCTGCTGCACCCCAAAACGTTTTTTGGAACATGTAAGGCGCACACATGCCAAAGGGGCATGTGTGCGTTACATGTCAATTTTAAAAATGCATTTTTAATGCATTTTTTAAATTTGCACATGGGTACCACCAAGTTTTACTTGGTGGCAATTGTGATTCCTTAATGCCAAATTCTCATTAACGAATTGCTAGATACATGTGGTTTAGAAATCGCAAATAACGATTCCTTATTTGCAATTTATTATTTAGAGAATCGCAATTTGCGATTCTCTAAATGGGCTTGCAAATTTAAGGAATCGCTATTTTAGCGATTCCTTAAATTTGCGTTGCGAATGCCTTTCTTAAATACTGAAAGGCCTTTTTGCAGTCGCAAACGGGCATTCGCACCGTTTGCGAATGCAAAAAGGCTTGATACATCTGGCCCCTAGTGTCTAGCAGATCTGTGCAGAAGAAAAATGTTGGTGTGAAAAACGTGTCTTCACATTTTAACTCCCATAAGAATATTTGCTCACAGCTGCTGCCTGATTGGAAAAATGGATTTATCCAAATTTAGCGTGAACGCAGAACTGTACATACATAACATGCTTTTCTTAGCTTAATGCAAATCTATTCAGTGTTTGAGAAAATAGCATTTTTAAAAAGTAGCCAAGAGGGTTAACACTTTTGTATATCTCTGCCACATGGGATTTATGAATTAACTGCAAGTGAAACTGTGTTTCAAAAGTGAGAACCACAGTACCAAGGGATCTTATAGGCTGTTGCAACAGAACAATTTCCACTCCTGCAGCCATTGCACGACATAAGGCACATTCCCTGTGTTTGAGCATTCAATAACATAGGTCTAAAAGGGGGCAGAGTAGACACATCCTGATCGCAAGCCACAGTGGTTGGGACCCTCAAAGGGTCTGGCCTTAGTTTGAATTTTTTTTAAATGACACAAAGGCTCAGGATTCACAAGTCTTATTACTGACTAAGTTATCCCCGACACCAAACATCGTGGCCATGAACTGCTGTACTGAGACATCAACCACCATTTTTGGTATCAGAGCTTCCTGGCGGGAGCAAGATTATGTTCCCCTGCCCTCAATGGAGTGGAGAGTGAAACAACTGTGTCCCAGGGGTGAGCTCCCCGGGATACACTCACTGAGGCAGTCTGGGTCCTGTTGTCTTAAGAACGTTGGGGGCCTCGTTCAAGACATACTTAGGTGCCCCTGCTTGAAACAACTTTATATTTTAGTAACTACTTTCTGCTAACTCAATCTCCATGATGCCAAATAATATATGTGGGACCTAGCCCTTTTTGCAGGGTCATCCCCAAACTTTTTGACTCCTTTCTCCTATTTTTCCTGACCAGTTTTTGTTGGCTTTAGGACTCTGGGCATTTTACCACTACTAGCCAGTGCTAAAGTGCATATGCTCTCTGTATTAATTGAAATGGTGATTGGTTTATCCCGGATTGGCATATTTGATTTACTAGTAAGTCCCTAGTAAAGTACACTAGAGGTGACCAGGGCCTGTAATTCAAATGCTACTAGTGGGCCTGTAGCAAAGATTGTGTCACCCACATGAGTAGCTCTGTAAACATGTCTCAGACCTGTAACTGCAGTGTCTGTGTGTGCCATTTTGCCCTGCTAATTCGACCTGGCTAGTATACCCACTTGCCAGGCCCAAACCTTCCCTTTTACTACATGTAAGTCACCCCTAAGTTAGGCCCTGGGTAGCCCCATGGGCAGGATGCAGTGTATTTAAAAGGTAGGACATGTACTGGTGTGTTTTACATGTCCTAATAGTGAAATACTGCCAAATTCAGCCTTCACTATTGCAAGGCCTATATTTCCCATAAGTTAACATGGGGGCTGCCTTTAAATAACTTTTAAGGTTTAAGGTCAGTTTCCCATTGGGAGCAGGTAGAGATGCGGTGTTTGGGGTCCCCAAACTCACACTTTAAATATACATCTTTTGGTAAAGTTGGTTTTTAGATTGTCAGCCACTTTTAAAAAGTGTTCATTTTCTTGCTTAACTATTCTGTGCCTTTGCCTGCTTGTGTATTCCACGTCTGGGTCAGACTGATAGTTGGGCTGTTGTGAATTCCCTCTTGACAGTGACACAAAGGGAGCTGGGGTGCAGCCTGCATATCCTGAGGAGTCTCTTGGGCTAGAGAGGGGAGGGAGGAGCTGACACTTACACCTGAAAGGGCTGTGCCTGTCCTCACACAATGCAGTCTCCAACCCCCTCGTGTATGTCTGGGGTCAGGCCTGGGCAAAGCAGGATCATGTGAACAACACAGACTTTCCTTTGAAGTTTGCCTACTTCAAAGGCAGAAAGTGGTATAAGTAGTGGACCCAAAACCCCAGACTTTTAGAACACTGCTGGATCAAGAGGAACCTCTGCCAAGGAAAAGCTGGAGGAGGAGTACTGCCCCTTTGCTGTGTGTGCTTTGCTGGGTTTGCATGCAGTTGTTGTTTCTGCCTTAGACAGGGCAAAGACTGGACTTTGCTGTATGTCCTGCTTGTGAAGTTTCTCCAAGGTCTTAGACCGAGCTTGCCTTCTGTTAAAAAGTCTCAGGGACAGCAAAGACTTCACCTACCAGCCTCTGGGTTCATTTGCTGTGGACTCTAACTCACCAGGTGGTGCCTATTCAAGTTTCTGGGCCCTTGGGAGTAAAAGCTGGTAAAAAGCCAACAAAAAAACAAGTGCACCTACTTCGGATGACAACCGGTCAGACGCCACTGCCAGATTCCGCAACGCCACCTGTAACTGAAGCCTTGGTCCCCGCTGTTGTGTGACTACCCATACTGACCTCACTGCCCGAATGCTACCACAGCCTAGCTGAAGTCCATGGCTCGATGAGTCCCAAAGTGCTGTGTCAGCAACGTTCGTGACACCCGACTCCACCGTAAGTTTACGGAACCGACACTTCGCACCGATGCCGCCTCATCTCTACAGCTCTGCAGCAAGGACCTAATGCCTCCGCTCCTCTGCTCTGCAGCCCCGGAACTGACGTCACACCGGATACAGCGACGCCTCAATCCCCCACTACGTGCACCGGCTTATTTCCTCATTTTCACAAGGTACTATACCTGGGGGTCCACACGACTACGTGACCAGCACCATTGGTGTCGGATTGTTGGGAACGACTCCGTCACAGCATCGTAATATATCACCAAATTGAAGCATTTGTGTTTATTTCTATATTGAATTTTAATATTTAAGAATTCATAACTTTGGTTGTGTATGTTGGAGTTTTGTTGTCTTGGTCTTGTTTTACTCAGATAGATATTGGCTATTTTTCTAACCTGGTGTTGCATTCTGTTGTGATGGTTTCACTGCGTTACTATGTGTGATTGTACAAATAGTTTATACATTGCCTATGAGATAAGTCTGACTGCTTATGCCAAGATACCAAGGGGGTAAACAGGGGTTATCCTAGGTGTGTATCTCCCTTACCCTGACTAGAGTGAGGTTCCCTGCTTGGACAGAGTGTATACTGACTGCTAACTCGAGACCCCATTTCTAACAATATAGAATAATATTATTATAAAAAATAACACTGAGGTGAGAGAGAGGGGCCCCTTTAAAGTTTTGTGCCCTGGGCAATTGCCCACTTTGTCTAAGTCTTATAAGGTCTCTCGGCTACAGGATCAAAATTGGCAGATTAGAAGTAGAGGAAGAGGGGGTGCTCCTAGTCATGCCTTGTTCCATCTTAGCAAATATGTAAAGCTTTGGGCACCCAATACAACTCACAAACAGCTCCAGCTTTTTCCTTATCCTTCTCTACAATCACACCACAAGAGACGTAATCCTTCTCTGTTCCTGAGTTGCACCCTTAAAACACCCTCTCACGTCATTCCATGAAACTGCATGTTGTTATGTTATGTTAGCAATGGGCATAAAGTGCAGTTTCACCACTGATTTCCTGCTGCTGAGGATAGATACAATTTAGACTGTGAAGTCTTTAGAGAACATACACTTTTCCAGTTTTCCTCTGTGTAATGGCTAAGGGTAATATTTGCTTTTAGTTAACCATATAAGACAATCTATAATCCAAAGCATCAGACTGATAAACTGCAACATCCATGTCTGGTTTGGATATAGTCAAGTTGTTTTGTGTGAAATGCAAGATGGAAAGTAGCACATACATCCTGAGTCTACTTCTTATTAATACAGAGGCCTGACCTTATATGGAGTGACATACAATGCGAGGTAACCTACATTTGATGCACTTCTTTGTGCAGTTGGGAGAGAAAAAGCTGAGCATGGGTGAAAGTGAACGCTCCCAGTACTGCAGTGATGCTTTAAATAACTTGAAGTTTCTGATGATGGTAAAGTTAGGGCACCATCTAGTGTAAAGGGAGTTGGCATCATCTGTGAGATCTGATACGGGCAGTTACTGCCCATCTTTTTCCATTGCTGGTTAGGAATCAAATGAGTTTTTTCAAGAGAAAATCAAGGAAACAGTACATATATGTGTGCGATGATTGATAGATTAAATGCAAATGTAGCTCCTATGCTCTTTGCTGTGGTCATTGGTGTAGGAAAATCCTCCATCTCCATGGTCCAATAGTGTTGGTTTCATAGGTTTTGATTACTGTTAATCACAAGTACTTCGGTTTTGTCTGCATTTAATGTTAGTAAGGTGCTTCCCATCCTGTTCCACATGACTTTCCCCAGGGTATTATTAACAAACCCAGGCTATACAATGGAAATCACCAGTCTGCTAACTGATTTTATAGTGGTTAATACATGCTCTTCAGCCCTAAAGTGTGGTCTGGAACACCCTAATGGTTTTATATACAGTGGTGACCATACTATTTACCTCTGAACAAAAGAAGCTGCAGCAAAGTAGGGTCCATGCACAAGCTATCCCCGACGGGCACCCTGATGAGTCAAACATTTACACCAAATTGGTGGAAAGTAGTAGTGGCTTGGATGATAAATACAGGGAGAAGGCATCCCAATGTGAATATAGAGCAAATATTGGAATAGTACTGACTTAGAAATTGCAGAAAAGAGGCATCAAAATGCAATTAAGTTTATTAGAGATAAAGAGGGGAAACAGTATACTGAAACACAGCCATCCTTCAGCAATTCCAAGAATTTTACAAAGACATATATGGTAGTTCCCTCCTCCCCCAGTAGAATGAAATCAACAAATATCTGAAATGCTATTATTCCATAGTTGGATCCTGGCATGGCAAGCTATTGAAGAGGGCATTACTCTGTCAGATATAGAAGTGGCTATAAAGTATATCCTTTCGGGGAAAAGGCCAGGTGAGAACTCTATACCTCTCAAGTTCTATAAAACATGTATGCATATACTTACACCAGTGATTATAGTAGTTACGATTAGCATCAGCCAAGTGGGTGAAGCTTCAGAGTCCTGGAGATATGCTAATAGCACAATGTTTCTTGACAAACAGAGGTTGCCTGAAGAAAGGGTATACTGTCTTATCTCCTTAATTTAGATGCCAAAATATATGCCAAAGTATAGGCTATGTGTACAGTTGTACATGATTTGGTACTCCCAAAGCAACATTGCTTTATCCCTGGGTGAAGTACTACTAACTATATAAATACTGCCATTGCTTTGTTTGCTGCAAGTAATCTGTTGGCAGACAAGTCGGCATGACCCTTTTAGACACCTTTTGACATGGTATACTGGGCCTATCTATGATCAACCATGCTTACATTGTGCTTCGGCAATAAAGATGAGGCTCAAGTGCAGAGTCTTTACTGGAATCCACTGGCTAGATTTGTTCTAGGTGGACACAGATCTACCATGCTCTGAATGGACAAGGGCACTGAGCAGGGTGCTCAGTTTCTCCTCTGCTGTTTCCCCTGTCCATTGATCCATATTTAAGACAACTTAGAAATAATTGTCAGATTCTGCCGGTAGTGTTGAATGGGGTGGAGATGAAATTTAGCAATTACGTAGACAATGTTGCATTATACTCAATGGATCCGGCTCAAGCCACTGAAAATATCTTGACTGATGCAAAGAGTTTTGGTGCTATCTAGGGATGTAGACTTAATGTAATAAAAACTCAAACATTATATAATTTTAAATCCAGCAAAAGAACCCTCGGGGTAGTTCCAGTAGCCACATATTTAGGAGTCAGTAGTGAAACTCAGATCATGAGATTAAATCACGATCAGCCTTTATATCAGTGTATAATGAGGGTGCAGGTGTGAAACTGTCTCACAATTAGTTTTAGAGGGCCCTGTAATATAGTCAGGCTAAATCTGCTCCCTAAACTTGTTTGACTTTTTTAAGCCATTCCAATGTATATGCCTGACTCTTTCTGCAAGTGGCAGAATGGCACAATTAGCAGGTTTATCTGGGGTTACGAGAGGGCTATACACGCTATTCATCTTATAAAGCTTCCTCTGAACTGAGGTAGATGGCCATTACCTGCCTTAAAAGGTTATTTTTGGGCAGCATTTCGATCACAAATTAAATGCCTTCTTATTCACTGTAATCCCAATTCTGATACATTAGGGTATCATCAATACATAGCTTTATTCGGTTACTTTCAACCATAAAAGCAAAACAACCACCGGTAAAAAGATAAAAGATAAGTAAAAATTAAGTTAAAAAAAGAAAATAAGAGGAATAAAAAAAGAACATCCTTTACGGCCTTAAAACACATAAAAACCAAACACCTAATCTCCTACTGACTGTCATTTAAATTAATCATGGGGTTTTGTTCCAGTCTAGGTGTGTGGTTAAGATTTGATGACTAAAACATTCCATTGTCAATTTTTCATATTGTCCTTATTTTTGAAGTGAGTTCCGCATCAGCAATTTTCCCCAAGCGATTAATACGTACATGCCAGGCAGCTGTAATGTACTTACTAACCGCACAGGGTAAGGGGGGGGAACTTTCCCTCATCAGAATTCTTAAGGCAACAATACAATGTCTTACCCCCATATTTCTACACACTGGCCGTAACCATTTTCGACGCGCAATCAAATAGGCAGGACATAAAAACATAAAATGTACAATGGATTCTGAATTATGGTTACAGCTCGGACAAAAATCAGATCTTTTAGTTGCACTCCACTTACTGCCATATGATTTGAGAGGCAGACAACCATACCTGAACTGGATATATAAACTCTTACTTAATGGGTCAAGAATTATATCCATAAAAGATTCAAAAGACGGATACCATTTAAAATAAAAAAATTGTGAGGTCAATCTGCCGTGAGTAGGGCACAGCAGATAGTTTTCCCTGACATAAGTCCAGTATACAGTTTTCAAATGATTCTTCTGCTCCTTCCTTATACTTTCTGGATGACTCCATAGCTCACTAAGACCCAATTTATGAAACCATTTAGAGATGTGATTAAACCAGGGAATGGTGAGTACATTTGGTCTATCCAAGATGTCTTGACAATTGGACACGACTTGCACCACCTCATTGATGAACAGAGTAAATAGCGTTGGGGCAAGAACGCAACCCTGGCGCACTCCTCTCTTGATGTCTATTTTGTCTGTGAGTTCCCCCTGATTGCCCCATCTTACTTGTGCAAATGTTTTTTCATGTAATCTTTGGATTAAATGCACTAAGTTCCCTGGGATACCAACTTTGTTTAATACTTCCCACAGTTTCTCTCTTGGGACAAGATCAAATGCAGATCTTAAGTCTACGAAAGCCACATAGAGTTTTTGCTTAGATAAGGTGACATACTTCCAGAACAGTAGTGACAGCCTGAAAACTTGGTCCATAGTATTAGTTTTGGGCCGAAACCCAGCCTGTAAGGGAGATAAAATTTGCTGGTCTTGAATCCAATCAGTAAGCCTCTCTAAGACTTGTTTGGCAAACGTCTTCTGAAGGATATCAATAAGGCTAATTGGTCGATAATTTACAGGCAACCCTGTATCACCCTTTTTGTGAATCGGTATTATTTGAGCACCACGCCAAGACTCTGGAATAGGGCTGCCAGCTGCTATGGCATTAGACAATAAATTGATATACCATGCCCATATCTTAGGTTCTGATTTGAACAAGTCCCCTGGAATCTTATCCGGGCCAGGGGCTTTTGCTGGCCTCAGAGAATCAATAGCAGCTGTGGTTTCAGCTAAGGTAAAAACAATTCTCTCAGATGAGATCTTATTAGCAGCCCAACACTCGACATGTGCAGGGTCCTCCAGAGCTTGCTGTACAGGCAAAGCATAGATTTCAGAAAAGTAGGACACCCATCTTTCGGGCTGTATATGCAACCCAATATCATCCGTACCCTTTTTTGAACTGGAGGTCAACAACCGCCAAAAAGAGCTATCATCTTTACTTTGGACTGCTGCAAGCAGTTTCTGCCATGTCTCATTCTCCCAGTCTCTTTTGGCTCGCTTCAGGGCATTAGCATACCTACAACGAGCCTCTTTAATAGCCGCATGCGTAGAATTTTTAACAGACTCTTTTAAGGTGGATCTTGCTCGCGCACAATCCTGATTATACCAGTCCCTGCGAAGGGTGTCAGCGGGTCTCGATTTAAAGGAAGTTTCCTTATAGAAGATACCCTGAAGGGAATCGACCATTTTAGTGTGGATCGCCATAATAGGAATATCCGAGGCTTCTTGATCCTCGTAATCTACAAAGAGTTTTAAAAAAGATGAGTAAATTTCCCCAATCAAGTACGGGTTAAATTCAACTTTTGGCCAGCAGACCCTAGAGCGTCTATGGTTCAAATGAGGGAATGGAACATTAGTAATCCTTAAGTGCTGGACTCTTAAAAATGCATGATTAGTCAATACAAGACACAAAGGATTATGATCACTATCCAAGTGAGGTAAAATTTCCATATCAAGTGAACTTGACCATAGCCTAATGTCCAAAAGAATGTAATCAATAGTACTAAAGGAAAGCCCTCGCTTGAAAGTAATGGCTCGCTCTGAGTCAGATTTAGTGCGGCCATTGCATTCTCTCAGGCCATAGTTCAGGCAAAGGGAAGACATCTGGAATGCAACACAGGAAACAGGCGAAAGTACCATTTCTTTAGATTGGGGAATACCCCAATGTTCGTCCTCCTCAGTAGTCAGATTGCTAATGGAGTTGTCCAACACAAAAGAGCAATTAAAATCACCTGCTATAATCAGAAAAACTGAAGGGTCCAAAACGTCTATGTAGTCCGTCAACTGGGAAAGAACAATTGATTCAGACCCACGGGGAACAGATCTAGCATAAATATTCAGAACTATCATTTTAAAGCCAGGACGGAATGTAAGTTGCACACCCAGCAGATCAAAGGAATTAAACTTTATCACAGAGTGATCACATTCCAACTTATTGTTCAATAAAATCATTAAACCTCCTATCTGTCTTCCAAATCCACCAGAGGCAGGTTGGGCAGCAGAGAAATAGGTTGTAAAGCCTTGTAAGGATAACTGTTCTTTGGTCCATGTCTCCTGGAAGAGACAAATATCTTGTTTGTTTACAAGGCTTACCCATTCCGGGTCATCCAGCTTTTGCTTGATTCCTGCTACATTCCAGGACATGATGTTAATTTTAGGAGGTGGAGATATTGACTTTGTTCTCATAAGTGGGGCAGGAGTCGAAATCCCTATAGATTGACACACATCATTTACTGTTTTTGGAAGCACTGTACAGGGGGCAGACAGTCAGTCCAATTCAGAGAGTGAAGGGGAAGGGTTCTCATATTTAGAAGTAACAGAATTAACTGGGGAGGGAATAGCCCCAGCTGCTATGATTCCGGATATACAACATTCTCTGGATAGCGGGGCCCCAGGCGGCTGACTGCTAAGTCTAAGATTCGATACCCTACCAATACATAGTGTGCGTGTCCGTGCATCAAAGGCCAGGAGATCTTTAGCTAGACTATAATCATTGAAGAGAATCGAGATGTAATCAAATTCTGACCCTAACTGGTTATATCTGTGGGCCTCACATATATCAGACCGGATAACAGAGAGACAATTCCTCTGTGAACGAATCCAATGAATCACTTTGTTAATAAGTGAATCACTCGACTCTCTGTTACCCTGAGGTAGCTTTGGTACCCTAGTTAAATAGATAGTCGCGACTTCCCTCCTCCTTCTAGACCTTTGTTTAGGGACGCGCGTCTGCGATAGTGTCATATGATCAGGATTAGTGACTGGACGGGGACTAACACAGCAGCTTACTACAGAGGATATTCCTCCTGGATTTAACTGAGAAGTTTTTGGACGTGAAATATCTATATCTCCCCATCCAAAAATTAATCCACCCTTATTTACACCTGATGGTGACATTCGCTCATATGCGGAAGACATGGATTGAGAAACAAACCTACCATTCCTGCCACATGTTGGGGAATTATCATTAATGCACCTAACGGTGTTGTGTGTAGAGGAAGGTGTCATTTTGTCACCTATACTGAGGGGACTGGGTTTTGTGGATTCCATCAGAAAATCAGGCGAGGGGACAGACTTATAGGGCACACTACAGTTACAACCAGACTTTTGAACCTGAAGTCCAGCAATTTTGTTCATCAAAGTTACCAATAGACTTTTAATATCATCTAATTTCAGAGAAATAATACCCAACTGGGAAACTTCGTTATTGCCCATCTTTGCATCCAGAGAGTTTTTAACAGAACCTTCTTCGCATAAGGTCTGTAGGTATCCAGGACTTACAGGATTTGAGGCCAAAACCGAAAACCTATTTGAACAAGGAATGGTAATAGGGGGAGGGGACGCGCACCTCACATGGGGTGCATCTTCTTCAGCTAGATGACCATTTATCCCCACCAAGGATGGTGAGGACTCCGGAGGTAAAGGGGTTACACTAGGGTATCAAACGGCTGTGGGGCCAGGTTGGATTTATTTTTGCTGTGTAGACATACCGATCCAAACAATTTCAAGCAAGTTCGCATCAAGATCATTATAGGTATACATACGATATGGGGAGATATCTGTACCTCATTCCAAATTCCCCAATCCAACCCTTCCCTCTATATTTCATGATGCAGTACCTTCGGGTGTTATTGCAGTAGAGGTAGAACAATAGGGCAGCTGTATGACAGTCAAGGCCTATTTACAGTTGAAACATCGCATTTATTATTTAACCTTCCACAGAAACTTTTTTGTAAATATCTACAAATATACAACGTTTTGTTCCATGATTCTAGCTATAATTGTGCCCTTGGGCATTCTGAGATCCTGACATATCATGTCCTCTGGATTACCACAGAATTATGACCGATCACAGAGAGGATGACCTGACTAACCTAGCACATAAGTGGAGCCTTAGAATTGGCCAGACAATCAATCAAAGTGACATTTTGGAAGCTTTTAATATGATTATTATTTTCGTAGTATGAATAAACTTGAAGCCTTAGCTATTTAAAACCCTTTTCATGTTATATTATACAACAGAGAAGATTGATAAATGTGCCAATACAAACACAAGCAATACAAGCAGATCCCCTTGATGTGGGATTTGAGCTGCAGATATTATTCATATGTTTGCTACATGTCCTAACTTAAATAGTTATTGGACTGAGATTACCCTAACATTATCTCTAGAAAGCGATGTGCAGCTACCCGTCGCGCATATTATGTTGGGACCCTCCCCGGATGTGGACTGTAATCTTTCTGCAATTATTTCCTTTGCAATTGTGGCTACCTGCTTGGGTATTGCATGGGATTGGACTAATCTGACTGCATGTCGGGTATGCGAGTGGTGGCTCCTTCTCTCCCAGATATGCAAAGCTGAGGCTGCCATTCTAAGGCTTAAGGCTAAGAAGGGGAGAAGCAACTTATTAAGACTTGGGGTTTAATATTCCCACGCTAATCCTGAATGTTAGTTCAATTGTGGTTATGCCAAATGCTTATGTGACTACCCGACAATCTGTAATGTATTGACTACTTGTACAAGTCAATATTGTGTTTACTGATTGGTTAAGGGGGTTACAGGAATGCCAGATTTAAATGAATTCATTTCTGATTATGTGCCTTGCATGTACCTCACTCAGCTTAGACAGGATTTTTGAGGGCTGCTCTACAGCATGCCCCTCGCTGTGGACAAGGTGGAGCTACATTCAGTAGCATTCAGTAGCAGTGTTTGAGTGGATCCGGGGAAAACTGGGTTAATCCTTGACAAATCCCCTAACAAATGC
Organism: Pleurodeles waltl; assembly: GCF_031143425.1. Lineage (NCBI taxonomy): Eukaryota > Metazoa > Chordata > Amphibia > Caudata > Salamandridae > Pleurodeles > Pleurodeles waltl. Next base: position 1,281,091,841 of record NC_090447.1, on the reverse strand, counting down.
TTGTTGGGCATTGTAGGTCGACCTAAAAATGTCAAGATGCAATATAAATTACTTCATCTAGCACTCCTCCGGGCAAAATGGCATGTTGCTATGGGGTAAAGATATTTGAAAAGGTAATTGTATTTATTGATTGTGTGTGACCGTATGCAATTTTATAAATATATTTTTACAAAAAAAGTCATACGTTGTTGAGAAGTGGGACTTGAGTTTAGCTAAAACTAAAAGTTATGTATCATCTGCTTACATGTATAACAATTTTAGACTAATTTTTGTAATTCATTAGCCAGGATGTTCACATATATATTGTATAAATGGCATGAGAAAACAGTTTCTTGGAGGACATGATGCTTTAATACATTTCATGATGAAAACAGCATCAGCTTCAAATATTTTTGGTAAGGATTTGAACCATTTTAGGGCATTTCCCTTTATACCAGCTGCACTCATGCACCCTGGTAAGATAGTGTGATCTACTTTGTCGAACACATAACATAAGTCCAGCATCCACAGATGCAGGTGTTATCACACTTTGCTTTGTATCTCAGATCATCTTGACCTTTAGGAACACTGATTCTGTGTTGTGGGCTTGTCCAAAGGTGGTGTGACTGGTTCCAAAAGCGATGGTGGAGTTTAGTTGTGCACACATTTGTTTTGCTACATGCTTCCAAGTAGTTTTGTCAGGGTTGGTAGTGAAGAAATTGACCTGTAGTTTTTCATCACATTTGAGTCATCTCCAGGTTTCTTCAGTATTGGAATTGCAGAGGCTGATTTGAAGGTTTGTGGAACTATTCCTTGTGAGAAACTGATAGTTGTTTTAGTGGGTCTGTAAACATAGGCCATACTTGTTTCAGAAAATATAAGTGGCAGGGATCCACTGATGCGCATCATTGGATATCTCTTTAATAATTTCAATTACCTCTTTCTGAGGGTTATTAGAGTGCTCAAATAATATTGTAGTTTAGCCTCTTTAATATTGGATTCAAAGTATGCCATAGTCAATTTAAATTCAAGTTTCTATTTTCAGTGTAACTGCGAATTCATTTGCATCACACTCATAATCATATATTGGTCTTGGACATTTTGGTATGTTGAATATGCCAAATACCTGGCTTTCTACATGATTTGCTGTGTTGGAGAATAGATGGGGCAACTACATTAGGAGCAGTTTTAATCCAATTTCAGAATGCTATACTTTTTTCCCTCCACTGAAAATTAATCTGGTTATTCAATATTGTCAAATGCTTCTGTAAACGCATTATGATTTATTTTTTTCCATTCCCAACTATATCAGTGATCAGGTTTGGGGGGGTACTTTAACACTATTGATTGGAGGGTACAGTTAATAATGTAATGGTCTGGTGAAATACAGCAGCTTACTTCCAAGTGCTCCACTTTAAAATTGCCCATCGAAATGTGGTCTAGAATGTGATCTGTTTGGGAATTAATATCCTGGGACAGATTAAGGCTAGACTATAGTTTATAAAATTCTTATACATTCTAAGTGGCTAAGTCATTGGTCCAGCTGTTCAAATCACCAAATAGAAACAGATTTGAGTACTTAGATGGACACAGTTGATACCAATTCAAAGTCCTCAACTGGAAAAGAGCCCATTTAAGGAATAGAAATATGTAAAATAACAATAGGTAGGTATAGCTACTGTATTTGAATGATTTCATGTCATTCATAGTAGTAGTAAATGATTCATCTCTCATCATAGGGATAATTACTGTGGATAAAGTAACACCTTTTCTATCACTGCCACCTCACCCACTTTTAAATAATTTCTATTTAGTTTATTGTTATGATACTCTTCAGGACAATTTCTAGCATTTCTGATGTAGCAAAATCAAACAGACAGATTTCAGTGAGCATGAGACTATCTATATTATTGTCTACTTAGTTCATTTACTTTTAGGGCGTTTTTAACTAAAGGACATGTATTTGGTTATTCCATGTGCACTATTTTGAAATAATTTGATTTTAAGTTTATACCTATTGAGTTCAGACATACATTTCTGCTTTTTCTATGTTTTGATATTTTGTTGTCTATTCACAGTGATGTTTTTTGTTTTTTTACTGATGGAAAGATCTTTAAATTGTGAAGCAGACTTGTGCCATGGCTAAGAAAATAGCTCTTGGTCCTGTTCAGTGGTGGAAAGGCACAGATAGGCTTGCACCTGTTGCACTAATGGGCCTCAGCGATGTTTAAATATGTGGTTTTGCACACTAACAGAGACATAGCTCCCAAACAGGATCGCAAAACTCACAAAAAAGTAATTGCTTCCTCAAGGTGGCTGATACTGTAAAAAAACACCATTGAAAGTGCCAGATAACCATGACAAACTCTTAAAGGTATTAGACCTTTTATAAATCCATTTCCAAAGAGTCTACAAACTCACAGTTGTAAAAAGAAATAACCAAAGGTAAAAAAACAGACAAACAGTGTGAAACAACGTAATTATTGTACAAATAAATGTTTCTAGTGCATGTACCTTCAAGGCAGCACTCTTGTTTTTGTTCCCTAACACAGCTGTCACTTCTATATTTCACCTTAAACCATTTTGTTGGAAACTCGTTCACAACCAATTCCACACCAGTAAAATATCAACCTTGCCAAGGGCCCTGCAATCACAAAAAACTCCACACGAAATTAAACATGGGTCGGTTCTGTGAAATGAGGATCTACATACATGTGTTGCTTTCTTGGAAAATGTATGTACACACAATTCGATCAAAACCTATTGATATAGGTGATCCAAATTAATTTTTGAACCAAGGAAAATTGAGGTAAGATAATGACACAAAATGTGTATACTGAGGTACTGAAAATAAGTAATTAAACAATTATTAGAACAGTGCAAACAACAGAGTGGCAGAAGGTTACAATTAACTAGTATAGCTCTTCTGCTCCAAAATTCCATTGTTTGTCTTTTGGTTTGTCCATGTTTAATTCAGAAAACTCTGACCAGATCCTAAACAGTAGCCTCCACACTATCTCACTCTGGTTCAGCCCAAAAGCCCTGCATATCTTGATGCTAGACCTTTCAAACTGAGTTGCAAAGCACTCTGTACAAAATGTATACTTGTAAACGAGGTAGTGAAACATTCTTTTGAAAGACACAACATGATCAAAGAAGAAGAATATACTTGAGGCACATCAACCTTTGTATCTTCTGATACTCTCAGCTTGATTGACACTCCTCTGTGAGCTCAATTTAAAATACTAATGGAAATAGACCATGTGCCAGAGGTGAAGGATTGGTGTTCCTCTCTCACAAATAACTAACATACTCAGAAACAGCAGGATAGTACTATACTTTATTTTTAGTACAAGACTATGCACCCTTTCTTGAACAACTACTCAATCTTTTCTCTAATATACAACACGCTGGGTTCCAACCCTTCTATCACCAAGGAAATAGTGGACTTATCACAGAAGACTCAGCTATTTCTCACAGAGTGACATTTCTGGGTAACTCAATAATTGTTGACTCAATGTAAGGACTACCTGCTATCCTTGGGTCTGAAGTGCATTTTCAAGAGCCGCAAACAACACAAGGTATGTACCCGCTTTCGCATCCCTGGTGCTCCTCCTTGCCAAGCAAGCGTTAACTCTAAAATTGTGTTCTTCAATGGCACCACCGGAGGAAGCATGGCACGAGACAAAACACAAATGGGGTGCTGTTGCGGAGGACGTCCTCTGCTAGGAAAAGGTTTGACAGTTGCACAAATTACCTATATTCCCCCAATGGGCTACCGTCATTTTACAGGTCCTTTCCCCATGACCTCAATACGCCACCCATGTGATCCACCACCCTCATAATGGGGATCCCTGTGCTTGTGACTGCCTGCTGTTTGTACTCTTGTGCGCTCCATCGCTATGGTACCACCAGCCTTTCTATCCATCCACATCCATTTCTCGCCTGCAAAGAAGCAGCCTGCCACTGCCTTCTAGATCACCAACTCTACCCGGACCCCAGTTTATGGTTACATCCCCAAATCACACGATTGAGGCAATACACTCCCAGCATTTATAGTGACCTATTGGCTTAGTTTACATGTTCATTGTTGCTCCATATGCAATAGCTCATCTCCTGGTTTATGTTTTCCATACACAATGTAAGTTCATGCTATATACTACGGTGGTTATCATTTTGATGGGCTCTGCTAATTTCAACTGTTGTTTATAAACAAAAATCCAACAAATATACTTTTTAAAAAACAGCCTGTGGAAGACTGCCAGCAGCTTTGGGTTCTTCAGTGGTTTGAGCAATACATCTTGGCACATAATGCACTGTGTATACCAATATTGGTTTCCATAAAGCACACAAATATGTCCTGAATTGCTATTGTATGCTTTGATTGCCTGCAGCGTACTTAACAAAAGTAGCAGGATGTGCCAAAAATATTACAGGATTCAGCCGCAAAAGTCCGCTTTAGCCCTTATGACAAATCACCACATATCTGGGACGGCCTCTGTAGTCCATCAAGAGAAGGTATTAGTGCTCAACTACAACTGAACTTGAAAACCAAATGGTTCTTTTGGAAGAAGCACTACCACCACCATAGTGGAAATGCATTCTTCCCCAGTCGGTAGTGAGTGAGTCAACTAAAGTTACTGAGTGATTAATTCTATAAGCTTGTGTGAAAGTTTATTTATCAGTAGTTAAAGGACTAGAGATCAGTTGCTCAGTGAATCAGCGAATCAACCAGGGATTCAGTGAGCCAGTGAGTCTGTTGCTCTGCCAGTGTGTGGGTTATCAAGTGTTTGTAGACCATTGTTAGCTATTGAGTGAGTTAAGCAAGTCAATGAACAAGGAGGGCCAGTGAATAAGTAAATCAGAGAGTAAGTCCACTGGTCAGCTGGCACTCAAAAGGGGGGACTTTGTGAGACTGATCGTTTAAAGCACTGTGAATGAGTCAATTGCAAAGTGAGGTGACCTTTGGCAAAAAATAGTAAAATGCTAAAGTTAGTATCTGCACGAGTTTCACTGCATGGCTACCAGTGCGAGTGTCTCTAATCTCTACATTTTGTCCAGTTGCCTTCCAATCATTTATTTACTATTGAGAGTGTGCTTGTGCCTATGTGGTAACTTTGAAAATGAGTCAGTGCTCATATGGATCTCTCTGAACTGTCATTTCATGTTCTATAGGATGGAGAGGGGCAGTGTTCACTGGAATTAAGGTAGATGGCTGAACAAGCCAAACATCTGCACAAGTCTAACCAAAATTACCAAATTACAAATCACTAAACACAGCTCTTACAAGCTAAGCAACTACTAATTTATATCACTATTATCAGCTCAGAGAATGTCAGTGTTACTCCTATACAGTCATACTCAGACACCTTGATGTAGTAATTGATGATACAATTGCAGTATGGCAAAGATTCTAGTGGCCCACTAAGTTGACGTTCTCAGGCACATTTGTACAACATTGTAGTGTTGCAGTAGAACAGGGGTGTTCGACTTGGGTCCAGCAGTGACAGTCCCATGCTATATTTTCAGGATATTCATACTAGAGAAATGTACATGCGAAGAACCTACATGAGGCTCCTTTACCTTTTAGTCAGCAGTTATCCTGAAAATTTAGCAGGAATCCAGATTTATACAGGGATCTCAGAGAGAGACCACTGCTTGACCACAGATACTTTTGGCTGGGTATTTCAACAAACACAACCAAACTGACAGAAAACATCTCCGTCTGACCCTGTATTTCAGTCTGCAAAATCAGGTGCCACTAACAGGACTTGTTTGTTTTGCACCATAGCACCAGAATTCACCAAACAAATAATCTGGAATGCCCTGATCAGTGTAATAATGCACAGGTACTTTCCAGTTGGCAAATACCAGGTTCCCAGGCCATCCAAAAAGGACAAACTAGTAAAATTAACAAAAATGGATGTGGCGTTTAGTCTTCTGTTCGAGACACATAAATATGGGAACTAATGCCCGATCACTATATGGGGGGCCACTGGATTTAGGAAATTCTGTGACTTCATTATTTGCTACCTAATAATGGATTTATCTTAACACACAATCTACCATATGCTGCAAAATTTGCAGATTTAAAAATAATGTTTCTAGCTGAATTGGTTCTAACTTTACTAAAAAAAAAAGCAACCCTTTGTAGAGGTTATATGGTCTTCCTTAATGTGTTGATTGATGTATTCTCATACCAAACTAGTACTGAGGTGAAAGGTTAATTCAGACAGTATTAATGTGTGTTATTATGACAAAGAAGAAAAATAGTACTGCCACAAAAAGAGCCTCATTTTAAGACATATTTATTTTTCTTTCTGCATAGTTATGTCTACAATGCCACATACAGTTGTCCTCTATTGCCACACAAATTCAGTGGTCCGGATGATATGTCACCGAAGCTACAATGCTCTAGCCTATTTAACTCTGGTAGTCTAGTGGAATTGGTTGCATGAGCAGGAATCAAAGCTACATTGACAGAATGCATTACGGAGTGAAATAAAACCGCAGAACTAGAGTTGTGGGTCCTCTAGGAGTCTAGGATCCTGGTGGATCTGAACACAGACAAGACCGAAATTGTGATCTTCGGGAAGAGCACCGTAGGGATTCCATCAGGTGCCCAACAGAGATAAGACTGACAGCCACCACCCACACCCAGAACCTTGAACTTGTCATCCACAGCAAACTCAACATGACCGCCCAATCCAATGCCATCGAGGCCTCATGCTTCCATACCCTGAAGATGGTGAGCGAAATTTTCAATTAGCTCCTAGTTAGCGCCCAGAAAACTGCATTGCACACCCTAGTCTCAAGCAAGCTGGACTACGGAAACATCTTCCATGCAGTGTTCAAAACAAAAACCTCACACGGAGGCTGCAGAGTATTCAGAACTCGGCAGCCAGAATCACTATCAACCTCCCATGCTGCATTCATATCACATCAAATCTCAAGGAGCTTTACTGGCTCCTCATACACAAATGAACATATTTCAAACTCCTCACACACACCTAACAATGGCCCAGCATTCCTCAACAATTGCATCTGCTTTCAAAAGTTTTCCAAACACCTCGGCTCATCAGGACTCCTACTTGTTAAAATCCCACACATACGGAAAACTAGACACAATGGCTAAGCATTCTCCTACATTGCTCCTAGAATGTGGAATGATCTGCCAGTACACATAAGAGTCCCCTCCTCACTTCTTGAATTCCTTAAGAAGCTGAAGACCTGGCTTCTCCAGTAGTCGAATATGGCCATAGGTTTGGCTAGACTTACAACTGCTCAGCATCAGGACACCCTTCTGGATGATTCTGCGCTCTACAAATCTGTATAACACAACCTATAGGAAGCAAACCAATATCAAGGTATGTTGATACACTGTGAAAACATGAGAGGTTCTCTTTATCATTCATAAACAATGTCACAAAGTGAAACCTAGCTTTGTTTGTGTTGAATTAGCACTAAGAAGACTGATGCTGGTCTCTGTGGCACAGGTAATGCTAATGACTCAATTAAATAATTATTGACGAAAACTACAAGAAACGGCTTCACATAATGAAAACAGGACACAAATTGAAATTAATTATTCACAGACTTAGGGCCTCATTATGACCCTGGCGGCTGGTGGTACACTGGCAGTAACACCACCAACAGGCTGGCGGTGCTCCGCCAGTGTATTATGACCGTGGCGCATTAGCCCCGGCCATACCACCGGCCCCTCCACTTGACCGTCAGGCTTCCACCAGGCGGTCATAATCCCCAGGGCAGCGCTACAAGCAGCGCTGACCTGGGGATTATGAGCCCCCAACTGCCAGCCTGTCCATGGCGGTAAACACCGCCATGGAAAGGCTGGTGGTAAGGGGGACTCGGGGTGCCCCTGGGGGCCCCTGCACTGCCTATGCACTTGGCATGGGCAGTGCAGGGGCCCCCAGGCACAGCTCCATCACACATTTCACTGCCCGAATTTAGGGCAGTGAAATGCGCGACCGGTGGTGCTGCACCCGCTGCACATCAACATTGCCACCGGCTCTATTATGAGCTGTCCGCAATGTTGATGTGACTTTTCCGCTGGCCCAGCGGTAATGTCATAATAGGAAGTCACCAATACCGCCAGCATTAGCTGTATAATGGTGCCCACGGCTTCGGCGCTCTTTTTGAAAGACTGCCGAAGTTGTAATGAGGGCCTTAATCATTTAACTTTCAAAGTCCAGGCCTTTTGAAGCTGTTCATAAAGGAGGCACATTGGAGACATGCACGTAAGTCTGTAAAAGTACAGCCAAAACATAGGCTCGTGTTTTCCACACAATTATTAAGCAAAACATTGTATAACACTACCCGATTGCCCGCAACTATGGCTCAGCGCCTAGAACAGTTCTTGAGAAGCGATCAACTGCAACACAATCACTTTGTTTGGGATGAAGGCCCGCCCATGCAGGGGGATAGAAGGCCGGAGCGGAAACCCCGCTAAGGCCCGAATAAGAGCGTGCAGAATTGCAAAGCGTGCAAAATAAAACAAAGGGGGGACCAGGAAACTGCACCCCTGCCCCCTCTACTCAGATGGGTGGGGCCAGGGGGTGCAAAGAGCGCCAAAAGGATAGAAAAGGGTGAAAAACAGCAACTGCCAATGGGAGGCCTGGTGTACTTTCACTTTTTTTTTTAAATGCACCCCAAGGGAGTTTTAACAAGTTCAAAGGTGCTGCCACGGCCGGTACCCCCACATTGGACGAGGCGGCCGGGCAGCAAGAAGATGACTAGAAGAGGCCTGACTTTTAAATTACATATTAAATAAATTGCGGCCATTATTTTCCATCCTAATAAAGTATTCAGGGAGTAGGCCACATGTTAGGAGCCAGGGTGTCAGGGAAAATGCTCAGCGTTTTATTTTGAAACCTCCAGTGTTCTAGAAATGACATGATGAACACTCTGTGCTCTCACTGACAACACAAAAACACTGACAGAGAGGCCCTTTCTGTTTGCTCTCTTTAATGGAATGAATTCACTAGAAGGAGAAAGATGCTGATTAGCCTGTTCAGCTGGAGGTTTTGTGATGCCTAACATATGAACCAGAGAGTGCTTGAAAAATAGGTTACAGACTCGGTGCTTAATTAAAAATCACACCTTGCTGGCCAATGTTACTTTCACCTAGCCCTTCGGAAACTTACTATTGCAGTCCTTTGTAAACAAAACACGAAACACAACCCAAGCCATAGTTTTTAAATATCAGCGAAGACTCGTTTCCATGTTTCAACATGTATACACAGCATGGTACAAGCAAACGTGACAGATTTTGAATGTGCTACATATCACGTTATCAACAACAGGAGCTAATGAGATAACTTTGCAAGGCTTACATAATGGATTTCAAGACGGAAACAGTGCACTGTGCTTTTGCATTTTACGCTGCATTAAAAATGTTGCTATTTATGAGTGCAGTCAATTGAAAACAGAGTCAGAGACTAAAGGGAAAACGAAAGGTGAGACTATGACATGATATATGGGATAACGTATCCCCTGCCATTCATTATAAGGATACTGCAACTCACGCAGAGTTCCTTGATCGTATAGAGGAAGAAGGGCTAATGCAGTTCCTTTATAAGGGTATGGAACTCCAAGGGGACTTCAATATCCTTACCATGTACAGCAGAGTGCAATTTATTCCATGTAATTCAGGATCACACCATCACGTTCCCAGAAACCACTTACATTTATGTGCATGTCTTTCATATGAAGGAGACAACATGTTTGCAAATAAAGAATACAAATAGAATATATGTTGCAAAATTCAACACATCAAAAAACCTGCTAGATAATTGTAGCTAAATATTTTTTTTTAAACAAATAAGAAAACCAAAAGCCCAGTAGCTTGCAAAGTCTAGAAATATGTGGAAAGATTCTAACTTTTCCATAATTACCTAAGAGTGCAAAATATAAACATGCTGCCATAAATATCTAATTTCTGCTTGAGTAGAAGAAATAAAAGCTATGTTAAGTTTCCTTCTTTAAACAGCAGCTTTAATTAAAGTTGAGTTCTGATACCTTTTCTTTATAATCGGCGACTGGGTGAGTCACAAGTCCTGATTATAGAAATTAGGGACTGATTTTTATACAGGGAATGCAGAATCCCATGTAATGTAATATGAGATGAAAAAATATGGAAAAATCTATTTTCATGCATGCAACACTTGCTACAGTTTAATGCTTGGACGACTACTACAAAACGTCACATGTGAGGAGCGACACGATATGAAGAAGCAGATGGCAACATCTAGAAGATATAGATGGAAAAGAAAAACCTGATAAGCTTCGCTCTGTATAAAAAAGTAAAGCTATGTGTTATTGTTACTCCTATAGTACACAGTACGGCATTTTAAAACAGTATCTTCAAAACTGCACACTAAATAATCATACCAAACACTATTGCAAGCAGACCTGGGGTGGGGGATGCTGGGTTTAGGCGTTCTTCATAATTAGCTGTTGGCACTTTCTTTCCACTGATGTAGTCTAAATTCTAGTGTCCTCTCTCATGTCACAAAAGCCATCAAAATGTGACAGTTTATTCCTTATCTTAATCAATCCATTAGTGATTTTAATGTAGAAGCTGCACTGACACTCAATTTAAATGTGCACTCGCTTATATTGCAGAGTTCGACTTAGGTGGTATTTAAATTAAATCGCGTTAACAGAATTAAATTGATAGTATAATGTATTTTAGACTCTAGACTAACATAATATATCAAAAGAATATTGAATTGTTAATGATTAATAAAAAATGTGTGCAAAAATGAAAGAAATCTATCTCTCAGTTATACTTGATGAAGTACATTGACAAAGTTCTTTTTCATTCAAAATTAATGTACATGATTATTATTGAAGCATTGTTAACATTGAATTTATAACTTTGCATATTAAAGGGTGTTCATTAAACCGTGATATTTATGGAGGTCATTATTACCCCGGCCGTCGGTGATAATGTGGCGGTAGTACCGCCAACAGGCTGGTGGTACATACTGCCACATTATGACATTGGCGGGTTGGCTGGAGCCAACCCGCCAATATACCACACCAACCGCCATGGCCGTAGCAGCCCTTGGGCAGGAGATAAGAATCTCCAGATCGGCAGCCGCTAATGCACTGCATGCGGCATTTTGACCCTGCCTACCACCATGGTTTTCGTGGCATTCATAATGCCATGAAAACCATGGCGGTAGGCCCTACGAGTGACAGGGAATTCCTTCCCTGTTACTGATAGGAGGCTCACCCACCCCCCCTAACACTCCCCAGATGCCCGCCACCCTCCTCCATCCACGGTACCCCCCTTCTAATCCCCCAACCCCCCCCATACATGCACACTTGCAGACACACACCAGGCATACACACACTCACTCACAGAGGCATACACGCATGCATCCATTCATTCATGCACACATCCGTACCACATTCATACTGACGTGCAGACATGCATTCACATTTCCATTCATACACACATTGTCACACATGCATACATGCACGCAAACAACACTACACACACATTCGCATTCACGCACACACGCACACACACAGCACCCACCCACCCCCTCCCCCCTGTCGGATACCTTACCTGCACCCAGGGGAACAGGACGGGGCACTGCTACTGCCAGCTGCGCCCGCCTGCAGAACACAGACAGGCCATATGATTTTTCAAAATACGGCTGGCGGCGGTCTACTGGTGTGGCGCTGCTGATGGTAGCAGCGCCACCTTAACACCATTCACCAGTATGGCCACAGCCGGATTTCCGCCCTTCTTGTGGCGGAAATACGGGTGTGGACATAATTCGGTGGACGGATGTTAGCCACGGTGACAGTCTTTTGGCAGCTGTCTTCGCGGCGGTAAGCGGCACTTACCGCCAATGTTGTAATGTGCCCATAAATGTATTGTTTTAATTCACTTGAGTCATCTAAAGTGAGGCCTGCAGTTTTGTAATTCATGACTGTGCAGGAAATGCTGACTGATTTTCATAACATGAGCTTTCATTCAGTTTTTATTCTCATTAGAAGACTAGATTTTGGTAATAGGCCCTATCGTTTAGACATAGAGAGAATGTATCTGTTAGAAATTGAGTCTTTGGTTTGCGGTCAGGTTACCCCCTGTCCAAGCAAGGACCCTCACTCTAGTCAGGTTAAAAGAGAATCACCCTCAGCTAACCCCTGCTTACCCCCCTTGGTAGCTTGGCACGAGCAGTAGGCTTAACTTCAGAGTGCTAGGTGTAAAGTATTTGTACCAACACACACAGTAACTTAATGAAAACACTACAAAATGACAACGCAGGTTTAGAAAAATGGAAAATATTTATCTAAACAAAACAAGACCAAAACGACAAAAATACACCATACACAAGTCAAGTTATCACTAGAAATCCAAAAAACACTGTTAGCGTGAAATTGTACCTTGGGCGCGTCAAAAATAACCCCACTCGGGCAAGTGTGCCTCAAAAAGGGCTTGTGATGCATCAATTTCACTCACGAGCGAGACCTTGCGTCATTTCTCCTTTTGTCGGGTCGTCGTGCATCGTTTCTTCTCTCTGCCGGACAGCAATGCGTTGATCTGGTCAACACTCTCAGGTCCGGGCAGGCCTTACGTCATTTTTACACGCCCAGCGGTGTTTGTGTCGGAAATCCAGCCACACAATGATCCGAAAACCAGGCAGCGCGGGTTGCGATCTCACCAGCCTCCGACAGCGATGCTGTGCATTGTTTCTCCAGCCCCAGGCGTCGATCTTTGGGTCATGCTGTGGGCGAAAGTCGATTTTTATCCACGAAGCCGGCAGAGTGTTGATTCTTCAGCCGTAGATCAGAGTCACGTCGATCTTTTCCCCGCACGACAGTCGTGCGTGGATTTCTCCCTCTTACGCTGCCAGCTTCTCCTTTCAGGGTCCCAGGAACTCGATGGGCACCACTTGGCAGAGTAGGAGTCTCTCCAGAGACTCCAGGTACTGGCAGAAAGAAGTCTTTGCTGTCCCTGAGACTTCTAACAACAGGAGGCAAGCTCTAAATCAAGCCCTTGGAGAGTTCTTCACAAGAAGAAAGGCAACACAAAGTCCAGTCTTTGTCCTCTGGCACAGACAGAAGCAGCAACTGCAGGATAGCTCCACAAAGCACAGTCACAGGCAGAGCAGCTCTTCTTCCTCAGCTCTTCACTTCAGCTCTTCTCCAGGCAGAGGTTCCTCTTGGTTTCCAGAAGTGTTCTAAAGTCTGTGGTTTTGGGTGCCCTTCTTATACCCATTTTCTCCTTTGAAGTAGGCCTACTTCAAAGCAAAGTCTCTCTTGATTGTGAAGTCCTGCCTTGCCCAGGCTAGGCTCCAGACACTCACCAGGGGGTTGGAGACTGCATTGTGTGAGGGCAGGCACAGCCCTTTCAGGTGTAAGTGACCACTCCTCCCCTCCCTCCTAGCACAGATGGCTCATCAGGAAATGCAGGCTACACCCTAGCTCCCTTTGTGTCACTGTCTAGTGAAAGGTGCAACCAGCCCAACTGTCAAACTGACCCAGACAGGGAATCCACAAACAGGCAGAGTCACAGAAAAGGTATAAGCAAGAAAATGCTCACTTTTTAAAAGTGGCATTTTCAAACACACAATCTTAAAATCAACTTTACTAAAAGATGTATTTTTAAATTGTGAGCGGAGAGACCCCAAACTCCACATGTTTATTCGCTCCGAAAGGGAATCTACACTTTAATCATATTTAAAGGTAGCCCCCATGTTAACCTATGAGAGGGACAGGCCTTGCAACAGTAAAAAATGAATTTAGCAATATTTCACTGTCAGGACATATAAAACACATTACTATGGTGGTCATTACAACCCTGGCGGACGGTGTTAAAGGTGCGGTAATACCGCAAACAGGCCGGCGGAAAAAAAAATGGAATCATGACCCTGGCGGAAACCGGCAACAAAGACAGCCACTTTAACACACAGACCGCCACGGCGGTACATACAAGCAGCGCGGCGGTTACCGCCAACAGACAGGCGGGAGACAATGTACCGCCCACACTATTACAACCCGCCAATCCGCCACCTTTTCCGGGGCGGACGAACCGTGGATAAAAACACGGCGGAAACAGCTTTTGCAATGGGAAAACGCTCACCTCAACACATCCCACGAGGAAGGAGGACACCATGGAGCCCGAATTACAAATCCTACCTGCCCTTGTTTTCCTGCTCCGTTACGACCAACAGCTACGTAGGCGCAGAAGATACCGGTGAGTACTGCACCTACGACACGGGGGAGGGGAGAGGCAAAAGTTATGGGGACACCCACCAAACACCCCCACCCCCACATATCACAACATACACACCAATGCAGTCACAAAAATCACAGTAACAACCCACAATCCCCCTGGAAGAATGCAAAGACAATGCGAAAATCAGGCAAACATTGTAATGTGCCAATATACATGTCATACAAAAATATACACATATACATATCTCAAAATCACTCTTATCTACACATACAATCCGAGAAGTAGTGCAGATATGTACACAACAATGTCCGTGCACCAACAGTCCAAAAAAGCATGGGCGAGGCCCACAATAGATACCTGACCAAAATCGGAGAGAACACTGCCGGGGCATCAGATAGAAACAGTACAGGCACCTCAGGGGGAACGGAAGGGGGGGCACCTCAGCCACATGAATGCGAAGCCAGATCCACGATGGGGCTCCATGCCCATTGATGTATCCTGGGGAGTGCAAAGCCACAGTCTCACAAGTCACTACAGTGGGTGGTTTGCCCACTGTGCCATCCTGGGGAGAGCAAAGCCACAGTCTCACAAGTCACTACAGTGGGTGGTTTGCCCACTGTGCCATCCTGGGGAGTGCAAAGCCACAGTCTCTCAAGTCACTACAGTGGGTGGTTTGCCCACTGTGCCATCCTGGGGAGTGCAAAGCCACAGTCTCTCAAGTCACTACAGTGGGTGGTTTTCCCACTGTGCCATCCTGGGGAGTGCAAAGGCACAGTCTCTCAAGTAGATGCAGATCTCCACTGGTTCTGGAGGGGGACTGGTGCCCAGACTGGATGAGTCTCCACGTGAAAGTACCTGTCCTGTAACTGTCCCAGCTGCACATGGGATAAGGATGCCTGATGTGGAGGTCCATTCATTCCTAGACGGTGCATGCCCTGTTCAGCGGTGCTTTGCCATGGCGGTCTTTGCCCTGTTCAGCGGTGCTTTGCCATGGCGTTTCAGGACTGTTCAGCGGTGCTTTGCCATGGCGTTTCAGGACTGTTCAGCGGTGATTTGCCATGGTGGTCTTTGCCCTGTTCAGCGGTGCTTTGCCATGGTGTTTCAGGACTGTTCAGCGGTGCTTTGCCATGGCGGTCTTTGCCCTGTTCAGCGGTGCTTTGCCATGGCGGTCTTTGCCCTGTTCAGCGGTGTTTTGCCATGGCGTTTCAGGACTGTTCAGCAGTGCTTTGCCATGGCGGTCTTTGCCCTGTTCAGTGGTGCTTTGCCATGGCGGTCTTTGCCCTGTTCAGTGGTGCTTTGCCATGGCGTTTCAGGACTGTTCTGCAGTGCTTTGCCATGGCGGTCTTTGCCCTGTCCAGCGGTGCTTTGCCATGGCGGTCTTTGCCCTGTTCAGCGGTGCTTTGCCATGGCGGTCTTCGCCCTGTTCAGCGGTGCTTTGCCATGACGTTTCAGGACTGTTCAGCGGTGCTTTGCCATGGCATTTCAGGACTGTTCAGCGGTGCTTTGCCATGGCGGTCTTTGCCCTGTTCAGCGGTGCTTTGCCATGGCGTTTCAGGACTGTTCAGTGGTGCATTGCCATGGCGGTCTTTGCCCTGTTCAGCTGTGATTTGCCATGGCGGTCTTTGCCCTGTTCAGCGGTGATTTGCCATGGCGGTTCAGATACGGACATTGGTGTGTGGCATGACAATCTCTACAATGGGCATTGGTGTGTGGCATGACGATCTCTACAATGGGCATTGGTGTGTGGCACGACGTTCCATCATTGCCCAGCGGGGCTCTGGCATCCTGGCCCCTCCTGGGCTGTGACACTGGCTGTGGTCTCTGGACCAGTGACGATACTTGGGCCCTCCTGGGCTGTGACACTGGCGGTGGTCTCTGGACCAGTGACGATACTTGGGCCCTCCTGGGCTGTGACACTGGCGGTGGTCTCTGGACCAGTGACGATACTTGGGCCCTCCTGGGCTGTGACACTGGCGGTGGTCTCTGGACCATTGACGATACTTGGGCCCTCCTGGGCTGTGACTCTGGCGGTGGTCTCTGGACCAGTGACGATACTTGGGCCCTAATGGGCTGTGACTCTGGCGGTGGTCTCTGGACCAGTGACGATACTTGGGTCCTCCTGGGCTGTGACTCTGGCGGTGGTCTCTGGACCAGTGACGACGGTGCTGGCGGTTGTGTCTGGACCGTCGGATATGATGGCACACTTCTCCGCCGTGACACTCACAACAGGCTGGGCAGACTTCCTCTGGACCTTCCACATCTTTGTTGGAGTTACAGCTGACTCACCAATCGCCTCCGATCCCATGTCACTTGTTGTCCCACCAGGAGTCTTAAGACGGTCCCGTCGTCCACTCTCCATTTTCAGAGCCTTTACAGGGGGTGGGCTGCCACTGCCTTGGGTCCGGGTCCTACTGCCTGCCCTGGTGGACGGTGCACTCCAAAAACCTGGAACACGCACCACTGGTACTGGAGGCTTTTTGGCTGAGGCGCTACGACGGGACTGATGAATTGGAGGGGGGGGGGCAAAAAAGTCTATTTGACAGAGGGACAGTTTCTGACGAACACTGGGATGGGTAGCTGGAGGGGGTCTGGGAGTGGAGGAAGAGGAAGTGGTTGTAGGAGGTGTCATTTTAGGTGTTTTGGGTGCAGGTGCAGGTGCAGGTACTGGAGGATGTCGTGAGGTGGATGGTTGTTGTGTGAGTGATTGCCAGCGTTTGGGTACTTTGGGAGGGGGCGTCACAGACACATTGGGAGAGGACACAGGGGACGTGTAAATGGCAGTGGAGGTGGTGAGTGCAGGTGAGCGGCTTGTGGTGCTGGGCGTCCTGGTGCGAGTCCTAGTGCCTGTAGATGTGGTGCATGCAGGTGTGTGTAGACGAGACTGGGAGGGAGGAGGGAGAAGAGGAGGAGGGGGACACAGTGGAGACAGTGGATGTTGCTGTGTCTGTATGTGGGTGAGGCTTGCGTGAGTGCCTGTGGTGTGTGTGTGGTGCCTATGTTTGCTTGAGCTACTTGTGTGTGTTGACTTGTCTGCATGCTGGTCTGTAGGTGTGCTTGGGATGGGCTGGGGTACAGGAGATTGGGTCTGGGTGGAGGAAGTTGGAGGGGGGAGGCTGGACACAGGGACAATGGCTGCCATCAGTGCTGATGCCAGAGATTGCAGGGTTCGCTGAAGGACAGCCTGACCAGAATGAATGCCCTCCAGGAATGCATTACCGTGTTGCAACTCCCTTTCTACACCCTGGATGGCATTCACAATGGTAGACTGCCCAACAGTGAGTGACCTGAGGAGGTCAATGGCCTCCTCACTGAGGGCAGCAGGGGTGACTGGGGCAGGGCCTGAGGTGCCTGGGGCGAAGGTGATGCCCACCCTCCTGGGTGAGCGGGCACGGGGCAAAGGCTGAGGGGCTGCTGGGAGGGCGGTGCTGGTAGGGGGGGTGGCGGCTGTACCTGTAGGAGTGGGGGGCACAGGTCGTGCTGCCACCACAGGGGAGCTCCCATCAGCGGACAAGTCCATGTCGCTGGTTTGTGATCCGGTGGCCGACGTGAAAGTCCCCTCGCCCTCCATCCCACTGGTGCATTCAGAGTCTGTGGTATGGCCCTCCATGGCCATGTGGGATGCAGCTCCCTCATGCTCCGGTGCCACTGTACCTCCGCCTGATGATGCTGATGTACAAAAGGACAGGGGGAGCATGAAAAGGGGGGAGACAGAACAACAAGACTTTTAGTGCATGGCATACCGCTACCGTTGGCGGACAAGACAGACGCAGCAGCCCCCTGCATTACGCCGTTCTCCTGCCCTCTGCACATGCAATTTCTGGGACATGGCCTACATGGCAATGGTGGGAATCTGCGCACATTGATGCCACAGGGGCAACTATACCTCAACTTGGCTATCTGCTGAGGTGGGGTTGAGTGCCACATGGCCTACATAACGGAGGGGCCTTGCCTACCCAACTCGCCCTGGCCTAGGGACACCCACAGTCCACCTCCCCCACCCAGACACCTATACTGCACGCAAACTCCACTGAATGAGGTTGTACTCACCCCCTTGTGTCTGCTGTGATGTCCTCAAGCGCCCATCCAACTCCGGGTAGGCCACCGCCAGGATCCGGAACATCAGGGGGGTCATGGTGCAACGGGCACCCCTCCTACGTTGGGAGGCCATCCCCAGCTGAGCCTTCGCCGTCTTCTTGCTGCAGCGGCGGATGTCCTCCCATCTCTTACGGCAGTGGGTGCCCCGTCTCTGGTGGGCCCCCAGGGTCCGGACCTCCTTGGCGATGGCACGCCAAATGTCCCTCTTCTGGTGAGCGCTGACCTACATGACATGCACAAGGAAAGAGGAACAGTCATTACCAACTGCACCGTCAATGTGAGTGGCCCCCTCCCTACTCTGGCCATGTGGCCCATTCATTCCCATGCATGACTGTTCTATGTACTCTGCCCCCTTCCCTCTTCTACACAGCCCTCTCCACCCAGACCTAGCCCATACAACGTGCTCCCTTGGTACTAACCTGTTGGTCTGGAGGACCGTAGAGTAGCGTGTACTGGGGGAGGACCCCATCCACAAGTTTACCAACTCCTGTGCAGTGAAGGCAGGGGCCCTTTCCCCAGACGCAGCAGCCATTGTCGCTTCCAGACCGAGGTCACAGCAGCACTAGCAGTGTAGGTCCTCTCCTGTCGAAGGTCAGGTATCTAGTGATTGAACAGATAGAAAATGGCGGTGACGTCCGCGGCGGTGCGCATCATCACCACCGGCGCACCTGTTCATTGGCTCCTGTGACCCATAGGGTCCAATGTTAACCAATGCAGCATTGCGCCGCGGTCTACGACTGCCTACCGCCACAGTGCGCAACGCCAGCGCTGTTACCCCACAATCCCATTGACCCAGTTTAGAGGTCAGGCAGCCGCCAGTTCAGGGGCCCACATGGCTTCATTTACCTCTGCGTCACACATAGCTAGGCCTACACTCAACACACATACAGGAAGGGTTTTGTGATTGGTGTAGTCTTGTGTGTAACTGTGGGTACATACCTGGAGGAATAGTGACTCGTTCTTCGCTGTTGTCCTTCTTAGGCACCGTCAGCTGGGACATATAAGAAGATGGCGGAATCCTCCGGTGTACCGACCGCTTGTGGACCTGTTGACAATGGAAGAAAGACACATCATAGTCACCTACCGGTTTGACCGTGCCACAATCCAGGAACTATGTCCCCAGTTGGAGCCAGACCTGATGTCACCAATCCGCCATCCGACTGGAATCCCCCCTGATGTGCAGGTGCTGTCAGTGCTCCATTTCCTTGCAAGTGGGTCATTTCAGACAACAGTGGCCATGGCATCAGGGATGTCCCAGCCTATGTTTTCCAACGTTTTGTCCAGAGTGTTGTCTGCCCTGCTGAAACACGTAAGGAGATACATCATTTTCCCTGAGGTGGAGGATTTGCCTACAGTGAAAGGTGACTTCTATGCCCTTGGACATATCCCCAACGTCATAGGTGCCATTGATGGGACCCATGTAGCTCTGGTCCCCCCCGCAGGAGTGAACAGGTGTACAGAAACCGGAAGAGTTATCATTCCATGAATGTCCAGATGGTCTGTTTGGCAGACCAGTACATCTCGCAGGTAAATGCAATGTTCCCTGGCTCTGTGCATGACGCCTACATCCTGCGGAATAGCAGCATCCCCGATATGATGGGCCAACTCCAGAGGCACCGTGTATGGCTATTGGGGGACTCTGGTTACCCCAACCTTTCGTGGCTATTGACCCCAGTGAGGAATCCCAGGACCAGGGCAGAGGAACGGTACAATGATGCCCATGGGCGGACTAGGAGGGTAATTAAAGGCACCTTTGGCCTTCTTAAGACCAGGTTCAGGTGCCTCCATATGACAGGTGGATCCCTATTCTACTCACCGAAGAAGGTGTGCGACATCATCATCGCCTGCTCCATGCTCCATAATTTGGCATTGCGACGCCAGGTGCCTTTTCTGCAGGAGGATGATCCAGATGACGGTGTTGTGGCAGCTGTGGAGCCTGTGGAGCCAGTGGACAGTGATGAGGATGAAGCTGAGGATGAAGAAAACGACAACAGGGAGTCAGTCATACAGCAATATTTCCAGTGAGACACAGGTGAGAAAATTTTCTGCTTTAAAATTACATTTACTTTTACACGTCTACCTCTATCCTGTACCTACATTTCACTAACTATTTGTTAATTGAGTTGTACCCTTCCATTTCAGTTTCACAAGTGTGGTAACCTACGTGTCAACTGCTTGCATCCTTCAAGGGCTTATGATGTGTGACATTGGTATGTTAGCCTTACAATGGGTAACCCATTATGACACTGTAATTGATAATACAAAGTTCCAAATCATAGACTGACTCCAGATTTTTTTGGCTTTCAAGGGTGTTTATTTAAGTGCAAAAAAAATCAAGGAAGGTTGTAAAATGGTGATGGGTGATGGTGGAGGAATGTCCATGGCAGAGTCCAGTCTATTCGTCTCACAGGTGCACTGCCCATCTGGACATTGGAAGTGGAGCTGGGGCAGTTCCAATCTGGACAGGGTGACCAAGTGGGACAGGGGGGGGGGACAATCAGGGTGGTCTTATTTCCTGGAGGGGGTCTTGCCATCTTGCTCTGTCCTGTTCCTGGATCTCAGGGACCGCTTGCGTGGTGGTTGTCCGTCTGCAGGGGATGGGGTGCTGGTGTGTTGGTCCTGTGGCGGGCTTCCTGTCCACTAGCGCCGGCGGAGGTGGTGGGCAGTTCATCGTCCTGGCTAGTGTCAGGGGCCCCTTTGAGTGCCACAGTGTCCCTCAAGGTCTTTTGAATGTCCGTCAGCACCCCTACGATGGTGCCCAGGGCGGAGCTCATGGTCCTGAGCTCCTCCCTGAACCCCAAATACAGTTCGTCCTGCAGACGCAGGGTCTCCTGCAACTTGTCCAGGACCGTGGCCATCGTCTCCTGGGAGTGGTGGTATGCTCCCATGATGGAGGATAGGGCCTCGTGGAGTGTTGGGTTCCTTGGCCTGTCCGCCCCCTGTCGCACAGCAGCCCTCCCAGTTCCCCTGTGTTCCTGTGCCTCCGTCCCCTGGACCGTGTGCCCACTACCACTGCCCCCAGGTCCCTGTTGTTGTTGGGGTGGTGGGTTATCCTGGGTGCCCTGTAGTGGTGGACACACCGCTGATTGACCTGTCCTGGGTAGGGAGGTTTGGGCCCGCTGGGTGGGTGCTGTGCTGGTGTTACCAGAGGGTGGCAGCGCGGTGTTGGGCTGTGGCTGGGCAAGGGGAACTGACTGTCCTGAGGCCCACGATGGTCCGGGCTGGTCATCAGGATCCAGTGGGGCAGAGCTGCTGTCGTCACTGTGGGCCTCTTCGGGGGGTGGAGTGGTGTTGTCTGGACCCTCTGGTGTGGTGACGTTCCTTCGGGTTCCTGCAGGGGTATAAGCACATGATTATTGCATCTGTGTGTGTAATGGTGTGCAATGGTTGGGTGTGCGTGATCCCCAGTGCAGGCATTCCTGTGTGGGGGCTTGTGTGATGATGGTTGGGGGGGGGGTTCTGGGTATGTGCAGTGGGCATGCTTTGGTGAGGGGTGCCCATGCTTAGTTGTGTCATGCAGGGATTGGTGTTGGGATGGGTGCTTGGTGTCATGTGTAGATTGGTGAGGATTTGGGGTGATAGGGGAGGGTGTGAGGGTGGGGGTGTGTGATAGCATGCAGGTAGGGTGGGGGATGTGATAGTTAAGATTTGACTTACCAGTGTCCCATCCTCCACCGACTCCTCCGAGGCCCTCAGGATGCAAGACGGTCAGGACTTGCTCCTCCCATGTTGTTAGTTGTGGGGGAGGAGGTGGGGGTCCGCCGCCAGTCCGCTGCACCGCGATGTTGTGCCTGGAGACCGTTGAACGCACCTTCCCCCGTAGGACGTTCCACCTCTTCCTGATGTCCTCCCTATTTCTTGGGTGCTGTCCCACTGCGTTGACCCTGTCCACTATTCTGCGCCATAGCTCCATCTTCCTGGCTATTGATGTGTGCTGTACCTGTGAGCCAAATAGCTGTGGCTCTACCCGGACGATTTCCTCCACCATGACCCTGAGCTCCTCCTCGGAGAAGCGGGGGTGTCTTTGGCGTGACATGGGGTGTTATGTGTGATGTGTGGGGTGGTGTATGTGTTGATGAGTGTGGTGAGTGTAGTGGTATGTGGTGTTTTGTGCGTGGATGTTGTGTGGGTGTTGTGTTGTGTGCCTCTGTGTGATGGGGTTGTCAATAGCTGTGCTGTCTCTCTGGCCTTCTCTCAGAATTTCTGGTTGTAGGGGTTTGTGTGTGATGTGGATGTGTGTTTTATATTGTGTTGGGTGTGTGGGAGTGGTGTGTGTATGTGTATCAGGTGTGTGTATTTGTAATTGTCCAATGTGGTGGTGTTTTGTATATGTGTGTGTATTTTGAGAGCGGCGGTGTGTACCGCCAATGGAATACCACGGTTGAAAGACCGCTGCATAGATTCGTGGGTCGTAATAGCATGGGCGTGTTTCTGTTGGCGTGGAGGATTTGTTTCCGCAAGTTTATCGCTGACCTTTGGTGTGGCGGTGTTGTGTGGGTGTCTGAATTTCGGCGGATTCCATGATGTGTGTCATAATAGCTGTGGCGGTCTACCGCGGCCGCGGCGGTGTGTTGGCGGTCTTCTGCATGGCGGTAAGTGCCTTATACCGCCAATGTTGTAATGACCACCTATGTATCTGTTCTATCAATATCTGTGGATTAAATGACAGAGCTAAAAGGGGAAGTGTTGAAAATTGGCCCTCTCTGAAGGGTCACACCAAATTTATTTTGCCTTCCTTCTCCTCTTTTTCTGATTAAAAGTGTTTGTTGGCTTTAGGACTTTCGTCCACAGATGAGGGGAAGGGTTCCTCATGGGTCAGTTCAATGGCCCCTGAGAGGCTATATAGTGGGATCCAACTGGGTTCAGAAAGGCACAGAACTAGCAAGTGCCCCTGCAGTAGTGGGCCACTGTCCACATTCTATCGCCCTAAACAGGGAAATCCATCAAGGTATTGATTAGTCTACCCTGGCTTTAGGCGGGTTGTGTTGGAAAATGACCTTCTATACAGGGTCACCCTAAACTTTTTTGCCTTCCTCCTCCTCTTTTTTTGATTTAGTTTTTGTTGACTTTAAGACTCTGGGCACTTTACCACTGCTAGCCAGTGCTAAAGTGCAATTGGCATATTTAATTTACTTGTAAGTCCCTAGTAAAGTGCCAGGGCCTGTAAATTAAATGATACTAGCACTATGTATGCACAGGGCCTGTAAATGCAGCCCCACCTCATTGCCGTCCGCTGCAATGACCGTAGACAGAATTCCGCCAGCCTTCTGGCGGTATTCCGTCTACGGTCATAATGCCATGGACGGTCGGTAGCCACGGCGACGGTATGTTGGCGGCCGTTGCCGTAGGAGGCATTTGCCGCCAAGGTCCTAATGAGGGCCTTTGCCTTACCCCACAAGTGGACTTCAAGGGCTTGGACTGAGCTTGCCTCCTGTTAAGAAGTCTCAGAGCCATCAAAGATCTCACCAGAGGGAAAAAATCCACTGCGCCACAAAACAGGCACGACGCCTGCAAAAACTGACCCATCACCTGCAGAATTGACGCAGCAACTGCCTCACGGCTGAAAATTTGCCGCAGTGCCTCCGGAATCAATGCAGCACATGTTTCATCATAGCAGCGCGTTTTGGATTTTCCATGCATCGTCCCTTGGCATCAAAATATTCCTGCATTGCAGTAAGGAGCCAAGACTTCACACCTGGAAATCAACGCATCACCTCCACTGGGAAAATTGAGGCATTGCTTTACTTTCTGATGCATCATCTCCAAAGTAGCCCTGTGCATCATTATTTTTGATGCTTCTGAGGTACTTTCTGCAGAAAAGATAGATCCATTGATCCCTATACATTAAGACTTACCTAAACCTCAAAAAAGTGATATTTTGACTTGTGCATATTAGATTCTTGACCTTTTGGTCTTAGTTTATTCAGATAAATATTATCCATTTTCTTAAATTGGAGTGTAGTACTTTTTGTGATGTTTGCACTGTGTTACTGTATGAGTTATTGTCAAATACATTGCCTTTGCCTTCTAAATTAAGCCTGCCTGCTCTATGCCAGAATACTGGAGGGTGTCCACAGGATAATTTAGGTTGTGTTGTGACTTACCCTGACTAGGATTGTGGTCCCTACTTGAACAGGGTGGATATCTCTGCCAACTAGAGACCCAATTTCTAACAGGAAGAGTAGCACTATGTCTTAGGTACATGAGGCCTGAAATTATTTGCATTCAGAAGATGCACGTTGCTTGAAAAAAAAAGGAACCTGTTGAGGGGTAAGTTCTTCTTGGTTGTACAACACAAGGTTCGCTGTCCAGGAGAGTGGCAATTATCTCTAACAAAAATAGCTGTTTGGTAACCCAAGGATCTACAGATAAACTTTGGCGATGGATAATTGTGGAGTGTCAGGTTGGGAGTGGGAAGTTTACCTTATGCTCAGTATATGTGTCTAATTTAGGTGAGGCTGCCGCTTGAACTAGATTTGGAGCTTGCATCTTGGCCAGTGTCACTTATTTTATGTGGTGACCTCAACATCGAAATAGAAGTTAGAGGGGACGTAGGGGGACATAAATCGTATCCTGGTAGGAAACCATTGGTGTATGGGGCAGTTCAATGTCTAATATAGGACCACAGGCTGATAGATGTCTGGGATAGGGTAAAAACACCAGACCCTAGGTTTACGCTCTTGTCCTCCCTCCATTAGAAATTGGTCTGCTTGGATTATTTTTTGGTCTCAGCAGCTCTCGGAGGACATGCAGGGAATGAGAGATAGCCAAGTGTTTTATCAGATCATATCCCATTTATTTTAAAGCTCCCAGGCATGGGTTTATTTAAGTCTAGGACAACCTCCACATTAGATAAAAAAACATATTTTTGAGGCAGAATATGTCAACCATATGTATAAACAAAAATCCGATTTCCTGGCAATAAACAGAGGTACTGCCACTGATAGTGCAGTTTGGTTTTCATTAAAGGCGGGGGTCAGAGGTGTAACTCTGAGCTATAGTTTACACAGGCAGAAACAGGGGGATAGTAAGATCCAAGGACTACACAATGGACTCTCACTTATGGAAGAACATATTAAGTTGCTAACAGGGAAAAGAGATGATAAGGAGATACAACAGAAGCCTGTTGCACTTAAAACACTGATAAATCAGTATTATAGTAAGGAAGTAGCTACAAAGTTCCACAGCTATAAGACAGTGCTACGAGTCATGTGAAAACACAGGAAGATTGTTAGCACTCCATATCAGACAAAAGGAGACAGAAAAGGGGTTCTAATTCATATTGGATAGACAGGGGTGAAAGTTTGACACTCCAGAGGATATCATTAGGACTTTTAAGGAGT
Organism: Pleurodeles waltl; assembly: GCF_031143425.1. Taxonomy (NCBI): domain Eukaryota; kingdom Metazoa; phylum Chordata; class Amphibia; order Caudata; family Salamandridae; genus Pleurodeles; species Pleurodeles waltl. The sequence goes on along the minus strand of NC_090447.1, from coordinate 1,281,066,203 downwards.
TCTAGGAAGAGATATAGATAGAGGACACATTTCCTTCATCAGATAGCTAGCTGTACAAATGTTTTAAGCACAATAGATGAAGATCAGGTTTTGTTGGAACTACTGATATCCACTGAGGAGGTAGTGGAGGCTGTAAAATATCTGGTGCAGGGAAAAGCTACGGGGTCAGACAGAATACCTCTGGAGGTCTATAGGGTTTTTTAAATCCAGAATTAGGCATGGATATGACCTCAACTTTTTCAGGAGTACAGCAGGAGGGGGAGGGGGAGACCCCCACCCCTTTGGGAATCCACCAATGCTGTAGTTTAAAAACAAAAAGTGGAAGCCCCTGTGAACCCTGGGTCCTACCGACCAATCCCATTAATGAATAGCGATGTAAAATTCTACATTAAAATATTTGCAATGTGCTTAGGGAAGGTAACTGCTAACCTGGTGTCACCCTGTCAGCAGTGCTCCATCCCTAGCCATGGCCAGGGTTGTTATTATGCACAACCTGGGCACAGGAGATTGCACTATTATCTTTTACTGTACCTGATTTACCACAGTAATAACAGAGACTATTCACTTTATTACTGTATAATTCGTATCATCTATACTTGCTGCTAATTGATACATGAAATGTAAAGCATATGCATCATCAACAAGGTTTATTTCGGATAAATAAATCCATAAAACTTGCATAATAAAAACGCACCATATATAATGACTCATTTATATTTTCCAAATTCTCCTGTTCTTTGGGAGCAAGCATATTTTCTAAAATTCATAAACAAAGTTAAAAACATTCTAAAATGGTAAATAACTATTATACATCACAATCAAAGCACCTAGAATCGCATTACCAGCAGATATTATAATAGGTAGCTCAGGTACCCTCCCCCAGCTTATGTACCAAAAGCATTCAAAGACAGTTGTCCAGTGGGCCTGACTATTAGATTTGTGGTTGGAGCTAATGCCAACCCTTTTATGGTGGAAGGCCACTAGGTGCTAATTTCAAATTAGCATTGGTACCAAATTCATATTTAAGGCTAACTCCTTATCCCTACGATTCGGGATGGGTGTCATGCACTTTTTATGGATTAGCTATGCTGCGTGCAAAAAGTTAGCCATGCTAACCACAACCACTTCCCTTGTGTCGGATTTCAAAGTTCTCAGTGCAGTCTTGCATCTTTGCTCCTCAAAGAGGTGACACACTTGAATTATCCATCTCTTGTGGGGAGCTCTATAGGCTGGAAAAAAGAATGAGAAGTGAGAAGTTGATTTAGGTGATTGGGAACATACCGGACAGGTGGCATTAAGGCTGGTTTCTTCACTCCATCTTGAGGAAAAACCAAGGCTCGGAAGTGTGCCATACCTGAATTTCAGATAGAGTTATCTTGCTTGAGAGCCTTCTATGGCTTCAAAAGACCTTTCATATAAAGGGAGACTCTTGTGATCTAAACATCGATCGGTCAGATTCCCTGACCTGCAATGGTTAATCTTTTCTCGCCAGAGAAAATCTCTGCATTTATCTTTAATCTGTTGTCTGGGTAGCTTAGTAGCTTCGTCCAGGTTGGCCCAAAGAGAATCAAAACTAAGGTGCAGAGCATATTCTTTATATTGGCTAACCATGGAATTCTTAGATGATCTCTCTATCCTAGTAATTCTTTGGCAGGTCGTCTATAAGGTTGTAGCTCAGGGGTGTACCAGAGCCTAAGCCAATATAACAAAGGCCACCTTTTTATGAGTAGGGAAATGGGAAACAATCCCATGTCCTGCACTAAAGACCTCAGGGGCGTGCTATTGGGGAGATTGGTCAGGCTCCTTAAGAACTTGTTTTCTGCGTCTGACAGTGCCTTTATATCCGCATGGCCTCACAGCTCAGCAACACATATTGCTGAATTTTTAGCTTTAACTTATAAACCTTAAGTGCAGGTAGCCACATTTTAGATTTAATTTCTGTTGCCATTTTAAGAACCACTCCTGTCTCTTGGGTCAACTTTAATGCACTCTTAGCCACTTTATGCTTCCTCCTGAAGCTGCATGACAAATTTACCCCCAGGTAAGTAAAATCAAATATTTGTTCAAGAGGCATATTACCCACAAAAATATTTGCCCAATTCGACCTATATGGATTTAGGGCCATACATTTTGACTTTACTATATTTGATTCCATGCCACGATCTGAGCAGAATGACAAAAAGCAGTAGGCCTGTAGGAGTTTTACATAGAAGTAAGGTGTAATTGGCGAATAGAAGAGTGGGTATCCTAGCTAGCCCTGTCTTGGGGACATTATTAGGGACATCAAGTGCCTGTGACAGATCATTAATGAATAAAGAGAAGAGAGCTGGGGCCAGGACACAACCCTGTCTTACTCCCCTTTCAATTTCAAAGTAGTCCGTTTGTTCCCCATTCTTCCCAGACCTGACGCGTGCCAGGTTACCAGTGTGGAGTCTGATCAGGATATCTAAAATGTTCTCGGGTACTTCCATGTTGCCTAAGACCTTACACAACTTTTTCTGGGGTGCCAGATTTAAAGCTGCTCTAATGTCTATGAAAACTATGTAGAGATGGCCTTTCCCCACCAGTACCATTTTCCAAAATATTGCATAGAACCTTAATAACTGGTTTAGTGTGCTTAACTTGGGTCTTAACCCTACTTGGAGCTCTGAAAAGATGTTATTATTTGAGGAACACTCATCAGTTTTTCCAAAATCTGCCAGTAAAAGATCTTCTGGAGCCCATCTATGAGACTTATGGTTCTAAAGCTAGTAGGGTCAGTGGGTCCCCTTTTCTTAACTGGTTCAGTGCCACAAACGGAATGGTTACATTCCGCAGCACAGTGCTCCTGTGCCGGGAACTTAACCATTATGTCCTGCACTGGAGCATGGGGGGAGCGCTAGCGCTCCCCCCGTGGGTCTCCTCCCCCCACCCCACCAAAGCAGGGATGGAAGGGGAATCCCTTTCCCTTCCACCCCGACCCCCTGTGACAACTGATGTCGCCTCCAGTCGCGCTGGAAACTCAGCTTCCAGCGCGGATCGGAACAGAAATGCAAAAGCATTTCTCTTCTGATCACGGGCTGGGGCAGGGGAGGCATCAAAGGAAAGGGCAGCAGTAATGCCCACTAGAGACCAGGGATTTTTTGTTTATGTGTGTTTTGTGTGTGTTTACATATACGGGGAGCGGTCCCTTAGGCAAGGACTGCTCCCAAGGGGGCAATTAACTTTTAGGCCTTTTCTGCCCCCCCCCCCGAGTGCAGATCAGCCTATTTTAATTATGCCGATCTGTCCCACCCACTAGATACCAGGGATTTTTTTTTTTGTCAATTTCATGCTAGGGGAGCAACCCCTTAGGCAAGGGTCGCTCCCCTGGGTTGGCAAATTTATTTTAAGCCATTTAAAATACATTTTAAGCCATTCCTAGCCCTCCCTTGGGGGCAGAAACCACTAGGCACCAGGGATTTTTTTTTTTTACCGATGTAAATGACCCCTTAGGCACGGATCGCTCCCCTGCGGGGCAATTTTATTTTAGGCTATTTCTGACCTTTTTTCTGATGCCAATCTGCCCCCAATAGGGGCAGAAACCACTAGACAACAGGGTTTGTTTTTTTGCGACAATTTCACGCAAGAGGAGCGACCCCTTAGGCAAGGGTCACTCCCCTAGGGGGCAAATTTATGTTAGGTCATTTCTGCCCCCAAGGGTGGCAGAAACCAGTAGGCACCAGGGATTTTTTTTTTTTTTTTTTAACTTTTTTACAGATGGGGAGCGATCCCTTAGCCACGGGTCGCTCCCCTGGGGGCAATTTTTTTTAGGCCATTTCTCCCCCCGGGGGGGCAGAAACCACTTAGGCACCAGGGATTGGTGTTTGTGTGTGTGTGTTTTGTTTAGGGGGCAACTCGTTGGGCAAGGGTTGCTCCTCATGGGGACACATTACTGTTGGTCATTTCTGTCCCCCTGGAGGGGGCAGATCAACCCATTTTAGTAAGGCACATCTGCCCCCAAGGGGACAGAAAGCCCACCAGAGACCAGGGAAAATTTATCTTCAAAAAAAGAGGGTTGGGTTATGGCCATACCCCCACCCCAAATAAATGGGGACAAAGTTGTTCAGCCCACCGGTGGGCGGATGGGGCACTTACCCCTGATCCACTCCCCAGGGGCAGAAAGCCTACTAGATGCCAGGGAATAAAAAAAAAACGAGTGGGGTGGTGGCTACCAACCAGTATGAGCATGGATATACCCCTACCCCAACTGAAGGGGATAACAGTCTTTCATCTTTCCTCCCGCACACTAAAACATCTTATCCCACGGCAAGCAAGAGGACATTTGATTATTTTGGGTTTTGGTTTTATACTTGGCCCATGAGAGCTTGTCGAATTCTCAAAACTGTCCCACTTGTAATGGTGAGGGCTTCACTTTTTGGACTTTGGGATGCTGCCATGTAGAAAAAACTACAAGACCTAGACAAATCTGAAAACTAAACATCTGGGTGAGTCCAGGGTGGTGTGCTTCACATGCACCCACCCCATTTTCTTACCCACAATGCCCTGCAAACTCCAATTTTGCTGGAAATCGCACATTTTTCCCACATTGTTGTGATGGAAACTTCCTGAATCTGCAGGAATCCACAAAATTGCTACCACCCAGCATTGTCGCATCTGTACCAATAAAAATTCTGCCCCACTTGTCAGCCTAAAAATGGTTTTTTTAACTGCTCTTTTGGACCCGCTTTGGTTCCCCCTAATTTTCGACATGTTTTTGGCTCTTCCCTGTCACAGGCACTTGGCCCACCTACACAGGTGAAGTATCATTTTTACTGGAAGACTGGGGAGAATGTTGGGGGGTAGGAAATTTGTGCCAGTGAAATGTGGGAACAATTTGATTTTTTTTTTTAGCTAAATTTGAGGTTTGCTGAGAATTCTGGGTAAGAAAACACTGGGGGATCCACGCAAGTCACACCTCCCTGGACTCCCTCAGGTGTGTAGTTTGAAAAAATGTTTGGGTCTGGTATGTTTCCCTAGATGCCTGCTGAGCCCAGGAACAAAAACGCAGGTGCCCCCCCCCCAAAAAAAACAGGTAGTTTTGTTTTTGATGTGTCCACATAGTGTTTTGGGGCATTTCCTGTCACAGGAACTAGGCCTACCCACATAAGTGAGGTACCATTTTAATCGGGAGACCTGGGGGAATGCTGGGTAGAAGGAGATTTGTGGCTCCCCTCAGACTTCAGAACTTTGCAGCACAAAGTGAGGAAAAAGTTGTTTTTTTTGCCAAATGTTGATGTTTGCTAAGGATTCTGGGTAACAGAACCTGGTGAGAGTGCCACAAGTTACCCCATCCTGGTTTCCCCTTGGTGTCCAGTTTTTAGAAATGTCCAGGTTTGCTAGGTTTTCCTTGGTGCCGGATGAGCTAGAGGCCAAATCCACAGCTAGGCACTTTGGGAAAAAACAGGTCAGTTTTCTTTGGAAAAATGCGATGTGTCCATGTTGTGTTTTGGGGCATTTCCTGTCGCCGGCACTAGGCCTACCCACTCAAGTGAGGTACAATTTTTATCAGGAGACTTGGGGGACTGCTTGGTGGAAGAAAATGTGTGGCTCCTTCAGATCTCAGAAATTTCTATCACCAAAATGTGAGGAAAAAGTGATTTTTGTGCAACATTTTGAGGTTTGCAAATGATTCTGTGTAACAGAATCTGGTGAGAGTGCCACAAGTTACCCCATCCTGGGTTCCCTTAGGAGTCTAGTTTTAAAAAATGCACAGGTTTGGTAGGTTTTCCTGGGTGGGGGCTGAGCTAGAGACCAAAATCCACACCTAGGCAATTTCCCCCAAAAAACACGCCAGTTGTCAATGTAAAAATATGATGTGTCCATGTTGCATTTTGGGGCATTTCCTATCGCGGGCACTAGGCCTACCAACACAAGAGAGTTACAATTTTTTTCGGGAGACTTGGGGTAATGCTAGGTGGAAGGAAATTTGTGGCTCCTCTCAGATACTACAACTTTCTATCACTGAAATGTGAGGAAAAGGTGTTTTTCAGTGAAAAAAAACACAAGCCTTCTTCAGCAGCCCTTTTTTCCCATTTTATTTTTTTTAAACTAAATCTTTGCTTTATTTTGGCTAATGTCTTGGTCTCCTCCAGGAGAATCCACAAACTCTAGGTACCTCTAGAATCCCGATGATGTTGGAAAACAAAAGGACGCAAATTTGGCCTAGGTAGCTTTTGTGGACAAAAAGTTAGCGCAAACTGCCCCAAACAATCAAAAAAAGGCTCGGCACAGGAGGAGAAAAGGCCTGGCAGCAAAGGGGTTAAGTATTGGGACAATGTCTGCTTGCTCCCATGATGTTTAATATTGCACTAGAAAGTGTGTATATAAGGCACACAAATATCGGGCTCAGAAGCATATAGATCCACAGGGAAATTGTCTGGGCCTGGTGCTTTTCTAGGGATGATTGCTTTTATGGGCTTAAGGGAATCAACTTGGGAAATCCATAGTGGCACTGCCTGCCTTACCTTATTTTTCCTCTCTATGATATTTCCCCCACCTGTCTAAGTTTCTTCAAAGTCAGCATACAGTTTTCCGAAGTGCCCCACCAAGGATTGTGGCTGAACATTAAAGTCAACTCTAGATGACATGGACTAACTTCCGAGAACAATAATACCCCAAAAGGCCTTAGAATCACCACTAAGGCTCCAAGGCCAGATTTAACCAGCTTTCGCCAGATTTAACCAGCTTTTAAATTCCCAAATTGTTCTAGCTTGTTCCAGCACCTTCTTGTAGTGCTTCCTAGCCCTGGGATTTGCCTTGTAGTCTTGCATTTTTATTGCTTTTAGATGAGAAGATTTTGCTACTTTACATTTCATATTGTACCAGAGATTTGTTGTTTTTCAAGATTTTCACCACTTTCTTAGGTACCCTCTGGAACAAAACCCTCAACCCATTGCATTAAACAGGTTCTCATGTTGAGTGACAATGGGATCTTGGCTCCCTCTTGATCTAGCACAGTCTCCATTTTACCCAGTGTGTCAGCTAACCCTGAGTAGACCTAACTCTATATGTCAGGGTGGGCTTCAACGTACTTCCACTTTAAAGCCTTTTTGTTGTTGGATAGGGACAGGTCCCCCAGGAGTGAGGGTTTGAGAGTCACAACACCGGGGTCTACAGGGCCCACCAGATCTAATTTAAGGACATTGTGATTACTGTTGTGCCTAGATAGGACTACCATATCCTTCATGAACTGCCACATATTTAGTGTAAGATGTAATCTATTCTGCTGGCATAGGTCATCCACTTAAATGTAGATGCCCCTTTTTAGTCTGATAGGGACCCGCAGTTACAAGTTCACAATCCTAGCTTTAAGGTTGTTCCTAATATTTGGTTTGCTTGTAGCGAACCCCTTGTTGCTTTAGTAATGCCTAGTCTTGGAATATGCCATGTGGCATCCTCCTCCTCAGCTATGTTCACATCACAATTGATAAAAGGGTCCTATGACACATTTAAATCATCAGCTACTATGACATTTGCATCATATGGTGAAACAGTAAACAATTCATCTAGGGACTTCAATGCTGGGGACTCATTTTTCAGGGCTATTATAGACATTAACTAAGTGAACACAAATGCGTCCTTTACATAAAGAGAGGCCAAGTATATCAGTAGAAGAACCGGTAAACCTCTTAATTTTACAATTCAAGGAATTCTTCACCCAGATAATGAGGACCCCAGCTGGGTGACCTCTTTCCATAACAACAGCATGGGCCTCTGAAAATCTCTGTTAGGAGGAGGCTGGTTATGGGAGCACAGCAACTGGACCTCTATACGGTTGCTATCTTTCGTTCCAGCCTTGGCTGACGAAGTTAGAATGTGGTCCATTGGTCTGTAACCCTACATCCAGTCTTAATATTCTGTTGAGCCCTTAGAGCATTCTGCTTAGTCTCCTCAACGCTTAAACCTTCAAGTGGAGTAGAGCGGTTTCTACATTCTACTGCTGACAAGGGCTCAGCTTCCTTCTCCTGGATTAAATGTTTGGGAAAGGTAGATAAAGTGACACTTTTTGGAGCAGAGTCCACGGAGGATTCTGTTTGGCAAGGTAATGTTTTATTGAGACCCACTGAGTAGGTTGTGCAGGAGCTTCCTTTAATCTTGATAGCACGTTTATCCTTTCCTTTAAAGTATTTGGTAATTTTTGCCCTTGCTTCACTGGTCTTGGGGAATTTCTTACCCTTGCCCAAGAGATGATCTACTTCTTCAATTAAGGAGTCAATTGCATCTGAGCATGCCTCTTTGCACTCTTTTCCACTGACCCTAGTCCCAATGTGTTGTCCTGCGACTTTCTTTTACCCATTATTTCTCTATTACAGCCAGATTTGCGTGAGGTAATTAACTTACAGTTTGCAGAAGATGAAGTCTTCAGCAAAGGGCCAACGGGGGTGACCGTGCCTCTTCCTGTCACTGATGAACACAGGGTGGGCCTACCTTTGGCTTGGGTGCGCACCGTGCAGCGAGATATCGAAATGTGCTATACAGCGCTTAGGTGATGACGAGGGTGAAAAGACACCTCCCGGGACCCAGTGTTGCCAGGGACTTGCAGTCCCCCCTTGGAATTTCTCCTTGTTGTTGTCCTGCACAGTGAGATGTCAAAATGCACTATTTAGCGCATAGGTGATGGCGAGGGTGAAGGGCTGCCACCTGGGACCCAGTGCTTCTTAGGACTTGCAGTCCCTCCATGTAATGCCTCCTTGTTGTCCCGCAGAGCGGGATGTCCAAATGCACTATTTAGCACTCAGGTTATGACTAGGGTGAAGGGTCACCACCTGGGACCCAATGCTACCTGGGACTTGCAGTTCCTCCTTTGATTGTCTCCTTGTTGTCCCGCGGAGCAGGATGTCGAAATGCACTATATAGCGCTTAGGTGAAAATGAGGGTGAATGGCTGCCTCCTGGGACCCATTGCTGCCTGGAACTTGCAGTACCTCCTTGTAAAGCATATTGGTTTGAATGTGGTATCTATTCTTTTATGTGACTTTTATAATAAGGTACGTATGGGTAAAATTGAAACTATGCACTTTACTATTCTGCAATAACCTGTGACAATATTTTAAAAATACCTGCTGCTAATATTACATGAAATGTTAATCTTTATAGCGCCTAAAAAAATTATTAAAAAATGTAATTAAAAAAATGACAAAAATTGAGGTGAGTCATTTAACACATACATGGAAAAACTCAGGTCTGATATTTCTAATGTAGTCCTGGTTGTGTAAACAAGTCCAGCGCTTCCCTTACCGCTGCAGTGGCTGGAATCTGGGGACAGGCAGACAGACACTGTCATTTTCTCTCCTCCTCCTCATTATTCCCTGTCATGCCCTCCCTGCCGCCTCCCAGCCCTCCCTTATTATTCGGTTTCGAATGTATTGAATATAGACACATTTGAACTCTCCTCTAAGGTGAAAGGTTCATGCCTGCGGCAACAACAAAGTGTAATCATAAATAACGTCTTGTGAAGCACACAGGAAGGTGATACTGGACATCCATAAATAAGTAAAGCATTGAATGTGCTAAATGGATGTTCAATAGAAAAGGATACAGTTACGCCACTGACTGTTATGTGACCTATCGCATTTCGCTACCAGACTCTGTAGAAGACAATGCTCTCTAGCATGGGAAGCAGTTCTGCTAAGTTTACCACTAAAGAAATGCTTGTTATCTTGTTACTTTTTACCTTGCAACAAATGATTGTTAAGATTCTGTGTAGTTTAGTCCAAACGGTATTTTGTGTTCTAAAACTACAATTATTTGTTTTGGTTTTATATGTCCTAATATAGTGCCTAATATCGCATTTCTATCTCTTCAGAGCACCTTCTTAATTGTCTTACTCTTGAATACACAAATAATATTAAATAACAAGCCTTCCCCTATGGGCTAAAGGCTACTGCCTACTTTAGTTCAGTGGCTATAAGTTCACAATGCTGCTAAACAAGTTTTGGCAATGCCAATAGGCCTGGATTTAATGTGCTAGTGCATGCAAAACAGTCATGCATAAATGTGTATAGACTATATGTGCCATGTCTCTTGGCAACTGTTTATGTTCCTCCTATCTCTGTACCCTGTCTTTAAGGGCCAGATGTAGCAAAGGGTTTTACCCATTCTGTGTCTATGGGAAAATGTGTTTGTACATATGGCCCTAAGTCTGTAGTGCTGTGCAGCTCAATCACTGCAAAAACAGCAACACGTCAAGTTTAGGAAATAAAAATGCTTAGAAGCACAAATCACATTTATGTGTAAAATCACATTAGGTGCACAGGCTCCATTCGGGACTGAAAACACTTTTAGAAGCACAAACACATTTGGGTATTTTGCTCTATTACAGGGGCAGAGGATAACCCGCCGCCACTTCAAATTTAACTCCTTGAAAACAGAATTCTTACTATATCTCTTCCTCCAACTGCACAACTCCAATACAGTCATTGCTGAAGGCCCTCAACATATTAGACTATTGACAATCCCTCACTGCATTCAATGAGTCAATAAGCATCATAAATGGCAAGACTTCAACTTTCATTAATTGGCTAAAAGTACGTAATTTCAAGTGAGACGTGTACAGGATCTTACACACTTTACACCTGAAAAGGATTTCAAACAAGTAGTACAACATAGGGTCCTATCCACACAAGACTATGAAAACACCAAAGATCCACATTTCTCCCATGAATGCAGCTCTTGATACAGCTGTTAGAATGGTTTCTAGAGCCAGGAAATATTATCTCTCCAATCTATCACTGAACTGGCTTCTGATCGAACCAAGGAGCAACCTTATAATTAGTTTGTGACATTTACAAATACTTTCACTTGGGAGTCCCCAAATCATTTATCAAAAAACATAGTCATCTCAGGTGAGCGGGGAGAAGAAATACTTCTATATGAGCTACTGCCCTCCAAAAAGAAAAGGAACAACCAACACTCCTCCAACACTTCTCAAGTAGTGCACCAAAACGTTGGAACTCCACACCACTGCCACCTGCAACAAACTCTTCCAGCAATACCTTCAAGAAAGAAATGTGGTGGCTCCCTTTCAATCATCGCTTCTCAAAATGATCTACATTTCCTTTCATTTGGGTTGTCCTACAAAGCATCAGACTTTTATTGTTCTGCCGAGGAAAAGAGCCCTGCCGAGTAAAATCTTCACCTTAAAGGAGGACGCTATTAACCACCACTAACTACTTGACATAATTTGTATCAACTGTCACTGTTTAATTAATACATATCTCTTTTGCCACCCCCTTCCTTCCAAATACCTTCATCAGAAACGTGAATAGCCTCATCTCATATCCCTATTTTGATGTAACTTTGTAACTCTCTTTGGTGCTCTGACACCCTATGGTAAATCCTGTGCTGTACAAAACCACAAATAAACAAATAAATAGTCCTGAATAACATGATTTATGGTCATAGATCCCCTGGCTGGTGTGGTGTGGGTTGTCAAAAACAGGCACATGATCCACTATTTGAGATTCATATAAGGAACATATATTGACATCACGCTCGATGCCTGGATTGACCATACTTTGCATGGTCTACAATGCCACGTTTATTTCAGGAATGGAAAGGAACTGGGATACTGTATTTTTTCCTGATTTAGACATTTTAGGAGCTGAGAAGAGAGCACTTTCATAAAGGAAAATCAAGAAAAATCAAGCAAAACTGGTTATATCAGAGAGCTCAAATATACAGGTAACATAGCAAATATTCAGACTAGCAATACCATGTCTGCTAGCCAACACAACACTGGCCATGCTGCACACTTATTACTAGCATAGTGATATTTAATGTTATGGCACTTAAATCCCCTGCAAAGGGACATGGGGCTTAATACAAAAAGCATATTTTTGGTCATAAACACTGTGGCACACACATTCAAAGTGTTTTCAACTGTAAAAGCGTATTGTGTGCTCCACTAAACCTCTCCAGCAAGTGAGCATTTAGGACTTGCCAACAGGGTTCAGCAACTCAAAATTAAATCACCATGGGGAGTGAAAGGGATGTCCCCTTTGAAACTCTAGTCATAATGACATGTATCGATAGTTTGTGACTGCAACTGTGGTCACAAACCATTGACCAACCTATACCTTAGATTATGGTAGTATCCTTTTCCAGGTAAAAGATATCTGCTTCACAGTCAATATTTGTGAAAGATTCTACAATAATCACAATAATAAAGTGCCTATACAGAAATACTAGATTATTATTATAAGCAGAATTAGACATGACACAAAGAAGACATAAACAATGGGAAAAGAAATGCTTGATGCTCAACTTATTACACAACAAAAGCAATTTAGACAATACATAATGTGTTACAGGTAAAAAAAAAACTAATGGCAATGGGACAAAGAGCTTTTTGTGTAGTCCATAAATGAAAATGGAAAATTGAGGGTTTGAATCCTTTCCCAAGAGCCAGAAGTGTTGATGGCTTTTCGACCCCCAAAAGTCAAAGGATCATCATCACAACAAAAAACAAATGTTTGAGCAAACCATCAACTATGGCTTCAGAAGGCCCCAGTGGAAAAAGTAATTGGGCCAAACAGAAAATATGAGTACCTCCTGGTAGCTCCGAGGTATGCTAGCCACCATGTTCATTACTAACTGAAAATCGATGCTTCAATAATGGTCTAAAATGCTTTTGTTGTGTAACAAGTTAGGCAGCAAGTATTTATGTATCCATCATTTATGTGTTGTTTATGTCATGTCTAATTCTGCTTATAATAATAATTGACTATATTTTTTTATTTTTGTGTGGACACTTCCTTATTGTTGTTTTTGTTGTATCTTTCACATTTATTACTTGCGTAACAGTTATCCTTTACCTGGAATCATTATTTATTTAGAGTCCCTTGCAAGCCAGCAAACTTACATTGATAGCCATTCACTGGGTGTTGCAAATAAAGACCTGCCTAATTAATATTCATTCAGGTGGTTTAGATACCTCTGGAGAATGGGCAATTTATTATACAACCTCTAGGTACATAGGTTGCCTCGCCGCAAGTTGCACAATTGTTCACAAACAACACATATCAGTACACTGGGCATACAAGCCATGGTTTCAAAGCGGCCCTTTATAGCAGTTCCTGAACCTTTCAGCCATTCTGCCCATACTGAATGACAATATGGAGAAGAGACTTATTCTGAATGCCATTATTCACAGTTGTCAAGGGAAAAATTTCCTTGCAAGCCTGTAAGAGGGATGAGACTTATCGGCCATCCCCACCTCCTTTCCTGCCAAATCAGCTGCAGTCATGCTTTTTTTGCTTAGTTGTAGTGATGAACCCAACATACATTTAGTGCATTTTGGATTATAGCTCCGACTAACGGTGCTCTGTTTGGCTTCTGTAATAATTAATGAAGCCAAAAAGTAATGGGAGCTCTGTAACCTATCTTGCTTTCATTGAATTGGCCAACAATGGCAGGTTCGGGGGCGTCTATGTAGTATTTATAGACAAAGACATGGCCATAACTTTCCACAGTTTTAGACCTGGTCATTAAACCCTCATCCTTTGGTTCAACTGAGCTTCTGTGGAGGAGGCACACAATTGGGCGAAACCTCTATCCAGAAAAATCCCAATAGCTTTATCATGGTTGCTGTGTTTATGACAAAGAGCACAAAAACATTTAATTTGCTTTTGCAACACGTTGCAAATTCATTTGTACATAAGCACCCTGGCCTTTGGCTATTTTCTTCGACAACCAGCGCTCAGAATATTACTGCCTGCCTTTTGTGGATGGTGGGAAGCGGAATGGTAGATTGTCTTTTACCCATGTAGACTCGTATGTTTGACCTCTAGTATGGAGCTGTGGAAAATAAAACATCTGCCTATGATATGAAGTGTAGACCAATCAGGTGGAGTCTCCAACTGCCTGGGCAGGTGGAAGTTTAGTTCGAGGGAAATCAATACTCGTCTCCCAATTGAACCAGTAAGATAAGGCCTACAGAAACATTAAAAACGAGGGATTGGCAATGTTTAAGCATACTTGCATCTAAACAATTTGCAAGCATATCAGGCCGGTATAATCTACGGACTGCTATTGGGAAAGAGACATGGTAGAATCTAGAGTACAGAGAAAAACTGAAATTATGAAAACTCTCAGGTCCAACCTAAAAGGTAACATGTCACTTCCCTGTAAAAATGACCTAATGGTATGCAGAAAGAGCAATCGTAATTGCATTGTACAAACTAAATGTCAGCATAAAATAGTGGACTGTTATTCAGAAGGTTTTAAAGATGAAACATAATCAGAGATTTTGGCCTTCAGTAGGTTATGGGATGACAGTAAATCGATATATAGAATTTAACAACAATATATTTCAGGCTGTCAGGACTGACCACATTTTATTTCTCTATGGAAGCAAATCTGAAATAGTATTTGATGCATTTAGTGAAGAAAGTGCATTCAAGACACGTTGGATGGTACAGTATCTTGAGCCGTTGAAAAAACAAGCAAATAGTTCATGGGCTGCTGCCATTCAAGCCACCCTATAAAACTGAATCCGAATCGAATCAGTTTTTCAAGATGTTGAAACCTGTTTCTGACTCATTGCAGATGTCCAATCCTTGGTGGGGCAATATTATTGTCCCAATAATTAAAAAGGGAGACTGTTTTCTGCCAATGAACTGTAGACTAATTGTGTTACACCAGGAAAAATAATTTTTTTTGCTAATTTTATATAATACTCCAGGGAAGACTTGAGTGAAAAGCTTGAACCATTCGGTCAAATCTGGTTTCACATAGAAGTATAAACCGCTGATAAAGTAATACTACTAAATTTAATGGAAATAAATGCTCTGTATGGCCATCAGAGAAGCCAGTTGCTGCTTTGTGAAATACAATCGGGCTTTCAGCTGTGTCGACAGTCCTACGCTCTGGAGGAAACTGTTCAACCTGGGCTCTGGCTCACCCTTACTACAGCAAATTTGTATCACTCACTCTGAAATCTGGGAGTACAAGTAGATCAACCAGACAAAGCTGGAAGTTGTCTCACAGTATAATATATTATGTTTAATAGAGAAATTACTTGGAAACTCCACTCCAAAGATGTATCTGAATGTGGAAAAGGAAACTGTAGAAAACTCCTATTTGCACAACCCACTATCTCGGTCATTCTGCCCTACCACTTCTGAAAGTGTACAATGCCAAGATCATTTCTATCCTTTTGTACCGCTACTTCAGATTTGCTAACTGCTCTGCAAGCTACCTAGCTAAAATGGAATGCCTTTGCTTACCAAAATGATTGTAAGTCCTATTAGAACATTGGAATGCTGGGGGCTCCATTGAAAACAATGGAGTGCTATGGGCTTTTACTGGCCGGTATAAGCCTGCAGCGCCAACATTCCAATGTTCGCTTTGTTCACAGCAACAGCTGTGAACAAAGCCTCAGGGAGCCCGAGGGGATTTTAATCCCCTCGGGCTCCGTGAACATTTTTTTTTTAATAGAACATTCTGCCCTGTGTGGCAGAATGTTCTAATAGCCTTAGAAACCGCTGTAGCGGGCTCTACCGGCTATTAAAGTCCCTCTCCCTTGTTAAATGCCCTCGCCTTCGGCTCGGGCATTTAACGCGGGGAGCGGGCCTTTAATAGCCGGTAGAGCCCGCTACGGCGGGTTCTAAGGCTATATTACAATTCAATCCATATACTAGAATTGACGAGTGTGGCCATTTCAAAAAGAGCTGGGAAACTCGTATCATGTTTATTGACAATTTGAGGCTAAGTGTCTTTAGAACTCTAGATACCCTCATTTGAAAGAACCCAGAACCCTCTTTGAGAGCCCTCTATCATTATTATTGATTTTCTCAGCCTTCTTCTGTGCATATTTCCTCTTCAGCCCATCGATTGTCCTGCAATTCAGGAACTGCCAGTCAGCTACAACATCTTTTTGCAGTAAGAACTCCAACTGGCATTTGGGCAGTAGATGTCAGCAGTTGTTTGCAACCGTACTACATTTCTTGAAATTGCTCGTATGAATCGCAGAAGTTAACTTGAATTCCTTGTGTCACGACTTCTCCAAAAACACTCCAGTGATCAATCTAACAATTTTGCAGTCTGATAAACCCATAAATTGAACACTTTCCCAATCCACAATAGAATGAAAATAAGAAGTGAACAATAATCTAAAATGAAGAAAAAGAACAGATACTTAACCAAATCTGTGAGGGGAAATTTTGAGCCCTGCACCAAGAACATATACAGTATGTAACTATTTAAATATCAAATGGAGAATAAACAATGAGTTACAATGCAGTTAAACATGACTGCAAAATTTACCATGAAAATGCCATCAACATTTTGGGTCTTTTACATTTTAATGTCACACAATTAATTGTTAATGCACTTCTCGTTTGATGTGAGCCTGTGCAGGAAGCCATTTTTCAAGTATACACAACACAGTTACCTATCTTTGGGAATACCTGTAATTTGCCTACACTCTTGGTACAGCTGTGGTCCGTAACTGATACATTACTTTGGTCAATACAAGGGAATAACATCAACATGCTAGCGCTTCCCGCTTTGGTATAATTGACCAAAAATCAAGCTTTGTTTGAAGTAAATGTTAGGGATATAATGTGAAATACAAGGAAAATATTATAGAGAGTGGGAATTACTAAGAAAGATCTGGATTTAAAATTCATATCTAACTAGAAAGAAAAACTGTTTGTACAAGGTAGCAGATGACGGTGATCACAGAAGGGTATAAGAGCTGTGAGATTACAGGGTCTATTGCCAAATGGTACAACAAGGCTAGAAGTGTCACCACACGGATAGATGGAACTGCTTTGGCACAAATAGTGTACAAGAGGCCTCCACCATTATTCATAGATATAATAGGGGATGAGTACAGATGGCTGACAGGAAAAGAGCTTGTGCACCTGGAACTACAGATTTTGGCATATTGACCAAATCCAAGTGTTGGGAGCTATCTATGCACAATACTGAATTGGCTTTACACCTGGCAACATGGTGAAGCATTGTTTGAAAAGAAAACGGTACAATAACCGTTTTCTGGGGTAAAAACTCATTCACAAGTATTGCAATTGGGAAATGCTTCCTTGGTTTTACCTAAGTCAGACAGACATGTGCTCATTAAGATATCTCAACAACTAAGTGTGAAATTTAAACACACTATTTTAATTTGCTTGACTATAGTTACTCATAACTGCCATGTTTTTCCTGCTCATGCTTTCTTAACCAGATGCGCCAGTCTCTGAGCCAGTGTTAAAAAGAAGTAGAAAGAACAAAGATGTAAATCTTCACCACAGCAATGACAGGCCTTCGTAAATTAGCCTGAGAATCCCTTGAAACACTGCCAGGAATCTCAGGTTAGGGGTCTTAAAGACACATGTGAAAAAATGATACCAAATTAGTCAAATTAGGAACACAATTAAGCCTTATTCTCCACTGCATCATCTCACCCTTAGGTGAGCACAGTAAATGCAGTGAGTGGGTAGGCAGCAGCACAAAAAGCAGCAATGCAGATACCAGCAGTGTAGTTTGTTTGATCTGAAACTATAATGTTGTTCATGTGTAATAGGAACCCAGTCCACCCAAAATGTGCACATAACAACTGACTTGCCTCTTTAGTTCACTATAGGCGTTGTTGTCAGGGTGGGGGAAGAATTAATGTTTCTAAATTCATGTTTGAAAACTACCACTTTTAAATTAATACTTCTCAATGCACTGATATAATCAAGTGTACTAAGGTAAAAAGGATCAGTATGTTAATTAAATAAATGCTGTCTTTGAATTTTGAAGAGACTGTCATATTTGTATGTGCTTCTAATGTTAAACGCAGGACTCCCTAGTTACTTTGTTTATTTAACACCAACTAACCTGGAGATAAAAATTGCCTACTTAATTTCTTTTTATTGTTTTTGCTGTGTCAAGTAAACAGCAGCCCAGTGCGTCTGTTGACCAAGGGGCCGCATGTAAACGTCAGGGGGGCTGCATGCAGCCACAGGGCCATATTTTGAGTATTCATGATCTAAGGTTACCATTTCTATACCCCTGACTCTGTCTGACCTCCTATCACTAGATAGTTCCAAAAGCAAAGCCAGGTGATGCTGTTTCTCTTAAAGATTTATTCTACTCAATCACTTATTTGAATATTCTTGCTTTGATGGCACCCACTTATATAAATCCTACACGATCAGCAATGATACCCTAAAGCATCATCACCACTAGAATAAGATATGGTAGTATCAGTCATTGCCAGAGGCTTAGAAAAAGAAGACAGATTGAGTTTGTAATAGATCAGAACTTGACTGAATAAAATATGCAATACAGGTGGATTTCCAAAGAATATATACCCAAGGTTGCTATTGTTACCGAAGCCTGTAGCTGCAGGCAAAAGCAGCAATGGGACTTGGGACACATAGAAAAGTGGTGGACCAAAGATGATGAAGGACAAAATACAAGACACCAGTAATAGAGTGACCTGAGCGTGTAGCCAATCTGCTCTACTGCTCATTATTTTCCTCTCCTGTAAAAATGTGTTCATCTTAGCATGAAACTTTTCTGAAGTCAGGTTAAGGCCAGTTGGTTCATGCTGTTTGGATAGAAGTTTGAATCATACCTTATATACAATATAGAAGACAACAAACTAACTTTAGACGGAATTTATACACGGATCTTTGTGTCGGCCCTCTTGGGTAAGACATCATGAGATTTGACCCAGACATGTGGCAGTGGCTTCTAGAGGACACAATTTGACCATTTGATCAATACTTCTCAAACGATCTGCTTCTACTCTTGTAGACTAACATGCTTATTTTTACTATCACAATCCGTGGGAGATAAATGATAATCACCTGATCTTGTTTTTACATGAACTAAAATATCTTGTTCTTATCTTACTCATTCATAAATGCTCTTGTCAGCTTGTTTAATCAGAATATGGACCAGAGGTATTTGGGACAACTGGTCCTGTATACTTTTTAAAGCAGGAAGTGACAACTCAGTGACAATTCAAGATGCTAAGTCAAAGATTCATTGTATGTGTCCCGAGCAGGATTCACGAGTGCTCAAAAGTACCAAGGTTATGGGTCAGCAGCTTCCAGTCCCATTTTTGCTACCAGTATGCCTTCTAGGTTGTTATAATGAAGAGACAGAGGCGTACTGCAAGGGATGCCGGTATAGAGTTGCATGTATAATTTTTTTGTATTTGTTTATTTGCCCTAGCACCTTGACACAAAAAGGATACATTTATAAACAACGGATCCATGGGATTTTGCACTGAAAGGGCCAGCATAATCAAGGATAAGAAAGCGCGTAAATGAGGTTATAGGTGGGACTTAATATGACAATGAATAATATGGAGAATACCATGAAAATTACACATCTACAAGGGTTTGGTGTAAGACATGAGAAACAGCAGCACTTGGGGTTGGTTATGTTGTCCATTCATACATACATGGGTGAGATGTAAGAAGGAAGATTTTCTCTGTAAGCATTCTGGTGAATTAGGTGGTCCAGTATTGGCCAGGAAAACTCATAAGATGAAACCCATGCAAAAAACTTAGATGCAGATGAAATCAAAATATACTTTGTGTTTGGCTAGAATTTCTCAAGAAACAATACCCAGCTCAATACAAATAACTTAATTAAATCAGCCTTCAGATGATTCATTGACAAATATCATGTTTACATTATGAATCTTGACAAGTACCAAGAAGCTTGCCTTTGCAGCTCAATTCTGCACACCTTTTATGTCTCTTCCAAGCACATACTTTCTCATATTCTGTCTTCTTAAAAAAACATTCACAGACACACTCAAACTTGTAAAGGGTACAGACAAAATAGGAACTAATCATTACCTGACCAAAACATACAAAAAAAAGAGTAAACAGCAAGTCAATCCAAACTCCATCATTCCTCTGCCCATGCCTGCCTCGATTGTGCATAAGGCTGAGTCACAAACTGGTACAACCTTTTGGAATGTCTCACTTGTGAAAGCATTCCATTGGCTACAACTGAGAGTATGATGATGTTGCTCTGGCTCTACAGCCATTTTATTTGCTCACTACCAATTTCATTTAGTTCTGCACTTCCCTAAATTCATGTTATCCAGAAGGACATGAGCTTCTTCCATAGTGACTCACATTTTTACCATTTCTGTCTTGCCCTTTTTACACTGTGACAGAAGACTGTAGTAAAAAGCACTGGCAAAGGCAACATGTCTCATCTATGGCTGAGCTATTGGCTTTGATAAACAGGTGGGGGTGAGAAACAGGGGCATGCGGGGGCGTGTTACAGGATTGTTAAGACAAAGAGATATGTAGGGGTCAGCTCAGGCCGTTTCATATCATTGTTTTTTACTTCTGACAGTGGGAGGGGAAAACTTACACAGATGGGCAAAATGGAGTTCAATAGAAGAGAAACAGGATGGGGGTGTGTAGGGGGAAGATACAAAAAGCGCTTTGATGCATCCAACCCTGACCACATCATTAGCGTTGTTTTAAAAGGAAGTAGTACTGAATCGTAGCAGATTGCCATTGGAGGGACACTAATTAAACATAATTAATCTTTCCTTGGTCCATGCACCAACAAATGAAAAGGAAGTGATGCATGGTGGGAAGAGATGACCAATTAGAAGCCAGCAAAGAAGAGAGACAACACAGCAAGCCAATGGTAAGTAAAGGATGGGTTCCAAGCTTATTACACTACACAACAGTCTCGCAAATAAGAGCACATGCATTAGCACATGCTCACACAGACGTGAACTAAAAATCAATTACCCTAATTACCCTAGAGATGGCAAAGGGCTTACGATAGCCAAACTTGCCAATTCCTTTTAGCTGTTCCTTTACACAATTTAGACCACTCTACTTGTTAATCAAGAGTAGCACTTGCAGCAGTTTTTTTCTAGAGCAACTCGTTCCCAATGCATATCAACAAGGCGTTAGATTGTTTTTTATATAATTTCCTAACATTACAGTATCAAAAGCAGTGCACAAATGTTTTTCCTTATGCAGCTAATAATTACATACATTAAGCAGAAGACTTGCTGTCAGCTACCCGTGTTAGTAGTGACCACTCCCAAACTGACAGTCATAACTATAAAGTTTAATAATGTATAAAGACCACATATCCTTACAGCCTCACTAACCAGCTCAGAATGAGAATTCATCCTGAGTTAACAAATGTGCTTGAAACAGGACTCAAAAGTCTTTAAGTCTCTGGGCCGGTGGAGGAGTAGTGCAGTAGAGTTGCATTTGCTCACTCACTAAAGCTAGATCATCTATCCACATTTTAACAGTTGGGGCACAATCTCCTCCGTAAGTACAAGTCACCCACCTTTTTGCCACAGCAAAGCTATAGAAGTAAATCTCCGCAACCTCACGAGCACATCTAAGCTAAATCCCAGCAAGAACATAGTATATTCTCCCCAGTCATTGCAGAGAGGGAGTTTAACACCTCAGTCCAGTATATATTTATATAACATTAACAAAGTGTGGTAGGTTTGATTTTGGAATTTAAAGTATATTAGTCTTAACTGACAATTAGGTGGTAAGCAACCTATCATCTCACTGCAATACCACCATTCCTATTCTGGAATTTCCCTCCCCTCCTCCACCTCCTATCTCACCTTGGCCTAGAGGGCCGCACTGAGGGCATCCGTTTGCATTGTATAGTACAGCTTGATCACTATACGTTTGTCGGATACTGTATTGATGAGTACCGCCAATATATTACAGGAGACCGGTTCTCATGGAAAAGAAGAGTAATGGTCCCTGCATAATGTGAAGGTAGCTGCAGTGGAGCAGTGAATTCTCCTCCATCAATTACTCTCAGACACTCTATAAACTGACCATTCAGAAATATATATCCTATGCAATCAATCCGCCATTTGTGCATCATATCTGTAGACATCTTGTCCCACGTTTAGTATATCAATGGGTAGTGGGTCAGTGGTTGATCTGGGGAATAAAGTATTTGGCATTTGAGCTCTTTTGCAAAGCCAGGCCAGCCGAGTGCTTATAACGGGATTTATCTTAGAACGGCTGAGTTTAGGTATTTGTCAAATCATAGCAGTCAGTGGAAGTGGATAAGCTTTATTGTGCTCCGCTGGTATGTGAGCCAAACATGGGTGTGGGTGCAACAAATAGTGATTGAAATAGGCTTGGGCACAGTGATAGTATAGTTGCAAATCTGGGGCCGTTAGTATCTGTGGTCATGTGGTTGTGGCAGTATTTTCCCACCTCACTATAGGTGGTAATGTGTGATCTGAGAGCTTTAAATAAGTGTTGCCTTAGTGGTATGTGATATCATAGTAGTCTGGGCAAGACTGTCATTTTCATAAGTGCTATCCTGTCCATCAATGACAAGGGAAAAACAATCCATCTGCCTGTCTGTTCCTCTATTTTAACCATGGCTACTCCTAGTTTTTGGAAATGAATGGTATCTTAATCTGGGCTTATCCATACTCCAAGGCATTTGAAGGAGATAAAACACCATGCGAGGGGGGAGTCCATTTCTCTGACCTGTGTAGTGGGTGTGAGAGGGAATTTGGTCCTGTTAATCATTATGCTTCCCAGGCCTTTAATAATGTAAACTCCCTGATAACTGGGCTCACATGTATGTCAAATTGCATAGATATAACATAATGTAATCAGCATATAATGAGATTATGGGGTTTCAGGGGGAAAACCTTAGTCCTCTATTTCCATGCAGACCAATGGTTCAGTTGCCACTACATATAGTAATTGAGACTGGGGTACCCCTGTCAAATGCCTTTTCTTATAGGAAAAGGGCCGGAAAGGTGAATCCTTTTGGCAGGGCCTATATACAGCAGCACAACCCATTTCACAAAGCTTGCAGACACACCCACTCTGGACAATATCACAAAAAGGAAGCTGCATTTCAAGGAGCTTAATGCTTTTTTGGAGTCTAGAAAGACAGCAGCAACCTCCACATCTGGGTTTGGCTGGTACAGAAGAGTGAAGATTGATCTGAAATTATGGGCAGTGAATGTGCCAGATGTAAATCCAACCTGGTCCAGATGTACCAAGTCCGGGAGAAGGAGAAGCAGGAAGACTTTGGCCAAAATCTTGGTCTCCATGTTAATGAGAGACAATGGCTTATAAGATTACGTAGAGGGCTTATCTAGCTTCAAGAGTGTCATGAGGAGGTTCCTCTAAAGGAGGGTGGGAGGCTACATGCTGGCCCTTTTTAAAGGTTTATCCATAAACCTTTTGCCTCCTTTCTCCTATTTTGTCTGAGTTGTTTTGGGTGGCTTTAGGACTCTTGGCACTTTACCACTGCTAACCGGTACCACAGTGCACATGCTTGCTGTCTAAATTGTATTGGTGATAAGTTTATCCATGATTGGAATATCTGATTTACTAGTAAGTCCCTAGTATAGTGCACCAGGTGTGCCCAGGACATAGAAATCAAATAATACTAGTGGGCCTGCTGCACTGATTGTGCCACCCACATGTGTAGCCCTGCAAACGTCTCAGGCCTGCCATTGCAGTGTCTGTGTGTGCAGTTTTTAACTGCCATTTCAACCTGGGAAGTGCACCCACTTGCCAGGGCCAACCCTTCCCTTTCACTACAACTAAGTCACCCCTAACGTAGGCCCGAGGCAGCCCTATGGGCAAGGTGCAGTGTATTTAAAAGGTGGGACATGTACTGATAGTGAAATATTGATAAATTAATTTTTCACTATTGCACGGTCTATCTCTCCCATAGGGTAACATGGGGATTGCCTTGAAATAGCTTTTAAGTGTAATGTCCCATTGGGAGCAGATAGAGATGTAGGGTTTGGGGTCTCTGAAATGAATTTAAAAATACAATTCAAAAATACAATTCAAAAAACAACTTCACCAAAAAATTTAAGTCTGAAAATGCCACTTTTAGAAAGTGTGTATTTTCTTGCTAAACCTTTCTGCGCCTCTGCCTGTCTACTGAATACTCATCTGGTTCAGAATGACAGCTGGGTTGTTTGTGTATTCACTCTAGACAGTCACACAAAGGGAGCTGAGGTGTGCCCTGCATATCCTGATGGCTCGTCACCAGGCTGAGGGGTCTTCCTGAGCTAGAGAGGTGGGGACAATCGCCAGGCAAATGCTTGTTGTCTGTATGGTATGATCCCTAGCACCAGATTAATCAGTGAGTGATCTGAAAGAATACGTAGGAGGTGGTCAACCCCGACAGACCAGCCACATGTATCTCACCTGTCAATCCAATAGTGAAGACTTGTCCAAGATTCATGTCTGGTAGAGACGTGTGTACCTACTTTAGCATCAGGGAACCTATACCTCCATATATCTACCAAGCCACCATCACCTAATATATTCATCAGGGTCAATTCAGCTGTGTGGCATGTGTGAGTATCAGCAATAAAGAAGTGTGAGTGCCTGTCCAATACTAAGTTGAAATAAACATCCCTATAGTAAAGTATGGGGGACAGTGCAGTACACTTAGCTCATATTTCTTTGAAGAGTTCTGGATCATCAGTGTTGGGGCCATTAATGTCATGTGTTTACCGCATATGAGAGGTTGGAGGAAACTGAAATGTCCTTGCATATTGCTCAATTCATGAAGGAGTTTAAATGATGCCTTGTCGATCCAACGGGGCAGTCCCCCCTACCATAGATGCAGTAAATTCCGATTGATTAATATGGTTTCACTCCAAAATAGGAGGTCCCCGCAGTGCCAAGAGGTTTCCCCTGAAGGAAATGTGTGTCCTGGTTGAGGTATGCAAGGAGGAGTCATGCCTTATGGGGATTATTTAGCCATCTGACATTTTGTGTCAAGAAATTAATTGGTAAGAAAGTGCTGTTACTCTTAGTCAAGATAGGTCATTTGGTCAGGACATGAACGTCAACTGGTGTTGATGATGTCTTCCCTGTTATTAGATGTTCCAGTTTAGCTGCAATTGTTGCACAAGTGAGTCAAATATTATGTGTAATGTTTTATAGGTTACAAGCTCTGCTGGGTTCTGTGTTCCAGCCCCCTCCCACACCAGCGACTCCAACTAGGAAGTGAATTACTCTATAAGGACAAAAGCAAAACCAAGAACAAATGAACATCCAGTGGACATACAACATTACAAATCGTGAGGAGATTACCCCAACTGAGTTCAGAGCCACAGCCTATTAACACTTTCAAAAGAGGGAATGCTTGCTGGGTGTACTGTCATTGCATGGCGACAACAACAAAGAGGAGCATTGACATGAGATTGGATTTCATGTGGGTATGTCATTGATTTCTAGCCTTCTGGTGGGTCAACCTACAGTCCTTCTGTTAGCAAATCTAATTTGCTATGGAAGCCATTGAATTGTCTAATGAGGTCTACTTCAGCAGTAACTGCTGTTTATGCAGTGGGTCACCCAGTCCCTGTAGTCAGTTCACTTCACATCACTTAAGGCCTCATGGGGGAATTGTGCTTGCTAGATGAATCTGAATGTCAGTGTCAGAAAAGTTGCCCCACAAAAGGCAAGTCACTTTGCAAAGTGGAGAATACATGGGGTTTATTGAAGTGAGTGATCTAAAGGGTTTAAGGAGCCCCTCAATACAATTTGCCATGTTATCAATATTTGTTGATTCCGGAATGCCCCAGGTGCAAACTGTTCCATCTAGGCTTTGCCTGCAAGTGGTCGTCCTTGGCTTTTATCATGTTAAGGACATCAACCATGTCCAATAGTTTATTGCTATGGACTGCAATGTAATCCTCAAGGATGGTGTTGTTAGTCCATTTTATTTAGTCGCCTGGGCACAGTGATAGCTTAGCTTAGGCTTGTAGCCTGTGCTCTTTTTATCTAGTAAATAGCTCTGTATTTCTGAATTAAATTTGTATTCAGTTTATTATTGCTTCTTTTAGTGGCATTGTTTTAATTTCATTATCCGCTGCTATTCTGCAAACTTATCATCATAGCTATGGATGACATACTTTGCATCGTGTTCTTTTCCTCTGAATCACAAGAATGAAATGCGAGGCACACAGAATAATATTTTGTATTGCTGGCCCCCAAGACTGCGTAAACAGCCCAGAGCTTAGGTACATACCTGTGTCAGGCTTCTGTGCATGAACATAAACATGTCCCCTATAAAATCATCTTGTAGGACACACGGGCATTAGACGGGGTTCCAGACAGAATTTCCATCCATGCTGCATGCCATTTTTCGGTCAACCTCAGCCTTTGTGTCTCCACAGATCCTGATCTGGAGACTGGCAGCCTGACCTTGTACCAAGTAACGGGGGTGGAGTTTGCTTCTCAGGGACACTGAATGTACAGATTTGGCTTACATTGCCATTCTCTCGCTTAGGGGCTAGAGAGTAGGTTTATACGTGGAAATTGTATATTCATGTCATGACAATATCTTGGGGCTGTTTATATTTACATCTCTAATTTTCACAATTTTGATTTTGTTATTCCTCATTATCCTAATCATTGCAGCTCATGCATTTCATCATAGATTGTAGTCTTTTCAATAAATGTAGTGAAAACTGTCCTGCATCACTTTCATTGCCTCTATGTGTAAGAGACTCGTATGTGGAAAAAAAAGTGAAAGGCACGATTTTCCCTGAGAGGTTTTCAGAGTTCCATTCAAGGCTGCCATAAATCACCTCTACTGGTTGGGTTTTGGTGAGGTGACGCTAGTGATCCAGGAGGGTTGGGCTTACAGCTTCCAACTGGTGTGGGAGTGACTCAACGCCGAGGTGGTAATATCCTAAATCCAGAAGTCTTGCTGGAGTACGAGAGTCCTTGTGACATGGCGCCACCAACGATGGTGTAGACACTAATTTTACGAGTCTCCTGAGTATCTCTATCTTGCACTGACTGAAGGTACTCTAAGTACCATAACACAGAGACTTCCGAGGTCTTAGGGTAGGTCCTCCTCAGCTAAATAGGGAGTACCTATATAGCCTCTAGATTGTTTGAGCTTGAACCATAAAATGATTTTTCCCCTGTTGGTGTTCCCAACCCTAATAATCTTTAATATGACAAATGCTGTAAACATCAGGGAGAACTGCAGACATTGGCTAACGCAGTCTCTTTTAGCCCATGGTTTAACAGACATCCTAACGTGCAGGCTATGCCAGTAGCTGAAGTATGCACACTTTATAATGAGCTAGTAGCAATATATAGACGAGTAATACAATGTGTGATGCAGATTTTGAGCACCACCCTAGCGAGGGCTGCTCCAAGTGCTCATCAATTGGCCGTCCCAGGAAATAATCCACAAACAGTCCACTCAATAATGGGAAAAACACCCACAGAGTGGGAGAAGATTCCGTTCTGGATTGTACAAAAAACAAACCAGCTGGAAGCATTGTTTTCCCAAACGGGACCCAAAGACAAACACAGAATTCTCACCATGTGCTTGCCATTTGGCATGGTACCCTCAATAGAAGACTGTAACACTTGGGGTCCAGTCTTTGGTTACCATGCGTGGTAGTGTAGATTGCGACAGACATTTGCCAATTTACCGGAAGTGTTAAATTCAAAACGAACATGTGGACACCTTGACCCTGGATTTGGGGATGAAACTGATGTGCAATTTTGACACCTTGTCCTCAATTGTTTTAAGTAACGTTAAAGAGGAAGCAGTAGCACTGGCTATTTGCCAACGGCTCAGAGAGGTTCCTCAGCAGGAGCACAAGCTGCAAACAATTATTTTCGACACCTATACTAGTATAGAACGGATTTAGATGGTGTGCGGGCCAGATCAACTAAACCACAACTACAATGCACCAAGGAGGGTACTAAACAAGCACAAGAGGGTTCTAAAAAACGCTGGGAGAAAAGAAAAACAAGGACAGAAGAAGTCAGAGAGGAGACTCTCTGCACCCGGAGACCTCTGAAAGAAGATAAAGGGGGTCAATTATGAATAATGTGGCGGTATCACCGCC
Source organism: Pleurodeles waltl (assembly GCF_031143425.1). Lineage (NCBI taxonomy): Eukaryota > Metazoa > Chordata > Amphibia > Caudata > Salamandridae > Pleurodeles > Pleurodeles waltl. The sequence goes on along the minus strand of NC_090447.1, from coordinate 1,281,038,327 downwards.
AACAGGCTGACTGTGTATCCCGGCACATTATGAGTACGAACCGCCGGTCCGCACATATTCATCTCCCACCCGGAGGCCCACAAAGTACCGCAGGCGGCATTATGAGCAAGCCTACTGCCTTGGATTCCGCGCCATTAGCAATGCCACAAAAACCATGGCAGTAGGGCCTACTGGTGACAGGGAACTCCTTCCTTGTCACCAGCAGGTGGCTCCCCCGTCCCCCCCAGCAAGCACCTAACCCTCCCTGCCCCCCCATTTAAACACCCCACCCCGATTCGTTCACAAACACCCCCATACACGCACACACCCGCAGACATGACACCCATTCATGCACACGCAGACATGCACCCACCACACAACTGCCCCCACTCATACACACATACAGCCACACAACATCATATCACCCTCCCTCCCCCACAGCCACAGCGCCCCCACCCCACATACACACATACACGCACACAGACACCTACACGTAGCACGCATACACCCATTCACCTAGACTTCCATGCATGCATTACTCATACATACCAACACGCATTCAGCACGCATTCATACAGACATCCAAGCACCCATTCAGGAACGCATACACACTGACATGCAGTCACGCACTCACTTCAACTTTCATACATGCATCCACTCACACAAATTCAACCACAACACTCACATTCACACACACATGCATACACACAGGCAGACACAGAGGCAGACACCACACACTCACACAAAACACCCCCACCCAAAACCCCTTCCCTGTCAGACCCTAACTTACCTTGTCCTGCGAGGTGGACGTCCGGCAGATAATGGGAAGGAGTCGCGGCCACCGCCAGCAGCGCCGCACCAGCAGGACACTGCCAGACCATACTAATGGCCTAAATACGGCTGGCAGAGTCCTACTGGCGGAACAGTGCTGGTGGTAGCAGCGCCAGGGCGCCACCATCCGCCAGCATGGCTACTGCAGGATTTCCACCCTTATTGTGGCAGGAATCCTGAAGTGTCCATTATATGGCGGGCGGAAGATCGCCAGCACTGGCGGTCTTCTCGCGTCCTTGGCCTCAGCGGTATTCTGAGAATACCCCCGATGTCATAATGAGGCCTTAATCTCCGAAAAAGAGAAACTTTAACAACTCCTGATAGATACCAATAAACTGATACATGTCCCTCGTGTTCCTTTCAGGACACACCAGACAAACGGAGTGAGAGAGTGGGATAGTCTGAAACACAAACTGACTACACTAAGCCAAGCAAGGACTTATAACGTTCCTCAGAAGCTTGTGTTACAAAAGAGGATGAATCCCTTCAAACGAAACCCCAAGTTATAAAGAAAAAGGTGGCCACAATTTCAGTGAAAAATGCAAGCCATGCTGACAGCACTGTTGAAGAACAGGATGTGGGCAGTGACTCTGCTAGACAGCGCAGTAAAGGTTGTAATTTGTTGCCAAAATCTTATAGATCATCTGGATGTGATATCAACTAACGACTTTCTTGTAATTGAGACAGTGGGCAGGTGCGTCTCCCCGCTTGACAGGGTTTAAAAATTAAATATCGAAAATGAGGGAGACATAGAGTACACTATTGAAGTCATATTTTGGGAAGATTTTAACTGCAATATTCTACTGACACAAAAAGAATGGCACCTGAATTTGTACTCAAGCTCCCACATAGGGAAGATGTCATTTTGCCTCTTTTCTCAGTCCTGGTTTCCAACGTGGTAAAGGAAGCCTATGCTGCCAATTGGGTTATGGTGCAGACTTCTGCGCTGTACCGCAACCACATGGGGTAGGATAATGGATCCTCTACGATGTAATACCAATTAGATTTTCACCACAGCCTCAATATCCTATTGAACATGAGGCTAAATCTTCAGTAAAAGAGATTCTCGCTCAACTTGGGTACCCGGGAGTAACTAAACCCTGTGCCTCTGCAATGAATAACCCATTATTCCCTATTGCCAAACCAGATCACTCATACAGAATACTCTTAGATTACAGACATTTAAACAGTCACAAAGACTTTGCCATACATGGGTGATATTTATCTCACAGATTATGACCTCAACATACATCTGTCCAGGGTGGATCGGATCGTGTTAGGATTTGACACCCAGGGCTGCAAATTTAAATTTCAAGAAAACTTAAATTTCTTTCTTAAGTGTCCTATTTCTCAATATGAACTATCAGATGAAGGCAAGATCCTGGCCCTCCACTTTCTAGAATAATGTGTTCAACTTCAACCCCAAATAGCATTAAGAAACTACAGTCATTGCTGTTTTTTTTTTAACTTTGGCAGAACATACATTTCTGATTATGCACAACGCATAAAACCACTTTCTGATTTAATTAATCCTGAGTTTTTTAAGCAAACACTGCACAATAGAAGACACACATATTCTCAGAGAACTGCACAAGGACATGCTAGAAGCAAAACATTTACACAGACGTGAGAACAAAACAAACTTGGTCATCAGAATAATTGCTGGTGCCATCAGCTTCACCTAGGTCACAATCAACGAAGGAGACACGGTACCCATGGCATACAAATCACATTTGCTTTCCAATGCAGAACAACGTTTTGCACCAACAGAAAAAATACTGACTACTATTCAGATGGCTGTCATCAAGGAGGGGCCCAAGGGAAACACATTTTTTTCGTTACTCCGGTGCCAACCCTCGAGGCAGCCAACAAAGCCAGTGTTCCAAATGCAAAAGCATTACATCTGCATTGGGTTCAATGGGCAACCTTCCTGACTGCTACTGATGTTGATTAAACCTTTGACCCAAAACTTCAGATCCAATATGAACAGGAGTACTCTGCACCTACTAATATACTACCATTAGATCAATACTGAAATGTCACTGTTAGACTTTTCATACTTGGTGTGGTTTCCCCTAACGTCTTGCCTCTGTTTCCAAGGTTGTTAATGTGCGCTGGACTCTGTTTTTGCTGTTTTTGTTACTCTGGGCACTTTACCACTGCTATCCAGTGCTAAAGTGCAAGTGCTCCTGTACAAAATGTGTATGTAATTGGCTTTCCATGATTGCCATATTTGGTTTACTAGTAAGTCCCTAGTACAGTGCACTAGAGGTGCCCAGGGCCTGTAAATCAAATGCTACTAGTGGGCCTGCAGCACTGGTTGTGCCAACCACATTAGTACACCTGTAAACATGGCTCAGACCTGCCACTGTAGTGTTTGTGTGTGCAGTTTTAATCTGCCAATTCGACTTGGCAAGTGTACCCACTTGCCAGGCATAAACCTTCCCTTTTCTTACATGTAAGACACCCCTAAGGTAGGCCCTAGGTAGCCCCACGGGAAGGGTGCAGTGTATGTTTAAGGTAGGACATATGCTAATGTGTTTTATATGTCCAGACAGTGAAATACTGCCAAATTCGGTTTTCACTGTTGCAAGGCCTATCTCTCTCATAGGTTAACATGGGGGCGACCTTTAAAAATGATTAAAGTATAGTTTCCCTTTGGGAACAGATAGACATTTGGAGTTTGGGGTCTCTGAGCTCACAATTTTAAAATGTATCTTTTAGTAAAGTTGATTTTAAGATTGTGTGTTAAAAAATGGCACTTTTAGAAAGTGAGCATTTTCTTGCTTAAACCATTTCTGTGACTCTGCCTGTTTGTGGATTCCCTGTCTGGGTCAGTTTGACAGTTGGGCTGTTTGCACCTCTCTCTAGACAGTGACACAAAGGGAGCTGGGGTGGAGTCTGCTTTTCATGATGAGCCTTCTGTGCTAGGAGGGAGGGGAGGAGTGGTCACTTACACCTGAAAGGGCTGTGCCTGTTCTCACACAATGCAGTCTCCAACCTCCTAGTGTGTGTCTGGGGCCTGGCCTGGGCAAGGCAGGATTTCACAAACAAGAGATACTTTCCTTTGAAGTAAGACTACTTCAAAGGCCAAAATGGGTATAAGAAGGGCACCCAAAACTACAGACTTTAGATCACTTCTGGACATCAAGAGGAACCTCTGCCTGGAGAAGAGCTGAGGAAGAAGAGCTGCCCTGCCTGTGACTGTGCTTTGTGGAGCTATCCTGCAGTTGCTGCTTCTGCCTGGTGAAAGGGGACAAAGACTGGACTTTGTTGTGCATTCCTGCTTGTGAAGAAATCTCCAAGGGCTTGTCCTAAGCTTGCCTCCTGTTGTTGAAGTCTCAGGGCCATCAAAGACTTCCCCTGCTAGCACTTGGACTCTCTGCTAAGCTTCCTGCTCTGCCAAGTGGTGCCTTTTCCAGTTCCTGGGCCTTGACAGGTGAAGCTGGCAGACCAAGCCTGAAAATCCACGCATAGACCGCCGTGCAGGGAAATTTTCGACACAACTTCCGAGAGCGGCTGAAGAAACGACGTGCCGCCAGCTCCCCGGCAGAAATTGACGCAATGCTTGCAGCACGGCTGGGAGATGGATGCACGCGGCTGGAGAAATGACATGCTGCATCGCTGACGGAGGCTGGTATCGTCGCAACCCACACAGCCCTGTTTTGCTATCACCCTGCAGCAGGATTTTTGACGCAAACCTTTCAGGGCGTGGCAAAACGACGCAACAACTGCCTGGACCCGAGTGCTTCCGGGATCGACGCATCGCTCCCCTGCGGGGAGGAACAACGCTGCACGCCAGTCCGACCGGAGAAGGAGCAACGACGCACAAACTCGCTTGCAGGTGAGGAATCGACAAACCGCTTACCTTTTTGACGCACACTTGCCCATGCGTGTTATTTTAACACGACCCAATGCTAAACAATGTTTTATCTGGTTACCAAAGGATTTAAGACTCTTTTTGCTTTTTAATTAATAACTTGACTTGTGCATGTTGAATTTTTGTCATTTTGGTCTTTTTTTGTTTAGGTAAATATTTTCTATTTTTCTAAATCTGTGTTGTGTCATTTTGTAGTGTTTTCATTAAGTTACTGTGTGTGTTGGTACAAATACTTTATACCTAGCACTCTGAAGTTAAGCGTGCTGCTTGTGCCAATCTACCAAAGGGGTGAGCGGGGTTAGTTGAGGGTGATTCTCTTTTACCCTGACTAGAGTGAGGGTCCTTGCTTGGACAGGGGTAATCTGACTGCCAACCAAAGACCCCATTTCTAACATTGGTGATCAGCCGTTGGGATTGGACTTGTATTTGTACTTGATGTACAGTGATTAAGTGTACACTACTGTTTTCAGTGCGGACCACTACATGACCACATACTACTTGTCTTGTGATTTAGCTTTTTCTCTTTTTTGGATTTTTCCCTACTTCCATTTTATGGTAATCCTTGATTGACTTTTGAACTTCATTGGGAACTTGTTTTCTGCCTTTGGAACGTTGCACTTTTAACTCTCCATCTTGTCTCAGTCTTGAGATGCATCAGCTGGAGCTGCTTTTGATTTAGGGAAACTGGAGAGTTACACAGTGGCCCAATTCAAACAGTGCTGTAAGGATCTTGTCTGGCCCATTAAGAGCTACACCAGAAAGGAGGAGCTGCAAAAGGCACTGAGGGCCTGGGTGACAGCCAAGGAGGCTGAGGGGCACACAGAAGATGAGGGTGAGGAGGAGGTGCAGAGTATTCACAATGGTATTGTGGGTGGGCCTGTTCTGTCTGGGGGGAGGATCTCCAGGAAAGGTAGCAGTGTTTCATCTAAGGGTCTGACTCATGAAGAGTTGCAGGACAGGCAGGCAGAGAGCACCAGTTGGAGTTGGAGAAAATGAGGATGGCCATAGAGGAAAAAAATTATTGTTGGCTCATGAGCTCAGCTAGAGGGAGCTGGATCAGAGGAGTCAGTCTAGTAGGGATGGTGGCAGCAACATCACAGTGCAGCCTGAGAGGAGGGTGCACATTCCTAAGGACCTTGTGAAGGATTACAAGAGGGAGGATGACATACTGCTGTGGTTTAAGGGGTATGAGTCTGCTCTCCACATGAGTCTGGTCCCTGAAGCTCATTGGGGGGCAGGTCTGTGAAAGCACTTCGAGGTAGAGGGAAGGGATACTCTGACATCTTTAGGGGATCCCCAGGGGCTCACTTACCCTATCATGAAGGATGCCCTGATCACTAGGTATGGTCTCACTCTTGATCAGTATAAAGATAATTTTAGGTCTTATAAAAAGAAGGAATCCCAAACATGTTTGGAATGTGTAGACTCGTTCTGCAGGTCACTGGATGGTTGGGTGAAGGGCAGTAAGGTGACAACGTATGAGGGGCTTTACAATCTGATTGCTTGGGAGCACTTGTACAGTTTATGTTTTCCAGAGCTGCGTCAGCACCTGATTGACAGCAAGCTGACTGACCCCAGGAAGCTTGCGCAGGAAGCGGACCGCTGGGAGAGCACCAGGGTCCAAAAGAGGTATGGGGGAGACCACGCCAAGGGTGGGCAGGGCCTCTCTCAGAAGAGTAAAGGTAAACAGGGGGGAGTTCTCTTAAGGGCCCCAATCTGATTCCCAGGATAAGGATTCCCAGCCACCCAGTGAGAAGACACCATGGTTCTTTAAAGGGAAACCTGTGGCAGGGGATCCCCCACTTAAGTGCTATGCATGTGACCAGGTGGGTCATGTGAGGGGGGGACCCCAAGTAGCCCAAGAGTATACCGGCACCCACTGGTGTGCAGTCCCAGGGTTTAGCTAGTGTAGCGCTTGAGGAGGAGTTGGTTCCAATTGGGTGGGAGAAAACTGAGATGACCCTTGTCTCACTACGGGACAGTGAGATGGTCCAGAGAACCCTAGTGCCTGAGAAAACTAAAAAGTACAGGCAGTGGGTGACCATCAATGGACAGAGGGTGGAGGCTCTGAGAGACACAGGAAACAGTGTGACTACAGTGAGGAGTCACCTGGTGTCTGAAGAGCAGATTGATACCCGGGTACTTCACCCAGTAGTTGCTGTAGACAACTCAGAGCACCTGTGCAGAGTGGTGAAGGTTCCCTTTGAATGGAGGAGGGGTCTCAGGTTCTTTGAAGGTAGCTGTCAGTCCATCCATGCCTGTAGATTGTTTGAGTGGCAATGACCTGGAGGATTCCCCTCAGAAGGAGATGGAACACAGGTCACACTTAAAGATGTTGGGTCTGCCTGGGTAGGTATGCGTATCTACCTGGGCCCTGTGGAGCCTGAAAGAGTGGCCCAGGTGTCTGCCAGAAGGAAGGGCAAGTGGCGTGGGAAATCGGCCCCAGAAGTTCCCATGGTCCAGGAGGAGGCTGAACCTGAGGGGGAGGCCCTGGAGCCTACAGGGGAACAGGTGGCTGAACTGGGTGAGGTCCCTGAGTTGTCAAAGTGGCAGCAGGAAAGGGGACCACCAGTGAAGCGTTCTGTGAGGCACATAAGTCATGCCCTACTCTGGAGGGTTTGTGGCAGCAGGCTGCAGACCAGGTTTCTGGCAAAGAGCCTGGATCACACTTGATTTACTGGGAGGATGGCCTCCTATATAGCGAGCCTAAGGTCCCTGAGTCTGGGTCAGCCCGTGTGCTGGTGGTACCCTAGTGCTTCAGAGTCTTCCTACTGGGTCTGGTTCATGATGTGCCTTTAGCTGGCCATTTGGGGCAGGGCAAGACCTTTGAGCAGTTGTCACCAACTTCTTTTGGCCCCAAATGCACAGGCACTCTGATGCTCACTGCAGGTGTTGCCCAACTTGTCAGGCAAGTGACAAGAGTGGGGGGAAATGTAAGGCTCCCCTCCAACCTTTTCCTGTTGTTAGTACCCCCTTTGAAAGGGTTGGTATTTACATTGTGGGGCTTCTGGATCCCAAGACATCGATGGGCCACAGGTTTATCCTGGTCTTGGTGGACCATGCCACCCGGTACCCAGAAGCCATTCCTTTAAGATCAATCACTGCCCCCGTGGTGGGCCGTGCCTTGATGGGAGTTTTTACCCACATGGGGTTCCCCAAGGAAGTGATATCTGATAGGGGTACCAACTTCATATCTACTTATATGAAGTCTCTGTGGAAGGTGTGTGGGGTAACGTATAAGTTCACCACACCTTACCACCCCCAAAGTAATGGTCTGGTTGAGAGATTCAACGAACCTTGAAAGGCATGATTATGGGCCTGTCAGAGCTCTTGAGGCAGAAGTGTGACATCCTCTTGCCATGCCTTCTGTTCACTTACAGGGAGGTGCCTCAAAAGGGACTTGGGTTTAGTCCCTTTGAGCTGATTTATGGCCACCCTGTGAGGGGGCCTTTGAGTCTGATCAAGGAGGCTTTGGAACAAAAGCTCCTAGTAAACTTCCCCAGGATGTATTCCATTACATGCTTGCTCTGAGAAACCAGACTGCCCACTTCAGGAGTCTCGCACAGGAGAACCTGGAAGCAAGCCCGGAGGACATGAAACGCTGGTATGACCAGAATGCCACTCTAGTCGAGTTTCAACCTGGACAAAAAGTGTGGGTGATGGCACCAGTGGAGCCTAGGGCACTCCAGGACAAGTGGACTGGGCCATTTGAGGTGGTGGAGCGCAAGAGTGGAAACTCCCAGGAACCCTTTAAGGGTCCTGCATGTTAACAGACTAAAGCCACACTTTGAGCGGACAGAGTTGTCCATGCTCCTAGCAACAGATGACGGGGTGGAGGAGGACAGTGAGCCTCTTCCTGACCTCCTGCCTGCAGGAGAGAATGATGGGTCTGTGGAGGGAGTGAACCTCTCCCCCTCCCTGACTGCAGAGCAGCAGAGGGACTGTCGCCAGGTGTTGGGACAGTTCGCCTCACTGTTCTCCTTGATCCAAGGGGTCACACATTTGGGCACACATAAAGTGGACACTGGGGAAAGTACGCCAATTAAACAAAGGGTTTATAGGGTGACTGACAAGGTCAGGGCTAGCAACAAGGAGGAGGTATCTAAGATGTTAACCCTAGGGTTTATTGAGCATTCCAGCTCAACCCTGTGGTTTTGGTCCCAAAGCCTGCTGCTCCTGGTGCCACCCCAGAACTCCGGTTCTGCGTGGACTACCAGGGTCTCAATGCGGTCACTAAAACTGACGCATACCCCATCCCCCTGAGCTGATGAGCTCATAGATCGGTTGGGAGCTGCCAAGTACCTCCGCATGTTTGATTTAATGTCTGGCTATTGGCAGATTGCCTTGACTGAGGGGGCCAAGGAGAGGTCTGCATTTTCTACCCCAGATGGGCCCTTTCAGTTTAAGGTGATGCCATTTGGGATGCAAAATGCCTCTGCCACCTTTCAGAGGTTGGTCACCCAGGTGTTGGCTGGGCTGGATGAGTTCAGTGCTGCCTACCTGGATGACATTGCTGTCTTAAGTTCCACATGGGAGGAACACTTGCAACACCTCTGTAAAGTGTTAAAGGCCCTGCAAAAGTCAGGACTCACTCAAGCAAGTGCCAAAAAGGGCAGGGATCTGTGGTGTACTTGGGACACCAGATGGGGAGTGGCCAGGTGGCACCCCTACAGCCGAAAATTGACACCATTCTGGCTTGGGAGCCTCCCAAGACCCAGACTGAAGTGAGAGCCTTTTTAGGTCTCACAGGATACTATAGGTGGTATGTCAAGGGGTATGGCACCATTGTTGCTCCCTTAACTGAATTGACATCCAAAAAGCAGCCCAGAAAGGTTGTCTGGACTGAGTCTTGCCAGACGGCTTTTGATGCTGAAGGCTGCTATTTGCACAGCACCTGTGCTGAAGGCACCTGGCTACTCCAAGGAGTTTTTTGTGCAAATAGACGCCTCAGAGCATGGTATTGGATCAGTACTCTCACAGCTTAATGAAAAGACACTAGAACAACCTGTAGCCTTCATTAGCAGGAGGTTACTTCCAAGGGAATGTTGGCGGAGTGCCACAGAGCGTGAAGCTTTTGCTGTGGTCTGGGCGCTGAAGAAGCTAAGACCCTACTTGTTTGGGACTCACTTCCGGGTTCAGACCGACCACAGGCCCCTCAGATGGTTAATGCAGATGAGGGCTGAGAATCCAAAACTGTTGAGGTGGTCCATTTCCCTACAGGGGATGAACTTTATGGTGGAACACCGCCCTGGCACAGAACACGCCAATGCTGATGGTCTGTCCAGATTCTTCCGCCTTAGTGATGAGAACTCCCATGAGGTTGGGTAGTTGCTCCCCCAGGTTGTTGATGTGTTGCAGTTTTTGTTACTCTGGGCACTTTACCACTGCTATCCAGTGCTAATGTGCAAGTGCTCCTGTTCAAAATGTGTATGTAATTGGCTTTCCATAATTGGCATATTTGATTTACTCGTAAGTCCCTAGTACATTGCACTAGAGGTGCCCAGGGCCTGTAAATCAAATGCTACTAGTGGGCCTGCAGCACTGGTTGTGCCACCCAGATTAGTAGCCCTGTACACATGGCTCAGACCTGCCACTGCAGTGTCTGTGTGTGCAGTTTTAAACTGCCAATTGACTAGGGTGAGGGTCCTTGTTTGGACAGGGGGTAACCTGACTGCCAACCAAAGACCCAATTTCTAACAGTCATCTATACTGATGGTTCAGCACAACCAACTGTAGGTAAAAAACATCAATACTCAGCCACCTGCGCAGTCGTAAGGAGAGTAATGAGGAATGGTACATTCCACCCTCAGAATACCTACATGCAGACCCTAGGGTAATGCACTGCACAATTGGCAAAGCTTAAGGCTCTTGTCCTGGCACTGTAACATATGGATCCTGATCAACCAACACTAGTTGTGTGTGATTTGTATTATTGCATTCTGTTCTATAATGACTACCTGAATCACTGGTGCCTGAATGGCTTCAGAGATTCCAAAGGAAGCACCATCAAACACAGAAACTTGTTGGGGAGGTTAATTTACATTCGAGACAGACCACCAAAAGCTGATGTAGTACAAACATTGGGCCATCAACATGTAGGAGTACACATTATAGGAAACACTTTGGCTGATAAAGCAGCCAAATCTGCAGTAGCTACGACTTCTGTTGCTGCAATAACTCAAACACAGACAAGGTTGGATGAGACACTGGCAGCTGTGAAAGCTTCAGCTAATGGCAAGCTTTTACCAAAAGCATCCCTGCAAAGTATTCCTACCATCTCAGTGCCCAGAACATTGTGTTTGCATCCAGCCCAGGGGTGGGAGATCGTGTGATCTCCAACCAGAGAACAGATCTCATCATAGGAGTGCATTAGGGTGTTGTTTCTTCTCACGCAGATGTGGTGGCTACAATATCACAATTACAAAAACACTTTTGGATGGCCAGGTCTTTACAAGCAGACTAAGCAATATATCCTTTGCTGTGACATTTGCCAGCAAATTGAAGGGTCCCTGATCTTGATGGTTCTTGCGCAGTGGCGGCAGACACATCATTTGGCATAAATGAATGTGTCTCTGTTTCCAGGAGCTACAGCAATTTCATGATGAGAATTCATCAGCCGGTGCAGCCACCTTGGGAAAAGAGATTTGCCAACAACATCTACAGGATGGATTCCTAAAGTTGGTGATCTAGTGTGTGAAAAGATTGCTGTGAAAAAGGAATGTGGTCCTTCATACAGAGCACCAGTTCCTGTCCTGGAAATACATGGTAACAGAACTGTTATCATTCCGCTCCTGTCTAGTTCCAGAGAGAACAGATTTGTTTCTACTGACAACATCAAATTGCACCATGTGGCCGACCCTGCACAGTAGACCCAGAGGTCCCTCAGGTAGTACCCACTCCCCTCTCACTACCCGACAGGATATACCTCTACAAGCAATAAGCAAGGTTTATGCCACCACCAATGCTACAACAACCTCCTCGAGCATGGGGAGGGAGGAGAATGAGCTTCTGCAGATTCCTGTCAACACTTCATTGGCGAACACTGGGAGAGGTGGAACGCTATTATTCCAATTTGACCCAGACAGGTGACATTGTCTACTATGAACCACCACAAATGGTTCCATCCACCAGAACATAGAGAATTATGGGGAGATGTTCTGTTACAAACGTTCCTTTCTGCACCAAACCGGTGCTCTGAGATTAGTTTACAATTACACACAGTGGGAACACTGTTCAACACCACCTCTGGGGAGTTCCAAAAACATTTGTAGATAAGTTAGCATATTTTAGTAGGCATGACATCAGCAATGCTGCATTGTATTATTTCAAACTGCCGCCTTCCAGAATGAGGAAATTATTGCTAACTGACACATTTAAATGATATTTTTAAATGACACCATCCAACAAACATCCTGTTTACAGTTAGCGAAGATAAAGGAAGTGAACTCACTTAGTATCACCTCACCTGCTAAATTTCACAATTGGCAACCATTTTTTAAATATCACCTAAGAACAACTTACTGCTTGGGTTCAGACTGGTACCTTTAATTCCTCACTTTTGAGGCCCGGCAGGTGGTAATTGTGGCCAATGGACACAAACGAGTGCAAGGCACGCACTGTTAATTCCTCTGGGTGTTTCAGAGCAGGCTTTGTCTTGGCTCAACACCCGGTTTACCGTTACTACATATAGTGTGGGTAAACTGTGACAACAATGGCTGCGTTCCTCCACTTTAAGATCTGTAAAAGAACACCTTTGTCCCCTGTCCGAGGATGTCAATCTACAAGATTTCCTGTTAGGACACAGGAAGCCACGTTTAAAGCGTTTCCTGTATGCCATATATTACGAGATCTGGAAACTTTCCCAGATGGAAGCTGCTGCACATTTAAGGCAGATTGATAAGGAAAACATGGAAAAGGCTCTAGCTGTTGGCGATAATGGCATGAACACTTTGTCCAAATGCAATTTACACCTTAAATAATATTGTGTTATCTGCAATTGATATCATTCAGAATAACGTGTCCTTTTTACAACATTGACAAAGCCAGCTGTGTTCTATCGTGCAGTTAAGAGTGACACTGCAGGTTCTCAAAAGTGACCACATGACCCGGAAATAAATTAACATTAGTCAAATATTTGCCACTTCTAATTTATCCAGACAACAACAGATAATGGCTAAAAAAGAAGCAAGATACATCATGCTTAACATTGACAAATAAGAAAAGATGCCTTTCACTGTAGCAGAAATCCCCTAGCCACTATGTCTAATACATGGAGTAATAAACCTGCCTATTTCCACCTTTAATTTCACAAAATGCTCAAAGCATTTTGCAGTAGGCAGGTTTGAGCAGGTAGGAGACAGCTACAAACACAAGGTATGAGAGTTACCTTTTGATTACAAGTGTATGAATGGCAAAACAGTGGACTTTCTTAGTGGAAGCGAAAGTGAGACTACTGTTAGTCATTCTATGATTTGGAAGCAGGTGTCCTTGCACAGCCTTTGCAATGTGGAGGTTGCAAATTTGGCATGCTATCTAAAGGGTACGCCCATCTCTTTGATTCAGCCTGTATTTCAGGTACTTTCTGATGGAAGTTATGTGGTTCTGAATGATCAAAGCTGCTGTGGAATGAAGCCAGAAATCACTTTTTGTGACTTCAGTTAATCAAATGGTAACTTGTTGCAGCCATGTTTCATTCTCCCCCACACAAGAAGTCAAAGTGGCAGACTTGTGGCCCCATATTGTTACTTCTAATGTAAACTTTGACAAGCTCAGCAGACTAACGGCCATATTGTTTCAAAAACATGTGGCCCTGACATCGGCCAGGGATATGTCCGATCTCCAGATAGCAAGATCATTGACCAAGATACAATCCCTATTAAATACCAACTTCCCAAAGCATTTTGGAGAATTGGCTGAGCAGAATATTCAATGCATCGAATACTGCGAGGATTGCATACTTTTTTAAGGCTGCTGGTTCTGGATATGTTAGCACCTTTTAGACCATCTTTGGGGTAATACCTGCAGCCACACACTCATTCTTTTCAACTGTCTTTGGCGGATTCCCTATACATTTGGCATTAATTGGCAGAATTCTGCTGCTGCTTTTTTTGATACGCAGTGGCTGTTCTCTCTCAGCAAAGTGGGGTGATAGAGTTACCACCAGCCGAGCTGTGTTGTGAATGCATGAGGCAGTATTTCAGAGCTTCGTTGCTTGGTGAGATGGAGCTAGATTGGTCTTTGACATTCAAACCAGGCATCTGGTGCCTCTTTGAATGTGCAGCTATTGTGTGTCTTGCAGTGCAGCCTACACCCCCTATGGAAAAGATCTGTTAATGTTCTCGATGAGGGTTCATTCACGGACATGCTGTCACGTTTCAGCCATTGTGAGCCATTTTTCCTGTTTGTTCAGTGAGGCTGTCATTTTGTCTACTCTGTTAAGTAGTGTGTTTAACTTGTTATCAATAAACCCCAGAATGTTTTGCATGTGGAGCAGAAGTGCCTTATTGGCTTATTATTGTGATCCTGACTGACCTCTTGGGATGATGTGGCTCTGCTTGACGACTGTGACCTGCCAGCATGCTGTGACTCATTTTGCCACACTAGGCTAGTGCCCCTATTGGCAGCTGAAAGGGAAGGTCTTATCTGCAGGGTCTATGTCAGTGTCAGAAAAGCCCTCGGACCCACCTTGGGAGTGCACATGTGCTCTCACTCTGCAGACATGGAATTTTAATTGGGGCTTGGGTCTATGTCAGTGTCAGAAAAGCCCCTTGCCCCACTTTGGGAGCGCTCATGCGCTCTCTCTCTGCAGACACAGAATTTTAATCAGGGCTTAGATTTGCTGGTGTGTCCCCAAAGCACTCAATCTGATGCCACTAGCAGTGTACTTTTTAACCCTTCTATAAACATGCTCGTAGCAGGATTTCACAATACCCTACGATATATAAAGCAACTGTCTACTTTAACATTTGGTAGTAGCCAGAAAGTATATAGGGTCAGAAGAGTAGATGGATCTTCAGAACTGTTGAACTTAAGTTATATGTGCCATACTATTTGCAGTCAGGCCGGAGAAATAAGCCACTGCTGTGCTTTGTCAGATGTGGCCCACCGGTTATTTCTAACAGGGCATTAGCCAGAAAGGAAAATATGGGACAGCCTCCAGCAGCTCACGACAGAACTCTATCCCCTCCGCCTCACTTCACGTCACCTGCCCACCGTGGCTGCTATCGTGGGCCAAGCTGGATTGTAGGCCCATCTGTAATTTTTCACAGTTTCTGGGCTTTAGCTATGGCAATCCAAGGCACTGGAAATGTCACTGTTGTCTTGTGCCGCTACAATGTTTCCAGATGTATACCATGGTATAAGGAGCCTCACAGGTGTGTGTCCATTTTGGTGCCAAGTACTCTGGTACCTACCAAGGCATTAGGTTGTGAGTAATCTGACTGTTTATGGAGAGTTATAATGTTCTACTTTAATGATCAACCCACACTCTAGAATTACCTGCCAAAACAAATCAACATATAAATGCTTGGATCCTGGCCTTTAGCACCTCTGCCAACCCAAAATGTCAAATTGCTCCACCTCAATTGGTTAGTAAATACTCATTCTTTTCAAAAATATATTTCATCAATATATCGTACCTCAACTTACGGTTGCCAAGTATTTCAACCAGCACTAATTATTGATCATTGTCTTGTAACCTGTTATTGGTTTCAGTAATGCAATATTTCACCTATTTAAGTGACACCTGAATATTCTGGTAATTTTTGTTTCTACCTGGAATCTTCTCTCATCTCCAATAAAAAAAATAATTAAAAAATAAGAGGTTTTATCAACACCATTCACCTAGCTGTGACAGCGTTTTTACCTTAGTAGAAAAGAAAACAATAGCCTTCAAAGCTGAAAGCAGGATATTCACAGGTAAAGTTGACGACTGTGCCCTGCCAGCATGCTGTGACTCATTTTGCCACACTAGGCTAGTGCCCCTATTGGCAGCTGAAAGGGAAGTTCTTATCTGCCGGGTCTATGTCAGTGTCAGGAATGCCCCTTGACCCACCTTGGGAATGCACATGTGCTCTCACTCTGCAGACATGGAATTTTAATTGGGGTTTGGGTTTATGTCAGTATCAGAAAAGCCCTTTGACCCACTTTGGGACGGTAAAGGTAAAGTTGTTGGATGAGTTCATCAGGCATCATGTTCACTGAATGACAATGCCACCTTTGCAGCCAATACCGAATGCCCCCACCCCTAAATGCACAGTTATGTGAATTGACACTTCGAGGAGGGGAAACAGTTATTATCCAAATTGTCAAAAAACACAAACAAGGTGGGTTTTCCTGAAGGATCTGCCTAAGCGGATCAACAGTGCCGCAGGGTAGTTTGTTATGTTTCTAAGAGGGATCTCAGAGTGCACTAATGGATTTGAGGGCTGGCGCACTAATGGAAAAATCTGGTTGCTATCTTCCATGTCCTCCACCCTAACAAGCTGTAAATCTTTCATCTAGTCAATCAATGAATAAATCAAACAGGATTTGAAAAGCACAACTAATCACGTTCTAGGGTATCAAGGCCCTTGCAGGTCCCAGCATCTTATTCGAATAGCCAGGTCTTGAGGGCTCTACAAAATTCCAGAATTCTATTGACTTAGTGAGACTTTTGGAATTTTCGGTGAGGTGTCAACAGGGTTCCCCATGCTGATGCTCTAATAAGTATTGCCTTCACCTGCCAGCAAGGGGTAGAAACACTAGTTTCAAGTGGAGCACCATTCAAAATCATGTTTATTGCAGAGCCATATGTTGTGCATAACCCAACCATTTCTGGTTCAGAATATTTACAAGTTGTTCTCAGCTTTTATTTTGCTTGTGATTGGAGTGAGTCTGCACTACATTCCCCTACAATCCACACTGCATCGCTAAAGGGAATATTGTCAATATATTTTTTCAAAACTGTGCTTGAAATAGAAGCTGTGTTTCAGCATCTGGGACTTTTTTCACACACCAAACACGCTACTGAAAGATGCTGGATAACAGATTGAAGCCACAAGGGATTTTTTCATTTATTATGTCAAATCTTTAATACACTTTTCAAGTATAAAACTTGCCATAATCATTATAACGATATGTATGCAATAATAAACTATAAGTGTACAAAAGGATATAGTAATGATCATAAATGGATTTATAAGGAAAACAAGACAAAGGAAATAATTAATTAAGAGGTAATTTCTACCTACATACAATAATAAACCAAATCAAGAACATAATAGTATAGTACAATAATTTTCAATGATAGTTCAAACAAATATTTTTAAAAAGAAAGATATTGGCAAAATAACACTGTAAAACGTAAATATGCTTTACATTTCTAAAAAAGGGCCCCACGTATAATCAAAATGATGCAAATTATTATTCAATGTACAAACCATTATTTCAAAATGTGTTACATCAAACATATCTTTCAACCAACAGTCAAGAATCAGAACGTTATCTGACATCCAGAAAAGTAATATATTAATTTTGACTAAACTAAGAGCTGAAGAAAGCCATTTAAAAGTATGCGTGGAGAAGGAAGTCAAACCTTTTATATCATGTAATAGTGAAAGTTGAGGAGTGAAGGAAAAGTGAACCAGTGAATATTTCTTTAGATGACTTTCAATTTGTGATTAAAAGGAATGGACCTTAGGACATTCCTATAGTATGCAAACTATTTCACAATCCTGTTCTTGACATCTCCAACACTCAGAGTTGGGACTAGGTTTAGCTGCGTAAAGTTTAGCAGGAGACCAGTGCCACTGATGCAATCTTTTAAAGTGACTGAATTTGAGGAATGAATCTCTAATTCCTTTTATTAAAAGTTTCCAATAGTGTGATCCATTCTTTGTCTGAGAAATTCATAGACAATCTGGTGGACCACAAGAATCTCAAATTATTGTATGTGTCAGTAGAAAAGGAAAGTTCAATAAATATACAGTATGTACCTGAAACCGTACCTTTAAAATTCTTCCCAGTGTAGATGAATTGTGCGATTGGTGAGTGAAGGAACATTTCTTGGGATTAAGTCAGAATAGGGTTATGAGCAAAAGTTAATTGGGTATTATTATTGACTAGTATCTCTGGGAGATTAAACTTCTCTTTTAAATTTTCAAAGGATTTCAAAGACTTTTGTTGCGTAAATGTATCGGAGATTGTATGTTTAATCCAAGTATGCCAATTAAGTTATAAACCTAATATCAATATTGTTCCACAATGGAGCCAGAGAGTGTAATGGAACATGGGATTATGTAACATTATGTGCTTTCTGCCAGGTTTATTTTAGAAGAATAAATAATGGGGTAAGAGAACTTTATAAAACAAGAATTTTTAACATAATAAATAGCAAGTAGGGTATGAGTTTTAAGTAGGGATTGTCTTAGTTTAATCCAGAGTACAATATTCCGATATGTTGACAGCATATAGAAAGAGCGAGCTAACTGTTGCACTATTCAGTGTTGTTCTAGATGTGGAAACTGTAGACCACCTTTCAATGAAGAGGAGTGTAACTTTGAACCACTTAGCCAAGGTCTATTAGCACCCGAATTAAAATAAGATACTGTAGAGGACATTGTCTTAAAAAATCATGCCAAAGATGTAATTAAATTTAGGGACTGTGTTCCTTTTATAATTTGTATTCTTCCACAGAGTGACACGTTTAAGAGGGACCAGTGTTGAAAGTCTCATTTAACTTGATCAATAATAGGATTTAAATTTTTCATCACCATGTTTTTAGGCCAGGATTGAGAAATATCCCAAGATATTTTAGTTTAGAGCAAGTCCATATAAAAGGAAGGTTATCGATAGAGGGAACAGTAGTAGTGTTAGTCACTGGTTGAGCTTCACATTTTCACCAGTTAATTTTATAATCTGAGAAGGATGAGAAAATATTCAGGAGAGAAATCAAAGAATTAGCTGAAGATTATGGGTGTGAAAGAATCAAAAAGGATATCAGCTGCATTGTAAAGGGCTTTATTTTCACCAGCAGTGGATTTAATTTGAGGATGTAATTCCTATTACGTTTGTATTTTGTCTTATAGCAATGGCTAATGGTTCCAAAGCAATAAGAAATAATAATAGTTACAATGGGCATCCTTGTCTTGTATCACGATAAATAATAAAGTATGGAGAAGTAAAACAATTACATGTAATAGAGGCATTAGGTGACTGATACATGCCTTTTGTTAAAGTGGAAAAGTATTTTCCAAAACCCACCGTTTCCATGGTTCAGAACAAATATCCCCATTCTACTATATCAAAGGTTTTTTCCACATCCAAGAATAATAGAACGTTCTCTTCTACACTGTTACATATTTGCCATAATAAGTGTAAAATTGTACGAAGATGATTAGTGGAACGAAACCAACCTGAGAAAGATGGATGAGAGAAGTAATAACTGAATTGAGCTGAATGGCTAAAATGTTTGCTAGTATTTTAATAGGTCTATAACTAAAGCATTCTAACGGATCTTTCCCAGGTTAGGGAATTATTGGGATACGAGATCGTAGAAAGTCTAAGGGTAAATGTTCCAGTTATAATGCTTCATTAAAAACAGATCTTAAAATTAGGAGTGTGTGTGTTTTAGTCATTTTGTAAAAGTCAATGGGAAAACCATCTTCCCAAAAGCCTTACCAGTTAAAGAACAACCAATAGCCTTAATTATTTCTTCTGTTGTAATTTCACCCTCTAGGCTTTCTCTTTGCTCTTGTGTTAATTTTGGAAGTTTCAGTTTAGCAAACAATGTCCTGTCTTCTTTAGTATCTAAATAATTCAAAAAGGTATAAAGTGATTCATAATAATTTTGAAATTGTGATATTTCAGAAGGGTAAGTAAGAAGGTTTCGATAGCAGGAATTCCTCTGAACAATTCATGTTAGCATAGTTGATGAGCTTCCCAGCTTTTTCCCCTCTTTCATAATGACGTTGTTGAATACTAAGTAAACATTTTCAGCATCTGTTGTGCATAAATGATTGAGTTTGAATTTCACAGAAAGTAATTTCCTCAATACTTCCAGAGATTCCATTTAAGAATAATTAGCTGAAAGAGTAGAAATTTATTTCACAAGATTTAACCTAGTAACATTTAACTGTCTTCTAAGCATTGCCAAATCTTTCATAATCAAATCTCTTATAACGGCTTTACCTGTGCCCCATAGTTTACCTGTACTATTAGCTGAATTTTCATTATCTTTTAAAATTTGTTCAACATATATATTTAATTTAGCTTTTTCTTGGGGAGTTTTATAAGATGAAAGATTAAATCTCTGTGTAGGTTTTGGGGATGAAGACAGACATATGTCCTAGTAAACATCTATAAGATCGTGATCTAAGAGACTACAAGGTCTAATATATGTATTCGTTACTGGGTGTAAAAGTGAAGGGGAGATTAAAAAATAATCGATTCTTGTCCGAATCGAATGTGGACATGATGTAAAAGTGTAATTCCCTTCATCTGGATGTAGTAATCTCCATGGTTCTTGAAGTGCGTAATGTTTAATGAAATCATGTAGAGTATATCTTTTCACTAGTGTGGTGGGTGTCAGTTTTCCCTGATTTATGAATGGGTCAATAGTTACATTCCAGTCTCCTCCTAATAAAATACAAGTAGGTCTTAAAGAAGATAATCTACTAAATCGAGAAATATAGGTTGTTTTAGAATCAGTAGGGGCATAAATGTATTTGTTAACGCAAATTTATTAATTAGAATTTATTAATGAATGTTTATGTATTCTGAATAACGAAAAATGTAGAAAATGACTAATGTAGGAAAATAATGGGCATGTTTGAAATTGTGACCTCGGAGAGCAACTACCAAGATTCACGAATTATATTAATTATACTAGCATACGTGGAATATTGAAAATGAATTTGAATACCATAGTAGTATGTCATACTGAGATACAACTTATGTCTTGCATCATATTATAGAGCTTAACTTAGCCAAAGTTGTGGCCTAGTTTTGCTAGGCCTCATGCAGAAGCTGAATGTTAACGATTCAATGAAAGATGCTGACAAATCAGACTAATCGTGAACTGCTTATTGTTTAATAAACAATGTTTAGCTGAAACCTTTACATGAACCGATGGACAGGAGACGATGGAAACTAGAATGTATCAACTACTGTGTGAAGCGCTCAGAGCGTACTTTCCCAGGACTCGAACAATAGAGACACTGACTGGAAAAGAAGATGCAACATTTTCGATACCTGACGAGCCGGATGATGAGGACATCCCAAAGTGAACCAATCAACAATTTGAGAACTGTACAATATTCAAATTCATAGATTTGGAGTAAATATACAATTGGATAGAGTCATAACTGGTGATTAGTTGACCAATTAGGAATTGGGGGATAGTCTGGTCGACTTTGATATAATGCAGTGACAAAGGGGGAAAACTTCAGGAGATGAGATAGGAGATGAGACGATTGGAGAGAGATGTCAAGGCGATTTGAGATTCCTTCATTGGGCTCATGCTCTTGTGAGCCTGATGTGATGCTGATCGACTGATGACCTGAGGATGAAGACTGACTTGTTGCTGATCCATAGGTAGATAGGTAGATATGACAATGTGACTGAATTAACTTTTATGCCTTTTCTTTCTAGGTACCAACTGCGCTGCTTAAATAATTTTTCTCGTAGCTAGACGTTTTCCAAATTCATGTTCTAAACTGTTTTCGGATGAAGTCCCACATGCTGATGCTAATCTGGGTTAGGTCAGGTTCCTATCTTAAAACATTGACACAAACAGAGACAAATGATTGACAAACTGATTTGCTGAACTCTGTTGCTCGTGTTGACTTATTCATTCCTGATTCAATTATTGACTTATGCTACTGCTTTAGAATGTACTCTGATGCGAGTTTTGATTAGGCTGTGTTTTTGGCGCCTTCTAATGAATTAATATGGATTTGTTGATTCAAATAAAGTTGAATTAATTTTCATGAATTAGTATTGTAACTAATAGGGAATAAAACTACAAAAACGTATAGTGAGTTGTGGTTATTCATGACAGGAGGGTCATGGGGTGTTATGTTTCTGATTCACTGATGATGATGACTAATGTTTATTGAATTACGTATTAATCATTAAGTGTGACTGCCATTAACCTAGCTAGGATACTCCATGCGAATCAAAAGTTTCATCGACTTATACACGTAAGTTTACTTACTAAGGACCAGGCGCGCTAGCAGATCCAACAATCAAAAATTTGTTACGTATACGGATTTTGGCAAAAATGTATCTCCCTTCTGAATCCTCCCAGGTTTGTATGATCTTATATGGTAGATTTTTACTAAAAAGAATAGCAACACCACATTTACATGAGGTGGCATCTGTAGGTGACATATGTGGAGTGATGGCTGTATTTATAACATGTCAAACCAAATCTGTCTTCAATTTGTCACTTTCTATTGCAGTAAGATGAGTTTCTTGTAATAATGCAATATCATGAATATTTTGACCAAGATAAGTAAGAATTTTTTCCTCTTAATGAAATGTGTAAGACAGTGAACATTCAAAGATACAATCTTTAGTGGTTTTGTATGAGAAGACTGCATAATGCAAATAAAAATGTTTTTAAAGGGTGACCTTGGAATTGCGGTACACAGATATTACAGCATATTTTGCAAGAAACTGACTTCGCTGCTATACACAAGGACATGACATATGCAGAGGAAGGCTAAGGAACAAAGAATATACCCAGCAGTTAAGTCTTCTGGACATTTTTTTCTTAGACTGCAGCATGGCTGCTGAAAAACTGTGGGTGTTGATACAATCAGGAAGAGTAAATACTTGTGGGAACAAAGATGCTGAGAAAATGCTTTTTCAATGCAAATCAGTCCCACTTAGTGTTGTTGACTGACAGTATGTACACACCTGTCCTATTTTTCTCTGTACCAAATGTTCAAATGACTGTTGGCAGCGTAACCTGATATCCAAACAAAAACTTTTAGATTTATTTTTTACCGGCTGGTCCATACTGTGATTAGACGATGCATCAGGTCAAAATATCAACATGCTGAATAAGCCATAATGTTGCAGAACCTCTGCAGCCTCCAAAAATCCATATGTTCATAGAGTTACCAACCTGCTGAAAGATAGGTAGCCTGTTAAAAACGTAATAATTCCTGCACTTTGTAGAAGGAAGACAAGGATGTAGTTAGCCAGTGAGATATTGAAACACGTGGATGGGTACTGCTGTTTTAAAATGATAGGGAGTATGTTGTGTGTAGCACTCAAAGTAAAGTTAGACACTGGCTGAATTAGGCTTACCCATTGCCCCAAGCTGTATGCTGTGGTGAGTAGAAGCAAAATGTGAATGACACATAAAAAGACCAATGGATGTAGAGAGGTGGCTATAAACCCCTTTATGTAAGTAAACTGTACATATAATTTTAGTAAAATCAAAAGGTCTTGGCTAATCCAAGAGCTAAAAACATCAATGTACGTCACATTAGTCACAAGAAATTATCAGACACAGGTGCCACAATCACTTTGAATGAGAGGGTACGTAAAAAGTATCTGGCGATCGAACAAGCGCAGTACGGCAAGAACAAGCAAACAAAACAATGGTTTAATTTAGGGGGGATGGAAACATATCCACTGTGTAACAGATGGTAAGGATTCAGCAACACAGGCTGTAATGCTCTCTCCTTTATATACATTAACAGCCTTTTGAAAACATCTGCTCTAAGCTTACAGATAGGCTTGTTTTGCATTATTAATATGCCCCCCACGAAATCAAATCATTCAAACAAAGCAGCTCCTCTCCCAGATGAAAACAATAATAATCCTAGCATTGATTAGTCACGGTCTTTCTTCCATTGCCAGCTTGAAAACCAAACATTATCCAGATTACCCTGTCTGTCTTTTTGTTCATGTCAGAGATAGTTTTGGACTCAAGAGGCTATGACGAAAAGTCTCATTCATCAATGCCTAATAAACAATATTAAGCATTGTTCCTGAATAAACGTTATTAAAGGAATCCAGCAGCATGAAGTACAAGATAGGGAAACGTATTTAAAGCAGGGGTTCTTCAACTACACCGCCTGCAAAGGGAGCCCACAACTGCTTTCACAATTAAATAGTAGTAGAAAAATAAATACATGTACACAAAAACAAACTAGAAAATGTTAAAAAATAAAATGAAGGCATTAAGTTGAAAGCTTGATTTGTGGAAGCAGTGCAAGTACAGCAAACAGAATCTAGCATGGACAATCGGTGACCTCACCTGAAGCATATTATGCACTGACAAACAAAAGCATGCATTGGAGGCAAACTTAAATTTGGGCAGAGTATAGTTTGACAACAGCAGAGGCTACTTAGTCTCCGCCATGGTCAAACGTCTTTGATGGCCAGAGGCAATATGGGCAATGGAAAATTAGGCAATATATACACCCACCTAATATATATAGTCAATATATAGCCATATTTCAGTGCCCGTCACAGCGTCAAAACTTGATAGTAAAGGGATCTGAAAAGTGCCCAATGTCCCCTTTGCTATAGGAAGAACCTTCCAGGTTGAGGAGGGCATTGTTTTTGTTCAATTTCAATAAGAAAATCTCACTCTGGGAAATCTGTTCAGGCTAAATTGGTTTCAGAAGCTGCATTTTAAAATATCTCATGGGGTTAAGAAACCTGCTGCAAAGATCTTTGTGTGCCCAGTTAATGTCAGAGGACAATAATAATGGTAGGGTAACTCTGGTGGCAATGCAATGTGTTTTGTGTAGTAACACTTTTGACTTATAAAGTAATATGGAGGGTTAGTGTGTCTTCTGTACAGCACAATGTGTAGCATGCATATGCAAGATTTGTATTTTATGTAGATAGACACAGGGATACGTTTGTTACTTGCAGTTCATAAATTGCAATCCTTTTAGTATAGCACCATGAGCTATGAACCAGCATTGAGGAGTTAAATGCAAAGTCAAAGGCACGTTTTTGAAATCTTATAATTTTTTTTCAAATCTCTTGGATAGTTGGCAGTTGAAGCTGCTTTGGAATGGGGCTACTGCGGTTGGGTGATGAAAAAAAAGGAAAAAAGAACACTTACCTGTTCCATCGTGTTCTGCCACTCTTCAATCCTCTTTCTGACTCCCAGCAGCACACAGGATCCCAGAATCTCCTAAACCAATCACAACGCTGTTGAGCATGACAACAGCATCGTGATTGGTCTAAGCGGCCAAGTTCGGCCTTCAGATAGAGAGTGGGAGCCTGTCCAAGTTCTTCACCCGGCTGAGCAATACACCCGGGTGGACAATTTTTAAGTGCGTCTGTCTGTTTGGCTGGCCCAACACAGCTGGCCAAACCGTCACGTGCACTTATGGTGCACATACCCCTCCTCTCTGTGACACAGCCGAGCCCCGTCCAGCTCTAACCTGGCTCTACACTAAAAAATAAAATGATAACATTGTGTTATTATCATTTTATTTGTCCTTTTTTTCACTGCTCAGAGCAGTGGGGCGATGCTCCTCCACCTTAACTGAGGAGCCATCGCTGGTAGTTGTGTTTTATTACTCTAAACAACCCGAAGCACTGAATTACATTTTAAATCCTGACTTTGTGTTTCTCTTGACCACGCACACTTAACATACATTGCCTACCACTTAATACAATATGTGACGCCTACACCTTGTAACCCTCATTGTCTTACCTAACACATCCTGTACATTGATTTACACATGTTTGATTTATTGTCAACGCATACTATGTGCACGTGTGTAAATAGCTCTGGCACTCTACTGTGAGATAAGGAGACCTAGTAAAGAATTAAATGAAAAAATAATTTGCTATTCAAATTGTTATTGTGTAACTACTAAGACAGAGATGCATCTGACATTCTTAACCTGCATGCATGTCAGTTATACATGTTGAAAAAAGTCAGCAAAACCCTGTCTCCAATGTTTCTCTTAAGTACTTGTGAAGTGATAATAGGCTGCGTGCCTTTGTTTCCCTCAATTAATTTTTCACCTAGGTGGTATCTTCCAGCCAGGATCACATTCAAACTCAAACAAAAGGCAGGCCAATGACAGCTTCAGTTTGGCCTTTGATTAGGGCCCAGTTGCAACTGAAAATAAGAAGGCTCTTTCCCTGTCTGCGCATTGCTGCTCAGAAAGAAAAGTAGGCAATTGTCCAATGAGGGCAAGGGGGCAAAGATAGTAAGGATGTAATATCATTTTTAGTGTGGTGTCAACCCTAGCAAAAGATACACAACTCTGTGTCTCACACCCACCTCACACAGAAAGAAAAGAGATGGCTCTTCAGAATTCTGAAAATCAAATATCTTTTATTTCTGCATTACGAAAGTCACCCAAAACAGATAATAATTACAATTGTAAAGCACTACAGCCAATGCATCTATGGTCTTGCAAGTTGTACCAGTACTATATTACTCTTCACCTTCTTTTTTTCAGATTATCAGACAATTTCCTCTTCTGGCTGGAACATTCAAAGTATTAATTAATTTTCCATGAATCTACTAGTGTCATCATAGACCATACATTTGTCCCTGAGAACAACCATATTTGGCTTGTTACATCAACAAGAGCACTCTCCTATATAATTTTATGATTACACACATTGCTTCACAGTGGACTTATTCCTATTATTTTACCTATAACTTGTACAATATTTCAGAGCACTTGGACAAGTTATCATACTAGGTCCTTTGCTATATCATTAGCATTGCACACATAAATTTCTAATTTAATTTTGTTTTTGTACGCAAATCATCTTTTTCAAATTGTACCATGTATAATTACCTCTATTCATTGTTTCTATGCTATATGGCTCGACGGATCTTTCCATTATCATCTCCATTGTTATATATAATTATTTCTACATTTACCCAAGATATTTCATAACTATATTTTTGGCTTTCAAAATTCTTATCTGTGATTTGTGGTACAATCATTTGTAATTCTATATAGAGACTTTGGACAACATTCAATTACTGTATGCAGTTCCCCCTGAGGAGTACAAACTACTCCTGTTTAGATACCTCTGAATTGCAGCTACTCCACTCCCTATACTCCCACTGATCCATAATTAAACACTCCAAATAAGGTGTTATCTGTAAACATCACTGTATGTGGAGCATGGGAGGAGGTTTATGACATTTCAATATGTTATATTGTCTAATGTCTGAAAATATACTTATTTTAAACATCTTTCTTAATACATTGCAATTCAGCCAAATGGTTTACCTCTCTTGATACTCCTCAGGTGAATCATATCAATCAATGAAATCTCACAATATTATGAGGGATTTCTACAAGTACACTACGTATTATATTCTGTCATTTTCTTGTGAGAGAATCTGACCTGGGATCCAGTAATGCTTTCATAATCTAACCTTTGAGTTCATCAATTGATTCAATTGCTGTAGCTCTGCTCTTCCTCGTTACATATTTTTTTATATATCCATGGTGCTTGGTGTATAATTAGTTTTACATGCAAATTGTGTCTAATGTTAATGCAGTTCCCATTTTCAGGATCATTTCTCATTACTGAATTATCAGTTTTCAAGCAGTATTTATTTTCACCTTGTTCATTTTTCATAAAGTATTTCATACATTAGAATATATGAAACAGCTGGGACCAAAGCATACTCCTGGGGGTAAGGTAAGTCTCTACTAGAGAGTATCATACATATTGCAAAATATTCTGACTTTAGTGGTTTCCATATACTAATTTGCCTAAAATAATTCCTAGACATGTATTACATTATTCATGTTGCAGCTTATTCTCTACCTAATTTTACACTTTTCCCCATTTCGTATGATATATTTAGATATATTTCCTGTCATTTATGTGTTCTGCACTTGAAAGTCCTTTCTCTTTCCATTTCAAGGCATCCTGGTCTCTCTAATTGTGCCTATCATCTAGTGGCTCCTATGCAATATTGCTTTCCTGCATTGGATTGCTGATTTCATTCTGATCACTATTTTTAGGTCATTGTCCAATGCCAGAAATCCCAGAATTTCTCCAATGTCTTTGAGAAATGTGTTGAAAGTTGGTATAAATACAGTTCCCTATATTTTAGGATGTCTGTAGCATTCCAGGTAGTGTTGTAGCTCTAGCCTATAGTTGCTCTCATTTCCAACTTTAGCTCCTTCAAACACATTTTTTATCACTGTTACTAGATAGCCTCCTTGTCAAACATTCAGATTATCCTCAAGACTTTCTCTGCAGATTCACGGACACTTGAACAATGTCTGCATGATTTCAACAGTTTCTCTTAAGGACTGCCACATTTTAGTGAACACAAATAGCTGCTACCTTTTACTTTAATTTATAATTCTTTGTAGATATCAATTCCAGAAGGGCAGAAGCATACAAAAGTGAAATTAGGAAATTTGGTGGGTCTGTGGTGGTGTGAGATGGAAGGGAAATGTGAAAGCAGAGATGTGTCAAAACGTGAGGTGGTGAGCATAAACGAGGGCCTTCAGGTACCAGGTGATGGAGGATCAAGCTAAAGCAGAGTAGTGAAGAAGGAGCGCTCTCTCAATACACTGAAAATGTTAAAGGCTGTGGTCATAGGCAGATGAATGCCAGAGTAACAGGGAGTCCTGATTCGATTACTGCAGAACTCCAAAGGCAAATGCAGTCTGGGTATTAGATTCTTAACATTAAATATATCACAACCCCAAATTTTTTTTTTTCTCATTTTGATCCTCTGAAAACAATGGATTTCGAAGAAATGCAATCAGGTTGCACAACAGACACGCCTTAGATGTAAGTCTCTTTCTGACACTTGCAATAAAGATTAGTCATATTGGTCTATCTATCATCTCTGAACCCATTGGCAGAGGCACTACAATTCTTGGTCAACAAGGTTCTAGGTGGACAAATACAACAAAGTTCAAGCAAAGATGCCTTGAATCGGTTGTAAAGAGCTAGAATTGTGTTACTCAAATGCAGGAATATGCCTCTCATTACAACTGTATTGCTTCCCTTGTTATCATATAATGTTCCACTATACTTTGGTCAAATGTAATTGATTAATTGATTGACAATGTAAAAAACACCACCATTGTCTTTACTGTTCTGAAAGAAGGGTCTTTTCAACTTGGTGAGGAATTCTCTGATAATTATCCTTCTATGTCATAAATCAAGAACGCACTTTCAGGAGAGTTAAAATGAACCTGGCCTTCCATCAGCTCAGAAAACAAGAACAACAAATAGTTTCCTTTTGTCTTTTCCTGCAAAATACCACAGTTATGGCAGTGGCGTTGTTCTGGAAATGTTTTTCAGTTGCTGTCTTGGTTTCACTACTGCAGTATTTCATACTGAAACAAGGGTTGGATCCTCAAGTTATAATAGGTATGGATCTACCAGTAGTTCTCACAGCTTCCCTATGTTCAATATCGGTGTACCTGTGGAGTTCAGCCCCACAAAGTGGCAATATTTCCTGAGTGCCCCGCAAGTTCTAACTGGCCCTGAAAATGAATACACTTTTATTGCAATTTAACTTTTAAACCATTTCCTTTGATATGTATATGGATGTATGTCTATGTCCTTTTTTCTTTTGAAAGAACTTAAATATGGCACCTAATTTCACATTTTAAAGTGGATATCTACATGCAGAAAGCTTTGTGAACTACAGTTAGTAACCATTGTAGTTGTACGAATCTTGGGAAGTTCATGTAAAAAAAACAATCTCTACTGCACATGCAGAATTCTAATGTAGTCACAGACATAGTTAGGTGTGCTTGCCTCTTTTGAAAGGCTTCAGTCACTGCCCCTTTGGAAGTCCACCGTAGTAGTAGTGAGAGTTGAGATTACTCTAAATCTTCTTTTCTAGTTATTGCTGAAATCAGTTTCTCAGGAGGCATCTTCAAATGGACCAGGTAATACACCAAAAATGTGAACTTACATTAAATGCTATCATTTTCTGCTTGGAACAACTAATCATACAGATATGTTTGTAGCTCACTCCTGAAGTAATGATTTGCAATAGTTTGTATCCAAGTCTTATGGACAGACTTCATTGGTTTTCATATGTTGAACCCAAGGTACTGTTTCTAGATTTAAACCACATGCATGATATATCTGAATCAACAGTGCCTCATATTACAGTTTTGGAAACATAAGCATAAAACAAATTATATTTAAGTTATGAGGTAAAGATGCCCCACCACTGAGAAAACCAGGGTCTCAATTCCCAAACTGCATTTTGTAGTACAAAATGTTGTACTATAGTAGTACTACTTAGTACAAAATGCTAGTCATAAACCTATAAGTGTAAATTTCCACCTCTCCTACATTTTCTCTGGGGAGGGCTCTATGCATGATTTTTCTTCTTAGAAGTAAATGTGGAAGGGATCAGGTGGAGTGATGGGAAAATGGGGAATGTGAGATGTTGAGGAAGAAGTAAAAAGGGCTTTTAGGTAGCGATGAGGAGGGGTTTCGGGAGTGGCATGCATATACAAACTCCCACCCACAAACGATCAAGTCCATTGCTATTCACAAACTACACTTCTAAATTTACTATAGCCCAAAAGACTACATAACGGTGGTAAATATACCAGACCTGGAGTAAGTGCAGCATCACATACAACCAACTACTAGTACTGCAAAAACCTCCCATACAAATTAATGGACGCAGGGGATTACAATAATTCCCAATTGGAAATAATGTTAAAACTAAATTATTTTTGGGGGTCTTTTTAAAAATATATATATAAATGTAATGAGAAAAATTGTACATAAACAAAATATAATCAGCATTTTATAGTAAAATATTTAGAACCCTTTTTAGGTAACCTTTTTAAATGTAATATAAATGTAACTTATTCTACACATACCTTTTAGCAATTTTGAATTCATAACAAATGTAAACAATTTACTTTACGTGAGATCTATTTGTATTTAATACTTTTAATTGAATTTAATACATATAAAGTATTTTATTCACAATTAAATTAATAGCACTGCACCATTTGTTTGTATTTTGTTCTACATGTAAAATAAATATTGACAATTTACATTAATATTTAACATAAATATGTAATAAACGTTTTAAAGTTCCCTATACTTTACCATTGGGAAATCTCCAATCTAGTGGCTATGTGTGAAAAGTTACTAGTACTACCTTTACACTTCTATATTTGGCTCCACTCTCATATTCCAGGACTGGAGACATTCAAGTCTCCACTGTCTGGCCAATTTACCCTTGGATATGGTGAACAGGCAATACATAAGAGTAAATTTAGACATATAGATTTACTCGCATTTAAATATACCTTCATGAATAAGTCTCTAATTGTTTCAAATACTGAGAAGCTTAAGTTTTGCAGGAATACAATGCAGAGTAATTGTGATACCATCTTACAGACACAAAACAATTATTAATTTCTCTGTATGCATTTTTTTAATTGAGTTGTCTGGAACTATGTATTGTGGTTTTGTTTACTTATTTGTTTTTAAATATTAACTTTGGCATCCAACTTCATGATTAATATTTTTATAGTGCTTAATTGAGGAAACATATGAACTGTTTTCCTTTTATTGCTTTGTGAGGCCTGTGCTAAAAATAAATTCCATGATTGTCAGATTTCTCTATACTAAGTGCATGGCCCCTTAAGCAGGAGCAAATCGGTATTAAAAGAGGTCTGACTGAAGATCACTAGATCTTCAGTGTTCTATCCATATGTCCTTGCCATTTCCCAGAACGCAGACACATCAGTGAATATTGCAGTCTTCCAAACTGTTGCTACAGAGGTGCATTATACTGCAGATGTCTGACAAAGGAAAGAAAGCAGGTGCCCTAGTCCCCTCATCTGTAATTTTTCAAACTGAATAGAGCATATTCCTTCACTTTCTCATTCAATTGCAGCATCTACCACTTCTAAATATATTCTCAGATGTTGTATAATATAACAATCCATGTGGAATGTGAAGGATAGAAAACGAAAAATTATGCTAATCTCACAATCTTTGATCCTTGGCAGCAGACATTTTAGTCAGGTTAGCCAAATTTTACCACCACACATTACAATCAGCACTCACGTTCCAGAGACATTACTGGTTTAATAAGCAAACACATCTTTCAGGTTACTCCAACTGTACAGACTCAGGTATCAGGCAGAACTATTGATAGTAATGTATTGTGAATAAACAGTTATGGACCTATGAAATAGCTCTGGCATTACATGATGAAACGATTACACAAGTATCAACTTTAAATGTAGCTTAGAAAAATGCACTCGGTTTGTCCAATGACTTTGGATTTGTCTTTTTCTGAAAATATGCATTTTGACTTTAGTTTTAAAATATTCTATTGTGAACCACAAACATCAAATAGCCTTTTCACTTTCACATGTGGGCATATACTGCTTTGCATGTCCGTGCACCAACACCCAAGGATGTGCGCTATATGCCAGGAATGCCGACCAAATGACAGCGAGGGACATCTGATAGCAGGGAGGGACACCAGATGCCAGGGGTGCCAACCAGATTATACAGTAGCCTATTTCATACTGGATTCCCGGCTCACACCATAGGTAGGCACCAGATCCCAGTAGTAGCCAGTTCACACCAGGGAAGGCCACTAGATAATGTGGTTTGATTGAATGCTCAATGCACCCTTCTTAAATAGATGTAATACATTATAACAGGGGTGGTCACCAGATGTTAGGGTGGTGCACAGACATACATTGAGACAAACAGACAGACATACACAAAACTCCTCACTTTTTTTGCCTCAACGTCCCACATTCTCTTACCTGGTCTTCACTATACTCCCCTCTTATTCGAAAGATACACCATACTACAGATATCTTCCTTCTGAGCCAAGCGGAGCAGGAGCACCAGCACCCACCCAGGCAGGCATTACCCAGAGATTATGCCAGAGGCTGGGAGCACACACACAGTCACTGCAGCATCAAAGACAGGCACAGGCTTAAGTAGAAATGGCTGGCGCTCAGCCAATTAGCTCAGCTCAACCTGTGAGCCATGTTAAGCTCTTTCTTGTGCTAAGGGTGAGACACTAGGTGACCTCCAACTACTGGCTAAACCAATTGTGTCAGTAGTCGATGAATTTGACCCTTCCAGACAAATAGTTCATGCTAACTTTTTGGCAACAACTAAGGTGTCCTATACACACATGCAGAGAATTTGCACTGCTCTAATGCACACCTACTGTTCTCAGTCTAACACCCTCAGCAGTGTGGATGTAGCAGGGCACTCTACTGACTATCTCCTAGTCTCTTCTCCCTTCTTCCATCTCCTCTAGTAGGGATCCATCCTAGATGCCAAGGAGCTCCATCTGCTTACCACATTTACATCACTATTAAGTCTATTTTCAGTGACTATAGGAAATATGGTTACAGTGATATAAATAGTATAATTCACGTAGGACATATTGATGACTGGTTCTTATATAGCTTGTTATAGGACACTAGGCATTGTAGACCCTATTTTCTGTTAATATGCAAGCGTGGAAAGGGCTAAAGGTGAACAAGTATTTGTAATACTCTTAAGTCTTGCCATGGCTAAGATGTACATAATTGGCTGCAACAGGCCTTACTTAAAAGACTCAAGTATGTTTCTTTCCATGAGTAAAGTATTTTCTCTGTGTAGTCCTTGTAGCCTGGTCAGAATACTTTATCACAACATGTGTAAGCATTTGTATTCAACGTAAAGCACCTTTGGTCTTTCTGTAAACACACAGGCTTTTCTTAGTGTAAAGGATAATTGCATGTGCTTCTTTTTCAGTTTCTGAACTTCAAAAAAGAAATTCTCCCAAAGTAGCACTGCAGGTCATTTCACGCTGATTAAAAGATGTAGAAGTGAAACACAATTCCTACATGTGATCCACATTTAGAAAAACTGGTCTGATGATATACTCTAAACAAAATTGGAGCGATAAAAACCTTTAAATTATATATTCTTTCATAGTCATATTTATTCTCTTTCATTTTGATGAATATAGACAAAATATAATAATGTGTAAATGTGCCTTTAGCATGTGGTTCTTCCCTTTCGGACTAGAAAGAGACAAACTGTTATGGCGGGCACCGTGTTAGTAGACTACATTTCCCAGCCATGAGCAACCATCCTCTTTTCATAAAAAGGAAAAAAAGCTAAGCAGCTTGGAAATCAATATGGTGCCAAGACAAGAGTTTAAGGCTATCACGCAGCCAACAGTGGACAATTTATTTAAATACGGATCAGATAAATACCAATGGCATGTTAGGGGGATGCTTCCACTAATTAAGATAGTCTCACAAACATAACAAGTAAACACTCAGGATTTAATAAATCGGAAATCAAAAAATTGACAAACACCGACAACCTTCACATTCATGAAGGGCACTAACTCACGGAATACTGAATTCCCGTTCAACAACTCGATGCCTTGAATCCCAGAGAAGACCCTCACACTACGGTAATCTTCCTGTTTATCACCACACAAGAAAACAGTAATCAGATTAGTCTCAGAGGAATCACACTCTTAGGAATCAGCATCTTCCTAAGTGACTGCAAATGAAAGTAGACCTTCAAGCACATAGCTGCAAGATTGTATCAACAACTCACAAATTGCACATTCAATCCTAACCACCATTTCTAAGAGCTTTTTAACAATGTAATGAGGATCAGGTGTTTTTCTTTATTCCAATTCAGAGATTTAATTTTAATAGAAATCATATAAAAATGTAAACAAATGCATTACAGAATTTCACATGCAGTCAGGTAGAAAACAATGGAGCAGCATGTACTAGCGACCAATATAATAAAACAGCATTAGTACACATATTATGAACAAACAACAAAAGATAAGTAAATCAAAATAAATATAGCAACAATATATTGATGATGGAACTAAAAGGATAGTTCTGATGACTTAAATTGTATGATGAACTGATGCAAGTGTGTTCTCCCTCAGTGGCAAGATATTTGCACATAAAAAGATAAAATACTCCGTTCATTTGAACATAAGATGTATAATGGACATATGACTGATATTTTCACCTCATTCTTTACCTGATAGAGTTTCCAGATCAACTACTTGTGGGCCTAACAATGCTGATGGGTAACAAAGCTATCTTATTGAAGTAGAAATCAGGTGAGTGCATCTCAATACTTACTTGGTGGGTCCGCTGCACCAGCAGGCAATGTCACAGTGAGAGATTCAAATTTAAGTTGAGGAGAGTAAGCAAAATCTATAGTTGCAAAACAAGAGTTTCTACAGAAGGAAAATTTTTGTTTTCCTAATCACTTGGGTGCCATTTGGCAAGTTTGCCCAAAAAAAACTTTTTTAAAAAGTGTATTCACTTTAGCTCCTTCATGGAACGTTTGTGTGCTGATCTATCAAGTGAGGGCCACCAAAGAGTTAGGGGGGACAACAAATGTGATTTTCTATTTTAATGTTTTAAATCTCACAGGAACTTTGCTCTCTAATATTGAAGAAATTGATTAACTTAATTACATTATAAAAAATTTGAATTTTACTCAGAAGGCATGCTTATTATGATTTGCAGTATGTTTGTTCAGCCATTTTTGAGACATTCGGTTGGGCATGAAGGGGTTAATGCTCAGGAAAAAGTTAGTTATATCCGGTAAGGTATATATGGACGAGTGATTTATTATGTAAGTTCATAAGCAGTGCATGACAGGGGCACAAGTTATAGTTGGTTCACTAACCTATAACTGGCAAATTTCAGTAGTTTTCAGTAGTTTTTTCGTTTTAAAATGTTGGCTCTTATCTCATTATAAGCCCTAACTATAATGTCACTTTAACCTTTGTTTTTTTTCAGTACATTTCTCGAGGATATTTAATCATATTCAAAGATAGGCATATGCCCAGTCCCATTGAGCAAACTGCGTCCAAAACACAGTGCGCACAGCCTCCTGACAGGTCCTGTGGGAAATCTCCTACTAGAGCCTAACCCCCCACAGGACACACCCTTCATCAACCCAGGATTCTATTATTCCATAAATGGCACTAACACAGCCCCATAATGTAAACACTGTACACAGATATTGTTTTGTAATTACATTTGTACAGTGCTTACTTTGGTAGGTAGCATGATGCTCAGAAACATAAGGTTAGTAGTTAATCCAGTGGCTATTTTGCTGTTTTTATCCATTGGTTGGTATTGTCAGATTGTAGTGATATAATTTCAAAGAGGAGGTTGTGATCTATGTGGTGAGGGCAAATTGCAGAAATACAACAATAAAGAGTAGTTAGACAGACATGCAGCTGAAGGTTGGCTACACTCGGAAAGTAAGGTACACAGAGGTTGGAGGGTAAGGAGAGGATGATTCAGTAGAAAGGAGGGCGAGAGACACAACTGCTTGTTTAAGTCAAGGTCAATTTTTCAAGTATGCTTTAAGCATACAGAAGAAGATTTTTGAGGAGCATGAAATCTGAGATTTAATACGGTAGATAGAAACATTACTTGTATGTGGCATAACATGTCACAGTGTAGTATTTGTATAGTGCTAACTACCCCCATCTGGAGTGCCCAAGTTCCTACCTACTCAAATAGCCTGCTTGACCGAGATATGAAAAATACTGTAGACAAACATCAACCATGCAACAAAAGCTTAAATGGGAACTTGTAAAGCACTTACGGCCTCATTGCGAGACTAGCGGTCAATACACCGCCAGACTCGCTGTGGCCGTCAGGACCACCGCTGCTCCACCAGGATCGGTGATCCCGATGGGCTGACTGTGGGTGCAGGT
Source organism: Pleurodeles waltl (assembly GCF_031143425.1). Taxonomy (NCBI): domain Eukaryota; kingdom Metazoa; phylum Chordata; class Amphibia; order Caudata; family Salamandridae; genus Pleurodeles; species Pleurodeles waltl. Next base: position 1,281,001,920 of record NC_090447.1, on the reverse strand, counting down.
TACACCATGAAAAGGTTTGCGGAGAACAGATGCAGGGGGCTAGAGGGGGGGCCCTGGGCAGTGCAGGCCCCCCTGCCCAGCACCCTCATAATGTGCACTGTCTGTTGTGCAAACCATGCACCAAAAGCTTAAATGGGAACCTGTAAAGCACTTACGGCCTCATTGCGAGACTAGCGGTCAATACACCGCCAGACTCGCTGTGGCCGTCAGGACCACCGCTGCTGTGGCAGTCTGACCTCCACATTACAACCCTGGCGGGCCGACTACCAGGGTAGCGTTGTCTCCACCGGGATCGGTGATCCCGATGGGCTGACAGTGGGTGCAGGTTGCACCATGAAAAGGTTTGTGGAGAACAGATGCAGGGGGCTAGAGGGGGGCCCCTGGGCAGTGTAGGCCCCCCTGCCCAGCACCCTCGTAATGTGCACTGTCTGTTGTGCAAACAGTGCGCATTACAAGGGTGCTGGTGCCTCCTGGGGGCAGCAGCATTGCCGCCGGTTCCATTATGAGCCAGTGACAATGCTGCTGCCACTTTCCCACTGGGCTTTCTGCCCATCAGCTCAGTGGAAAAGTCACAAAGGGGCTGGCGGGGAGGTAGCCAGTAAGGCGGCAACCTCCCCATCGAAGGTTCGACGGACGAGTCTTCCCGTCCACCAAACTCATAATGAGGCCCTTAAGAAGCTGGCTCTCGATTGATCTTTGAAAAGGCAATATTGATAAGGGGTGATCTGGTTCTCCATTCACTATTAGTGGATAGTGCGAGTCATCTGTTTGTAGGCAGAAAATCCTCTATAATTTAAATGTTTAATAATAGAGATAAGTCTAATGCTCTAATTTACCTCCATGATCAGCTACCTTATGTTGCATGTTTAATGCACACTGCATTAACTCCTCCCATCTGTGCAAGAAGTTAGCAGCAAAATGCACAACACCCATTTAGAGATGAGTTTATAAACTTCTCCCCTCCCACTACATATCCCGATTGGAGGTGGGGAATGGAAAACTTGCTGGTGTATTTTAACAACTTACAAAATAGACTTCAAGGCACCACAGGGGTATCAGAGGCATACATCAGAAACAAGTATCAAATAATATACATACAAAAATTATGCTATTACAACCAATGAAAGTATTAAAACAAGTGTTACCTCAGTAGAACAAGAACAATGATGGAAAGCACACCTGGGAGGGCAGTCTGAGGAGCTAGGTGAAAGAAGAATCAATCTCTAATTTGTCTTTGCATTTCACATGCCAAAGCATGCTGCAAGAATAAGGGGGGTATAAAAAAAATATTCTTATTAAATGCAGAAAAAAGTAGCAGTGTAATTAATTATTTGAGACCCTGACTGGGAAATATTTAGCTCGCTTCTCCTCAGAGGAGAGACAAAATAACTGGAACCACAGTTTACAACAATACAGCCACTTGTTAGTTTCCAGTTTTTTATGTAAATCGTACAGGTCAGACAGCTGGATCCATCCTGGATACATTTTAATTCATAACCTGGCTCAAGAATTGTTAATTCTACTTCCTGGGCAGGGCAGCTGTGGTTTACAGTTCCTAACTACAGCCTGCATAGCTTCTTATATTTGTTTTCTCTAGGCAAATAGCAGTGGTGATGGTAAAGTCCTCAGAATTTGAAGATAAGAGATTACTCTCCACCAAGCTCACGTCTCACTTCTTATAATGAGTTAGAGCAGTCTGTGTAGTGTGACTCATGGGAGGGGGTATACATGCTTTTCTGCTAGGCTACTGACATGAAGCAGTTTTAGGGCCTCCTTTAAATCTTGGTGGATGGCCTGCCCTCCACCAGAGTGATGGAGTAATGCCAATACGTTGCAAGTTTGACGGACAGCTTGCAATTTTTTTTAATTATTTTTAAATAGAAAACCTCAAAGAGGGATTTTTGTTTTGGAAATAAAAAAATGCTTCCCTCCCCATGGATGTTTTCTACTGTGGGGAGGGATGCATTGTTCACTTTTCAATGGCCCTTGACACCAGGAATTTCCTGGTGGTAATGGGCATTGAAAATCAGCTATATAGCCACTCATCTAAATTAGGTCGGCAGACATGCTGCCAAACCTCCAACAGCCCTTAACCCATCAGGCCGTCAGAGGAGTTAGACCATGGAGGAGACAGAGTAGTCTCTGCCATTGTCAAACTATAGTCTGCTCAAATTTAAATCTGGCAGTGAACCATAATATCAGTAGGGAGGGAAAGCCATAGCCGTTGTGACGGAGTTCCCTGTGCGCCTAAATTTAAATGAACCCCTTAGACTATTTGGTCTTTTGTTCTCCTTCTTGCAGGCAAGTAAGTCACAGATGATTCTTTCTTGAGCTGGGCAATTTTTTTCTTGACTTTGGACCCTCAGTACTAAGGGCTTCATTACGAGTTTTTGCAGTCTTAGGACCGCCAAACTCTCAGTGGCTGTCGTACTGCTGCAACCTGGCAGTCAACTGCCAGATTACGATCCTGGCAGTCAGACCACCAGGAGACCGCCACCTCTGCCAGGATCAGTGATCCCAACGGGTTGGCGGCGATCAAAGTTGTGGTCAGCCACAGCGCACCGAGTTTGTCACCGCCGTGCTGATCACGACTTTCCTTTCTGCCAGTCTTTTCGTGCTGGGGTCCCCACTATGAAAAGCCTGCCAGAAAAGCAGAGTTGGGGGCCACAGGGGGCCACATGGAGGCCTCTACACTGCCAATGACCATGTCATAGGCAGTGTAGCGGTCCCGCTGCCAGCACCCTTGCAATGCACACTGCCTGCTATGGCAGTCCAAGGGTGCTGTGTGCATTGGCATTGGCCTCGCCTGAGGGAGCCAAGGCCAATGCCGCTGCACTGTTTCCAGCAAGATGACTGGTGGAAACATCATAATAGGACGTTCCCACCAGTCAGCCCAAGGAAACTTCATAATACGATGGTGGTGAGGCCACCTCCTTGACGGCCACCTCACCACCACCATATTGGGGTTGTGGCGGTTCAACCGCCCAACTTGTAATCAGGCCCTAAGTGTCTGTAAAGTTGAAATGAGGCTTGAAAAAAATTGCTCCCCCTGCCCTTTGCCTTATAGTTAGTTACATGGGAATTTTCTTTGTGCATGTTTACAGTTGGAAGAGCTAGTGTTTAAATTCCAGTTGTTTTTGTTTTCCTCAGTTGTCAGTCTGAACTCTCTCCAAGTGGAGTTTCTTTGAAGAGAAAATTGCAGGCTTTAGTGCCCCATTATCACTCTTGTTTTATCCAAAAGCAAAGCGTGATTTAATGAGAACGTGATTATTTGGGCTACTTAGAACAGCAGATGTAGAATAGGAAGTCAGCTCTCCCACCTGCCAACTTTAGGAGGTACTTTCCCAATCATTCTACTGATCTGTGAGTAACTTCTTTCTCCTTATACATCTATGAAAAATAGACTGGGGTGAACTTGGCTGCTGCAGAAGATATTTAGGGTTGAGAGCTACGAAAGCTCAGGTCATTTTGAACTGTTTATGGTGTCTCTCTCTGAACTTGCAAGGGGACATCATGATTATAAGGAGCTAGAGACTAGGGGGCTTGTGACTCTTTCTGGGAGACATCCAAGTTTCCTTTCAGGGGAAATCAAATCAGCCCACTTTTAGGACCGGAGCCCATATAAAGGTGGTTTCTGGCCTGTAATAAGTAACCCACTAGAAAGTGAAGCAGACCTCACTTTCTGTAGCTGTGAAGAACAAGTTACTTACCTTCGGTAACACCTTATCTGGTAGAGACACAGACTAGCCACAGATTCCTTAGCTTAGAATTCTCCCCCAGGCGTCAGACTTGATCCGGAAAGTTTTTCCTCAGCAGTACCTCTATGCATTGGTATAGGGCGTCGAGCGACTCCGCAGCGACGTCGTCCCCGGACATGACATCAGCGGAGTCCATATAGTCTCTCCTCCGACGCCCTGACGTCAGTTTCTTTGGTTACTTGAAGCCACAGAACAACACGTAGCCACAGAGAAACTAGCAGTGAAATAGTAAAGCAAAGTAATAGTTTATATGCTAACAAGAAAAGAAAAGACACGTCATGAGATGTAAAATAGAAAACACCCAAAATCACCCTAAGCGAGACTGTAAAGTACACAGTTCGCAAGTGGGAAGGATCAGTGGGTCGATAAGGAATCTGCGGCTAGTCTGTGTTTCTACCAGATAAGGCGCTACTGAAGGTAAGTAACTTGTTCATCTGACAGAGACAGCTAGCTGCAGATTCCTTATCTTAGAATTAGATACCCAAGCAATCCCCCCCCCCCAAGAAGAGGGGTGCAAACGGATCACACCAGTCTTGCAAAGCACAACCCGGTAACACAGAGGAATAACCAGGTTCGCGACAGAGAGGGCAAGAGAATAAAATAAGTTACTCATATGAAAAAATGACCAGCATATCCACAGGGGAAATGCTAAGTCAGGACTGGTAAGGGAAAGTGTCCACAGGAAACTAGGTAGCAACCACACCCACAGGGAAGTGAAAACTGCAAAAAAACAGTGAGAGATAGAACCAGAAAACATGTGAGAGAAAACGTGTAAAAGAGTCAAAGTAGAAGGACAAGCATAAGCATGGTATACAAACAATCTCACAGTCAGAATGATATAGTACCCCAGCAGAGGTGATATGTGACAAACACACAGAAGCCAAGATAAAACACAGGGTCAGGAAAAGAACGAATGAAAAACCGAAAGAGTACAGGCAGACCAGCAGTGGTTGTCTCAGAGGGAGAAGGGGAAACAGTTCCAGGCCCCAATATAATGATAAAGGAGAAAAGACCAGCAAGGCCCTGCGCAAAAGTGCAAAATGTACGGACATACACAAGGCAGGGTATGAGAGAAAGTCCAAGAGAGAACACTGAAGCGGAACTGGAACAACAAGGTAAAAGAAGATGAAGGTCCCATGTGAACCCAGAGCAAAAAATTATAGTGAGAAAGGAAATGAATGGGAACCAAATAGCCTAGACAATGAAAACAGGCTTGAAAGCAAGGAAGCAGCCTGGCATGGGAACCAGAGGCAGAATAAGCATCCGCACACAAAGGAGCCCACAGAACTGTGCAGCAGAAAAGCACAGAACATATTGAAAGGAGCATGACCGAAAAGCAAACCAATCATGGCACCCCGAAGGAAGATGAGGTCAGGTAAGGAACATGAAATTAGAGACATGTTAAGAGACAAGAGTCTGAAAAGACCCACTCCACAAAAGAGCGAGGGTCTATGACCATGTCCAGGAGGACGTGGAAGCATGGAAAGACAACCGTTGGCCGTGGCCAAGGAAGAAAGATAGCAATTATGCAAGGTGTCAAAAACACCAGATGTATAGGGAAACCAGAGAACCATCCCTGAGCCAGAAGGATGTAATGTACAGGACGGAACTAACAGATCAGTGCTCATAAACAATGAGCAGGTAGACAAGAGACACCTGTGAAGGAAACAATCCCCGCAGGCGTGCACAGAAGGGGACCAAATGACCTGTTGTCAGCAGATCAGCCAAGAATAATGGAAGGAAGACCGACAACAGGAAGCAAAAGACAGCACTCTTCCCAAGCCATCGCAAGGAAGGCGAGGAAAAGGGCACCAAGCAAGCTGTAAAAAGCTGCACAAGCCAGGGTTGGAACAGCATAGTACCCCTCCAGTCGAGGTGGGAGGAAACAGTAGAATGTGGCACCAGGATTAAAAACCAAAGAACAAGGGATAACCCCTCTATAGGCAAGAAGGAGGTACGGCACTGCCTCAAGAAAAGGGAGTACGACAAAAGAATCCACAACATCCTGTGAGAAGAAAGAGCCTGTGAACAACAGCATGGGAGATCACAAACTCAGGAAGGACCCGAAAGGAGCAGGCAAGAGGTAAAATGGAAAGAGAGGAAAGTACTCTCCAGTGGAGAGTACAGTATTAGTTTTGTCCTTTTTTGTGTACATAAAAGATTGTTGCATTGGCTAGCTGGGAACCCATGGAATGGGGGAGCCAGTGCCACTAAAGGTAAGAGACGCTAACACTGAGCCAGAGCATAATGGTCCTGGAAGAAATGTGAATAACGTAGGTTACATTAGAAGCAATCAAGAACACCCTGAAAGGCTGGGGGAATCTGCAACAAGCACCAATATGAGCCTGTAGCAGAGGAAAACAAGGACAATGTAGAACCCATTAATAAAATGAGAAAAGAAGCCTTCGTAGAAGATATAAGAGGAAGCGACAACAGAGGTGGAGATCCTACAAAAAGTAGGCAAGAAATAGCTCCCGGAGGAGTACAACATACTCCCACACTATTAGAAAAACAAGGTAAATGTGTAAAGTAGCTTACTGCCAAAAGCTCAAAAGAGCGGATATCCAACCCAGTCGCCTTACCAACAGAGACAATAGGCAAGATGCCTAGGGTAAACAAAAGGAGAGGCAATGTTGTCAGAATGCACAACAAAAAGAGAACCACTAACCACAAAATGAAAAGACCAAGAGTAGGCGGAGGGATCGACCAGTAGAGATGGCCAAATGATAAGAGGGCACCCAGCCCATCTCAGAAGTAGAACTACTACTTAGCATGGTGAGAATCCACCAAATGTAAATGAAATTGAGAGTTGGAACTCACACAGAAAGTATACTGAAATGTACTGTAACGTGCTCTGGAATCAAATCCCTGTACAGAGGTGCCTACGGAAGTAGAAGCACTAGACTATGCCATGGAACTGCAGCACTGCTGATAGGAGGAGTAGCATTGAAAGCATGCAGAGTATCACCAAAGGAAGTGCAACAATATCCAACGTGGATAAAAAATAGACTAGAAAGAACAGCAGGAGACTCTGAATGGACTCAGAAGTCACAGAGCCGCACAAAATGCAATAACATGTAACAGAAACAGATGAGTATGTAACAGGGCCCACATCTGAGAGGAACCTGGCAGTGCAAATATAGTTGCAACGGAGCAGCGTAAGTGCATTAGAAGAGGACTGGCATTAGTCTCCAACATGGGAATCACAAAAAACGGCACAAGGCTGAATCTGCATGTTCCCCAAAAAGAGACTTGCCATCAAATGGCATATCAAGAAGAGCATCACGCACCGGAGATGAAAAATTTGAAGTGGATAACCAAGCCCTGCGACGAATGGCAACAGAGGCAGCCATGACCTGACCAATGAAATCAGTAGAATCCATGCCTGAGCGGACTGTAATTCGAGCAGCCTGTTGACCATCTCTGATCAAAGGAGTCAGGGAAGTTCAAACATCCTCAGAGAGCGATGGCAACAAACATTCCACGGAGTCCCAGCGAGTATGGGAAAAACTGGCCAACACACAGTAAGTGTTGGTGGAACAAAGAGCGGCACTAGAGGAGGCGAACATACGCCTGCCCGCATCATCCAGCTGACTAGATTCCCTGTGCGGCGGAGTCAGAGGAATCTGCTCCAAAGCCGGGATGCCCAAAGCAGTTTGGTTAACAAACCACAGAGGCGAAGGGTGGTGGCGAAGGCACAAAGGATCTTCCTGTGCTGGCCGATGCCTGTGTAAGATAGAACAGTCCACTGAAGGACCAGAACCAGGCTGGTTCCAGACACCAAGAAGAATATCGTAAAGAGCCTCGCAAAAAGACAAAATGGGTTCAGTGTAGGAATGATCCGGAGTAAAAGTTAACAACGGATCAGTGGATAATTGCACCATAGGAAGGTGCAAGTTCAAAACGTCAGCCACCTGCCTCAAGGAATCTGCGAAGGCAGAGCTGGCTTCTGTCGCCAATCCAGGGGACGAGAGTAGGCTAGACGCCCGCGAGGAGTCTAGGCCACTAGCCATGGCTAAATCAAGCACCCAGTCAGAGGATAAACCCGGAAGGGGCCCATTAAGGGTGCAGGAGGCTGAGTAGGAGGCACAGACAGTGGATCCAGTACAGAATCCACATTCAAATCACACGGCGCCACTCCCTGCGTCGGCCGACTTCGAGAGGGGGAAGCCTCCTCGGAAGTGGCATCGTCCGACTCCGGGGAAAACAGTATAGGGGTGTCAAGTGGAGTCGTCTGACCCAACAGCACCATGAGGGGCATCGGGACAACAGAATCAGGCAATAGAGACGGAGGTTGTACAAGGCCGTGCACCAGTGCCGATCCGACTCCGGATTCACAGTTGAGAGTATGAATGTGCACCGAGATGGAAACCGCCGGCGAAGACCCCGTCACAGTACTCACCACCTCCATAAGACCCAAAGGCGCTCCAGAGTGAGGGGAAGAACCAAAGATGGAATGTAGAGATGCATAGTAACATTGCATTTGGTCCATAGTCGCCCCGGCACCGGGATACGGCAGAAGGGAAGGAGTCCACTCAGTAGCAGACTCCACAGGAGGAGAATGCGGGGGCGGTGACGCCGATGCCGAAGGGTGATGGCATCCAGGAAGACTAATCTGGAGATGCCGAAGGACCACACGAGGTCGATGGAACCATCCGAGAATGACTCCTGGAGCATTTCCAAGAATGGGAAGAAGAAGAAGACAGACTCCGACGCCGGCGAGAAGAGGACTTGTCCCCTCGCGCTGCAAGGAGCTTCATGTGACAGTCCCTCAAAGACTTCAGTTTCATACGATGGCAGGAGTCGCAGTTGTCGGCATCGTGATAAGACCCCAGAAACCATAAACAGATGGAATGTGGATCCGTGACTGACATCTGCTGGGAACAGGATCCAGAGGGTTTAAATCCAGAAGGCATATACACTAATTAGTTATTAGAATAGTTTACAAAAATACCCGAAGATCGAATAGAAAAAAAGGCCAAAACGCCCAAGGTACTTGATACACAGGATCAGTGTTGCTGCACGGAAAAGAAGAAACTGACGTCAGAGCATCGGAGGATGAAATATATGGACTCCGCTGACGTCATGTCCGGAGACAATGTCTCTGCAGAGTCGCTTGACGCTCTCTACAGACACGCAGAGGTACTGCTGGAGAAAAAATTTCCAGATCCAGTCTGACGCCTAGGGGAGAATTCTAATATAAGGAATCTGCGTCTAGTTGTCTCTGTCAGATGAGGTACTTATTGTCAGCTTGGTTAGCTTTCATGCAGCCTCCCCATGCTGGATGTCAGCCATTAGTCACCCCATCCTGCATACATATCCAGCATACATATCTGTAGGGATCAATAGTTTGCCTGTGATGTGTTGTCAAGGTGCTTACTAATATCATGTGAACCAATACAATAACAGTCTGTTACACCATGATACCCCCAAAGTAGTAAACAATAGAATGCTGTGTAAGGATCACTTCATAAGCACCTGCCCACTGTCTCAAAAGCCTCAGGACAGCCTTGCAAGGTATGTAATTTAATCCAATAAGTTAATTTGCCCCCCTCCCTTTATAGTGACCTGTGTAGCCATTAAAAGAGAGGAGGGAAAAGAAATTTCCCTTAGGTCACATTGGTGTGTCTGTCACCGCTAGGAGAAGAAGACTGCTCTCCAGCTCTGCAACACCCACAATGCAGGGGATGTCATGAGGCTCTTCACTTGTCAAGCAGCTTGAGGGAAGGCACAAAACACCTCAGGCAGACACACTGCACTGCTCCCAGATCTGGGAAGTGCCGGACAGTGCACCTGAAGCCAGTAAGGAAATGTCACACCAGACATATGAACGAAGAGGCAGAAAGAAACATTGTCATGGATAAGGCAACAGCAAACAACGTCAAAGTTCAATGTGCGTGCACTCCTTGATGCATGCGCATAGCTGTGGCCACTTACACTAAATGCCCCCAGGCATCAATAAACTGTACTACTATAACATCATTGACACACAGCAGTCTGCATAAAACTAAGCAAGCCAAAATGTGAATTGCATAAGTAATTGACAGACAGAGCCACCTTCAAGTCATCCCTCAACCAATATCACCAGCTACTGAACGAGATGAAAAGAAGTGTTTAGCAAACCACATCAAAGCCAACTCTAACCACAGCAAAGAACTCTTCAACATCATCGGAGAGTCCTCCAACCCCTCAGTCACCGAAAACATCATCACCCCTTCTCTGGAACTCTGAGACACCCTGGCGGACGTCTTCCATGACAAGATGTCCACCATTTACAAAAACATTGAACTTCAACCCACTGCTGCCAACACCCTCAGCCTCCTCGCTCACGGTGATGCAGACTCCAACCTCCAACCACCTGCTCACTACCTAGGACCAGCTCATTACAGAAAACATCCCAGCCATCATCAACTCCGTCCACTTATGAGCACTTCCAGTCCCCGATTCCCACCACATTTTCAACCTCAGAAGCAAGATAATCAGCAACAACCTCACCACCATTTTCAACTCATCCATAACCACGGCCACCTTCCCAAAAGAATGGAAACACGCAGAAGTTAAACCCCTTCCCAAGAAGCCATCCGCTGACCCCAGAGAACTCAAGAACTACAGACATATTCCTCTGCTCCCCTTTTCCGCAAAGGTGCACAAAAAGGCCATCAACCGCCAACTCACGGAACACCAACTTCTGGACTTATCCCAATCTGGATTCTACCCCAACCACAGCACTGAAACCATCCTGATCACTACCACTGACAACATCAGAAACATTCCTTGATCGGGGAGAAACAGCAGCCCTGATCCTCCTCGACTTCTCAGCTGCATTCAACACCGTACTCCACCACACACTTATCACAAGGCTTAACCACATTGGAATCCAAAGAGATGCCCTCAACTAGATCACCTCCTTCCACTCCGGAGAACCCAGAGCCTACCACCTTTCACTTCAAAACCCAAGAACTTCATCTGAGGCGTTCCCCAGGGCTCATCCCTCAGCCCTTCAATGTTCAACATAAACATGACCCCCTTGGCCATCATTATCAGAACTCACAGAATGAACATTGTCTCCTATACAAACACCCAGCTCATCCTCTAACTATCAGAAGACCCCTCCACCAGGAGGGATAACTTCCGTAGGTGCAGGACAGGCATCGCTCACTGGATGAAAAACAACTGCCTAAAACTCAACACAGACAAAACCTAAGTGCTGATCCTCGGAAATAACACCTCCCCTTGGAAGGACTCCTAGTGGCTTTCCGAACTAGGACCCGCACCCTCTCCAACAGATCATGCTAGCAACCTTGGAATCATCCTGACAGCAAACTCACCATGAAAACCCAGATCACTGCAGTCCCCTCAGTCTGTTCCTCACTCTTTGCATGCTCCATAAGATCTTAAAATGGCTCCCTGTCAACATCAGACGAACCGCCACTCAAGCTCAAGTCACCAGCCAGCTGGACTATGGCAGCACACTCTACCTAGGAATCATCACACATCTCCTGAAAAGTCTACAAACCATACAGAACACAGCGGTCAGACTTATCCTTGACCTCCTCAAACAGACCCACACCACCCCCATCTCAAGAAGTTCCACTAGCTCCCCATTCAGAAGAGATGTCAGTTTAAAATGCTGATCCACACCTACAAAACCCTTCACAATCAAAAGCCAGCATACCTTAAACACCACCTGAACTTCCACCAACCCTCTAGACATGTGTGCTCCGCTTCCCTCTCCCTCGCACAGACCTACAGCATCTGTCAAAGCAATGGTGGAGGACGCTCCTTTGCCTAACTCGCAGCAAAATGTTGGAACAACTTACGAACATTTTCCTCTCATCTAGAATTCAGGAAAGGACTCATGACCTGGCTTTTCAACTGAGCCCTATAGAAGCAATATTCTCAGCCCTTGGATATCCTCACGGGTGACTAGCCGTGCTTTATAAATCCTGTTTGATTTGATTTTAATTTACTAATGGGTTTATACAATAAATCACATAGATGTTCTGTATGCTATTGGAAAATGTGTATTTACTAATTGTCTAGGACAACTATTGATGGCACCAGTTTGGGATGGAAGTGTCTGTGATTCTAACAGTAATTCATATATTTTGGTTCAAATAATGATGTAACTGTTAATTTAGTTTTTAAAACACAGTCTACCTGAATTTGCCTTCTGGTTTGAAGAGATAGATTAGAAAAGTGATACGGCTGTTGTTTCAATTGGTTGTTTCAAATGTTTTCAGAGTTTATCAGAATGCTGATACTACTTCCATTGAGAAACAGGCCATCCTTGCTGCCAGTATTTCTCGTTGTCTAGGGATCAGGTGTACAACAGGTCTGAGCCCACAGAACACGTGCTCCACTACTGGCCAGCTCCACAGAACAATTAATCTGTCTGATCAGCAGAAAACTACACCGGCTTACAATGCATTATTGCAGCAGGTTACCACAGTACAGCAGGGGAGAAGAGGTTTCCAGGTGTAGTCAGTGTGGAGGGGTGGATCCCTATAACAGACTGGGATTTCACCCGTGGATTATTATAACCAGGTTTGAAATCCCAGGCCAATGCTCTTGGCTAGGAAACTCAACTTTAAATGTATATCCTTATGGAGTGCCTAGGTTTTAGTCTACAAACATATTTTTCCAAATTATGGGGGCACAATTAAAATGGTATGTGTTACCTCCACAACAGCATCAATTACTCAACCTCGCAAACCAAACTATCTGCATCTATTGAGCACGGCATCGGTCAGGGCCATATTATGGGTACAACTGTGGAGGATTTAGTACCACTCAGTTGGGCCTCCACGCAGTGCTAATCATCACCAGTGTACATGTCCCTTTAGCATCTCTTAGTGACTGTCCCCTTGTTTGTATTGTATGGTTTCACCATCTTCTCTCCTCTGACGAAACCGTGAAAAACTGTTAACAATAAGTATGGATAGAGTTCAAACTGTGTTTTCGCTTGAGGCTGTCATCATGGTCATCAATGATAGAAGAGTCCCCCGTGTTCCCATTGTAAGGGCCAGATGTATCAAAGGATTTTGTCCAGTCTGTGTCTATGGGAAAATGTGTTTGTACATATGGCCCTATGTCCTTAAATTTGCTTTGATTCTTTTCCTTAACTTGTGGCTTACTAGTTACAAATGTGCCTAGTTCTTTCAACACGCTGTAGTTCTTTTGCAATGTCTGTATTCTGAGACAGAGCTGGAATTCAGCATCAAGGTATTCATGAATCAGATGCTAAAACAAGGGGACACAATCATCCCTAATCAACACTATGACCAAAATCATTTAACAATTGCTGTGTAATATCAAGTTGTCAACATAGAATGGGACAACCAGAAGGGCAGATAGGTTGGCAGATGTTGCTCTAACTAATGTAATACTATGGAGAGAAAAGAAGCCACTGCATGTTAGCCACAAAGATGCAAGTGAAAACAAACAAACAGAATATAGCCCCCTGCCGCTCCTGTAGCGCAGGGGGGCTCCCAACCCTTTAAGGCCCCCCAGCCTTTCAGGGGATTCCCATTCAGCCCAAAACCAAACATTACATGCGAGATTGAGGGGCCACTCAACACATTCTCCAGGGGACCCATCATTTTGCATTATGCCATTCACAAAGTATATCACTAAATTTTATATGCAGTATGCAAATTACAAGTGGATTCTGGACTAAGAACTGTTTTCAAAATACCCCAGTCAAAACGGCGTATGTGTAACTGAAGGAATCTGGGCACCTAGTTCATAAATATGATTTGTGAATTATGGAGAAAGTCCAATTAAAGATTTGCGAAATGAACGGCATCCTAGCCAAAGCAGTGTGCACGCCTCAGTTCATCAAAACAAATCTTGCAAAAGCGTGTAAATGCATTAAATAACACACCCTAGAATGAGATTGACTGACATGCTATCGCTTATCGTATCCACAATGGAATCTAAAACTAATACACAACTATTGGGATTCAACAGTAAACAGTATATACTGTTATGTAATGCTGCACAAGTACATCTCTTTGATCAAAAGCGATATTGGTGGCTTCTGTTTAACACAAGAGAGGAATGCTGAATGGTTCTGACACAATTACAAGTGAATGACAGAAGGACACAGTAAGGGCCAGATGTAGCAAAGGGTTTTACCCATTCTGTGTCTATGGGGAAATGTGTTCGTACATATGGCCCTAAGTCTTTTACATCAAGAACTATCTGAGGTCCTGGACTATTGTGATGGTTTATCTACACGGTACTTCTGATACCTCTATGTATATGTATTAAATGCGCATTTACTTCTTCCATTGTAGACTTTTACTTTTTTGCGATGCGAGGCCAACACTTGCATTTTGTTAACTTTTGCAAGACTAAGTCCATTCTAAATTTTTTATGTATTTTATCTCGTTATATGTCAGTTTCATAAATAAGGGGCACGTTCCTGAACTAAAACAGAAAGGAAACGACATTCACATGCTCTCTAAATAGCTTTCCCTGGTGGTAATGTCAACATTGGCTCTCCACAGTGCTCAATCAAAGGTTCCCTTCTGGTGAAGAAGCAAGGCCTGGGCGAAATGTAAATTATGTCACCTAAATATGGTAGATTCCGGAATTTGGCGTTACAAGACATTTTCCATTACACACGTTCAGGTAGATATCTGCACCCGTGGGAACCGGTTGACAAAAAATGTGTAACAGATACATGTTCTGCACAACTTTTTTGTGGTATGAACTTGCACGAAAAAAGATACTGAAAACCCCACTTCACAATAATTGTGCATAATTTCTAACAAATTTCACGAAATGTTATGAAAAAATGATGCCATTTTGCACGTCCCTACTGAGTACTGGTGAAAGTGAGATTTGGCACACCAGAAGTTCTGGGTCAGGGGTACCCAACTGCTTATATGAGAGGGACGTAGAGAAGTGAATCAAAGTGAAAAATTATCCTGACCCCTCTTCCCAACAGAAGCACAAGGGGTAGGATGGTAGCGTGGGAGCACAGATGGGGTAGTGGCTTATCACCAGGAGCAGTAGGCTTGCTCCGAGCATGAGAGTAGGGTAAGGCAGAAAGTGCCAGGGGAGCTGAAGGATCACAAGGAGTGCACCAGTGTAACCAGGATGAGGTGGAACACCCACACAAGACCACAGAGGGGCAACAGAGACCACAGTTGTTGATGTGAGGCTTCATCTTAGGGGGTAAGCATGGTTCTAGGAAGGGACTCTTCATAAAAAAGAACACAATGAGAGAGAACGATTCAAAGAGACAACTGAAGGTAAATGACAGTCAAATGGGAAATCATCATTTGGGGTGGTCCGATGTCAGATGAAGAGGAATTACACAGGGTGCAGGGGAGTTAGAGGTGACGACTGGATTTCAAATAGTACACCCATGTACTCTTCCAACAGAGTAAGCACCATATTTGGCACTACGCTGGTGCTTCTGTAAGACTACATGAATGTATAAAACACTGGAGACTGCCAAGTGGAAATCCAGCACTTGGAGATATCTGCCGTCGGTGTGAGTAAGAAGGAGAAAGTTGGGCATGGAATTCAATACAAAGCGAGAATACAAACAGAGTAACTAACAAGCATTTGCAATGCAATGGTTCTTGCGTTTGCTCGAGTTAGAGCTACTTGCATTGAAAACTCCTTACTGGACTTTTCTTGCTACATAAATTGAAAATGAAAAGTAAAACAGTTGACATAAGCAAGCCGATTCAAAGCGCCATGGCCGCCATGAGCATGAGTGCGAAGGAGAAACACAAAAGGAAAAAAGTTTGTCTGCAGTCAAACACATCGGCAAACATCCAATTATCCACGTAACAGGGTCGATGGCCTAGGCGGTAAAAAAACTGCCCCAAGGAGAGACAAATGTAAAGATTTTACAAATGACAAGAAAGGATTTTTGAAAGGCAAGCCCAGGAACGAGTGATAGTGATGGACGTACAGTGGGTATTGTTAAAAGCCCAAAGATACATTACAACACGTCAGAGTGCTTGCTCAATCGACCTAAAATGTGGGGGAACCCTTTGTATGGTTTAACTTTCCATAGGACTCTTAACTTATTACATATTCTTGTAAAATAAGGGTCTCAAAAGATGGTGTTAGAATGAAAATGCAGTGTTACAGGAGATGGTCAGTCATCAAAGGTAATATAACAGGTAGATGCAGAACAGTAAACTACAGAGGTTAGGCCGCCAGGGTACTGTGGGGACAGCCTCTCAGAGGGAACCACGCTTTGACACACTGGGATGTGCAGCAAGGATAGCAGTAAATGCAACGTGTGATTACCGATAGTAATTCCTGAGTACAAGGGAGATAACTGCAAGAACTGGGTGGCCATTTCAAAAAGACTATTGCGTTATGTATCGTTCTTGTCTTCATCGCAACATTCAACCCCATACTTTGGAGAACTGATAAAACTGAGAGAATATGTTTTTGATCTAAGTAACATAAAACTACACTGTAGTTTAAAACTAGACTAGAACCAAATACAGCATACAAATTGAGGATTAAGTCAGACTATTCTTTAAACACAATTATTATTAATCCTGTGTTTTCTTTCCTTCACGACATTTACTTAAAGCCAATAAAATGTTTGAAAGGCAAATGGCAACCTCCCTCCTGACTTTCAAACCCTGTATTCATTGAAGCAAAGAGCAATAGTTAAAAATACGTTTCAGGCCAAATTCTTGCGTATTCAAAGAATTAATACCGACCAGCCACACCAAACACTGTCAGTTTTTGAGCATGCTGAAATGAGGAGTTCTTACATCATTCGTCACTATTCACAGAAAGTCTAAGCTTTTTTCTTGGTTGTTGGGTGTACATACAAAAAAACATTAGGCAAACATCAAGAAAGAGAGCATTTGTAAAACCCAAGCTTAATAGCTGTGTTCCTTCAGACGCCACAGAGTAAATGCAGTAGGTGTTTTCTGTTCTCCGGAGCATCGCTTCAAACAGCATTAAGAACTGATTTATTATATTCTACCCTCAAGTGGCCACGACTTCCAGACGTGAGCCTGCTTCACTGTGCAGGCAGCTCGTCAGGAGTTATAACAAGTTGTAAGACCTGAGTTTATCTCACTGTCAAGACTTTCAAAAGAATAATCTTTTCAAACCACTGCTGTTTAAAAAAAAAAGTTGTTTCAAGAGATGAAATATCAGAGCATGAAAGAACCTCCATCAGGAGATAAAATGAATGCCAGGATAAAACGCTTTTCGTTCCTTTCAGAAAGAGCACACACTACAATACACTGAGTATTATGTAGCTTCATTACTATGATCTACCACCTGGGAAATCAGCACTGGGGTGAAAAGGTTTAGGAGCAAAGGTGTTAAACTGATGCTGTGCAGTGTCTAGTTGTCAACACAGAATCGGAGAATCAGAAAGACAGATAAGCTGGTAGATCCTGTTCTAACAAATGTAATACTATGGAGAGATCCTCATGTTGTTATCGAAAGGAGGAACAAAGCTCGGTTGTTCATCATACTAAAATGAAGGGCACCTAAAACCCAAGCGATGTGACCCCACTGGAGTTACAACCATCCTATGAATGCTGACAATGGAGGTAGTTTGGTTACAACCAGTGCTTAATTTGTGCTTGTTGTTTCCGGTGCTGAGCACCGGTACTTATTTTTTAGGGCCGGCGCTTAGTCTTCTGCCACAAGCATTTGCTGCGAGCAAAAGACACATATGGGAAAGACGGAGGAAGAAAAAAAACGAAAAAGCGTCACAATGAGAGAAAGCAGAAAACTGCAGGTGTGAGCTGAAGGGGGCAGGGAGTGGCTTAAATGGATTGGAGAGGCCCGAGACGGCCTCAGGATTTCGCTGCCCCAGTATTCCGTGTTCGCACATTTAATTGCAGCAGCCGCGTGTTTAAGAGGAGGGCTTTGGGCACCAGCACCTTTTTATTTACAAATTAAGCACTGGTTAAAACTATCGTCAACGTTATGAGGTACGCTCTCACCTGAACCTTAAGGTTAGCTTATCAGCATCTCCACCCAAACTGTTCTCTTAATCCTTCACATTCCCTTCTTCCCACCTGCTTGGACCTCTCTGCACCTTGCTACAGGGGTTTGAAACTGCAGTAAAGAAATCATCATTTGAGACTCAAAGCCAATGTGCCACATAAGAAAATTATTTCTATTAAAATGAAAATAAGCCTTCATTCTCTTCTGCATATATCCATCACTTTGCACTATATATATTACGATATTGTTTTCTTCTTGCTTTCCTGTCTGACACAAGTGTTACTAAAAGTGCCATATGTGGTGCTGCAAAGTGGTGGACCCTTTGGCACAGGTTAACATGCCACCTTTCATTTGCTGTGTTGTGGTGTTTCAGCCGACACTCACGGGGCTAAACGTTAGCCCAGACAATAATAACACGGGTTCAAAGCTAAAAGGACGAAGTAGCAAAAAGAATACTGCCACAGCGCGTGCAGCATTACGCTGCCTTTTGTTGCTGCGTAACGTAGTCAACCCTGCAGCACAATTTGGTCCTCTGTGGAAGCAGAGTACTAGTACATCTAACTTAACCAATTGCTTAAAAATGTGGGTTACAGAATGAAACAAAATCTGTTGACTTTCTACAAAGACAGGAACACATAGATGGTTTGCTACAGGAAAATGTGGACAAGTTAATGAAAAGTTTCCAAAACTCGCATTATCAACTTAGGGACAGCCAGACAAAAAAATATATATATACTAAAAGAATACTGAGCTTTAAACACTGTCATGCAAAAATATGGTAACCAGAATATTGTGAAGGTAAGTATTTATAGGTCCGTGTAGATTTACTATACTTATCTGTGATATATCTTGCCAGCACTTGGATGTTGGGTTATTAACAGCACATCTATCCACAGTTACCTTCACGATTAGTATGGCAGCTGATATTCCGATCACCATATTTTATAGGACAATATTTTGTGCTAATGTTCTGACATACAGTCACCTACAGTACAGACGTGTTCCCACAATCAAAATGTGCCAACTTTCCAGTAACATCTGCGTAAGGTCCGCTTTCCTTGGCACAGTTAAAACTACTAGAAAATACAAACTTGATAATTTGGCTTAATATGGCCCATTAGTGGCAAACAAAGAAAACATCTAGGCTCACTTTAGTTGTAGAGGAGGGACGGTCAATAAATTAACATGAAAATCTAAGCCATAGCCAAGCCAAGTGTCTGGCTTGGCTTTCGGAGCCTTTGCACGAGCCAAGCCATGAAAATATTTGAAATGTATATCATTCAATATATACCACGTACAATTATAATACAGTCTCTTCAAAACTGAAAATGTATATTTCTTTAACACACTGAAGCTTTTCACCTTTGTACATCCGATTATGTCACTCCATTAAGAGATATGTATTAAATACAATCGTTTTTAAACATTAACATATAAATATTCTTACTCGTACATTCTCCGAATCAGTTGTACCGTGTATCCTATATGTGGCTTAGGTTATGCTCATAAAGAGAGCAGCACTATAGTCTATAACTCAACAGCAAGAGGTTTTTGTACAGTGCACACCCTGAACTCATGCACTTGAAGGGGCTGTCATGAGATAATGAAGCAAAGGGAGGCTTGGTGAAATAAAATATTTGCTTAGAATCGCACAATTTGGGCAAGGGGGAAGCCAGTACTGATCCCAGGGTTTTGGTTTAATACTGTGCAATTTAGTTACAAAAAGGGTATCTCTTCCCCGCTCCTGTTTAACATCATAGGTGAGTGGTTTGTCTTTAATTCTTAGTGCATGAGATTAGAGTGTGGGTGGCAGGCAGTAGACAAATGAAAGCTTGGCTTGTTTTGGGCTCGAGAGTCCAAGAACACCTCGAGCTAAGTCAGGGGCAGTAATCTGGCTCGAGCTTCCAGTGACTCACCCACATGTTTAGTTGAACCAATCGGTGATGCTCTCACATGTATCCCTAGTGCTACATCTCGGTACCATAGCCAGAATCAGTTTAGGCCACGTGCTTATTATTTTCTAACCAAATAAAACTGGCAGAGATGCGGGCGGATTTTAAAATGAGTGTACAGAAGAAACTGGTTTCTGAAGTGATATCCATTATAAATTTATCTTGTGGCATTTCAGTCTCCTTATATCAACATTGTTGAAGCGGATAGAACATGCGCGACTAACTCCCAACACGTATACTGCTTGAGTTTTAAGTAATGACTGCTTTTCCATTTACTTTTGCACATAATGAGAAAAGCGACCTCTGGTCATTTCTTTGCAATTGAGTGCATCAAAGGTTTTGAAAAATGTGAATACACTATTTCTGTGCCAAATATTTTCATTTGTATTATGATATATTATATTTTATTAGCAGTTTGGGTGGAAGTTCTAGGGTGTGGTTGAGATAAGGTGTGGTGGTTATTCCTCCTCCTAGCATCAGCTTTGGAAACCGTCTTCAAAGTTCCCATGCCCTGCAATTTTTGTTTTAAAGTATGTATTTTTGATTTTGTCATTCATGAGTAAAGGTACAGCAATAAAACATTGAGAAAACAAGATAGATTTCGCAGTTGCCCCAAGTTACAAAATTCCTACAGTCTATAACCTAAACGTGCCTTCGTCTACTACAGCTTTGGTATATGAAGAGATTTAGGGAGAGTGTTGATGCCCTGCTTGACCGGACTTGCCAATCTGTGGCTCTGGCGTTTTCCTGGTACACTGCAGGTTAGGCAGCTGCTTTTGGAGCAAAATATGCTGGCATATGTCCCATGGTCCAATTCTAAAGGTGGGCTTCTACAAAGTGAGTTTGGTTTAAACATTTCTAAGTTCTAACATTCTAAGTTCACATGATCTAGGAGGCAGAACGTACTGTGCCTTAGTCTTCTCCAAGCGTGCCCATAAATAAAGTTGAATAAAGGACACAGAGAACGGACTAAACAATGCCTCTCCGTCGGCTTACTGAGAATCATTACATGCGTGCTGAGTTCAGTCCCGTTTTAGTATGTATGCCGATAGTAAAAGGCTTTAGCTTGTCACAAAAAGTGATCCTACGTGCAGGTGCCTTGCACAGACTAGGGAACCCATAAGAGCGTATGCCAGTGTTGCAGAGATCACTTCAGAGCCAAGGGGCACCAAGAAGGTGAGATAATGTTTGTAAACCTGTGATGTACCAGTGTGTGCATGTTATTTCTTTTTTAATGCATGCTATTTTCAGTCTTTCGAAGCATTCTGGTCAGTGTAGTTCGGTGGGATGGTCAGATTGCACATCTCTGTCTGACTCAGATGCCCCTCGCTCGAAGTTTCTGCTGCGGTTGTGAAGGTTGGTGGTGAGGGCTCTGGTGAGCAACCAGCCCATAGAGCAACGGGCAGCATCCTGGCCGCGGATGTCATAGCGCGTCCCTTGCCCTGCCCCTTAGGACCTTACCTGACTCTGTTGTCCCTGAACTTGCTGCTCTGGGGCGGACTGAGCTGGATGAGTCGGGCTGTCCCGTCCAGAGCGGGACTCGCGGAGGAGGTAGCCCCAGACATCTCATCATCCGCCTTCTTGTAGCCGCTGGAGGAGCACACTGGTCCTGCAGGAGAGAGGGATGGAGAGGACCAGGTCAATAAGCGCCAGGTGCGGCGGCACAGCAAAGCACCAGGGGGCGGGGAGGCAAACAAAACAAACAGGGCGGGGAGAAGGTGCTCGTACTGGAGCCGAGGGCGGCGCAGCGGCTGGGGAAGGAATAAAAGGAGGGCTGCGCGAGGCTCCCCGCCTCTCTGTTTTACTAAGAGAGATGGAGTGCGAGCGCGCGCTCCTCAGCCGGCAACCCAGCCGCCGCCGCCGCCGCGGCGCGCGCTCCTTTAGCAGGTTTTCCGCGCGCGCCCCTTCCCCTCCCACCAGAAGCCCCCTCCGCGCAACCGCGCGTCATCGACTGGGAGTGACCCTGGGCCTGTCACAGGAGGGCAGGTTACGCAAAGATACACAGTCCCACATGCGCGCGCAGACATACATATGTGGGAAGATTCCCCCCCACACACTTTATTGAAAGTGACTGGCGGAGAGCGGCCCACCTAACAAGCGTGCAATCAATATTATGGAACGCATACATAATTACAGAAGAAACGGATAAAACATAATTGTTTCTTGGTAAAAGGGCTGGGTCTAGCAACGAGGGCATTCACCGGTAAACACAGCTGAGCAACGTATGCCTCTGGATACAGAGACTGAAGGGCAGGTTCATGAATAATACACGCATAGATGGGAAGTGAGGGGGCGAGGCCTATCCGCGCCAAAGCATCGAAGAGCCAGGACCAGCAGCAAGAAATGCTCAGGACTGCCAATCTTGTGCGGTTTCGAAAGTAGCTGCTCCAAAGTGTTTATAATTGCTTAGAAATAGCACTGTGCTGCAAGTCTGAAAAGCTTGTGCCAGGTCATCACAGCACGCTGTACTACTATTTAGAAGATCCCTTTTTATATTATCGTAAACAATGATTAGCAGGGGACTCCCTAATTCCTCTTTTAAAAGACCACCCTTTTTCAGGTTAAAGGGCTTATAAAGTCGTGTCCCAAGTAGACGTAGGCAAACCATCAAATAAAATAGAGATCGGAGCAGGGACAAAACATTTAGTATGTAAATTACACAATAAACGTTGTGTAAACATAGAAAAATACATTCAAATTAAAAAAAGTGTTTCTTAAACACCTGGAAGTGTATGAGTTTATTGTAGCAGATGTCCTCACAGCAAACATTAAAGTTATTTTAGCCATACATTGTTATAGTGGGTCTGTGGCTCCATGGACCAATGCACCCACTCTAGGGACCTGTGGTTGGCCTCATGGTCAGAGGTTCAAACCCCACTTAGTCTTTCATCCTTCTGAGGTTGATACAACGAGTGCCATTGAGCTGATATATTCAGTACCCAGTTAATCTTCTAAGTGAATGTGTGCTTTACCTGTACGTTTGTAAATACAAATTTAGAAACATTTATTAACCAACTCCCCAGTCCTTACAGTAACACCGTGTGTAAACCGAGACAAGTCAGTTATCACGTGCCACTTAAATATGGCCAAAATTGTTATTGACAGAGAAACAGTGTAGTCTAGAATGCCATAAACATGAGAGGTTTTTATATGTCACACCGAATTGAATTACTTCAAAATGCTATCAGATGTAACAAGGACAAAAAGACACATTGAAGTAAAATGATTTGCACAAGGTCACACACGTTGGTAAAACCAGTCAGGATCGGAATCCTGGATTTACTGGTTAAATATTGTGCATTTTAGCCATTGGAGTGCTATAATTTTCTCCATCCTTTCAGTACCAAAGGACAGTGCTTTTTGTTCAGCTCAACTAAGCGTTACATTGCACACTGTGTTAAATGAATACACTTACCAAATGTTAAATCAATCTAACATACACTTATCTAAAAAAAAACAGTATAAAGTTACCGGAATGCAGGACACAAATATTACTGAGCTCCTCTCTCTTAACTGAACAATTTAAGGAGCCTCAGAAGCTGTTCAAAAGCTTACTGAATGCAATTTACGTAAGCAAACTAAAGCGGAGTCAAAGATCCCGAAGGTTTTACACGTGTTCAGTGAGACACATGGAGTTGCAGAGGTCAGATGCAAATACACTTTCACATACATGTTCTGTTTCTGAACAAGAGAAAACAGTTCACGCTGAAATACACAGTTTTTGGACTTTTAAAATGATCTTTCTGAGTCTGTGATGCTGGGATGTTCTTTTTTGGCAAGCCAGTTCTCACGGTCACAGACTAAGCAAGAGCCAGTAATATGGTCAAGCCAGTCTGGACTCTAGCTTAGTTTACCCCCTATAATCTTGATTAACACTCTTCCTCCAAAGCAGCTAATAGCCCCGTTTCATGTTTACACCTTCAGCCAGTCCTGGCTTTCTACTCAATATCTCTTTGTGCTCTGAGGCCTGTATTTGCTGTAACATTGTAAGTGCAGACTCCAACTTCCCAGAATGCAAAGTGTTGTTGGCTAAATAGGACTGATGCACGGTGTCACACATTACACAGGGTGACTCAGCAGGTATAGTAATCAAATTACTCAATATTAAACAAATAATTTAGAAAAAGTAAAACTTGCATTAATCAAGCCCAGTAAGTATAGTCTGATTAATACAATGATCTCGCTGAAAGGTGAGGCAATACATTGTCAGATAACTAATATAGACACACATGTTTTATGGTAATACAACAACCAGGGTAAGTATAAGAAAAGTATTCTGCCCCTCTCCCCCCCTGGCCAGCAAGTTATTAGGTTTATTTTTTCGGTCTATATGGTTTCCCTCACCTCTTGGGAGCAGGAGGGGGCAACTTCATAATTTGCTATGCCATAACATTTAGATAGTCAACCTGGGTTAGTGTTAGAAATTCTATCTATTACTTATTGATTTATAGTCTTATGTAGTGCAATCTATAGCCAAGAGGGCAGTGGTGTAACAAACCATGAAGCCCCACTCTTGCAAAGTACATGGAGCTCCCCACCCCAGACCCAGTCAGGAGCTCTCAGACCAGGGGCCAGCTGCCAGTGCACAGTGTGCTGTGCTTAGGGGCCCCCTGTAGTTCAGCCCCACCGAGCTGCAGGGGCTGCCAAGGCTAATGTTACACCACTGCAAGAGGGTCCGGACAAGCAGCCTCTGGTCCTTGCGATCATGTCGCCGATTTTGACACCCAGGGATGATGCATGGAAAATCCGGACACACAGCAGTGATAAATTCGTGCTGAGCTGGTGATGTGACAATTTCACCGGTGCTGTGTCGATTTTTCAGCCGTGGTGCAGGCGCTGTGTCGATTTCTCTGCTGCTCGGCTCCGGTGTGTGGATTTCCACTCAGGTTCTGCCAGCTTCTCTTTCCAGGTTCACAGGGACTGGATGTGGCAGCACTTGGAAAGTCAGGGGGTCTCAGCAAGAGAAACCAGGTGCTGGCAGATGAAGTCTTTGATGTCCCTGATACTTCTTAACAGGAGGCAAGCTTGGAGAAACTTCACAAGCAGGATACATAGCAAAGTCCAGTCTTAGTCCTCTCTCAGTTAGTAGCAGCAAATGCAGGCCAAACCAGCAAAGCACACACAGCAAAAGGGCAGTACTCTTCCTCACAGCTCTTCAGCCCTGCTCCTTGGCATAGGTTCCTCTTGATCCAGAAGTGTTCTAAAGTTGTGGGGTCAGCATTTCAATACTTATACAAATTTCTGCCTTTGAAGTAGGCAAACTTCAAAGGAAAGTATTTGTCGTGCACAAGACTCTGCCTCTTGCTTGCCCTCCACCAGAGACATGGTAGAGAGTTGGAGACTGTAGTGTGTGAGAGCAGGCACAGCCCTTTTAAGTGCAGGTGTCAGCTCCTACCATCCACCACCAGCAACATGGGGCCGACCGGATGCAGAGGTCAAAGTTGTGGTTGGTTTAACATGGGCTTCTATGGAGACTGGGGGCACTCGGAATCAGTCCTGCTTGCAGGTAAGTACCCCCGTCTTCGGAGGGCAGACATGGGGGGTTTAGAGGAGCACAGGGGGGCCACAGGTCTGCACCAATCACACACCCTTAGTGGCGCAGGGGTGGCCGGGTGCAGGGTGCAAACACAGCATCTGGCTCCCAATGCTTTCCTATAGGGAAAACCCGGGGGCCACAAAGATGCTGCAGGTGAAGTCCATGTGGTCGGTTCCAGGAAACCAAAGGCTGGACAAGGAGGGGGGCCACGTCCTGGGCATTGCCGCACTGAAGGCTGGATCCCCCAAGGCCAGGGGGCTGCGGGTGAAGGGATACCTGTCGGCATCGGGAATCTTTGTCCTGTTCTGTTAAGGTCAGAGGGGTTCCTCTGGATTCTGTCTACAGGTGTCATTGTGGTCGACTGGAGGGGTCGACCCAGGATGGGCACCTGCTCAGAATTGCCTGGGGACAGGCTCTAGTTGGCTGGACCACCTGGATTCGGGCCGTGGGCATTGAGTGTAGAGAGGGCAGGACTCGCGGATTTGTGGCGGTTCTGGAGTCCTTATAAGGAGTTGCTTCTTGGATGGGGCCGCTGTCCACAGGATTTCTTGGTCCTCTGTGATGCAGGCAGTCCTCTGGAGGCTTTTAAGAGGCCGCTGGTCCTGCAGGATGCTTCTCCTTCTTTTAGCAGGGCTTTAGAAGCTGGAGACAGGCCGGTAGGGCTGGGGCCAAGTCAGTTTACGTCTTAAGACTTCTGTGCTGGGGTTCAGCTTAGCAGTCCTTCCTCTCTCTTCTTTTTTCTTGAGAGGTCACCAATAATCTGGTGAGCTGGGTTCAGGGAGACCTTTAAATCCTGTATTTAGGTGCATTACAGGGGTCAGACGGCAGTCTCTGGTCCTTGCGATCATGTCGCCGATTTTGACACCCAGGGATGATGCATGGAAAATCCGGACACACAGCAGCGATAAATTCGTGCTGAGCTGGTGATGTGACAATTTCACCGGTGCTGTGTCGATTTTTCAGCCGTGGTGCAGGCGCTGTGTCGATTTCTCTGCTGCTCGGCTCCAGTGTGTGGATTTCCACTCAGGTTCTGCCAGCTTCTCTTTCCAGGTTCACAGGGACTGGATGTGGCAGCACTTGGAAAGTCAGGGGGTCTCAGCAAGAGAAACCAGGTGCTGGCAGATGAAGTCTTTGATGTCCCTGATACTTCTTAACAGGAGGCAAGCTTGGAGAAACTTCACAAGCAGGATACATAGCAAAGTCCAGTCTTAGTCCTCTCTCAGTTAGTAGCAGCAAATGCAGGCCAAACCAGCAAAGCACACACAGCAAAAGGGCAGTACTCTTCCTCACAGCTCTTCAGCCCTGCTCCTTGGCATAGGTTCCTCTTGATCCAGAAGTGTTCTAAAGTTGTGGGGTCAGCATTTCAATACTTATACAAATTTCTGCCTTTGAAGTAGGCAAACTTCAAAGGAAAGTATTTGTCGTGCACAAGACTCTGCCTCTTGCTTGCCCTCCCCCAGAGACATGGTAGAGAGTTGGAGACTGTAGTGTGTGAGAGCAGGCACAGCCCTTTTAAGTGCAGGTGTCAGCTCCTACCATCCACCACCAGCAACATGGGGCCGACCGGATGCAGAGGTCAAAGTTGTGGTTGGTTTAACATGGGCTTCTATGGAGACTGGGGGCACTCGGAATCAGGCCTGCTTGCAGGTAAGTACCCCCGTTTTCGGAGGGCAGACATGGGGGGTTTAGAGGAGCACAGGGGGGCCACAGGTCTGCACCAATCACACACCCTTAGTGGCGCAGGGGTGGCCGGGTGCAGGGTGCAAACACAGCATCTGGCTCCCAATGCTTTCCTATAGGGAAAACCCGGGAGCCACAAAGATGCTGCAGGTGAAGTCCATGTGGTCGGTTCCAGGAAACCAAAGGCTGGACAAGGAGGGGGGCCACGTCCTGGGCATTGCCGCACTGAAGGCCGGATCCCCCAAGGCCAGGGGGCTGCGGGTGAAGGGATACCTGTCGGCATCGGGAATCTTTGTCCTGTTCTGTTAAGGTCAGAGGGGTTCCTCTGGATTCTGTCTACAGGTGTCATTGTGGTCGACTGGAGGGGTCGACCCAGGATGGGCACCTGCTCAGAATTGCCTGGGGACAGGCTCTAGTTGGCTGGGCCACCTGGATTCGGGCCGTGGGCATTGAGTGTAGAGAGGGCAGGACTCGCGGATTTGTGGCGGTTCTGGAGTACTTATAAGGAGTTGCTTCTTGTA
The DNA here is from genome assembly GCF_031143425.1 of Pleurodeles waltl. NCBI lineage: Eukaryota > Metazoa > Chordata > Amphibia > Caudata > Salamandridae > Pleurodeles > Pleurodeles waltl. Next base: position 1,280,974,508 of record NC_090447.1, on the reverse strand, counting down.
TGGGGCCGCTGTCCACAGGATTTCTTGGTCCTCTGTGATGCAGGCAGTCCTCTGGAGGCTTTTAAGAGGTCGCTGGTCCTGCAGGATGCTTCTCCTTCTTTTAGCAGGGCTTTAGAAGCTGGAGACAGGCCGGTAGGGCTGGGGCCAAGTCAGTTTACGTCTTAAGACTTCTGTGCTGGGGTTCAGCTTAGCAGTCCTTCCTCTCTCTTCTTTTTTCTTGAGAGGTCACCAATAATCTGGTGAGCTGGGTTCAGGGAGACCTTTAAATCCTGTATTTAGGTGCATTACAGGGGTCAGACGGCAGTAGCCAATGGCTACTGTCCCTGAGGGTGACTACACTCTTTTGGTGTCCACCCCCTGTAAGGAGGGGGACACAGGGCTAACCCTATTGGTCCCTGTCTTCCAAACCAAGATGGAGGATTCTGCAGGGAGGGGTGGTCCCAGCTGAATTGGTCACTCCCCCTTGTTTTGACTAAGGTTCCGGCTGAACTTGCTGCCATAAGTGGGGCTTTGTCCGGGGGTGGCATCTCCACTAGCTGGACTGCCCTAGGGCATTGTAGCAGGAGGCCTGAGCCTTTAAGGATCACAGTCAAGTGTTACAGTTCCTGCAGGGGGGAGGTGTGAAGCATCTACACCCAGAGCATGTTTTGTTCCTGTCCCCAGAGAGCACAAAGGCTCTCACCCCATGGGGTCAGAAACATGTCTGCTAGTGGCAGGCTGGCACTGACCAGTCAGCCCTACACTAGAGGGCTGGGTAAAATACAGAGGGCCTCTCTAAGATGCCCTCTGTGTGCATTCTGTAATTAATCCAACACTGGCATCAGTGTGTGTTTATTGTCCTGAGAAGTTTGATACCAAACTTCCCAGACTTCAATGTATCCATCATGGAGCTCTGGAGTTTGTGATGACAAACTCCCAGCCCATGTACTTAATATGGCCACATTGTGCTTACAATGTCTAAGAAAGGACAAAGACACTGTAGGGGCATACTGCTCATGCAGCTATGCCCTCACCTGTGGTATAGTCACCCTGCCTTAGGGCTGTAAAGCCTGCTAGAGGAGTGACTTACCAATGCCACAGGCAGTGGTTGGTGGGCATGGTACCCTGAGGGGGATGCCATGTCGACTTTATCTCTTTGTCCTCACCAACACACACAAGCTGCACTGGCAGTGTGCAGGTGTTTGGTAAGGGGTCCCGTAGGGTGGCACAATATGTGCTGCAGCCCTTAGGGACCCTCCCTGGTCACAGGGCCCTTGGTACCAGTGGTACCTTTTACAAGGGACTTAGCCGTGTGTCAGGGGTGTGGCAATTGTGGAACAATGGTACAGTTTTAGGGAAAGAACACAAGTGCTGGGGCCTGGTTAGCAGGATCTCAGCAAACACTCAGTCAAGTTAGCATCAGATATCAGGCAAAAGGTGTGTGGGGGGCGGGGTACTGAAAACAAGGGGCCAGTTTCCTACAAGCAGACCTCACTGACAGCTGTTTTTTCCAACCCAAGCCACAGGGAGAAGTTTTGCACAAGACTTCAAGTGCAGGTGGCACTACAGTTGGGTGTTCAGTACAAGTAATTAAGAGCATGTGTGCACAAAATTGGTCTTTGAACACCTGAGTCTAGTCTTTGTTTTGATGGTGTGTCACTGCAGCTATGTGGACAGGTTCCTTGTCCAACGTCCATGCCATGTGTTCAGACACATGAAAAGATTGATAATTTTGTCACTGAATTAGCTCAGGCACCAATGAAGTACTTCCAAACACCATCAAATATGTCTTGAAAGAGCTGAAATTCTGTTTTTATGGACTTCGGAAGATGATTCAGCCTTTGTCAACAAGTTACTGGAGGAGAGATTATGGTGGTCATTCTGACCCTGGCGGTCTTTGACCGCCAGGGCGGAGGACCGCGGGAGCACCGCCGACAGGCCGGCGGTGCTCCAATGGGGATTCCGACCGCGGCGGTAAAGCCGCGGTCGGACCGGCACCACTGGCGGGGTCCCGCCAGTGTACCGCCGCCCCATTGAATCTTCCGCGGCGGCGCAGCTTGCTGCACCGCCGCGGGGATTCCGACCCCCCCCACCGCCATCCAGATCCCGGCGGTCGGACCGCCGAGATCCGGATGGCGGTAGGGGGGGTCGCGGGGCCCCTGGGGGCCCCTGCAGTGCCCATGCCACTGGCATGGGCATTGCAGGGGCCCCCGTAAGAGGGCCCCTACATGTATTTCACTGTCTGCTGCGCAGACAGTGAAATACGCGACGGGTGCAACTGCACCCGTCGCACAGCTTCCACTCCGCCGGCTCGATTCCGAGCCGGCTTCATCGTGGAAGCCTCTTTCCCGCTGGGCTGGCTGGCGGTCTGAAGGCGACCGCCCGCCAGCCCAGCGGGAAAGTCAGAATTACCGCCGCGGTCTTTCGACCGCGGAACGGTAACCTGACGGCGGGACTTTGGCGGGCGGCCTCCGCCGCCCGCCAAGGTCAGAATGAGGGCCTATATGTTTTCTTCGATTTAACCTTTCAGAATATCAATACTCATTACAATTAGGCTGCTGCCTTTCCTTGGTGCCTCTTTGGCTTGAAAACAAGAGTGAAAGAAATAATGCTGAAACCCTTTTTTTCACAGAGAAAACGTGTTAGCCGTGTACCAATAATCAACATATAATGGAGTTTCCATACACAATACCAAACGAAGCCTCCTCCTTGTTCAAAGGCTAAGAACTTGCAAATTCCCCTGGCTAGAAATTCACTTGTGTAGACACAGCACCAATATGCACATAAACCACTTTTTGTTGACTGTCTTTCTAAAATTCAGTTCTTGCTGCAGATGATGGTGCAAAATATATTGCATCTCCATCCTTTGGAGCATATTTTTCAAAATCATCAAGCTCTCCACCGACTGCCCGTCATCCAAGAAACCTCACACTAAACATTGCACAGCAAACAATACAAGGAATCAGACCGAGTTTCCTTCAGCAAAAGGTACATACATACTGGCGAAGTTGAAGCCTTTGCTCAACGTTCTATCATTTGTTTTATTACGCTTTTTCAATGCATACAGTACACAAGACCGCATATAAACCATTGCCCGTTATTACAAATAATGATTAATGAGCCATACTAATATAAACAAAGATAGAACCTAATTAGGCCTGGAAATCCCTTACCGCAGTGACATCTGGAAGGCAGACAATTTTTACATGTAACATTTCCCAATTACCCCTCCTCTGACAGCCATAAGATATGCTGTCATAGGCACCCAATAGTCCTTAGGGCGTGAAGCCCTCAGAATTTCCACTGCACCCGTTTCCAGCTGATCCCACAATAAGCAACATCTTGAAAACATTGTATCAGTGCTGGGTATGTTTTCTTGCCCCCCAGTGGATGGCTATCCTCCTCTTTGCCAAGAACCGGGCAACAACAGTAAGGTTGTAAGGGCTCAAGTATCCCAGTAGACATGTACGGGGGTCACAGAGAACCTGTTCTAGCGTCACCTTGGTTAGTGTCTTCGTGATCTGCTCCCAGTACCTATAAATCTTGGCGCATTCCCATGCGAGATGCAAGAAGTCCGCCCTTGCTTACTACATCTGACACAGTTATCCTCCCTTCTCAGCCCCAACCGGGCCCCAACATTCTATCTTTGACTGGTATTTTCTTGTTTCCACAGATCTCACCTACAAACTTGGAAGATGCGCCTTCTCGGACATAGTGGCCAAATTAGGGCACTCTTTACTAACACCCAAGAAAATATAGGACGACAAGTTAGGGAAAAGAGGCCGAGGGTGTCAGAAACTGCTCTCTTCCTTACAAGGAAATAAGGAGCCACACAGCATGAGCACAGGAGCTGCCATCAGAGCCAAGGAGATTGTGGACCATGACTGAAGGACTACTGAATCTGAATCCTGACTACTGCATATACCTGCAACCCAAAGGCAGGAAAAAGGAGCTAACACTCTGTTGTTTGCATCAGAGCCAGGGCCTGCAGTGATCCTGCCAGATATTTGCTCTTATTTTTGTACGTTTCTCCTTTTTTCTCCCCTGTCTTGCATGAATTTGGCCTGCCCTTCCATGTCTGAGTAGAACCTGCGTCTCCTTTTTGCCTAGACCATTTTTTGTTTTGGGCCATACTTCTTAGATTTTCATTCCTGCTGTCATTACTTCAGTAAGCCATGTTGCCTCACTCTTTTGCCTAAAAAGCCTTTCCTGAAAACTATTTCAAGCCTAGGTTTGTCGCTGCTCCAACTGTGCCAGTCTACAGGCGATATTACATTGGACTTGACCTGGCAGTTCATGAAAGTCAAGCATCACCCACCAGGAGGCTGAAGCCTTTGGGTAATGCTCACTATGAAACAGCCAGCTGCCTCTTGTTCCATTTTCAGAAGGCACTTGCCATCTATCATTGAATGCCTCATCTGTCCGAGACCTGACACCCCGCTAACTTGCTGTGCTGCTTCTTGAATCACTGATTGCTACTTCCCTCAGTGCTACATACACTCAGCTCACATCCAGTGGCACAGAGAAACCATGGTCCTTAAACTGCAAACACAACTTAGGTATGCTTGAAACACCACTCAGCCTTGGTGTTTGTATGGAAATGGCTCACTAAGCTCCATCCTAAAGCCATGCCAAGATCAGCAAACATGTGTTCATCACATGTATCAGCCAATTTTCCATTATAGTACATCCCATCTATACATCTCTCTAATCACCTCAGTTTTCTCTCAGAAGGCAGTGTGATTTCTATATATTCCTAGACCCTCTTAGCTACCCCAGCATTTTTAGTCACTGCCATAAACTCACTGAGAATCAATTGGAGTACATCACCAACCTTCACACATCCAACCCAATTCTTCCTTCATAGTATACCCTCCATCCACAACTTCTCCCAAAAACTCCCTACCCACACATGCAGGCCCTAGGCTGCAACAGTTGTGTGGCAAAGCAATGAAACTATAATGCCACAAAAATGTCAACTGCATCCTGCAGAATTGCTCAAAGCTGGACTGGCCATACCGGGCAATAGGCATTACCCCTGGAGGCTGGAAGGGTGGGGTAGAGGGGACACTTTTGTTATTGGGGTCTGGTTTTGTACTAGTGCAGCAGCTTTAAAGGCACTGCAGAGTTCCTTGTATAGCCAACAGTTTTCTGGCAGCAATAAAAGTATCAAGATAACTCTGGTGACTAATGTACCTGCTGTAGAGAGATCAAGTTTTGTCTAGTGGCAGTTTTGACCCATCTAAGGTAAAACAGAGTGTTAATATGCCTGCGACAAAGAAAGTGTACACTGAGCTACTAACTACCATCAAAGAGCTGCATGCAAACTGCATAGTACGTGTTAGAAAGTTATGTTTTTTCACAGTCTTTGATTATCCTAATTTTGTTATAAAGGGTTTGTTTGGGTAGAAATAAATTATTAGTAAAGTCAACCCTAACCAATGTGTTATGACCTGAATCCTGAGTTTATGCATCACCAGACCAAGCACTCTTAAAAATGTCTACCAGTATGGATGACATGTGAATCTTAACACCTTTGAATCCTCTTTGTCTTATGTAACATTTTCTATACACTTATTTACACGAGTATGATCAATTGTCTCTCTATGTGTGCATGTGATGTAAAGTGCTCCAACACCCTGCTCCGATAAGAGAGGCCCTATAAAAAAAATGAAATGCATGTGAGAGAAGGGCCATAGAGATATGAGAGGCACTGTTAGAGAGCGATGGTGAGGGAATCATTGAAGAGCCCCAATAAGGATTGCCATATCCATCTGCATTGTAAGATCATCATCTACTATACTTTAAAAACTAATACAATTGAATATACAACGAAAAATGTGTTATAGAATGCATACTTTTTTGCCATTTTTCCCCAAATTTTCTTGGAGGGGAGAACCCCCCAAGGCTCATTGTAGTGGTCAGGCTTGATTGCTATGCACCCTACGGGGCCTGGTCTGACAAAATTTGCCAGGGCTGCTATGGGTTCCCAGTCCAGCCCTGGAACTACAAGATATCATAGCATACCTGCAGAGAACTTAGGGCCCGATTTATGTCTTGGCAGTATGAATACTCTGTTTCAATTGCAATAGAGTATACATGCAGCCACGATAAAGATTCTCCTGCTAAATTTGAAAGTGAGCAGATGTTATGTTTAACCACAGAGGAGATTACTTTGTATCCACCATGATTAAACCCCTCTGAGAGCCCTGTGGAATAAGGGCCATCAGAGAAAGACATCTGATTTCACCCACCTAATTTAGATGGGTGGAATTAGAAGTCATTCTTCACAGACTGTGACCTCCAGGCAAACCCTGGCAGTGAAGGGCAAAACTGCTACATGCTCCCCGCACCCTGGGAGAGAACTCCCATGGTGAAGGAAGCATTGTCTTTTTTATTTTCAAAAAGAAAAGTTCGATTTGGGATTTTCTTTTTCAAAATAAAAAAGCAAACAGTTTGGTGCAGGGCTCCATCACGGTGATGGAGCCCTGCACCAATCTGTAAACAGCATTGGCAGGAACTGTTCTTCCCTCCTCTGATTATGTTTTGCCCTTTTTAGTTGAATTTTGTGCCATAATTTACATTCCCCCTCATAATCCTAATATAACAATGATCACAATTAGTATTCCCTGAACAATTTTCCCCAGTATTCCACCACAAATTTGGCTAAACCAATTGCCTACAGTAACAAATCAATTTCCAACCTTTTCCCAAATTCCTGGTTCCTTCAGCTCCTTCAAATCCTTACTTGCATTAGTTAAATTAGTAAGCAAATCCTTTACTTCTTTCTCACTTTCAGGTATATATGAGCAACAGCGTCTCTCATTAATCATTTTGTAGACTCCTCTGTCTTTCGCCAATATTATATCTAAAGAAAGCCTATTTTGAAGCATCATAGCTCTATCTGCAGCTAATTCAGTGTTTAGTAAGAGTATAGCTCCTGTAACATATTATTATCTACTATAGTTGACAGCTTCTGAATCTTATTTGCATTCAGTATAACTCCTACAGAGGGAATTACTCCTCCAAAAATATCCCCTGTCATTGCAGAGGCTGTTTCTCTCCATTGTCTCTTTTGGTGTAACTCAGTCATTTTTGGTATTTTTTCAAATCATCTATTTCATAAATCTTAGGAAACACTATTCCCAAGTAACATGTCCCATACCATCCACTAGGGAGTCGGTAATAAGCATTAAGTCCACAAATATAATAGATTCCAGGAATCACAGGGTCTGCACCATTCAACATGAATGTCCACTTACTCTGAAACAGAAACACATGCCTACATTCACTCATTCCCACAAATAAAGTGTCAGTGCATGATTTTGGCCTATATATACAAAGCTTCCCTACATGTAATGTATCTAAAGCTAATTTCCCTTGTGTTTTAATTACAGTGTAAGCATAATCATTCTTGTAAGTTCTCTTCTCTAACCCTTTTTCTAATTTTTCTTTTAGTGCTTTTCTCCTGTCGTCTGTCTGCCCAATAAAGCTCTTTTCCATAGGTGTTAATAAGCAAGTCAAATTGTTACGGTGCGCATAAGCCGTGCCAAAGGTCAGTGTAGGTTCAAAGAATCCTCTAACTAATACTATGTCATGATCCTTAGCTATTTTACTCAAATATCTAATTATAGGAACAAAGGAAAACACTAAATCATAATTGGAATAGAAATACTGTATATATTCCTGGTTATAGAATCGAGTTAGTAACAAACTACAAGTTATTCAGTAGGTCAGAGGTAGACTATGATAGGTGACCCTTTCTTCCACAGAGGAAGGTATTTGCGTACACACAAGACAATCTCTTGCATTCATTGTTTCCACATACTCACTCAATAAACGATAAAAGACGTTAGAAGACAACTTTCCTCTCGCGTTAGTATAATCATGCAAATATTGCTAATTTAACTTAAACTTCTCTATAGTTGTTAGTGTAGTAGTCTCAAGAGTGGACGTAAGCTTTGCTTCTCTCACCTCATGAATTGACATTCCCACAATCATTATTATAAACAATATTCCACACACAATTGCCATTCCTACACTCAAATATATACAATACCTTATGTGCCTAACGTTATTATCTAATCTAGCCATAATCTGTAAAGAATCAGAAAGCAGAATTTAACTCTTAATTAATATGCAACACAAAAATCAAAAATCTAAAAATATACTTCTTTCTTCACGCTTCAACTTCACACAACAAGACCCCTTTACTTCCTTTGTCAAAATCAGTTAGACAAAATCAGTTAGCAGCTGGTGATCTCCAGGTGTCTAAGTGTCATATCAGGCTATCAATATCTTTTTCCGGTATAATCGATAATCTCAATTCTTTTTCTTTTGTTTGACGACTCAGTCTATTTGTTTTCTCCTTCAGGTTGCATCGAAATACGGATTCGGGACGTCTCTTTCAAACCAAAATGACATAGACTCCTTTTGCCAATCACTTGTCGCAGCATATGCCCACTCTGGTCCTGTGTATTTTCAACTTGCCACTCTCTTTCTTTTTAACCTCCTCTCTCCTGTTAGTTCTCCATCACTCAATTCATCTTTCTTTGTGGTGTCTAATTCTTCCTCTATTTTATCATTTTCTTGCCTATTTGAGATTCAGGCCAGTGATCTCCTTTTCTTACTCCTTCTCTCAACAATCTCTTCAAGATCGGACTTTTCTCTTTCACCTTGTCTGAAGTGCCTTCTCTTGATGGACCTGCAACGGGTTCAGGAGGAGCCAGATCACTTTTGCTTTGACCTGCCTTGACTCTTTCCCCCTCAGGTTCTGGCACTTGATCTCCTTGCATTTCAGCTCCTTTAGTTTTTGTGAGAACCTCTCCTGTGCATGGATCTCTTTTCACTTTTGCTGCATTGATCTCTCAATCTGCCTCTTGGTTTTCCACACCCTCGTCTCTTACTGGGGTTATTGACCCTTCTTCCGCTAATTCTGGGTCCACTTCCGGCTCAACTTGCTCCGGTTCTGTTTTGGGTAGAACTATTCGTTTTGCAGCTGCTGGCATTCTCAGCAACACTTCTTCATGATCCTGAGGACTCACCACTTTCTTTGTATGGCTCGCATGTATCCAGTTAGGCAATCTTGCACATTTCACAGCTGTTGTAGTTGTCAGCACCACTTGGTATGGACCTCTCCAACATGGCTCTAAGCAAGTCTTTCTCACATGCTTTTTAATCATGACCCAATCTCCCGCTCTTAGATTGTGGCCTGGGTCATGGATAGGTGGCACGGTAATGGCTTGCACCTGCTGTGAAAAAGATCGAACCACATCAGTTAGACCCTTGCAGTAGTCCAACACCCTATCATCTGTAATATTGACAAGAGCATTGGCTGGTATTGCTGACAATCTCATTGCTCTTCCCGTAAGAATCTCATGTGGGGACAGTCCTGTCTTCCTGTCAGGTATATTTCTCATTGACATCAACACTAGTGGCAATGCATCCGGCCATTCCAGATTTGTGGTAGCGCACATTTTGGCGATTTCAGGGTACCATTCATGTGCTCTACTAGTGCTGATGCCTCTGGACGATAGCTGCAGTGGAGTTTCTTTTCAATGTTCAGAACTGCACATAAGAGCTTAATCACTTCGTTATTGAAGTGCGTTCCCCTATCTGATTCTAAAGAGATCGGAAATCCAAACCTTGGTATCAGTTCTCTAAGGAGTAGCTTTGCAACTGTGAGACTATCATTTCTACATGTGGGTTATGCTTCAATCCAATGACTAAACACACACACAATCACCAACACGTACTTCAGTCCACCACATGCAGGCATCTCAATGAAATCCAATCGCATTCTGCTGAATGGTCCTCCTGCTCTTCCAACGTGGCTCAAGTTTACCACTGTCCCTTTTCACACGTTTAGTTGCTGACAGAGACATCAGTAGCATACTGCCTCAGCTGCTTGCCTACATTTTGGATTGAACCAATCAACCTTGAACAGCCTAATCATGAAATCCCTTCCAATGTGTGCCTGACCATGGTAATACCGAGCCATCTGAGACAACAGACAATTCGGCAATACCATCTGACCCTCCTCAGATACCCAGATCTCATCTGGTCTTTGTACACATTTCAGCTTTGCCCACAGTTTTTTCTCTTCCTTTTCTGCATTTTCTTGTAATGTTTTCAGTTCTTCTAGAGTATCAATTACTTTTAATGCAAAACTTGTACAACTAGTCTCTTCTTCTGGCATCAATTCCCACTTGTCTTTGAACGATATACAGTTCAGGGTGCAAAACCTTGCAACCTGATCTGCATACCCATTACCCAAGGAAATGTAATCTGGTGTTTTTTGATGCGCACTGCATTTTACTACAGCAACCTCTTCAGGTGGTTGAATTGCATACAGTAATTCTTTTATCCTGTCACCATTTTGCACTGGGGTTCCACTTGAGGTCATAAAACCTCTCTGCGACCACAATTGACCAAAATCATGAACAATTCCAAATCCGTATTGACTATCATTGTATATTGTCACTCGCAGCCTGGTAGAAACGTAGTATGCTCTAGTAAGAGCCACCAGTTCTGCCACTTGTGCTGAATATACACCAGGAAGCCATGATGCTTCTAGGGTTCCTGTAATAGTACATACAGCATATCCTGCTCTCAAGGTGCCTGTTCCATCTCTAAGGCATGAACCATCAACAAAGACAATTTGATCATTTTCTTCTAATCGAGTATCTCTTATATCAGGTCAAGGCTTTGTACATAGTTCTGTCACTTCAAGACAATCATGTTTTATGTCCTCCTCTTTTTCAATTTCAACAGTATCACTTGGCAATAACGTTGCTGGATTCAACACTGTACATCTTTTCAAAGTTACAATTGAAGCTCCCAATATGCTCGTCTCATACCTTGTCAGTCTGGCCCACATAAAATGTTGTGTTTTCATTCTTGTCAGTAAGATTTCAACAGAATGTGGTACCATTACTGTCACTGGGTATCCCATGACCACCCCTTCACATTGGGAAAGACTTTGACCAACTGTGGCTACTGCTCGCAGACAACCTGGTAAAGCTGCTGCAACCAGGTCCAAGGTAGCTGAAAAATAGGCTACTAGGCGATAAGCACCTCCATGGTCCTGTGTCAAAACAGACAAAGAACAAGCATCACGTTCATGACAAAACAATGTGAAAGGCTTTGTGTAATCAGGCATTCCCAATGCTGGAGCTTTGCGCAAATTCTCTCTCAATTCAGTGAAAGCCCTCATTTTGGTCCTCATCTAGAAAATGGGATCTGTAACTTCTTTGTGTGTCAACTGCTGTAGGGGTTTTGCAATCTTAGCAAAATTCAGGATCCATTGTCTACAGTACCCTACCATTCCCAAAAACATGTGCACATCTTTCTGGGAAGTCGGGGGATTTCTCTGCAAAATCATTGTAATCCTCTCTCAGGAGATTCTTCTCAGCCCTTTCTCCATTTGATGACCTAAGTATTTGACAGACTTCACTGGCGAGACCTTGTGTCCAAAGTCTCCCAAATGATTCAACAGGGCAATTGAGTCTGGCTTACACTCGTCCCTTATTCTGGAGGCAATCAATAAGTCGTCAATGTACTGCACAAGAGTCGATTGGCAGGGTAATTCCAATGACTCCAAATTCTTCTTCAAAATCTGATTGAACAGGGATGGGGACTATGTATACCCTTGTGGAAGCCTGCACCAGCTTTAGACTTTATCTAGGAATTTGAAACTGAAAAGAAACTGACTATCCTCATGAAGTGGCACTGAAAAGAAAGCTTGTGACAGATCGACTACAGTGAACCACTCTGCCTTGCATGGAATCTGAAACACTATCACTGCTAGATTGGGCACAATCGGACAACACTTAACCACCATGTCATTCACTTTTCGTAAATCCTACACAACCTGTACCTTCCCACAAGGCTTTTTCAATCCCATTATCAGTGAATTGCATGGGCTACTCAACACTTCCCTTAGGACTCCCTGCTTCAGGAAATCTCCAATTATCTGCACCACTTTTATCATCACATCCTGTGCCATGTTATAGTGCGGAAGTTCTGGGAACTCAACATTCGGCTTCAAAGTGATTTTAATTGGTTCCACTCCCTTGATCAATCCCACTTCTTTCCCTGTCAAATCCCAGACTTTCTCCCTTACAGTTCCCTGCAAGTCTGCGTGCAACTCCTTCAGTGTGAACATCGGAAAAATCTCAATCAATGGGTACTCTTCGAATGCATTATTAAGAAGCCTGGCTGATACCTGCTCTTCCTCATCATCACTATTTGTCGGGACTTCTATCCCTGCATCTGTACAATTTATGGAACATTTGGTTTTGCACAATAAATCTCTGCCTAAAAAGGCCACAGGACTTGAATTGCATACCACAAATCTATGCAATCCCAAATAATTTCCAATTTCAACCTGTACCGGCTCTGTGATGGGGTTTGTCAACTGCCTATTCTCCACTACCACAACCTGAACTGTCCTGCCGGAAAGGTGTAAATCTGGTACTTCCACACTCCTCACTGTGGAGCGCGTAGCTCCAGTGTCAACCAAGAATAAGACCTTATGTTCTAGTACCTTTCCCTTCACAAAAGGCCTTCTCTGATCTACTTTTAGGGATGCGGCAAGAATACAAGCTCCTTCATCTGAACTGTCACTCATCCATTCATCGTTTACTTCATCCTCACTGTGAAATGGGAACTGGTGTACTGTATTGTTAGTGTTCTCTGGTCTCTGACCTGTGACCTGTTGAGTAAGCATAACTTGTTGCTGCTCCATCAGGGATTAGGGTATGTGCATTTGGTGTCTAGGCACCATAGGAATCTGCTGCTGTACTGGAGTAAATTGTGCTCGAGGTACTTGCAACTGTTGTACAGGCAAGAAATTCTGACCTTGATTTTGAGCATTTGGAACCATGCCCCTCATTCTTGGGTCTCTTACAGTTTGAACTGCACCAACATCGCCTTGCTGAACCATTCCTTCCTGCACCATCAATGGGCACTGCTGCTTCCAGTGTCCCACGTTTCCGCACAAATAACATGGCAACATCTTTTTCATACCCTGCATGTCATTCTGAACAACCACAGTGCTTAGATCGGACCACGCATCATATCCATCCCACGTCCTCTACCCCTTACTTGAGGTTGAAATGCAATGGCTCTCTGTTGCGGCGGCATCAGCGGCACTAAAGCTCCTAGTACTCCTGATTGTGCTGCCTTAATCTGCATCACCATTGCCTTTTCCTTCAACTTCTTTTGTTTCAATTCAATCACATCGCTACAATATTTAGCATACTGCAACACCTCATCAATCGGCTTTGCCTGCCAGCAACTCAAGTGATTCCTAATCATCTGTCCTACTTCAGGTCTCAATCCTTTAACGAATCTGAACACAAAATGCAGCATGTCTTCTGGTTCGACTGCTTCCTTGCCACGTACTCCTTGAAAGCCTTTAGCAACCTTTCATAATAACTGTGTATTGACTCTTTAGTTTCCTGGACTGTCCTGTCAATTCTCTGCCAATCAATGTTTTTTCAGAGAAATTCTAGTTTTCAAAAACTCAATCAACTTATAATAATTGTTCATTGCCTCAGGTGACAGTGCGCCTGTAATCTTGTTCCTTTCAGGTTCACTCACTGGCCAGTCTACTGCCCTCTTACATTCAACCCATAAGTCGGCTGGCACATCTATCTCAAATAAGGTATTCAAGTCCTCCCACAAACATTAGGAGAGTTTCACAAACCTCTCAGTCTGCTGGTACCATTCAACTGGCTTCTCTCTCAATTTGGGATAATCATCTGTAAAAGACAATATATCACTACAGTGCCATGGGACATGAACAAACTGCCCCCCCTGGAATCTCTCTCATCGGTAGCATTTTAACTGCTTCCCCTTTCTCTGCTTCCTCTGTTTCTCCCTCTGAATCTCGCTTTCGTTTCTCTTTTTCCCTTGCCCATCTGCCTTTCCACTTTTCCAATGCTCCCCAAATCTGTGCACTCTGCAGCAAGTCCCTCAAATGTGCTTTCATTCCCGCTGATCTCATGTGTTCAAAATCTTATGCCTCAAAGTCTAATCTGTAACTTTGTCTCTAATGTTTTGTCGTCTTAAAATCAATGTCATGCTTTTCTACTACTTCTTCTAATCTCTTGTGTATTTTCCCTACTTCTTTTGTAATCCTTGGGCACAAATACCTCAGCTCCTCTTCAGTGTAGGATTCTAACCTATTCAATCCCGTTGTCCCCTCAACTAATTCATTTGCTTCAATATTCTGTCCCACTCGGTTCAACTGGTCTTCCCCCTTTGATGCACGTTGTGAGGAATTTAGACTACCCAGCCAACTAGTTAACTGCTGAGCTGTTAAACCTTGTAATGAGATGTTACTTGCATTAGTCACTGGCAGCTGGTGTGCCCCTGTTCCCAAAGCTTGTGGTGTCAAAAGTCTCAAACTCTGATTTGCATTAGAGACATTCAGTCCATCTGGCAATGTCACAAGAAGACTAAATCCCACAGGAGATTTGAGCTCACCTGGATAAGTTCCTGAGGATGATGTTGAATGTACTGAGTCTCCCACTCTTCTTCTCACCAATCTCTGTGACATCTCTGCCTGTCCCCCTGCTTCTGGGCATATAAAGGTACCGCTGGACCAACAGTAATCGGTAGCGATATTGCAACTGGGGCTGTTCTAGCACCCATACCCTGTGTGAGTGGTACTCCCATTGCCTGATTCATGACTGGTGCGAGATCTACCGAAGTCCCTGTCAACTGGTTAAACTTCGACATACCCTGTGTCTGTGCTGGTGACAATAACATTGGAGTCGGGTCAGTCTGGACCAACATTGGCTGTGGGAGCACCTGCTGCCTTGGCACTATAATATTTGAAACAGTCTCAAGAACTGGCACATCTGGGTAAACCCTTGCCACCGAAGGTGGATGTACCGGTGCCTGAGCTACCACACTCGTTCCTGCCACTGGTGTACTCTGTACTGCTCCTGGTAACTATCCTCCTTCTGCTTGTGCAGCGCCCACAGCTCCCTGGGATGTTCCTGGAGTAGCAGGAGGGGCTGTAGCACTAGTCCCTGGGCCCCATGCATAGGTCGTCATAGGTGGAGGTCTATCTCTCAGCAACTTCATAATGAGATCATCAACATCCGAATCATCATCATCCACATAGGATTTCTTTATTTTCTTTTTCTCCTCACTTTCCTCTTCCTTGCTATTATCCCCCTTATCTCAATCATCACTTTCTGTGATCGCTGGGAACATCTTAATCTCTTTTATTGTTGCCATCCTCCATCTCTTTTGCTCCCAGTCCCACCTAGCCTCGGCTAGTGACTTTTCTATCTTTTTCACCCTTCTGTTGAACTTCAGCTCTTGCTGTTGTCTGGCCACTAACTCCCAAACTGCTTAAGCCTCAAATTGTGCTGGTCTCGGCAAAGGTCTCATGTCATACAATGATACTCGCAACTGGTCCAAAATTCTCAAATTGAACGTTCCATGCTCTGGAAAAGCTAATGTCCCTTGATTCTTATTCAATGCACTCCATTAACCAAAGACACAAAGCTATGCCCTTTTCTGTCATTACGAAATGCGCCGGACTATATTCCGGGGAGGGGGGAGAGGGGTCGGTTCCCCCATTGACGTCTTGACGTATGATTCTCCCTTCATCACACACTTAAATGCCTCGAAAAACTAAATTTTGCCTGTTTTGTGTACTACAAACTCAATAAATGAAATGACTTTTACTCCCAAGATTCCCTTCACCTGTTTTCTCAACCAATTGCCTCTCACAGACGGCTGCCAATCCGGTCGCGGCTCTTCTCACTAATCGTCCTATCCCAGCGTGGCACACATTGATGTCATACTGACTCACAGCGGCTGACAAAGTCTTGCGACTTGTCCTCCTCAACTCAATTCCACTCAACTAATGGGATTTATTGCGAGCGTCTTCACCAAATAATAACTAAAACAAACCTGCTGGCTTACTACAGAAAGGCACACAATCACTTCAGGGACCTTACGGATTTTCACTAGTGGCACTTTCTAGCTCTTTAGCTATTCCTCTTTCTCAGTCCCCCACATTCGCAAGTAAAATTCGACCCGCAAACTTTACTCTCAACTGATCTTTGGGTCTGTCCTGGTGCACATAGGACTCACCAAATCTCAGTCGAAGTTTCTTCTATTCATCTAGCATTTACTCTGACTTGTTGACCACGCCCGATCAACCTACTAAACCAGACAGATTACAACATAAACCCAAGTGTCTCCTACACTTGTCAATATACTCCGGAGTCTTAGACTACGCAGGGTCCATACATCACCAACAACCACATGGACAGTTTTTGAGCACAAAGCGCCACATACAAATGAAGTTCAACGACTTCCCTACTCTCACACTTTGGAGTACGCACACTCCTACTAACCCTTAAATGGAGTACGCAAACTCCCTACTTACCTCACATACATCACAATTCACCTGCGATCTGCCTAAGCCTCTGCAAGTGCAATCTACTACTCTCATACTATTTCAAAACACGCTGGGAACATATTCAATTTTTCCAATGGGATCCAGGGTTTGGGAAAGTCATTTCAGGGCTTAAGGGAACATCATCTTTGCTACCATTGCCATTTTAGAAAAACAAAATTCAAACCTCATAAAATACAAACGACTAAACCTAATTTAAACTACTACCATAACCACTAGTCACCACTTAACTAGTTCCCTAAGGAAACTAACCATCAAGCTGCTACCAAAAACTGCTAGCGTGCCTTGTCCTTAGTAAGTAAACTTACAAGGGGACCCGTATAGGTCGATTAATCTTTTGGATCGCATAGAGTATCCTAGTTAAGCAGTAACCAGGGAAACATCAATAAACATCTTAATCAACATGTAATGCCATAAAACCTTATTTAACAAGAAAATACCAGCACTCTCATAAGGGTTAATTGTTTTTATTCCCTATTTGTTACAATTTCTAATCAAATACCTTTATTTCGATAATCCATGAATAATCAAACTTTATTAGCATTGTGAGCAAAAACATCACCGATATTTATCAGTAAGCAATAATAACACATCAAACTTAGCCCAGCAAATCAAACATTGAATAATTCAGCAATGCAAGACAGTCAGTCTTAAGTCACCATAAGTCACCCTTGTCAGCCTGCCTATCTCAACTTAGCATCAGCATGTGGGTCTTAATGCGAAAAAAATGTAGTAAAAAAAATCATTAATTTGGAAAATCTATCTAAGAGAGAAAAACACTTTAAAACAGCGCAGTTGGTACCTAGAAGCAAAGTCACATATTAGTCAGTCAACATTTTGTAGCTACCTATCTAAGATAGATCAGCAACGAGTCAGTCTTCGTCTCCAGGTCATCAATCATCAGCAAGACTCAGCTCACAGAGAGCAAGCCCAAATTCTCAGCACTTCGGACAGCGTCTCCTGACGTCATCAACTTTCGCTTCTCCGCTCTGATTTCCCTCCTTGTGTCATGACTTTTTATTAGGGTTTCTCAGTCCATCCCACAATTTGCTAATTGGTCAACCTTATCTGCGGTCATGATTCTAACCTATAGTTTCTGTTTACCACTTGTTTGCGTAGGTTCAAGCATCAAGTTCCATTAACATGATTGGTCCTTCTGTCGATGAGAACATCATCCAGCCCTTCAGGTAACAAAATTGTTGCCATAGTCTCTTAGTCAGTGGTTCCATTGTTCGGGTCTTGGGAAAGTACATTTAGCCTACTCTACACATAACTGTATCACTTTGTTCTGATCATCTTCTGTCTGCTTGGTACATTTGCAGAAAATTCTAGCAGAACTCATTTGAACTCTGTACAGTTCAAGGTCCTTTTCTCCAGTTCCAGTCCTTGGCAGCTCATCGCATCTCCACGTTTAAGCAAGCAAGGCCCAGCGTTGAACAGGCCTCTAGTTCGGCTAAGTTAAGGATACGAAGCATCATAAAACATAGATTATCACATCAGTTATGGCATACTAATACATCTTTTTCACTTTATTTTAGTACTGTTAACACAGATGGTGACCACTCCCGGTGGGCACATTTTGCACATTACATGTTATTTTCATTTATTAGTTTCAATAGTCATTATTTCTCATTAGTATGTATACGCAAATCATTAGAATATTCTCATATTAGCATATCTGCTCCAACAACATCTAAAATATGTTGGTGTACATCAAGGACTTACAGATGTATTGTTTTTTAGCATTCAGAATGAATATGTGCATATATTGTTCAATGTCAAAAATGAATGGTTGTGTGAAAAGAAACATGTTTTATTACACCTATATAGACGAAAAGCTCATCTGATATACTCAAAAGAAGCACTTTTTAGAAGGGCACAGATAACATGTCTTAAAAATATGAATTCCAAAAGCAAACTGGTCCACCATGGTGCACCGGACCCAGGATGCACACCTATCAGAACAAAGATCATTGAAATCAACAAATATGAATGCAACATGATGTTATTAACCCATATGCATTACGGGCAGAGCCCTTCATCAGGGTTAACTATATTGTAGAAAAAATTGCGTTAGTGAGGTGATTGATGGTCACTAATACAACTTTTTCTACATTATAGTTACACCTGATGTTACATATGAAGAATTGGCAATTCCAACATGTTGCAGAAATATGCCTGGATTGGCATTTTTCATTCATTTGAAAATTGGAATCATGAAGCCTCTGTTTGAGTATTCCACGCTTTGAAGAAAGTAAAGGATTGATTAAACAAGGATAATATGGACAAATTTGGATTCATAATTGTTGATTGCAATGATCTTTGCTCCAATGGTTGTGCTTCCTGGGTCCAGTGTACTTTGGTGCACCGGCTTGCTTTTGGAATTTCCACACGTGTTAAAGGGACAGAATACGCACCAGGATCATCACCAAAATGTTCCCTTTGAGCATACGTTAAGTCAACTGATGGTTTGAGATTTACAGGGGTGTGCATTCTATCTTTTGTTTCAAATATAAATTGCAAATATTAATGACACTGATATAGAATTTGATGGACAACGTACCCTGTCACAAATGCGACGGAGAACGATGCTGTCAAAATGTCGGTCCTCCCACCTCATTATGAGATGGATAGACCATAAATATTTTGTCTATGGAGCCCCAGTTTGCTCTGTTGATGGAATACTTCCTCTGACGACCCAATGGAGTAGGGGCTTCTGAGGAGAGAATCACACTGACTGATCTATTTAGGAGAAACTCACCAAGTTTAGGGGGCATTGGTTTTTTGTTTCTCAAAACTAGCTCCCACTTAAAAAGAAAATTGGTGGAAGGCCATCAAAATTGATGGTGGCCATCCACTAAACTTTTAGTCCATTTAAGAGAACTGTTGTGACCAGTTGTTCATTTCAATGTACAGAGATGACTGCTGGGCTGCGGGTCATCTCTAAATATGGCATTTGATATTATATCAGGGTGGCAGAGGGAATATCCTCTGTCACCCTGACAGACTTTACTCTGCTTGCCAAACTCTAAATCAGGCCCTTAGTCTAGACCAGGACTGCCAGTCTAAGCTTACAGCACACCGTGTGATTGAATGTGAAATACCTAATCCCAAGATAACATATAACACTCCGTAATTAAGTACATATTTACTTTCTATGACAGACCCAACGTTTTCACGTTACGGAAAGGAAGTATACAAATAAAGTTAAAACACAGTTTCATCTCCATAGCTGTCATATTAGAACTCATCATAGAACACTGGGGATAGGGCAGGCAATCAGAGAGCTCCCTTTTCTGGCTATATTTAACATTACAGGTCTGAAAAGAGAACATTCTCTGGCCGGGTAGCTCCTAACATCCACAATGTCAGCAAATACTGAGCAGTGCTGGAGTAGGAGCAGCCTCTCACCTGAATGTGTAAGAAAAAAGTCTCCATTCTCCTACTGTGCACTCTGTGCCTCTTCTAATCAAGCTGACTGCAGCACAGGGAGCACTCAGATAGTGACAGAGTGACAGTGAGATAGAGTAACTCAAAGAGTGAGAGAAAGTGACCAGGAGAGTGACTGAGAGAGACACAGAGTGCTTGAGAGAGTGAGTGAAAGAGAGAGAGAGGCAAACTTAATGAGAGAGATAGAGTGACATAAAGAGTTAAAGTGACCGAGAGATATAGGTAGAGTGAAGGAGTGAGTAACTGAGAGAGTGACAGAAAGAGATACAGAGCCTGAGATATTGACTGAGTGAGAGATAGCTAGACAGAGACTGAAAGAGAGATTGGCAACGTGAGAGACAGTAACTGAGAGAGTGAATGTCAGAGAGATCAACTGAGAAACTGACTATAAGTCACTGAGAGAATGACTGAAACAGAGAGATAAAGTGACTGAAGGAGTGGCTAAGATTGTGAGATGGAATGACAGAGTGAATGAGGGAGTGACCAAGAGAAAGACAGAGTGGCAGATAACACGACTAAGATAGAGTGACAGAGAGAATGGAAGAAAGAGTGACTGAGAGAGTGGCAGAAACTGAGACATAGTGGGCAACAGAGAGGCTGAAAGAATGACAGAAGTGCGGAGAGAAATAAAAAGGGAGACAGAGGGAGTCCAAATGAGCGAGAGTGTGGGCAGGGCCAGGCTTAATGCTAGTGACACCAGGTGCAACAATCTTTTTCAGTGCCACCCCATGATATCCTTTTTCACAGACTCCCTCACTACCACCCTCAAACCATTCCCCTCATCTCTCCATAGCTACTCCCTCACATGCATTTATTTTATAGGGCTATTCATACCAGTGTAGGGTGTCAAAGCACTTCACATCATACTGAGACAATGAATCATATGTGTAAATCATTCTATAGGAAATGTTACATAAAACAAAGAGGATTACAAGGTGTACGAATCACACATCATCCAATAGTCAGTAACTTTTAAGAGTATTTGATATGGAGAAGCACGAACCCAGGGTTTAAAATATATCTCAGTGGTTGGGGTTGGCTTTACAAATAACTCTCTAAACGAATCCTTTTCAGCAACATTAGTATAATGAAAGTCTGGCATAAAAAGCATAACGTTCTAACCTATAACATGCAGCTTTGATGCAGCTTCTTGATAACATTTCATAGGTCACTGCTTTGTATTAGGATTGTAACTCACAAACTGCAAGTAACAAAAGGATTTCTGCGACAAAAGCAGTAACCCGCTGAGCTATCCACATAAAATATGGTTTTGTGATCTACATGGTGACATTCTTTGCAGCGTGCATATTGACTCTCTGTCAGTGGCGGCCAGCAGCTTTAGGAGGGAGGAGGGTGGGCGGGAAGCACGTACACATGCATTCTTTCACACACACACACACGCACATTCATTAACAACACTCATAACATTCAAACATGCACGCACGCACTAAACATTCATTTTAAAAGATCACACACACAATCATTCTTTCACACACACATGCAGGTACAACCATTAACAACACTCATAACATTCAAACATGCACGCATGCACCAAACATTCATTTTAAAAGATCACACACACACTCATTCTTTCACATACACACGCACGCAGGCACATCCATTAACAACACTCATAACATTCAAACATGCACACACGCACCAAACATTCATTTTAAAAGATCTCACACACACTCTTTCTTTCACACACACACACATGCACGCACATCCATTAGCAACACTCATAACATTCACACATGCACGCATGCACCAAACATTCATTTTAAAAGATCACACACACACACACGTATTCTTTCACACACACACGCACATCCATTAACAACACTCATAACATTCAAACATGCACGCACGCACCAAACATTCATTTTAAAATATCTCACACACACACACACACTTACCTTCAGCCTCGGAGGTCCAGGAGGGTCGTGACTGCTGCCTAAGGTCAGCCAATGAGGGAAGGAAGCAGTCCCAGCCTCGTCACAGAGTGGGATGGTGTCAGTGAGACTGCTGACCCCACCCCACTCTGTGACAAAGTGTCACTGATTGACACTCTCCCTGGGCGCTTCAGGGCTTAAACCTGAAGCACCCAGGTCGAAGTCAATGGGTGACGCTTTCCTCGTCACCCAGGGGAGGGCCTCGAGGCACCTTTGCTGAGCCAAGGAGGTCACACCCATAGGAGCTGTGACCTCCTCAGCCCAGCAAAGTTCAGCTCAGGCATCCAGGAGTCTGCTCCTGGCTGCCTTACTTGAACATGAAGAGTGTCTGTCAGGCTGACCGTTGTTCAGCCTGACAGACACTCTTCATGAGGGGAAAAAGGTGGGGGGGTGCGGCCCCTCCGCCCTGATGGACGGGCAGCGCCTGCTCTCTGTGCTATTTTATGATTAGTCAAAACTCTGTACCAGGTGCTTTTAAACCCTTGTTATTTCCACACACAGTGCCCCTCCAAGGTCAGCGCCAGGTGCAACTGCACCAGTAGTGCCACCCTAAAGTCAGCACTGAGTATAAGAATTTTTCCAGGGCTGGTTGGGGAGTGGCTAAGAAATGGAGATGGGGCCTTGGAGAGGATGTCTTCTGGTCAAAGGACTCCATGAAGAACCTATCCATTTGGTGAGTGACAGAGAGGATAAGGTGGTCTGGGCTGCATTGCAGCTGAAAGGGTTTGAGGGGGTTGAAAGTGCCAGAGAAATCAGTGGCTGAGGGGGGTGGAAAGTAGAGCGATTTAAGAGGCTACCGAAGTTGGTGAAGGATCTGAATTGAACCTGATATATGAAGAGCATAGGATAAGAGAAATATTAAGGGTTAAGGGGTAATAGGAGTCTAAGGAGGGGCGGTAGAGTTGAGTTGGGATTGATAAGCACAGGGAAATTGAGGGGCACAAAGAACATAGAAATGTGCCCCTCAAGGTAATGAAGAGTACAAAAGGGGTAGTGGTGGAGGTTCTGAGGAGGTCCAGCCAGAATGGAGGACACACAAATGAGCCTGAGGAGTCTAAAGAGTGTTTGGGAGGAGATTAGCAATAAAGAAGAGAATATAGCCTTAGGGACTCAAGGACTACAGTTCGTAAGCCTGAGAAGGCCTGTGTGTTTTTACCGATATGTGAAAATGTGCTTTAAAATGCAATATTTGACCCATTTTTTCAAAGGTGTCCTGGTGGAACCACTACAGATCGCCTTTTAGCTAGTCTAGCTTGCTTGCTCATTGGAATTCATAAAAAAGCACTATACACCCCATCCCCCCACCTTCAAAAGCCACCAGCCACTACTGCAGACCAGAGAACTCTTTCTGCTATAGTACAAATCAGTGGTGACCTAAAGTACACTGTGTACCGTAGCATTAACACCACTCACACTCCTACCTCCGCCCTCACCCCTCAGATGCCTGATGATCACTCTGTCTACTACCACTAAATGAAGGTTTTAAATTACAGTTTATATTCTGCAGTAATAGACTCTCTCTAAGCGTTCTGGTGAGGCTGAAAGGTGACAGGCTCTGTGATGTCTTCCTTTCTGCACTGCTCCAGCTTATTGCTATGTTAACTTCCATCCTCCGACCTTTCCCCGTATCTCCCCATCTGCATTACCTCTCCACCAATGTCATCTTCAGCTATTCTACCCTTCCAGGCATCCATCCCGTTACTCTACACATCTGCATTTCCCTGCCTTTGTCTCTCCCTGTTGGACCTGGCTTTTTGACAGGGTCATCCATAAACTTTTTGCCTCCTTCCTCCTATTTTTTCTGACCTGTTGTTGTTGGCTTTTGAACTCTGGGCACTTTACCACTGCTAACCAGTGCTAAAGTGCATATGCTCTCTGTGTAAATTGTACTGTTGATTGGTTTATCCATGATTGGCTATTTAATTTACTTGCAAGACCCTAGTAGAGTGCACTATATGTGCCTAGGGCCTGTAGATTAAATGCTACTAGTGGGCCTGCAGCACTGGTTGTGCCACCCACTTCAGTAGCCCCTTAACCTTGTCTCAGGCCTGCCATTGCAAGGCCTGTGTGTGCAGTTTCACTGCCACTTCGACTTGGCATTTAAAAGTACTTGCCAAGCCTAAAACTCCCCTTTTTCTACATATAAGTCACCCCTAATGTGTGCCCTAGGTAACCCCTAGAGCAGGGTGCTGTGTGGGTAAAAGGCAGGACATGTACCTGTGTAGTTTATATGTCCTGGTAGTGTAAAACTCCTAAATTCGTTTTTACACTACTGTGAGGCCTGCTCCCTTCATAGGCTAACATTGGGGCTGCCCTCATACATTGTTGAAGTAGCAGCTGCTGATCTGAAAGGAGCAGGAAGGTCATATTTAGTATGGCCAGAATGGTAATACAAAATCCTCCTGACTTGTGATGTAAGATTTAATATTACTATTCTAGAAATGCCACTTTTAGAAAGTGAGCATTTCTTTGCACTTAAATCTTTCTGTGCCTTACAATCCACGTCTGGCTAGGTTTAGTTGACAGCTTCTTGTGCATTCACTCAGACACACCCCAAACACAGGGTACTCAGCCTCACTTGCATACATCTGCATTTTGAATGGGTCTTCCTGGGCTGGGAGGGTGGAGGGCCTGCCCTCACACAAAGGACTGCCACACCCCCTACTGGGACCCTGGCAGACAGGATTGAACTGAAAGGGGACCTGGTGCCTTTCTTAGCCACTCTTTGAAGTCACCCCCACTTCAAAGGCACAATTTAATATAAAACAGGGACTCTGCCCTACCTCATCAGACACTTGCTGGAGAAGAAACCTGAACCAGAAACTACATCCTGCCAAGAAGAACTGCCTGGCTGCTCAAAGGACTCACCTGTCTGCTTTCTAGAAAGGACTGCTGCCTTGCTGTTGGCCTGCTGCCTTGCTGAACTCTTGTCTGGCTGTAAAAGTGCTCTCCAACGGCTTGGATAGAGCTTGCCTCCTGTTCCCTGAAGTCTCAGGACCAAAAAGACTTCTCTTTTTCATTTGGACTCTTCGCGCACCGAAAATCTTGACGCACAGCTTGCTCCGCGGCGAGAAAATCGCTGCACGCCGACGCTGCTCGACGCAACGCCTACGGAGCGACCGGAACTTCGACGCACGGCCTCGCATGGACAACGCCGCCCGACTTCCAGAGGGGAAATCGACGCGACGCCTGCCGTGAGAAAGAAAATTCCACGCACAGCCTCCCGGAACAACGCGCAGCCAGAAAACAAGCCGAAGAATCCACGCACAGACCCTGGGACATCTGGTAATCCCGCGATCCATAGAAGGAGACGGTCCGCGTGCCGGAAAGCGACGCACGTCTTCCTCGAGTGAAAAATAACTACGCAAGTCCGTGTGTGAAGGGGCGCAACCGACGCACACACCATTTTTCCTCCCGTAGAACGACACACGTCTCCCCACGTGAAAAATAACAACGCAAGTTCGTGTGTGAAGGGGCGTAACCGACGCACACACCATTTTTCCACACATCTCCTCTTCTGCAGCCCTCTACGGAGATTTTCCACTCCAAACCAGGTACTTTGTGCTTGAAAGAGACTTTGTTTACTTTTTAAAGACTTAAGACACTTCCTATCACTTTTTAGTGATATCTTTACAAATTCATGTTGCATCTTTGATCGTTTTGACCTGCAAATACCCAGATAAATATTATATATTTTTCTAAACACTGTGTGGTGTATTTTTGTGGTGCTATATTGTGTTATTGTATGATTTACACATTGCCTTCTAAGTTAAGCCTGACTGCTCGTGCCAAGCTACCAGAGGGTGGGCACAGGATAATTTGGATTGTGTGTGACTTACCCTGACTAGAGTGAGGGTTCTTGCTTGGACAGAGGGTAACCTGACTGCCAACCAAAAACCCAATTTCTAACACTCCCCATTTCATTCTTTTCTCTTTCTCACCCCTCCCCTACACTTCGCACTCTTTTCATTCCTTCTGTTTTTCTCTTTTCTCTCTCTCTCGTTCTCATTTACTTTCCCAAGAAGTGATACATCTACAACGTGGAAAATGGACAAGTACCAGAATGCAAATGAGACAATATCTGGGCCAACTACTCACACATGATACAGGACAACTTGAGATCATTGTAGAGTCAATAAAACGCCAGAGAAGGAGACAACTACTGCAACCATTATTCGCTTGCAGGTCTCCCACATTCCCACAGCTTCGGGAGTGGCTGGGTGAAGAGGGGAGGCCTGCTGCAATGTTCAAAAACCCACCCATCTAAGGATGCTGAGAAGGGGCTTAACTAATCTCTCATAAGAAGCGTCCAGCATTGGTCCTGGGGGTCCAGATTTTATAGAGACCCACATCTTTCAAAGTTAGTGTTTATCCTGAAAATCAGGCCTGAATCCAGCCCTCCTCAACCCCGTACTGGAAATACTTGTGCTATTTAGCACTTATGCTAGCATGGGGATGCTTCAAGCTGGTAAGGAACTTCAATAACTTAATATGCTTGCTGTAACAATCCGAATGTAACATGCACGTCACAGGCTGGAATCCTGGAATACTTCAATAGCTTAATGTATTCATGTGTATGTTTTATTTGGACAAAGATTCACACTTAACCACTTTTAATAACCGATAGCACACAACAAGACTCTATACACTAATGAGAATGCAGTAAAGTTATATTTGTTAACGTGAGTGCTTTGCAGAGCATTGTGGTGTAGCCATTAAATGATTTTGAAGCATTAATTACCTACCTTACTGTCAGCATTTCATGGTATTTGAGATTTTGTACGACATTTTTTAAAGAAACTTTTATTAGTCTTTCCCTGCTTTTGATACACATACGCGGTAGATCTCATGGCTCAATATAAGTACATTTACCTACTTAATAAGATCTTTTGCTGAAATTATTTTGTCTATCCGACTTGAAATAATGTATCAGGATAGTGATTGAGGTAGAGAAGAGAACTCCACAATACTGTTAGCTATAGCAGGTAGTAGGAACTTGTACTAAGGGGTGGAGAGTTAGTATTGCACAATCGGGAAGTCTTTTCCAATTAAATAGGACTACGGCAGCAAAGTGATAACTATCAGGACATTATAATGTGGGTCGTGTCTCAAACACATGCTGCTGGAATGCTCAGTGCTAGGCAGGATAAAAATGGTTATTCGGCAATGAAATGCTTTAGCTCAGTGGTTTCCAACCTGTGATCCGGGGACCCCTGGGGGTCCTTGAAGCCTCCTCAGGGGGTCCGCAACTGCTTAGAAAAATAAATAAGATTAACTGCTTAGGTCCCCAGCTTTCAGTGCTGGCTCCGTGGGGGTCCCAGGATTCCAATAATGATTCAGTGGGGGTCCCCGGGATCCAGTAATGATAACGTGGGGGTCCACAGAAGTCAAAAGGTTTGGAACCAAGTCAAATGCCTTTGTTGATGCAGGTTTGTAGTAAAAATGTAGTTCTAAAAAATTAATCCTGAAAAGTAGCATCCTTAATCTAATTTAATTAAAACATCATGGCCCAAAAAAATGTGTGTCGTTTAAAAACAGTGCAAAATTATATGAATTTTAGCCATAGAAAGAAAAAGAATTAGCTCCAAGACATTCAAAGGCAGCCACCACATTAATGGAGGGCCCTGTGGGAAAGGTGCGCAATAGATGTGAGGTGGAAGGAGTTGTCAGTAAACACGAAGGCAGAACTTCATGCAGTGATTAGAGTCAGCTATTGCCTATCAGGTTATTGAGGTAGAGGGCAAGGAGACAAGGGGAGGAAGGCAAGGACGCTGTAAGTGTGGAATGAATGTTAAGGGAAGAAGCCTAGAGAAAGACATTGCTCCTCTGGTTACACAGATGCTTCTGGTGGGGGGGGCTTCCTTTTAGTGGGTTAGGGAAAGCAAGAGAACGAGGGATTTGAAGTGCATTCCAACTATTAATAATATTTTTCATTTCCCTGAACCGTCAGGCCTAAATTTTTGATTTTCTAATGCAGTCTTCCACTGGATGACTCCCCGTTCACTAACACTTAACTCCACCACATCAGAGATAATCTACTTCCCTACACCCACTCTACAGGACACATCTCTACAAGACACATTATCTAAATCTCTACTCTTTGAACCTGTCTCCATTCAAGTAGAACTGTTTGCACGTTCCCACCCCAGTGTGTGCCTGGAGTCACTGAGCTCTGCCACTGCAGTAGAATCCTGAATATGCAAAGGAGGCACTTCATTATTCCATCACACGCGTTCAAGAGTTTGAGTAGTAGCATCTTTTTAACTTAGGCAACTGGCACCCAAAACTTCTACTTTTATTTTTGTCTGTTTTTGTCATTTATCCTAACCCCACTCATGCCTGTCTAGCTTTAGCAAATCCCAGTTGCCTTTTTTTAACTTTTACAGGGAAGGAAGCTTACCGTTTCCTAAATTCCTGCAAGTCGCATTTTACATAATTATATTTTCGAACTCAGACTAGCTAACTGAAACTGAGTAGACTGTAACTGTAGTACTCAACATCTTGACTACTTTAGACATGACTTTGGATTGAGTAGTTGCTGAAGGAAACTTTAAGGTCCCAACCAGGACTCTTTGCCTTAATGGGCAATGGAAAAAATCCCAAATAATTATGGGTAAAATGATAGGCTAGCAGAATGGTTTATGAACGTGTTACCTTAGGAACCTTTTTCTAGTTTTTACCGGGTAGACATTACCCGGCCATTTGCGGCAGCCATTTTGGTTGCTGCACTAGTTGTTTGGTTTTGGAGCTAGGTCGGCCCACCCGCATGAAGGATTTAAACACGGGCGGCCGCCGGCTCCTTACAGGTACAGGCATTTATCTTTGGAAGCTCGAAACTGTTGAATTGTTGCTCTCATTTTAACCTTTTTTATATTTACGGTGTGTGTTTTTAATAGGCTGCTCTTTTCACTTTTTAATACTTAGGGTGTTGTGTTTTTTTTAAAAAGGCAGCGTTTTTCTTAATTTTTAATACCTACGGTGTGTGTTCTCTAAAATAAGGAGTCACGAGGGGGCTATTTTAAAATAAAACCTTGAAATATTGGGACCTTTTCACACCGGGCCTACCTTTTCAGGGGCATCTGTTGCCTTTTTCTAGTTTTTACCGAGCAGACATTACCCAGCCAATTGCGGCAGCCATTTTGGTTGCCGCACTAGTTGTTTGGTTTTGGAGCTAGGTCGGCCCGCCCGCATGAAGGATTTAAACGCGGGCGCACGCTGGCCGTGCCGCTGGCGCGCCAAAGGCGCGCCAAAGTCAAGCCCGTCTGCACCCGTCCGACATGCCCAGAGCCCAGGGATGCTACCCATTTTTCCACTAATAGGTTTACCTACTCTTCTTTTCAATTGCTTGCTCTTAGAGGCAACCATTTATGTCCTACCATGGTATGCATTCATCAGCCTTTTACCTGCTCCTCCTGTCCTAGGTGTTCCTGGACACCCACTACTGTCCTTCCGACTAATTCTCCTTCTCATCAATTGGGCAAAATGCTGTTGCTCAATTGCCGCTCTTTATCAGCACATTCTTTACATATTTACACGCTCTTGGAAGAATCAGCGCCTGATGCCCTGTTCCTGACGGAATCTTGGCTCAATGAAGATTCTTCAGTTGATATCTGTAAATCCTTACCCTCCTCCTATTCTATAACTCATATAAACAGACCCCAGATTAGAGGCGGTGGCATAGCCATCATCTATAAAAACACCATTAAGTGTGTGACACTGCCATTTAAGATTCCAGAGTGTGAAGGGATGACCTTTTCTTTATACCTGTCAGCTACCTTCACCTTCTCTGGAATTCTTCTTTACCGTCCTCCCGGCCCCTGCGCCCGCTTTCTAGAAGTGTTACCCGATGTTGTGGCTAGTCTTGTAGGTAAGACTCCTAATCTAACCGTCCTCGGGGACTTTAATATTCATCTTGACAATCCAGACTGTCCTTCGGCGAAATCTTTGTTAGCCTCCTTCACTGCGTTAGATATGGCCCAATCTGTTATGGGCCCTACTCATTTGAAAGGCCACACCTTAGATCTGGTATTTAGCAACATCCCTGATCTGATCATCTCATCCTCGCTGCCTTTATTATGGACAGATCATTTCCTCCTCCCATTTAATTTCCCTTATGATGTCCCCAGGGACCCTCAACCCAGGCAAACCACCTCTGGGCATACTTGGTCGAAGTTGGTACCAAGTTTATGGCATACTGCACTTCGTGCCTCTACCTTGATTAACAACTGTTCCTCCCTTAATATCTCTGATCGATTCGACAGTTGGATCTCCACCACTTTGGATCTAGTACTGCCCATCAAACTGAGAATAAAAAAACCTCTTCATAAATCTAATCCATGGTATTCGTCTTCATTATTAGAACTCAGAAAAAATTGCAAAAAACTAGAGAGGGCTTAGAGAAAGGACTACAGTTCGTCGGCTAACGAAGATTATAGGCAAGCTATTAGATCCTATCATCATAATATCAAGGCAGCTCAAACTGCTTACTACAGCAACAGAATAGAGAACCCCTCTAATTCCCAGAAGGGAATTTTTCAGATTTTCAAAGAGCTCACTATTACTCCTATGCCGGCTTCTCTGCTAGAAGCTTCCACTATGCATAGTAATTCTCTAGCAGCTCATTTCCAGGACAAGATTACCAAGATATATTATGGCTTTTCCTTGGCCCCCCTCCAGAAGACGGCAGATAAGCAGGCTGTGAACTCCCTCTCGGTTGGGTCTTCGCTAACTACGTTTCTACCTCTCGCAGATGTTCAAACTCTTAAACTACTTTCCAATATCAAATCTGGTTCCCCCTTGGATCCTGGCCCTCCGGCTATCCTGGTAAGGGCGGCAGACATTATTATCCCTCCTCTAACAAACATACTTAATAACTCTCTTACTTCAGGGATTCTCCCCCCGTCTCTTAAACATGCTATTGTGAAACCCCTTCTTAAGAAGTCAAAGCTTGACCCCTCTGTCCTGGATAACTACAGACCTATCGCTCTTCTCCCCATTTTAGCCAAGATCTTGGAGAAACATGTAAACTTGCAATTGATTAGTTATTTTGAGAGTAATGTGCTCCTTCACCCCACTCAAATGGGCTTTAGAGCCCAACATAGTACAGAGTCTGCGCTTTTAACGGTGACTGAGTCTGCCCGGCAATTATTAGACCAGGGAAGACATGCTGCCATCATTCTCCTCGATCTTAGCGCAGCCTTCGATACGGTTGATCACACTCTCCTCTGTGATAGACTTTCCAAAGCAGGCGTGGGAGGCCCAGCGCTCTCCTGGCTCTCTTCCTTCCTCATAGGAAGAACTTTCCAAGTTTTGGATCGTTCTTTTCTGTCTGATATTGTTCCCCTAACTTGTGGAGTCCCTCAAGGTTCCTCCCTGAGTCCAACTCTCTTTAATATCTATTTATCTTCTTTGGCTGAAGTAGTCACTCCCTACAATCGCTCAATGGTCACCTACGCTGATGATACTCAATTAGTGGTCTCCCTCTCGAGTACTGGGGATTCTTCCTCTGCCAATCTGGCCAGCTGTATGAAGGATATCGGTGATTGGAAGATTCAATCCAAACTTAAATTTAATGATGGCAAATCTGAAGTACTAATTCTAGACAATGGCTCTCCAGCATCTCCTCTATCATTACATTCGGAGGCCTTTATTAGTCTGCCCCCGCCTAAAGCACAGGTAAAAAGCCTAGGTTTTTTGCTTGATTCCCGTCTCACGATGGAACTACAAGCAAAAATAATCTCTTCTGTTTGTTTTGGTTTTATTAGATCTCTTAGGAAGATTCTTAATCTTCTTCCAGTCTCATCCAGAAGAATTCTGGTCCAGGCATTGGTTTTTTCCCGCCTGGATCACGGGAATTCTCTCTACCTTAGCTCCCCAGAGTATGTAATAAGGAAGCTGCAGATTGTGCAGAACGTGGCAGCTAGACTCCTTACTAACTCTCCCAGGCACCTATTTGCCAAGCCGGCTCTTGCAGCACTTCATTGGCTTCCGATCAAACAGCGCATCCATTTTAAATCCATGTGTATCACCCATAGAGCTCTACACAACAGAGGTCCTCTTTTCTTCAGAAAGCGAATCTCTATCTACGCTCCTTCGAGACACCTGAGATCATCATCTACTCAGCAGATCTATATACCCTGTGTTAAGAGATCATGGGGAGGTAATTCTTTCATCATTAAGGCTGCCCGTCTCTGTAATGCCCTGCCTTCTGAACTCCGCCACGAACCATCAGAATCTATTTTTAGGAAAAAGTTGTAAACTACTCTCTTTAGTCACTAATCTGTCCTTCTTTGCACCTTCCAAGAACTTTTCTGTACCTTTAGCGCTGGGATGCCCTAGGGTAGCTATGCGCTCTATAAATCCATAAAACTAAAACTAAACTTAGCAACCATCTTCCTATAAAGTAGCTAGGGTGGACTGGCTGGTTAATATTCATGTTGAGGTCATGGGCATTGCTAGGTCCACGGGTTTGGTGACTGGCTCCTAAAATATAGCCCTTAACTTGCCTATTCCATTTCACCATAAGCAATATTTACTGGTCCCAACTGCAAACTTCATCACTGTGAATTCTACTGGTGGCTAAATTTTTAGTTTTGCCTCTAACTTAAAGTTTTTTTCAAATTCACACCATTTTCCACTTTGCTGTTAGTATGTATATAATGCTCAGGGTACTATGTGTTTGTAGTGGAGGGAAACAGCCTTCACAATGCTGTCATTATTATCATATATAATTATATATGGGTTCCATTTACCTTATTTTACTTACAAAAGCATGTGCGGTAAAAGCATCTGCATGTCAAAGGCATGCGTGGCAAAGACAGAGTAAAAAAAGGCATGTGTGTTAAAGGCATCTGTGTGGTAAAGACGTGAGTGCCATAGGAAGCATGGGAAAGACATGTGTGGTAAAGGCATCTGCGTGGTAAAGGCATCTGCGTGGTAAAGGCGTGTGTGGCATAGGAGGCATGGGAAAGACATGAGTGGTAAAGGCATCTGCGTGGTAAAGGTTTATGTGGCAAAGGCAGCTTGGAAAAGGCATGTGTGGTAAAGCCATGTATTGTATTGTCATACAACTGTAGTGAAGGATTGGCTACACACAGCAAATCTGAGGTAAGGATGATGGTAGTGAAAGGGGTCAGACATTGTTGGCTGGAAAAGATTTATAGACTTGGACATAGAAATAGGGAAGAAGAGAAGATGAGGTGTAAAGTGTAATACCATACCTACGCACAAGTAGGCAGCAGGCATCAAGAACCTGGATTATGTATTTAATCACTAAAATACACCGACGAACATTGTTTTCCTGAAATACAATATATTTAGAAGCCTAGAACGATATTTAGAAATCTACGACGGTATTTTTATCTTTTCAAATATTTTTACTTCGGTAAACGACCCCTAACAGACAAGTATTATATGGCAGAATAAGTTTAAAAACACTATTCAAGCATACAACCTCTCAAGGCCGACTATTAAATATGTAATGTCAGAAAGTCTTACAAAGATTGTCTGCCTTGTGCTTACAACACCAAAACACACGATGCGTTAAAAGTTACAAAACTCACCAGGTCTACATGATAAGTGTTTCAAATTGTACTTAAAATATATGGCAGTCACTGAAGTGACAAAAAAAGCGTTTCCTTTCAGTCTTGCACCCCTGCCCCCAGTTGAAGAAGAACATTAAAGATTCTATTTCATGCCTATATGTCGTGTGTCCGAAAATCATCTACGTTTTCGCATTTTGCAGTTTCTGGCGAGTCCAGTTGCATTGACGAGGCCGCTGGAAATCGCATTCAGAACCATGGACAGCTCAGTGTACACGTTCAGCGACTACCAATGTTCACAGTTAAAAGCACTGCGGGCAGAACAAACACTGTCAGAGCAGCTGAGCCCAGGAGAGTGAAACGACACTAGTGCATTTGACTCAAGAAATATTCCTAAAAAGCACGACGCATCTGCTTGATAATGCATATTTCCAGGGGTGTAGTTCGAAGGAAATGTGAGACTTAATTAACCAAATATAAACACAGAAGAAACATCAGCAAACTTTTTGAAAATACACCCACATAGTCGTGCTCCAGCAACGTGTTACATAGGATTTCTTGGACCCGCCCAACATTAGCATCATTCTTCACAAATCGTCTACTTCCTTTACGAGGAAAAAAACTGAGCAAACCAGTGCTTAATTTGAGCCGGTGTTTGCGGGTGCGGCCCGGCTGCACTCATTTTTGGAGACCCTCACTTATTTCTCCTCAATAGACTTTGACCCAGAGCAAAAAAGTTAAAAGACACGAGCGGGTAAGAAGGAGGAAGAGAAAGAGAGGAAACAGTGACAAAGACCGAAAGCTGGGATGTAAAAGCACCGGACAGAGCGAGGTAAAGGAGCAGAGAGTGTCTGGTGACGGATGGAAGGGGCATGGGGTGGAGTCAAGACTATGCAGCCTCAGTACTTAGCACACAGGATGTTCCACCCCACTGGTATTCGGCATCTGAGCAAAACTATGCCCCCGGCACTTACCGGTTTATAAATTAAACATTGAAGAAAAACCTACATTATTGGCTACCGTCGCCATCCTAAACAATGAAAAACACTGAAAAACAATTTTCCAAGTCTTTTACGCTGCCAGCTCAGTCTTTTTTTTTTATCAGTCTCTTGGATGAAAGGTTACACGATGGAGGGAAAAATAATGCATGCGTGTCAGCGTTATTCATTCAGTCCCACTATGCTTCAACTGCCTTGATGACAATTTCCATGCAAGTACTCCATGGAACACTTTCTAAAGCCAGAAATCCATGCACTGTTGGTTTCGTCTGTAAAGACAGAGAGAGAATTTCCAAATTTTGGGGCATTCAGATAAATACCAGTGCGTGCTCACAGAAATCCGTGCAAATTACGTATTTTAAGGGTATGCCTTCTATCTATTCTTGTTTCTGTGGAGTCAAATGAGGACTGACATTCCACCAGGGTAAGTATTGTGAACATGTGCATTTGCACTTTTTAATTTTTTTTTATCCTTCTGAAAAATAATTAAAATAATTTAGCAAGTGAAGAAACCTGCATGAAAAACTGGACTGTCCATACTATTCCCCAACCCCAGAAACAGTACTCCTTCCTTTTTTAGGAGTAGATTTACCTGTATTTTCATGCATAAAGTGAACACCCAAACATTCTGATTTTGGATATATACTAAGCATTGTGCTTTCCTGTCCTCTCCTGACACCCCTTAATCTCTTCTTCTCCCTCTGATACAGCTAAAATTATTATTGCAGAAAATCGAAGAAATGTGTATTTTTTTCCAATTCATAAATAAAACGAATGGTCAGCAGTGTTTCTGTGAGTCAGGATTTGGGATTTCCAGTCGATATGTAAATCAGCCAAAAAGAATATTCGAAGCCTAGTTAGTATTTCCTCGCTTTGGAATTTGGAATGCTTCATATTGGTATGAAATAATATCCAGAGAAAGTGAAAGCTCTTGTACAGGTGGCTCCCTTCAAGGCTCCTTGGCAGACGTGCTCCCAGAAAGTGCTCTGTACACTGGCAGGTTGTCCTCTGCATAGAAGAACAGCCATTTGTCTGTCTAGCTGTCACACTGGAGGAGGTTACAGTACACCGAGGACATAATCAGAACTATAGGAATCTTACTTTCATAATGATGATGTCCTCAAAAATCGTCCTGACTCCTTGGACAGCACAACACTGCAAATCCTCCTATCAAGTAGGAAAAACACGCGGACAAAGCCAATCATTTTGTCTTATGTATAGTGAAAAGGTTTCTGCCAAGCGTCACAAAAACAGAACATAGATTCAGCACGGTCAGCAACAGTGCAAGCTTCCCTTCCTCATGGAATGCGTACAGCATCTCCTCAGCCTTTGCAGCTTCCCTCCATCCCAGAACAATCCAGATCAGGTCGCAGAAACACAAGCTTCCCTCCTCAGGAAAGATGAAACATGGCCGGTAACAGTGCAAGCTTCCTCTCTCACAGCACAGAGATAGTTCAGTCAGCAGTAATGACCAGGTTACACACAGAGTAATCCATCGAGCCATCTCATTAGCATTAATCGACCCAGGGAATGGTGTAGGTTGACTCCAAAATTAAAACCAAGGCCCATATTTATACTTTTTTTGCGCCGCATTTGCGTCACTCTGACGCAAAAGCGGCGCAAACTTACAAAATATAGGGCCATATTTATACTCCGTTTGCGCCGAAATTGCGTCGTTTTTTTTGACGCAATTTCGACGCAAAACTAACGCCAACTAACGCCATATTTATACTATGGCGTTAGAGGCGAATAGCGCCAAAGTTCCCGGAATGTGCGTCATTTTTTAGCGTGAACCCCTTCCTTGCGTTAATGATATGCAAGGGAGGCGTTCCCGTCTAAAAAATGACTCCCAGGCCTTTACGTGGTATTTATACTCCCGGGCAAAAGAGACGCCCGGGAGTTGGCGTGGCAAAAAACGGCGCATTTGCGCCACTTTTTAACGCCTGCTCAGGGCAGGCGTTAAGGGGCCTGTGGGCTCAAAATGAGCCCACAGGTGCCCTCCCATGCCCCCAGGGACCCCCCCTGCCACCCTTGCCCACCCCAGGAGGACCCCCAAGGATGGAGGGACCCACCCCAGGGACATTCAGGTAAGTTCAGGTAAGTATAATTTTTTATTTTTTATATTTTTTTTTGGTGGCATAGGGGGGCCTTATTTGTGCCCCCCTACATGCCACTATGCCCAATGACCATGCCCAGGGGACAGAAGTCCCCTGGGCATGGCCATTGGGCAAGGGGGCATGACTCCTATCTTTACAATGATAGGAGTCATGTTGATGGGGGATGGGCGTCGTTAAAAAATGGCGCAAGTCGGGTTACGACGATTTTTTCGACGTAACCTGACTTGCCCCATTTTAAGACGCCCATGCGCCATTTTCCCCCTACGCCGGCGCTGTCTGGTCTACGTGGTTTTTTCCCACGCAAACCAGGCAGCGCCGGTCTGATTGCGCCGTCTAACGCCATTCCATAAATACGGCGCCCGCATGGCGCTTCAGAATGGCGTTAGACGGCGCAAAACTTTTTGACGCTAAACTGCGTTAGCGCAGTTTAGCGTCAAAAAGTATAAATATGGGCCATAGTTGTATTGTAAATTTGCGCCGGTTTTGCGTCAAGAAGTGACGTAAATGAGGCGCAAAAAAAGGATAAATATGGGCCCAAGTATCTCTAACTGACAGGAATGGACTCAAAGTTGTAGGGTTTTATACACGAACAATAAGGCAAGACTAGTTAATGGTCTCCATTTATTCTACAAAAAATTTAGAATGTCAGACATACTACTTTAAAAAAACGTCACTGAGGCCATAAACACGTGAAATGAATGTGGCAAGGAAGCCATTTTAAACAGGCGCTTCACCGTCTGAGTAGCACATGAAATAGCTCAGGGATCTCCGTGTTCACCCGCAGCACATCACTAGAAGGGACATCCATTATTTGCTTTCGTAGAATGTGTCTCAAAATGTTCACCTCCAAACGAACCGCTAAACGAATTAAATCTGCATTTTAGGATTTTTTTTTTTTTTTAAGTGTAAGTGTGATATTTTCCTGGAAACATGTGTTTAACTTACACGTGATTCACAAAAACAGAACCGCGTGACTTACACATAGGGAGGTGTCACCGTTGTTTGCATAAATTATACCGAACAAGTGTAAACTGTATATTAGTACCTTCTCCGCGGAAGAAGAAGAAGAGTCAGAGAAGAAGTTAGGGGAATGTGATTTAAATAATTTGAAAACATAAAGTCATAACTTTGCTAGAGTTCACAAACATTTTGCTCCGCACTTGAACTCCTGCCATCTGACTTACACCTGAATGATCCAGGCTGAAGAGGTGCAGAACATGCGGGAAGGCGCACCGGTAATCCCCATTTCACACGGTGTATGTGGCAGGAAGAAGCACATTGAACAGAAAATGTTTTACAAATGGAGACAAAGGAAAGTACAGAAAACATATCACACTATTTCCGAGCACTATGCAATGTTTAGACCTCCTGCACGCAGAGTAAAAATGCAGTCGACACGGAAGGTTGGTGGACACCAGCGCATTATGCACACTACACATATCCTATGTTTTGTGAATTGGCCATAACAAATATAAAGTACCACCAAGTAAAGGCACAAGCAACACATCTGTAAGTGTTCAACTCTTTCTGCAGCACACACGTGTTTTTTCCTCCATACACACCAAGAGTACCATCAACTAGAGACACTTTTAGAGTGTCCTTTTCTGGGGATTCCTTCCAGGAATAACACTACTAGGTAAACCAGAGTCTGCCAACCAGTTCATCATTGTACCAGTATTTTCTATGTCATGTGATGGACAATCACTGGTAGATTGACCACATAGTTTGTTTCTTGCCAACACTAGGTTGGTCAACGATCTAATCTTCTTTAAAATATTTTGCACACTTTTTCCACTTCTGGCACTGCATCACGCCAGAATTGTCCCCAAACATCACATTCTAGCAAATAGACATCCCTTGTGTTTTGGATGATAACCCTCTCTTGTATGTGATCTTCTAATTAGATTCGTCTCACTTTCCTGCCTTTACCCACTCCTTTTAGGATCCCATTTTTAATCTTTTTTTGAACAAAATAAGCATCATTAATGTGACCTTTATTCATGTCAGAGTTGTTAGATAATGCATTTATTGTATTACACTTTTTGTAATACTGACAGTCCAGTCCCAGTCCTAGGTATCTCCCATGAAGACAGTGGCAATGTTGTTTCTGTCAGACACCACAACGACCTCCCTGTACAAACACCCCCGGGCACAGCCATCTTTTCTAAGAAGACTCAGGACATGTGTTTTGATTTCTTAAACCATGGTGGATCTTTTGGCATCTCCACACTGATATCATTGTACGCACTGAGATACACACATTTTATATTCACCTAAGACTTCATGCAGGTCCTACTATAGTAGAAGACTTTTGGCCTCTGAAAATTCACAGAGGACATGTTTTAAATTCATTGATTAACTCATGGTGGCCACAGGCCTTATTCCGTTGTTCCCTCCCACTTTTACTCTGTGCAAATAGCATGAATCTTTCTTTATATCTAAAATCTCAATCAGATCCCTGTTTGCTCAGGGAAACTGTCCTTGCCCTCTGTTTTTAGATGTGTGCCACCCACACAATTTATTGTCTTCTCTTCATTATCATTGGTGAGATGTTTGATGTCATTACATAGGCCAACTCTGGTGGGAAACTTGATCCTTGTCCAGTCCAGTTCCTTATCCAGACTGGGTCTCTTCTTGTATCCCCCGCTGCTGTATTATCTGTTATTCTCTTACAAAGGACATGCTCCTTCAGCTCTTATAAAGAAAGCAGTACTAGACCCTGCTTCCTCAGAAAACTACTGCCCAGCCAATCTTCTCTCTGTTGCAGCAAAATAATTTAATGAGAGGTAAATGATGAAGCCTTGGCAACTTTCACCCTAATGAGAGTTTGAAGTCAGTACTCCTCCTAGCTGTAGAAGACCTCCAACTTGCTTCCAACAAACACTGCGTCAATGCACTGATTTTGTTCAACATGTCAACCATAGTCATCTTCTGAAAATGCTTGGTGAGATCGGCCTGGTTGGAGACGTGCCTGGTTGTTTTTCGTCCTTCCTGTCAAATCATGTCCAGAAAGGACCACTGGGACATTTTATGTCTTCTACCTAGCTCGCAGATGTGTGGTGTGAACAGAAAGCAGCATTCTTTACTTTTTAACATCTATGTAATTTCTTTCATCCACTTCCACAGCTTTTAGTTTTACACCTCTGCAGATTATACACATCTGATTAAGATGCTTGTTGGTCATGCTGTAGGGGACAATGAGCAGTATAAATGCACCTTATGTGGCAGGGAGTGGGCAAGAAGGCAAAAGCTAACCCTAAATACTGAAGAAACAAGGCTTTGATTGCTGGTGAAAGCGACGATCTATGGCAACATGCATCCTGGCTGCAGTGACATAATAAAACTTGATTAGGCCTACCTGCAAAGTACATTGAGCCCCCCCCCAAGGTCTACTGGACACAGTCAAGAGCTCTAAGGCCAGAGGCCCACCGCCTGTGCACCGTGCGGGATTTGCTGAGGGGGCACCCTGTAGCTTGGGGGCCCCGTGCACCACAAAGGTTGTGGGGGCTAATGTTATACCACTGCCTGGCAGGAGAAAGTAGTCCTTACCTGTACTCCATTAAAAAACAAAGGTGTAAAGACTTACTTAACTGACAGATGTGTGACAACACTCCTACCGTGGTCTCTCTCACATAGTAGAAAGAGAAAGTGACATAGGAGCCTTACCTTTTTGCCTTTGCATCACCAACAACATGCTTCCGCCGCCCTCATTGGTGCAGGGATATATCTCTGTAGCACACACTCTCTTGGCATTTCAAAGTCTCATGTTTATTCACTTCAAATTGTACCAAGCCACGCAGCTAGAATGATGATTTAAGTCCTCACTTCCAGCAGAGTTATCCTATGTCAAAGATCTTGTCACTGGCTACCAATTCACAACAAAGTTTACTTTAATTTGCTTGTTTCTTTAACCCATCTACAGCAAGTTTCCTGACTTTCTTACTGTCATCAAAACAATGTGCTTAATGCACTCAATTACCATCTACGTTCTGTCAGGCGGGTTAGACTAGGCAGCAGATCCGTATATGTTCTAGCTACAGTACTTTGGAACTCTCTTCAATCTGAGGTACGCAAAACCTTAAGAAACCACTTAAAACATATATTTTCAATCAGTGGCCCTAGTCATCTTATGCCTAATACAATTGATTCCGTCTTCTTCCCAGTGCCAGGAGATCTGGAGGGTGACACATCATTCTATAAAACTTCAATATTATAACAAATCAATATCTCTAGACTCCTAACTGCAACTGGGGTGGTTTGGGTTCCTATGAGGAAGCATCGCACATATGGCGTAAAGGGGAAGAAAACATGGAAAGGTTCTTCTCAGCTCTCTGTCACCGCAATCAAGCCTGTAGAAGAGACAGTCTTACAGCAACTTTGTCCGGAAATAAAATAAACTGGAAACGTGATGCTACCACTTATTGGACTAATGAAAGTAAAACATCAATGTTAGGATAATCACATGGACTTTGAGGACCTCACATAAACCATCGCCGACATAAAATAAAAGAATTGGTGAGAAAATATAGTTCATGTATTGAAGAGAAGATATACTGAGAGAGAGGGATTTCAAGATTGATGGGTGGCATTTGTAAAGCAGCAACATTTTCAAATGGATACTTGTTTGTTTATTGGTGAAATGCAATGGTGATTTGTGAATTCATTAAATTCAATACAGATTTGCAGAGTGATTCTTACAGCTTTTTATGGGCGTGGAATTCATTGGTAAGATGGAGTGTTTTGCTGATTAGGTTGAAAGGTCACAGGAAAGAAAAAATAGATCTTGCTGCATGCAGATGAGTCAATTTCAGTTTGATCAGTGTCATAATGCATTGTCTAGACGTGCTAATATGCGTGGAATCATCAAAATGAACATGGAATGGATCAAAACAGCAAACTAAAAAAAGGACGGTGCGTGTTTATTGTGAGTGTTTATGAGTTTATTGTGTGTTTACATGTGTGTGTGGGTTTATGTGGGTGTGATTATGTATGTGTGTACTTGTACACAATGTCTCAAAAGCCCTCTCCCTTTGTCACATCCATCCCTGCCGGTATGACATTTATATTCCACAGGAATGCATTGGCACACTGGCAGTGAAGGAGTTAGAAAACACAATTTCTTTCCTGCTGCTAAAAATGTTTAAGCTTCCAGTACACTGCGCGCCGAGCCTTATTACATTTCCAAAAATATATAAATACTTCTCAGTATATTAAGCATTGACATGAGCTCAGTGGAGACAGAAGCTGAGTAATTTGAAGTTTGGTGGTAACTTCTCCTCGAGTTTCTCGAGGGAGCTGTAAAGTTAGAGTGGAATTCACCAGCATTTGTCTTCCCAATGCTATGCCTACAATCCAGGAAGTTCAGCTGGTGGATTCTACTCAGTATTTATGAGCCTGATGTAGCAACCCACCCTGTGATCGCAAAGCCTGTGATTCCCAAAAGAGAGACTGTAACTGAAAATTGGATTGTGGCATATATTAAACCCATTGTGGGAGTTGGAAAAGCATTTCTGGTTCACAAAGTGGTTTACTGCCTCGCAATGAATCACAATTTGGAAGGGTGTGACGGGGAATCCTTTCCTAATTGCGATTTGATATTGAATGTATCAATGGTTCATGACTGCAGTCGTAGTTGCAAACCATTCAGTTACCGAATGCTCAAAGGAGTAGGTAACTGATTTGTGAGGTGAAAGTTGTCCCCATTGGACAGGTTCCCTTTTGGAAATTGTATCAGGTGACCCTGGAGGGACAGGCAGTGGTCCATGGATGAATTGCCTGTTCCACCCAATGTCTTCACAAAAAGGGTTTTTTGAAAGCAATACTGTTTTTGTAAGGAACACAAACTGCTTTAAAAAAAAAAAAAAACATTTGGGAATGTAACCATAGAGATGGTGGCCTGATGTACCTTCCAGGCCACCATCCTTGTGTTTGCAGCCAAACTAATTAATATTCATTAGGGGGGTTGGTCTGTGACTCATTATATCTGGTGATTTTCTGATGCAATCAAATAGTACATATATGAAATCACAAAATTAAAGGCTAGTCGCAAAATATCAATGGACATTTTATGACCACATTTTGCTACACAAATGCAGTAATTTGTGACCATTTCTTGTGACCAGTTTTAATACAGCAGGCCTCTCATTTTATCCAAAAGATCGGAAGCTTTTCGGTTACCATCTACCTCTGATTCAGGCCCAAAGCTCTTTGCCAGGCGGAGCAAACAGCTCACAGGTTATTTCAGGCATTTAAACTGAACCTCTAAATGAGAATTAGATCCACTGGGAGAAAGGCAGGCAGAACAGCTGGCACGGAACAGGTGCGATGAGCTCCTATGGGATCCTTCGTCTGCTGGCTCAGGATGCAGGAATAGCCAAATGCAGAAGTTCAAAAGGTAACTCCTGCTAGAGCGCATAAAGGCACCAAAGGAACAGGGTGCACGTGCCGCTGTGCAGAACAAGCACAGGCGGCTAATCAGGCCATCTGATACTGATGCCCAGTCCGACAGGAGCTGCCCTTCACAGCCATGGATACCTGCAGTCATTGTCAGCTAGTGAACCGTGACTCCAGTCTTCTGTAACAACGTGTAATCTGCACCATCATTCAGAGGGTTAATAATTAGTCCTGCTTTGTCTCTTGCCGGGATTGCAATTCCCCTTTCATGTCTGTGGCAAGCAGGCCTGTATCTGCCTGAGCAGCTCGCTAAATCAGAAGCACGTTCGAGGAGCAGCAGGGCCATGCCAGTGGTAGAAGGTGTCCTGTATGTAGGGTGGCTGTTACTGTACAACTCAATATCAATCCCCAGAATATCGTGGGACAAGAATACTGATGGAAGAATATCAAACGACAAAATATCGAAAGGTAAGCCCATGTAGGGAAGTATACATTTACTACTTTTAACTCCATATCTATGTACCTTGGATATATATCTACTTCATAGGTACATATATGTGGAGATAGAGAATCTAAACTTACTTACCTGTCGATATTTATTTTCAATATTTTGTCCTTGATATTCTAACCCATCGACATTTCCTGGATCGATATTCAGGCTGCACACTGATGACCACCGCTCTGCGGGTCACCGTGAACACTATTTCCAGGCCTGGACTTACATGCGACAAACTAACATATTCTGGGCATTGTTGCCTTGTTTTGTCTGCACTGAACTAATTAGATTAACACATCTGGAAACGATAATTTAGTGGAGACACGTTCAACACTGGAGGCAGTGTCCATAGTGATCAGGAGCAAACACCCTAGCCTGATATACATGTATAACATTAAATAACAACATATTTTCTTGGATCATTTCCATATATCAAAGCTCTACTCGGGTCCTGTTCTGAATGAACGGATACCCCTCCTCCAGTTGTCAGGCCGCCTCACACTGAAACAAGTAATGTGCAGGCGGTGCTTAATTCGTGCCGGTGGTTGCAGATTGTGGTCAATGGCACCCACTTTTGGGGACAAAGACTAAATTTTGATCAACAGACTTTGAACAAGAACAACAGAGAGAAATTGAGGAAAGGGATCGAGAAGGAGGAAGAGAAAGATAAATAAACAGTGACAAACAGAGAGAAAAAAAAGAACCAACAAGAATGAGAAAAAAAAATACAGGCAGGGTAGAGTGGTGAAAGAAAGAGGCATGGTCTGTTTTGCACTCTGGATCACTGTACATTTTGAAAGGCCAATAAATCGGTTTATCAAAAAACTAGGTGGCCTTGCTCTTTGGCAATCAAGGTATTTTGGACGGCCAGGGGCAGCCTCCTAAAATAATCTCAGAGCCCCTGCACTCAATTATTTAATTATTTACAAATTAGGCACTGCTCGAGAGGAACAGCTGAGCAAAAAGAGGGTCCTTCTATGTAGTTGTGGCTGGTCGCTGATCA
This sequence comes from Pleurodeles waltl, assembly GCF_031143425.1. NCBI lineage: Eukaryota > Metazoa > Chordata > Amphibia > Caudata > Salamandridae > Pleurodeles > Pleurodeles waltl. The sequence continues at coordinate 1,280,930,130 of NC_090447.1, read as the reverse complement.
ACGGGAGGCAGCATCCAGCTTCTTTCATCACATCCAATGGAGGTACTAACTAGTCAAAATGTGGGTAGGTTTGCCAGTGAGCTGTGGCAATTTCTCAGGCATTAGTTTAGTTACATCAATTAGTGCTCTTTACAATGGTCTATAAATATCTGGTCTTGGTGACCCTGTCACTTATGGTTATTCTTGCAACTTCAGTTTTGTAGTAACTGTGCAATGATCTTAACGAGCATCTGCATAATATTTTGGCTCTCCTGTGCAGTGTTATGATATTGTTATTTTATGTCATGGAATTTTGTAGCAAAGATCATTGAGTTGCTGTGTCTCTCAACGTGAATATGGAAAACTAAAGTGTAAGGAAAGCAATTGTGTGCCTCTGCAGGACTACCAGCCCCCTGTGCTCCGGGTGATCCAGGCATGCGCCAGAGCCCCATCAGGAAGCATGTAGCACACACAGGACAGGCCTAAATTCAGATACACAGGAACACAGAAACTGAACCAAGCAAACCTCCTTGAAGCTACTCAGTATGCAGCAGAGCTGTGGACCCTACTTACAGCCTTTTATAGAGTGCTGTGTGGATATGAAATCAGGCACAATGCCAGTAAGTAGCAATATTCATACTGATCCAGAATTTTCCCTATCCAAACTACTCCGCGTGCTACTTGGAGGACCTTGTTGGGGAGAATGAACTCCCGATTTTTGGTTTCACAGACTGGAATGGGGTAAAAGTGTTGTTCCAACACGTAGTACCTATAAACTACTCTATCCAGGGCATTAAACACCAGCCAGGCTACACAACTGAATCCATCTTATAATGGGGTGTGCTGGCAGGGGTGCTGGGAATCAGGTACTCCTAAACATATTTTGTGGAAACTGGTCGGGCGTTCCCAAGTGGATTCATCAACTTACTGGGTCAGAAATAAGTCCAGAAATCGTTCCTTAGGGATGTCCCTGGCAGGGGTACTATAGGCTGTACTCCACGAGGAGGAAAGCCGTATCTTTTTGCTGGCAGCTCAATAGAATGTTCAAGCTTTCTGGGGCGAACCATACCCGCTGACCCCCGAACTATGGATTTAAAAGCGCTAGGTCTCAATTAGACACAATAAATTGGCACACAGGGCCTGATTACAACTTTGGAGGAGGTGTTAATCCGTCCCAAAAGTGACGGTAAAGTGACGGATATACCACCAGCCGTATTACGAGTTCCATAGGATATAATGGACTCGTAATACGGCTGGTGGTATATCCGTCACTTTACTGTCACTTTTGGGACGGATTAACACCTCCTCCAAAGTTGTAATCGGGCCCACAGTGCCTTAGGGCAGTGGAGAACTTTTCACAAACTGTGGGACTTGATAACGCAGAAAAAGAGGGTCCTACATATATTCGTATATCACGTAACCAAAGTTGTATAATGTAGTGTGATTTTAGAAAAGAAAATAATGTACGGGGGAAATTGTGCCCTCGGGGTAGTTCGCCAATATTATAAACATGCTTTATTAATCATGAAGAATTGAAAATTGTAGAAATCCGTCATAATTGCAAATGTGTGCCATGATTTCTTATAGAAACTGTTTGTGCTTAGCTTAAATTTAGTAGAGGCTTTGGCCTAGTTGCCTGGTCTCAAATTCTAACTGCGTGGCTTTTCCTTGAACTAATGTGACATATATTCTTGCTTGAAGTTGTATTTTTCCAGTAGAAGATGACTAATACACTTATCTCCAAGGTTTCGTACTAGGCCTGTTTCATCCCCTCTGATCCAAGGTCAGTCTGCAGGTGCAGACAATGAGGGTATAGATATTGAAATAATTGGCAAATCTTGTTACAACTTGTGTTCCAAGGCTCCAAGGACAATGTATGCATAAAAGAGTGCTAGTAGAAAGACATTTTCATTGGTGAATTTGAAGCTACCCTACGAACCCTCCAATGGAAGACCCTGCAGAATTTGGAATGTTTCTTACTTAAACCCACTGGACAAAGAGAAGTCAGCCATTTTCCTTGATGCCATCTGTGGCAGGCTTTGGCGGTACAGAAAGGCTGAGACGGAGTAATAAGGTAAGTAAAGTTCTATTTTTACTTTTCTTTTCACACAAATGGGAAATACAGTCCAGTATACATTCTCTATTTCTTGGGATAATGTTCAGTTCTCCATGACTTGTCGTGCGTTCTTGTTTCCTTTCTCTCTCCTAGGTCGAAGGTTGATGGATTCTGGGCTTCAGCACGGTTTACCGGAAAAGGAAAACAGGAAAATATAAAGGTGAGGCGGTGTGTTGGTTCTGGGGTTATTTAAAGGAACTGGGGGGGGGAAAGGTCTCCAAGAGAGAGAGTGTGAGGGTGTCCCACGGTGAATATACGAACAAGATAGTGTCTATTGTGCCAATAATAGAATTTCGTGCTCCCGGTTAGAGGGAAATGGAAAAAAAAACTGTTTTCTCTAGTTGCTCTGTGTCCCGTCCTTTTCCCCCTCTCTCACCTCCCCTGGTCCTTTCCCCAGTGCCCCTTTAATGGTACTCCCCCTCCTCCCCAAGAGGGACCGTACCTTTGAAAGCCACGACCCTCCTGGGTCGTGGCGGGATCCTCGGCTGTTGGGTTCCGGTATCGCACAGGTCCTGGAGTCGGCCTTCTCGTCTCCTTCGAAGAGTCTTCCCTCGTCTTCCTCATTCTGGTCTCCGGTCTCTGCTCCATGGCGTCTCTCTTCTCCCGTGAGTCTGACCTCTTTTCATCCTCCTGCTGCCGGAAATCCGTGTCTGACGCATCCAGGAGCGTTCCCATGTTACCATGGGAAGGCGGAAATGACGTATCGCAATCGGCCGAAAGGTTCCCGAGCCCTGAAGGAGGAGACGCGGTCTCAGAGACCCGTCTACACACCCCATCCCATGAACGGTCCTGGTTGAGGACCGAAGAGGAGGACGGGAACCTGGATAGGTAATCCGCGGGGCCTTGCTGAGAACCTGGGACATGGAGCACCTGGAAGGTAAACGGTTGGAGTTCAAGGAACCACCGTAACACCCTAAAATTGGAGTCCTTGTGGGAAGCAAGCCAAGTAAGAGGAGCGTGGTCAGTGTACAGTATAAAAGGCCTGCCGAGAAGGTAATATTGCAGGTTCTCGACGGCCCATTTAATGGCCAAACACTCTTTCTCAATGGTGGGGTAGTGGCATTCGCGCGGGAGAAGTTTCCTACTGATAAAGACGACCGGGTGGTCAAGTCCCTCCCTGTCAGGTTGAGTGAGCACAGCCCCGAGACCGATGTTAGAAGCATCAGTATAAAGATGGAATGGTCTAGAGAAATCAGGACATTGCAATACCGGGTCCGTGGTAAGGGATGTCCTTAAATGTTCAAAGCTAGCTTGTTGGTGTTCTGACAACGGTGCCAATGTGTTGGGGCGATGTTTTGCCAGTAGATCGGTAAGAGGGGCAGCGATAGTGGAGTATCTGGGAATGAATCTACGGTAATAGCCGACCAGTCCTAAAAAGGAACGCAATTCTTTCTTGGTCTTTGGGGGTTGGACTTGCATTATGGCCTCAATTTTATTTTTTTGTGGTCGAAAGGTTCCATTGCCTATCATATAGCCTAAATAGGAAATTGTTGTATTTCCTAAGACGCACTTCTTTGGATTAGCCGTCAAACCGCAAGGGCAGTGAACACTTGGTTGAGATGTTGGAGGTGATCTAGCCAGGTATCGCTATAAATGACAACATCATCTAAATAGGCAGCTGAGAAGGTGTGAAAGGGTTTTAACAGCCTGTCCATCAACCGTTGGAAGGTAGCAGGGGCTCCGTGTAGACCAAAGGGTAGTACTGTGAACTGATATAAGACAGACTGCGTGGAGAAGGCTGTTTTCTCGTTGTCTTCAGGAGCAAGTGGGATTTGCCAGTACCCTTTAGTGAGATCCAATGTGGAAAGATACTTTGCTTTTCCTAACTTTTCTAAGACATCATCCACTCGAGGGATAGGATATGTGTCAAATAGCGATATGTCATTGAGTTTGCGGAAGTCGATACAAAACCGGACAGACCCGTCGGGTTTTGGGACCAGAACTACTGGAGAACTCCACGGGCTAATAGAGGGTTCAATTATTCCTAGGGCTATCATTTTTTCTATTTCCTCTTCAATGACATGTTTCCTAGCCTCGGGAATACGATAGGTTCACAGTCGGATAGTCTGCCCTGACGGTGTTTTTATTTTATGATAGATCAATGAGGTTCTTCCAGGTATGTCAGAAAAGAAATGTGAGTGGTGTTTTAACAGGGCGGACAGTTGTCCCTTCTCAGTTTCGTTAAATTGTTGTTAATACAAGGAGTATTCTCCGGCTGTGGTCTCTCTAAGGGGAAAAGTTCCAGATCTATCTCTTTGCCTGGTGAGAGAAAACACCCCGTCCCTGTTTGAGTATCTAGTCTTTCTACGGTTTCCCATTTTTTAGGAGGTTTACATGGTAGATTTGTGTTCTTTTAGGGTTGGCACTTAGTTCTATAAGGTACGTGATGGGAGAGACTGCTCTAATAACTCTATAAGGTCCCTGCCATCGTGCTAATAGTTTCTGTTCAGATGTTGGTCGCATTATAAGGACTTGATCATTCGAAAGAAAGGTACGAAACCTACTTCCCTTGTCGTAATAGGCCTTTTGATTGTCTTGGGCTTTCTCGAGGTGTCGTCTTACATCTTCCCACAAATTCTGTAAGTGTTTTTTTAGTTTATGGACATATTCTAGTAGTGGTTTCCCCTCCTCTTCTTCCTCTTACCAGGTTTCCGCTGCCATGTCCAGAAGACAACGTGGTTGTCTTCCGAAGACCAGTTCGAATGGGCTATGACCCGTAAACGACTGTTCGTGTGATCGGATGGCGTACAGAACTAAGGGTAACTTTTGGTCCCAATCCTTTCCAGAGTCGTCGACTATATTCCTCAACAGGGTCTTTATGGTACGGTTATAGCGTTCCACTAGACCATCTGTTTGGGGATGATAGACCAACGTTTTTATTTGTGTAATTCCTAATAACCTACATATCTGTTTCATAAGGTTTGACATGAAGGGTGTGCCTTGATCAGTAAGGATCTCTTTTGGGAAGCCTGTTCTAGTGAAAACTGTTATCATGGCTTGGGCCACTGTTTTTGTAGTCATACTTGATAAGGGAAGGGCTTCAGGGTATCTCGTCGCATAGTCTACTATGACCAAAATGTATGTGTGTCCCCTGGCTGATGGAAGTAGGGGACCGATTAAGTCCATACCCACCCTGCTAAAGGGAATGTCAATGATGGGAAGAGGCTGTAAGGGTGCTTTCTGAGGTATTCCTGGTCCTGTAAGTTGACATCTGGGACATTGTAGACAGTACCTCCTAATGTGGGCGTAGACCCCCGGCCATTAAAACCTTTGTGGGAGGTATTCCTCCGTTTTCTCCCTACCGAAATGACCCCCTCCTGCCTGATTATGTGCTAGGAAGAGTACTTGGTTCCTATACGATTCCGGAACTACTAATTGTTGTTTGATTTCTCCTGTGGCAGCCGTGGTGACCCTATAAAGAAGGTTTTTCTGTACTAGGAAATAAGGACCCACCTCATTCGTGGCTTCAGTTTTAGCAGTTCTCCAAGCATGAGTGAGGGTGGGGTCGTCTCTCTGACAGGTGCGAAAGCTTACTGGAGCATTACTGGTTTCTGCTATCACCCTGTTGGGTTCTGTATCCTCTCGGGTTTCCTGAAACTTCAATTTCTTGTGTCTTTTCTGACTTCGGGTGAGTTTCCTGCGATTTGGGGGGCATTCAATAAAGCTATTGGAAAACGGAGCTTCAATCCACCACTCCGGATTCTCTGTCCGGGTTTGGGTTCGGTCTAGCAGTCGCTGGAACCGGATATAATCAGTCCCAATAATACAATCTTCAATTAACTGGTCCATAACCCCTACGGGGAGGAAGTCGTGATATTCCCCCCATTCCAACTCTACTATTGTCAGGGGATACCGCTCTTTATCGCCATGTATGCAACATATAGTGACCCATTGACTGGAGGTCACGTCTATGGGGTCTATTAAAGTTTTGCGGATTACGGATTGACTACACCCTGAATCAATGAGGGCAGAGAGGAGGCGTCCGTTGATTTTTATGATTTGTTTGAATTTCGTATTCCCCTCTCCCGTACATAGTACCCTGCGTCGAGTAACCCCTATCTCCATGGGTTCAGCCGCTTCTGTTTTCCTGGGGCATACCCTTGCTATATGACTCCATTCTCCACAACTAAAACATTGTGGTAGATGCATTGGATGACCCTCCCCCTGTTTATATGTCCCAGCGTCTTCCAGTGGGTACCGCAGGGTTGGTTTTGGTGGTGGGGGTATAGGTTTTAGAGCTGGTCTGGCCTGTAGGAGTTTCACATCTGTGGACCTGTGGTAAGCACAAGCTAGATCTATAGCAAGTTCTGTATCCACCTTGGGATGTTGTCTTATCCAATTTTTAGTACTGGAGGGTAAAGAATCCAAATACTGTTCAAGGATAATTGTTTTTATGACATCCTCCCTGGTGGTTCCTATGGGGCCCAACCACTTTAGTGCTAAATCTTTAACCCAGAAGTAGAAGGTACGAGGGTCTTCGTTTTGGCCCCATTTTACTTTCCGGAATTTTAGCCTATAATATTCTACATCATGTCCAACCCTTTCCAGGATACTCCTTTTTATGTCCTTGTATGGGGTGGTACCTCCAGGATTAGCAGCTTGGTAGGCTGTCTGTAGAAGTCCTGTGAGTAATGGCGCAATGTACTGTCCCCATCGTTCCTCAGGCCATTGAGCGGAGGAAGCCACCCGTTCAAAGTTGGTAAAGAAGGAGTCTTCCCCTTCCTGGAATTTTTGTAAAACGAAACTTGGGACATTAGGGTGTACTTTACTGGCCGCTATAGTGTCTGTTAATTTCTGTAGCGCAGTTTCATGTACAAGCTGGTTGTTTGCCAAGATAGTGGCTTGGCTTTTTAGGGCTGATTGTAGGGCCTCTCTATCTTCCTTAGCCTCCCGTTGGTGTGCTTCCCACACTAGTTGTAAATGACGCTGGCCTTCTGCCAGCTGTTTGATCATGTCTTCTAGGCTGGGATTGTCACTCATTGTGTATACCGCCAACTAGCCTTTGGGATAAGGAATCCCACTTCTGACACCACTGTGGCAAGCTTTGGCGGTACAGAAAGGCTGAGACGGAGTAATAAGGTAAGTAAAGTTCTATTTTTACTTTTCTTTTCACACAAATGGGAAATACAGTCCAGTATACATTCTCTATTTCTTGGGATAATGTTCAGTTCTCCATGCCTTGTTGTGCGTTCTTGTTTCCTTTCTCTCTCCTAGGTCGAATGTTGATGGATTCTGGGCTTCAGCATGGTTTACTGGAAAAGGAAAACAGGAAAATATAAAGGTGAGGCGGTGTGTTGGTTCTGGGGTTATTTAAAGGAACTGGGGGGGGGAGGGGGGAGGGGAGGGGAAGGTCTCCAAGAGAGAGAGTGTGAGGGTATCCCACAGTGAATATACGAACAAGATAGTGTCTATTGTGCCAATAATAGAATTTCGTGCTCCTGGTTAGAGGGAAATGGAAAAAAAAACAGTTTTCTCTAGTTGCTCTGTGTCCCGTCCTTTTCCCCCTCTCCCACCTCCCCTGGTCCTTTCCCCGGTGCCCCTTTAATGGTACTCCCCCTCCTCCCCAAGAGGGACCGAACCTTTGAAAGCCACGACCCTCCTGGGTCGTGGCGGGATCCTCGGCTGTTGGGTTCCCGTATCGCACAGGTACTGGAGTCGGCCTTCTCGTCTCCTTCGAAGAGTCTTCCCTCGTCTTCCTCGCCCGGGTTCTGGTCTCCGTTCTCCAGTCTCCGCTCCGTGGGGTCTCTCTTCTCCCGTGAGTCCGACCTCTTTTCATCCTCCTGCCGCCGGAAATCCGTGTCTGACGCATCCAGGAGCGTTCCCATGTTACCATGGGAACGCGGAAATGACGTATCGCAATCGGCCGAAAGGTTCCCGAGCCCTGAAGTAGGAGACGCGGTCTCAGAGACCCGTCTACACCATCTTTGAAGCCAAACGCCAGACGCCATCTTAGACGACATCTTGATGCCCTTTTCTCCATTACTGAGAAAGAGACTTTGAGAATTCTCACCCTAGAGACTTTAACTTTAATTTGCCCCGTCTTGCCCATGCAGTACTTTTGCCCATTCTCCTTGCTGCTGCAAGGAAACTTGTCCTTAACTTTGCCCCATGCTGATCGAACCGGTACCTGAAAGATGAAGCCTTTCTTGAATGCTGATTGTAATTGGTAAATATGAAAGGATAATTGTATTATGCATTGTGTTTTTCCTTTTAGGTACCAACTGCTATTTTGATAAGGTCCAAGCTAGAAGTTTTCCAAATTTGTGTTGACTAAATTTGTTTTGCATGAAGCCCCACATGCCAATGCTAATTAGAGGTTAGTCGAGGTATGAACTTGATGCCCCATGTTGAATTGAAATCTTGTCATGCTGACCATGTATGAAATTAGTCAAATTCAGTTGCTTATATTAGTGATTTGTATTGCCATAACTGAATGTACTATCATTCAGATATTTCGTAGATTGCGTTTCTTCCGCCGCTAAGGACAGCTAGTAATGTTCGTATAGGTATATCATTTGGTTTTGAGACTTATATACATTGTGCTAGCTTTGTTAATATAGGGAAATAAATTCACTAACTTTTAATAAACCGGTGTGGTTATTCATGACTGAAAGGTCATGGTGCGTCGAAATACCAACTGTTATTGATTCCTAATGTGTTATTTTGATATACTAATTGAGTATTGGCTATCGCGCACAACAGTTATTGATTATTGATTTAAATAACCCGACTATTCAAGGATGAGGAGAGCCCAACTCGGCTAAAAGGTCCACCGACCTCCAACGTGTCCAGGTACAGGTAATTTATAAGGGCTGGACGCGTTATCAGTAGATGGTAGCAGAGGATGGTTTCGCCCTTTGGGACCCCATCCGAGTAATAGACGGGGTTAGGTTAGAATTGTCTTTGATAAAACAAGTTGGAGAGATGATGATGCCCTAAGTCCGCAATGACTTTCCCGGGATCTCGGAGCTTGCGAATGGAGGACATGGAGGTGTGAGAATGGTTCGGCGTTTCTAGTGACGGTATGAGTAAAGTTAGGGTTTTGCGCTTGCATAGCTTATTGCCGCAGGTGAACTGAGAAGTTTGTGAGGATTTTAGGGGGGTTAAGAACTCCAGTTGAAGCTTTAGAGGAGTGTGACTCCAAAGTGTGAGAGTAGGGAAGTCGTCGAACTTCACATGTGTGTAGCGCTTTGTGCAGAAAAATTGCCCAAGTGGTTGTTGTTGTTGAGACAGGCCCTGCGAGGTCAAGAGACTCCGGAGTATGTTGAAAAGTGTATGAGACACTTGATTGATGTTGTAATCTGTTCGGTTTAGTAGGTTGATCGGGCGTGGTCAACAAGTCGGTATGAATATTGAGGCATGAAAGAACATTTTCGACTTTGAGATTTGACGAATTCTAAAGCGCGCTAGAATAGTTCATTGATCAGTTGAGAGTAAAGTTTGCGGGTCAAATTTTACTTGCGAAAGTGGGAGACCGAGAAAGATGGAATAACTGCAGAGGCTAGTGAAAAATCCCTAAGGTTTCTGAAGCGAGTGTGTTACCCTTCCTGTAGTAAACCGACAGATTTGTTTTCTTCTTTTTGGTTAGTGCTCGCGATATATTGCAGAAGTTAGTTTTGAGTGAAGCCGAATGAAGGAGGACAAGTCGCGGGACTTTGTCAGCCGCAGTGTATGAGTGTGACGTCACTAGGAGCCGCGCTGGGATAGGTTGGTTGGTGAGAAGGGTTGCGCACGGATTGGACGCAGTCCGTGAAGCGCAATTGGTGGGGAAAGGCAAGCGAAGAGTATTCCGGGAATTAAAGTCACTTATTGATTACACATTTTAGAAAAATAAAAGACTAAAAGATGAAATTTTTCAAAGCATTTAAGAGTGTCATGAGGGGAGATGTTTATATTAAAGCAAATGTAGGAGAAGAAACACCACCTGAGGGTACACCAGCTTACATCGTGATTGAAGAAAAGGGAGTAGCAAAATGTCTTTGGCTAAAGCAATGGTGCAAATTAACAGAGAAGCATGGAAGCGAAGCGTTCCCTATCCATGGGTCGTTTAACCTAAGGGTTTTGGAGAATTTGAGATTCGCGCTATACGACATGAAAGTACCTCCAAGGCCAGCACAGTTTGAGGCACTAGCAATTTGGGAGCTGATAGCTAGAAACCAACAACAAAAGAAATTTGAGACAAGAATAAGAAAAGTAGAAAAGACACTAGCGGATGCTAGATGGGATAGCACACAAAAGGTTTGGAGATCAGACGTACTGCAGGGAATTAAATTGTTCCCAGCAATTACTGACGAAGCAGAGACGGAAGGAAGGAAAGCTACTTATAAAACGAACAGGAGTCAGTCCAGAGATAGAGAAAATAACAGAAACTCAAAAAGGTCAGACGAGTCAGACGATGAGGAGTTCATTATACAATTGCTGAATGATCGCCCGCCACCATATGTGGAAAGCTAAAAAGGATCAAGCATTAGTACTGCCCCTCCAGAACCAACACAGGGTATTATAACACCGAATTTGAGAATATCGCAAAGGCGGAACGGTTCCGATATGCCTTTTTCATCACAAATACCACAAGTCCAGAGAATATATCCTGAAGTGCCTAAATTGAAACCTGTCGATACTTATCAGCCGCAGGTTCAAAGACACTGCTGTGAGGAGCATAACCTGGGGACAACTTCTGGTTTAGTGGCTCAGGGAAGACAGGGTCATCAAAGACCGACGTTGATTCAAATCGAATCAACGCAAAAATTTGACGCCTCAAAAACAGGCACAAGAAGTGCCGAGATACATTCTAGTAACAGAAAGCCAATCAGGTATGCCAGCAATGATGAACCATAATGTGGGGATTAACATGCCACAGAATTTAGGGAACAGACAGAATCCAGATGCAATATCTCTGCCTATTACTGTGGGTCCGCCAGTACCATTGTATATACAGGCAAACCCAAACGTATGCGATCAAGGGGTAGTGACACAAAGTGATACAGGGAGAAGATGTATAGAAATTACTCCAGAAACAACTCCGATAGCAACACTGCCAAATGGATCTGGGTCGTTGTCAGAATTTAGTCCAATTCCAATTTGTGCTCCGTCGACTGTGGTAAGGTCAAATCCACCACTATTAATACCGTTAACTTCAAAGACTGAAACGTTACCGCAACCATCGGTAGCAGTTGATGTAAGTGCTACATTGATGGGACTGAACGCACAACAGTTAACACAATGGTTTAACAGTCTGAACTCCCCACAGAGTACATCCAGCGGGAAGGGAGAAGAATACCTAAATAGAATAAGATTGGGCATGGAAGCAGATGAACTAGTAGAGGGAACAATGGGTCTGAACAGGTTAGAGTCATACACAGAAGAAGAGCTGAGATACATGTGCCCCAGGATTACCAGAGAAGTGAGCAACATACATAAGAAGTTACAAGAAATTGCAGACAGAAACGAGATCGATATAAGTAAGACCAAACACTTGAGCAGAAGCTACAGGTTAGACTTCGAGACAAAAGATTTTGAACACATGAGATCGGCAGGGATGAAAACGCACCTTAAAGAGATACTGCAGAGCGCACAGGTCTGGAGATCTCTAGATCAATGGGAAAGTAGATGGGTTAAGAAAAAGGACAAAAAAGAAAGAAAGTACCCCAGATCGGAATGAAAAGGCACAACAGAATGACGATCTGATAACCATGTTGCCAATGAGAGAGACAGCAGGGGGAAAACATGTACATGTACCATGGCACAGGTGCAATATTCAATCCTTTACGGATGATTTCCCCAAATTGAGGGAGAAACCGATTGAATGGTATCAACAGACAGATAGGTTTGTGAAACTCGCAAAATGTCTCTGGGAAGACCTGAATACTTTATTTGAAATAGTGGTTCCGGCAGATTTATGGGAAGACTGTAAAAGAGCTGTAGGTTGGCAGACGAGTGAACCAGAGAGAGATAGGGACACAGGTGCACCATCGCCTACGGTAATGAGTTTATACCATAAGGTGATCGAGCACTTGAAAACCAAGGTTGCGTCGAAAAATGTGGATTGGCAGAGGATCGACAGAACAGCACAAGAGGCTAAAGAATCGATACATGCGTACTATGAGAGATTGTTGAAAGCGTTTAAAAATTACAGTGGCACAGAGACGATTGAGGCAAAGGACATGCTCCATTTCGTGTTTAGATTTGTGGAAGGGTTGAGACCCGAGGTCAGTCAGATGATTAAAATGCATTTGATTTGTTGACAGTCAAAATCAATCGATGAAGTGTTGAACTATGCAAAATACTGCAGTGATGAGAATGAGACAAAACAGAAAAGGTTGAAGGAAAAGGTGATGGTGATGCAGCTTAGAGCAGCTCAGACAGGTTTGCAAGGTTTTCAACAACAGATGCCGCAGCAGCAACAGCAGGGAAATGCTATGTTTCAGCCGCAGATGAGAGGCAGAGGTTGAGGAGGTTTTGTGAATAATGGTCCTGACATAAATACTGTTATGATTCCAAATGGTATACAGGCGATGAAGAAGGTGATGCCATGTCACACGTGCGTAATCGTCGGGCATTGGAAACGGGAGTGCCCAATGATGGTGCAGGAAGGTGTAGGTCAGCAAAACAATGATGTCAATGCATTTCAGAATATGAGAGGACCGAAATTGAGGGGTCCAAACCCAAATTTCCAGAATAATATGAATCAGATGCAGGGTTTACAACCCATACAACCGCAACAGGTGCAAATGCCCCGTGCGCAAATGGCGCAGTTGCAGCCAATGCAACAGCAGTTTCCCATGGTACCTAATCAGCAAATGCAAATACCCTTAGCACCAATGAATCAGCAACAGGTAATGCTTCCTCAGCAGGTCACGGGTCAAGTGATGAACCAAAATGACACAGTACACCAATTCCCTTTACACAGTGAGGATGGAATAAACGATGTATGGGAGAGTGAAAGTTCAGATGAAGAGGGAAATTGTATGCTTGCAGCATCTTTGGAAGTTGATCAAAAGGGTCCGTATGTGGAAGGAAGAGTAATGGGTCATCGCGTTTCATTCTTGGTTGACACGGGAGCTACACGCTCTACTGTTAGGAGCACTGAGGTACCAAATTTGCCACTTTCAGGAAGGACAGTTCAAGTAGTGGGAATAGCAAATAGGTACCTGATGAACCCAATCATTGACCCAGTGCAAGTCAGAATTGGTAACTATCAAGGGTCACATAAATTTGTGGTGTGTGACTCAAGCCCGATATCACTGTTAGGGAAAGACCTATTGTGCAAATTGGGATGTTCGATTATGTGTTCAAATGATGGAATTAAAATCCAGACAAACAGTGATGGGGAAGAAGAGGACAGTGTAGGAGGGGACGAAGTGGAAACTGTCGATGAACAGTATCCCCTGATTACTCATTACCCAATGCTCACTGAAGCACATATTCCTGCTGAGTTACAGGAAACAGTCGGAAAGGAAGTGTGGGATATGACAGGGAAAGAAGTAGGATTGGTCAAAGGAGTAGAACCAGTGAAAGTGACTGTGAAACCCAATGTAACTTTTCCTCAGACCCCACAATACCATATGGCGTAAGACACCCTCATGAAAGTCGCCCAACTCATTGATGAGTTCGTAAAACAGGGAGTACTAAAGGAAGTGTTAAGCAGTCCATGTAATTCACCAATTATGGGACTGATAAAATCAAGTGGAAAGGTCCGGATTGTTCAGGATTTGAGGAAAATAAATGACATAATAGTCAAATGTTGTCCCGTAGTACCAAATCCAGCTGTGATAATGTTTCAAGTTCCCTGTGATGCTGAGTGGTTCTCAGTTATCGATTTGTCACAAGCATTCTTTTCTGTGCCTCTTCATGAGGACAGACAATTTCTCTTCTGTTTCAAATTCCTAGACAGGGTCTACAGTTGGTGTCGAATTCCTCAAGGGTTTTCGGAGTCACCATCAATTTTCAATCAGATTCTAAAGAAAGATTTGGAATCGTTGGAATTACCGTTCGAATCAACCTTGGTGCAATACACTGACGATCTGCTAATTGCATCCAAGACAGAAAGTGACTGTACAGCTGATACCATTGCCCTACTGAATCATTTGGGAAGGAACGGACACAAAGGCCCTCATTCTGACCTTGGCGGTCTTTTCGCGAGACCGCCGAGTTACCGCCGCGGTGAAGACCGCCGACCGCGGCGGTATGCCGCTGTGCGCATTCCGACCGCTGGGAGCGTTCCGCCGGGAAACCGCCAGCAGCCACACTGGCGGCCGGCGGAAAAGTGGAGACTGGTCAACCTCCACCGCCACGCCAGCAGAACACCGCCCACAGAATTACGACCCACATATCTGTGTGACGGTCTTCTGTTGGCGGTGTTCTGTTGGCGGTCACCTCCCCATGGCTTCCGTCGCCTCCCGGAGGACCAACGCACAAGGTAAGTTGACCGTCCGTGAGGGGAGGGGGAGGGGGGGTGTTGTGTGATGTGGGCGTGCATGGGGGTGTGCGTGTGAGTGTGTAGAGGGGGTGTGTGAGTGCGTGTATGCGGGCGGGGGGTGCTGCTGTGTCTATGGGTAATGTGTGCTGTTCGGCAGGTGCGCATGTCTGCATGTATGTGTGTGGGTATGTGTCCCCGTTGTGTATGTGTGTGTAGGGGGTGTGTGTATGTGCATGTTGGGGGTGTGTGCATGTCGGGGTGCATGTATGTGCATGTCGGGGTGGGGGTGGGGAGGGGGTTCGTACCACCTCTGGGGGGTGGCAGGGGGGTGGAGGGTGTGGGGGGAGGACTCGGGTGGGTAGTGGGGGGTGGGGGAGACCCCTATCAGTGCCAGGGAAGGAATTCCCTGGCCCCGATAGTGCTTACCGCCATGGTTCGCATGGCGGTTCCCGACCGCCAGAAACCGCGGCGGTAGGCAGGGTCATGATACCGTTGGCGGTCTTGGGACGACCGCCGGGCCGGAGTGCGCAAACTCCAGCCCGGCGGTCATGACCGCCGTGGCGGTCGGAGTGGGGAAGCGGCGGTCGATCGCGGCGGTGACCGCCGCGGTCAGAATGCCATTTTTCTGACCGCCGGTCTGTTCGCGGTCCGACCGCCGCCTCTCCGCCGACCGCCAAGGTCAGAATGAGGGCCAAAGTGTCCCCTTCAAAATTACAATTCTGCCAGAAGAAAGTGAAATATTTGGGTCACCAAATAGAGAAAGGGTCACGAAGAATTATGAAAGAAAGGATAACAAGTGTACTTCAGATGAGTCCACCGAAGACGAGAAGAGAAGTGAGAAAGTTTTTGGGGATGGTGAGCTATTGTCGCCAATGGATTCCCAATTTCTCAACTCTAGCAAAACCTTTACTGAAATTGACCCAGAAAGATGCGCTGGATGAAATAGAGTTGAAAGGAGATGAGATGGATGCTTTTATTGAATTAAAGGAATGCATGTGCAGGGCTCCAGCTTTAGGTATGCCTGATTACACAAAGCCTTTCACATTGTTTTGTCATGAACGTGATGCATGTTCCTTGTCTGTCTTGATTCAAGCCCATGGTGGCGTTAACAGACCAGTAGCATATTTTTCAGCTACTTTGGATCCGGTCGCAGCAGCACTGCCAGGGTGCTTGCGTGCCGTAGCAGCAGTTGGTATCAGCCTAACCCAGAGTGAAGGAATAGTGATGGGACATCCTTTAACAGTCATGGTCCCTCACTCAGTCGAGATACTTCTGACCCGTTCCCGAACACAGCACATGACTGGTGCTAGGCTCACAAGGTACGAGACAATAATTTTGGGTTCACCGAATGTGCAGCTGAAAAGGTGCACTACGTTGAATCTAGCAACCTTGTTTCCCAGTGAGAATGTCGAAATTGAGAACGCTGAAGACGTCGAGCACGACTGTCTTCAGGTGACTGAATTTTGTACAAAACCAAGACCTGACATCAAAGACACCCGATTGGAAGACAACGATCAAGTCCTTTTTGTCGATGGTTCATGTTTAAGAGATGCATTGGGAATATTGAAAGCAGGATATGCTGTATGTACGATAACAGGTGTTCTGGAAGCATCTTGGCTTCAAGGAGTTTACTCTGCACAAGTAGCGGAATTGGTGGCACTTACTAGAGCTTGCCAGCTTTCCGCATTAATGAAAGTCACCATTTATACTGACAGTCAGTACGGATTTGGAATACTGCATGACTTTGGACAGTTGTGGTCACAGAGAGGCTTCATGACTTCTTCAGGATCACCAGTGAAAAATGGTGAAAGAATAAGAAAGTTGTTACATGCTATTCAGTTACCAGGAGAAGTTGCAGTTGTAAAATGCAGTGCACATTCGAAATCACAAGACTATGTTTCTTTGGGAAACGGGTATGCAGATCAAGTTGCAAGGTTTTGTGCATTGAACTGTATATTGCTCAGGGACGAATGGAACCTGATAAATGAGCCAGAACTTGAACCAATCGAAGCCTTTGCTCTAAAGGTTGTAGATACAATAGATGAATTGAAGTCTTTACAGAACGATGTTAGTGAAGATGAGAAACTCTCATGGAGTAAATTGCAATGTGTGAAGAAACCAGATGATTTGTGGGTCTCAAGTGAAGGGAAATTGGTTCTGCCTAACAGCCTGTAGACGCAATTGGCCAGATTCTACCATGGACAGGCTCATCTTGGAAGGGACGCCATGGTCAGACTATTCAAAACTGATTGGTTTAACCCCAAATTCCGCCAAGTTGCTGAAGCAGTTTGCCATTGTTGCATAATTTGTCAACAAATGAACGCGGGGAAAGGAACAGTAGTAAATTTGAGCCACATTGGGAGAGCTGGAGGTCCATTCAGCAGGATGCAAATGGATTTTATTGAAATGCCTGTGCATGGAGGCTTGAAGTATGTGTTGGTGATTGTGTGTATTTTTTGTCACTGGATTGAAGCATACCCCACACGTAGAAATCACAGTCTCACAGTTGCCAAACTACTCTTGAGGGAACTAATACCATTTTTCGGATTCCCGATCTCTTTAGAATCAGATAGGGGAAGTCACTTCAATAACGAAGTAATAAAATTACTGTGTGCAGCGCTGAACATTGAGCAAAAGTTGCATTGTAGCTACTGCCCTGAAGCCTCAGGTCTAGTGGAGCAAATGAACGGCACATTGAAGTCAAGGATGGCGAAAATATGTGCGTCAACAAACTTGAAATGGCCTGATGCATTGCCCTTGGTGTTAATGTCTATGAGAAACACCCCTGATAGGAAAACTGGATTGTCCCCGCACGAGATCCTCATGGGCAGAGCCATGAGACTTCCTGCAGTTCCTGCAAATGCTCTTTTGAATATTACGGATGATATGGTATTGGACTACTGCAAAGGTCTAGCTGA
The DNA here is from genome assembly GCF_031143425.1 of Pleurodeles waltl. Taxonomy (NCBI): domain Eukaryota; kingdom Metazoa; phylum Chordata; class Amphibia; order Caudata; family Salamandridae; genus Pleurodeles; species Pleurodeles waltl. Next base: position 1,280,912,699 of record NC_090447.1, on the reverse strand, counting down.
TGTGGTACGCTCTTTTTCTCACCAGGTGGAGGCAACCACCTTGCCACCGATCCAAGGTCCAGGACACGCCCTGAAAGCAGGCGACTGGGTCGTGATAAAGAAGCACGTGAGGAAGTCGTGTCTGGAACCTCGTTGGAAAGGGCCTTTCCAAGTGATTCTGATGACTACTACCGCTGTAAAGTGTGCGGGAGTTCCCAACTGGATTCACGCCAGTCACACGAAAAGGGTGACGTGCCCCACAGAAGAGGAAGTTGAAGCACTGAAATCACCAGTGACTGACAAGAAAGTACCAGGCACCGAGATAAAGCAACGAGAACCTGGAGGTGAACAAGCAGAATTAGAGGAGGGAGAGATACTCTCTGAGGAAGAAACAGCCGATCCATTTGAGGAGAACGGAGGAGAGACATCAGAAAGTGACGGAGACCCTGAGGGTGACAAAGTGCCTGCAACAAGCAAAGTATCAGGAGAGCCTGATCAGAGGAAGGCTTTCCCAGAAGCAGACGATACAGGAAAGGAAAAAGAAAATCTGATCGACCTCCTGGACGAAGAAAAAGAAGAGGGACAAAGTGAAATCGCTCAACCCCTTCCGGAACCGGTTGCAGGTCCCTCAGGTGAAAACCGTGCGAAACGAAGGCAAAGTATATCACCAGTGAAACTAAAGATTAAAGAAATACCAAATGAGAATGAAGAACCAAAGTTGAAAGAAAAAAGAAAAGAAGTGTCTGTCGCAATAGCAACACCAAGTGAAGAGAAAGACCTGGCCAAGGAAGAAAGCACCTGTGAGAGAGAATCAAAGGGAGATGCAAAATTGAAAAGAAAAAGAATACCGAGCAGAAGGTATTCTGGTTCGGAGTGGGCATACATAGCCGCTAACGATTGGTCAGATGAGTTCTTATCTCTCAGTCTCGAGAACGAAGAGGCAGAACTTCACTTTGGCACTTGAGAAGTGAAACTCCATGAACTTTACCGAATGAGACATTGATAACCTGATTGACTTTTAAACCGGCTAAGACATTGCTAAACTTGATTGACTATGAAACTGATTTTAAGACAAAACTGCTAACCGATAAGAGACTAAGCTGCTAAAGAAAACCGTGTGAATATTGAACTCGTTCAGCTTTGTATATATCTGCAAATCCGATTTGATAAAGTGTCTTTGACTTTCTGATTCCATACAGATCATGACAGACTACTCTACACAGGGGCATAAAATGAAGTGTTGTAAATATATGTGTATAGGTCTAATAACTGCATGCGTACTAATCATTGTAGCAATAGTTCTTGGAATGCATGGAAAGGATGAGAGAGGGACGGATGATGCTTTTACTTCCAGACCTGCTACTACTACCGAACTAACAGCTTTAAAGAAACTCGAGCAAGATGAAAGGCATCTGCATGATAAAAAGGAACTTTCGTCTAATGTTTTCTATCGCTTGCTGAGTGAGTATGTTGAGACCATGGATGCGAAAGATTGTTATGTGTGCACACAAATACCTACCTCAGTAGTGGAAGGGGTGACATATCATAGCATGCCTCTTACGTATGGAATTACATGTAGTATAATAATGTCCAGATTTTATGGTCAGCAGTACATTCATTATTTTTACTCTAATTATGATGTTACATTTGCATATGTCCCCATAATCGAGTACCTGAGTAAAGGAGCTAGAGATTATTATATAAAATTGATGAGAGGCTTCTTTGAGCCGTTGTCACCTTTTCACACAGCTCACGCACATAGAGAGAACCTCACATTCTTGCTTTCACCGCTGGAGATAAATTTCTTAGACCGCACTGACGATAGGAGGAAAGAAATGAAGGAGGAATTAGAAAGGGAATTACACAAAAGGACATCTGTAGATAACTATGCTTTTGCTGCGATAAAGACACAAGGAAAAATAGCTTTAGATACGTTACACGTAGGGAGATTCTGTATAAATAGACATAAATCATATTACGACACAGTCTTTGTGGGAACGAGTGAATGTAAACACACGTTTTTGTTTCAACCTAAATGGACGCTCATGCTGAATGGACAAGACCCAGTTATTCCAGGGATATACTATATTTGTGGACTTAACGCCTATTATCGTCTTCCTAAAGGATGGTATGGGAGATGTTATTTGGGAATAGTGTTCCCAAAGATTTATCAACTAGACGACTTAAAGAAATTTCCAAAGCTGTCTGAATCACATCATGTTCAGAAGAGAGAGACAGCTTCTTGTGTGGTAGGAGATATATTTGGAGCTTTGATTCCTTCAGTGGGAGTCATATTGAATTCAATCAAAATACGAAAGTTGTCTACTATTGCGGATAACATGCTGACAAAATTCTCAGGAGCTATAATCCTGGTGGATGCTGAACTTGCTGCAGAAAGAGCTATCAAAATTCAAAATCGGCTTGCCTTAGACATTCTTTTAGCAAAGGATGGCGGCATTTGCAAAATGCTTGGTACTCGCCACTGTTGTACATATATACCGGATAGCAGTGGGCGAATTAGAAAAATGCTTACAAACTTAACTAACGAAAGTACAGATTTAAAGGAATTGAAAGAACCAGGAGTATGGGAGAAGGTTGGAAAAGGATTTGCTTCAGTGGGAAATTGGCTCAGCAACGTTTGGAACGGATTGTTACTAAAAATAATAAAGGGAATATTAATAATATTAATTTGGGTATTAGGCATTTGGGGAATATGGAAAGCTATCAAAATGTTAAAAGCAAGGAACAAAAAGAAAAGAGAAGAGAAAATAGAAAACAATATAGTAGAAATATACAGAGAAAAATCAAAGGGAACCAAAAGAAACAGGGAATTGACTGAAATGCAAAATTACTAAGACAGAATTTTAATGAAATAAAATTTGTGGGAAGATTTGATGTGATGACATAATTAGTCATCAGAGGAGGGATTGATGATGCAGAAAAAGAGGGTCCTACATATATTCGTATATCACGTAACCAAAGTTGTATAATGTAGTGTGATTTTAGAAAAGAAAATAATGTACGGGGGAAATTGTGCCCTCGTGGTAGTTCGCCAATATTATAAACATGCTTTATTAATCATGAAGAATTGAAAATTGTAGAAATCCGTCATAATTGCAAATATGTGCCATGATTTCTTATTGAAACTGTTTGTGCTTAGCTTAAATTTAGTAGAGGCTAGGTCCTAGTTGCCTGGTCTCAAATTCTAACTGCGTGGCTTTTCCTTGAACTAATGTAACATATATTCTTGCTTGAAGTTGTATTTTTCCAGTAGAAGATGACTAATACACTTATCTCCAAGGTTTCGTACTAGGCCGGTTTCATCCCCTCTGATCCAAGGTCAGTCTGCAGGTGCGGACAATGAGGGTATAGATATCGAAATAATTGGCAAACCTTGTTACAACTTGTGTTCCAAGGCTCCAAGGACAATGTATGCATAAAAGAGTGGTAGTAGAAAGACATTTTCATTGGTCAATTTGAAGCTACCCTACGAACCCTCCAATGGAAGACCCTGCAGAATTTGGAATGTTTCTTACTTAAACCCACTGGACAAAGAGAAGTCAGCTTTTTTTCTTGATGCCATCTTTGAAGCCAAACGCCAGACGCCATCTTAGACGACATCTTGATGCCCTTTTCTCCATTACTGAGAAAGAGACTTTGAAAATTCTCACCCTAGAGACTTTAACTTTAATTTGCCCCGTCTTGCCCATGCAGTAATTTTGCCCATTCTCCTTGCTGCTGCAAGGAAACTTGTCCTTAACTTTGCCCCATGCTGATCGAACCGGTACCTGAAGGATGAAGACTTTCTTGAATGCTGATTGTAATTGGTAAATATGAAAGGATAATTGTATTATGCATTGTGTTTTTCCTTTTAGGTACCAACTGCTATTTTGATAAGGTCCAAGCTAGAAGTTTTCCAAATTTGTGTTGACTAAATTTGTTTTGCATGAAGCCCCACATGCCAATGCTAATTAGAGGTTAGTCGAGGTATGAACTTGATGCCCCATGTTGAATTGAAATCTTGTCATGCTGACCGATGTATGAAATTAGTCAAATTCAGTTGCTTATATTAGTGATTTGTATTGCCATAACTGAATGTACTATCATTCAGATATTTCGTAGATTGCGTTTCTTCCGCCGCTATGGACAGCTAGTAATGTTCGTATACATATATCATTTGGTTTTGAGACTTATATACATTGTGCTAGCTTTGTTAATATAGGGAAATAAATTCACTACCTTTTAATAAACCGGTGTGGTTATTCATGACTGAAAGGTCATGGTGCGTCGAAATACCAACTGTTATTGATTCCTAATGTGTTATTTTGATATACTAATTAAGTATTGGCTATCGCGCACACCAGTTATTGATTATTGATTTAAATAACCCGACTATTCAAGGATGAGGAGAGCCCAACTCGGCTAAAAGGTCCACCGACCTCCAACGTGTCCAGGTACAGGTAATTTATAAGGGCTGGACGCGTTATCAGACTCCAATTTGAAATTTCTGAATCAGGACGTCAGGGATCTGACTTGTCTAATAAGTATAAGGGTACTGGGCCTGCTGAACATTGAAAGTTACTTGTCTTGTTCAACAAAGCTGACTCTCCCCGTCTGAAGGCTGAGGGGACTGTCTACTTGTTAATGTGCAGATTTTTATTACTTGGAAAAATGGGCGCTTATCTTGAGAGCGGGGACTAGAGGGGAAAGATGGGAGAGCTTACGGACGTTTCCTTTTGTGGATATTCCACCGCTGGGTAGACCCTTTATTCAGCTCAATTGGACAGAAACAATACGAAATACTGAAAGTTAACACGTGGTACAACGGCAGCCCCGTTATTCCCATTCTGAATGTGAATAAGATGCTAAAACCACGCTAGGAGAAATCACAACGTGCCATAATTGTCCTTCCCTGCGGGCAGTTTTACCAATGGCAGTTGCAGAGGCACGGGTCTTAGACTCCAGTTCCGTCTTTGTTTTTGCCACCACATGGTCCTGGTGGAAGATAGTTTGTTTTACATTTACCACCTGTTTAGAGGCGATGAGAGATTGTAATGGGTTAGGGATGGGTGGAATTTAGTGGTGGTGAGGGTTTTTTAGTGATCAGGAATGGTTGGAGTTTAGAAGTGTGAGGGCTTTTTAGGGGTTAAGCGGATGGGTGGAGTTCAGGGGGGTGAGGGGTTTTTAAGGAAGATGGGTAGATTTAGGGGTGGTGATGTGTTTTTAGAGTATGAGAATAGGTGAAGTAAAGGGGTATTGTGGGGTTTTAAAGGTTCAGGTATAGGTGGAGTTTAGGGGTAGAAAAGCCTTTTAAGGATATCAGGGATGGGTTGAGTTTGTGGGTGGTGAGAGGTCTTAGAGGGCCTGGGAATGGATGATGTTCAGGGTGGTGAGGGATGTATAGAAACGTGAGGTGGGGGTTTAGGGGTGGTGAGGAGTATTTTTGGGTCAGGTATAGGTGGTGTTTAGGGGTGGTGACGATTTTATGGATTTGGTGATGTGTGAGGTGTAGGCATAGAAAGAGATTTTTAGAGTTCAGAAATTGCTAGAGTTTAGGGTTAAGTAGATAAGTAGAGTTTAGGGGTCGAAAGGGGTTTTAAGGTCCAGTGATCGGTGGAGCTAAGAGGTCTGGGATGGGTGTAGTTTAAGCGTAGTAAGGAGTTTTTAGGGTTCATGGATGGATGAAGTTTAGGAGAAGAAAGGGATTTTAGGTTTCAGGGATGGGTGCATTTTAGGGGCCAGGAATAGGTAGGGTTTGGGGTGGTAAGAGAATGGGCGGAATTTGGGGTGTTAAGAGGTGTTAGAAATGGGGTTCCTGGTTGGCTAGGGTATGCACCTAAGCCAGGCAGAACCCACCCACTCTAGTCAGGGCAAGGGAGTTACACGTCCAATATAACCCCTTCTTACCCCCTTGGTAGCTTGGCACGAGCAGTCAGGCCTAACCCAGAGGCAATGTGTAAAATGTTTGGACAACACACAAAACACACGTGACGCACTATCCCCACCACAAAGGAAACACAACACCAAGTTATATGAAAATATACTGTATTGTACACAACGCAATTATTAGACCAAACATCACTTATCAGTAGTATCCTGCTACCTTAGCAGTTGTCAGAATGTTACACATTAGTTACTTTACAAACTAGCAGTAGTCACATATAACACAGAAGTTACTCAGTATTCTGCAACATAAGCAGTAGTCAGGAAACACGTTATTACGCTAAAACACTTGTCATAAGAATATCATAAACACCCATATTAGAAACATTATAAAACGAATGGCAAGTCAGAAAAACATATTAGCATGTTATGCCCATAAAAGGAACATTTGCACACATATATGAGCCTCCACCAGCCCTCACGAGGGGGGGCCACGGTCAGCAATGGATTTGAGAAAGGAGGGGGGTGCCACGCACCCCTTCCGCTTTAAAAACGGGCCCTCCTGGGGCCCGTGATCACTGGGGGCCCCCCAGGCCTTCACCAGCCCTCACGAGGGGGGGGCCAAGGTCAGCAAAGGGCATCCAAGGAGGAGGGAGCGCCACACACCCCCTCCGTTTTAATGACGGGCCCCTCCCGGTGCACTTTTAGACATTTCGTGAGCCCAGGCTGCGGCAGTGATTCTGGGCTGCAAAGAGCGCTTTTTACAGCGCTGAAGGAGCAGCAGGAGGAGCGCTTTCTAAAGCGCTAGTTTTTATCAAATATTGAAGCACTTCTCGTGCTTCACATGGTTTGCAGGTGTTAGGGGTCATGGCACCCTACCCCTGGGGGACAAGAGTCTAAGGGAAAGGTCCACAGGTGGAGGGGCCCAACAAAAGGCCAGCACAAAGAGGATGCAAGCAGGTGGCAAGTCCTTACAGTAACCAAACAGGTCACAGGTCAGCACAGCAGCAGCAGTCCATGGCGGTTCCTGGTGAGTCCTTCCAGCCTTTTGTGTCCAGTTCCAAAATTATTCCAAGAGTCTCCAATTGTGTGGAAAACTCTCCTGTACTTATTCTCAGTTCTTACACTGTTTTACAATGGTAGGATAGAGGAGGTTCCAACCAGTTACAACTGGTTCTGGGAGTGCCCCTCTCTCCTCCAGCACAGGCTCCAAACATCAGTTGGGGGTAAACAACCCTATTGTGTAGGGCCAGGGCACAGCCTTTACAAATGCAGGTGTGCCCCGCCTCTCCCTTCTCTCAGCCCAGGAAGACTATTCAGTATGCAGATGCACCTCCGTGACACCCCCACCCTCCCTGTGTACAGGCTGTCTGAAAAGTATGCACAAAGCCCCAACTGTCACTGTGTCCAGACGTGGATTGGAGTCAAGCTGCAAAACACCAGAGTAATAAGCACAGAGAAAAGCACACTTTCTAGAAGTGGCATTTCTGTAATAGTAATAAAAAATACACCTACACCAGTAAGCAGCATTTCTCATCACCATTACAACCATACCAAACATGCCTACGCTACCCGACATAAATCAGACAATACCCCTTACACAGAAAGTAAGGTATTTCTAATACAATAATATGAGAAGGCAGCACTCACAGCAGTGAAACACCAAGTTTTGTCACTACCAGGACAGGCCACGCAACCTGGAACATGTCCTGCCTTCTACATACATAGCACCCTGCCCATAGGGCTAGCTAGGGCCTAACTTAGGGGTGACTTACATGTAGTAAAAGGGGAGTTCTGGGCCTGGCAAGTAAATGTAGATGCCAGGTCCCTATGGCAGAAAACTGCTCACACGGGTCCTGTACTAGCAGGCATGAGGCAGGTTTGAAATGCTACTTCTGTGGGTGGCGCAAGCAGCACTGCAGGCCCATTAGTAGCATTTAATTTACAGGCCCTGGGTATAGAGATACCACTGTACAAGGGACTTATAGGTAAATTAAATATGCCAATTAGGTATAAGCCAATCATACTAACTTTAGATGGAAGAGCACCTGCATTTTGGCACTGGTCAGCAGTAATAAAGTGCTCAGAGTTCTAGAGCCAACAGCGAGAGGTCTGAACAATTAGGAGGAATTAGGCAAAAAGTCAGGGGATGAACCTGCCACAAGGGCCAGGTCCAACAAGAGGCTTTTACGGGGCAAGGATAGACAGTGTTTAGAAGTTGTGAGAGCGTTGGTGATGGATGGTGTGTATGGGTGTGAAGGGCTAGCAAATTAAAAGCTTCTGAAGTAATTGTTTGACAATGTAAATTATATAAATCTGAAGTAAAGTCCCCTGAAGTAAAGCACTGAAACAAATACTTCCAACAATATGTTTCTGAGAATAAGGGCTGCAACTACTGCATTTAAGTGAAATGGTTTCTCATTAATTGTATTCCTTGAAATCCTTTTCTGTGAAATCACATACAACCAAACATAAAAACATTATCAGCAATAAAACCTTCCCTTTTATCAGAATACATGTGGCTTCGGTCCAACTTGCTAGATTAAGCTCTTTAAAATGTAAAGGTATCTGAAGGCCTTTTTCCTGGCTGCCTCTCCTTTCATTCTCTTAGGCCACGTAGATTGGCGTCCTTATATCATTCTTTGTAATGTTTTGGCTGCTGACCTTGCACTGTCTTTATGATGGTCCTCTGGAGTACAATGTAGGTATGACATCATAATCTGATTTATAAGCTGGTACTTCAACTCCCTCGTTCATGCTGGCTAGACTCCTGCTGTGGACCCCGAAATGCTTGTGACTCTCTGCACTCCATTGTCACACTCTCTATATCTTTTTATGTCATTGGGAAGGATGACAACAAGGTCCTTCTTTTTTCTGCAGCCTTTAGTAGTCCCACTGACTACTGGAAACTTTCTTTGTTTCTTTGGCTCAAATGATGGACTTTACACCTCACTCCATTAGATCTTAGCTGTCTCCTCTCACATAGTCCCGAAGGGTTTGTGAAATCCCTGCCAGTTTCTCCACTTCTCCTTTCAAGTACCCACTGAGTAAGCTGCAAAGAGGCTCAATCACATGCAATGCTGTGAATAGAGGCTAGGGGTGCTTACGAAGTTGCAAAGTCCTCAGATTTACAACTTCACAATTGTTACAACTTTCTGAACTTCAAAAGCTTTGCAAACTGCAAAGCTGACCATTTTTTTAAGGAAAAAAGGAGGGAAATCAGCAGGCCTTTGAAGCAGTGTGAAATGGTTTCTGCTATTGCAAAGATGTGTGCATGGCAGCGGGTGGACTGCAGCTGCTCTACAGCAGTCCCTCAAGCCCTATAACTTGTTCCCTCCTGCAGGCGATGCAACACTGCTACACTCAACACCGCTTCCACCGCCCCACTGCCACCATCTACGGAGCTCTGGGCAGTCCCTGCTAGCAACCATATTGGGCCCCACCCTCACCTGCTCCCTGTCTGCTTTACTTTCCCGTTCACCACCGGTACAGACAGAGGTATTTGGGGCTGTCCTCAGGATTACCTGGTATAAGATGACTTGCACTTGGGGTATCCTGCTACAGAACATCTGATGTACAGTGGACCAAGTGCCTTTCAGCTATGGTTAGATAAAATGGTCACTTTGAGGAAACTTCAGCTTATGAACCAAAGATTTCCAAATGCTCTCGACTAGCCAGTCATTGGATGAACCTTTGCTAACTAAGAAACTGGAAAGATTAAATTCAGTATCAATGCTTGTAGCACCGGGTGGTCACACCTCAGTTTCCAGTCAACCCCCTCTGTTAGCCTTTTTATTCTCCCTCAACCAATTAACAATTTCTTCGCCAGTCAGGGACCAACATCATATTACTTAGCGTATCCAAATCATCTGCCTGGGCAGTTTCAAAGACACTTAAAAATCAATGCAGAGCACAATCAATGCTCATCCTCAGTGTAAGACCCAGGTCACATAACTATGAAATTTATTAGAACTGTATAGCATTGCCTTCACCTCATAATCCATGGTGCCCTGCAATTTATAATGCTTTGGCTGTATTACATCCCTGTAGGATTAGGGTAGTGGGATCAAGGTGGTGGTAAATTAGATTAAACCTCTACCTTATGGACGAAGTTGCTGTTGATGTTGTGACCTGGATGTAGTGACCCTTCAGAGTACTGCAATGGATGTTGTAACATCATATCCAGTGAACCAGACACAATAATGCCCTATCATGTTTCGCCTCTCTTGTTACTTTGGTGAGAAGAGTCCCAGAGGGGGACCAAAATGCCCGGGAATCTGTCAACAGCTGGCAACAAATTCTGATGGTGACATCAGGCAGATCAGTGATTTCCAAAAGCAAAGACTGGGCTGTGTGTATGCATATAAGCCACTGATGGTCATGTGAATCTGGATTCCAAATAACGCAAATAGGTGCAGTGGTCTCAAGATCTGTCTTTAGAGTGCCACACAGAGCCTCAGTGCACTCTTGCAGCTATGAAATGTATGCCATCATTCACACAACAACTCCATCAACCATTCTCGATGTTGTATCTGCTAAAGTACAACTATACGTCCCCCATGATTCCCTCTGCACCAGTCTAGAAGCAAAGTTAACTAAGCTTGTCACTAGCTGTTCTGCTATCGAGCCCAAGAATATCGACATGCAAGAATATGGTGGACAGAATATCGAGGAACAAAATATCGAAAGATAAGTGCGCATAGGGAAATTTAGATTCACTATTCCTTTCTCCACACCTACGTACCTTGATGATATTTTTCACCAACGTGCATAGATGTGGAGTTGGGTATGAAAAATCTATACTCACTTACCTTTCGATGGATTGGATATTTTGTCCTCGATATTTGCATGCTTTGATATTCTAGATTCGATAGTCTGGATGCAGACCCTTCTGGCTGCACCATGTTTTTGTGGTGCAAGCAGAGCTACCCCCAGGTGCCCTTTTGGGAAAACTTAAGTGCATGATGCAAATCTTTATGCGCATCTGGAAACACTATTGTTGTGGTTTCTGTAGATCTGAGACTGCTGAGATGTTTCAGAACTAAAAATGCTTCCATGAGCCAGACCAAATACTTAATGATCGCCTCCACTTAGGAAGGTAAGTGAGGTACAAGTGATGACCCAGCTGAAAGGTTGCTATTGATTGATTGATTGATTGATATTTTGTAAATATCTCGAAGAGAAAAGGCTGAGCCAAGAGGCGACTTGAAGCTGCAGGCAGACCTCATGCGGATGTGCATTAACCCACAGAGCTATTGCGCTGTCATATATCTATTATCAAATGCCAGCTGCAGTTAAGAACACTAATAAGTCTAAGGTAAACATTGCAATCTCCATGAATTAATCAGACAAACCACGCACGTGAGTAAGAAAGCTAAAAGGAACTGGAAACTCATAATAAAATACAAAATCCATAACTTTGTAGTCAATAAAGCTGCTTATCCTTTCTGCCTAAAAGGTTCAAATCTGCAGCTGCTGTGCACCACATTTTCACATAAGAGTCTGAGATGATAACAAAGAAATCGCAAACAGTCAATATCCTATTATTAAGTGGCTAATGTCAGGCAAAAGCAATGGGGAGACGGAAGCTGTAGCTACAGCAGCTCAAAGTGGGGGATAGTAAAGGAGTGAACCCAACAAACTGGGGAAGATTCACAGCAGAAAGCTAGAAACAGCCCACAAAGAGTCTGGAAGGGAAAAATGCAGATTTAATTGTAGAATTACTTTATTAATTTTGCATTGTGAGGCACTGTAACCCAACCGCCCCCATTTGCAACTATTTCAGGTAGAACTTCAATGTGCCTTTGTAAACCTTCAGCGTTTCATGTGAAGTTTCAAGCAGGCCACATTGAAGATATCAGCTTGGCAATCACATCTAAAAAAGTCATATCGGCTGAAGAATGAGGATTGTATCTTTCGTTTACGCCTGGAGCAGTAAGTGCTCCCAGGTTTGGGATTGGCTGCTGCCAGCTCTCCTGGATTAAGGATTAACTGTAAGCAGACCGGCCCTCTGAACACCCATCTGTTCATACCTTCCACTTCTCAACATGCACATTCTATGCCTGCACCCCGAAAGCAGCAAGCGGAGTCTCAGTTACCTATGGATCCGCACCTCTTCCAGCGCGGCATCATGGAGTTGGCGGGTGCCTGTAACAGCCAGTCGAGGGTGGGAAGGCGAGGGGCTGGAAGCGGCAGTCCTTCGAAGATCTCTGGAGCATTAGCGGGCTTAAAGCTGATTACCAGCCAACCACCTGATAATCCGCGACAGGCAAATTTTGCCTTCTCTGCAAGGATCCGCGCAGGTGAAATCAGACGCAGACCTTCCTGCTGAGATGCAGTCATACCACCTAGCCTCTCCTGGGGCTCTTTGAATTTTAATTTGCTCAGGATGCTGATCACCAGCTCATATTCTGAAACTACATTCCTAAACTTATTTGTTGGTTTTAAGAAACCAGCATAAAGCAGTTGAAACATTAGAACTACTTCACAGATCAAGTCACATGCAGTCAGTGTACATACCTGGACGCTAGAAACAAAACAATTTTGCATAATTTACTTTTAAACATCTAAGCGATCTCACCTCAACATTAAAAAGGAACACCTTTTTATCTCCTGTATCTTAGATACGATGTCACGCCTGAAGAATAATGTTTGATGCAGTAAAAAAGGTATGGGCCCTCGATCTTAAAGCAATGCAATTTCTAGTATAACCTGCTGATGTGTTATCGGTCTGCAGGTAACAATTCCTCATGCAGTTATTGATAATGTTCATTCCAAATTTTCAACTTTATTGCAAATGGTCAACTTTACCCAGGTCTTGATCAGCTGAGTTTATTAGACAAGCGCATTTGCAGATAAGGGATGCAGTCTGTCTTGAATGCTCTTGTTAAATTCTCAATTTTCAAAGAAAGACTCTGAACTCCCATAAAAGGTAATAGAAAATATTTATATGAGGGGAAATTAAAAGCAATACATTTTTGCATCCAAAATTTATTGATTCACAACATTGAATATGGCCATTGTCTACTTGTGAGTGTGGCGTTTATTGCTGAACCTCTCTCATAAACACAGACGGGGGCCACAAACCGCCCCATAAGTGTTGAGAGGGCACACACACCAAAGATGGGCCACCACTGCTTGCTGTCTCATCAACCAAAAACTCGAGTCATAACACTGAAAAGATCTTTCTTGGGGATCATCTTTGATAAAGGATGAGGGAGCAGGATATGGCTTTATTAATAAAAAAATGAGGCAAGTTAATCTTACATCTGGCCAGACTACATTGTTGTAAATAAAATGCATATACTTCCCATATGGTGGCGTTCATTCAACAATGGATTGAAACATCTGTTGAATAATTTCTTAGTATACAGACTGCATCATGTCATGTTATCGTTGCCCTATGACATAATTTTACTATTTGCTGCTGAGCGAGGTGTAAAGTAGTTAATGCATGCTACTAGTCTGCTTGACTTTCCAAAAGGTAGGTGGCTTTTAACTACTCAGCTATTTCAGCACTGGCAAGAATATACTAGATGACAGATGGGCAGTTATTCATCCCACAAGGCTGCACCAACTCAAACCCGTTCTGGCACTAAGTGATTGTTTCAATCACAGCAGGTGCACTGCAATGCACCAATGGGTCGAAGAGGGGCGTATGTTTCTGTGCTCAACATGTAAAGCCTGAGGCACTTGGTGATTGCACATCCAAACATAATGTCATCATGTGCATAATACCACCGTACAATACACACTCCCCATGATCTAAACTCGGTGGGGTTGGGTAACTGTTTGTATGCCATTCCAGTCAAAACAAATGTGGAGCAATAAAACATGTATTTTCGAACAAGTGTAGGAATATACGCAGACTCTGACATGTATTACTACAGTGCAAAGGTCAAATACCATGTTATCATTGCAGTACAGGGCAGGTTCTAGCTCATACGTCACTGATATGCGCTTCACTGATATGCTCTCAGGGGCTATGCAATGACACTATGCCCTGGTTCTGGGGAAATACCTGTGTTTATAATGAATGCACTTCAAAAAACAGCATGAGGTACCATATATGCAAATGTGTTGCGCTTCTCGTGAGCCAATGGCTCCTCCCCATACTCAACAATAGTAATTAATAGCATATTACCCTCTGCGCATCTGCCACATATTATGTGATAACTATTTTTAGTTCAACTTCTAAAAATACCCCGCTAGTGCAGAGGCATTGGGTACACTTGGGATTCTCTATGAGCAGAAAACGCAGGAACATACCATCTGGGATAATAAAGGGCAGACTTGAGTAAACAAGGTCTGGAAGGTAAACAGTCACGGCTGTTGCCAGGAAGGGATCAGGGTACAGGGGGCAGCGTGTGGAGCAGTGGGTGTGGGAGGGCAGTTAAAAAAATAAACAAACAGACTTACCTGCCTCTCTGCGATCTGCCGCTCCTGCCAGCTGTCTCGTGTGCTTCCCTCCCCAACCAATCATGATGCTTTTCTCATGCTGTTACACTGCATGAAAGCAGTGCTGCGATTGGCCTGAGCGGGCAGAAAAGCCACTCGGGGAGGGAGTGGGGCACTGTGCTTGGTCTCCACTTGGCTGTAAAATACAGCCGGGTGGAGAGTTTCTAGAAGCACATGTCACATGTGCACTTAGGAGCACACATACCACTCCCCCTCCACTTGACGTGGAGAAGGCTGGCCCCGCTCTACCCTGCGAAGGGAGACAAATAAAGGGCTAACAAAATAGTTTTATTATCCCTTTATTTTTCTGCTTTTTGTCAGTGGAGTGATGCTCCTCTGCCATAATGGAGGGGGCTGCCCTTCCAAGGATAGTCTGCCTGTTCTGCTTTGGGTTCCAAACAAAGAAAATATTCTTCTGCCTTCCAAAACAGACAGTGTTTCTTTGAAACAAGCCAATAGTTCAAGCGGCCAGGAGGCTTCTTGCATTAGGAGCTAAATGTTCAATAAGGCCGACAATCATGATGAGCCATTTAGTTAATTCTGATTAGGACACAAAGTCCTGTTTGCCCCCAGGACTGGTTTACAATCTGGCCACAATTTGCCAGTGTGTGTACAAGCAATGGTGCACCCAGTAATTGGCAGAATCAAGTACAATTTGCAGGCGATTCCCCATTCTTGTGTGGGCAAATCACAAAGCAGCACATGAGCCACAAACTGTAATTTGTGCACCCAGCTTTTAAACAAATTAGCAGATGCACAATTTGCATACCCAGAATGAAGTTCCCTCGTGATCGAGCCCCTAGTGCTATCATTTTAACTTTATTTGCAACCTGTTGTTCCTCTTGCAGGGAGATTGTTGCCATGAAATAAATAGGCGAAGCAGATCAAGTCATGTGTATCACTCATGTATGAGTAAGTGTGATGTTGTACATTTGTAAACTGTCATCCTCACTTATGTGACTCAGAGGTCTGTTCCTCAAATGATATGCTGGGTACATAATCATTCCTGCATGGTAATGACTTGCTATTGGTAATCTTCATCACCCCGATTAGGGTTCTTCCTCGTCCCAGTCCCCTTCCCTCCCTCCCCACCTGTTGCAACTGTGTCTTTGCTTGATAACACAATAGGAGGAGGTGAGCTTACATAACATAATAATAATAGAAGTAGGACTAGCGTGCTATGGCTGTCGCTAGGGGCAGAACCTTCAGTATGTAAGGACTGGGGAGAGGAGGAGGACCCCATGAGGGGTAAATCTGTTTTGGCAATCTCAATAAGTAGTCTATATATGCTGGGATACAAAAATCGAACTGTTCCACCAGGCTCCACACAATATAGCATGCTCACATTTTCAGCATTGTGCACACTCAGAGATGATATTCCATGTTCACAACACGGAGATATGTACCCTGCTCTCGAACACAAAATTATTTTGTAATATGGAGCATGGACATGGGAATATTACATTAGCAGTGAAACAGCTCTCCTGAATTAAGTTAGGTCACTAATGGAGCACTTGTAAGCAAAGGCTTTTGATTTTCTAATTACTGTCAATTTAAACCCGCTCGGTAATTCTGCGCTGTTTATCACTTTTTTCAAAATCATATTACTGAATTTATTACATAGTACTATAAGCAACAAAGTGGGAAACGAGTTTTGGCAATTTGAGTGGCCTTTCAAGCATAACATAACAATTGCTGTCCCTAAAGTGTCAGTTATTTACCTGAAAAATGTGAAGCTGTTGAATGAATGAATGAATGAATGAATGAAAAGCCATTTGTAAATCGCGCAGCTTAAAGAGAAGCATTTCGGCAAACAGCTAAAACTATTACAGGAATCCCTAAAAGGATGAGCTTTCAATCCAGATTTAAAAGGCCATCTCAGAATCAAGTAATGTTAGGGCGTTTGGCAGCGTGTTCAATAATTTTGCAGCCAGGAAGGACAAATATCTGCCACTCGATCTTTCTTAGTGAATCTTCGGGATGCAAACCCTACCTTGATTAGAGAAGTGAAGAGCCCTTAGAGGGGTGTACTTCTTGAATCTTCTCTGCAGATACAACGACCCTTTTTGGTGCAAAACTCTAAAAGATATTAGCAGGGCCTTCAATTTGAACATTGTGTGGCCCAAAAGCCAGTGCAACTGCTTGAGGTTCTCCCTAGTGGATTGCCTCTTAGGGAAGTTCAAAATTAGAGAGGGTTCAGTATTTCGTGCCAGCTGGAGCTTATCCAAGAGCCCAGCTGGAACCCCTAAGTAAAGCACATCTGCATAGTTCAAACTAGAAGTGACCAGGGCATGCACCACCACTTTCCGAGTGTACCCAGAAGGTAAATTCAACATATTTTTTTAATGATTTAAGTATCACAAAACATGTGGATGTAACAGCCCATATTTGAAGTTTAAAAGAGATCTTTGTCAAATTTAATATCGAGATTTGTCAACTCAGGTTTGGAGGTCAGAAATTCACAAAGATCTTTAGGACACAGGGGTCTGAAATCACGGGGGTGGATTCACCAAAAAACCACAATTTCAAACTTATTTGAATTAAGTTTCAGACGTCTGTGTTTCATCCAGCTGACCATTGTATAAGGCAGCCATGGAAGCTCTCCACCACTGTGTTCACTATTTGTTTTATTGACAGCATCAGATGAGTGTCATCTGCACAACAGACCAGGTTGAAGCCCTATTGTTCAACATCCTTCCCCGATGGAGCCATATACATTTTAAACATAGCTTGGTTTTGACAAAATCCGTGACCTCTAGAAGAGCAACCTCCATACAAAAGCATTGTCCGGAGTACGTTTGTGTATAGTGCTAAATCTTTTTCCTTTCAATAAATTGAGACAGCTATTTACTAACCAACTGCTCCAGCATTTTCCCCAGTGCTGGAAGAAGGGAAATAGATCGGCAATTAACCAGACACTCAGGATCTGCAAAGGCTTTTTAGCAAAATGATCACTAATGCATTTTTCCAAACCGCTGGAACAATTCACAAGTTCAAGGAAAAATTACGTAAATAGTTCACCTGTTCATTAGACATGATACTAAACATTTGAGAACTTTGGGTGGACAATGGTCACGCGCGGAGTCTGATCTGATCAACAGAATGGTCACTTCTGAGACCATGAAGAGGATCTTTTCAGACTTGCAAGTTGTTCACCCACTACTTTTAATGACTCTCAGACTAAGGCAACTGGCAGAATCTTTATTGTCCTTAACCAGTGGCGACTTTATCATGAAAATATTCAGAAAAATTGTTGCATAAGGCTTGGAAAGCTAATGTGATTTGTTTAATTCCATCAGGGAGAATAAACGTGCTAACTTTATGAAATATTGTTTTGGTACAGTCACCTGCATTATCAATTTGTTTGGTGAAGCCATCCGCTTGGGATCTCCTATTCCTTTTATGTAAAGTACTGTGGGTTGCTTTGTATATTGCCTTGTCTGTGGACTCATATCTCTTTTCCATTTTCTTTCTCAGTGTTTTCAACAGTGTTTCTGACCTGTGGGAGCGGTGGGAAACAAGCCACCGAAGGGGATTTTCTCTTAGGTGAAGCCTGTTCTATACAATGGCATCCAAGCTGGGCACACATGGGAGATCCATAGATTTAAGACAATTAGTCAAATTAGCTCCAGTAATTTAATACCATGGTCGAGACTCAATGTCTGATCTAATAGCGAGTGCTGAAGGCCCCTGTAAAGTCCATGAAAAGGGGATTAGGAAATGATCTGACCATATCACGGGATAAGGATTGTCTGCAACAAAAGAAGACAGATTAGAAAAGATAAGTTCAAGTGTGTGATCCTTTGTATGACTAGGACTCCTAACTCTTTGCTGGAGGTTCAAGTCAGCCAATGCTTCTGCCCACAGAGATGCCCTTCTACAGTCTGGGTCATCCATATGAAAATTAATGTCCCCCAGGACTATAAAATGAGCATACTGTAGTTGTAGTGGGGCCACCACTTTTGCCAGCACCTCCCCAAATTTGGTGAAATGGTCACACCCGAAAATGAGAAATTATCAGACAGCGTTCGAGAGAGTTCCCCAGATCTTCTAGCTTCTTTGTAGTATATACAAACTTAGAATAATAAATCACCGCCACACCCCACCAGTTTGATTTTCATGAACCAGATGTGAAATGGAATAGCAATCAGCTATAGCTAAGGCAATATCAGGCCCTGATGAGCTATCCGGCCAGGTTTCCCTACCAACCAATATGTCTCAGAAATCATCCTCCAACAAGCCCCAGATATCCAAATTATGTCCAGATAATGATCTCGTGTTGATTAAGCAAGCCCTTGCCAAGCAATCCTTATAAGGATCTGCCACCTTACACTTAGATGGTGAGCCCTTCCCCCCACCCGCACAAGTTAAATGTTGTTAAGGTAGCCTCTTAGGTGTTTTGTTTAGCTTTATATCCATCCCACAATTTAAAGGTATACTATTGCGTATATCCCACAGCAAGGAGACAAAGTTCTTCTCTATTATAGTGAGGCCTCACCTTGCACTGGCCATGTTCCGAACATGGATGGGTTCAGAGCACCAGTGATGTGCACGCTGCATGCATCCACTGCACATCCACACCTCTCCGGTGAATAAATGACAGTTAGAGGTGGCTGTTACTCTACCAGGTGACCAACAACAATAGTGTTATAGTAAAGGACAAGGAGAAAACATGGATATTATGCCTCAAGTAGAAACCGCCACAAAAGTACCCCCCAACACCTTTCAAATTACCTGACAATCAGTTTTAATTATATTCATCAAAGTTAAATATATAAAGTGCAACAGCAAAAGAAACAAGTAAACCAGAGTAAAATAGCAGCCGCTTTCCCAGTGTTTTAATTAAAGTGCTATGTTTTCATCATAGTTCTCCTGTAATTTAAGTCTAATGTAATACTGTGCACTTCTCTTTGGTAATTGACCTCAGTAGTGATGTGCCATTTGCTAGATATCCATTTATGTTGGTTCTTAGCACACACACAACTATGGCACCTTTAGACTGCAAAATAAGAGGTGTAAATAAAGAAAAAAAACAGGGCAGCAGGTCTTTAATATCAATGCATCCAGGATCTGGAACAGCATCCCCGTATCCATCAGGACCTCCCCAAAGTCAAAGGAAAGAGTTGAAAATGCACCTCTTTACAGCCCTCTACAACACAATGGATTAATCATCCACAGCTCAGCTACCTCTCCTAACCCTCGTGGACTTCAGGATGGACTTTGACCATATATAGTGCTGTTCTGCCTTTTGGCTAGGTTTGTGCTATATAAATACCACATAATACATACATGCAAACACACATACATACATTCATTCAAACATCCTAGTCTGGCCTCTTCAGTTTCAAGCACGTTCCTTAGTGTTAAGGAAGTTCATTTTTTAATAGTGGCTGTTTCACATAAACTTGAGGATGCCATGGGAATACCACTGGGTTGGGGACCAGCACAGACTTTTAAGCAGTATGTGCAACCAACATATTTTGGGAAAAGAGCAACTGAAATTAGATGTCAAGTCTCTTCTATTCATGGTTAGAATGTATTCAAGGCACCCCATATAGTGATGGGGTGGTGTTTCTGCTCACCCTACTGAATTACCCATTGCCAACCCTGATGTATTACCCATTGAACATATGGTTGGATAGCCCTACCAAAGTTAATTTTCTAGCACCCCATTCCTGAAATGAACAGATTCTGCTGTTTGCAGATCACTAAATAAAAGGTGAAGGAGAACACAATATGACACAAAAATCACACTAAATTCCATGTTATTTCGGAGGTACTATTTTTACAAAATGATGAGGAGCTGAGTTAGAAGAGGATGTGGTTGAATATAACCCCATATATTTGCTTTAAGGTTCACAGGTAACCCTTTCCCAAAACACATTTTCAATTTGCTTCATGCCTGCATTATTTCTTAATGCACCTATTGTCATGTTGGCCACCCTATCCTCTTTCCACAAATACTCTTAACGCCTTTTTACAATATGTGCTCAATTTTTAAGGGAGTAAATGGGAAAAGAGAAAGCGACAGCATGAGACATCTCTGAAATGGGTAACACCTTCAGGCCGAGAAGCAGGAAGGGCACAGAAGAGGCAGCAGATCCCCTCAGCGATGCCAACCTCCATTGAGTCGGCTTGTACCACTTCCCATCCCCCTCCCCCCCACCCCACAAGGTGAGTAGTGCTTGTTGCTGTAGGGATACATTTGTCAGTAGCTTTGCCACCGCTAATCAAATTGTGAAGAGAAGGGGTGGGCTCAGGGGAGAAACATAGGCCCCACGCAACAATTGGGGCACAGTGGAGCCCCTAACCCTTCAGAAGCCCCCAACCCTTCAAGGAGACCCAATTCAGCCCAATGTCGATGCATATCTGTGAGATATGGATGACTCAGAGGCCCCTCCTTCGATTCAAGGGGGGCATCATTTTGTGTTTCATTTCTGGAATGGGCCATCCAGTAAGGCTCAGATAGCATGACCTGAAGTCTGCTTTCCCCATTTTGTGCAAACTTTTCCTTAATTCACAGGGTAATTCAGACACTGTAATCCAGTTTGAGGATTCAGAGATCCGGTCTCTTACTCCCCAGAATTAGTACCCTGGTGCGAAGCAGAGATGCAGAGTCTACACCAGGATTATCTAACAGAGCTACAGAGGTGCCAGATTTTCTTGATAATCCGGAAAGCATATACAATTCCCATTTACATTAGTTATTTAAATATAACTTACATGGATATCCTGAAAATCAGGAATGACCCTCTTCCACCTACTATGAATTACCCTGACATACACTTTGTATTCCAGATTGAAGCTCTTGGGAGGAAGTTTGTTTCCTCTGTGTGCAGTTTTTAATTAAACACAGAACCCCCAAAAGTCAATATTATAGTGTTTGTTATAGTGTTTATAAAGTGCGTAGCTGCTCCAACAATGGAGCTTCCCAGCGCTGGACCTAAAAGGATAATTGTACTTCACCAACCGGCTGACAGAGTGGAGAAAAGAAGAGGGAATACTAGATGGAAAAAAACGATGTCTCCAGGGTTATCCTGAAATGCAGGTGGTTCTAAGTGTTCCAGATGGCGAGGGGTAGCGAGTTTCAGAGAACAGGGGTCTTGCCATGAAAATAGCAACCTCTCGCTCTTGCTCTCCTAATTTGAGGGATAGTGGCCAAATTGAGATCCACTGAACATAAGGAGCGGGAGGGTCAGTAAGAGAGTATAAGATTAGACGAGATAGGGGCTCCCTGGGAGTGCAAGATCTTAGGCGCGACACACAAGGTCCTAAAGTGGATGCACTTCTCCAGTGGGAGCCTATGCAGTTTATAAAGAAGACCAGAGGAGACAGAGCAAAATATCAGGTGGAAAAACAGCAGCCTGGCTGCAGCACTTTGGGACAGCTGGAGTCTTCTAATAACTGGCTTGTTGGTTCCCAAATACAGGACATTACAGTAATATAACCGGGAAAGAATTGCCTTCCCAAGAGCCCAAAATAGGTGCCCACAACCATTTGGCTTGGGCTTCATAGGTCAGGGTGCTGCCCATGAAGACACCTACATTTTTGAGGAAGTATTTATGCACAGGAGGGGAGCCGAGGGAGGAGTGCCACCAGTGATCCCCTCAAGAGGGGTATCTTTTCCCAGGAGAAGTGCCTCCATTTTATTTGCATTCAAGCAAAGGCAATTGCCATGAATCCACTCCACAACAGATAGCAGTCCACTTTGGAAGTTAGCCTGGTTGAGTCTGAGATTATCTGTGAAAGAGAGCATGAGCTGAGTATTGTCAGCATAGGATATCAGCACAATACCTGTAGATTTGATAACCTGTGCCTGTGTGAACATAAACTTTGAACAAGGTAGGGCTCAGTGAAGAGCCCTGGGGGAAGCTGTAGAGTGGAGTGAGGGGGTTGGAACTATAGTGGGGGAAATGTCCTGGAAGGTGCATTCAGATAGGAAAGACGCAAACCAGGGAGGTGTCACCCCCACCTACGCCAATGCCTTGTAAGCTCTACCGTGACATTTTAAGAGACATCGTATCAAATGCGGTGCTCAAATCAAGCAGAATCAGGGCTGAAGATCGGCCTTCATCCAGGGCACTGCAGAGTTGCTTGGTGACCGTGAGGCTCACGGATTCCATGCTGTGCCTTAGCCTGAAGCCATTTTGAGAGATAGCAAAGATGTGGTTATCAACCAGGAAATTGGTCAGAATACCATTAATGTCTCTCTGTTACCTTTGCAAGGAAAGGCAAAAGGGAGATTTTCAGATTTGGAGGCATCCAAAGGCAGTTTCCTCAGGAGAGGGATAACCTTAGCATGTTTCAAAGGGCAGGCTACATGGGCTGAGGACAAGTAAAGATCGATCACTTCTAAGCAAGATGGGAGGAGGGGGTCACAAAGTTTAAGAAACAGATGTGGATTAAGCAGCTCTGCAGGTGAATCAGATTTAACTTGCAGAGGGTAAGCAGCTCAGGCAGACACAGGCGATGAAATGAGTTGAGTGCCGGCATAGGGCTGCTAGCAGCAGGCGTTGCTGAATTGTCTAGCCTCCCAGCAGAAGCATCAGAGGGGAAGCACAAGCAGATATCCTCTACCTTGCTGATTAAATATATAACTTCTTGCAGTGTGTGCAAGAGGTGACAATAGGATTGTCTGAAAGCACTGGTTTAATAAGGCTATTCATTAAGTTAAAAATTTCTTTGGTAGGGTTAATGTTGTTCCTAATTTTATTTGCAAAATAATCAGCCCTTGCTTTCGAAATCAGTTTATGGTAGGATTTGATGGCTGCTCCGTCATGTACTTTTTGTAGAGGATCATAAGCTTTCCTCCAGGAGTGTTCTAATACCTTTCAGTGCTTCTTGCCTGCAATGAGGGGCTCATTAAATAAAACTGTGCGCAGCGTGGTCCTTCCTACTGAAGACCTCTCTAGTGGGAATAAACACATCTAAGGCTGAGGTGGGCCAGGAGTGCAGAGTATTGTTGGCTGCCTCAGTTTGGTTTGCTTTCCTATGACTCTCAAACTTAAATATAAATGAAAGTTTGTCTAGTGTTGCAGGGTTCCAGAGAAACAACCTGTGCCTCCCTTTGTTAAAGTGTTTTGACACCTTTTCCGAAGGATAAGCGATTGTGGATTTGTCTTAGGCTGAGTGGCAGCTTCTTCCACATTTCAGGGGCCAGATCTCGGAAGGACCTAGGATGCCTCCAGAGTCCTCTTTATTCTAGGGATCTGAAAAATGGATTGCACTAATGATCTTGAATGTAATTGACGCAATAGTGCTTTAACTGATTGATTGCTGTTTGTGGGAATTTGAGTCAAAAATAAGATCTTAAACTAGATCCTTTGATCACCTGTTAGCCAAAGGAGATTCTTTCTTGCCTCTGACACATGATTGTTTGCTTTAACTGGCTGACCAATCTCACCTCCAGGTCTAAATCCATTGGAGCCATGTTCAAGTGGCAAACCCAAAGAGGGTTGTAGTAGTTCATTGTAGATGTAATACAAGCTGAAACAAACACTGCATATGATTCATTAGGGAGAAAAGGAAGAACGGAAAGAAAATACACAAACTTAATTTTACAGGCTGGGTTGGTACCAATTTAGAGTTATCTTTTCATATTAATTTTCACATTTAGGGCCACCAGCAGCGTTGTTTCTAACACAAAGCCTATTTTGTTTTCAGTCACTGTGGCAAGTTTATATTGGGCTTTCACTGACCTATCCTCCTTTACAACACCTTTTTTGCTACAACTCTTCACTTTTGACTGTCGCTCTCTATTTCCGTTCTCCCTTCATTTAAATGTAATATGTCTCCCTCATCTCCAAGCAAACATAATGCTTGATTTGAATATATGTCCTGATTGGTCCACTAGAGTTTCCAGTTCACCAGGGCACTGAATAAATTGTGGCTTCTGGCCTTCATCTAGGGTATTTCAATGGCATCTTTGTAAACTCACAGTAGTGCTTGTCTTTCCTTCCTGCATTTTGTGAGTGAGGGTGTTGTTCTTTGGCCTCTGTGTTCCAGGTATGTTACTGTCCTACCTTCAGCTGTAGACTGCATTTATTAACTTCATTGATTTATTACTAGTAATCTCCTTTGTCTCCTCCTCCACATTTTGGCCTGTCCTTTCTAGAGATTCACCCCTACATCCTGGATGGTTGAATGGCCAGCTCTTCTGGATCCATCCGTGTATTCTGGTTGGAACATTTCTGTGGATTATATTCCTATGTTCAGGGCATGGCCATTGCTCAGCTCTTCCAGATCACAAACACCTAAAACCAGGCCGGGCTCCAGATTAGGTTTTGAAGTAGAGGGTGGAAGTAAAATTATTTTTTTTGTATTATGGTTGAAATTCTCATTCCTGATAGGAGTATTTTTAAGTGTGTAAACAGAATTAGTTTTTTAATTTTAAACCATAATTATTGATTTTATGTAACCCTTGCTTCATGTGCAGCTGGAAATCCAAGTACAAGTAAAATAATATTTTTCACCATAAATCTGCTCTTCAGATCACAAACCAGCAAAAGTAGAGAACAATCTTGTGGTAGATTGCTACTGATGTCACTGATCTCAACATAGTACGACAGGCAGTGAGTGGAAGCTTGAGTCAGGCGTTGTGCATGCATTACTTACAATTGTGTATGCATAGTTCCCAGTAGATAAGAGTAAAACAGATCAGTGCACTGATTACCTGGGGGGATGAGTCCAGATATACAATCTTCACAAAACAATATTTAGTGTTAGATGAACTACGCCCAGGTTATAAAACCATTCTACGACTTCTTTGACCTTACTTTATTTTGAGATGTGACTGATGTACTAATCAACTGCATCACATAATGCATATTTGCAGGAGTTAGCAAAGCTACTCGCCTCATTAAAATGTATGAGGCAGGAGGCATTTTGAGGCCCCCTTTAAAATGCCTGCAAATGCAGGAATGGAGACTGCTGAGGAACAGCAGACCTCCATCCTTGTGTTCAGATCACAGAGAGGAAGAATTGATTTCTTTCATGTCAGCCTCCCCAGTGCCACTTGCCACACCAACTCAAGTCAGGTGTTGGTATCTATTCTACAGTTTGCAATTACAATTGAGTTCACAATCAATGTATGCATGGTATTGGAAATTGCAAAAAAGTTTAAGATCTCACTTTCAAGCCAGAAAGGCTTTTCAAGGTCTCAAAGTACCTTCAGTACACTGCAACTCCTACTGCAGTCAGTCCTGAAATTTTTTGAATCACACCTTTAAAACCATTTCGTACCTCAGAGCTTATATTATTTACCAGAAAATGTTTTAGCATTATTGGAGGATCTGTTGAATGGGTATCTAAATGATTTGCAATTCTGAAATTGGCACACGTACCAGAAAATTTGGAAACTGTGATTCGCTGATGATAGAGCATCTCCTACCAAATTAATGTACACTGCCCTAAGGGCCAGAAACTCAAGGTGAATTAAATTTCATAAAAAGGCATAAGCTGTACTATAGTCATCAAATATTAGCCAGGATATTAAAAAAGAAATAGCCCATTTTGTTTAAGATTTCTGGTAGGAGCCGACTTATTCAAGCTTATTGTTTGTCCCTTCCCAGAATTAGAATCATTTTGAAAAAATATTTGTAAGCAATAGGGTTTGGCCCATAGCAATCTTCCAAGTGGTTTTGTGTTCTTTCAGAATACCTTGTTTACGGACATATGACGTGAATCTCATTGCCTGAGTCTCACTCGTAGTAAGCTCCATTAAAATAGATTGGAAATGCTAGTTGCCACTATGTACCTTTTATGATAAGGCTTATTCCTGCGCAGCTATGGTAAGAGGCTCTGGGCTGTTTGAAAGTGAACATGTCTGCACCCGCTTCTGCACATGGGTGCGTGCTGAACATGGTAGACTACTCTGTAATTCAGCCCTGTATCTGTCCTGTCCACAGGTTGCCTTTTGCAGAAGGAACCCTTAAGGAATTGGTCCTGGCTTGTGCAGTCCTTATAATATGAGTGGGCATTAATAGTGTATGTATACATCTATTTTGCACCACTGAAGCAGGTACAGTGTTTTACTGTATTATACACTATGGGAGAAACATACACCAAACAACAATTGTGCCATGCTTAGGCCTATAGACGAACGTGACACATCAATATTATGGTGAATCAGGATCTTAATACATATTTGACAATAATTTCCTCATATCTGCATTCCATGTGGCCCTCCAAGATTTATTATTTCTCTCGGACTCAGCTCCTAATTATATTTCAGCTCTTGAATCAGCCTGCTGTGCCACATTAATCACTTTGCTGGGCATTTGGAAGATCAAAGTTTGCCCCACACAAAAGAAGAACTGCTGTTATAAGAGAAGAGGGTGGGGGTGGAGTCTGCATTTGCTATTTACTTTTTCACATCGCACCTAACCTTGGAAGGCTCAGTTCCAAAGAAACAAAGGAGGGTAGTGAGACCTCTTAAGCTAGTCATAGGAGCGGCTGCCCTTTGAAATTTTGGAGGGAATGAACCAGGCAACTGTGGCATTTAGGAGCAGAGCTAAGGCTCTCTGAGAAGGTCTTTTAAATGACCACTTGAGTGTGATATCTTGGAAATATTTAAAATGCTGTGCAAGAGGGTTCAGGAAGAGGTAGAATGATAATGTGTCATCACAGGATTGGGCAGTGGTACGTTGCTCTGGAACTTTTCACCCCACTTGAAGAGCCCTGCACAAGAAAGAGTTTTTTTAGAACACCCTGGACCTGAGGAGACCACACAGGAGCATTGCCCGAAAGGAAAAGAGAAGAACCCTGACCCCCAACTACAAAGATGGACTCAAGGATTTCAGGTTTTTGTTGGCACCCAAGGACTATAATTGTTTCTCCAGAGGCCAGTGGTGCAGACAACTTCCCCTTTCCCTGTGCAATGAGTAATTACAGGTACTAATGGATGTCATTGTCAGAATGTAGCATCTGTATCGATTTTAATGGAGTTATGTTACTATGACACTTTTCTGCTTTTATTAATACAGTGACCCCCCTGACAACGCCAGTAAGCCTGCCTTTTGATAACTACACCCCACTGCATTGCTTCTAGCATATGTGAGGGGTGACGTGGTTATAGGGTTCAAAGTTTGCCACCGGTGTGAAATGCTAGGAGGGTGTCACCATAGGTTTTTGAGCCTACCATCATTTATATATTCGTAAATTAGTGCATAGTGTTGAGTAGTGTGTGTGTGTGTAATTAAGTACTGGACAATGTTTTATGTTAGTTTTGTTTGCTGCATGCCTGCAGACTGGGGTACTAGCCCACACCACTTATCCTGAGTAGGCTCTGGACTAATCTGCCTTACTACCCCGAGAGAGTCAAGTGCTACTACAAGGTACTTGGCTCTCAGTAGTCAGAGGGTTGTATACTAATTAGTTGAGAAGGACCACGTCCCACTTTTTACAGGGTGTTTGTCTAAAACAGGTAGATACTTGATGAGACAGTTCCAACTTGTACAGATTACAATGCTTCAATATCCACCAACATACTAGCGTTTATCTATGATTGGCACATTTGTATAAATTCTCTAACTAGCCGAATCATGAAAACATCCTGTGTTAAATTTTAGCAAGGTTTGGAAAGTCCTTTTTATTTCATTCAAACTACATTTAGCATAAGTAGGGGCATTCCTAATTTTTAAGACGAGTATTGAAATGCACTCTATGGAGGTTTCCAGGTTTCCATTTACAGTGACTTTTCCTGGTGCAAGTCGTATTGGGCTTCAAGACAATAGGACACATGATGCAGCCTCCATTTATTTCTCCACAGGCAACTGGTAGAAGCAGCAGTGGACTAATCTGGTTCTGATGCATAAATGACTGTGTGGGCTCTTCTCTTTAGTTCAGTGATCTACTGCGAGTAGTTGCACAGTCTAGATCTAAGTAATGCCTGGATCCACGGCTAACCAATCTCTGTCCAATGTTCTGGAATCACATTCAAATGAAAGTATGATACCTATATTCCTCAACTGCTTTTATGAAGTTTGAAATAGAGATTATTTTGCTCTGCTACCTTACTGGGACATGCCTGTGCCCAGCTCAAATTGCCACAATAAATATGGCTCATGTTGATGTTAAGTATACATAACTGTCTTGAATTCTAAAAGAATTACAGTGCACCCAACTTCAACAGCATTTTGCTACGGATCCCGTCTTCCATCTCTCCATCTCCACCCCCCACTTTCTCAGCCATGTGATATCAAGTTGAGTGCACCTACACAAAGACTATGGGCCTCATTTGGACCTCGGCAGTCTTTTCGCAAGACCGCAAGGTACCACCGTGCTGAAGACCGCCAGTGCAGGTGGTTTTTCGCACAGCGTATTATGACTGCTGGCAGCCCTCTGCCCTTTTCCGGATAGAGAGCCGCCATAAGCCATACTGGCAGTCGGCAGTGAAGAGGAGGCTGCTCCACCTCCACCGCCACATCATCAGAACACCGCCCACCGAATCACATCCCATGATACGGCGTGGCGGTGTTCTGGTGACGGGCAGCAGGCGGCGGAGTAGCCCCCATGGATCCCGTTCCCTCCCGGAGGATCACCGGACCAGGTAAGGTGATCGTCCATTAGGGGAGGTGTTTGGGGGGGTGTTGTGTGCGTGCATGGGGGTGTGCGTGTGAGTGTGTAGAGGGGGTGTGTGAGTGCGTGTATGTATGCGGTGGTGTGTTGTAAGTATGGAAAATGTGTGCGTGTATGTCTGTATGTATGAGTGTGTGTATTTGTATGTGTATGTGTGCGTGTATGTGTAGTTGTGTGAGTGTGCATGTGGGGGAGTGTCAATGTTTGGAGTGTGTGGGGAGGGGGGGTCCTACCACCTTTGGAGGGTGGTGGGGGGTCGTGGGTTTGGGGGAGGACTCTGGGGAGAGGGCACGGGGTGGAGGAGACCCCTATCAATGCCTTCCCTGATAGTTCCTACTGCATAGATTTCATGGCGGTACAGAACCCCACGAAATCCATGGCGGTATGCGGGGTCGCGATACCGCCAGCGGTGTAGTGACGGCTGCAGGGCTGGAGACCGAAGTCTCTAGCCCACCGGTCGTTACCATCCTGGCGGTCGGAGTGGAGAAGTGGCGGTTTTCCATGGCGGTCACCGCCATGCTTGTAATTTCATTTTTTTCCCGCCCGCCTGATTGAGGGATTACCGCCACTTCTCCACCGACCGCCAGGGTTTTGATGAGGGCCTGTATCTGTGGTCAGCAACAGTATTCGCCTCTTACATCTATTTTGGACTTTGAGTGAAGACAGAAGGTACTTTCATGTGCAAGGGGGGAGATTCCCAAAGAGAAGGTCATACAGTGCTATTTTACTATTTAGATCCTCATTCATTTAATGCAGGAATGCTGATTTAGTTGTTTCTTATTTTGAGCCTAGGATATCTGATCTCACAGCGATCAGCAATTTTGAAATGCAGAGTTACCAGAGAATTAACATTTCCAGGCAGTTTACCAGGTTTATCTCTGGAGAATATGTACTCAGAAAATCCAGATGGTACAATAATACCACATGTGGAATTATCACATATCTCAGAATGTGGGATCGGCTAGTAACTCCTTTGACGTTAGCATGAGCACCACAGACTGAATCAAGTTTACGCATTAAGAAATTGCAATCTTGGTATTATCTTAGATTAGTATTTATTGGTTAAGTTCAAAGCAGTCAATGGTATCGGCTAGAAATGGAACAAGTAGCTGAAGTGGGCTGACCTACTGCGCTGTGTTGCATGCTGTGGAGGGAAAAGCAAAATGTGAATGACAATTTTACAGACCAATGAATGCAGATGACTGACAAAAGGTTCCTGTTCAAGTATAGTTACTGCCAAAACGGAGTGGTATAAAACTTTTTAAAGTATTTCACAATTACCTGTGAAACTGAGATTTCATCATCATAATGACTGCCCCTAAACCACTTTGCAGAGCTATAACATTGTCAGGATTACCAGGAATATGCATCATGGAGGACCAAATTATATGGCAATGTTATCTACAATGCAAAAAAGTAAATTATGCAACTTATTAGCGGCCATTGTTATTTTCACTTATTTCAGCTAGAAACAGCGTGTTGGTGACACAAGCAAATTTTGCATATTAAGTGGTGGTAAATGTATATTATGTAGAAAACACTGCAGCCAATAATTCACATACATTTGATGACCTCACCCTTGCCCACGGTTTTACCAACACTTTTTACAAGAAAGGTAAACATAGTCTAAATAATCAAATTCTAATCAATGCTAATTGCTGCAAGAACACAGCCTTTTAAAGATAATTACCCCACAACAAACATGTAATATAAAAAATATGTAAAGAATACATATTGATATTAGGCACGCAGCAGGTATACAAGATGGCTGCTTAGAAGCACTCCTCTATCGACGTTTTTGACTTGTTTGCTACACAGAATGATGGCAACGAGGTCAGAAGTGTCAAGGAGTGGCAGGGTAAGTTGTTAGACCTTAAAACACAGTTTTAATGGGATGGCCCTCCGCTCCTGTCACACAAGAAGTTGCGGCTGCCATTTTGTGAACTCCAAACCCATTATTTCTCCTCAGCAATTGCTGAGGTAAGTCTGCATAAATTACCAATGGGGGACCAAAATTATTTTTGCTTCCAGTCATCAAGAGGACATTTAGAAGAAAGAACATGAAAATGTTGCTACATTCTTTGAGGAGGACTGAACACAGTATTTAGGCTCATTCTTATTCAGTGCATAAAACGTAACTGCTTTTGCGCTTATTTTTCACCAGTAAAAGGTTTCTCCATAGCCTGTCTCCAATAGCAAGATACCACAATTCTACTCCTCAACCAACTCAGGCGCTTTTGCATCGTATTTCACAAATGGGACAAATTCTTTATTTCTTGGTTCTCTTTTAATCTGCTTTGCGTTACAACCTACTCTAACTTGATATCAGCTTCTGTGTGTTCCTCCTGTTACAGTATTTACCACGTCATAAAGTAGAAATCAAAACTAGGAGATCAAGTTGAATATCCTGATGTAATCTTATCCAGTTGTTGCTCAAACTTTTCTTCTATTACAACAGGAGCAGCACATTCACCTAAAAACAATGGTCTCCTCTACTCCTAACGCCAATGGTCGCAAGTGTTCTGGGAGAAATGCAAATGAAAGGGTTAAGAAGGACTCTACATCCCCTACTAAATCACCACTACCACTAATGTTGGAGGAAATTATGGATGGACTTAAGCTTATGAAACCTTTTATGGTATAGATGAATATTGCACTTCAGAGAACTGAGGATAAATGGTTTAATCTTGATTCTAGGCCTACCGAAGTTGAATGCCCAAGTTGTTGGAGCTAAAGTGGAATACCTGAACAAGGAAATAACTCAACTTAAAAAAGAGACAGAAGATGTAGAAAATTGCAACAAACGCAATAACCTGTGCATATATGGCCTTTTGGAAGGTTCTGGGGGGCCGGACATGATCACATTCTAGAAGCTTCACACTTCTAAGATTGTAGGCCTACAGTCATCCGTTGATCTTGATATCCACAGAGCCCATCAAATTAGTCCCTCACAGGCTTCTAGGTCTGGCCAACCGAGGGGGATTATTGCCCTCTTTCTACAATACTCTGACCTAATGGAAGTTCTAAAAGCAGCTAAACAATGAAAGCAAATGCTATGGTCTGGACACAAGATTTTCTTCAGCCAGGATGTTTCTAGAGCAACGGCCACTCTAAGAAAAGAGTTTTTAGACTTACGACCAGATCTCAGATTCATGAATGCTTGATATGACCTTATCCATTCTTGGTTCTTCAGAATCACATACAATGAAAAAACAACCACTATTGACAACCCGAAGGATTTAAGACAGTGTAAACACTTGCACAAGGAAGAAGCTATGGAACTCCGTAAAACTAGATATTGACTAAATGGACTGTTCATTTTTTAATCTATTCTTTTTTTCCTCCCCCTGTTTTTTGCAGGTCCCTAGCTATCCCCAAACTTATGGATCATGATGTTATGTCCTCCAGTGTATCCTTGTTCTAATGCTCACTTCCTGTTATCGCTACAATGTTAATTCCAATGTTTGGTAAGTCCAGTTGTCATTTGTAGTTTCTCGATTCTTTATTAATTCTCTCTTCTTTATTCCTTCTTTAGGGTTTTTAATATACTTTTTTTGTCAGAGGTTTGCTCTGGATTGGCCTCTGATATCTCGCCCCGCTCCCTCTTTCTATCAACAATTCCTTCATGAATAAAGTCACTTGGCTTTTTGACATCTTTATATTACTTTTAACACTGGGGAGCTCTTTTATCTCCCCACACCTATCCTCCTCCTAGAGATCCTATACTCTCTTCATTCTCTTCTTTATTTTCACTCTTTTTTATATATCCTAATGCAGCTTTTATGCCAGCAGGTAACCATGGTATGTAACATTTCCACTAGTTCTCACTTTACCAACCCCCCCCAACTGTAGATGTTGTTTACGTTTTGGTTTTATTTACTTTTTGTTTTCTAGCAATCTTTGTACACATTTTCAATGAATAATCTATGTATTATTTCCTGAAATGTCAAGAGTCTGCGCAATCCAGTCAAAAAACATAGGGTGCTAACTCATCTCTCAAAACTGAAATACCACTTTGCTGTTTTACAGGAAACACACCTCAAAGAACAGGACATTGCATGTCTATGTAGATATTGGGTTGGGCATGCTTTTTGTTTACCTGCTGTTGACAACAAAATGGGGTAATAATCCTGGTACACAAACCCTTACATAATGACTTTTTCATGAACTTAAGGACAATGTAGGAAGGTGGATCTTGCTGACTATTATGCTTAATAACATCCAGTTCTCTATTTGTAATGTATATGGCCCTATGGGAGTGGATCCACAATTCTGGGATCGTTTTTTGTCCCTACTATCAGCGTGTCCCTCAAAAAAACTTAATGTGGGAGGAGATTGCAACCAATTGATCGATTCCTACTTCGACTGCATCTCTCAGACAAGATATATCTCCACTAAAATGCAAAAACATTCCAGAAGTTAATAACATCCAGGCGGATAGTCGGAGCTTCTAGATTTGCTCATCCTGATGAGTTGGAGTTCATTTTTTTCCCTGTCCACCACTCACACTCTAGAATAGACTATTTATTTCTTACACAAACTGTTTTCCAGTGTATATCAAATGCAGAGATTGTTCTATCCTTATTTCTGACCACGCCCCAGTCATAGTTGATTTGGAAACTCCTACAGAGGCACCTTATTGTAATAGGTGGAGATTTAATAATGCCCTACTACAAGACAAACAGTTTATTGAGCAAGTTACAGTTTTTTTTAATGAATTCCTTACAGCAAATCTCCCTTCTGACACTAAGATGCACTTTGTTTTTATGCTTTTAAATCAATAACCAGGGGAGTCATAATAGATTATGTTGCAATAAAAAAACAAGCTCTAAAAGAATCCTCAAAATTGTTGAAACAGATCAAAACCTTAGAACACAAATATTTTTACTCCAACAAAACAAACATCCTGTCTAGATTGCTACGAGACAAAATGCAACATAATAAGCAATCTTGGCACAGTGCTTGTGGTACTTTACTTAAAATTAATACAAAATCGTACGGTGGTTGCAACAAAGCTGGTAGACTATTGGCCAATTACCTAAAAATAAAGAAGCAAAAATCTAAGATAACTGTCATTATAGACACCCAAGGGGTTTGTCAATCTAGTGATTCCAAAATATTAGAATGTTTCATACAGTATTATACCAAATTATATACCACAGAATCCTCACCCACTTACAATGAAATAGAACGTTTTTTTTTCAATCAATCCCTAAACCAGTTGATCATATGGTAGATCTTTCCTCTTTAGATTTCTGAGATGGAGATCAAGACAGCCATCACCAACTTTCTAAGGATATAACTCTCTGTCATGATAGTTTTACAGTTCAGTTCTACCCCCAGTTCGCTCCACTTTTTAATTACAAAATTATTATTATTAATTAATTATTTCCTAACTAAAAAACAAACATCAGGCACTTTTTCTTATTCTATGTTATGCCTTCTTCCTAGGAAGGGCAAGGATCTCTCTGTCTGTGGAAATTATAGACCTATTTCCTTGATTAACACAGGTTGTAAAATCTTTGCTAAAGTACTAGCCCTATGCCTAAATCAAGTCATTCCTGATTTAATTGGTGTACAACAATCAGGATTTGTGAAGGGAAGGTACATTTCTGACAAATCTAGAACTTTTCTCAATATTATTCATATGGCATTCAAGTTCAGTTCAGTGCACCTATAGCAGTAATAACATTGGATGCCAAAAACGCCTTTGATCGTGCTATTTGGGATTTCATGTTTGGTGCCTTGAAATGGCATGGCTTAAGCCCCCATTTCCTTAAATACATTTGCTCATTATACTCTACAACCTCTACTTCTATTTCCATTAATTGCAACCAGTCAAAATATTTTCCTCTATTTAGAATACGAGACAGGGTTGCCCATTGTCTCCCCTTTTATTTATTTTATCCTTAGAGCCAAACCATTATAACTGAATTTGTTTTGCTTACTAAATGAATATTCAACAGTATTGGTGTATAAAATTAACATAGGAAAATCAGACTTCCTTAACATTGGAAAATCAGTCTACTGTCTTCCAGGCATGTTCAAATAACCAGGATTCACTTGGAATTCCAAAAGTATCAAATGTTTAGGTATGTTACAGTCTAACACTGTTAAAGAAACTATTAAAATATTAAATATGTCTGACAGCTGGTCCCCCCATGGTCCCTCTCTCCATGCTCCCCTGGACCTGAGCTCATGTGGACCACATGGTGCAGAGACAGGGACCCTGGGGACCCCCGAGCCAACCATTTCCCATTCCCCCCTCTCCCTAGAGAGATTGGCTAGACATACTCGCATGCATCATGGGCATCACAACGACAACCCTGCGCTTATTATTTGTCACCCCTCCACGATATGCTAGTAAGAAACTAATGTTCCGTTTGGATGTGCCACCTGTTGTGGCAGGCCCCATGTATAGGGTTGTTTTTGCCCCCTTCTTGTTGGTATGACCTCTTCATACATTTTCCCCTGTTTACACAAACACAGGGGCTGATTATGAGTTCAGCCGATGGTTTACACTGTCTGCCGAACTTCCAGCTGAGAAGTTGCCGCTATACTGGCTACCTCCCTGCAGGCCCCATTAGAGTTTCCCGATAGGTCAATGGGAGGAAACCTGAGTTTCCACCCCCCTGGTCTAGTGGGTACCCGCCTGCAGAATTGTCTCTGACTCGTAATTGTGAGGGTACTGGACAGTGGGGCCCCTGTACTGCCCATGCCGAGTGCATGAGCAGTGCAGGGGCCCATCTGGGGCCCCCTGCACCCGTTCTATGTCAGCATTTTCATGGCAGTGGTACCACCATGAAATGGCTGGCGGAGAAGAGGGTTATAATCCACAGAGCAGCACTGCTCCGATCCTGGCAGAGCTGGCGGCTCCCTGGCGGCCCGACCACCAGTGTTGTAATGTGGCGGTTGGACCACCGCATTGGCGATGGTCCGACCACCAGCCACAAGTCTAGTGATCGCCAGACTCAAAATCAGGCCCACAGTTCCACTGAGTGGCTCTAACTGCTGCAACTGGGCAGGCCCCACTCAACGCTCTTAGACAGTGCCACCCATCAGTCATAATTCTCTTTGCACACTCCAACACACCCTACTATACCAATGGCACACCTAACTAACATTAGATTCCTCAGATTAAATATTCGAGGAATGCACACTGCTAGGAAACGATACACTGTATACTCCTACATTAAGTGCCAGCAGGCTCAAATCATCTTACTGCAGGAAACCCACATAACACACTCAGAATTTGGGCTGATTGTGCAAGCAATGGTGGGGACAAGTTTATGCCACAACCTGCTCTGCGTATGCCAGAGGGACCCTGATATGGATTCGCCCCTGCGTTCCGTTCCAGGAGTTGGGTTCCACCATTGACAAATAGGGTCACTATATCCTTGAGGGCCGCATTGATGGCCAACCCCTACACATAGGCAGCATTTATGCAACCAGCACGGATTAGGGACCCTTCCGGGACTCCCTCTCCACAACACTCGCCCATAATGCACATCTGCCACATGTGTTGCGAGGTGACTACAATTGTGTGCTTGACCATGCCCTGGCTAGATCACACACCCCACTGCCCCGATTTCCACACAGACACAGGCGAACCGCTTCTGCACATGGACACAAGACTGGGCATTGGCAGACACATGGCCCATACAAAATTTAACAGCCCAACTCTATTCCTTTCCAAACAACCTCTATGTCCGGCTTGACAGATTCCTCTGCTTCCCCACACTGTCACCCCTCCTCTAACCTCTGACTACCTCAGGTACGTCATCTCAGACCATGATGCACACACATTCATTGGACTACCCCAACCCCTCTGGTCCCCACGTGGAAAGCGCCCAAGGACTGCCTAGAAGATCCAGTTTTTCCAACATGAACAAAAAGACCACATTAGACACTACTTCTCCAAGAACTCGGGTACAGCTTCCACTAAGGCACTTGAATGGAATGCATTCAAAGCTGTAACCAGGGTGGAATGCATTCAAAGCTGTAACCAGGGTGGAATGCATACAAAAATATGTAGGAGTCCGTCGCACCCTGGAGAAGGACATTGAGCAAGCCGAACAAAAGCTAGTTGACCTCAATAAAGAAACAGATGCTCACCCAGACCTCACTCCCCCGACTTTCAGAGGAAAAGACTACCTAAGCAGCACTCTTGGAGGACATGATGTGCTACAATTGTAAGGCGTACTCCTCCAGGGTACACAGAGAGGATGACAAGGCAGGCAGGCTCCTAACCAAGCCCAATAAGCAGGACTCTGCAGCCCTTTCAATTACTTGAATAGTGGATCTCAGGGGCAGCATGGTCCACACACAATTAGACATTCTACAAGCCTTTACTGACTACTATTCCTCAGTATGTGAAGCTCCAACAGCCCACCCGACGACATCTCCGGAGGCCTTCCCTACATTTGTCCGTCAACCATTCATATCAGTCTCCACCAGACTCTCCCTTGATGCCACCACCACTGACACAGATGTTAAGCAGGTGATCCAAAACCTTGCCCTAAAAAGAAAAAGAGCCGGCTTAGATGGTCTGCCACTCGAATATTATAGCACCTTCTCGTCCCTGCTTGCGCCCCACTTTGCAGAGCTGCACGAAGAAGTGATGCGTGCCTGTGAACTTCCCCACACACTACAGGAATCCTTACTAGTCTCTATCCCTAAACCGGGCTGGAGCCCAACATTTCTGGCCTCGTACAGGCCCATAGCAATCCTAGGCATAGGCTACAAGATTTTGGGCAAAATCCTAGCTGACAGGTATGCCCAGATTCTTCCCAGTCTTGTCCACACTGCCCAAAATGGCTTTGTGCCAGGGTGAAACACATCACAGAATATCTGCCGCCTTTTTCACATACAAGAACATGTTCAGGGTCAACACCCCAAGTCCACTTTCCCTTATACTTGATCTGGGGAAGGCTTTTGACACACTGACATATCTCTTTGAGGTCCTCACCCATATAGGAGATGGGCCCAAGCTCCTGTCATATACCCGACTGCTCTACACCAAACCAATCTCTTGAGTTCATCTGGGCCTTCTTATCTCCGCTCCCCTTCCCTGTAGGTCGTGGCCCAAGACAGGGGTGCCTACTCTCTCCCTTATTGTTTGCCCTTGCTATGGAGCTTCTTGTCATTGGCCTGAACGAGGGCTGGGAGTCGGCCATTTCACTCACAGACAGAGTGCGCATGGTGTCCCTCTATGTGGATGACTTACTTTTATACCTTTCAGACAATGACCATGGACCACACCATGCTCCAATAAACATTGGCAGACTTTGCCTTCGCCGCTGGCCTCCGGGTTAACTGGTCAAATTCAGCTGTATATCCTTTGTGCCAAGACCAATACCCCCCCAAACTGAGTTTAGGTTACACTCGTCTCCACTGGCTCCCACGAGCAGTCCGATATCTGGGAACTCATCTATATCACACCCGCTGATTTTTTTTATGGAAATTATCAAAGAGCTTTGACAGGGATCAGGGCCCAAGTATGCTTTTGGCAGTCACTCCCACTGGCACCCATTGGCAAGATAGCCCTGGCAAAAATTATTCTTCTACCCTGTCTTCTCTATTACTTTGTAAACCTCCAACTATTACCACTGTGCTCCTTCTTCGCTGAACTAGATACTCTCTTAACCACACTCATCTGGAACACCAGCCTATGCTGGGTTGCCTTTGCTAAATTTCAACTGCCGACGGAGGAAGGGCACCTAGGTCTCCGTCCTTCGAAGCCTACTTCTTGGCAGTGTACCTCCAATGGCTGATCTGCTGGGCTGCGGACCGCTACCCAGGGGAAGCCACCAACAGCACTGCAGGCACACCACCTGCCAAAGCCACAACCGTCCTACGCATGACCATTACAAGTAACAGTAGACCAAATGTGTATGGCCCTAGTACACTGCCTGTCCCGCAACACCTCGTTATACACCCAAATGCTCCCTTTAATCAGGCTTCCCCATCACTCTGGTTTTTACACAGCCAGACTCCTAGGGAAGTGGACTGCCAACTCAGTGCACACAGTAGGCAATCTATTCCTGGGCAGACATCTCCTTCTGTTCATGCAGCTGACTAAGGAAAGTAGCCTTCTGCCTGGGCAGTTCCTTCTCCACAGGCAACTAGTCCATACAGGCAAAACACTCTCGGACGTAACAGAGGGGGAACCTCCTACACATCTAGTACTCCACTCCATCCTACTAATGGGAACTGGCCGTCATCTAATCACATG
The DNA here is from genome assembly GCF_031143425.1 of Pleurodeles waltl. NCBI lineage: Eukaryota > Metazoa > Chordata > Amphibia > Caudata > Salamandridae > Pleurodeles > Pleurodeles waltl. The sequence continues at coordinate 1,280,873,569 of NC_090447.1, read as the reverse complement.
GATCTACAGAGAGTGGTATGCGAATTCATGCATACCCCACTGACAACACTTCAACACAAGTGGGAGGATGATTTCAGAAGGGCACTGTGACACAAGGAGTGGGATACAGTGCTCCCAATCCCTAAGCTTGTGTCCCGAAATGCTTGTTTTAAAAACAAACAGTTCCTTAGCTTTCATACCTCACCCCAGCGCATCTGTATCATTTTTTTCCAGACACACAGCCAAGCTACCCTTGTTGGCTGACTCCGGAGGCTGATCTCCCCCACATGTGCTGGTCCTGCCCAGCTCTGCGAAGCTCCTGGCACTCGGAGCACTCCATGCTGCAAACCATTACAGGGCTCCCAGATCTCGACATGTGGGAGGCTAGCTCCCTGGGCATTTTCAAGTGCACAAAGTGGCAAAAGGTACAGACCAGCTTAGCATCCTTGCTGCCCCTCCTCTCAAAGCGAAGCCTAACACTACATTAGTGCTCCCCAGGGCTCCTCCAATAACTGCCCGGCACAGAGCTGTGCACAAGTAGGGTGCAGCAGAAGAAGATTCTCTCTGATATGAACAGGTGTGCCACCTGCAAAGGCACCCAATATCTCCCCCAATGGGCCACGTTGCTAGTACACTTCCAACAGGTGGTGAATGACACGGCCCCAGCCTCATAACCCCAAGCACCTAACACACTGCTTCACTTCATCATAGCACATCACAACCGAAAATACTGCAACACTATCTTACAATCTGCGCAAGCATAGCAACCCAACCAATTGCCTTACCCTACTCCTCGCACTACTACCACAACCTTACACATAAGACCGCTCACCCCCATCACCTCACTCTTCCCCAGTCAAAGTTCCTTTACTCTCTTTCTGTTCTTCAACTATTATGTTGGGATGCACAATGCCCACCTATAATCTGATACACTGCAATGATTTCGCAGAACCCTTCAGCAAGATGCTGTTGCACCTACTTAACACTTTCGAAGTTGTTATTTCCTTAACCAGTCTGTATGATATTGTTTCATTGACTTCTCATTCTGTATTCTCTTTTTCTCTGCTTGTACCTTGTATTTGAAAAATCAATAAAAATATATGAACAAAAAACATGTCTGACAGCTGGTCCCCCTTATATCAGACATGGTAAGGCAGATTTGCTACAATTAAAATGATGATGCTACCAGTTATTTATTTCTATGTATCCATGTTACCAGTCACACTCCCATTTACTTTTCTTAAATCAATCAATAGTTAACTAATACATTTTTTATAGAATAAACGCAAGCCACGTATTTCGTTATTCAAACTTCAACACTCCAAAGACAATGGCAGGATTAATTTTCCAAACCTTAGGCAATATCACTCCACCTTCACTTTAAAAAAAATGTGGACCTCCTTCTCTGTCATCTCATATGACTCAACAACTGCCTGGAGTCAACTGGAATGTGCACAACTTATGCCTTTTTCATTCAGGGATGCCGTTTGCATTTCTCAACCCCCTAAGTTCTTCTTCTCACCAATACCTACTCATTCTATTTCGGTAGCCACAATTTTACTCAATAACTCTACTTCCCCCTCAGAAATTCAGAAGTTTTTGCTCAAACCCCAATATGGTATAATAAACATATAAAATTGAACAATCAAGTTCTTGCATGGAAACAATGGATACATAAAGGTATTATAACCATATGCCAAATATTCTCTGATGAGTCTCTTTTGGAATTCGAAGACATTCAATAGAAATACGGTAAATTCTCTTATTATGCCACTCATTATCATCACTTAAAAACATTCTCCTTCAACTTTTTTCACAATCTTTACTTCTGCATTCTAACACACAATCTCCTACTCTCCTTCTGTCTTTCCCTCCCAAGTGAAGGCATCTTTCATATATAAAAACCTCAATAAGCCCTTGAATCCAAGACCAGAGCTGACTGTCAAACTACAATGGGAAGTTGACTTCCATCAAGCTCTCCCCATCTATACACGGAAATCAATATGGACTAAGATTCATACTACTTCTCATTCCGCCACTACAACCCACACATTATTTTATTTCTACAGATTGTATATTACTCCTAAATCTCTTCACAGATTAAACATTTCCAAAGACACCAAGGCCCTCATTATGTACTTGGCGGTCGAGACCGCCATGCCGGAGGCGGCGGAATTTTCCGCCACCGGCATGGCGGTCTCGACCACCACATTGTAATGTACACAGTGGGGACCGCCACAGGCAGCCTTCCACCACTGCCAGGCAGCCTGACAATGGTGGAATTCTTCATCCGACAGGGCAGCTCTGCAAGCAGCGCTGCCCTCTTGGTAAAGAACCCTTGTTCTGCTCCGCCAGCCATTCCATGCAGTTTCACCCACTAGGGAAAGGCTGGCGGAAGGGGTGCTCTGGGTCCCCACTGGGGGCCGCTGCACTTAGCATGGGCAGTGCAGGGGCCCCCGTGCAGAGCCTGTCGAGCAGGTCACTGGCCGATTTACGGGCAGTGACCTGCACGACGGGTGCTCCTGCACCCGCCGCACTGCGGCACATGGAGCCATAGGCAATGTCCCGGCCCAGCGGAATGTTAATTATTGGCCGTGTTCATAATGACCCCCTAAGTGCTGGTCCTCTTCCCATGATAATAGTTATCTCCTACATATGTTTTTGAATGCCCCTGGATTAAAATATTGTGGTTACAAATTTGGAATAAGCTAAATAACCGTTTTTAGGGGGCTTATTCCCTGTATGGCAATCACAAGTTATGGTGGAGAAATGTATTGACATTCTTATTGCAATTGCATTACAAATAATAACCTCAAACTGGAAAGATATCAGCAGAATTTCTTTTATAGACTGGTGGAATTTACTCTGTCATCGTCATAGAATGGATAGCACTACTGTCATTATGACTCATCTAATGATTAAAAGGGACTTGTTATGGCTCCTGCTCACATCTTATTTATCCAGACAAGTTGTTAATCTCATAACCACCAATACCACTTTCGAACCCCCATGATGTTACAAATACAGAGTACATCATTGCTCCTCCTATCGTTGATAGTTGATTAACTCTCCATTAAGTAAAAGGTTTGTGGAATATTTTTCTCTCCCTTCTTATCTCTCTTTCTTTCTTCTTCCATTCTTTCTGTTATTAGTTAGTAAAATGCTATCGATTTTCATTTCCATTTTTTTACATTTTATTATTCCAGCACTCTGTTCTTTATATATTATTCTATAATTACAATGTACGTTACAAAATGTACGTTCAAAATGCATGGCCATTTATTATTTATAGTGCTGGGATTTATCTATTACATGTCTTCTTAATGTACTGCTTTTTGGATTCTCTTTAATAAAGCATTATTAAACTTAAAAAAAGAATACCTAATGGGCACCATGTGTAATAAATATATTCTTGGTGTTCTGGTGGCAGTTACAAGCAACTAGGCAATATTGGACCATATTACACAGTATGTATCCCCCACCTCTCTCTCTCTCTCTCTCTCTCTCTCTCTATCTCTCTCTTTTTCTCTCTCTTTCTTTTGAATATGTATATGGGTATATGTAGCCACTCTGTAGTTATAGTTAGGATTCCTATAGATAGGAATTCCTCGGATGTTTGCTTGGCAATAACTTTACCATTGTTTGATGAATCTCCACAAAACTTTCCAAACCTATTGCTTTTTCTGCATTGGCAGGCAATGCAAAGTTTAGTGGATATCGTTGAGGGGGTGCACAGAAAAGTGGGGGTCCCAAAACACGTTTTTCCCCCAATGTATTTTCCATGGACTTTTGTATCAGATGTGGCGGCAAAACAGCATAAAGGATTTTCATGACATTTGGCAGGAATATAGATTATGGTGTGGTAAGATCCTTTTTGCTATTTCATGAAAATCCTATTCAGTAATTTTGTAGCAATAAGAGATTAAAATTTAGCTGTATATTGGGCCACAGTATATCTCTGTAATTTCACAGTCTACTGCGGAACATGACGAAGACAAAACACAATATTATTGGCTGATGTCAGCCCTTAAAAAATAAAAAGATAGACATTTTTTTTTACCATACTTAGGGCCTTATTACGAGTTTGGCGGAGAGGATTACTCCATCCAAAAGTGGCGGATATCCCGCCCGCCGTATTACAAGTTCCATTATATCCTATGGAACTTGTTAAACAGCAGACGGGATATTCGTCACTTTTGGAACAGAGTAATCCCCTCCGCCAAACTCAGAATGAGACCCCCTGTGTTTGTTCTGGGTTTAAGGGCAGATCTAGATTAGTAGTGGATTTAAAATGTATATAAACACATATGGCACTTTACTAAAGTCAGTAGACTTAGGGAAAAGTGTTTCTAGTGTTTTTTATGTTTTTAAAAATAGTTTATGGGGTACGGCGTACTACCGTGAAATGATCTAAGTCAGTGATACTCAAAGTACGGCCCGGGGACCGCATGTGGCCCTCTTGACCTTTACATGCTGCCCCCATGGTCAAGAGCAGCACTGGGCTGCTGTTTACTTGACTCAGCACTAACATTAAAAATATGTTAACAGGCAAACATTTATTTAAAGGTTGATTGAAATTAAAGAAAGGCTGTAACAAGAGTGTCCTGCACAACTTAATTTTAGGAAAAGCTTCATTTATAAAGACATCTTGCAGGAAAAGAGTAAACGTATGATGAAGTCTGTTAATACATTTCCAATTCCAATGTACCAATGTATTTCATTAACATACAGAACTGTTTCACCTTAGTACTTCAGATTATCAGTGCATTCAGAAGTATTTTTTTAAATTATAGTTTTGGAACATGAATTGAGAAACAGTCATTCTTCCCCCTGCCCTGATAACAATACCAATAGTGTGCTAAGAGGCAAGTCAGTTAATGCACTCTTTGGGGGCCGGGGTTCTGTTATACATGAACAACATATGGGTGGTCATTACAACATTGGCGGTAAAAGGCGCTTACCGCCGTGCAGAGGCCGCCAATACACCGCTGAGGCATTCCGCCACAGCTATTATGACCCACATCTTGGAATCTGCCGAAATTCAGACACCCACACAAGTCCGCCACACCAAAGGTCAGTGGTAAACTGGCGATAACAAAACCTCCACCTCCACGCCAACAGAAACACGCCCATGCTATTACGACACACGAATCCACGCGGCGGTCTTTCAACCGCGGTATTCCATTGGTGGTACACACCGCCACACTCAAAATACACACACATCTCCAAAACACCGCCACATTGGACAATTCGAAATACACACACCTGATACACATACAAACACCACTCCCACACACCCAATACAATATAAAACACACACCCACATCACCCACAAACCCCTACGACCAAAAATCTGAGACAAAGGCCAGAGAGATAGCACAGATTAGACAATCCCACCACACAGAGGCACACAACACCATCACCCACACTACTTCCACGCACAAAACACCACACACCACCACACTCATCAACACATACACCACCCCACACATCACCCACACTACCCCATGTCACGCCAAAGACGCCCCCGCTTTTCCGAGGAGGAGCTCCGGGTCATGGTGGAGGAAATCTTACGGGTAGAGCCACAGCTATTTGGCTCACAGGTGCAGCACACATCCATAGCCAGGAAGATGGAGCTATGGCGCAGAATAGTTGACAGGGTCAACGCTGTGGGACAGCATCCAAGAAATCGGGAGGACATCAGGAAGAGGTGGAACGACCTACGGGGGAAGGTGCGTTCCGTGGTCTCCAGGCACAACATTGCGGTTCAGCGGACTGGCGGCGGACCCCCACCTCCTCCCCCACAACTAACAACATGGGAGGAGCAAGTCTTGACCATCATGCATCCAGAGGGCCTCGGAGGAGTCGGTGGAGGAATGGACACTGGTAAGTCAATTCTTAATTTACATATCCCCCACCCTACCTGCATGCTATCACACACCTCCACCCTCACCCCCTCCCCTATCACTCAAAATCTTCACTAATGTACTCATAACACAAACCACCCATACCAACACGAAGCCCTGCATGACACAACTAAGCATGGACACCCATCACTAAAGCATGCTCACTGCACATACCCAGAACACCCCCCAACCATCATCACACAAGCCCCCACACAGGAATGCTTGCACTGGGGTACACGGTGAGCCACCAATTGCACACCATGACACACACACATGCAGTAATCATGCCCTTATGCCCCTGCAGGATCACGAAGGACCGTCACCACCCCAGTGGGTCCAGACAACTCCACTCCACCCACAGAAGAGGCCCACAGTGACGATAGCAGCTCTGCCCTACTGGATCCTGATGACCAGCCTGGACCATCGTGGGCCTCGGGACAGTCGGTTCCCCTTGCACAGGCACAGCCCAACACTGACCTTCCACCCTCTGGTAACACCAGCACAGCACCCACCCAGCGGGCCCAAACCTCCGTACCCAGGACAGGTCAATCAGCGGTGTGTCCACCACTACAGGGAATCCAGGAAAACCCACCACCCCAACAACAACAGGGACCTGGGGGCAGTGGTAGTGGGCACACAGTCCAGGGGACGGAGGCACAGGAACACAGGGGAACTGGGAGGGCTGCTGTGCGACAGGGGGCGGACAGGCCAAGGGAACCCACTCTCCACGAGGCCCTCTCCTCCATCATGGGAGCATACCACCACTCCCAGGAGACGATGGCGACGGTATTGGTCAAGTTTCAGGAGACCCAGCGCCTGCAGGAGGACCAGTATTTGGGGTTCAGGGAGGAGCTCAGGCCCATCAGCTCCGCCTGGGGCACCATCGTAGGGGTGCTGAAGGACATACAGCAGACCTTGAGGGACACCGAGGCACTCCAAGGGGCCCCTGACACTAGCCAGGACGATGAACTGCCCACCACCTCCGCCGGCGCTAGTGGACAGGACGCCCTGCCACAGGACCACCACACCAGCACCCCACCCCCTGCAGACGGACAACCACCACGCAAGCGGGCCCTGAGATCCAGGAACAGAACAGAGCAAGATGGCAAGACCCCCGCCAGGAAATGAGACCACCCTGATTGTCCGCCCACTGTCCCACTTTGTTACCCTGTCCATACTTAAACTGCCCCAGCTCCACTTCCTATGCCCAGATGGGCAGTGTACCTGTGAGACTAACAGACTGGACTCTGCCATGGACATTCCTCCACCATCACCCATCACCATTTCACAACCCCCCTCCATTTTTGAGCACTTCAATAAACACCCTTGAACCACAAAACAATCTGGAGTCAGTCTATGATTTGGTAATATGTATTATCAATGATAGTGTGAAAAAGCGTTTCTACTTGTAAAGGCAACATACCTATGTCACACATCACAAGTCCTTGAAGGATGCATGCAGATGACACACGTTGGTAACCACACCTGTGAAACCGTAATGGAAAAGAACAACTCAGTTACCAAATAATGCTATGAAATTACACACAGGATAGAGGAAGACGTGTGACAGTGAATGTAATGGTAAAATTGAAAATATTCTCACCTGTGTGTCACCGGAAATACTGCTGTATGACTGACTCCCTGTTGTCGTTGTCTTCTTCCTCAGCTTCCTCCTCATCACTGTCCACAGGCTCCACAGGCTCCACAGCTGCCACAACACCGTTATCTGGACCATCCTCCTGCAGAAAAGGCACCTGGCGTCGCAATGCAAGATTGACAGGTGTTTCCCTATTCTACTCACCTTCTTCGGTAAGTAGAATAGGGAACCACCTGTCATATGGAGGCACCTGAACCTGGCCTTCAGGAGGCCAAAGGTACGTTCGATCACCCTCCTAGTCCGCCCGTTCCTCTGCCCTGGTCCTGGGATTCCTCACTGGTGTCAATAGCCAGGACAGGTTGGGGTAACCAGAGTCCCCTAATAGCCACACACGGTGCCTCTGAAGTTGACCCATCATATCAGGGATGCTGCTATTCCGCAGGATGTAGGCGTCATGCACTGAGCCAGGGAACATAGCATTAACCTGGGAGATGTACTGGTCTGCCAAACAGGCCATCAGTACATTCATAGAGTGATAACTCTTCCTGTTCCTGTACACCTGTTCACTCCTGTGGGGGGAGACCAGAGCTACATGGGTTCCATCAATAGCACCTATGATGTTGGGGATATGTCCAAGGGCATAGAAGTCACCTTTCACTGTAGACAAATCTTCCACCTCAGGGAAAATGATGTATCTCCTTACGTGTTTCAGCAGGGCAGACAATACTCTGGACAGGACGTTTGAAAACATAGGCTGGGACATCCCTGATGCCATGGCCACTGTCGTCTGAAAAGACCCACTTGCAAGGAAATGGAGCACTGACAGCACCTGCACGTCAGGGGGGATTCTAGTGGGATGGCGGATTGGTGACATCAGGTCTGACTCCAACTGGGTACATAGATCCTGGATTGTGGCACGGTCAAACCGGTAGGTGATGATGACATGTCGCTCCTCCATTGTCAACAGGTCCACCAGCGGTCGGTACACCGGAGGATTCCGCCATCTTCTCAAATGTCCCAGCTGACGGTGCCTAGGAAGGACAACAGCGACGACCGAGTCAATTTTTAGCAAGGTATATACCCACAGTTACACAGAAGACGACACCAAACACAAAACCCTTCCTGCATGTGTGTTGAGTGTAGGCCTAGCTATGTGTGACGCAGAAGTAAATGAAGCCATGTGGGCCCCTGAAATGGCGACTGCCTGACCTCTACACTGGGACAATGGGATTGTGGGGTAACTGCGTTGGCGTTGCACACCGTTGCGGTAGGCGGTCGTAGACCGCGGCGCAATGCTGCATTGGTTAACATCGGACCCTATGGGTCCCAGGAGCCAATGAACAATTGCGCCGGCGGTGATGATACGCACCGCTGCGGACGTCACCGCCGCGGACGTCACCGCCATTTTCTATCTTTTCAATCACTAGATACCTGACCTTCGACAGGAGAGGACCTACACTGCAAGTGCTGCTGTGACCTCGGTCTGGAAGCGACGATGGCTGCTGCGTCTGGGGAAAGGGCCCCTGCCTTCACTGCTCAGGAGTTGGAGAAACTAGTAGACGGGGTCCTCCCCCAGTACAAGCTACTCTACGGTCCTCCAGATCAACAGGTAAGTACACAGGGAGCACGTTGTATGGGCTAGGCCTGGGTGGAGAGGGCTGGTTGTAAGAGGGAAGGGGGCTGAGTTCAGGGAACATGATTGCATGTGCCAAATGGCAAGGGTAGGGAGGGGGGACACTTACATCTACGGTGCAGTTGGTAATGGCTTCTCTTCTTCCCTTGTGCATGTCATGTAGGTCAGCGCCCACCAGAAGAAGGACATTTGGCGTGCCATTGCCAAGGACGTCCGGACCGTGGGAGCCCACCAGAGACGGGGCACCCACTGCCAGAAGAGATGGGAGGACATTCGCCGCTGCAGCAAAAAGACGGCGGAGGCTCAGCTGGGGATGGCCTCCCAACGTGGGAGGGGTGCCCATCGCACTATGACCCCCCTGATGTTCCGGATCCTGGTGGTGGCCTACCCTGAGTTGGATGGGCGCTTGAGGGCATCACAGCAGACACAAGGGGGTGAGTACAAACTCATTCTGCTGACTTTGCGCGCAGTGGAGGTGTCTGGGTGGGGGAGGAGGGCTGTGGGTGTACCTAGGCCAGGCAGAAATACGTAGACTAGGCCCCTCTGTACTGCAAGCCATGTGGCACTCTACCCCACCACAGTATAGTGCCAAGTACAGGTATAGATGCCCCTGTGACATCCATGTGTGCAGATGTCCACCATAGCCATGTAGGCCACATCCCAGGAATTGCATCTGCAGAGGCCAGGAGCACGGCGTAGTGCAGGGGGCAGCTGTGTCTGTATTGTCCGCCAACGGTAGCGGTATGCCATGCACTCATCCTGTTCTTCTTCTGTATTCCTCCCCCCTTTTTGTGCTTTCCCTGTTCTTATGTGCATAAGCATCATCAGGCAGAGGTACAGTGGCACCGGAGCACGAGGGAGCTGCATCCCACATGGCCACGGAGGGCCACACCACGGACTCAGAATGCACCAGTGGGACAGAGGGCGAGGGGAGCTTCACGTCGGCCACCGGGTCACCAACCAGCGACACGGACTCGTCCGCCGATGGGAGCTCCCTTGTGGTGGCGGCACCATCTGTGCGCCCCACTTCTACAGGTACAGCCGCCACCTCCCCTACCAGCACCGCCCTCCCAGTAGCCCCTCAGCGTTCGCCCCGTGCCCGCTCACCCAGGAGGGTGGGCATCACCTTCACCCCAGGCACCTCAGGCCCTGCCCCAGTCACCACTGCTGCCCTCAGTGAGGAGGCCATTGACCTCCTCAGGTCACTCACTGTTGGGCAGTCTACCATTGTGAATTCCATCCAGGGTGTAGAAAGAGAGTTGCAACACGGTAATGCATTCCTGGAGGGCATTCATTCTGGTCAGGCTGTCCTTCAGCAAACCCTGCAATCTCTGGCCTCAGCACTGATGGCAGCCATTGTCCCTGTGTCTAGCCTTCCCCCTCCAACCTCCTCCAACCAGACCCAATCCCCTGTACCCCAGCCCATCCCAAGCACACCTACAGACCAGCATGCACACACGTCAACACCCAAGGGAAGCTCTGGCAAACATAGGCACCACACAACCCACAGGCACTAAAACAAGCATCACCCACATGCAGACACACCAACACACACTGCCTCCACTGTGTCCCCCTCCTCGTCGTCTGCCTCCTCCCTCCCAGTGTCGTCTACACTCTCACCTGCATGCACTACATCTACAGGCACCAGGAATCGCACCAGGACAACCAGCACCACAACCCGCTCACCTGCACTCACCACCTCCACTCACATTTACAAGTCCCCTGTGTCCTCTCCCAGTGTGTCTGTGACGCCCCCACCCAAAGTACACAAACGCCAGCAACCACACACCCAACATCCATCCACCTCACGACAGCCTCCAGTACCTGCACCTGCACCCAAAACACCTAAAGTGACACCTCCTACAACCACCTCCTCTTCCTCCACTCCCAGACCCCCTCCAACTACCCATCCCAGTGTTCGTCCGAAACTGTCCCTCTGCAAAATTGACCTCTTTGCCCCCACCCCCCTCCAATTCATCAGTCCTGTCGTAGCGCCTCAGCCAAAAGCCTCCAGTACCAGTGTTTCCTGTTCAAGGTGTGTAGAGTGCACCGGCCACCAGGGCAGGCAGTGTGACCCGGAGCCAAGGCACTGACAGCCCACCCCCTGTAAAGGCTCTGAAATTGGAAAGTGGCCAACTGGACCGTGTGAAGACTCCTGGAGGCAAAACAACTCACAGGGGCTCCAGGGGGATTGCAGAGGCAGCTGTGACTCCTCCAAAGGAGGGTAAGGGCCAGAGGAAGTCTGCACAGCCTGGTGTGATCATCACGGCGGAGAAGGGCGGGATCCTTCCCGGCGGTCGGGATGCCACCGCCAGCACCGTCGTGACTGGTCAGGAGACCACCGCCACCGCCGGAGTCATAGCCCAGGAGGGCCCAAGTATCGTCACTGGTCAGGAGGCCACCGCCAGAGTCATAGCCCAGGAGGGCCCAAGTATCGTCACTGGTCAGGAGACCACCGCCAGAGTCATAGCCCAGGAGGACCCCAGTATTGTCACTGGTTAGGAGACCACCGCCAGTGCCGGAGTCATAGCCCAGGAGGGCCCAAGTATCGTCACTGGTCAGGAGACCACCGCCACCGCCAGAGTCATAGCCCAGGAGGGCCCAAGTATCGTCACTGGTCAGGAGACCACCGCCACCGCCAGAGTCATAGCCCAGGAGGGCCCAAGTATCGTCACTGGTCAGGAGACCACCGCCACCGCCAGAGTCATAGCCCAGGAGGGCCCAAGTTTCGTCACTGGTCAGGAGACCACCGCCAGAATCATTGCCCAGGAGGGCCCAAGTATCGTCACTGGTCAGGAGACCACCGCCGGAGTCATAGCCCAGGAGGGCCCCATTATCGTCACTGGTCAGGAGACCACCGCCGGAGTCATAGCCCAAGAGAGCCCAAGTATCGTCACTGGTCAGGAGACCACCGCCGGAGTCAGTTCCCAGGAGGGCCCCGGCTGCCACAGCCCCGCTGGGCAATGAGGGAACGTCATGCCACACACCAATGCCCAGTCCAGGGACCGCCATGGCAAAGCACCGCTGAACAGTCCGGGGACCGCCATGGCAAAGCACCGATGAACGGTCCAGGGACCGCCATGGCAAAGCAACACTGAACAGTCCAGGGACCGCCATGGTAAAGCACCGCTGAACAGGGCATGCACCGGGGAAGAATGAAAAGGCCGCCACATCACGCATTGTTATCCCATGTGCAGCTGGGACAGTGACGGGACAGGAACTGTCACGGGGAGTCTAATCCAGTCTGGGCACCAGTCCTCCTACAGAACCAGTGGAGGCTGTTATCGACTTGAGAGACTGTGGCTTTGCACTCCCCAGGATTGAACAGTGAGCAAGCCACCCACTGTAGAGACTTGAGAGACTGTGGCTTTGCACTCCCCAGGATGGTCCAGTGGGCAACCCACCCACTGTAGAGACTTGAGAGACTGTGGCTTTGCACTCCCCAGGATGGTCCAGTGGACAAGCCACCCACTGTAGAGACTTGAGAGACTGTGGCTTTGCACTCCCCAGGATGGTCCAGTGAGCAAGCCACCCACTGTAGAGACTTGAGAGACTGTGGCTTTGCACTCCCCAGGATGGAACAGTGGGCAACCCACCCACTGTAGAGACTTGAGAGACTGTGGCTTTGCACTCCCCAGGATGTAACAGTGGGCAACCCACCCACTGTAGAGACTTGAGAGACTGTGGCTTTGCACTCCCCAGGATGGTACAGTGGGCAACCCACCCACTGTATAGACTTGTGAGACTGTGGCTTTGCACTCCCCAGGATACATCAATGGGCATGGAGCCCCGTCGTGGATCTGGCTTTGCAGTCATCCGGCTGAGGTTCCCCCCCTTCCCTTCCCACTGAGGTGCCTGTAGTATTTCTATCTGATGCCCCGGCAGTGTTCTCTCCGTTTGTGGCCAGGTATCTTTTGTGGGCCTCGCCCATGCATTTTTGGACTAGTGGTGCACGGACATTGATATGTGCATATCTGCACTACTTCTCATCATGTATATACTTTTGACTGGTCTAATGATATATCTGTATATTTCTGAGACATGTATATTGATACATTACAATGTTTGAACTGATTTCGTTTTGTCTTTGCATTCTTCCGGTGGGGTTGTGGGTTGTTCCTGAGATTTTTGTGAATGCATTGGTGTATGTGTAGTACTATGCGAGGGTGGGGGTGTTGCATGTGTGTCCCCCTAACTTTTGCCTCCCCCCTCCCCTATGTCGTAGGTGCAGTACTCACCGTTGTCTTCGCCGGCGCCGGCGTTGCTCTTCGTAGATGAGTAGGAATACAAGGGCTGGTAGGATTTGTAATTCCGGCTCCATGGAGTCCTCCTTCCTCGTAGGATGTGTTCAGGTGAGCGTTTTCCCCTTGCAGATACTGTTTCCGCAGTGTTTTTATCCACAGTGAATCCGCCCCGGAAAAGGTGGCGGATTGGCGGGTTGTGATACTATGGGTGGTACATTGTCTTCCGCCTGTCTGTTGGCGGTGACCGCCTCGCTGCTTGTCTGTACCGCCGTGGCGGGCGGTGTGTTAAAGTGGCTGTCTTTGTTGGCGGTTTCCGCCAGGGTCATAATTCCCTTTTTTTGTCGCCGGCCTGTTTGCGGTATTATCGCCGCTTTAACACCATCCGCCAGGGTTGTAATGACCCCCATAGTTTATTATATAAAACACAACCAAAGGTTTTGAACAGCCCACATCCTGAAGTCATGTATTTCTAGATCGTCATATAAGTGATAATGAAGAAAAAGGAGGGAAAGTGAAATAAAACAATTGCCTAGGACAACACAATTTTGTTAAGTGGAGGAGCCAGGATTAATCCCAGATTTTTGGTTTAAAATTGTGCAATTCAGGCACTAGATGTAAATGCCTCACTTCCCATACACCCACCTTACCACAGACCCCACACTGCCACCTTGCTGGTATCATTGCTCCCTCGGTTACATCACTGACCAGATTTTGTGGCCCCTCGGAAAATGTTTGCGAGTACCCATGATCCAGGTAGTACTGCAGTGCCTATGGATTTTATAAACAAACAACAGAAATTACATATACACTGCACCATATGCTACTGGATTGTACATCACCGCACTCTATGCTTCTGCACTCTACACCACTGCACTCTATGCTGCCACTGCACTCTACACCACTGCACCATATGCCACCATACTGTACAACACTGTACTCTACACCACTGTACTGTATGCCACTCTACTCAACTCTGCAGAATTGCAGCCTATGTCACTGCACTATACCCTACTACAATTTGTGCCACTCCACTCTGCACCACTGTACTCTGTGCTGCTGCACTCAATGCTACCTCACTCTGGGCCACTCAACTGTATGCCACTGTACCATATGCCACTACATTCTACTCCAATGCACTGTACACCACTGCGCTTTATACCAATGCACTGTACACCACTGCACTCTATGCCAATGCACTCTGCACCAATGCAGTCTATGCCACTGCACTCTACACTACTGCAGGCTGTGCCACTCCCCTCTGCAGCACTGTACTCTATACCACCACACTGTATGCTACTGCACTCTATGCCACTCTAGTCTGTACCACTCTACTCTAGGCCATTGCACTCTACGAAAGTGCAATCAACGCCATTTCACTCCACTCTAGGCCACTGTGCTCTATGCCACTCTACTCTAGACCAGTGCACTGTACATCACTCTACTGTACATCATGCCAACCCACTCCGGACAGTGCCACTCTACCCAACTCCATTCCACATAATCCACTCTACAGTGCACCACTTTATACCACTGTGCTCTACACCGTTCTTCTGTATGCCACTCCAAGCCACTGTACTCCACTACACTCTATGTCCCTCCATGCTACTCTACTATGTGCTACTGTACTATATGTCACTCTACTGTATGCCACTCCCAGCCACTGCAGTCCAATTCATTCTACGTCACTCTGCTCCACTGTACTCTACTTCACTCTACACCACTTCACTCTAAGGTGCACCACTGCACTCTTTGCCACTCTGCTATGCCACTCTGCTCTACGCCACTCTCTTCTTCTCTGAACTATTCTACGCTATGCCACTGCACTCTATGCCACTGTACTGTACTCTGCGCCACCCTGCTGTACGTTTCAGAGCTCTCACCTGATCTGCACAGGAGCAGAATGATGACTATTCCCAATGCCCCTCTCCAAACCCCTCTGTCATCCAATATGATTGAACTAAGAGAAGTGCCCAAAGGGGGGAAATGGGATGGGGAGAGAGATACCAGCCTGAGAGAGACCAGCCTGGTCTATCTTCAGTTACTTTTCCTGGTTTAGTCTCCACTCAGACACCCTGAAGATTCTAGATAATTTGACTGCTGTTTCTTCATATGAATTAGGAAACTGCAAGAAAACATATGCATGCAACATTAACATTTCTTTAAAACCGTATAACTGAATTTAACTATGTTTCTTCCTATGTTTAAAAAAATGTGAATGTCTAACTTATTCACATACACCAAGAGAATGTGACTGTTGCCTTTCTTCTATGTCTTAGCAATATTGCCAGTCAGTTTTCCTTATCAATCCTAGTTGACTTAATATCGTAGCCTTACAGTCTATAATCATTAGTATGTACAACTCAGAACTTAAGAAGATTTCTTTCTAAATAAACAACTTGTTATAAATGAAAGCACTTTTTTCAGGTGGTACTTTCATGTGCCTGGGCAACAAGGAGTGAGTAGAGAAGTAACAAGAAGTCCTCAGGAATGTATGGGTAAGATCATTTTACTGTTTCTTTTTCTTTCTTGCTTATATCACTGACTGAATCTTCCTTTCTTCTTGTACAATATAGAAAAGGCAAACACACAGCAGCAGCTCCTCCGCTATGGTGGAGGAGTGCCGATCCCTGCCAGCAACAGCAGCTGAAAAACTTTAACAATAAAATTATAATAAATCATGTTTAATATTGTTTTATTTGCTAGGGAGCGGGCCATGTGGGATTACAGGCAGGCAGGAGGGATGGTGGCACTGCTGTAAGTGCACATGTGGGTTTTGCCATCCTGAGACGGCCGGCCAAGCTCACATGCACACTGAGCTCTCTCCAACCCGAGCTGCATTGCCGGGTTGGAGACGGCAGGCACAGGCTCCCAGTCTGCCTGGAGAGGAAAGTGAGGGCACTCAGGCAAATCCTGATGCTGCTTTCATGCTGCCAGTAGCATGAGGGCAGACTTAGGACTGGCCTCAGAGCAGTCTGGAAGCCTGTGCCTGGTGGAGGCAGAAGAGCGGCGATGCGTATGCAACAGGGATTCAAGTAAGTTTTTTGGGTTTCTTTTGTTTTGTCCAACCCCCCCCCCCACCTTGCCACTTTCCCCCACCGTGATCAATGAATGCAAATACAACCTTTTAGTTGTTCTCAGCAGGAATTACCACAGCGTTAACTTAATTCAATGGTAAAATTATGAGTTAGCACTCCCATCAGGAATTCACTTGTGCTGACGCTGACTTTCATGGGCGGTACTCGATGCTCAAGGTAGAGAGACATTATTCTCTCTTAGTGCACCGCCCACTGCCTAAAACACTACTTTCTATGGTACCTTGAAAACGACAACCTCCGAGTTCAGACACTACTTGTCTTGCGACACTTCCTCAAGACACTGTTCCGAAAATGTGAAGGACTAAAACAACTCCTCACTAATGACGCTGCTACCCTGGCAATGTACGAGTGAGGATAAGATTTGCTGCTTACTAGGAAATGTCTTTAGGTGAAGTGCGCAGTTCTGAAGTGAAGTGCGCTGGACATTATATATTGGCCTACTGATTAGTAACACTAGTATGCGGACCAGAGAGTGGCACCTTGGCAGCTATCTTGGAATTTCTTATATTCCAATTGAGACTCCAATTTGTGCATTTTGACCTTGTTCTTGGCTGAAACGATTGCCTGAAAATTAAACAATGTTCACAGATTTTCCTCCAGACTTGTTAGGGTGCTGCGGGGTCCTGACACTACACCACATCACTGTACGTCACTGCACTGTACACCACCGCACTCTACTCTACTCCATTTCATACTATGCCACTCTACTCTACCCCATTTCACTCCACCTCACATCAATCTACTTCACCTTACTCTCCACCAGTCTACTCTACTCTAGCCAACTTGACTGTACCCCCCTTCAGTCTATGCCACTCTATTCTACTCCACTTCACTCTATCCCACTTCATTCTATGCCACTCTACTCTACCCCACTTCACTCTACCCCACTTCACTGTATGCAATTGTACTCCATGCCACTCTACTCTCTGGTACTCTATTCTGCTCTGCTTCACTCTACCCTACTTCACTGTATACCACTCTACTGTAAGCCACTCTACACCGCTCTATCCTACCCAACTTCACTCTACTCAACTCTATTCTACTCTACTTCTTTCTATGGCACTCTACTGAATGCCACTGAACTCAACAGCACTCTAGTGTATGCCACTCGACACCACTCCAAGGCACTGTACTTCATTACACTCTACACCTCTCTACTCCACTCTAATTCATTCTACGCCACTGCTCTTTACTGTGCGACACCATTTTACTCTATGCCACTCTACTCTACACCACTCTACTATACCCGACTGCCTTGTCCCCCACTTCACAGTATGGCACTCTACACCTCTCCACTCTACCCCACTTCACAGTACCTCACTTCACTGTACGCTATTCTGTAATACCCAACTCTACTCTATGGCACTCTACTCTACCTCACTTCATTCTAACCTATTCAATCAACCCCACTTCTTTCTATGCCACTGTTCTCTGCACCACTGTTCTATATGTCATTCCACTTTATGCCACTCTGAGACCCTGTACTCCACTCCATTCTACAGCACTTTACTGTACTGTACTGTCCTCCACTCTATGCCACTGCACTCTATCTCACTGCACTCTACTATGCACCACAGCACTCTACACCACTGTACTGTCCGACACTCTACTCTATGCCAATCCACTCTCTCGCACTTCACTCTACCCCATTTTGCTCTACACCACTCTACTCTACTGGGTACTACTCTATTCTATGCTACTGCACTCTACACCACTGTACTCTATTCTGCACCACTCTACTCTAAGCAACTGCACTCTACCCCACTGTACTCTACAGCCCTCTACGGTATGCCACTCTACTCTACCCCACTTCACTCTGCCCCAATTCACTCTACCACACTCTACTGTATCCATTGTTCTCTACCCCAATTCACTCTACCCCACTTCACTCTACTCTACTTCATTCTACCCCACTTCACTGTACCCCACTCCACACTACACCACTCTAGTCTATACAACTGCACTCTACGCCACTGTACTCCACTCTGTACCACTCTTCTCTATGCCACTGCACTCCACACCACTGCACTCTACTCTACCCCTCTTCACTCTACACCACTCTACTTCACCCTGCTTCACTCACTCAACCCCACTTCAGTCTATTCTACTTCAACCTATGCCACTCTACTCTATGCCACTTCAGTCTATGCCACTCTACTCTATGCCACTCTACTATACCCCACTCTACTCTAACCCACATCACTCTATCCCACTTCATTGTATGCCACTCTACTCTACCCCACTTCACTGTATGCCACTCTACTCTATGATACTCTACTCTATGCCACTCTGCTCTACACTCTACCCCACTTCACTCTACACCACTCAACTCTATGACACTCTACTCTATGCCACTCCAAGCCAGTCTACTAACCTCCCCGCTACATCACTCTATTCAACTGTACTCTACTCTAACCCACTGCACATCACTGTATTCCACTGCACTGTACACCACTGCTATGTATGCCACTCTACTATAGTCTACACCACTCTGCTAGAAGCTACTGCACTATACACCACTGTACTACACTCTGCACCATTACCCTGTATGCCACTTCACTCTGTACCACTCTACTCTGCACCACTCTAGTCTATGCCACTCCAATGTACACCACTGCATTCAATGCCATTGCACTCTAAACTACACCACACACTCTACGGTAATCTACTGTACTTTGCACCACTCTACTCTAGTCACTGCTAGCTATACCAATGTACTGTATGCCGCTGTGCTCTACACTGCTGTACTCCTTATAACTGCAATCTACTCTAGTCTACACCACTCTACTCCACTGCATTCTACCCCAGTGCATTATACACCACTCCACTGTACTTTGTACCACTCGACTTTATGCTACTGCATTGTATGCCATTGTATTCTACTCTGCACCACTCTACTCCACACCCCTGCACTCTGTGCCACTCTACTCTATACCACTCTACTGTACGTCACTCCAAGCCACTCTACTCCACCCTACTGTATGCCACTGTACTCCACTGTACTCCACTCCACACCATTGCAGGCATTGCCACTTCACTCGGCGCCACTTCATAAGACACTCTTGAGAAAGTACTGCAGTAATATTCAAATGTAAATAAAGAATCTATACGAAAGACTTAGAACCAATATAGACCAGAATCTTCACTCTACCTCAGTTCAGTCTACGCCACTCTACTTTATGCCACTCTACTATACATCACTCCACTCTACCCCACAACACCCTATTCTACTTCACTGTATGCCACTCTACTCTACCCCACTTCACTCTATGCCGCTCTACTCTACGATAATCTACTATACGCCACTCTACTCTACATTCTAAACCACTTCACTCCACTCCACTGTATTCTATTGCACTCCACTGTATGCCACTCCAAGCCACCCTACTCACTTCCCCTCTACATTACTTTACTCTACTCTAATCTGCACACCACTGTATGCCTCTGCTCTGTATACCACTGCAGTGTGCACCACTCTACTGTAGTCTGCACCATTTTTATAGATGGTAGGGAACTGTATACCGCTCTGCTCCACTCTGCACCATTACACTGTATGCCACTGCACTGTGCTCCCCTCTACTCTACTCTGCACCACTCTACTCTGCCACTGCACTGTACGCCACGGTACTCTAGGCCACTGCACTCCACTGAGCCACTCACTCTACGGTACTCTACTGTACTTTACACCACCCTACTCTAGTGCACTGCAATCTAAACAACTGTACTCTATGCCACTGTGCTGTACACTGCTGTACTCTATGTCACTGCAATATACTCATCTGCACTGTTCTACTCCACTGCCTTCTACCCAAGTGCACTATACGCCACTCCACTCCACCCTACTCTGCACCACTCTATTCTATACTACTGCAATGCACGCCACTGTATTGTACTCTGCCCCACTCTACTCCACCCCACTGCACTCTATGCCTCTCTACTATAGGCCACACTAGTGTACACCAGTACAAGCCACTCTACTCCACCCGACTGTATGTCACTCTACTCCTCTCTACTCTACTCCACTGTATGCCACGCCACACCAATGTAGGCCTTGCCACTCCACTCTACGCCACTTCATAAGAAACTATTGAGAAAGTACTCTGATAATATTCAAATGTAAAAAAATCAATATGAAAGACCTAATACCAAAATAAATACCATTATATGATTAGACACCAGCTTTTCCAAACCAAGAAAATCATAGAAATTCATGAAAAGACATAGGTTGATGATAAGCTATAGTTAGGCAAATGTAAGTTTTGTACAAAAACAACTTAAAATACACAAACCTTAAAAACTAAAAACTTATAGGTATAACTTAAAGTTATAATAAACACCCAGGCCAAAAATGTCTATAACTGATGCACCTTCATATAGTGTTGTAAACTCACTAGGCAGACTAAATCAACTGTAATTCATACCTCTATTATGCACAACTTACACCTTTACATATTACATCACTCGTAGAATGTTAAGTCATAGCATTCATAACAACATGTATGCCATCTCAGATGACATTATTTATAAGAGCACTGTGCATGGTAGGGGGCGAGTTATAGCTGATTAATGGCCTGATTTAGAACTCGGCAGACAGACTACATCATCACAATGGTGACTGATATCCCATTCACCCAAGTCTAAATCTCATTGTATTCTCTGGGATTTAGATTTCAGCAGATGGGATTCCGTCACCATTGTGACAGAGTAACCTTTCCGCCGATTTCTAAGTTAGGCCCTTAGTCTGTCTAGCAAGTTTACAACAATCTGTACCAAGGCGTGCAAGTTATAGAAAGTTTTGGTCAGGCAGAAACTTTAAGTTGTAACTATACGTTTTTAATTTCTAGGGTTTGTGTAGCTTAAGTTGTTTCTTTACAGAAATTAAATTTTCCTAGCAGTAACTTATCTGCAACCTTTTTTTTTCATTAAGAGGTATATACACATATACACTATAGGTGTGTATATGTATGTGTATATCTATACATATATATGTGAGTGTGTACATATATATATATATATATATATATTTGTGTGTGGGGGGTATATATGTACAGTATATCTGCAGATGTGCAGAGTGTAGTATGCTATTTACTACCGTTGTTGAGTGTGGGGAGGGGCCATGACTCACTCGAGGAGAGTGGTAGTAATGGTAATATTGCATTAGATGCTGCGCATTTTCATGTATGGCTTATGCCATCTCATATTTCATGTTTATTTGCTATTTATAGAGATATTTATTCAAAACCAGAAATCGAGGTGTTACATTTGTGCAGTAAAGTAAATTCACATTGAGGATGCCCCTGAAGTAAGGTAAATTCACATTGAAGATGCCCCGTTACTATAAGGAGAGTTGTTTTCATGTGCAAAGTAATTATGCATGCAAACTGTGAGGGAGCAAGCAGTATTTTCCTCATGTCAAGTACTGTTTACTCTTGAGGGTAATTGAAATTTTGCCTAGTGTACTGCAGTATTAAAAGTATCAATGTGTGTCTATTGGTACAGTTTCTCTAAATAACATGTGACTAGGCCACATTTACTTTCAATGCTATAGTGCGTGCATGCGCGGACATACAAGCACACACACACACACACACATACACGCACTCTCCGAGAAAGCCAGGATTTTTGGGAAACATGAAGTTGGAGAGATAATTTTAGCTGGCTCTAGACCAGACCGAGCAAGCCTTTCCCTATTAGAAATCTATTGTTTCCATTGATGATCAGCCCATCACTGTACGCAGCTGTTGTGCAGCACAGCTGAAGTCTGTGATGGTGTACTTTCATAGAAGCATTTTACAATGATGTGCATTACTTGACCTCCAACTTTCCACAACACAGAGTGAGAACAGACATCAAGGGAGTACTATATATTAAGAGACTCAGTAACCTTGGCCACATCCTGCTCAAAACAGGCACAGATCTGACCCAGAAAGGTCAATAATGATATTCTTACCAGAAAGCATCAATTGTCAACTAAAATCCAATTTGCAACTGACCTCAAGAGGTATTTTCAGCATGAAAGAATCAATACTCTTCCCCTTATTACCGTGCTTTTATGCTGTCTCCGGGATGGAAGGCTGGCCACTGAAGGTTGTAAACCATGCGATCCCATAGTTAATAAAAACATCCCATAATGTCTGCTGTGAATAACATCATCGCCGTGCACTTCCCTGAGGAACAAACAACACCGCTAAAGCAAGGTCTAGCTTCGCCGACGTAGAATTTATTGTTGTTCCAAAAGTGTTTGCACAGCAGAGAAAATAGTCAAGAGAGGTCTGTGCTGGGCCAATTCACTCAACGCAGTCTGACATTAACACCACTTTGTTTTCTCTTGCATCTTGGACTACATTTTCTGGCTACCAGCGAATTCGAAGAGCATTCCAAAACTACTCTAAGGAGTAAGTATGGAATTATTTTGAATTCTATGTGACTCACATTTTTTATCATTTAGGAAGTGTAAATGTGCAAGGTTTATATTTCCGAATGCATAAATGTAAGTCAAAAGTACAATTGTGTTTTAAAACACTTTCAGACTTAATAGGAATAACAGCTTTCCTTGAGTAGAAGCCATTTCCCCTTGATCTCCACCAGTTTTGGGGGTTGTACCCCCTCATTGCCACGCCGATACAGATAATCTTGACAAAAATAAATATCTAACCATCCACTGAGAGGACACATCTTGCAAAAGACTGTGTGCAGCCACAAACTTGCTAGTTGCTAGGAGGTCACCGACACCTTCTAAAGCACCTCTGCCCTCAAATGCTATTGAGAGCAGATATGACTGCATACAATACAACACCAATAAAACTTGTGAGAAAACAGCAGTGCTAATGTTCTCGTGGGCCTCGCTCGAATTAAAGAGTGGATGCAAAGAACCAGTGAGAAAAAACACAGGCCAAAATGGGTAGCCTCTTGCCCAGTTGGAGTAGAAGAACCCACTCGAAGTGGCCCAACAAACCTCACTTTTCCACATTAGGGCCCGAGGCACTCTTGTTGTGCCGCAGGACCTACCCCACCACAAGCTGTGATTTCTGTGGCAGGTGCTCAATGGTGGCTCATGGTTATAAAGTATATTTACCCGAAATGTTCAATTCCTTTTCATTATTTTCTACTGTTAGTGAACGATGCGTGTGCCTAGAGACAATCATCAAAAGCTTATATTTTGCGTTTAACGACTTCTAACACGTATGAGGTACATTTTTGCACGTGTGGCGATGTACGGGGAATTCAGGGGGTGGTGCACGTGCACGGATGACAATGGAAGGCTATTGCCCTAAAGATGAGAAAAAGAGCAAACGAAAGCAAATAATGAAATAGATTCTAACTACAATGAAGGAGAAATGAAGGAGAAAAACGGAGGGGAAAGGCAGGACAAATGCAGTGCTGATAAAAATAAACATTAATTTCTATAATGTGAAAGCCACTCTGACTACTTGCGTTGAAAATAAATTATGGTTAGGTTGGGGTTTTGTTAATGCAGGAAGTATTTGTGTGTCATGTAGAGAAAAAATCAAACATTTGTGTCTAACAAGGTCGTATTAGCTGAACAAAGCTTATCTCTGGCGAAAAAAGGTGCACCCTTAGATAAATGTCGTGATGCGTCACCGGCCTTGACAAAATATGTGCTTTCGACAAAATGCCAGTCTGATGGCCTCTGGCGCCAGGAATGAGGCCATGGTCCCCCGGGACAAGAGCAAGGAGGGGTCCAGGCACACAATCGATGACTAGCCCAAGAAACAAGAATGTAGAATTACTGACACAAGCCTGACGAGGCCACACTCAACAAAAACAATGCAGCGGGCAGCCAAACCACCGGTCACCTGCAGTTCACTCGTCGTGTAGATGATTGCAAAGGAGCCAGGCAAAGCTGGGGAGCATGAGCATAAAAGGACAGGGTTACCTAACTTATTGTAACATGTGCACGACAACAAGGGAAATTATAGTGTGCAAAAAAGTACAGCACCGTCCTGCAAAAAAATAATAATATCTCAAACCTGTAATAAAACAGGAAAATTGTAAAACACAAGAAGAGTGGTGTGTTGTGTTGCTGGTGTATTTCTAAATTATAAACCACAGCTTGAATAGTAACTTTTGCTACTATATATGTTATTCATTTGTAGATCCCGACAATTACCCAGAATGTTGTGCTGGTGCCCGAACAACTTTAATCACAAATAATGCCAGAAAGAATGACTATTGTACCAGGTAGAAAAGAGCAAAGTTTTATGGGATTTCCAAAACTCCTGATAGGCTTATTTCAATCTGTGTGTAAGTACAGGCGCGTTCCATTCACTGGAGGCCTGATGCGAGAATAAATGGCCAGGGCACCCCTTTCTATATCAAAGAGTCACAGGTCTACAGAAATGGAAGAGTGGAGCAGAGTCTGATGGTGGCATTTACAATCCAACACAAATTGAAATTAGGTTGGATTGTAACCCAAAGTGGCGCTGCCTTTCATTACTTTGCGTCAAGGGAGCATTTCTTGGGTGGTGTATGGGTGGTTCCATGCAACCACAAAAGGATTTTGATGCAAGTCCCTATCCACAAAAAATGTAGACAGGGAGTTGTGCTAAATTCTATGCCTCCCAGAAAGGAGGAAAAATGTTTTCACATATACAATAAGAGAAATGCTATAAAGTATAGTTTTTGTACAGGAAATGCTTTCTTCCTGTACAAAAATGATACCTCCTGCAATGCAGACGCCCTTACTCTATGGTGAAAGGATGTCTGTGTTGGTACATGGCAGCCAAAATGCGCTAACTCAGAGAGACAGCAGAACAGCACCACATCTCAGTAACCATAGCAATGCCCTGATCTCTCCCTTTCAAGCAATGCAGTGCAGCAACTTAACTTGCTGCTCTGCATTTCACAATTTCTTTGTCAATTTGGTCCTTAATGTTAAATTGTTGATTCTATGTAGAATGGTCCAATTTGATGACAAGCACAATGGATAAGGAAAAACTTTGATCCAAATTCTATTGCTAAGTAGCTAGCGTAGCTTGCCCAGTAAAGGCAAAATATGACTAAGTCAACAAAGCCCGAATATTACACTTGCTGCCATATTCTGAACCGATTACGTTGTAGATGGCATCAAATAAATGTTAAATAAAGTGGGCCTGAGTAAGTACCCCAGTTGGGCCCTCTGCTCCACTGGCTTAAACTCTGCGTAACGGGAGGACATTTCCAATGCATGGTTTTTCTCCTGTGGGGTGGAAGGGAGGGAGTCAGTCCAAAGCAATGTCCTTAATAGTAATCACAGGAAGCCCAATCAACAGAAAGTCCTGAGAGAGTCTCAGATGCAGCCGAGAGGTCGAGTGAAATAATGCCATCATGCCTCGCAACTTATCAGTGACAGCCACCAGCGGGGATTCGTTACTACACAGAAACCAAAAGCCAGATACGAAAATGTTAGGGTCACCTGTGGGTTTCTTCTAGAAGAGAATCCATAAGCCTTTTTACTTCTAGTGGCCCTGATGCAGCACAGTGGGAGGCATTGCAAAGAAAGGTCAATAATGGGCTGAATCTATCATTCCTTAGGTGTAAAATCCACATTGAACAGGCTTCCACTAGGGATTATGATTTAATGGATAGAGTCAATGTTTTCTTTGAGTCCTGGCTTAACAACTGAATCTGCTAGAAGAGAACCATTTTGAACTTTAGACCCGCTACAATAATTGTCATGTAGGTAAGAGTCTAAAGTGTTTGTTACTAATTCATCTAGCCTGAATTCACTATTCCCACTCCAAACTAAGCAACATTGGGAAACACTGGTCAGTGGAGAGGGGAAGGTAACTTTTTCTGTCATCAATATTTAGGATTTTTTTATGTACGGCCCTACGTGGCAAGGGTATGCCCAGATATGCTCACTGTGCCACTAGAGCCAAACTATAACTGGCTGATGAGCCATTATTAGGGTATAACTGGTGGTAGGTTGCTTGTGTTCCAGTTCAGTGAGGGCCTGGCCTGGCATTTCGGGCTGGATTCTTCCAATGAGGCACATGGGGAAGGATGATTTGCATATGTCTGGGTACAAACGGAGGTGGCATGGTGGGCAAAATAATTATGCGTTGGTATGCTACCCCACATGATTTCCAGTGGTTAAGCAAAGTGCAAAAATTCGTCCCATCACAAAGTGACCGGGATATGCCTAGGCAGAGGTCCAGTGTGCACTGTTCTACTGGAAACAAATTATACCTGACTGATGAGCCCTTACAAGGGCAAAACTGGTCCTAGGTTGCTTGTGCTCTGGTTCGGCGAAGACCCGGCATGGTAGTTTGGGTGGATTGTTCCCATTAGAAGTGGGGTCAAGGCTGATTTGCATATGACTGGGTCCAAACTGAGGTGGCATGGTGAGCAAAAGAATGATGGGTTTGGATGCTACCCCAAGCAATTGCCAGTGGTTATACAAATTGCAAGCTTTCTCCTCATCACCTTTTGTGTGTTTGATGTACCACCCTAAGTGGCGAGAGTATGCCCAGACATAGGTCCTGTGTGCACTATCACTGGAAAGAAAATGAACTTGGCTGATGAGCCCTTATCAGGGTGAAACTGCTCCTAAATTGCTTGTGTTCTGGTTCAGTGAGGACCAGGTTTGGTAGTTCAGGCTGAACTGTTCCCATGAGGAGCAGGATCAAGGCTGATTTGCATATTGCTGAATGCAAACCAAGATTGCATGGTGGGCAAAAGAATGATGGGTTGAGGTTGCTACCTCAAGCAATTGCCAGTGATTAGACAAATTGCAAGCATTCCTCCCATCACCTTTTGTGTGTTTGATGTTGATATTTAGGACACGCAGCAGTTGCAATTAAATGTGCAAACACAGAATACTGAGGCAGCGTAATCCTAAAACCATCTCGGACCTCTTTAATCCATTTACAGCCACTCCCTGCCCCTTCAGCTAACTCTTGCAGCTTTCTGCTTTCTCCCATTGTGACATTTTTTTGTTTTTGTTTTTCTCTTCCTCCGTCTTTCCCATATGTGTCTTTTGCTCGCAATAAATGTTTGAGGTAGAAAAATAAGTGCCGGCCCTCAAAAATAAGTGCCAGTGCCCAGCACCGGAAACAACAAGCAAAATTAAGCAGTGGACATGGGTTGTCAAGACAGCAAAAATCCAATTAGGCTAAGCTGGCATAAGATCCTTTGAATACCTTAAAAATGAGTTTTGGCTCTTGGAGACAGAGTGATAGCACTAGTGTCATATCTGATCCTGGGTGATGAATGCCAAAATCAGACCCTAGGTCAGCTGAGCAGTGACCCCAATCTAATAATGTTTTATTACAAGATAGAATGAGAGGGGACTTGTCTCTAACATATACAAGCATCACCAACACACACCTCGACCAGAAAGAACTTGGTGGCAAAGACGATGGGAGGCAGAGCTAGGGAGAGTGCTCTCCAACAAGAAACAGAAAGATATGCACTACAGAATACATACGCCTTTGAGATGCATGTTCACAAATTGAAATTTATCAGTATCACACCTTTGTCAAATTGCACAATTGGGACAGTCGTAAGATAGATATCAGCTGGAGGCGATAGGTACAGGTACATCATTTCACTTGTTCTGGCAATGCCCAAAATTAAGCACATACTGAGGAGGCGTCTTGGATTCTACTGACACAATGTCTGGGACGCTCTTCCTCAGATTTCTGGCCTACTGCATACTAGGATTAGCCAACAGACAAAATGTTAACTTGTTATCCAAAAGAGGCAAGCAGATGGCACCAGCACTTTGTGGCATGGCCAAACAGGCCATAATTGCCCTGCGGGCAAAAGACAGACCATCTGACCAAAGGGAATGGCAGCACAGACTATGCGACATTCTGCAGATGGAAAAGATCTCCCCAGTACTGGAGCAGAGAGGAGACGACTTTGGTGTAATGAAAATACTCCCTTTCACCACGTCAGACCAAGATGCCACATAGCCCTACATCGTGATACAGATATTCCTAGAGAAGTACCTGGAGATCGCTTGTCCGCGTCCTGTATGAAATACCACAAGACTGTACCCTAACGTGAACCAGGAAGGGAGGAGGCAGTTATCTGTTGACATCCAGTTGGTAAAATCTCGTTTCCTCGCCGACCTTGGGTTGTAGGCGAGTGCATGTGTAACTTAGAAAACCAAACAATGATTTGTTCTAAAGAATTTGTTACAGGAAACAAGGAACAAAGATTTGTCATTTTTTCAAAAACAATTCGGTCAGTGATTCGTGTGCAAGTTGGCCCCAGGGACCAATTTTGCACGTTGTTTCCCCTTACTAAGCACAGAACTGGAGACTGGGTGCAAAAAACGCTCAACGGTGTGTGCAAATGCTATCTCACAGCATGTTTTTTCACCCAGTTATACCATGGCATTCCTGTTGAGGCCATTAGTATCTAAAGACTGCCTTTTCCCACGAGTTTTGAGAGTAGTGTGGGAAAGTTTTCAATGAGTGTTACGAGCTAAGCCACATAAACTCAGGAGTGCGCTACAAGCTAGTTGTAGGGCAGTAACCCATTCTCACAAATGATTCCTAGAAACAATCCTGATAACCAGGCTAGCGGCAAGTACAAACTTAGTAAGTCCCTGGGAAAAGGTTTGGGTGTAGTTCACACTACGGTTAATCATGGCGTACGCCATTAAGCACGTGACTATAACAGAATGAAGTGACAAATACAGGGAATGCCAAAACTCCCAAAGCTAATCCCACTCAGGACTCAATTTCCCAGACACCATGCAACACTTGACTTTTGTTCCTGGATCTTGCTTGTGGTGGCACACAGTTACAATGTATATTATAGGGATCAAAGTGGTATTGCCCTTTGTATTGTTTACTTATAGCCACAAATAACCCTTATCATAAACAGATGATGGTGGCAACTGCTGGGACCTCTGCAGCTGAGTTAGGCAACTGGGCACTTTATCGTTAGTGTTGGAACTGCCCACATGCAAATAAAGGAATGCTCCCTCCTGTAATGCCTTCCATATGTGTGCTGTAGGGAAGGTCCCCTGAGAATGCAGGTGATGAAGCGCATATCGGCCATGCACTTTAAACCCAGTCCATCATCTTCCCTTATACATGCTGTGAAGGAGGTCCCTTGTGTGTGGAGAAATCGAGTGCACACCTGGCATGCCTTTTAAACCAAGGTCTCCTTCCCTTGTCCTTGCTTTGGTGGAGGTCCTTTGTGCATTCAGAAGTCCAAAGCACATCTGTCATGGGCTTTAAACTCAGCCGGTCGTCTTTCCTTATTCACGCCCCTGGAATAGGCACGAGTTGGGGCACACCAGCATGCCTCTTAAACTTGGAAGTTCACCTTCTCTTAACCATGCCTTGTGGCAATCCCTTTATTATGCAAGAGATGGGCATACACCTGGCATTTCACTCAAACCAAGCCTGCCAACTTCCTTATCCATATTGAAGTATACAAAAAGTGATGAATTAAATGCTTGAATTAATTCAAGGCCCTGGTAATTACACAGGGCTGCATCCCAGTCCATCGTTATTATGCACACCGCGCCACCTCAGTTTGAATACAGCTGTATGCAAATCAGTCTTGACCCAGCTCTAATAAAAACAGTCCAGGCCGAAATGCCAAGCCAGGTCCTCCCGGAAGTGGAACACAAGCGGCCCAAGACTGGTTTCGCCCTTGGTATGGGCTCATCAGCTGGGTATAGGTTGGTTCCAGTGATACAGTGTGTGCAGGACCCACATCTGGACATACCCATCCCACTGAGAGCAACATATTAAAGTATACAAAATGTAATGGATGAAATGCTTGAGTTAATCTCAGTTACTAGTAATTCCTCGGGCCACATCCCAGTCCATTGTTATTATGAACACCATACCACCTCAGTTTGGACCCAGCTATATGAAATCAGTCTTCATCTTCTCCAGTGGGAACAGTCCAGCCCAAACTTCAAAGCTCGGTCCACCCTGAACCAGAACACAAGCAACCCAGGTTGCCCTATTTTTGGGCTCTTCTCCAATGGAAACAGTCCTGCCCAAACTTCCAAGCTGGGTCCTCCTTAAACACAAGCAACCCAGGTCTGGTTTCTCCCTTTTTTTGGGCTCTTTAGCATGGATGTCAACTGCGACCCCTAGCTCACCGCTTGCAACCCCTGTCACTCTCATTGTGACCCCTGGTCGTAGGGGGCCAAGATCAGTCTCTGGAATAGAGCAGCAGTTGGTCCATATCTCTCATTATGGATGTTTGTTGGGGCACCATTAACATTGTTTTCAATTAAGTTTTTAGGACACTTATAGGAAAGAAAATTACATTTTTCACTATTACTGTAATAGAAATGAAGTGCAATTTGCAGGAATAGGACAGTCCCTGGCAGCCAATGTCAGTAAAATGCTTTTCAATATATTTTGTGTGTGCTTACATGACAGTGTGTGGTTATGTGAGAGAGTGTGTAAGTGAAAGTGAAGGTCAAAGGGTGTGTGAGTCATTTTCGCTACCTGAGGCATTTTGGCGAACTTGTGTCCATGCTCTTTAGCTTGGTTTCAGTGACAGTGTGTGCATGGGAGCCTTTAACCCAAGCCACTCTCCCTTCCTTATCCATGCTTTGGTGGAAGTCACTTGAATAGGTATTAGTTAGGCACGCACCTTGCATGTCATATACACTCAGCCACTCACCTTCCCTTATCCAGGCTGCGATGGAGGTCCTTTGAATATCCAGGAGTCGGCGTACTCCTAGCATTTGCATGTCCATTGAACACCCAAGGGGCAGCTCTACAAAGCAGTGTCAGTGAGTAAGGGGACATGGTACACAGATATACAAGTGCGGCATACTCAGGTGTAGCCACTCTCATGTGCAAACCTATGTGAAAGAAGACCATGGCCCGTTTAATTCGGGTATCTGCTGTGGTCATATTACTTACACTGAACAACTTTGGAATATAAATGTGCATGCTGTAAACTGGGCCCTAGAAGTGTAAATATTAAACATACTTGCTAAGTGTGTACAAATGTGTATAGAAAATTCCAGGAAGGCAGAAAGGTGACTATTTACTGCAGCTGCCAGATACAGAAAGGGTTGGACTGGATTAAAAAACCCAACATTTATGTCATCTGTTTATTCATCCACTCACTCAAGGCCCTTCCTACAGGGAATTTGACATTTCGACTAGAACATCCCTGATTATACATTCAGCCACCTACCCAACAAGTGGAACTAACGGGATCCGTAATGGGCCGCGGTGGAAAGAGGCTGTGATGGGCAGTGCCGTGTAAATTGCTAAAGCTTCAGATAATTTTTTCTACATCATTTGAATCAGTTAGTGAAGTAGTTTGAAGACTTTCACTGCACCTGTAATAAAACGGTAGGCTTATTCATCCCATAAAAGTGTTGTAAATCACAGTGTACTGAAAGCAGAAGTGACATCTGCAGGAGGGGCGGCTGGAACCTGGTCCCTCGTGGAGATGGTGATAGGAAGATCAGCGTGTTTCCTTTGATCCGTGGACTGGACTTGACCTAGGAGAGGTGGTAATCTGAATGACAGAGAGATTTCCACTTATCCCCAGGCTTCAGTTCCCCCAGGAGACAGGGAGGTGGTATTCTGAAGAAGAGGGAGATATCCATTGAATCCTAGGGTCCAGTTGCCGTCGGAGGTGAGCAGGTGGTGATCTGAAGGAAGGGGTGATTTCCTTTAATCACTAAACCTGAACTGCCCTAGGAGTCAGGGGGTAGGGATCTGAAATACAGAAGAATTTCCACTGAAATCTGGACTAGATTTGTCCTCAAGAAGCAGGAGGGCAGGGGTTGGGATTGGAAGGACAGGGAGATTCAATTTATTCCTGGTCAGAACTGGCGTCAGAGGCGGGATGGGTTGGAATCTGAATGACAGGAAGATTTTTAGGATGAAGGCTCAGAGAAAGATTCAAAGTGTTTCAACACAGTTTTGTCCACTTAGAAAGCTGTTTTCAGGGAATACAAATATTGATTTCTTTAGCATTCAGCACTGCTGTGTGTAGAGACATTTCTGAAGGTGGCACAGGTTAGCCTCTGCCTAATAAACCTTAAAGTACCTGCCAATGATTCTTCTGCTTTGGACACTTATCGATCCTTATCAAAAGATTTTCGGCAATGTAACTAGTTTTGTCAATCTCCAAATTCGACTAGCCTGGGTTTGAGTTAGGGCAGTAACATGGCAACTGCGACCTTGAAAGTGGTATTAGAGGAACTGCAGAATCATGGCATTGGATAGGCTAACTGCTTATCCTCCTGGCCTCTCAGCAGCATGTGATGCGGAGGGCCACCTAACCCTTCTACTATCATAGGCTTGACTTTGGTATTGTTGGAACTATAATCAAATGGTTCATCTTTCTACAGACCATGCTCAGCTAGTGAAAATTGAGATTTCAATCTTTCTGTCAGTTCCCACGCCATTTGGCATCCCCTAAGTATCAATTACCTCATGTCCACTGTTTAACTTGTTCATGAGCCCTTGGGTGACTTAAAAAGAGAAATGATCTAACCATCAAATAACATGCCGATCACATCCAGCAGAAACTCAATGACCATGTCAAGGTCCCAGACCAAAAGGCACTGCCCATCTTGATGACTGTGTAAGTAAATTCCAAGGCTGGATGTAGATTCATTTTCTGAAGATAAGCCATCAGAACAGATGTCCTACTCCTTTCAGACTCAGACGCCAGCATTTCCACTCAGAACTGTACATCAGCCCTCACTGATCCCAGAATCTCTCCAACTCTACTTACCAGTACTAAATATCTAGGCCTTGTTCTGTATCACAAGCTACACCTTGATTGCCACATCAAAATAGTCATGAGAGACGCTCATTTTCAACCATATCAGCTGAAGGACATTAAACATCTCCCTCCAGAATCAGACTTGTGTTCAGTGGTTTAGCGTATGATAAAAATCAGACCTAAATATGGAAATAGCCTTCAGTTGAGCCCACCAGGCTTTGCCCGGCACGTTCATGGGCACCTTATTTTGCGCACCCATCACTTAATCATATTATCCACATGCACATTTTTCAGCACTGGCCCTCAACAGAAGCTCAGTCTGTGCTTAAGTTGTAGAGACCTTCTTATGTACCACAATGGTGTCTTAATAAACAACATTTTGGATGTAACATTTTTGTTGTTTCTAGGGCTAGTTAAACTGCTGATTATTGTTTTGTATGAACTCTGTGTATTTATGTATATTTTACATCGTCTTATTCTGTCCGTGTGCAAATGTCATTTTTTGTGCATGTTTTCCACGTAAGGGATTGTTTGATTTCTTGGCCACATTTGCCCTTTATATAAATTAAATAAAGCACAAGTGTGTTTATTTGCTTTGGTGTGTGTGTGTCTTGATGGCTGCGTGTGGCGGATTGGCTATTGAATGAGTAGCATATGGAAATGCAAAGCTCCGTGGCATCAACGGTTCGCCTCACCAGAAACATATATGTTAGTACAATTATGAATTATGGAAAAATATGCTTGGAATTAGTGATGTAAATCAACTGTGTTGACAAGGAGACCCTCCTAAGACATACTGTCATAATATCGGCAAGGATATCCTGTGCCAGGAGAAATATCCCCCTCCCCCCCAGAACTCATTGCAGAGTAAATAAAATCTGGACCAGTCCCATCACCTAGCTATAGTCCGTCAGACCTAATAGGAATTATCCATTACAATAATTCCTTCAGATTAGAAACACTGACCCACCTGGGAAACGAGGAAACTTTAACAGGCTGGTGGGCTCAATAATAAATGGTTCAACAGCAACCTGGCAGGTACAAATGATTTAGGGTGGTCATTTAGGAGGTGGCAGAGCGGGGGACCCACGTTACATCAGCTGGGATCCGTCCCTGACAAACCTGTGATTCCTTCACCCTTTGACTGTAGGCTAGTGAAGCCGTCGCCATCTCTGCTGGAGGGCAATCATCAGTGGGGGCCTTCCTAATGAACCCTGGCCCCCTCACGCAGGTTTTGTCCAATGTCCCCAATGTGGGCGAGTGAGGGTTTTTCCTGCCTGTGTACGTCACGGCTCACACTGAACACCCAGGAGCGTAGCTTAGGCAGTACAATGTTTAGGGGAGCGAGCTTCAAGTTTCCCAACAATCATATCATATCATGGTAAAATACATTATTTGAGAAATGGAGCATGGGAGGTGTTAAGGGGCAGAGGGAAGGAATAGCAATAGGGACTTTTAGAGTTACTTAAACTAAATAACTATTTTAAGAACTTCAAAAAACAGAGGAGCGTCAGAGAGTGTGTGCGTATGTTTTTGTCTGCGTGTTCGTGTAAAAATCCCAGGTGAAATCCTACAGCCACGTCACCATGCTCGACTGAAAGCACCAGTACCCATCTATTTACTAAAGAATACATTTATTGGGGGGTGTAGATATCCAAAAGTCCCCCCCCACCCTCCAGATGCTACGTCCCTGTGAACACCCTGCAGAGAAAATATGCACTAAGAGGCTTGAGTTTATTAGGAAGGACCCCCCAACAGGCGGAGGAACTCATCAATGGCCCCCACAGAGAGGGAGAAAATGCCTTGCACATCACAGCCATTTATTTTTAGTTTTGCTGAAACAAACCCCGTCTTGCGGGTGCATTTCTGTAAAACCAAACATAATGCTAGCCAGTCACCTAGACATGGCGGCCAGCCATCAAGGGTTTGCTGAAAATGCTTGCACTCTAATGCAGTTTCGGGAAAAAAACAGACCTGAGGGACAGACGTCTGTCACTGCAGAGGGATAGAGCTTCAGACTATCTGCATGTTTACAAGCAGTACCTCCGTTTCTTAACGAAAGCGAATTAACAAGAAATACGATGAGATGCGTGGGTGTTAGGGGTTAAAAGAACTGAGCTTCGCTATTGTTTCTGTCTTCTGGTAACTAAGAGGTTACCTTGCATCCTGCTTACATGTAACTACTGAGAATATTACAGGGCACAGAATAAGGAGATGATAAAGAGATGCAGAAATTAACAGCAAAAAAAGACCACCACAGTGATTTAGCCTTTCTGTTTTCTAGTCAATGTATCAGAGCTTCTCAAGGTCCTAGCACTACTCTATCTGAAGCCCTCTCTTCACCCAACCCCTGCGGCCAGTGATGCTGCATGTAAGAGGTACACAAATGGCCCTCTCTGTTCCTGCAGTAAGAACATTACTCTGTGGCTCCCTGTCTTGTCGCTGTGGCACAGAGACTTCTATGTTAAATGGCACCAACCGTGGCATGCATGACAGCTGCTGCTACAGAGCAATCGACACATTGTCAGAGGCTCGAAAACGAAACAAAGGGCAGTCACAATTCCTGTTACTGACATTGGTACTGAGAGAAACAAACATTGTGATTGGATGCAATGCTTCAATTAATTAATGTCAATTCCAATTCCAGTCTATCATGTTTTCACCCACTCTGCTACTTTCACTACATTAAAGAAATTAAAAAACATGTCTCTTTCTTAATAACTTCAGTACACCTGGTAATTTCTCTTAGGGCCAGGATGCCCTTCTTGTGAGGCAGAGATGTTCATAAACTATTTAACATAACTTGACAGAGAACATCCATATGCTGATAAGCAGAGGCGGTTTCTTCTCGAGGGCGGAGGAGTGAGCCGCACAGGCAAAAATAAAATGGCAATGAAAAGATTCACTGCCATTTTACTTTTACCTGCGTGGTGCGCTCTGCGCCAGCGTGCCAGCCCCGAGCCCAGAGACATGCTGGACATTGGCAGTAGAGGACAGAAGCAGGGCTGACTGGATGCTCCTAAGTGATCATGTCACTTTGGCTGGCTGTTTTGCGCCAGCCAAAGTGACATGCGCACTTTGAAGCTCTCCACTCAGCTGTCTTAAGACAGCTGGGAGGAGACTAAGCACAGGCCTCCAGGGCCTGATGGAGCTTCCAGCCAGCCCGCTGCATCCAATACAGTCACTTCTCTCATGCTGGTTAACAGCGTGAGAGCAGCGTCTGGATTGGTTAGGAGAGCTCTTCCTCTATCAGAAAGCAGAAGACCACAGAGGAGGATGCACAGCCCGTTTTTTTTTATTTTATTTCAAATGTGTACTGTATGTGTGTAATGCATGCAAGAGTAGTGGTTGTGTTTTACTTTGCAGTTAGTGTTGTGTTTTTATTTGGGCTTTTGTAGGAGTGATATTTTATTTTAGACTTTTGGAGGGAGGGGTGGTTAACTTTGGGGTTTTGGAGAGAGAAAGTGTTTTAATTTTTTTGGGAAGTGGTAGGGC
This sequence comes from Pleurodeles waltl, assembly GCF_031143425.1. Classification (NCBI taxonomy): domain Eukaryota; kingdom Metazoa; phylum Chordata; class Amphibia; order Caudata; family Salamandridae; genus Pleurodeles; species Pleurodeles waltl. The sequence continues at coordinate 1,280,836,928 of NC_090447.1, read as the reverse complement.
ACTTTACTCGCCCCACCACTTACAAAGGGGAACATCTGCCCCTGTTGATAAGCCTTGGTCCTGCTCCAGTCTCCAACAGGTTCCCTCTGGACAAGAAAAATAACCAATCAGAGACTCGTGTCAGCCTATATAGGCCTCACCAGTGAGGTTCAGCTTGAGTCCCAAAGTATAGTGAGCATATGGGACTCATTTCTGGGCATATCCATGAGCCACAGGTAATTACTCTGAGACACCTGCCAGTTCACTGTCTTTTTGCACACTATGCAGGCATAGACAGATGAGCTCTATGCAAATCAGGCTGGGGTTTGCTCCAAAGGGAACACTCAATCCCAAGCTACCAGGCCAGGTACCTTGCAGACAGGAACATAAGCAAGTTCAGAACAATCACCACCAACTTTGGTTTTATCAATGAAGTGCATTTTAATCTGAATAAATCTGTTTTTCACTACCCGGTTCGCCGTCTTTCTGTCACCACCATCCAAAGGCCCACAAATGCCATCAATGTGTGAGGCCACGACTGCACCACTCCTAAGACTCATGAATAGCAGGTGATTTGCACAGTGAGTTATCTCCTGCTGTAGCGAGCAGCACTCACCTTTTTAAAGTCAGTAATCTCACCTATAAGTCTAAGCACTACTTTGGTAAACATGAGCATTACCCCCTAATAGGCTTTATTTTTCTCGCTTACTCTGACTCGCAGAAAGAACATGATTTTTCTTTCATTCCTTACATTGAGATAGAAAAGTTATAGTCTTTCTGCATGTTTCTACACATTCCGTGCAACTTCAGCTTTTTTTTAAACTGGCTTGTATTGATCTGTTTATAATATCTTTTTGGAATGAATGGCTAACTGTTCTTTGTTGTGTTTAATGTTCCACAAGAGGTTCCAGTTTTATTCTTCATGTTTGTGAACATGTGCTTTCTTGCATATGAAAGAGCTACACACCAAGGTTTTAAGTGGTTTGTGGGAAACTTGATGGTGTGACCATGAATTATATAGGCTACAGTACTCCCTGACATACAGGATAAGGATATTACAAGCCACCTCAGAGTTCCATAAATTTGTAAGGGAACTCGGCCTTTGGCTTCATTCCTCTATATGGCTATGGAACTCTCCGGTGACTGGCAGTAAACTTATAATGTACAGCAGGGGGTACTTTATCCTTTATATTATGTACAACATAAATATTTTGATAGACTTTAAAACTGGCACATGAACAGAGAATTATAACCTGTAGCAACATTTTAACCTGGCAATGGAAAAGACAACTGAGCTCTTCTAGGGAGGTCCAGGCTCAACTTCTTCGCTTGTATGATGCCATCAGAGCTTTGGTTCAAAGTGAGGATACTCACTTGGAAGCAAACAAGAGTTTCTTGGAGTAAAGCTCTTTGGGACAGAACTCCTGCAGTACACACTATTAAGGTATGTGTGATCTGGGTAAGAACTGTGTCTTCCTTTAAAAGAATGAGGGAGGAGGCTGTGTGGAAATGGTCAAAAAATGGCTGCGGACAGCCATCAATAACATGCCATTGTTGTACCAAGGTGACAGCCGCATTTAGAAGTACTGTGATGGCTATACTGGAGTACGACAAGAATGATAGGATATAGAAAATACTCTTTAAAGATGGCTGAAGCAGTGTGCATTAACCATACCAACATCATCAAATCCAAGAGAGGTGGGTGGCCATCCTGGAACAGTATTATCTGCGGTCTATCATTACTGTAGAATTCCAAGACGGTCTCTGAATTTAGAAGCAACATGATGACCACACGTATGATTGAACAATGCACTCAACGAAAGTGCTATGCATGGAATAATTTGCTTTAGACATTTTCACTTCACTAACAATTTCTTAGAAGCTGTTATTTTTCTCTTACATGCTACACATTTCTAAAGACATATTGTAAATTGGCACAATTCATCAACCACAGGCAAATTTTACCATCACTTGATGCATTTCACTATCAACTGTTTCATTTTAACATCCATTTGGATGTTCAGGTATGTTCTGTCAGTAAATACTTCAAGTGCATCGTAAGCCTTTGTGAATGCTCCACAGGTACTACTTTTTGTGTTGTTCACTGAACTTCCACTGCATGTCGATGGGCACTCCTCTGACACACTCCTGCATGCTCACACCTTTACCTTTCTTACATCCAATCACTATGCATATGTGTAATGTAATCATAAGGAAGTTAGAGCACAAACATCAGAAGTAAAACGGATACAATAGACTTCTACGTTCTTTTCTGATTCATGTGCACTTTGCTTGTTGTAAAGTTGCACTTATAACAAGCCTACCTTCGAGGGTGGATGGTGGGACCCATTCACACAATAAAATATTTATAAAAATCTGTTGGTATTATCTTGTTCTATACATGAGTACAGTTTCTCTTTCCATTGTTTACAAAAAAATTAATTAAAATCCACTTCCCTCAAAAAGATGCTCAAAGACAACTCCTTTGCATAAAGTGGTGTATAAAAACCACATGTATCAGAAACGAGCATTGACAACATCTATAAGTCTGGCTTACAAACGGATTGGTGAGTTTGCATGTATGGTATTGTGGTTTGGTAAGAGGATGAATTCATGAATGCCTCACTGGGTAAACAAATGCTTCCATTGATACACTAAATTACTTCATACATCAATTCATCTACCCATTAATTCATACTTGCGTATAATCACTCATCCATTCACAATACCACAAACTCAACAACCAATAACGCAATACTATTACTTATAAGCAAGACTATTTGCTTGTCAGTTTTGGAAATCTGATGGAAATACATGGAATACATGGAAAATAAAATAAAAATGCTGAGGTGTCCTTTCAACTAACCATGATTGAAAAGAAGTAGTGAACTATATACCAGAAAGCTGCAGTGTATTTAGTCAGCTAAACTCATTGGATAAAGATTGAACTGCACTTGTGAAACACAATTTTCAATTTCCTCATTTCCTTTTGGTTCCTTCATTAGGAATCCTCGGAGTACGGACTGTTATTTTCTATAGGGTGTTGACATCATGAAACAAGGATTACTGTAAGAAAGAAGTGAAGGGGGAAGGTGGAGTTTGCTACTTCATGTTTCCCTAAACAACACAAGCTCAAAAAATAAGAAAACCCCTCTTTAACCTTATTGATACACTCAATGTGGTCCAGCATGTCTCTAAACCAATTTACTCCAACAGTCACATACTCAATCTTATCTTCTCAACATCACCAACAATACAATGCAACCCAGACTGGACCGACCACTTGCCATCCCTATCTCCATGGCCAATGTCCTACCAATAAACCAAGGCCAACACAAAAGAGGACATTAAACCATCAGATCCTTTAAACATTTCTCCATAGACATCCTAATACTGGAACTAATTTCTCAATCTAGCACCTTCATGTCCGAAGCCAACACCCTTCTCAATAAATTCAGCAATTTTTAAGTTAACAGCCATGCCACAATTACAACATGCAACTTCAAGCCTAAGCCTTTAGCACCCTAGTATGCCAACGACCTTGCCAACAATAAACAATCCACCCTCTGACATGAAAGAAAATGGAAGAAAAATAGATTCCTAAGGACTGCTTGATACTGAAGTCCCTCCACACAACATGCAGATAGCTCATCGCATCAGATAAAGCAAAGTACTATAACAACACCATCAATAAAGCCACCAAAAGAAGCAGAACGCTGTTGAAGACAATCAAGGACTGCATTAATCCGTTGCCAGGCCCACCTATTACACCACCTATTACTCACTCCAACGAAAAGTGCAATGCCATCAGCCTCTTCTTCAGTGAAAAAATACAAAAGAACCAACAGCACATCGATGACACTAAGCCTGCTACACCTCTTACACCCAAACCCTTTTTGTAGTGCCCCGCAATGGTCAGCCTTGAAAGCCTTTAGCCATCCCAGATCTTGAAACAAACTCAAGTACCTCAAAGTCACTTCATACGAAGATGATGTCTTACCATTGTCATAATTAGTGCTCTTTACGGGGGTACTTTCTTACCCCTACTTATGACTAGCAATGCCGCCCTCTTTCAAAGTATCTTCCTCGAAGCTCTCAAGATAGGCATGATCCTCTCACTCTGAAAGAAACCTACACTAGACCCTTATGACTTTACCAACTACCGACCAATCACTCACTTACCATTTTTTAGCCAGGTCATTGAAAAGGTAGTCTCTGTTCACCTTCAAGATCATATCAGCGCTAACCATCTCCTGCATGATGACCAGTCTGGATTCAGATCATGCTGCTGCATGGAGTCTCCTACCTTACACATCACAGACAATGTCTTCTTGACTACAGATGAAGATGACTCCACCTCCTGACATTGCGGGACCTTTCAGCTTCCTTCATCGCAGTCAACCATCCCACCCTCATGCTCACCCTGGAGTCTCAAAAGTCCTTCACTGGTTCTCCTCATACCTTTGTAACTGACAACAGTTTGTTCACATGGGCACCTCCCAGTAACAAAAGATCCCTATCACTTGTGGAGTTCCCCAGGGTTCCCTACTGTCTCCTATCATCTCAAACTTTTACATAAAGCAGCTGGGTACTGTGCTCAGGGATATTAGCATCAAGATTCAACAATATGGTGATGATACACAACTCTACCGCTTTCCTCAAACTCTGCTTGCACATCATCCAAACCTTGATAGCCAGTGCCTACCTGATGCTCTACCAACCAAGACAGAATTGCTGTTATTTTCCAAGAACAACAAACATGATACAGTGCAAACCTGCCTCAATGACTTGAAACTTGATCGCTTTAACACCAACTTTCACCCAATGCTAAGTCACTTGGATCACTCTTGACATCAACCTCACCCTCAAGAAACACATTGCTAAAAACGGAGACGGCCTGGTACCTGTCTCTTTTTTTTTAAAAGCGAGTCAAACCTTCCTTTCAGAAAGCAACTTCAGAACTACTGTTCATGGCCTTGTACTCTCCATCTAGGTGGTAATGCGCTACTCAATGGCCTCCCAGACTCCACACTGGAAACCCCTTTAGGAGCATCCTATATGCCAAAGCATGTTTCATCAAGGGCTTGAAGAAATATGATCCTACCACCCCCATCCTAATAGGACTCCTTTCTCTCCCCTTCTCGGCCTGCACCATCTTTAGAACAAGCTGCATCATTTACAAAACCATAAGAACCAGAATCCTGCTTATCTTACAGACATGCTTACCATCTCTGGTGGTCCTCAACACATCCACAACCAGGACACCCTCAGACTGCAGACTAAGGGCCTGATTTAGAACTCGGTGGATGGGCCACTCCATCACAACAGTGACGGATATCATGTCTCCCGAAATCTAAACCCAATTTGACAAAATGTGATTTAGATTTCGGCAGATGGAATTGACCGTCTGTCAAGTTCTAAATCAGGCCTTTAGATGTGTAAAAAAGACAGCAAGCCTTTTCCATCATTGCACCCAAGATCTGGAACAACATCCTAGTATCCATCAGGCCTGCCCCGAACCTGCCCAGATTTAAGAAAAACTTGAAGGTCCTCTTATTTACATACACACCTTAACTTCCCCTTCTATTACTCGTTGACTTGATGCATTTGTATGACCTGCACTCTGTTGCCTCTTGGACAGTTTGCACTATAAAAATACCTACATACAAAGGAAAAGGAGGCAAAAGTAAAATGCAATATTGTGTTTGAGCTAAACAAGAAAAAATGCCAGGGATTGAAGCCAAGTCCTCAGATTTGCAAAACATGCAATGTACAACTGAGCTGTCATTTTTTGGCAGTGACAATGGCTATCATGGAACGTCATAAGCCTTGTACAAAGAAACTCCCAGTCTGGAAAAGACAGCACAAGTCCCATAAGCATATTAACAGATTATATTTTGGTTATCATTTAAGTGACAATAATGGAGTAAAAAATAAAACAGTCGAATCGGACCAGGGATGCCTACTACCATTACAGTTTTCAACTTTGTCACTGGAGATACAGAAGATAATGGAGTCTGCTTTTCCATAGTTCTTGGCAGTGCTTTCTGGAGGGGTGGTTTCTATACATGCTCTGCTAATGTCGATTTTGGGAACCTGGGAAGTAAATGTGTAGTGAGGGAAAAAGGTGTGGGTGACAAAGGCTTTAAAATAAATATTCATGGACTGTTCCCTCTACGACCTTAGGCCATGAGGTTATTTGCAGGCTCTACCAGTGCCTTGCTCATACTAGTTAGAACAGAGCTCTGGGCTGTTTGGCAATGTTGGCACAGTGAGCCGAACAATTGTCTCTTTAGAGAAGCATTTCTGTGCAGTTAAAATCAGCAGGTAAAACTTACATCACCTGACAAAAAAAGAATGCCTTTTTGGCTCACACAGGACATTTCACCAGGGGTTCTGTGGGCTAGCATAACATTTAAAACTTGTTTTCTGACAATGGGTGTGCTATCCCATACGGATGTGACCCCCACGGCTTCCCTGCCGGACTTCCACTGAACACACAGAGAACCGAGGTGAACAGCTTCCACAATGTTTGAGCTGACCCACTAAACGTCAATGGATGTCATCAGCAAAGGATACTTCGATTAAAGACAGCAGCCTGTCCTCGGCTCTCCGCATTTGCCTTTGTTTGACTCATGGACATGTGCGCCATGTCCAAGCAGTTTGATCCTGGGTCACTATCAACAGAGGCATTACCGCGAAGTCACAGGCTTGGACGGGAACGCGCTGTTCTCCACACTGAAAACCACTTTATGTGTGTAATGAGGTGTAGCGAAGGAGAAGAGAGCAGTCAGCACAGGCAGCGGATTCACTGCAATGCTTCACTGTGGGTGTGAAGACTCTAAAGAAGATGAAACCAAAGCGCTTCTTGGTGGGGTTAACATAAGACTATGGAGGAAAGCCATCAAATCAAAATCAAGGAGCTGAAATAGACAAGAAAGCCATCCAATCATTAGCAAGGGGCTGAAATAGACAAGTAAGCAATCCAATCACGAGGCGGGGATAATCCATATCCACTCTAAGTACAAGTGTGACAAACAACTAGAGCTGTTAGCAGCAAGCCTGCAAAAATGGCAAATAGTGCTGTAGGTTCAGAAGCAAGCAATTCAGATGGGTACCCCTACACCCCAGAAAGGTTGTTAAGAAGACAGACACAGATAGGATGCAGTGGGACCCTCAAATCCCTGTTCTGAGTGACACAGCACACAATGCACTTACGATGGCTATTCTTCCGCCAGTTTAGTTGAGTGAAATAGGTGGGATGAGTACTCTGGTCATTAGCCAGCTTCTATTTCAGGGGTGAAACAGTATTCATGACTCTCTGACCCAATGTCATAATCTTTAAGATCTAGAAGTGGGAGAAGTATTGCGCTGTAAAAACCATTCATACTGTGGTTGACTTTCCATACTTCTCTGCACATACTTAGTTTAAGGTAGTGGTAGTGATTTGAAATTTAAGAATACAACGTCAGGGTAGGAAGTAAGATGCAATGGCAGCCATGGAACTTATATATGCTCAATATGGAAGCCACAAATATAGCAGACTTCGGGAAAGGGGCATGTGACAAGTCTCTTATTTATTTATTTAGGTGTTTTGTAGGGTGCGCAGTATTCTCATGTGATTACTTTACAGCGCTGATCATCTTGAAGAAGAAAGCCTGCTTTGGTTGTTTACAAGGGGTATTGGAGTCTGATTGTGAGTTGTGCTGTATTGTAGCATTCCGATAGCTCATTCCCAACACTTGTTGAAGCCCCAAAGCACTTTTGAGGTGGCCAGCTGAACAGTTACTCTGTTATAGTGCATGGATGGAATTAGGGTGATGGTTGAAGTGACAAGCCATAGTGTTGAGTTTTGGTGTAATGCGTGAGGCATAGAGAATGTGCTTCGATGGCATGTACACATGTGTTACGCAGGTGGTTGTAGGCACTAGAAATGTGAGGATGGCATTACAAGCAGCAAATGCAATACACTGTTCGTGAGTGAAACCTAGACATCAGCAGGTTTGAATTGGTCAGTTTTCAAGAAAACCAGTTGAAGACCTTTATCGGGCAAGATATGGAATGTACAAAAGCTGCTCATATATTGTGGGCCTGATTACGACCTTGGCGGAGGGGATACTCCGTCACAAACGTGATGGATATCCCGTCCGCCATATTACAAGTTCCATTACATCCTATGGAACTTGTACATCAGCGGGCGGGATATCAGTCACGTTTGTGATGGAGTATCCCATCCGACAAGGTCTTAATCGGGGCCCTAGTCTGCTACATTTGAAGAAGAAGAATAGTGCTTGGAGATTTACGCAGGAGAACTGCAGGTGGCTAAAAGGTGCATAGTGTTACTGTGGCTATACATAAAAACCATGAGTTCTGTAAAGATAACGTTAGAGCTTTCAAGCTACCAGGGGATTCTTCATAGTGCCCTGCTTTTAATTGTAGACCTTAGATTGTTTGTGTGGGAGCTCAGCCACAACTCACATCAAGATTGAGGACTCTCTCCTATCATGTAGGAATCCTACAAATATTACCTACTGGGCGTGCCGCAACACTGGAGGAGTACAAGTTCAGGAAAGGAGACACTTCTCTGCATTTATAATGATAGACATTTCATTCAGAAGCTCGACTTGTCACGTGATTGAGACAAAGCTTTGATGCTATGAGTGTTGTGGCCTCAAGTGGTCATCTGTCGCCTCTTAAGAGAACATTATCAGAGTATTTCTGTGTTTCCCAAATGCCAGCTTACGTTCAGTAGCTTGTAGGAGTGTGGGAACAAGGTCCACAGACGAGCGACAGCGACTCTGTAGGACCTGTCAACAGAGTGGATGCTCTTATGTCTAGACATTGCTAGTAGCTTTATTCTGCTTTTTCTTATGAATCAAGTTTCATTCAAAGAACTATTCTCACTCTTCATTGTTATAGTTACTGATCAAGCAATTAAAAAAGCAGTCAGATTTAGTTCTCATGAAACCCTCTTCTATCCCAGGGTTACTGTACCTTGCTTGGATCCGGACGTTCTGTTGTGTTAAAATATTCTAAGCCCCTTCCCTTTGATACTGGCACGCATTAACCCTGCTGGTTGTGTGTGACTAATTTGTCAGCATTGACACTCATCCCTTTTTGAGAGTTGGGACTGGCCACATATCTAGCTCAACAGACCTTCTCATGTCTAGGTCTCCATTGAGACAGTAAACAAGAATGCTGGAGGCCCCCAAAAGGCTTGCCTCACCAGTGGCGTAACGAAACTTGCGGGGGGCACCCCGCAAAGTGCATGGAGGGCCCCCTACTCCCGTTGACCCAGTCAGTAGCTTCTGGCCAGGGGCTCAACACCTGTGCACAGTGCCGGCTGTGCTGGGGGGGGCACTTGAGCTCGGGGCCCCCCAGCACCGCGAGGGCTGCAGGGACTAATGTTAAGTCACTGTACCGCACCCCTCCCTTTGAGTGCCAAAGGCTGTGTCCCAAAAGTATGGAAATGGACAAAGTCTGTCAAAATCATTACTATAACCCCTTCTCAGCTAGCTCTGTCAGAGTGAATGTTATTAATCCCTTGAGACAAAGGGATAGAACCGGAGTGAGACATGGTACAGACAGTGCTAATACAGTTTCCAGTATGGTGGAAAGATAAACATAAATTGTAAATGAATGAGACCTTCATAGCAGAATTTGAACATACGACTGCTCTTTTATATTATGCAAACATCTACCCTTAACTCGGTGAGCCTCTGCCCGGTTTCCAGGGGAACGAGAAAGTGCCAAGAGTTAGCCAAGCACGGTTTTGAAAGATGTTCTGTTAGGCTACTATTTCAGTTGAGACATATTCCTGCCTGTGTCGTCTCGCGATACTGTCAATCAGAGATGATGTCCTGGATGGATGACAAACGGTGCGCTATCTACGGGAACAGCGAGGCGCCAAAACAATCTAGCTCTTTCTCACAGGGACAATATGTCACATGCTGGGAACAGCATTTGTCTGTGGGTTTTCCCGTGAATCATTAGTCTTGTTTTTCATGACATTACAAAATGTAATAAATTACCAAATATATACAAATAGTCTAGTTTGTCTCTTCTATTGATTCCTCACTGAATGCCACAAACCACCAGGCAGTAGCTTTTGGACACAATACATCTAAACAACCAAAATAACAGTACAATCACAATGAAGGACCCTATGAATACTTTCTGTGTGCCTTTAACTTCTCATTTTTGTTCATGGGAAAAATGGCTCAAATACATGGAGGAGTGTACTGGCCCTTCATCCTAATTTTAAGGCAGCTCAGACGTGTCTGGTCCATCGGCATGTGGGGTAATAGTAATCCTCAGTGGCTCTAGTGTAGCTTTCAGGTTAGAGTGGTAAATCCAGATGCTATGAAAACTTTCCTGTGAATGCTATGACATATTACACTAGGATTTAGGTTTCCAGTGAAACAAGCATTGACATAGCCAATAGGTATGACATGTATCGTGTATGTTGCGTGCCAACCAGCACAATGGAATACATGCAAAGAGAGAATGTGCAAACATACACTCAGACATACCCATATACAGATACCCATTTTCAGAAAGTCTTAATAAACAGGCACCCTTGTACAGACATCAACAATCATGCCAAACTCTTTGGAACAGGACACCCAGGGTGAAGAGCATCAGAAGATCGCAGGAGGCAATGTGCTTCAGTAGTGCACTGTGCAGAGACATAGCCCATAAATGCAACTGGCAGTGTGCAGGGATGACAGGTCAAGAGATTGCTTTCAAAACAAAAGCTTATCTCATGCTCAAACGTCTTTGAATGATAACATTAAAGATCTGCACTGCATTTTGAAAAAACTTTTTAATGTTCAAATAATCAGAAAAACTGCTCAGGTATAGTCATCTATAACAATTAAAGTGATGTGGGAGATAATTTTAATACTGCATGAGTCACTATAATGAATGCAAGAGTGAAATGCACAATTACTCTTCCTTTATGAATTGTGTCTCACTCTCTGAAAAGAAAGTTATTTCAAAACATTTTCAAGTTATGCTACCTCAAATCAAAAACAAACCAGGGTTTATAAAGCGCAACTACTCACCCGTAAGGGTCTCAAAGCGCTAAGGTGGTTTGTCCTCTGAGCTTCAATCAAAGAGAAAGGGTTTTAAGGTCCTTCCTGAATTGGGGTAGCGATGATGACTGCCTGAGGTGCAGGGTGTTCCAGCTCTTTGCCGTGAGGTAGAGGAAGGATCTCCCACCAGCCAAAGTCTTCCGTATGTGGGCTACGGTGGCTAGTGCCTGTTGAGCAGAGCAGAGATGTCTGGTGGAGGAGTAGAAGGTGATGCAGTGGTTGAGGTAGGCAGGTCCTAGGTTGTGGAGGGCCTTGTAAGCGTGGACAAGGAGCTTGAAGTTAATTCTCCCCTCGATAGGGAGCTAGTGGAGGTCTCTTAGGTGATTGGAGATATGTTCACAGTGGGTATGCCCAGGATGAGTCTGGCAGGGGTGTTTTGGATGTGCTATAATTTCTTGAGGCTCTACTGGGTGGTACTGACGTAGAAAGCATTGCCATAGCCGAGCTTGCTGGTAACCAGAGCATGGGTTACGGTTTTGCGGCAGTTCTTTGGGATCCATTTATAGATCTTCCGAAGAAGTCAAAGTGTGTGAAAGCAGGAGGATGTGACTGAGTTGACTTGGCGGGTCATGGTGAGTGATAAGTCCATGATGATGCCAAGGTTGCGTACGTGGTTTGTTGGTGCCGAGGGTCGATGGCCACCAGGAGTCATTCCAGGCTGATATGGATGGTTGTAGGATGAGGCTCTCAGTCTTGTCAGAGTTGAGTTCGAGGTAACTGTCGTTCATCCAGGCGGCGATGGCTTCCATCCTGTAGTGGAAATTCTTCTTGGCAGTAGTGGGGTTTTCGGTCAGTGAGCTCAGACTCATACAGTCATCACCCTTGTTGATCTTTACCCTCATGGCTCTTCCATACCTTTTGTGCTTTGAAGTGGGATACTACGGGTAGTTTGTAAACAAACAATTACACTATGTGGGATACTAAGGCTAGGACCCTGACACAGGCAGCTCATGCCGACACTAGGAAAACTGACACAGCAGCACCAACAATTACAGGAGGGCAGTAAGTAAGTACCATCAACGCTGTCATTGGCACTTTATTTCACAGGCGCACCACCACTGATATTGACACAGTGACAAACCGGCACTAACAGTAGGACACTAACAAGGGGGCACCTGCACGGGAGCACTGGTAAATGGACGCTGCCAATAGAGTATTAACACAAGCTAATCAACATTGGCACTCTGACACTGGTGCAGGGGGTATTAAAACAGGAGTGGCAATAAGGTCATGGGAAAAGTGACACTGGAACACAGGCGTGGCTCACAAAAACTATTGCTGTGACACGAGTGTATGTAGTTTAACTTGAACATTGACAAAGGCATGATAGGAAAACACTAAGAGGGCATAACAATGGTGTTAGAAATGGGGTTTTTGGTTGGCAGTCAGGTTACCCCCTGTCCAAGCAAAAGCCCTCACTCTAGTCAGGGTAAGTCACACACACAATCCAAGATTATCCTGTGCCCACCCTCTGGTAGCTTGGCACGAGCAGTCAGGATTAACTTAGAAGGCAATGTGTAAAGTATTTGTGCAATACATCATACAATACCACCATATAGCACCACAAAAATACACCACACAGTGTTTAGAAAAATATAGAATATTTATCAGGATATTTGTAGGTCATAAGAGAATAAAGTTGCAATATGAATTTGTAAAGATATCACTGAAAAGTGATATAAAGTGTCTTAAGTCTTTAGAATATAAACAAAGTCTCTTTCAAGCACAAGTACCTGGTTTCTCGTGGAAAAATCTCCTCAGAGGGCCACAAAAGAAGAGGTGCGTGGAAAAAGGGTGTGCGCGTCGATTTCTCCTCAGCACACACGGACTCGCGTCGTTATTTTCCACGCGGGGAAGTCGTGCGTCGTTTTCCCGGCGCGCGAAGAGTCTCTCTTTGTGGATCGCGGGGATTACCAGATGTCCTGGGTCTGTGCGTGGATTTTCCTGCTTGTTCTCTGGCTGCGCGTCGATCTGTGGGGCTGGGCGTCGGAATTACGATCTCGCGGCAGGCGTTGCGTCGATTTCTCCTCTGGATGTCGACCTGCGGGGCTGCGCGTCGGAATTACGATCTCGCGGCAGGCGTCGCGTCGATTTCTCCTCTGGATGTCGATCTGCGGGGCTGCGCGTCGGAAATACGATCTCGCGGCAGGCGTCGCGTCGATTTCTCCTCGGGATGTCGATCTGCGGGGCTGCGCGTCGAAGTTACGATCTCCCCAGAGCGTCGCGTTGATCAGCGTCGGTGTGCAGCGTTTTTCTTGCCGCCGAACAAGCTGTGCGTCGAAATTTTCAACGCACGGAGCGTCCAAAGGAAAGAGGGAAGTCTTTTTGGTCCTGAGACTTCAGGGAACAGGAGGCAAGCTCTATCCAAGCCCTTGGAGTGCACTTTCACAGCCAGAGAGGAGTTCAGCAAGGCAGCAGGGCAACAGCAAGGCAGCAGTCCTTTGTAGAAAGCAGACAGGTGAGTCCTTTGAGCAGCCAGGCAGTTCTTCTTGGCAGGGTGTAGTTCTGGTTCAGGTTTCTTCTCCAGCAAGTGTCTGATGAGGTAGGGCAGAGGCCCTGTTTTATACCCAAATGTGCCTTTGAAGTAGGGGAGACTTCAAAGAGTGGCTAAGAAGTGCACCAGGTCCCCTTTCAGTTCAATCCTGTCTGCCAGGGTCCCAGTAGGGGGTGTGGCAGTCCTTTGTGTGAGGGTATGCCCTCCACCCTCCCAGCCCAGGAAGACCCATTCAAAATGCAGATGTATGCAAGTGAGGCTGAGTACCCTGTGTTTGGGGTGGGTCTGAGTGAATGCACAAGGAGCTGTCAACTAAACCTAGCCAGACGTGGATTGTAAGGCACAGAAGGATTTAAGTGCAAAGAAATGCTCACTTTCTAAAAGTGGCATTTCTAGAATAGTAATATTAAATCCGACTTCACCAGTCAGTAGGATCTTGTATTACCATTCTGGCCATACTAAATATGACCTCCCTGCTCCTTTCAGATCAGCAGCTGCCACTTCAACAGTGTATGAGGGCAGCCCCAATGTTAGCCTATGAAGGGAGCAGGGCTCACAGCAGTGCAAAAACGAATTGAGGGTTTTTTACACTACCAGGACATATAACTACACAGGTACATGTCCTGCCTTTTACCTACACAGCACCCTGCTCTAGGGGATACCCAGGGCACACATTAAGGGTGACTTATATGTAGAAAAAGGGGAGCTCTATGCTTGGCAGGTACTTTTAAATGCCAAGTCGAGGTGGCAGTGAAACTGCCCACACAGGCCTAGCAATGGTAGGCCTGAGACAAGGAAAAGGGGCTACTTAAGTGGGTGGCACAATCCGTGCTGCAGGTCCACTAGTAGCATTTAATCTATAGGCCCTAGGCACCTGGAGTGCACATTACTGGGGACTTATAAGTAGATTAAATAGTTCAATCAGGTATGATCCAAAGTTACCATGTTTACAGAGAGAGAGCATATGCACTTTAGCACTGGTTAGCAGTGGTAAAGTGCGCAGAGTCTAAAAACCAGCAAAACAGTATCCACAAAGTGGAGGGAGGCAGGCAAAAAGTTAGGGGTGACTACCCTAAGGCTGTCAGGTCTAACATGTGTCCCCCCCAGCTGAAAGTGGGGAGAGCTACCCGACCTCTTGGGAGCTCTCATCGCTAAGGCGGAAGTACCTGGAGAGACCATCAGCATTGGCGTGGTCAACCCCTGGGCGATGTTCCACCGTAAAGTCCATCCCCTGTAGGGAAATGGACCACCTCAAGAGTTTTGGATTCTCACCCCTCATCTGCATGAGCCATCTGAGGGGCCTGTGGTCTGTCTGAACTAGGAAGTGAGTCCCAAACAGGTAGGGTCTCAGCTTCTTCAGTGCCCAGACCACAGCAAAAGCTTCTCTTTCAATAGCACTCCACCTCTGTTCCCGTGGTAATAGTCTTCTGCTAATAAAGACTACCGGTTGATCTCTGCCCTCCTCATTCAGCTGTGCTAGAACTGCCCCTATGCCATGCTCTGAAGCGTCTGTCTGCACGATAAATTCCTGGGAGTAGTCAGGGGCCTTGAGCACGGGGGCCGTGCACATGGCTTCCTTCAGGGCGTCAAAGGCTTTCTGACAAGCCTCTGTCCAATTCACCAACCTAGGTTGC
Source organism: Pleurodeles waltl (assembly GCF_031143425.1). Classification (NCBI taxonomy): domain Eukaryota; kingdom Metazoa; phylum Chordata; class Amphibia; order Caudata; family Salamandridae; genus Pleurodeles; species Pleurodeles waltl. Next base: position 1,280,821,725 of record NC_090447.1, on the reverse strand, counting down.
TTCTTGGACGTGAGTTCTGTCAAGGGGGACACAATGGTACCATAGCCCTTGACAAACCTGCGGTAGTATCCGGTGAGGCCTAAAAAGGCTCTCACCTCAGTCTGGGTTCGAGGTGGTTGCCAGGCCTTGATAGTTTCGATCTTGGCCTGGAGTGGCTGCACCTTGCCACCACCTACTAGGTGTCCCAAGTACACCACGGAACCCTGCCCAATCTGGCACTTACTAGCCTTGATGGTCAGGCCTGCCTGTTGCAGGGCCTGAAGCACCTCCTTGAGGTGGAGCAGGTGTTCCTCCCAGCTGGAACTGTAGACAGCTATGTCATCCAGGTAGGCTGCACAGAAGGCATCCTTGCCAGCCAGGACCCCGTTAACCAACCGTTGGAAGGTAGCGGGGGCATTTTTCAATCCAAACGGCATCACCCGGAACTGGTAATGGCCGTCAGGGGTGGAAAAGGCGGACCTTTCCTTAGCCCCCTCAGTCAGGGCGATCTGCCAGTACCCTGAAGTAAGATCAAACGTACTCAGGAACTTGGCAGCGCCTAGCCTGTCCACGAGCTCATCAGCTCGGGGGATGGGGTGAGCATCAGTCCGTGTGACTGAGTTGAGACCCCGGTAGTCCACGCAGAACCGGAGTTCTGGCTTCGCGCCTGGGGCAGTAGCCTTAGGGACCAACACCACTGGGCTGGCCCAGGGACTACTGGACTTCTCAATAACCCCTAGCGTCAACATCTTGGAGACCTCCTCCTTGATGCTGGCCTTCACCTTATCTGACAACCTGTAAATTTTGTTCTTCACAGGGAGACTGTCACCGGTGTCAATATCATGAACACAGAGGTGGGTCAGTCCAGGCGTAAGGGAGAAGAGGGGGGAGAACTGCTCCAACAGCTCATAGCAGTCTCCTTTCTGGTTTAGAGTCAGGGAGTCAGACAGAATGACCCCGCTTACGGACCCATCACCTTCTTGGGCAGAGAGGAGGTCAGGGAGAGGTTCACTCTCCTCTTCCATTCCTTCATCTGTGACCAGAAGCATGTTGATCTCCGACCTCTCAAAATGAGCTTTTAGTCGGTTCACGTGGAGCACCCTTAGGGGGTTCCTAGGGGTTTGGAGGTCCACTAGGTAAGTGGCCTCCCCTTTCCGCTCCTTCATTTCAAATGGGCCAGACCAGCGGTCCTGGAGAGCTCTGGGCTCTACTGGCTCCATTACCCACACTTTGTCTCCAGGTTGAAACTCTACCAGAGTGGCCTTCTGGTCATACCATTGTTTCATCACCTCTTGACTGGCCTCCAGGTTACTTTGGGCCTCTTTCCAGAAGCGGGTCATCTGATTGCGGAGGGCCAACATGTAGCTGACCACGTCCTGAGGGGGTGTCTTTGGAGCGTTCTCCAATCCCTCCTTGACAATGCTTAAGGGTCCCCTGACGGGGTACCCATAGAGAAGCTCAAAGGGACTGAACCCTACCCCTCTCTGGGGGACCTCTCTGTAAGCAAAGAGAAGGCATGGTAAGAGGACGTCCCATTTACGCCTCATGGCCTCAGGGAGGCCACCAATCATGCCTTTCAGGGTCTTGTTGAATCTCTCCACAAGCCCATTAGACTGGGGGTGATAGGGTGTGGTGAACTTGTAGGTTACACCACACGCATCCCACAGATGCTTCATGTACGCGGACATGAAGTTAGTGCCTCTGTCAGACACTATCTCCTTGGGGAATCCCACACGGGTAAATATCCCCATCAGGGTTCTGGCTACCACCGATGCAGTTACGGTCCTCAGAGGGATTGCCTCTGGGTACCGGGTGGCATGGTCCACCAAAACCAGGATAAACCTGTTGCCTAAGGCAGTTTTGGGGTCCAAGGGGCCAACAATGTCGACGCCCACCCTTTCAAAGGGGGTGCCAACAACAGGAAGTGGAATCAGGGGGGTTTTAACCCTCTTTCCTGCTTTACCACTAGCTTGGCAGGTAGGACAAGCCCTGCAGAATTTGTCTGAGTGTGTCCTCATTTTGGGCCAGTGAAAGTGGGTGACAAGCCTGTTGAAGGTCTTGTCTTGTCCCAAATGTCCTGCCAGGGGAATGTCGTGAGCCAGACCCAGTAGGAAGGCTCGGTAGCATTGGGGGACCACCAGCACACGTGCTGCCCCAAAGACCGGAACCCTAGGCTCACTGTAGAGGAGATCATTCTCCCAATATAGGTGGTGATTGCCAGAGGCGTCACCTGCTGCCTGGTTTAAGGCTTGTTTCCTCAACCCTTCTAGAGTGGGACACTTTTTCTGCGCCTTGCAGAATTCCTCCCTGGTGGGTCCACCCTCAACTTGCCAGCCAGCAAGCTCAGGTAAGTCACCTAGGGTGGCAATGTCTTCCCCAGTTGGCTCGGGAGTCTCCTCCTCAGGAGCCCCGTCAGCCACTGTGGGAACTTCTGGGGCCGGTTTCCCGCGCCCCTCGTCCCTCCTCTTGGCAGCTCTCTGGGCCATCGTTCCAGGCTCCAGATGCCCTTGACTTCCCTCTCGGTCAGCCATGGACCGGGTGGTCATGCAGACCCACTCAGGTAACCCTAACATCTCCAGGTGAGATCTGAGCTCTACTTCTTTCCAAGCAGTATGCTCTAGATCATTGCCTAACAGACAATCTACAGGCATGGCAGGACTCACAGCTACTTTCAGAGTACCAGAGACCCCCCCCCCACTCAAAGGGAACCCGAGCCACCGGTAGGTGACTCTCGCGATTGTCAGCGACTATGACCTGGTGGAATGTATTAGGGATTATCTGCTCTGTGGACACCAGCTGACTCTTGATAGTAGTCATACTGGCTCCTGTGTCACGCAGAGCCTCCACCTTCTGCCCATCAATGAGGACCCACTGCCGGTACTTGGAAGTATTTTTAGGCATGTGGACCTTGGACATCATTTCTCCTTCTCCCAGGGACACTAGGGAAATCTCTACCTGTCCCCCACAGCTATCTGGGTCCATCTCCCCCCCGAGCGCTACACTAGTCAACCCAGGGACCTGTCCAGTAGTGGACGGTGCCCTCTTGGGGCACTGGGGATCGCCTTTATAGTGACCATACTGGTAACACTCCATGCATTTGGGGCTAGATCTCCCTGACCTGTCATATGTCCCTGGTTTTCTCCCAAATTTGGAAAAGGAAGGGTTGCCACCCCCTCCCTGGGAATTCTTTTGGGGGCCTTTGGAGAGTTCCTTATCTACAAGTTTATCTCCCCCTTCTTTCTTCTGTTGGGAACCCTGACCACCTTTGTGGGAGTCCCCCCCAGGTACCTTCTTGGACACTCTGGTGCTAACCCAGAGGTCCGCCTCTTCAGCAAGCTTTCTGGGGTCAGTCAGCTTGCTATCCACTAAGTGCTGGCGCAACTCTGTATAAGTAGTATTAAGCATATGCTCTCTTAGAATCAAGTCATATAAACTTTTATAATCAGCTACTTTGTTGCCCCGCACCCATCCATTCAGTGCCTTACTGGAAAAGTCAAAGAAATCTACCCATGTTTGTGTGGTTTGTTCGGTGCTGTCCCTGAACCTCTGACGGTATCCCTCAGGGGTCAGCCCAAACTTGGCAAGTAAAGTGGCTTTCTGAAGTGGGTATGTGTTTTGATCAGGTTGATCCAATGTGAGGAGTGTATCCCTCCCCAATGGCGGTACATAACCCCACATAGCTACCCCCCATTGCCCTTCAGGAACCTCATGAGCCCTTAGTGCAACTTCATAAGCAGCTAACCATTTATCTATGTCATCTCCCACCACAAAACTGGGCACCACATTTTTGGGTATACGAACCTTCTTTTCTCCAGCAGGTCCTGTAAGTATGCTGCCACCATTATTGCTGGATTCAGACTGTCTTGCCTTGATCTCCAGCTCCTTGAGACTCAGTTCATGAGCCAACAACAGTTTCTTTTCAGCCAAAGCCCTTTCTGCTTCTGCCTGTTTGGCTGCCCTTTCAGCTTCTGCTTGTTTGGCTGCTCTTTCAGCTTCTGCTTGTTTGGCTGTTCTTTCAGCCTCAGCTTGTTTGGTTTCTCTTTCTGCCCTCCTCTCCTCCTGTTGAGCCTCAATTTTCAATTTTGCCATTTGCAATTGGAACTCCCTTTCTTCTCTCCTTTCCTCTGCGGTCAGGCTTTGCATGGAGACACTGCTCCCTGGTCCGGAAGGGTGCACAATTGCAGTGGTAACACCATCCACAGATAGTGAAAATTCCTCTGAGGGGCCATTTTCTGGCTCCTCTTCCTCTTCATCCTCTAAATGGGCTTCTGCCCAGGCCCTCAGCGCCACTTGAAAGTCCTCCTTTCTGGAGGCCCCTTGGGTGGGTACCCTCAATGCCCTGCAGAATCCTCTTAGTTGTTTGACCGTATATGTATCCAACTGGACTAGGTCAAAGTCCCCTGTCTGAGACCCAGTCAGAGACATGTTGAGTGAGGATTTAAGTTTTTGAAAATTGTCAGAAAAAACGGATTTGCAAAAAGAGATAAAAACCAAGTTGACCTTCAACTGTGGGTAGGTAGTGAAATACTTAGCTACTGTATGTCACTGCACAAATACAAGTCCTATCCTCACCGCTGATCACCAATGTTAGAAATGGGGTTTTTGGTTGGCAGTCAGGTTACCCCCTGTCCAAGCAAAAGCCCTCACTCTAGTCAGGGTAAGTCACACACACAATCCAAGATTATCCTGTGCCCACCCTCTGGTAGCTTGGCACGAGCAGTCAGGCTTAACTTAGAAGGCAATGTGTAAAGTATTTGTGCAATACATCATACAATACCACCATATAGCACCACAAAAATACACCACACAGTGTTTAGAAAAATATAGAATATTTATCAGGATATTTGTAGGTCATAAGAGAATAAAGTTGCAATATGAATTTGTAAAGATATTACTGAAAAGTGATATAAAGTGTCTTAAGTCTTTAGAATATAAACAAAGTCTCTTTCAAGCACAAGTACCTGGTTTCTCGTGGAAAAATCTCCTCAGAGGGCCACAAAAGAAGAGGTGCGTGGAAAAAGGGTGTGCGCGTCGATTTCTCCTCAGCACACACGGACTCGCGTCGTTATTTTCCACGCGGGGAAGTCGTGCGTCGTTTTCCCGGCGCGCGAAGAGTCTCTCTTTGTGGATCGCGGGGATTACCAGATGTCCTGGGTCTGTGCGTGGATTTTCCTGCTTGTTCTCTGGCTGCGCGTCGATCTGTGGGGCTGGGCGTCGGAATTACGATCTCGCGGCAGGCGTTGCGTCGATTTCTCCTCTGGATGTCGACCTGCGGGGCTGCGCGTCGGAATTACGATCTCGCGGCAGGCGTCGCGTCGATTTCTCCTCTGGATGTCGATCTGCGGGGCTGCGCGTCGGAAATACGATCTCGCGGCAGGCGTCGCGTCGATTTCTCCTCGGGATGTCGATCTGCGGGGCTGCGCGTCGAAGTTACGATCTCCCCAGAGTGTCGCGTTGATCAGCGTCGGTGTGCGGCGTTTTTCTTGCCGCCGAACAAGCTGTGCGTCGAAATTTTCAACGCACGGAGCGTCCAAAGGAAAGAGGGAAGTCTTTTTGGTCCTGAGACTTCAGGGAACAGGAGGCAAGCTCTATCCAAGCCCTTGGAGAGCACTTTCACAGCCAGAGAGGAGTTCAGCAAGGCAGCAGGGCAACAGCAAGGCAGCAGTCCTTTGTAGAAAGCAGACAGGTGAGTCCTTTGAGCAGCCAGGCAGTTCTTCTTGGCAGGGTGTAGTTCTGGTTCAGGTTTCTTCTCCAGCAAGTGTCTGATGAGGTAGGGCAGAGGCCCTGTTTTATACCCAAATGTGCCTTTGAAGTAGGGGAGACTTCAAAGAGTGGCTAAGAAGTGCACCAGGTCCCCTTTCAGTTCAATCCTGTCTGCCAGGGTCCCAGTAGGGGGTGTGGCAGTCCTTTGAGTGAGGGTAGGCCCTCCACCCTCCCAGCCCAGGAAGACCCATTCAAAATGCAGATGTATGCAAGTGAGGCTGAGTACCCTGTGTTTGGGGTGGGTCTGAGTGAATGCACAAGGAGCTGTCAACTAAACCTAGCCAGACGTGGATTGTAAGGCACAGAAGGATTTAAGTGCAAAGAAATGCTCACTTTCTAAAAGTGGCATTTCTAGAATAGTAATATTAAATCCGACTTCACCAGTCAGTAGGATCTTGTATTACCATTCTGGCCATACTAAATATGACCTCCCTGCTCCTTTCAGATCAGCAGCTGCCACTTCAACAGTGTATGAGGGCAGCCCCAATGTTAGCCTATGAAGGGAGCAGGGCTCACAGCAGTGCAAAAACGAATTGAGGGTTTTTTACACTACCAGGACATATAACTACACAGGTACATGTCCTGCCTTTTACCTACACAGCACCCTGCTCTAGGGGATACCCAGGGCACACATTAAGGGTGACTTATATGTAGAAAAAGGGGAGCTCTATGCTTGGCAGGTACTTTTAAATGCCAAGTCGAGGTGGCAGTGAAACTGCCCACACAGGCCTAGCAATGGTAGGCCTGAGACAAGGAAAAGGGGCTACTTAAGTGGGTGGCACAATCCGTGCTGCAGGTCCACTAGTAGCATTTAATCTATAGGCCCTAGGCACCTGGAGTGCACATTACTGGGGACTTATAAGTAGATTAAATAGTTCAATCAGGTATGATCCAAAGTTACCATGTTTACAGAGAGAGAGCATATGCACTTTAGCACTGGTTAGCAGTGGTAAAGTGCGCAGAGTCTAAAAACCAGCAAAACAGTATCCACAAAGTGGAGGGAGGCAGGCAAAAAGTTAGGGGTGACTACCCTAAGGCTGTCAGGTCTAACAAATGGCTAATACTGTGCATCAGTAACATTTGCTAATCTTTGCTCTTCAGGTAATAAGGTAGCTTACCAGCTTCCACACACTCAAAGACCCCTCAGCTTTGCCTAAACTAACCCCATCTCAAATTCTGAACCCATCATCAGCCATAAGCAAAGTCATCTGTGACATATTGAGCTCGGTTAGGTGCTCACCTGTTGAGCCCTAACTGGCCCAAACAGGCACTCACTTTAGATGCAGCCAGTGTTTAATTTGTAAAAGAATAATGTTGGACTTTTTTGCTTATGCAGGGTCATCCCCAATCTTTTTGCCTCCTGCCTCCTATTGTTTTCTGACCTGTTGCTGTTGGCTTTTGAACTCTGAGCACTTTACCACTGCTAACAAGTGCTAAAATGCATATGATCTCTGTGTAAATTGTATGTGATTGGTTTAGCCATGATTGGCATATTTGATTTATTAGTAAGTCCATAGTAAAGTGCACTAGAGGTGCCAGGGCCTGTAAATCAAATGCTACTAGTGGGCCTGCAGCACTGGTGGTGCCACCCACATAAGTAGCTCTGTAATCATGTCTCAGATCTGCCACTGCAGTGTCTGTGTGTGCAGTTTTAACTGTAAATTCGACTTGGCAAGTGTACCCACTTGCCAGGCCTAAACTTTCCCTTTTCTTACATGTAAGGCACCCCTAAGGTAGGCCCTAGGTAGCCCCAAGGGCAGGGTGCAGTGTATGGTTAAGGTAGGACATATAGGGCTTGATTACAACTTTGGAGGAGGTGTTAATCCATCCCAAATGTGACGGATATACCACCAGCCGTATTACGAGTTCCATAGGATATAATGGACTTGTAATACGGCTGGTGGTATATCCGTCACTTTTGGGACGGATTAACACCTTCCTCCAAAGTTGTAATCAGGCCCTATGTAATGTGTTTTACATGTTCTGACAGTGAAATATTGCTAAATTCATTTTTCACTGTTACAAGGCCTGTCCCTCTCATAGGTTAACATGGGGGCTACTTTAAATCTGATTACCCCCTTCGCTGCCAGGCCTTTTCCCCCTCAGGTGCCAGGCCTTTTTTTGGCTATTTGGGGCAGGGCGCGCTTAGGCCCTCATAACCTTTTGTCCACATAAGCTACCCACCCCAAATTTGTGTCCTTTTTTCCCAACATCCTAGGGATTCTAGAGGTACCCAGACTTTGTGGGTTCCCCTGAAGGAGACCAAGAAATTAGCCAAAATACAGTAAAGATTTCGTTTTTTTAAATAAAAATGGAAAAAAGGGCTGCAGAAGAAGGCTTGTGGTTTTTTCTCTGAAATTGGCATCAACAAAGGGTTTGCAGTGCTAAAATCACCAGCTTCCCAGCTTTCAGGAACAGGCAGACGTGAATCAGAAGGCCCAATTTTTCAACACAATTTTAGCATTTTACTGGGACATACCCCATTTTTACGATTTTTTGTGCTTTCAGCCTCCTTCCAGTCAGTGACAGAAATGGGTGTGAAACCAATGCTGGATCCCAGAAACCTAAACATTTCTGAAAAGTGACAAAATTCTGAATTAAGCAATGGGTAATTTGTGTAGATCCTACAAGGGTTTCCTACAGAAAATAACAACTGAAATCAAAAATATTGAAATTGAGGTAAAAAAACAGCCATTTTTCTCTACGTTCCTGCAATGTCAGATTTTTTAAAGCAATATACCGTTACTTCTGCTGGACTCTTCTGGTTGCAGGGATATATAGGGCTTGTAGGTTCATCAAGAACCCTAGGTACCCAGAGCAAATAAATGAGCTGCACCTTGTAGTGGGTTTTCATTCTATACCAGGTATACAGCAATTAATTTGCTGAAATATAAAGGGTGAAAAATAGGTATAAAGAAAACCTTTGTATTTCCAAAATGGGCACAAGATAAGGTGTTAACGAGCTGTGGTTATTTGCACATCTCTGAATCCTGGGGTGCCCATACTAGCATGTGAATTACAGGGCATTTCTCAAATAGACGTCTTTTTTACACACTGTCTTATATTTGGAAGGAAAAAATGTAGGGAAATAACACTTGTTTTGCTATTCTATGTTCCCCCAAGTCTCCCGATAAAAATGGTACCTCACTTGTGTGGGTAGGCCTTGTGCCCACAACAGGAAATGCCCCAAAACACAAAGTGGACACATCACATTTTCTCAAAGAAAACAGAGGTGTTTTTTGCAGAGTGCCTACCTGTGGATTTTGGCCTCTAGCTCAGCCGTCACCTAGGAAAACCTACCAAACCTGTGCATTTTTGAAAACTAGAGACCTAGGGGTATCCAAGATGGGGTGACTTGTGGGGCTCTCACCAGGTTCTGTTACCCAGAATCCTTTGCAAACCTCAAAATGTGGCCAAAAACACTTTTTCCTCTCATTTTGGTGACAGAAAGTTCTGGAATCTGAGAGGAGCCACAAATTTCCTTCCACCCAGCGTTCCCCCACGTCTCCCGATAAAAATGGTACCTCACTTGTGTGGGTAGGCCTAGTGCCCGCGACAGGAAATGCCCCAAAACACAAAGTGGACACATCACATTTTCTCAAAGAAAACAGAGGTGTTTTTTTTAAAAGTGCCTACCTGTGGATTTTGGCCTCTAGCTCAGCCGCCACCTAGGGAAACCTACCACACTTGTGCATTTTTGAAAACTAGAGACCTAGGGAAATCCAAGATGGGGTGACTTGTGGGGCTCTCACCAGGTTCTGTTACCCAGAATCCTTTGCAAACCTCAAAATCTGGCTAAAAAAACACTTTTTCCTCACATTTCGGTGACAGAAAGTTCTGGAATCTGAGAGGAGCCACACATTTCCTTCCACCCAGCGTTCCCCCAAGTCTCCTGATAAAAATGGTACCTCACTTGTGTGGGTAGGCGTAGTGCCCGCGACGGGAAATGCCCCAAAACACTATCTGAACACATCAAAATTATCAAATAGAAAACTACCTGTTTTTGCGGGGGGACCTGCGTTTTTGGTCCTGGGCTCAGCAGCTGTTAGACTTTTCATCCTTGGCGTGGTCTCCCTTAACTTTTTGCCTCTGTTCCCCAGGTTGTTGATGTGTGCTGGACTCTGATTTTACTGTTTTTGTTACTCTGGGCACTTTACCACTGCTAACCAGTGCTAAAGTGCAAGTGCTCCTTTTACAAAATATGTATGTAATTGGCTTATCCATGATTGGCATATTTGATTTATTAGTAAGTCCCTAGTAAAGTGCACTAGAGGTGCCAGGGCCTATAAATCAAATGCTACTAGTGGACCTGCAGCACTGGTGGTGCCACCCACATAAGTAGCCCTGTAAACATGTCTCAGACCTGCCACTGCAGTGTCTGTGTGTGCAGTTTTAACTGTAAATTCGACTTGGTAAGTGTACCCACTTGCCAGGCCTAAACTTTCCCTTTTCTTACATGTAAGGCACCCCTAAGGTAGGCCCTAGGTAGCCCCAAGGGCAGGGTGCAGTGTATGGTTAAGGTAGGACATATAGTAATGTGTTTTATATGTCCTGACAGCGAAATATTGCTAAATTCGTTTTTCACTGTTACAAGGCCTGTCCCTCTCATAGGTCAACATGGGGGCTACCTTTAAATCTGATTAAAGTGTAGATTCCCTTTGGGAGCGGATGGACATGTGGAGTTTGGGGTCTCTGAGCTCACAATTTAAAAATACATCTTTTAGTAAAGTTGATTTTAAGATTGTGTGTTTGAAAATGCCACTTTTAAAAAGTGAGCATTTTCTTGCTTATACCATTTCTGTGACTCTGCCTGTTTGTGGATTCCCTGTCTGGGTCAGTTTGACAGTTGGGCTGGTTGCACCTCACACTAGACAGTGACACAAAGGGAGCTGGGGTGTAGTCTGCATTTCCTGATGAGCCAACTGTCCTAGGAGGGAGAGGAGGAGTGGTCAATTACACCTGAAAGGGCTGTGCCTGTCCTCACACAATGCTGTCTCTGACCCCCTGGTGAGTGTCTCGGGCCTGGCCTGGGCAAGGCAGGATTTCACATTCAAAAGAGAATTTACTTTGAAGTAGGCTTACTTCAAAGGAGAAATTGTGTATAAGAAGGGCACCCAAAACCACAGACTTTAGAACACTTCTGGAAACAAGAGGATCCTCTGGCTGGAGAAGAGCTGAAGAGCTGAGGAGACGTGCTGCCCTGCCTGTGACTGTGCTTTGTGGAGCTATCCTGCAGTTGCTGCTTCTGTCAGAGTAAGAGGGCAAAGACTGGACTTTGTGTGCCTTCCATCTTGTGAAGAAATCTCCAAGAGCTTGATTTAGAGCTTGCCTCCTGTTGTTTGAAGTCTCAGGGACAGCAAAGACTTCTCTCTGCCAGCACCTGGAGTCTCTAGAGAGACTCCTGCTCTGACAAGTGGTGCCCTATCCAGTCCCTGGGCCCTTGAAAGGAAAGCTGTTGGAAATCCAAGGAAATCCACTTCGGACGACTTCGGATCAACGCCGCTGCCGAATCCGGTGACGCCGCCTGCAACCGACTCCGTGATCTTCGCCGGAACGCCACGACCTTCGCAGGCCCCATGCCACTGCTGCCCCGCTGAAGTCCGCGACTCCGTGGAAGTCGCCACACCACGTCGTGACCGATGCCACTCGAAGTGCGCGGATTCAACGTTTCGCACAGACGCCGCGATCCCCAACTTCGCGCATCGGCTTGTTTTCACTCTTCACCAAAGGTACTGTACTTGGGGGTCTACGCGTCTCCGTGTCCGGCGCCGCTGGTGTCGGCTTGTTGGGAACGACTCCGTCACAACACCGTGTTAACACCTCAGTGAAGCCTTTTGTGTTTCTAAGTGCTATTTTTGAGTTTAGTTTTTAAAAATTCATAACTTAACTTGTGTATGTCCGATTTTTTGTGGTTTAGGTCTTGTTTTGTTTAGATAAATATTTCCTATTTTTCTAAATTGGTGTTGTGTCATTTTGTAGTGTTTTCCTTAAGTTACTGTGTGTGTTGGTACAAATACTTTACACCTAGCACTCTGAAGTTAAGCCTACTGCTCTGCCAAGCTACCAAGGGGGTAAGCAGGGGTTAGCTGAGGTTGATTCTCTTTTACCCTGACTAGAGTGAGGGTCCTTGCTTGAACAGGGGGGAACCTGTCTGTCAACCAAAGACCCCATTTCTAACAAATAAGTGCTGGGAAACACTTTTCTCCAAGAAGCCCCCCGGGACCACTGCTCAATGTTAGTTGTTGCCAAATATAAAGGCTGTCTAGTCTTTATTTTACCTCAAACCTCTTTCATCTATCATTACACTCTCACTGCCTCTATACTGCCCTCTTGTGGGTTCCTTTTCATCCCTGCTTTCTCCTTTTGCCACTATTTTTATAGTTTTTCTCTTCCACCTTCTTTACCCCTTGGCTGCTTTTCTCTCCCATGTTCTGGGTCAAAGTGTGATGATTAAAAATAGGCGCCAGTCCCAAAAAAGGGTATCATTGGGCCCCACCTGCAACCACCAGCTCAAATGAAGCATTAGGTGAAACCTCAGTTGTGGTCTCCCAGGATTCTAATTAATGTCTGAAAAACTGGTTCTGCAGCACGAGGACACACATGATCAATGATGCACAAGCAGAAGCTGCTGATTGCCACAGGCTGATCCCAATGCGGACATGAGGAAAAATAATCTTCTGCAAGGACATTCTGGACTACAGAGTTTCTGCAAAAGACAGAGAATATGGTGGCAACACTACATAAAAGAGGGGGCACAATGAGGATGGAGGAGAATTTGTGAAGGAGGTATACTAGTTCATCTACCTTACCAGGCTCCTTACAATATAAATAAATAAATAAGTGCAGGGGCCAAAGTTTCCTTAGCAGCCATCTACCAGAGATACAGAATAGCAAGGCTGTCTAGATTTGATTCCACCTCATGCCTCTTTCCTCCTTCACCCCATAATTTCAGTTCCTTGACAACACCCTTGCAGGCTCTGTCGTCCTTGCTATCTGCCCTTGCCCCTATTTTCCTATCCTTTTCCTTTTTCTCCCTTTTCTATATTTCTCTTTCTTTTTCTAGGTCAAAACTGATGACGAAAAGATAAGTCTTGATCCCCAAAAATAAGTGCCGGCACCCACTACCTCTAACCACCTGCACAATTTAAGTGCTGCTCTCTGTGCATCTCTTGTGTTGTGTGAAAGGAGGGACGAGGGTTATATCATGCATGCCCTTCTCTCTGAGGTACACAAGAAGTCAGTGTTTTACTCCTCATTTAAGTATGTGATTGGTTCCATGCTGCCCAAGCTCCTCCACTCAGCGTTGGCAATTGTTCCCTGCCCTGAGATGAATCAACATCTCTGCTCCTGATGCACCTACTCCCTACTACTAAACTTAAGTGGAATGGAGTCAGGAGCTTAGATGGAACAAAGCGTAATCGGTGGTACTGTCTGACTGCAAGAACTAGTTTCTTAAAAAAAAGCAAATCTACTTTGGAAAAGGAATCAAAATATTGTATCTACCAATCCGATTGCCACAAACCTTAAAATAAGCATTGGTTAGACCTGAATGTATTACTCCAGCTTATTAAGCACACTTTGTCTGCTTGATTTCTGTCTCTTCCTTTATTTTGTTCAGAAGATAAAAGGCTGACAATTCATACAATATGTGGGTCACGGGTTTTCATCCTATTTGTACTTAAAAGGGCATCGTTTACCGCAATCCACAGGCTTTCAAGAAAATGGCAGATATCAAAGCCCCAGTCAAGCTTTTTGTGAAAAGACAGCACTTCCGCCATGAGCCAACTTCCGCTTTCAGTGAGCAATGGAGCAAAGCAGGACTACTTTCATGTCCAATAACCTTTGTTGTCCCTCTGCCATCTCTTTTATTTCCCATTGGAAAATGCTGCATTGCCAAGCGGAACTGCTGATACATCACCACTCTGGGCTCACTGCCTCACCTGACCAAACGACCTTTCATGTCTTAAAAGTTTGCAAAATCCATGCAGAGCTCTAATGTAATATCGGGTACCTGACTTGGCAAAGTGCTCAGCTTTTTGCTGGTTAGCAGCATGAAGCTTTTATCTCAACATCAAGCGCAGCATGCACTTTATTGACAAGCACTTAATGTGTCCCCCCAGCAGAAGGACAGCTTCTCATCAGCTCTCAGCCTACCATGAAAGGATTCCCAAAGCAACACAGCTTGCATGTATGGTAGGGCAGACCAGCGGGTGATGCACAAAGGAAGCCTTGTTTTACAGTGCTGATCATGAGAGGACAAACAGCATCACAGTTTCATAGTACAATTTTAATAAATTCTAATATAGATTTTTTATAATTTGATAAGCTGTCATTTAGAGCCCAGTTGTGAATTTATCTTTCACGTGGTAACACTGGATACTCCTGAATTTTCACATTTTCTCAAGTCTGATTTGGGTGACTGACTTGACTTTTACAAGCCTATTAATACACAGTTCTTCAAACGAAATATCCAGGTGCTTATACATGCAGGTGTCATAAGCAGAGAGGACGGACTTGGAGAGTCATGTTTTCAGATGCTTGTAAAAAGGTTGTCCTGGTTTATAGTTTGGCGAACAGAAATACTTTATTCCCGCCATAGCGAAGGTAGTCTGCCGGACAAATTTTAGAGGAGTCCGGGGACCAGGCAAACATCTCTTGCATTTCAATTACAGCAGTTCCTGTAAGTGCATTGAAAGTTTGATTGACAGCTTCATGAAGAGGACAGAGCCATACTTCAAGTTTTCAATTTTTTTATTAAATAAAGAAAATGACTGTCCTCGTCATTGGTGTGGGGGAGTTTTATGCCATGGTGGAGGGCTAATTTTACTTTGTCAGGCCGTCAGAGACGTATGCACCTAGGAGAGTTATATGTCGGAACCACGGGTGCTTCAAGCACCTGTGGCTCAACAACAAGGTCGGAACAACAACCTCGTTCTAACCACTAATGCCTTTACCACGAATGCGTTTACAATTATTTTACCGTTGTAAACACATTCCTAGTAAAGGAATTAGCAATCAGCATGCACGATCCAGCATGCTTCTCCCCTAGCCCCCTCTCCCAAAAATTACCAGAACCCCAACCCCCTCCCCTAAAACCTAAACCACCCCAGCCCCCCGCCCCATCCCTTAAACCTAAACCCTGACCCCCCAAACCCTAATCACCCCCAGCCCCCCACCCCACCCCAAAAACTAAAAATACCAAGAGTCCCCACCCCGCCCCTAAAACCTAAACCCCTCAACCCCCAACCCACCCCTTAAACCTAAACTCTGCCCCCAAACCCTTATCACCCCGAGCCCCCCACCCACCCCAAAAAACAGCCCCAGTTCCAGCCCAACTTACCTCCTCCATCACCGCGTCCACTCCGACTCCCTTCTTCTGTACCTTAATCACGCATGTACGTTGTTCAGACATGCATGGTTAAGGTACCAAAACCTGGAAGCCGTGGAAAACAAAAGCGTTGTTTCCTTTTTGTTTTTTCACAACTTTGTGGTTCCGGACTCGTTCTTATGGGTGTTTCCCACCTAGGAGTCAGTCAAGGATCAATAATCTAAATCATGAGATACACCAAAGGCCTGATTCTTTAACAAGTTCAGTAATTTGCTTCCAAAACCTTAGGTCCTCTGTTGGCTTAATTATCCAAAATTCTTAAAGAATTCACAGAGAATTCTAAAAGGATTCCAAAAAGAAGCTGCAACTGTTACAGTATTCCAACAATAGTTCTGAAATTCTTTGTGGCTTTTAAAAATACTCTGCCAAAGCTTGGATCTTGGTTCACATGTCTTTTTCAGCACTGGTCTACTTAAGTCCATCAACCAAGTTTTCAAGGTAAGGTCTGATGAGACATTCCATGGCATGGCTATGTGATTGTTTGCAAACTCCAAAGCGCGGTCAATCAACAAGCAAGTGTGCTTAGATTTCTCTGAACACATCAGGAACCCAAATAAACAGAGGTGGATCAACTTCAAGTCTTTTCTCACTGCGCTTTGCTATAATGATTATTAAGTACTGCCAACAGTGTGCAATCACTAGGTATCCCCATAACATATTACTGTATAGAAATCAGACAAAAGTCATTTACACCTTCCATCTGCCTCTTCATACATTCACCGTATTCTTTTTGAGTAGAAGAATATTTGGCGAAGGTAGCTGAATTGTGTATATTTCAGTTACCTTGTCCCTAGGACTGTTTTAATGTACTCCCATATTTTGTTCAGGATTTCTTGTCCCGTTTTCAGTTTCCATTTCACTTTAACCTCTATGGTCTCGCTTTTATAATGAGGGAGTAACTGATTAAACAGTAAGGATTTAACTTTCCTGTGTCTGCCATGTGTTAACATGAGGTGCGTCAAGTCACAGGGGGTCATTACGACCCCGGCGGTCGGTGCTAAAGCGGTACCTAGCTCCACTATTATGATATTGGCAGTTTGGCCAAAGCCAAACCGCCAAGTCAACACATCGACCAACACAGTGGAAACGACCGCCAGGCTGGAGACTACAGTCTCCAGCCCGACGGCCGTCAATAGGCTGCCCATGGCACTATGACCCCACCCACAGCCATGGTTTCCGTGGTTTCTGTACCGCCACGGAAACCATGGTGGGAGGCACTATCAGTGCCAGGGAATTTCTTCCCTGGCACTGATAGGGGTCTCTCCCGCCCCCTCCGCATATTCCTCCCCCGCCCTCCCCCCAACACCCCTCCCCACATATACACACATACACGCATACATACACACCCATACACACACGCATATACACATTCACCCACGCATGCATACATACATACATACAGACTCACTGCAAAACTCATAAACATACATCCAGGCACACATGCAAACACCCAACACAACATGCACGTACACACACACACACTCATGCACACACTCATTACATACGCATGCACACATTCATTCACAGTCACACACACACAACACCTCCCAACCCCCTCTCCTGTCGGAGAACCCGACTTACCGGCTTGCAGGGGGTCATCCGGCAGCAGACGGTATGCAGCGCTGCTGCCAGCAGCAGCGTCCGCCACCAATACACCGCCAGGCCGTATCATGGAACATGATACAGTAGGTGGTGTTTCGCTGGCGTGGCGCTGCTGCTGGCAGCAGCGCCACCTTACCGGCATCTGCCACCATGACCTTCGCTGGAATTCCGGCTACGGTCATAATGGCATGGACAGACGGTAGCCACGGCGAAGGTATGTTGGTGGCCATCGCTGTGGCGGTATGCGGCATTTGCCACCAATCTCATAATGAGGGCCACAGTTCAGTGTTTTGGTTGTATCTTGACCCCCAGTTTGTGCTGCCACTCTAGCAATGTCCAATGTAGTGAAGTCCACCTCAGTCACCGCTAGAAAATGACACAATCTGTGTATTGACATTATGTTCCATTTGTTATTTAACTGGAATCTCCATTCTGGCCCCCATTTGCCTCATCTGATATGCAAGATGCTCTTTAGCTATTTCAGCCAATATGGGCTACAGAGAATACTCCTGTCTGCTGTCTCTTCCGATGGGCCGTTGCTCTGAAATAGTACTGCTCGTGCACACGCTCACCTGTGGGTTCATTTACAATTGTGTCATGCATTTTCAGCATGTGTGCTTGCATAAATGTGATGCCCACATGCAGTTACATTCCCTTTTTTTTAATACCTCTTTATTGGATTTTCATAATTATTCTTTATCTTACATTCCCTCAAAGTTCACCACAAACAAGTTCCCCCTCTTATCATTACACCTTTTGCCCGCAAGAGCTGACCTGTATGCAACAGTAACAATTACAAACCAAACAATGATAAGTGGTATGGTCTTAGGGACTGGGTATACTCTGTTCCAAATTTGGTCAAGTTTGGCAATTTTGGGTGGCCTTCGAGTGGTTGAATCTTTCAGCAAAGTGGTTGATTCAGTGGCTAGCCAAACAATGACTACTTATATTCTGCATATCCATATTTTTAACCTTATACTGAATACCCATGCTAAATTTATTTGTGTTTTCCAGTTTTATTCTAGTGGAGAAGTGTCTCTCGTATCAGACATCATGGTGGGCACTCACTCCAATGCCATTTGAATTATATCCAAAATGTTATGTGCTACACCGTTACCTTCTTTCAAGTTGGATTTTGGTTTTCATTTGTTTTCAGCATTGGTCTACTTAATTCCATAAACCAAGCTTGCCTGTCGATGTTTCCTCCTATATGTTTTTTGGAACAGTGTATTTTTGTTGAACATTGTGATGTTGGGGGCATACACACATGCAAGTATCAATGGTTCACCACCCAGTGCTCCCTCTGTGAAAGAGTATCTACCTTCTCAATCTTTTTGCTTCTGTGGTCATTCAAATGACATATCCAGAGCTACCTATATCATTACACCTCTAGCATATGGCAAGTAAGCTGCAGCTGGTAAATTGTCCTCTCCATCTCTTGAGATACCTTGGTATGTTTTGCCACAAATAAATGTGTTTCCCGTAAGTAGGCTATGAGTGTGTGTCCAACACAGATATTTGCAGATTCTGAACCTCTTGGACACTCTGGCCATCCCATATATTCTCCATGTCAAGAAATTTTATTTATTAGGTGTCATGTCAGACTAGTGTGTCAGAGTGTGGTTACACTTCCTAACCATGTTATATTTCTCAAGAACAAAAGTATTTTCCCTGCAAAGAAATTCACCCTGCCAATAACCTCATCGATTTTATAGATGTTCCCTCCTCCTGCCCACCATGGAAAGGAAGTAACTCTCCAACCATTGTCATGGGTGGAAATTCGCCTGCTGAAGATATGTGAATACTCAAAAATGTCCATGTTTCTAAAGGCTCCTCTTTTTAGGCAGAGATACCCTCAAAGGAAGGTTTATAATCATTCACTTGGAATTTATTTGTTCCAAGGGAATGTTATGCCATACTGGTGTAACACTTTGTGTGATCAAATAATTTATGAGTGCAAACTCTGGAGTTATGGGTTTTATGCAAATTAACTGCTGGTGCATGTGGTATGGACTCAAGTACAATAGAGTTGTGAGATAAAAGCTCAATGTACTGTCCATACATTTTCTAAAGTCACATAGTCAATGTTGCTAGCTCGGGGCATGTGTCCTCAGAGCATACCCACTTTCACAGTTCCCACAAGACATTTTCTGCTGCAATCAGTTTTACCACTAGTAAAACTTACACAATCACCTTTAGCATATGCAAAACATATTGTTTTAGGCATTAGAAGTCTTAGGGCCAGATGTAGCAAACGTTTGCGACTCGCAAACGGGCCGATTCGCAATTTGCGACAGTGCAAAATCGGAAATGGGATGCAAAAAGCCCATTTCCGACTCGCAAAAAGGGATGGGACCCGTTTGCGAGTCGCATCCGTTGCAACCCCATTTTGCGACCCGCAAATTGCAAGTTGCAATTTGCGAGTCGCAAACCTTATGCAATTGCAACTCGCAAATTGCGACTAGTCGCAAAAAGCCCAGTTTGCATGTCCCATTTACCACTAACTCAGAGCAGGTGGTAACCATTACCAAAGTATAAAAGGGGACCCAGAAGGCATCTGGGTTACTCAAGATGGCGGAGATATACCTGATAGCAGTGAGGAGGAGAGTCCACGCCGCACAGCAGAGGAGGAGGGGCCACAGACAGGAGAAGATATATAGAACCAGGCAGACTCTTTTTTAGCAAACTGAAGAGGAGATCTATGACAAATACCGCCTTAGCAGCGCAGCCATTCTAGAATTAATAGATTTACTCAAACCACAGCTAGAACACAAGACTCTGCGTGGCTGCGCCATCCCTACGCATGTGCAAGTGCTATGCGCACTGCACCTCTTGGCCTCAGGGAGCTATCAGGGGGTCATTGCCGTGGCAGGTGGGGTATCCCAAAGTGCAGTGTCAAGGTTCCTCAGGGCATTCCTAGATGCCTTAGTCACGCACATGTCTCACTTCATATACTTACCAAGGAATGAGGCAGAAATTAACAGCACCAAGCTGGACTTTTACCGCATTGTCCACTTTCCTCATGTCATAGGGTGTGTAGATGGGACACACATTCAAATATGCCCCCCTGCTAATCTGGAACACATTTTCCGCAACAGGAAGTGTACCCACTCACTCAACATACAGGTTGTTTGTGATGCCCATTATGTCATCACGGACATCGTAGCTAAGTTTCCTGGCAGTACCCATGACTCATACATTTTTAGGCATAGTGGGATACATCAACGCCTGGAACGTGGGGAATTTGGAGACGGTTACCTCCTAGGTAGAGCCACAGACACTTGCAGACATACACACAGGTCACTGTGCACGACAATCTGGACTTCCTAACCGTGTACTTTTGTGCCCAACAGGTGACAGTGCATATGCTCTCAGGCCTTGGATCATGACTCCGTTTTTAACACCCAGAACTGAATCAGAGAGGCAATACAACAGTGCGCATAAGAGGACCAGGAACCTGATCGAGCGCACCTTCGGACTGCTGAAGGCAAGATTCAGATGCCTCCACCGCAGTGGAAGCGCCCTCCAATACACCCTCCAATACACCCCCATTACCGCTTTCAAAATTGTGG
This sequence comes from Pleurodeles waltl, assembly GCF_031143425.1. NCBI lineage: Eukaryota > Metazoa > Chordata > Amphibia > Caudata > Salamandridae > Pleurodeles > Pleurodeles waltl. The sequence continues at coordinate 1,280,801,421 of NC_090447.1, read as the reverse complement.
TCGCATGCGCCATCCTCAACAACATAGCCACCCGACGTGGGCTACCTCTCACCCCTGCAGACCCAGATCCTGATGATGAAGAGCAAGAACAACCACATCGCCATCATGGGGATAGGAGTCTAGCTAATCAAGGCAGACTGAGAAGGGACCACATTGCAACGCAATATTTTGGACGGTACGTGTCAACTCCCACCATACTCACCTATTAACCATTTGTTAAGTGGAACAAAAATAACTGTTTTATTAATGTCATAAAGAAACTATATACAAGTTGAAATTGTCCATGGGCAGGAAAATGCCAACCAGTCATGTGGCACATTAACGCCATGTGCCACATGAATCTGTCCTGGCTGTTATCTATGATCTCCTGCCCCTCCTGCCAGCCTGGCTGGTCCCTGCTGCGTCCATGGTGCTGTGCCTACCACTCCTCAGCACCCTACTGTGAGTGGCAGAGACACTGCTCACTGTTGAGCCCTCCTCCCAGGTGTATTTGTTAACTTCCTGGCTGTGATGTCATCATCATGTGCCAGGAAGTGTCTCCAGGGTGTTCTGGTATGCTTTCTGGAGTGTTCTGCTGCATCTGCAAGCAATTTTGAAGGTATTCGCAATTTGCGACACCCACTCGCTAATTGCGAGTTCGTTTTTTGCACACTCGCAAACAGCGACCTCGCAAACTGCGGACTCGCACACAGCGTTGCGAGTCCGGCTGCGAGTCGCAAAATCGGATCGCTTTTTTTTCTGCCATTCCAATTTGCGACTCGCATTTTGCGAGTCGCATCAACTCGCAAAATGCGAGTCGCAATTTTTATTTTTGCTACATCTGGCCCCTAGGACCTAATTTTGAGTTTGGCAGATAGGTTACTCTGTCACAAACATGACGGATATCCCAGCCACTGTATTACAAGTGCATTACTTCACTTTTAATAAGACAGACAGGATATCTGTCATGTTTGTGACAGAGCATCCTTCCACTGAACTGTAAATCAGGCTCTAAGTGATTGGATAGAATTACAGGTTGTCGATTGGATTGTTTCTTCATTTTTTGTTTTCTTTATTCCTTTCTAGTAGAATGTTTCCTACTACAAGATACTTGGCATTTGCCTAGCCACCTGTTGCTGTGCTCCTGTGGCAACCCATTATAATGTTTGACTTCAAGGCACTGCTGCACAGTGGCATTTCAGTGAAGTATTGTATTTGACAGAAGGTGGAAGTCACATTAACCCCTTCCCTGCCAAGGAAGTAATGGTTAAGTCCGGTGGCACAGCGCTGAGGCACCACGGACGTAACCATTACGTCCTGGTAGAGGCCCTCGGGGAAGTGCTGGTGCTCCCCCCAGGAGACTCCCCCCCACCCACTCAGGGCAGGGCTGGAAGGGGAATCACTTCCCCTTCCACCCCCCCAGTGACTTCTGATGACATCAGCGCACCGACACGCGCTGACCTCATCTGAGGTCAACTCCCGTTGCGCTGGAAGCAATGCTTCCAGTGCGACAGAGGAGAAACTGATTAGTTTCCCCTCAGTTCGGGGGGCAGGTGAGGCAGAGAGGCATGAAAAGGGAAGGAAAGGCTTTTCCTTCCTTTTTCATGTCTCTTTGTGCATTCCTGCAGCACGATCGCTGCAATCGTGCTGCAGGAAGTCACTTAACACCAGGGAATTTTTTTTGTTTTTGGAAATTGTCATAAGGGGAGCAAGGGCAAGGGCAAGGGCCGCTCCCCAAGGGGGGCATTTTATTTAAGGCCATTTCTGCCCTCCCGCCGGGGGCAGATCGGCCTATATTAATTAGGCAATCCTACCCTCAGGGGAAGCAGAAGCCACTAGACACCAGGGATTTTTATTTATTTATTTATATTGATAAGGGGAGAGACCCCTTAGGCAAGGGTTGCTCCCAGGGGGGCAATTTTTTTATTAGGCCTTTCCTGCCCCCCCAGGGGCATATCGGCTTATATTAATCAGCCCCATCTACCCCCAGGGAGGGCAGAAGCCACTAGACACCAGGGATTTTTTTATTTATTTATATTGATAAAGGGAGCAACCCCTAGGCAAGGATCGCCCCCGGGGGGGGGGGGCAAATTGCTTTTAGCCCATTTCTGACCATTCAGGAAGCCCACCAGAGACCAGGGAAGATATTTTGTTTTCAAAATAAGAGGATGGGGGTATGGCCAAACCCCCACCCCAAATAATTGGGGCCAATGGGGCAATTACCCCCAAACCACACCCCAGAGGGGCAGAAAGTCTACTAGATGCCAGGGAATTAAAACAAATAATAATTATGGGGGGTGGCTACCAACCTGTATGGGCCTGGTTATTCCCCCACCCCAACTGAAGGGGGTAACAATCTTTCAGCTCTCCCCCGCACACTAAAACATATTATTCCACGGCTAGCAAGAGGACATTTGATTACTTTGGGGTTTTTTTTTTGCATTTGTACCATGAGAGCTTGGGTAACTCTCAAAATCGTCCCACTTGGAATGGTGAGCGCTGCACTTTTTGGACTTTGGAACGCTGCCATGTAGAAAAATCCACAAGACCTAGACACATCTGAAAACTAAATATCTGGGTGAGTCCAGGGTGGTGTGCTTCACATGCACCCGTACCATTTTCATACCCACAAAGCCCTGCAAACCTCCAACTTTGCTGGAAATCACATTTTTTCCCCATTTTTTTGATGGAACCTCCCGGAATCTGCAGGAATCCACAAAATTCCTACCACCCAGCATTGTCTCATCTATACCGATAAAAATTCTGCCCCACTTGTCAGCCTAAAAATGTTTTTTTTCAAACTACCCTTTTGGACCTGCTTTGGTCACCCCTCAATTGTCACATGTTTTTGGCTCTTCCCTGTCACAGGCACTTGGCCCACCTACACAAGGAAGGTATCATTTTTAAAAGGAGACTCAGGGGAAGGTTGGGTGGTAGGAAATTTTTCCTGGTGCGGTGATCCCACACAGAAATGTGGGGAAAATGTGTTTTTTTTTAGCTATATTTGAAGTATGCCGAGGATTCTGGGTGAGAAAACGCTAGGGGATCCACGCAAGTCACACCTCCCTGGACTCCCTCGGGTGTCTAGTTTTCAGAAATGTCTGCGTTTGGTAGGTTTCCCTGTATGGCTGCTGAGCCCAGGACCAAAAACATGTGTGCCCCACCGCAAAAACAGGTAGTTTTGTATTTGATAATTTTGATGTGTCCAGATAGTGTTTTGAGACATTTCCTGCCGTGAGCACTAGGCCTAGGAAATTTGTGGCTCTTCTTAGATTCCAGAACTTTCTGTCACCGAAATGTGACGAAAAAGTGGTTTTTTGGCCAAATTTTGATGTGTGCAAAGGATTCTTGGTAACAGAACCTGGTGAGAGCCCCACAAGTCATCCCATCTTAGATTCCCCTAGGTGTCTAGTTTTCAAAAATGCACAGGTTTGGTAGGTTTCCTTAGCTACCGGCTGATCTAGAAGCCAAAACCACAGCTAGGCACTTTCCAAAAAACAGCTCTGTTTTCTTTGGGAAATGTGATGTAGCCACGTTGTGTTTTGGGGCAATTCCTGTTGTGGGCACTAGACCAACCCACACAAGTGAGGTACCATTTTTTATCGGGAGACTTGGGGGAATGCTGGGTGGAAGGCAATTTGTGGCTCCTCTCAGACTCCAAGCTTTCTGTCACCGAAATGTGAGGGAAAAGTGTTTTTTGGGCCCAATTTTGAGGTTTGCAAAGGATTCTGGGTAACAGAACCTGGTGAGAGCCCCACAAGTCATCCCATCTTTGATTCCCCTAGGTGTCTAGTTTTCAAAAATGCACAGGTTTGGTAGGTTTCCGTAGTGCCGGCTGAGCTAGAGGCCAAAACCACAGGTAGGCACTTTCCAGAAAACAGCTCTGTATTCTTTGGGAAAATGTGATGTGGCCACGTTGTATTGTGGGGCAATTCCTGTCCCGGGTGCTAGGCCTACCCACACAAGTGAGGTACCATTTTTATCGGGAGACTTGGGGGAATGTTGGGGCGGAAGGAAATTTGTGGCTCCTCTCAGATTCCAGAACTTTCTGTCACCGAAATGTGAGGAAAAAGTGTTTTTTTGCCAAATTTTGAGGTTTTCAAAGGATTATAGGTAACAGAACCTGGTGAGAGCCCCACAAGTCATCCCATCTTAGATTCCCCTAGGTGTCTAGTTTTAAAAAATGCACAGGTTTGGTAGGTTTCCTTAGGTGCCGGCTGATCTAGAGGCCAAAACCACAGCTAGACACTTTCCAAAAAACAGCTCTGTTTTCTTTGGGAAAATGTGATGTGGCCACGTTGTGTTGTGGGGCAATTCCTGTTGTGGGTGCTAGGTCTACCCACACAAGTGAGGTACCATTTTTATCGAGAGACTTGGGGGAACACTGGGTGGAAGGAAATTTGTGGCTCTTCTCAGGTTCCAGAGCTTTCTGTCACAGAAATTTGAGGAAAAGGTGTTTTTTGGGCCAAATTTTGAGGTTTGCAAAGGATTCTGGGTAACAGAACCTGGTGAGAGCCCCAAAATGTGAGGAAAAAGTTTTTTTTGGGCCAAATGTTTAGGTTTGCAAAGGATTCTGTGTAACAGAACCTGGTGAAAGCCCCACCGGTCACCCCATCCTAGGAGTCTAGTTTGCAAAAATGCACAGGTTTGGTAGGTTTCTCTAGGTGCCGGCTGAGCGAGAGGCCAAAATCTACAGCTAGGCACTTTGCAAAAAACACATCAGATTTCAATGTAAAAATGTGATGTGTCCATGTTGCGTTTTCTGTCGCAATCATCAGGCCTACCCATGCAAGTGAGGTACCATTTTTATTGGGAGACTTGGGGAAACAAAGTATAGCAAAACAAGTGTTATTGCCCCTTATCTTTCTCTACATTTTTTCCTTCCAAATGTAAGACAGTGTGTACAAAAGACGTCTGTTTGAGAAATGCCCTGTAATTCACATGCTAGTATGGGCACCTCGGAATTCAGAAATGTGCAGATAACCACTGCTTCTCAACACCTTATCTTGTGCCCATTTTGGAAATACAAAGGTTTTCTTGATACCTATTTTTCACTCTTTATATTTCAGCAAATGAATTGCTGTATACCCAGTATAGAATGAAAACCCATTGCAAGGTGCAGCTCATTTATTGGCTCTGAGTATCTAGGGTTCTTGATGAACCTACAAGCCCTATATATCCCCACAACCAGAAGAGTCCAGCAGACATAATGGTATATTGCTTTAAAAAATCTGACATCGCAGGAAACAGTTACAGCATAAAATGTGGAGAAAAATGGCTGTTTCTTTCACCTCAATTTCAATATTTGTTTATTTCAGCTGTTATTTTCTGTAGGAAAACCTTGTAGGATCTACACAAATCATCCCTTGCTGAATTCAGAATGTTGTCTACTTTTCAGAAATGTTTAGCTTTCTGGGATCCAGCATTGGTTTCACACCCATTCCTGTCACTAACTGGAAGGATGCTGAAAGCACAACAAGTAGTAAAAATGGGGTATGTCCCAGTAAATTGCCAAAATTGTGTTGAAAATTTGGGTTTTCTGATTCAAGTCTGCCTGTTCATGAAAGCTGGGAAGATGGTGATTTTAACACCATAAACCCTTTGTTGATGCCATTTTAAAACCCACAAGCCTTCTTCTGCAGCCTTTTTTCCCCATTTGTTTGAAAAAAATGAACTTTTCGTTGTATTTTGGTTAATTTCTTGGTCTCCTTCAGGGGAACCCACAAAGTCTGGGTACCTCTAGAATCCCTAGGATGTTGGGAAAAAAAGACAGAAATTTGGCGTGGGTAGCTTATGTGGACAAAAAGTTATGAGGGCCTAGCGCGAACTGACCCAAATAGCCAGAAAAAGGCTTGGCACCTGAGGGGGAAAGGCCTGGCAGCGAAGGGGTTAATATTCCTCACATTAATTGGCCAAAAGGGACAGTTAGTATGTTGTCCACCTTCTGTCAAACACAAAACTTTGCACATAGACCCTCTTGGACAAAGCCATAAACAGCCAACAACAAAGGGGCTCTAGAGTTGGTGCTATGATAACTGCTGCTTACCATGACTACTTAAGAATATTCTGCAAGCAACCAGCAGAACAGTTACCACCTAGTAGGTCTTCCAACTCCCAGACCTGGTGCCGTGTGCAGTCATATTTTCTTGGGGCATGTAAAATGTGCAAAATTTACCTTTACATAATTATACAAAAATGTGGGGAAATTGTGCGAAATCACATGCAATTACATGAAATGAAAAACTGGAATGTGGGTCTGTATTTTACCGTGAAATGCATCCTTTTGTCCATTTTGGAAGCAATGGCATATTTTGCCCCCAAAAAATACCACAAAAAATGCAAACACTGCAAACAGCAGCCGTTTATATTCTGGAAGGTTGAATAATTCCTGTAATTTAAATGTTTACATTGAAAGTCATATAATTAGGGGACCTTGGGTAATAGCGTAATTTTTGGAATTTCGCATGACAAGCATGTCTTGAAATTACTAAAACTATACAAAATTATGCTAGTGTAATGGAAACTTTGCCATTGCCTAGTATTTTCACACTGAATAAGAAGAACAGGCACCTACGAGAATTCCTGGATGCCTATTTGGGGGAACAGCGCTATCTGCCGTTCCTAATCATCGGCGGCCTTGTTATTATTCGCCTCGGGAACAGAGGCATAATGTTCCCTCAACTTGATGTTCTCTCACAGTGAAGAATACACAGCAGCCCTTACCGCAGTAACAAACATGCTAGAGAAAATAGGTCCCCCAAGTCAAGAACAAAAAGCAATCTGTATCAATACATCCAAATACCAGCCTCACAGGAGCGCTCTATAGGGTGTTCCCACGGACGTTTCTTGACGTTGGTCACTTTCTATCATTTTCCTTCTTTTCTTTTTCTTGCTCGCTCTTTCCTTCCTTTATTGGTATTCATTATATTTTTTCTCTTTTCATTTTATTGTTTCTCTTTTCCTCCTTTCGTCTCGCTTCTTTTATTTTCTTTCTGCATATGCTTTCAAGATTTATTCCTTTTTTCCTTGATTCTTTCCTTTTTTCTCAGGCATTTTTCAATGTTTCTTTCTCTTCTTTCCTAGTTCTGTTCTTTCACCACTTTTTTAAACTCGCCTTCTGATTTTTTTCTTTCTTTTCGCCCTAGTTTGATATTTCTTTCCCATTCCCCACTGTGTCTCTCTCGATTTGCCTCTCATTTTTTTCTTTCCCTTTTTGATCGTTTGACTTCTTCTCTGGCATTGTGTTTGGATCTTTGGTCACTAAAATCCACATCTTAGATCCAGCTGTCTTGCTCCCGTTGAACTGGTGTTATCTCTCAGTGTTATTTTCTTCTGATGGCAAATGTTCCTAACTAAAGTTGAAAGGCCCATAAACATACACCTTTAAAGGATAAGAGGTCCTGTAGCAATCCCTCTACATTTCCTCGTCCACCACTGCAACAGAGTGACAGCTGCTGCTTGTTTTATGTACGTCACTACTATGCAAAGTGCTGCCGCCGTGCCTCCTCTTAAGCCTGTCCTGAAATGCAAATTATTAGCTATTTGTCAAAGCAGCAGAGTTTTCTCAGTCCCATGCCCAGCAGAGCTCTGCAGGTGCTCAATAGCGAGTAACTCTGGATTACACCGGAACCAGGGTCTGACTGGACTATAGGGCAATGAGGCGGTGCCCAGTGGGCTGGTCTGACAGGTGAGTGTGCGGACCGATTTTTAGCAGTTTCTGGCCCTGTTTTATGACCGGATGGGCCGGTTTTTACTGTTGATTTACCTGATATTACCTCAACAAGTATTTGCAGCAAGCTCAAACCCATCTTCAATAGCTTGCAAAACACTAGCGGAGAATGTCTTCATAAATTGAAAACTGACCTGATTTGCAAATGTCGCCACCTCTTTTAGCCGTATGACGCGCTAATGGCGGCCACTTTTGTTTTGGTGCACGGGCCTATTGTTTGTCCCAGTCCCACCCTGATCGGAACTCTTCCAGTGCCGTGTGGTAACAGCAGAAATGGGGGGAAGCGTTTACCGTGCAGTTCTGTCATTACCACAAAAACTGTGTGAGGTGGTCATTTCTAATTAGAAGGTGAAACTCTGTGACTGGCTTTGAAGTAAGAAAAAGATGAACGGTTAACAATAAAAACGTAGTAAAATGTTTCCTACGTGTTGTACTGCATCTTTTTCACGAATTCTTGTATCCCGAAGGCTAAAATCCGATGTCAATGCTCAATGGTGATGTTATTATAGGGGAGGACTCTAATGAGATTGTCAGTAGAGGGGAGGGTTGCAGGCCCATTGCACCAACCAGATGTACACAATGGAATGAACTTCCTACTGTCAACCCACCTACGTATTGCTTACAGCTGTCGATGTGTAAATGTAGTAAGGACTAAGCTGCACAGTTGGACTTCTAAAGTGCCTCAAAAATCAACTGAGTGGCTATAATATGTTCTTAGTTAACACTGATAGTAGCTCCTTTGAGAGTAATAAACAGCTTGCCAGAAGGAATAGAAAATACAAATACTCCATGCTGTATGTGTAATCTTTATTATGTAACTAGATCACGCTTTACTTTGAATTTTCAGCTATTTTGTATCCCATCCATGAGTTTAATTCTCCCAGAGCTATCTCTCATGATATTGGTTCGTGTCTTGGTTTGAAAATTTGTTTCAGGGCACAAATTAGACGCAGGAGATGTTTACAGTTCAGTCAGTTATACATTCATATGTTTATTACATTTCTTCTGTGCCATGCTAAGGATTTTTATCAAACAGACTAAATCCTCTTGGTGCTTGGTGCTCATGAGGGGCATCCTGAGTCCTGGAAGGCGGGACACTACATTGGTATCCCCATTTTTTGGACCCAAGGGTCCATTTTGACTCCCCTTATTATTGGAAGAAACTAAATTTTGGTTGCTATGTTCCAATTCCGTGGGCAAATTGGCTAACAAAATGGACTGGACTTCGTCTTTTGGAACGGAGCCAGGACTGCCTGCTTATGGTTGGTCACTGTTTGTAGTAGCAATACAACCAAAATGCCAAGGCCTGAAATGTGGCAGAAGGTGATTTTCAGTGTCTAAGATTATTTCAGTCATTCAACATACCACCTTTTTCCCCATTACGGATCTACATATATGGTGTTAGCATATTTGTAGTTTTTGGTATGCTTAGTTGTATCTGTAAGAGTTGCCTATTGTCCTCCTGTATAAATTAAGTCTAGAAGCTTGGGTCTTATAAAAAGGCCCAACTCTCACTTGTGCATACCTTGTTTTTCAATACTGATCATAATCACTGAACCAAATAGGGGCTGCAAATGCTTTACAAATTGACTTGTGTGATTGCTTTTCAGGATAGGTAAGGCTGATCATGAACTCTCATTTATGTCAGTTTAAATATGGGGTGTGGCTACTACTCACAGGGGATATCCCTATCAAGCACCACTTCTTTCTTTGCTGTTCTTTGTTTTACCAGGCTATTTAGGATTCCGTGCACTTTACCACTGCTAACCAGTAGTTAAGTGCTTGTGCTCTCCTTAAAATATGGTAGGATTGGCTTATACCCAATTGGCATATTTATTTTACTTGTAAGACTCTAGTAAAGTGGTACTACCTGTGCACAGGGCCTGTAATTAAAAGCTACAAGTGGGCATGCAGCACTGTTTGTACCTCCCACATAAGTAGCACTTTAAACATGTCTTAGGACCGTCATTGCAGCCTGTGTGTGCGGTTTTAACCTGCTACTTTGACCTGGCAAATTAAAACCTTTTCAAGGCCCAAACCCTCCTTTCTAGTAAATGTATGTCACCCTGGGGTAGGCTCTGAGCAGCCCAGAGGGCAGGGTATAATGTGTTTTAAAAGTAGGACGTGTACTTTTACATTTTACATATTCTAGTATTGACAAACTCTTACATTTGTTTTTCTCTACTGCAAGGCCTACTTCGCCTATAGGCTAACACTGGATTTACCTTATTACATTTAAGAAGCTGTAACTCATTTATATTTGGTGTCTTGGATTGTAATGAAAAATCCTAACATGGTGAAGTCAGATTTTGAATTAAAACTTTGAAAATGCCACTTTTAGAAAGTTGGCATTTTCCTGCCTTAGTCATTTGATGCCTGCAGTCTGTCTCTGGTTCACATGACTGATTGTAGTTGACAGTTAAGCTTTGTGAATTTCTCCTAACAGCCACACACATTAGAGAGCTTTGGTGTGCCTGGATGGCCCATCAAAGGCACAATGGGGGAACAGAGCTTTGCAAATCCCTACTTACACTTGAATAGGTTGTGTCGTGACTCCACACAAAGGGCTTCATACCCTCTGTAGTTAGTCTGGAGCCAGGAGAGGGAAGGCAGAATTTCTAGAAGCTTCTCAACTTAAAAGGAAGACCCAGGTATAAATACTGGACCTCCGTCAACAGCTCTCCAGGACACATGCGGACTTGTGGATATTCTGCCAGAAAGGAGGACTGTTGTGCTGCTGAAAGAACTGCACTTTGCTGGACTCTCTGAAGGACTGCTGCTCTGAAGTCCTGTGGCCCTGCTGTGCTGCCCCGCTGCCTGCTGCCCTCTTGCCTGGGTTTGAAGGACAGGGCCTGGAGCTCTGAAACCAGGACTCCAGAATGACTCAGAGTGCTAGTTGGCTGGCCTCCTAATCAGAAGCCTCAGGGGTATAACAGGCTTTCAACAACCTGGATTCAAGAACCTGGACTTCGCCATCTGTGAGTCCTGCCCTCTCATGTGGTGCCATCCCAATCCTGGATGCTTGGAAGTGGGCCTGAAGTTGTTCTGCCATGCCCAGCTGTGAACCCCACTGGAATTGACAAAAAGGAATACAAAGTGATGTGAAGCCCTGCAAAGCCTTGCTGCATAGCTGCCAACCTTATTGGAATTGACAGAGAGTGACATAAAGCCCTACAAAGCCTCACCACATGGCTGTCATCTCCATCAGAACCAACACAAAATGTCACCTAGCTAGGCCGCAGAGCTCACCAGAACCGATGCCAAACCCCGCAAAGCCTCGTCTTATAGCTTAATAGGACCCGACAATGCAAAGCCTCGCAAGGCAATGTCCCGCAAACCGCACACCAGGATTTAAGGTATCATGTTCAGCGGACCTAGGAGGGTCCCTGTAGTTGGCCCACGCTCCCTTGTGGTCATCCTAAACTTGTGACTTTGTCCCGGTCTGGTATGATCAGATAACCACAGTTGACGCACTGCGCTTTTCAGTGTAATTTGTTCTGAAATCTTTAAACTTGCTTCTTTCCGGTTCTACTGATTGGATTTTTGTCATCTTGGTTTTGATTTATTTATTAAAATTGAATCTATTTTTCTAAATTGGTGTGGGATTTTCCTTATGTTGTGTTTTCACTTTATTACTGGTTGAAGTGTTGCACAAATGCTTTACACATTGCCTCTAAGTACAGAATCAACCAATCAGTCAAACAGGATTTTAAAGAGTATCTAATCACCCAACAGGGCTTCCATGTGCTTGCAGGTCCCAGAGAAAGCAGTGAAAATGAGGAAAAAGCAAAGAGGAAGCACACAAAAAAAGGGGGAAAAGCAAGGCGAAAGCAGTGAAAACGATGGGAAAGCAAAGAGAAGGCACACAAAAGGGGGGGGGAGCAAGGAGAAAGCAGTGAAAGTGAGGGAAAATTAAGGAGAAGGCACACAAAAAAGAGGGTAAAAAGCAAAGAGAAAGCAGTAAAAACGTGGAAAAACAAGGAGAAGGCACACTAAGAAAAAGGGAGGGGAAAAAACAAGGAGAAAGACGTGAAATCTAGGAAAAAAGCAAAGATAAGGTACACAAAACTGAGGAAAAAGCAAGGCAAGCGCAGTAAAAACAAGGGAAAAGCAAGGAGAAGGCACACAAAAATGGGGAAAAAAGCAAAGAGAAAGCAATAAAAAACCAGGAAAAAGCAAGTTGAAGGCACACAAAAAAAACAGAGGAAAAAGCAAGGAGAAAGCAGTGAAAAACAGGGAAAAGGAAGGGGAAGGCACTCAACAGCAGGGGAAAAAGCAAGGAGAAAGCAGTGAGAATGAGGAAGAAGCAAGGAGAGGCACACAAAAATGGGGGGGAAAGCAAGGAGGAAGCAGTGAAAATGAGGGAAAAGCACAGAGAAGGCACACAAAAAACAGGAGAAGAGGCATGGGGTAAGCAGTGAAAATGAAGGAAAAGCAAGGTCATGGCACCTAAAAATGAGGGAAAAGCAAGGAGAACATAGGAGCAAGAGCAAAGAGCAGCACAGGGAGGCCTGGGACCTGGCCTATTGGGTCAAGCTGCAGCCTCCATTAAATAGGCCCTGGGAGGAGGGAGGCATGCTGGAAAGTGGTGGGCTGAGCTAGGCCAGGGGTGGGAAATAAAGGCCCATATTTATACTTTTTGACGCTAAACTGCGCTAACGCAGTTTAGCGTAAAAAAATTTAGCGCCGTCTAACGCCATTCTGAAGCGCCATGCGGGCGCCGTATTTATGGAATGGCGTTAGCCGGCGCAAGCAGACCGGCGCTGCCTGGTTTGCGTGGAAAAAAACCACGTACACCAGACAGCGCCGGCGTAGGGGGAAAATGGCGTATGGGCGTCTTAAAATGGGGCAAGTCAGGTTACGTCGAAAAAATCGTCGTAACCCGACTTGCGCCATTTTTTTTCGACGCCCATCCCCCATCAACATGACTCCTATCATTGTAAAGATAGGAGTCATGCCCCCTTGCCCAATGGCCATGCCCAGGGGACTTCTGTCCCCTGGGCATGGTCATTGGGCATAGTGGCATGTAGGGGGGCACAAATCAGGCCCCCCTATGCCACAAAAAATAAAAAAATAAATACTTACCTGAACTTATCTTAATGTCCATGGGATGGGTCCCTCCGTCCTTGGGTGTCCTCCTGGGGTGGGCAAGGGTGGCAGGGGGGGTCCCTGGGGGCAGGGGAGGGCACTCTGGGCTCATTTTGAGCCCACTTGTCCCTTAACGCCATCCCTGACCCAGGCGTTAAAAAGCGGCGCAAATGCGCCGTTTTTGGCCACGCCCACTCCCGGGCGTCTCTTTTGCCCGGGAGTATAAATACCACGTAAAGGCCTGGGAGTCATTTTTTAAGACGGGAACGCCTCCCTTGCATATCATTAACGCAAGGAAGGGGTTCACGCTAAAAAATGACGCACACTCCGGGCACTTTGGCGCCCGAAGCGTCTAACGCCATAGTATAAATATGGCTTTAGTTGGCGTTAGTTTAGCGTCGAATTTGCGTCGAAAAAAACGACGCAAATTCGGCGCAACCAGAGTATAAATACGGCCCAAAGTGTGGCACACAGGAGCGGCAATGAGAGAAAAAGGAAGGAGAAAGCAGTGAAAACGCAGGAAAAGCAAAGAGACGGCAACCAAAAAATGGGGGAAAAATCAAGGAGAAAGCAGTGAAAATGAGGGCAAAACAAGGAGAAGGCATACAAAAAACAGGGTGATAAAGCAAAAGAGAAAGCAGTAAGAATGAGTGAAAAGCACGGAGGAAGCACACAAAAAGGGCAGAAAAAGCAAGCACGCAGAAAGTAGTGAAGATGAGGGAAAAGTAAGGAGAGGGCACACAAAGAACAGGGGAAAAAGCAAGGAGCAAGAGCAATGCAGCAGCACAGGGAGAGCTGGGCCTGGGACCTGCTATAAGGCCCAGCCTGATTCGGCTTGTTTGCTCTGTGCCAAGCGACTGGAGGGTTGAGCACAGGTTAATTTAGGATTGGTTTAGGGGTGGCTTGTTCCTCACTCTGACAAGGGTTGTAGTTGCTGCTTGACCAGGGTTCAGGCCCCATTCAACCAACAACCCAATTTCTGACAGTAACCCTGTGTGATTGCTTGGATCTTGTGGAAGCACTGATTGAAAGTGGCAGTAATCAATAGGCAAAGTGCCTCAAATTGTTAATATAAGTTAAAGCTGTCCTCAATGTTAATCTGAATTCAATTTGTAGCGGTTAATTTTTAATAACCTAAAGCAATTGAACATTTTTCCTTACTTTAAGGTCCTACATTGGTGTCAGGGTGAATCACTTTTAAGGCAATCGGGGGAATAGCTTGATCAGTAAGTTTGGGGGTTGTGAGCTTCAGATTTCCCTACAGTCACGCTGGCACATAATGTTAAAAATACATTATAAAACAAATAAGGGCACGCAAGGGGGATTCAGGGGTAGTGAAAAGGGAGAAGAATGCGAATTGATGAGGGGACTCAGTGAGAGAAAACATTGTGAAATAGCCAACATTTTTTAAATCTTACCAAATAGAGAGAGAGGGAGTGTGTGTGCGTGCTCGTCTGTGTGTGTAAAACTTCCTGGTGAAATCCAACAGACATCTCACTATACCCGACTGAAAGCACCTGTACCTAACTATTTATCACAAAATACGTTTATTAGACGGTGTAACACCCCAAATACACGCCCCGGAAGCTACGACCCTGAAGGCAATGTATATCATACACCAAACCTTTTACAAATCGGGTCCAGAATTTTTACCCGAGTCCAAGCATTACTTTCCTATCCAGCTACCAAGGTCTTCTGGGAGAATCTACTTACTCTTCCAGTAAATTCTGTCTTTTAATACAGTCAGAATCAGTGGCAGATCCTTTTTTCCAGTGCCAAAATTTTGGAATACCTTACCTTCCTCCCTCATTTACTTACAACCTTGTATTCTTTTAATATTTCAAATGGAATCAAACATCACTAAAGTACTCCAATAAGAATTGTTAAGCAACATCCGATATTGTCAGGATACCCAATTAGATGACAGTTCACATTTTAAAAGTGAAGAAAATACTTTTAAGAACGCTTTGGTTTGCTCTTTCTAAGCTGTTCTATGGGGTATACCTTAGCCATAGGCACCTTTGGTCACTGTCCTTGTTCAACAAGCGTACTATCTCCAGTTCAGGAAACATATCATAAAACTTATAAACTCTGACCACAGACAATCCAGAGGACACAAACAAAATAATGCATGGGAAAAAGCACACATCACACATCACGTGAGAATAGGACCAATGATCTGAAGGTGGATTGTTAAGGGCAAGAAGAGTGTGGGGTATATAATCAAAACAGAAAAGTAGAAGAACTAAAACAAGAAGTTATAATACAAGATTCATGGGGTTCACATTTGAACACCAAAAAACAAACATTCACACTCAGCCCAACAGTTAAACATGAAACAGCCAATGCCATAAACTGTCTTCAGTCCATTTGACAGACATTCATCAGCCTCTGCTCCAGAAGAGATCCAGTGATTTGGTTCAACCAGAGTGTTAAAGTCCATGATGGCCTACTTTCACACTATTCCCTCAAGTGAATGCTGACAAGATGAATGTATGAGTTGTGCCCTTCACAACATCGGACCTACCTACCTCAACCGCCACCTCTCTTTCTACGCACCCCTCAGGGCAACTCCGCTCTCCTCAACTGGCCCTCGCCACCATCCCTAGGATACAAAAAAACACGGCCGGAGGAAGATCCTTCTCTTACCTCGCAGGCCTGGAGCACACTGCGGCTTCATCTCAGGCAGTCTCCCTCGCTGGCTCACTTCAGGAAGGACCTCAAGAACTGGCTCTTAGACTGACCAGCGTCCCCTTCAGCGTCTTGAGACACCCTGGGTGATAAGTCACGCTCTACAAATTTCTGATGGATTGATTGATTGTTTTTCAAAAGCAAAGGGGACATGAAGTACAAGAGCCATACTTGCAAACTGTAATCACAACTATACCCCAAAAAACATTATTTGATCAAGCATAACTTTACACACCTTCCTCAGCACTGTAGTAACACCTATCCAGTGGTCAATTTGTTAAAGAAAACACATTTCGAAGCCCAAAGTTTTTTTTGTAGGAGCCCACCACCAGAACAGTTAAATGCCACTGTTGCCACATATAAAGTCTGCTTCATGCCTCTTTCTTCCACCGTTCTACACTTGCTTTTCTTTTAATCTCAGTCTTGCAGGTTCCTTCTCATTCTTACTTTCGCTATGTGTCGCTATTTTCCATTTTTCCCTTCCTCCTACTTAACTTTAACTGTTTTTTTCTTTCATGTTTTGGTTCAAACTCTAAGAATGAATAGTAACTCCCAGTACACAAGTCTGCCGTTTAGCAAAACACTAAAACATATCAGAGTCTTTAATAATATTTTGGACAAAAGGAAGTTACGTATAGATGGTATAAACACAGAGACATACCCCAGTTCATGTCCTGTTATAGGGCCACTGGAATTATGTGGCATGGAAGGACCAACTTACGTGGCATCATTGACTACATTATGCAGCAAGAAAAGGCAAATAATGCAGCACATTTTGTGATAGTATTACGTCATTACTTTGTGTTTTCTACACATGCTAATGCTATCTTGGCAAAGGGTTCACCTCATTAGTATCAATTTGACACACAAATACATCCATACACAACAAGATGGCCAGTTAACCTACGCAAACGGCCTTCCACTCCACAGCAACACGTGTCACCACATTTCTAATAACTTCTGATCCGTTTACAATGGAAACAATTTGTTTGATAAAATCTGCAGATCATGGAATAAGTGGCAAATGCGGCAAAGCAATAATTATGCAGAAAACGCTGCAGATGCAAAATCACATAAATCCAGAGGCCCAGAGTATTATAAAGGGGCTTTGTGATTATAATTAGCAGACTGGTAACAAGAGTCCACACTTTGCATTGAACATGCACAGAGCTGGCGTCTCTCCAGCCAGTGCCGTCTCTTTTGAGACCTCGCACGTGCTCCTAATCAGATACTCTCGACTGGAAGTCCATCTGCTTCAATCCATTCTCCCTTCTGCTAAGTTGTGCCAACAGCTCATATGCCAGTCACAACTTGGGCACCTGACAGACATTCTATATTCAGCAAAGCCAGGTTGCCTTTCTTCACAATTACAAGGTCATTTAACTCTGATGTGGGCGTGGATTCAGAAGTCTAAATACAGATGCTATCGTGTTAGCACTTGGGGTTTTAACTGTAAACATCAAGGGAGGATATAGATTGAGAGTTTGATTGCGACCTAAATACCATTAAAGACAGCGGCTGCTGCAGGCTCTGAAGTGAATGATGGAGCTGGACGCCTCTCGAATAGCTGAGGTAGGAGATGACATAAAGAGCTGTCAGATACCAGCGCAACCCAGAGCTGACTGGTGCCCAGAAGTAATTCCAGACTTCATGAGCATAGGGGTGCGCCCGGGAATGATCTCATTAAATTTACTGGTGCACAAGTGGTCCTCTCCCTGCTACCCAGAGAGAAGGTCCCTTATCTTTGCGTCATGCAACTGAGACATCATGCCTTCCACAAAGTACCAAGTGCTTAATCTGAGCCGGTGATTGCAGGTGTGCCCACTGCCAGTCATTGTTGGAGGACTGGAACTTAGTTTTCATCATCAGACTATGTCCCATATGAAAAGAAAGAAAGAAGGGGGAGGGAGGGAGGAGAGGAAAAGAAAAACGATAAAACACTGACATAAAAGAGAGGCATAAAAAGAACCTCCAAGGGTGCAATAAAGGAGCACGGAGTGAAGGGTGGTGGATGAAAGAGGCATGAGGTGGAATCGAGACCCGACAGGCTTGGTATTCAGCCACACCAATGTTCGATGGCTGTACCAACAGGCTTCTTAGAAAATCTTTAGACCTCAGCACTTATACTTTCACAATTTAAGCACTAGAAGTAACTGGATGAGTAGAAGAGGTAGACCCTGGGAAAGCACTTCCAGGTGTGTACTGGAAGAGATTCTGACCAATCAGGTATAACTGGAACCAAGTGCAAGCAGGAAGAATCTGCATGATGAGCGTGATTAACACAAATGAGCATGTGGAACACAAGAGCTCTGTAGGACAACCCTCCATTCACTTTCCTGAATAAGTATTGATACCGAGGTGAAGAAGTTGTATAGGACTGCCTGTATAGAAAGGTCAGTGTTTTACTGCTCTTTCAGGGTGAAAGGGGAGTAGAGTGGTTAATGTAAGCTCTTTCCACAAGGAGAGTAGGACATTCTTCACCAGTAGGATACGAAAGCATGGTGGTGTGCTCACTTAAAGGATGCATAACACTAACATAGCTTTTATATTCTGCCTAATCCCTTTAGGAAATGACTCTACACGGGCAGCCCCTATACACTGAACCGAATCAGATCATGTTCAGTTGTTGTAATACCATGAGAATATTAGATTGTATCGACTGTCGAGTGACATACCCTGAGAGGACAGCAATGAAAACACAGAGACAAATGAAGGTAGATTAATCCAGCGCTTTATGGCACAAGCACCACTAGCTAAAAAGGCCACATTGGTCTCCCTATCATTGCAATATTAGATACAGCTAATTGAGAAGTTTCCTGGATCATCGATAATGCAAAAGAACCTTATGAAGCAGGGGTGATCTTCTTACATCTCGTGGTATCATGTAATATGAATTGAACTGCAGATCCATTGCTGAAAGGTACATCAATTATTCTGCAATCTAGGGATGTATATGTCTTCCATATGCTTTACAAATGGCCAGTAATGATTACTATGCTACTCATAACAAATGTGAAATATTCATCACCTATCAAAGCTTGCGTGTTAATGTTATTTGTTGGCGGAAATGTTAAGTGGTGGTCATTGCCAGAATGTTCAATATGAACGTACATGTACTTCAACTGTCCTAAGCTTGGGAAGCGTTGTGTCCTAGCACAGGAGTGTAGACACTAGAGTATTCTGTTTATGGATCTAGTTTAGCTCGCATTTGTCAGTGGAGTAATGAATGACATTATCAATGACTCGGACCCCTATTCCCACAAAGGTGGGCTCGGAGTCTTGTTTTATGTTTAGAAGCGTCCACATTTATATATATTGCCCTGCACCGGAAGATTGTTTGCAAGTATTTTAGAGGGGTTTTTAAGCACAAGCCGCATAAGGGTGAGTAGCAGACTAGCAGCTTTTAACATGCTTGCGACATAAGGATTGCACACGCTCAAGGGTGTTACAAATGCACACTGGGGAAAGTATACTAGAGAAACACATTTTAAAAGCAACCAGGCTGGTGCAGCCAGCACTGTCTTGGTATCTCCTTCTCCTCCTAGCAGAATGTGGCCCCCGTCACTGTTTACTGGCACCTCCCACTGCCAATACTTGTGCATTTAGCTTTACATGTGCTTGTAGAATTACATTACAAGCACTGGAACAGCTTGGTAAAGCACTGACCGACCACTTACACAGGAAAAAATAATTTCAAGATGGCCACTCAGAGTTCGCATGCTTGCATGGTGGCCATCTTGTAATGGGCTTTCAGAAACTTTTTTTTTTTTTTTAATTGGTCATTCAGTATGTGCGCACATGCACACCAGACATATTCTAGTGGTTTTTCTTGTGCTCTACAGTTACAAGTTGGCTGTTGTACATTGATGCACATAGCCAGTAGCCACCTTGCGGAGGTTTTTCATAGGTCATTAGAAATACCATTACAAGATAGCATGGGTGTGAATTCTCAGCAGTCTTCAGAAGACAAACAAATAGGCAAATACAAAATACGGAGCTTTGCCAGTGCTTGTTGAAACTATGTCCATAGGGAGCCCTTTTGACTAGCATTATAAGTTAACAACGTATAGCTTTTGCATTTCATGGACCAGAAGAATGAATGGGACACGTCTGTGAGGCCTCCAGTTTCTTGGTCAAGCATAGTTGAGATACATTATCCAGAGCTGCAGTTGACAGTAAATTGTGAGCCTGTCACTCTTTGACAGTATATAGGTGGCCTCCCCCACACTTGAGGAAGGTGACCTGAACGTCCAGTCAAGAGTATCAAACCGGGAGTAACTTATTATAGAGGGTGACATCTGTATTCAGTATTAAAGAAGGTGTTTTCTGGCTCCTTCTGTGATACAAATATACCCAAAGCAGGAAAAAGACTTGCCGAGCCATTTGTAACCCAGTTCGATATGTTTATAGTGGTTTAACGACACTATCACAAGAATTCTACAAGCATTTACAAATGGAATAAGTTTAGTCTTTCATAGCCTGTGTCTTTAAGAATGAACAAGATTATGCCAGGCCCAGCATTATATCAGTACTATAATGCAAGTGATGCCCACAATATGCCAAAAGTGTCCTGCATTATGCCAGGGGTGGGCAACACCATGTCACAAGTACCCGAAATATGCCAAAATTAATATCTTGTTGTCAGGAGTGGGTCCCATAATGCCAAGTATGCACCCACAATTTCCCAAGAATGACTCCCATTGTGCAAGGGCCAGCAATATAATGGGGTTGTGACATGATGTAAAGGACACCAAATGTGCCAAGAATTGCAAACATTATGCGAGGATAGTCACATTCTGTGAATGATAGTGGGGCCACCAGATGTCAATGAAGGATTCCGCCAGGCTGAAAAGCCAAAACACAAGATAGAACCTCATTCAACCATTTACACACAGTCACACATATTTGCACACAGACAGACGTGCACACAGATGCAGATAGGCAGGCTTGTAGACCCACACACTAAGAAATACACCCACACTGTAACGTTTGCAGAGGAGATTCACCACGGGTCGGGCCCTGGTCAGAGAGCTCTGCTTTCATGGAGTAGACTTTGTGTCACTGGTCCTTGATCTCAGCACAAGGTGCAATATCTCTTCCCGTGCTGCATTATCAGTGTTGGTGTCTCCATGGCTGTGGCCTGTTGGAAGGCTATTCTGCAGAGTGTGTGGAGTGTCAGCTTGAGAGTGCAGAAGCATGCAAAGAACAGGTTCAATCTCTCACGCCTGAAAGACACCTTCCTCCTGAAAAAGTTTGTAGTTAGCCCTAAATCTATGCCTATTTAAGATGGTCATCTTGCTAATGTTTTCTGAAGGTCCCAATCCATGATAGTGGCAGCCGTTTTTCCTGTGATGTTAGATCCTGCCCAAGTCCACATATAAGGTCTCTTTGCATTGAGATGGATGCGTAGCAACACATACATTCCATTATTTTTTTCATTGCATTTATTGACCATTTTAAATCCTTTTTGTCCCAGATATCTCTTCTACTTTCCTGATTTCTTATTTGGATTATCTAGTTTTGAAAATCTTATACCTTGCGTTTAATCTACTGCAGTTTAGGGTAAAAATGGAGCCCTGCTTCTCATGAGTAGTAACTTCCACCATCTGCATTTAAGAATCACCATGTTGGCAGGAAGGTTTTTGCGTTATGGTGGCTTCCTCCTTACAGAGACTCTCTTAGGGAGACATCTGACACATTCCATGTGCATATTAGGTGCAGGATGGCACCATGCCTACTGGAAGGAGTTTCCCTTTCCTCAGGTAATCAAGAAGAGAACTTGAAAGACCTTTGCAGCATTCAATACTTGTCACACACATGTACACACATATAGGGAAGCAAGCACACTCAACACCAAAGACTCCAATAGCAATGTAGAAATTTTGTTTTTACTTACCTGCGTCCTCCATTGCAACGCTAAACTTCGATATGACCCTAGACACACACACCTCCGCTCAAGCTTCCACAAGGCAGGTATCTGAAAGCACAAGGTATCTGAAAGTGCAGACCAACAACAAGGATAATCACCATTCAATTGCAGCTGCCGTGTTACAGGTTCTGCCCTTTCATCCACACTGTGTGAGCACAGAGTGTTGCTTTCTAAGCCAAATGTGATCTTTGTCATTTCAGGGATGAAGAGGTGGCCAGCCCACTGAAAACCACGCCACTCATATTGAACCCGCTCAGATTGAACCCGCAATCAGCACAGAGCATAGCCAATGAAGAAGGCGAGGAGGAAGAACACTAAGGAACAGCAGCAAAGTATCAATACAATTCAATTGTGGTTAAGGAGTCCTTCCCACAAAGGGGGATCCAGTTTCAATGACTAAGATAGCTGTTCACTTTTCAGTGCCTCATACCACAAGGAAGGGTGCATAAGTGGCACTAAGATCACACAAAGACAATAGAATAGTAATTTAGTATAAGATCTGATGTACTGCCTTAGTGATCATTTCAGATATCCTATTGATAGGAAGGAAACACTTCATTAACTTTAATCAAGACAATATTTATTAAATAGGGCATATACAACAGCATCTTAACAACTGAATACCTGTGCTTAGTGAGAAATCAGTGCTGTAGCTATGCCTGTTCCATTGCTAGATAGATAACTGATTTGCCTGAATAACATGTGATCATTGGTCATTCAAACATATTGGGTTACAGTCAACAAAAAATCACACTAATCGGACCAAAAACAAAAGGTTGTATTGTTTGCCAACTATCAAGCATTGGATGCAGCAACAGTGGATATCTCTAAAAGTCAGAAGCTGGAAAGACCTGAGGTCCCTTTACGTAAACCGGGCTTGACTCAAAAAGTTGCATACCCTTGTTTTGCACAGTTGGTATTATGGAAGAAGTCAATCTTGTATTAATAATGCTTTATGCAATTCTGAGCCGCTGCATCAAAACATGAGCATTACCACATCTACATGGGATATTCCTTATGCACATGAATCAACGTTGGTTGGAGAGACACAGATTTCACTCCCCTCCACGTAGTTTTTGGAGATAAGGAAAGTCCAAAGGAGCTTCTGTTATCTCTGTATGGTTGCACTCTCTAAATGCACCAGTTAGATGCAGTCACTATCTGCACTCCATGATCTGGTGCATTGCCAAAGGCTAAATTCAGGAATGGTCCCAGGCCAATCCATTCTCCACTGTCTTTTCAGGGGCAAAATGCTCTCCTACAAGTGGAGGCAAGGGATCAGGGAACGCTTGGGACACTCATAGCATGTCCCCATTCTGGTGCAGTGCCTAAGATCCCTTCATCGGGGCTCAGGGGGTCCTCAGGTGCACACTGACAGAAGTGCAGCTGAGACCGACTCAGTCAATACATGTGTTAGGGGAATGCAGGTTTACGCAGAAGGTCTGGGCACTTGAACTCTCCTGCCAGATGCAGTTAACACAATGGGGGACCAGGCTAGCCTTTACGCAGGAGACATAAAATATACTTGTGTCCAAAGTACAATACCATTGTCAGCTCTTTCTGTAACACAGTGCGTAATGTTTTAAAATACCAATTAAAGTTTACAGTCTTCCTAATGCTACTTAGAATCAGGGGTACTAGCGAGGGGCATAGGGACAGAAAGAATTAGGAATATCTTGCTCTTTATTAGAAAGTTTTGAATTACTTTTCAAGTGAGTGTGCGTATCCTTCTTAAATCAGCTTCTTGTTTCTCTTACACAGTTCAAATTATATACTGTGTTTATATTCTTAGGTAGTTAATTTGATTTCTGGATTCTCAGTTGGACTGCATGCACCTAATTGTTACCCACTAAGTTAAAATTTGTACTTTGTAAGTGAATAAGTTATAGTAGCCAGTTACCTATGATTTTCTTGTCAACATTAAAAGTAAGTTGCTATATTTCTCTATACGAGTACCGTATAATTTGTAATGTATTGTTGGTTAATAAATATTTAACTTCTGAATAAAATAAAACTGGAAAATGAAGATCTCAGGCAAAGGTGGTATTAGAAAGAGCCTTACAATATCAAGAGCTGAGTCTAAAGACACGCCCACTGCCACAACACGCTGCTTAGAAGGAGCAGTAGGTAAATGCGAGTTTTACCCCTTGATATCCAGAAAGTAATAAAATTATAAAATGTCCCTGTGGGTGAGTTTGGAAGGAGATGGGTGTAAGAAGGTATTATACTTTTCATGAGAAATTCTCCTTAAAGCATATGTGCAATCCAGTTTGTGATTTGGCCAAATACACACTATCTGTGGTACGTCACCCAGCATCACTGCGAATCCTACAGCCCCAAGTACCACGAAATGAATTGGCTGCCTCATCTTGGACAATCATTGGCCATTTTCCTAGGCTAATGGCTATCAATATTGAGTTCTTGTTATAAGCTAATATAATTCCTTCAAGGAAAGAGACTTTGAAAATTGAAACTCAAATGATCTACACGGTCTGAACTCAAGAGCTGGCGTTTCTGCCCACATAGTATTTTGAAGTAAGGGGCAATCACGGCCATTTTATTGAATGGAAGCAAATCACTAGGTTTTAATGTATTTCTCCAGGAAGAACTTTTTTGTTATTAATGTGCTAATTTTTGTACAGGTTCTTGTAACAAAATGAATTTGTCTTGTCCCTGTTTACATTTTCAGATTTGGCATAAATGCATGTGCACAACGCATGGCTGCTATATATATATAGTATAAAAGAAAGGGCATTGGATTTGCTGTGTCAAGCGTCAGAATTTGGATTTTAGCTTTCTGTCTTTGCAGATATGAGAACTGCTGGACAGGGAGCACTGCGGAAGCTGCACAATGCCTACCAGGCCTATTTGGTAACTGACAGCAACACTTCCTTGGTTGCAAAGCCGGCATCTTTGTGTTTCAATCCTATTTAATTACAAAGATGTACTGCATGAGAACCACTGCCAGTGCTGGAAGCCAAGCACAGCAAAAGAATTAAAAAGGATGAAGGCAGCATTTGCTTTCTTCCATCTGCCAAAGCGCATTTAATGTGTCTGAAAGTAGGAATACGAAAATGAGGCATCATAAGCAGCTAATGTATGTTTACTGCTGTACAAGAGTTCGAAAGACTGAATGTAGTATTGGCTTTTTTCATGCTGCCCAATGCCAAACGCACAGATAAGGGCACATCATAAACACCAAATGTTTGTTTTGCATAAACAATTTAACACATAGAGTGAACGAGTGTAGAGTGCCGGGTGGTTGCCAGCTTGCTCAATGTATACCGGCAGCGATGTCTTTGTTCCTGGGCTGTTGTTTAACAAATGTGCGTAATCTGGGCGTCGTGCTTTTTGTTGGCTTAAATTAAAAGAATGCACCCAACAAAAACGATCTGCAAAGCTAAAGTCCAGGACTACTTACACTCTTTTTAGTATGTGTGGAGTGTTCTGACAAAGTTAAGTTTGACATATAGATGAGTATTAAAGAAGTGAATGTGCTGAGTTAAAATGCCACAAAAGGCCCATGGATACAATAGACATAAAGAGAGCATTGTATTTTTGCCTAAAAGGGATATTTCCAAAGAAGGCAGGAAGTGGATGGGCATGTAACCTGACGTAGAACTCAGCAGAAATGATGTTGCCAATGAGAAGCCAGTCTTCGCTACATTTCATAGGCAATTCTCTCAGCAAAGGGCGTAAAGACTAAGGGCCAGATGTATGTAGTGTTGACTACCATGTCTGTGTTTGCTTTAAAAAAAAAAACAATGTTTAAAAAAAATGCAGCCTGTTTTCCTCAAATGAAAATTAGATGCGTTTCAACAACAAAAATGAAAAGTTTTCTTTTCTTTTTTTTTAAGAGTAGGCAGTGTCTACTCTATTTAAGAGCAGGCCCTGCCTCCTCTTTAAATGTGTTTGTAACCACATTCACAAAGTACCCTTTCCCCTTTGTGAATGGTTTACCACTAACTTGAAGTTGGTGGTAAACTGCTAATGTTTTGCGACCTTATTTCGGTCACAAAATATTCTTATATCCCCCTGCAAGTCACTATTAGGAAGAGACTCCCTTAACACACCCCTTCCTAATACTGAATCGCAAACCCGTTTTCCAATTCGGTAATAGGTTACAGAATCTCAAAATGGGGTGAAACTTCCTTAACAACGTATCCTTAATGACGGGGATGTTTCCCACACAAGCGTAACCATGCTTGCCTGAACAACGCATGGCTTTTTCTGTGCCTTAACCACACATTTGCTGATCTACACATATGCATGGTTAAGGCAAAGAAAAAGCCATGCGGTATTGGGGAGAGGACACAGTGAGGTAAGTGGGGCTGGGGTGGGAGGTGGATTAAGGGATTTTTTCAGGAGCTGGATATTTTTTTTTTAAGGGGTGGGGGGTTTGGGTATTTTTTTTCAAGGGATTAGGGTGGGGGATCGGGCAGTGTAGTTTATTTTTAAAGGGGTGGGTGAAGGTTTAAGAAAGTGTGGGAGGAGAGAAGAGGAGGAAGGATTGGGATAGGATGCGGTGAGGTAAGTGGGGTTGGTGGCTAATTTTTAGCTGTGGGTGGATTTAGGGCTTAGTGTGGGTGGGGGTGTCGGGGTACTTTAGCTTTTAGGGGAAGCAGTGTTGGGGTTGAGTATTTGTTTTTGGGCTCGGGGTGGGTGGGGGGATCAGGGTAATTCAGTTTTATGGGGTGGGGGTATGGGGTCGAGAAAGTTTTTATTTAGGGTTTAGGGTGGGTGGGGGGTTCGGGGTAGTTTACTTATTAGGGGGGAAGGTTTTAGGGCTCAGGGCAGGTAGGGTGTGTCGGGGTAGTTTGGTTTTTGTGGGTGGGAGTTCAGGGTAGTTTTTCTTTAGGGCTCAGGGTGGGTGGGGTGGTTGGGGCAGTTTAGTTTTTAGGGGTGGAGGTGGGGGTAGGTTTTTCTTAGGGCTCAGGGCGGATGGGGAGGTAGTTTACTTTTTAGAGGTGGGAGTCAAGGTAGTTTTTTTTAGGGCTCAGGGTGGGTGGGGGATGTCAGGTAGTTTAGTTTTATGGGGCAGGAGTGGTGGCAGTTTTGTTTTAGGGTTCAGAGTGGATGCGTGGGTCGGGCTACTTTCGTTTAAAAGGGCAGGGTGGTGGGTTAGGATAGTATTTTTATTTTTAGGACTCAGGGCAGGTACGGGGTCGGGGTAGGTTAGGTATTAGGTCTGGGGGTAGTTTTGGGCTTCAGAGCAGGTGGGGGGTTGCATGACAGAACCACACATGCCGTTTTGCATGCGTTTCCACACATGCCTTTAGTAGGCATGCTTTTACAAATAAATCATTGTGATGGCATGCGTGGGAACGACGCAGTTGTGGTTCCGACCTCGTAAAGGCATGCTTTAGTCCAGCATGCGTGGTTCCATCAAAGAACCCAAAATGGGGTTTGTACATACAAAAACGCTATTTTGCTGTCGCAAACTGCTTTATTCTGCAAATCGGGATGTTTGCATCTGGCCGTAAGTGTCAAATTTACAGTTTGGCGGACAAGGCATTCCAACACAAATATGGTAGAGTCCCCTGTCTGCCAAACTGATAGTCCACCCTCTCTATTTAGAGTTGGGTGGACAATCGCATTTCCACCAGCAGGGCCTTTGCTTGCTTTCCCAGTGGAAATCTTACACCGACAGCCCAGTGGACTTGGGATAGTCGGTGTAAGCACATTAGGCCATCGCCCTAATTTTAGCAGACTTTCTTTTTCTTTTCAGGAGCACCAGTAAATGTTAGGTAGTCAGCAAAAACTTACTTCAACTTACTTGGAGAAAACTCCTTCTTTAGAAGTTTGCTTTTGTAAAACAAAAAGGTTTGCTGAGTACCTTCAGAGGCAGTAGTTCCTCTTAGGACATTGAGAGCTTCACCAGCCACGGCAGACAGTGGTCTGCCAGGGCAGCAGAAGTTACTGCCTTTGCTGCCATGGCAAAAGATGGGCTGCCAGCCAATCTCTAAATTGGGCCCTAAGGTCCTTGTTTAGAGTTTGGCAGATGTACGACCAAAAAGTGGTAGACGTACCTTCTGCCATATTTTAGAGTTCATACCGGCCCTTTAGACATACCTAGGGTGGATAGGAGCTCTGCTGTTTCTTGATGGTTGTCCCTCTCCACCGACTCTACAAAGGCCCTGAACTTTTTATTTTGAGAGGCCCAGAAAATGGGTGGCTATTTGTACACACCTGAGTTACCAAAACCAGGGGCACCGATAACTCAAAGGCTGGTGAAAACGCAGCCAATTATGAGTTACACCTTGAGGATCCACTCACAAATGTGGAATTACCAGAAGAATCAGTAATTTCAGCTCTGATTCCGACCTGTAATTCTTCATTTTCACCAGATTTCACATTGAGATTTGGGCTATTTTAAGTAGCTGAAATCTCTGTATATGCAGTGTTCTCTCCAATCTTATAATTCAGATGGGGCCAGTAGTTGCTGTTATTGGCCCTTTTGGAATGAGGAAGCCATTTACACTGAGGGCCTAAGAGTACATGAAGCCTGCACATCGATTGTGCTGTGCATGTGAAATCTATTGTATTCAATATAAATCTTAAAAGGGGCTTATATCCCAACCCTTGCTTTTCATTGGTCCTGTGCTTGCCACATACTTTTCCTCTATTTCTATTGGCTGTAGCATGCTATTTCCTGTTTTGTGTTTGCGCTTATCAATTTCCCGAGGCCCAAGTACTGTTTTATCCACTTTTGTGGACCTTTTTTATTGTTTACCCTGCGCAGAACTTGCGCTATGCTTATTCGTATGGTTACCCTGCACTTCAAGCATACTTGTTACACCTCACTTATTGTCTTTAATAAATACGCTTGAAGTGCATGCAGCAACGGGGTGATTAGGTAAACAAGCACAGCGTTTGCACTGTCCTTATTTTTATGTTTAGACTGCCATGCCTGTTACCCCTCACAGATTGCCTTAACATACTGCCTTTAATAAGCACACTTGAAATGCGTGCAGCTACGGGAAGATTAGGTAAACAAGCCTATGTTTAGCCTGCACAGCTCCTGTGCTGTGCTTGTGAATATAATCTTTCCATGGCTGTACGGATTTCAAGCGTGGTTGTTTTCTTTCATAAAGCCTCTGAACCGCCCCCATTTCTCTGCACAATGAAGGATGATGCTCTGGCACTATAGTCATTATTCATTTACATTTAGGTATTCACAGGATTAATCAGGGGGCACTCTATTCTTAGCCACTAGGTAAAATGCATGTTTAAAATTCAGGCTTTAAATTCATTTTATTTGGGGATTCCAACATGGTGCAATATTTCTGGAATAGCATACTCCTTTGTTGATGTCAGCAACACACCTCACTTTAATAATCAAGTGGACGCAAATAATCCAACATTGTGAATGGCAAACAAAGCGAGATACACAAGATACATCTCACGGTAAGAGAATTCATGAATGCTCTGCATTGTTTTCATTTGTACCAGCGTGATAGCAATAGTCATAGTCTACGGTGTTCAAGCTGGGTTGTACTATGGCAGGGAATTTTGCTTTCACTTGTTGGCTATTCACTTGTCAGATGAGCACTGTTACCAGCAGTTTACAGCACTTTACCCAGGTATTACGGCGGCATTGAGCTTTACTTTCAGTTGTCTCCTGCTCACTTGTCGGAAAAGCACTGTCACTCTGATGAAGCATATTATGTGCAGTCAACTGTTAAAGGTTTCCACTATACGCCAGGGCTCCTACTTGGTGCGGCATAGAGTCTGAGGGGCAGATGTCCAAGAATGTACCTGAGGGTTGCCCATTCCTTTCTCTTTACCTAGAAGCGGTGTGTCCAGCGCCCCATCCTGAATAGAAGATATTCATTATTCAGCAGCTCCACGGAGGGTACAGGGTTTGGCTGTCAAAACATGTTACTTTTTACTTGAAAGATCTCTTAAGACAGTTTATTAAAGAGTAGGTACACTTTTTGCACCCAATTTATATTAATGCTTCTGCTCCACCTCATCACAACCGCCAATGGTTTAATTATAAAACATCTGATACCTTGTGAGTTTAGAAGAAATATCACTTGAATAAGTCAAGACGTAGACAGTGCTTTAAATGGGCTTATATTCACTGCTTTATACTTTCAGTAACTTGTTTTGCACAACTGTTCACCAAGCTACAACTTACAACAAAAAAGAGCTTATTATTAATCATACAGGTGAAACCTAATGTATTTACCAATGCTTGTTTTTGTTCATCTCACTATCCACCTATATTTAGCTGATTGCATGATATCTGACCATCTTTATTGCATTCTATTTTGTGTGCGACTAAGTAGGGCTCTCCTAAAGCTGCTCATATTGGAGGTTGTCTATCTTAAAAAGGAGAAGGATCAGGGTCCCTAAAAATCAGCACTCAAGACACTTAGGCCCATATTTATACTTTTTTAGAGCCGCATTTGCATAATTTTTTGATGCAAAAGCAGAGCAAACTAACAAAATACAATTATATTTTGGAAGTTTGTGCAGTTTTTGCGTCAGAAAATTAGGCAAATGAGGCGTTAAAAAAGTATAAATATGAGCCTTAGTCTGCAACTGAAAGTGGGCTTCACCTAATTGGCCTTTTCTCTCTACATAGACATGGGCAAGCAGTTCAAGGCTTAACTCAAGAGAAGTGTGTGTGGAGTCTATGTACACGATAAATGGGATTATGTACCCCACTGTACATTATAAGGATATTGCACATCGCCAAGGAGTTCCCTGACTATATAGAGGAACTAAGCCAAAGCCTGAATTCCTTCATAAGGTTGTGGGACCACAGGGTGACTTGCAGTACATTTATCATGTATGGCAGGTGGTACTTTACTTCTTGTAATACTTGGGAACACCATCATCCATCCCACAAACCACCTTAAACCTTAGTGTCTTACTCCTTCAAATGAAAGTGACAGTATGGTTGCAGACATGAAGAATAAAAGCAGAATGTATATTGAGAAATGAAATACCCCATAAAGTCAGTAAATTGTTGCAAAGCCATATTAGAAGCAGTTTAGTGTAACAGACTCAGCCTGAAAAAGACTGTATCTCAGAATCAGTAGTAACATGCAGAGAGATTTTTTTTCCTTTCATGAACTATATACAAAAATTAAATATGTTGCCACGAATGTATTCTTTATGTTGACATCTTTTCAGAAAAAGAGATCAGAAGAAGGAAAATTCAGTTCTTGTTTTTGCTGTTTGCACTGCTGCTGTAATTGTGCTCCATACCTGCTTTTCACCTTGGCTGCTGGGTCTGGCAGCAGGCATTGTGACAGCACAAATCAGCTGGAATAAGTTATTACAGCTGAGCAGGTACGTCGTCTCGTTAGTACAGGCGACAAAAGGCATCACAACTTGACTGTAATAAGGAAATTAAAGGCAGGTTTTTATACTGGGATTGCAGATATTTTGTCAAATTAATCACAAACCCCAAAAGTCTAGTTGTGTTACCAAAGTTGAATGCTTGTTAATTTCAATAATGCCTCAACTGTTATCTCAAAAGAAAACATAGAACCCAATACGAAACACATTACACAAATATAATTCTGTAATGATGTAATAGAACAGTAATCGCATCTCACATGATGACCAGTTAGCTGTTAAAACAGATGTTAGGTATTAAACACAGGGTCACTGGAACTACGAGGCGATGGATGACAAAATTATGTGGCAAGAAAAGAAAATTATGCATCTTAATGTGGCACATTCCAGCATACTCTATTCTGTTACGTTAATATATTAATACTGTCCGAGCAAAAGTATCACCTCATTTGTACCAGTTTACCAAACTGCAAATAGCACAAAAAAGTGGCCAGTTAAATGTTTGCAAAAGGGTCTGGAAATGTGTGGCAGCTCATGTGGCACTTTTTAAAGTAACTTTTGATTCGTTTGAGTTTGAACCCGGCATTTTTGTTGGAGTCTACAAATTATGCAGCAGGTGGTAATTTATTGTAAATTATGTGACAAAAGCAGTAAATCTATAATTATGCAGAAACCGCTGCAACAGCAGATGTATACATAATTAAATTTACAATGACTCTATAGTAAAGAAACCATCTGCCCTGGCTAAACATACTTTACAATGTATCTAACCAGTTAATGCTGCACAGCATCAAAGACGAAGCTCAGAACTAGGGTGGCTCCTCTGCAGTGGTGGAGGGGCGTCGCCCCCCTGGCTGATCCAGCAGATTAAAAATAAAATGATAGTTTACTATCATTTTATTTTTCATCATTTTTCATCTGCTGGCTCAGCCAGCAGCATGTACAGGTAGGGGCGGGGCTGGGCCACGGGCGGTGGGAGAGGGAGAGTGCACTGTCTGAGGCAGGCCAAACACACATGCGCATTTAGGTATCTCCAACCCAGCTGTGCTAGAGAAACAGCACAGACCCCAGGCTTCTGTCTGAGCGGCAGTCCAAGCCTCTCAGACCAACCCTGATGCTGCTTCCATGCTATGTTTAGCATGTAAGCAGCACCAGAATTGCTGGGGAGCCTGTGCTGGTGTCCCAGTGAATGCTGGGACACCATAAGGGGAGCAAGGCGGCTGGAGGCAGTGGGAGACGGGTGACGCAACGGAAACAGGGAAGTGTTTTCTTTTTTTTTTTAAACGTTGTGTCCCTCGTCGTCCCCTCCCAGCCCCCTTGACATATGCGCTGGTCGCGGCTGCTCAGAACACAACTGGATTGGGAAAGAAATGGCCTCAATACAAAGCGATCTCTGGATATGGAAACGAAAGGCAAGGCTAACCGCTACTGTTTGCAAAACTTTATGCGCAATTCGGTTAAATGGTCGGTTGGTGTCTTCCCACCAGAAGTAACACCAACATAGGTTTACGGCTGAATATTTCTTCAATTACACCTCTCATTAATTCAAAGAAAGATTCCTGATAGGCATATATAGTTTTATTACTGTCTCATTCTCCACCATGAGAATCTACAACTACAGAGAAGTAAACCCCACACACTTGCTGAAACAAGACGTGGTTTGCATTGTCAGTTTTTAAACGACTGAACCATTCACAAACCCAAATTCGGCCTTTTGCCATCCTAAAATGATCAACATCTTACTGAAGCAAAGGTGGTGAAAAATACCCTAAACCTGGGAAGAGGAATAGATCACCCCGCTAAAGAGGAAAACAAGCATTTGCAATGCAATGAGTTTCACGTCTGCTCGAGTTAGAGCTATTAGCGTTGCAAATTCCTAACTGTACTTTTCTTGCTACATAAATTGAAAATGAAAAGTTAAAATGTTGACATAAGCGAGCCCATTCAAAGCACCACGGCTGCCATGAGCGTGAAGGAGAGACACAAAAGAAAAAAGACGTTCGCTCACAGTCAAATGTGTCCCATATGCAATTACCCATGTAACAGGCACGGTGTCCAAGGCGGTAACAAAACTGTCCCAAGGAGGGACAAACGCAAATCATTTACCAATGATAACAAAGGATTTTTGAAAGGCAAGCCCATGAACATGTGATAGTGATGGGTGTGAGGTGGGAGTGGTTAAAAGCCATCAGATAGATTACAACAGGCCAGACAGCAAAAGCGCCCTCGACTTAAAAAGGAGAAGAGAAAATGTGGATTTGCTCAGGAGGCTGCCTTTCCTGTATTGTTTCATTCCTCACTAGGGACAAATAGACGCTTTGAGGAAATGGGAGCTCAGGGAATGTATGATGACTTTCAAAATACTTTGCCTGGAAGCCAGTGGCTGAAGGACCTTTCCTGGCATACTACTGGGACGGCTCACATACTTTTACACTTTTTTGGAGAATTGAGCTCTGCGTCTCGTCGATGTATGGCATGAGTTCATAATCACGAACATCTCAGCACAAATAAAACACAAATGACAAGTACAGTTTCATAGTGCCTCAGAGGAAGGGAACAGTGTCTCTGAGTTTGTGTGTGTCTACTTTACTGACCCCAGAAAGGCACACCAACTTCACGATGTCTGAGGACACAGGGACAACATGTCCAATAGCAACAGCAGGTCAAGCAATCAGAACTAGAGCATGACGCAATCTTAACCCAAAACAAAGGCAAGTGAGCAGCACACGAGCGCCATGCTATGGGATGAACGTTCAGCAACAATGTTGGTAAAAGTCTTCATTTCAAATGATGATTGGTGGACTTATAGGGCGGTTCCCAGTTATTGTTCCAAAGCTAGGTATTTGGGAAGACAACCACTGCCCAGTGCTTACCATTCAAAGAGTCAGCCAATCAGACTGCGGCAGACATTCCCTCTTTAGAGAAAAGTGCATGAAAAAGTAATTTTCTCACAATACGCTGCACAGACCGCAGTTTGTGGAGCTCCTCCAAACAGTCCTGAAGACAAAGGGCAGTAGGAAATAGAAGTGGACAATGAGATGTTCCTCTGTAGAGAGTGTTCAACCAACATCTTGCAAAGGTCATTTTTGAAACTAATGACAGGAGTACTAGTAATGAGCACAAAGCCTTTTTGAAAATGTTCTAATGTTGGTGAGGAGCTACGCTAGGGATAACTGCTTCTATTGCTTGCAAACACTGGATTTAATAAAACCACAAACAAGGATAGGGACCCAGCCTCCACCAAGCCTCTGAACTTAATCATGGGGGAGGGGGAGTGCCCTTTTAGCACAACTGAGCACCCTAAAAACTCTAATCAGCTGACATCAGCCAAGACTGGTGCAGAGAGGGTCAAGGCTCGTAGAGGCTACATGTGGGTGGAATCAATAGAGCAACCATTTAGTCAACTTGAGGAATCCTAGAGATCAGGGGCCCATAAACCCTTTCAAGGTGCAAAATATACAGGGAAACAGCTAAGGACTGTTATGTTGCAAGACCGGGACAGCTGTGTGGAGTAACACATTTTCAGCTGTCTCGACAGGAGTATTTTAAAATGTACCCCTCAGTGGTCGCAACAACTTGTTTGAGGCCTCTGACGTGGGAGGCAAGCAAATAAAGGTGAACGGGCGACCTCCCCCACGCAGTTTTTGAGAGCCAGCAAGTCATACGGTGTGAGTGGCCATTTATTTCACAGCCCAGGCACAAGCGTGCATCCAGTCATATGACGTGGGCCTCACTTACCCTGGCGGGTCAACGCCTAAACTCAAGAAGGACACATACAGAATGACAGTAGTGGTAGAGCTCAAGGGCTGGTTTGCACGTTTATGCCTACTTTGTACCTGTATTCCATTAGTAACATTAAGGGTTGAAGAACAGGTGAATTAGGAATCAAGAATCCGCAGCACAGTCGGAAGGAAGGGAAAGTTTGGAATACTGGTCTATGGAGACTGGGGCTGGGTAGGAGGCTGGGGCTAAGTAGCAGCAAGTCTTTACAAGGCAAGGTGACAGTGAGATGAACCAGAGCACAATGAGCACTTCCAGGGCAGGTTAAGAAGCGCCAGTAACAGAACCCTCTTGCCTCTTAACTTTCTGGGTTGTCTGGTTCCTGCTGGTATTATTTCATTCACTGATTCAATTCCTGTACATTTATTTTACCCTCCCTCTCGGTGTGTTTTTCTTTCCCCCATGTCCCTTTAGTTTGACAGTTAATTCATTTTGACCGCTCTTCTGCTCATCTCATCTTATAGAAAGAGTTCTGGAACAACCTCTACCGTTGCCTTCATCTTTGGATACCCTGTACTCCTCAGCTTGGTGTGCTCAGGAGCCCCTGTACTCCTGAGTTTGGGGTGTTCTTGCCGGTACATCCTAGGGAAGTATACTGCCATTACCATCAGAGCATCAAGTAAGTTATTGCTGATTAGGAAGGGAGGTGCTGACAAGTCCTCGTTTACCCAATCCTTTATTCATATGCTATTTCTCCTACACTTCATACAGAGAGATCTTCTCATGCCTAGACCAACAGGGTGTGCTGTATACAATAGTTGAAAAATTAGGCTTGAGATAGATGATCCAGCCTCCTCTGTTTCCCCTTTCAATTCCCTGTACCCCAATTTGTATTTTGTTCCCTGGAAAGATTATGTAAGCTGTGGTGTTAATGCATAGACTCAGTATCTTTCCTACATTCAGTCCCTCGCCTCCTTAGTGAGTAGGATTGGATAATTGTTGCCAGAGTTTCTGTCATCTAGTTTCCACAACTATTCATTACCTATGCTTGTATGTTTTTTTACTTCAGCTCTTTAATATGCAGACTCCTCTGATCTAGGTTTTAAAGACCTCCCAGAGTGTTTGGGTCTCTGATACAAAAC
The DNA here is from genome assembly GCF_031143425.1 of Pleurodeles waltl. NCBI lineage: Eukaryota > Metazoa > Chordata > Amphibia > Caudata > Salamandridae > Pleurodeles > Pleurodeles waltl. The sequence continues at coordinate 1,280,765,828 of NC_090447.1, read as the reverse complement.
ATTTATTATGTTTGTAATACTACACAATTACTTTGTGGATTTCTGTGTGAAATACCACATTGTGTATGTCCATTACCTTCAAGCGCCAGCTAATGAACCCCAGACAAAGAGTAGGTTTCTCTAATGCAAGAATGACAGGTGAGTGGTCAGACAGGGTTCTAGGTAAAATATTAACATCCCATATGTTAGACATGGCATCCTTAGGGTGGTCTTCCCCCAGACATTTTGCATTTCCCCTTCTGTTTTTTGTTGTATCTTTTTGTTGGCCGTAGGACTTTGAGCACTTTACCACTGCTAACCAGTGCTAAACTGCATGTGCTTCTTCCCTAAACATGGCAATATTGGTGTATCCACAACTGGCATATTTAATCCACTTGTAAGTCCCAAGTCGCTTTTCATTACTGTGAGGCCTGCTCCTCTCAAAGGACAGCATTGGGAATTCCTTAATATTCTCAAAAGCTGTAATTCCTGATCAGAAAGGAGTAACTGCATCTGCATCATGCTTCATATAATTGGAATGATAATAATAAATCCTCTTTACTGGTAAAGTTGGATTTATTATTACTATTTTAGAAATGCCACTTTTAGAAGGTGGGCAATTCGCTGCTCTCACTACTCTGTGTGCCTGACAGCCTGTCTCCAACACATGTCTGGTCTGGGCTGGGTGACAGCTACATTTGTGCATTCCCTCCAGACATCCACAACACAGGACAATCAACATTCAACTCATTCAACATTCAAAATTCACTCAACAGGACATTCATCTGCATACTGATGGGTCTTCCTGGACTGGAAGGGTGGAGGGGAGCTCACACCTACACTTCAAGAGGGAATTGCCTGTCCCCACACAAAGGCTGATTACCTCATACTGATAGTCTGAAGCCAGGGCTGGACTGAAAGGGGCACCTGCGCACTTCACAAGGATCCTTTGAAGTCATCCCCACATCATGTACTGGGGCTCTGACTCCCTGAAATCAGTATATATCTGGACCTGAAGGAAACTCCGCTGGAGTAAGCTTTCTATGCCTGACTGTTCCCAGGAACTGCTACTCTGCTTTGCTGAGCTGCCCTGATGCCTGCTGACCTGATGCCATGCCAAAGGAAACTAAGGACTACCCCAGAATGACTCCAAGGGCTTGTTGGCTTGACCCCTGTTCTTCCCTGAGGTCTCAGAGATATCAAAGACTTTGTGAGCAGCTCAAACCTAGCTTGTGGGTCTGTTCACCAAGCATCCACTCTCCGCTTTGGAGAAGCATTCCTGACTGCCCAGTTGGAGCTGGAGTGTGGCGCATAACTGCCATTCCTGCCCCACTTTGGGAGAAGTGACTCATTCCTTTCGAGGTCTCCCTGGCGAATGAGCCACTTCGTTGCAGTCTGCACCCGAAGAGACCTTCTGGTTACTGTGATCAGCTCCAATGCACTGGTTGCCCCTTTGCCAGTCTCCAGGGGCACTGCTGATGGAGGTCCCCCGTCTGGTTGCCCAGGCAACCGCTATGCACTGCACGCGCCTGCACCTCACCTGCCCTGTGAGCCATGCTTGAGCCTAACTCCGCTCTCAGCAGTGATGCCTGCATCTAGCCAGGTACTTCATTGTCCCGGCCCACTGGTCGGCAGTGTGTTTAGTTGCTTAACTTGGACCCAAGCAGTGCTGATGTTGTTGCACGGCGCTCCTTGCCACTGGGAGGCATACACTTTATTCATAACTACGATACCTCCCCGGTGGAATCACGATTGACTTACGAGAAGTGCCTCGACTTCTATGAGAGCAATATTCTAACATATTACCAAAAAATTACCATAAAGACTCTAAGGCGACTCCCATTGAAAGCACTGAATTTGATGTATTGAAAAGAGAATACATCTTGTTCTACTGATTGGATCTTTGTCATTTTGGTCTCCTTCAACTCAGATAAATATTCTCTATTTGTCCAAACCTATGTTAAGTATTTTTTGTGGCCTTTTCATTGTGCCTCACAAATTCTTTACACATTGCCTCTTAAGTTAAGCCTGACTGCTCTGCGCCAAGCTACCATACAGTGAGCACAGGTTAATTTAAGGTGTGCATCTGACTTCCTCTAAGATTGTGGTCCCTACTTGGACAAGGTGCATACATCTGCCAACTAGAGACCCAATTCCTAACACCATAATAGTGGCATCAATTGTAGGGAGACAAGCCACATATCTATAAAAGAGCACGTGTCATGGACTGGAGAGTAAAAAGTAGATTCCACTGCATACGGAGGTAGAGTTCTCCAGATGTCCACTAGGACATAGGGCTGCATTGTATGAGTGAGGGTATGCTCGCCTTAGGAGGAAGTTTAGCCATCTCAGATGCTCTATCTAGCCTAGTGGATAAAGCAATGTTACATTCATCGAACAATTCAGGGTCATAACAATTACTGCTCATCCAACATGCCAGCCACAATAGAAGCCAGAACTGCAACATCTGAGATATGTTCCACTAATCTAAATTCAGAGAATTCGTGATAATATATTAGTTACTATGCACTGGGAGTACGCTGAATACAAAGAGAAATATTGGGGCCAGCCCCAGGTGGTGGCAAACTTGGGCTGGCTCAGAGGTGAACAATGTGTCTCCTTCAGCATAGCAATATCTATTTTATGTCTATTTAAGTATGCTAACACTTGTCTCACCTTGTGAGGGTTTTTAATAGTCGGACGCTTTCCAACTGAGTGCTTTCACCATGAGTCAGGTGGATTAAACTACATGTGCAAGTTATGGGGCTCAGCGCCACAACCAACCCAAGAGAATCTAGAGGTATCACAAGTTGGGTACATAAAATTGGCATCATTGCTGTGAAGAACAAAACAACAACAAATTGGGTCAACAATTCCCTCTCACCCACTACCCACACCAACCTTAATTGTCAGCCAGTTACCAAGACCCATCAAACAGAAAGGGCAATCGCTTAACATCAACATGCTTATGCATCGTGGTTGAGCTCCATGGCTAAGCCTAGGGTGATAAGGTTCCGTCCTGTAAAAGATTTGATCATTGTCAATGAGGGTTGTGGTGGCATGCAGGCAGCCATTTCTGGAAACGAGAGGGATGCCAGGGCCCTACCTGGATTCATAGAAACGTTTTAGATATAGCTCTATAAATTTTTGTGCCGAGGCTGGCTGGGTAAGGAAATTTATTTTACCGATATGTTCCAGACAAAGTCTTGCAAGGAAAGGCATGGAATATTTGACAGCTTTTGCTCTAAGTATTTTCTTAAACTCTGTGAATGATTTCCTAACCTTCTGCACCATAGTGGTAAAATCTGAATAAATGGAGATGGAGGAACCTTTGTACTGTAAATGAGGGCTGGCTCTATTTGAATATTTAAATGGCAAATTTGGTCCCTAACCCTGTAGTTTAGGAGTTTCACAATAATTGGTTTAAGATTTTGCCCTGGCCTGGGAGAGATGGGCATGCTCCACTATAAATACCTCAGAAAATGCACTGCGAACGAACAAGAAGTCCGGTAATCCTTCAATGAAATTCTCAATTTTTATATTTTTTGCGGATTCAGGGACCCCCGCCCCATAATATTGAGATGGGTTTGGCCTTCTAAGTCTTCATTTTTTGTCTATACCGCCTTGAGTTTGTGTGTGAGTGTAATAAGGGGGGGTCATGGATTGGTGCTGAAAATACTCTGGCCCATATTTATACTTTTTAGCGACGCATTTGCGTCATTTTTTAGACGCAAACTTACAAAATACAATATTATTTTGTACGTTTACGCCGCTTTGGCGTCAAACAATGAGGCAAATGGTGGCGCTTAAAAAGTATAAATTTGGGCGTCTATGTTCGATAATCTCGCCTCTGCCTGCGTCAGCCTGGTATCGTTTTTATCAACACGTTCTAGGAAGCGTTCTGTTCTAAAGGTGAGGGTGTCTATTTTATCACCCATTAACCATGGACTGTTCTTCATCTTGTGAAGCATGGCAGTAATATCTGTATCTCGGGTTTCAGAGTTTTCTGGCTGTCGACCCTCCACCTGTGTCACGATCTCCTTTTTATCAAATTGTATTTCCACCTCCTTATGGTCTCCCTTCTGTGAGGGCTCTGCACTCCCAGGCTAAAGACACCCACTCTGTGGCACAGCAGAAAAAACCTGCACTAGCGGTTATGGTAAGTGGTGGCAAGAGAACAAGCCACCAAAGCTTTGTTAGTGTGCCACTAGTGAGAAGAGCAGGGCAATGGAGGCACCCCGGAGGGACCTGTCACAGGCAGGATCCATGAACTGGGGGTGCTCTCTCCCTAAGCCTCCACTATTGCAATGCCTCCACGCCTCTATGGGCTGGCCCAGCTGAATGAACACAGCCCTGCTCCAGAGGTGAAGGCATGCCAGACCGTTCACCGGATGGCAATTACAGGCCTCGGTCAGCTTCATCAAGCCACCCTGAAAGCTGCTCACCCATCTTTGGTAGCCACAGGTGGGCCACCCAGTCCACTCGGCCTTGACCGCACCTCCTACACCAGCACAGCCACTCTGCCTGTGAGCTGCCAGTTAGTCAGTAGCCAACTCAGCTCTCTGGAGAGAACAGGGGCTCAAGGGCGCTCCAACCAACCCCCACAGGCACGTCTCGCAAAGTTCAGCTACTTGACAATGGGTAACAGCCCTGGCATGCTCCAAGCCATGCGCTGGCTGCATCACTATGGTGACCAGGACGCCGAAATACTCATATGGCAAGGCTACTGACTCATTTTTGCATCATTTGCTCCAGTGCTTAATTTGTAAATAAAAAGCTGCCGGTGCCCAAATCCCTCCTCTTAAACACGCGGCTGCTGCAATTAAATGTGTGAACACAGAATACTGAGGCGGCGTAATCCTGAATCCATCTCGGGCCTCTTCAATCCATATAAAGCCACTCCCTGCCCCTTCCTGTCACTCTTGCAGTTTTTCAAATTTCTCCCTTTGTGATGCTTTTCGTTCTTCCTTTCCTCCGTCATTCCCATATGTGCCTTTTGCCCACAGCAAATGCTTGAGGCAGAAGAATAAGCCCTGGCCCTCAAAAATAAGTGCCGTTGCTCCGCACCGGAAACAAAAAGCACAAATTAAGCACTGATTTTTGCTCCCGTCCACCTCCCAAAGCAATCCGAATATGTGTCTTTGTGGCACTATATGTCAACTGCTTGCCTGTGGCTCATTTGGATGACTGATGTTTGGCAGGTGTGCAACGTTATAAGGGTGGGCTGACGGAGCTTACAACTCAGGCAGCCATCTTCATTGCTGTCTCTCTTGCACCCTCGACAATATTCGTGTTGCCATGGGTACCTGCCTCTCCCTAGTATGCCCTGACAGCTAATTCCCTACCATGCTTCCTTTCTTTCCCTCAGCCCTAATGTCTACCTCTTCCCATCTTCTCCTCCCTTATTTCCACTTGTTACATACTTTGTCCCTCCTGCTTCCCGCTTGCCCACCAAACACCTGAAATCAGCTGCCCACTAGTCATCATTGCTCCATTCAGGAGAATACAAGTCTCATGACAGCCCCAGCAGTGTAAGGTGGCATTGGAGTGTTCTACAGAAACAGCCAATACACCATGACCTAATACTTACCTGTTTGTGAGGATGAGTAACTGTTAACCGGATCTGTTTGCATGTTGCGTGACAGTCTATTTTGTGCTGCAAAGTTTGTGGAAGTGTCTACAGGTGAGTTGATCTGCACGAGTTTAGATATCGGTATATGTGTCCCTCTCCTTGCTTATCAGCATCAGTATGTGATCTATGTGAATGTTTACGTTGATGTGTTTCTTTGTGTATGTGTGCGTGCATTATATAAGAGTCAAAAATGTGCACCGCCACCGCATTGTCGGGACTGATTCACTAAGGGACGTACGACTCGTAAAGTTACGAGTGCAGAGTCTCAGCGCTTGCGGTGGAATCTCCCGACTGAGCACTGCAGTGCGGAGATTTCACCCCGAGTGTGGAGATTCCACCACCAGCGCATAGATTCCGCCAGGATGGCGGAGACTCCGCTGTCGTAACTTTACGTTCTTTAAGTCACTTTCACGGCCGTCAGTTTCTATGCCATGGCCAGGGCAGACGTCTTTTGTCAAGTTGTAATTGTTAGGACATTATTTTAATCAGTGCTTGAAATACATTATGTTTTTCGTGAGAATTGCAGGTACTACCCCACTCAAAATAAAAAAGTGCCGGTACTCAGTACCGGACAGTACCGGCCCATTTAAAGCACTAATTTTAATGGAAAAATATTAGGACCAAGTATTATAAATCTCTTTGTTTTCTTCTCTGTTATCCATTAGGGTGCCACTTAATTATCGCAGTGAGACTTTTAGAATGAAGATGCAGGATCACTGATTAATACACAGACTTCTTTGTGATGTCACTTGTGTTCGTTGTATTTTTTTTAGTGCTTGCCGCTTAATGTGAACACGCACTAGTGTTTGCTTTTGCATTACGAAGAGTTTTGCAAGAAAGTGAAGGAAATGTACCTTCTGTCCCTATTTGATTAATGACCCAAAGAACGTCTTTGCCAGAGTATAATTACCTATATATCTTTATTTGCCTATTTTAGACAAAACACTAACCAAGCATATATCAAGTTGTGACTTTCTTCAAAGCTGAGCTGTGTTAATATCTTAGGGTGGTTTACTTGGGAAATACATTAAACCAGTGCTTTATTACCTAATAGATGGACTTCTGCAAAACATTGAATTTATGATTGAACCATTTTTGCTGTTTATGTAAAAAGACAATCATATTTGCTCCACTTCACATTAAATAAAGATGGTTACATTAAGATAAAACATGGAAGAATGCAATTGCGAAACCCATACAAAAATGCGTTTCATTCATTGCATATATATATATATATATATATAAGGTAAGAGTTAAAAAAAAACTGTGAATCTAATCCGGAACTCATGAGGCCAAGTCACAGAATCGTTTATGAGTATGGGAAACAGTACCACAGGAGTACACTTTTATGTACCCCTACATGCCTTTGTAATTGGGCAAAAAAAATTGAACTCCCTGTAAGTGAAAGTACAGAGAGGGCACAGTCCTTTCTGTTTGTACTAAATGTATATGAATATTCCCTGAATATTTCCATCTTAGCCTCATTTTGGATGTTTTAGGGCCAATGTACAAATCAACGTAGGAGTACATAAAAAGTACTACAGGATTTCTACTTTAGGTACTCAAAAACACCTTTGTGAATATGCTCTTCAGTGTCAGGGGCAACACTTGTCATTTCACGCTCCCTCATGTGGGCCTTTAGCCACCCATGAGGTTTTTGGAGAGAATCATCCTGGCACATGGTTTCTATATAGGTCTCTTGCAATGTCCTATCGCAGGGTAGCTGGCTCATTTACAACTATATAACATTTGTATATGTTTGAAATTGTATGAAAGTTTTTCTTCCAACAAAAAATTCTGTGCATCTATGCTGATAGGTTTGTTTTGGTTTGTATGCGTTCCATTTTCAATAGAAACTAGCTTTTATTTGACATCTGTCCCAGAGTAGGTAGGTGCACCACAGTAGTCCTGTTCATATTATACATCTGGGTTGTGCTCTTGCCTCAGATCCTCATTGATCTTGACAAGTTGCTACAGAGCTGTGATTCATTTAATCATCGGACTGCTCTTGCGCAACAGGTTTTTTTGTATTTGCAAGGGCTTCTCTAGTTTTTTATATGTCCTTACATCTGTATATATTCAGCAGAAACAGTGTGCTTGGTGCTCGAATGTTTTGTACTGAAGAAAAAGGGAAAAGTCAAAATATATCGTATTCAACTGCTGAACTGAAAAAATTGCAAACCATGTCTGATGTTATGAAATTACTGCTATAATCGTCTCTCGGGTATTAATTTCAATGTAGGAATTGTTTTAAAGGTTGTAAAAAGTCGTTTTAATCTTCATAGCTTGTACGTACACTTTAAATATGTTTATTGATTACATATACAGATCAAAATTGTTTATATTTAAATATGGTTTTGGCTTGTGGGGATCAAGAGACGTTTGCCTGATGGTGATATCTAGGCGTTTTGCCTAAAGTGTCATGTGACTAAATGGGTTCCATGCAATGTATGTCAGTAGAGGAGTACCCTATGTGTAGAAAAATGCAGCCTAGTGAGCTTACTAAATAAATAGACATTATTTATAAATAATCCGCGGAAATGTGCAGATTTTAGCTAAAAAGGACAGGTAGGAACCCTTTTAAATAATTATTATAATTCTTTAAAAACAAAATAAAGAGGTGTGGTAGTGGGCTGTACTTCTAGTGCCTTCTGCAGCCTTGGCGTTGTAAGCTGCTGTTGAGAACACACATCAATCAGTAGGCGGAAGCGTGTGAGCAAGGCAACGCCCTTGGTAGGGTCCCTGTATGCGCTGAATCCTGCTGCTGACCTGCATCTCCATGGCAACAGAATACTCCCTTCAGGAGACAAGATGGCGGTGCTGGCGTAGCACGGTTTGGAGATCAGGCTGGTGACCTAACAGTACCTGATTGGAGAAGTTACTTTCCCCATTTCGTCCCCCCCATAATATTCTCCCCAACCCCCTCTTGGATACCGGAAGAAACAGTGTGATGTTCACAGTTATCTGCCTGTGTTAGTTAACTGAAACACAGATTAATTTCCTGTGGTAGATTTTTAGGTCGCACAAGCACTTTGACCTGTTGTAAGTATTGGGGGCTTTTAACCACACCCACCGCACGCCCATCACTTTCACTCGTTCCTGGGCTTGCCTTTCAAAAATCCTTTGTTATCATTGTCAAATGCTTTACGTTTGTCTCTCCTTGGGGTGGTTTTGTTACCGCCTTGCAGACTGCTCCTGTTACATGGATAATTGCACAACTGCCAACACATAGGACTGCAAGCGAACCTATTTTTCTTTTTGTGTCTCTCCTTAACACTCATGCTCATGGCAACCATGGCGCTTTAAAGCGGCTTGCTTATGTCAACTGTTCTACTTTTCATTTTCAAGTTAAGTGCAAGAAAAGTTCCGTTAGGAATTTACAACGCTAATAGCTCTAAATCGAGCAAATGCAAGACCCACTGCATTGCAAATGCTTGTTTCTTATATTGATGCTCTGGATAATGCGGAGATATGTTGTTTTGGTGGATGTGCTTCACAAGAATCTGTTTATTCTACGTTATGCCCAATAAACATGTTTAAACGTAAAAATATAAGGGATTTACCAATTTCAAATGGATACATAAAAGGTGTGGCCTGGTACGGGTTAAGGAAGATGCAGGATTAGCGAGCGCTCATTAAACCTGACTTTCCGCATGACAAGGGCCAACGTCACTACAAACGCTAGTATGCATGATGAGACAGTCTGGAGAATCTTCCTTTCATATCCCCTTCTTTTGTTGCACGCTGAACAACTAAATCTCCCCGAGCTTGCGTACCAACAGTGTAATTGATGAGGACTGTAAGATAGCTGGCTGGGAAGTGAGGAGCTGCGGGTCTGGTCTGGATGTGATCTCTAAACTGTTTCTGGGTGATGTAGTACCTTGGTACAGGGGTGGTGTGCATGGCCTGTTGGGCAGTGAGTGAAGTAAAAGATGGGTCCTGTGGAACAGACCTGCAAGTGCACTGATAAGTGAAGCTGTAGATAGGCACAACAATTGACGGGGGAGAAGCTGGCTGTGTCCGGGGAATGATTGTATATGTAATGTGGATATTGTAGGGGGGGTGGAAATGGTATGTCTGCCTTGGCGTGAAATCAATAAGTCAGTAGGGAGTAAGCAGCCACCCCCAGATGTGGGGCCATCTGGGTGCAGCCCAGGGAAGTCTCAAGTAGTTAAAGGGAGTATACCCTTTTGACTGACTTCCTAAAAGTATTCAGTTTGTAACTCTCATTCCTCCTTGTAAGTCAATGTAAAATTGCTTACCTGGAGTAAGTGAATGCTGTGTGGCTCTTGCACCAAGGGACAAAATAAAGCAAAAGTAAAAATTTACGTTCCAATCACAACATGACATATGGTCAAGGGGGAGGTGAAGGCCTGTTCACTAAACTGAAGGTAATAATGTGCATCCATTGTCCTTGGAATTAAACACATATGGAAGGGGGTCCCAGTGGGGGAAAGAATATCTCACCTCAGAGAACAACTGACCAGTAGAAATGTAGCTAGCATAGCTTGTTGGATTCCTGAAATGCTAGACCATATTGATACTATCGGTAATGGTCATTGCAAGATAATACAGGTGGAAAAACTGTGATACAGACTTAATCTTCAGTGATATAAAAGAAGGATATGTTTGCTCAGTAGCTTTACTCTCCATTAAGTCAAAAGTGGGAACAAACAGTGACAAAATAAGATGTGGCCATTTCCCCACTAAGATTTTCCACCTATCTAGACAGAGGCCCCTGTATATATTTAAACCGAACCCCAGACATTTCACATACTTAAAGAGTATGGACATAAAATGTCACCTTGATGTCAGCAAGGGGACATATTTATGACAAATCTGAAAAAAGACAGAATACACTATTCTACTGCCACAACATCAGAAAGCAACACTAAGAAACTCAAAGACGCAAAGCTGGTTATCAAAGAAATATAAGAGCTCATGAAACCGCAACCCTTTCCAAAAGCAAATATGAAGGCTGGTAGATTTCCAGAATCAATGATCCAATAACTTTACAACACATTCCAGCAAATTACAGAGGAGTTGACCAAAACATCTGCAGAGATATTGATGAAACTTCATCAGTTAGATGATTGAGTGTATACAAATGAAAGTTCATTCCAGGACTTAAAACTGTTAACTAGGTAAAACCCCTACAGAACTAAAGCAAAGAAAACGCTTTAACAGATAAATGTGAGTACCTACAATACAGATCCTCTCTTTGTAATAAGAAAACTAAAAAATGAAAGGACAAGCAGAATGGGAAACCATGATAATGAAAGAACATAGCTTGGCTGTGCCACCACGTCTTTGAAACATGAATGTGAAAGGGTGGTCACTTTTCTAGTGGTCACAATTTAGTGGTCACATTTCTGCATGATGGAAGGAAGTACATTTGTCTAAATGGTGCACTGCAATGCATACAAAAAGAAAGTGCAGGGTTGGATATAATGTTTCTGTAATCTACATATAATTATTATTTGAGGTTATGTTCCATATAATATTTTCAGAGTATTATTTTATATAATCATTTTGTAGTTGAAGCATAAGTAACATAATTCATACAATCTGAAAGTATGCTTGTGTTTTCATGAACTTGGCTGAAGTAAAGGCCACATATATTTTAGTTAACTTTCAACTTGCCCTTCGAATGTTTTCTTTCCCAGCTGCAGGTGTTAGGATCCGAAACGAAGTTAATCAGGAGCCTAGTGTGCATGAGAGATAAGGAAAGCCTGAGATGAGCGGTGCAAGGGTGAGAAGAGTACCTCGGACGTTTGCAGCTGAAACTCTTTTCAAATCACTGGGAGCAGAAGTGCACCAAGGTCAGATGTGTGAGGTTTCTGAAGTTGTAGGTCCTAATTAAATTAATTGGAGGTTTTGTTTTTCAAAGAGAAGTTTTGAAATGTGATGTCATTACCTTCGGAGAGACAAAGGCTAAAAAGAATAGTTAGTTGGAAAAAGACTCAGACTCTCTCTCTCCCTTTGTCATGCCATTAATTGTGTTTGACCAATGACTTTGTGTTTCACCACTGCGCATATTAGTTGTTCAATGTTCATCAGGAGCACATTACATTCTGTATTCAGTTTAGCTGCCTATTGGCTTTAACGTGGCATTAGACATTACGTTTGGTATTTAGGTTAGCTGCCTATTGGCTTTAACGTGGCATTAAACATTACATTCTGTATTCAGTTTAGCTACCTATTGGCTTTAACATTGCATTAGACATTACATTTGGTATTTAGGTTAGCTGCCTATTGGCTTTAACATGGAGTTAGACATTGCAGTTGAGACATTGCAGATGAGCTGTGTTTTTCCACATGGTAGACCAAGCTGTGTTTTTCAAATTGAATTCACACGAACCCCAACGTGATAAGTGAGCGTATATTTGGTGTTTTCATTTCTGCTCAGCCTTAGGAAGAGGAGAGGCTTAGGAGATCTGGCCAATCTCCAATGGCTTGTTTATTTCCCAGGTCTGAGAGGAAGGGGCAGGTTTTTTAACAGTGGCCCTGGGCAGCAGCAAGGGGAAATTTTCCAGGACTTCAGTCAGGAGCGGACGTCAGCTGCCTGGCCTCCCATTTGGGTGGAAAATCTCTTTCTCGCAGTGGAACAGGAGTCATCAACTTGAAGACATGAGAAAGATGACAAGCAGTGATAGGCCCTAGGGTGATGCAATTTTGACTTTTATTCTTTGCTTTGAAGTTATGCTATAATATAATCACATGTATTTGCTGTGTACATTGCAATTGAAAAGTACTTTGATATATTTTGCTTTCATTGCTGCGACTACTTTTAAACGTGTGCTTCCAACCTACTAATCTCGTCTTTCAGCAACCTCATGGTGAAGTAATAATAATAAATGTCTTCTTTAAACTAAGAAGTGCATTCCAGAGAAGTTTTGTAAGCTCGGTCATAAGATAAGGAAAGCAAAACACCATTGCTCAGAGCGTACCTTTCTGAGGTACAGACCTCATACTTCCTATGGGACTTTATGCCACTGCACCTCTCTTGAACAGAATCTTCTACTGAAATTCTGTTACTAACCTTTCTCAGATAGTCTTTAGAATCAGGAAAATAGATGAGCTAGATTCAATGGTTAGGCAGGAGAACTTAATTTTAAAATCCAGACATCAACTACTTTTCTTGATTTTCCGCATTGTTGCTATTGAGGTTTTGGTCTTTTATATGTTTCTTTGATTTAATATTGTATGAGGCCTTAACTCTCCATTGGTGATTTTGTATCTTTATACTATGGTTTTGAGACTCACTTATGTAACTTTGGCTTGGAGTCTGTAATAAAGTCCATTGAACTTCGATTGGACTCTGAAGTTTAATGTGTGATTATTGAGTTGCGCTGAACTTGAATTTGAATGATGGGGTAAAGTTATCTCTTCACCCTCAAAACAGAGAAGAAAAAAACCAGCGGACCCCAGACAAAAGGATAGGGCCCCAGGTTGGATCAATAATGTACAAAACATAATTTTCAAGAAGTCAAGAGCAATAGCAACGACAAGCATAGAGCGTAGTGTATGGGGCAGATCAATGAAACGTCTGTGTTAAGCCAAAAACCAAGAACGCTCTTGTGAATCTGAGCAAGGACGCTGCAGACTCATATCTAGAGCCAGTCCGGAGAATAAACTCCATACCAATATGATCATGTGATAAAAAGGATTGAAGAAGCAAAGGATGTACCAGGAATGTGGCAGGGAAAGTGGAAGAATACAGACAGGCTGCTACACGGAGAGTGGTGTTAAAATGCAATTTTATGATCCTGGTCCTTGGGGGGTATTTCACTGACAATGATTCCACAATAAGCAAGAACTGGGAAACGTGGTAAAGCGTAACTGATCCTCCTATACCAAATTGCACCAATTTATCCTGGTTATGGAAAGGGAGATCATTATGAATTAGAAATCCATGAGTGGTTGGATGGGGGAAGAAAATGCCTAGGACCCAATGAAAGTTGCCTTCATGTATCCTAGGAATCAACGGGAAAGTGAGTAGCTGGGTGGTCCTTGACCAGAGCCCCAACTTATCTTGCAGACAAGCTCACTGTATCTGGTGGTTCTCGGTACACCCACAGCCAGGACACCATCAGCCTGCAGACTAAGAAGTGTTAAAAAGAAAACACAAGGCTACAGCCCTTTTTCATCTATGCACCCAAGATATGGAACAACATCCTCATATCCATCAGGACCACCCCAGTGTTGCTCCAATTGTGGAAAGAGTTGAAGACCCACCTCTTTAAAGAGAACTACATCAGAATGCATTCATTGTCCACAGCCCAGCTGCGTCTCTCAATACTTGCCTACTTATGCTTGTCTTTGACCTTGTACAGTGCTCAGCTGCTTTTCGGCTAGGGTCATGCTATAGAAATACCATATATACATATAGGCACAAATACATCCAGTGTGTTCATCTGGAATCAAAAGCCTCTGTAACAGGCTTAATCTAAATAAACAGTCATTGCCACAATCTGCCGCAAGGTGAAGCATTTATTCGGTTAATCCTATTAGCAAAAACTCAACACGTTTCGAAGGTCAAGCTTCCTTGGTCACAAGTGCATATATACATATATATGTGTATGTCTAAACTGGTGTTGATGTTTAATACTGGGTAACTGCTGTGTAGAAATGCTGAGCACATTAAAAACTAGACACTACATCACCCAGTTACGGTCAGTGTATAATTTGTCATTCTGGGCTCAAGAGTTATCAAACTCGAAACAAGGGCAACACAGGGCAGTGTGTTACATGTCAAGAGAAGCTAAGCTGGTCCTAGAAGCAGTGTAGAAAAACGCTGAAATGCCTACAACACGCGGCTGGTCCAAAAAATGTGGGGCATTCTTTCGATGCAGCCTGTTAGATACTCAATTATCAGTTATAAAGACTTCACTGTCATCTGGGAGTCTCTCCCTCTCTATCTGGCCAAATACTGGCAAGAAGTAACCTATCAACAGATGATGAAGCAATCCATCTTTTTTACTGAGAGGTTCCTGCCTCTAGAACCATGGTACTTAACCTTCTGACTTCTGAGGACCCACGCTTAATCAGTATTGGAGCCCGGGCATCCCCACCTAGTCACTACTGGAAGCCGGGAACTATGGCTTAAGCATTTTCAAAGATTTGAACTGCAAAACAGTACTCAAAGGTTGGAACATTTCTAAATTCAACTGAAGCCACTCATCGATCCAAACTATATTCTGCTTGATGTACTTGCACTGCTCCCACGAATCAATCTGAGGATACTCAATTACATTTTATACTCCAATTTTTAAATTTCTTCACATTTACAGAACATTGTAAAATGTCCATTTGTACATTTTGCTTCTTTATTTATTATTATTTTAATAATATTTAATTTTCGGAGCAGTAGCACCCAGCTGAGATGCTTCTGGACCCTTGGGGGCCCCTGGACCACTGGTTAAGAACCACTGCTCTAGACCTTGGGAAGAAATATTGGAATATTTGTGTAGCACACTAACTGCACAGATTTAGTACACAGCAATATATTGAAACACACATGATTACCCAATTGCAAGGCTTGGTTTATAGGCTATCGCAGAAAGGAGTGGAGTAGGATTTCAAATGTTAAAATTCTGATTACAAGTGCTCCTCAGGGTGGTGTGCTGTTTATTATACCTGAGAAAATCCAATGCCTGTGGTTTATCAGATGTAATAAATAGCTAAATTTACAAGTTTTTCTTAACAATAAGGAATGACATGCATTTTTGGTACTTCGCATCACACTCCACATATACCGATATTTATTTGAGTCTATTTCACCCATTGAATTTCTACATATTTGGCCAGACAAAATTTAACAGGAGAAACTTTGGGCAGACATTACCAAATGACAAGGCATTCGTTATCGAGCCCTTACACATCTGAGGTACAACATCAGTACTGGCATGAGTACTTACATAGAACAAACACCGTTTTTTTTAACTAAAGCTAAAAGCAGAGTTTATGCAAGAGCAAACAATGATCACAAATAATAGAGATGAGTGAGCCAACAAATTATCAAGGAGAGCCAAGCCAGAGCTGAGCCAAGGGTCTGTCTGGGCTCTAAGAGCCCATGCACAAGCCAAACCCTGACAATCTTTGGCATGTAAACTGTGCAACAGTGCCATATAAACTATGACAAAGCCTTGCTGCAAAATACAACAAGCATTTTCAATGCAATGGGTCCCACGTTTGCTTGAGTTAGAGCGATTAGCATTGTAAATTCCTGACTGGACGTTTCTTGCCACATAAATTAAAAATGAACAGTGAAAGAGTTGACATAAGCGAGCCAATTCAAAGCACCACACCCGCCGTGAGAGTGAAGGAGAGACCCAAAGGGAAAAATAATTTAGCTCCCAGTCAAACATATTGGAAAACGTGCAATTATCCATGTAACAGGGTCAATGGCCAAGGCGGTAACAAAACTGCCCCAAGGAGGGACAAACGTAAAGCATTTACAAATGATAACAAAGGATTTTTGAAAGGCAAGCCCATGAACGAGTGATAGTTATGCGAGTGTGGTGGGCATTGGTAAAAGGCCACAGATAGGTTACAACAGGCCAGAGCGCTTGTGCGCTTGACCTAAAAAAGTGTATTTGTTCAACATGAAGAAGAGCTTTAACTTGGTACATCACAATATATCACTGCACTTGAGACATCTATTAAAAGTGACAGTTTTTAAACATGAAGTAAAAAATATGTATGCTCCCAACCTGCTGCCATGACAACAATGCCATTAGTGAATTAAGAGGCAAGTCAGTTGTCATGTGGACCCTACTTATGTGTGGCCTAGATTCTTACATGGAGCAACATGATAGCTAATTGAAATCAGACACAAGAAAGTTGCCTGTCAAGCACACACCCTGAACTCACGTATTTCAAAGTGCTTTCAAATGCAATAAGAAAAAGAAGCACAGTGAAATAAAATATTACATTTACCTAGGATCACACAATTTAGTCAAGCAGAGAAGTCTGAAAAGATCCAGTGTTTTTCGATTTCACATTGTGCCATTCTTTTACTAGATGAGTATCTGTTTTTCTCTCCAGTTTTACATCACATGTTAAAGTTTTCTATTTAATTCTTTGCACATTAGGTTAGAGCATGCATGGCAGGCAGAAGCCACATGAAAGCTTGGCTCGTTTTGGGCTTGCCGGTCCAAGAGACCCTCGAGCTGAGTCAGAACCAGATATAAGGCTCGAGCCTGGTTCGAGCATTTAGTGGCTCGACCGCCTCTAAAAAATAACATGCGTACTGGTTCACCTCCTCATTCGGAAGCTAAGACTTTTACATGCCCCTAGTTATGTTTTCAGAAATTATACTGACCACAGTCTTAGGTGTCACTGCATAAAGTTGAGCTGTCCGTGCCAGCAGGTCCATTCCAAATGAAAATAGCGGCTGCGCCCACATTTGAAAGTGGCAACCAGCGGGAGCCGCAAGGCTCTGCTATGTTCATGGTTCATCTCTCAATGTTTCGTTTGCACTGCAAATGTGGGTCCTCTTGAGCGGCTGCCCGTTCATCTGTGAAGACGACCAATGCCCTCAGGCGCCGGCCAACCGGAAGTAATTAAGACAGAACTGTAAATTGAAAAGGAAATATCCCTCTCACTTGGGTAACTTCTTCAGATGGCTTTCGAATGTGCAAAAATCTTATCTGTGTTAGATACTGGGATTTAAACCTGTGAAATACACGTGATGAAAGGTTTCTGGCGTTTATATGCAAGCAACAGCTAAGTGCGTGTGGTATAGGAAACAGTCTCTGCAAACCGTTTTCATCAGAAAACTGCAACATTTCAGACTAGTGGTTCTTAACCTGTGGTCCGCTAACACCCCGAACTCCCACTTAGGGGATCAGGAACTCTTTAGACAATTCAATAATATTAGCAGATTCATAAAGTGTGTATAAGTAAAAATAAAAAATTGCAAACTGAATATATTAAAACGCTCTGTAAATGTGAAAGAATTTGGAACTGGAAGCTAAAAATGATCTTGATTTGCGGGACCAGTGCAAGTACAGCAAACATAGAGGGTCATTCTGACGGCCGCCAGGGCCACCGACCACGGGAGCACCGCCAACAGGCTGGCGGTGCTCCAACGAGCATTCTGACCGCGGCGGTTCAGCCGTGGTCAGAAGCGGAAAGTCAGCGGTCTCCCGCTGACTTTCCGCTGCTCGTTTGAATCCTCCATGGCTGCTGAGCGCGCTCCGCAGCCATGAGGATTCTGACCCCCCCTACCGCCATCCTGTTCATGGCGGGAAAGCCGCCATGAACAGGATGGCGGTAGGGGGGGGTCGCAGGGCCCCTGGGGGCCCCTGCCGTGCCCATGCCAATGGCATGGGCACGGCAGGGGCCCCCGTAAGAGGGCCCCGCAAAGTATTTCAGTGTCTGCCTTGCAGACACTGAAATACGCGACGGGTGCCACTGCACCCGTCGCACCTTCCCACTCCGCCGGCTCGATTACGAGCCGGCATCCTCGTGGGAAGGTCGTTTTCCCCTGGGCTGGCGGGCGGTTTTTCAGCAACCGCCCGCCAGCCCAGGGGAAAACTCGTAATACCCGCCGCGGTCTTTTGACCGCGGCGCGGTATTTTGGACGGCGGCATCCTGGCGGGCGGCCTCCGCCGCCCGCCAGGATCATAATGAGGCCCATAATCTAGTATGGATGTTTGATGGCTTTAATTCAAGCATCACTGGTGGACACCGATAAAAAGAGATCATACATTGGGAGCAAACAAGACAAAGGGCCTGACATAAATATTGATGAACAAGTTACTCCGTCACAAGAGTGACTGATATCCCGTCCGCCGAAATCTAAATCCCATATGATATAATGGGATTTACATTTTAGCGGATGGGATATCCGTCACAATTGTGACAGAGTAGCTCGTCCCCCAATATCTTAATTAGGCCCAAAGTTATATACTACAGCAGTGCTTCCCAAGCAGTGGGTGGCAACCCATTGGTGGGTCCCCAGCCAATTTTGGTGGGACATGAAAGTCCAAGCAATAATTTAAGATGCCTTTATATTCTGTATTTACCTTGCCACATTTTCTGAGCTTCAAAGACAGAGGTCAGGTGTCAGGCTACGTTTTCTGACAAACTGCTGCTTATTTATTTAACACAGGGATTGGTGCTTACAAACTCCTCTCACTTTGCAGTCAGAGAAGGAAAAGTGAATTATGTGACAATTGTGCTGGGGAAGAGGGGGAGAAAGGAATGGCTGTAGGATGCCTTTTTCTTTGTAACACACAACAAAATTAAAATACCTGTAAATGAACTGTACAGATTCAGCAGTTAGGAAAGCAAAAATGAAGCCATTTTTTTGTAATTTTGAAGTGTGATGGAAACAAAGATTTTAATAGCAACAAAACAAATCAACACACTTTACTACACTGAAATCCAAATTCTTCACATTCACGTTTGTGTGCAGTTTTGTTTTATCAGTAAAACTATGTCTGTGGAAATTCAGTGGTCATATCAATGGAAACTGGGCAGCCTGTAAATGACAATGCGCTACCACACAATGCCTTAGTTTCATTAAAAAAAATCACCTTCATCATTCCATTAAAACTACGTGAGTCGTGAATGTTTGTCATCCTAAACTTTGGGTCATTGTCCTAAGAAATTGTGAAGCACTGTACTAGAGTCTAGCATACTGCTTCGTTTACTTAAAATAAAAATAAAATTTAAAAAGCTCAAAACTTCCCATTAAAATTAAAAAGCATTTCTTTGCCAATTAATTAAAATAGTTATTGGTGTGTGTGTATGCGTTATGTATTGTTATCTTTGTTATTCTGCATATTATTTTGAGATTCAAAACGTACACATTTCTTGGGCAGGGGTCACCACCTTCCAGTGGTGGGTCAGTATAGGGGCCTCAGAGGTCAAAAAGTTGAGAAATGTTCAGACCACACGAAAATACACTAAAAGCAAATTAACCAGATATATTTGATACGTGTAGCAACTTCTTGCGTGTAATGTGGAAAACATATTTCTTATTTACTTCATAATTCCTAAGTAGGAAGGGCTCACTTTCTTGATAAAATCTCCATAGTTCTAGCAGTGCAGACTGCAGAGTAAGTTGCTGCGTTACCACTCCAAATGTTTCCCAACAATGCCCACTAGTGGCTAAATAATTTATCTTGAACAATTATAAAAAAATAAAGCCTGCGGGTTTGCTTGCTTCCCTTCAATTGAGTAATGAAAATCGAAAAAAATATACTCGTTGTCCCTCATTAGAAGAGCAGATTTGTGAGGAATTAAAATATAAATGCGTAGAACCAACGAAAATTATATTTTAATGTTTCATGTTAATTGCCTGTCCACATGTGTAGAAGCTTAATTATTCATTCGTTTAGTTGGGCTCCAATAGGAGGGACATCAGTCACCCGTCAATACAGTGAAGTACAGCGACATTCAACTAACTGTGCTATTATTTCGCTCTGGGCTCTAAACTCGAGCAAGTCAATTGAGTGCGCACATATATTCTTGTGGGCGGTGGTCACTTTTGGAGATTTTTAAATGCAACAGTTTTTTTGCCCTTGTCGGCATTGAAATGCGAGCATTGCCGTCCCGCTATTTCCCTCGATTCGGCGCTAGTCTGAAGTCTCCCAAAATCTGCATATTATCGAAAAAAAGTTTTCTACCCACACTCAGGCTTACATAAGGTCTATTTACTCCAACTTCCTCTTATTTTTTTTTCATTTTACAACAAAATCTATATTGCGTTTAAATGTTGGGTTTGGTGGATGGAATAGCGCTTGGAGTCCTTCTGGCCTGGTGGTGGTGCTATCCACCAGCCAGGCTTAGCAGCAGGATGATAAGGAAAGTAGCAAGGTCAGAGGCCTCTGCCAGAGAAGTGTGCGCCTCGGCATAGACGAGATGTTGACCAGAACAAATAGTTTATTTTACCAGTGCTTAATCTGTAAACACAGCAGGTGTCAGGCCCTTCGTCGGGCAGCCACCGCAACTAGCACAATCCATTGCCCCTGCCAAGGACCACTATCAACCATCACACTCCCGCAAATCAGAATATTCCAGGCTCCCAAAGCTGTAAGAATGGCTTGAGCAGCAGGTATATGTATATAGAAATAATAAACAACGCTTAATGTTCTTGCCTCTAAATTAGATAAACAGCGCCACCTGGTGGTATGGTAGGCTATCTAAGTGCCGAGGTTGACAATTAAGTGCCGGCGCCGAGTACGAGAAATCACCGGCTCAAATTCAGAACTGTTCCCTGACAATGAGGCTCAGCAAGGCAGAAACATATTGCACTGCCCTAACTGCATGTAAATCAAACACTGTACTAATTTGGAAAAGCAGACACACTGGGTTGGTCCATCCACCCACTGTAAGTAATACTTCACTTGTGGTTGCCCATTTCAGATATTACCAACTGCAGGGTCTCAGAGAACAAAAGAATCACACACTCAAGTGGGAATGGCGCCTTTCTCCACCTTTATCAAGCTCTGCACTCTCTTCCCCTTCATCCTGGGCTTCTGTATTTACTTATGAATATATGTGTAAAGCAACAGAGAGATTACGTACCATAAGGGCAATCAATCAGGGATTTATAGAGCACGCTACTCACCCGGTAAGGTCTCAAGGCGCTTGGGGGGGGGGGAGAGCTACTGGTCGAAGAGCCAAGTCTTGAGGTGTTTCCTGAATGATAGAAGGTCTTGGATCAGGCGGAGGTGGAGCGGTAGGGAGTTCCAGGTCTTGGCGGCAAGGTGAGAGAACGATCTTCCTCCGGCGGTCGTGCGACGGATGCGAGGAACGTAGACGAGGACGCGGTTGGCGGAGCGAAGGTTGCGGGTGGGGGTGTGAAAGGTGAGTCTGTCACTGAGGTAGGCGGGACCTGTGTTGTGGAGGGCCTTGTGTGCGTGGATGAGGATTCTGAAGGTGATCCTCTTTGATACCAGTAGCCAGTGTAGGTCTCTGAGGTGGGGTGAGATGTGGTCGCAGCGTGGGATGTCTAGAATGAGGCGGGGGAATGCGTTCTGGATTCTTTGCAACTTTGTTTGGAGTTTGTTTGTTATTCCTGCAAATTGGGCGTTTCCGTAGTCCAATCGGCTACTGACAAAGGCTTGGGTGACGGTTTTCCTGGTTTCGATGGGAATCCATTTGAAGATTTTGCGAAGCAGGCGGAGGGTGTTGTAGCAGGAAGAGGAGATGGCATTGACCTGCTGAGTCATGCTAAGTGTGGAATCCAAGATGAAGCCCAAGTTGCGTGCGTGGGTGGTGCGTGAGGGTGTGAATCCTAGGGAGGTGGGCCACCAGGAGTCGTTCCAAGCTGAAGGGTTGGTGCCGAAGATGAGTAATGCTGTCTTGTCTGCGTTTAACCTGAGGTGGCTTGATTCCATCCAGCTGGCAATGGCGTGGAGACCATTGTGGAGGTTGTCCTTTGCAGTAGTGGGGTCTTTTGTGAGGGAGATGATGAGCTGAGTGTCGTCAGCGTAGGAAACTATATTGATGTGGTATGTTCGTGCGATGTTGCCGAGGGGGGCCATGTACACGTTGAAAAGTGTTGGGCTGAGCGAAGATCCTTGAGGGATGCCACAGGTGATTCCGGAGGCTTCTGACAGGAACGGCGGGAGGCGGACTCTCTGGGTCCTGCCCGTGAGAAATGACGAGATCCAGTCTTTGCTTTGTCGCGGATTCCAGCGTTGTGGAGGCGTGTGAGGGGAGTGTGATGACATATACCACACAAAAGGAGAGCACTGGGAGTGTTGCTACCCCACACCACCTCCCAAAGAAAACTGTATCATCACTAGAGGTATGGGGTAGTAGGAACTGAGGGTGGACCTGGATTGATTCCCTCAGCATACTGTGTTAGAATCGCTTTAGATTCTGAAGTGGGGAAGTCCTGGTGGGAGAATGACCAAGTAAGGGGGTGCTATGTAGTTCTACAGGTGGAAGGGGGAGTTCCCTTACGGACTAGGTGGTCTCACACACATAATAGTGTCTTGCTTCATCATTTGACCACCTAGCCCCACCCAAGTAAGATGATACTACTTGGGCGGACTCAACCTCTTGGTTAAAAGAACCAGAGGGAGTGCTAAAATAAGACTTACTGGATAATTATCAAGATCCAGATGGGGTGAAAAATAAAATTACCAAGCAATTCACCAGTTGCTACTGCTAGTTTTAATGAGGGTGTATGCTGGTAAGGTTAAGAACATGGGGGAACAGGAGGCTCATTAGAGGATAATGTCTCTTAGAGTCTAAAAAGAAATACGTATGACCAACATGTTTCTGCCCTCACTAAGTGCTGGTGGGTCAGGGGCATTCGTCAGGGTCAGAGGTTGAGTCCGCCCAAGTAGTAACATCTCACTTGGGTGGGGCTAGGTGGTCAAATGATGAAGCAAGACACTATTATGTGTGTGAGACCACCTAGTCCGTAAGAGAACTCCCCCTTCCACCTGTAGAACTACATAGCACCCCCTTACTTGGACATTCTCCCACCAGGACTTCCCCACTTCAGAATCTAAAGCGATTCTAACACGGTATACTGAGGGAATCAATCCAGGTCCACCCTCAGTTCCTACTACCCCATACCTCTAGTGATGATAGAGTGTGATGACATACCATCTCGAAAGCTGCGGAGAAGTCCAGGAGGATGAGTGCTGCTGTTTCTCCTTCGTCGAGCATGGTCCTGATGTCGTCTGTGGCAGCAATGAGTGCGGTATCGGTGCTGTGGTTTTTGCGGAATCCGGTTTGGGAGGTGTCGGGAGCCTTGCTGTCTTCCAAGAGCCGGGATAGTTGATTGTTCACGATTTTTTGGATGACCTTGGCTGGGAAGGGGAGGAGGGAGATCAGTCGGTAGTTCTTGACAATCGGGGGAGGGGGCCTGGATGGGTTAAGGCAGAGGGCGACTGTGGTAGAAAGTGGGTGGTAGGTGGTTCGGTTCTAAGGCAAAGGGAGTTTGGCAGGGAGTCAGAGAGGGGGATGCATTCTGCAGGAGAAGGGTGCTTTTCAAACTACAGTGCTCCTCTAAAGGTGACACAGAGGGATGAGTCCTGTGAGAATGACACCCTGAGGCTTACAAGTCCCAGAAAATGCCATGTACTAGCAGAACCCTGGTTTCAAAACGGCATTAGCCAATAGCTAAAGTACTCCAGTTATGTAATACTCTATTACAATGCGCAGAGAGCTGAGGGCGTCCAGACACGCCAGTGACAGCTGTTATCCTGCTGGAAAAAGTGAAAACCCTCGGCCAGCTATGGAAGGTATTAACTTGTCTGAAATTGGTAAATTTAAAGACCTGGAAAGATTATGTGAAAACACAGGGGAACATGCAAGGACACTTGAACTGGTGCGGGCAAGGATGCAATTTTGGGACTAAGTCAAAAGGTATTAAGACATAAGAGCAAATAGAAGCTGCTGGAAACAGGGCAGTCATTTAAAAGTCACATGAAAATACATTTTCAAAAATCATCATATTCAGATACTAGATAGGGAGGTAAGCATCCTAGACCTGTGTCCAGGGCTGTGGACTGCCTGGCTTTTCATGCATACAGGATCATGAAGACGTCCTTGATTCCCGGATTGTCTACTGCTGAAGCAAATATGCTAATTGGAAAATTATTAATGATTCTTTATGTGTTAACCAATGAAAAGCTCATAGAGAATTTAATTGTAGAGAAAATATTGTGCACGTTTGAAAATATGCCCACAGGGCATGTTAGCCACTTATACGAGGTTGTACTAATATAACTGAAATTGTGTGAATTAATGAAAATATATAAGAATAATGTAGTAATATGTCATATTGAAATGTATAACCTATGTTTTATATTGATTTGTAGAGTTAACTTAGCAGTGAATAAGGCCTATCCTTTTTCTAGGCCTCACAAGAAAGGCTGCATCACTAACGCGCTGTAGAGAAGCAAATGCATGACTTGACCCTGAACTACCCGATGTTAAATCTTGCTTATCTAGAATTTTCTGCAATGTACCGGCGGACAGGAGATGATGAAGACAATTTGATACAATTATGTGTAGAGTAGGCTAAATGTACTTTCCCAGGACTTGAACAATGGAAGCACTGACTGAAGAGGAACATGCAACATTTTCGATACCTGAAGAGCCGGATGATGAGGACATAGTATAGTGGACCAATCTGCGTCTTGTGAAAGGACTAATATTAAAATTTATAGATTTGGTAAACAAATATTATAGGTTAAAGTCATATCTGCTGACTGACTGACCAATTGGGAATTAGGGTGATGGACTGAGAGACCTTAATAGAAAGTCATGAAAAGGGGCTAAAACTTCTGATGCGAGGGGAGAATTGGTGACGTCAGGAGACGCTGTTCGAGATTCTGTCGTTGAGCTCATACTCTTGAGAGCCTGATGCTATGCTGATCTTCTGATGACCTGAAGACGAAAACTGACTTTGCTGCTGTTCCATTCTGTGGATAGGTAGCTATGAAAATGTGACTGACTAACTTGTGCCTTTTCATCTAGCTACCAACTACACTGTTTTTTTAATAGTTTCCTTGTAGAAATATGTTTTCTAAATTCATGTTTTCCTAAATTGTTTTGCATGAAGCCCCACATGCTAATGCTAATCTTGGTTAGGTAGGCTTCCTAGGGGTGACGTTGACAGTGACAAATGACTGACGAACTGTCTGCTGAACTCTTCTATAGATGCTGTGAAATCTTTTATTGGCTTAGGTAGGAGTATTCAAGCGTATGTTCCTTCAAATGTTTATTAGATTATGTTATTGATGTTTCCTTAATAAAGTGATACTGAGCTGATTGAATAAAGTTTGATCTAATTTGATGATTTAGTATTGTAACCAATAGGGAGATAAAATTGTTTAACTCTTTACCGAGCTGTGGTTATTCATGAATAGATGGTTTTAGATATTGTCAATTAAATATTAATGGTTGATTATGCTGATTATTGATGTCAGTAATCACTACATGATTAGGATATTCCATGCGATCCAAAAGGTTCATCAACCAATACGCGTCACCTTGTAAGTTTACTTACTAAGGACCAGGCGCACTAGCACTACCAAGGAATACCCCTTTCAGGATGATGATCCGCCACAATTTACTGTGGTGGGCCTTATGGCAGGCCACATATCTGTGACCCATGAGGGTGCTTTCCCGGACAAAGAGTACACACCATCCTCGGGCCTGGAAATCAGGGAAGACCCGTATTCAAGCCAATGGTTGCACATTTACACAATTTGATGGCTAGAGTAAATTCCTTTCCAGGGTCGAACAGGGAGCATGACACCCCGGATCACATAGGGGGAATGGAAAAAGGGTCAGCTGAGGGAAAACACAATTTTTCCATGTAGGAAAAAGAAAAGAAAAATCTTGAAGGAACAATCAAGAGCAAACAAGCAAATATACTCCACGCTCAAAAAATGAGAGCTGCGCAGGCAGCGCTAGTGGGAAGGCATATTCAATAAGTGTGCATGAAATATTACTTCTGAGACACGTTAAAACCACTGCACAGTGGTGCACACATCAGGGAAAATATTTGCACTATTTTGCTACTTGAGCAATATGGAATGGATCATGTTGTTCCAGTCCCTATTGCAGTAAGAATTTTGCACCAAGGCAAGAATGAGGAAATCGAGAAACATATATTAAACGGTCATAAGCACGCATATTATTTGTAAATCATTTACATGTGTAAAACAGGTTTTAAATTCTAGACCATAAATAATCTTTCTTTAGGAAACAAAACAGGGCAAACTGAACTTGTGCTATTTTTTGACTCGTACATAGTAGCAATAGAAGAAACTGATTTGCACTGAATTTTGTCTCATGCACATAATTCTGTAATAGGGGCACTGACTTCTGAGCTAGTGCTAGAGAGGAAACAATAAAATACAATGTAAAATGGCATTGCAAATACTTGGAATAGTTTTAAGAATGAGTCTCAAATGGCATAGAAAATTCGAGCTTCAGAGAATCTAACATGCAGCATATCAGATGTAGATAAGTTGTCTAGCCCTGAAAGAAGCTGAACGTTTATTTCAGGACTTATAGAGACACACAGTTGTTGCTCCTGGTTACTTGTTAAGGACTATTGAAACTGATTTAATTGGGTGATAATGCGAAACCTCCTCATAACCCCTCAACTTTAAATCAGCTCCTGAGGGCCAGGACACAAAACTTTAACGTTGAGCAACCTTGCCTATTGTAGTATATCTTTAGAATGCACTGGTGCACATCGAACTGGGAGACAACAACTTCTGACCACCCAAGGAACCTCGACCTAGACACCTTGCTTGTAACAAATTTCACAGTTTACAGAAATGCATGGCAGGGCACCAGCCCAGCAAGGTACATGCTTAACCTGTGAGGACCACTGCCCAGCAAGGGTTGGTAAACTGCCCGAAGATGGACTTGCTCACTTAATGACACAAATCAGCATCTCAGTTTTAGGAGGTCTGTATCATTCTTTCCTGACACAAGCACTGCACTTATTACACCGAAATGTGCTGCCACAGATTTAGATCAGTCCTTGCTTACACCTCACGTGCAATGTCCAGCCAAGGTCACTGGGATCATTACACCCTTTCCAGGTTAGGCTGAGTACAATCCATTGTTAGATGACTTTCGAGCTTTAGACCAATCATAGGCTGAAGCTCACCCTTCTGTACATCGGAATACAGCTCCTCCCTGAGGCAAACAAGGAGCAGATGTGCTGAAATCCCCATCACTCTGGTGGTCTCTATGATCTCCTCAAAGACTGTCTTCAAAGGTTGATATCATTTACTAGATTTTTTCTGCAAAGTATTATCCTATTTTTGTATGAGTAGGTCTGGCTAGTAAAAATTGGATCCTTCCTTTGACAATATATCTTGGGTACCTTCTAGACGTGCCTACTTCATCTTACATCTATATGTGCCCTTTTCTTAAGATGCATTTTAAGTTTATTCACCTATATATTATCAATCCCATCTCTACGATTTACAAATACATTTCAGTCCCCATGACGATTTTAATTCAGTACAAGATTTTTTTAAACGTAGAATATTTACACAGTGGCAACTCCTCCGCAATGGCGGAGATGCATCGTCCCCCCGCCAGCAGCAACCGCTGGAAATCCTTTAACAAGGAAACTACATTTATTATCCTTTCCTTGTTAAACGGCGAGGCATGTGGGGTGACGAGTTTGAGGGGAGTGCACTTTGCACTCCCCTCACTGCGCATGTATGTTTGGCCGGCCGTCTCGGGCCGGCCAAACACATATGCGCAGTAGGCTCTCTCCAGCCCACAATGCAGTTGCTGGGCTGGAGAGAGCCTGCACAGGCTCCCAGTCTGCCTGGGAGCACCCTGGCTGGGTGCTCCCAGTAGCTCTGGCCGCAGTGCAGGCTGGAAGCCTGTACCTGCAGCGACGGAGGAGAGGAGTGATGAGCGGAGGTATGTTTTATAAATTTTTTTAATGTTTTTAATGTCCCCCCACCACCTCCCCTGTGCACCGCCCCCTGTGACCCCTGTGAGCCACGACTGTATTTACAGACTTTATGAAACAAATGTTATCAATCATGAATACATTTCAAACATTACATCCTCAAAATAGAGGCAGAGGTAACACCCACATATATGAAATACCCCTTTATAACCCAACAGAATGTTCACAAACGAATGCGAACACACTCAGTATTCTGATTTGGCCACAACTTATTCTGCCACCACCCCTCTCAATAGTAGAGTACTTAGATTTGGATTTGAAGTAACCATTGCATTTGCATCTATGTTACCAGAGGTGTGATGCATACTAGATTTTGAGACCGCATTGGTTAACAGAATAAGAGCAATTTAGGTCTGGCTTGACAGTGCAGCTATACGTATGACTTGTTCTTACTAAGGATTAAAATGCACATTGAATGGGATGTAGCTTCATCCAGATGAGTATTTCCCTCTCACCTCATGCTAATGGCTGTTTGGTGTATCATTCTGCCTCCTTTGGTGTGCTTGCATTACAATACGTAACCACATCTCATGGATCTCTGGAATACAGAAAGCAATTGTTTCTGCTTTATTTTTTCACAGTAGCAGTCATTCAAAATGCAAGCCAGCCCTAATGACTTTATCAATGCTTGTTTTAATACATGCTTCAAGATTACTGCCATGCCTGTGCAGTGAACCGATTCTAATGAACCTCATGTTTTCATCCTTCAAGGCTCCGCACCTCACACAATAAAATGATTTGTAAGTTGCCGGTATGAAATCTATACTATGCACAATGTAGTAACAGCAGTTGAAAATGTGTTTAATCAATAGGTTAGAAGTGGCTAAAAATGCCATAATTTAGGTGCACACAGGCGGGCAATATCTAAATCTGGAAAGACATTCTTATGCTCCCTGCATACTGGGTAGTTTTTTTAAACTCAAACGTATAACTGCAGCAGCTAAACTACATGTCCCAGAAAATAGTGCATTATTGGCTAAAAAGGCAGAAGGTTCCACACTTTAAGTCAAGTCACTTAGCTGAAGCAACAAACTTGATAACCTGCGTGTATTTTGATGTCTCTTCATTTCTTAATAGCACTCAGGATTATAAAAAAAAGTCAATGGAAGCAAAAGGAATGTGAAATGAGAGAACATGTTCTTGCCCAGAATGCTGTTTTCTGTTTCTGATTGCTTCATAAATGAGCAGATATGCTTCCATGGCCGAAAGCAAGTTTTGATTTGCAGCACGCGATGAGCTTTCAGCCTTACATTTGCTCACACAGTTTGAAGCTCCATCGGTGTGAGATTTGTTATGTACAAATGCAACTGCTGGATGTGTGGACGGGAGGAGCAGGGTGCGAGAAGAGTTGAAAACACGGCTTGTGGGCTTGATGTTTAAATCACTGAAAATGTCGGATTACCATCTGTCATGTCACGCTGGCCCGCCTCCGAGAAGAGCTGTGGAGGACAGTGCGGCAAGCCGGGGACCCAATTCACGAAGGGACATATGACTGGTTAAGTTAGGAGTGCGGACTCTCTGCGCTTGGGGCGGAGTCTCCTCACCATTGGTGGAATCTCCGCACTGCAGTGCGGAGATTCCGCCCCCGAGTGTAGACAATACGCACTCGTAACTTTACAAGTCGTAAATCCCTTTGTGAATTGGCCCCCAGTTGTGTAAAGAGGGGTTAGGGCCTACCTTTTTTTGGAACACAGCTTAGGCTGTTGCCATATTACTAACACTTTGATCCCGGGGAAAGGCACACATCGCAAGCACAGAGATCATATAATCTGTTATACAGGGAGTGCAGAATTATTAGGCAAGTTGTATTTTTGAGGATTAATTTTATTATTGAACAACAACCATGTTCTCAATGAACCCAAAAAACTCATTAATATCAAAGCTGAATATTTTTGGAAGTAGTTTTTAGTTTGTTTTTAGTTTTAGCTATGTTAGGGGGATATCTGTGTGTGCAGGTGACTATTACTGTGCATAATTATTAGGCAACTTAACAAAAAACAAATATATACCCATTTCAATTATTTATTATTACCAGTGAAACCAATATAACATCTCAACATTCACAAATATACATTTCTGACATTCAAAAACAAAACAAAAACAAATCAGTGACCAATATAGCCACCTTTCTTTGCAAGGACACTCAAAAGCCTGCCATCCATGGATTCTGTCAGTGTTTTGATCTGTTCACCATCAACATTGCGTGCAGCAGCAACCACAGCCTCCCAGACACTGTTCAGAGAGGTGTACTGTTTTCCCTCCTTGTAAATCTCACATTTGATGATGGACCACAGGTTCTCAATGGGGTTCAGATCAGGTGAACAAGGAGGCCATGTCATTAGATTTCCTTCTTTTATACCCTTTCTTGCCAGCCACGCTGTGGAGTACTTGGACGCGTGTGATGGAGCATTGTCCTGCATGAGAATCATGTTTTTCTTAAAGGATGCAGACTTCTTCCTGTACCACTGCTTGAAGAAGGTGTCTTCCAGGAACTGGCAGTAGGACTGGGAGTTGAGCTTGACTCCATCCTCAACCCGAAAAGGCCCCACAAGCTCATCTTTGATGATACCAGCCCAAACCAGTACTCCACCTCCACCTTGCTGGCGTCTGAGTCGGACTGCAGCTCTCTGCCCTTTACCAATCCAGCCACGGGCCCATCCATCTGGCCCATCAAGACTCACTCTCATTTCATCAGTCCATAAAACCTTAGAAAAATCAGTCTTGAGATATTTCTTGGCCCAGTCTTGACGTTTCAGCTTGTGTGTCTTGTTCAGTGGTGGTCGTCTTTCAGCCTTTCTTACCTTGGCCATGTCTCTGAGTATTGCACACCTTGTGCTTTTGGGCACTCCAGTGATGTTGCAGCTCTGAAATATGGCCAAACTGGTGGCAAGTGGCATCGTGGCAGCTGCACGCTTGACTTTTCTCAGTTCATGGGCAGTTATTTTGCGCCTTGGTTTTTCCACACGCTTCTTGCGACCCTGTTGACTATTTTGAATGAAACGCTTGATTGTTCGATGATCACGCTTCAGAAGCTTTGCAATTTTAAGAGTGCTGCATCCCTCTGCAAGATATCTCACTATTTTTGACTTTTCTGAGCCTGTCAAGTCCTTCTTTTGACCCATTTTGCCAAAGGAAAGGAAGTTGCCTAATAATTATGCACACCTGATATAGGGTGTTGATGTCATTAGACCACACCCCTTCTCATTACAGAGATGCACATCACCTAATATGCTTAATTGGTAGTAGGCTTTCGAGCCTATACAGCTTGGAGTAAGACAACATGCATAAAGAGGATGATGTGGTCAAAATACTCATTTGCCTAATAATTCTGCACTCCCTGTAGATGTTTGGTAACCAAGGGAGTGGGCATATCAGCACTCACCCCGACTGATTCCAACACAGTCTGGGTAGCAGAGGGAAGACCAGGGTATTACAATTACCCCAGCCTGAAGCTGCACCTATTAAAAAAAAAAACATTTTATTTTTAACTGTCGTCATGGCACTCCACTGAATAACAGATTTTATTTTATGGCTCAAGATAACGTCTTCCTATGAAAGCTATGGACAACAAATGTATTGCTACTTACATCTTGATTATGCTTAAAGTCCTTCTAGGACATCTAGCATCCCTAGCACTAATGGGTTATCGCCTTAGTCCCTACATATTTCCAGAGTTTCACTATGATTATGCTTCTGTTTCTGGCCTACAAGTAGAAACGTGCAAGGATGTTCAGTCCTGTAGGCAAAATATTGTTACAGGAGTGCTCTCTGGACACTAATAAAAGGGCCCTAGGCAGTGAAAGCTGCCATTTCAGGCCTCTTGTGCACCGGATTCTCCCGTGTGCAGTGCACACAGGGCAGGCTGGTGCACAAGAGGCCTGAAACTGCAGCTTTCTTTCGCTGCCGACGGCCCTGGCCTGAATTCAGGCCAGACCCATAGGCAGCGAAAGCTGCCAGACCTGTTGTGCACCCCCAGAGTGCACAAACAACGACAACAAAAGAAAGAGACAAGGACTTACCTGGGTCTTCCAGAGGGTCCTCCTCTCCTCCTCTCCTCCTTGTCCGACGGCGACAAATCTTCAGCGGCTGCCTCCCTCTGGCCTCTGCTCCGGTGTGCGCTGCAGCCAGCTTTTGGGCTACACAGTGCAAGTGCAGACAGTCTGCGCTTGCACAATGCAGCCCATATTGGGCTGCAGCGCGTGCCAGGTGAGTTATGCTCCGCTAGAGGGGCTAGCAGAGTTTTTGGATAGCTCCACGCTCCAAATGAAGCATGGAGTTCTAAAAACTCCGTTAGCTCTGCCAGCGCAGCGCATTTCCCCGCACACCCCTACCCTAGCCTCATACATTTTTGGAAATCTGAGTTTGTGCTTCCACGTGATAATACTGAAGCCTGTGTTCCACATACAATACAATGCAGACTCCCCTATCCCCATAATTGATGGGGAAACCGGGGAAGACACCCTGATTACCGTACTTGTAAAATATATATGTAATTTTCCAAGAAAAACAACGGGCAAGAAATAGGACCAAACCTGGCTCATGCATGAACCTTGCTGTCTTCAAATTCCAACTTTCAACAAATGCCAAGTAACTTGGATTCACCTTGGACACCAACCTCATACTCAAGCAACACATTGTCAAAAAACTGTCCAGTACCAGCACTCTCTTCTTAAGAAAGTGAAACCATTTCTCCCAGAGAGTGAACTGCTTTTCAAGCCCTCAACTGTATGTTGGTAGTGTCCTGCACCCTGTCCCACCAGACTCTATACGGGTACGCCTTCAGGACATCCTACACACTGCAGCACATCTCATCCAGGGCAGGAAGAAATATGATTACATCATCCCCATCATAATGGGAATCCCTTGCCTCTCCTTGCTGGCCCATACCACCTTCAAAACCAGTGATATAATTTACGAAACCATCATGATGACTGCTTATCTTGCATGCAAGTTCACAATCTCTGGTGGCTCCTTGCATAACAGCTTTCAGACCACCATCAGATTGGCGACTAAGAAGTGTAAAAAACAAAAAAAACAATGCATCAGTGCTTTTACATCTATGCACACAAGATCTGGAACAACATTCTGTATTCATAAGGACTTCCCCATTGTTGCTCCAATTTAGGGAAGATTTGAAGACACACCTCCTTAAAGAACACTACACAACAACAATCCAACAAAAACAATCTCTCCTATCAATCATTGATTGTATGTTTGACTTTTACCCTGAAAGGTGCCCTGCTGCCTTCAATACATACATGTTTTAATCTTTGTTCTGAAAGAAAAGAATCTGATACATCGACTTATGAGATCTACAAGTGAGAGTTTAACTTTTAAGTGACCATTAGTATTTAATAAATAGGATCTGAGGGGAGGCCTCACTGTTTACTTTTGTATTTTCACACACTCCACTTTTCACTGTATTGGTCATATTAAGAAATGTGCACACAAATTGGGTGAGGTACAAAACTATATCACAGCCACTCGTTTTCAAACCAAGAACAGAAACTGTAATTTGATCTAGGGCAAGGCCTCACTTGCTAATATTTTTATTTAACTAGAAGCTGGTGGGAACCTTCAGTCAGACCTGCACAACACTTATTCCAGAGGAGGCTGAGTTATTAGAAGCCCCTGTAGGTCAACTAGGATGGACCACCCAATCCCACTCTGACTTCCGCTTGGGAGCAAGTAAACCAGCCCTTTTGCAAGGCAGACCACATAGAGTCATACTGGTCACTAGGACCATCCATCCGTTCCACGCCTCTGGTGCAGAGGGAAGGACCCAGTGAACACCAATCATTAGGCTACAGTGACCACCATTCACCCACAACTATGGGAAGACCTTGCACCAAATATTAAAAACCTGGTGTGCTCATGGTCATGTACATTGATGGTAAAACCCACAATCTTTCAAACAAATTGAACAAACATAGGTAAATGTGGGGCGTGGTCTGACTCCTGATGGAGTGAGCTGCACAGTGTTCAGACTCCAACTCTCCTTGAGCCTCATCAGTGCATAATTAGCATCCCAGGTGAAGTGGAGCCTCCGGCATCAGACCCCCCAAGCCTCTCCCCCCACACTATCTATGGACCACCCAGGACGAGCGGCCCATCAAAGACACCTGCTACAAGCCAGGGCTCTCCTGGCCTGCTACCACCTACTGAGAATGGACTCTCTCCCTCTCTGGCGCCTTCTGCTCTGCTCTGTGCTATTGACTTGCATGGCTGTTTGACACAGTCTGCCCTCCAGAAGGGGCAGCATACTGCAGTGAAGAGTTACTGACAGCCGCCATTTTTGCCAAGCGTCATGGCCTTCCAGGGGCCACCACAGACGCCTTGGGCCCCCCTCAACACTCTTTACTCTGCCGCTGGCTTGGCCACTGCTAAGGCAAAGCTCCAGGAGCTGGGGTCTCCCCCGCTGGCCTTCTGGGGCCCCGTGCCTGCGGACGGCCCAATCAACATCTGACAGCACACTCCATCCAGAGTCAATGAGGCATCAGTCACAGCATCTTGCACCTTACCAAGGCTCTTCTGCCTTTCCCAAGGCCTACAGTGACCCACCAGTGACAGAGGCCTAACCTGTAGGCTCAGTCCACCCTGCCTCTTCACCACGTTCTACAAGCCAACCATCAACTCAAGCCCTAGAGCTGCATCCCTGTAGACTACCCCCCTGAGGTACTGGATGAATAACGGGGGACATTTAGCACTAAGGGTGGAGACTGTGGAAATCATTATCCAGCACCAACACTATCTTTGGTCGTGCCTCTATGGAACCACAAGCGTTTGCCAGCGGCCCTGTTGGCCCCATCAAAATCTGAAAATCACAGGACATCTAAATACTAGAGCGTGACTTTTTCATATAGAATGGAAAGGAGCGCACAATCACTCTCCCATGACTGACAGAATACAAGCTGCACTGCGAGCGAGCAGGGATCAGTAGGGGAGGAACTGTGGAATCATGCCTTGACAACGTGAAATAGCAGCAGTTGCCAGACACCCAGTAAAGCCCTCAGAGTAGGCTAATCAAAAACACTGTCGTTCTATCACTTGGCAACAACTGGCAGTAAGAGGCACAGTGTGTTCACTGTAACCACAGACATACACGGCAGGAAACCATGAACAGCCAATTGAAAGAGGCCCTTCAAATGCGCCACTCACGCCAACTGGATTCAAAGATCCCTCTTACTGCCGTGCGGCCTAAGACCTCGAACACCTTTACAAGTGCCCTGTCTTCAAATAGTCAAACT
The DNA here is from genome assembly GCF_031143425.1 of Pleurodeles waltl. Taxonomy (NCBI): domain Eukaryota; kingdom Metazoa; phylum Chordata; class Amphibia; order Caudata; family Salamandridae; genus Pleurodeles; species Pleurodeles waltl. The sequence continues at coordinate 1,280,730,526 of NC_090447.1, read as the reverse complement.
CATTGTCCCTGGGATCCGACGCCCCCTCCCACCCACTATAATGAGAAGAAATTTGCAACTAAGTGGAGCTGGCTGCACAAGGGTTTAACCACAGAGGCCCCCGAGCTATCCCCTATCTCAAGTGCAGAAACTGAGAAGACCACTCTCGAAGTCAGCAGACCTGTAGTGTCCACTTGCAATAAGACCTGCCCTGACATCCACGCACACATTGAGAGTAGCCTCCTGCACTGTCATGTGCAGTCTCCTTGCTGCCACTTGTGTTGCCGACCAGTCTACTATTCTACCTGCCAGTGACAGCCTGACTGTCCATCTCAATGACCTATTGAACTCTAGACCAAAGAGTGTTATGCCATGTAGCAAGGCCACTAAAGTAGCTCCATGATTACTTTTTGGTCTAAATCACCGCCTGTGGAAATGGGTAGCAAGAAACTAAAACTCTGCACCCTATGATCCCCCCCCCAGTGGGCCCTAGCATCACACAGGACTACATGTCATGTTAGTGACATCAAACAGGAAATCACATCACTCAAATCCGACTTCAATAGCTGTCTCCACAAACTGAGAAGAGACAATACAGCAGTAGGCGACAGGGTTGATGACCTAGAATGCACCGTCAATGTCCAAGCATAGGATCAGGCGGCCTTGTGAAGGCACCTTAATACTCTGGAAGAGCAACAAATAGAACTACAAGCAAAACCTGAAGACCTTAAAAATTGCGGCAGGCAAAACAATCTGTGCATAAGAGGAATACCGAAGGGTGCAGAGGGAGATGATATACTCACCTTCGCTTGAAACCTCCTTCAGGCCCTCAGAGGTGATGATGAAAATCAACCCCTCATTCTGGATTGGGCCCACTGCATTTCCTCTGCAACTAACCACTCTAATTTTCCACCAGACATCCTTACACACACCATTCTAAAAGCAGCTCGGGACGGGCAGATATTGCTTACCGAGGGCACACGATCCAGATCTTTCAAGACCTCTCCCCATTGTCACTTAAAAAGCAACAAGACTTTCAACCAATTACAACATCACTGATAGACAAGGGAATCAAATACTAATGGTTGCATCCCTGTGGCCTACCCTTCCAAAGGAATGAACAAAGACGCATAGCCCGTTCCCTCCCAGAAGCAAAACGGATCCTGGGACTGCCTGATGACCCGCAGGACGGCTTCCTGAGATCGCCATGGTCTCTGAACACTGGCGCTGGATGTCCAGCTTGGCGAACTGTACGAGGAAAAGTCACAGGCCATGCAAAGGCAGCGGGGGCCTCTAACTCAGTGAAAGAAGCTACCATTGTCCACTTACAAAGCCTAAAGCAGGAACCCCTGCAGCTGGCCCCTGACAACCCATAGCAAGTTCACAGACTTCTACCATCCCCAACCTTCTGCATCATATGCATGAGGCTCAACAGGAACTCTGGGATGCTGGCACTTCTCAACACAAGGCCCACGACCTGGAGCCGGAGCTATCTGCTAAAGACTTTACATTTGTATAACTATGCTGTATCTCTCACTTTCTGACCATTTCTTCCAACCCTTGTGGTGGGTCAGCACCCCCATCATGGGATGACCCCTAATGGGGATTGCACCCGAAAGATGCCTGGCTGATTTCCCCGCCAGACCTTGCATTGAAAGCCCCACTATGTTTGGCATTGTTGGTCATGGTCTACTCCCTTTACCCTCTACTATTACAGGCATATTTGCTCCTCACCACATTCCTCACTGGTACACACTCCTCCTGCAGCTCTTTCTCAAGCTCACAAGTAGAGGGCCACAAATGTTCCCACCACTTAAGCACGCACTGCCGACCTCCGAGACTTGAAATGGAGGTTGACACCCCTACCAAACGTATCTCCCTCAATGTCAGAGGGCTGAACTCCCCCCGCAAAAGATGACAGGTGTTGCGATATTTGCCTCATTTAGATTCAGATGTAATTTTCCTACAAGAGACCCATCTAGCACAAGGGGATTGTCATCACATGACACACCCCAGATACCCTGACCAATATTGGGTCCTCTCACCCACCAAAACACTAGAAGTTGCCATACTCCTTTAAAGGGACTTTTCTACTAAGATGTTCAAGGTCACAAGAGACCCAGAGGGTAGATTCCTTAAGCTGATGATTGTAAAAGGCAAATCTACACTTAATTTTTTTAACCTCTATGCCCGAATCACTCACAAGAAATCTTCCTTAAAAAGTCCTATGAGATCAACTTAAATGTGCCCCTGAAAAACTTATTGGACGGGGAGAGCTTAACCTTGTCTGGGTCCCTTCCTTAGACCGACGCACAGCACATTTTCAGGGTATACCTGAGAGCTTGTCCTTGGCCACCTTTGGAGCCGGAAGTAGCCCAAGACTTGGAAAAACCCTTAGGCTTTGATTAATTGCATAGGGCCCTCAGTAAACTCCCAAAAGTGAAAACATCTGGCCTTGATGGCCTTTCACCCACTTTTTATCGGATCTTCTTCCCCAATTACGGGAACACCTACTTACTCTCTATGAGTCTCCCTCTAGCTCTACCATCCTCACACCAACCATGTCCCACAGTAAAATAACTCTGGTCCCTAAGCCTGGAAAGGATCCCACTTTCTGCTCTTCATACCGCCCATTAGCCTTGCTCAACACTGACATGAAAATCTACACCAAAATGATTGTGAACCACCTTAAAAGCCTTCTTCCTGACCTCATAGACCCAGACCAAGTGGGGTTTATTCAACACAGGCAGGGCCCGGACAATATCCAGTGACTTGCACATCTGGTGGAAAAGGCCCGCCGACATAATGTCCTGGGTTTCTTGCTCTCATTAGACACAGAGAAGGCCTTCGATAGGGTGAGCTGGTCCTTCCTCCATGAGGTCCTTGCTGAAATAGGCCTAGGGCCCTCCATGATAAGTAGAATCATGGCCTCTTATGTTGCACCCACCATTCAGGTCAATGGTCGCTAATACCAGCCCTTCCCCCTCTTTAGGGGCACCTGACAAGAGTGTCCCCTCTCCCCTTACTCTTTGCGTTGGCAGCAGAGCCCCTAGCTGTTCACCTCTGCCAAGCCCCAGACATACCCGGCATCCCCTTTGGAGGGCAGGACGACAAACTCCTGCTTTTCATGGATGATCTTCTTCTTGCTGTAACCAACCCACTTACTTCCCCCTAGCTTGCGATCTGTATGCTCCAAGAATTTGAAAGCGTATCCAGCTACAAAATTAATATTTCCAAGTCACAAGCACTTAACCTGACTATCCGCCCTCATGCCCTCTCTAATCTCCAAAAGACCACCCCATGTGTTTTGAGCACCACATTCCATTAAGTACCTGGGCATCAACATTAGCAATTACATCTCCATGTGGATGCAATCGAATTGGCCCTCCCTATGGAAAAATATTCTAGAAGACCTCCGCAGATGGAAGCCTTTTTATGTTTTCTGGCTAGGCCACATAAATGCAATTAAAATGAATATTCTCTCCAGGTTGCTCTACATATTCCAATCACTCTCCACACCCATCCCATGGGAAGACATATGCAAACTTCAAGGAGATCTCTGCATGGTCATATTGCAAGGGAAACTGCCCCGTATCTCCAATGCGTTGCTTATGCTACTTAGAAATAAAGATGGTCTAACATGCCCTAATATCCAAGACTACTACTGGGCTGCCCACCTTCGATTAATTTCAGACTGCGTAGTCAGAGAGACCGAAAGACATGGGTCGGGCGGTTGCCTTTAGGCCGCTATTGGATTTGGTACTGCTCTCTAAACATTCCCGTCCCGCAGCGTTTCTGTAGCAACCCCGACGCACATGGTACTAGACATCTGTGACAAACTTGCAGTGTGCTGAAATCTTGCCACATTCCTGTCCCCAAGCACCCCCATCGCCTGCAACCCAGATTTCACACCGGAACTCCCACGAGACTCCTTCCCCGACCAGATTAAAAGTGACTGTAGAACGTTGCAGACCTCTTCCAGGGAAATGCCATCAAACCTTTTGAACAATGCAAAAAGAAGTTTCACCTCCCTGAAACATCGCACTTGCAGTACCTTCAATTACAGCACTGGGCATTACGCCCCACCAATATGGAGGCTGCTACCCACTCATTCACTCCTTTTCAAACATTAGGCCGAAATTTTGAGCACACCTGCGGCTTGATTTCTAAGACATACTATGCCCTCCAACAATCTTGCATTGTCCCAAGCCACCTATATCAAAGAAAATGGGAATCCACCCATGCACAAGGTTTTACCCAGAAGCAATGGGAAACCATACGGTGTGACATTCCTATGACATTCTGCAGCATTTCCCAAAGGGAAACTGCCTACACACTAATGACACAGTGGTACAACGCCCCAGCTTGCTTACACAGTATCTACCCTGCACTGCCTTCCAAGTGCTGGAGATGCGTAGCAACCGTGGGAGGCTTCCAACATACATGGTGATCATGCCTGCACATAACCATATTCTGGAAGGAGGTCCTCACTGATAAACTAGAGTACCCTATCCCTATGGACTACCATACAATCACTCATGGACTTCGCCCTCCAAAGTTGCATGCAATGACACACTTATATTGTTTTCTGGCACAACAAATGACAGGGGAGGCAAAGCAACTTATTGCGCTCACCTGGAAATCCCCTAAAACCACCAATTGCCACTTGGTTTACAAGACTATGCATACCCTAGCAATGGAGACATGACTCATAAACTCTCAGGCTCGAATAAAAAATGTGTGCAGAGAAGCAAACCCCTCATAGATCGCATGTCTCATCTCGAATACTTGACTTTCCAAGCGCCCCACCTGCGCACCATACATCTATTCGATTGACCACTTACCCCTCTCCTCCCTCACCCAACCACTTCAAGGGACCTTCCTAGGCGGGAGATGACTCCATCGCCATTACATCTCATTCCAGTGGCAAAGAGATATCACCCACACATTTGTAGCTGCCAAATTCCTTCTAGTTCACCCCCCTTCCTCCCTTTCCCTCCCCCGAACAATATCCATCTGCAGGCCACACGTATACACTCTCCATGAAGGTCACGCCCTGGATTTGCGTCCTCATGAGTACTCCAACAGGCAATGGACAATAACATCACGTGTCCCACTGACACATACTATCATCTTATATCCGATGGCCCAATTTAATACCTGCCCGGCTCTTTCCCTTGCTCCCCTTTTTGTTGGCTTTCGTGTTGTATTTCTTTGCACGATGTGCATTGCAGCTTTGCTTGCACAACTAAGATGACAATGGACTGCTAACACATTGCATATTGCGGTTATGTTGCCTGCACTTGTCTTGTATACCTTTACAATAAGCAGACTTTGTGAGAAAAAAAACAAGCAGGTAAACGACTAAAATAGAAAAGATCACTAAATGCATACTTCATCCAAAACATCACAAGCTTAGTGCATGTCTGATTTGCTAAGGGTATGGTACCCCACCATTTGAAGCACACATTAATAAGTGCTCTGATAACGAAAGTCAATGTTAACCCCAAAGAACCATGTAATTACAGATGATCCTCGAACCGCACATTCCTGAACAAAATCATGGATAAGCATTCTGGAGGCAATCTTATCCACATTCATCAAGTATACTCCTATATAAACATATGTTCTTCCCCACATATAACCTGCTCCTTTGCCACTTGCATTACCCTCAGATTTTTAAAGGGATGACAATGGTACTCAACAAGTACTTCTTGCTCCCCAATTCCTCTATCTTCCTTCTATTGCTCACATTCTTTACAAAGTCAACGTCTGTGGTTGGATCACTTTGAAGTGGCCCCCAAAAATGACACACTGGAGCGACACAATGCTGCTTTAAAAATAAACAAGTACCATCATTGCAAAATTCCATCCCCATTAAGAGCACACAAGGCCCTAAATTTGGAGTGCATGTAAACTGGAACATTAAAGCAACTAGGAACTACGAATACACAACGAAACTTTTTTTTAGAACTAGGGAACTGGAGAGAGGGCAAAATGTGGTGACTGAGTAAAATGCCAGCGGATGGGTCAGGCCACACATAAGTAACTGTTCAAGGAAATGATTTGTTGCATCACATCCAAGGATCTATCCTGTCATAACCTCCTTACCGACATCCGGTCACTTAATTTAATGGATATGGAAGCGTGAGTACTAATGCCACACTTGGACACTCTGTGACTGTGGGTTCGATTTATTACAGCTTCTATATGCAGACATCGTTTAATATCTATGACACTCTCAGTTCAAAGTTCAGTTACATTGATGGAGGTTTTACCCATTAGTTTGACAGAGAATTAAAATGAAACTTATTGAAGAACCCACCATATCTCATAACTTTAGATCACTAAGTAAGTATATTACACTGAGCCTGTTACTGGGTCTTATGAGATAACAAAACACAGAGGCACCATCAGGCATTTATCTTTCAAAACAGATAATGCATGGCCGCTATAACCACAACATGAACACACAGTGCTTGCACCTCTTGTTTAGAATTGAAGAAAAGTGATTTAACTAATACAATTATACATATAAGCAAGAAGGGCAATGCTATCTGGGTCCCAGTGCTTCCCTTTACAGTGTGGTCTCCTGCCACAGTGCTTAATTTGAGTCGGTGGTTTCTGGTGCTCAGCAGCGGCACTTAATTAGCAAACACCAGCACTTATGACAGTCTGCCCCCTGGTAGCAATGTCTGTCTAATTTATAGATGGGCACAAAAACAGTTGTTTAATAATTCCATATACATTAAAAAGACAAATACCTGCCTCCAAGCTATTCTTATAGCTTTGGAGGCTTGGAATGATCTGAATTGTCTCACTTGTAGAAGTGTGATGGTTAGTAGTTGTATTGGTACTGTCATTGCCAGTAACGGCAGGGGCAAGGGTGCTGTAAGGTGCAGTGGGCTCCTGGCGCGGGCCCCGGCACTTTAAGCACTGTCTGGTGGTAATGCTTGTGATGCCTGACTTACTAGACCATAGGTCCATGTCTTTGTTGTGCTGCGGTCTTAGCTTTTTTTTGACCCAGGATTTGTGTTCTATGATATTGGCCCTTGTAATTGGATGAAGTAACATAGTATGGTTTTTACTGGTAGGAAAGCTTGCAGGTACATGTTTTCTCCATTTGATATATATATATATATATATATATATATATATATATATATATATATATATATATATATATATATATATAACTATCAAAACATTCTAAAGCAGCAGGAAACAAATGTTGATTTTACAGTCGTTGACGTTTTTACTTAGCAATAATATGCATAGGCTATTTGGAAAACACAGTTTTCACTGTTAGCATTGTGCCTTCACTGTGTACAGTTCTCACGCCTTATTCTTATAACATCTTGACTTCGGAAATAAGTATTGTATGTTGACACAATAAGTGGCTTTTCATATCTCTAGGTATGATGTTATTATAATATACAGATATTGTTCTACTAGCTACAACATTAAATATTATGTAATTACTTAATAGGGGATTTCAGTCAGCTCTCTTTAGTCATTGGTCTGTTGTTGCGTCATTAACTTTTTATTTCTGCCCACTACATCATAGAGCATGGGCCAAAGGGTCAGCTCATATCAGCTTCTGACTAACTTCAATGTGAGTGATGGCATTCAGCTCTTTCACAAAGAGCACATCCGCAAAGAAAGTAGGCCCTTTAGTGACAGTGAGTATTATGACAATGTTTGCTTTATGAGACCACAAAAAGTTGTTTGTTTTAATCATTTTTTTTTACAGGTTTACCAATACCATGACAAAACAAAACATGCATTAACAAAGTCAAAATGCTGGCAGCCAATACCAGACCTATTGGCTTTGCCACAGCTGTTTATTTAGTGTAACACAGTATAGGAAGCCCATGTTTTAGCTTATAGGTAAAATGGAGTCTTCTACTCTTAATTTATCTGCTTCATCTGGGTCTTACTTCTTTGTGCCTTCTCCGTGGTGCACATCAGTATTTGTTTCTTAGAGGGATACCTTTAGTTAGGTAAGGATAGTTATGTACTTACGCAAATAGGCTGCCAATAGAAAGTGTCAGTGAGGATAACTTGGTGTTATGTGTTGAGGGTCTGTGAATTGGGAATAGATATGAAGGCATGTGGGTGGTATGGTGGGAGATTTGTGGTATGTTAGGGGTGTTCTGGATTCAATAAGATCTTAAGTGCTTTGATGGATCTTTTATGTGTGGTACAGTGAATTGGGAAGGCATGTGTTAAACATGTGGTTGGGATGGAATACAGTATCATTTGGTGTGGTGTGATGTGAGCTTGCGAGTAGTGGAGATAGATGACGTTGTAAAGTGATGCGTTTTTATGTTTTGTCCAGAACAGAGGATGTGGAGCATTAAATGATGTAAAGCCATCCAATGAAATGCTGAATGAAAATGTATGGTGTGAAGGTGGAATGGTAAATAAAGGCGAGGAGAGTAAAGGTTATGATTTGTACGTTTGCAATATGTGCTTTGGTTATGTGAGCTGCAGTTTACGTGTTCTGTTGTGATGTGTGCTGTTGATGTTATTGCAATATGTGGGGTGTGTTGTGGATTTTTTTCTGTTTGATGTATGGTGTGGTGGAGCGCGGTATGTCTGTTAAAGGAATATATATGGCAATTTTATGGGGGAGTGTGGTGTGTTGGGAAAATATTGAGATGTGATGGAAGGTGTATATTGCTTCTTATAGTGTTGCCCTCATCCATGAGCATTTGAATGGTTGGGTATGCAGTGCTTTTGAATGGTGTTTTGTGGACTGAGTGCTGCAATATTGGGTATTCCTAATTTTTTGCCTTGGGATTCACACTCTGGGTATTAGCCACCGGGAATGTATTGCAACATCAATTTACATGTAGCACATTATACACAGACCTGTTGAATTTGTGATCTGAATTTTAAGTTTGAATTGATATAGCACATAGCCCAGACGTCAGTCTGGTGTATTCAGTTGCCCTGTTCCCATCACAGAGACACTAACTTACAACATTTAAACACTGATTTATAGTATTTGGAAAATACTACTCCTCTCCCAACTATTCTGAGATTAGAGTTATAACAGGGCATTAGCACTGCCAGCATTAACACATCATCTATTGCCTGAGGGCACATCTGAAGTCAAAGAACATGTGATTCCCATATTCCCACTCCTCTCCCCAGCAATCAATGAAATTCAGAAGAGATGGAAAACAACAGATTGTCACCCCAGCTCATCATGTGTAGGTACAGCAGGCAACCAAGGAACATATTTTTCTCAAACGCCCTGACTGCAAACACTAATTACAAGTAAATTTAGCAATGGACAGTGGGTATGTAAGACCTTTTCAGTACCAGTGAATTTATAAAGCCCAGGCATTACCTGTAAGCATATACATAGAAAAAGTAATTATGTTTGTTAATAATCCTGAAACTGGCCATATGCAGAATGGAAAAGGAAACTATGATGAGTGAATCTATGGAAGAAGGACTTACAAACCTATAGAGCAAGGTAGATGTTGAGCACATCTTTCAAGAACCATAAATGTATAAAGCACAAAGGCCAGCACTCAGGAATAATGAGGTAGTATAGCACAAAGGCAAGCCCACAGGAATAATGAGGTAAAGCATGATAAAACTGTGTGGCAGATTTATGCAAGTGGGAGAAAAGTTATGCAAAACAATATGCAGTGAAAGGCTAATTATTTGACACACCCTCTGTTAATGTGATATGATCAGGATTTTGTGACATCTTTATACATGCACATTGATTTTAAATGGATCCCAATGGTTTTGAAACTACAGATGTCACTGAAGAAACAAATATATACATTCAGAAGACCATATTTGAAGGCATTGACCATCAATTGCACGGTGTACCCCCAGATTTTTGCTTTGACTGGTTTACTGGCTGTAGAACTCTGTAGACGTTATTCCTGCTAACCAGTGGTAAAGTGCTAGTGCTCTACCTTTAAATATAATACAATTTGTATACACCTGATTGGTATATTTAACTTACCTGTACGTCCATCGTATAGTATATTGCAGTGCCCACTCTGACACCCAGTACAATGACAGAACAAGCATAACTGCAGCCTTGCCATTTGTAGCTTGGGTGTTGCACTTCTAAACTGCAAATATGGCTTGTCAAAATAATGTCTTTTGACAGGTCAAAACCTTACATTTAAATATTAATACATTACTCCGATGTAGACCTTATTGCCATTAAGGCAGGTTGCAATGTTAAACGTGCCTACTGTGAAAAAGCCTCATATTCTATTTTCACTGTGACAGGACTGGCTTTTCCATAGGAAAACACAGGGTTACATTTTTAAATTTAATAATACTAGCTTTGGCTAGGAAACATTTACAACCCAATTCAATGTTGTGGTCAGATTGTTAATAAATATTAAGGAAAAGATACTCCCAGAAAGTTACCTTTTTCTGCCTAAAGCCTGTGGAGGCCCAATTACATTTGTTCTCCCATTTCTGTCTGTCAATAATTAACATTTGAATATGTGTGAAAGGGTGTGAAATGCCTCCCAGGAGCAAACATTAGGATGAGCTGAATAGGCAGAGATGACCCCTCTGAACCTGAAAGCATATGCAGGGTGGGGCTGTGAACATCCTTTTGACATTACATTGTCACATCCTGCTTGACAGGTTTGCTGGGGTTTACAGTTGGGGCACACTTTAAAGAGGCTTCCCCTGTCAAAGGCAAATGTTAGCTGATGCCTAGGCAGGCCCATTCCCCCTCCCCCCACCCCAAGCCAGACAGGCTCCAATCATAGTGGGCCTCTTATTGACAGTACAGTATCAAATCCTGCTGGAATATGAACTTTTGCTTGAGAGATCCGCTGGGGTTTTGCATACAACACTTGGGGCACACTTGAAGGAGAGAGACCAGGATTCCAAAACAATTACTGTGCATCCACTGTCTGGTTGATAGAAAGCCCTGCTTAGTTTTACCAGATGCTGTCTCTGGGTCTATTGGGGGTACAGTGACAGCTTTGAAATAGATTTTAATGTTATATGTGAAAGGATACTAGGATTACCATAATACACTCCAAACACCCCCTCCCCCGAGCCCTCAGAGCCCAAGACTGTTGCCATGTTGACAACATCCAAAGTGGAAGAGTTGGCCCAAGCAACTTTTATCCCATTAATTAGGGTGTGCACAGGAGTCATTCCCACTCACTACTAGTGACAGGCATAAACATGGCACTTCTAGGCACCTAATTCAGAAAGCTCCTGAGTCTGAAGAACATTAAAAAAGGACTGGGCCTGCTGTCTGGAACCTGAAAAAACCACTGAGATGACTGGACCTGCTTTCTCTTGTACCCAGGCTGACCTCCTTTTAAAGCTACAGGGACACAACAAACTACAATAGGCTTCTTAATGCAACTGGCCAGCTAACCAGTGGCAACTAGACCTCGAGAGGGCTCTGATGTTAGGCCTCTGCCTGACACCACGTACGCCTCTAAGTGCCTCCACAAAGGGCATTGGAGGTTTTAGGCGTGTGTTCCTGTGGTGGATTGGGATTTAAAGGACTGATGACTAAGGGACTTAAAGGACTAATGACAAAACGTAAAATCTTTGACCAGAACGAACCTTGTTGGTGTATCTGACCCGCACTCCATTGCAGTCTGTGTCAAAATCCACCTATGTCCTGAACTTCCTCAACATTGAGTTTCATTGAAACTGTATGCTTCTTGGAGCTGTTCCTCTGAAAAACTTTAAAGACTGCATATCCCCGGTTCCTCTTATTGGATTTTGTCACTTTTATGTTGTTTTATTTATTAACATTTACTCTACTTTTCTAATTCGGTTTCGGATTTTTATTGTTTTGCTTTTCAATTTCATTACTGTTTTGGTACAGCATAAATATTTTACACCTTGATTCTAATTTAAGCCTCTCTGCTCTGTACAAATTGCAACTAGGGGTGAGCTCAGGTATTTTATTGTTTTATTTATGCTTTAACTTTTATATCAAGTCAAACAAGTGACAGTTACTACTCTACTGGTTACATATATACACTGCAATAAATCTTTGAAACAGCATCACAAAAATAGACCATACACCTTCGCCTGAACCAATTGTGACAGCGCATTACATTAGTGACATCTGAGCAGCAGCCCAATCTCCTCGGATTAATAATGTGTGCTACAAATTCACATTCATCGCATACCCGCAACCTGCCACGTTGCGAGCGTCACCCTATGTGACATACGCATACCAATATTTCTTGTCTATTCTCCCTCTGGCTCACCGGTCTCCTTTCAAAATAAGTACCTCTGGGAGTGTTCCCAGTACTTTTTGGGCCGATTTTTCAGGGGAATTAATTCATTATATGTATTTGTCCGAGTGTTGCAGTATATCATATCTGAATGCCATTCTTTTAAGGTCGTCAGGGGGCCACAGTCTCATCTCATAGCTACCGTGCGTTTTCCCAGCAGCATACCCATGGACACCAAACGTCGGCTTTCCTTCGCCACTTCCCTGTCATATCCTAGGAGGATCAAGAGTGGCGTGCTCAAGCTGGCTCCTCACAATGATCTCCAGCTCAGTGAACACGCTCTCTCAGAAACACTGTATGCCCGGGCAAATACCATGCCATGTGTAAAAAGCCCGCTCCTGACTCCCCACACCTGGGGCAATCTGCTGTATCACGCAGTCCATACCTGAATAGCCTAAGGGGTGTATAGTATGTCCTATTGATATAGTTAAAGTGGACCAGATGGTGCCTTCCATTTAGAGATATGTGACGAGCCATGGAGCAGCAACATCGTCACTGCGTGAAGTGTATCCCTGTGTCCCTTTGACATTCTGCCCTGGCTTTCATCAGCCCAGTCCCTCGTGCCTCCTGGGCATATGCATATAATCTGGTCACTAGCTACACGATGTACCATGGTCCACTATCTTTACGTTCCTACTGTGAGTCAATAACTGTTGCAATACCCCAACAACCCCCTTTGGTAACTTAACAAATGTGCCCCCACCCACAACAGGCATTTCCCCAATTTGCCCATCTCCATAAGTGTGTGCCCTCCCCTTCCCACCCATTATCCCACTATGCAATCAACCCCTAGGACAGGTGGAATACATGTTGGGGTAGATGTTGCCTGACCTGCCTTTTTTCCATGTCCAGCCAACCACCTTCATGAATAGTAAGTCTTTTCATATGCCGAAATTCCCATGCGGTAGTCCATTTGTAGTTCCTGCAATTGGCACTTTGCCAGGATGAACTGTTGCCTCGCCTTCTTGACCTGCTGCGTGAAATAAGGAAAGAGAGACATTTCCATTACTTCATGCTGTAATGTCTTTAGGTCTTTCACTCAGGTTCACCCTGACAAGGACTGTGATTGTTCCTCGAGGTGGGTAGTCACCCACACCAAATAATAATCCATTTGGTTACAGTAGTCAAATTATTATCTAAAATTAATGACTTTGTCCAGCAAGGAGTTTGTTATATCATTTGCAGCGTGGATGCAAAGACTGTACATACATATGTTTGTAATTAAAGGTGTGCCCATTTTATTCTATGAACTATACACAATGTATACCACACTGTATGCATTGTTATAATAAGATGTAAAAGGTACTAACTCAGAAGTGAACACATGAAAGGGATCCCTTTCTTGCCAGTGGTTGCTGCAAGCCCAGGAGGAGGGTCTTGGACTCTGGTTGAGCGCTTTTTAGAGCACGGAAAACCCATGGGTGTGGAATGCCTTTTTTGTCTGTGGTTGCTGTGGAGGGCCATAACCCCCCAGAATACAGCTGAGAGCCCAGGAGGAGGGGCTTGGATGCTGGTTGTGAGAAACCAGAACTTGTTGCAGTGTCCCACAATCGTTTGCCTTCATTTTGACTACTAGATACTGTTTTTTGGACTCTGATAGTGCCCTGGGCTCTGCTAACCAGACCCAGGGCATGTTCTTTGATGAAACTGTCTGTAGAACTCTGTAGACGTTATTCCTGCTAACCAGTGGTAAAGTGCTAGCACAAGGTACTTAGGTATAATTACAATTGTTACTGACAACCTACCTATAAGCCTCTAGTATATGGTAGGGCATGTAGGTTTAGAGGCCCAGCAGAGTTAATGCACTTAGGCTTGCACTGCTGTGGAGCATGCTGCCATTTTTAAGACAGCCCTGCTTTGCAGGCTGCTTTTAAAAATAAATTATATGCAAATCGACTTTGGAATTAATGGTACTTCCAAAGTATTAAACTACCTTAGTTTTTACATAAATGTCACCCCTAAGGTCATCTATAGGCGCCCTGGGGTAGTGTGTCTTGTAACTGTAAACAGGGACATTATAAGATATGTTTTATATGCCCTGGTGAGAGACTGCCAATTTCGGTTTTCCCCATTCGCATTAGCTCAATAGGCTACGAATACTATATTAAAGTATAACCATTGATTGGAATGAGCTAAAATATATAATTCAAAGACTCAAAATTATAGAATAATTCTACCAGCTTGCCACTGTTTGATGTATTATAACTATTACAGGGAAAGAGTTTGGAGCTCTTTTTAAAAGTCACCTAAATCCTGCCTTTTGGCAGCCCTTCTCTGATTGGCCAGCCTCTGCCAGGCTGAGCCAAGCTGTCTTAATGAGGTGTGAAGTGGCCTGCAATGAGACAAAGAGACATCTGGTGGGTGGAGATCTGTAAGCTGGAAAGCAAAACGCAGTAATGGGGTTGGGTAGTCAAACTGGTCTTCAGAGAGGGAATGACAGTTAGGACAGGACACAGGCTCACCCCCACTTCCTGCCACCCAAGCCAGATGGGAAACCTAGTAATCAGACTAGCAGAGGGGCTGGAAGGGGAGTGTTAAGGGAATTTAGCCAAACCAGTGGGATGCCTTAGCCAGATCGTAACCTCAAGGAGAGAGTTTCTCTATATTGGATTTTGAAAGAATAGTGCTTTCTGGGACAAGAATATGTCACACTTTGAAGGAAGGTGTCACACTTCTGGGTGTTACCCTGTACACCATTGGTCAGTGGTGACCCCTGCTTGTCGCCCAGGAACACTGGATAAATCTGAGAGAGTTGCCCAGCAACTCAGATCCCTGCTTGAAACTACAAGAAGGACTGCCCTGCTGGAACCCTGGTCTGCACCCTGAAGGATTGCACTCACAAGAACTCACAATAACTACACCTGCTGCACACTCTGGACTTCATAAAAGAGGACTGTGCTTGGCTTCTAAGGGATTCAGGAGTGGACTCCCTGTAAGCGAGAGGTATAAAGGAGCTACCAATAGTTACCTGCATCAGCTTCTGCCAAAAGAGCCCAGCTGGACAGCGTTCAGTGGACGTTTAAGGATTTGGCCAGGTGCATTGTGGGAATTGTAATCCCAATGTCCCAAGGAGCAACTCTGAGATTTTGGGAACTTGGGTTGGTGTTGTGGACCCCCAAAGACCCAAAAAAACAACTGGATAAGAAGTACTGTCCTGCTGAACCCTTGGACTGCACAACAGAGGACTGCACTCGTAAGGACTGCAACTGCTGCACTCACAAGGCTTCATAACAAAAGGACTTTGCCTGTCTTAAAGGATAAGGAGTACACTCCCTGATTAGCAACAGGCAGAAAAGTGCTGGAAGGGCTATCTACAATAACAAAGACAACTCCAGCGGACAAGCCTCACCTGGATTTTACTTGCACTGAGCAGGTGCATTGCGTGAGTTGTGGTCCCAAACCCCAAGAGGCAAGCCAGAGCTTCTGAAACCTGGGTTGGTGCTGTGGGCCACTTTCCTGCATTAAGGAACATTTCTGGAAGTAAGTGTAAAAGTGTTACATTGCCGGCAACTGGAACTATTGACTTTGTCCTGGTCAAGCGCAACCTTTTTTTAACCCTTTAAGCGCTATTTGCTTATAAGTCCTATATTTAATTCAATTTTACTGTAAGCCTTCCCACCCCCGAGGTAAACTCTGTAACTGTCCCAGCAGTGGTGCCTAAATCTGAGTCCATCATGGCCAAGAATCTTCCTGCCTTGGTTAACAACGTCATTCAAACTTCCTGCAGTAGGCCCCATGAGGGACACATATTTCCAGCTATTCCAGAATGTGCTGCTAATACTTCAGATTGAAATTTCCCACATCCTAGCCCTGATCCTGACCCTGATCCCTGCTTCAATAATATTTTACTACATATAAGCCTACCCCCTTAAAATTGTCCCTTTATCGTATTTCTGTCAAACGTTGTTAAGATAGAGGATCCTGGAGTCCATTGTTCAACTAGAAAATAAAGTATGTCATTGGTTAACCGGCCACTTGAGCTTTTCTGTGTGGGACTACCACAACATTCTGATGGTTCTTCAAGTGGACTGGGCCCACTGAAAAGTTAATTCATGGCGATTGTGTAATCATGAACTTTGGACATCCGCTTCTAGCAAGGTGTGTCCTCTCCCAACATTGATGGCTTATGGCTACAGAAGGAAATATATGCATGCTACCCCTAGGCTTTTTCCTGCAAACATCTACAAAAAGGCCTAGCTCTGTTCCCTGTAATGGGAGAGCTAATTCCAACCCAGGTTAAAAACCCCAATGGTCCCTGTAGAAATCGTTTTGCGCCCTTCACAAACCTTAATGATTTGGACTGACATCATCAGAACCTTGGTGGGCTGAACTGTACCTATAGGCAGTCAGACCTTTTTTTGTTTATGTCCAACTTAGTTTCCCAGGCAGATTATATGACTGTTGTTTTATCCTCCACACGCACCAAGGTTATTGCAGATATTGTGCATGTTAACCCAGCCTTTGTCATTACTGTGCCTTGGGTGGGAACTCAGGTCCTCTTCTGAAACTGATCTGCTGGAACATGTTTAGCCTGGTATACAAGTTGGACTGGCTCACCTATGTCACAAGTCTGGATTTTATTCTGTTACAATAAACCTGGTTCTTTAGATCATCGCACCTGGGATGGTTATCAGAGTTTTTGAGTGCCAGCCTGGAGATCCTACAGGGGTAGAGCCAGCAGGGACCTAATGCTTCTTGTTCGCACAACGTGGAATTTTATGGTCTTTCCAGTGCATACAAAGCATGCAGGGATACTAATTTTATGAGTGGTACACCCTAATCAATTCAACTTTTGTATAATTAACTTGTATAATGCAGTAAGTCCCTCTGGCAGTATCTGTAATAATGATGATCTGTTTTTTAATTTTACAATGAAGGTTTTTTTCATTGTTTTAATATTTTAGTATTCTAATTGGGAGGATTTCAATACAAAGCTGGGCTCAAACCCCACAGTACTTCAGCCATTCCAGGTCTAACAGGAGGATTGCACATCTGGGTATTATTTTCATAGGGGAGACCTTGGGTTGCATACTGCTATGGAACTACACAAGGGCACATTGACTCAGCTATTTCCACCTATACTGTGGTGGAGTCAACCATTGATTAGGTCCTGGTCTCTTATGGGTAGGTTAGCCCATTCAGTAGCTTTCTAGGCAAGCGCCTTTAGTGACCATAACCCCATCGAGCTTTCCCTTAATCTTCCAAGGACTGTCAATCTTTCCACTCTGATTGAAGCAACGGGTGTTTCCTCGCATGATCAAGGGCTAAGGTTCAGCTGAAAAGTTTACAAAAATCCTTTACCTTAATTGTTCAATCTAACCTACCGGACGTGTTGGATTCTTGTTTGTCGACAAGTGAGACAAGTGATGCCATCCTTCCAGCTTTCCACTCCCTGAATGATAATAGTAAAAACAGCCTTCTATGCCAAGTTCAAGTAAGTAACAACTCTGATTCTGGTTGGTTCAATAAAGAGTGTTGGGTGGCTAATAAGCAACTACGTGAATGCCGAATCGCATATAAAAAAGCGATCAGGGATAAAAAGTGGGCACTCATACAGGAAATGTGGGACAACTTGGTTGCAGCTATTGCAGTTACGGACACAAGTGGCTTTTGGAAAATTATTAATCATTCTAAAATCACAGAAGCCCTGACTAATGGTTTAGGGTCAAACATCAGCGCTGAGCTTTGGATCCATAATTTTAAAGCTATCTATTCCTATTTGTCCCCCATGGATCACAGACTAGACTCGCCCCATCTTTTCCATTGTAAAATAGATTTGATTTAACAAAGTTGTGGGAGGTAATCTGCACCAGTTCATCGAAGAAGGTTCCCGGGCCTGATGGATCTCTTTAAGGAGGACATCTGGTTTTGGGCCCCCGTTATCACTAACGTAGTTAACTGTGCCACCATCAGCAACCTTCCGCATTCTTGGCTTACAGCCATGACCATTCCTGTTTACAAAAAGGCTGCAGACAAGATCTTTGATGTTACTGGCCAATCTGTTTACTGGTCTCCACGGTCAAAGTTATAGGGCGTATCAGCAGTTATAGGCAGATCGCATCACTGAAGCAGTTCAGGAAGGACCTCAAGACCTGTCTCTTCAACTGAACAGCACGCCCACAAACAGCGCCTTGAGACCCTATGGGTGATGAGCCATGCTTTACAAATCCATGATTGATTGATTGATAGTAGGACCGAGAGGTGAGCTAGTCTCAACCAAGTGAGCTCCCCTGTGCAGTTTGGGTTTAGGGAAGGGATTGGCACCATAGAACAATGAGTCAATCTCCACTTAATTTTCAAGAAAAATACAATTGCCAAAGGGAGAACACTGCTTCTTTCCTTCATGGACCTAAGCTGCGCCTTCGACAGAGTCAACTGTAGTAAACTTTAGAAAATTCTCTCTGACCTAGGGTACCATGATGTTCTGGTGGTTTTTCTTCTAGTGGAGTGTGTGCAACTGTTATATATGGGCCAGGAGGTGAATGCACTGACATTTTTGTCTTAGAGCGAGGTGTGCACCAGTGCTGCATCCTGGCGCCCATCATGTTTCTCCTTTACTCTAATGGCTTAAATTAAGGCCTGCAAACCTCAGGGAAGGATTTCCCCAAGATTAAGTTCACCTGTACTGGCTCTGATCTATGTAGATGATGATGCTGTCTTGACGTACCGTACCCCAATGGCCAGAGGACTTTAATCAGTAATTATGTAGCCTTTATGGATAACCTAGACCTAGAAACCAATATTTCTAAAACCAAATACATGGTATGTGGTTTCAGGGTGGTTAAAGAGGGCTTCTTTTGGATCCAGGGCAGGCACATTGAGTGGGTTACCAACTTTCCGCACTTGGGAAACATGTTTGACTCCAGATGCTCTGTGATGCCTTGCATAGCAAATCAATGTCTATGCTTTGATCACTCTGTTGGGGCCTTATTTAATTTCACTAAAAGAGTATGCAACAAACTGATCCAGCCTCTTTTGAAGGTCTATCAACAAAAGTGCTTCCCCGTTTTAATGT
Source organism: Pleurodeles waltl (assembly GCF_031143425.1). NCBI lineage: Eukaryota > Metazoa > Chordata > Amphibia > Caudata > Salamandridae > Pleurodeles > Pleurodeles waltl. Next base: position 1,280,711,257 of record NC_090447.1, on the reverse strand, counting down.
TTGGTGCTGGCAATTGGGGTTACCGGGATGTTGTCAAGGTGCAGGCTGAGGAGAATCGCTTCTGCCTGCACCTGCTCGGCCTCCCCCCATCGACCCCTCACTTCTTTTTACATGAGGAACTGGGCAAAACTTATGCATCTGATTCAATTAAAGTTGCACCTTTAGTTTGGGCTAATAAACATACCACCCTCAACAGGGATATAGTTGCAGATTGTTTGAATTGTAAGAAGGATCCTGCCCTTCCTTGGCTGAAATATGTGCAATCTACTTCGAAAGCCATTGGATGGGGGGAATTGTTTACATCTCCCCATTCCCTAACCAAAGCTGACATTTCCCGTGTCAAAAAGCTCTTTATGAGCTATAGTATGTAAATCAAGGAGCAAGAGGAGTTGAGGAAACCTCTACTGCGAGATTATGCTACTGTCTAAACATTATTAAACCTTGAGCCAGACTTGACTTGGTTTTGAGTCCTTGGGAACGATCACTCCTAGCCAAATTCCAGCTGGGAACTATAATATCCCTACTTTGTTTTCCATTTGGCCAGTACGATGAAGGATCTATCTTAGACTGCCCGTACAATGAGACCTCTGTACAAACTTTAAAACACTTTGGGCCTGATTAGGAGTGTGGATTGCCACACTCGCAGTGGCTGTCAGACTGCTGAGGTTGTGGTGGTCTGACCGCCACATTACGAGGTTGGTGGGCAGCCATGCCAACCTACCTGCCTTCTCTGCTGGGATCTTCGATCCCGACGGGCTGACAATGGCGGATGGTGGAATCAGCCAGGGCGGCGCTGAAGTCAGTACCCCCTGGGTAATTATGACCTTGTTCTACGCCAGCCTTTTCAGGGCGGGGAAGGCTGGTGGAGAACTGGTGCAGGGGGCCTCATGGGGGGCCCCGCACTGGCCATGCACTGCATTGCCGCGGGCTCAATTATGAGCCGGCGATAATGCTGCCGCTACTTTCCCACTGGGCTGGAGGGTGGAAACCTTGGTTTCTGCCCGTCAGCCCAGTGGGAAAGTCGTAATGGGCCCATCGGGGAGGTAGCCAGTATGGCGGCAGCCTCCCTGTCCACTGAACTCGTAATCAGACCCTTTGTCTTTTTCTGTAAATATTATGTATTTCAAACCAGAAAGATTTTAAAACCTGTTCTTATATTTTATGGCTTTCGTTAAACTAAGCCCGCTCTGTATTTTTTATGTATGTTACTGAATATCCTGGTTTGTTTTAATGTTAGAAACTTTTTAAAGTCAGCACTTTGGAAATTGAAATTATTGACTGCCTGATCTGTCAATTTAAATGCATTTATGTCTTTCTGTAGTTTATATTTATGCTTGAAATGTTTTTTATGATTGTTTTTAAATAATCAAATTCAGCTTATTGATTTATATCTTGAACAATTGCTTATGCTGCTGGGAAACCTCCATAATAAATTAGAATGCAACTGCTATGTAGAATATATAGTGCCTGATTTAGAGTTTGGTGAATGGGGTTTCTCCATTACAAATGTGACGGATATCCCATCTGCCGTATCACGATTCTGCTATATCCTATGGAAATCGTAATACAGTGGATGGGATATCTGTCACATTTGTAATGGAGTAACCCCATTCGCCAAACTCTAAATCAGGCCCTTAGTTACTGCAGATGGAATGATGTAGCATTAATAAACAAGAAAATAAAAGTACAGGAAAGAATATCAATTTTTTGCAGTGTACGTTTCTGTATGAAAGTCAGTGGGCAAAGAACATTACTCAATTATGCAAGACACGCATATAATGAAATCAGACTGTTTCACTGAATCACAATACTAGCTTTTGAAAACGACTTTTTACCAGAATTACTGCGCACACATACAGACAGACACACCGTTAAACAAGAATTCTCAGAATGTACAACAATCTAATCAAACAACACATAAAGCATTACAGGAAGGAGAGTGGGCTTCAGGGGAGGACCCTGATGGTGCTATGCCATGCAGCTTATTTTTAGTACCCACGAAGTCTGAATATTTTAGGTAGTTACGGATGTTTTAAATGTTATTTCCCACCGTTATAAGGGATTTAATTAAGTTTGGGATACTCCAATTTTTAATTTTGGTCTGGGGTAGTGGGGCTCGGATATGTTTCCTGAGAGTAAAAGAAAAAAGTCAAAGAAAACAAAGTTGCAAATGCACATTTCCACAATACTTGTTCATGTGGATTGTTCACCTAACGCACCATCCACACAAGTATGAGAAAGTGGAGTAGACATGGGAACCTACAACTTTCGTAGATTTCCATGAATTGTCAAAGAGAGTTTCGTGAATCTCACAAACGGCAGAAATGCACTCGAGTCCCGCTGCTGAGAAGGATAAACTCATTGCTCTAGTTACCTTGCTGCATCAAACTGACCAGCACCTTGGTGAAGGCGAGGCTGGATTGCTGCAAAATATCCAGGCAGAAACTCCTAAGCAAGAAATCATGAAAACCACAGATGCTAAAAAAACAGGAAGCTAGGCACAGCTTTCATCCTCAAAAAACTAGCGCACCTCAGCCCAGCTCCTATCACTGGTTCCAGGTGGCTCAGAGAATAAAGTTAAAAATCCTCTGCATTATTTGCAAAGCACAGTATGGCAATGGCCCAGAATGCCTGAAGTCACTATTCCTGAACAGCAGGATATCACAATATCGACTACAAAAATACAGTCCTGAACAAATATCAACTCCACAATATCTACCGCCACCACATCAAGAAGATAACTATATGTAGGGCAGAAGAGCATTACTAGTCACCCTCCACATCTGCTTGCATTGCTGACATGGTACAAGTCGATAATGTTGAGTCAATACTGGTGCAGTTTGATATTAAAACTGCATACACTTCACTTCCTGAAGTGTTCAGTGGTTCAGCAACAAGAATGTGATCACCCAGGTAAGATTTAAGCGCATATCACCTGAGTGGTAGGAGTGAAGCTTTGGACTGCTTTGCACCAGATCTACGATCCCAACCTATCCTGACCAGCACTAAAAATAATCTGAACTCAGGCCTCTCTAAGGAGGATTTTCCTTTTTTTGGGTGACACCATCTGAACTACTCTCCCCCACCAACAAGTGAAAGGTCCTCACGGACTTGAACCTGGTACCAGTTTGTGAATCGGTGAAGACATGCATAGAATGCGAGACAGAGACTGACCATCACAAGGACCTCGAACCAACTACATCATTAGCACTACAAAGAGGATTTGACCACATGCTGGCATGACCCCAAATCATTAAATAAATGTGGGAGGAAACTGACGAAGATTAGGTTTCTGACATCGAAAATATGTTTATGAACCGGGCCCAAATGGCTTGTGTCTTAAAAATGAATGGTGTACCAACAACTTACAAATTTGGTGGAATGAATTAACTCTACTTTTCCCCGTAGATTAGAAAACAGCTGCGAAAACATAGTATAACTGCTATCACAATCACTCTCCAGTGTAAACAGTCAAACAATGTCAAACATTTCCACTCACATTCCAGTGGAACAACACATCACCTATCAGGTACCTTGCTTACTTCCTTACTGAACACAGCTTACTTGCAATTTATGTGTTAGGAAAAATTATCACCTGTCATCTATCGAGGCCTACATTATGGGTGGCCAGGGGTTTGGGCTGATGTTTATTGGACCTGATCAATCGGACTCCGCTGGGTTGGAATTTATTAGGTCCAATAAATACCTAACAACTGCGAGTTTATTCGCATTAATGGGGAATAGCAAACACATGTTGGTGCTAAATGCACCAAAATCTACATATCCAGAGAATAGTAATGGTAATTATCAGGCATTTTTCACAAAATAAATGTAGGCAGGTTTGACCTGCTGAAATTTACTGGAGAAAAACTAAGGGATTGCAGTCCAAACTCCTAATTGTGAGACGTGCAATAACATGAGTTACTGTACATTTTACAATTAACTGGGGCACTCCTAACGATGGTCACGACTTTATTTAGCTATTCATGTAATAATACAAATGCCTGCATCAAAGGATTTTACCCATGTGGAAATCTGTTGATACATAATGATCAATTTCCTTCGCATTAACCTATGACAAATAGGGCCCTCATTTACACATGGCTTACCATGGCGTGGCAATACCAGGTCGGCTGATCCTGATCCACGCGGTATCACAAACCCAGTTACCAGCCACAATGAAGTTTTGTAAGAGAGCACCATTACAAGGCTGCCTACTTCCTGTGTGTGATTCTTGGATTCCGGTTCCTTCGGTGTTCCCTTTGGGGAAAACATTTGCTTTTTAAAGTGTGCACTCTCGCGCCAAGTAAATTGTGTAATTGTGCAGGCGGCAATTCAGAAAAAAAACATAATTAGCACTCTGCACAACTCAAAATAAGGGAGCTGGGGCCAGATGTAGCAAAGGTTTTTACCCATTCTGTGTCTATGGGAAAAAGTGTTCGTACATATGGCCCCTGGTGCTCTAAAGTTCAAAGGTTATGGTCTAATTTAATTTACGCCAATACCATTGTTCTATTTTCAAGTGCACCACAGACCTCCAAAGGGTAGCAAACAGGCATTGTCTTGAAAGTGGAGGGTGTATTGCACCATACAGCATAAAGTACTCACAACCTCATAATAATCAAATCAACTCAGAGGTCATGAGCATTATATCAGCCGAGCCCTTCCAGTAGAACACGATGGATGTCTCTGTAAGGCCACCGCGCCATTCACTCACTTGACTTGAAGTGTAAAATGCTAGGGACATGTAATAATATTCTCTCCGAAAATTAGATGCCACATCACTTCACAGTTCTATTTCTCTTATTCCAACTCTTCTCCGTGCAACATCACCCTCCAGCCTTTCAATGTTTCCTGCATTCATTGCTCAGTGCTAAAAATTTTACTGTTTTTCGAACAATTTTCTTTTGTAATCAGTGCATTTTCCGTATGTATATTTGGTACATCTTCTCCCTAATGCACTTGTCAGTCTCTGGGCTGCAACCTATAATTATCTCACTTTTATTTCAGAACTTAGCTTAGCCTTTTATCCCTTAATTGGCTTTTTTAGCCTTTCATCCCCTGCAGTTTCCTTACCGAGGGACAACCGAGTTTGTTTCCTTTCTGGGTGTAATGACACATGCACAACTAATTTCTCCTCCACCTACATGCATTTACTACATTTTGCCTTGCGGGGGGCATACAACACTCAAACGATTACATCATCTTGTAGAGAAACATGGCAGCAACTGGGAAACCTCGCACATGGGGATTATAAATTAGGTGTTTGGTACTGCACCAAGTGAACAAGGAGAGCGACGCCCAGTCTTTCAAACGGAGTTTTGTTGATTTCTTGCAAATACGTTTGTCATATTCTGAAAAAAACACCTTTTTAGCTCCAAATATCAGCCTTTATTTGTAATCACTACATCAGGTTAGTCCAAAAATAATTCCTTATACAGCTCATCAATATCTCAATTGCACGAGTGCCTCACATGGCCACAATCTGGCCCACATGCCAATGTATGCCAGGGAAGCCCACCTTATGGGAGTGATGCCTCTGAGGAGAAATGGAGAGTCACTAAAGGCCACAACTAAATCACAGATGGTCATAATAATGGCAAAGATACCCATTCTACACCATTGACGCTTACAGTATGCCAGGACTATCATTTTACCAAGGATGCCATCATATGCCATTGAGGCCCACCATTATGCCAGGGCATCAACCAAAATGCCTAGGATGAACACCGTTAAGTCAGGAATTCCCACAAAAACGCTACGATTGCCCATTAAGAGGGCCCATTTAAAGCTATGCAGAAAGTGACATGTTGCAAAAGTGTTCCTTCCCCCTTCCACCACTGGTGTTGAATACCAATATCACTTATGACACAACATTCGATTAGCATTAAGCTGCTCTGCTATTGCATCTTGTTTTGAAATTACATCAGTTATTCTTCTCAAGAACCACCAGAGTGTGGTTGCTGGGGCCAAGAGGGCTACCTTCATCCTTGGGAAAGGTGAACAGTTGTCCCTTCACCAGTGCTGGTAGATGTAACATGGCCAGGCTCAATACATCGGTACACCCAAGCAATACCATATCACTTTTTATAATACCTTCTGCTCTGCCCAGCAAAACATTGTTAGTTTAAAAGTGCTAATGACATCAAACTGATATTGGGCCAAATTGGCTGAGTGGATGCTTGAAAATACACATTTCAGTAAATTAAAGAAAACTTTACTCATATGATTTTATAAGTAAAAATAAGGATTTTCCCAGGTTCAGCAGAAACAAAGAAAAAATGTGTGGCAATTCACAAAAGCATTTATGTGTACGGGAAGGAGTGCCACAGGATTTCACATTTACGTACTCTTATGTGCCTTTTGTGAATCAGGCTATGAAACTTCCAATTTCTTAATAGTAAAAGTACAAAGCAGACACAAACTTTTCTATTTTTACTAATTACACACGTGTCCTGAATATTCCCATTTTACATTTTGTTAGGGTTAATTCACAAAGGCATGCACTATTACATTATAATATATAGATTGACAGTTAAATGTACAATTTCTTTTTAATTACCTTTCCCCCAATTTTCTGAAAAATACTTAGGTGGTGGTTTTAAGAACATACTTGTAAGGAATTTACATGTGTAATTTACTATTACACTTTTGAGTAAATATACTACTTTTAGCTGTTCACAAAATCCCAAAGTAAAGTTACTCAAAACTGTAGACTTACATGTCTGTGCCAAATTTTAGAGAGCAAGTTGCGACTGCTAAACAAGAAACAGCAGCAGGTCCAACACCACACATGGCCAAACACTGTTTCTAAAAGACCCTCTCACTGAAACTAATGAAGATAGAGACTTAAAATAAAACCCCATGGGAAATAGTGTTAAATTAGTGAACAAACTTTCTTAAATGTATAAATTAATGAAACATTCATTTTATTCTAATATAATTACATTATTTTTAAATAATTACACACAACACTTTTAAACATTATTAAAGAATGATAAAAAAATATTTTGTAATGTAAGTGGAAATGTATTTTTGAATTAAAACTTCAGAAACTAACTTTAATTTAATATAGTTAATTAAATAAATATTTAATTCAGAATTAGGTTAATAGCACTGTAGCATTTGTATTTTGTTCTACATTTAAAAAAACGTAAAGGATTCATTTACCACAATATTTAACATCTAGAAGAATTCATTGACAAAAGATATGACAAAACAGAGTGGGGAATCCTGTGTATCTGTTTCCTCTTTTATCCCATTCTACTTTCCTCACTTCTACCACTGGCCCTTTTATTTTAGCACATGTGGTGGCTGGTACAGACAGTGAGACACAAAAGAACATTGCTTCTAATGGAGCTGATGCACAGGATTACTCTAAGCCTGATAAAATGTAAAGGTGAGTGTTATTTGTTATGAAACTAATGAACGGTAAATTCATTTGGTGAGTTGTTTAATGCAAATGATCATTTTGCAAAGTTAAATAATGCTGCAAGTCAATGTAGTCATTCATGTGTCTTAAACAAAAAATATTGACCTACATAGAGCTTTACATATGGAGATGCTCATGTCTCTCAATAGCTGGATTGAAATGTTATCCCAGACAATGAATAACCATCTGTTTGTTTAGGGTGCTAGGACTATTGGTCCAAGGAAAAAAACAGCAGCCTGTTAGCTCCTTCCAACAGGTGAAAAGTAGAAGTGGTGGGTCATAGTAGAAGGGACAGCTATTAAAGAAAACATACCCATCCATGTTTGCATGTATGTGGTATTTCTACAGCGCAAGTCCAGCGTAAAGGCAGTGGTGCGCTATACAGGGTCAAAGACAAGCATAATAAAGTCAACGACTTATAGGAGAGGTAGCTGGATTGTGGATGGATTATGTCCTGTGATATAGTGTTCCTTAAAGAGGTGCGTTTTCAACTCTTTCTTAAACTGGAGCAGCACTGGGACTATCCCAATGAATACAGGGTGTTGTTCCACATTCTGGGTGCAAAGAGGGAAAACGCCTGCTGTCTGTTTTTTCTTATTTACACTTTACACTTAATAGTCTGCAGTCCGATGGTGTCCTGACTCCTGGTGTGCTGAGAACAACTAGAGATGGTAATCTTGTCTGCAAGATATGTGGGGTGCTGGTCATGATGTCTTTGTAAATGATGCAGCTGGTTTTCAAAATGGTGTGGGTCTGCAAGGGGAGCCAACAGAGTTCCATCAGGATGGGGGTGACCAGATATTTCACCAGAACCTGGATGAGACAGACTGCAGTGTGGAGGATGTCATTAAAGGGTGCCTGTGTGTGGTCTGGAAGGCCATGGATCAGGGTACTACCGCCAATCAGATGTGAGAATACTAGGGCTTGAATAGAAGTTCTGAAGTCACTTTCCGGAAGAAATGGTTTCACTTTTTTTTTTTTTAAAGAGAGCTAGCATCAGTCTGTCTCCTTGTTCCTCGAGGGTGAGGTTGGTGTCTAGAGTGCATCCAAGTGACTTGTCATTTGGTGAGCGTTGTGGCTTGAAGTGACTAAGGTTCATGTCACTGAGCCAGGTTTGTACTGTTTCTTTCACAAGAACATTGAAAATGTAAAGATGTATGTTGTTTTTGGAGAAACTACTGAATCTTAAATTCGTTTTCTAGTCTTTACAAAATTAATGAGTACCAGTGGATAGCTACCTGATGTTTAGCCAGTAGGGGTCCCACTGTTGCAAATTTGTACTGCATTTTGCAGCACTTAGGCCTCAAGACTATGCCCAACAGACAGTGTGTATTTTCCATGTTAGTGAGCAGGGAGATCAGACTGATAGCACAGGGAAATTGGTCCTGCATCCTCAACCAATTTACACTGAGTATGTGAAATCCCTATTAAGGGCTCTTGATAATTTTCAATGAAGAGGTGGCAGGTTGTTCAGATGATGAAACAGACCCATTCTATGGAATGCAGGAAGAGGTTTCTCCTGCAGTACTCAAAACTAGCCCAGTTCCATTATTGAGGAAAGAATGCGACAGGTTTGAGGATCAGGAAGTCGTAGAGGTTATTGATTGCTTAGATTATTTCCAGTGGTTTTAACTCCCAAGAGTGGGGGCAAAGAGATTTGCTTATGTGTGGACTTACAAGATTTGAATTCTAGTATATGGGGAGATCAGTACCCTCTGCCCAGAATTAATTAAATGCTTAGGGCCTGATTTAGATCTTAGCTGTCGTACCGCCAAGCCACGTCGACCTCAGACCTGAGAAGAACATCAAGTTGATGGTCTTCCATCTGCTGAATTTACATGTTACAGCTCCTTAAGCGGATTGACTGGCAACAGATTGCTGATGGAGGGAGACGGCGGCGGAACCCAATGGACTTCATACAATGACAGGGGCTATGGAAAAGAGGTAATAGGCACACACACTCTACCTTAGCCATATGTGTACTCCCCCACTACACACTACATAAAATGCCACATTCACACAACCCACTGCAATTTTGACACAACCCATACATGCTGAAAACACACATTGACATACATTCATGAGACAAAATACACCCACAATTGAAACTGCACCCACACACAAAACAATCACAATAAAAAACACAACTACACACTCAGCTACACAAACGCACACAAGCACAACTACACACATCACAAAAGCCACACAACAGCCACACTCAACTGAATGCGTCAAATGGCAACACAATCTCACATGCAAGTGACACACATACAGAAACAACCATATCATCCACTCCAGCGCCCTCCACCTCAATCAGCCAATCGCATCACATACACATATACATGTACAGATTCACACACACAACTCGCAGTACAACATGACAGGTACAGAACCTCTGCAATGTGATTACACGGACACAGTTGACAGGTGTGCATATGCTGTCGTGGTGGTGCCAACATTCATTTGTCAATGAATACTAGCACTAAAATGAAAGTTGTGTGTGCGTGCAATATGTGTTGTGTACCAGTGTGCCCCATCTGTGTATGACCCACTTGTGTCCCTGACATATGCATGTCACAGTGATTAAAAAAATTACTGTGACATGTATTAGCCTGCAGTGGTCCCAACCTCATGTGCAGTGCCCACCAAACTTACCCTGGCAATGCAGCATCCCTACCTTTTCCATGGGTTTGTGGCTGCAGTGATGGCAGAAGCTGTCCAGTCCAGTTGAAGATAGGGTGGAATGGGGAAAAAAGGTGAGTTTTCCCCTCCTATACCCCTCAGTCTACCAAATCAAACATGGAGGTCGGACCGCCACATTTTTCTTGGTGGTAAAGTACATCCAAATCTACATGCGGAAGGGTGTCTGGGTTCCCGCCGGCATCCCCTTTTCCCTCCTGCTGTTGACGCGGGCGGTCATTCTTGGTGGAGATGGCGGTTTGAATGCCGGACTTCGTCTGTGAGACTGCCAACATCTAAATACAGCTGGCCGCCTGTCATGCCGGCAGACGAGTTTCCAGTTGAAAAGCCGACGGCAGGACCATTACTGCCAAGATCTAACTCAAGCCCTTAGCCTCATACATGATGCTAAATATTTTAGCTCATAAGATTTATCATCTGCACATCATCAAGTTTTACTAAATCACTCATCTCAAGCATTAACTTCATTCACAACACCTTTTGGGACATATAAGTTCTTTAGGATGCCTTTTGGTTTAGCCTCTGTGTCTGCTGCATTTCAAAGAATCATGCAGCACATTTTGAGGACATCAACAAAGTCATGTGTTTCCAGGATGATAATTTGATTTATGAGACCACAGAGGAGGAACACAACACTAACCTGCGTAATGTCCTGAAATGCCTAAACAATGCAAGGCTTACCATCAAAAGAGATATGTGCAAAATTGGGGTAACTATGGTGGGGTATTTAGGGCATACGATTTCCAATAAAGGGGTCAAACCTAAATTAAATTTGTCAGAAGCTGCAAAAATTGCCCTGGTTCCTTCAAACAAAGATGAAGTCAAATCCTTTTTGGGTTTGGCAGAATGCATGTCCAAATTTGTAAAAAACTTTGCTGACTAAGTCCAACCCATGAAGGAATTATTGAATAAAGGGACTGCTTTTGTATTGAATGTGGAACACAATGAATCTTTTGACAGGATCATAAATGGCATTAATCATGCCCCCTGTACAGGTAATTTCAATGTCAATTTGAAGATGGTGTAAAGGTTAAGAACTACTCTTTCCCAAATTGAGGGGGAGGCGGGGACCAGGAAGAATGATTGATTTTGATTTAAGGAAACTAAAAGGGGTGAATTCAATTACACTGTGGAAAAAGAGGCATTAGCATGCTTAAGGGCAGTAAAACATTTTAAATTCTACTTGTGGGGTATGCCTTTCCACTTAAGAACTGACCAAAAACCCTTACTTTCTGTATTCTCTGCAAAGGCCATTGAACAAGCTACCACACTCATATCCAAATGGATTTTAGGATTGCAAGGATTCCACTTTAAGATAGAATATTTTCCAGGGGAAAATAATTTTGCAGTGGATTTCTTATCTAGAATGCCCATACAACAAGAAGATGGGGACATACCAGACCAATGTAACTCTATATTATCCATTTCAGTTCCTGCAATCATGAAGGATGAATGGAGGGATTGCAAGTCAAAAGATAAAGGGAATCATTTTGAGTTTGGTGGACGGGAAAGCCCGTCTGCCAAACTCCCGTCAAAGTGGCCACCGCCATAGTGGCGACCACGCTACCAGACCTATTAGGTGTTTCCCGCTAGGCTGTTAGGCGGAAACCTCAGTTTCCGCCCATCAGCATAGCGGAAAGAAGGCAGCAGCATATTCTCCAGCTCATAATCGAACCTGCAGCAATGCTGTCGCCTACAGGGTGAACAGTGATGGTGTTGGGCAGGGGGACCCCTGCACCTGTTCTGCGCCACCTTTTCATGGCAGTGAAACCGCCATGTGAAACTGCCATGAAAAGGGTGGCGGAGAACGAGGTTGTAATCTGCAGGGCAGCACACTCGCAGATTATGACCGCCACCTGCCATCAACCTGTTGAGATCACCGATCCCGGCAGAGATGGCGGAACCCTGGAGGTCGGACCGTCAGGGTCTTTATCTGGCAGTCGGACCGCCACAGCATCGGTGGTCCTGACCGCCACTGTGAGGTTGGTGGTCTGATGATCACCAGCCTCGTAATGAAGGCTAATGTACTGATTGCAGTTAAAGAGAAAATAGTACACAGATGGGCAGAAAGGTGCAATGTGTTACCCCTAGAGTTACAACCAATTGGGAACACAAGAAATGATCTTTCTTTAGAAGGGGATATTATTCTCAGGGTGGGAAAACCTGTACCTCCCTCAGGGCTGAGGGAACATATTGTGAACTTAGCCGACGAAGGACACTTAGGGAGGAGTTTAACCAAAACAGAATTAGGATCCCCTATATGGATTCCTTAGGGGAAAGTAAAGTAAAAGACTTTTATGCATGCAGTTTGAGTGATAGATCCAAAAGTGTGCACAAAGCACCTCTGCTGTCTGTCAGAGTGTCTTCCTCTCTTTGGGATAAACTAGGACTAGGCTTTGTGGGTACTATCAATGCTGTGGAAGCTTAGAACAAGCACATGTTAGTCTTAGTTGATTGTTATTCCCTTTGGATCTTTCTAAACGTGCCAGAGAAATCAATACAAAAAACCTAATAACATTTTTGTCAGATAGCTTCACTATAGAAGGTATTCCTAACACACTGATTACTGATAATGGGGTTCAGTTTTGCTCAGAGGAGATGAAAAGATTTAGTACTGAATTATCCATTCAACATGCTAAAACTCCATTATTCTGCCCCAAAGCCAATGGCTTAGTAGAATGTTTTACCAGAATCATAAAAGAGTGCATTCAATTGATGATGGCTGCAAACAATCATATATTGCAGGCAGTTTTATTGGATTGTCCTTTTGAAATGCCTAGAGGAAGGAAACCGGGGTCTAAATTAACCCCTAAATAGTTAAGTAGGGACAAAACATATTGTGAAATAAAGGAGAGCATAATACAAAAAAAACTGAATCTTATAAACATAAGTACAAGAAATGGTATGACAAAAAGTGGATGACTAATGGAAGAAAGGACAGGGGGTAACGTTTAAAAAACCAACTAACAGCCAATCAAAGTTCCACAAGTTTTATGAACCTGAAAAGATCAAGGAAGTTAAACAAAATGAGGTGATTTTGGATCATGGATTTTTGGATTATGGATCTATGTGGAGTATGGACAGTTTGGCTGAATGCCCCTCAAAATGAATACCTATAGGGTCACTTCCATCTTACAGAAACAACAATGAAAATTGATATGGGGAGAGGGGAAAGAGGAAAGTGTGTTTGCCAAACTGGCAGAAAGATCATGTAAAGTTTTTATTGTGTTATGTAATGTATTAAGGTGGGTACCTACATTAGTCTCTGCGTCAGACATAACATCCTCTTTTAGCTTGGATGCAACATGGCCTGTGTTTACTCCTTGTTTTAAGGATGTTCCAGTTTTCAGTTTATTGTTCCTACATGTTATGTTCAAAATGTATTTTATCCTTCCTGTGGTTGGGAATGTTCAGATTCCTGTACCTACATTCATGGACAAAATGTACCTTCTCCTTTCTGTTGTTGGAAAGGAGATGTGTTATAATCTTTCTCTCCCTTCATCATACCCCCTTCTCCTTTCCCACTCCTTCCCTGTTCCTGTTCCTCCCCCCGTACATCTCCAGCAGTGGTATGCTCGGTCTGGAACATTGGAGAGAGATCAACTTAGAATGTTGGGGCATGCATCCTGAATAAAGCTGTGTATTCTCACCATATTTGATCCTTTGTCATTCTCCAATACTATCCTAGTGTTGTTTGCTGGAAAGTCAAAATGTTTGCTAGGCCCCCGGTCCGGTGACACAGAGGATTTGGAGAAGCGCTACCGGGTGTCAAGTGAACAGGATAATGTACATGTCAAAATGTCAGATAACGGTTATTCGCAATCTATTGGGATGGTTTCATCCTTTCCAGAGGCATATAATACAGGAAGTTGGGCTGGTAATGGTGGGACAATGGTACAATGTAGAATGATTCATAACATTTGATGAATTTGTATCTAAATACAGCAGACAGTGTACTGGTTTCCTTCAGTACTCTCCCTCTACTGCATGCACCTGGAGGCCATGGGGTACCTTTCATACAGTTCCATACACACATATATTAAATGTGCATGAATGGTCTATGACAATTGATTTCTTGCATTGGGACTGCTCAGTGCCAAGCATCAAATAGCTATGACCTGGAGAGTCACACCCATCTCCACATTTCCATTAGGGTTCTCAAATATGAACAGTTTAACTTAAATTGAGAGATTGAAGACGTAACTAGGAGCAACATGATTAAGGGTGCACATGTGATGAACAAGTACCTATAGGAAATAAATGAGGAAAATCATTTGATGTCTCCATAAAATCAAACACCAGTGGCGGCTGGTGTTCAAGGGCTAAGGGGCTGCGCCCCTAGCCTTTTCTGGCCTCTCTAGGGAAGCATACATTTAATTACATGATGAAAGTAAAACATTTTCAGCACAACATTTTCGGAGTGAAAGTTGTGCACTTTGAAAAGCCCCACTGCGCCTGTGTCAGTATGTGGCTGAAAGCTGCACAGTAGGGCTGACAGGGCTCAAAGCCCTTACGTTTTCTCAGAACGCAGTGACGTCCCTAGCTTATCTCCTCCACCACCAGAAGCCCTGATTGTAAACAGCCTGGAGCGTTTTTTTTCAGCCCGGGTTTCTGAAAACTTCATGTCACTCCCATATTATTCTCCACCCTTTCCTATTTACTCAAATGGTGGGGTGTGATCAGAAGGGTCTACGTACCAGAGGTCAAATTTTATTAAAAGAATGTAGCATTGCGCAAAGAAAATCCCCAGTCTGTGGCAGAGAAATGGAATAAATACAATAAATAACTCCATCCAGGGATCTCTGGGAGACAGGAGTGTGACCTGAAGACCTGAAGTCATAAATATGCCAAAGACAACCCTGCACACAAGTAAGTTGGACCTTTATCTTTTTTACAGACAATAAGAAAATAATCTGTTCTCTCAGCTCTCCTCTCCTTTCACTGCCTCTGTAGGTGATTTCCTCTCTCAAAGGCAGTAATGGTTCCAGTAATTTATCATGGCTAGTTATTGCTTTATTTCTTCTGCAGACTAATGACGTGATATGTCATATTAAACATGTAATCTGCAGCTCAAATAAACGTGTACCTTTAATCACTGAAACTGATGGATACTGGATGGGTGAGGCAATGTGTGTTTGTTTGAATGTGTTTGCAGGGCTTGACAGAGTGGCTGAGAAAATGTGGGTGTCTGTGTATAAGAGTTGTGTGAATGGCAGTGGATTACAATGTGGATGAGTAAATGGGTAGGTGACCAAAGGCAGTGGGTGAGTAGGTGAATGGAAATACGTGGGTAGTGAGGCTCTCTCACAAGGTGCAATTCCGTCTTGTATTTGTGCCCCACCACTGCTTTCAGTCATCAGCCACCACTGTCAAACACTGAGGATTGTTGAGTGGTCAGCACTATTTAAGGGAACTAGCAAGAGTCTGTCTGCCTTCACATCTACTGCTGAAGCTAGCTTCACAACACTCACGTCTCGAGCCATGGATAATATGTCTATTATTTACCTGAATGAAAACCATTTTTAAACTTTGAAAACTATGGTTCGTATGAGGTGCTCTCAGAGGTTTTGTAAAATATTTATAAAGTGTATTGACAGTATTGACAGAAGGGCAGTACTGATCAGCTGTAATCAGGACCACTGGGATTACGTGATTCTGCAGTGTTTTCTACATAAATATGGATTTGCCGCACTTGCTACATACCCCATCATCTACCGCATAATTTGCAGATTTTAACTGAAAAAGGTGTTTCCAAGTCAAACGGATTAAACGTTATGAACAACCTTGTGATAAGTGTTGCTGAAGAGTGGAAGGCAACTTGTAAATGTTGGGTGGTCATCTTTCAGTTGTTTATTCCTGTATTTAGATGTTTAGCTGCTACCAGTGGGGTGACACCTTTGCTCGGGTAAAAATGACAAAATAATGTACTAATGGTATCACAAAATGTGCTGCATTATGCTGCGTAATTTGACTCATTTTGCCACCTTTATTTAGTCAACCCTGTCACATAAGTTGGTCCATCCGTGCTGCATAATTCCAGTGGTCCTTGAACAGCAAATGAATACCTACACATCTTTGCTGCTGACTTACATCAGCAAGGTGTACGACTTTGCAGCACTAAATCTAATTTAAATAAAAGAGCGTGAAGAGGAAGGAAATAAAATAGGAAAACACAGCTAACACTATAAAATCTTTAAAAAAGTAAAAAATCCAAGGCAGAAGGGGGACGGGCAGGGGACTAAGGCTCATATTTATGCTTTTTTGCGCCGCATTTGTGTCATTTTTTGATGCAAAAGCCGTACAAACGTACAAAATACAATCATGGCCCTGATTTGTACTTTTTTGCACCACATTTGCATCATTTTTGTACTCAAAAGTGGGGCAAACATACAAAATACAATTGTATTTTGTACGTTTGCCCCACTTTTGCATCAATTTCCTTCCCTTAACACATACACGAAGGATATGTGCTGAGCAATGTGCCTCCTGAAGAACTGGGCCGACAAGGTTCAGTGACTCATGCAAAGCCTGTAGAGCAGCAATATATATTTTTAAGATCTATATAAGCGCCAACAAGATTCCAGAGGGCCATGAGTGAGCTTTGACCACTGACTCCACGTTGCACCTAGCCTAGCACTACACTTCCACATTTGTGACCACCAGCTTAATTTTGCCTATTGACTTTATCTTACCATCAGACACTGCTACATTAAAAGCTGCAAGTAGTTTTCCACATTTGTACAATGTGCACATGTTGGTATTCTTTGTGTTTTTTCCCACCAAGGGCGTAGGCTGATAAGAATGTACTCAGACCGCAGGGAACGGACTTGTTTTGGATTGGCACCTTGGGATTGTGGCCACGTCCCGACATGTTATTTTCAAAGCAGGCCTAAAGCAATCAGCATTTTTTGAATAAATAAACTTCTGCAGGGAAAGGGAAGTTCTAGACTTTTTCTTTCTTGTTTGTTCAAAATGTAAGAGGCAGAGACCAGATGGACCGGGGACAGAAAGTGTTTGCAGATCTCAGGCACACCCAGGACACTGGAGTGTGCCATCCTTACCGTGAGGATAATTGATCTCTCTCTCCTCTATCGATTCTGGGATCTGGCGAGCTGATGGTGAATAGGAGGGAGATGAAGCAGTGATGCCCTTTTCTCATGGTGATGCATATTTTTAATTCATCATTTGCTTTGCGTTATAATATAGATACATATATTTGCTGTGTATATTGCAGTGGAGAATAATTTGTACATTCTTTCATTTCATTGCTGTGACCATTTTTGAGCGTGTGCTTTCAGCATGCTAATCTCCTTTTGGGAACCTTGCGTAGTGAAATAATAAATGTCTTCTTTGGACTAAGAAGCGCATTCCAGAGATTTTTGTCAGTGCATGAGTGTTTCAGCTCGGTCATTAGTGAAGCAAAACAAGAAGACACTTGCAGATATCAACAATTTTTGGGCAGATAAATATACAGTACATAAGCTAATATGCAAGAGAAACTTTGACCTTAGGTTACAAATATGACTGATCCTACTTGAAATCCCCTATTTTACATGAATTGGCGATACAGGGAATGCCATTCACATTCTTTGAAGTAAGCACATAATTACTAGGTAAATAATTAATGGCAAATACAGGCTGACACCCAATGTCATTTTAAATTTCAATCATATGTCCATTAAATGGTTTAACTGCAACATGGCTCAAGTCAGATAGGCTAGATTTCAATAAGGCAATTCTCTTATGGATGCTTTAGAAAATACAACTGTACAAGTTGGATTTACTACAGAAACAACAATTTTATACTTAACAAATAAGTCATGGATCATTTTTCGAAACTGCAATATCTATTTTAACCAATCATTTAAAAGTTCATCCAAACTAGCTCTAACTATTGAGCAAACATCATTTCACACTAAGCATGCCAACAATGATTTATATTCTGCCTTATAGATATATATATATTGAATTCAAGCTTAACACAAAGTACCTAGATTACCATACATGCAGCCAGAGCAAATACTATATATTTAGGAACTGCCCTCCAGGCAATTAAATTGTGACCTGAGAACAGTATTGGCATGTCCAACTAGTGTAGCAGAATGATTTTGCCTTTAAATGTTTTTTGCAATGCTATGACCTTTGAATGTCAAAATGAACTTACCGAGTCCCGCTGTTTTAGAAAAACATTACTTCCAATGGCTTCTCAATTCTGTTGCCCAAGACAATCAGCAAGTAATAACAATAGCTAGGTATTTATTTGTAAGACTGTTAATAGGTTTCCACTCTCTAACCACAAGACACCCTCATTTTTCCTAACCCTAAATGAAAGAACCTGAGTTTTTTGGATGTTAGCCGTCAAATGGTTACATTTTGAAATTAGAGAATAGATGACCCAATTGATGCTGAAGACTAACCCCAAACTTGTCTACCATTACAAGTTCACCTAGGTACAGCAATGCATTCATAAACTTCCAGGTAGCTTTAATAAGGCTCCTTCAGTTGTCAATAAGGGATACTGCAAAACATGAAGAAATAAGGAAATAATATGGATGCCAACAAGCATGATTGCGCTAGTCCATCAGAAATCACAATGTGTGAAGATAAATGACCACTATTATCTTATCTAAAAACAATATTCAAGGCAATATCCCTAAACAAGACTACTTATCTTACAATGTTACAAAATCCAATGTGCCAAATGTGGCACAGAATTCGACAACACAGGCATAAAGATTACCTCTGCCTGCCACTGTTAACTTCCACGCCAAATATCCAAAGACAAAGACATAAGGACGAGTGCCCATCGAGGATAAAATTGCTTTTGTTCCAAGGGATTATGTTATTAGACAAAGCCCACCCCTCTATCTAGTTCAGCAATGGGACAGCAAATAACTTTACACCTGCACCTAACATGGACATTAAGTGGTATGTGGCTGGATCCCGTGTGTCCTGTTTTTTAAAAACTTAGCTTGATGCATGAACCAAACTATAAAGCAGAATAAATCCAGTTCTATCTCCAAACTGAAAAAAATGGGGGGATATAGTTTTGCCTACCAAACAACTCGGGATCATGATTTGCACATAGCTCACCTATGTGCACGCTTTCACTGCCAATGGCAAAGCTCAACTTTCTTGGAATTCCATCAGCTCCAGTTACAGACACCAAACCCAACCGAAGGCAATGGAAACAATTTTGGAACAAAGATTGCCCTGTAAAAAGCAAACGACAAAGTGATTGTCAGTTCAACACTCCTTTTAATGCCTAAAAAACAAGAAGGAATATTTTGACCCAGAACACCAATGGAAGCTGTTTTAGATTGGGCAATAATAATACATTGAATGCTTTGAGGCCATCTTGAAAAGGGCTAACTAGAAAAAACAGATGTTGGTCTGGATTCTTCTTAATATTTTCCAGACAGTCTTCAGCCAAGCACTAACCAGGCTCAACTCACAAGAAGGCATTACGACATGTTGTAGTGCACCTGGTCGCCTTCCCAGAATGCAGCTGAGGACCACGTGACCCCGCCAAAGAGGACAGTGCAGGAAGCTCTACACTGCAGAGACAAGATGTCACCAGCAGAATTGATCTGCTGAGGAGAAGAGATTGTGCAGGACACAAAAGGCGCATGTGAAACCTTTTGGAAAGTGGAGCTTGCATCCGACTTCTCATTGCCCCTACTATGTCTTCTCGAGTAAGACACCGAGGCTCTTTGATAAATTTTATTTTGTTAGAGAAATGTGACAGACTCTATCCATTAATAAACTGCATGTAAACAATTTCTAGGAAACTGAAACACTGAGGTCTTGATTTAGAGTTTTGCTCCGTCACAAACGTGACAGATATCCTCTCTGCTGTATTACAATCCCATAATAGCCTATGGAGATTGCAATACGGTGGGCGGGATATCCATCACGTTTGTGAGGGACTAACTGATCTGCCAAACTCTAAATCAGGCACTGAGTCTCTTTAACTTGACCTCAGAGAAGACATGCCCAGTATAGCTGGACAGACTTGTAGGACTCAAAACAAGCCCAAATATTTAACATTAGTCTTTTCAAAGTCACACTTTTTGGGCTTACAGTTATGCTGATGTTGCAATCTGAGTAATACTGAGGTGGCAAGTTGATGAAGTTTTTAGATCTTTTGAATAGTTTAACATGTCTAAGTGCACTATGACATACTTATTTAAGACATCAGAAAGCACAGTCAATGAACCTCTGGAACATTGCATGAGCATTACAGAATCCATGATTCATAGTGGTCAAAAGGGGTGCAAAAGGCTGTCTTCCATTCATCGCCGTTCTACAAGTGGGGAACATGGTAAAGTGCCTGGAGATCCAACTTTGTAAATATTGTAACCTTTGGATAATTTTATATATTTTTTTTAAGTTGAAAAGGGAATTTGTCTTTTATTGTGGCTTTATTAGACTGCAATGTTCGATAGAAGGTCGTAGCTGATTTTTCTTCCAGGCAAAAAGAACAGAGATGTTCTTGCAGCAGAGATGGAATGTACAGTCAATCCATCTTACAATTCTTCTCCAGGTATCGTCCGCAAATCTCATTTGCCACAATTCATTTATGCTTAGACCTACCCCGATACACCTATCATCATCATCTTGTTTCGGTTGAAAACCAAAAACATCAGCATTTCATATATTAAAAATAAACAAATGTTTAAATTATATGAAAGAAAAAAACTGTAAAACAAGTGTGCACTCTGGTCCTCACCATTAAAAAGAAAAGAACATCATCTCGCAAGTAACTCTATACATAACGTTGTAGTCATAACATCCACAATACCTTAACAACATTACTACGCCCTCCATTTGGGCACAGGCTCTACAAACACATTTCAGAAATATACAAATAGCATATACATTGTGCAGAAGAAGCTTTTCTAAAATATTCCAATGATTCTTTATAGCTTGTGCCCCAGCAGACATGATAAAAGTAAACAGCCATTTTAGTGACAACCCTGGTAGGCAGGGCTTACCAGAACAATTGTGAGACTGTTTCTACTTGGATGTAACTCATTACATGATGGTTCACTGGGTGATCCCCAATTCTTTGTAAAATATGCATCCAAAAATACCCCATTGCAAAATGCCATGACTAATGACTTGATCCCGCATGGCGAACTCAAGTGATAAAGGATTGCAAGGTCCAATTCTCTTTTAGTAGTAAAAACTAATTGAACAAATGCTTCAGCACATTCTCTAGAGGAGGTGTCCTCTAAACCACCAGAAGAACTGTTTTTTTAACGTTGACACAATCCTGCATTTAATTGACTCCCAATCATCCCATAACTGATGCATACCTATGGTGAAGTATTCTCAACAAGACAGAACCACAGTAATATCTAACCCTGTGAGTCATGTAAAAGATCTGATAGAACTATTCTGTATAGCAGGTGAATGAGGAACTCCATATTCTCACCAAACACAGGAGAGGTTTCAGATGCATCTTATAAAGAATCAAAATCAGACCTACACCCAGGTACAGTGGAAAATTACAGCCACTTTTTGGAGCTTGAAAACACATTTTCTTTTATTGCAAGTGCTTCCCCATTCAAATAACCACAGGTTTCATGATCATATGTGGCTGCACGTATTGCTTGTGCATCAAAGATCCTAACCATTTGTAGTAAAACCTTTCCCTATGTTCAGCAGTGAACCGTCCCAGTGCAGTAACTCTATAACTCAATAGTACAGAACCCTTACTTAGTTGATCATTCCAGCACCTATTCTTCTGAAACTAGATAACCAAAAGCAGAGTGATATATGTTAGAAGATGATGTAATCCAAGAAAATAACATTCTTTAAAAAATGTGGGGTTAAAGGTCAGATACTACATTTTGCTGTTATTGATTACAAGACTACGGTAATTGCAAAAGTGTGTAAAAGCATTAAGGCCCTCATTACGACCCTGGCGAGCGCGGGAGAAGTGCCAGTAATACTGCCAACAGGCCGGCGGAAAAAAAATGGAATTATGACCATGGTCATCTGCCACTTCTCCACTCCGACTGCCTTGGCGGTGACGACCGCTGGGCTGGAGACCGGCGGCCGTCACCAGACCGCTGGCGGTATCAGGACCCTGCATACCGCCATGGATTTCGGGTGGTTTGGAACCGCCACTAAATCTATGGCGGTAGGCATTATCAGTGCCAGGGAATTTCTTCCCTGGAACTGATAGGGCTCTCCCCCAACCCCCTCCCCCACCCGAGTCCTCCTCCCACACCCCTACCCTCCTAACACTCCCCAAAGGTGGCAGGAGCCCCCTCCCCAGCCACAACATACACACACCCCCTCCCCACACCCACCCCCAACATCAACATACACACCCCCCTACACGCAAACATACACTACAACAACACATACCCGCACATACAGACGTGCACACAGACCGCCCCGCACACATTTCCCATACACACAACACACCCCGTGCATGCATACACGCACTCACACCCCCCTCTACATACTCACACACACATACCGATGCACGCACACAACACACAACGCCCCGCACCCCCTCCCCTAACGGACAATCACCTTACCTTGTCCGATGATCCTCCGGGAGGGGGCGGGACCCATGGGGGCTGCTCCGCCCCCAGCTCCCCGTCACCAGAACACCGCCACACCGAATCCTGGGTTGGGAGTCGGTGGGCGATGTTGTGATGAAGGGGTGGTGGAGTTGGAGCAGCCTCCACTTCCCCGCCGACCGCCAGTATGGCTGCTGGTGGCTCTCCATCCGAAAAAGGACAGAGGGCTGCCAGCAGTGATGATTTGCTGCGCGGAAAACCGCCTGCACTGGCGGTCTTCAGCACAGCGGTACTTCAGCAGTCTTGGAAAAAGACCGCTGAGGTTGAAATGAGGGCCTAACTAGTACAGCCAATTCCAGGGAGGTTAGGGAAAGTAGAATGGTATCATCTGCAAAAAGCAGGGTAGTGTCCCTTTCTCCCTCTATTTTTGGGGCATCAGACAAATCTGACTTTAGAAAAGTGGAAATGTCATTAAGGCAGAGGTAGAACAGGTTTGGAGCAAAGACACGTCCCTGTCTGATTCCAATTAAGATGAGAAAATCCCTAGTTTTTTTCTCTGTCTTACCCACATCTAATCCTGGTGAGTGTGTCAGTACACACAATTATAATGGTGTCTAGAAGTTATGATGGGGCTCCGATTCTTCCAAGGACAGCCCACAGTTTGGATCCTGGAACACTAATGAAAGCTAAGCAATATCACCAACCCACCATTAAAATGGCATAAAAGCTAACACAACACAGCAAATCAGAGCCAGCATGCATGGACCCCACAGATTTAAACTGCTCTTGTACAGGATGATTGGGACTTCATCTATACCTAGAACATTCTCACATTTTTCTGGGAATTTACATTCTGGTTTCTTGTCCAACCGAATGCCAACAAAGTAGATGCAATGAGGGGTAATAATGAGATGTTTCTGTTGCTCCTATCACATTCTCCTAAGTGATCCCATATCTATTAGAATGTGCAGTCAATCTATTGTAGTTAGATCGGTTGTACATGTTTTGTGTCTATTCTCAGTTTTCATGGTCTTTCCATCAAGTATCGTCTCCACTATTCGAATGCACCTTGCCCTAAGGAATAATCAGTGGCAATACAATTCTCAGACAGAGGCGGGGGAGCAAACTTAGTCTGAATGTTTGATGGGACTGGACAGATCAAGGCCAAGCAATCTCTCTGCAACTTCCTTACCTTTATCCAACAACTTAAAATAATCATTGTTGTTACCTTCATCTTGATATCGGCTTGCAGACAATGAATAAGACTGAACAACACAGTAGCATTTATTCATATTGCAAAGCCAATGTATAGACATGTTGAGAAAAGTCTCTCTACCTTCCCTTTGGCTGGATTTCGCATTTATAACTCACTATTGTGCTTTCTAGTGACCTTGCCCAGAGAACCCAGCAGCCTCTCCACCCTTTGCTAACCAGGGGATTTTGAAACTCTAAACTTCACGGCCTATAATCTCATTTTACATTAAGTAACTCAGGGTTCAGGGCAGATATCTGATTGCAGTTTGTGCGGATGAAATTTCACAGTCATTATTCATTTTTATTATCCTTTCCTCCATCTTATCTGTATTTCTATTTGGCTTACAGCCTGGGTCCCAGACCCCCATGACAAAATAATACTCCCGTTTTTTTTATTAACAAAGAGTACTTCACAGGGGGAATTCCAATCGGACTTTCAAATAACTCCTCCACTGGGGTCTGTGCCCCTAGTTTTAGCCACAATTACCATATCTTAACCGGCAGCTTTTAATTGGCAAACTCTTAGTGAATATTTTAAACTATGCATTTCAGCTGTCTTTTCAGTTGTCTAGGGGTAATAGTACAGAGGAAAGAGAGTTAAAAGAAACCAAATAAAGCGCCTCCATTACCTGCCGTTCAATTGGACAGATAACAAGGGGGCACATGGGTTTGCACACATAATCGTTAGCATTATTATCGTTGAACTCCCATCAATGGCACTTCTTCTAACCTCTCAGGGGCTCTCTCTGCAAACTCCAGATTTCGGATTTGAAATTTAACATTACCCTTATAGTCAACATACCTAGCACCACTATTCTTAAAGAAGAATTTACTTTGATTTGAGATTTGGGCTTTTCCTTTTTCAAACATTTTTTGCCACCACGAGGAACAATGTGCACAATAATGCCTGGAATTGACAAATTGGGAAAAAGTAAACAAGGCAAACCATACCACTATAAACACAACTGATCAATCTCAATCAATAATTGTTTTTAATAATAATATTTATTTTAATACCTTTTGAAAGGTGAACTCTAGTAATTGAAAGAGGAGAGGCCTAGCATTGCCTTCTACAGGCTTCAATCGACGTCGATAGACTCATCTTCGGCTCGGGCTTGCCCAGGGCAGGCTCATCAGGCACATTTCCAGCCCCTTGTTAGACTATAAAGTGGGAGCTTAGCCCAGGTGAGTCTCCCATCAATCCACCCCTACACAAACCCCCAGCAAGTCTCAAAACTGTCTATGAGGGGCTAGGAATAATCTTGGTCGCGTAGGGGATAAGAAAAATACACACAGCTGAGTGTGCAAGTTCAGCAGTATTTAAAGGCAAAGACCCTGCTATTATGGGCTACCTGAGCCAGGAGGCGAGTCCAGATGGATCCTGTGACTTGTAGTCCCACCAGGATCAAACCACCCACAAACAAGCCCCAGCAAATCTCACCACTCTCTCAAAAGGACTCAAAATGGTCCAGGTCGTGTGAGGTTAGAAAGAAAACACATGCCTGACAGTGTGGACTTAGTAGGACTCAGAGACAAAGGTCCCACTCTTAAATGAACTTTAGGGCAGAAGCCAACTCAAGACTGGTCCTGGGACAAGTAGTCGCATCAGGATTAAGCCACTCACACACAAGTAAGCCTCACCACTCTCTGTAAAGGACTCAGAAAAGTCCAGGTTGCATGGGAGTGTAAGTTTTGGGAAAACGTTAGAATTGATAACATTTTAAGTATGTGAAGGATTAGAAGAAGGAGGGATTGAATTTATTTTTGTTAAAATCTTACTAACTACAAAGTTAACATACATAATGTTAGAAATGGGGTTCCTGGTAGGGAAGGGTATGCACCTGAACCAGGCAGAACCCACCAATCAAGTCAGCAAGTAAGTTACACACCAAAGATAACCTGTGCTCACCCCCTGGTAGCTGATGCAGAGCAGTCAGACTTACCTCAAAGGCAATGTGTAAAGCGTTTGCACAACACAGTCACACCAGTGACAAAATACACTACAAAATAAACTCCATACTTATTTATATAAATATATTATGTATATCATAAGAGCAGAAACAACATAAATTAGAAATAATGTGCACATTATGCAATTACTGTCATAGTACTCATTATACTGACATTGCAGGTGTCCAGAACAGCATATAACACGTTATTAGGGCATAAAAGGCACATCAGATTTATAGCAGTACATAGAAATTACCTTCTGTCCTCACAAACGCATAAATCATAAAATATCACCATGAATATCATCAATAATCAGCCCAAGTAGGCACAGAAACTCGTGCGCCCCTGTTAGCGGCGTTATGGTAATCTTTTGGAGAGCCTGCATGAGACAAGTGCACTTCGGCATAGAAAGGTAGGGTACGGGAGCATCTTCATTCCTACTACCTAATATGCGGTAATTAGAGCAAGTTTCTGAAAAGAAGCGTGAAGCCACTTCACGGTGGTGGACGAGGTCTCTGTGGATGATTTTCCTTGCAGGGCAAAGAACCACCCAATGAACCAATGCCCCAAAGGTATTTGCAAAAGACGGGGCACACGCCCTGCGAACTTAGTTGGGTGTGCAGGGTAATCACAATGCAGCTGCCTGCGAGCATGCGATGCAACTGCCACCACCCAGTGACACTTAGCTCCAGTTCCAGAGCAGGGCCGCCTGAGTAGGAGCACGGGGTGGCGTTATCCCCCCATACTACCTGATGAGGTCTGGCTATCACAGTCAGGTTGGCGGCCACATGACCTTAGCCCATCTCCCTGCAACGCTCTTTTAGGCAAAGGTGGGTGGTCAGTGCACACCCACCCTGCTTGTGCAGCACAAGTTGTTCAGGGAACATGCAACTCCCAGTGCAGCTCTTTCCCTAGTGCTGCTGGTCTCAGTGTATAGCCCCAGGCGTTCCCCTTGTGGGCATCAATCTCACTGGGGGAATCCCTTTGGCATAGCAGTGTGGGATCTGAAGATTATGCACTGCACTTGCTAGGGAATCCACATGGCAAACTCACTTTGGCGGAGGAAATTTCAGCTTGTTGAGCTAACGAAGATCAGGCAGCATTGCAGGATGCAGATCTTGGTTCTGGGATGTCTTCTGGTGTCCTGGGACCTTGAAGTCAACAGAGGGGCAATCCAGCAAGCTCCTAGAGAACAGTCCTGGTGGGGCACCCAGGAAGGAGGCAGGCAGCAGGGCAGCACATCAAGGCAAATGACAATGTAGCAGTCCGTCCAACAGCCTAACAGGCAGCAGGCCAGCACAACAAAGCACCTAAATAAAAAATGGCAGTTCCTCCCAACAGCACAGTAGTCCTCCTGGCAACGTGCAGATTTGTAAGGCTAGCAGCGTCTGGTTACAAGCCCCACTCAGTGCCTAGTGCAACCAAAGTCAGGGCACAGTTGGCTGCACGGCACCAAGTAGAAAAGCAATTCATTTAGTCTGTTATGCCAATCAGAAAGCAATAGGCAGCAGGGCAACAACAGAAGACCAGTCCAGATCAGTCCTTTGTGCAGCACAGCAGTCCTTCTGACAGAGATTCAGTTCCAGTTCCAAAAGTGTTCTCCAACATGTAGTCAGTGCCCTTATACTTATATTCAAAAATGTATTTGTTCAAGGGGTGACTTCAAAGGAACCCTTTCAAGTGTAACACAACCCATTTCAACACAGCCCTGGCTCCAGACATCAGAAGGGGGTGAATCAGCCCTTTGTGTGAGGGCAGGATGTAGCCTATTGACATGTAAGGTATGAACGCCCTCTCCCTCTCCTAGCCCAGGACGACTGTCAGTTTGCAGATGGATGCAGATGCCTTTCCTGTCACACCCAGCCCCTCCAGTGTTGTGCCTGTCTGAAAAGTATACACAAAGTGTAGTTGTCACTCTGCTCTAGACGTGGATTGGAGTCAGGCTGCAAAACCCTGGATTTATAAGTACAGAGAAATGCCCACCTTCTAAAACTGGCATTTCTAAAATAGCAATGGAAAAATGAAACAGCACCACTAAGCAGGATTTCTCACTGCCATTCCAAGCATACCAAACATGCCAACGCTACTCCTTTCAAATCAGAAATTACCATTTAAAAATATATACGGGAATTCCCAATGCTAACCTATGAAAGGAGCAGCCCTCACATTAGTGAACAACAAAATAGGCTGTTTGTCACTACTAGGACATGCAAAACATAAAGGTACATGTCCTACCTTTTATATACGCAGCACCCTGCCCATGGGGATACCTAGGCTTTACCTTAGGTATGGCTTAGGTATAATTAAAGTGGAGTTTAGGCCTTGGCAAGTAGTGTAAAATGACAAGTCAATGTGACAGTAAACTGAGCACTCAGGCCCTTCTGTGGCAAGCCTGAGACAGGTTTTGAAAGCTACTATTGTGGGTGATGCAATCAGCACTGCAGGCCCACTAGTAGCATTTACTTTACAGGCCCTGGGTACATGGTATACCACTTTACAAGGGAATTACAGGTAAATTAAATATGCCAAACAGGTGTAAGCCAATCAAAGCAAGTTTTAAGGGAGAGAGCACATGCACTTTAGCACTTGTTAACAGTGATAACATGCCCAGAGTTCTAAATCCAACAAAAAGAATGTCAGAAAAACAGGAGGAGGAATGCAAAATATTAACACTGCAGAAAGGGCCATTTCCAACACAACCCCCCTCCAGCCTAAACCAGAGTAGACCAATCAATACCATGATGGGCTTCACTGCTTGGGGTGATAGAACATGGGTTAGAGCAGTGGTTCCCAACCTGTGGTCCGGGGACCCCTGGGGGTCCGCGAAGCCTTCTCAGGGGGTCCGCGAGAGCCTAGAAAATTAAAAAATATTGACAAATTAGGTCCCCAGCTTCCAGTAATGACTCAGGCGGGGGTCCCCGGATTCCCATGATGATTCGGTGGGGGTCCCTGGGTTCCATTAATGTTAAAGTGGGGGTCCACAGAAACCAAAAGGTTGGGAACCACTGGGTTAGAGCCCACAGCTGAAGGGGCAGCACTTGCCAGTTCTAAGCCACTCTGTCCTCCAATGGATCCCTCTGTCTATATTCTCAGAACCCACTAAGATAGCCCATGGGGAAACCTTCTCACCTGTGGACCCCGTCTATGAAGCACCTAACTTTAATCTGCTCACATATTCATGCCAGTAGGCAGACAGAACCACTGTGGCCGACAAAGTGATGTGGCCCATGCCACCCCTTTGATCTGACTTTTGTCCCCAACCCAAAGACAACTCTGCTCATAAGGACAGCAACCACCAGAGGCCACTGACAGCTGTCAGTGTCAAGAGCCAGGCCCTAGACCATCTAGGGGTCTCTGTCCTCTGTGGCTTCACAGAGTGGAGGGCGGTAGCCCCGGGTGCGTCACATCCTTTCTCCACTCCACTCCACCTCTCGCCACTTCAGGGGTGGTATCCTGAGACTGGTACTCCAGCCCAGGGTCTGTACCCTTAGGCTAGACATGGCCAGGGATGAGGCGTTCCTTCTCTGCCCCTCCTTCTGAGGTTCTGTACCATCCTTTTTGGAGTACTACCCCCAGAATCCAGAACTGTTGGGCACCTGTGTCACCCATCCTGCTCAGCTCTCCCTCCAGTCCAGGGGTACTCTCCTTCAACTGATCTCCCTTCCCAAAGTCTGCACACTTGGGTTGAACCAGGGTTAGTGACAAGTCCTTTCTCTCCTTGCCCCTCCTTCTAGAGGTTCACACCCACCCAGCAGGAGTGGTGCCCCCAGTAGACAAAATGGTAGGGATGCTTGTGGCAGCTGCCCGTTCCTTAAGGTCAGGGGTGATACCCTGAACCTGGCCCTCCAACCCAGGATCTGTACCCTTAGGCTAGACAGGGGCTAGGGATGAGCACTTCCTCCACCTACCACTCCATCTAGGCTTTTGCTCCCTCCTTTGCGGAGGGGAACTGCCAGACATCAAAACTGGTTGGGTGCGTGTGTCAGCTGCCCCCCCCATGTTCTCCTGACACCACGGGCCCCCTGTGGATGGTCTCCCAGTACAAACTGGATTATTTTCCTGGGGCCCCCTTGGGGTACCCTCCAGGCTCTGGAGCTGGGCAGAGGACACCCTGGGACATCTCCCACCCCCACCTCTCCTCCTCCTGAGAAGGAACATGCACGCCTGCCCCGCTCAACAATGTTTGTATTCAAGGGGTGACTATAAAGGAACCCGTTGCCCTTTACCCCAGCCCTGGCTCCAGACATAAGTGGAGGTAAATCAGCCCTTTGTGTGAGGCCAGGATACAGCCTATTGACATGTAAGGTGTGAACGACCTCTCCCCCTTCCAGCCCAGGATGAATATCAGTATGCAGATGGTTGCAGATGCTTCTCCTGTCACACCCAGCCCCTCCTGTGTTGTTGCTGTCTGGAAAGTACGCACAAAGTGTAGCTGTCACTCTGCCCTAGACGTGGATTGGAGTCAGGCTGCAACAAAAAGCACAGAGAAATGCCCACTTTCTAAAAGTGGCATTTCTAAACTAGTAATGTAAAATCCACCTACAACAGTAAGCAGGATTTCTCTCTACGGTTCCAAACATGCCAAACATGCCAATGATGCTCCTTTCAGATCAGAAATTACCACTTAAAAATATATAAGGGAATTCCCAATTCTAACTTATGAGAGGAGAAGCCCTCACAGTAGTGAACAATAAAATTGGCTGTCTGTCACTACTAGGACATGCACAACATAAAGGAACATTTCCTACCTTTTACATACACAGCACTCTGCCGATAGGGAGACCTAGGGCCTACGTAGGGGTGACCTAGATGTAATAAAAGGGCAGTTTGAAATGCCAAGCCAATGTGGCAGCAAACTACACATGCAGTTCCTGCAGTGGCAGGCCTGAGATAGGTTTGGAAGGCTACTTCTGTGGGTGGCACAATCAGTGCTGCAGACCCACTAGTAGCATTTAATTTACATGCCCTTGGTACATGGTATACCACTTTACAAGGAAAGTACAGGTAAATTAAATATGCCAAACAGGTGTAAGCCAATCATACCATGTCTTAGGAGAGAGAGCACATGCGTTTTAGCACTGGTTAGCAGTGGAAAAGTGCCCAGAGGCCCAACACCAACATAAAGAGGGTGAGAAAAATAAGAGGAGGAAGGCAAAAATTATTGATATTAATTGGATAATTATCTATAGAGCGCACAAATGCCTAAAGGCATCTTGGTTCTAAGAAACCTGCCACTGACCCATGAGAATCTGAAGGAGAAAAACTAGATGAACCAATCAAACCTGAAACCTCATTGGCTGAACTGGAGAAAAGCTAGGTTTTAGCAGTTTTCTGAAGCCCAGAAGATTATCTTGGCCTCTCAACTGAACAGAGGCATAAGATTTATGTTTTTGGCAGTTAAACTTTGGAACGCCTTGTTCCAAAGTTGAACTGCCAAAAACATAAATCTTATGCCTCCCCAGCTTGATCTCCTAAATTTACATAGCCTAATCATTCTGGCAATGAAGGATCTTACAATCTACTAGGGTTATACTAGGTGAGATTTTCCTTGAAATATTCTTGGGCAGCTCCATACAATGCTTTATGAACAAGGCAGAGGACCTTGAACTTGACCCTTTTCCTCACTGGCAGCCAGTGTATCTCTTTTAAAGTTTCTGAGACAGACTAGAATTTGGGTATCTTTTTCAAACGTCTGGCTGCTGCATTTTGAAGACATTGCAATTTATTTAAAGAACACTGATGAGCTCCTAAATATAGGGCATTACAGTAGTCCAATCTAGGCAAGAACTATGCCGTGACCACTGTTTTCTGCAAATCAAAAGAAATATACATCAGGATTTTCCTGATCTCACGCATCAGATAGAAGAAAGAAGACACTAGTTTGTTTTTTTGCGCATTAAAAAACAAACTTGCATCAAATAGGATCCCCAAGTTTTTCACCGTAGGTACTGGAGTAGAGAGAGGTCTCAGGAAATGAGGCCACAAGTCCTGGTTCCATGAGGGTAAGTTCTTTCCAAACAAAAGGACCTCAGATTTAGATATATTAATCATCAAACTGTTTTAACTCATCCATCCTACAATAACCCGCATACAGTTGAAAAACCTCAGGGCTGCTGTATTATTAGCAATTGAAGCAATGAGCTGTGTACCATTGGCATATGCAATTGGGGAAAAGCCAAAAGATGGGATAAGTTCTGTCAGAGGCGCCACATAGATATTGAAAAGAGCCCTGTGTGACTCCACACGGCAAGGTAAATGATTTTGATTAAAATAAATATGGGGATAGCCCTGCAGAAAGGGCCATTTCTAACACATAAGTAAGTAGCTGTGCAACTGAATCAGACAACATATGAGAGGACCCTCTTTGTTTATCAATGCCAGTCTAGATATGTTTATTAAATAGACCAAGTGATTGCTTGTAAATAAAAGTTGAGAATCTTCTGATTAATTTTATGGTTCTCTTTACAAAAGTACTTTGATCTACCCGTGTAAGGAATAGCCTATGCTTGTGTGTCTATATACCTCCCAACTTCTTTCTGTGTAAAATGGAGTCTCAATGCTTTCTGTCAAAAAGATGTCCACATTGAATACATATTATTTTAATGCTCAAACCTCACATTCTGTTACACTAAGATCTCTAGATAAATTGCGAACATCATCGCCCCGGACTCAGATATATCCTTAAAATAACTTTTTATCCTATAGAGTAATGGCAATGGACCGCCTGGCAGTGATTGCACTGCAAAAAATTACTACTAGCTGAAGGTATCCCGAACCACCAACTATCTTTCAAAGGTAGAACATTGTCAAACCTACACACTTGAGAACAAACTCGCAAATATAAACATAGCACCAACGTCTCCGTAATTTCCATGGTCACCACTAGCGGAGCACGTGAATAGAACAAGTACAGCAGCCTCCCTCTCTTAGCTGGTGGCCTTAAGATGTTTTTCCATCAGCTTCAAATGGTACAGAACGTGGATGAATGGTTAGGAAACAGCATAACCAAGAACAAGCATATCTCCTTTGTCTTGAATCAGCTATATTGCTTCCTGGCCAGGGCCAACTTTATTGCTGGTGGTGTCCAGTGTGACAGTCTGTTTTTTGTGCGCACCCCAGGGCCTCCTATCCAATAGATTCCCTCATTACCACTCTCCAACAGTGCCCCTCAGCATTTCATAGCCCGTTTTGCACATGCATTTCATTTGTTTTATAGCACTACTCATACAAGTGTGGGGTATCAGAGCACTTTTCATTAGACACATACAGACAGACGATGAATCCATACTAGTAGGCAGTATATTTTAAGAGTTTTGTCTGGAGAAGCACAAACATTGGGTTTAAAATGTACAGTGGCTGTGGTTGGCTTTACTAATAAGAATATATTTCTTCCCAAATTAACCCTTTTAAGTAACATTAGGAGACTGAGGGAATGCATGAGGTTCTAACATATGCCTTGCAGCTTGCATTCTTACTGGGATCCAGTGATGTGAGGGCCTACATCAGGGATGCACCGCACAGTTGCAGATCTGATGAGACTATGGCAGTGATGTGAAGTCGTTGAGACAAGAAAGCCCATGCAGCAGAGGTGATGCATCAGTTCTGCTTGGGTTTGGCCCCATAGCAGAAGAGGTGCGTTGGTTCTGCTGTGTCCACAAATAGGCTGGCAGAGCACCTCCAGGCCCACTTCCAAGCTTCCAGGACAGGGGTGGTACCCCTTGGCAGATTAGGGCTCCAAGTTGCACAGTCCAGGTGCTGGTTACAAGAGACTAGCCCTTGGAGTAACTCTGGTGGTCCTGTGTACAGGTTGCAGGTCCAGAGCTTCTCATCCAGGCAAGAGGGCAGCAGGTCAGCACAGCAGGGAAGCAGCCTTTCAGGTCAGCAGTCCACCAGTTTGGCAGTCCTTTAAGTAGCACAGCAGTTCTTCTTTATGGTAGAGTCTTCTACAGGTACAGACGTGTACTGAAGAGTTGGTGTCTGAGGTCTAATATGTATACCTTGTTAGATATTGGGTTACTAGTTGACTGGGGTGTGAGTCCTTGTCAAAAAGCAACCACAATCCTAGTCAGGATAAGGCACAAGTAACCCCAAATTAACCTGTTCTCAACCCACTGGTAGCCTGGCACAGAACAGTCAGGCTTAACTTAGAAGCAATGTGTAACATATTTGTGCAACATTTCGAACAGGAAACATTGAAAACACAACACAGGAAAAATCCCACACCAATTTAGAAAGCTAGAGTAGGGTTTAGTAAAAAAGTAAGAGCAATACGAGAAAAATCCAATCAGTGTAATGGGAGATATGCAATTATAAAGATTTCAGTGACTATAGTGCCAAAAAGCACAAAGCAACAACAGTGGCCATCTGCTTGCACCAGACCAGGACAAAGTCACAAGGTCTGGCTGCCCGTCATGGAGTACAGGCCATCTACAGGGACCCAGCTAGGCCTGCTGAATAAGGGTACCTTAAATCCTGGTTGCAGAGCATTGCAAGGTCCAACATCAAGGATGTGGCACACAGCCAAGGAGAAGCAAAGTCCGTTTTGGAGACGCATCATGCAGCGTCGTTTCTGGGGAACTGTGAGGCTGCAATGTGAGGTCCCAAATTGTCATTGAGGTTGCCATCGAAGAGGGTCTTTGGATGCAAATTTCTGCATCAAGGATACATTGCGCACCGGCTAGTTCAGAAAAGGTTGTGGGGCTTGTGTTGTAGAGTCCTGCTTCATTGTAGAGAATGCCGTCAGTGAAGGGGTTTGCGATGCAAGGGCCTGCATCTGGGATGCATCGTACAGTGGTGGATCTGATGAGGTTGTGTTGACGATGTGAACACCTTGCAATGGGAAAGTCCATGCAGCAGAGGTGATGTGTTGGTTCTGCTAGGGTTCCCACGCAGCACAGGAGATGCGTCATCTCTGTTGTCTCCACAGATGGGCTGTCAGAGCACCTCTAGGCCCACTTCCAAGGTTGCCAGTTTAGGACTTAAAGTTGCAGAGTCCAGGTACTGGTTACAAAAGACTAGCCCTTGGAGTAATTCTCGTGGTCCTGAGCACAGGTTGCAGGTCCAGTCCCTTCTTACCCAGGCAAAGGGGCAACAGGGCAGCAGGTTAGAGCAGCAGGGCAGCAGTCCTTCAGGTCAGCAGTCCAGCAGTGTGTCAGTCCTTTCAGCAGCACAGGTTGTCTTCTTGGCACAGTCTTTAACATGCCCAGAAGTGTACTGAAGAGTGGTGTCTGAATTCCAATATTTATACCTTGTTAGACACTAGGTTACAGGTTGACTAGCGTGTGAGTCCTGGCCAAGCAGAAATCACAATCCTAGTCAGGGTATGTCACATGCAACCCCTATTTAACCTGTGCTTACCCCCTGGTGGACTGGCACACAGCAGTCAAGTGTCATGTGTAAAGTATTTGTGCAACAATTCAAACGGTACACAAACAAACACAAAAAATGATCCCACACCAGGTTAGAATACCAGAGCATACTTCAATAAATAAAACAAGACCAAAATGACAAAAATCCAATCAGTAGAACCACAGATATGCATATAAAACAATACACTGTAAAATAGTTCCTAAAAGCAAAAGCGTCAACCGGGGATATCTGGTCAGACTAGACCAGGTCAAAGTCAAAACTTCAGGCCGACCTCAATGGAACACAGGTCAGACACAGTCCCAGATTAAACCTGCTGAAGGTTTACCAACTCCAGTTTAGGGCAAAAGTCCTGTTCGCATGGAAGAAGGTGCTCAGGAGCAAGGAGAGCGAAGTGGGTGGGCGTCAGCGTGGCGCGAAGAGCAGGACAGGCGTTGTGGATAGGCGGGCTGGATCTTTATGTTGATGGACCCTCACAGACTGACGATGATGCTGTGCAAAGATACAGGCTTGCAGCGGCTTCCACTCATTTCTGGTGCGAGCAGCGCTGTTCTGGTGCAAAGGGGCCCATTTGCGGTTGCTAGGAGCCCAAAAGCTTTAAGCGCTCAAGAGCCACACCAAACATCCAAGACCTGAGAAGCACCTCTTGGGGTTCAGGATCTCACTGAAGACGGGTCCAAGAGCTTCTGGAGAGTCTGTTATGTTCCTGAGGCTCAGATCAGGCATCCAGCATACTAGCCCTTTGAGTCACTCTGGGATCCTTTGTTCAAGATGGAGTTACAGGTCCAGTTCTTCTTTCCCAGGCAAGAGACCAGCAGGTCAGCACAACAGGGTGGCAGTTTATTGTAGAGCAGCAGTCCAGCAGAGTGGCAGTCCTTGTAGCATCACAGTAGTCCTCATGCCTAACATAGTATCCACAGGTCTAGAAGTGTACTGAAGAGGTGGTGACTGAGGTCCTTCTTTTATACTCTAGTGCCCTGGTTCTGAAAGGTGGCAGAAGCTTCTAGACAGTCTCTTTGGAGTGCAAAGTATTCCCTACTACCCCTCCCCTAGTTCCAGTAACAATGTAGGGTTTTTAGGCCCTTTGTGTGGCGATAAGATACATACTATTCAGGTGTAAGTGAGGCTGGGCCTAGCTCCTCCCTAAGCTTCCATTGTGTATGGCTATCTAGAAGAAAAATACAAAACCCAACTGCCTACTACACCCAGTATCATAGCCAGAGAGAGGCTACAGGCACCAAGTGGCTAAGGCAAGAAAATGCTAACTTCCTAAAAGTAGCATTTTCACAACTGTAATTTAAAATCCGACTTTACCATAATATTTTAAATTAGGATTCCAGAGATACCATACATGAACTGATTATCTCTTCCCATCCAGAAGATACACTTATGAAAGTCAATAAGGCAACTCCAATGTTAGCTTATAGGCGAGATAGGCCATGTAGTAGTGAAAACAAATGTAAGGGTTTTTCACTACTAAGACATGTAAAACTTAAAAGCACATGTCCAATATTTAAATACATTGCACCCTGCCCTATAGGCTATCCAGGATCTACCACAGAAGTGACATACATACTAAAAATTTAGGTTTGAGCCTGGCAAAAGGTTTATTTTGCCAGGTCGAAATTGCAGTTTAAAACTGCACACACAGGCTCTGCATTGACAGGCCTGAGACATGTTTAAACGGCTACCTAAGTGTGTGGCACAACCAGTGCTGCAGGCCCCTAGTAGCATTTACTTTATAGGGTCTGGGCACTTTCCTTGGAAAGTATAAGTAAATAAAATATGTCACTTAGGTTTAGACCTATTCTACTATGTTTTAAGGAGAGGCAGAAAGCCCTTTAGCACTGGTTAACAGTGGTAAAGTACACGGAGTCCTAAATCCAACAAAAAAGGAAATCAGCAAAAAGAGGAGGAGGAATGCAAAATGTTTGGGGATGACCCTGAAGAAGGGACCAGATCCAACATACCTGGTGCCTTATTTGAAGTGGAAGAAGCTTCTAGAGTATTCCCTTTGAAGAGCACTGGTTTCCTGCCTTCTGTGACCTGTTACAGACTAACTACAGGGGTATGCAGTCCTTTGTGTAAAGGTAGGACACAGCCTATTTAGGTATAAGTGGGGCTGTACCCAGCTCCGTCCCCCATACTGACAGTGATGGCCCATTCAAGCACACCTAAACCCTCTATTCTGAGTGGCTGTTTGGGAGGAATACACAAAGACCAACTGCCAACCACACCTAGTCATATGACCCAGAGAAAGGCTGCAGGCACTAAATGGCTGAGACAGGAAAATGCCAACTTTTAAAAAAGTGGCATTTTCAAAATTGTAATTTGAAATCCAACTTTACCGCAAAAGAGGTTTTCTAATTACAATTCAAAGACACCAAACATGTGTTGTTTACTTGTTCACATATGGGAGCTATCTTTATTAAGTGTAATGCAATAAGGTAACCCCAATGTTATCCTATGGAAGAGGTAGGCGTTGCAATATGAAAAAACAAATGTAGGAATTTTTCATTATCAGGACATGGAAAATTTATAAGTACATGTCCCACTTTTTAAA
This sequence comes from Pleurodeles waltl, assembly GCF_031143425.1. Taxonomy (NCBI): domain Eukaryota; kingdom Metazoa; phylum Chordata; class Amphibia; order Caudata; family Salamandridae; genus Pleurodeles; species Pleurodeles waltl. The sequence continues at coordinate 1,280,673,450 of NC_090447.1, read as the reverse complement.
TATACTGCACCTTGCCCCGTGGGCTGTTTAGGGCTTACCCTGACGTGATGACTATCTATTAAAACTGAAGGGTTGGGGTTTGGCATGCCAAAAAGTGTTTTTTTTCCGCCAGGTCAAAATGACAGTTTAAAACTGCACACACACGCTGCAACGGCAGGCCTAAGACGTGTTTAAAGGACTACTTAAGTAGGTGGCACAATCAGGCCTGCAGGCTTACTAGTAGCATTTAATTTACAGACCCTGGGCACAAATAGTACCATTTTAATAAGGCCTCACAAGCAAATTAAATATGTCAAATAGGGGGAAAGAAATATTATCATGATGTAAGGAGTGGGTGCATGCAATTCAGCACCAGTTAGCAATGGTTAACTGCACAGAGTACTAAGGCCATCAAAAACAAGATCAGGAAAACGTGGAGGACTAAAGCAAAATGTTTGGGTGAAGAGCATTCTAAGGCTGACAGGTCTAACAATACGTTCTGTAATCTGCATGGTACAAATTGTTTGCAGTTGCATCTGCACTACTTTATGATGAGTCAAAACCGACACTAGACAAAGCTTGATCTCTCTCCAGCAGGAACATTAATCACCACAGTTATCTTGACAATTTTATTGTTGCCTGAAAACTGTCTGACACACAAGGAACTCTGCAGTGGGTGTTTTTAAACCAATAAGTCATTTCTAAACGTAGAACCCCTCTGTCCCCTGAGGTCAGCGCCAGATGTGGCTGCACATGTGGCACCGCCCTACAGCCAGACATGCTCTCTATACATAGCAAAGTAATCTTCAAGTCCAATGTGAGCATCCAAAAGGCTATTTGTATGAAGTCTCTTGATTTTGTGACAGGTACATTTTACTGGTGCAGTCCTACTAAAGCTCTACAGTCTGCCCACCAATTTCTTCTGGCCATAGGCAGAGCCCAAGCAGTTACCTATGTTGCAGATCTTTCTCTGTAGTCACAGTGATGACTTCCCTTTTGTAAATCATTACTAACATTGAAGAAATGTTTAAAAACCTTTTTTAATCAAACTGTTCAGTGTTCTCCTAGGTGCATTATAAATTTATTTGTATCCACTCCTTGCCGTCAGACTGACCAGCATTGGTTAGCACTATGAAGCTTTCTGTGTACAAGCACTTAATACAGTTTTTTCATCTGCTCGTTTTTTATCTTTACCCTTCTGCTTCTTCATCATTCCATTTCTCTTTACATTTCTCTCATTCTCCATCAGCTACTGGGCACTAATCTCTGCTATTCGTCAAGCTCATAGACTTGTAAACAAATGATTTACAATGCTATGTACTTATGTCATTTTCCTGCCCATTCATATTTTAATATTTCCTCCACTGTACTGGAACACCCAATATTTTGTTTTTGTTGCTATTTAAAAAAAAAAAAAAACTGTTTTAATAATATAAATAAATATATATATATATATATATATATGTGCATTTATATATGTGCATATATATGTATATACAGAATATAAAATAAATAAGTATTGGCAAAAAACCCAATATGTCCGGCCTTGACAACCCTCTGTATTATTTTTATTTTTTTATCAAATATATGCAATAGTCAATAAAAGTTTAAGAGTTATGTGAAAATGCTACCTTTTAAAGGTGGTGTACACATATATTTGCACCAATTAAAAAAATAATAAATGCCCCTTGTTAAAGTTTTTTCTTATTTGCAAATTTCCGTGACAAATTATTTGTGTGGATTGGTGATTTTAATTATGCTAATTATGCATTTGGCCGTAACTGATGAACAAATGAAGATGCACTTGAAACAAGTTAATAAGGTGGGTTAGAAATGTGATTAATAATGCAATATATTTATGCCACATTTTATGTCAGAATCCATTTTAATAGGATTGATGGAGTTTCTGTTTCTGCTTATCTTTCTCCTGTTTATTCCCCCTCCCAATCAGAGACCCACTGAAAGTCTTCTCTCCTCACAGTTTCTGCAGCGCACAGAGGGCCATATTTATACTTTTTGACGCACAACTGCGCCAACGCAGTTGTGCGTCAAAAATGTTAACGCCGGCTAACGCCATTCCAAAGCGCCATGCGGGCGCCTTATTTATGGAATGACGTTAGCCGGCGGAGCTGACTGGTGTGCGTAAAAAAAAATGACCCACACCAGGCAGTGCCGGCGTAGGGGAAAATGGAGCTTGGGCGTCAAAAAATGGGGCAAGTCGGTCTGAGGCAAAAAATCTGCCTCAACCCGATTAGCGCCATTTTTTTTTACTCCCACCCTCCATTGAAATGACTCCTGTCTTAGCAAAGACAGGAGTCATGCCCCCTTGCCCAATGGCCATGCCCAGGGGACTTATGTCCCCTGGGCATGGTCATTGGGCATAGTGGCATGTAGGGGGGCACAAATCAGACCCCCCTATGCCACAAAAAAAAAAAAAAAAAATTACTTACCTGAACTTTCCTTATGTTCCCTGGGATGGGTCCCTCCATCCTTGGGTGTCCTCCTGGGGTGGGCAAGGGTGGCAGGGGGTGTCCCTGGGGGCATGGGAGGGCACCTCTGGGCTCCTTCCGAGCCCACAGGTCCCTTAACGCCTTCCCTGACCAGGCGCTAAAAAATGACGCAAAAGCGGCTGGACGTCATTTTTTTTGACCCGCCCACTCCTGTGCGCCATTTTTGCACGGGAGTTTAAATAAGGCGCACATGCCTTGGAGTCATTTTTTAGACGGGAACGCCTACCTTGCATATCATTAACGCAAGGTAGGTGTCCACGCTGAAAAATGACGCTAACTCCAAGATCTTTGGCGCTAGACGGGTCTAACGCCAAAGTATAAATATGGAGTTAGCTTTGCGTCGGATTTGCGTTAAAAAAAACGACGCAATTCCGGCGCAAACAGAGTATAAATATGCCCCAGAGTGCTCTGACGTAAATGCTGATTGTCTTAACAAGTGTGTATTATGGATGAAACTTTCGACCTTGTAGCCCATCATTTTGAAGGATTTCCATTGGAAATTCTATGAGCTTTCATTTGAGAAACGTTTCATATTATATTGTACATTTTCGCAGTGCAGTTGCTGAGGAAGCTAGTGGAAGAGTTTCTTTTACCTTAAGAAATGGTTTAGTCCTAAGAGTTTTAATTATTATGAAGCTGTTTTTGATTTGCCAATGTGACCTAATCATGACCATGTCATGCTGGATTTGCAGTTTTGCTAACTGTTTATGCTTCCATTTTCTTACGATAATGGCATTACTCCTAGTCCTACTCCCTCGCCTTCCTTTTAACCAATGAGGTCTCTCGCCTCCCCCCTAGACCCTCCCTTCCCCTTTCAAACCCCCCCCCCACCCTTATCCCCTCCTGTACAAAAACCAAGCCCAAGCTGCAACTCGGACAGTCCGTACCGGGAGGGTGGGAGGGAACGGAAAAGGAAGGCGAGGGAGTAGGACTAGGAGTAATGCCATTATCGTAAGAAAATGGAAGCATTACCTCCCGTCCCTCCCTCGCCTTCCTTTTAACCAATGAGACATAGCAAGAAAACACACAGGAGACGGACATCGAGTTGCAAGACCTTTATTTAATATCCTGCACCAAGAGCATCCCCAAACATTATCTCATAGAGGATAAGACCCGGTGACCTAACACCGACTCCAAACAACCCAAGTCCGACAGCCTATAACGACGCACAAACGTCGAAGGAGAAGCACAAATGGCGGCCCTGCAAATTTCCACCACCGAAGTCCCCTGAAGCTCTGCCACCGTTGCCGCCATGCCTCTGGTAGATCTCCCCTGAATCCTTAGAGGAGGAACCACCTCTTTCAAGGAATAGGCCAACAGAATTAAAGAACGAACCCACCGACTCAAGGAAGCAGTGGAAGGTTTCTCACCTTTGCGAGCCGGACCAAAATCAACAAACAGTGAATCCCCTTTACGAAAAGGAGCCACCACCCGCAGATACTCCAACAAAACCCTACGTACATCCAACGAATGCAAACGGACCTCCTCCCTTGATGAGGGATTCGGACAAAACGAAGGAAGGATGACCTCCTGCCTGGAATGGAACGAAGAAATGACTTCTGGAATAAAGGAAGGCACCGGAACCAGAACCACCCTATCGGGAAAAATCTTACAAAAAGGAAAGGAACACGCCAATGCCCCCAATTCCCCCAACCGACGAGCCGAAGTAATGGCTACCAAAAAGAACGTCCTCAAAGATAGATGTCGCAAATCACAGTCCCCCAATGGTTCAAAAGGGTCCTCCGTCAATACATCCAAAACCAAGGACAGATCCCATGAAGGAAAAGAACGTACCAGGCGAGGAAATAAATTAATAAGCCCTTGAAAAAATCTAGGCATCAATCGCCCTTCATCCTGAAGATTACGCCATGGTCCTCTGAATGCCTGAATAGCCGCCCACTGTACCCGAAGAGATGCCACTGACAACCCTAAATGAGCACCGTCCTGCAGGAACTGCATCACCTCAAAGATAGAAGCGCAGGTAGGATCCAACTCACGACTTAAGCACCAAGACGAAAACACCTTCCACTGTCTACCATAAGAAAGCAAAGTTGAACGTCTCCTTGAAGCCAGCAAGGTAGAACTCAAAGCCACCGGCACCCCTTCGTTCAACTTCCAAGCCGTCAAGTGTAACCTCCTCAATGACCCCAATGGGAGGCAGGGAAACTCCAGGGGAGACGGACAAAGAGGCAGAGGCCACATCCTCCCCTCCGCCATCAGCATCAACAATGGGAACCAATTCGCCCTCGGCCAAAGTGGCGCAATCAGGATAACCCTGGACCCCAGATCCCTTACTCGTAACAGAAACGCTCTGAGTAGTTGAAAAGGAGGGAACGCATACAAAAGGCCCTGCGGCCAAGGACATGACATCCCGTCCACCACCCATGCTTGGGGACACCGAAACCGGGAGCAGTTCCGCATTCCCTACTGACGCAAACACATCCAGCACTGGAAGACCCCAAAGCCGAACCAGATGCTGAAACAGAGACTTCCGGAGAGAGAAAAGTTGAGAGGAAGGAATCACTCTGCACAGTAGATCCGCCCGAACATTTACCACCCCCGAATGTACGTAGCCCTGAGAGAGGGAACCCACTCCTGAGCCCACACAAAAATCTCCCTGATTAGATTGAACAGAGCCCTCGACCTGGTCCCCCCTTGTCGATTGACATAAGCCGTGGCCACTAAGTTGTCTGTGCGAACCAGAACCGCCGACCCCCTCAGGAAATCCTGGAAATGGACCAGAGCCAGGAATACTGCCCGCAATTCGCGCCAATTTGATGACCGACTCGCCTCCCGAGGGGACCAAAACCCCTGAATCTGAGCTGACCCCATCCATGCCCCCCAACCGGAGAGGCTGTCATCCGTCGACACCACCACGGGTCTCAGAGGCGATAAAGAAACCCCTACGCTCAGGTGGTCTGCATCCAACCACCATTGCAATTCTCTGCGAATCAATCCGGACCCTGGAACCCTGTCCTTCAGAGAACCGGACCCTGGAGCCCACCTTCTCAAGAACCATGTCATCAAGCACAGGAGATGGAAACGTGCCCAAGGAACCAGAAATATCACCGACGCCAAATGACCCTGCAGACGCAACCATAGAAGAGCTCGGGGAGCAGACAGTAACAATACCTTCTTTACCAAAGCCTGGAGTACACCCAACCTTTTTTTTTTTTTTTTTTCTGACACAGTCACCAACCCTAGAAGTTTTTCCGTGGTTTTGCAGGACCCCCAGAACTTGGGCCACCTGCCTCTGCAAAAGGTCTCGTGATTGGGCATGAATCAAAATGTCGTCTAGATAAGGATGCAGAAACACCACTTCTGAATGAAGCAAAGCCACTAGAGGAGCCAGCACCTTTGTGAAATTCGAGGAGAAGATTTTAGACCGAAAGGCAGAACGCAAAACTGAAAATGGTCCTGACCCACAGCAAACCTCAGGAAACTTTTGAGAGGATCTTGCCACAGGCACGTGTAGGTAAGCATCCTGCAGATCCAGTGACACCAGAAAGTCCCCTTGCCTGACCAATGGAAAAATAGTCTGAATGGACAGCATGCGGAAATGCACTGTCCTGATCCAGGTATTCACCTCCTTTAGATTGAGCACAGGACGAAATCCCCCTGAAACTTTCTGTACAAGAAACAAGACCGAATAAGTGCCCTGACCCCGTTCGTCTAGCGCAACGGTACTCAAAGTACGGCCCGCGGGCCGCCAGCGGCCCCACAGACCTAGCTTGGCGGCCCGCGAGACGCACACCAAACGCCACATCATAATGGCAGCAGTATGTAAACATAGAAGAGGGCCGCGGGAGAATGCTCCTGCGGCCCTCCTCTATGTTTACATACGGCGGCCATTGTTTATGGCGTTGCCCTGACGATCCTGGAAGCCAAAGCCCCATAAAAGTCAGCGCTTGCAGCTAACTTTTATGGGGCTTTGGTCGTCTGCTTCCTGTCACCGGCTCCACGTCTGCTGCCCGCTGTTCCACATTTGTGGCATCTTTACAGTGCTTTGAGTCAGGTAAGGCTCTTTGGTTTTTTATTTATTTGTTTTTAATGTAGTGTGTGTTACTGGGGTAGGCGTGAGAGCAGATTGCGCTGTGTGTGTGCGCTGTGTGTGTGTGTTACTGGGGTAGGGGTGAGAGCAGATGGCGCTGTGTGTGTGTGCGCTGTGTGTGTTACTGGGGTAGGGGTGAGAGCAGATGGCGCTGTGTGCAGATGGCGCTGTGTGTGTTACTGGGGTAGGGGTGGGAGCAGATGGTGCAGTGTGTGTTACTGGGGTAGGGGTGAGAGCAGATGGCGCTGTGTGTGTTACTGGGGTAGGGGTGGGAGCAGATGGCGCTGTGTGCAGATGGCGCAGTGTGTGTTACTGGGGTAGGGGTGAGAGCAGATGGCGCTGTGTGTGTTACTGGGGTAGGGGTGGGAGCAGATGGCGCTGTGTGCAGATGGCGCAGTGTGTGTTACTGGGGTAGGGGTGAGAGCAGATGGCGCTGTGTGTGTTACTGGGGTAGGGGTGAGAGCAGATGGCGCTGTGTGTGTGCGCGCTGTGTGTTACTGGGGTAGGGGTGAGAGCAGATGGCGCTGTATGTGTGCGCGCTGTGTGTGTTACTGGGGTAGGGGTGAGAGCAGATGGCGCTGTATGTGTGCGCGCTGTGTGTGTTACTGGGGTAGGGGCATTGTTTTGAAAAAGGGGGTGGGGTGGTTGTTCCCCCTCTAAGACCCGCCCCCTCTAAGCTCCGCCCCCCGCTGTCACTTCAGTGCGGCCCTCTGCCGCAAACCATACTGCAATTTTGGCCCCCGAGAAAAAGTTTGTGAGTACCCATGGTCTAGCGGAACGCGGGAAATGGCCCCTTCGACCAGCAAGTCTCGCACTCCGTCCAATAATGCTCTTCTCCGTGACCCCTCTGAAGGCAGAGGTGTGGGACGTACCCCTGAATCTGGAGGAACCACAACAAAATCTATGACATAACCATTGGTCACAATGTCTAGTACCCAATGATCGCTCACACTGTCCTCCCAAGCTGAAAGAAAGTGACTCAGTCTTCCCCCAACCGGCCCTCTGCCAGGCCCACAGTGATTGACAGGACCCCTTCTTGAAACCACCCCGGGTCGCAGGAGCAGACTTCTGAGGCGAAAAACGCGGCTGAAAACGCCGTCTCCTAAATGAAAAGGATTTAGCATCCCTAGTAGGAGAAGATCTGGAATGCTTCTTCCACCCTTTACCCGAAGAAGAACCCCCTTTATAAGGTAAGGCATGCTTCCTCTCCTTAAATGCCTTGAAAAGCATGGACGGCAATTGTTCTCCAAACAGGTTACGGCCTTCAAACGGCAGTCTCAATAAGGCCGCCTTTACCCCTGGATCAGCCTTCCAGGAACGCAACCAGAGGGACCTACGAGCCCCAATCAAAGACCCGGAAGCCAGAGCCGAAGTACGGACCACATCTGAAGACACATCAGCCAACAATCTGGCCTGCTGCTCCATACCAGCCAGGAGCTCTGAACATTCCGCCCCTTCCTGTACAGCTACCGCCAGTTTAACAAAGTCTTGAACCAATGACTGTGACGCATAAGCAGAATAAATCCCTGCCTTCAGCGCCAGATTCTCCGCAGCAAAAGCCCTCTTAAGACCCAAATCCACCTTACGGTCTGTGGCATCCGTAGGCACACAGTCCTCCGGATTGACAGCCGTTTTGCCAATTAGAGTAGCCAAAATAGAGTCCAGGCGTATTGAAGGAGTCAAAACCTCCTCACCCTCAAGTAAGTAAAGTTTCTGAAGGAATCGTGGAACCTGAGCCTTCTCCACATCCTTCCACTCACGAAACACCATATCCTTCACAGGCCCCTGGAAAGGCATGGCAAACTTCGAAGGTGTCTGATATTGAGGAAATAAATGAGAATCCGAGTTTGTAGGTTGAAATACTGGGAAACCCAAATTGTCCCGAACATGTGCCATCACTTCCCACATTACTTCTCAGGAAACATATTTCCCCCCAGATGACGTTGATGGGGCCTCATCCTCACTCTCTGATGAGGAATTCCTTGCCGCTACCGATGAGAGCGCACGCTTAGCCTGACCAGACCAGGCCACGCCTGCTTGCAGTGCCCTGGTAACAGCTACCCCAATCATATCCTGCACTTCCTCTCTAGACATGAGGGGAGTACCCCTGTCAGGTACCTGTGGGTTCTCAGGAAGAGCAATGCTATCCTCACCTCCCTCCTCCGAGGAGGAAGAAGAGACAATCCCACGTCTCACCGCTGGAGCTTTAGGCATGGTAAACCACCAACCTTGTAAAATTTCATAAAAACCACGGGCAGAACGCCCGTCCTACCTGAAAAGCATCACAAAATTGAAGTTCCTCGGATCCTCGCGGCTCCGCGGCGTGGAAACCCGGAAACCAATGCCCCAGCCACAGAGGGCCAGCTGACCCCGTCAGCCGGCCCCCAGTACACGCCTCTCGAGCAGCCATGCTGCTCGTTCAAGATGGGACCCAGCCGTAGCACTCCTCGCGGAGCTCCGCGTCCCGAGGAGTGCCTCCATCGACGACCTCCAGGCCCCGCCGTTCAGGTAAGAAAAGGGAAAGAGATTCGTCTAGCGTGGGCTAGACAAAAAGAAAAGGAGGGGATAAGGGTGGGGGGGGGTTTGAAAGGGGAAGGGAGGGTCTAGGGGGGAGGCGAGAGGCCTCATTGGTTAAAAGGAAGGCGAGGGAGGGACGGGAGGTAATGCATAAAATATATATAAAACCCCTAATTTTGATGGCTTCTCATTTTCCTCCTGAGACTCTGCCCGATTATTTTGAGACTTTCTCTTTCTCCCTTGGAATGCTGTCAGTACTCTTTGTGAGTTTGACACTTAAAATCTAGAGAGATTTAACTGCTTAGAGTGGGATTTTATTATGATTTTATGATTCTGTCCTCCTGTTTCTGAGCCTTCACAGCAAACAATGCATTTTTCTGTATTGTAATTTAACAATTCTGTAGTAAATTTATATATTTTTTCAAATTTATTCTGAAACTAGAACTCAGTTATTGAGTTGTTCCAATTCCTATTTGAATTTTATTCTGATAATTAGTGAGCTCAATGTTAGGGAGGATGGTACCTCTTGCCGCTAGACCAATATGAATTGCTGGACCGAGCTACCTGAGGCAAAAATCAGGCTCTATAAAATATTGGGGTTCAGTAAATTATTTGGGTCCTACTCCCAAGCCATTGTAAAAAAAAAAATTAAAAAATGTGTGAAAGCAAAAATGAAAGCAAGATTGGCACACCAGCTTCAGTAATTGAAGTGAACTACTTTTTAGGCTGCTGTTCACATTTCTACAAGTCTTCCAAGTGAGGACTGGAGTCCACCAGGGTTGTTTATTCTCACCTTTTCTCTTCCCGCTAGCCATGGACTGGATCATGAAGACATCCATAGCAAGGAGAAGAAAAGGAAGCCAGTGGACACCTTGGATGCAGCTCAATGACACAGACTTTGCAGACGACCTGGTCCTCCTCTCCCATACCCATCTTCAGATGCAAAAGAAGACCAACAGTGTGGAAGCCACATCTGCACAACTTGGCCTCAAAATCCACAGAGGAAAAACAAGATCCTGAAGGCTAACACGGCCAGCACAACTGCATTCACTCTTGCAAGCAATGCACTGGAAGAGGTTGAGGCCTTCACCTACTTGGACAGTGTCAGAGACAAGCAGGGCATCACAGACGCTGACATCAAGGCAAGAATAAGCAAAACAAGGGCTGCCTTCATTCAGCTAAAGGAGATCTGGAGCTCCAAGGACCTAATGCTGCAAATCAAGATTAGGCGTTTTAACACAAATGTAAAATCGGTCCTTCTGTATGGAGGAGAAACTTGAAGGACAACAGTGACCACCAACAACAAAGTCCAGACTATTATCAACAGCTGTCTGAGGAAAATCCTCCAAATCTGCTAACCAAACAGCATCAGCATCTACCCATCAGACTTTCCCACTTCTTGCTCATGAAGAAATCATGAAAAGACTCTCAAACTAGATAGGTCACATCCTCCACAAGCCGATATCAAACACCTCCAAGCAAGCCCTGACCTGGAACCCTCAAGGGAAAAGGGGAAGGCCAAGAAACACCTGGTGCCAAGGCCTCGAGGCAGACAACAAGGAGATGAGTAACACCTGGAGTCAGATTGAAAGAAAATCCCAGGGCAGGGATGGCTTCAGAGTTCTGCTTGATGGCCTATACCCCAGGAGGGGGTAGCAGGTGTTTGAGAACAACCATTATTAATAAAAAATGAGTAACTGAGATGAAATTATTAATGTGTACGAAAAGGCCTAAATAGAGAAACGTGTGATAAAAAAATAGAACATGCATGTTTAAAATGTGGTCAACAAGGTGTCCGCCATCTCGAGTTCTATGTGAAATAATAAATGTCTGTGAAAATGTATTTTGATTAATTATATTTACATGCACTGACAAAGAAGATTATTATTAATGTACTACAAAACTAATGGTTTGAAATTATTGTGAAATTGTTTTATTCTCTATGTATTAGCATTAGCAAAAAGGCCTACATTTTAGTATTTTTCCAGAGGAACAATGTTGAAATATTATGCTGACTTTACCGAAATGCTTTGCAAACATTGTTTATTAGACATCCTACTGAATGTTCACAGTGGAAATTTAATGTCCTGTTCTGCTTTCTCACTTTGTACTTCCTTGTGATAAATATTGCAAGTTTTAACAATGGGCCTTAGTTTCTGGTAAGATGTAATGCTAGCTCAATATCATGTTCTATGTTGCTTTCTAAATTATAATAATTCTGCGGAAACTGCTGACTGGAGAGGAGTGTCAACATGAACTTATCCTGAAGAAGGAACAAAGAACGATACATCTGAAGCTCAGATGAAGTCCAATTGGTGTCTCACTATTACACCTCATACTGTAGTCTTGTCCAAAAGAAGCTTAGTGACTTGTGGGACTTTAATTTAGCAAAGCTTTAGGAGATGTAAGTCAGTTTAGATTATGTTTAGCTTCTGTTCATTTCAATTGTGATATTCAGCTCTTGTTTAGCTACTTATGATTCTAACAGTTCAGAAACATTAGGGCTAACATTACTGAACTGTTGCCACTTTTCATGTTCTTGATGCTGATTGCTGAAGACCTGCTATTCCTGTGCTCCGCTGATGAGGGCTCTGCTAGCTGCTGTCTCGTTTAGAAGAGGTGTGTTCAATGTGCATTTGTTTTTCCTTTACAGGTTTTTCCCTTTAGAAATCCAACCGCATATTTTTGTTAGCGCCATATTTAGATGTTTTTCCAAATTATTTTTTGTCTTATTTTTCATTTTTGCATGTGACAAAGTCCAGCCCCACACATGCTTTTTGAATACAAAATTGGTAGTTAGGATGTCTGACCCAACAATTAATTTAAAAGTTTATTAATTCATTATGATTTTGTTTCTCAAATAATTCTCAACTAATGAATTCTGTTTCTCAAATAATTATGTTATTATTCTGTATTACTGTTTTGGAGTGTTTTAATGGTGAATGCTCTTATAAGATTGAGATTCTTCAGACGTTTTAGACAGTGTGTGTTATTTCTTTATTGCTATCATTTGGTTTTGCACATCATTTATCTGACCTTAGCATTGTTGATATAAGGGCAATAAGGGCGTCATTCTGACCCTGGCGGTCCGAGACCGCCAGGGCTAGTATGACTGAAAGCACCGCCAACAGGCTGGCGGTGCTTTTTTCCCCATTCTGACCGCGGCGGTAAAGCCGCGGTCGGACCGCCGGGGCCGGCGGTTTTCCGCCATTTCTGCCCCGGCGGCGATAATCCGCCAGGGCAGCGCTGCTTGCAGCGCTGCCCTGGGGATTATGACCCCCTTACCGCCAGCCTGTTTCTGGCGGTTTTCACCGCCAGGAAGAGGCTGGCGGTAAGGGGTGTCCAGGGGCCCCTGGGGGCACCTGCACTGCCCATGCCACTGGCATGGGCAGTGCAGGGGCCCCCTAACAGGGCCCCGGCCAGCTTTTCACTGTCTGCCGCGTGAGTGCGGCCGCCCGCCAAGGTCGGAATGACCCCCTAAGTGTTTAAACTTTACTAAATTGGAGTGGTGATTCATGGCCACATAGGCCATGGTGTGTGTAAATTATTGACTCCTCATTGCATATTTTGATTGTTGATGGCTACTGGTTCTCATTGTTTGATTTGATGATCTCATTACTCCTGTTTGAGTCAAAAGATTTGAATCGACCTCTGAGGATAGTAGAGGTCACTGCCCTATTACATGTCACCTTAGCCTAATATTAGAAGGTCATGCCCCCACACAGACGTAAGTAAGTAAGCACATTCGTACAAGGTAAAGTTCAGTCACTGTCAATAAAGACAGCCAATGGTTCACTGCCCGATACTGTATGATGCAGCGAACTAAAACAAAATATAAAAGTCAGTTTGATCGACCAGTGGATGAAGAGGGCTGACGGAAAGCCCTTCTGTGTATACGTATATATGTAATAATAATATTAAGATTTTTTGGGGGGAAACCAAAGGTTGGCGAGAAATGTCTCGAGGTCATATCTAAAAGGAGGGGGTGAGCCAAAAGACTACCAACAATAAGCCCAATAAACAAGGTGAATGCTTAGTACCGATTTTAAGTTGGTGGAGTTTGTAAACGGATGGTACTCTTCTACCTCACCCCATGTGTGTATTTTCCTTTCCGTGAGCCAGAGAATGATTTCCCTCCATGTGACGGCGCAGAGAGAGAGGATGGACCTGCGCACTGTGGCAGCCTGTGTGATGTGTCAGCAGGTGCTGTATCGTCAGACAGATGGAGCAGCAGACTGGATGTGCCGGGCAGTCGCTCTGCGGACACAGCATGCACAGTGCACCGGCTGGTCAGCAGGGCAGTCTGCTCGGAGTGCACGCTCACTGTGCGCTGTGGCACTGTCAGCTCGCTGGCAGCAAGGAGCTGTGTTTATGCGCTGCGCACAGGCGGCGAGATCCACTTGTTTACATTGCCTCAGATTTGCGCGATCAGTATACGACAGACTGCTAGCGTCAGGTCTGGTGCATTCCACTATATGTATTCCTTTCCCTCAGCCCCTGCGTGCTCCTTGCGATAACAGGTCGGTCTCGTGCTGGGTAGTGATGCACCGTGACTTACCCACGGAGGAGGGCACCTTCTTGGACTTCCTCTGTAGTGCCATCTTACAGGAGGGGGCCCTGCCAGGATCCGGGGAGACCCCCACGCGCATCCTCCAGCGCTGCCCGGCCGGCGGCCCTAGCGCTGCGGAGAGCCAGGGGCGGGTCTAAGAGGACGTGGGCGGGGACTCGACGATGGGAGGTGGGTTTCGAACGAAAGAACACTGACAGGGCTCAAAGCATTAATGGCTCAGCATCAGCACCAGCGCCTCGTCACTGCCGAAGGAACACCGAGTCTGACCCCGTCCGCAGCGTCTGCAACCTGCACCCATGGGAGGTCTACCATCTGTCTGACTCGAGCGCAGTCTGGTTAATGGTTTTGATCTATTTATTTAACACTTGCAGGTGATTTAAGAAAATGCCTAACGTATTTTACAATATCAAAGGAACTGAATTGCTTAGATTTTGTTTTAGCTGTATTTGTTGGACGCACACTCAATAACATCCACTAGATAAAGTGTTAGGTTGTATGTGATGCTTCAGTTATTTATGACGATGTAGACAAATCCTCTGATTTTCAAGAGCTGAGATAAATTACATTTTCTATAGCGTCGACAAAGTAGCAGTTGGCGTCTGGGCGGTTTACAAATGGGTACAATAAGAACAAACCTGCGGTTGAAGAGTGCTGTAAAGTTGTCCACGTGTTGTTCCAGGAAAGGGTGTACTCAGCTCACTTGTTCAATAAGTGCAATATGCAAATTAGCTGGCAGGGAAGCATCTTCAGCTCCACATATCTACGAGAGTGATCTGCATAAGTAGGCAGTTCGTCGTCACTCTGGTACGATGCCTTCTAGGCACAGTTTCTGATGTCCAGGGGGTTCCAGTGTCACTGGCAGTGTGAGAGGAGGAGAAGGGTACCCCTCCTTCATTCCTCTCAGTAAAAGAAAAGTGTAGGAGGCCAAAGATTTAACAAGCATAACTGAGCTTGTCTCCCAGTAGAATGCATCCACCATACCTTCGAACCTTCCCACAACCCCAGATCTCTGCAGTTCGAGGCGCAGAAGAGAAACGTCCACAACACTCAATAAAATACTTCTGTGTGTCGAGATTCATGGCAATTTTCAAGATGAGGGAAGGTGCAGTGTTTGCCATCCTCACACAAAGAGGCTGGGTGCTGTCCGCAAATAAGCATTTAGGAAGCCTAATTGATCCAGCTGAGGACTGTCCGCTGAGGGAATAACATTTTTGTTACTTAAAAAGAAAGACACGGAATTTGCAGCATTGGTTAATGACGCGTCTCTCCTAATTTCAGTTATGGGATCATTGTCCCAGAAAATGCTTCATTGGGTACGCAGAGGTACTATCTAGGGCTACTAAAACTCCTCTCGACTTTAGGCCTCGTCTTGTCTTCTAATGAATCACCCTTGTCTTCAGCTACAAAGACCCTCTAATGACTGAGGCCCAGAGCTCACTGGAGTGGGCCAAAGTACCACCGGCGTATGGTACACACCCGCAGCCCCTGTAGTGCAGAGGGGCCCCAGTGCTTCCTCTATTCAATCGAATGCCAATTAATATCCGTAAGACATGGGAACCTCAGGTCCAACCTCATCCCATTCTGCAGGGGGTCCCCGCTGTTTGCGTTACACCACTGGATAGGCCATCAGATCATTGGGGTGAGCTTTTTTTGACCGGGCCCTGTGTTAGGAATCTGCAAGTCAGAAAATGGGTTTCACTTAAGTGCAGGTAGAGCAAGAGCCGTTCACATGCAACAGACATACATGAGATAAGATGAAAAGGGCAAGACAGGATAAAAAGATTTCCAACTCAATGGTTTTCACATGTTTAGGGTGTGTGTGCCCAAAGACACTGGGGCCTAGGGATTAGCAGCTGTGAAGGACCAGCAGCTGGTGCTTGAGGGCATTTGCTTATCATTTTTAGGTTACAATCTACCAGACAACGCAGCTGTCTGGTTTGCTTAAGACATCTAGGGGACTTTCAAGAAGTTGACATAGGAATGCAGTCCACCAATTCATTACCATTGGTTCTGTGGTTTGTAACTCACATTTTCTGGCTTTCTATTTGCTGGCTTTATTTGCTTTAGGCTCTCCAAGTTCAGTTTGTCTTCCTTGTTGTCTAAACTGTTGTATCCTTCCTTGAACTCCCCTTCTGTGAACAGGCCTTCAAATCTTCTTTTCTTATCACGTTTGCTGTGCATTCAAGGGTTGAGGTCAAACTTCATGCGCTGTCTTCGGAGGGCGATTATTAACTTTTCTTTCTCTGATTACAAAGTGAGAGGATTTCTGTGGCAATCTTATTGGATATTGAGGGTAGGAAAGACGTTTTTTTTCTAGCACAAGACAACATTTAAATGAACTGTGTAAGTATTTCAGAATATATTCAAATTAAAAACACAAATGAAACACTTTTGTTTTATTTCTGAAGTGTGTTGGAAACAAATACTTTAGTATGATCAGAACAAACCAATACACTAGGTGGAGAAATTGCCACACATTTTAGTTTGTGCACTGTATAGCTTTATTAGTAAAACTGTATGTCTGCGAAAACATAATGTCATTTCAATTGAAAATGTGTTGTCTGTAATGGCAGTACACTACCATACCATGCATACTCCTCTCTATGCCACTCCACTCTAATCTGCACCACTCCATACCACTGCACTTTACTCTGCACTACTCCACTTTAGACCACTCCACTCCACGCCACTGCACTCTGCACCACCACACTCTATGCCACTGCACTCTATGGCGCTTCATGCCTCGCCTCTCTCCTCTATCCTGTACCACTCTACTCTATACAAATGCAATTCTCGCCACTCTACTCTACACCACTGCACTCTACACCACTGAAGTCTAGGTCACACCAATCTACTCTGCAAAACTCCACCCTACGCCACTGTATCTACCCCACTCTGCAGAGTTGCACTATATGTCACTGCACTCTATGCCAATACACTCTACTCCAAGGCACTTTACTCTATAACACTCAATTATATGCCCCTGCACTCTACACCAATGCACTGTATGCCACTCTAATTTACTATACACCATTGCACTCCATGATACTGAACTCTACAGAACTTTACTCTACACCATTATATTCTATGCAACTTAATGCAACTTCACTCTAACATGTACCACTCCACTGTACACCACTTCACTCTACTTTGAAACAATCTATTGTATGCCACTGCCCTCTACACCACTTTACTCCACTCTCGCCAATCCACGCCACGTCACTGTACTCTATACCACTCTACTCTTAACCACTGTACTCTCTGCCAATGCACTCTAGAGAACTGCACTCTATGTCACTGCACTCTATGCCACTGCACTCTACTCTATATAACTGTATTCTATGCCACTGCTCTCTATGCCACGGTACTCCACTGTACTCTGAAACTCTACTATGCAACACTGCACTCTCTACCACTGCACTCCCCACCACTGAACTCTATGCCACTCTGCACTACTCCACAATATGCCACTGCACTCTACAGCACTATACTCTACTCTGCATCACTCTATGCTACTCAAATCTGCACCACTCCATGCAATTGCACTCTATGTCACTCAACTCTGCAATCTATGCCACTCAACTCTACTGTGCACTCTATGCCACTGCACTCTATGCCATTCAACTCTACTCTGCGCCGCTGCCCTCTGCATCACTCAACTCTAAGCCACTTCACTTTGCACCACCTTTCGCCACTCTACTCTGCGCCACTACTCTGTGCCGCTCTACTCTGCGTCACTCCACTCTGCACCACTGCACTCTACTATGCACCACTCCAATCTACACCACCGGATTCTACGATGCTGCATTGTTTTTCGTTGAATTCAATGCGAAAACACTCTACACCCCTACACTCTGCAACACTCTACGTCAATGCACTTTACAGAGTCCACTCTACTCCATGGCACTCTAGTGTATTGCACTCTACGTGCCCCTAAACTATACCACTCCAATATGCAACACTCTCTGCCACTCCACTCCACAACACTCTACTCCAGTCTTCACCATTCCACTCCATGAAACTCCATGCAACTCTCCTCTATGCCCTAACCTTTAGCCAAGGTGAACAGCAGCCACACTGGTGTACAACATGGCTTAAATACATTGACAAAGCAAATAGCTCTTGCACAAGGAAGACCAACTGGCTTTGCCAAAGCTAGTTCTACTTTAGAGCCCACCACAGTGTTCATTTAATCATTGTAAATGCACGGTTTGATCATTGCTTATATTGATTGTATAGTATGATGCTTTGATATAGGTGCATCAATAGCTCATAAGCTTTATAAGGGATAAAGTACCCCCTGCTGTATATTATAAGGATGCTGCAAGCCACCGAGGATTTCCATAGCCATATAGAGGCACAAAGCCGAAGTCTGAGTTCCTTTATAAGGTTATGGAACTCCGAGGTGACTTGTAATATCTTTATCATGTACAGTAGGGTCTACTTTATCCCACATAATACATGGTTACACCATCACCTTCCCCAAAAAACACTCAACTCCTTGGTGCATAGCTCTTTCACATGAGAGAGAGAGAGAGCATGTTTGCAAACACAACAAATAAAAGTCGAACCTTTATTGCAAAATCAAACACATCAAACCTGTTAGATACTTGTTTTAAAACATATTTAAATCAGTTCAATATAAGTAAATTAAAAAAAAGATGCAATAGCTCAGGATTAGGGGTGAGCGAAGAATTCCGCTTTAGTGGCGGAGTTCGCAGAGTTTTCCCCATTCCGTGCGGAGTTCCGAAAAAACTCAGCGAAGCGATGAAGAGTTTTTTCACTTGGGCGACTCGCCAACATTAAGTTGGTGATTGCAACCAAGAGAAATCGCTTTTCAGTAAGATTAATTTTTGAACTGTTTATATAACTGTAAGAAACCGCAAAAAATAAATATACAAAACTTACATGATTTATAAAGAATTGTACACTTAGGCAACTGTGCAGCAGAAATTCACTTGTTTTGTTTTCAGCCTTACATCACAAACCATAGGGCCTCTTTCTTTCATAATAATGGTGAGAAATCACGCATCAGTTAGATGCAAAGGGGTGGAGGATCTTCAGGACTCTGAGGAAGCATCATTCTGCAATCAGTCCCGAGTGTAGGTCACGCACTGGGGTTTCCAATACTTTCTCAGCTAAAACACAACTAAACAAAAACAGAAACTGACCTTGCATGCCAGTTTTCCTTGAACTTACGTTCATTGTATTTTTGCTTTTCACTATTATTTTAATTTCTTCAATAACCCTCACTCACATCATCAGCAATAGAACAGGACTTTAATATTTAATAAAGTCACTCTTTTGAGTAAGTTTACTACTTTTCAGTATTCATAAAGTCCGAATGTAAGTTGTTACTAAAAAAAAAAAAGTAATAAGTCAAATCTTACACATGGCTAAACCTGGTACTACAACACCTTCCCATAGAAAATAATGGAGGTTGGGACTTAAAACCCAGTAAGAAATGTTAAATTAAATTAGTTAGAATAGTTTAAAAAATACATATAAATTAAGGTTAAAAACAACTAATATCTACATTAAAGTGAATATATAAAACAAATTTACATTATTATTTAACATAAACATATATTTTTAATATTTGTTATTAAGTTAAATACATTCTTTCAATTTTTCCTCTACTTAACCATAGGGAGACTCTGCAGTCAGGTGGACATGCTTCTCACTGGGACTGCCTGCAAACAGGAGCGCAATTTACACGGGCACAATGAAGTGTGAGATCTCTGCACCTGCCTATCATGAGCCTTTGCTAAAACAGTAATCAGGAACAAAAAAAGGACAGGTCTGCCCAAGAAACTTCCTCACCCTGAAATAGAGAAACTGCAGTTCCACCTTCACCTCTACCATCCACCAAATGGCTGTGCTCATGAAGAAGTAATCAGGAGCCATTTGGTAACAATGTCTTTCTGGAATTTCTAAAGGTATCCCTGTCTCCATCCTCCCTACTTCCATGGCTGGATCTCCAACCTTCATCTGCAGGAATGCATGCAATATAGTTTCACTTTCTGAGGAAGCTGTCCGTATTCTCCTACTTGTGCCATGCTATATCAGGTATATTCAAAACGGATCCCATTTGGATTTAGTAGTTGAACTCTCACAGACACAGAGCCTTCTTGCCACACTTATATCACAGGGTCACACGCAACTCAACATGCACATATGGTGTCAGCACAAGGCCCCATGGTGATACAATTTACACAAGAGGCGTCAGCAGGCCATATTCCCACTGACACAAATAAAAATGTCTGATCGCCATATAAATCACAAAACATGGTACTCTGCCACCACAGTGTCATGTGCTACAACAAGGACAGGAACAGCAGTCCTCTACCCACTATTAGGACACATTTAGTGTGCTCTCCTAGGTCATAGGACAGTTCCTGCACCTCACAGTGTCAGGGACAGGTGTAGGCACACGCCAGATTAACATGATGCCAGAGCCAAAATAATATTTGGGATACCACATTCACATGCAGTTAAGCACTCAAGGCAGGGAAACACGCCCATACACTAATGCAAGTACTGTTCCCATCCCAACCGGAGCCTTAATAAATTTCATGGATATCCCCTTGCAAGAGAAAAGTCTGATTCCCAGAGTCAAGAAGATTTATACTGAATAGATATAAGGCACTGATGGGACTCCACTTACTTGTGAACAGTGCTTTAGAAACATAACTATTAGACCTGTCAGACTCATGGTGCTCTTCCCCACACTTTTTGCCTCTCGTCCTTCATGTTGTTGAACTTATTGTTGTTGGCCTTAGGACTTTGACGTTTTACCAGTGTTCATCCGTGCCACAGTGGCTGTGCTCACTACCCCAAAACATGGTTAAACTGGCTTATACCCAACTGGCACATTTAATTGACTTATAAGTCCCTTGTAGAGTGGTAAAGCATATGCTCAGGGACTTTAAATTAAATGCTACCAGTGGGCCTTTAGCACATATTGTGCCACCTACTTAAGTGGCATCTTAAACATGTCCCAGGCTTGCTGCTGCAGCCTGGATGCAGTTCTAAACTGCTATGCCGACCTGGCAATAAAACCTCCTCAACAAGCTTTAAAATTCCCTTTTATTCCATTTGTCACCCCTAAGGTCAGCCCTAGGTAGCTCATAGGACAGGGTGCCTTTTAATTAAAAGGTTGGACATGTACTTTTTGGTTTTACATGTCCTGGTAGTGAAAAAGTCTGATATTCGTTTTTCACTGCTGAGTCCTACCCCTCCCATAGAATAACATTGGGGATTCATTATTACATTTAAAAAGCTGTGATTTCAATTCGGAGCAAATAGCTATATCATGTTTTGTGTCTTTTGGAATCATAATGAGAAACTCTATTTAACGGTAAAGCCAGGTGTTTGATTACAATTTTGAAAATGCCACTTTCAGAAAGTTGGTATTTTTCTGCCCTTAGCCTTTTTGTGCCTGCTACTTGTCTTGGGTCACATTACTGGATGCATCTGACAGACTTTGTGAATTCCTCCCAAACAGTCACACAATAGAGGGATTGGGTGTGGCTCGATGGGCCATCTGGTGGCAGGATGGAGGAGGTGGAGTTCAGCACAGCCCCATTTGCAACTGAATAGGGAGTGTTCTGCCTTCACACAAAGGACTTATCACCTACAATGTCGCTGCAGCAAGCTTGGGGCTCTGGCAGGGGAGTCAGGAAGCACCATATACTTCAAAGCCAGCGCCTAGAGGTTTCTCACACCTTCTAGAAGGAGGGCACCCAGGTATAAAAAGGGGACCTTAGACACCAACTCTTCAGTACATTTCTGAACTTGTGGACTCTGCCAGGAAGAAGGGCTGCTACTCTACTGGACTGCAGCCCTGCTGTACTGCTGCTTTGCTGAACTGCTGCCCTCCTGCCTGAGAGAGGAGAAGTGGACCCACAATATCATCTTGATAGCAGGTCTACCAGAGTGACTCCAAGGCCTAGTCTGCTGGCCTCCTAATCTGAGCCTCATGGACATAAAATGCTCCCCAACATTGGGCACCAGCACCTGGACCAACCTGAAGTGACCCCTCAAGTGGTGTTCCTCAGGTCCTGGACTCTTGGTAGCGCTTCTGAAAGGTGTATTGAAGTTGTTGGGCTCATCGCAACCATGAATTGGGCCCTTTTACACTCAGATTTCTCCACCTCCATCTCCATTCAATGCTAAGCTCTGGCAGCCACCTTTTCACGCTACAGCAATGACTGCTTGCAGGGACCGCCAAAATAAAGGTCTGGCAATGCCGGTCCATAGTGCTTGGCCTGCTCTTTGCGCTACTTTGGCAGCCTCCTTCGTGACTCTACCTGCTACCTGTGGCCCCCTGCACTGCAAACTGGACTCTTGGTGGTGATTTGAGAAAGTAAAACTTCAGTGAGACTAATCTGGTGACTGTAGCCAACCTGTGTTCCATTGTAGTCAACCTGAACTTGTGACTTTGTCCCGGTCCAGCTTTTTAGTGCTATTTTGACTAAAAGCTTTAAAAATGCATAACTCCGGTTTTACTCTTGGAATTTTTGTTGTTTTTGTGTCAAATAATTTAATAAAATGTACTCTATTTTACTAAAGTGGTTTAGGATTTTTCTTGCGTTTTGTTTTTCACTTTCTTGCTGTTTGTGTGCTTCATAAATACTTTACTTGTTGCCTGAGTTACGCCTGTGCCAAACTACTTAGAATTAAGTACAGGTTAATTTAGTGACTTTTTGTGGTTCGCCTTACAAGGTATTTTGGCTGCTCCTTGACCAGGGCTCACATCCTAGTCAACCAACAACCCAGTTTCTCATAGTAACCATTGCTCATGGCCACTGAAAATGGTAATTATGAAAAGATATGTTTTGACCTGATTGATTCCCCATCTTTCCTGGTGGTATTGCGACTACATGGCTAAAACCCCATCATCCTCTAATTAATTGGGATTAAAACAAACATTGTCTCAAACTTCGAGTGTTGTCCTTACTTAAGGAACCTCCACTGGCAGCCAGTGTATAAAAAATATTAAATGAAAAATTCTCTGCTTTTGTCACTGAGTGTTTTATAGAAAAAAGGTCTGTGTTTTTTCAATTGGGGGGGACTGGTGTTCATGGGCAAAAGAAGCATTGCCCTAACACCCTTCCGGAAGAGGCAAGAACAGGGAAATAAACACAGAGCAGCTGAAAATAAATCACTGCTCTGAGACACTGTTCTGAATTTCCTGGGTGAACTCTAGTGAACTTTGCAAATGTCCTACTGCACAAGTGCCAGCCGGGCAAGGTTTTTTTCAACTACAGGTACAAGCTGCAGCAGTGACATCATTGGAGAGGGGGTGCTGAATTAGAAAGCCTTGGATCCAGTTGTTTTTGGGGAGCATAAACAGTGGCCCTGGGAGGAGTTACAAAACTCCATTCACTTCAGTGGCTGGGGGTGCGTACACCAGTGAGACAAGGAGGGGGTGGGTGGCAACAATTTGTTGATCATCACAAAGAGGCAGGCTGTGGGACTGGCAGTAACACATGTCTTGTACTCAATTTGGTTTCAGTTTGAAAAAAATGTTATGGAGCTGAACACAGCAGTGTGCTCCTTATCTCTACCATAGAGGCCCAAGGGAGGGAAAGAACCAGCTGCGGCAACAATTGCGCTAGTGGACTAAAAGGTAACTGTGCAGATAAGCTTCTGCCTGCATCAGGTTCATCATCACCCCCCCCCCCCACCACCTTTCCTTTAGGAGCTACAGTGGGGTGGGGTTCCTGATTGACCTGTTCTGTCTGCAGCTCAGCAGACAAAGGCTCATTGTTAACTTGGGGGAGTAAGTGAGAGAAAGGAATGGTGGGTGGATGGATAGACGGATGAAATGGTGGATGGATGAATGCATGGATGAATGAATGAAAGGATGGGTGTAAGAATGGAAAAGTGAAAGGCAGGGAGGGTGGATGTATGAATAAAAAGTAGGATGGGTGGATGGAGCGAAAGGATGGGTTGATGGATGATGAGAAAAAGGATGAATGGATGCTAGAATAAGTGAAAGGATGGATGGATGGAAGAGTGGAAGGGTAAATGGATAGATAAATGAATGGATGGAGTGAAAGTATGGTGGGATCAGCGAAAGGATGGATGAGTGAAAGGATGTATGTAAAGATGAATGAGTAAAACAATGGATGGCTGATTGAAAGGCAGGGTAGATTAATGTCTAGATAAAAGGATGGATGGATATATGAATGACTGAAAAGGTGAATTGATGATTGGATGAATAGATCGATGAGTGAGTGAAAGGATGGATGGCTGAGTGAAAGGGTAAATGGAGGGATGCTTTAATAGACTGATGGATGGGACAGCGAGTGGATGGATGGCTGAGTAAAAGTTTGAATAGATGGATGAGCCAAACGGAGGATGATGGATGGATGGATGGAGTGAAAGGATGGATCGATGGAGCAAAAGGGTGTATGGATGAGTGAAAGGATGGATGGATAACTGAATAGGTGGATGAAAGGGGGATGGATAAGTGAAAGGACGGATGATTGAGTGGATTGATTGGTTTGATGGATAGGTGTCCTTGGACCAGTGGTGGCTCTCCATTATGGGCTCTACAGCTACACTACACCCTCCTTGTTTTCTGGTCCATTAAAATGCAGACCAATAAAATGCAGACCCACTTCAGATCCAGCAACAAACGGAGGCAGCTAGTGATATTGTTTGATTGCTGACACAGGTGCATGAAGGTGCCTGCACCAGCCATCAGAGATACTGTTCAGAGCTGGTGAAGTCCCAGCACTGTGAGCATGTCTGTGTGACGGGTCATTATGAACCCCAGCGGTGAAGACCGCCATGCCGGCAGCGGCGGCAAACACCGCCACCCGCACGGCGGTCTGAACCGCCATATAATGAATACAGTGAGGTCCGCCTGTGGTGGCCCTCCTCCACTGCCAGGCTGCTGCCGAGAGGCAGCCTGATGGTGGAGGGAATCATTTTCCGACAGGGCAGCGCTGCAAGCAGCACTGCCCTTCGGATAATGATCCCTTTTTCCACCAGCCTTTCCCTGGCAAGTTCCCCCACCGGAGAAAGGCTGGCGGAAGGGGTGCTCCGGGGCCCCCTGGGGGCCCCTGCACTGCCCATGCACTTGGCATGGGCAGCGCAGGGACCCCCTGCAGTGCCCCATCGCTCAGATCACTGCCCGATTTACGGGCAGTGATCTGTGCAACGGGTGCTGCTGCACCTGCCGCACACCAACATTGGCGGCGGCTTCATTTGGAGCCGTTGACAATGTTATGGCCCTTTTCCCTGCTGGGCCAGTGGGCAGAAACACTGTTTCCGCCTGCCGGCCCAGCGGGGAAGACATTATACGGCCGGCGGGGGGGTAGTCACGTTGGCGGTCTTCTATTGACCACTAGCGCTGATCTCAGCGGTTTTTACCACCGAGATCATAATGAGGGCCTATGTGTGTGAGTAAAAGTGAGAGAGAGTCATTGGAGGAAAGAGTCAGAGTGAGAGAGAATGAGTAACAGTCCGGCCCAGTATGTGTGAGAATGAATGTGAGTGAGTGAGGGAGAATGACAGTGAGTGTAAATGAGTATTATGGAATGAAAGAAAATCACAGTAACCAAATTAATGTTAGATAATCAAAGCCATAATTGCATTTTACTTTGAAACTTATAAACACTTCATGATAATACCATAATATTGAATAAATCAATGCATACAATGTCAAATGAACATCTATTTAACAGGCCCGATGCATGTGCCCTATCCATGAGGCACCTCGTATCACTCTCCTATACATAAATCTAGATGTATGATTTGCCAAATACCATCATTCTTAATTAATTCTGGAAACAACTCTTACATCATCTAGAAATGATTAGCCAGTCAGTACCACACTCTGTTCAGACAAAAATAATTAATCAAACCATTGAAAAATACCTGTTATTTTTTTATAAACCACCAGGAACAATTGGTATGATATTTATCTCTGGGTGATTTTCTTTTTACAATTGCTCTCTCCTATCCTCTTTAAGGACGTGCCCATTCTTCTGTTCCCTTTAGATACAACCCCTAAATTGTGCCATCTAGTTTTTGAGAGTCTATGGTTCCTTATTAGCAGAGTCTGCTCTCAACAATATCGAACATTCAATCACAGACTGTAGAGCATCTAGCCTTGGCTAATGTCCTCTACAAAAGAATTGCTGTTGTCATCACTGGCCAGCTCCCACTTGTCAACCTAAGGACCAAGTAAGATTGTATACCCATATTTTGTCTATTCCTGGGTCTCATCCTAAGTTCACCTCAGAACTGTGGGCCCTTTTTCCATCAAAAAGAAGGTAGGATCTATGGAAGTACATTTTGAATTGCCCCAGTGATAGAGCATCTATGGTGTGCTCAATGGTTCCTGTGTAGACCCTGCAACTAGCATATCACCAATTCCATCTCCACCTATCATAGTAGATGGCTCTCATGAGTTTGAGGAAGAAGCCATACTGGAATCAGGCATTATCAAGGGGCAAATGCATTTTTGGTGACATCAAAGGGTTGTGTTGTATGTGACAGTTTCTAGAAGATGGCTGTTTATATTCACACATCTAGATTATTGGTCAGATTTCAGAAAATGTCATCCTATGAAACCCTGATGTGAGGTGAATGGGGATTCTAAAGGACTGGGCTCCTTTGAGGAATCTGCAAATCAGAAAATGAGTCTAATGTAAAAGTAAAAAGTGTTCATATGCAACAGACCCATAGGAGGAACAATGCTGAGGAATGATGGGGTTAAACTCCTACCAACTCAAAGGTCTGGACACTTTGTAAAGATATATACATGAACAGGCTATGGCCTAGGGATTAGAGGCTGTGGTGAATGAGTCACTGGTGCTTGACGAGTTGCCTCCAGTTAGCGATCCTTTTAAGAAATCTAGGCCAAACAGCAGCTCTGGGTCACATTAGCTAGTAGTAGTTACACATGGTTATCAGCCACTGAAGCATGTGTCTTCCCTATTAACTCTTGTTCTCTCCACTTATTTTCCAGGGGTCGTCTTGCAGAGGTGGTGTAGCATCTCCAGATGCAGTTTCTATCAGAAAGGCAGAGTTTACTTCAAATCTATTTGCAATCCCATTACCAGTCATGACATCATGCACCTAGAGATCAATGCACATTGTTGAAGGCCATGATCAATGAGTGCTGGAATTAGAGAGCAGAGACAGGATCAGTAGAGGTTGGTGTACAAAGCACAGAGCTTGGAGAAGGCCAGGCTCTAAGCTCTAAGTTTGCTGGTGCCATGACACTGTCTTGAAATGTTCTGCTGGTCTTGTTCCATCCAGAAAGCTTTGCAGAGACTTGGAAGTGCTGCAGTCCTTTCCCACAGACGCGGCTATGTACATAATCACTATTCTTCTAATGCAATCTTCTTCTCCCCATCTTCCATGATTATCAAGCTCAATCTCAAGGAATACACAATTTACAATTAACTTTCCCACCTGGGTTTGAACAAATCCATCCATTAGCACCAGAGCTAGTTGTACTCTGGATATGTGTAATTCTGGAGGTACTCGTCGGTGGGCAGGCAAAGCAAGACAAAGAGCCAAAGTACCACACATCAGAAAATGTTAAAGGGAGCCACAAAGAGCAAAATAAACTTAGGGTGAGACCTGGCAATGGAATGAAACTTAGTGGAAAAGCAACACTGGCGGAGATTAGCGGTATTGTAGTGCCATTTATGTTGCACTTTCTACTTTGGCGAAGATGCTGAAGAGCTTTGCTGGCAGATAACATACATTGAGACCTTTTTCATGCAAATTAAATTACAATTTGTCATGCTGTTTTCATACAGGTGACAAAGTGTCTGGTTTACAGTTTGGTGGATGGGTTACTCCACCACATATGCAGCAGATATTGGGGGTCATTCTGACCCCGGCGGTCTCAGACCGCCGGGGCCAGGGTCGGCGGGAGCACCGCCGACAGACCGGCGGTGCCCCGCAGGGCATTCTGACCGCGGCGGTTCGGCCGCGATCAGACAAGGAAAACTGGTGGTCTCCCGCCGGTTTTCCGCTGCCCTTGGAATCCCCCATGGCGGCGCAGCTTGCTGCGCCACCATGGGGGATTCTGACACCCCCTACCGCCATCCTGTTCCTGGCGGTTCGCCCGCCAGGAACAGGATGGCGGTAGGGGGTGCCGCGGGGCCCCTGGGGGCCCCTGCAGTGCCCATGCCAATGGCATGGGCACTGCAGGGGCCCCCGTAAGAGGGCCCCACTGTGTATTTCAGTGTCTGCAATGCAGACACTGAAATACGCGACGGGTGCAAACTGCACCCGTCGCACCCCTGCAACTACGCCGGCTCAATTCTGAGCCGGCGTCCTCGTTGCAGGGGCATTTCCTCTGGGCCGGCGGGCGCTCTTTTGGAGAGCGCCCGCCGGCCCAGAGGAAATGTCTGAATGGCCGCCGCGGTCTTTTGACCGCGGTGCGGTCATTTGGCGGCTCCCTCCAGGCGGCCGGCTCCCGCCGCCCGCCGGGCTCAGAATGAGCCCCATTGTGTCTGCTGTATTACAAGTGGTATTGTGTCAATAAAGTGTTTGCCAACTACTTCATCAGGAATTGTTGTTACAGTTGAACCAACAGAAAAATAATTTCCACCTGCCATGGCCAGAATTGGCACATTTCAAGAAATGGAAAAATTGTAGGTTTTATAGTCAGTCCAAACAGTGACCCTTTAAATAAAGATGGTGGTTGGTAAAAATGAATGTAATTATTTTTCCATCTCAGATAATGTCCTAGAATAATATGCAGTCTTGGTTCTATTTTCTCAATATGCCCCCTTCAGCTACGGAAGGGCATCAGTCTACACAACAAAAGTTCTCTGTACATCAGGCCGAACAAGGGGAGTGTTGTAAAGGCTGACTTCATGGATTAAAAAATGTTTCTCAGGCAGAGATAGCCGAGTTCCTTGACAGATGGGTTTATGCAGAGCTCTGGTGTTTCTCCCACTGCAGGGCCTTAAACAGTAGCCTCTGGAGAAAGCCAAGTAAGTCTGGTACCTTCGAAGTGAGTGAAGGGACTAGGGCATGGAATGGTCTAGTCCAAGGCCTGCTCACTGCACCAGCCTGTAAAACACCAACAAGCGTCTCCCTCTACCTCTGTCACTGAAAGGAACCCCAAGATGGTCCAGTACCAGCCAAGAACTGCCTTACAGAGTCTGAAGCTGCAGATAGAGAGGCTCTCCAACTATGAGGGAGGTGAGCGCTACCGGGTGACTGGCACTAAGAGCACTGTCCTGGTGTAATGATTTAATGAGGTCGGGAAGAGAAAATAACTGGGAGAGTCAACATGGGATGTGGTGAGGATTGTAGGGCCTCGAGGAACCACTCCCTGTGGATTACAATGACCAACACAGGGAAAATTTATAGAAACCCATATCTGCTGAACAACTGTGATGGCCAACACCTCCTACAGGAGTAATTAACATTGGAATCCTCTTGCTTCATGTCACCTAAAGAGGTAAAAACAAATCCCTCTAGAGACAAAAAGACGTTTTCACCACAAGCTGCAGGGCTCCATATTAGAAAGTGAGCATGGACAGCAAACCCAAGGACCCTGGTGTGTTTGGCTTGAGCTTCGAAAAGACAGTGATCCATGACCTTCTAGGGGACCTGAAGGCCACTGTGGGAAACATTAATCCCAGGGTCACAGCAATTGAAGTATGGAAGAACTTAGGGAAGTGCAGACTGCCCAGGAAGTGTCACTTTTGGGAATGGAGCAGCTCGTTGTGATATTGGAGAAAACTATTAGTAGACCGGTGGATGCAACAGAGGCAAGAGAGCTTCAGGAAATGCACCATCCATTCTGTCATCTGACTTGAAAGACAAGTGGATATGTTGGACAACACGTTGGGGGCCTTGTGCTTTAAAATACTGAAATTCCCTAAATTAGATGATTGTTAGAAATGGGGTCTCTAGTTGGTAGTGGCCTGAACCCTGTCCAAGTAGTCGGGGTAAGGGAGTCACACAGCTTAGATAACCCCTGCTCACCACCATGGTAGCTTGGCTAAAGCAGCCAGGCTTATCTCGGAGGCAATTTGTAAAGTATTTATATGTACACACAGTAACACAGTGAAAACACTAAAAACGTACTCCACACCAGTTTAGAAAAATAGCCAATATTTAATTAAGTAAAACAAGACCAAAACAACAAAAAATCCATAAACAAGCAAAGATACAAATTTTCAAAGATTAAGGGGGTCATTACGACCTCGGCGGTCTTTTTGCAAGACCGCCGAGGGACCGCCGTGCGGAAGACCGCCTGTGCAGGCGGTTTGCCGCTCGGCGTATTATGACTGTTGGCTGCTCTCCATCGTTATTCCGATGGAGAGCCGCCAACAGCCATACTTGCGGGCGGCGGGGAAGTGGAGGTTGCTCCACCTCCACCGCCACGCCAACAGAACACCGCCCAGCGAATCACGTCCTGTGATTCGCCGTGGCGGTGTTCTGTTGGCGATGTGGTGTCGGCGGAGCTGCCTCCATGGCTCCCGTCCCCTCCCGGAGGATCGACGGACCAGGTAAGTCGATAGTCCGTTAGGGGAGGGGGGTGGGGGGGTGTTGTGTGTTGTGTGCGTGCATGGGGGTGTGCGTGTGTGTATGTAGAGGGGGTGTGTGGGTGCGTGTATGCTTGCGGGGGTGTTGTGTGTATGGGAATGAGTGCGTGTATGGCAGTGGGTATGGCTGTATGGATGTGTGCGTGTATGTTTGAATGTGGGTGTGCATGTCTGACTGTGTGTGTGGATGTAGGCATGTATGTCGGGGTGTGTGCGTGTGTGTGTTGGTGGTGCCTGTATGCGTGTCAGGTGTGTGTGAGTAATGTTATGTTGGGGGTCGGGGTGGGGAGGGGGGCCCTGCCACCTTTGGGGGGTGGCAGGGGTGGTGGGGGGTGTATGGGAGGAGTCGGGTGGTGGTGGGGGGTGGGGGAGACCCCTATCAGTGCCAGGGAAGGAATTCCCTGGCACTGATAGTGCTTACCGCCATGGATTTCATGGCGGCTGAAACCGCTGGAAATCCACGGCGGTAAGCCGGGTCCAAATACCGCCGGCGGTATACTGACAGCCGCCGGGCTGGAGACCCAGGTCTCCAGCCCGGCAGTCATCTCCGCCCTGGCGGGCGGGACGGAGAACCGGCGGATGACCATGGCGGTAACCGCCATGGTCATAATTCACCAAGGTAAGACCGCCAGCCTGTTGGCGGTCTTACCGCCGGTTCTCCGCCATCCGCCAGGGTTGTAATGACCCCCTAAATCTTAGTATAGCGCTTAGAAACACAAGAGCTCCAACTGGGTCTATCACGACATCTTGACGGAGTAGTTCCTAACAGTCCAACACCGCTCGCGAGGGAGTGCGGGCCGGTCATGGAGTCGCATGGACCTCAGGTACAGTACCACAGAAAACAAGGAAACAGGCGTTGCACGGAGTCAGGGAGAAGTGATTTTCAGTGACGATATTTGAAAGTCACAAGCTGCATCCGCCAAGAAGCCAGTGTCCCTCGAGACAGAAGAGGCATCCAGGGGTTCCCCGTTTAACCTACATCGATATGTGACTGTTCGGATACGGGGAGTGACTTGGCTACCTAGTGATAATTGGGTTGTCACTTACTGTACCTTTCGACAGACAGTTGAGCTTTATTGGCTTACTCATTGACAATTTATTTCCTGGAGAGTAAATGGTGTCTAATGTCTTCCTGTTTGTCCTGACGGGGCATGGCCTATAAAAAAGCCAAAAAGCATCAACACATATTTTGGAGGAGTCCACTAATAAGTCGAAATAAAGAGATGGAATCGAGCATATGGGACACACTGCAGAAATGCTAATAGGACATTTAGGGCCAGATGTAGGAAGATTCCAAATTGCGAGTTGCAATTTGCGAGTCCCAGCGACTCGCAAATTGCAACTCGCAATTTAGAATGCAGAAAGGTGTCTCAGACACCTTCTACGAGTCGCTATGGGGTCGCAAAGACCCACCTCATTAATATTAATGAGGTGGGTCGCAATTTGCGACCCCATAGCGATTCAGGGCACTCACGGGGATGGTGGCCTGCTGGAGACAGCAGACCACCATGTCCATGACTGCTTTTAAATAAAGCAGTTTTTATTTTCAAAGTGCAACCCGTTTTCCTTAAAGGAAAACGAGCTGCACTTTGAAAAAAAAACGAAACCTTTAGTTTCGGTATTTTTCAGGGCAGGTAGTGGTCCATTGGACCACTGCCTGCCCTGAAAAAATATTTTTTTGTTCCAGACACAAAGGGGAAGGGGTCCCTTGGGGACCCCCTCCCGTTTGCGCCTGGGTTACCATCCACTTCAAGTGGATGGTAACTGCGCTTTCATTTGCGACTGCAATCGCGGTCTCAAATGAAAATGCATAGCATTGCGAGTCGCAAATAGGAAGGGAAGACCCCTTCCTATTTGTGAGTCGGAAATGCATTTTGCGAGTCGGATCCGACTCGCAAAATGCATTTCTACATAGCAATGAGGCTTTAGCGACTCGCAAACGGCGATTTTCGCCGTTTGCAACTCGCTAAACCCTTGCTACATCTGGCCCTTAATCCCTCTACTGTGTTTTTGTCCTTGGGACTACCTCTAATAAGGACTGTAATTATTATATAATAAAGACACGACAAAAAATTGTTTTTGTAAATTTTGTTGTGTCTAATTTTTGGTATGTTATGTGTTATAGTATTGATGTGTTATATTTCTGCACATATGTTTTCCATAGTTTATACAATAAACCAATGGAGGAATGTGGATTATATTCTCTTTTTAATTAAATAAAAGATATTGTTCTACAAAGGTTTTTTGAGTGAGGGTGGGGAGCAAATGATAGGCTCATCCTTGCTTTAACTTTGGTTTATTTTATCCTACTGTAAACAACT
Organism: Pleurodeles waltl; assembly: GCF_031143425.1. Taxonomy (NCBI): domain Eukaryota; kingdom Metazoa; phylum Chordata; class Amphibia; order Caudata; family Salamandridae; genus Pleurodeles; species Pleurodeles waltl. The sequence goes on along the minus strand of NC_090447.1, from coordinate 1,280,640,955 downwards.
ATATATATATATATATATATATATATATATATATATGGTTGTATACAGTATATATATCTACATATTGGCATTGGTTCCTCATGGTTGCAGGAGAGGTGATGCAGTGTCGGTGGAGAGGAGCTTGTTCCTTACGACAAGGTGGGGTTGATGAATCCAGCAGGCCAAAATACAAGGCATCGAATTTGCAGTGTCGCGATCACACCATGTGGCCACAGGTGCTGTGGCGGAGATGGAGGCAGGTGCCACGGGCATCAGTGACATGACACCCAGAACTCATGCTGTGGTGGGGCTTCAGAGGTGCTGCAGCGGTGTAGGGCCTGCGGTGTTGGTCGTGGTCATTGCACTCAGCTCAGACCAAGACCATTGAGTCGCTTTGGAGTCAATGTATTTGATTTCTTCTTGGTTGCACTAGAACTCACTCCCAAGGCCCAGGGATTGGATGTGGCACCATTTGGCAAGTCAGAACTCTCTGCAAGAGAGCCCAGGTGCTGGTAGATGAAGTCTTTGATATCCTTGGGAATTCTTAACAGGTGACAAGCTCATTCCAAGCCCTTGGAGAACTTTTGGAAGCTCGATGTAGAAAGCAAAGTCCGGTCCTTTCACTGCCAGGACAGAAGCAGCAAGCCGCAGGCCAGCACAGCAAAGCAACAGGCAGAGTGGCAGTCCCTCCTACAACATCCCACTCTTCTTCTTGGCAGAGAATCCTCAGTCCAGAAGGATTCTAACGTTGTGGTGTCAGAGGTCCAGTACTTATACCCATTTCTGTCTTTGAAGTAGGCAGACTTCAAAGAGAAGTCTTTGTAGTGCAAAAGACCCTATCCTTCCCTGCTCTGGTCCCAGACACAATGCACAGCCCTATTCAGGTGCAAGTGTCAGCCTCTCCCACCACTCTAGCTCAGAAAGACCCATCAGGAAGTGCAGGGCACACCTCAGCTCCCTTCGTGTGGCTGTCTAGAGTGAACTCACAAACAGCCCAACTGTCATCCTGACCCAGATGTGTATTCCACAGACAGGCAATGGCACAGAATAGTTAAGCAAGAAAACACCTACTTTCTAAAATTGGCACTTTCAAACGTACAATTCAAAAATCAACTTCACTAAAAGTTGTATTTTTAAGTTGTGATTTCAAAGATCCCAATTCCATATCTCCATCCGCTCCCAATGAGAAATGACACTTAAAAATATATTTTAAGGTAATCTCTGTGTTACCCTATATGAGAGGTAGTCCTTGCAATAGTGAAAACTGCATTTAGCAGTATGTCACTATCAGTACATGTGAAACACACCAGTAAATGTTCTACCTTTTAAATACACTGCACCATGCCCAGGGGGGTGCCTTGGGCCAACTTTAGAGGTGACTTACATGAAGTAAAAGGAAAGTTTTGAGCCTGGCAAGTTTAAAACTGCCCACACAGACACTGCAATGGCAGACCTGAGACATGATGACAGGGCTACTCATGTGGGTGGCACAATAAGTGCTCCAGGCCCACTAGTAGTATTTGATTTACAGGCCCTGGGCACACATGTGCCCTGTACTAGGGAATTACTAGTAATTCAAATATGCCAACCATGGACAAACCAATTACCAAATAAAAAATAAATTCAGACTTGGAAAGAAGGACTAGTATCAAATCCCCAACTAGGTACTCCCTCCACTTCTTTCCTTTATGATAGATATATTTCTGATTTTTATGACCTTTCTCTAGGTTGGCATGAGCAAGTTTCCTTAATTTTCCTGTTTGAGATCTCAGTTGGTTAATGTAGTCAAATAGACGACCTGCTTCCTCTTTGTTATCCTTTTCCCAAACTTCCTTGGGAATCTCTAACAAGGTATGTGGATTTTCGCCCAAATTCAAAGGATCAGTATCCAAGGATGCTTTGTACTTGTCTTTTTAAGACACACAGGGTTAGAGGTAATAACTGGTCCCACTTCCTTCAATCACCTGATAACATATTTTCAAGAGTCATTTTAAGAGAAAAATTGTACCTCCAGACCAATCTTAAGTCTGGGGATGATACACTGAAGTTTTAATATGTTTGATATCTAACTGTTTGAAGATTTGTTTCATTAACTGTGACACAAATGGAGAACCCTGGTCTGTCAGAATCTCCTTAGGGAACCCCTTACAAGAAAAACTTTCAATCAGATGTTGTGCTATAGTTCCAGAAGTAGTGTTTCTTAAGGGTACATCTTTTGGGTAACGAGTGGCGTAATCAAGCATCACCAGCAGGTATTGTTACCGCTTCGGGGACTCAGGTGGAGGCCCAATTATATTCATTCCTACTTCAAAGGGCATTCCTGTGATCGGCATAGGCTGTAAGGGAATAGGTGGACCAGGTGGAGGACAATAAGGAGTTTTTTGCTAGCAGAACTCGCACTCTTGCCAATACTTCTTTATTTGGGCCTATAAAAATACTGTAATATAGCCTACATGGTGTTATCACAATCAGTGTGCCTGCAAGAAGATGGGCATTTGCATAGAACAATATTTGTTCTCTGAACTCTTGGGGTACCAGCAGCTGGGGAGACTGGCTCCAGTGATCCTATATAAAAGTCTCTTCTTAATCTGAAAATGAGGATATGTATTTTAGGGTTTCCCTTCACTTTGGTTGGTGCACTGGTGGGCATGCTGTAATGTTCCGTCATTTATATGGGTCATCTTAAAGTTAAAGTTGATAGCCCAAGGTTTACTAGGCTATTTTGAGTCCACAGGGAATCTTTTTTAGCACTTCCCTGGCTACCTCTTTCTGAAACCCTTTTCTCTCCTAAACAGCTCTAGAAAGTGAATGGGTTCCCAGGATGATGTCTTTGGCCACATTCTTAAGAACCCCTACTTCAATACCTATCTTTTGTCCCTCTGTATTAGTTTGGGCTACAGGATAGGTTTTAACATCCCCATGTACACACCCAATACGCACATATCTCACTGGTATAATTTGATAAGGCCGTACTAACCCGCCTCGAAAAATCTACTCGCCCACTCACTTTGGCGAGTCATTTTTATCAGGTCCAGCAGTTTTTAGGACCTACTTCCCCTTCTGGCGAGTTGACAAATAACAGGTGTTCTGTTCAGTCAGAAAGTGAAGGAGCAAAAAAGAACCCTTTAAAACCTGTTCTTATATTGTCACATATGTTGTGTGGTCAGAAACAGAGGTCAAAAGTCAGTTTGTCTTCTTACAATTAATTTTCCTTCTGACTGTAGAGTTCCGGGATTTTGTAAGGTGAATTGTCTGACCTGCTGTACAAAAAGTGTGTCAGGTTTTCCTTAACTCACAACATTTAAATAACTAAGTCAACTGCACAAACACATATTTCAGTAGTTGTGAAAGTCAATTATTTGTACTTCTGTGTGATGAAATAATATTTTAATAGGATGAAAATAAATCAGAATACTTTAATTGGTGTTGTGCAAAGGATAAATATGTTTTCTGAAACCCAATTTTCACAGATTATTGTTAATACACTATAAAGGTCTATCAGTAAAGCTGCAAGTTAGTGGGAAGGTTTTTGCACATTTCTTGGAAATTTACTGTCTGTAAATGACAGTGTGCTACTGCATCATGCTTTAGTAATATATTTATTGAATGTCAGTGTGTTTAAACATAAACTTAGAAACACTTCTGCTCTGATGACAATGCTATTAGTAAACTAAGAGACAAGTGATGAATCATGTGTTCCCTACATGTGGGCTAAATTCTTGTTATACATGAAGCAAGCATTTAGTCTATGAAATCAAATAAAAGAGGTTTTAGGTACAGCAGAAATTCTGAGCTCACATATTTAAAGGTGAACTCACATGTGAGAATGAAAAAAAGGGCGGCTCTGTAAACTAAAATATTTGCCTAGGATCACACAATATGAGACCCGTTTACGGGTCAGGTTAATTTTATGACAAGACCGGAGGCTCTATTATGCGTTCTTTTCTTACTTTATTTTAAACAGCAGCAGTCAAGAAACTACAGCTCCCAGGGGGATTAGCGCCAGACTAACCAATGGGAGTGAAACAGTAACTAAAACTAAGCCAATCAGCATAAGCCATCAACCATAGAGAGTACCCTTGACTGCAAACAGCCCTCTTTTCTTGCTGCTCGCAGTCAAGATAAGTACTCTCTTTTGGTCGTTCGTATATTCTGATGTTTTGTTTCAAATGTTCTTATGTTATATCTTGATATTGTTTATATCCGAGTAGTTTCTTTGTATTCTGTTGATTCTGCCGTTACGGCATATATTTATTTACCGCCCCCCCCTCCTTCGTGCGGCCGTTCGCTCCTAACGCGCGCCAACCGCCGCGTTCTATCTGCTCCTCTCGACTCCGTTGAGACAGCGCGCGCTGCATTTCAAACGCGCGCCTGTCAGGAGTTTACCTCGCGTCTTCGGCAGCAGGGTTTCGGCAGCTTGCGAGTCTCCGGCCTCCCGCGCATACACACGGCTTCACTTCTTGACGTGCCGCTTCTCATTGAACTCCTCCTCCGGCTCTTCCTTTTGTCCCCGCCTCTGGGGGAGTACCATATCGTGCCTCAGGGAGCGTCCTGCTCCCTCATTAACCCTTAGTTTCCCAAACACTTTGCTAATTGGTATTTCACTTATAAAAATTTCTTTCCATTATGGATTGCAATTCACCTTCAAAGTCAGACTCTGGGGATGATGAGGAATCGTTCAAACAAGATTTAAATGATTTTATTCAATCCTCAGTGAAAAGTGCTTTAAAAGCATCAATGGATAAAATGTCTAAGAACATTGAAAACTCAGTCATGTCCATGGTGTCCAATTCTATGGCCCATTCTGCGGGGGAAAGCAGAAAAAGAAAACTATTTTCAATTAAATCACGTAAAGGCGCACACACAGAGAGGGAGCTTGCCTCACACCAGACTGAGGACTTGTTTCCTCCCAGGCCTCCTTCCAAGGAGGGGATTTCCGTTCATAAATTCGACACCTCCCTCAAAATGTAAAACAAAATCAAAGCATATTCCTGCGCCAAAAAAGATTGTGATTTCGAAAATATTGGACACAGATGATGATGACATGGACAACTCATCCCAGTCTGACAATCCTGACGATTCATTCTCCCATTCCTCCCCCCGCCGTAAACGTACTAAACTTTCTCCAAGCGGCCCCTCCACCAGTGTGGTAGATGCCGAGGGCGTTCCTATGTTCGATCCTTCCCTCATTCATCACCCTAACTCAACAGAGTGGCTCGCATTGGATCATGTAGGCGAATATATCTCTTCCCGCCTACGTTTACCTCTGGACAAACAAACACGGTCCAAACTGAAATCAGAATGTCCTAGACCATCGTTGGATTCCAACATTACCGCAACACCGACTATTGATGAGAGTCTCATCACCTTTTTTACCAAGTTTGGCAAGGACCCCCGCAAAGGGGTGGACAAGGCCTGGACCACGTGCCAGGATAAACTCTTGGACGTGGTCGGTCCCCTAGCTAGAATTTTCGACCTGGCCAAATCAGCCAGACTAGAGGACGCTCCTATTGACCCCTTAGATCTTTCTCTCTGGACCCAAAGAGCCTTCTGTCTTTTAGGCAACGCAAATTCCGCCATTATCCATGAAAGACGCAAAGGCCTTCTTCTGAGGATGGACCCTAAGTTGGCTAATTTAGCCACTCGGGACCCCGCCATCCAGGCCGACGGCAACCTCTTCGGCGCTTCATTCATTAAAGACCTTAGCCGTTTCGTTTCGACCTTTTCATCTCTAGACAAAGCCCAACAATCAATAAAAAAGGTCTTCAACCAACGTGTTTTTGCCCGGGCCGGTAGAGGTAGGAGCCGCTTTACCGGCCGCCCATACAGAAATCAAGGCTCAAGAGGATACTCAAACTCCTACAACACCTATCCACAGGAATTCAAACCCCAATTTTACCCACAAAGATCAAGGGGCTTCCGCAACCGTGGTCAACGCTTCTCCAGATCGTCCAATAATCAAGGTAAGCCAAATTTCTGGCCCTCCCGTAGGAGGTCGTCTTTGCTTCTTTCTCCAAAAATGGAAGTCAATCTCAACAGACCCATGGGTCCTTTCCACTATTCGGGGATACCAGATCGAACTTCTTTCTCCCCCCTTCCAATCCTATCTTCCTCCCCTCCCAAAGTTTTCTCTCGAAATGTCCTCTCTAATCTCTTCAGAGATCCAATTCCTTTTAGGAAAAGAGGCTATCCACTATTGTGCTCCGGACCCTTCAGGTTTCGTCAGCTCTATCTTCCTCATTCACAAAAAGAACAAAAAGTTAAGACCAGTAATCAATCTAAAATCTTTCAATCAATTCGTCGTCTATCGCCATTTCAAGATGGAAACCATTATCCATCTCAGGGATATTTTAGTCCAATTCGATTGGCTAGTCAGACTAGACTTGCAAGACACATATCTAACCATTCCTATCCACCCTTCTCACAGGAAGTTTTTACAATTTCACTGGAATTCAAAAAACATTTAATTTTTCCTCTCTCCCTTTTGGCCTGTCTTCCGCTCCCTGGTGCTTTACAAAACTATTGAAACCGGTCGTGACCTATCTCCGATCTTTGGGCATCAGACTTATTATCTATCTCAACGATATTCTGATCATGCACCAGAGCAAGTCTTCCCTGCTGAACCATCTTCACTTAACATCCACCCTTCTCACAGAACTCGGGTTCCTTATAAACCACGAAAAATCTGTGGTCCTTCCTTCACAACAGATAGAGTTTCTAGGTTTCCAGATAGATTCGGTGTCGGCCTCTCTGCTTCTTCCTCATTCCAAAATTTCTGCGATCAAAAAAGAGCTGATTTTAACTCTTCAAAAAGACTCTGGGGGTTATTCTAACTTTGGAAGAGGTGTTAATCCGTCCCAAAAGTGACGGAAAAGTGACGGATTTACCACCAGCCGTATTATGAGTCCATTATATCCTATGGAACTCGTAATACGGCTGGTGGTATATCCGTCACTTTACCGTCACTTTTGGGACAGATTAACACTCCTCCAAAGTTAGAATAACCCCCTCTATCTCTCTCAGAGCGCCCGCAAGGGTCGTCGGTCTTCTCTCTTCTTCGATCCAGGCCATCTTCCCAGGACCCCTTCATTACCGCGCTCTCCAGCGCCTCAAAATTCTTCATCTCCGGCGAGGTTTGGCCTTCTCCGACCTCGTGTCTCTAGATCAAGAATCCCAAATGGAAATCCAATGGTGGATATCCCATTTAGAGGCCTGCAACGGCAGATCCATCTTCCCCTCTGTGCCCGATCTTGTGTTAGAATCAGATGCAAGTCTCACAGGCTGGGGCGCCCGCTGTGGTTCGATATCGACTGGCGGTACATGGTCCGCAGAGGAGTCCAGATTGCACATAAATTGTTTAGAGCTTCTTGCAGGTTCCTTTGCGATCAGAAGCTTTACGAAAAACAGAGCACGATGTTCTATCCTGCTCCGCATCGACAATATTTCAGCGGTACGTTACATCAACCATTTAGGAGGCACCAGATCCAAGCCTCTTGCACTACTGGCCAAGAGCCTTTGCGAATTTTGTCTGTCCCACAAATTTTCCCTCATAGCCGAATATCTCCCAGGCTCGTTGAACTCCAACGCGGACTGGCATTCACGCCACTTATCCGATTCCAGCGATTGGAAATTACACCATTCAGTCTTTCGCCAAATAGAAAGAAAATGGGGCCCTTTCCAGATAGACCTCTTTGCGTCCAGACTCAACGCTCAACTTCCTCACTTTTTCAGCTGGCGTCCCGATCCTCTCGCCGTAGCTACAGACGCGTTCCTCCAAGACTGGTCTCGATCTCTCAACTATGCTTTCCCTCCATTTATCCTAATCAACAGAGTCTTAAATCAGGTCAGACGTCAAAAGGCGTCCCTCGTCCTGTTGGTCCCCTTTTGGCAATCACAGGTTTGGTTTCCACCCCTACTCGAACTCGCGGTGGACTTCCCAATACTTCTCCTGAATTTTCCGTCACTTCTCTTAGACCCTTTCGGATGTCCCCACAACCTGATTCTCAACAAATCATTAACCCTGTCAGTCTGGCACATTTCCGGTCTACCCATCAATCCTTCGCTATTTCGTCAGAGGCTTCAGAGTTCATCAATAACGCATGGGCACCCGGCACAAGGCGAGCATACACATCAGCTTGGACTCTTTGGTCAAGCTGGTGTGTGGGAAAATGTGCCAATCCCTTTTCAACAGATCTAAATTTAATTATCAACTTTCTAGCCGCCCAGGCGGGTCTAGGCAAGTCCTATCACACAATAAATCTTTACAGATCCGCTATATCCATGAACCACTCACTCATAGATGGCAACCCTATCGGGATCCATCCTTTGATTTGTCGCCTTCTAGAAGGCGTGAAACTCTCCAGACCCCCTTCTGCCAAATATTCTCACCTCTGGGACGTTTCCCTAGTGTTGAACCTACTTCTTTCTTGGCCGAATAATTCAAGTCTTTCGCTTAAAATGCTTTCGGCTAAGCTTACTATGTTACTATGCTTAATTTCTATCAAAAGGACGTCGGACGTTAAGTCCCTAGACGTCTCTGCCCGCCAATTCTTACCCTCTGGGGTTTTGTTTCACATTTCCAAATGTACGAAAACTAACTTACATTCTGTCTTCTACCCCTTCTTCCCTGACAAACAAAAACTATGTGTGGGCCTTTGTTTAAAAGAATACGAAAAGAGAACTGTTAACCTGAGAATGTCCTCTTCCAATCAATTGTTGATCTCCTTTCGTAAACCCCACAAGCCGGTGTCTTCGGCAACTCTAGCCCGTTGGGTTAAATGGATCATGTCCTTAGCGGGGATCAATATCTCCGTTTTTGGAGCTCATTCGTCCAGGGGAGCCATGGCCTCCAAGGCGTTTGCCCTGGGTTCCAGTTTAGAGGACATTCTCAGGTCTGCAGATTGGTCCAATGACAATGGGGGTTATTCTAACTTTGGAGGAGTGTTAATCCGTCCCAAAAGTGACGGTAAAGTGACGGATATACCACCAGCCGTATTACGAGTTCCATAGGATATAATGGACTCGTAATACGGCTGGTGGTAAATCCGTCACTTTTCCGTCACTTTTGGGACGGATTAACACCTCCTCCAAAGTTAGAATAACCCCCAATGTGTTTAAAACTTTCTATTGTAAACCTGTTAGATCTGCTTCTTCAATTGTTATTGACAAGCTTTAAACTCGCATAATAGAGCCTCCGGTCTTGTCATAAAATGTAGATTTTCCTAGTAATTTATGACGGAAAGTCTTAATTTTATTAAAGACACGGAGGCTAATATTATCCCACCACAGTACTTCTACTAATATGTACTTTTTTTTTTTTTTTTTTTTTCTCCCTCCCAGCGACTCCAGCACTTCCTCCAGCTTCCGGATAACGCAGCTGGCTCCTCACTCTCTCCCTTCAAGAGGAAATCTCCGGATGCATCATCGCAACCTTCGCAGAACCTCCTGCCTCCTTCATCCGCCTCTCATTTCATCGCTGTGGTCCAAGAGTTTTGTTCCGTTTCCTTGGAATTGGCAATTGTCGGACTTATTTACCCGTTGTTTTATGATTCTATCTAACTTACTCGCTCAAGAAAAGAGGGCTGTTTGCAGTCAAGGGTACTCTCTATGGTTGATGGCTTATGCTGATTGGCTTAGTTTTAGTTACTGTTTCACTCCCATTGGTTAGTCTGGCGCTAATCCCCCTGGGAGCTGTAGTTTCTTGACTGCTGCTGTTTAAAATAAAGTAAGAAAAGAACTCATAATATTCGCCTCCGTGTCTTTAATAAAATTAAGACTTTCCGTCATAAATGACTAGGAAAATCTACATTACAGATTATTCAAGTTACTCAACCTACAGGTCTAGTATAATTTTTTTGAATTTTCGAGGCCTCCTAACGAACGAGTTACTTACCTTCGGTAACGACTTTTCTGGTGGATACATTAGCTACCTGTGGATTCCTCACCTCATGAATACTCCCATGGCGCCAGCATTCGACGGAAATCTTCTTACTAGTCTCTGCACGTCGACGAGGACGTCACTGTCTCGCACGCGACCCCGTCTGACGTCATACAGGCAATAAGAGGTCCTCGACGACGTGCGGACGTCAGTACCAATCATTTTTTACGTGCATGAGAACAACCAGGCAATGCAATGAAAGAACAAAGCAACATCCATTATATTGTAAAAATACACCACATTGTATGAATAACTGTAAATCTTTTTATGTACATATATATATATATATATATATATATAAAACTCTCTCTTTTAAAATATATACACACACCAAGTATATACATAAAGATATATACACATATACCCATATATATATAAATATATTATATATATACATCTATTGCACCCTCAAAGACCAAGAGGAGCGCACTCAAGGATTACTTGGCAAGACCATAAAGGCAACGGGGAGGCGGGTGGGACCGTGAGGAATCCACAGGTAGCTAATGTATCCACCAGAAAAGTCGTTACCGAAGGTAAGTAACTCGTTCTTCTGATGGATACAACTACCTGTGGATTCCTCACCTCATGAATAGAGTCCCAAAGCAGTACCACGCCCGGCGGTGGGTGCCTAAATGGTCAAACCAAGAAATCCTGCAGCACTGACCGTGCAAAATGGCCGTCCCTTCTAACCTCAGAATCTAAACAGTAATGTTTTGCAAAAGTGTGAAGGGACGACCAAGTTGCGGCCTTGCAGATGTCGACCACAGGAACACCTCTGGCTAAGGCCGAAGTGGCCGACTTAGCTCTGGTGGAATGAGCTCTAATGCCCTCAGGAGGATCCTTCTTTGCCAAAGAGTAACATATTTTAATGCAAAGAACAACCCACCTGGATAGTGTTCTCTTGTGGACTGCCTTTCCTCTCCTCTTGCCCACGTATCCAATAAACAGCTGATCCTCCAGCCTGAAATCCTTTGTTCTATCGATAAAGAAGCTCAACGCTCTCTTTGGGTCCAGACGGTGCAGTCTTTCTTCCTCTTTGGAAGGATGAGGCGGAGGATAGAACGTGGACAAAGTAATTGCCTGAGCCAAATGGAAGGGTGAAACAACCTTCGGGAGGAAAGCAGCCTTGGTCCTCAACACCACCTTATCCCCATAAAAAGTTGTATAAGGGGGTTTTACTGATAAGGCCTGCAACTCACTCACTCTCCTTGCTGATGTTATAGCTATCAGGAAGACTGTTTTTAAAACCAAATACCTCAAGGGGCAAGAATGCATAGGTTCAAAAGGGGACCCCATAAGGAAAGTCAGGACTAAGGACAAATCCCATTGCGGCATAACGAATGGCTTTGGAGGATATTGATTTAGAAGACCTTTCAAGAATCTGATAACAATAGGGGATTTAAATAAAGATGGTTGGTCTGGAAGACATATGAAGGCTGACAAGGCCGATAAATAACCTTTAATGGTAGCCACTGCACAACCTTTCTGCGCCAGAGATAGAGCAAAAGACAAAACGTCCGATAGATGAGCATGTAAAGGATCAATCTGCCTCTCTCCACACCACGCAACAAATTTAGACCACCTATTAGCGTAGATAGATTTAGTGGAGTGTCGCCTGGCCGCTAATATAACATCCACTACCTCAGGCGGGAGAGAGAAGGAACTCAGGTTGCCCCGTTCAATCTCCAGGCATGTAGGTGCAGACTCTGGAGGTTGGGGTGTAGAACCTGCCCCTGCGACTGTGAGAGGAGGTCTGCCCTGAAAGGGAGACGGAGCGGCGGGCACGTTGAGAGTTGAAGAAGGTCGGAGTACCACACCCTCCTTGGCCAATCCGGAGCTATTAAGATTACTAGAGCCCGGTCTTGGCGAATCTTCCTCAATACTCGAGGAATCAAGGGTATGGGAGGAAACGCGTAAAGCAACTGGCCGCACCAGGTCATTTGAAACGCGTCCCCCAACGCTTCCTGCATCGGATACTGAAGGCTGCAGAACAACGGACAATGCGCGTTCTCTCGAGTGGCGAACAGATCTACCCGAGGAAACCCCCACTTCTGGAAGATTAAACGGACTTGATCTGGATGGAGACGCCACTCGTGGTCTGCCGAGAAGTGGCGACTGAGACTGTCCGCACGCACGTTCAAGACTCCGGCCAGATGGTTTGCTATCAAGCAAATCCGATGGTCCTTTGCCCAGGACCATAGTCGAAGAGCTTCTCTGCAGAGAAGGTACGACCCCACTCCTCCCTGCTTGTTTATGTACCACATCGTGGTAGTATTGTCCGTTAGGACCTGTACCGACTGACCACGAAGGGAAGGGAGGAAGGCCTTGAGAGCCAGACGTACAGCCCGTAACTCTAACAGATTGATGTGAAAAATCTGTTCCTCTGGAGACCAAAGACCTTTGATCTCCAGATCCCCCAGATGAGCTCCCCACCCTAGAGTGGAAGCATCCGTTATGACTGTGGCCACTGGTGGCGACTGCTGGAACGGCTTTCCTTGTCAAAGATTGTTGCTTGCAATCCACCACTTCAAATCCACAGCAGCATCTCTGGAGATCTTGACAGTACCCTCTAGATCCCCTCTGTGTTGAGACCACTGCCTTCGGAGGCACCACTGAAGAGCCCTCATGTGCCAGCGAGCATGCGTGACCAACAGAATGCAGGAGGCAAAAAGACCGAGCAGACGAAGGACCTTGAGGACTGGAACTACCGCTCCATTTCGAAACATTGGAACCAAATCCTGAATATCTTGAATCCGCTGAGGCGGAGGAAAGGCCCGACCCAATGTTGTATCCAGTACTGCCCCTATGAACAGGAGGCGCTGAGAGGGCTCCAGGTGAGATTTGGGCTCGTTCACCGAAAAGCCTAGGTCGAACAACAACTGGGTTGTTGACTGCAGATGACGCAACACAAGCTCCGGGGACTTGGCTTTGATCAACCAATCGTCCAAGTAAGGGAATACTGCTATCCCCTTCCTTCTGAGCTCTGCCGCAACCACCGACATCACCTTCGTGAAGACTCGAGGTGCTGAAGTAAGACCAAACGGAAGGACCGCAAACTGGTAGTGTTGCGATCCCACCACAAACCGGAGATACTTCCTGTGTGACTTGAGTATCGGGATATGAAAGTAAGCATCCTGCAAGTCGACAGACACCATCCAGTCTTCCATGTTCAACGCCAAAAGCACCTGTGCTAGGGTCAGCATCTTGAACTTTTCCTGCTTGAGGAACCAATTCAAGATCCTCAGGTCCAGAATTGGTCTCAAACGACCATCCTTCTTGGGAATCAGGAAATACCTTGAGTAAACTCCTTGACCCCTTTCCTGCTCCGGGACCAACTCCACCGCGCCCTTTAAAAGGAGGACTTCTACCTCCTGTTCTAGCAACAGGAGGTGTTCTTGTGAACAATACGAAGGGCGGGGCGGGATGAGGGGCGGAAACTCCCGAAAGGGAAGGGTGTAGCCTTTTCCCACAACACTGAGAACCCAAGTGTCCGACGTAACAGTCTCCCATTTGGTGAGAAAATGCTGTAATCTTCCCCCTACAGGAGAGGAGTGAGTGGGAAATGGTGGAAGCCTAAGGCTGCTTCCCCTGCTGCACCCCGCCAGAGGATGAGGAAGAGGCAGAGTGCTGCTGAGAGGCTCCCCTGGTGCGGACCCTACCCCTCCCCCTAAAAGATCTATAGGGATGGGAAGAGGCAGGTTGCTGATATCTTCCCCGAAAGGAAGAGGAGGAAGAGCCACGCCCAAATCCACGAAACCTCCTGAAGAATCTGGAAGAGGCCGTGGAAGAAGGAGCTTGGAGTCCCAACGACTTAGCCGTGGCCCTGCTCTCCTTAAAACGTTCCAAGGCCGAATCAGCCTTAGCCCCAAACAGTTTGTCCCCATCAAACGGGAGATCCAACAATGTGGACTGTACATCTGCCGAAAAGCCCGAGTTACGGAGCCAGGCCTGTCTCCTTTCCACCACAGTTGTGCCCATTGCTCTGGCTACCGAGTCGGTGGTATCCAGTCCCGTCTGGATAATTTGGGTCGCAGCAGCCTGGGCATCAGAGACAAGATCCAAAAGACCCTGGGGAAGCTCTGTAAACGAAGAGGAGATGTCATCCATCAGAGCATGAATATACCTCCCCAGGATACAGGTCGCATTAGTGGCTTTTAACGCCAGACTGCAGGACGAAAAAATCTTCTTCGACTGCGCCTCTAGCTTTTTTGAGTCTCTGTCCCCAGGCACCGTCGGGAAAGAACCAGGCGCTGACTTGGACGAACAGGAGGCCTGCACTACCAAGCTCTCCGGCGTAGGGTGCCTAGATAGGAAACCAGGATCAGTTGGAGCCGTCCGATACCTCCTGGCCACGGCTCTGTGAACTGCTGGGGAAGATGCCGGCCTCTTCCACACCTCTAAAACCGGATCCAGCAGAGCGTCATTAAAAGGTAACAGAGGCTCCGCCGCGGCTGAGGCCGGATGCAACACCTCCGTCAAAAGGTTTTGTTTTGCCTCCACCACCGGCAAAGGCAGGTCCAAAAAACTAGCTGCCTTCCGTACCACTGTATGAAAGGAAGCAGCTTCCTCAGTATATTCCCCCGGGGACGAAAGGTCCCACTCAGGGGAAGTGTCCAGCCCACTGGCCGACTCCAGTCCACGCAGCCCATCACCCGAGTCCTCTAGCTCTCCTTCCTCTAGGGCTCGTTGGTACTCCTGCTCTTCTAGTAGCCGGAGAGCACGCCTCCTTGAATGCAGTCGTTGCTCAATCCGCGGAGTCGACAATGCCTCCGCCGAAGTCGGAGATCGGCGCCGATCTTCCGAAGCCACCGACGCCGCATCCGGCGCCACGGGTAACTTCGGCGCCGACTGAAGAGCAGCTGAAACAGATGGACCCACCGGAGTCACAGGCCGAAATCTCGACGTCGACGGGATGGAAATCCCTGGGGCCAATCCCTCCGAAGCCACCGGAGCGGCCACCGGCGCCAACACTGGCGCCGAGCCCACGTTCCCAAACGGGAGAAAGGGCATAAAGGGTGCCGGCCGAAGAGGCGCAGGATCACCCAAAGAAAAGGCCAAAGGCCCAGCCGGAGCACCCCCTGGAGCCATCTGTTGGAAGATGGCATACATCGCATTCAAGAATGCGGAACTATCGGCTCCAGGGGTGGGAAAAGCCGGATACTGGGGTGCCTGTCTCGGAGGCGACCCCGACGCCGGCCTCGGCGTCTGCGCCGGAGAAAACACTTGAGGCTCCAATACCTCAATCACCGACGCCTGTCCAGGCGAAGTTGGTGACGCCGGAGAGGGCAACGGCGTCGAAGGATGCGGCGTCACCGTGGGGCTGACCTCCCATGTCTTTCGGCGCCGATCCGGAGACCTGGAACGAGCCTCCCTTGAATGACGCCGAGATTCTCTACGGCGCCGGGAGTCTCGATGACGCCGATGTCTTGGAGAAGACTTCTTGTGATGCTTCTCCTTTGACTTGGCCATAAACAGCTTCGCCTCACGTTCTTTAAGGGCCTTCGGATTCATGTGCTGACATGAATCACAAGTCGAGACGTCGTGGTCGGAGCTCAAACACCAAAGGCAATCGGAATGAGGATCCGTCACCGACATCTTGCCTCCGCACTCACGACAAGGCTTAAATCCAGACTTTCTCTGCGACATTATTTCCACAGAGAAAGAGTACGCAGCAAGATATACACTGTAACTGCAAGAGTAACAGTTGCTCCCTCGAAGATAACCGTTTCGAATGCACGGAAAAAAGGGAACTGACGTCCGCACGTCGTCGAGGACCTCTTATTGCCTGTATGACGTCAGACGGCGTCGCGTGCGAGACAGTGACGTCCTCGTCGACGTGCAGAGACTAGTAAGAAGATTTCCGTCGAATGCTGGCGCCATGGGAGTATTCATGAGGTGAGGAATCCACAGGTAGTTGTATCCATCAGAATCCTCTTTTACTACAGATTGTCTACAATCTGAATCTAACAAGGCAGTCACTCATTTCTGGTTTTCTCAAAGACTCACATAGTAGCAAGGCCCATCTCTTGAGTAAAAAGTACGACTCGGGGAACATAGTTCACTTCCATCAGTTCTTCTTCTCTTTTCCTACTTCTGCAGAATCTAGTGATGTGGCCCCAATGTCCCCATCAAAACTTTGAGGCCTGTTGTTGGGTGGCATCTCGGCTTTTATGGAGTGGGGCTTTTGTATTTCCATCAAGCTCCTTTGAGGTTTTTTTCTCATTTTTACTATGTATATCAGTGGAGGTGTATTTGTGTCCTTTCTCATTATCAGGCTGATGAAATTGCGGTTGCATCCTAGAAAAGGTCATAACCATTTCCATTGCCTGTTCTACAGTTAACCTTGAATGTTGGCAGAGCCATTTCTGGGTATGAATGGGTAGCGCTTCTCAAAACTGCTCCAGATATATTTTGTTCAGAATTTCCTCTTTACTGGCCTCTTGGTGTTTAAGCCAGTTGTTGGCTGCACTTTTTAATTTGAGAAATAAGGTTTTTGGAGTGTCTCCATGTGGTCCTCTTTCTATCCTAAACAGGATCTGGTATGTTTCTTCATCTACTCGTAATCTGTCAAAAATTATTTTCTTAATATCAGCACACTGGGTGTCCCTGGTAGTGTTAGCAGTCTGATAGGCGGATTGAGCCTCACCAATTAAAAAAAGAGCTAAATAGAAGGCCCATCTCTCAATAGGCTAAGCACTTGGTGCTCTCTCAAAGATCAATAAGAATGATTCTGGATCTTCCCCAGAAAAGAGCTACTGAAAAGATATAGTAAGTCCAAACGGGTTAGATCCCCTAATTATGGGCTATTCCAGATGCTAGCTGGAGTTGATCCTCTGAAACTTTGCTCAAATTTCTGCTTGGGTTTTAAAGGCATCACAGAAAATCTCGTAATGTGCTTTCGCCAAGGACATCTGACGTTCCTAAGCCCAATCGAGTTTTCGCTGTTCCTGGGCAAGTTGTTGGATAAGATTTTCCATCTTGTATCAGAGGTTTAGATTGTCCACATTCTTCATCATGTGTCGCTTAGCAGATACAACTCTTCAGGTTTATCATAGTTGATATCAGGGATAAAGGTTTATTCATTTGTTCCGAGCACAGCTATTCATAGAAAAGAAAAAATATATATTGTTCCACTGTAGCAGTATCAGAATAACTGTTGTCTCTCTCTCTTCATTCTTATAGGTTCATCTTGAGGTAGTCCTGCCGGCACCCTCGGAAAAACAAACCAAAACACAGGTAAATCTTGGGTTTTTAGGATTATAATCTCTATTTTATGTCTCCTCTTTCTGTCCTTTATTCAACTACCCTTCTTTTCTTTCTCTCTTTTTTCCTTTTGTTTTTTAAAACTTTTTTCCAGCTTTATCTCATCTGCTATCTTGCAAGCATACTTAATAACTTCACTGTTATCCGCTTATCTAGTGTTTCAATACTAATAAACCTTGAGTTTTTTATATGTGGACACCAATCTCACTAAACCATGCAACCATAGAAATTAGTGATAAACTAGTGCAGAAAAATGAGAGGCTGGAACCGTGCCTGCCATTCAGCGCTGTCCGACACATTTGTTACTTCTCCACTCGTCTCCCTCCCACCACTGCATACGTGCCCGCACCTGTGAAAGCCATGTGCGGGTCAACGCGTCCAGCCAGACAGGAGTTCTGCTCTCCTTCACGTTCGGGCAGACCTCCTTTCATCTTGTATCACAGCATCCCTCAGCGGACTCTTGTGGCTCGGGTTCTCTGTAGGTGGGCTCTGGGCTGACTATCCTTCCCCTTTTCACAGCTTCAGCGTTCTCCTTCGAGCTCTTGTGACTCCCATAGACTTCCTGCACCACTCTCCTTTGGGGCTCCAATTCGTCCTCACTGTCATTGGCCACAGCTCTTATTCCCGCCTGCTGAACTTGTCCTTCTTCTCTTTCTGGCGTTTTTTTAATCATGTCCTGTAAGAACAAAAGTGTCTTGTCTTTTTTTGTTTTGTAGGAATGATGTTTGGAGCGGACAAGCAGCAGATATCAGGTAGTCCACCCTAGAGACCCTCTTCCTCGTGACACCCCTCAAATTATTTTTTAGGAAAATGTCTACTTTTAGTAACAAACTTTAATTAAGCTGAAACTGAAGGGCCCCTATGCTCAATCTATGGTCACAGTGGATAGGCACTGGCAATGGCTTGGCCACATTTATTGCTATGTATGGTGGAACGCAAAGCATAGTGCCATCTCTTCTATGGGAAACAAGACTTGGTGCAGGCCATGGGTGAAGGACAGGGCCTCCAGTTGTGCATCCGGTGCCTGCGCCCCCCGTCCACAGCCAAAGGATTTGAACAGTTGTTTAGTGAGCTTGGGGACAGAAAACATTAATAAAAGGATTCATATTCACTTAAAAACCTTAGTTAAGTGCCATGCTCTATGTCCCATGCCCATTGTGCATAGCAAAACATCTTGTGTAGTAAGGTCCGTTCAAGTGCAAAAGGACTTGGCAAAATGGTAATGTCAAAGAATCCACCATGCACCCTCGGCATGGTGTGCAAGTCCCAGTGACAGGCGATGTGGCTTTTGGGCTATAGAACTGTATGCAGCAGAGGGCTTGCCTGCAGCAGACAGCTAACAGCCATGTTTTGTGGGCTGTACTCCTGGGTTACGGGATTAGGAGGATGTCCTGGCATTGGCCATTCCCACTGTCCAAGGCAGGCTGCTCATGGCCAAAGGATGTACACTGCTGGTTTGGGGGAATGGTGGCTGGGTTCAGGGCATGGTATCTGTCCTGGTGTTGTAGAGTAGAGAGACTGGATGCAGAACATGGCCAACGACACTGGCATGCACCCAGTGCCGAGTGCACATAGATGAGGGCTTCACGAAGTAGGTTTTCGCTGCACAGAAAGAAGAAATGTCATTTTCTTTAAATCTAAATTTATGGAAAAACCTTAGTTCACCTTACAATAAAAAACATAGAAATTTGCAAAAATAAAAAACCTTTGTTAATACCACACTATGCAATCCGTGCACTGCTAAAAGGGAATGGGCATAGAGCATGGCCATAATACAGGAGTGGTTCACCCGGTGGATATCACCTGCAAAAATAAGAAAAGCGCCAATGCCAAAAATAAACTGCTTTGGCTGGGAATGGATTAATGATTTCACAAAAGACCCCCGCTGAAATCCAGGAGTGAACTGAGAATGGGAAACATGGATGAACCAAACTGACCTTCCATGAGATCATCCACCAAGAGGTTAGGGGAGTTTATTGTCCCATTCTTAACAGCATTTGAACTGAAAATTGGATGGTAGTGGTCATTACAGGGGCAGAAGTGAAATATGTTATTAGAACATACAGTCTAATATAGGTATGGTTTAGTTAGCTAACTTAAGCTGCATTAACAAGAGTGCTATCACATTGCAGAATGTTTATTTGTTGTGCGCGAGCTGTACAGTTCATGTGGTTTATTTGATTTCACAAAATGATTGAAATTCAGCTGCAAACCATGGTCTCTGTCCTTGTGTGCAAATGTAACTTTCTCTAGCTTTCCTCGAAAAGAATATACTTGTTTTGCAACATTGCCAGGCTATTAGCCGAACCTCTATAGTTAGGAAAGTGCAGATGTAGTTCTTTGTTCTCTGCATTAACAAAGCATGCAATTTCTTCTATGCAACAAGTAATGTATTTAACAGTCAATGAAAATAAGGTATCAGTTCATGTTATTTTGAAATTATCATTGTGACTGGTACTGTGTAACTGAGTCTGATGAAGGTGACCTGGCTGTGAAGTTCAGAAGAATGGACTGGTGAGTGCAAATAAAGTAGTTTGTCTTGTGCTGTGTAATCTGCAATGGTTGTTTGTATGTTTAGGTGAATGCATCCATGTTGTGTTATATAGTATTATGTTGTGGGTATTGTGTCTCGCCATGCATGTGGCATACTGTGCTTAATTTATAAAACAATACGTGCTGGGGCTTAGAAGTCAGTGGACAGCATTATTGTATGTCATGATACCCGAATACCAAGCCTGTGTAGTCTTCTTTCTGTCTTGCACCTTTTTAATACACTACCAGGTACTTCCTGCCTCTTCATGTCACTCTGAAAGGTTCTTTTCACCTCTGCTTTCTCCTTTTCTCACTGTTTTTCCATCTTCGTCTTCATCCTTCTATCACTTTTTATGTGTTTTTCTATCACTTGCTCTAGGTGTAAGTTTTATGAGGAAAAGTAAGTGCTGGTTTCGAAAAATGTGTGTCAGTGGGCCCTATCTGTAACAACCGGCTCAAATTAAGCAATGATGGCATTTTATGGTCTTTTTTATGAAGATGCATTTGTTAGACCTGACAGCCTTAGGGTGGTCACCTCTAACACTTTGCCTGCCTCCCTCCACTTTTTGGACACTGTTTTCCAAGCATCTCCTCCTCTTCGGTTCCTTGCGGAAATTTTGAACACAAACCAGGTACTTTGAGCTTGCAAGAGACACTTATTGCTTTCAAGAGACTAAATACACTTTATATCATTTTTACAGTGATATCTCAACATATACTTATAGCATCATCATCATTTTGACCTGTATTTTACCAGATAAATATTATATATTTTTCTAAACAATGTGTGGTGTATTTTTGTGGTGTTCTACTGTGTTATTGCTTGATTTACTGCACAAATACTTTACACATTGTCTTTTAAGTTAAGCCTGACTGCTCAGTGCCAAGCTACCAGAGGGTGGGCACAGGATAATTTGGATTGTGTGAGACTTAACCTGACTAGAGTGAGGGTCCTTGCTTGGACAGGGGTAACCTGACTGCCAACCAAAGACCCCATTTCTAACAGCAATGTTAAATATTGTCGATGATTCATTTGTCTTGACTCTGTATTTGACGTGAGGATATTGGATTTTTGGAGAACTCAAGTTAGGTATAATGTTTGTGGACGATTAAAGGTAGCACCAACATTTTTGAGTTTAAGAATTGCTTTATAGTATAGTTGTGAGTCAGCACTAATTAAGAATGGATTAGTAGTGTTTTTTCTAGGAACAGTAGTAAGCCATGCAGATTCCAGGTTAGGTCATCGCAGGTGAAAGCCTCGCTAAATGTCCATGTGGTTGGCAGTGCCTTGAAGCACTACTTCCCTCCTGTAGTGAGTTTAAATTCTGCCCACTTACCCATACTTAGACACAGGTTTGATTGTTTATTTTGTAGTTTATGAATTATCCAATTTGAAGATATTGTCTAGTTATTACATTGTTTGGTATAGTGTACAGTTACAATTAATGGGAATCTCTTAAACCCCAAAAGAGCTTAATGACAGTAATGCAAAACTCCTGTGCTAGGTGGATGTCCAGCTCATATGATGCTCATATATTCTGGCATGCATACTTGTTCATGGCTTGAAGAGGGGCACAAAGCTACTGCAAATGACAAACAGTTACTGTTTCCTGAGAATGGTATATCTGAATTGAGGAAATGTGCTTACTTGAAACATAGATTCTTTGACACAAATCTGCAACCAAGATCTGATTAGTTTGATGCACTGAATGATTGAAATTTGGTAGCCAATACGAAAGCCCAACAGAAAATGTTGAGAGATCAGGTTGCTAAGGCTGTGCATGATTGGATGGATAATGGGTTGCATTTGTGGAAAAAAGCATTGTATTCTGAAGTGTTAGGAAACAGTGGGAGAGTTTCTGCAGTTTGCCACTGATCCAGTAAAGGACAAATCAAAAGGAAATAAAAATAAGAAAAGGAGTGACTTGAATGAATTAATGGATATATTGTGACTAATCTGCTACCTTATAATGAGGTTGGGGAAGTGGAGTTGGGTCTGAAGTATGGAATTTCACTATTAGAAATTTCACCAAAGAGTGGGACAGCAGTTGCTCGGGATAGTGCTTCAACAAGTAAATTGAATTTGCACCTGGAAAACTTGGGAGAGTGGCACTGAGAGGGGTGCAGATTTGCACAAAAGAACCATGTGTAACCCAAATATAACAAACAGAAAATGAGATGCCAAGGAAACACAGAGTTGGGAGTGAATTTAAGAGAATTGCAGAAATAATTCGGAAAATATAGAAATATACAGGCATGAATAAATTTCAAAGCCATTGAAGAATGAAGGAAGGAGAGTTGCAAGTGACTTTAAGTGTGATACTGTGAAAGGAGAATGTCTATTGAGAGAAGTGCCAGGAGTATCTCATATTAATTTACTAGGGAGCAGAGAGTATTTATGGACTTTTAAGAAAGATTTTCTAAAACTTAGAGAAGAACCTGCGAAATAGTACACTGGAGTGTAAAGGACTGTAACTGTGTCAAAGGTATTGTGGGAAAGCGTTGTTTTCAGTCTTAGTACCAAAGGATTTGTGGATTGAATGTGAGGAGGTAATGAAGTGACCAGAAGGGGAACCGCACACGGGTCCACCTAGTTATAAGTCTTTATCGGGTGTGATGGAAAAAATATGGTGAGGTTATTGCGCATACGAAGTGAAAGGTTCCAACTAAGCAGGTTAATTGGTTAACATTCATGAGAACGACACAAACTGAAGATGAGTCTGTTAATTCATATTATGAGAGATTGATGCAGATTTACAAGCAATACAGTGGAATTGAAAATCCAGATAAGGGGAGACACATCCGATTTTGTTCCAGAATTTATTTTGGGTTTGCATCTGGAGCTGAGTTTGGGACTTCAGCAGAGTATGATGTTTTGGCAAGCACAGTTACTTGACTAAATATATGTGAACTATTGTAGTGATTATTTTGAGTCTAAAAGAAATCATTGAGGGAAAAATTGATGGTGGCACAGACTTAATTCTTTCAGCAAGGAGGGCAAGCATTGGTATCTCAGGGAAGTAGTGCACAGTTTCGGGGTCGTCCAAGAGGTGGAGGTGGTTTTCAAGGTAAAGGTTTTAATAATAATAATGTTAACAATGGTAGGGTGAGATCTTGAGCTTCTCACATCTATGGTAAAAAAGGTCATTGGAAAAAACATTGTACATGTTATGTAAATTCATATACTAATGGAACACAATGGTGCCTCAAATTAACCCCAAGCAACAAAATGTGATTCCCATGGGACAGAATGGGTTGAGTAAGTCAATGATCCCTGCACCCACTTGCTTCAATGCAGAATATGCAGAATACAGGGCAGTTCTATATGGCCAATCAGGTGGCTCCACCTATTTCACTACACTACAGATGCAGAATAGAACAACAGAATTGATAGAAAATTCCAATTTCAAAATGATGCAGATCAGCCACAAATAGGACAATCAGTGACAAGTTATTCATTTCCACAATAAGCAGCTACCCTCAGATTCCACAAAGATCCAGACAGGCACAATGTCAGAGAGGGGAGGAGGGCTACATGCTTGGTGCCCTTTTGTACAAGTAGAAGTTAATTGCTTCTCCCATATCATTTTTGGTTAATACTGATGCTACCCTATAAACAGTTAGACTGTGGAAGTTCCCAACCTACCCCTCTCAACAAATGAAGTCCAAGTAGTATGCATTTCAAATTAACATGTGGTTAACAAGTTGTCAACAAATGTTCCAGTACAAATAGGTTTAGTCATAAATAAATATGAATTCATGATTAGTGAAACCAGTGCAGTAAATCAAATTCATTACAGTGATGTCATACATCTGGGGCCTTGTAATGATACATGCATGAAAGCCTTCCTAGAGTTAAAATACATTTGTGAGGCACCCACTTACGAAATATAATTGTTTTTATTCTGGCATGAAAAAGAGAGGTGCTCCCTTTCTGATCTTGCACAACGATGTGGCAATTCAAAGAGACCTATTGCTTATTTTTCTGTAACCATTGAACCGGTTGCCACTGCATGTATGACATTTGTAGATGTTACAGCCATTGCCACAGAGTGAGTTAACTGTTATGAGTAACATGTTAAACATATTAGTGCCTTATTCCTTGGAGTTATTTGGACCTGCATCAGAACCCAGTACCTAATAAACAGCGGTTTTACTAAATATGAGCATTTGATATTGGCAGCTCAAAATGTATCAATCAAAAGATGTGAAATACTGAATTGAGCTACCCTTTTACCATTGCCAAGAGATGAAAGTGTTGACGTGGTGAAAGATGTTGATCATAATTGCATAGATGTAACAGAATTACTCACCTTGCTCAGACCTGATACTAAAGATGTAACACTCGATTTGGCTGATTTGGTATAATTCGTAGATGGCTCACGTTTGAGAGATGTCGAAGAAAGCCTATCAGAAGCATATGCAGTTTGCATGCCAACATGATTTATAGAGGCATCAAATTTGTGCAGTGTAACTTTGGTACAAGTGGCTGAATTGATTGCCATTACCAGAGCTTGCTGCATAGCAAATACACAGAGTGTTACAATTTACACTGGTGGTCAGTATAGTTTTGGAGTGGTGCATGATTTTGGCATGTTGTGGTCACAGCAGGGTTTCATGACTTCTACTGGGACACCAATTCTAAATGAACCATACATTCTTGATTTGCTCCATGCTTTGAAATTGCCAAAAACATAGGTATAAAAGGTGCAACTCACAAACAGGGAAATGATGTAGCACAGACATGTAAAGGCTGGAGGGGGCCCCCATGGCCAGCCCCGTTGCCTGCTTTGCAGACAGTGAACATCGCAACAGGTGCTGGTGCACCTTACGTTCTGCAGCATTGCCGCAAGCGTCAATGTTGCAGGCTGTTTCCTGCTGACCCAGCAGGAAACTCCTAATAGGGCCGACGGGAAGGCGGCCACACTGGCGGTAACCTGACCGTGGGTATTTGGTGGATGGCCTTTTCCGTCCACCAAACTCATAATGACCCCCCAAAGTTTCTGCTTATGACCCCACACAGTACATCACTCATGACATGTTCTATGACATTGTTGATAACATCACTGATAACATCTAAAATGACATCCTTGCATGGCAGGGGTGCGAGTCTAGTTATTACAGTTAACTATAATTAGATAATAGGTTATAACCAATGCATAGTGAGATTGCTAGTTATAATTACTTTCGGTTAACTATAACTGGTGAGTTTCAGTGTTTTTTTAGTTTAAAACATTACTTTTAACTGACATTTTCACCGCACTATAATGTCACTTGAACATTTTTTAGTGAATTTCTGAGCCTTTTTAATGCAAAGTAACATATTATTACCAGACTTAACTGTAACATCACTTTAAACTTTTTTTTTTTTTGGAAAATATATGCAGATTTACAAAGAAACACACTACATCTAAACATATACATGTGTTTAAACACTTTATACACGTGTTAATTTAACCAAAATGTTAATTTGAAAATTAAAAATATTTTAAATGTTAGTAACTAAGTGAATATTTAAAGTACATAAATAAAACAAATATAAGTTCTTTCTAAATACAAAGCTATTATAATACAAAAAATACATTTATTGTACAAGTCTATGGTTTTAGGATTATGGGGCTGATTATGAGTTTGGCAGGCGGTTTACACCATCCGTCGAACTTCCAATGGTGAGGTTGCTGCCATACTGGCTACCACCCCGCTGGCCCCATAAGAGTTTCCCGCTAGGTCAACGGGCGGAAACCTGAGTTTCCGCCCGTTGGCCTAGTGGGAAATAACCTACAGCATTGTCTCCGACTCATAATCGAGCCTGCGGCAATGCTGTAGAGCACAGGGTGTACGAGCACCATTGCAATGTTCAATGTATGCTCTTGCGATGGTGCTGGCCAGGGGGGCCACTGCACTGCCCATGCCAAGTGCATGGGCAGTGATTGGGCCCACTGCACCCGTTCCCCGCCAGCACTTCGATGGCGGTGGTACCGCCATAAAACCACTGGCAGAGGACGGGTGTCGTAATACCCACTGCCCTGGAGGATTGGGACTGTCACCAGATCCCGGTGGAGCTGGCAGTTCCCTGGCGGCCCAACCGCCAGGGTTGTAATGTGGCGTTCAGACTGCCATATGCTAGTCTGGTGGTCTAGTGACCACCAGACTCATATGTGTTAAGTGGTATTAAGGTGTGTGCAGGATTCAAGGCTGGTTAGTACTAAGGGGTAGTAATTGTTTTTTAGGGTTCAGGAAAGGGTAGAATTATGGTATAGCATGATGTTTTTAAGGGCCAGAAAAGGGTAACGTTGAGGGGTGGTAAGGAGTTTTTAGACTTTGGGGAAGAGTAACATTAAGGGGTAGTAGGAGTTTTTAGGGTTCAGGTACTGGCAACTTTGCAGAGTAGTAAGGAGTTTTTAGGGTTCAGGGAAAGACAGCATTAACAGGTAGCAAGGGGGATTTTAGGGTCCAGGGATTGGTGGCATTAAATGGTAGTAAGAAGTTTGGAGGGCTCAGGGAAGGTAGCATTAAGAACTGGTAAAAGGTATATATATATATAGATATATATATAATATTTTTTTAAACAAAGGTTACAGGGACGTTATTGTTAGGTTGACGTTTTACCCACACAAAACCACAGAACTTCAGCAGTTATACCTATAATTATAATTATACTTATGTTAAGAAACTATAAATTGTGGTCTAAAGTTACTTAAAAGCAAATTTATAGTTTGGGACCCCACCACCAGAGCTAAGGGGTCAGGGTGTTCGTACCCGGGCTCCTTTTGTGATTTTTAAATATTTTTTTCTGGGACTCAGCCTTAGTCGAGTACCAAGATGGGTGACAACACTTCTGTTGTTGAAGTGTTATCAGCCAATCAGATCTCTGCACGAGATCGGGAGATGTCGCAAATCCTTTGTGTACAAACAAATTTGGATTTTCTTAACTTTCTCAAAAACTACTGAACGGATTTACACTTTTTGGATCAAGAGCTACCTTTCTTCCAAATTTGGTGTAATTCCGTCCAGAAGTTTTTGCACTATCGCTGTTCAATTTTTCCTATGGAAATTAACATTGGAAAAGCTCTAAATGTTACCCGCCCTCTCTTTATCTCAGCCCCCGCTTGACAGATCACCCCCAAACTTTTCCAGACAGCAGCTCACGTGACCTTCTAAGTTTTGGGGAAACATTTGTGAAGATTCTTCAAGGGACACCAAAGATATAGGCAAGCAAAACATTTTTTTTCTATAGAAACTAGGTCCTAACTATGGCTGCATAGTGGTGTCTGCCACTAGGTAATATATACATATATATTTATATAAATCAATATATATATATGTATATATATATATATATATATATACACACACACACACATACTGAAAGAACCAAAGGTTTAAGTGAAGTTATAGGTAGATGAACTTTCAGTGACAACGCAATGTTTTAAACTCAAGAAAAAACACTAACATTCGCCAGTTATAGTTATTTCAAGTAACTATAACTTGTTTCTAATTAATAATTACAGAAAATTACAATAAATAATTTCTAGTTTTTTTTAAATGTAAAGTAATATTTTATTACCTTATGTAAATCCAAACCCTCGACACAGCATGGCCACATGCCCCCTTCTTTCAAGTATTCAGCCCCCAAGGATGGGATCCCTGTGGACCACAAGGGAAGGGAGCCCCACTCACACCCCCCAGGGGTGCGGTATTTAATAAGATATCTACTTGTCCATGGGACAAGTTGCTTCCTAAATCAACTTGTCCTGTAAAGAAATCTACGTGTCTCATTGGTGTCATGTGGTGCGGCGACAAATTATAGCAGCAATCTCATTATGTATGAGTTCTGATAATAGCCACTCTGATTATGCCAGGGCCACTACTATAGTGGTCTTGAATATTTGCAATTTCAAACCCTACTATAGTAATTTCCTTATTTTGCTACCTTTCCGCAGATCTACAGATTGGGGCTGCAGGAAGCAGTAAGCAATAGTGTAATGCCTTTGAGTCTGCAAACCTACTAACTTGCATGTTTTAAGGATTTTCGCAAGCTCTTCTGTAATCTTTTCCCATAACGAGAAAGGTTGGAAATTTACTCCTGACAATGGCAGAAGTAGAAGTTCTTCCAGGGTTGGGGAAAAAAGTGGTTGGAGGGAAAGTGAACTTGTAAACCCTCAACAGATTTTCACATGAGCAAATCTACACTTGCATATTTGCTCGTGCTAAAATACAGTTCACAAATGTTTTCTAGCAGTAGAATTTCCTGGTCTACTTCTGTCTGGCATTAACAAAGACATTTTGGGGCTTATTTACAACCCCCTTGCGTGCTGGTGTGTCACTTTTTTCCTCATATAAAAAGTGGTGTACCGGCGTTGCAAAGGGGCTTATAAATAAGCTCCTTTGTATTTATTAAACTTCTATTTCTCTCTCTACTTATGAGCTGGCTTTACGGTGAGTGATCGCATTCTGCTCTTCCAAAGTAGCATATTGGCACACAAAGTAGTTTTGTTGAGTGCCAGGAACTACTGTGGCTATCAGTAGCGTATCGAAACTGGAGAAGGCCCCCCTGCAAAGAATATGGAGGGCCCCTTCCCCAGACACGCTCAGGGCTGGTGCTGTGCTGAAGGGGCCCCTGGGGGGGCTGAGGGGCCTTTGTCACGCCACTGGTGGCAATGTGTGTGTGAGACCAAAAACGATTTTTTTCTTTCTACCAGTGATGGTTACATGGTGAGGGCCTGGCAGCTCCCAAACAATAAAGTGTTACAAAAGCCATGTCAAAACAAGACTCGCATTGACAAAACCAAAAGACTCACAAAATATGTTGGATCGGTTGGCTTTGCCATTGCTTGTTTATTTTCATGCTTCTCTTAATCTTATTGAAAATGGTTACACTGATTTCCATTAGGAATGTTTTTTGGAAATACTAGCATGCATCAACACATTTTACTAAATGAATCTTCAAATAAATAACACCTAACATTTCATAGTAGTGAAACCTTTTTTTTACCTACTTGCATTTTTTATGAACATTTCATTTTTTACTGGAACCACTGTAAATAGTGCAGTGTGACCTTAAAATATTTATTTGCAGTACTCTCCCTAATAATGAAGGCTTTTAATTAATGAACCATAAATACAAGTTCGAACAGCATTGACATATGGACACACATATTACCTCAACTGCAGACAGTTTCCTTCTGTGCAAACTGACAGCCAAAGGGTTTGTGCTGCAGGGGGTTGGGCCTACCTGTCTCAAGGACAAAATAAACATAAAAAACTTGTTGCCCTTGACCCCATACAATGTGTCAGGGGATAGGAATTCCACATCCCTGCCCCTTCCCAAATACCTCAAAGAAGGTCCTGGGGCCCTGGCCCACATCAGGGGTCTAAATAAAGTAAAGCAGACCAGCAGGCATTTTCTTTTCTAAAAAGATGCAATCCCACCGGAGTCTCACGACTACCGTGGGATTGTGGCTTTTTAAAAGAAAATACAGATTTGTGCTCCCGGGTGGGGGCCCTTTTAGGGCTCGGGGGCCAGGATATCTCTACCCTGACCCATTATTATTTTCAAAATTAATCTCAGGACAGGGGCAAAGACAGGGCAAGTCCTGTAATGGCTGCCAGCAACATTTTTCTTAATGTTGCAGGCAGCCAATCAGAGTGTTCGCTATCACAGGGTGCCTCTCCTGTAGGAGCAAATTGACGCAAGGGAAAAAAAGCCCCCTGGGCCAAACAGAACAATCTATTTTTTTAATTTTGATTTGGGGACTCTCATGAGAGTCCCTCAAGCCCAACAATCCAGATATACCATATATTACATTCTTAATTTCTTTAAAACTACTGAACAGATTTACACTCAATCACAAAAATTACACTTTCAGGACCAACATCTAGCGTTCTGCCAAATTCAGCTCCGCACAGCACTACTGCGGTAGTGCTGTCTAAACAAAAGTCTATGGAAAATGCATGGGGATTCTACTTTTTGGGACACCCTTTTTTTCGTCCACCACTTGACAGATCACACTGAAACTTTCAATGCATAAACTAGGATAAAAAAGAGCACCTTTTTTAAAAGCTTTGTGAGTATCTGTCAAATGTCTCCAAAATTATTAGCAAAACAAAAAAAGCCCTTTCCCACGGAAAAGCTTATCTAGCTATAACTACCCAGTGGCGTTGTCATTGGGTTATATATAAATATAAAAATATGTGTATGTTTGTGTGTGTGCATCTGTGTTTCTGTGAGAGAGAGAGATAACCATCATGTATTATTCTCCAGTGTAAAGTTGTATTGGTCTTTGCGTAACATTTAGAAAACAAAAGTATACCACATTCATCTGAGCTCAAGCATGTCATGTAGAGATACCTTCCACCATATGTATTCCTTTCCATCTCTGCTTCTTATGGGTGGTCATCAAGTGTATGAAGTTGTTGATATCTGCGATTTATATACAGTCCATTGAGGGCCCAGATCATGATCAGCAGGAAGCAGTACATGGAAAGTGAAAGCTA
Organism: Pleurodeles waltl; assembly: GCF_031143425.1. NCBI lineage: Eukaryota > Metazoa > Chordata > Amphibia > Caudata > Salamandridae > Pleurodeles > Pleurodeles waltl. The sequence continues at coordinate 1,280,610,747 of NC_090447.1, read as the reverse complement.
TCTGCCAAACCACACTGTCATATTATAGCCTTTGTTAAAAACATCAGTAAACAGAAAATATCTTCAGACACCAAAGGCCACTGTGACAAAGAATCCTATGAAAGGCTGCAGGACTTCTGACTGATTTGTACGCAGTACCCCTAACTGCAGCATGCTCTCTTCATCCAACATCTAAGGCATGAAGGATTACTTGGCACAAATTCAGCTAAGAGTTTTCTGTTGTGATGCTGACCTGCCAAGTCACAAAACTGGTGGGTTGATTTGGAGCTAGCTTGCAAAATCATTGCCTTATGAGGTGAATTCTAATCAGATAACAGTCACAACAGATGCTAACTGTAGGAAACAAGAAAACTCCAAAGGCAGCACTTCCAGTTATATTTTGCAACCCTTCTCATGTCAAGCTTTAACCGAAGACATGGGTCTGATGAAAAGCCTGGCTGTTACTAACTTACTTTGGGGGTAATGACAGTACGATTTCCAGGGTGTCTCATTAATGTCACAATCCTTGGGATTTTCCTTTCATTCAAATTTATCATTAAAATGTAAGTCTCTTCAGCGTGCACAATGTATTATATACACAAAACGAAAGGCTGGGCAACATCTGAATACACAGTGCATGCCACGAAAAAAGGCAGAAGCACTCTGATGGGCAGAATAAACTAGAGGGGGCAGCCAGTGAATGCCTGTGCATGCTGAAGAGACTTACATTTTAATGATTGTACTCGGTATTATAGGATATGAGTATCGATTAACCGGACTCAGGGGCGCACTATGGCCCTTATTATGACCCTGATGGACGGCGGTATTTTAGAGAAGAGTACTGCCAACAGGCTGGCGGTACTCTTCCCCAAAATATGACATTGGCGGTTTGGCTCAAGCCAAACCGCCAATGTACCACTCCGTCCGCCAGGGCGGTAACAGCTGCTGGGTTGGAGACTTCAGTCTCCAGCCAGGCGGCCGTCACTGTCCCACCCGCGGGATTATGACACCGCCTACCGCCATGGTTTTCGTGGCTTCCTTACTGCCACAAAAACCATGGCAGTAAGCGCTATCAGTGACAGGGAATCCCTTCCCTGTCACTGATAGGGGTCTCCTCCGCCCCCCCCTCCCCAGAGTCTTCCCCCACCCTCCCTCTCCAGACCCCCCACGACAGACATGCACATTCACGCACCATCATACACATGCATAAACACACTCATACCCACATTCACCCACACATGCATACATCCATTCACCCACACATCCACACACTTACATACATACAAGCACCCACGCATTCACACAACATACACGCACAATCACAACCCTGCATGCACACGCATTCCACACGCCACACACCTGCATGCACGCACACACAAACATACGCCCACACACACAACACCCCCCTCCCCTGTTGGAGCACCCGACTTACCTGATTGCAGGTGGTCCTCCGGCAGGAGACTGGATGGGGCCCTGCACACCGCCAGGCCGTATCATGGGTCATGATATGGTCTGCGGCGGTCTACTGGCGTGGGGCTGCTGCTGGCAGCAGCGCCACCTTACCGCCGTCCGCCACCATGGCCGCAGCCGGAATTCCGCCATCCTTCTGGCCTCATAATGAGGGCCTATACGTCTAGAAAGGCCAACCTAGCGGGTGGAACAGAGAATCCCTAGGATTGTGACATTAATGAGACGCCCTGGAGAATTTTATGCTGTGACTGGGAGGATTATCCATTCTTTTGTCCTGAAGAAGGTGGTGATATACAACGAGAGCCACCGAAATGCGTCAACGTATATAAAGTACTGAATCCATTGTGTAGCATGTTACCACAGGTTGAAAGTTTTTACATAGGAATCTAGTAATGAGCATAACAGGTGATTAGATCAGTAAGACTGGAATAGAAAACATATTCTATCTTATATATGTGTCTCCCTTGTTTATGAAAATGTATATTTTTTATTGTCCTGGTTTGATTTAAGTTGAATTGTCGTTTGACATTTTTTAAACAACACCCTTACGCCGAATGGGAATTTTAATGTATATTAAAGGGGAAAATTGATTTTCAATGGTTTACTTTGGTGCCCTGTCTCCTTGAAGTAAGGGACCCTCTCTATTGTATTACTCAAGAATAACAGACAGAGCCACATATTAGAGAATCCATAAGGAGCGGCATGGTCTGCAGACACAATCTGACTCCTTACTGGCACACCCAGCTAAAAAGGCTTGAAAACAAACTCGAAAAAATAAATGAGGAATTAAAAATTGGGAATATGAATATTAAGACATTACTAGCCTTCCTAATAATGAAGTCTTATGTGCAACACGCGTTAACATCAAAGGATAACAACCTCTCCCACAAAATCACAAGCTCCGCCACTCACCCTTGGCCATCCACACCTGCACCTCATGATGCACTTCGGCCAAGGAGAGCACATAGTCTATTAGAAATGGAGTCTTTGGTTGGCAGTCAGGTTACCCACCTGTCCAAGCAAGGACCCTCATTCTAGTCAGGGTAAAGGAGAATCACTCTTGGTTAACCCCTGCTCGCCCCCTTGGTAGCTTGGCACGAGCAGGCAGGCTTAACTTCAGAAGCAATGTGTAAAGTATATTTACCAACACACACAGTAACTCAGTAAAAACACTACAAAATGACACAACAGAGTTTTAGAAAAATAGAGAATATTTATCTAAACAAAACAAGACCAAAATTACAAACATCCACCTTACACAAGTCAAATTATGAATTTAAAAAGTAAAAGAGTCTTAAATCCTATTGAAAACAGTAAAAACACTGTTAGCGTTCAAAAGTACCTGGGTAGCGTCAAAATAACACCACACGGGCTAGTGTGCGTTGGAAAAGGCCAGTGATGCGTCAATTTCTCACCCGCAAGCAAGACTGTGCGTCCTTCCTCCTCCGGTCAGGTCAGTGTGCGTCGATTCCTCTCTCCGCAAGAGAGCGAAGCGTCGATCTGGACGGGCACCTCCGGTCGGGGCAGGCTTTGCATTGTTTTTCCACGCCCAGCGATGTTGCGTCAAAAATAAAGGCGCACGGTGTCAGGAAACCACGCTATATGGGGTTGCGACTTTAACACCCTCCGTCAGCTGGTGTTACGCGTCCTTTCTCCAACTGCGTTGCGTCGATCTTCCAGCCGCGATGCAAGTGGAGCGTTGATTTCAGCCGTGAAGCTGGCGGCGCGTTCTTAGCCGCGTCTTGGAAAGTGCGTCGAAAATTTCCCTGCACGGCAGTCTGTGCGTGGATTTTCAGTCTTGGTCTGCAAGCTTCACCTGTCAAGGGCCCAGGAACTGGATAGGGCACCACTTGGCAGGGCAGGAGTCTCAGCAGGGAGTCCACGTGCTAGCAGGGGAAGTCTTTGATGGTCCTGAGACTTCAACAACAGGAGGCAAGCTCAGGTCAAGCCCTTGGAGCTTTCTTCACAAGCAGGAATGCACAACAAAGTCCGGTCTTTGTCCCCTTTCATAGGCAGAAGCAGCAACTGCAGGATAGCTCCACAAAGCAAGGTCACAGGCAGGGCGGCACTTCTCCTCAGCTCTTCTCCTTCGCAGAGGTTTCTCTTGATTTCCAGAGGTGATCTGATTTTTAGGGGTTTGGGTGCCCTTCTTATACCCCTTTCTGCCTTTGAAGTAGGCCTACTTCAAAGGAAAGTTTCTCTTGTTTGTGAGATCCTGCCTTGTCCAGGCCAGGTCCCAGATACACACCAGGGGGTTGGAGACTGCATAGTGTGAGGGCAGACACAGCCCTTTCAGGTGTACGTGACCAAACCTTCCCTCCCTCCTAGCACAGATGGCTCATCAGCATATGCAGGCTACACCCCAGCTCCCTTTGTGTCACTGTCTAGAGGTGAGGTGCAAACAGCCCAACTGTCAAACGGACCCAGACAGGGAATCCACAAACAAGCAGAGTAAAATAATGTTTAACCCAAGAAAATGCCTACTTTCTAGAAGTGGCATTTTCAAACACACAATCTCAAAACCAACTTTACTAAAAGATGTATTTTTAAATTGTGAGTTCAGAGACCCCAAACTCCACATGTCCATCTGCTCCCAAAGGGAATCTACACTTTAATCATATTTAAAGGTAGCCCCTGTGTTACCCTATGAGAGAGATAGGCCTTGCAACAGTGAAAAACGAATTTGGAAGTATTTCACTGTCAGGACATCTAAAACACATTAGTATATGTCCTACCTTAAAAATACACTGCACTCTGCCCGTGGGGCTACGTAGGGCCTACCTTAGGGGTGTTGTACATGTAAGAAAAGGGAAGGTTTAGGCCTGGCAAGTGGGTATACTTGCCAAGTCGAATTGGCCGTTTAAAACTGCACACACAGACACTGTAGTGGCAGGTCTGAGCCATGTTTACAGGGCTACTTATGTGGGTGGCACAACCAGTGCTGCAGGCCCACTAGTAGCATTTGTTTTACATATTATCCCATCTACAACACTAAAGGAAATCAGTCACCTTTTCTCCCCCATACTAACAAATCTTGTAAATGCATCACTAAAACAAGGCATAGGGCCTGATTTAGAGTTTGGCAGAGGGGTTACTCCGTCACAAATGTGATGGAAGCCCCGTGTGCCGTATTACATGTCCATAGAACATAATGGAACCGTAAAACGGCAGACAGGTCCAGATGAGCCTAATGGTCAGCTGGTAAATAGATTAACCAAAGTGAGCAATGGAGAACATAAAGTATTTTATTTTTATTTTATATTTGCATTTAAATAACGAGCAAGTATGCTGGGGAAGTATCTGTGCACAGTGCAAAGAACAACTTCTTGAGCGATAGGTGATTCTATGTGAAGTAAAGGATAGGCCTGTGTTTTAGGAGAAAAGGATATCCTAGACAGAATGTGGTAACAGAAGGAGAGAATGAGGTAGGATACATGTGAAAGTGTAATTGCCGATGAGGAGAGATTGAAAGGTAAACCTGAAGGGATAGTCAAGAAAGACATATCAAAAATAAGAAAGCTGAGATGGTGTGGGAGGATGGATTCAAAAAGCAATAGACTACGGGGAAGGATAGAGAAGAAATTACACTGAATAAGGGTAATGAGCATTGGAGTATGAGGGATAGTGAAGTCACAGAAGAGTTATTTGCCCAGATATTGCACATGTAGACCGGTTTGCAGTTTTTTTTTTCCGAACGGAGATAGCTCCTTGATCTCAACTCTTCAGGCAGCGAGTTCCACAGGGCAGCAGGAGCTGCGGAGGTTAAGTCACAGATTATCTTTGTTCTTAGTGTCTTTTACGCAGTCAGAAAGTTTCAGGGAGAAGCAAAGATATTTAGGTTTGTTAACTGAATATTTGCCAACCTACTGTCCCTTGAATGAGAGTCGTGTATCTGAGGATTATTCCACTTTACAAAACAGGTTTTGTGAAAAAGGTGGCAATATTGCAGTCTGTGGGGCAGTTTCCTTTTTTAAAGGATCAATAGGATTGAAAAAGTGACACTCCAAATGATAAAGAGCTGACAAGTTAGTGGCACGTTCAAAGATATCTCTGTAGCTGAGCCTTCTGGACCACACCAAGTGCACGGACGAGTGCAGGTCACATCCCCAAGCACGGTAAAACTGTTTTGGATGTTATGATAAAGAGATGAGAGCTTGTCATGTGCAGTAATGTGCACTTCGTTTAAAGAAATACATAAATGCCATAGTTGATTTTGTTTATGTTCCCTTGTCACAAGTGTCATTTGTTATTTTCGTTATTCCCACCCTGCACCCCCCAGTGCTGTGTCTCGTGAAGCCTCTCGTGTTTTTGTGGACTCGTGCCATTCCTCGTGTGTTTCTGTCTCACCACGTGTTCACTTTTTTATCAGATGTCAATAATTATCTTTGTAAATATATCAGTTGATGAGTAAAGCTGGGAGGAGAGCTCTAATGGACAAGTCGGCTGTCGGGGTCTTTAACCCCTTCCCCGCCATGGACGTAATGGTTACGTCCATGGCAGCGCCCGTGTGGCGCCATGGACGTAACCATTACGTCCTGCTACCGGCCCTCGGGGGAAGCGCTAGCGCTAGCGCTCCCCGAGGGCCACCCCACACCCCCCCAGGCAAGGGCTGAAAGGGGATTCCCTTCCCCTTCCACCCCCGACCCCCCCATCCCCCCTGTGACGTCAGCGCGCGCTTATTCACAGAGCCTCCCAAAGAGAAATGCTCAGCATTTCTCTTTCGATCACGTGGGGGAGGCCTGGAGAGGCTTCAAAGGGAAGGAAATGTATTTCCTTCCCTTTGAAACCCCACTAGACACCAGGGATGTCTTTTTTTTTTTTTTAAAGTGACATAAGGGAGCGACCCCTTGGACAGGGGTCGCTCCCAGGGGGGCTTTTTTTTAAGGCCTTTTCTGCCCCTCCTGGGGGCAGATCGGCCTATTATTAGGCTGATCTACCCCCAGGGGGGGGCAGAAACCTCTAGGCACCAGGAATAAAAAATAAAAAAATGTTTTTGTTTTGTTTTGTGTTTTAGGTGTGGGGAGCGACCCCTTAGGCAAGGGTCGCTCCCATAGGGGGCAAATTATATTTAGGCCATTTCAGACTGGCATATTTTTATGAGGCCAATCTGCCCCCAAGGGGGGCAGAAACCACTAGACACCAGGGAGTTTTTATTTTTGTTTTTCACGTAAGGGGAGCGACCCCTTAGGCAAGGGTCGTTCCCCTGGGGGGCAAATTTATTTTAGGCCATTTCTGCCCCCCATGGGGGCAGATCAGCCTATTTTAATTAGCCGATCAGCCCCCGAGGGGGGCAGAAACCACTAGGCACCGGGGATTTTTGTTGTTGTTGTTGTTTTACAGATGGGGACCGTCCCCTTAGGCAAGGGTCGCTCCCCGGGGGGTGGGGGGCAAATTTATTTTAGGCCATTTCTGCCCCCCCCAGGGGCAGATCGGCCTATTGTTATTAGGCCGATCTGCCCCCAGGCGGGGCAGAAACCTCTAGGCGCCAGGGCAAATTTTTTTTTTTTTTTAGAGATGGGGAGCGACCCCTTAGGCAAGGGTCGCTCCCCTGGAGGGGCAAATTGTATTTAGGCCATTTCTGCCCGCTTTGGGGGCAGATTGGCAGAGTTTAGGTCAATCTGCCCCCAAGGGGGGCAGAAACCACTAGGCACCAGGGATCTTTTTTTTTGCGCCGTTACGCAAGTGGAGCGACCCCGTAGGCAAGGGTCGCTCCCGGGGGGGGGGGGGCAAATTTATTTTAGGCCAGTTCTGCCCCCCCTGGGGCCGGCTGAGCTAGAGGCCAAAATCCACAGGTAGGCACTTTGCAAAAAACACCTCTGTTTTCTGTGAAAAAATGTGATGTGTCACGTTGTGTTTTGGGCCCTTTCCTTTCGTGGGTGCTAGGCCCACCGACACAAGTGAGGTACCATTTTTATCAGGAGACTTGGGAAAACGCTTGGTGGAAGGACATTTGTGGCTCCTCTCAGATTCCAGAACTTCCTGTCACCGAAATGAGAGGAAAAAGTGTTTTTTGGGCCAAATTTTGAGGTTTGCAAAGGATTCTGTGTTACAGAACCTGGTCAGAGCCCCTCACGTCACCCCATCTTGGATTCCTCTAGGTGTCTAGTTGTCAGAAATGTGCTGGTTTGCTAGGTTTCCCCAGGTGCCGGCTGAGCTAGAGGCCAAAATCCACAGGTAGGCACTGTTTTCTGTGAAAAAATGTGATGTGTCCATGTTGTGTTTTGGGCCATTTCCTTTCGTAGGCGCTAGGCCTACCCGCACAAGTGAGGTACCATTTTTATCGGGAGACTTGGGGGAACACTGGGTGGAAGGAAATTTGTGGCTCCTCTCAGATTCCAGAACTTTCTGTCACCGAAATGTGAGGAAAATGTGTTTTTTTAGCCACATTTTGAGGTTTGCAAAGGATTCTGGGTAACAGAACCTGGTCAGAGCACCACAAGTCACCCCATCTTGAATTTCCCTAGGTCTCTAGTTTTCAAAAGTGCACAGGTTTGGTAGGTTTCCCTAGGTGCCGGCTGAGCTAGGGGCCAAAATCTACAGGTATGCACTTTGCAAAAAACACCTCTGTTTTCTGTAAAAAAAGAATGGGATGTGTCCAAGTTGTGTTTTGGGCCATTTCCTTTCGTGGGCGCTAGGCCTACCCGCACAAGTGAGGTACCATTTTTATCGGGAGACGTGGGGGAACGCTGGGTGGGAGGAAATTTGTGGCTCCTCTCAGATTCCAGATCTTTCTGTCACCGAAATGTGAGGAAAATGTGTTTTCTTAGCCAAATTTTGAGGTTTGCAAAGGATTCTGGGTAACAGAACCTGGTCAGAGCCCTACAAGTCACCCCATCTTGGATTCCCCTAGGTCTCTAGTTTTCAAAAATGCACAGGTTTTGTAGGTTTCCCTATGTGCCGGCTGAGCTAGGGGCCAAAATCCACAGGTAGGCACTTTGCAAAAAACACCTGTTTTCTGTGAAAAAATTTGATGTGTCACGTTGTGTTTTGGGCCCTTTCCTTTCGTGGGTGCTAGGCCCACCGACACAAGTGAGGTACCATTTTTATCAGGAGACTTGGGAAAACGCTTGGTGGAAGGACATTTGTGGCTCCTCTCAGATTCCAGAACTTCCTGTCACCGAAATGAGAGGAAAAAGGGTTTTTTGGGCCAAATTTTGAGGTTTGCAAAGGATTCTGTGTTACAGAACCTGGTCAGAGCCCCACAAGTCACCCCATCTTGGATTCCTCTAGGTGTCTAGTTGTCAGAAATGTGCTGGTTTGCTAGGTTTCCCCAGGTGCCGGCTGAGCTAGAGGCCAAAATCCACAGGTAGGCACTGTTTTCTGTGAAAAAATGTGATGTGTCCATGTTGTGTTTTGGGCCATTTCCTTTCGTAGGCGCTAGGCCTACCCGCACAAGTGAGGTACCATTTTTATCAGGAGACTTGGGGGAACACTGGGTGGAAGGAAATTTGTGGCTCCTCTCAGATTCCAGAACTTTCTGTCACCGAAATGTGAGGAAAATGTGTTTTTTTAGCCACATTTTGAGGTTTGCAAAGGATTCTGGGTAACAGAACCTGGTCAGAGCCCCACAAGTCACCCCATCATGGATTTCCCTAGGTCTCTAGTTTTCAAAAGTGCACAGGTTTGGTAGGTTTCCCTAGGTGCCGGCTGAGCTAGGGGCCAAAATCTACAGGTATGCACTTTGCAAAAAACACCTCTGTTTTCTGTAAAAAAAGAATGGGAAGTGTCCAAGTTGTGTTTTGGGCCATTTCCTTTCATGGGCGCTAGGCCTACCCGCACAAGTGAGGTACCATTTTTATCGGGAGACTTGGGGGAACGCTGGGTGGAAGGAAATTTGTGGCTCCTCTCAGATTCCAGAACTTTCTGTCACCGAAATGTGAGGAAAATGAGTTTTCTTAACCAAATTTTGAGGTTTGCAAAGGATTCTGGGTAACAGAACCTGGTCAGAGCCCTACAAGTCACCCCATCTTGGATTCCCCTAGGTCTCTAGTTTTCAGAAATGCACAGGTTTGGTAGGTTTCCCTATGTGCCGGCTGAGCTAGGGGCCAAAATCTACAGGTAGGCACTTGGCAAAAAACACCTCTGTTTTCTGTAAAAAAATGGGATGTGTCCACGTTGTGTTTTGGGCCATTTCCTTTCATGGGCGCTAGGCCTACCCACACAAGTGAGGTACCATTTTTATCGGGAGACTTGGTGGAACGCTGGGTGGAAGGAAATTTGTGGCTCCTCTCAGATTCCAGAACATTCTGTCACCGAAATGTGAGGAAAATGTGTTTTCTTAGACAAATTGTGAGGTTTGCAAAGGATTCTGGGTAACACAACCTGGTCAGAGCCCCACAAGTTACCCCATCTTGGATTCCCCTAGGTCTCTAGTTTTCAAAAATGCACAGGTTTGGTAGGTTTCCCTAGGTGCCGGCTGAGCTAGGGGCCAAAATCTACAGGTAGGCACTTTGCAAAAAACACCTCTGTTTTCTGTAAAAAAAAATGGGATGTGTCCACGTTGTGTTTTGGGCCATTTCCTTTCGTGGGCGCCAGGCCTACCCGCACAAGTGAGGTACCATTTTTATCGGCAGACTTGGGGGAACACTGGGTGGAAGGAAATTTGTGGCTCCCCTCAGATTCCAGAACTTTCTGTCACCGAAATGTGAGGAAAATTTGTTTTTTTAGCCAAATTTTGAGGTTTGCAAAGGATTCTGGGAAACAGAACCTGGTCAGAGCCCTACAAGTCACCCCATCTTGGATTCCCCTAGGTCTCTAGTTTTCAGAAATGCACAGGTTTGGTAGGTTTCCCTATGTGCCGGCTGAGCTAGGGGCCAAAATCTACAGGTAGGCACTTGGCAAAAAACACCTCTGTTTTCTGTAAAAAAATGGGATGTGTCCACGTTGTGTTTTGGGCCATTTCCTTTCATGGGCGCTAGGCCTACCCACACAAGTGAGGTACCATTTTTATCGGGAGACTTGGTGGAACGCTGGGTGGAAGGAAATTTGTGGCTCCTCTCAGATTCCAGAACATTCTGTCACCGAAATGTGAGGAAAATGTGTTTTCTTAGACAAATTGTGAGGTTTGCAAAGGATTCTGGGTAACACAACCTGGTCAGAGCCCCACAAGTTACCCCATCTTGGATTCCCCTAGGTCTCTAGTTTTCAAAAATGCACAGGTTTGGTAGGTTTCCCTAGGTGCCGGCTGAGCTAGGGGCCAAAATCTACAGGTAGGCACTTTGCAAAAAACACCTCTGTTTTCTGTAAAAAAAAATGGGATGTGTCCACGTTGTGTTTTGGGCCATTTCCTTTCGTGGGCGCCAGGCCTACCCGCACAAGTGAGGTACCATTTTTATCGGCAGACTTGGGGGAACACTGGGTGGAAGGAAATTTGTGGCTCCCCTCAGATTCCAGAACTTTCTGTCACCGAAATGTGAGGAAAATTTGTTTTTTTAGCCAAATTTTGAGGTTTGCAAAGGATTCTGGGAAACAGAACCTGGTCAGAGCCCCACAAGTCACATCATCTTGGATTCCCCTAGGTCTCTAGTTTTCAAAAATGCACAGGTTTGGTAGGTTTCCCTAGGTGCCGGCTGAGCTAGAGGCCAAAATCTACAGGTAGGCATTTTGCACAAAACACCTCTGTTTTCTTTCAAAAAATGTGATGTGTCCATATTGCGTTTTGGGGCATTTCCTGTTGCGGGCGCTAGGCCTACCCACACAAGTGAGGTATCATTTTTATCGGGAGACTTGGGGGAACGCTGGGTGGAAGGAAATTTGTGGCTCCTCTCAGATTCCAGAACTTTCTGTCACCAAAATGTGAGGAAAATCTGTTTTTTTAGCCAAATTGTGAGATTTGCAAAGGATTCTGGGTAACAGAACCTGGTCAGAGCCCCACAAGTCACCCCATCTTGGATTCCCCTAGGTCTCTAGTTTTCAAAAATGCACAGGTTTGGTAGGTTTCCCTAGGTGCTGGCTGAGCTAGAGGCCAAAATCTACAGGTAGGCACTTTGCAAAAAACACCTCTATTTTCTGTAAAAAAAAGAATGGGATGTGTCCAAGTTGTGTTTTGGGCCATTTCCTTTCGTGGGCGCTAGGCCTACCCGCACAAGTGAGGTACCATTTTTATCGGGAGACTTGGGGGAATGCTGGGTGGAAGGAAATGTGTGGCTCCTCTCAGATTCCAGAACTTTCTGTCACCGAAATGTGAGGAAAATGTGTTTTTTTAGCCACATTTTGAGGTTTGCAAAGGATTCTGGGTAACAGAACCTGGTCAGAGCCCCACAAGTCACCCCATCTTGGATTCCCCTAGGTCTCTAGTTTTAAAAAATGCACAGGTTTGGTAGGTTTCCCTAGGTGCCGGCTGAGCTAGGGGTCAAAATCTACAGGTAGGCACTTTGCAAAAAACACCTCTGTTTTCTGTAAAAAAAAAATGGGATGTGTCCACGTTGTGTTTTGGGCCATTTCCTTTCATGGGCGCTAGGCCTACCCACACAAGTGAGGTACCATTTTTATCGGGAGACTTGGGGGAACGCTGGGTAGAAGGAAATTTGTGGCTCCTCTCAGATTCCAGAACTTTCTGTCACCGAAATGTGAGGAAAATGTGTTTTCTTAGCCAAATTTTGAGGTTTGCAAAGGATTCTGGGTAACAGAACCTGGTCAGAGCCCTACAAGTCACCCCATCTTGGATTCCCCTAGGTCTCTAGTTTTCAAAAATGCACAGGTTTGGTAGGTTTCCCTATTTTGCCGGCTGAGCTAGGGGCCAAAATCCACAGGTAGGCACTTTGCAAAAAACACCTCTGTTTTCTGTGAAAAAATTTGATGTGTCACGTTGTGTTTTGGGCCCTTTCCTTTCGTGGGTGCTAGGCCCACCGACACAAGTGAGGTACCATTTTTATCAGGAGCCTTGGGAAAACGCTTGGTGGAAGGACATTTGTGGCTCCTCTCAGATTCCAGAACTTCATGTCACCGAAATGAGAGGAAAAAGTGTTTTTTGGGCCAAATTTTGAGGTTTGCAAAGGATTCTGTGTTACAGAACCTGGTCAGAGCCCCACAAGTCACCCCATCTTGGATTCCTCTAGGTGTCTAGTTGTCAGAAATGTGCTGGTTTGCTAGGTTTCCCCAGGTGCCGGCTGAGCTAGAGGCCAAAATCCACAGGTAGGCACTGTTTTCTGTGAAAAAATGTGATATGTCCATGTTGTGTTTTGGGCCATTTCCTTTCGTAGGCGCTAGGCCTACCCGCACAAGTGAGGTACCATTTTTATCAGGAGACTTGGGGGAACACTGGGTGGAAGGAAATTTGTGGCTCCTCTCAGATTCCAGAACTTTCTGTCACCGAAATGTGAGGAAAATGTGTTTTTTTAGCCACATTTTGAGGTTTGCAAAGGATTCTGGGTAACAGAACCTGGTCAGAGCCAAACAAGTCACCCCATCTTGGATTTCCCTAGGTCTCTAGTTTTCAAAAGTGCACAGGTTTGGTAGGTTTCCCTAGGTGCAGGCTGAGCTAGGGGCCAAAATCTACAGGTATGCACTTTGCAAAAAACACCTCTGTTTTCTGTAAAAAAAGAATGGGATGTGTCCAAGTTGTGTTTTGGGCCATTTCCTTTCGTGGGCGCTAGGCCTACCCGCACAAGTGAGGTACCATTTTTATCGGGAGACTTGGGGGAACGCTGGGTGGAAGGAAATTTGTGGCTCCTCTCAGATTCCAGAACTTTCTGTCACCGAAATGTGAGGAAAATTAGTTTTCTTAACCAAATTTTGAGGTTTGCAAAGGATTCTGGGTAACAGAACCTGGTCACAGCCCTACAAGTCACCCCATCTTGGATTCCCCTAGGTCTCTAGTTTTCAAAAATGCACAGGTTTGGTAGGTTTCCCTATGTGCCGGCTGAGCTAGGGGCCAAAATCTACAGGTAGGCACTTGGCAAAAAACACCTCTGTTTTCTGTAAAAAAATGGGATGTGTCCACGTTGTGTTTTGGGCCATTTCCTTTCATGGGCGCTAGGCCTACCCACACAAGTGAGGTACCATTTTTATCGGGAGACTTGGTGGAACTCTGGGTGGAAGGAAATTTGTGGCTCCTCTCAGATTCCAGAACGTTCTGTCACTGAAATGTGAGGAAAATGTGTTTTCTTAGACAAATGTTGAGGTTTGCAAAGGATTCTGGGTAACACAACCTGGTCAGAGCCCCACAAGTTACCCCATCTTGGATTCCCCTAGGTCTCTAGTTTTCAAAAATGCACAGGTTTGGTAGGTTTCCCTAGGTGCCGGCTGAGCTAGGGGCCAAAATCTACAGGTAGGCATTTTGCAAAAAACACCTATGTTTTCTTTCAAAAAATGTGATGTGTCCACATTGTGTTTTGGGGCATTTCCTGTTGCGGGCGCTAGGCCTACCCACACAAGTGAGGTATCATTTTTATCGGGAGACTTGGGGGAACGCTGGGTGGAAGGAAATTTGTGGCTCCTCTCAGATTCCAGAACTTTCTGTCACCAAAATGTGAGGAAAATGTGTTTTTTTAGCCAAATTGTGAGATTTGCAAAGGATTCTGGGTAACAGAACCTGGTCAGAGCCCCACAAGTCACCCCATCTTGGATTCCCCTAGGTCTCTAGTTTTCAAAAATGCACAGGTTTGGTAGGTTTCCCTAGGTGCTGGCTGAGCTAGAGGCCAAAATCAACAGGTAGGCACTTTGCAAAAAACACCTCTGTTTTCTGTAAAAAAAAGAATGGGATGTGTCCAAGTTGTGTTTTGGGCCACTTCCTTTTGTGGGCGCTAGGCCTACCCGCACAAGTGAGGTACCATTTTTATCGGGAGACTTGGGGGAACGCTGGGTGGAAGGAAATGTGTGGCTCCTCTCAGATTCCAGAACTTTCTGTCACCGAAATGTGAGGAAAATGTGTTTTTTTAGCCACATTTTGAGGTTTGCAAAGGATTCTGGGTAACAGAACCTGGTCAGAGCCCCACAAGTCACCCCATCCTGGATTCCCCTAGGTCTCTAGTTTTAAAAAATGCACAGGTTTGGTAGGTTTCCCTAGGTGCCGGCTGAGCTAGGATCCAAAATCTACAGGTAGGCACTTTGCAAAAAACACCTCTGTTTTCTGTAAAAAAAAATGGGATGTGTCCACGTTGTGTTTTGGGCCATTTCCTTTCATGGGCGCTAGGCCTACCCACACAAGTGAGGTACCATTTTTATCGGGAGACTTGGGGGAACGTTGGGTAGAAGGAAATTTGTGGCTCATCACAGATTCCAGAACTTTCTGTCACCGAAATGTGAGGAAAATTTGTTTTCTTAGCCAACTTTTGAGGTTTGCAAAGGATTCTGGGTAACAGAACCTGGTCAGAGCCCCACAAGTCACCCCATCTTGGATTCCCTTAGGTCTCTAGTTTTCAAAAATGCACAGGTTTGGTAGGTTTCCCTAGGTGCCGGCTGAGCTAGGGGCCAAAATCTACAGGTAGGCACTTTGCAAAAAACACCTCTGTTTTCTGTAAAAAAAAAATGGGATGTGTCCACGTTGTGTTTTGGGCCATTTCCTTTCGTGGGCGCTAGGCCTACCCGCACAAGTGAGGTACCATTTTTATCGGGAGACTTGGGGGAACGCTGGGTGGAAGGAAATTTGTGGCTCCTCTCAGATTCCAGAACTTTCTGTCACCGAAATGTGAGGAAAATTTGTTTTTGTTAGCCAAATTTTGAGGTTTGCAAAGGATTCTGGGAAACAGAACCTGGTCAGAGCCCCACAAGTCACATCATCTTGGATTGCCCTAGGTCTCTAGTTTTCAAAAATGCACAGGTTTGGTAGGTTTCCCTAGGTGCCGGCTGAGCTAGAGGCCAAAATCTACAGGTAGGCACTTTGCAAAAAACACCTCTGTTTTCTTTCAAAAAATGTGATGTGTCCACGTTGCGTTTTGGGGCATTTCCTGTTGCGGGCGCTAGGCCTACCCACACAAGTGAGGTATAATTTTTATCGGGAGACTTGGGGGAACGCTGGGTGGAAGGAAATTTGTGGCTCCTCTCAGATTCCAGAACTTTCTGTCACCAAAATGTGAGGAAAATGTGTTTTTTTAGTCAAATTTTGAGATTTGCAAAGGGTTCTGGGTAACAGAACCTGGTCAGAGCCCCACAAGTCACCCCATCTTGGATTCCCCTAGGTCTCTAGTTTTCAAAAATGCACAGGTTTGGTAGGTTTCCCTAGGTGCTGGCTGAGCTAGAGGCCAAAATCTACAGGTAGGCACTTTGCAAAAAACACCTCTGTTTTCTTTCAAAAAATGTGATGTGCCGACGTTGCGTTTTGGGGCATTTACTGTCGCGGGCGCTAGTCCTACCCACACAAGTGAGGTATCATTTTTATCGGGACACTTGGGGGAACGCTGGGTGGAAGGAAATTTGTGGCTCCTCTCTGATTCCAGAACTTTCTGTCACCGAAATGTGAGGAAAATGTGTTTTTTTAGCCAAATTTTGAGGTTTGCAAAGGATTCTGGGTAACAGAACCTGGTCAGAGCCCCACAAGTCACCCCATCTTGGATTCCCATAGGTCTCTAGTTTTCAAAAATGCACAGGTTTGGTAGGTTTCCCCAGGTGCCGGCTGAGCTAGGGGCCAAAATCTACAGGTAGGCACTTGGCAAAAAACACCTGTTTTCTGTCAAAAAATGGGATGTGTCCACGTTGTGTTTTGGGGCATTTCCTGTCGCGGGCGCTAGGCCTACCCACACAAGTGAGGTATCATTTTTATCGGGAGACTTGGGGGAACATAGAATAGCAAAACAAGTGTCATTGCCCCTTGTCTTTCTCGACATTTTTTCCTTCCAAATATAAGAGAGTGTGTAAAAAAGACATCTATTTGAGAAATGCCCTGTAATTCACATGCTAGTATGGGCACCCCGGAATTCAGAGATGTGCGAATAACCACTGCTCCTCAACACCTTATCTTGTGCCCATTTTGGAAATACAAAGGTTTTCTTGATAGCTATTTTTTACTCTTTCTATTTCAGCAAATTAATTGCTGTATACCCGGTATAGAATGAAAACCCACTGCAGGGTGCAGGTCATTTATTGGCTCTGGGTACCTAGATTTCTTGATGAACCTACAAGCCCTATATATCCCCGCAACCAGAAGAGTCCAGCAGACGTAACGGTATATTGCTTTCAAAAATCTGACATTGCAGCAAAAAGTTACAGAGTAAAACGTAGAGAAAAATTGTAGATTTTTTCACCTCAATTTCAATATTTTGTTTTTTCAGTTGTTATTTTCTGTAGGAAACCCTTGTAGGATCTACACAAATTACCCCTTGCTGAATTCAGAATGTTGTCTACTTTTCAGAAATGTTGCGGTTTCTGGGATCCAGCATTGGTTTCATGCCCATTTCTGTCACTGACTGGAAGGAGGCTGAAAGCACAAAAAATCGTAAAAATGGGTATGTCCCAGTAAAATGCCTAAATTGTGTTGAAAAATTGGGTTTTCTGATTCAAGTCTGCCTGTTCCTGAAAGCTGGGAAGCTGGTGATTTTAGCATCGCAAACCCTTTGTTGATGCCATTTTCAGGGGAAAAACCACAAGCCTTCTCCTGCAGCCCCTTTTTCCCATTTATTTTTTAAAAACGAAATTTTCACTGTATTTTGGCTAATTTCTTGGCCTCCTTCTGGGGAACCAACAAAGTGTGGGTACCTCTAGAATCCCTAGGATGTTGGAAAAAAAGGACACAAATTTGGCGTGGGTAGCTTATGTGAACAAAAAGTTATGAGGGCCTAAGCGCGAACTGCCCCAAATACCCAAAAAAAGGCTTGGCACCTGAGGGGGAAAAGGCCTGGCAGCGAAGGGGTTAAAGGAAATAAATAAACTACTTATTTTGAAGAACATTGATTTTAGAAGTGTTATTTGCTACCCGATGCTAACGTCGACGCGCATGCAAGTGTAATATTCATGAGAGTTCAAGGCGCGACACCTGCGTTCATTGCAGAGGTTCCCAGGGTACAAATCCCAAATATAGAGTTAAACGTTTGATGAGTAATTGCTGCTTCTTCCACAAGCCCCAGTGCTTCATTTGTTGAAAAATAAGTTGTGGTGCTCAAGCCTCTCCTAAACCCGGGACCAGCACCCTGACAAGAATACAAGTCCGGAATCCACCTCACGCGTCTTTAATCGACGACCAGACACTCCTTGCCGCTTATTCTCACTCTTGCGGGTTCCTATTTTCTCCCGTTGTGACATTTTTTGTCACAACGGGACATCTTTTCTTTTCTGCGTTTTCACTCTCGGGAGCTGTCCGATAAGGACAATTAAGGGACACTGGGCCCCACCGGCTCAAATTAAACACTGTAGCCTTATCTCCGGTGGAACGATCAAAATTACTTTCTCCTTACTGGGAGGCACTTGCTAATATGAACCGCTCATTACGTCCAATAAACATGCAATTTCGGGATGGTGTTTGCGCACCTACAGTGTACTGAATGAGAAAATGTACCATACAAGCATTTACAATGGAGCATCGTGACGTTCAGTCCTGCCTTTTTGTACAAGTCTGTTCGGCCGTCTCCAACGCCTACAGATCTGTTCTTCTCTGCAAGTCGGATTCGACCTCACACAGATTGTTTTTGAAACCGAGACTTACGCCTTATAACACATTACACTGAATTATTAAATCGCAGTTTTGTTTACTGGTTGATCTCCAACACCTTTAGCTGCTGCCTCTTTAGTGTCACTAATGTTTATTATACGGGGGCACAGGTATGGAAAACGGACAATTAAAGCAAACGTAAAGCGGTCCTAGCACGACAGTTTTACGTCAGCGGCGCGCCGCAAGTTGCCGGCTGTATATGTGTATGTTGCGGGAAGAGCCGGGCACAGTGCGGACCCTCCTTCCCCCACCCCTCGAGCGGCTCCCGCCGGTACATGCTGATACGGCAGCGGAGCTTCTAGGTAGAGCGAGGGGGTCCCCAGCCCCTGCAGACATGGACTATGATTTCAAAGTCAAGCTGACGGCGGAGCGCGAGCGGGTGGAGGATCTCTTTGAGTACGAGGGCTGCAAAGTAGGCAGAGGGACCTATGGGCATGTGTTCAAGGCAAAACGCAAAGACGGGTGAGTTTGGGGTGGAGACGGAGCACCCACCTGTCTACTCCTTGGTGCCGGGGACGGTCACCTTGTACCTGTGTTATTGTCTTCACCAGTGCCTACCATATGCCTTCGGTTATGGGCGATCGCCCACCACGATCAGATGACACCCAGCTAGTTTTCAAATATTCTCTAGTTCAAGGATCCTACGGTTGATCAATTAGATCCGAAAGTAAACGTTCCAACTGTCGTTGTTAATTCCAGTTGAGCTCACTAGGACAGTTGACACTTTTGGGTGCGCCTGTGCTTTAGTCTCACTCAGACGGGTTTGCCGCCTGTCAACAAATGCTCACTCAGGCGAGTTTGCCGCCTGTCAACAAATTCTCACTCAGACGGGTTTGCCTTTTGTCAACAATTTCGCGGGGCTATTATGCGTTTGCATTAGTCTGTCTTGTGGATTTCTTTGTGACTAAGAATGAGTGAGTTGGCTAGGTGAAATAATCGGAAGCCGATGATATGGAGGTTCAGATTGTTACAACTCATTAAAGCAGATTATAGCCTTTTATTTACCCCGAATTCAGTGGGACAAAAACCTTTTGGATTGAGTGATTCTACTGGTTAGGAACCTGTACGGAATGCTGCGGTGGTTTAGCCTCTCCAGTGATGGCTTTAAGGCACTATTGTTGTCCTGCGTTCTTTTTTGGTCTGGCGTTATTCAAAACCTTTTGATTGTACACAATTATATCTATAATAATATACTTTCATCGCACCCGCTTTATCCATTGATTTATCGTTATCTCACGCTTTTCCCCGTCCTGCATCTTACAGCAGGAGGAACGTAGTCATCTTCTGCCATTGGCTTATTTTACCGAGTGACAGCATTGTGATCCTTCACAAGGAGCAGATCCGCCAAGAAAGAAGGGCACTTCAGTGCCGGGGCCTAGATTTTGCGGCAAAGTGAACTCAATTTCGTGGCAATAAAACATACATTTTGTAGCATAATGTAACCTTATTTATTTTGTTATTTTTATTCATGTTAACTCTGAGCAAATAATTTACCTCAGTACCAGTTTAACAACTAAATACAGCATTAAGCAACAGAAAGGTGGCATGTTCACCTTTACAAATGCCTTCCAGTGTAATGCGTGTCACCACCTTTTATGGTCTGGCTTGTCAGATAATTATGTAAGAGTCACCAGAGATGTGCTTCGGCTCCACCCACATGTTGGGCGCCAGAAGTACATACTTTGATTGGGCTGAAGTTGTGTGCTTCCACAAAAATTTGCTTGACTTCCACTATTTGTGACTTTTGTTAATTAAAGCTTGAACTTTCGAGACTTCACCCATGACACTGGATTGCTATTAAAGTGTGTTAGATATCTAGATAATTTGTTTTTTTCGTCTTGATAGTAGAGCAGACTGGAAAAAGGCAGTCATTAACTTGCATGGAAGTTTAGGTCTGGCTGGGCAGTTCAACTGTCACTTGACCTTTAAACTTACACCACTATTATTGTACAGTTCTTTGCTTCCACTCCCATACGTATCATTTCCCATGCTATTTACTTGTAATGCTTCACATTACTATACAACATTCCATTAAAGTCAGATCTATTGGCTTTCCTAATATTTATTAGTAACTTTGATTCGTTTGTGCTAGAAAAAGTTTTGGTTAAAATGTGCAAATTATGCTGTCGATGATATATTATGTGGCAAATGCCGAAAACTCATAATTATGCCGTAAACGCAGCTGCCAGAAAATCACATATATCCCACGTCTCTGTGTACAGATAAAAAAATATATATATATATTTTAAGGCTCATTATTGTGCTTCAACATCAGTTCTGTGGGCAGATATCAACACAATTAAGAAAGTAAGAAAGTAAGCAAGGTAGCATCTATCTAGCATCCATAAAAGTGAAGGAAAAAAAAAAGGGGGGACGGTTTGCCTACATTCTAAGTTTAGTAAGGGTCTAAAGAAGGGATACAAAGCAGTAAGAGGTTGGCCTGTTTGCATATATTGAGTGAGACTAAAGATAAAGGCATGAAGTTAATTGCCATTCTCTTTATAATTCTGCTTCAGCGCAGACTTATGATTGCATGAGCAACAATTACCGTTGGTCAGGCGTGAACTGATGATAGCATTCTTTTTCTAAAGTGCTTTGAGTCATTTCCTTCTGTAGAGTTACACAATCATTATCAGCACAGTTTACTCTCACAGCATGTGGACCAGCAGTAAGGCGAAAAGGGGATGGAAGCATCTTAGAATCAATTCGACATTAAATGTTCTTCTAATCCACCAAAGCAGGACATTTTTGTTTGATGAACTGTTTGTGCATACATTCCAGGAATATATTACGGAACAGAAGGAAATCATCATAGCAAGTGTTTATTTCCTATTCCATATAAGGAACTCTATCATGTAATGCATTTCTCTTCAATGTTGTTGTCTGCTCCATATATATATATATATATATATATATATATATATATATATATATATATATATATATATATATATATATATATATATATGGAATGAGGTTAATTGCTTTATGGAGAGTTTTCATAATTTGAATGCTTTTTTTCTGTGAGATTTAAAGTCTACGAAGCATAAAACAGATTAGATTGGTAATCAATATGGGAGAGTTGTTGGTAATCGCCCTTTTTTTCTGTTTCTATTTAAACTAATACATCAAGCATTTATTTCAGTTGAGTGGGCTAAATTACTGCTTAAGACGAATAACAAGCACAATGGAAAACCATGTAGGTAAAGGAAAGTCATGATAGTAATGACATTTCGGGATAGGCATACCCCAGGCAGACCAAAATCATTCTTAATATTACCCATGATCGTTTTCCTCTCAGTCTCGTAACATTAGCGTCTTTGGGCCAGGTGTACCAAAGGATTTTACCTATTCTGCGTCTATGGGGAAATGCATTAGTACATATGGCCCTTTATTCTCTTTCGTTCCAGTGCACTTTCTTAGTGCATTAAACTCTAAAGCTGGATGATTGGTCTTCTTTTTATGGTGTTCTTTCATAGCACGTTCAATATCCTAACACTTTGCCTCCATAGCTATAAGTTTATTAATTTGTATATAAAGCAACCCCTTAGGTAATTTCTGCGAAGATAATCTTGAATACGTTTATTGTGAGATAGATGATGTGTGCATTACCAGCGACCTCTTATTACACTTTCCAGACACAACATTTGAAACTGGCAGTTTTAACTGCGTTCAGAAATATCCTTTCACTCAACTTGCCTATTTAACCCGTTTGTGCAAGGGCCCCTCAAGTTTGCCTCTGAAATGCAACTATGAACTAGTGGTGCAGTATTATTTGTTCCTTTTTTTTTTTTTTTTAAAGAGGTTTGCATGACTAAGTTCCAAGTCCCAGGGAATGTTCAAGCAGTACACAACAACAAATACAAAGCGTTTTAGTTTCGAGTAAGATGGCATATTAGTCTACAACTAGCAGTTAGAAGAAAGGCAGACTTCACGAAGACCATACATGATGTGATCTATATCAGTGTTTGCCGACCTTTGTGTAGCGGGAAGGTTCTCTACAAAGGTTCTTATTTATTATAAGCGTTTGAGGGCATTTTTGAACAGCAGGAGACGGGTGCCATTTGACAGTGGGTTGGGAAGTTCATTACAGCAATTCTTGTAAAGGAACAATCCAGAGAAGTTTTTTGTTGTTATTGAAACATTGAGAAAGGAATTTGAATTTGCTTTTGACCTCTTGATATTCTCCTTGAGTTTCTAGACTAGGTAGAGGGGATTGTTGAGCTTCAGTTCCTTAAAGATAACACAGTTAGTTTTGTCGCAGCTCTGAGCTTCATTTGAGAGGCAAGCTTAGAAGACTAGGGCAGGGGTATTGTTGATGCGGTTGGGTTGCTTAGTACAAATCAGATTTGATGTGTAGCCAGGGTATTTTTGGAGTTCTGCCAGGAGAGCATTTCAGAACAGAAATGCATTGATTTCATTCCAAATGCTCGTCTTAGAATATAGTTATAACGAATAAAGGGGGTAAGAGAACAAACCCTGTTTTCCCAGATTTCAGCTTCAAAAGTCTTTGAGACGTTCACTTTTTGTTTAGAGACTGTCAGAATCAGGAAGTGTGGAGAGTCTGTTTTTAACAGTAGTGGCGTATCATCAGTGCACTTTAATGGTCCAACATTCTGCAGCTATTTTAGCTAAGTTTGTCTAGTGGTCTAATGTATAGGCGGAACAAGATATCTGCAAGAGTGACTCTGATGATCACAGAAAAGAGTTGAGTGTCATAATTTTTCCGCTGCTGAGCTGTTTTTGACAGGATCTGAAATAGTTCTTGGCAGTACCATTCTCACCACCGTAGTGTGCAGAGTGTCCATGAGAATATCCTGGGCTGCCGTGTCAGCATCTACGTATGAGTCCATGAGAATCAAAATACACTAATTTACTTTAATTAATGAATCGACAATGCATAGTCAGCAATCCTGTTTCATAGTTTCTGTGCTGTGTCCAGTTCCGAAGAGAGTCTGGGAATTCCATAGGTGACTTATTTATGTGTGTGTTAAAGCTTTATCGATACTTGTCTTCTATAAGTTTTGGAGGAAAGGGAGTTTGCTGATTATAGTCGTTCACACTGAACGAGAGGCTGAAGACCTGGCAATTCCACTAACCCCCAGCAGAGAACCTACACACTTACTCCAGCTCTTGGATACCCTTTGGGTGATAAGTTGCACGCTACGCATCCCAGTAACATGCCATAATATATCTGGCACAGATATTGACTTTTTCAGAAGTATGTTCTCATGTCCAAACTTAAAATTATAGCGAGTCTGCCATGACACTTTCTGTAAGTTAAGCATTTGGCAATGCTTGCCAGTGTGGTAAGCAATTGAGCAACTTTTATTGGGGGTTGCAGTGGAAGTGGTTCTCCCAGTAACCAGACTGTTTCACAATGTCTTGTGTGTCACTTCTGCAATGAGGTTGATGAAAGTTACATTTGTGTAGGTTATTGTAGACCTAGGTAAGTGGAGTAGATCTAAAGAAATGTTTTTTTTTTTTTTTTAACTGAGGAATTAAGAAAAGTCGCTGCATCTATTTTCTGAAAGCTCGTGATTCGAAGAGGAGTAGATTGTTTACCAGCTCAATTAACTTTCAAGGATGTTTCCCTGCCTTTCAGTTTGGTCTGTGAGGAATCTGCCTCGCCCCGTGCATATTCTTTTGTAGTTCTGGTTCATCTCCAATGAGTGTAGTAGTCAAAAAGACGTTTTGTCTCGATTTTATAAAATGTAATGGTTGGCCTTAATAATGTAATTTAAGAGACTACATCCTTCTCTTTGTTTTTACGATTGTGCGGGCCATATTGTCCCTCATTGTACAATAGGAACGTCGGTGAGGATTATGCTTTCTCTTTCATCACATTACTAAACAGCAGCTCAGTTTCAAAGTTGAACAAACTACTGTATCCTTAACACACAAGAGAACCACAATTAGTGACTTATATAGCCACTCGGTAGCTACAAAAGTCCCTAACCATTATGATCTCTTTCTTCGCTGTTGAGCAGCTAGAGAGAGTCTCTCTCAAGTTCTTTATTGTGGTGCCATGTAATTGTACTCTTTTTATTGCTCGATATGTTCATTATGCCTAGTTTTCGCTAATTAGCTGTAGATGCTGGTTTTAGCAGTGATCCTGGGTTATGTAAGCTATTTTGCCCTTCACATCTTATTCACTCTCCTCACAGGTATGGAGGCCTTGAGCGCAAATAGTTCAGAGTGGGCTCCGTCTGCACCTGACCCCTCCTGGCAGACATATCTTATGGGGACAGTCTCCTCCTTCCGCCATCCTCTTTCCCTCCCTTGTCTTCACTCCTTCTCACCTTTATCATCCCTCATCCTCCCTCATTGGCATCCTCCTTCCCTTCTTCTTCCTCCACCCTCATCCTTGCTCCTTCCTCAACCCTCATCCTTGCTCCTTCCTCAACCCTCATCCTCACTCCTTCCTCCCCCTTCCTTTCTCCCTCATCCTCAGTCCTCCTCATCTTTATCCTCCTTCATCAGCATCCTCCCTGATTGGCATTCATCCTCCTAATCCACCCTCATCCTCAGTCCTGCCTCATCCTCGCTCCTTCCTCCTCACTCATCCTCGCTCCTCATCCACCCTCATCCTCGATACTTCCTCCTCCCTCGTCCTCACTTTTTCCTTTCTCCTCCTTCATCCTCACTCCTTTCACATCACTCCTTTCTCCCCCTCTTCCTCGCTCCTTTCTTTCCTACTCTCTCATTCTCCTCATCCACCCTTTCTCTTCACTCGTATCTCCTTTCTTCTTCCCACCCCCCTCCTTATTTCTTCCTCATCCATCACTTATTCTCCCTCCTGCTCATTACCCCCTCATCCATACACACATCACACTGGTGCACATGGATGTGCAGATACACTGCTGCCCTAGATCATCAATTAGAAAAAGAAGTTGTCAAATTAATAATGACCATCTCCGCTTCAACTATTGGAGTAAAAAAACATAGCTGTGCAGCACTAGTTTGTAGGACACTATTTAGGTATTTCCTGATTCTTTCTTCTTTTCTGCAAGCTTTATTAATCTATGAGATATGTGAATCCACACCTCATCGGCAATGAGCCAGTGCCCATATTTGTAATTGGGATGATCCCCTCTGGGCTGATTAGCAAAGCAGTGCAAGAAAGGCTTGCATGCATTCCTCAAAAGACTGACTAAACCCCAACCAAGCCCTCCTCTGGAGAAAAATGGTCAAAACAGAGGTACTGATTAGGCTGCCAACAGACAGGAGAGGTCTCCATTCACTATATCCAAGGGTAAACCAACAGGAAGTTCCACAAAGAAAAAATAAGTATTTTTCTTCGAAAATTCAAAAGGTTTGTACCAAGGTGCCTGCATTTCCTTTTTTATACCAGAGAACTTCTTTAAATAGGTTGGGATATCTATTGTTTAGAATTTGCAGCAGCCTGATTCAGAAGAGGGTTGTATAAGGATTCTCAGACCGTGGATCTCAGAGATTTTTGGTTCATTTGTCACATGAGCAGAAGAAACAAACTAAATGAAGGATCCATTGACCACCAAACAAAAGTTGAAAGGAATGTTTTCTGAAAATATAATACACAGTAGCTCATCAAACTGGATACCGTCTTCTAGGACAGCTCCTTACTTACAGACTATGCTTAGGAAGTCCATAAGCAAGGCAGTTTGGTGATGCCAAACTGCAGAATGACCCAAACCTCATTAGAAGGGAAAGTTGCAGTTACTTCAGAAGTGGATCCCAATTTGCCCACGTTCCTAAGAAAGTTCTCAAAGAACTCTACAAAGGGTCTGACAGAGCCCGGTGGGCTTGCCAGGGTAAGCTTCTCAGTCTGACATTTACATTGTGGAAATCTTCAGCTTGCAATTTTTGGCCAAGGAAAGTTTCTCATGGGCCCTGATCTATTTGATGGACAGCCCAATTGGCTGCCTCCCTCTTGTAACACAAATTGTGACATCTCTATGGAGAGGTTTAGGCATAACGTAATTCTTAGGAACCAAAATTTGTTGAGTTGGACTTTTCTAAGGCTGAGCTGATAGCACAGGGATTACTGTTTGGCAGTCCCTTAGTGAAATAACTAAGCCCGTTTTTCATTACTTTGACAGCCTTGGGTAGAGCTCGACTTTTGCATATCAATGGGTCCCCTGAGCAACAGCCAAACCTTGAATTGGCCAGTCTGCCTCGCTTTCTCTGTCCCAAACATGTGAACAGTTCAGGAGTTGCACCAGAGGGTGACTACATTTACAAACTAGGAATAGCAAGTAAGCCTTCACTCTATTTCCCTTGGAAACTAAGTGGGGAGCATGGGAATTCTAGCACAACCGGTCCCAGCCGACTCCCTATGAGTGAGTGTTGCACACTGTTCAGGGCTTTGTTTGGAATTTTACCATATTCTGACCTAGTGCAGACTGTAAAATGATTTAATTGTTCCAGCAGGAATTAGCAGCGATGGATGTAGAAGTAGAGGTCATATCGTGCAGTGGAGCAATTTCTCCTCCAATGATCTACTCAAGAAATTCTTCAGCTATGGCTTTTGGAGTGAAGTAAAGGGCAGTTTGTTTCGACTACTAATCAGCCTGAGGGACCTAAAAACGTACATTTTGTGTCATCACTTCAACATGGAAGGAATTCATTTTCTAAAAGATGCAAGGTGCACTCGGACCTAAAGGATACATATCTTATAATCCTGGAATTCCAGTCCCATCACACGTTTCTTCAAGTCATATGGAGAGTGTAAGACTACAAGATTTTTGCTCTCCCCTTCTGGTTGTCCCAGGCTCTGCTTTGCCTTACCAATATCATGTAGCCATTGGTTCTGTAAGTGAGAACTTAGAGAATTTATATGATACTTTACCTTAAGCTCAGCACTCTGAAACAACACCTGAACACATTGGTGACTTCTTGAGAATTTGATATATTTTTTTATCAATGGCCACAAGGGCCTAGTACTAAAGAGACACATTGACTTCCTGGACTTCAGGGTAGACTCTTTTTTTTTTGTGTGCCCTTTGCACTGACAAGCACTTCAGAGGTTAACAATTCCTCGCCTCAGGAAACGACCATCTTATTGTGAACTTTTTTTTCTAGCTCAGAAAATTCCCAGTAAGATCTTCAGAGACGGTTAACACCACATGTCATCTGTGAAAGGAAGAGCAATTTTGTCTTGTCACCTGATAATATTATAAGGTTTAATGAAAGAAGGACTGGATAAGGGGCAGGTACGGGTTTTTTTCTACAGTTGCGAGACTGATGAAGAGCCTTCATGCCATTTGTCTTGAGCTCCTAGCGGGCTCATTTCGAGTGAAATGCTTAGTATGAGAGAAGACAAATTGTTGTGCATTGCTAAAGACGGACAGTGTTTCAGCAGTCTGATACTTCAAATCACTGAAAAGAACTGGATCCAAGTTTGTGCTTAATTTGACTAATTAGTTTTGGCATGATTGCAAAAACTACAGGATCTCTGTATCGGAGAGTACGCTCCAGGCAAGTGCAATCAATTGGCAGACTGGAACCTCCAGTGCTTGGAGGTTGAACTCCCAAGTTTATGAGAGACTGATACTTCGTTTGGATTTTTCAAGATAGATCTGTTCACGTCCTGACTAAACTGTAGATTTAATCTCCCCTCCAATTGCTTGTGCGATTGGAAATTTTCTTTAGGATTAGACTGGAGCTCTGCAGTATCCCTTTCGACCATTTGTAATGATCTATTGGGTGACCACTCAAATCCGAAGAAAGTGGGTAGAACTGGTTTTAGTAACTCAGAATCACAAGTTTTGGTTTCTGGTGCTCCTCTGATTCTAACAAATTCTCTAGAAGAGGGCCCATCCCTTTGCAAATTTCGACTGATGGCTTGTGAAGTTTCAGGGGACAATGGAAAGTCCTGGGAATTTCAAAATGTGATTTCCACTACACCATCCAGGCTTAGGCCAGATATTCTTAAGAGATAACAGGTCAGCCTGGATTAAGTGGCCTAGTTAGTGTTTGTTATGGAATCTGGATCCTTATAGTTAACAGCATCACTTTTTTGTGTTGGATTTGGATATGACCTGTTGAACTGTTAACTTGTATGGATCTGAAATTTCAGCTGGTCACTTGCATTACCAGGGCCTCTGTTAGAGGATTCCTTCTGGTCAATAAGCATGGGTATATGGATGGTTCTTCCTATTGAGCCACAGTAGCCTTCTTATTGGATGTTGATTTGGTATTGGGATCCCTTCATTCGTAGCCTCTAAATGCAGATTTGTCAAGAAAGTGCTAAATTAACCATGATACTCTGCCTTGGTGTCACACATTGAAGCACTTGATCTGGATAACAGGATGCTGACCCCTAATAGGGTCAGACTGATGATCTTTACGAGGAATAAGATATTGACAAGCTCTGGTTTTTTTTTGTATCATGTTTTTCATAACAGTCCTAGGCTTTGTACTGTACAACACTTAAAGCAGTATGAATCAAGAATGAGGGTATTCAGGCCCAAGGCTGCTGAGACATCTTTTTTTGTGTTTGAAAATCATTTTGTTTTGCCTATTGGGCCAAACGGATAATGTCACTAACAATTATTGACCTGGATAGGTTTGACATGCACTTAAATAGCAAGGCCACTGCTACAAAATCTTTTTTTTTTTTTTGCTCTACATTTAAACTGAAGGGAATTATGAGGTCTTGTTACTGGTAACAGGACTCTATAATCAATATTTTTTAACTTAAAACTAGCCTCATGAATAGCTGCTCAGGTACTGAACTAGCACAATTCTCACCTCCAGCCTAGCGTTTGTATTTGAAAGTTGTAATTCAGTTAAGTACACTGAGGCAAGTAATATCCATCCCAAGTTTTCGTATGCTCTATTCATGTATCCTTGTGTAATGCTGTTGAGTTTCATTCTGTTTTTATGAAGCAGTGTTTGCCGGCACTGATAAAATATGTAATATTAATAATGTGTTGCTTGTATGTATTATAGCTCCAGTCTAATGATGAGTTCGTCTTGGGAGTTATGGATATTGTAGTTTATTATTATTAAACAATTTACATTAGAAGCTAGTACTCAGGTAAACCTGCACTCAGTATCCGTATGGCAAAGTATTGAACTGGTGCAAAACACTATAGGTCCACCTAAAACAGAACCCATTCCCACGTATGTGATAGGATATATACCATGTTCATCAAATTGGTGTGCAAACATAAATTAGATCACCATTTTGGTCTGAAAGTAGTCCTCAGAGATGAATAATTTCAAACCTTTTTCAAAGTATGTTTTAGTTCCAAAACCTTATTTTTCTTTCCATTAGGCAAGAGTTGGGCATCAACAGCTGGCTCGTTTCACCCCAAAAGGGACTTCCTCATGGAAATGTGCGTTTGGCTTCTTATACAGAAACTTTAGTAAGGTAATCAATAGTGATTAATTTGTTCATATAGTCTTTACTAGGGTAGAGAGTGTCAGTAATCGGATTTCATTTATATGATCTAAGGTATAGCAATGACGTAATCTTTGTCTCTTTGATTTAGCTTTTTGAGGTAAAATGGGACAATAATGTTGAAGGGGGACCAACGCACATGCAATCAGAGCAGACTATGGCCAAAAGGTCCACGGTCTGCAGCATTTCAGGGTTGCAGATGTTTAAGTCCATGATGGAAACGTCTCTTATATTTTCAGTGCTATTTGTTTTAATGCTTTCGGGCAAGTGAGGGCATTTTTGTATGTGACTATCATTCCACTCAAAGCCTATCCTCCTGATCTAACAGCAGAACGTAGTAGTTCTCTAGGAGGGGCTTGTCAGTTTGGGTGTGCCCTGTTTCCATAAAGAAGCAAGTCTGAATTGGTCCTGAATATCGATAGCAGAGCCAATACATTTAAGGAACCAGTTGCCTATTTTGTAGTGCAACAGTGGTGCCAGTGGATGTTGTGAATAACAGTTTTATTTGTACTATATTTAAGGTGTAATGGATTCTTTGTTTTCGGACAGTGTAGCAGATATTAAGAATGCAACACATGGTCCTATACATTTGCACTAGTCTGTCAGATAGTGTAATTTGTGTTTCAGGACAGGTGTAGTAAGGGAGATTTGGTTGTAAATCATATGGGGGATGAAGCTAGTTCCGTAGAGAATAAGGTGACATTTGGTTTGCTAAGGGAATAAGTAATGAGGACATAGGGGTTATTTGTAATTGGTTACAATTAGTGGCTTAGTAGGTTTTTGAAGCTGTGTAGCTTTTTTCTGAGGTAATCACTCTTGCAGGGATTGCATACAGCAATGGTTCTTAGCCTGTGGTAGGGAGACCCCAGGTGGTCCTGAGGTTCTGCTCTGGTGGTCCGTAACTGCTTAGAAAATTGAATATTAACAAAGATTAATTAAGTGTCTGTAACTAAAAAAGCAAAATTGAAAATTTAAAAAACATTTCAGTAAATGTGAAGCAAATTGCAGTTGGAACTAACATGATTCATAAAGGTAAACTTACACTCTTTCACAAACAACCAGTGTAGTTTTACATGCAGTGTTTTTTGTAACTGCAGAGTCTGTTCTATCTTCTCCACATTCGTAAATACTACTTGTAAAACTGCACTCGTAGTTTATGAATAAGAAAAAAAAATAGCGAACTTAAACCAAAAGTGTAACATTACTGTAAATGGGTTCGTTATCGGAATGATGTAAGATATTGGAAGAATGCGACTGGCACCACTATTTGAGGGAATAATAACTGTTTTATTTAAAGTTGGCCAATTCTCTCTTGTTTCTTTCCACAAGATTAGCCCTATTTTCTATTTCCCCAAAACCCTGCTTGGGTTTTACAGTCTCTGGTGGTGTCTTGGTTCCGTCTTGAGGCGGTCTGGTTTTTCCGTCCTCCGATCTCCCGTATTCCCAAAAGAAAAAGAAAAATAAAAGTAATCAGGTAAGTGAATAAAGTAGGGGTAAGACAAGGGTTCAAACAGGGTTAGTAGGGTGGTGTGGACTAGGTAGGGCTGGTGCTGGTGGTGGGTATCACTCTGTGGTTATTGTGCCCTTATTTCCTTTTTACTCCAAAAAAAAATCCCCTTTCTCTTCCTCTTCTTAGGGTTTTTCGGGTGGTGTCCCTGTCCGTGGGTTAAAGCAGTTTAGGTCCCCCTCTCCTTTTCTGGTAAGTCCCCTTCTTTCACGAGGTCTTCCCGTCCTCCCTTTCTTCCCCCCCCCCCCCTCCCTCTTTTCCCTGTCAGCCAGCCTGACAGAGTCTGCCAGGCAGGGTATAGACGTACCTGGGAGGGCCACGTCCCTCCCGGGGCGCGGCCGGCACGTGGGTGATCTCCCGATTTCTCTTCGTCTGGGCCGGGAGTTGCCCAGTGGTTCCTCCTTCCTTCGAGGCGTCCTGACTTCTGGGTCTCTTCCTCCGTCCTGGGCACTCGGATGGCGGTGCTTCCCTTCGCTGCAACCGACTCTCCGACCTCGACGGTGTCCTTCTCTTTCTCCGGCCCCCTGGTGATGGCGGTTTCCCTTTCCGTTGTCGGCTCTCCGGTCACGGCGGTCTCTTTCTCTTCTTCCGATGCTCCGATGGCGATCTCCTCACTCCGGCTTCCCCGCGTTCTCGGCTCCTCCTTCTTTTCTCCCGATCTCTCTCGTCCGTCTTCTCTTCTGATGTTTATGACGCCCTCAGCGTCATACGTCATGGCAGGGAGGTTTTCTCTCGTGTCCCCGGGCCATTGTGTTCCTCCCCCGACAGGTGTTTGGGAGCTGCGTTCGGCGGCACTCCCGTTACACATCCCCTCCCTTGGATGGGGCTGTTCGAGCCCCCCAGGTCCCGGAAATCGAGACAAATAGTCTGCTTGTCCCATAAGGTCTCCAGGGAGATGGCAAACCTGGAAGGAGAAAGGTTGTAGCTCCATAAACCATCTTAAAATGCGAACGTTGGTGTCCTTATACCTCGAGAGCCAGGTAAGAGGGGCGTGGTCGGTATATAAAAGGAAGGACCTCCCTAGGAGATAATATTGAAGGCTTTCAACAGCCCATTTAATGGCCAGGCACTCACGCTCTATTATGGGATAGTTCTGTTCCCGTGGAAATAGCTTACGACTAATGAAGACCACCGGATGGCTTATCTCATTTTCATCTTTTTGGAACAGTACTGCACCCAGGCCTACGTCCGAGGCATCCGTTTGGAGATGGAAGGGACGACTGAATTCAGGGCATTTTAATACGGGTTGCGTGGTTAGGCACCGTTGCAAGGTACGGTAGCTATGTGATTGTGGAATGGTTAGACTTGTGATGTTCTTGGGTTGCCCCTTCCTCAAGAGGTCAGTGAGGGGGGCGGCCACTGTAGAGTAGTGGGGTATGAATCTTCGATAATACCCCACTAGTCCGAGGAAGGATCGGATCTCTTTCTTTGTGGTGGGTGCGCTTATACGTAAAATGGCTTCTATTTTACTCATTTGGGGCCTGATATTCCCCTTCCCAATATGATAACCCAGATAGGGAATTTCATTGAAAGCCAGTCGGCTCTTGGAAGGATTGGCGGTCAATCCGGCCGCCGACAGTGCTTTAAAGATCTGTCCTACATGGTTTAAATGGTCTTCCCAGGTTTCGCTATGAATAACGATGTCATCCAGATAGGCGGCCGTGTATCTGGTATGTGGTCGTAATATAGTATCGATGAGTCTCTGAAAAGTGGCGGGGGCTCCATGCAGTCCAAAAGGGAGTACCTTAAAGTGATATAGACCGGAAGAGGTGGAGAACGCCGTTTTTTCTTTATCGGCTTTAGCTAAAGGAATCTGCCAGTATCCTTTTGTTAGGTCTAGGGTAGACATGTATTTGGCTTTACCGAGCCGTTCTATAAGTTCGTCTACCCTGGGAAGAGGATACGTATCAAATTGGGACACGGCATTGATTTGTCTAAAGTCGATACAAAAGCGTATGGATCCGTCCGGTTTTGGCACTAACACCACCGGGGAGCACCAGGGGCTTTGGGACGGCTCTATAATATCCAAATCTAACATCCTTTTTACCTCCTCTTCAACTATGACCTTCCTCGCTTCGGGAATGCGATAGGGACGTAACCGGATTATTTTACCCGGTTGGGTTATAATCTGGTGGTGGATTAGCTCTGTTTTACCTGGAACAGGGGAAAACACGTGGGGGTGCGCATTAAGGAGTTGGTTTAGTTGTTGGTTCTGTTGCACTGTTAACTCCGCATTTCGGAGGGGTATATCGCCCTTTGAGGGGGGGTCTGTGGGGCACCACCCTATTTCTAGCTCTTTTACTGTGTTAACTAAACAGTTTATATTTTGGTCTACTTGAGATTCCTCCCATCTTTTTAGTAAGTTAACATGAAAGATTTGAAATCGGTTGGGATTAGTCGCGAGTTGTAGTTTATAGGTAACCGGAGTTACTGCTTTTATTATTTTATATGGGCCTTGCCATTTTGCCAAAAGTTTATTGTCTGAACTGGGTAAAAGCACTAATACTTGGTCTCCCTCTACAAAAGATCTCATTTGAGTGTTCCTATCGTAATAACGCTTTTGTTTCTCCTGAGCTTTTTCCATGTGCCCTCTCACATCTTCCCATATCGTTTGTAGTCGGGACTTTAACTCACTGGTGTACTCTAGGAGAGGTTTTTCCCCGCTTTCGTCTTCCTCCCATAACTCGGCTGCCATGTCTAATAGGGTCCTAGGCTGTCGCCCAAACAGCAGTTCGAATGGACTATGTCCTGTAGATGCTTGTTCATGGGTTCTGACGGCATATAACACTAGGGGAAGTTTCTTGTCCCAATCTTTACCTGACTCGGAGATCGCTTTCCTCAGAAGGGTTTTCAGGGTGCGATTATACCTTTCTACTAGTCCGTCTGTCTGGGGATGATAAACCGCTGTCCTTATCTGTCGTATCCCTAATAATTGACAAATCTGAGCCATCAAGTTGGACATAAACTGGGTCCCTTGGTCCGTCAATATTTCTCGGGGAAACCCTATTCGTGAGAAGAAACCTATCATGGCGTTGGCGACACTTTTAGTGCTAATACTAGTTAGGGGGATAGCTTCCGGATACCTAGAGGCGTAATCGACCAATACTAGAATGTAACGGTATCCCTTGGAAGACGGTAGGAGGGGCCCGACTAGATCCATTCCTACTCTAGAGAACGGTACGTCAATAATGGGAAGAGGATGTAGGGGGGCTTTTTTCCTGGGTCCGGGATCTATCAACTGACATCTAGGACATTGCTGACAGAACTTTCTGATATGGGAAAAAACCCCAGGCCAGTAGAATTTCCTTAATAGGTATTCCTCTGTTTTTTCTCTCCCGTAATGACCCCCCCCCCCCGGCTGATTATGGGCTAGATGCAACACCTGCTGCCTATAGGGTTCGGGAATCAGTAACTGTTTCTTTTCCCCTCTCTCGTTACTGGTGATTCGATATAACAGATTTTTATTGATCACAAAGGAGGGACCCTTATCATCTATGGTTCGAGGTTTGGCACTTCTCCAGGCGTGGATCAAACTGGGATCGTCCCTTTGACTACATCGGAAGGGCGGAAGACCAACGAGGGCGAATACCTGTGCGTTATCTCTGTCGTGGTTTGTATCCTCTCTTCTATAGGACTTCCTGGCTTCTCGTTTTTCTCTTTTAGTGGGTTTATAGCGGGTCACCGGGGCTGTTATGGGTAATTCAGAAAAAGGGGCGCTTCCCAACCAGGCATCCAGGTCTTTCTTGCTCTGTGTGCTGTCCAAAAGGATCGGAAAGTCTTTAAAGTCTGTTCCTATGATGGCCTCTTCCACCAACCGTTCAACTACCCCCAGCCGTATGGGGGTATTTGTTCCTTCCCAAAAAAGGGTAGTCCATATTAGGGGATATTCTCTTGTTTCCCCGTGAATACAACATATGGATACTGTGAAACCTGGGTCAAGTGTATGCTCGGCAATCAGATCCGCTCTGATAACGGACTGACTACATCCGGAGTCGATGAGCGCTAGTGTGTCCCTCCCATTAATGGACAGTATCTTTTTGTATTGGGTATCTTTCCCCCCGGTGTAGAAAACCCGGCCTCTCGTAACCCCTATTTCCATGGGTTCGGGTTTGCCGGACTTCAGCGGGCAAAATCGGGCAATGTGTCCCCATTCCCCACAACTAAAACACTGGGGCTGCTGTCCAGAGGGCTTCTCTATCCCTCGTAACCTTCCCGGTTCCTCTATCGGCCTTTTCCCCGAGGCTGCGGATTGTCCCGTGTTTTGCCTAACTGGTTGAGGTAACAACCGCGGAAGGGGTGTTTTGAATTCGAGGGAGCGGTGGAAAGCACAGGCCAGCTCAATGGTAGTATTCGTGTCGGGGTTCGGGTGTTGCTTGATCCAATGACGAGTATTGGCGGGTAGGGCGTCTAGATATTGTTCTAGGAGAACGGCCTCAATAACATCTTCCCTATTCGTCCCTATGGGTCCAAGCCATTTGAGACCTAAATCTTTGACCCTAAAATATAAAGCTCGAGGGTTCTCAGAGGGGCCCCACCTGGCCTTCCTGAAGCGAACCCGATAGTGTTCTGTATCAAAGCCGACCCTTTCTAGGATGCTCTTCTTGATGTCCGGATAGGGTGTTGTCCCACCCGGGTTAACCGCTTGATATGCTGCTTGGAGGGTCCCGGTTAATAAGGGAGCGATATATTGACCCCATCTGTCCTGCGGCCAGGTGGCTGAAATGGCGACGCGTTCAAAGTTAGTAAAGAAGGCGTCGGGGTCTTCGCCTTCCTGATATCTCTGCAAAACGGAACTAGGTACATTTGGATGTACCCGAGTTGCTGCAATGGTATCCGTCAAAGTCTTTATCGCGTTGTCATGTACCAACTGATTGTTGGCCATGATAGTAGCCTGACTTTTAAGCGCGTTTTGCAGAGCCTCCCTTTCCACCTTGGCTGCCTTCTGTTGCTCCTCCCATACAATTTGCAGATGGCGTTGCCCCTCAGCTAGTTGCTGCATCATATCCGCCATTGTGGGCACCCCCTCCATTTTCTAGGGTTCTCCTGTCGCCTGTTCCAATATCCCACTTCTGACACCACTGTAAATGGGTTCGTTATCGGAATGATGTAAGATATTGGAAGAATGCGACTGGCACCACTATTTGAGGGAATAATAACTGTTTTATTTAAAGTTGGCCAATTCTCTCTTGTTTCTTTCCACAAGATTAGCCCTATTTTCTATTTCCCCAAAACCCTGCTTGGGTTTTACAGTCTCTGGTGGTGTCTTGGTTCCGTCTTGAGGCGGTCTGGTTTTTCCGTCCTCCGATCTCCCGTATTCCCAAAAGAAAAAGAAAAATAAAAGTAATCAGGTAAGTGAATAAAGTAGGGGTAAGACAAGGGTTCAAACAGGGTTAGTAGGGTGGTGTGGACTAGGTAGGGCTGGTGCTGGTGGTGGGTATCACTCTGTGGTTATTGTGCCCTTATTTCCTTTTTACTCCAAAAAAAAAACCCCTTTCTCTTCCTCTTCTTAGGGTTTTTCGGGTGGTGTCCCTGTCCGTGGGTTAAAGCAGTTTAGGTCCCCCTCTCCTTTTCTGGTAAGTCCCCTTCTTTCACGAGGTCTTCCCGTCCTCCCTTTCTTCCCCCCCCCTCCCTCTTTTCCCTGTCAGCCAGCCTGACAGAGTCTGCCAGGCAGGGTATAGACGTACCTGGGAGGGCCACGTCCCTCCCGGGGCGCGGCCGGCACGTGGGTGATCTCCCGATTTCTCTTCGTCTGGGCCGGGAGTTGCCCAGTGGTTCCTCCTTCCTTCGAGGCGTCCTGACTTCTGGGTCTCTTCCTCCGTCCTGGGCACTCGGATGGCGGTGCTTCCCTTCGCTGCAACCGACTCTCCGACCTCGACGGTGTCCTTCTCTTCCTCCGGCCCCCTGGTGATGGCGGTTTCCCTTTCCGTTGTCGGCTCTCCGGTCACGGCGGTCTCTTTCTCTTCTTCCGATGCTCCGATGGCGATCTCCTCACTCCGGCTTCCCCGCGTTCTCGGCTCCTCCTTCTTTTCTCCCGATCTCTCTCGTCCGTCTTCTCTTCTGATGTTTATGACGCCCTCAGCGTCATACGTCATGGCAGGGAGGTTTTCTCTCGTGTCCCCGGGCCATTGTGTTCCTCCCCCGACAGGTGTTTGGGAGCTGCGTTCGGCGGCACTCCCGTTACAATTACCTTTGTGAATAAGACCCTATGTTAGTGTCCTCAGATTGATCCTTGGGACCTATGCAAATATATCAAACAATGTAATATGGAAGATAGGGGGCCTCAGTTGAATTTTGAAAACCCCCAACCTTCCAATAAAATGAACAATTCTATTTTCTTTAATTTTGAGATGTATAAAAAATAATTTGTGTATTTGTTTGATTAATGCTTGTTTCTGTGTTCTTGTGTATTGTTTTGCGGTTCAAATCATCCAAACTGCTTCAACTGGGTTTTCTGGCCTTCAGTAATGATTCAGTTGGGGTTCCCAGATTTCATTAATGATTAAGTGGGGGTCCACAGAAGTCAAAATGTTATGAACCACTGGTATAGAGAATTCAGACTATGTAGTTTCACATCCTTTTACAGAGGTACGTATTTTCACCCTTCACAGTCCTTTTGTGTGGCAGCCTACACAAGGGGCACATGCCCAAATAAGAACCAGGATGGAAATTACGATTCCATGCAAGACCTAGACTTCAGTTTTTACTGATTTCTATTTATTTAATTTTTTATATCTAAACACAGACTGAAAACAATCTATTTTCCTGCCTGTAAGTATTTTTAAATATGGAAAAATACAGAAAATAAATAGTTTTTCTTCAGGACAATTCTCGCTACTGTCAGTCACATATACTAAGATTGGCAGGTACGAGAGTTACAAAAATAAGATTTCTGTATGAATCTTAAATAACTGCAGCAGTACTGCAGTTTAAGCTGTTCTACCATGCAGATGATTTCAGATGACTGTATTGTAGTATCAGTGACTAACACTCACTGAAAAATTCAAGCATAAGTAAATATTTGTTGGTAAATAAACATGAAATATACCTGTCACACCTTCATTTTTTTTTACACTAAATACAAATTAAATATGGTTAAATACAGATAAAATTAGCAAAAAATAAATATGGATAAATACAGAAAGAAATATAAAAAATAAACACCATAAAACCACAATGTTGCTGGTGGATTTGAAGTCATTGGTTCTGATCGTTGTCTAATTTAGGTTGGTGCCAGTCTGTTTTTAGTTTTAGAGGTTGATTTACTTGACAGCTGCCATTAGGTTGACTATATTAGAGTATCTGCACTTTACCTGTTTGAAACTGTTTCCATGGTTTGGTAATGTCACTTTGCTACACCTCCAGCAGGATCCTTGTTAGCTGTTTAAGGTCTTTGTTTTTTCGTCATATAAGATGTTCTTTTCTGAAGTGTGATTTATCCTATGTAGTCACGCAAGGAGGTTTTAATTTTCAGTGTTTGTAGATTCAACTAACCAATGAGAAAGATATTAGTAACTTGCAGGGTGTGGAATTTAATGAAATATCTACTTGTCCACGGGTCAGGTTGCTGCATAAATCTATTTGTCCTGTAAACAAAAAAAAAATCTGCTTGTCCCTTTGGTGCCACGTAGTGCAGCAACAAATTATGGCAACAATCTCATAATATTAAAGTTCTGATATTAGCCTCTCTGGTTATGCCAGGGCCCAACCATAGAAGGGCTTGAATTCTAGCAGTTCCCTTATTTTGCACACATTTCCGCAGATCTACCTACTGGGGCTGGAGGTGGCAGTAGTTCCTGGGCTAGAATGCCCTTTTGGAGTCTGTGCAAACCTAATAACTTGCATGTTTTAGGGGGTTTTGCCAGCTCTTCTCTAATCTATTCCCATACTGAGAAAAGATGGAAATTTACTCCGGACAAGGGCAGAAGTAAAACTACTTCCAGTTTTTGAAAAAAAAAGTGGTTGGAGGGAAATTGAACTTGTAAATGCTCAACAGATGTTTGCATTGCATAAGAAAATCTACACATGCATATTTGCTTGTGCTAAAATGAAGTCCCCAAATATTTTCTGGGAGTATAATTTCCTGGCCTATTTCTGTAAATTCTTGTGAATTCATGAACACCGCAAACATGCACTAATGCAAAGATATCTACTATAGGTGCACTTTTGTGACTTACTTAAATTTTTGGGGCCCTAACTAGATCTGAACTTAATGAAGACCTCTTGTTTTTATAAACATTCTCTCACCCTCTCTCACTTGCTCCCTCCA
This sequence comes from Pleurodeles waltl, assembly GCF_031143425.1. Classification (NCBI taxonomy): domain Eukaryota; kingdom Metazoa; phylum Chordata; class Amphibia; order Caudata; family Salamandridae; genus Pleurodeles; species Pleurodeles waltl. Next base: position 1,280,571,557 of record NC_090447.1, on the reverse strand, counting down.
GGAGCATATTGGCACACAAAGTAGTTTGTTCAGAGCCAGGGACTACGGTCGAAAGGTATGCTTTTTGAGCCCAAAATATATTATTGCGTTTTGCCAATGTTTGTTATAATGGGGAGGGCATGACAGCTCTCATAACAATATCATTTTACAAAAACCATGTCAAATAAATGCATTGATAAACCTAAAGGATAACTACCAATGTCGGACCTTTTGTCTTTGCCAATGCTTGTTTATTTTCATGTTTCTCCTAATCTCGTTGAACCTGGTTGCACTGTCTTTTGTTTCCTTTTTTCTTTTTCCATGTTTTTCTTTTTCTGTAAATACTAGCATGCATCTACTCATTTTTACTAAATGACGTTTCAAAGAAATGGTACCTAAAATTTCACAGTAGTTTAGCAAAACACGTTTTTTCCTAGTTGCATTTTTTTTTTGTTGTGAACATTTTATTTTTTTAAGCAAAGGATCATCAGTCTTGCTTTCAAGTGTCTGGAGATATTTGCATCCAATCAGAGAGAGAATTCTGGGAACATTACATGTAATCTCATAATGATAATCTTTGCAGAGGCATGCACACATTTGTACACTGGAACCACTGTCTGTAGTACATCCTGATCTTATAACATTTACTTGAAGCACTCACACAAATAGGAAAGGCTTTGCATTACTAAACCATAAATACAAGTTCAAACAAAATTAACATATGGACACAAATATTACTTTAACTGCAGTCAATTCCCTCCCCTGGTTCATTTGTTTTTAACACAAACTTTATTGTAGTTTTTTTTTTTAATAAACATTACAGGAGAATGACCTGCTAGTAGTGAATGAGTACAAAAAATTGGCATCAATGGCATGTATAAAGTGCCATGAGTATGGCATCAGTCTATTCTTGGTTGAGCCAAAGTAGGAAGGCAAACAAAGATTAAGCAACCTAATCAACCCCCCCCCCCCCCACCTGGATCCAAATCCCTTGATATGTCAACCTAGGAGCCACCGCTCAGAACAGGAAGTGGGAGTGTACATGCTAGTGTGGCGCAGTGGAGTCATAGACCTGGTTGAACCAGTGGTTTCTGATGGATACAACTACCTGTGGATTCCTCACCTAATTAATACTCCCATTGCGCAGGGAGTATTCATTAGGTGAGGAATCCACAGGTAGCTAATGTATCCACCAGAAAAGTCGTTACCGAAGGTAAGTAACTCGTTCATTAGAGCCCCTCTTCCCACCCCCTCCGGGTGCACTCAGTGTTCGACCAATGTGGAAAACCTTGCTGTGAATCAGGTTCTCCTGTAATATGTGAGTTTTTACCACTGACTCCATATTGCACTTAGCCTGGCACTACACCGTCACATTAGTGACCACAGCTTCATTTTGTCTGTTGACTTTATTTTAGCATTAGCCACTGCCTCGTTAAAAGCTGCAAGTAGTTTTCCATGTTATACTGTGCTCATGTTTTTATTCTTCTTGTTTTTCCCACCAAGGGCTTAGGCTGATAAGAATGTACTCAGATGGCAGGGACGGTCTTGTTTTGAATTGGCACTTTGGGATTGTGGCTGAGTCCCGAATTGTTATTTTCAAAGCTAGCCTAAACCAATCGGCATTTTTTGAATAAATGAACTTCTGCAGTGAGAGGGATGTTCTAGACTTTTCCTCTTTTGTTTGTTCAAAGTATAAGAGGCTGAGACCAGATGGACTGGGGACAGAGAGTGTTTGCAGATCTCGGGCACATCCAGGACCCTGGAGTGTGCCATTTTTCCCTTGAGGATAATTGATTTCTCTCTCCTCGATCGATTCTGGGATCTGGCGTTCTGATGCTGAATAAGAGGGACATGAAGCAGTGATGCCCTTTTCTCATGGTGATGCATATTTTTTAATTCATTATTCACTTTGCACTATAATATAGATGCATATATTTGCTGTTTATATTGCAGTGGAGAATCATTTGTACATTCTTTCATTTCATTGCTGTGACCATTTTTGAACGTGTGCTTTCAGCATACTAATCTCCTTTTAGGAACTTTGAGTAGTGAAATAATAAATGTCTTCTTTGGACTAAGAAGCGCATTCCAGAGATTTTTGTCAGTGCATGAGTGTTTCAGCTCTGTCATTAGTGAAGCAAAACACCTCCTCAGAGAACGGGATCTTGTTCCTTAAAGCCCTCCCACAGAATATCCCATTCCATGGAGGTGGGCGATTTGCGAAGCCCCCTTTGTTTCTCCCATCTCAGGGCCAAACTTTCTGCAAGACCCCAGTGATGAACCTCTTCATGCCAGGCTTCGAGAATCCCGTAAGAAGGCGTTTTGCCAGCAGTAAAGCTAATTTCATGAATCATATGCCCACTTTGGATACTCTAAATCTCATGGCCAGTCCAGATATACAGTGTTCAATGTTATCCCAGTGGGCCTGTCCAGTGATCTCACCTAGTGCTCCTGTTATTCCTGCCCAATAGTATGAAACGGGCCTCGGCATGTGACGTAAGTCTGCCCCCTTCACTTTCCAACAGGGACAAACTGACGATGCAGTGGGGTACATTGGATTGATTTTTGTGAGGCATGTGTAGAATGGCAAATTGAAAAAATTTGAATCTCGAGTTGGTATTCTAGCATACATGCCCATTCCTTGTCTGACAGTGCCCTGGCTAAGTCTGCCTTCCACCTTTTTTCTTATGAATGTAAGTGGCGTCATGAGGTGGTCCTTATATAGCGGCCACACTATGTGCCGACCATGCCCCATTGCGTGCAGTGCCCAGAGTAACTCATGAACAGATGGCTCCCGACTGTCCGCTGCCCAGTATTTACACACATATCCAAGGATACTGGCACGAGTTGTTGTGTAGCCCTTTTAGTTACAGCTCCATGCACGTTATTTTAATACACTAGGCTGCTGTGCACTTTAACCTAGATATATTTTATTCAGCTTCGCTTTATTATTATTACAATAACCATTTTTACTGTCATGTTTATTTTCATCTATCTAACTGTTTTTACCTAAGCCAGCACTCTGTTCTCAAACAAGACATTCTTGATCACTCTGTGCTTCATTCAAGGCTGCAGCTCGGCACATTGCCGGTGAACGTGGTAGAAGTTTAGTCTCCAACATTCATAGAAAATGCACATCCTTAAGTAGGGACATTTTCTCAGAACTTCAGCTGTGTTATTATCTAAACCCTTCGTGGTCCCTTACACGTTAGAGGGAGATTCCAGCCAGGGAACCACGACTGTATGCTGATTGCTGAATGCTTCGCTACAGATGCTAACGCAGACCACGGGCCTTTGCTCAGGTATGGGGGTTGATGTCTTCCCAGGGGAACCTGAAAGGCAGAACTAGAGCTTAACATGCTATGCTCAAATTACAACCTAGATAGGAAATAGTCCATTGTTCATAGTGACAATATGATAGCGTTGTTTTTATGCTTCACTCTTCTCGTCACAATTTCAATACTGTCATGTTGTGTTGTCCTGGTTATTGCAGCTCACGCTTTGCTATCTAAGATGCAGTTGTTTTATTAAACTCATTATTGAAACATATAGTGCCTCTGTTTGTCATTTATATATGAGACAGAATTGTAAATGAGAGAACCGGTGCCGACCTTAGTGAACATGACTTCCCTGAGAAGCCTAGTATGTCATGCGCTCGACTGCCCAATCATCACTATCCTTTGGTAGAGATGAGGCACTGCTAGTTAGCCAGAGCAAAACCTGGATTGGAGCAACAGGTGTCACCCGCAGTGGGTTGGACTCAGTCTCCCACACTGCGGGCGATTCTGCTGCTCAAAATCCAGTAGTCTCATTAGAATAATGAGAGCCTACGCGACAGAGCGAGGAATAGGGAACCGTTCCTTGCTCCATAATGTGATACTGTAAACTGGCAGCCAAAGGGTTTGTGCTGCGGGGAGTTGGGCCCACTTGTTTGAAGGACAAAATAAACATGAAAGCTTGTTTTTCTTGACCCCAATCAATATGTCTTGGGAGTCGGACTATAGGAATTCTACACCCCTGCTCACTGCCTTATAAATTGGTTGCTGAAGTACCTTGGCCGTGCCTGCTTACAATAAGATGTAGCTGGCATGTAGCACCTTTAAATGAGCCTACTTTCTATTTCTTTGCAGGCGCATTGAGGTGTTGTTTCATATGAAATTACATTTGCATAACTCTTGAGTGAATTGTAAATAGGGGAACTGTGCTTGTTGATGGAAGGATTGTTGCTCTATTCAAACATCACTGTAGTACAATTATTGGTCTTTAATGTTTAATAAGTAATCTTGCATCTTTTTTATAGTTGATGCTAACTTTGCTAACAGCTGCAGTTAAGCTCTCACTAAAGTCTAATTTGTTTATGATCTAGACAAAGGGGCATCATATCTTCTTACTACGAATCATAAATTCTTATCAGAATGGCCATACCATTGATTACAATGTTGATCAAATATGGTACCTGTGAGTTTGTTCTAATATTTATCTCCATATAGAATTTCTCATTTACCCGTTAAAAGTATTGGCATAGAAAGTAACAGACCTATTGCAGTACCTTTCTTGCAGCTTTATATCGGTTCTATTAAAATAATAGACTAATTGCAGTAACACTAAAAATCACAACTAAGCGTGCAGTATATTGCTGGTGTCCTCTGACAGCCAACAGTCCTAAATCTGCTTTTGCATGTAGTTGCGTGTCTAATTAGGGCAGTAGTGAATGTTTTTAAAGCCTGTTTTTTTCTATTATTTTTCTCCAACCAGGAAAAAGGGATAACTCAGTTGGCCATCAGCGTTATCCCTTTTCAGGCCTGGACGACTCAGATTTTATCAGGTCAAGCTTAATTTAGAATATACTCCCCCAGAGTTGACATAGAACAGGTGTTCTGATAACTCAAAGTGAAGGAGCAATAAGATGCCTATAAGTCATCCTTTTATCTTGTCACATTTGCTCTGTGCTCAGAGAAAGAGGTCAGAAGTCCGTTTACTTCTCTGACTGCAAAGTTCCAGGATTTTGTAAAGTGAACTGTCTGACCTGCTGTACAAAGAATGTGAAATTAGAGGCTGAGATTGTCCGGTTTCTCCTATCACACATGTAAATAGCTAATAGGTTAACTGTACAAACTTTTCAAAAAAGTTACATTTTGTTTTTTCAGTAGTTGTGAAACCCATTTGTTCTTCTGTGGGATGAAAACACATATTTTAATAGAATGCAAACAAATCAGAACACTTTACTTCGTAATGTACAAATGATGAATGTTTTCTGAAACCCAATTTTCACCAATTATTTATTTTTTAACTATATTGGTTTTCAGAGAAGTAGGTATTTGAACAATGGCGGCACATAATTAATTAGGCATTCAACAGTTTCGTATATGAATGTTCTTTTGTATACTAGTATGTATATGTTATTCGGCACATCTATTATACGCTGTCAAGTGTGCTACAATGCTTGTGCTCGGGAAGCAAAGCTCGAGTATATGATGCCGCTCAGCCTCCCCTAAAATGTCATTTCTATGTGGTGTGTTGCTCAATAAGTAGTTGTGCGTGGTTGTTGGTCGTTTTAGTGTGTGTGATGAGTAATAGTCATATTTGTGGGTTGGGTGGAGAGAGGGTTTTAAATGCATGTATCATTACATCATATGGGTTCAAAGCACGGCTTATACACGAGGGTCGCATTTGTGGCGTCATGTAGTCTGTAAAACAATTTAGTAAGTGTGTATACGGTAGTAGTGATCTGTTTATTTGTATGTTCACAGGGACATCTTGAACAGACTCAGGGTGCTCTACTATCAGATTTTGCTTCCCCCTTTTCCAGATACCTCTGCCATTGAGGGGGCCTGGTCGGTGGAGTACCCCCTGCCCTGCTCGCAGTTAATGCCACTTGTTCAGCCATTATTCCATTACGTAGGTCTGATAGCCACAGTCGGATGAAAGGGGCAGTTTCAGACTTCCAACACATCGTAAGGCGTTGCTGCGCTAGAATGCGTGCAAGATCAATACTTTTTTGTTTTTTGTGCTGTGCAAGTTGGGTCCCCCTAAGAGACAATGTAGTCCTTCCCTGTAGACCTAGCAACTCAAGACCTCTGTAAGAAACTTAGTTATTTCCTCCCAGTAAGAGTTAAGATGGGGGCAGGACCAGACCATGTGTATGAAGTCTGCAGCACCTGTTTGAAAGCGCTGGCAGGTGTCTGTTGCCCTCTGGTACTATAGGCGCTAGACGCTCTGGTGTGAGGTAAGTATGGGGTAGATAGTTTAATTGCATGTATTTTAGCCCAGCATTTGTGGAGCTTAGATTTGGCACAACTAGAAAGTTGTGTCCATTGTTTCTCTGTGAATACTGCCTTAAGGGAGGCCTCCCAGTAGGATTTGATTGTGGATAAGGGGAGCTCTCTATATAGAGTGGTGATCGCTCTTCGCACCCCCCACATGTCAGCAGTGCCTGTAAGAGTAATATTGCTATTGGCTCATTGTGTGGATTGTGCCAGAGTTGGTTCAGATATTGTGTAAGTGTAGCGTTTGATAGGTCGGAACCCAGTGGTGATCCGTAATCGTCTACCAAGCTCTTGAACGTGTTAAGAATCTTTTCAGTAAAGGCGGTCTTCCCACATGGTCAGTCACGCCTCTGTCCAGGATATCGAGTCCGGGCGTGACCGGAGTTCAGAGCAGCCTGGCATTGCCCAGAGAGACATCCCCGGCCCATATGGGGGACAGTGGCATTTTGTGAGTATATCTGTAGTCCAACACTTTTTGGCAACCCGCGTCAAGATATTGGTGCCTTCTGCAGGTGCCCTCACCACAGAGTTCAAGAGCCACCAGAGCACCTGTGTAGTAGTCACCCTGCTGGACCAGCTCCCACAGGTCGGCCATATTCTCGCCGGCCACACATCACATTGGCCACTGGAGCTGGGCTGCTGCGTAATATTTGTAGTTGGGAGCACCCAGGCCCCCCAGCACTCCAGTGGAGCGTACAAACTAGACAATGGCACTCTACATCTGCCGTTACCCCATATTAGCTCGGTCAAGAAGGAGCACATATCCGTGAATAGCCTGCGGGGTAATAGGGCGGGTATGGCTGAGAAGAAGTAGAGGAACCTGGGGAGTACCACCATCTTGGAGATGGCAATCTAACATGCTGGGGAGAGAGGGAGGAAAGTCCATAACGTAATAGATGCCCGCGCCCCTTAAGGGCTCTTCTTAGATTTCCATCTATCAGATCTTCCTTAGAGTGATATACTCTGCCACCAGTCTAATGGTATCATACACCCACATAAGCAAGGTGTGCGGGAACTCTCTCCGCTGAACCTCGGACAGAGCAGTGAGATGGAGCAGACAGGATTCATCCCAATGGACCTTCAGCCCCGAATCCTCTCCCAATTGTCCCAGGAGGTCAATTACGTGGTGAAGTACTGTCACATCCTCTCGAAGATAAAACAGGGCGTCGTCTGCATATAGTGAAATTGTATGCCAGGTGTTCCCAGCCTGTATCCCCCAATCCTTTGCAAGCAACTGCAGAGCACAAGCAAGAAGGCTCCATAGCCAGTGCAAACGTTATTGAGGATAGAAGGCATCCTCGACGGGTGCCACGTTCAATTGGAAACAGCTCTGAGTTTGCGCCATTGGTGTGTTGTATAATAAAGCAATCCATTTGAAGAAATTAGGGTCTATTCCCATTCTTGAGAGGACTTCTGCAAGTTTCCCATCCTGAGGTATCTAAAGCCTTTTCTATGCCTAAGGCTGCTACCCATGGTTGCACATCCGTACATCTCGCCCAGTCCATCAACATGAACCGGCTCCGCAGATTCATGAACATGTTCCTGCCTGTTATAAACATGTTTTGGTCAGGGTGAATTATATGTTGTACCATGGGGATCAGGTGGTTAGCTAGGACCTGCCGAAGGATCTTGTAGTCTTAGTTTATTAGGGAGAAGGGACTGTAGGATCCCAGTAGCAGGAGATCTGTCTGGCTTCGGCAAGACCATTAGACTTGCCTCACGCAAAGAGGCCGGTAGCATCCCTGTGAATTCAGCAGAATTATGTACCTAAAGCAGTTGGGGGATAAGCTGCGTTTTATAAGTAGAGTAGAAGTCGGACGGCCAACCGTCTGTCCCTGGGGTTTTTCTGCATGCCATTTGCTGTATTGCTTCTGTGATTTCAGGGTTTCAAGGTCCGCGATCTGGGAAGCCCGCACGTGTGGAAGGTGGGAATGTGTTTAAAAAAAGAACCAATATGGTTTGTGTTATCCGGCCTCTAGGCTGGTTTAGTATAGTAAGAGAAAAAGGTCGCGTTAATGGAGTCTTATGTGTTAACCAGTCAGCCTGAGTTGCCGCAGATGTCATTGACATGGACGCGGAGGCAGTCTGAGCGTGAAAGCCAGGCTAGAATCTTGTCTTGCTTATTGCCCTTTTTGTGCTTTTGCTTCAGATAGTCTCTAAAGTCGAGCTTGCCCAACTGATCCAGTGTTGTTTTATGATCGAGTCGTGTCTGCACCAAGGGGCAGCCATTGCTTGATCTCCCGGTAGCATTTGCTCATACCTCTGTATATTTGCTTCTAGAGTCAGTTTCGCTCCGTATACTGGCTTAATTGCATTACCACATAGGACTGTTCTGAAGGTGTTCCATTCTATGGTAGTATTAGAAGCTGTGCACTCACTTACCTCAAAGTATGCAGTGATGTGGTCCAGTGTATTGTTGTGAAATGCCTCTTCCTGCAGAGCTATTATTAGGCACCTTTGTCCCCGTGCTGTTTGAAGTTGCGGGGGGCAGTGATCTGAAATAGTGCGCCGGAAGTATTCAGCGCTAATAACTTTTGAAAGAGCTTTGGGGTTGCCACTAGAAGAGGTCTATCGTAGTTTGTTAGTTGTGCAATCCTGAATAATAGGAGTATTCGCTAGTGGTAGGGTGCAATTTTCACAAATTGTCACAGACTTGTGTGTGAGATGGCCATTGCCTCAGGTGTTGCGTAAGGGCCATGGATTAGACACCCTGGACCAGAGGGCGTGAGTGGTCCAAATCTAAGACTCAGTTGAAGTCTCCTCCCCAGTAAAAGGGTGCGAGTAAATCGTACATTCGTGTAAGTGATTGTAGGAATTGGGCCTGATTGGCAATTGTGCAATATAGAGTGACCAACAACATCGGGAAGCTGTCCAGTTTCCCCTCCAGCACCACATACCTCCCTTCCAAGTCTGTTTTGATGTGGAGTACTTCCAATAGTACTCCTGGAGCCACCCATATTAAAATCCCTCTAGCACACCTAGAGTAAATGGTCCCTACCAGAGTACATACGTAGGCACAGGAAAGAAACTCAAGGTCCGGGGCAGTGAGGTGGGTTTCCTGGGGGGAAGTGACAAATTTATTGGTACACCGATACCGTTTAACAAACCCAGCAAGTCCTCTGACATTCCAATACAATAATGTACACTGTCATGTGACTGCGCGCAGGGCCATTTAATAAGTGGTAACATTTGAAACATTATCCCACTGCCCAACAACCCTCCGAATGACCCGATTCCCTCCCTCCATCCCGTACTCCTTCATCCACATACCTATACGTTTCTGTGCACCAAAAGATATGTTAACAAACCCCACATGAAACTCTGGGGATAACATCAAACATTCCCCCCAGGTTGGTGTGCCAATGGATGCCCATCCAATGGCGCTGCAATGATACTTGGTAACAACATTGTAAACTAGTGTATTTCAGATTCACTGTCTGTGAGTGGGGAGATGGCAGTGAAGTTGTATAGGCACCCACTTGCCTAAAGTCTGAGGCCCCTGGCCCATTACTTGAATTACAGCTTCTACCCCCTGTGGACTGTACAGTGTGTATTACTTATGTCTGTGTGCTCCAGTAGTATACAGGAGTTTATATGACTTCCTCAGCCATCTGGGGAGTCACCATAGGCTGCCCCTCCCACCCCCGCAGGGTATCCATAAGTGCCTGCATAGCACCTCCCGGGCCCTATTTCAGCTGCCCTGTGTCTGGGTTAGTTGGCAATAGTGTCACCTCACTATTTCATTTCTGCTACCACCTGCACCCTTTACTTTGCCCCCTGTTCTTACGTGGGGCCAACCAGTGAACAACAGCGGTGGGGTCTCTGACGCCTCTGAACTCTTCATCCTGTAGAGGGTTCCTGACTTTCTGGGGTCATGCCTCTATGCTCCATCCAGGACCAAGCTTCGTCTGGGGGTGGTGCATAAAGTGGTGGTGTTGTCATACATTTTTTATGGAGTGTAGCAGGAAACTGCACAGCATACCTGACGTTATGGTTTCTAAGGCTCTTTTTCACCTCTTAGGTGTAGTTTTAGAAGATAGTGACTTGAGAGTCCTTGATTCTCCATGGGGTTTTTGTATGTGTAACTTGCAGGATGTTATCCCTGTCTCTATAATCCCTGTCCCTAAGGTTGAATAGGCGGGCAACCACTGGTCGCTGAGGGGCCCTGGTTGAGGTGGTCTGCCTGGCACTCTGAGCATGCTCCAACAAGAGAAAAGTTGACTGTCCTGGAGGGTTGTAGTCGAGAACCACTCTTCAAGGTACAGTTTCATGCTGGGTCCTTCAATTCGTTCTGGTAAACCCAAGATGAGCACATTGTTGCGGCAGAATCTGTCCTCCTGATCGTCCGCCCGCTGTCTGAGGTAGGCCACCTCTTCTTGGAGGGCTTTAATTTGCGCACTAGTGTTTGTAACTGAAGGCCCTAGGGGGAAGCCTTAGTGGATTCAGTGGTTTCAACCTGTTCCTTCAATTTCTTAAGGTTCTCCTTCCTTAGTCCCATATCTATTTGAAGAGCATTGATTTTAGGTTCCAACGTAGTCTTGATGTCAAGTACTGCAGTGAGGATTCCATCGAACCTGCCACAGCGTGCCACCAGGGTGCTCTCCCATGAACCCTCCTAAGAACGTGGTTTCTCTCCATCCGTGGTACCTCCCTGTGCGCCAGTCTCCCCAGCCATTGACCTATCTTGTTTTATGCAGCCAATTGTGTTTGGGGTTGGCACTATTGGGTAGCAGCATGGAGTGCTTGTAACCGTGCTATGCGCTCCAGTCAGTGCATGAGGGTAGTAGTGTAATGTTTGAGCTACAGTACACCGTGTCCGTGGCGGGAGAGGAGGTAGACATGGCCTCCTGTCCAGACTACTAGCTTGTCTCTAGTGTTTACCTTTAATGCATATATTGTGGCCCATGAGGAGGGGGGGAAAGCAGCAGTACACCTTCTTTCAGAGATCGGATGCTGTGTGAAGGTGTAGTTACCATGAGGGACAGATGAAGTGACTTCTTCCTCAGTGCACTCTGTTAAACCCTTTGAGATGGCTCGGGCATAACACAGTCTACTAGGCCTACGTAGGGTTGCTCACCAGAAATGGTAGGGTAGTTGTATAGGTGCACACCCAGTTTTCCTGTTACTGCTTCTGTAAAGAGGGAAGAGTGACCACCAAGTGATGCAGTATATTCCTATGCTTCTTTTTTCCCCTTTCCTGCATCCTTGTGCTGTGGCTCTCCCTAAGTCCATTCGCCGTTAGTGCGCAGGCACCAACCCTCTATAACTCTTGCTGCTTCTCCAGGAGGACTGCAGGAGACACCTTTTGTGTTCTTTGTCCTCCAATGCCAGTGCTATCTACCTAGGGCTGTGCCTACCTAGGGAGCGATGGTGTGGTGACCTCACACCCCAGTTAAATAGGAATATCCTTGAGTCTCTAGAGGATGTTTTGGGGGTGGGGTCCTGCAACAGCCTTGCGATGATGAAGGGGAATCCCCTGTCTCCCCAGGGGGGTCATCCGTGATGCGTTGCTTCTCAAGTGCAGCAGGTCGCTACTTAATTGGGTCAAGTCAGCGGCCTAGTTTCACATGCCAGTTGTCCCCAGAGGGGGATTCTGCCTCAGGACCTCAGGAGGCCCTGGCAGACTTTGCATGAGATTGATAGTTTTAGTATTTGATCCCCAACGTCACTGATCTCTGTGCCTCGGATTGTGCAGTGGGAGGATGGGATCTCCTGTTCCTCTCAGGGGTCCTCCTCAGCTTGCTTCGGCAGGGGCACTGCAAAATTCTGATCATTCGGGTCACACCTATGGTTTGCTTCACTGTGCAGGCTGCTGTATGGATGATCACAATGCCGATGACTTCTTCCACAGCCACAACCCCCTGTGGAAGACTGACGGCTCCAGAGCCTGCTCTTGCTGTTCACAGGAGTCTATACCACAGTTGGTGCTACATTGGGGGCTTTGGTTTAGGGGTAGGATGATGAACGTACGGGCTAGGCGCAGCGGAGCTTCTCTCTATGTGACTTGTAAGGTTGCGGTCTTGGCCACGCCCCTTTCACTGATTAATTTTGAATACATTATATAGCTTTAATGGTAAACTGCAAGTTTGTGGGAGATTATTTGGCCATTTTAATGGGAAATTTACTGTCTGTAAATGACAGTGTGCTACCACATCATGCTTCAGTAATGTATTTATTAAAAATGAGTGTTTATACATGAACTGAGAAACACTCCTGCCTTTACCTGATGGCAGTGCTATTAGAAAACTAAGAGGCAAGTCAGGGATCATGTGTTCTCTATAATTAGGCTAAATTCTTAATATAAATGGAGCATACATTTAGTCTCTTTAATCGAATGTACAGAGTTATTTTGTACAGTAAAATTACTGCACTCAGATATGTGAAGGAGTACTCGTACGTGAGAATGAAGTAAAAGGCATCTCTGCTAAATAAAATATTTGCTTTGGAGTACACCATTTGAGACCACTTTACAGATCAAGTACATTTCAGTTGGGTCGAGTAGATTATTCAAGCTAATCGACTTGCAGGTAAACATTTTTACGATTTTTCTAGGCCTGCTTGTTCCTGGTGGGAGAGAAAGAGTTGAATATGTGGAGCGTGTTGCTGTTTTCCCACATGCCGAGGCCACTACGCTGGGAAAGGCGACCTTAAAAAATAACAACAACAAAAACCCACAAAGGTTACAGGAACATTATAGCTAGGCTCACATTATAAACGTACACAACCATAGAAATTAACTTGTGATATTTAGAGTTATCTCAAGTAACTATAACTCGTGCCCTAAGGTAACTATAACTCGTGCCCTAAGGTAACTATAACTCGTGCCCTCTGAATACACAGTTAACTGATCAATAATTTTACTGCAGATGTTGCAGTGAATGTTCATTCCGATACATTAATCAAACCACCGCCGCGCACGGGCCTCGGCCGCGTGATGCAGCTGTTGGCATCATGGCGTGATGCCAATCCCCTATAGGCTTCCAGCACTGTGCCGTGCATGGTCTTTGGCTGTGTGTGGCGGGGGTGGCAGCAATAGCCAGACCCTGCGTCCAACCCCCTTATCCACCCAACCCCACGCTGCACACCGCTCTTTGGCAGTGCATGCCGGGAGTTGGCTGCAGCCTGTCTCTCTGGGTGTGAGAATAGGTGCGATAGGGTGTATCTGGGGGTGAGAGTGGCTGTGAGAATGTCTGTCAGGGTGTGAGAGTGGGTGTGTCAGTGTCTGTGTGGGTGCGTGACGGTTTCATTGGATCAGTGAAATAAAGTGGAAGATTGATAGCGAGAAATGAGAGAGAGAGAGTTTTGAATGATAGAATAATGATATACTTAGAATGAGAGATTTCTGGACAAATTGAAAAGAAAAATGTATCTGTCAATTAGAGTGAGATCACCTTTCAGTATGAACCTTTTTAAGCGTTTGAAATTAAAAATAAATTAAAGAAGGAGAATGACCAGGGACACACCTGTAGTAGACCCTTCAACTTTCAGTCTGAAGGTCTGTGACTTTAACCTTTAGGCTATAGGTGACTGCTTAGTATGATGCTTCCAGACATATCTATAACAGTCAACCCACGCATGTGATTGGAAAGAAAAGTGAATGTTCCATCACTAGAACCTTTAACAGTCAAAACACTACTAAATAAATAAACACACTGCCAAGCGATACTAGGATTTGAAACTTCAGCCTATTGAGTGACAGTACAAGACCATGACCTCTCCCTCTCCCTCTTCCATTCCAATATGGGATGGAAGGCACAGTGACTGGACCATGGGGGAGTCTGAAGGCCCGCATGGTCCTGGCCCGATCCCTACATCCTGTGGGAGCCAGCATTACTCCCCCCAATCAGGGAGCTGCTTTAAATATCTGCTCCCTGCTTGCGGGAGCAATGTTTTCATCTGTCTTCCCCGCATGCATATTTATGTGTAGAGAAGACAGATGTAAACTCTGCTTTCTGCAAGTGGGGGCTGTTTGACAGTTCTCACTCGCAGAAGTGGACTTTGTTTGCTTTTGCTTGGTGGGAGCTGTTGGCACGCCCCCTGCGTATTAGAAATGGTAAGCCCTTATTTTTTACTTTGCTTCCGGGACCATGATCAACCCGGGGGCTTCCCCCCTTCCCCTCCCCCCCCAAAAATGCAGGGAAGCCCACGCTTGTGGTTTGTGGTTTTTTTTTTTTTTTTTTATCAATTTTTGCTGCAAATTTGCTCAGAGACTCCATACCGGGATGTGTCTACCCCGCCCCCTTCTCTTTTTTTCATTTGAGGGACTCCACTGAAGCAGAGTCCCAAGATGGCTGCCAACACTTCCTGGTTGTAGGTTTGGCAGCCAATCAGTGCAGTGCATTTCCCTACACAAGCTCATCATTATTCACAAAGTTGTCACGCCAGAGATATACAAATTTGTATTTCCTTAAGTTTCTTAATCTGTGGATTTACACCACATAAGCGAAAGCATAACCTGTGCATCGAAAGCTACCTTTCTGCAAAATTTGGTGTAATTCCATCCAGGGTTTCGGGCTGTAGCCTTGTCTAAATGTCATATGAGAATTAACATGGGAAATGCAGCATTTTTAAATCTCTCCCCCCCCCCCCCCCTTTTTTTTTTTTTTCCCTCTGCCCCTGCTTGACGAATTGTCAAATGCACATATTTGCAGATACTTACAAATGCATTTACAAAGGAGTTTTTGACACGGAGAGCCGGAGTGAAAAATCAATGACCAAAGGTCTGTTTATTTTTGCTGCAGCAAAGAGGACAGGTTTACCACTGGCATCCCAGGCCCGAAGTAAAGTGTGCTAGCATAAAGCGTTTAACAGTGATATTTATACTCATACATCAAAGGATACATAAAATGTGTAAATAATGATATACGTCATACAGATATTTTAAGGAGTTAATCAGTTTCCACACACCGGTTCCATTCCCAGCTTTGTCCTTGCCTCCCCTCTGCAGCTGCCTGACTCCCCACATTCTTGAGACCCTTCAAAGGATTACGTGGTTCAAAGGTGTAGATATCAGCCTTTCCCTCCCCAAAATACCACAGCCGAGGTCAGTTAGTTATTTTGAACACACAATTATAATGAGTACAGTGCCCCAGAGAGGGAAAGAAACCAGCTGCAAGCCTATGGCGTGGAAACAGGCTTATTTTACTTAAACAAATATACATAAGATAACATATGTGATAGACGGTGCGTTCAGAGACAACAAAAGCTCAAACTTACACGTGTAAAAGGAACGAAACAATTCAAAATGGATTCTAACAATCGACCCTTTTTGAGTTTTTTTTCTTCTGAACATAATCAACGTTTGAATAGTTCTAAATTTCCTCATATATGTTGAATTTTACTCCTACTTCCTTGAAATTTGCATTCATGGGGACATAAACAACCGATGGGTATGAGCAACCAGTATCTGTAGTGAGGATAGTGGGGTCAATAGCCATTAGGGAATTTATCTCTTCTCTCTGCATCATAGCTCGATTGGTTTCTAGTATTTTCACTGGCGGAAGTTTACACAATTTTAAACAGGAACAGAGAGCAGGTAAGCACTGTACTAATAAACAACTTAATACAATAGCTATTATTATAAAAAGTATGTCTTTAAACAACCAGCCCCACCCCCCAAACCAAGACCATAACCATGATAAACTCAAATCGCCTCCTTCATATTGGCCCCCCTTTTCAAATACCTGTACTGCTTCTTTTATTTTCCCAATATCCAATTCTATCTCTGATGACTTGTTGACAAAATAACAGCACTTTTGCTGGTACTGATGTTGGATTAAAACACATACTCCTCCTTGTTGTACTGTAATCAAGTCTAGGGCAAGCCGATTTTGTATCGCCAATTGGGCTGAAGAGTTTATCTCTATCTGTACACTTCCTATGGCCTCCCTGGTGGCATTAAATGCAATGGCTAATTCAGCTGACATATTCATCATTGCCAGTTGTAAATCGAAAATTCCAAATCCTGGAATAAGAACATGTAACACTTGAAATACCCAGTTCTTTCGCTCCTCCAGTATGGGTGTCCCTCGTTTGTACCTATGTGCAAAACTCCCCATGTTAAGGGGCTGGGAAGATGATATATTTGATATCACAGTAATGTTGGGTGCCAAATATGCCAGTGAACATATCCCTTCCCAGTTTAGAGGTAGTACTTTATATGCAGTTCTTCCACATACGAAGTACATGCCTCCCTGGATTTGTGAATTTATAATGCTGTATTTTATTCGGGGCAATCCTACACCCTCTGGGGTGTCATGCTCAGAATTATTGCAATACTTGTAATCCTCCCAGATTGTATTTAGCAATGATACATTTGCCCAGGGTGCAACATATGAACATCTAGCCGTCCAGAGGGGGCCAAGGAAAACCCGGGACAATATTACAGGTGAATTTTTCCCATTTCTATCTTGTTCTCTGGAGGGATCATATAACAATCCTTCTGGATCTACTAGAATCTCATTTTCTCCCACAGTCAGGTTCCAATAATTTACAGTGTAATTTTGATGAGTCCCATTAATTAACGCTGTCCAATTTCTGTCTATTTTCTCCTCTCCTTCAAGATCCCAATTCCCTGTTTTTATATCAAATAACAAAGTGTAAACACACTGTTCAGGAGGGATCTTTCCCATGTATTTTGCCTCTGGGTTTTGCCCATAAAAATAGGTACCAAAACACATGGGAAACATTTTAAGTGTGGCATTCTCTCCAGGCATCGGGGAGAGCTTGTATTCTGCCTGGGTATTAGGGAGCACCGCACACCTAGGGTACCATTGATATTCTTGTTGGTCACATCTCCAAGTGGTATTTGGTACAAGACACACTTCCCCTCTTTCATATTCGCTTGGTGATACTGGTACTTCATAAAGGCCTATAGGATCCTCAGGGTGTCTAGACAAGTGCCGGCAAATCCAGCAGTCAGTGAGACTTAATGTCTCCGCTAATTTTCCATGAACCTTTATCAATGGATGTAAGGTAGGATTTTGCAACAATGATGCAACACCACTGGACATTATACATATTAACATAAGGGTCACTAGGTACTTCATTGTTGTTTTGTAGAAATAGTTATAAGGCCACTCTTCCCTATTCTCTAGAGGGATATTTGTCCTGCCAAATGGATATATTTTAATAATTTTTATTGTGCTCTCCTCCTTGGTCCTACAACCTTTCTATGATACCGTTTTACTCGTCTCAACCGCCTATGTGTGTTCAAAAATATACCCACACAATTACCAAATATGTAAATGCAAAATATTGATATCACTATACTAATAATCATATACGTATAGATACAGATAAGTACGTTTTCCTTCAATGTTCACACCCACTAGGGTTCAGCACTGCCGTGCTTTCCACTCTAGCAGTTAGGCTGCACTGGTTGGTCCATGAACAAGTTTTTCAAATACAGGACAATAGATGTTGGCTTGATCCTAGGTCCCTTATCTTCTCCTTTTCGAGTTTTAACTCCTGGTGAGTCTCAACTCCCAGTGAGTAAGTCGCGATACTTCAAAGTTCGTCTTCAGTATAGTTTGTCAGTTTCGTTCAGTGTCTCGGCAAAAATGAGGGCGGAGGCCAGCAATTTTCAACCAGATCAGTGATGTGCTTGGGTATTAAACAGAAAAGGGCACCTTTTTTTTTTTTTACCGCTGGGACTACAAACCGCACCAACCATAATGGCTGGCCGCTTCCGTAGAACTGGTACTTGGTCTTTCTCGCCAGTCACAGAACTGTTAACTCCATTTACCCACTGCTTTTAACACAGATAATAGCGTTGCATAAGCTGCATCCCACTATGCTTGTGTTCTCGTTGAGACAATTGTTCTAACCAATGTTCTGGTGTCGTTGCACAGGCTAGTCACCCGTGTTCCTGTTCATGCTGAAAATTTAGTCATCAGTCATTTACAACCTCGTCGCCCAAAGTGTGCGTAACAACAGTGAGGATAGCTCGTTTTAATGCTGGTACATCAATGGCATCGGAAATGCCGGTGGCGGTGAAAGCGGGGAACTGTATTTCATGAAGGCAGGCGTGCCGTATTCTGCTGAGCAAAGGATTCCTTGGCCATTCAGAAGAGACCTCAGTTTGCAATTCCAAGCTAGGAGCTATCAGGGTGATGTAAATGTAGCTTTTCGTAGGGGTCACCACCTTACGCACCTTCAAAATTCTGTTCATTTGGATGGGCGAGGACGCAGGTTGTATCGATGAGTTTGTTGATCTTCAAACAGTAACTCTTCGTCACTGGGCTGCTGTGTCACCTCAGGAGCAGAAGTAGCACTTGAAACCTGTGGAGGTGTTTCCGGTCTCCCTACTTTTCTGTAATCAGGAGACAATGGTAATTCTGCTGTTAGAGTACTTTGTAGTGGAATTGGTGCACGCTTACAGTGGCTAGCATGTATCCAGTTTTTCCTTCCTTCCACTTTCACCGCTGTCTGTGTTGCAAGCAGTACCTGGGCTGGCCCCCGCCACCTGGGCTGAAGACTGTTGGTTCTTTGAAAATTCTTTGTCATAAGCCAATCCCCTGGCTTAAAAGGGTGACCAGGGCCTTCAAGAGGAGTTGGTAGGCTGGCCTTGACCTGTTGGTGGATCAAACGCAAATCTTTAGTCAATTGTTTACAGTAATCTACAAACAAAGGATATTGCACTTCAGAAAGCTTCTTTGGTCGTGGTACCCCCCAGATATTGGCTGGCCTCCCCATGACAACTTCATAGGGGGATAATCGTGACTTGCTACTGGCAGTCATCCTGATGGACATTAATGCTAGGGGCAAAGCATCTGGCCATTTTAAGTTGGTCTCAGCACAAATCTTAGCTATTTTGCTCTTCAAGGTGTAATTATACCTTTCTACAAGGCCCGCTGATTGTGGGTGATTTGCAGCATGAAATCGATGTTTGATGTTAAGGGCGGTACAGACCTTCTCCATTACCTCATTAGCAAAATGACTGCCATTGTCACTCCAGACTAATCGTGGCAATGCGTATCTAGGAAAATATTCTTTTAGTAATATTTTAGCGGTAGAGAGGGCACCATTGTCTTTTAATGGATAGGCCTCTATCCATTTTGAAAACATGCATGCTACCACTAACACGTATTTCAGTTTGTTACACGGTTCCATGTGGATAAAATCCATCTGTATAGCTTCAAAGGGGAGATCAGGAGGGGCAAAGTGGCCAGGGGGCGTAGGAGTCCCTTTTCCTGCATTGTGCACTGCACACACCATACAACTTTTAACCAGGTTATTAGCAGCTTTGAATATCAGAGGATTACTCCAAACATGGTCCAAAGTTGTCTTGATGCCTTGGGCACTGATGTGTGCAGGACTGTGGGCCATAGTAACCATAGCGTGTACATAACAATTAGGTAACATCCATCTTCTTCTGTCTGTGTCATCTGTGTAACAACCCTCACTGTCTAGTCTACCGTTCTTCTCCCACTGTTCCCTTTCCTCTGCTGTTGCTTCTGCTTGAATATCTCTCACACACTGCATGGTATTTCCTAATACTTCGTTCTGGGGCTCTCCCTTGATGCTACTCTCAACATATGCATTGTCAAATGGTGCTCGTGCTGTTGCTTTCGCTGTAGCATCTGCAAAAGCATTTCCTCGTCCTATATCATCAGTAATATTTTTGTGGGCACTACACTTAATGATTGCGACCTGACGGGGCAGGCTGAGAGCATTCAAAAGTGTCACAATCAAGTTGCCATGCTGAATGGTAGTGCCATGTGACGTGATAAAGCCTCTATTCGCCCAGAGTCGCCCAAAATTATGAGCTACTCCAAACGCATATTGGCTATCAGTGTAGATGTTAACACTAAGATGTTCACTTATTTCACAAGCTCTGGTGAGGGCAATTAATTCTGCAGCCTGTGCCGAATTTTGCGTGATTCTATGAGATTCAACCACTGTTTTTACTGTGGTGACGGCATAGGCTGCAGTGGTCGTACCATCTGGTAACTTGAAGCAAGACCCATCTACAAACAGCTCTCCCTGTGGGTCAGATAGGGGAGTGTCTGTTAAGTCTACCCGTCCCTTGGTTTCTTCCTCCGTGGCAAAAATGCAATTATGATCAAATTCCACATTGTCCTGAGGGAGGGGTAGTAACGTAGCTGGGTTCAAGACATTGCACCGCTTCAAAGTAATATTTGGACTGAACAATGTTAATTCGTAACCCGTTAGACGAGCACTGGTGAGGTGCTGCGTCTGTGTCTTGTTTAACAAAATATCAACTGCATGAGGAACCATCACAGTGAGCGGATTGCCACCAACAAACCCTTCACTTTGTTTCACCGCAGCTGCTGCAGAAGCCACTCCTCTAAGACAAGTAGGCAAAGCTTGCGCCACAGTGTCCAAGGTGGAAGAGAAGTATGCACAAGGGCGTTGTCTCCCACCTTGATCCTGTGTCAAAACAGACAATGTACAGCCATGCTTTTCATGCACAAATAAAACAAATGGTTTGCTGTAATCCGGATTACCCAATACAGGAGCAGAGCACATCGCCTTTTTTAAATCTTGAAAAGCCTCCTCACATTTGTCAGTCCAAGGTACAGGAGAGGGCACATCTGAAAGTGTCAGAGCAGTCAATGGTTTTGCTATAAGTGAAAAATTTGGAATCCACTGTCTGCAAAAGGATGTAAATCCCAAAAATGCTCGGACTTCAGAAGGGGTGCGTGGTGCAGTCATTGTATGAACCAGTTTAATTCTGTCTGGATGTAATCTCCTTCCCTCCTTAGAGAGGAGGTGTCCTAGATAGGTGACCTCCTCTCTACAATACTGCAATTTTGGAAGGGACACCTTATGGCCCAGAGGCGCTAAATGATGTAATAATGCAACAGTATCAGTCTTACATTGTGTCATGGAATCTGAGGCAATTAAAATATCATCAATGTACTGCAACAATGCAGAGCCTGAAGGTGGATTGAATTGGTCTAATTGACGTTTAAGACATTGACTATATATGCTCGGGGACTCAACAAACCCCTGAGGAATTCATCGCGAATGATCTACCAAAAATCGCGAAGCTAAACAAATATTGAGATTCTTCGGCAATTGGAATGCTGAAGAAAGCATTCTTCAAATCGATTACGGTGAAAAAACACGCAGAGGGTGGAATCATGGTAAAAAGACTATTCATGTCTGGGACCACGGGAAACTGGGGAATTACTATTTTATTTATTTCTCGGAGATCAATAACTAATCGATATACTGTGTTATCAGTAACTGATTGCTCACCATCTAATCTATTTGCATCATTTTGTTTCTTTACAACAGGAAGGATTGGACTGTTACATGGGCTGCTCACTATTTCCTTTATGACACCTGCATGCACAAGATCAGATATGACTGCCTTGAGCCCTTTTTCGCTTGATTTAGGTAATTTGTATTGAGGAACACGAGGTAACCGGGCACCTGGTTTGATTTTTATTACAATAGGGTCGATATCCATAATGCCTACATCATTCTTGCCTTTGGCCCATAAGCGGGGTCTATTTCCTTTAGCTCTGGGGGTAAGTCGTATTCCTGTGAGAACATGCACCGAGTAGGGGAAACACTATCCATAGTTACATAGACACCATCCATTGAACAGTGAATAACTGCATTTAATTTCTTTAACAAATCTAATGCAAACAAGTTTTCATTGCAACCTGATGTTAAAGAGAGTGGCGTGTGTACTGTAAATGGGCCTACAGTTACTCTCATAGGTGTTGAGATGGGGCTCACCACGGGGATCCCAGAAATCCCAATTAATGTGGTATGAAGCCCAGACAGGGGAGCCCCGGGGACTGCAGAATGTGCAATAGATGTTCTGGTGGCACCAGTATCTAGAAGAAACTTATGGCCCTCTCCTTCGATTTTTACATCAATGTAGGGACCATTCTGATCTACAGGAATACTTACTCGCCCCTGGCCCTGTCTGTGGCTGTCCTAATAATTGTAGGATTCAGAAAAGAAATCATCAGCATAATATTGTCGTTCAAATGCATTGTCAAAAATATTAGTGTTACGCGGGACCTGATTCTCATTCTGCGAATTCTGATCAGTTCTACCTCTTCCTCGTCCTCGTGCATTACCTGCCGCGTTCCCTCTATGAAGTGACATACTTTGTCTTCCTTCCAGTAATGGGCAAGTATCACGCCAATGTCCATCCTGCTTACAGTAGGCACATTGGTTGATATTTAATCGGCGGTCTTGGGGTGGTGCAGATGCACCTCGGCCTCGACCCCCTTCCCCGTCCCCTTGGTGGGCCACCCCTTTGCTGAGGGGTTGTATCCCGCTGGGGGTATGCCTGCTGTAATAATACCTTTTTCTTCAATTCTTTTACTGACTTCTCATTCTTTTCTAATTCTTCCTTGTACCTGCTCTCATAATATTGTGCCATCTGTAAAATCTCTGCCTGTCCCTTCGTCATCCACGAACTCTGTTGCTTTTAATTTTTGTGATATTTCAGGTAGAAGGCCATTAACAAAGCGTTCTACAAATAGTGTGACACCTGTTACGGTGGCGAGGTCTTGACCGCTAAAATCTATGAAAGCTTGTTCAATTCTAGTAAAATAATCTGGGACATCTTCACCTATTTTCTGTTTATAAGTGGCAAGTTTTCCCCAATCCACAGTCTGAAGAGGTATAACAGTTTCTAACTTAGTCAATATCCGGTTAGGTAAATTTAAAATATCCTGATGCGGCAGGGTTCCTGGTGCCCTTTGTGCTTCCCGTGCTTCTAAACCCCCCCATGTATTTCCCAAAGTAGGTGCATCATCTACTCTTCTAATTTTATGCCAAACTTCAGGACCCAATAAAACACCAAAAAAATAGTCAATGTCTTTGAGTGTCATGGTTGTGGTGGAAATGGCAGTTCTAAGGTCCCGATAGAATCCAGCTGGATTCTTTCGAGGGTCTGGCAAGTCTTTCTTTATAGCCATTACCTCCTCCCTTTTCCATGGTATATGGACAAATTGGGCCACCGGCACGGGAGCTGGTCGTCCGGCGGCAGCTGCTGCTGCAACTGCAGCTGCAGTGGGCATATCAGGGTGCACTTCACTCATTGGGTACCCCTTGTCATATATATTGAGAACATCTTCCCTGGCTATGACACAAATGCGTACTCCCTCATTTATGCTGTTACTATCAAGAATACAAGCCACACTGTCCCGCCATAATTGGTATAATTCTTGTTCATGAGGGAGAGGGGTAGAATCTGTAATACAAGACTTCCAATCCCTCTCCAATTTTTCAATCATATACTGTAGTGCTAATTGCTGTCCAAAATGTGACATCTGTTGTATTGTGTCCATAATATTGGTGTGGGTGTAAATAGTATGTGACATCCAGTTCTCTGACTGATTCTTGATAACCCGTTTTTCCCCATCCCCAATAGTGGAGCGGGTACTAGGGGGCGAAATCGACTTAATAGGTGTGCTCCATATGGGTGAAAGTGAGTGTGTGGCTGTGCACTGTCGGCGTTGTCCATTTGGGGTATTAGGGGCAGGGGACATTATTTGTAACCTTGCAGTGCTGGCTGGTAGTGGTGGGGCAGGTGGCGGAGGGATTAGGACTTGGGCTATTGGGGTAGCTTGGGCTAGAGGCTGTGGTGGTTGTGGCACATGCTGCTGTAGTGGTGCACCTGGATTTCCCAAATTGTGCCCTTGCCCTTGCTGCTGTTGCTGTGCCCCCATGATAGGTTGGGCTACTGCAGGGGGTGTGTAAGGTGGAGGTGCAGTAGGGCTATTATCTAATAGCTGTAGCATTACCTCATCTTCCTCTAATGCATGTTTGGTTTCTGTTGGCTTTGATACATAACTTCCCTCCACCTGGGCCCTATGGACTCTATCTTCAGATTCAATCCCTTTCTGGGTTTGGGAATGGTGATACAGGGCGGCCTTCTGCATGATGGTTCTCCTGTTTTCCCTCTCTATCAGTTTATCTGATTTAATTTTTCTTTTAGTGGCCTCCATTTCCCATTTTCTGTATACCTCAAACATATGTTGTCTAGCCTTTTTATGAAACAAACATTCCTGTAGGTAGGTTAGTTTCTTTAAATCAAAAGACCCATCCTCCGGCCACTGGAGGTCAGGACAATGTCTAGTATACCTGCGCCATATACTATTATACAAATTATTCTCTAAGCCATAATCCTTTAACATGTCCCACCCTGGTGTTCCCTCTTTTGGGATCGGTTGCTTTTTATCTAAACGTGGCACATGATTTCGGCGAAAACAAAGACATAACCCTTGCCAACATTTCTTATTTCCCATATCTAACCTTTTAAATTTTCAAAAGACAACACACACCAAATTTCAAAATGCAACATGCACCAAAGAAACCCTTTTTCAAATGTGCACCAAAGAAAACCTTTTTCAAATGTGCACCAAAGAGGAAAAAAAAAAAAACCCTTTTTCAAATATTTACCAACTTACAAATTGCTCCAGGCCTGGGCAAATTACTCAAACAAGAAAAACACGTGTAATACAAATTGTCAAACGGTACCTTGTACAAATGCAAATTTACCAAGAACTAATCATTCCCAAAAGTGATAAGTTATCCAAAAACAATTATTCTCTCAAATGCAAGTTAAAGCAGACAAGTAGCCAGCGAGGAACAGTCTTACCTGACTATCTGCTTTTTCCTGGATTTCTCTCCGGCCGCCCGTGTCAGACTAATCAGTCAAGATAAAAACCGATGTTTTCAGGGACTTCGCTGGGACATCATGAGAAAGCGGGGAGAGGCCTGCCCGGTGGATAAGATGCAGCTGCTTTTGAAACTAAGTCTTTGTGCAGGGGCCCCTGGAATCTACACCTCCGGAACGGCGTCCCCCCACTGGCAGCACGTCTCTTGACAGAGCTACTGAAGATATCCACTGGAAGGTCCCTGTTCGGGCGCCAAATTGTCAAATGCACATATTTGCAGATACTTACAAATGCATTTACAAAGGAGTTTTTGACACGGAGAGCCGGAGTGAAAAATCAATGACCAAAGGTCTGTTTATTTTTGCTGCAGCAAAGAGGACAGGTTTACCACTGGCATCCCAGGCCCGAAGTAAAGTGTGCTAGCATAAAGCGTTTAACAGTGATATTTATACTCATACATCAAAGGATACATAAAATGTGTAAATAATGATATACGTCATACAGATATTTTAAGGAGTTAATCAGTTTCCACACACCGGTTGTTTCCCAGCTTTGTCCTTGCCTCCCCTCTGCAGCTGCCTGACTCCCCACATTCTTGAGACCCTTCAAAGGATTACGTGGTTCAAAGGTGTAGATATCAGCCTTTCCCTCCCCAAAATACCACAGCCGAGGTCAGTTAGTTATTTTGAACACACAATTATAATGAGTACAGTGCCCCAGAGAGGGAAAGAAACCAGCTGCAAGCCTATGGCGTGGAAACAGGCTTATTTTACTTAAACAAATATACATAAGATAACATATGTGATAGACAGTGCGTTCAGAGACAACAAAAGCTCAAACTTACACGTGTAAAAGGAACGAAACAATTCAAAATGGATTCTAACAGAATCATTTTGAAACTTTTAGTGCACAACAAGAATCACCAGTACACTTTTTTTGGAATGGTTCCAAAGATATAGGCAACTCAAAAAATGCTTTTTTTATGGCAACATAACTACCCCGTGACCACCACTATGTAAAATATATATATATATATAATGACTGACACTGTTTTGTTTCGATTTCTTCTAGAAATCGAAAGCTTTCTGTTCACTTCAGTTATTACTAATTCCTTTATCCAGTACTGGATCCGTTTCAGCTTTTTAAAACTCTTGTAGGGCTTTAATGAAGCCCCAGATAACATTTAACCATAGTTAGCACTCCTGAAACTTGCTCACCCATGTTTGACTCGTCCCACCTCTTTTCTTTGCTACTTTCCCTTTTATAGAGTTGCAAGATACACCTCTATTTATTTCATTCTACACATTTATGATTGAGCTTCCATGGCTTGAATAATTCTACCGTAATGACAGTTTATCATTTTTAAGTTGATTTTATGGCTGCTTTTAAAAAAAAATATATAATTTACTAAACGGCACCAGTTTTCCATATGCACATACTTACCCGGTCTATAACGTATTGCATAATAATATTGTGTCATGATAAGTCATTCATATGAATCTTTAGGGAAAATCCTTTGCATAATATTTTGAAAAAAACATGATACTCATTTAACACATTCCACTCCAAGAAACTCACATTAGACAAACCTAGACACTTCATTACTCCTTGTGTTTTAATTTCCGTATTGTAATTGTACTTCTATAGCTCTTACTACCCCTGACAAGGCATTGAAGCATTTTTCGGTGAGTAGCACGCTACGCTGGAACCCAAAAGAAAGATTAGTGGTGGTTTAGCACAGGAAAATAAAGGTTGTTAATATGCGGTGTGGACACGTGAGTCTGTCAGTTTGATTGAATGGGATACAGTAGGGTTTAGAAGAGGGAAGATTCTAGATGGTGTTATTTGGGAGTTCATATTAGTTTGAGGTTTGGGCTGAGCCAAAGGAAGGATAGAGGAGAGTAGAGTGTAGAAAGGGTTATTAGGCTGATCATTGTAGTAAAATGAGGTTTGGGGTGAGCCAAGGAGGTATAGAGGAGGGACGAGTCCAGAAAGGGTTGTATGGGAAATCATAATAACATAATGAGGTTTGGGATGAGTCAGAGTGGAGGTAAAGGATAGATTGAGAGAGGTATAAGGTGAGGCACACAGTAGTGCACTCGATGGAGTTGAAGGCTTTTTTTTCTCTTTCTTTCTTTTTACAGTAGGAGTAAAGTAATAAATATATAAATACATAACTACATAAAAAGGGTATATGAGGAATATAATAGAGATCTAAAAATTGTATTGCATAAAGTTCCATTTGTGCAAGTATGGACAGAGTTAGAAATTCAGACTCTGAAGTGTTGCTGTATGTAAAAGCCAATTGATTTGTGTAGTTTTACAATTTATTTTTTCTTCATAGATATTTTTTTTTTTATTTTCCTCAATACTCCATATTTTAATAGTGAAGCACTTATAAATACCATTGTTATGATTGTATTTACATATTGTGATAGATAAATATAATAACCAGAGACTTATAAGCATTTAATCAAATAACTTGTATGAAAACTAAAATGATCTACATACATTTTAAGGATAAAATAGCATATACATGTGTATATATATATATATATTTTTTTTAACTACATGCAGTATACAAAAATGTTTGCCCCTACCGCCCGTTAATTTCCTATATTTTTAAATAGTAACCTTCAGTGGATTTTCTATCTTCCACTTCTCCAGCATAGTGCACACCCTTCACCTGATGCATTGACAATGAAAATGAGGTCTAAGTTGTTCTCCTGGTGTCGATTTAAACTCTTCAGCGCTTTTGTTTGATGTTGCAAACTGTTGGATAACACGAGCATTCTTTAAATATTGATACAAAAACATGTCATTAAAAATTTGCTTTCCTTTTCAGAAAGGACGACAAGGACTATGCTTTGAAACAAATAGAAGGTACTGGAATTTCAATGTCTGCATGCAGAGAAATAGCAGTAAGTAAATATTAAGCCTTTTTGGTCAGAACAATATTTTTTTTTTTCTTTCTTCTAAAGCATCCGTACAGTCCTTTACCCATATTCTCTTTTTCTCCTATAAATAGATAATTTGTAATATACTATGTCTTGTATTGCCGATCTGTGGCGATGACCCCATATTTGCACTTCAGCTCTTTTGTGTTACGTAAAGTTTATCAAACCAAATTTCAATAACTGGCATCACCATAATTTTATTATGTAATGGATTAAATAAAAAGTGGGCCACTGCAAAGAATGATTTTTTTTAATTACATTTCCAGCCTCCAGGCAGGCATAATAGGTTCTTCTCACAAACGGGGGAGCACTCTTGTCTTTCTTACAGCCTGATGTTGGGAACAATGTTATGGAAATCTGCTATAATGTTAAATTACTCTAAAAATGCTTTGCATGCAGCGAGAAACATGCAGTGCTTCTCTGCAGGCCCTGCAAGTAGTCACAAACATAGAGATGTTTGGCTCACTTCAAATTTAGAGACACCACAGCACCTCCTGCACCGAGACAGGTTTGCCTTTTGACATGTCACTGTCTGCGTCCACTGGCTGGGTGTCAAAACCCAAGTCAGAAAGATATGTGACCGAACACTTCCTGTGGGTTGCAGAGTTAAGGTATACAGTAGAGCAACAACTAAGTAGAATAAGACAGAACAAAGTGGTTAGACAAATGACTGCTATTGTTCACATTTATAACAGTGACCCCACTTGTAGAGAGGAAAACATTTAATCGAACTGAACTATACTCAAAGTGCAGCAGAGTTAGTAAGCCCTTAAAAGGAGTATAGTGAGATAAAACAGTCAAATAATAGCACTGCTGTAAAATGCACAAACTAAAACCACTAAAATGAAGAGTAAAATTGTAGATGTAGAGGGGATTAGCAGTGTGTGACCTTTACAAAAAAAAAAAAAAAAACATTTTTAAAAAGTGATTTCCTATGCCTTCCACAATACTTGGACTGTCCGAAGTGGGCAAGACTTAAAATAAACACTGTTTTGTTAGGGAAGAAAGAATATAGAAGGCATTAGGACTTGTCACAGCAGGACATTGTTCTTCCATGTGAAGTTCACAATAAACCACTCTGATAACACCATGTGGATGATTCAGGCAAGCAGTATTAGCCCGAAAGATTTTGAAGCTACCTATGTAATCCTCAAATGTTTCAGATTAAAAGAGCCAAAGAGGAAAAACATTAGGAAAAATGCAATAAGAGACTTACATCTCCTATAGAGCTGTCACACAGAAGTGGGCAGTCAGAGCCACCAAAAATGAATGATCGGTATCGACCAATTATACAAACTTGCCAACTGAACTCATGGCCTTCGTGCATTTTTTTTACCCTGCAGTACTAATGCAGTGTAATGACTGAAAAATATTGCGAACTATGATGCAAAAAGGTCTGACCGTTTAAAAAAAATCACTTCCTTATATTTAAACACCACCTTAGAATGCGGTACAAGGAAAAATGAATTGATAGTCTACATAAATAGGAGCAAGTAGCTGTAATGCCTGTGACTTGTACCAACATCCAGTACCGAAAACCTAATTTTAAACTGAGCCCTAAAAAATCCAAAACAAACACTAACCACAGAAAGAAAAGGGTAAAAACTCCGCATCCTCGTTGACCATAAGGAAACGCACAAGACAATTCATAATATTTGTCAATAACAGACCTGCAGTGCTCTACCAGATTGAGTGGTATAGGGAAGCGGGCTAACATGAGCCCGAAACAAACGTGTCAACCATCAATTGCCCTCAACTGAAACAAATATCACATAATGGGCTTGATTATTTCACACCCAGCTGAAAAATACTAAAATACTCACTTTTAAATCATGGAAAAGTAATGCTGAATATTAGGCCTCACAGAAGCACAGCTTGCTCAATCGCTATTTTAGAAGACATACTACCTAGCTTTATAAAAATCATCCAGATAAGAAGGCTCATGAAGAGATGAGATTTTTTTTTTTTTTGGTGGTGGTAACATTTGAGACAGCAGATTAAGGCATTTGAAGGAATTTAAGTTAAGGAGTGGGAAAGAGAGAGACAGAGAATTACAATGGGCAGTGAGGCGATTGCCGTTATGAAGGGAGTAGAAACATCTTTTGGTACACAGACAGCGTCAGATATGATAGCAGTACAAAAGTAGAAACAAACTAAAATCACAATGTGTAAGCAACATCAAAGCAAACACCTTAACTCAAACAAATGTTTAATATTTCCCATGAGTCAACCAACCCATAAAGTTTGAAAACTTCCGTGTGAAGAATTCTGCAGGGCTGTGAAAAGCAATAATGTTCTCAATCCAAAATGACACTTGCAAGCAATGTTCCGTCTACTTTGTTCCTCTGTGTGTGCGATAAAGAATCTCTGTGCGCTGCAGCCACTCCTGTGTACTTTGAAGACATTCACCCACTCTCTATGCAAGTGACTGCAGCAGGCAAGCAATCAAAATCATTGTTGTTAGACCCTCCAAAAATGGTCGGTAGGGAGTGGCCACTGGCAGTGCAACCAGTAACATCAAATATAGAACGAGTAAGATGCTTCAAATAATTTTTAGCAACTCTCATAGTTTTCAGGGTTCACTGCACTACTATGTCCAATGCGCTTCCCAGAGAGCTTAGCATCTGTTGGGTAGTATATACCAGAAAACTCACTTGTACACCCTGCCGTGTATCCCAAGTGACCATGTATGCCCTTACACGCCAGAAAAGATCAGGTTCTGGCATGCCTAGGCACACTGCCAAACAGATCTTTAAATCATCATCATCATCTTCTTAAAAACGTTATTTTGGCCACCAGAACCATAAAAGTACAGCAACAATACACATACAAAAATATGACAGTAGCACATAAGCTGGTTCTAAACAAATACATTACACATAAGTAAAAACTACAACCAAGGTACACCCCCTATAGGCATATTATTTTACAACAGTAAAACAATACATTGAGGGGGTAGCATTGCAGCGTCCAGCCTCTGCAGGTGAGAGTAACATTTTTGTTCTAAGAAGCCCCATGGCACCAAGAAACTTAGCAACAGAAATGGTTAAAGCCTGTTGGATGTCCGTCCTAAGAATGACGAGAGCAATTAAGTAGCTGCGAACACCCATTAATCTACAGGCAGGGGCATGCGATTTCCTGCGGTGCACTGCATAGGCTGGTCACACAAATAGAACATGTGGTAAGTTTTCAGTGTGAACTTTGCATGCTGGGCAAGTGGTTGCTCCCCTAGTCGACCACTTATGAGTAAACAATCCTAAGCCAAAGGATGCTAGTAAAATTATCTGCTTTCTGCACAGTCTGAAGAGCTGCAACATAGTGGGCTAACTCTGGAGTAGTCCTGAGCTGCCTCAAGTACAAAAGAGGTTGCAAACATGCTTTGGACCCTATCCCTTTAATGCCCAGGTCCTTAAAAAGAGGGGCCAACGGGGTGCTCTGTGGAAGGGAGGCAAGATTGCTCAAAATTGTTTTCTGTTGAGGATAATTCTTGAACATTAGAATATCCCCCATAACGCCTCACCATAAAGGGCGGAACCAGTGTCCTTAGCGTCCTAGACCTGAAGGGTCTGGCAAACGGGTTTGGTGTACGAGGCAGCAAACTCCCTAATCAAAACACCAGTAATCTGCTTTTGTTTCAGTGCCACCTTAGCAGTGCGTGGCTTCCAGGACATGTTCTTGAAGATCGTTAAGCCTAAAAAGGTGAAAGATTTCACCATCTCAAGTGGGGTGCCTGTTAGTACAATGTTCCAGTTGAACAATTTGTGAGGATTAAACAACATCAGTTTAGTTTTTGAAGTGTTGATCTCCAGCCCATAAATGAAACAGAACTCTTTAAAACATGTTAGGAGTTTCTGTAAACCACTCGGGGTCTTGGAGAGCAGCAGAGTGTTGTCCGCAAATAAGAGGATTGGAACTTTAACTGTTCCTAAAGATGGAGCATCTGTCTCATCCTGCGCCAGAAAAGGAACAGTGTCGTTGATGAATAACGAAAATAAGGTGGGAGACAGTATGCATCCTTGATGTACTCCCCGGACACTGAGATCTTGTCAGTTAACTGACCTTGGTCACTCCACCTAATACGTGAGTAACTGCCTTCATGCAGACGTACAAGTAGTGAAAGAATATGGGGAGTCATTGCCATATCTGAAAGAACGTTTCAGAACTTTGCACAGGGTTCTAAATCGAACGCTGATTTTAAATTTACAAAAAGAACATAAAGATTCCCTTTGCCAAGTGTAACCGTTTTCCAATACAAATGCAAGAACCTGAAAACTTGATCTATGTTGGAAATTTTCCTACGAAAACCAGCTTGTAATGGGTTGAGAATGTCAAAATCAGACATCTAATCCCGGATCTTCCCCAGAAGGCAGCGACAAAACACTACCTACAATTTCCTCAAGAAGATGTTGGGGGAGGTGGTCGTGGGGGCAGTGGCCCAGCCCAGTCTCCTCTGTCCCCCTCGCAGCAGGGATGTTGCCAGCACTATATAATGCCTCAAGTGCCAGCAGCTGGGTAAATGAAAGGGACGCCTCGAGGGCCCAAGGGCAGTCTGTGATATGGAGTCCCTTTTCCAACATCAAGCGTTGGTGACGTACTTGGCGCAGGGGCCAATCAGGTAAATCTCTCCTTTGTTTTAACTGCAGTACATTGGTTCATGTCTACTAACTTTGTTAAATCCCTCAATATGTGAAATCCTTTTGATTTGTGCAATTTACCTTTTATAGGATGCCGAACTCCTGATTTCACCTTTGGAAACCTATCCTGCATCTAGCTGGCAGACAGAGCTTTTGGAGTTTTTGTTGACTCCGGTCTCTCCGCTACCTCTTATGCATTGGATTCTCTCCGTTTTAGGACTTCCTCATTGTGGACCTGCAGTTAATGACTAAGTTGCTTCTAGGCAGTACTACAAAAAAAAAAAATTCGTGACCTTTTGAGCACCTTTCAATATATTTTAAAATCTGCGGGCTTTCTGTATCTTGGCAAGTTAATATGTTACTTCCTTTACTTCTGAGCCAGAAGCAGATTCAGCTTAAAGGCTTATGAATGATCTAATGCAGCAATCTAAAGTAAAGCCTCAGTCTCTTCGTTTTCCTGGAATAGTCCCCATATTTTGGTTGTCTAACACTTTCACCACGAGACCACACTAAGCTAAGTTCTTAGTTAAATACCTTATTGACATTTCAAGGCCACAGAAAGCATAGATCAAATTGTGCTTCAAAAAATTGGTTCAGGTTGTGGTGCCACAAAGGCACTTTTTAATCTGGCTGGCAACTGGTAATTCCCTTTGACTGCCTTCTTGAAGACAAAAAAGAGAACATGTCCCTGCGTAAACATGATGGCTACTGGCTTTAAATAAAAAAATGAAATAAACTAAAATAAGCATCACATATAATGCTAATAGAAAAGTGTTGATGTTTACTAGTAAGCACACATGTTTAGAATAGGTATGGAAACCCCTTTCAGTTTTAATGATATCACAGGAAAAAATATTCTTATTGGATCAAGTACTGCCACACCAGTACTGCCAAAAGTGCACTTTTTTTAGGTGGCTCTTAACAGACAAGGTAAAATATTGTGTAAGAGGCCGAGGCTCAAGTGGGCTGACCACTGCCCCATGCTCAGTGCTGTGGTGGGAAAAAGCAAAATGTGAATGACAGCTGAGCAGACCAATAGATCAGGATAGCTGACACAAAGCATTGCTGTATATGCATATTTGTGTTTTTATTCATGAAGTGTTTTGATTAAATGGGACTTGCAAGGCACTTACATGGTCTTTAGGCCTGACCGAATAACAGAAGGCAGAGGTTTTTTGTATCTATTGCCTTCATGTTATATTAGGTCATGTGTATTTATAGACTTTGAAAATTGTGCAGTGACTGATTTTAAAATATGAAATTCGGTGTCTTTGCTTCCACAAACCAAAAGTGGGATCATAGTTCAGAATATCGTGTGTGACCGAACAATTCTGATACGCTTATTCATGTTAAAATAAGATAGTGTACTTTGCAGGTAATGAATTCCATGCACAAGTGTGTCCTAGAAATGCAAAAAGTGACTAAGCATCTGAAAGTCCATGCAAAGCAGAAGGGATACTCTGCACCTCAGAGAGAAATAGATTTTACAGCACCCAAAGCACATGGCAAGCTTGTGTTAAGTTAGAGTAGCCTATACCATGTGGACAGCATTCCCACTACATGGCTAATTCAGATCTACGTTTTAAACTGTTCTGCTGTTGAAAGAAAAAGAAAATACAACTTCTCTTATGTTAAAGTTTGAGAATGTGCTGTTTAGATTCTGCCAGTAGTCTCTCCCTTAAGGAATTTTCAATCAAATTAGTGGTAATTGTATATTTCTGGAGGAAGACAAACTCTGGTATAAACCTGTTCTAAAGCAGTTCAGAAAAACATTTAAAAAAAGCCAAGGCTTGTTTATTTATAGTTCAAATTTGTTTTATCAATGTTATTATTCAGCCAATTGATAACAGGCATAGCATAGCTTATGACCATGGCCCAGACACATAGAAAAACAACTTGGAACACACCCTACCCTACCCTACCTCTCCATCCCCTGGGGTACTAACAAGCACCTGGCAAGGCTTATTTATTTACCAATAAATCAATGAAGCATAAAACACACCCCGTACAAATTTTGAAAGTTCATTTCTTGATAAATCGATTGGTACAAAATCAATCTATTCCAACATTGCAGGAGTTTGTTGATAACATATCAGAATATTTCCATGACAAAGTGACCAACATTTTTTCTAAGTTTTCAAATACTAGAGACATTAGGTCGGTCACACTTGGACCGACTTCCCAACTGTCTGCATTTGAAAAGATTTCTTTCAAGGATTCCAAGAGTCTGATCCTAAAAGCTCATTCTGGCTCTCTTTTTGGATCTTTGCCCGCCACCCATTCTCAAAAGGGCTTCTCAGTCCCTGAATCCACAGATCAACACTCTCTATATCCTTTTTCTTGAGTCACGTTCTGTGGCTGCTTGTTGGTAGGAGGCGTTGGTCCCCTCTCTTTTAAAAATAAATAAATAACTTGGACCCCACATGTACTGCCAGCTATAGACCTATCTCACCTCTTCATGCTTGTGGGAAGATGCCATAATCTGTAGTTAATTACCAGATTACTCGTTTTATTGATGTAAATAATGCGCTATACCCCTCACAATCTGGTTTCCAGTCGGGATTCAGTACAGACTGTACTTGAAGTGACTGAGTTTATCATAACCCATGTTGATCTGGGCTCAAATACCATTGTCATTCTGTCGGCGGCTTTTGACAGTGTTACATGACATTATTCTGCAAAACTGGAAAAAATAGGAATAGTCAGCACCCTGTGGATATGGATCAGGTCTTTTCTTTCCAACTGAAAGCAAGCAGTCCACCTCCCCATTTACATCAGCGTTTCGAGAGGTCTATTGCGGAGTACCTCAGGGATCAGCCTTGAGCACGTGACTCTACAGTATCTACATGCGCCCCTTGCTGCTATTGTTCAGGGGTGAGGTTTCAATGTGATGTCCTATGTTGTTGACACGCACTTTGTTTGCTTTCAAACACCTGGGGATCTCAGTCTCAACCAATTTTAAGGGTCTGCAGTAGCAGATTGGATGCATAAAAGCTGTCTTTCCTTAAACTCCGAGAAATGTGAGATTTTGATATTTGGTGCACCCCCTGTTTCAAACCTGAACCATTTGTGGCCTGCTGAATTGAAACGCCCCATGGTACCATCCAACTCTGCTAGAAATATGGGGGTAAAGCTAGATGATGCTCTTTCATTTAAGCCATTTGTCAGTGCTACTGCAGGAATGTTTCTTCTTGTTGAAAGTACACCTGAAAGGTCATTATTCAGGCACTGATTACGTCAAGACTCAACTATGCCAATGTGCTGCTTTCAGAATCTCTCCAAGAATTGCTTAGCAGACTGCAACGGGTTCAGAACA
The DNA here is from genome assembly GCF_031143425.1 of Pleurodeles waltl. Taxonomy (NCBI): domain Eukaryota; kingdom Metazoa; phylum Chordata; class Amphibia; order Caudata; family Salamandridae; genus Pleurodeles; species Pleurodeles waltl. The sequence continues at coordinate 1,280,535,785 of NC_090447.1, read as the reverse complement.
CTGTAACCAGGCTGGGTCTCAATATTCCTAAAGTGCAGTCAGTTTGAAATGGCTTGAAAAACCATCACTGGCTTCCTGTCAATAAAATAATAAACTTTAAAGCTCTGACAGTAACATTTAGGCCACTCAAATGAAAAGGCCTGACGTAAATCTGCAATAAAATCAAAAGATACCTTCCTTGCAGAGCATTGCTCTCCGCAAACCACAACTTCCTATGCATCCCCAAGGTTATCAAAACTAAAGGAGGTGGGTGCTCCTTCTCTTATCTGGCCACTAAGCTCTGGAATCTTTTACCTGAGCCTGTTACTTTCAAGAGCCTTTTGAAGACCCACTTTTTTAAGGGAGGCCCTGGCCTGGTCAGCCCCACCTCTTTCACCTTCTCCTAGTGGCTTCTTACTAATACCTAGCACCGAGACGCTCCTTTCTGGAGCAACTGTTTGTACTCTATGAATTTAATTCAGTCGTGTTAAAGTTAGATCGTCCACAACACAAATCAAGACTGTACAGAAACTTTGAAAACAGTGGTACATTTTTCTGACAAATTCTGCCATGTACCAGGTGCATAGAGCTTGTGGCTGGATAACGGCTGTAGCTCGGAGATTTTGCTCCATTGCTAACACATTACTGTTAGTTATGTAAGCGCAGCTCACTGATTTGGCAGCCAATCAAAAAGTTCACAAATTAATACTATGAGGTGTGTCTGCTCCAGACAAAAATGAAGATGCATACAGGTGTGTTGCCTGTTGAAATACAAAATATAAACTGTAGAAACCTGCTTTCTGAACTTTTCTTAATTCACTCTCCCCACTCTGTCAATCCTTCCTCTGAATCTTCTGCATATTCCCTTTGCCTTGTTTACAATACCTTTCTGACAGGCTGGCATTTCTATTTTCGTTGGACTGTAAATGAGCACCATTGAGCAACTCATACCACAAAGTCATAAGTGTTTTGTAAAGTTTCCTAGCAGGGTAGGCTGATTTGGGGAACCATGGAAATAGAAAGCATAAGGCGACATGATTCACCGCCACATTTCATTTTTTTCTTACCAGGCCTTATTTTTTTTTCATTCAGCAGCTTGTAAGTATGATGCAACTTGTAATTTGAACTTTACAATTATAATATTGACCTACAAGTTGACGGATCCTTAGTACTGTTGGCTTAAAAAGCAAGAATTGCTGTAAAATGCCTTCATACTATGATGGAGGTTGATAATGGAAAATTTTAAATAAACTCCTGCTTTTGAGTATTCGAGAGGAATAACGGATATGCACATGTAAAACAGTTTTCTGGCATTCAGTTTCTTTCCATTGTAATTTAAGGTTTTACAATTACTGTAATCACAACCCACTTTAAGAAGAGTAAAGACTCCAAGCAATATTGTTTTTACTGGAGACGATTTACTTTGGTTGGCAGGTACCATTAGTTGTACATAAGGGCAAAAAACTACCATGGTGTAGCCAGAAAATTAAAATACCCCCTGCTTTTAATCAAAGCTCTGATAACACCAAGCAATTAAAGCAAGTGAGCCTGATTCTCCCTGGAAGAGCTCCTTTGTCTCTTCCATCCAAGCATCTGTCCATGTCTACGGTAGTCAAGCATATATCCATCCATCCATCCTCCCGACCTTCCTTCCACCTGCAGATATCCACCTTTTACATCGTCATCCGTTTATTCTTTCATCCGTCATTCCATTTTTTTTATCATTCCATCCATCTGGTCATTCCATCCATCCTTATATCTACCATTTCACCATTACATTTAGTTACCTACTCATTCTTTCAGCCCTCTTTTAGTCTTTCACCTTTCCATCCATCCATTGGCAATTCGATCCATCCACTCACACATTCATCTATGAATTCATCCACCCATAAAGCCATCCTTTGGCTTACCCATCCATTAATAAAGTTAAAGAATTTCATCCATCAGTTGATCCTTTTTGTCCCTTCGTCCAGATTTCCATTTACGTTGTCATCCAGTCACCTGTCCGTTCAGTTAGCCATTCACCCAGCCATGTATCCACCCACTCATCCATCCACATCTATCTACCTTCACTCCGTACTTCCTATCACCCTTCCTTTACTCTTCCTTACTTTGAACATTCCATCCTTCTTTTGGTGGTCTGTCAATCCTGCTGTCCTCCTTGCCTTAAATATGAGCTATTGTCTTTCCTTCTCCACTGTAGCTGCTAACGGAAAGCGGGCAGGGAAGGTTCACAACAGCCACACTCACTGCCACTTAAGTAATAGGAGTCTATAAAAATACGTCTGCACTGAATGAGCCTATTTATGTAATGCAGCAGGATGTCAGCAGAAGCCTCAGCCTGTATCCATGTGCCCTGCTGGCCTCACCACATCCCATTTAGGTATAAATAAAGTTGAGAGCTATCCCTTGTGATATTCCGATAAGTTTTCAACAATAATTGCCCTCTTTTCCATGAAGCAGTCTGATTCGGTAGCTGATCATCGTGGCTCTCGTCTGTTATCAACTGAAAAAGGATTTTTTTTTGCTATAAATAAACTGTAGAGCAGGCGGCATTGACATGCTTTAGATGTCCCAGTCCTCGCACACCTCCCTGATAGTCCTCATACTAAGTTTTAACCCCGTTCCCTCTGTCTCCCTTCTCTGTCTAGTTTAGTACTTTTCACAGCAGCGTCGCACATCAAGAGGAACTCTAGCTTTGATGGTAACATTTCTCTCCTAGATGCTAGGTCGGCCTCCACGCTCTCAATATGATTTTGGTTGACAAGCGAAAGAATGGTAAGAGAGCAAGCTATGGGGAACACAGCTTGCAAGTATAGTGAGCTCTGCGTTTCACCCCAGTTTACTGAGTAGCATTAACTACTTTTGCTCCTGATTATGTTCTCCCTAGAACGCTAACTTAAAAAAAAAAAGGAAAAAAAACCTCTTAAGTCTTTATGACTTTGCTTCTACAAATTATATTTCAAACCAGAATTGCACTTTTTTTTCACGTGCCAGAAACTAAAATAGCCAAACCATGTAATTATAATTTTTTTTTTTTTTTTTTTTTTAATGGAAAGAAATTAGGACCTGGATACGATCTTGGCTGCATTCGTGCCGCGATCTCCAATACGGCGGGGCGAGGCTGCCGTCAACCTGGCGGGCCTCATCCTGCCGTAGTACGATGCTTCCACCAGGCTGACCGGCGTAAACATTGTGTTATGATGTTTCCGCAGGTCAGCCTGGCCTAAACAAACCTTAAGGTAGCTAAAGCCAATGCCGTCACACACAAGCACCCTCGGAAAGAGCAGACAGTGCGCATTCTGAGGGTGCTGGCGGGGGGGAAAGGGTGCCCAGCACTGCCTTTCTGCCAGCCTTTACATTATTGGGCAATGGCTATGGAAAGGCTGGCCAAAAAAGGGGAGGAAGAGTGGGGCCATGATTGGATCATAACTCTGACTGCTGCCAACCTGTGGGGATCAATGATCCTGGCGGTGATGGTCAGACCACCAGGAGTGGGCCAGTCTGACCACTGCTGCTAGTTTGGCGGTCCCCAGACCACCAAACCCGTATATGGAGCCTTTGTTTTATTTTTCCTAATAATGGTGTCAACAAATGGAATGCTGTGTTCAAATTGCCCTCTTCTGACCTTCCTAGACAGCTTGAGCGTAATAATATATCCCATGGTTATTTAATTATTTTATTTCCTTTTTTATTTCTTATTCTTACCTTTTTATCATGAAATTCACTGGTAATTTTTTGAAAACTGAGGCAAAATGCTGATTTCATGCTGAGCATAAAGTTATTTGTGTAAATTGTCAGAAGTCACCCTACGGAAGTCTCATTAAAAAAATGAAAATGATGAAAAGTAAACGGAAAAAAAAATTGGTGGCAATGTTAGTACTAATTTTTCGGAGAAAATATATCCAGTAGGGTAGAAGTGAGGGGAGGGGAGGGAAGTGGGCAGGGTGGATGGGAGTAAAAGGGAGAAGACCAGGGCAGTGTGGAGTGGAGTGGGAGCGAGGCAGGGTAAATTGGAAGCAGATGGGGAGGGGAGCGGGGGCACAGGGCGGATGGAAAGCAGATGGGGAGGGGAGCGGGGGCACAGGGCGGATGGGAGTAGAGAGGAGGGGAGTGGTGCAAATGGGAGTGGAAGGGAGGGGAGGGATGAGGGCAGGAAGGATGGGAGTTGAGGGGAGGGGAGGGATGGGGGCAGGAAGGATGGGAGTTGAGGGGAGCAGGGTAGGGCAGAGGGGAGCGGGGCAGAGGAGCGTGGCAGGGACAATAGTAGAAGGTAGGGGAGCGGGGCAAGACAGATGGGAGTAGAGGAGAGGGAGCAGGGTAGGGCAGGTGTGAGTGGCGGGGAGCAGGGCAGGGTGGAGGAGAGGGGAGCGGGGCAGGGCGGATCGGGTAGAGTAAAGGAGAGTGCTAGGGAGCGGGGTAGATGGGAGTGGAGTGGAGAGGGCTGGGGAGGGGAGCAGGTCAGGGCAGATGGGAGTAAAAGGGATGGGAGCGGGGCATGATGGAGGGGCGGGGAGCGGAGGAGGGAATGGGAGCAGAGAGGGGCAGATGGGAGTAGAAGGGAGAGGAGCGGGTCAGGATGGATGGGAGTAGAAGGGAGGGGAGCAGTGAAGGACAGATGAGAGTGGAGTGGAGGGGATGGGAGCGGGGCAGGGCAGGGCAGATGGGCGCAGAGGAGAGGGTAGGCAGGAGGGTCACTGTTCGAACAACCATGTTTTGAGGTTCTTTCTGAAGAGCAGGAGGTCTTTGGTTTTGCGGAGGTTGGTGGGGAGGGAGTTCCAGGTTTTGGGGGTGAGGTAGGAGAAGGACCTGCCTCCTGTGGTGGTGCGTTGGATGCAGGGGACTATGGCTAGGGCGAGGTTGGCTGATCGGAGGTTGCGGGTGGGAGTGTGAAAGTTCACTCTTTCGTTGAGGTATGTCGGGCCGGTATTGTGGAGGAATTTGTGTGCGTGGATGAGGATATTGAAAGTGATTCTCTTGTTTATGGGGAGCCAGTGAAGGGTTTTGAGGTGTGGTGAGATTTGTTCATGGCAGGGGAGGCGCGCAGCTGTGTTCTGGATTCTCTGGAGTTTGCATGTGAGTTTGAGTGTGGTGCCGGCATAGAGGGCGTTATCGTAGTCTAGTCTAGTCTGCTGCTGATGAGTGCATGGGTGACTGTCTTCCTGGTCTCTGGGGGAATCCGTTTGAAGGATTTTTTTTAGAATGCGGAGTGTGAGGAAGCACTAGGAGGTAAGAGCATTGATTTGCTGTGTCATGGAGAGGGAGGGGTCCAGGATGATGCTGAGGTTGCGTGCGTAGTTTACGGGGGTGGGTGCGGGTCCTAGGGCGGTGGGCCACCAGGAGTCGTCCCATATGGTTTTGTTGGGGCCGAAGATGATGATCTTGGTTTTGTTGGAGTTAAGCTTGAGGTGGTTAGTTGTCATCCAGTTGGCGATGTCGAGGAGAGCTGCGTGTAGGTTGGTTTTGGTGGCGGTGGTAGGGTTGCGGGTGAGGGAGAGGATGAGTTGGGTGTCATCTGCGTAGGAGAGGATAGTGATTCCGTGTGATCGGAGGATGTTGGCTAGGGGCATCATGTAAATGTTGAAGAGTGTGGGGCTGAGGGAGGACCCTTGGGGGGACTCCGCAGATGATCTTGGTGGTGGTGGTGGAGTGGAAAGGTGGGAGGTGGACTCTCTGGGTCTGGTCAGTGAGGAAGGAGGTGAGCCAGTCTAAGGCTTTGTGGTGAATTCCTATGTTGTGGAGGCGTGTGCGGAGTGTGTGATGGCAGACAGTGTCAAAGGCTGCGGAGAGGTCTAGGAGGATGAGTGCGACGGTCTCGCCTTTGTCGACTTTGGTCCTAATGTCGTCAGTGCATGCAGTGAGGGCGGTTTCTGTGCTGTGGTTCTTGCGGAACCCAGATTGTGAGGGGTCAAGAGTGTTGTTTTCTTCGAAGTGGTGGGATAGGCCGGTGTTGACTAGTTTCTCTGTGACCTTGGAGGGGAAGGGGAGGAGGGAAATGGGGCGATAGTTAGAGAGGATCTCTGGGTCGGCTTTTTTAAAAAAAATTTTTAGGAGAGCAGTGATTTCCGCGTGCTTCTAGGGGTCTGGGTAGGTGGCGGAGTCAAAGGAGGAGTTGATTATGTTGCGGTGTATGGGGGCTATGGTTGGGCTGGCTTTGTTGTAGATGCGATGTGTGCAGGGGTCGAAGGGGGATCCGGAGCGGATGGAGTTCATGGTTTTTTTTCGGTTTCTTCATGTGTGGTGGGGGCCCAGGTAGTGAGTGTGGTGGGGGGTGGGGGATCATGAGTGGGGGTTGAGTTGGGTGAGTGAGGTGTGTGTGTGTGGTGGGTGGGTGTGGTATGAAGCTGTTGTGGATGTCCAGGATTTTGCGGTGGAAGTGGTTAGAGAGGTCGTCACATAGGGGCTGTGTGTGAAGGGTCTATGTTGCTGGCTTTGGGTTTGGCTAGTTCATTAATGATGGTGAAGAGTTCTTTGCTGTTTTGAGAGTTGTTTTCAAGGTGTGTCTTGTAGTGGTCTCTTTTGGCGGTGCGTATAAGTTGGTGATGGGTGCGAATGGTGGCTTTGAGGGTGGAGAAGTTGGTTGTAGATGGTTCTTGTCGCCATATTTTCTCCGTTTGGCGGCATTTGGGCTTGGAGTCTTGGAGTTCGGGGGTGAACCATGGGGCGTTCTTGATGTTGCGGGTGGCGTTGTGTTTTCTCAGTGAGGCTAGTGTGTCTGCGCAGGTGGTGATCCATTTTGAGAGGTTGTGGGCTCCTGTGTTGGGGTCGTTGGGGAGGGGGGGGGGGAGTTGTGAGCCAGTTGGGAGTTAAGGCGTCCTGTGGGGGTCTTGTCCCACATGCGGTAGGGTGTGGTGTGTTGATGGGGGTGGGGTTTGGCAAAGGAGAAGTGGATGCAGTGGTGGTCAGTCCAGAGGAGTTCGGTGGTGTGGGTATAGGCTATGTGTTGGCTTGAGGTGAAAATTGCGTCGATTGTGTGTCCTGCTGAGTGGGTGGGTGCGGTGACCAGTTGTTTGAGTCCGAGGTTGGTGATGTTGTCTATGAGGGATGTAGAGTTGTGGTCTTGTAGGTTCTCCAGTGAAAGTTGAAATCACTGAGGAGGATGTCTGTGGAGGTGAGGGCGTGCGAGCTGATGGTGTCGCAGAAGGCGGGGCGTGGTCCTGGTGGTCTGTAGATTAGTGTACCTCGGAGGGTGGAGTTGTTGTTAATGTGGATTAGGAAGTGCATGTGTTCTATGTTGTCAGTAGTGTCTTGGGAGCTGGTGGTGACTTTGATGGTGTCCCTGTGTAGGATGGCAATGCCACCCTTTGGCCTGTTGAGGCGGTCTTTGCGTTGGAGTTTGTATCCCTTGGGGGTGGCTATGGCTATGTCGGGTTCTGAGGAGGGGTTGGTCCAGGTTTCCTTGAGGAAGGCGACGTCGGGTGATTGTGATGTGATGAGGTCCCAGAGTTCTATGGCATGTTTGTGAAGGGAGTGGGTATTGAGGAGCAGGCAGTTGAGGCGGTTGTGGTGGGTGGTGGGTGGTGTTGGTGTGGTGCATGAGGGTGTTGTTGGGGGTGTGTTCAGGTTGTGGGGTGGTGTGCTGCTGGGCTGGTTGGTGGGGGTGGGAGCGGGGGCAGAGCAGGTGTGTGTTGCGTTGGGGGTGTTGTGTAAGTTGTTGGGGGGGGTCGCTGTGGTTGGTGTGTGGTGTGGGGGAGGAGGAGCAGGAAAAATGACAGGTGTGGCAAATGAATGTGTGTGGGGCTGGAAAGGGTGCAGGTGGGGTGAGGGCCTGGGTTGAGTGAGTGGAGGATGAGGGGGGGAGTAGGCTTGTCTGCGAGGGCCAGGGGGACTGGCGCTGGGCGCGGTCTTGCCGCGGACGGGCGCAGACGGGCTTGCCTTTGGCGCGCCTTCGGCGCGTCCGCTGCGCGCCACAGCTGCCATAAATGGGGGGGCTGGGGGGAAGGGAGTGGCAGCGGGGAGGAGGGTGGGCTGGATGAATGGGAAGGCTGGGGGGAGGGGGCCGCAGGGGACGTAGCAGCTGGGGAAGCTGGAGTGGAAACAAACGGAACAGTGAGGTGGAAGGGGGGAGGCGGGAGGGGCCGCCGGAGTACACAGCGGCTGGGGAATCTGGAGTGGAAACAAAGGGAACGGAACGGTGAGGTGGAGGGGGGAGGCAGGAGGGGCCGCAGGGGACGCAGCGGCTGGGGAAGCTGGAGTGGAACAAAGGTTTTGGAATGTTGAGGAGGTGGGCGGCAGAGCAGGGAGCGAAGAATGAGATTTAAGACTACTGAAAGACTGCAGAAAAACAAAGACTGCAGACTAGACTGTGCACTTGCATAGTCTAAGGATAGAACTAACAGTTGAAATAATCTTGACAATTTGAGTAGGAAATAAGTGACAGTAGTGTAAAAATAGAGTGGAACAACCACTGATGCTGTGAACATAAATCCTAGTAAACACGTTCAGTTTCATCTAGTTAGAGAATTTTTGCATAGATTTTCTAAGTGTTGGTAGTCCATGGTCAAAAATCATAAATATTCAGATTTGATTATTGAACTAACCTCTCTAATTGAAGTGCTAATATTAAGATACTTCACTTATTTGTATTCTAGAACTGTATGTGGGGCACTCTGTAGGGCGTCTTTCCTGCAAAGACATGTTGTGTCATTGGCTATGCACAATCTCTCCCTATTTAAGAGACATCATGTACCAATGTGAAGACGTTGCATTGTATTTGGGAAGCCTGTCCATTTCACTTAGAAAACATAATCTTAACAATGAATCGCTAAAGGTAAGTAAGCTCCTTACTCCAGAACAGGGTAGGTTAGCGTCTGTCTTGATCCCTGGGTGCGATAATCCTTGTCTGTGTGTCCTTAATGGAACAGAAACTTATCTTCACTTAAGCTGGGCAAATTGTCATTCTATGTCCGGACCGGAGGTGAGGATTATGCTGGTTCAGAGCTTACTTGCCACCACTGCTGGCTGAAAGTAGAATCTCTTAAAAATGAAGTTTGAAGACCAATCTTCTGCTTGTATAAGGTCTTCCAATCGTGCTCTCTGACAAAAAGCTTTTGAGCCCATTGCACCTCTTGAGTGTGCTCCAGATACTTTGGTGTCTATGCCAGCCTCTTGCATAACCCACCGAACCCATCAGGCTATCATAGGCAAGGATACCTCTTTGTATGGTTTTCTCAGTGCAATGAGAAGTTGCCTTTCGCCAGGAGGCTGCCCCTTCTGTCATTTGCTTTTATGCCTTGAGGCACTGGACCACACATAGGTTTGGAGAATCTGCAAAATCTGGATAAGAAATTATGAAAGTATTGGACCTTGTACGTCTACTTACTGTGAAAACCACCCCTTCCAGGGAAAACACCCTGGCAGTTAAGTCTAAGACTTGCACGTGTGACTCTCTCCTGCATGATACAAGACAGAGTAGCAAAGGCAACTTGGATGAGAGTTCTTTTGAGGACAAAAAACAGTTTGGCTGCTGTGACAAGAAAAGGTTTAGAACTAGTTTACGCTCTAAAGCGCTACGTAGCAAGGTTCCGATGAAAAAGAGGCGTATACCGCTAAGCAACCTGCAAAAAAAGGATGTTCACCTACTAGGGCACCATCAACCAGCGAGTGACCCACTGAAATTTCAGAGCAAACACCGTTATTCGCGGAATGGAACGGTGATTGCTAAACCTCCCTACAGAGAAATTGTCCATCTTTAAAAGGACTGAAGACTGGATCTGGTCTTTTGTCCAACACTGAACCGTGAAAGACCCTGCCAGGAAATCCAATAAATTTTATATGTAAGTTCTGTTCTAGTGGTGACCAGCTTCCTTCTGTGGAGAAGTCCCGACATCTGAAGCCCCTACTGGACCAGCCTGTGTATGATTCAATTACAAGATCAGGAGATGAACCGAAGATCGCTCTCCCATTCCAAGCCTCCATGTGGGAAAGCCATCATTCTGTTTCCTCTCTGGCCTTGCCGGACAATGGGACTGACCCTGCATACATTAGACCTTTTCCCAGGTGTTGCGCCTTGAGGTGTTGAAGGGCCCGGTTGTGAAAATGGCCCGGGAAGATCGTCGCAGCATGAGGCTGGGCGTCACCTTGAGCAGCTGGGCAAGGTTCAAACACTTACAGGTTCCGATGGTCCGTTCAGGGAGTACGCGTCTCGGAGCTAGAGTGCCTCACCAGTCAAACGCCCTCTTGGAGGCGGAGGACCGCACCGCAGTCAATGAGGGTTTTCCAAGGTGCGTAAGGAGCGCAGCAGCGGTCATGCGACAAAAAGGAAAGCTTGAAGGGAAGCACATATGAGTGCAATATTAGATTAGGTATTAAAAAAAATACCGTAAATTATCTCAAATAGTCTACAAACTAAGGAAAAGCAAACACCACTTAACTGACTGCTAAGCAGCAAAGAAAGAGGAAGATCAGAAAGTGACAAAGGACTACGTTGGGTCTTGATGGCAGAGACTATGGAAGGACTTAAGGACTCTGTTCTCCCTGGTGTTCATGGGAAAAGTACATTTTTATTGCTTTAATGGTTGCTGTGTTTTGAAATGGTATGAAAGTAAAGAAGGAATATAGCATAATCCTTGCTTTCGGCTCTGACATAGAATTTAGACAGTTTCAGGAGGTTTATTAGATGGGGTCAGCTATGTAGTATTTTAACAGTTTGCTATGTCTAATGACTGGAGCTGACTAGATCTGTGTTTGGAAGAGGGGTACGTCTTGGCTGCCACTATCTGAATTTGGATGGGTTAGTAACATATTTGTGTTTACAAGTTAGCTTGTGTTTTGCATGAATTTTGGAACTGGGCATTAGAGCTCAGTTTGAAATATTTTTTTCCATACAAGAATGTACTACTTTCAGATGGGGATTTTGTATCCAAGAATTGATTTTGCATCACCTGTATTCAACAGCAGTGTACGCTGTTGTTTTGTTCCCCCTCCACCCCCAAAAAGACCTGACTGTAAGCTGCAGTATGCATTGTTCCTGCTTTTTGATAATGATCTCACTTATCTCCTTATCTTGCATTACATGATAGTCCCATTTTAGCTGGATTTTACATTTTAAGTACAGGGTAAATAAATAGGCAGCATCTTGCCAGCCAGTGATGCTAATTTATTTCTGAGCTGAACCTAAGGTATGTTTTTGCTTTACCATTTCATAGGTTGCCCAGCAGGTGAAAGTCAGCTGACCCTTGTCAGTGGACGGTGGAATTCCCAGTTTAACAGTCATTGGAGGGCTGTTTCGTATTTGGGCCAAAGTTTTAGCCTGACTGTCAAAACGCTAATATTACTGTAAATAACATGCCACATGTCTACATCTCCATGCACTGGAAAGAGACCCGTATGTCAATGGGTAGTGGGTCAGGTCATTTATGATCTTGTGATAAGAGATTTTTTCAAAATCATAAATGCTTCTGCCTTTCTTGGCAAATGTAAAACTCTCAAAAGATCCGTGTGGTATGTATCATGAGTGCAGCAAGGAAATGTGTGCAGCTCTTCATTGAAGATCCGTAAAAAGTCAGCTGGTCTTTAAGAATTTTAACTGATGTCAAACCATGCAGATTGGATGGAACTCAGTGGAATTTCTCTTGAGCTTGTTTCTCTGGGTGGTGAACATTCAGTCGTCTTCGTTACACACAGCTGTTAAAATGACATGTGATTGATACTAGCACTGATGTAATACGCTTTAAAGAGAATCGTTTGTACTTTAGATCAGTTTGGAGAGTTTGAGATCGTCTATATACGTTAAATATGCATGGCTCTGTGGTTTATTGCAAAAATTAGGAGAACCAGTATCCCTTGGTAGGTAGCATATCCTTAGTGCCCTCAATTCATCTTCAGTCCTTGCTATTTCTTGGAAGACGACTTAGCAGGACTTGTTTGAAAATATGTGTGAATGGATATGCGCTTGTCTATTTCCTTTCCTGTTGACAACAAGAATACTCCTGCTGCTCTACTTGGGTCTAATTACTTTTTATTTGTTTTGCAGCTGTTACGAGAACTTAAGCACCCAAATGTGATTTCTTTGCAAAAAGTGTTCCTTTCTCATGCTGACAGAAAAGTGTGGCTCCTTTTTGATTATGCCGAACATGACCTATGGGTAAGTTCTACTCAAGAACATTTTGAGCTTTTCTAATAAGGCGGTTCAGTAAAGAACGCAATTGTGGCGTTTCTGCCATTTCGGTAGTGTAACCAAGCAACTAATGAGTTCTTCTGTCAGTTCATTGACTTTGCATTTTTATCAGGGAGAAGGAATTGAAGTAAAATGTGAGAGGTCAGTCATGCTATATTACTTAATAGCAAAGTCGAAATCAAAAGTTGGTAAAGTGTGGGAATTTAAAGCAGTAACAAGAAAACCTGATTGCGTGGAACCCTTTTCTAAAGGAACTAGTTGCTTTAGCAAGAGTATAGGTCCGTGTCTAAGTAATGCCAAACAGATTATTGCCATTTAGAGCCCTATTCTTTGAGTATTTATACAATAATCTATATATGAACTAGATGAATTTTCGGATTAATTTTAACGTGCTTGTATTTTGTGGACTAATCTATAGTGTCACATTGGAAAGGTATAAGGGAAGGATTGAGTGAGATGTGTGAAATATGTAATAATACGTTTGGTGAAATTTTTAGTAAATGAAATACAAATTTTAATGGCTCTATCACTCATGCTATAATATAATTTGTTGTTTGAGTTCCTGTAACTGTGCAGTGTTCATAATTTGAATGTCTTGCATGATCCCGTTAGATTTAAAAAACAAAAACAAATTATAAACAAATTTTGTTCTTCTGTGGACAAAACAGCAAGTCACAATTACAAGTCAAATATATATTAGTCCGCCCCGTCCACGGTTCGTGTATACCCATTGTATCCAGTACATATCATGCAATACATAAGATAGCATCACCATAATAAGACAATCAGCGCCATTGTTACAGCAGTTCAGTGTCCATTCCTGTACCATTGAACCATTTATTCTAGATCTTGCATGTTTTTTTGGACACCCTCTGTGCTAAGTACATGGGCCTTTCCATCTGGGTACACCAATTGACCCCTCGCCTCCATTTAGAAACTGCGGGAGGACCAGGTGCCTTTCAGTGTGCCGCAATATCTCTTTTAGCGAACCCCCCACTCCTTATCCACTCCCAGTAGAACTACAAGTGGGGACATGTCTACTGTTTGGCCCAGCACCGTGGAAAGCTCAGCCTGGATCGCTTCCAGTACCATGGTATGACTGGCATGACCAGACCATATGGACGAATTAGGCAGGCGAGTGGGGGCAGCAGTTGCACTGTGGACTGGCCATAAGGCCTGACAGGGATAATATAAGCACAATGTAGATAGTATACCTGCACCAGTTGTAACCTGGTGGTTCGTGATGACTGTAGGTGCCATCAATGCATTCCGCCAGTCCTCATCCTCCACGGGTCCAATCCAATTTCCCCAGCGAGTCCTAAGGGAATGGAGAGTCTCAGGAGTGTTCAGAATCAGGGGAAGGGCCTTACCCGGGGACCCCATCATCACCTTTGCGTTCATAGGACTGAATCCTGGTACAAAGGTGTCTGAGGGGCATGTGAATCATCAACGCATTGTGCAGCTGCAAGAAGTTATGAAATTCTGTGTTGGATAATGCATAGTTCTGTTGGAGTTCTTGGAAAGATGCCATGTTTGTGTCTGTCGATACATCTCCCACAAGGGTGATTCCTATGGTGCCCCATCGGGTAAAACCTTTTAAAATGGCTACATCCCACATACCATGCCACACAGGGGTATGTTGAGTGATTGTCTTAGACCATCCTGTGTGTTGCTGCGCTGCTATCCACCCATTAAACGCCATCCTAGTAACTTCTGGAATTTTCACAGAAATGGGGCTGCCGTAAAGCAGCTCCATAATACAAGGGAAGCCCAACAAGGTAAATTCTTGTTGGTAAGCTGTGTCTGAACAGCCCCCAGTGATAATATTATTTAATAAGCCAAAATGATAGCTACATTAATTTAGCACCTGCTGTAGATGTACATGGTAAGGTCCAGTGGGGAAGGCATGGCTATATGTTGTAAAAGATGAGGTAAGCCTGTGGAATGCTTGAGTGAGCCTTGTTGATTCTAGCAGTGGTGAGAACAATAAGGCATGCAGTGTCTCTGGCTCTATTTGAATTGTACATGAATCAGTCTTTCTCCTTCTAATAGGATGCATGCTGATCCAGACTATAACAAGTGGTTCAACACTGTATTGTAATTATATTTCATTTTATAGTGATTACTATCACTGACAAGTTGTTAAAGCACTTTAGGGCGGGTAGCACTCTACTCTATACCCCAATGTGTGTGCTTAACTCAGTGGTTATGAATTAATGTTTTACAATTGTTAGTTTTTGGGTTAGTCTTGTGCTCTAATTAAACCATTTTCAAATGGTGATGTAATAAGTTAATAAGAAATGGTTGTAATTATTTGAATAAGTTAATGCAAGTTGAACAAAGGGTGAATACATAGGGAGAAGAAGGTTAGATATTGTGAGATGGCAAGGAAAGAATAAATGGAATGATAAATTAAGATTTATGGGAGTGGGATAAATTGATATCTTAGAATGGTTGTGGTATTGCAGGGATGGTTATTTGGAAGGAGTGTTTATGATTTGTAGGGAGGGGTTATGGTTAGTTTGCTGAAATTTAGTAAAGATTAACACAGGATGTACTTGAAAAGATGGGTTAAACTCTGAGGCACTAAGGCATTCAGAGGATGGAGCGCAACAAAGGTTTAAACATAATTGAAATTGTTTGAATTTGTATTTTTTTTAAATAAGGGATTCCGAATTATGTTTAATGTTTAGATAGTGGGTTGTTAAGGTTTGTCTGAGTTGTTGAGGAGTAGACGATCTCTGGGGTTTGCAAAAGTATCATTCAAATAGAAAGGGTGGAGAAAGAATGATCCCAAGCTACAAATCGGGTTATTTTCATGCAATGGATTTTGGGATGTTGAGCTAGGATGTATTCTGAGGAAGTACAAAGAGTAGGAAAAATGGCTGAAAGTTGATTACCTGTGGGAATGGTAATACAGTGTGTTCAGTGTTAGGTTGTTCAGTTTGACTGTTGGTGTTGACCCTGTGTTCCTTTTACACAGATATTAAACATAATTGAAATTGTTTGAATTGGGCGGGGGGAAAGGGCAGGCTGGGGAACAGTTATTTGTTCGCCACCCCAAGCCCACTTCACCATAGGGCAGGATGGTTTTGTGCATGAGCATTGCAATAGCTCCTCATCTTCCCGCCCCCCCCTGAGTTCTGAGGTTTTCGGTGCCCCTGCCTCCTACCCTGCCTATGAGCAAAAGAGCACAATTGACATGGGGCCAGATGTAGCAAAGGTTTTTACCCATTCTGTGTCTATGGGAAAAAGTGTTCGTACATATGGCCCATAGTCCCTTAGCCTGTCTATTTCTGGTATTTTAACATGTCTTGCAGGCACAATTTAACTGCCTTCCTTCTGAATTAAACTCTTCTCTAGTATACATGTTTGTATATATTTTTCAAATTAGTCAGTTGAATTGTAAAGATGTCACAGCAGAGACAGCAGTCTTTAAATCTACACAGTACGTAATTCTGAGAATGAATATATCAAAGAAAGTGGCCAGGTACGGATAGTACAGCCTCGTATAGTTAAAAAAAAAAAAAAACAGCCCTGTGCGTTTCAGTATTCAAGGCTTAGAGAGCCTGTGGTTGTTGTGCGACAGTTCCTTTTTCCAATCTGCAATCCGGTTCTTTTGACACAGGTCTTGTTTTGTGAACTAAATCCAGTTTGACTTTTTTTTTTTTTAAGTTCCATTTCCCTTCAACGTTAACGTTGTGCATGTTTCACTTTCCGAATATTCTTTTGAGATTTGTATGATGTATTATGTATATTTTCACCCCTCCACGCCACGTGTTCTGTGAAATGCTCACCCTGTTGCATGAAAATATCAGACAAATAATTCCTGGCCTGTGCATACTCTGCATGTCCAACAGACTTACAGTACATTAATGACCATTCTGCAGAAAAATAGCTAAGAGGTCATTGTGAGACCATAGGGTGTAAGTATAAGGCTGACAGGTAGGGAACATTCTAGAGCCTTTTCAAAGTCTGCTGCTTGGAAATTCTAGTCCTAGGAAAAGCTCAAGGAGAGGCTCCACCTATGCTGTCTCTGGTGTGTGGCTCCTCCAATTGAGTGTAAATAAATCGTATAAGGCGGTTAGTTTCCTGGAATACATTTCTATGTAATTTGTAAAGGCAATCAAGCAGTAAACTTTGTGTAAAGAGTTGTTTCTGTAATTCCTAAGCACAGAACTGAGTACAGAGCAAGGCAGCACTTGCCACTCTGACCTTCCAGTGAACGTGCGTTACAAGGTCTTTAGCAGCAGTAGTAGGTAAAAAAAGCATGTCGGCAGTTATGTTAACACTGGCTGTATATGAAATTAATGTTTATTTTTTCAGAACTTGATACCCTATGTCATTTTGTAACTAGCCCACCACGTTTGAGATGTCAACCACCAACCCCCTTGTTGTCTCAGGGAAGCTGCAAGAGTTTTGCTTGCTTAGAGCTGAAAAACACCTGTAGGGTAGCTTTGACAAAACGTCGCTAGAACTGAGGATGTAAAGGACAATTGCCTGCTTTTACTTATTTAAGATTATAGATCTCACTTTCTAATATGCTTAATATTCCAGCCAATCGTATAATGCTAGAGATGCAACCAGTTGCTTAACATAACTTTTTCTTTGACTTACACCAGTTAGGTCCCCTTCCCTGTAGACTACCCCATCATACCCACTCTAAAATATGCATGCGTTATCTTAAGATAGACGGGAGCAGAGATAGGGGACATGCTGGTCACAGGACAGATGGGGGCCTGGTTGGACCAGGCTGTAGGAATATTAAGAGTTTTAAACCTTTTTTTTTATTTTTTTTATTTGTAGTTATAAAATGCCCTCTTACCTGTTCCAGCTGTTTAGGGCAATCCCTAAAGTACAGTTGTCACTAGGTATGTTTATTGTACTTATTTATGTTTGCAGAGAAAATCAAATTGCAGCTTCATTTGAATGGGGAAATTGAAGCCTATGAAATAATTTTTTTATTTAGGTATACCTGAAAAAATACATTTTTATTCACATTACGTTTTTGGCACTCATTCCAGGCTACTAATGACAGCCTATCAATTTAGATGTTGGTGATCTGTTTAGTTGTGCAAAATAAATGATCATGATAAAATATAGGCTACGTGACCTGGATTATGTACAGCTGTCATTTTGTGTTGCTTTTTAGCCTAATCCTTATAGCTAAACAATTGTGTCAAATATTGCTAAATGTTAGGGGGATTTGTGAAATGTCCTGTAGAGGGCCCTCAAGTATAAAGAATGAAAATCTAAATCCTTTTTTTTTCTTTTTCTTTTTTTACTAATGCATAATGTTTTTTCTTTCCGTTTCAGCATATAATTAAGTTTCACCGAGCATCGAAAGCAAATAAAAAGCCTGTACAGTTACCCCGGGGAATGGTGAAGTCCCTGCTATATCAAATTCTAGATGGTATTCACTACTTGCACGCCAACTGGGTGTTACACAGGGATTTGGTAAGTTGATGGTGTTTTGGGCCTGTTTGGATCCCATCGGTGCTATAGGAGATATTCTGAGTACATCTTCCCATAGCGTAATAATTGAACTCCAGAGTAAGTAAGTGTGTGCTGTGTTTATGATCCAAAAATACCATTTATAATATAAGGCTTTGTCATTTTCTCCCTTGACATTTGCCTCGCGTGATTTCCACTGTTTGCTTTGCGACGCGTGATTTACACTGTTTGCTTTGCCACAGTAAACCCCTTTGTGCTATGCTTCCTCTAAAAATAGTTGTTGCTTTACTACCCCTGACGCTCTCCTGGGCTTGGTCTAGGGCATGGGTACTCGGAAGCATTTTCTGAGGGGCAGCAAAGTTTGGTTTGTGATGTGACCGAGGGCCGCATTGATGCTAGCAGGGTGGCGGGTGTGGGGGGAGGAGATGCAGTATGGCGGGTGTTCCCCACTTTTCCAAAATGTGTGATCACAGGCAATTCTTTTTTTTTTTTTTTTGTCCTTTTTCTTCATTATTGCAAATAATAGAACCTCAAAATATGACTTCAGGGTGTGCGCAGTATAAAACCTTCTTCTATGTTCGATTTAATAAACTATATTGATTTTCATGTATAACAGGAGACCAGGCCATCGAGAGTGCACATAAAAACAGACTTGCCTCTTAGTTCACTACTGCCATTGTTTTCATGGTAGGAAAGAATGAATGTTTCCGAATTTATGTTTGAAAACTATCACTTAAAAAGAAAACATTCAATGCACTAATATTATCTGATGTACTAAGCTGAAACGATTCTGCATGTTAATGAAATACAGTTTTGGTTTTTGAAGAGACCTTATTATATTTTTATACTTTTGCTGCAATAGGTATTCAAAGGTGCAGGACAACCTAGTTAATTCCTTTCCTTATCTCCAATTATCGTTTAAATAAAGATTTGCCTTTTATTTAACATCTTTTCAGTCATTGTGCAGAGGAGAGTAAACAGCAGCCCAGTCCTGCTGTTGACCAGACGGCTGCATACGTCCCCCGGTCCGTACTTTGAGTATCACTGGTCTAGCTAGGGGGATGCTAATTCTTTACTTTAAATGCTTTGGAATGTTGCTGTGCTCCTGTCAGTGGCCAGGAATCCAGAAGATCATTTTTAGATAATGCCCTGAAGGCTACAGGAGCTACCAAGCTCACATGCTGCTAAACATCAATGTCCTCAAAAGTGACGTGGTTTCATAAATGGTGTTTTGCCTCTTCTTTGGTACCCTAAGCATTATTATAGTCCTAAGAGGAAATCTCTGGTGTTGTGCAACAGTGTAACTACTCAACTGTTGGAGAAATGAAGGATGTTCACTATGGCCAACACCAGGTTTTAGTAAAAGTGAGTAAGTTAATAAAAAACAAACCTGGAGTTAAAGTAGAGTTGTCAGTCAGTTCAAATGTTATGATGGAAAATCTGAAATCACTGTAAGAAACAATGCAGCAAAAATGTTCCAAGGGCAAGTAATGGGTAAATTAAAAACACTTAGTAAAAGTAGTCTTTGTTTCCAAGTCTTATAGGAGGTGGGGGTTAGGCCCAAGAAAACCAAATCGGGCTGAGTAGTTGATGACCTGACTTCGACCACTGACTGTAACCTGTTGACTTCCGGACTGTGTGATAAAGTCTGTCACTTGTTTACATACACCTTCTACAAACATCAAAGGGGCAAATCCCTTGAGATTTGTGCCTTGTGGCTATGACACGTGCATACATATCACAGTGGCGTGAAAGGCTTATGTTTGGGTGGGAGTGGATTGGGAAGGTATAGGAGAGACCAATTGTATTTATTCTCCAGACATACTTTTGCCTCCTCTCACATCTAATGAAGCCATGGACTGACCAACAGTAGATATCCGTGACCCACTGTAAAAGATTTGAACCTGCACAGAGTAGAGCACATGGAGCTGAAAATATGGAGCAAACTTCTCGTTTGAATCTCTGAATCCTTGCACAATTTGGACTTCATTCTAGTGTTGCGTAGGGTGTCGTACAGAAGGGTTTCTAAAGATGCCTCTTGTTGGGTTGTTACATTTTAATTGATGTGTGCATAATATGATCAGTGTTAATGGCAGTCCTGCAGTGGTCAGCGCACATTGGCTACTGTACACGTCTGAAACGTGTGAATTTTATGCAGTTTTAATTAACATGTTGCAGTACCAACAAGGTTGGAACCTGGTGACCTAATTTCTTTTGGTCTCGACACTTGACCAAAATTAGGATCCTAGATTATCGCAGCGTGTACCTCTTTCTCTTGGATCATTGTTTTCAATTTGTTTTCAATTTTTGAATGGTAGTGCAGTCTAAGTTCACGTAAAATGTAATGTAATTAGTTGTTTGCGATATTGGTCTATTTCTTTCAGTGTGTTCAAAGAAGGAGCCCATCTTTAAAGGGAAAAAATCCTTAAAATGCACTCATTTTGTTCTCAAATTAGGACGATTTTGACTGTGCTTGAGTAAGCGCATGCAAATTCTTGGATAACTTTCGAAATATGATACTCTGAAACGACAAGCGTGATATTTCATTTATCCGTGGAGAGCGCTGTGTAGACTTACGTTTATTTTGCTGTTCCTTTTAAGGTCTGTATAGAAAATACCTAGCTCCTTGTTTTTTCCTAACCCAATTACTCTAACATAATATATACATGCACTGAGAAGAAATTAATACAGAAGCTGTGGGGACTACGGAATCATTCAGTGACGCTCTGTCAGTAGCTTAAAAACATCAGACCACATCCTTGATGCCTGTAAAGAACCATCACCAGAGGACTTCATTTTTTATGGTGTCGTCAATTTCTAATGTCCTCATTGCTAGGGCCCAAATTATCAGTCGGTCCTCTCATTTTAAAGAGGGTCACAAATTCAGATCTAGAAAGATGCAACAATGCTCTCTTTTTTTCTATATTCAGGCTTCCGAAAAACATGTAAAAACCCATCACCCTATTGGATTTCAACTCTGTGACAACCTCAGTCTTCATCTGAAAATCTGAACCTGCACCCAAAACATTAAAAGACCTTCGTAAACCAGCCTTTATTACCATCATGTTGTCGAATCGAGGACGTCCTGCCCCACCCCCTATAGTGAGAGAAGAATCCCTAGCATTTGCAACCTCTGCCAGCCCAACTCACTGTAACAACACTTGACTCCGGGCACACCTCCTGTTTCTTATTACTAACATGAGAGGTGGAGAAATAATTAAACCTAGAACTTACTTTAGTTCCTATACTGGCTGCCATCACTGCTCTGTGTTAGGACAGCTCTGAAAATACAGGGTTGACCTAGAACAGAGAGAAAACTAAGCTAAAGATGTTGTTTAATGTGGATCTTCTGGCGGGCATTTGAAAAAATGTTATTGTTGGTGTAGTAGGCTGCTCATTAATAGCTGGCCAAACACGGAGTAAATTAACCCGCTAAACACATGACAGGACCACACCTCTTTGCCTTATAAACAATTATTAGACTGCAGTATTGAAATTTACAAATCCATATAGTAAATAGAAAATATAATCTGTACATTAATTATATAATTACAGAGTAGGGTAGCATTAATTCATCATATAGTATGCCAGATCACTATAAATGTGTATCTAATTGTACACATTTATTTTTCTTAACACTGTACGAATTTAAACCAACAGTGCGATCCTGTGATATTAGTAAGCTCACGCCAACCTTTGGAGTTTTAAGGGTCATAATCAGGACTACAGTTAATTGCCAAAAGAGGGCCTGTGGAAAGTTGCTAGTTACTTATAGACATCAACAAGAGTTGATTAGGTGCTGCTCCTCTGGGAAGGTACCAGTTTATTTTTTGTTGCACTTTGCATATTTGTGTGGCATCAGACTGAAGAGTCTCCCGATTTTTAAATACTCCATCAAGGATGTCCACGATGTGAGTAGGTCCTGCTCAAAAAGTAGTAGTTACATTTTTCTCTATGTACATGACTTGGAGTGCCCGTGCCTCTTTTTATATCTGCATTCAGGACACTGATGCTGTCTTACAGTTTTTCTACAAATTTTACAAGCTTAAAATGTTTCACAGCAAGAGGATTTGCAGCACATCCCTCTTGGATTGAAATAAGCAAAAATTTAGTGAAGCGGTGACAGCGTTCTGAACTTCATTCATCACTCATTTGTTAGCTGCTTACAGATTGACAACTGATCATAATATTTCTCCAAGCCCTTTTTTTGCTGCAAAAAAGTAACTCGGCCACGTTTATTTGCTCCTTTAAACCCCAGGGCACACATACCCAGATTTTATTTTTCTTGGATTTATTGCACTTCTTAACCAGCTGGTTCTCCTGTGAATAGGGTTATCTAACTTAGGAGGTGCAGTGTTTCAGTGTATGTTTTTGAGAATGAGTGCATAACCAGTCTGTACAATAATTTGCGCACAGTTCTCTTGTCTTATTTACTGCCACTGTGGGAGTTAAATAAGCATATTTCTGCACACCAGTGTGCACAGAGGGCAAGGTTGTGAGTTACGTCTTTCTTGGATTTGGAGGTTTTGCAGCTGCTTTTGAAGACTGGGCTTCTCTTTTTTTCTTTCATTGCTGTTTTTGCCGATAAAGTATTTTGTTTTGGGCCTTCCGGGTTAGGTTTTCTACTCTGCATCGATTCGTTGCCTGCCCTAGTGAATGTACATTCTGATCTGAAGTGATACGTGCCTTGGTGTGATCTTCTGCTGAATGTGTGGCCACCTCACTATTGTAAGTGGGCTAAGCCTCTAAAGATTGGAGGGATGAATGCTATAAAAAATGTTGACGGTGGTTTGAACTAAATTTGACAAAAGCACCTTTTGCACATCCCTCATTTTCCGTATATGTGACTTGTGCAATGTATCTATTTGTTCTTTATGACTGCCTTATTCACTGATTGCTGCAGCCACCAGGCCCATGTTTATTTTAGCTCCGGCCTCCTTGCTGGCTTTCTTGATATGTCTCTTCAATTGCCTAATCTGCACCATCCACAATTTGTAAATTCTCCTCCCATGCCGAGGTCGTGAACGACTTCCTACTTAAGAATTTGAGGGCTTTGCACCCTAGATCCTGCACCCTTTCTGTCCCTTAACAACTTAGAAAACGGCAAAATCTCAGAATCCTAGAGAACTGCACCATCTGTATTCATTCAGGATAACCACACCACCTCTTTACCTATTACATTTTTGTCTCGGTTCAAGTCATGTCGCTTGGTCAAGACTGCCTCACTTTATAAAGACTGATGAGAAAGAGCTGAGCTGTGGATAACCAACATTTCTGATGGATACAACTACCTGTGGATTCCTCACCTAATGAATACTCCCATGGCGCCAGCATTCGACGGAAATCTTCTTCCTAGGTTCTGCACGTCGACGAGGACGTCACACTGGCCCACGCGACGCCGTCTGACGTCATACAGGCAATAAGAGGTTCTCGCCGACGTGCCGACGTCAGTTCCCTTTTTTCCGTGCATTCGAAACGGTTATCTTCGAGGGAGCTACTGTTACTTTCGTGGTTACAGTGTATTTTTTTGCTGCGTGATTTTCTCTGCGGTTATAATGTCTCAGAGAAAGTCGGGTTTCAAGCCCTGTCGAGAGTGTGGGGGCAAGATGTCAGTTACTGACCCTCACTCCGACTGTTTATGGTGTTTGAGCTCTGACCACGACGTCGCTACATGTGATTCATGTCAGCACATGAATCCGAAGGCCCTGAAAGAACGAGAGGCTAAGCTCTTCATGGCGAAGTCGAAACGGAAGGAGAAAAAACATCATAGAAAGTCATCTTCGCCGAGATCTCACCGGCGTCATCGAGACTCCCGGCGCCGTAAGGATTCACGGCGTCATTCCAGCAAGGAGTCTCGTTCGAGGTCGCCTTCGGCTCGGCGTCGGAAGACCTGGGAGGTCAGTCCCACGGTCACGCCACATCCGTCGACGCCGTTGCCTTCTCCGGCGTCACCGACTTCGCTTGGACAGGCTTCAGTGATTGAGGTGACGCAGCCCTGGGCGTTTTCTCCGGCGTCGCAGACGTCGAGGCTGGCGTCGGGGTCGCCTTCGATCCAGGCACCCCAGTATCTGGCTTTTCCTGCCCCTGGAGCCGATAATACCGCATTCTTGAATGCGATGTACACCATCTTTCAACAGATGGCTCCAGGCGGTGCTCCGGCTGGTCCTTCGGGGCCGTTGGCTTTTTCATTGGGTGCTCCGGCGCCTTTACGACCGGCACCCTTTATGCCCTTTCTCCCTTTAGGGAATGTGGGCTCGGCGCTGGTATCGCCACTGGCCGCTCCGGTGGCTTCAGAGGGTTTGGCCCCGGAGGTTTCCATCCCGTCGACTTCGGGATTTCGACCTGTGACTCCGATGAGACCTTCGGAGACTCCAAGACGCGACCCTCTTCGTCCGGCTTCTGCCTCGGCGCCGAAGCTGCTTGTGGTGCCGGATATGGCGTCGGATGGATCCGGAGATCGGCGCCGATCCTCGACTTCGGCGGATGCCATGTCGACGCCGCGCATTGAAGAGAGGCTACACTCTAGAAGGCGTGCTCTTTCTCTTTTAGAAGAGCAGGGATACCAACAAGTCTTGGAGGAAGGAGAGATTGAGGACTCTGGTGATGGACTTCATGGTCTTGATACGGCCAGTGGGCTGGATACTTCCCCTGAGTGGGACCTTTCATCTCCAGGGGAGTATACGGAGGAAGCTGCTACCTTTAACGCGGTGGTAAGAAAGGCAGCTAACTTTCTGGACCTGCCTTTGCCAGTGGCAGAGGCGAAGCAGAATTTGCTGACTGAAGTTCTGCATCCGGCCTCTTCTGCAGCGGAGCCTCTCTTGCCATTTAATGAGGCTTTGCTTGATCCGGTGTTGGAGGTGTGGAAGAAGCCAGTATCTTCCTTGGCGGTTCATAGGGCTGTGGCCAGGAGATATTGTGCTGCGCCTTCTGACCCTGGCTTTCTATCTAGACACCCTACGCCGGAGAACTTGGTAGTGCAGGCCTCCTGTTCTTCTAGGTCAGCTCCTGGATCTTTCCCGACGGTGCCAGGGGACACGGACTCCAAAAAGTTGGATGCACAGTCCAAGAAGATATTTTCGTCCTGCAGTATGGCGTTGAAGGCCACCAACGCGACTTGCATTTTGGGAAGATACATCCATGCTCTTATGGACGACATTTCATCTTCTTATACGGAGCTTCCCCAGGGGCTTTTGAACATTGTTTCGGATGCCCAGGCTGCCGTGACTCCGATTATCCAGTCTGGGTTGGACACGACAGACTCGGTGGCTAGGGCGATGGGCACGGCTGTGGTGGCAAGGAGACAGGCTTGGCTCCGCAATTCGGGGTTCTCTGCAGATGTGCAGTCGACCCTTTTGGACCTCCCGTTTGATGGGGACAAACTGTTTGGAGCCAAAGCGGATTCGGCCTTGGAAAGGTTTAAGGAAAGCAGAGCCACAGCCAAGTCACTGGGACTGCAGGCCCATTCTTCTGCCTCCTCTAGGTTTTTTAGGAGGTTTCGAGGTTTTGGACGGGGTTCTTACTCCTCTTCATTTTGGGGGAGATACCAACAACCTGCCTCTTCTATCACTTTTAGACCAGTTAGAGGGAGAGGTAGGATCCGCACCAGGGGAGCCTCTCAGCAGCAGCACTCTGCCTCTTCCTCGTCCTCTGGAGGGGTGCAGCAGGGGAAGCAGCCTTAGGCTTCCACCAGTCCCTACTCACTCCTCTCCTGTAGGGGGAAGGTTGCGGCACTTTCTTCACAAGTGGCAGACTATTACATCGGACACTTGGGTTCTCTGTATTGTGGGGAAAGGTTACATCCTTCCCTTTCGGGAGTTTCCGCCCCCCATCCCGCCCCACCCGTCGTATTGTTCAAAAGAACACCTCCTGTTGCTAGAACAGGAAGTCCAGATCCTCCTATTAAAGGGCGCGGTGGAGTTTGTCCCAGAGCAGGAAAGGGGTCGAGGTTGTTATTCGAGGTACTTCCTGATTCCCAAGAAGGATGGTCGGTTGAGGCCAATCTTGGACTTGAGGATCTTGAATTGGTTCCTCAAACAGGAAAAGTTCAAGATGCTGACCCTAGCTCAGGTGCTTTTGGCGTTGAACAATGGAGATTGGATGGTGTCTGTCGACTTGCAGGATGCTTATTTTCATATCCCGATACTCAAGTCGCACAGGAAGTATCTCTTCTTAGATTCTTGAAAGGTCTTCTAAATAAATATCCTCCAAAACCATTCGTTATGCCTCAATGGGATTTGTCCTTGGTCCTGACTTTCCTTATGGGGTCCACTTTTGAGCCTATGCATTCTTGCCCTTTAAGGTACTTAGTTATTAAGACAGTCTTCCTGGTGGCTATAACATCTGCAAGGAGAGTGAGTGAGTTGCAGTCCTTATCGGTAAAACCCCCTTATACAACTTTTTATGGGGATAAGGTGGTGTTGAGGACCAAGGCTGCTTTCCTTCCGAAGTTTGTTTCACCCTTCCATTTGGCCCAGACGATTACTTTGTCCACGTTCTATCCTCCGCCTCATCCTTCAAAGGAGGAAGAGAGACTGCATCGCTTGGACCCAAAGAGGGCGTTAAGCTTCTACATTGATAGAACAAAGGACTTCAGGCTGGAGGATCAGCTGTTCATCGGATACGTGGGCAAGAGGAGAGGAAAGGCAGTCCACAAGAGAACACACTCCAGGTGGGTTGTTCTTTGCATTAAAATCTGTTACTCTTTAGCAAAGAAGGATCCTCCTGATGGTATTAGAGCTCATTCCACCAGAGCTAAGTCGGCCACTTCGGCCTTGGCTAGGGGTGTTCCTGTGGTTGACATCTGCAAGGCCGCAACTTGGTCGTCCCTTCACACTTTTGCGAAGCACTACTGCTTGGACTCTGAGGTCAGAAGGGACGGCCATTTTGCACGGTCAGTGCTGCAGGATTTCTTGGTTTGACCATTTAGGCACCCACCGCTGGGCGTGATACTGCTTTGGGACTCTATTCATTAGGTGAGGAATCCACAGGTAGTTGTATCCATCAGAAGAACGAGTTACTTACCTTCGGTAACGACTGTTCTGGTGGATACATTAGCTACCTGTGGATTCCTCACGGTCCCACCCGCCTCCCCGTTGCCTTTTTGGTCTTACCAAGTAATCCTTGAGTGTGCTCCTTTTGGTCTTTAAGGCTGCTATAGATTTTGTATATATGGATACTTGTATATGTATATATATATATATATATCTATATATATATATCTTTGTGGGTATACATAATTAGTGTATATTTGTTTTGATTTAAAGAAAGAAAAAAAAAGAAAGAGGAGTTTTATTAAATCTACAGCCATTTTATTGCAATGTTGTGTGATTTACAATGTTATGAGATGTTGCCTTAATCTTTCATTACGTCAGGTTATTGTTCTCATGCACGTAAAAAATGTTGGTACTGAAGTCGGCACGTCGGCGAGGACCTCTTATTGCCTGTATGACGTCAGACGGCGTCGCGTGGGCCAGTGTGACGTCCTCGTCGACGTGCAGAAGCTAGGAAGAAGATTTCCGTCGAATGCTGGCGCCATGGGAGTATTCATTAGGTGAGGAATCCACAGGTAGCTAATGTATCCACCAGAAAAGTCATTACCGAAGGTAAGTAACTCGTTCTACTGGTAAATATTTGCAGCACTATTTACACATCAACTCTTTTAGCGGGCTAAGGCATGATAGGGTGTGCGTTGCGACAGGCCCACTGGATTCTGACTGTACATTGAGATAATGTTCACCAGCATAGTCCGAAGACTTCATTTTTTACACTTCAAGGCACTATAAATGGTTAAAGCAAAAGGTCCGTACTTCTCTCTCTGAAGTATAGAGTTGTAGAATGGCCTGTCTCCTGTACACAGCTCAGTATTAGTAAATATCAAGTAATTTGTTTATCTGCTTTTCTTCTCTGTTAAACAGTTTATTTCAGTGCTCCTACAGTATTTGCATATCACACATAGAAGGTACATTTTTAGGACAACCCTGGGTATCCCTCTTCGTTTTCAAGTATGTTTTATATGCTATTTAGGTGCAAAGGGATATCAAATAACCTAATTAAAATGAAAGATTAACAACATAAATGGACCAGGTGTATGTTTCTGTGTCGTAGACTGGAACAGGATGATTTGATTGGTTCCTTTACAGGTAAGATGCCAAATAGGAAATTAATTAATGTCGCACCAAAAAAACGCTAATTCAAAACTTTTTTTACCCCCACAGAAACCTGCTAATATTTTAGTTATGGGTGAAGGCCCTGAGCGAGGACGAGTAAAAATAGGTATGGATATTATGTTCTTATCTTATTGATGGAATTTATTCTCTTTGTCTCGTAATTTATTATTGACTGAAGTCTCCTTGGGCTGGGTAGTATCATAGGAAAGGGCAGTGTGATATGCCTTTAACCTCTTTGATGACTGAGTGATGGTAGTTGTGTGTGTGTGTGTGTGTGTGTGTGTGTGTGTGTGTGTCTGTTATCAGAACTTTGAAGCAATGGTGTCTCTGAATTGAAGCAACATGTGAAAACGACAAACCTCTTCATCCTGTCCTTTAAAGGCTTGCTACACCTTGTGAATTACTTTACATTCAAAGCTGCTACTACTAAATATGAAAATGGCGAACACATGATATACATTGTGTTTCAAAATCAGTTTTAAAACTGGTCTTCAGGTCTTCAGCTTTAATTTTGGTGTGTGTCTGTATATTGTGGGCCTATGAAAGGACCTATTACTTTGAGGCACAGCCCTGCGGAACAGTATGTTGAAATAGATATGCATTGTGAGAGTGTCTTTTTAGGAGTCCGGCCTAATATGACAAAGTGAAGTAAAACCTAGGGGATTTTTCTACATTATGAATGCCCTTTTTCTGATGGATACAACTACCTGTGGATTCCTCACCTTATGAATTCTCCCAATGCACCAGCATTCAAAGGAAATTTTCTTCCTAGCACTCCACATCGACAAGGACGTCACAATTGCACGGCTCCGCACTCAACTCCATCTGACGTCATCGTGGCAATAAGAAGTCCTCGTTGGTGTGCTGACGTCAGTTCCCTTTTTTCTGCACGTTCGACGCTAACGTTTTTTTCCTACTCTCGAACAGTTACTGTTTCGAGGAGTTGTTGTTGAGTTACAATGTCTCCACTGAAAAAATCGGGCTTCAAGCCTTGTCATGAGTGCGGGGGTCATATGTCGGTAACAGATCCTCATGAGGACTGCTTGTGGTGTCTGAGCTCGGACCACGACATGGAGGGGTACGTGTCCTGCCAGCGGATGAACCTGAAGGCCTTGAAGGAGAGAGAGGCTAAGCGCTTCTTGGCAAAAGCTAAGAAGGAGCATAAGGGTCATCGAAAATCTAAGGTGAGGGATTCATCTTCGCATAGGTCCTCGAGGTCACATAAGAAGCGGCGCCAGCATGATTCTCGACACCGTTCTTCCAGGGATCGGACTCCTCCGAGATGGCGCCATACGGCGTGGGAGGTCAGTCCAACGGTCACTCCTCAGAGTCCATAGGCTTCTCCGGCGCAGATGTTGTTGGAGGTCACCTGTGGTTCATTTTTCTGCTGTGTCACCTCATGGTCAGGAGTCGGGTGTGCAAACCTCTGATTCGGTTCAAGTGCCTCAGGAGGAGCAGAGGTTTCATACCTTCCTGACTCCGGGAGCAGATCCATCAGCGTCCCCTAATGCTATGTTCAGCTTTTTCAAAAGAGGTATGGCCCCTCCTGGTGCACCGGCTGGTCCCATGGGTCCATTAACTTTCACGCTGTGGTCGCTTGCGCGGTACAAACAGCCACAGGTTTGTACCCTTCTATCCAGGTGAAGGTGCTGGTTCGGAGTTGATGACGTCTTCACCCCAGATGATGATGCCGATGGGGTCCATGCAGGCGCCGGATGGGTACCGATCGGGCTGCAATGTCTCTCCACCCTCCTCCGCCGGATCGTCCATCTGCCTTGAAACCGGCATCATTGACTAATTCTCTGTTGATGCCACGTTTAGAGGCCAGACTTAGGTCGAGAATTAGGGCCTTGAGGCTGTTGGAGGAGCAGGAGTGTCAGCAACAGCTGTTGGCGGAAGGGGAGATTCTGAGCCTATGGGTGAATTTCAGAGCCTGGACCCCTGAGTGGGATTTTTCATCACCATGCGAGCTCACAGTGGAGGCAGCATCTTATCACAGAATGATAAGAAAGGCTGCTGAGTTTTTGGACCTTCCTTTACCAGCATCGGAGGCGAAGACATACATTCTGACTGAGGTGTTGCATCCTTCCTCTACGTCTTATGAGCCCCTCTTTTCATTTAATGACGCCCTTACTGAGCCCATTGTAGACATTTGGAGGAAGTCTGTCACAACTCCAGCGGTTTCCAGGACTGTGGCTAGGAGGTACAGAGTTGCTTCAGGGGATCTGCAGTTTCTGTCCCAGCATCCAACACCTGAGAGCTTGGTGGTGCAAGCCTTTTGTTCTGCCCGGTCTGCACCTGGTTCGTTCCCTGCTACTCCATCAGATAGAGAATCTAAGCGAATGGAACAAACAGCAAACAAGGGCTTCTCCTCGTGCAGTATGGCTTTAAAGTCTGTCAATGCTACCTGTGTGCTGGGGAGGTATATTCATGCCCTGATAGACACAGCAAGAGCTCTTGTGCCAAGCTTGCTTCAGGATGTGCAGGGGTGGTTTGATGAACTCCTGTTGGATACTCAAGCGGTGGCCAAACGGGTTATTCATTCTGGTTTGGATACAGCAGATTCAGTGGCCAAGGCAATGGGTTCAGTGGCGACCAGGAGGCATGCATGGCTCAGGTCTTCTGGCTTCTCCACCGATGTTCAGGCAACTCTGATGGACCTTCCGTTTGATGGCCGACTCTGCTTTGGAGCGTTTTAAAGACAGCAGGGCTAATGCAAAGTCCTTGGGACTCCAGGCGTCAGTGTCCACACCCTTTAGCTCTTTTCAGAGGTTCAGGGGTTTTGGCTGTGGGTCCTCTTTTTGTGGGTGGCCACAGTCCAGCATGCAGCATCCTGCCAACCCTCTCTAGAGGTCTTATAGAGGGCAGGGGGGAGGGTTCGAACGCGAGGAGCCACTCAGCAGCCTCCCGTCTCATCTTCTTCCTCCGGGGGAACCCATCAAGGAAAGGAGCCTTAGTTTTCTCTCCATCTTGAATCATACTTATCCCGTAGGTAGAAGGCTATTTCATTTTCTCCATGACTGAGAGTTAATCACATCAGACTTTTTTGGGTGCTGAATATTGTGGGGAAAGGTTATGCCCTTCCTTTTTGGGAGTTTCCCCCTCCCAACTCTCCCAGTCATTTGTTTTGTATGGAAGATCATCACCTGTTGCTTCAGCAGGAGGTGCAAGTCTTTTTGTTAAAGGGTGTAGTAGAGTTGGTTCCAGAGCAGTGAAAGGGTCAGGGATGCTGTTCGAGGTATTTCCTGATTCCCAAGAAGGATGGTTGATTGAGGCCTATCCTGGACCTGAGGATTTTGAATTGGTTCCTCAAACAGGAGAAGTTACAAATGCTGACCCTAGCACAGGTGTTTATTGCATTGAACAAGGAAGTCTGGATGGTGTCTGTAGACTTGCAGGATGCTTATTTTCATATCCCCATTCTGAAGTCGGACAGGAAGAATCTCCGGTTTATGTTAGGGTCGCAACACTACCAGTTTGCGGTCCTTCCTTTTGGTCTTACTTCCGCACTTTGAATCTTTTTGAAGGTGACAATTGGCTGATCAAAGCCAGGTACCCAGAGCTCGTGCTGCATCACTTGCAAGTGACAACCCAGTTGTTGTTCAACCTGGGCTTTATGGTAATCGTGCCCAAGTCTCACCTGGAGCCCTCTCAGCGCCTCCTGTTCATTGGGGCAGTACTGAACATGACATTGAATCGGGCCTGCCCTCCACCTCAGAGGAATCAGGACATTCAGGCGTTGATTCCAATGTTTCAGGATGGAGCGGCTGTTCCGGTCCTCAAGGTCCTACGTATGCTTGATCTGTTCGCTTCTTGCATTCTGTTGGTCACTCATGCACGTTGGCACATGTGGGCTCTCCAATGGTGCCTCCGCAAGCAGTGGTTTCAACACAAAGGGGATATCGAGGAGTCGATAACGATCTCGAGAGACGCTGCTGTGGATCTGTGATGGTGGGCTATGGACGGCAACCTTTCCAAAGGAAGGCCGTTTTGCCTTCCACCTCTGGTGGCTATGGTCATAACGGATGCTTCCACTCTGGGGTGGGGGGAGCTCATCTGGGTGACCTGAAGATCAAAGGCTATTAGTTTCCAGCAGAACAGATGTTTCACATCAATCTGTTAGAATTATGGGCAATACGCCTGGCTCTCAAGGCCATCTTCCCGTGCCTTTGCGGTCAGTCAGTTCAAGTCTTGAAGGACAACACTGCCGCGATGTGGTACATCAACAAGCAGGGAGGTGTAGGGTCATACCTTCTCTGCAGAGAGGCATCTTTCGGATGTGGGGATTTCCACAGATAGACCCGTCTGCCACTCAGGAGAACGCACACTGCTTGTCGTTCTGCAGCCTCCAGTATCTGGTGCAGGGGCACTGGGGGGCCCGTTTCAGATGTCTTGGTGTGACCATTCGCTTTGTGTTCCCTCCCCCCTCCCCCAACCCTTGATTCCTTGGGTTCTGAGGAAGATTCGCCAAGATCGAGCTCAAGTCATTTTAATAGCCCCGGATTGGCCAGGAAGGGTGTTGTACACAGACCTTCTCCAACTTTCACTGTGCCCTCTGCTCCGCTTCCCTCACAGGGCAGACCTCCTCTCGCAGTCACAGGGGCAGGTTCTACACCCCCACCTCCAGAGCCTGCACCTACATGCCTGGATATTCAACGGGGCAATCTGAGTTCCTTTTCTCTCCCTCAAGAAGTAGTGGATGTTATCTTATCGGCCAGGCAACACTCCACCAAGACTGTCTATGCCAACAGATGGGTAAAATTTGTTACTTGGTGTGGAGAGAGGCAAATTGATCCCTTAAAGGCCCATTTGTCTGATGTTTTGCTTTTTGCTCTTTCCTTGGCGCAGAAGGGTTGTGCAGTTGCAACTGTGAAGGGTTATTTATAAGTGCTGTCTGCCTTTTTTTGCCTTCCTGATAAGCCTTTCTTATTTAAGTCCCCTATAGTTATTAGATTCCTGAGAGGTTTGATTAACAAGTTTCCTCCTACTCCGTTTATCATGACCCAGTGGAATTGGAATTTGGTTCTGACTTTTTTAATGGGTTCACTGTTTGAGCCTATGCATTCTTGCCCGTTGAGGCTTTTAGTTTTAAAAACAGTTTTCTTAACTGCGATCACGTCAGCTAGGCGTGTGAGTGAGCTTCAGGCTCTTAGTGTGAAACCTCCTTTTACAACCTTTTATGCTGGCAAGGTGGTGCTGAGAACCAGGGTCGGCTTTTCTTCCTAAAGTAGTCACTCCCTTTCACATGGGTCAGTCTATAACGCTCTCATCCTTTTACCCTCCTCCTCATCCATGAAAGGAGGAGGAAAGAATTCATCGCTTGGATCCAAAAAGGGCTCTGAGTTTCTACATTGAGACGACAAGAGACTTTCGAGTTGATTATCAACTCTTCGTTGAATATGTGGGCAAGATGAAGGGCAAGGCCGTCCACAAGAGAACCCTTTCCAAGTGGCCATTCTTTGCATAAAGATTTGTTATTCACTAGCAAAGAAGGTTCCTTCTGAGGTAATTAGGGCCCATTCCACCAGGGCTAAGTCTGCCACTTCGGCCTTGGCTAGGGGTGTCCCAGTTGTTGAAATTTGTAAGGCTGCAACTTGGGCTTCCCTCCACACTTTCGCAAAGCATTATTGCTTAGACTGGGAAGTTAGGAGGGATGGCCATTTTGCGTGTTCTGTTTTGCAGGATTTCTTGGTTTGATCGGTCAGGCACCCACCTCCGAATGTGGGACTGCTTTGGGATTCTATTCATAAGGTGAGGAATCCACAGGTAGTTGTATCCATCAGAAGAACAAGTTACTTACCTTTGGTAACGCTTTTTCTGGTGGATACAGTAGCTACCTCTGGATTCCTCCCAGTCCCACCCACCTCCCAGTTTCCTGTCTGGTCATATCAAGACTTTATTATAAATGTATATACGTTTTTGGTGTTTTCATATAAACAAATATTGTGGTTTATTTTTGTGTTTGGTATATATAGTTCTTGTGAGGTCGGTATTCACCTGTTTGTCTCAAAGGCACGAAAAATATGGTGAAACTGATGTCCGCACGCCGGCAAGGACGTCTTATTGCCACGATAACGTCCGGCAGAGTCCCATGCGGAGCCGTGCAATTGTGACGTCAACGTGGAGTGCTAGGAAGAAAATTTCCGTTGAATCCTGGCGCATTGGGAGAATTCATAAGGTGAGGAATCCACAGGTAGCTACTGTATCCACCAGAAAAAGCGTTACCGAATGTCGTCTCTCAGAATGTAAATGGTCAAATAGTATGGTTGACCGTCAAGGACTTTGAAGTTGTCATCTTGGTCATCTTATCCGCCATTTCTCTTCTTAAGCTATTCCACAGAATGTTGATGCATTGGGATGCCCACAGCAACCCTAGTTTCTTTCCTATGTTTTTTAAGGCAGCATGTCCTATGTTTGGATATTTTATAGGTGCAATAGTGGCCTCAATCTAAAGAGAACCGCAGATAAGTGGTCTAACTTCAGCTTGCTAATGAAATGCCTGAAGTGTGACTCAGTAGGAAAGTCGCAAAACAGATTTGAGGGACTGTCTGAGCCTTCCAGACAAGGATAATTATTTTGCCATTTGAAGTTGTTTTTCCACTTGAATGCCTGAGGATACGGAAATACACTGTCTACTATAGTATGCCATAGTTCTGTAATATATGGCTATGACATCTGGTGTCAATTCTCCAGTAAAAAAAAGTTACTGTGTCCAGTTGATGGATCGAGTATTTTAGTTTTAGGTTCAGTAGACGACTCAAGATATTATATCTGCAGGTCAGGCAGACTATTGCAAGACCTGATCTCTTAGGTGCCTGCAAGAAGAGTACTGACTGCTCAAAAAGGACCTGGAGCACCAGTTTTATTGTTTTTCTTTTCTTTAAATCTGAATTAAAGTTGACCTTCAGTCTTGGGTTTATTCTAGGTCTTTAGTGTGTCTACACTCTGGGCTTTTCAAAGTCGCTCCTTTCATAAAGGGGTGTTTGGGGGGATGGTGTTGGTGGGGGGGGGTGAGACAAAGAAGGAATCCGTATTCTCATCCTGTTTGATTTCTGTTTACACATTTTAAACATGGTAGGATTTTTTTCATGCTCCTGATAAACCCTTCTCTAATCCATCAGTAGAGGATATTGATAGAATAGCTGCACAACGTTGTCACCTGTTAAATATTAGAGAACAGCAGTCGGTGGATAAAAGGTAAACAGCTCACTTTCACTAAGTGTTTTGTACTGCTTTTCTCTGTATGCCAAGTCTGTATGGTAACTTTTGGTCTCTTCAGTTTGGAGCAGGATATATTTTTTGTTGAAATCTGCATAATATGCAACAGGTGCTGAATTACATGGCATATGCTGGAAAAAAAAAAAAAAAAACACGATGAAACAAAAAACACCACCATCTTGCGTGACCCTTTTTGTGGTTGAGTCTGTGTTCAATGGAAAGACCCTGTTTTAGTTTGCTAATAACATCAAAGCTTCATTTGAAGTATTGGCACAAAATTGACTGGCTAAACAAAAAGCACATAAAAATACATCAGGAAATAGTGACCTACTCAATCAAACAATTGTGAATCCCTAGTGATGTCATTGATGTCAGTGGAGAGGTGATATGTATTGTCACTAATTATGTAATTGATGTAATTGATGCTGTAGTCTTTTATATGATGTAATAGGCAGTGCATTGGGGTGAGTTGCATGCCTAAATATAACTGGCTATTTTCAGTGATTTCAGTTTGACCTAAAATTGTAACCGTAACCTTTCCCTATTTCTCCATCTCACTCCTTTCCTTTCCCACTCTTTTTGTGCCCCTATCACCATGAAATGTAGTGGGCAAGGCACTTTCACCTGAAGATTGGCACCTTCAAAAGCATGTAAAGAAAGCTTAAAGAAGAGAATGAATTGATTTAAATAAAAAACTGGACTAGATTTGGTGAAGCATAGAATTTAGTTTTAAAAATATGACCATCTGAAACAGAGTTGATGTAGAAAAGGTGTTCACTCTTAGCTGCTAGAAGCAAAGGCCTTGAGGCATGCTATGGCCACATCATCAGGATATTGGGCTTCCCTGAAACCACTGTCCTGGGAAGGCAATGACTCTTTTTGAATAGCCTGCTTGCTGACTTCTTGGATCACAGCAACCTCTCTGTTACGTTTGGTTTTGAGAGGGCACACTGCTCCCTTGCCTTAAGAACACAAACCTAAAACTCTGTTATATTCGGCTAAACTGAGTGTGAACCTACTTGGAAAATCTTAGCTCTTCACTGATGCTAAAGAATCTGCTAAATTTGTGCAAAATGATATGATTAAAGAGAAGCACCAGAATGCCTCCATGTCACAGAAATCTAGACCTAAATCGATACAATATTTAGAAGGGGCTGTGAAGTGGAATGATGTCCTTGCATGGGCTTCACTGGAGACTATAAAAACTTCATGACACAATAGACCAATCTTAGTAGTCAGCCTTGTGCTCCTGTTTGGGGATAACCAGTCCACAGAGGATGAGTAGCATTTATGGGTTCTCTTTTTGATTCATGTTTATGGCAGGGAAACCTACTCATTATACAGTAGAAGTTGAGGGAGGGCAGTTAGGTTGGAAATCACACTCCCATGTGTATATCACACTCAGATCTGTTGTGGTCTTTATAGAATGACTGCTTTTGGGGGCAACTTCACTGATTAGTTGGGTAGATTACTGTACACAGGATGTTGAAAATGTTAAGTGATGTTTAGATATTACCGGTGACAAATGGGTACCATACATGAAAATAACTAGCACAGATATATGATCAGACACACACCATACTAAAGATGGATGAAATGTAAGCTTTGTTTCCCCGTATAAATATTTCCTTATGTTCCTGGAACATTAGGTGACTTAAAACACATAAGGCTAGAAAAGTGATAGCTTACGTAGATGGACATGGTACAGGCATAGTCATGCTTCAAGAAATGCATGTGGACCTAAGCAAAAGTTGCAGTTTACTTCAAAATGGGGGTCAGAAAGGTTTTTTTTGTTCTCACTGTAAGTATTCCACAGGGATGTGCATGTTAATATGTAAACCATTGGACTTAAACCGATAGAGTTTGATACAGATTCACTAGGCAGATATCTGTTAGTGACTCGACTGGCTATAGAGGAAAGCTGATGCCAGTATCCTCATACAGGGAGTGCAGAATTATTAGGCAAGTTGTATTTTTGAGGATTAATTTTATTATTGAACAACAACCATGTTCTCAATGAACCCAAAAAACTCATTAATATCAAAGCTGAATATTTTTGGAAGTAGTTTTTAGTTTGTTTTTAGTTTTAGCTATGTTAGGGGGATATCTGTGT
Source organism: Pleurodeles waltl (assembly GCF_031143425.1). Taxonomy (NCBI): domain Eukaryota; kingdom Metazoa; phylum Chordata; class Amphibia; order Caudata; family Salamandridae; genus Pleurodeles; species Pleurodeles waltl. Next base: position 1,280,498,737 of record NC_090447.1, on the reverse strand, counting down.
GTGCAGGTGACTATTACTGTGCATAATTATTAGGCAACTTAACAAAAAAGAATATATACCCATTTCAATTATTTATTATTACCAGTGAAACCAATATAACATCTCAACATTCACAAATATACATTTCTGACATTCAAAAACAAAACAAAAACAAATCAGTGACCAATATAGCCACCTTTCTTTGCAAGGACACTCAAAAGCCTGCCATCCATGGATTCTGTCAGTGTTTTGATCTGTTCACCATCAACATTGCGTGCAGCAGCAACCACAGCCTCCCAGACACTGTTCAGAGAGGTGTACTGTTTTCCCTCCTTGTAAATCTCACATTTGATGATGGACCACAGGTTCTCAATGGGGTTCAGATCAGGTGAACAAGGAGGCCATGTCATTAGATTTCCTTCTTTTATACCCTTTCTTGCCAGCCACGCTGTGGAGTACTTGGACGCGTGTGATGGAGCATTGTCCTGCATGAAAACCATGTTTTTCTTGAAGGATGCAGACTTCTTCCTGTACCACTGCTTGAAGAAGGTGTCTTCCAGGAACTGGCAGTAGGACTGGGAGTTGAGCTTGACTCCATCCTCAACCCGAAAAGGCCCCACAAGCTCATCTTTGATGATACCAGCCCAAACCAGTACTCCACCTCCACCTTGCTGGCGTCTGAGTCGGACTGGAGCTCTCTGCCCTTTACCAATCCAGCCACGGGCCCATCCATCTGGCCCATCAAGACTCACTCTCATTTCATCAGTCCATAAAACCTTAGAAAAATCAGTCTTGAGATATTTCTTGGCCCAGTCTTGACGTTTCAACTTGTGTGTCTTGTTCAGTGGTGGTCGTCTTTCAGCCTTTCTTACCTTGGCCATGTCTCTGAGTATTGCACACCTTGTGCTTTTGGGCACTCCAGTGATGTTGCAGCTCTGAAATATGGCCAAACTGGTGGCAAGTGGCATCGTGGCAGCTGCACGCTTGACTTTTCTCAGTTCATGGGCAGTTATTTTGCGCCTTGGTTTTTCCACACGCTTCTTGCGACCCTGTTGACTATTTTGAATGAAACGCTTGATTGTTCGATGATCACGCTTCAGAAGCTTTGCAATTTTAAGAGTGCTGCATCCCTCTGCAAGATATCTCACTATTTTTGACTTTTCTGAGCCTGTCAAGTCCTTCTTTTGACCCATTTTGCCAAAGGAAAGGAAGTTGCCTAATAATTATGCACACCTGATATAGGGTGTTGATGTCATTAGACCACACCCCTTCTCATTACAGAGATGCACATCACCTAATATGCTTAATTGGTAGTAGGCTTTCGAGCCTATACAGCTTGGAGTAAGACAACATGCATAAAGAGGATGATGTGGTCAAAATACTCATTTGCCTAATAATTCTGCACTCCCTGTATGATGATAACCTGGATCCATTAAAAGGCAGATCTGGGTTCTGTGATGTCCGTACTTGAAATAATGGAGGTTTTTGGACAGGAAGACCTTTGGAGACTCCGGTTTGGCAGTACACAATTATTCTTATACTCTTTGTATGTACATGACACATTGTGTATAGAGCACTCTCTTTTTTTCTTGGGATATTGCTGCATGGGTACAGTCTGACTATCTTCTGTAATGCTCTCCTGTGAAACTTGAAGTGAAAATCTCGAGCAGGGGTTACTGGGCAAAGAACCAGATATCGCCCTCCTTTGCTATGATCGACCAAGTGTTTCACTGGCAAACACATCAGGCAAGCACGTTCTTCCATATCTGAATTCTTTCAGTTACTGATTATGCAACACTTTGGGATACCGTTCACCTCTACATAAGATGTATGGCCTTACCCAAGCAAGCAAAACTCTTAGAAAGCTCTACAGAGAGTTACAGCCGGTTAAAGCCCAACTGCACCTTCTTGTAATACAACACTGTTTATCAGAGATTAATGTTCTTCTGCTGAAATATCAGGAACTGGATGATAGGCAGGCAGATTATCTGACCAAACAGTCACTTGCTCATCCTGAGATAGCGAAAGATCAGTCAAAACACTTGAGTGAAAGGTGAGGAGGAAAAGGGGCAAGGGAGTGATGAAGGAGGTTAGCAATGAGGATGGGAAAGTGGTTACTGATGTGTGCAGCATAGCGGTGGCTTTCTCTGCGTATTATTCCTGATAATGCACTTCCAGGTGGAAGATAACCAATGCTCATTTTGAACAATATGTGAATGGGTTGTCTTTTACATGCTTGGAAGACCCCTGCAGAAAAATACTGTGCAAACCAGTCTCATTGGCTGAGATTAACTAGCATTTGCAAAGCCAGTAGTTTTCGTTTTATATTGCAATTGGCAAGCTATACTGGTGGCAAAGCAAACATATCTTACATGTATTTCAAAACAGAACAGTGAATTCAGTATTTTCAATCTTTCTAAACTGCATGGTATGTTCTTCAAATAATTTTCAAGCAGGAGACTGAACAGAGTTAAATAAATCCTGATACATGCAACCAGCTTACAAACAGCATATGTTGAGGCTGCGGGTAAGGTACTGTCAGAATTTAGAGTAAAAAAATAAAATAAAATTGCCACAGCCTACTCGCAGCTGGGCAAATACTTTGGCCATTCCGTGCAGTGCCTCAATCCAGGGGGAAATGTAGTCCGTCTGCCTCAAATGGCACGTGAGTAAGTATAGCAGCCGGCTTCTCCACCCTGGATGCTGCCTTTGTTTACTGAGTAATGTGCTTTCACAAGGAATATAGGCAATTAAATAGTCATTCTTTATAGTCTGCTAATCAAATCTCAAAAAATATGTCTTCTATTGTTCTTTCACAAACAATCCAGAAGGGCTTACAGTCCATTATAAGATGTTGGCACTTACTCCAATCACCTTAATGATCTGCTATCACCCTAATTATCTACGCCTCACATATTGTTTCCCCTTTGCAAAGTGTGTCACTTATTAATCTCTTTATACCTATAAAATTGCATTAAAATGGACTAACGATACTTATTCCGTATATCTACTTCGAAAAATCCAGAGACGTTTCACATTTAACAGAGCTTTTATTGGACTTGTGTTGTATGAAAAAAAAAAAAAATATATATATATATATATATATATATATATATATATATACGTGTTTCGGCTGTTGCCTTCAACATGGTTATAAAGTCGCCGTGGGCAGAGTACTTATTTAAAGGGACCACCCCTCCCCACTACCGTGCAGTTAAGAACAACTGGGCCGCTACATTCAACATTACAATGAGTCTCACCTTGTCCGCCTTTGTTCCACATCGCATAATATTCCACATCGCCTGAGGATACAGTTCTTGTAAGAATCTTGTATCATGGAGAACATCTGAATGATCAATGCTTGAGAAGTTATGTTCAGAAGTTGTTCAATACATTATTGCCATTTATCTTAAGAAAAGTCGTAGAGTCTAGTGAAGTGACCAAGTCCATTTCATGTGCATGAGTAAGGAATTTTGAACAAGCACAGTCATGAAGAAGAGACCGTGTCTCGAAGCAAGTGTTGCCTGTTTCTGCTGTTTTCAATGGACAACAAATATTGAAGAATAAAAAATAAAAAACGTTTGGAACTATGCATTTGTGATGGAATATATTCTCTGACTAAAATTGATATTGCTTACCTACGCTGGCTGGGTACCAGTGTTTCTGAGAATTCGCACCAGGCAATTGCCTGATTTTCTTTTGTTTGTGTGTGTTTTCTTCCACCCTTGGTGTTGAGTACCACAACAGAGCCACAAAGTGTGTTTTTTCTTGGTCTCAAACTAAACACTTTCAGAGAAACGCCCATCTTGGAGTCCGTTTGGAGGAAAGACTAGGCTGTGGAGCGGAGTGTCTACCAGACTCCCCTGCATGATTGTCTCCACTGACCAAAAAATATTGTCAACTCAAGCTCCAGTACAGCACCAGTAGAAGACTGAAAATGCAAGCGGACAGATACCAAGACTGTCACATGCTGCCTTTTTTTGGTGGATCGCATGTATTTCTGTAGAAGGAAGCTATGCAGAAACCATATGAAAAACACAAAAGAAGGGTGAATGCTTTTGTCAAGAGAACAGGGTTATTCCAAATGCTTGCATCAAGACCATCATGGATGCCATAGGTGCTGCTAGCAGGCAATTTACATCTGGCTGGGTGCAAAGGTCTTTCATCCAAAGAGAGTCTGTAGATCTATCAAAGTGTAGGTACACATATTAAATGTCTGTTGAAAACTCCAGCTTTTATCTATTATCTGGCATTCCTTTTATAAGGGTCTGCACCTCCACCCCAGACTGTTTTCGTATTTTGCTAGCAGTGATCTGTCCTGTGGCATCTTGGGCCGTTTATCAAGATCAGCTTACCAGTCATGTAAATAAGGATGTGAAAATAGTTGGAGTGGACTTCATGGTAAATGTGCTTACCTTTCGACAATTATTTACATGTTGGACATCTCTGATACCTTTCTGCAGATGCTTGTTTAAGCATTGAAAACAGTGATCAGTGGGATCATCAGCTAGGTACAGCTTGCTTCCAGTGACCGTGTGCACAAGACCCACATCTGGGCATAGCCGTTCCACTTAGGGCGTCACAATAGGTATACAAGACAGTGATGGATGGAATGCTTGAAATAATCTCAGCCATTGGTAATCACTCGGGCTGTGTCCCAATTCATTGTTATTTTGCACACTATGCCACCTCAGTTTGGACCCAGCTAAATGTAAATCACAAGCTACCCACAATAGATGCTTGTTTGAGGTATGTTAAGAATGTGATCAATACACATGAGAATTATCATAATTGCTGCATGCATTTTTCATATCTGATGTTTCTTTCATTTATGAAGATCATTTGTTTGTTCTGTTTTACAGCTGACATGGGTTTCGCCAGATTATTTAATTCTCCTTTGAAGCCTTTAGCAGATTTAGATCCAGTAGTTGTAACCTTCTGGTATCGCGCCCCAGAGCTGCTATTAGGAGCAAGACATTATACTAAAGCTATTGGTAAGTAAAAGTAAGGAAAATGCACTGTGCATCCTCCTAATTTAATTGGTGTGCCTACATCATTATTAAACATTGTTACCTCAGTTATTTTGTCATTGAATTAGGAAATTAGGAAAGTAGCAGAAACTGGGGAGGAGAAGACATTTGTTTTGCTAAGTATTCTCAATCAGTTTTCTGTTCCACACACTAAACTAATAATTGATGAAGAAGTCCTATTGGTCATGTGTACTATTCATAAGGAATGTACTGTTGGTTAAAAGTCTATAAAAAATGTTCCATTGGCCATCTAAATGAGTTTTTTGATCAGGTATGCTTTTAAAAAATATTTTTATATTGAAGATTATATTCTTGCTTTCCACATGATCAGTCCTCTAGTGCCATGTATCACATTTTGGCATGAGCTTCCTCTGTTGCTGTTCTTTAAACCTTTCAGGGATGCTGCTCAATCATTTCCCAAAGGTAAACCACCATGAGCAAAACCACACATTCCTTGATAAAGCATGGTTTATTTCTTTTGCGTACATGACCACCTCAAGCTTTGCTATTAAAACTATGAAGTCAAATGAACGGACAATGATATTGCAAAATCAACCAATGTTATTGTGCAAGGCCTACCTGCTCCAAACTGGTGTCATAACTTGAAACCTACTGGTAAACCTAAACTAAGCAGTTTAATTTATTTTCTATAAGTTAGCAAAATAGTAATTTCGAACCTCTTCTAGGGTTTTTAAAATGTATTTTGTTTACACTGATTGAATAGATCACTTTGCTATTAAATGATAAAGGAGCATTGTCAGATTTGCTGTGCAGTTATATTTTCTGTTTGCACACAAGTGACATTTTCCCTGTAGGTTTGATTTCGAGTCCTCCCCTTATAGTTTTAAAGACTCTGGTTTCCTCAGTGACATACCTACTCTGCAGGGACTGTCACTGCAGAAAGTATGTTTGTTTCTTTGATCTCTCACATATCAGTGAGATGGAAGCCATAGACCTTCATGGCGCCCTTCTAAGTAAGTTAATTTCTGTTTTGTTGATCATAAACCTGTGGGCTAAAAGTTACATTTTTACTGTACACCACATTCTTAACTGGTGAGGAGGCCTGTGTGACTGTACGCCAGCCCTTGGCTGCCCTCTTTTACCTTCTTTACCTTTCTTTGCAAACCCTTATCACTGTTACGCTTTTATCCCTTTTTGAATCGTCCCTCTCATCTCGACTTGCTCTGTTCCTTTCCCATACCTATTATGGAAGCCTATCCCTTGCTCACATCCACTATGGCTGTCCCTGTTCTAATCTCTTATCATATTCAGATGTTCTTTATTTTTTTTTTTTTTTTTTATATTTGTATTTTATCTTTCAATTCAAATTATTCATCAAGCTGAATCCACATCTCAGTTATACAGGCAACATATTCAGAGCATATATTCAGGCTGAACATACATATTTGTTTTCCATATATCAGCTTTGTATTGCTCCTAAGTTGCGAACCATTTCTTTGAGTCCCCTTTTACTTGTTCATAGTTGGTTCTTCTTTTGAGTTATTTTCTATGTAAGCCCTATATTCTTCACTTATCCCGTCTTAGTTTTGCCCCAGATTTTCTGAAACTCCTTCGGGCAACCTCTACCTTCATGCAACACGTTTTCGACTTCAATGTGTATATCTATCCCTGCTTTGGTTTGTGGACTACCTTATTCTCTGGCAGTGACCTTGCTAGCTATAATGAAGACCAACATACAATACTTTAGTTTTGGTGTAGGTAGGTCTACATTGTTGGAGATTGCTAATATTGAAAATTGTGGGGTTTATGTTAGCTCACAATCTAGAATCATTGCTAGGTCGGCTATTTCTTTCAAACGCATTTGTACCTTGTTGCCTCCCCATATTGTATGTAGGAATGTTCCTCTTTCTGAACACGTTTTATGCAGAGAGGGATTTTTTTTTGCCTTTCCCGTTTTGTATAACATGTTTTTATTATAAAGTACCACATGTAGGACTTTTAGCCAAAATAATTGCAATCTTGTTTTTATTACCACTTCATCAGTGTTACCTCTGAGTAGATGTCTTCCAGTGGGCCTTTCCTATGTCACTATCAGTCTCTGAAGGCAGTCTGGTTTGTTAAGAATGGTTTTATGTTTTAGTGATGTTAACAGTTTGTTCAGCTCCTCCATTAGGCTCCGTCTTTTCAACGTAGTGAAGTTTGCTACTTCAGTCCTGTAAACTTTATGCATTCAGAGTGTGCTTTAGATTAATGTATTTGTACATATGGGTTTGTACCAGTTAGTATAGCTTTTGGAACTTTTACTTTTATCTCTTTCTTGTATATCACCCACCTTGGATATCCCAATGAGATTATACTGTCGAAAGCTGTCTTGTTCGCAAAACTTTTTATTAGGTACCCTTCCCACTATGGGGTATGTGATTTTCCCCATCCAACCCATGTTGTTGGTGGCTTTGTCCCAGGTTACTAGTGTAGCCTGTAAAGTGCACATATGTGAATGCTTCCATTGACATTCTTTCTAACCTCGTCAAGAGGGTCATCTCTGGACGTATGCTCTGTCGTTTAGTCAGTAGTCCATTAATATGCTCTCAAATATGGGTGTTCCTCTGCTTAACACTGATCTCCTAAATGTTTGTATTTTAATCCCGGAGGAAATATCCTCAAAAGTTTATTCTAATGCTATTCCATAAGTGCCTTTTAGTCCATCGTGAAAGACTTATGCACATCTGTTTGTAATGCTGTTTTTGGGTACTTCTACACAACAGTAATGCAAAAAAGTCTTTCTCTAACAACGAGAACAGGGATTCCTGGATTATAAAAGGAGTTTTGCATCACATAAATTCCACATTATTGTGTCATCGTTTACCACCTCAACATATCGTCTTAAAAATTATTCATGACCACTTCAAGATTCCCGTCTCGGAAACTGTGGTTTTATTGGATGTTACCTTTGTTGGGAAGCTGTTTTCTGTCACTTGGATCCTTTTGGGTACTTCTATGTCCACTTCCCTACGTCCAGTTTCCATCTATTAATTTGATCTAAACGTTATGTTCCCAAATGTATTTTATATCCTGCGTAGTTCCCAAATCTTTAAATAGTAAGAATATTGTTATGGGTACAGTGGTGTTTGCCCTCCATGTCAAAATCATCATCTTCTTGTCGTCTTCTGCTGGGAATCCTTCCATGCCATTGCACTAGCCCAGAAGCACAGCAGTTTTAAAAGTGAAAAGTAGTAAGAGTGGTCACCATTGTCTTGTGCCCCGTTCTAGTGCAAACGGTGGTGATGTAACCCTATTTACTCTAACTGCAGCTCATGGTGCCTCGTGTAGTAGGGCAACACATTTGCAGAGGCCCAGGCCAAATACAGAATATCTCCAGTTTAGCAATAGGTAGGTCCAGGTATTAGAATCAAATACCTTATCGGTATCCACTGATACTATGGCTGAGGCACCTTTTACGTTTCTCATGACACAGCCTCAGAAGATAGTTGGGTGAAACATCCGGACATAATCCTAATTGACCTGTGTGTGTGAAGGTACGACTCTCAATCTTAGTATTCTAAGTATTCAACCTAGTATTCTAGCCACTATTTAGCCTTAGTATTCACTAGCAATATCATTGTGATTGCTGCATGCCTGTGATCTGTGGGATAGGGAGAGGGTGTGAAAGGGGTTCAGGTAACTGTCCCTTTTCCCTGGCTATCTTAAACATGAGGTACATCCCTACTAGAGAGGGTCTTTCGCATTACTCCACTGGAGTCCAGGGTTTTGCTGATTTTATATTTGTTTGATGGTTTGTGTCACTTTATCTAACGAAAGATTTCCTTGTCTTCATCCTTTTATCTAGCTTCTCCAGAAAAGGTTTAATTTCCTCCTCCCAACTGGCTGACTGCCTCTATACAAGCTTTTATAATAAGCTGCAAATGTTTGTTCAGTTTCAAGGTCTGTTGTAGCTCTTTTCCCATTCCTTTTTTGTTATTTCTCCCACCTACCCAGCCTCTTTTTCCCTTCAACCTAGCCAGATGAAAAAATGCCTTGCTTTATCTCCAGCTTTGTGTAACTTCTTTGTGTGGTTGAATACTGTAACCTAGTAACATTTTGAGTCTTTTTTTGGGGTCCTGTACACAATATCCCATCTCAAGGTGTCTGCATTGTACAGTTTCTACTGCGGCTCTGTTTTTTTCCTTTTTTTTTTTTTTTACAAAGCTTTGCTCCATTCCTTGTGCTCAGTTACATTTTATGCTCTGGCCCTCAGCGCTGACTTAACTATTCTCTGTAGTGTTATTTGGCCCTCTGCTGATTCAGGCTTACAGTATACGGTAGTGTCTGCCCAGATCCTGGCTAATATCACTGGGATTTTTAGTTCCCATGCATCTAACCACTAATAAATTAGTGTTCGATGGCATCTGTCGCTGTAGATACGCATGTTTTGCAATAGCTCGCCATCTGGTGTTGGGCCGGAGTGTTACAAGTTGTTTTTCTTCGAAGAAGTCTTTCGAGTCACGGGACCGAGTGACTCCTCCTTTTGTGTCCATTGCGCATGGGCGTCGACTCTATCCTCGATTGTTTTTTTTCCGCCATCGGGTTCGGACGTGTTCCTGTCGCTCAGAGTTTCGGAACGGAAAGATAGCTAAATTCGGAAGATTTTCGTCGGTATTGTTGCGTTCGGGATCGGCGTAGTTAGATTCAACACCGCATCGAAGAGCTCCGGTGCCCTTCGGGGTAGTTTTTCGATCCCCCGTCGGGGCCTGGTCGGCCCGACCGCGTGCTGAAGAACGCCGATGGAACGGACCCCGTTCCGTTTCTGTCCCAAATGCCACAACAAGTACCCCTATACAGACCAACACTTGGTCTGTAACCTGTGCCTGTCACCTGAGCACAGTGAAGACACCTGCGAGGCCTGTCGTGCGTTCCGGTCCCGAAAAACACTCCGAGACCGTCGAGCCAGAAGACTTCAAATGGCGTCCGCGCCGACAGCCCACCGAGAGTTCGAGGAACAAGAAGAGGAAGGTACCTTCTCGATCCACGAATCGGACTCCGAGGAATTCGATGACCCACAAACCGTGAGTAAGACGTCGAAAACAACACATAAGAAGATTGACAAGGCCCAGGGGACGCCACTGCCACCAGGCCATGGCTTGACCCATAAATTCGGTGACCGACCGTCGGCACCGAAAAAGGCCCAAACAGTGCCGAGACAGTCCGACTCCGGTCGAGACACCGGTACGCAGCCTTCTCGGGACCGAGAAAGTGCTGGAGACAAGCATCGACACCGAGATAGCGGTGTAGACACGGCTCGACGCCGAGACAGCGGCACCGACGAAGATCGACGCCGAGAGGTTTCGGCCCCGAAAAAAAGAAAAGTCAGCTCGGAGCCGAAAAAAGATGCAGACAGGGTTTCGGTGCCAAAACAACCTGCAACCGACCCAGTTTCAGGCTCTTATACAGAGGAGCATTCACTAACCTCCCAAATGCGAAAGCATAGGTTCGAGGAAGAGCTGCAATCTACCGATGTAGACCATACGCAAAAGCGTATCTTCATACAGGAGGGAACAGGGAAAATAAGCACCCTTCCCCCTATTAGAAGAAAGAGAAGACTGGAGTTCCAAACTGAACAAACACCACAAACAAAGGTGGTGAAAAAGGTTACTCCACCACCCTCTCCTCCACCTGTAATTCACGTCTCACCAGCACAAACTCCATCACATTCCCCAGCTCACACCACCATGAGCCAGGGTGACCAGGATCAGGAGGAATGGGACTTATACGACGCCCCAGTGTCAGATAACAGCCCGGAGGCATACCCTACGAAGCCATCTCCACCAGAAGACAGCACTGCGTATTCTCAAGTGGTGGCTAGAGCAGCACAATTTCACAATGTAAGCCTCCACTCAGAACAGGTCGAGGATGACTTTTTATTCAACACCCTCTCCTCCACCCACAGCTCCTACCAAAGCCTGTCTATGCTCCCTGGTATGCTCCAGCACGCGAAAGAAATTTTTAAGGAGCCGGTCAAAAGTAGGGCAATCACACCAAGAGTGGAAAAAAAGTATAGGGCGCCCCCTACAGACCCTGTTTTCATCACTGCACAGCTGCCACCAGATTCCGTTGTTGTAGGAGCAGCTAGGAAAAGGGCCAACTCCCACACATCTGGGGATGCACCACCCCCGGATAAGGAAAGCCGCAAGTTCGATGCAGCTGGAAAGAGAGTCGCAGCACAGGCTGCAAACCAGTGGCGCATCGCCAACTCTCAAGCACTACTTGCGCGCTATGACAGAGCCCATTGGGATGAGATGCAACACCTCATTGAACATCTACCCAAAGACCTACAAAAAAGGGCAAAGCAAGTGGTTGAGGAAGGTCAAAACATTTCAAACAACCAGATACGCTCCTCCATGGACGCAGCAGACAAAGCTGCAAGGACAATTAATACATCCGTGACCATCAGAAGGCATGCATGGCTACGAACGTCTGGGTTTAAACCAGAGATACAGCAGGCAGTTCTCAATATGCCTTTCAATGAAAAAGAACTGTTCGGTCCAGAAGTGGACACAGCGATAGAAAAACTTAAAAAGGACACGGACACTGCTAAAGCAATGGGCGCACTCTACTCCCCGCAGAGCAGAGGAACTACGGCACCTTCCGCAAGACACCCTTTAGAGGGGGGTTTCGGGGTCAGGCCACACAAGCCAGCACCTCACAGGCAACACCGTCCAGTTACCAGGGACAGTACAGGGGAGGCTTTCGGGGCCAATACAGAGGAGGGCAATTCCCTAGGAATAGGGGAAAATTTCAAAGCCCCAAAACCCCTGCAACTAAGCAGTGACTCACATGTCACTCATCCCCTCCACACAACACCAGTGGGGGGAAGAATAGGTCATTATTACAAAGCATGGCAGGAAATCACTACAGACACTTGGGTTCTAGCAATTATCCAACATGGTTATTGCATAGAATTTCTACAATTCCCTCCAAACATACCACCAAGAGCACAAAATTTATCACAACATCATTCCGAGCTCCTGGAGACAGAAGTTCAAGCACTATTGCAAAAGAATGCAATCGAATTAGTACCAAACACACAAATAAACACAGGAGTTTATTCACTGTACTTCTTAATACCAAAGAAGGACAAGACGCTAAGACCAATCCTAGACCTCAGGATAGTAAACACATACATCAAATCAGACCACTTTCACATGGTCACACTACAAGAAGTGCTACCATTGCTCAAACTACACGACTACATGACAACCTTAGACCTCAAAGACGCGTATTTCCATATACCAATACATCCATCGCACAGGAAATACCTAAGGTTTGTATTCAAAGGAATACATTACCAATTCAAAGTATTGCCTTTTGGTTTAACAACAGCACCAAGAGTCTTTACAAAATGTCTAGCAGTAGTCGCTGCACACATCAGAAGGCAGCAAATACATGTATTCCCGTATCTAGACGACTGGCTAATCAAGACCCATTCGTTATCAAAGTGCTCACACCACACAAATCAAATCATACAAACCCTCTACAAACTGGGGTTCACCGTCAACTTCGCAAAATCAAACATCCTGCCGTGCAAAGTATAACAGTACCTAGGAGCCATAATAAACACAACAAAAGGAGTAGCCAGTCCAAGTCCACAAAGAATTCAAAACTTCAACAACATCATACAACGCATGTATCCAACACAAAAGATACAAGCAAAGATGATATTACAACTCCTAGGCATGATGTCTTCATGCATAGCCATTGTCCCGAACGCAAGACTGCACATGAGGCCCTTACAACAGTGCCTAGCATCACAATGGTCACAAGCACAGGGTCACCTTCTAGATCTGGTGTTAATAGACCGCCAAACTTACCTCTCGCTTCTATGGTGGGACAATATAAATTTAAACAAAGGGCGGCCTTTCCAAGACCCAGTGCCACAATACGTAATAACAACAGATGCTTCCATGACAGGGTGGGGAGCACACCTCGATCAACACAGCATACAAGGACAATGGAACGTACATCAAACAAAACTGCATATAAATCACCTAGAACTGCTAGCAATTTTTCAAGCACTAAAGGCTTTCCAACCAATAATAGTTCACAAATACATTCTCGTCAAAACAGACAACATGACAACAATGTATTATCTAAACAAGCAAGGGGGGACACACTCAACGCAGTTGAGCCGGTTGGCACAAAAGATATGGCATTGGGCAATTCACAACCAAATTCGCCTAATAGCACAGTTTATCCCAGGGATTCAGAATCAACTCGCAGACAATCTCTCTCGAGATCACCAACAGGTCCACGAATGGGAAATTCACCCCCAAACTCTGAACACTTACTTCAAGCTCTGGGGAACACCTCAGATAGACTTGTTTGCGACAAAAGAGAACGCAAAATGCCAAATCGCATCCAGATACCCACACAGGCAGTCCCAGGGCAATGCCCTATGGATGAACTGGTCAGGGATATTTGCCTACGCTTTTCCTCCTCTCCCTCTCCTTCCTTATCTGGTAAACAAACTCAGTCAAAACAAACTCAAACTCATATTAATAGCACCAACTTGGGCAAGGCAACCCTGGTACACAACGCTGCTAGACCTATCAGTAGTACCACACATCAAACTGCCCAACAGACCGGATCTGTTAACTCAACACAACCAACAGATCAGGCACCCAGATCCAGCATCGCTGAATCTAGCAATCTGGCTCCTGAAATCCTAGAATTCGGACACTTACAACTTACACAAGAGTGTATGGAAGTCATAAAGCAAGCCAGAAGGCCATCCACCAGGCACTGCTATGCAAGTAAATGGAAGAGGTTTGTTTGCTACTGCCATATTAATCAAATCCAACCATTACACGCAACTCCAAAAGATGTAGTGGGTTACTTGCTTCACTTACAAAAATCTAACCTAGCTTTCTCTTCCATTAAAATACACCTTGCAGCAATATCTGCATACCTGCAGACTACCTATTCAACTTCCCTTTATAGGATACCAGTCATTAAAGCATTCATGGAGGGCCTTAAAAGAATTATTCCACCAAGAACACCACCTGTTCCTTCATGGAACCTAAATGTTGTCCTAACTAGACTTATGGGTCCACCTTTTGAACCCATGCACTCCTGCGAAATACAGTTCCTAACCTGGAAGGTTGCATTCCTCATCGCCATTACTTCCCTAAGAAGAGTAAGCGAGATTCAGGCGTTTACAATACAAGAACCTTTTATACAACTACACAAGAATAAGGTCGTCCTAAGGACTAATCCTAAATTTTTACCAAAGGTTATTTCACTGTTCCATCTAAATCAAACAGTGGAACTTCCAGTGTTCTTCCCACAGCCAGATTCCGTAGCTGAGAGGGCACTACATACATTAGATGTCAAAAGAGCATTAATGTATTACATTGACAGAACTAAAAACATCAGAAAGACTAAACAACTATTTATTGCATTCCAAAAACCTCATGCAGGAAACCCAATATCAAAACAAGGTATAGCCAGATGGATAGTTAAATGCATCCAAATCTGCTACCTTAAAGCTAAACGACAGCTGCCCATTACACCAAGGGCACACTCAACCAGAAAGAAAGGTGCTACCATGGCCTTTCTAGGAAACATCCCAATGCAAGAAATATGTAAGGCAGCCACATGGTCTACGCCTCACACATTCACCAAGCACTACTGTGTAGACGTGTTATCCGCACAACAAGCCACAGTAGGGCAAGCCGTATTAAGAACATTGTTTCAGACTACTTCCACTCCTACAGGCTGAGCCACCGCTTTTGGGGAGATAACTGCTTACTAGTCTATGCAAAACATGCGTATCTACAGCGACAGATGCCATCGAACTGAAAATGTCACTTACCCAGTGTACATCTGTTCGTGGCATCAGTCGCTGTAGATTCGCATGTGCCCACCCGCCTCCCCGGGAGCCTGTAGCAGTTCGGAAGTTACCTTCAACTATTTGTATATATATCATTTCAAACTTATATAGGTACATACTTAGTCACTCCATTGCATGGGCACTATTACTACAATACAACTCTTACCTCACCCTCTGCGGGGAAAAACAATCGAGGATAGAGTCGACGCCCATGCGCAATGGACACAAAAGGAGGAGTCACTCGGTCCCGTAACTCGAAAGACTTCTTCGAAGAAAAACAACTTGTAACACTCCGGCCCAACACCAGATGGCGAGCTATTGCAAAACATGCGTATCTACAGCGACAGATGCCACGAACAGATGTACACTGGGTAAGTGACATTTTCATTCCTTTGTATTTGTTGTCCCCTGACACGACTACCAGGAGGGGTGTGATCAATTTTCTCTCTTGCCAAACAATCTGCTTCCAGTTATAGGCAGGATTTCTCCCTTCGGTATGAAAATATATGCTAGTCCTGATAGAGTTTTGTGCACCTGATCGGTATGAGTATTATTTGTCAGAGTGTTTCAACCTCCAGATATCCCTCAGGCCTAAATTGTGCCAGGTGCTTGGGTGCCTTGGATCAGCACATCACAGCTATTGAGGTCTATCCATTTTTTTTCAATCTGAAAAGGGGGGGGGATGTTTAGCCAGTTGCACTGACCCCACAGTACCCTTTTGTAAAACCTGCATTGGCCAAAAAACCTTTCCCTTACTCATGAACTTACAGAATGTTGCTACCAAATGGGGTTTTTTCAGTAAAAATAAGTCTGGTGCCTCTTGGCATATATTTTGGATTCCCGCTCTGCTTTTCATCTTGTTGCTCACGCTGTTAACATTTGAGAGTTTTCAGTCTCTCTCTGCTGTTCTAGTGTCTACAATTGCCTTGTCCTGCATCATCTGGACAGTCTTCCCCCTCCATTTTGTTGTACAGCTGGATTATATGCGCTTGCAGCAATAACAATAGAAGTATCCTGTATGCTGCTCACTCCAGTTTTCTATTTTGCATGTTTCAGACTGCTCATTTCCCCAGTTTTAGAAAGGTCTCATCCTCCTGCCCAAATATATTTCCTTGATGAAGCCTGATGTCTCAGAGCTTTCACATCCCTGTTTTTTTTTTATGCTGCTTTTTTATGCTGTATTTACTCTTTTGATCTTCGTGTGTATCTTCTTTATTTATGGTATGCTATTTCTGTCTTCTTTATTTGTGTCTTGTTAAGATGCCCTTCTCTCTTGAGGGTTTCTTGAGCGAGTGCTTTCTTTCAGTGTAGACACATGTTGCTCCTCAGCTACTCAGTCTTAATCTTCTTCCGTCATATGAAAGAATATATGTCTTTGCATTATATATGACTGTGACTCTGATAGGGAAAAGCAGCAACTATTGTTTGTTCATCGCTCACATATTTTTTTTTACTTAAGGCAAAGACCAGCTTAGTCTAGTCTGGAAAGAACATGATTTATGTCCCTTTGTGCGAAACCTCTTTCATTTCTCAGGCTGTTGTAACAATAGCATGTGGTCAGAGTAGTTGAGGAATCAAATCAAATCATTAACATTGATAAAGCGCACTACTCACCTGTGCGGGTCTCAAGGCATTAGGGGGAAGGGGGTTACTGCTGCTCGAAGAGCCAGGTCTTGAGGAGTCTCCGGAATGCGGAGTGGTCCTGGGTGGTCCTGAGGCTGGTGGGGAGGGTGTTCCAGGTCTTGGCTGCCAGGTAGGAGAAAGACCTCCCACCCGCTGTGGAGCGGCGGATGCGAGGGACGGCAGCGAGCGCGAGGCCAATGATTGATTGGGTGGGGTTCCGGGGGGCCACGTAGAGGTTTACTCTTTATAACAAAACAAGGGGGACAAACTGTCCAGCTGAGTTGGCTATTGCAGCCATTCCTTTAGAACTTCCTCTCACGGTTACCTTCCTTCCCCTCCAGCATCCATGTTATGCAGAGGTTATTCCTTCTTCCTCTTGTTTCTGTGTCTTATATTAGTTCCTTTAGTGTATGTGCTGTCATGGCTGTTTTTTCATAGTGTCATTTACATTGTTTTGGTGTTTTAGTCCAGTTTGAATAAACTTTGTTCCCTATTGAACAAAAACAAAAGTGCCACAGCCACTTCTCCAATTCTGATTTCCAAGGCTTAGTGCATGTCTTTTATTACTTGAAGTACTACCTCTGTATCTGGCGATTTTGGCACCTGGTCCTCCCTGTCTTGGTCAATCTCTTTGTTTGCCAAACCTTTTCTTTCTCCTCCTCTATTGGCAGTTGCTCTAGCATAATTGTCAAATTTCCCCTAGTTGGGCTTTTGCCCTTCTTTGTTTTTCACCATCTTGTTTATGGCTTCCACTGTTTGTAAAATTCTATTTGTTTATTTTTCCTGTATCCAGTGTGTAGCCTCTCTTTTGTGTTAATTACATTTGACGAATCACTTTCCTTCCCTCCTTACCACCAGTTGTATTTCTGCTTCTGTCATATAGCCTTTTGGTTTACTTTTCCACTCCTCTGCGAGGGTAGTTTGGTTAATCAATGCCCCCTTACATCTCCAATTACCTCAGTCCTTTTCTTTGTGGAGGACAGGGTGTTTGATATTTCTTCTTTGCTTCACTGTCCTGGCTTAAAGTTAGGACCAAATAGTCTCTAGCTAATATTCCTTTCACAATGTAATCCCCCTAGGGTGGCTTCTTGAGTGGTGTACGTCACCTGCCATGCTATTTTCTCTATATGGGCATGAGGAGTCTTGAGTGTTTTGTGGGCCTCTAATGCAATTTGTGTTTGTTCCACCACTGTATCTCAAAAAACAGTCACAATATGTAGTGTGTCTCTCTTTAAGTAATAGGTTTTTTTTGGGTCTTTTTTTTATGTGAGGTTATCACTGCACTATTGAATTAACTGTTGCTGCATGTACCCTTTCCGTAATTGTTCTGTGCCTTTTTCTCAGACTCCCCGATGTTCCTACCCATGCCCCAAAGGATGCTTGTGGATAAGAAAAAGCAGAGGGTAGGCTTGGAGGCCCAACTGATAGTGTCCCATTTGAGTGTCTCTTCTCATTTTGGCTGATTGAGCAATCATAGCAACTCTGATGCTGCTGCCTCCGTCTGGTCTCCAAAGTACTTGGTTTCTGCAGGGCTTGCCTTGGTGACTTCTATGTGGCAGTTGGACACCGGCCTTTCTGTACTGCGCCCCTTCTCCCATCTCCGAAAACAAATCCCCCTTTCTTGATTGGTTAAGGTGCAGTGAAGAGAGACTGACTGTTCATGTGTAGTTTGGTATGTCATCAGGCCCTCTGCTATAATTTTCTCCCTCTTTTTGTTTTCACCCTCCAGCTCAGTCTTTTCATCACTTCTTGCAGCTCTCCTGTCGCATCACTTATGCCTATTAATGTATGCACACTTCAGCTGTCCTGTCTTGGTTGTAGTTACTTTGTTCACTGCCATTTAGGCTGGTCATGCCCTCCAAGCAGCCTGCATTGGTCCGCTAGGTCTGGGCCTCCATCAATCCCTTTTTCAACAACTTCATATGGTTGCTACTGTTTTGTGGGTTTTGTAATACCCTCTTTCCACTTTTGATTGTTAGTACATATAGGAGACTATACTGGATTTTGGGTATGCAGAACAGTGCTCTAGAAGACTCCATGTTTTCTAGATGGCCACCCCCTCATTCAGATAGTCCTAGCCATTTTTTAGAATTCCATCTGCCATGAATATTTGTCTTGTGCAACAAATTATTTAATGGCTCATTCATTTGCCTTCTTTGTTATACATTTTATCACTCTGGCTGTGCCCAAAGCATTGTCTTACATGATGGTCTCTGATTTCTCACCAAACAAACTGTAATTCCATTTACCTTCAATTTTCCAGTAATCCCAGGGTTAATGAGAAGTTTTTGCAGGTCTATTAATTTGGATTCTTATATGGTATAGTATTACTATATACTGGTTGTAACACGCACACTATGAGAACATTTCTTACAGAAAAGACTATATCTGCCTATTTTGGAGATAAGGATTGAAAAAAAAGCTACATTCCAAAATCTACCTTTCGAAAATCATTACAAAACCCTGTAAATGTAAAAGGATTATCACACAACAGATATTTTTGTGGGAAAAAAACAGAGGAAAGAACAGTGCCAGCGTTGTGGGATCCCACTCACTGAGCCATAAATACAGAACTGAGGTGCTAACTTCCACAGTACTGTATGCCAAATTTATTACAGTCTTCAGTTTGCCTAATTGAGCATGCGGTTTCACTTTCATGTGAGGCTGCATGCTAAGGAAACAATTTTATTTATTTTTTGTGTTTTTCAAAAGTTTTTTTATAAAAAAAACAAACTGAGCTTCTATGTTTTAAAGCCATTTTTTATTTTATGAGGATTTCTTATAGATTATTTGAATGTGGTTTCATTAAAAGACAAAAAATAGAGACCATGTGCTGCCTTTGCATAGGTATTGTCTTCTGTGCGTTTCTTTACTAAAAGTAATCAACTAATCCATGTACACATGGAGATTGTGTTTATAAATTTAAGTATCCTATGCTTGGAAGAAAAATTGGTATTACTGGTAAGTACCAAATTACTTCTTTGGGGTATCCCTGTCTTTACAATGAACCTTATGCCTTACACTGTGATCACTAGCAACAAACTCGACATAGCCTACATTATTCAATAAGCATAACTAAGTATAAGGGATGTACATGTCTGCACAGGCTTTTCCAGTCTCATCTGAGTTGATCAATTCATTGATGTATCTGTCGATCAACAGCGTATTATTTGACTATCGTTTTTAGGAATCGTCCACAGAAAAAACACTAAGGTTTTCCATGAAAAGCACAAAATGGAAAACCTATTAAAACGTACCACTAGCTGTCACAATTGATGTGTTTGACTGTAACGCAGTTGTAATATGCACTCATTTTAGTGTGTTGCACGGTAATTCAAAACTTACAAAATGGAAAGAAAGGCAGACAACTCTTTAGCAGTGTAAAGACAGCTCTTTACTGTCGCGACAGAGAGAGCGACCCTCCCCACACAGGCAGGCAGCCGTTCTCAATCTGCTGTTGCACAGACTGCTTCTTGTATACAAAACTACACAGGGCTTTATTACAAAACAGCAAATAATGAATCGCTATGTAGTTATACATTAGTTGTGAAAAAACATCATGCCACCTGTGACCCTATTACCCTAAACTTTAACCTAAATTACTTCACATCCTTTATTGCAGAACAGCAAATAGCTGACTTGTCAGTTACATATTGAAAACAGAAAAACATTGGAAAAACTGTGACCCTGTAACCCTAAATTCTGACTAATCCCTTACACATTCTTCATTTGTGGGTTAAGTGTTTGACAAACTAACCATTCTTCATTCTTGAATGCATGCATATTTGCGGTAAATACAGCTTTAATAATGTGTGGTTTATCATTGTGAACCTAAGACCGCTGTGTACCCATTGTCAAATCAGGTTACAACCTATTAGAAAACACAAAATATGTGCCAGTGAGCCTCTGTTAAGATCATAAATTCTGTCACTCTTACTAAACACAAATTAACCTTTACCTGTAACCCTTTCAAGTTACTTATTTCATTATATCCTAAAGTTAATTCTTCATCTTATTCTGGTCAATATTAGTTCTGGGCCTACTATGTTCTCTTGCTACATACAGCTGTGAAGCGCTTTCTGCTGGTGTCTGTTGCTGTGTTACATTTTCACATTCATATCCCACATTTTCTGTACCATTGCCCACTCTAGTTGATATTTCAACTATTGAATCTAAACCTTGGTCTACATTAGGCACTAGATGATATACATTACCCTGAGAATCTACTATACGTGTTGGTGACTTAACTGGAAACATCCCTCCTGCCTTAGCACCTACTCTTCTACAACATGCTAGGATCAACTGTATGACATAATATATTGATAATAAGGCTACAATAGCTGACAACAAAGCTCCCAACAGTCGCAACATCTGGGATGGCAGCCACCCACTAAACCACTTACCTGGTGTACCTCCTTCATCTACCTTTATCTCTTGTAGATTATGCAGTGTCTGTCTAGCTTCTGATAAAGTTCCATTATCCGCATCATTTGCTGGAATGAAAGTACAGCACGCAGTTCCAATCTTCTTGCACACCCCTCCTTCTGTGGCCATCATAAGGTTCAGTACATAGCAGTGCTGCAGTGCCATCATTCTCACTGCACATACCTCTTCCGTTTTTGAGTCCATCCTTGTAGCATTGATGCACTTCAGCAACTCCCATCAAGTTACCTGCAGTCATCATAGCCTGAACAAATGATAGCATGCTTCCAAAGAATAACTGCATCATTAAAGGAATAGTATTCTTGAGAAATGTTACTCCGAGTGCTTGTACCATGATACTCTGCCGTTCTCTTCTTTGAATTATGATGTAGCAAATTGTTGGACAGATCATGGGGTGTTCATGTAAAGCTATCTGATTATTTCCAGTAATTATTAAAACTGGAAAGTGCAAGCAGATGGAGCAGATTCCACCCCAGTTAGGTGGCACCTAGACATACAGTAGTTCGCCACACTGCCAGTAATAATCCATGAGGCTGGAGGTGCCGCCCCTGCATGTTGGCGATATCTCTTGTAGTTTTACATCCAATATTCAGGCCTACATCTACATCAACAGTGCCATTTCCTCTGAAACGTAAGACAGAAGTTAGTCTCATGACAGTCTGAGGACTAACTGTGCTATCTATCCAAGTGTAACGTGAAATGTTTTCGGCCCAGGTATGTGTACACTTTCCTATCGTATCCTGGCTGACATCAATACTTTGCCATTAAGATATAACCATACAGGAATTTTCAATATCAGAATGCCATCGATCATGGGCAAAAGACTGATCCGGTAACTCTAAATCCTGGTCTACGGACACAGTCTGGGGGATAAAGGATTTACTAAATAGCTGTTAAATTCAGTGGGCGGGTGTGTTACTCCTACAAATCCTAAATCCAAGACCATCTGGATCCAATCTACAGTGGTAGGACGACCTGTCTTCTACATATGTAATATCTCTTCTTTGATGTCCTTCCTATCTGTGAGCATGTAGAACACTTCTGCTAAAGAGTCATATTCCATGGCACTGACTAAGAAATGTGTTACTTTAACATGCGGCAACTGCATTTGGGCCTTATTCCTACATAAGTAAGGATGTAAATAAACCTAAGGTTGTACTTAGGGGACTCTATTGTCTTGTTGAATATAGCCTATCTGATCCAGGAGCAGACAAAGCTGGACTCATTAGTGTTTTCCGAAACAATTTCTAGCAGATACCACATATTATCTAACAATTGAGTATGGGCATTACGAGTCACATTATTAATATAGGAAAATTGTCTTAATACATCTAAACTATTACAACAAAAAAATCTTTTCTATAGAGAAGCAAAAAAGAAAGCATCAAGAGACAAAAGAGAAACTAGGAAAAAAATACATATCTTTAGTGCTGTCTTCTTAAAAAAAAAAAAAAATTGTCCAACGTGGAGGGGGATAGTTTTACGATGACAGTCTTTCTCCCCCCTCTTGTTTTATTTAAATTGTCTATGTTGTTTAGCGTGATGCTGAATTCAGATGGACACCAGTAAGGTGGAATCACGGCCTCCTGCCATTGATTTTGACTGGTTGTGGGAGTAGTCATTGTTCACATTAGAGGGTTGGTCAAACTTGGGATCCTTTCAAGACATTGTTACAAATATGAACTTGATAGCTAGTTGTCATCAGGTGGACCTCCTGGTCATTGTTGGGTACCTTTCACAGAAACACCTATTTAGGGCAGAACTTAGAAATCCTGATCAACTTAAAAAATATGCTGACTGTATGCATCTGTGGTATTTCATCTTAAAAAGGCAATGTTTCCAATGTTAATTCCCATAGGAAAAATTGAACAGCATCAGCGCAAACATCACAGGACATAATTATACCAGTGAGGGCAGAAAGATAGCTCTTGGTCTGGAAAGAGCCCTTTTGTTATTTGGTGTAAATCCGTTCAGCGATATTTAAGAAATTGAAGTGAATCCAAATTTGTATATCTAGGGCCATGAAGGATTTGTGACTCCTCCCGATCTCGTGCTGAGATCTGATTGGCTGCCAACACTTCAAACCAGGCAGAGTTGGAAGCCACCTTGGGATTCGGCTTGAGCAGAGTCACAGGAAAATAAAAACAAGAGGTCAGAGTATAAACACCCTGACCCCACCCCTTAGTTCTGGCACCGGGATACCAAAAAGAACCCCCCACCCCCCCACCCCCAAGAGAAAAAGCATTTTTTATTTTTACACCATTGTGATGGTTTAAAAAAAAAAAAAAAGTTTTTTTTTTTTTTTAAGCCCCTGCACATTGGAGGGGGGTGCGCGTTTTGCCTCTCATGGAGCCACTGATGGCCCTGGGGACCGCCCCCCCCCCCCATACCCTCCCCCTGGTCTCCTGAACCCATCCTTTTAAGCATAATTTCACAGATGATGAGTACTTATAAAGCTGTTGAGAGTCTGGGATACCTTGTACTACAAAGGGAATCCTAATGAAATGAAGCTAGGAGAAATACTAACACTGAAAACATAGAACATTACCCGCCTATTATAATTCTTGCTGTAGTTGTAGTGTAGCAGCCCTGAAAAGACACAGAAGAGCTTCAACATTTTCTACATAAAGTTTTTATTTTATACAAAAAAAGGATTCAAATTAATCATGCCGATAAAAGATTAACTAATTTCTCCATTTTACACAAATTCTAGAGAGTATGACACTTGTCATTCATATTTGAAGAAATACCTTTTTATATTTTGTCTTGAGGAGACTGTCCCTGCTTCAGGCTAGGTCAAGGATCTCTGACCTTGTGTTTACTAAGGCATAAAATCATCCCAAGGTACTAACGCACATTCAGTGACCATTTGCTTTACCACTTCCTTTACCTCAGTCTAAATTCCATTTGTGTCGGTGCCAAGCAGGATTACTACCAGTGAGCCTCTCAGTGCATCAAGGAAGGCCACCACCTATAAAATCAGTTTTAATTTTGGATAGTGCTGCATGCCTTAGAGGTCAGATGCACGTTGCGGCTAGGCACCTAAGAACATCTGTAATGGGACTGCCCAGCACAGCATAATTTACAATTTAGCTATCAGTCTTGAATTTTTTTTTTTTCTCCAGACATCAGATCTGAAAACGCGCACATTTTACTTTCAAATGTGTTCTTTTCAATTTTGAGAACATATCTAATCCACTCAAACAGCAGCTTTTTCTTTATTCTGGTAGGCTACACATGTAGGAGCTTCTGACCGGATTCTGGATAGCTGGAGAATCCGGATTTAGGTTTACTGTTTGGCTTATTGTTGGCAACCTTCATCTTGAACTGCAGTGAGGCAGAACGGTTTGACTAATGGGTGTCTTTCTGGGCAGCTGCAGATTAATGAATAAATCACATCCACTTCCATAGGTGTTTTCAATGCATATGTAGTATTCTGGAAATAAACCTCTATTTTTCTTGTCAGTTTAAGTTCATTCTTTGTGGAGACGTGTAGTCCTTTCCGTGGTTGCTTCCTATCATTTACTTTTTAAACGAGGTGCATTATGTTTAAGGTCTGCTTTACTTTGCAGGCTCGTGATTGGTGTCTGATTCCATGAGTTTGTATTCATGATTATCTTCAGAAAGGAAGGTATAACAGGTGTCACTGCACTGCTTAAATGAACATTTATGGAACTCAAATATATACATGGAAAGCAATTTCCATCTGTGTAGCGAGAGCAGCAAGCTTGCAATATTGCTTCTTCTCAATACATGTGCCTATAATGGGGAGGCGGTTCTTCACAATGTGTAGCTATCAAATTAACTTTGCAACACGTCTGTGTATTCAATAAATTCAATGTGTTTCTGGTTATAAAAGTCTGTTCAGGTGATGTTGAAATATTTGAACAGTAGTACAGTCAGTGCATTCATGATTGAGGAAAGGATAATCTTTCATTCTACCTCACTGTAACTATGTTCACATCTGCATGGTCAGTGAAAAACATACATTGTGGCACGTGTTGGCCATCATTACAGCTAAAGCTTGATTCAGTAGTGACAAAAGATTGTCTAAGAAATTACAGTCACATTACAATAGTACCAAGAAAAATAAAAACCTTGACAAAAATGACCGACTAAAAGCAGCATCACCAAGTACGGCACCTCCATATGAATGCTGGTTTCTTTTATCCAACTAAATATCTTAAGCACTTGTCCCTCATGCAGTTTTCATATCTTTAGAACCATATCTTCCAAACTCTTGCCAGCGATGGAGTACCTTCTGTAAAAAGAAAATACATGATTTCCTCTACAGTCACTTAGGATGTCTTTTCCTTATTCTGTTCGTTGTCTTTATTTCCTACTTATTTGTTGGGGTTAGCTGGTTTCCTTTGAGAGACAGAGCACTTTCTTCTTAAACTATGTTGTATTTTCATATCAGAACCAGACTCATGTTGTTCATGTATGTGTATGTAAAATCAACTCAAATACCATTGCAACGTGGCATTACAGAAACTTATGAAAATGCTTCCAGACACATTTCTTGCAGTTTTCTTGGCTCCCATCTTTAATATTTGAAGACCTTTATTATAAGCTGCTGCAACATGGAACATTAAAAATTGCGTTCTTGACTTGCTCTTAAATCGATTGTTTGTGAAATTGTTCAGTACCACAAAGACCCTGATTATGAGTGGGCCAGAGCTTTTCAACCTTTGTTCAAACCATTGCCATATTTGTGCATTATTTACAACCTGCAGTAATTGTTGTTTTAAATTTCATCAGAGCAAACCTGCCAGAATTTAATACAGAAAAACTCATGGTATTTACCATAAAATGAATATTTTGGTATAGTAAGCACCAATACCTCCATGCGATTCCAAAAAAAACTCAGTATAAGTGCAATTTATCACACCCAATCCTGAAACTGGGGAGTCAGACTTAATAGTGTGTGATAAATAGCACATATAACCAACCTTCTGAGGGACTCAGAATACGGGGTTTATTCACAAAAAGGCTTAAAAAAATATTTAGCCCTTTGTTCATGATGGTCGGTTTTGCTTTTTCTATAACTGCTGTATCATAAAGACTGCAAGGTATTGAATACAAAGGAACACTGGACTTAAATAACAATTTGAAGGAATCATTTTATTTAAGAATACTAATTAACGGATTTATCCTGTTTATGAACATAAAATGATAGTAAAGAATCTTTCTAATAGACTTTCATTTGTTTTTCTAGATATTTGGGCGATAGGGTGTATTTTTGCAGAGCTGCTGACGTCGGAACCAATATTTCATTGTCGGCAAGAGGATATTAAAACTAGTAATCCTTATCACCATGACCAGCTGGATAGAATATTCAATGTCATGGGTTTCCCTGCAGGTGTGTACTTTACTCCTTAACACTGTGTTGCCAATTTATTTTGTTGGGGAAAACCCGCACCCCCCTTAGCTGTGTATCCTGAAGTAAAAACATGTTTTTAAACAATTGCACATCTTGTATTAAATTGTTGTGAATAACATGCATCGGTGCTTACATGACTTTCAAAACATTTTTTTATTTATAGATTTATCTTACAAATACTGATAAATTGGAGAGTAAAATGAACAGATATGCTGGTCTCTTTCTCCCTTGCATCTCTTTCTAACCAAAAAGTTTCAAATTATTGAGAATGCTGCACTTCCCAACCTTCAACAGAAATTACAGTAATGCTAGACTTTAGAACTGCATGGCAAAATGTATTTGTCATTACTTTGCAGTAGTCTAGCCTAAATACATTTTTATTTCAAATGGCCTTTGTAGTTTTTTAGTGCATACTCTATTATTGGCCTTTTTGCATAAGCATGTCTGCCAGAATATGACTTTCAGTTTGTAAATTTAGTGTTCGCATTTTTAGAATTTTACTTACATTCACCTGGTTGTCTGATAACCGTTTGGTGATAACATCTTACCATTTTGACCTGTCCACCCTTCAGCGGAACCCAGGCTTTCTTGTCATGTTTATGATATCCTCCTGCACCCCCTCCTTCACTGGTTTAGTTCCGAAACCTTCTTCAAAGAAAGTTGCCTCATTATGAGGGAGCTTTTGTCATCACTTCTTTCTCACTTTCCTCGCCTTCATTGACTGTTGTTAGCCTTGATCCAAGGCATCTCCACAGCCATGTTACTCAAACCACATCTTTCTGGGTGATTTCTCATGCTGGACTTTGCTGGTGTTTAGCCAAGCTCTCGAGCTGCCTACTAGAACCCTTATTGTGTTTGTTCAGATGTTTTGTGAAGTGCAACAGCTTTTAGGTTTCTCAGAGGTCTGATGATTTTGAAGAAGAGTTTCGAGTGCGGATAGGGTGGTTAAGTAACTGTATCCAGCATTCATCTCTTGTGACCCAAAAGCAGCTTTAGTTATGTTTTTAGAGTTTTCATTAACCCTCTTATGGTTGGTTTCAGGTGTCGGGTTAGGGTCGTGGGTATTTCACAATTTAGGTACTTGAAAACCCATTGACCTTAATGTTTCATCCTCTTGAAGAATTGTTGGTTGTGAGTGCACACTCACCTTTGCCCTGGGATGTTTTGTGGACAGTGCATTGGACTTTCAATTCGATCCTGGTTTTAGGGTGGGTTGGTTTGACCGATTCTGCTGAGATTTAGGCTCATTCTGGCTGCCCAATTCAGTAGTCTTTGAAGCCTGGCGATGAAGTTTGTATGGTCGCTAGAGCAAAAAACAAAGTAAAACAAATATGCCAATACCAATGCTCTTGTTTTCTTAACTCTTAAAAATGCTACTACTACTACTCCAATCTGATCACAGAGAAAGCGGAGTTGAAGGTTGATATCCTGTGGTGACTCACGTTCAGTTTTGTTAGAGATTAACAGGGTCTCAGAGGCCCAGTAGTCCAGTCAAATGGCAGACAACCGTCTCTGTTTTGTATCTGTTCATGCAGAGAAAACTCTCCTTCACTGAGTAGAGCACATAATTCAAGTAAGCAAAGTTGCTGGTTAAATGATCAGATTTCTTTCCTGGTTGGAAGTGGATTTGCATGTAATGCGTACATATGGAAGTTCATGCAGTATTAACCTAATAGTTTTGGCAACAGGTGTACTTATATATTGAAAATAAAACTTGAGAGGAACAAACCGGTAGCATGCTACAGGGCATGTGTGTGATTTGAGCGACCCATTACTGCTTTTTTTAAACATTATTTTGGTTTTCTGCTGCAGTCGGTCAGAATTACTTAATCTGTGAGACCGCTTTTACAGCAGTATCGAAAACTGCAGATGGCATCAGGACGGCAACATACGTCCTCAGCCTCTTGCCACCTTCAGTGGAGGTAAAACCCAATGTCTTTCCAGCCATCATGCAACCCTGGCAGACTTTTGATGAGCCTCTGCTCACATTCATTGAAGCCGTCACAGACGCTCTCCTCTGCATCTGTGCGAAACCTGAGTCAAAGCTACGTTGCATTCCCTTGGCGAAATTGCCGTAAGTGTTCTTTGTAAGGCCAACAATATTGCCCCTTTCGAGGTTTCAGAATGGGTATCCAGCGTAGGCAATGTCAACATCTGCCTCTGCAACAACAGACCTTGTAAGCCTTTCAAGGTAGAGGTAGAGGATTTTGCCTACTGAGTCCAGACCCTAGAATCAAAGCCCTACCCACTATATGTCCTGTCAGTCATCATTACACCCTCCACTTCACCTTCCCACTGTCTTAGTAGAAAACCCCTCTGGGTTATCCTGAGCATGCACTGCCACCCAGTTGCTACATGGGTGGCAAAGCATCACATTGGAGAAATGGGTGATTCAGCTTGTCTAGGACGGGTTCTCCCTACCCTTCCTATTCACCCCTCTAAACATGCTGCCTACATCACAACAGCTTCTGGAGGACCACTGGTCCATCGTGTGGAAAGATGTCCAGTCTATCTTGGAACAGTCAGCTATAGAGAGGGTACTGGGATTTTTCGTGACTGGCTGCGTCTCCCGTTGATTTCTGGTGACGAAGAATAGAGGAACTCATCCTATTTTAGACCTTCAACCTCTAAATTTCTGCCTCCAAAAAAAGGCAACAAAAAGATTCACCATCAAGTTTGTTCTGCCATGCATCCAGGCAACTAGATGGTGGTGCTGGATATGCAAGATACCTGTTTTCACATTCCTGTTCGGCAGTCCCATAGGTGCTACATATGGTTACAGGGGGCCACACGTACTTACCAGTTCACCTCAGATGTTCACTAAAGTGATGGTAGTGTTAGCTGCCCAACTTCAGAGGTTGGGAATACCAGTCTTACCGTATCTGAAAGTGTTGAAGGTGAGCCCCCTCTTCAGCAGCCAAACCACCGTGATGCACCTCCAGATACAGGCCAACCTGTTAACATCTAAGGGATTTCTCATGAATGTGCTGAAGTCCCACCTGATTCCTATGCAGAGACTCCTATTTATTAGAGCCATTCTGCATGTGGTGGTATCATGGTTTTTCTTGCCTCCTCATCGATTCCAGGATTTTGATGTTTCAGCCTTTGGCCTGGGTATCAGTGGGGACAACTTTGGGGCTCTTGGCTTCCTGCATCCCCCTAGTAGCCCATACCAGGTGGCACATGCAGGTTCTGCAGTAGGATATAAAGTCTCAGTGGGCTCGGCACCAAGGAAACCACTCAGATTCCATCCAGATATCAGAGGAGACTGTGAAAGATCTGCAGTGGGCTCTGCTGGACCGCTAGTGGACTGGTGGCAGACACCTCTCCTTGTTCCACACAGAACTAACAGTTGAGGCAGATATATCGTTGCTGGGTTGGGGAGGTCATCTGGGAGAGGTGGACATCGTAGGCCTCTGGTCTCTGTTAGAGACCCGCCTCCACATTAATCTGTTGGAGTTGTGGGTGATTAGCTTAGCACTAGAAGCTTTTCTCCCATCCACCAAGAGGCAACCGGTGCAGGTTATCATGGACAACTCCACCACCATGTGATACAGCAGCATGCAAGGTTAATGGAGATTGTGGATCATTTTCCAGGCAGATGGGTGCCCCTTAAGCTAGTTGAGTTGTCAGGTCATTTCTCTCGTCATACAACACCTGGCAGAAGCTTCAAATGTAATGAGAGAGAAACAAAGCTGTTGTTTGTCACATCATGAATGACCGCTAAACTCGGAGGTAGTACCGAGTGTCTTCATGTAATAACTGGCTTGATCTCTTTGCTACTGCTGAGAACCCTCAGTGTCCAAACGTTTGCATGCTGGAGTTCCAAGGTAGTTCTCTTTTGGTGATTTCTTTCAAATGAGCTAGAACTTAGGACACCTGTATGCCTTCCATGTTTGCCTCTCCTTCCCAAAGTTCTGAAGACGATCCAAAATGACCGGGCCCAGATCATCAGAGTGGCTATAGGTTGGGCCAAAAGAGTGTGGTACCTGAAACTTCTGGCCATGAGCACCTGTCCTCCTACTTGGATGCTTTTTTTTGGAAGGACTTTCTGTTGTAGGTGCCGTGTCCTACACCAGAGCCTATGGAACTTAGTCCTAAATGCTTAGAGAGTCAGCCGTGGCAGTTGATTGCTTTTCACTCCCACTAGAGATGGTATTTCCCATACAGACAACTTGGTGTCCCTACTCCAAAACCATCTATGTGGAACGTTTGAGAAGTTTGTTGTGTGACGTTCTTTAGGGCATATTCCATCCCCTCAAGGCATTTTTATCTGACATTCTTATTTTCTCCCTATCCTTAGCCCACCAAAGCCTTGATGTGGCCAAGTTAAATGTTATTTGTCTTCCGTTTTACATTTACTTGATCAGTCATCCCTGTTAAAATCACCTGTTGTGATGCATGTTCTAAAATGGCTGACCCTTATGTTTCCGCCGAAACCAGTTGTGATTCCTCAATGCGATCTGAATTTGGTGCTCACTTTTCTGATGTGCACCCTATTTAAGCTAATGAACAGTTGCCCTCCCCACTGCCTTCCCAGACAAGTTTGTCCTAAGGACAAAGCTGCATTCCTCCTGACATGCAGAAAGGCATTAGGCTGCCTGCTGACCTTCTTTGCCCTGTCTCCTCTATCCAAGGAGGAAGAAAGCTTTCATTGCATAGACCTTAAGAGAGTTGTGTTCTTCTGCATTGATCCACTGAGAACCTTCAGGGTAGATGATCAGCTCTTTGTTGTCTTCTCTTGGACAAAAGAAGGTATGGCAGTGCCGAAACTGACCACCTTCAAATGGATTGTTCTTTGTATAAAGATCTGCTAAGGTTTAACCAAGCCAGCCCCCAGAAGGCCTGCAGGCTCAGTCCACCAGAGCCGAGGCTGCTACCACCTTGTTGGTGCGAGGAGTGCCTGTCTTGCACATCTGTGTGTTAGGCTGCAACATGGACATTGGTTAACATGTATGTTCACAAAGTATTACGGTCTGAATTGACAGGTCTGGCGGGAACGGTACTATGCCCATTCTGCCCTACAAGGCTTCTCGGACTGAGCTATTCCACAGGTCCCCTGCCTGTGGAGGTACTGGTTTGGTATCTGTTCTCAAGGTAAAGAATCTGCAGATAGAAGTATCCACCTGAAGAAAAAGTTACTTAGCTTCAGAATTGCTAGTTTTGTTGGATACTCCTGTTAGCCACAGATTCCTCACCAATCTTCCCACGTCCCCTTTCTATAGAATAGAATATTTTTCCTCCATCTTAAAAAGGACCCAGTTTGAGATCTGCACAGTGTAAAATCTGATTATTCAGGGCTTGCCAGTCCAATATGGAGAATATCAGAAAGAAACTGACGTCCGCTTGTAGGGGATGAGGGCATATGTGGCCCAGACAGCACTTCTGGGGTGAGAGACAATGCCACCTACTGGCGTTTGAGGGAACTACAGAGAAAAATATCTGGATCCGGTTTGGTGCCTGGAGGTATTCACAGGGTGAGGAATTTGCGGTTAGAGTATCCATCAGAAAGAGCATTACCGAAAGTAAGTAAAATGTTTTCCTTCACTGCTTGTGGCTTTGTTGTTTCTAATCAGTTCTGAAGATGAAAGTAAACACTTTACTGACAACTTTACTCAATATTGTTGAATGTAATACCCAATGTGTAATGACATTAGATTGTTTTGAGGAATAACAAAATAATCTTAGTTTTTTTTGTCAGTTGTACAGTTTGAAATATTAAGCATTCCAATTCAATTTCACTGTGAATACTTACTTATTTTGGATGGTCTGAAAAATAGTTTGCAATCCTTTTGACTATGCCGTCCTTAGACAAAGATTGGGAAGACATTAAGAAGATGCCTGAACATTCAACTTTAATGAAAGATTTCCGGAGAAACACGTAAGTTGATGTGATTAATAGCTTAATTTATAATCCAGTCCACAATTTCCGAAAGCTAAATTCTATAAATTGTGAGTAGCTGTAATGACTGCAGTTGAGTGTCATCGACCAGTGTTTGAATTGAAAGTTTATCTTTGTGTCTTTGTGTGCTTTATAAATAGGGCTTCCAGCGTTTTTTTTTTTGTTTTGTTTTTTTTGGTCAAACATGTTTTTATTAGGTTGAATTCCGTGGAGACATCACAAAAGTCAACAAAATGGTGTGAACCATCTGAACCTGGTTGTCACTTAGACTTACGTTATTACAATGCAAGACAGTATCAACACCAGTTCTATTGTGATAAAGAGTTTCTACCAATTTTGTTAATAAGGGAAAATAAGAAGAAAAAAAAAGAAAACTTATAAATCATGCTACTAAATATAAACATGAATCGGAGTTGGGAGATCATCATGTTACATCACTTTAAGTATATCTTTACCATAGAAAAGAGTCATTCATGTCTTTTGCAAGAGACTGGGGTTGTGGACGGTTGCAGTTCATATATCTCTCTTAAATTTGAAATAGGTGCAGTAATCTAATTCTAGGTGGGCATACAGTCAGCGGGAGGTCTCTGGAGAGATAGGATACTAATGGGCTCCATTTATATTCAAACTTTTTAAAATCATCTGCCATTCTTTCCATGGTCCAGCACGGAGGTGGCTCTGCCGCTGAGTGATCGCTGGGGCTTCTTGCTTTTTCCAGGCCACCGCTTTTGCCATTTTAGCGGCACCTAGTCAAAGCCACATAATGGCCCCATCTGCTCCTGTTTGATATTGGAGAGTGTCCTCTCTCAATCCGAGGAGTGCACAGTGGTCTGTGATCGCTATGGGATATACCAGTATATCCTTAATGTGGGCCAGGATTTCATTCCAAAAAGGGCAGATCGTGGAACGGTCCCACCATATATGTTTGAAATCACCTTGTGTTCCACACCCTCTCCAGCACAGATCTGATGTGGTCGGGATTATTTTCTTCAGTTGGGTTGGATAGAGATACCAGTCGTACAAAATCTTATAATGGGCCTCTCTCAAAGCCATAGAGCGATTGTGTCTCTGGATATCTTGGTGTAATTTCTCCCATTGTGTGTCAAGAATTTCTTCTCCCAACACCTGTTCCCAGAAGTGATGGTGGCGGTGCCTTGTCATTTTGCCTGTGGTTGTTAAAGTATAGAGATGCGAGATAATACCTTTCAGGAAACTTGCCTTGCGAATTAATTTTTCAAAAGATGTGAATTCCCTCAAGGCTGCCTGTTGATTTTCAGGTGTCACTGCATAGTGACATAGTTGAGTATAGTGATAGAATTCGGCTTGTGGAAGATTGAATTCTCTCTTACAGTTCTCAAACGAGATTATATCAGTATTGTGGAATAGATCTGCTAAAACCAAGCATCCTCCCTCACGCAATTTATCAAGTGGTCCTGTGTGTACAGCACGGGGAAAGGCTGGATTAAAGTGTAGTGGTGTGTGTCGGGAAGGGAAGGTCCTCCAGTTTCTTGTGTTTGTTACCTCGTCCCAGACCTTAGGTGTAGTTTTTATTGGTGTACTAAGGTATGCATTACGGGGGCAGTCTGTCTTAGGCTTCCACAACACATCCCAGATCACTCTCCCCACCACAGCCCGGTCCATATGGAGCCAGTGTTTATCGGATTCTCTAAGGGACCATTCCGTGACTACTCTTAATTGGGCAGCCTTTTAATATAACTGAAAGTCTGGCAAGCTCAGGCCGCCTCTCTCCTTAGGCATACTTAACATTTTATATGAGAGTCTGGCTCTATTTCCTTGCCAAATAAATCGCACCAGAAGGGTGCGGAGGGCTGAAAAGAAGGCATGATCTACTTTCAGAGGGAGACTCTGAAATATATAGAGTATCTTAGGTAGAACTGTCATTTTAATGGCATTGATCTTTCCCAACCATGTAAGATAGGATGGGGCCCAACATTTCAGGGTGTCTTTTATGCATGTCAGTAGCGGGCAGTAGTTGGCCTTGTAGAGCTATGTTTGGTTTGATTTTGATACTCAGGTAAGTTATTTCTTTTTTTGCCCATTGGTATGGTATGGTGTGGTGGCCGCCAGATGTTCCATTTCCAAAGGGGGGCATGGTCAGATTCATCATATAGGACTTGGAATGATATACCTTAAATCCCGCTACCTCTTTGAAGTGACATAGTTCCTCCTGTACGGCGGAGGATGAAGATGAGGAGGCTGGATCTGTCAGTGTCAAGAGGACGTCATCCGCAAATAGTGACATTTTATGTTCCGTTGTCCCAAAGGTAATCCCGTGTATAGTGGGTGAGGCCTGAATGCGTTCTGCTAGTGGCTCTATACTCAAAGCAAACAGCAAGGGGGGTATCCTTGTCTCTTCCTCCTCGTCAACGGGGATGGGGCTGAACTAGTGCCATTTATTAATACTCTGGAGTAGGAGCTGCATAATTGGCTCTTATTATCTGGATAACTATTTCGCAGAACCCATACGTCCATAGAACTTGGGTCATGAAGGCACAATCTACTTGATCAAATGCCTTCTCAGCATCTAAACTCAGGAGAATGGCTGGGATTTTTTTCTTATGAGTCTTTTCCAGTAAGTGTATCACCCTACGA
The DNA here is from genome assembly GCF_031143425.1 of Pleurodeles waltl. Taxonomy (NCBI): domain Eukaryota; kingdom Metazoa; phylum Chordata; class Amphibia; order Caudata; family Salamandridae; genus Pleurodeles; species Pleurodeles waltl. The sequence goes on along the minus strand of NC_090447.1, from coordinate 1,280,463,917 downwards.
ATGTTATTGTGTGTCTGACGACCATTTACAAATCCTGATTAGTCTGGGTGTATCAAATCAGGAAGAAGCTCTTCAAGTCGGTAAGTCAGTATCCTGATGCATAGTTTTGCATGTAAATTCAGGAGAGCTATAGGTCGATATTAGCTACAGATTTGAGGGTCCTTCCCTGGTTTGGGAATGACAGAGATAATAGCTTCACCCATTGTGTGTGTGTGGTGATCCCTGAGGTACCTATATAGTTGAATAAATTGGTTAGATAGGGCGTCAATTCTGAGCTATAAGTTTTATAGAATTGAGCTGTCGGTCCGTCTGATCCTGGTGACTTATTTTGTTTAAGGCGGTCTATTGCTGTCTGTACCTCAGATTTCTCGATGGGTGTCCGTAATTGCTCGTTGTGCTCTTTCGTGACTTTGGGTAGGTCTATATGTTCTAAGTAAGCCAATTGGGCAGATTTAGAAGTGGTTTCTGCTGTATATAGAACCTGATAAATATATTTGCCTTTTCTACATCTGAATCAGTCAGTCCATTAGTGGGGTGTCTTATATTCCCTATATGCTCCTTTTCTCTTTTCACTCGTAATTGTCTGGCAAGTTGTGAACCCACCTTGTTACTTTGTCATATGTCATTCTCTGCAGACGTAGTAGTGTAAGATCTGCTCTGTTGGCATATATAGCATTTAATTTGCCCCTCCAGGCTGTCCTCGTGCTTTGAAGGGGTAAAGTCGGGTGAGTTTTATGAGCTTCTTCAGTGGCTTAAAGTTCTGTCTCTAATATTAGCTGCTGCTGTCTTCTCTGTTTGTTTAGTGCCGCATTTAGGGAGATACATTTCCCCCGTAGAACTGCTTTGAAGGCGTCCCATGTTATGCTTAGATTGGTATCTGCCGGGTCGTTGAACTCAAAGTATTCCCTAATGGTAGTGCGTATATGTTCTCTAGAAGGCTTATCTCTAATCAGGAAGGGTGGAAAGTACCATCGCAGGGTTTTTGATTTGTTCTCTCTCCAGTCTATTGTTAGTTCCATTGGGGCGTGGTCCAAGAGGGTGATGGAATGTTTTGTTGCCCTAAGAAGTTCTTGGGGCACCCCTTGGCTAGCGAACACATGGTCAATTCTTGAGTATGCCCTTTGAGTATGGGAAAAAATTGTTTAGTCTCTGTTGTTGGAGTGAAGTTTCCTCCAGGTGTCGACTAGGCCAGTCTTCGTCATTACCTGTTGTAATGCTAGCAAGAAGTTCCCAGATGGCGAACAGTCGGGGTGCGTACTATCTTGGTTTGCGTCCCACGTAAGGTTAAAGTCGCCCATCATAAATATATCCCCCTCTGCAAAGGCTCTCCCAGTGTCTCTAGGCACCAGCATAGGAATTGGTCTTGGTTTATGTTCGGTGTATATATTGAAGTCAAAGTTACTCGGCGACCTTTCATCACTCCTTTCACCATAACATAGCGACCTTCCTTATCTGTATGGTGACCTGTAGGATGGAATTGTAGAGCTTGATGGAACATGAGTGCTACTCCATTGTGCTTCATCGTAGCTGTTGATTTGAAGGTTCGTGGGTATTGTTTATGTTTGAGCCTATGGTCTTCTCCTCTTTTAAGATGAGTCTCCTGTAGCGCTATTATGTCATAGTGGGTTATCTGTTAAGTATTTCCATATTTTGTGGCCCTTCACTGGTGTGTTTAATCCTTTGACATTCCAGGTGAGCATTGTCACTACCATTCTGTCAACAATGGGTGTGACCGTCTCTCTGAGGCTAGCATTGAGCTGGATCAGAGTCTATTGTGCTCATTCCTTGGAGTAACCCCTCACGATTTCCGGAATGTCAATATGGGATATATTCTCCTCGTCTTCCCCCCACTTGGGTCTGGATCTCGACTCCTGCTTATGGTACATGGTCTCCCAACTCCTAATAAAAACCTAACATTGAACAATTTAAGGACAACCGGTCCAGAGTGTGTAAGTCTCCATAAGTCTATTAACGACATTGAGTGCAGGCCTTATTCTGCTTTGTCGCTCTAGGGTTAGATATTATTGGGCTTCAGTATTGGGGTATGTGAGGTAGTGGGACCTGCCTGTGTTCAAGTTTTGACGAGGGTGGCTCTCGTAGGCGTGCAGCTTCATTATCCTGTTGGATCTTCCTCTATCAGTTTGTGTCTGTGCTCGGGGGTTTTTCAGGGCAGCCATCGTCTGGGACCAGCAGATTTTTGCTGACTTGTCTCTGAAAGGTCCTCTCTACCATCTTCTCCAGACTGGGGATTTACAAGTATGGACAATGCCCTTGTGAGGTATGTTACATGATAAGATCTATTATTTAATTCAAAGGCCAGGCCAAAGGGGAAGGTCCAGCGGTACCGTATATGGTCTTCCCTTAGTCTATCCATGGCGCTATGTCTTGGAACAGGGAGCAAGTTTCTCCCTAAAAAACATTACCTTGTCAACTTTTTGTGAGGCTTGGAGGATGGCTTCTTTGACCTTGAAGAAATGTAGCTTACAAGAATATCTCTTGGTCGGGTCTTGTCCGTGGGTGTGCTGCTGCCCACTCTGTGGATTCTGTCTATCTTTATCTTAAGATGTGTTTTGTTCATTATCGCCTGGAACAGGCCCACCACAAATGCCTCAAGGTCTGACCCCTCCGCTCCTTCTGCAAGATTTCTGATCCTGGTGTTGTCTCACCGCGCACTGTTTTCCATATCTTCTTGTTTGTGTCGCTGTTTGAAGTTCCATCTGGAGTGTCTGCGTGAGAGCGTCCAGCTGGTTGAGACGAGTCTCCATTTCTTCAGTTTTCGTCTCCCCGTCTAAAATTCGGGCGCCTATGGAGTCTACATCTTGCCGCAATGTGGATAGTTTATCATTAAGATTTGCCTGTAATTTTTCACGTGAGGAGGCCATATCGGTCTTCAGTTCTTCTTTTTAAGGTCTCTCAGGGAAGTCATGAGGTCATCCCGCATGCGGGCCATCTCCTCACTCTGCTGTGCTGTTCCCCCCCCCCCCCTCTCCCCCCCCTCCAGAGGTGAGAAGTAGTTGGAGACCCTGTTAGAGTTTTGTTTCTTGGGAGGCATGTGTAGGAATAAGTACTCCTTACTTCTTCTATGGTTAATTTTCGCTCTGCAGCTTCTCACGTGATCTACCGTAGTTTCCACCTATCGCTCCCACACAACCACTTCCTGCCTCATTCTGTTAAGTGTCTCTTTTCTGTAAGTTTTGCCGCTCCGCAGTGTGATCTGGGCTCCTTTACAGCAAACTCACGGCTTCCGGGTGTCTAAGACCTTTCTTCCGTTTGTTCTTCTCTAACCCTCATTCTGAAGGAGAACTGCCAGTTCCTCAGGTCCGATCTGGAAGTGCTTCTAGATCAAAGCTATGAAGGCTGCATGCAAGTGATCTTTAATGGAAAATGGGTAATTGTAGAGTTCAGACTTCTTTCTGCCTGTTCGGGAATCCCTAGGTCTTTTCATCCCGTGTTGGCATGATTTAAACCCTTCGCTGCCAGGCCTTTTCCCCCTCCTGTGCCAGGCCTTTTTTTACCTATTTGGGGCAGTTCGCGCTTAGGCCCTCATAACTTTTTGTCCACATAAGCTAACCAAGCCAAATTTGCGTCCTTTTTTTCCAACATCCTAGGGATTCTAGAGGTACCCAGACTTTGTGGGTTCCCCTGAAGGAGGCCAAGAAATTAGCCAAAATACAGTGAAAATTTCGTTTTTTTTTCAAAAAAATTGGAAAAAGTGGCTGCAGAAGAAGGCTTGTGGTTTTTCCCCTGAAAATGGCATCAACAAAGGGTTTGCGGTGCTAAACTCAGCAGCTTTCAGGAACAGGCAGACTTGAATCAGAAAACCCAATTTTTCAACACAATTTTGGCATTTTACTGGGACATACCCCATTTTTGCAATTTTTTGTGCTTTCAGCCTCCTTCCAGTCAGTGACAGAAATGGGCATGAAACCAATGCTGGATCCCAGAAACCTAAACATTTCTGAAAAGTAGACAAAATTCTGAATTCAGCAAGGGGTCATTTGTGTAGATCCTACAAGGGTTTCCTACAGAAAATAACAACTGAAAAAGAAAAATATTGAAATTGAGGTGAAAAAAACATAAATTTTTCTCTACGTTTTACTCTGTAACTTTTCCCTGCAATGTCAGATTATCGAAAGCAATATACCGTTACGTCTGCTGGACTCCTCTGGTTGCGGGGATATATAGGGCTTGTAGGTTCATCAAGAACCCGAGGAACCCAGAGCCAATAAATGAGCTGCACCCTGCAGTGCGTTTTCATTCTATACCGGGTATACAGCAATTCATTTGCTGAAATATAAAGAATAAAAAATTGCTATCAAGAAAACCTTTGTATTTCCAAAAAGGGCACAAGATAAGGTGTTGAGGAGCAGTGGTTATTTGCACATCTCTGAATTCCGGGGTGACCATACTAGCATGTGAATTACAGGGCATTTCTCCAATAGATGTCTTTTTTACACACTCTCCTGTATTTGGAAGGACAAAATGTAGAGAAAGACAAGGGGCAATAACACTTGTTTTGCTAATCTATGTTCCCCCAAGTCTCCCGATAAAAATGATACCTCACTTGTGGGCGCCCGCGTCGGGAAACGCCCCAAAGCGCAACGTGGACACATCCAATTTTTTGAAAGAAAACAGAGGTGTTTTTTGCGAAGTGCCTACCTGTAGATTTTGGCCTCTAGCTCAGCCGGCACCTAGGGAAACCTACCAAACCTGTGCATTTCTGAAAACTAGAGACCTAGGGGAATCCAAGATGGGGTGACTTGTGGGGCTCGGACCAGGTTCTGTTACCCAGAATCCTTTGCAAACTTCAAAATGTGGCTAAAAAAACACGTTCCTCACAGTTCTGTGGCAGAAAGTTCTGGAATCTGAGAGGAGCCACAAATTTCCTTCCACCCAGCGTTCCCCCAAGTCTCCCGATAAAAATGATACCTCACTTGTGTGGGTAGGCCTAGCGCCCGCAACAGGAAACGCCCCAAAGCGCAACGTGGACACATCCAATTTTTTTGAAAGAAAACAGAGGTGATTTTTGCAATGTGCCTACCTGTAGATTTTGGCCTCTAGCTCAGCCGGCACCTAGGGGAAACCTACCAAACCTGTGCATTTCTGAAAACTAGAGACCTAGGGGAATCCAAGATGGGGTGGCTTGTGGGGCTCGGACCAGGTTCTGTTACCCAGAATCCTTTGCAAACTTCAAAATTTGGCTAAAAAAACACATGTTCCTCACAGTTCTGTGGCAGAAAGTTCTGGAATCTGAGAGGAGCCACAAATTTCCTTCCACCCAGCGTTCCCCCAAGTCTCCCGATAAAAATGATACCTCACTTGTGTGGGTAGGACTAGCGCCCACGAAAGGAAATGGCCCAAAACACAACTTGGACACATCACATTTTTTCATAGAAAACAGTGCCTACCTGTGGATTTTGGCCTGTAGCTCAGCCGGCACCAGGGGAAACCTAGCAAACCAGCACATTTTTGAAAACTAGAAACCCAGGGGAATCCAAGATGGGGTGACTTGCGGGGCTCTGACCAGGTTATGTTACCCAGAATCCTTTGCAAACATCAAAATTTGGCCAAAAAAACACTTTTTTCTCTCATTTCGGTGACAGAAAGTTCTGGAATCTGAGAGGAGCCACAAATTTCCTTCCACCCAGCGTTCCCCTAAGTCTCTCGATAAAAATGGTACCTCACTTCTGTGGGTAGGCCTAGCGTCCACGAAAGGAAATGGCCCAAAACACAACGTGGACACAACATATTTTTTCACAGAAAACAGAGGTGTTTTTTGCAAGGTGCCTACCTGTGGAGTTTGGCCTGTAGCTCAGCCGGCCCGGGGGGGGGGGGCAGAAATGCCCTAAAATAAATTTGACCCTCCCTCAAAACTCACCTGCCCGGGAGCGACCCTTGCCTACGGGGTCCCTCCCCCTGCGTGACATTGGCGCCAAAAAACAAATCCCCGGTGCCTAGTGGTTTCTGCCCCCTTGGGGGCAGATTGACCTAAAATCCCCCAATCTGCCCCCAAGGGGGGCAGAAATGGCCTAAATACAATTTGCCCCCCAGGGGAGCGACCCTTGCCTGATGGGTCGCTCCCCATCTCTACAAAAAAAAAAAAAAACACAATTTTTTTTCCCCCTGGCGCCTAGAGGTTTCTGCCCCCAGGGGGGGCAGAAATGGCCTGATATAAATTTGCCCCCCCCCAGGGAGCGACCCTTGCCTAAGGGGTCGCTCCCCTTGCGTGAAATTCACGCAAAGAAAAAACTCCCTGGTGTCTAGTGGTTTCTGCCCCCCTTGGGGGCAGATTGGCCTCATCAAAATAGGCCAATCTGCCCCCAAGGGTGGCAGAAATGGCCTAAATATAATTTTCCCCCAAGGGGAGCGACCCTTGCCTAAGGGGTCGCTCCCCACCTAAAAAAATAAAATAAAACATAAAAAAAAAAAAATTATCCCTGGTGCCTAAAGGTTTCTGCCCCCCCTGGGGGCAGAAAAGGCCTTCCCGAAAAAATGCCCCCCCTGGGAGCGACCCTTGCCCAAGGGGTCGCTCCCTTATGTCAATATCCCTGGTGTCTAGTGGGGTTTCAAAAGCCGGATTGCAAGCAATCCGGCTTTTGAAACCCTCGGAGAGACTTCAAAGGGAAGGAAATACATTTCCTTCCCTTTGAAGCCCCTCCGGGCCTCCCCCACGTGATTGAAAGAGAAATGCAAAGCAGCGCGATGGGGGAGGCCCCTGTGACTAATCAGCGCACGCTCGCGCGCTGACGTCACAGGGGGGGTGGGGGGTGGGAAGGTCTTCCCCTTCCATCCCCGCCTTGGGGGGGGGGGGGGGGGGGAAGGGGAGGGGGCGCTTGCGCTCCCCCAAGTTCCCCTGTGCCTTGGACGAGGTGATCTCGTCCAAGGCACAGGGGAACTGTAGCCTTGGACAAGATCATCTCGTCCAAGGCACAGAAGCGGTTAATACCTCTGCCCGGTCGCCATTTTAGGGTCAGGCATTAGCGTGCCTGATCTTGCTTTTGGGGGACCCCATAGGTGATACTCCATTCGCTGCCTGCACCAGTTGCTCCTTGTTCCCCTATTGCGGGGGCGGTCTCAGGGGGGCAGGCCTCTCTCACCCACCTTCTCTGCTGATTCTGACGTCCAGTGTTCCAGCGCCGCAACCGAGGCCCGCACCCAGAGATCCACCTCACAGTTCTCTCGGCGTCGGCAGAGCTATCATAGTTAGCGGGGGTCCCGTTTGCACTGTCACCCCTCACATCCCTTTTTAAGCACAATTTATGTTTCGATTATCGCCGAAATGCCCAGCTTTGATCAAATGTTAGCGGAGCCGATGGGAATCACGTCCCGGAGGCCATCCTGGCACTGCCCAACGGTCCGTTTTTACTGATTTTTACAGATAAATACAGATGAAAAGCAATGTGTTTCCTGTCTGTATTTATTTTTAAAAGCAGAAAATACTGAAAATTGTGCTTCAAATGAGTGACTTTCCATGCTAATTGTTGTGAATTCCAAGGCGACAAATGAGCAGATAGCATGGAGAGTTAAAAGAACATATTAAGATATGTTTGAATATAGGCATATGCTAAAATATATTTGTAGTAAATTTCTAACCTTTACCTGTGGGTGTATTGTTTTGCTATTGTTGACTGCTGAGTTTGCTAAAATGCAAAAGGCATCACAGTATGTTGGTTAGTTAAATAAATGTGGAAATGTACCATTTTTGACTACACTTATTTGCAAACCACAAAATAAATATGGATAAATACTAATAAGATGGCAAAAAAATTAATATGGATAACAGATAGAAATGTAAAAAATATATATATATGATAAAACCGGGAGCCCTATTTATAATGCTGAAATCCAGATGGTTTGTTGCACAGTTAGCTACCCCTGTCAGGTGTTATCCAGCCTAAATGTTCTACAAAATTAATGCAAACAACATTACAAAGTCTGGTATTCCACAGCAGGCAATACTAGTGAAGATGGACAGAACAGGCGCAACAGAAAGGTTTGCTTTTGAGAATTAGCCCTTTTTCCATAACTAATCCAGATAACACTAAGAACCTGTTCATGTAGCAGTGGTGGTTGGTCTGTCTGAACCCACTGAGGCCTGAGGATGGCAGTACTTTAAATCTTTGAATGTCACATATCGTAAGCATGCAGAAGGAGTATTTGGACAAATGTGGTGATGTTTCTGAACATGCTAAATTTAATTGTTCGTACTAATCAATTTTACACCCCACTTTCTGATGTCTCAAAACAGCACAGTTGCAAGCTTCTGTTTAAATCCCTTGGCCTCCAGAAGTGGCTGGGGCAATAGCTGAGGCCAATGAGATAGAACAAGTGTACAGTTATTTAGTTATCACCAGAACCGTTCCTCCCACCAGCAGATACCAGAGATCTGCTCTTCATGAGATAAAGAAATGTAATGCCATATTGATCTATATGTCTCTGATTCTCATTGAAATTAGATGCTTAATATTTTCAGTAGTTTGCTCAAAACATCATACGGTAGCTTTTGCCAAGGACTAGGACTCTTATACACAGATGTAATGAAGAATGACATATTCCAGGTTTGTAGTTGGAGGAAGACTGGCTTACAGGGACATGGGGACATTTCGTGATAGCCCAACTCTCCTGCAGGTCGAAATGTCAGTGCTTGTTTGGCACATGGTTGAGTGTACTCAACCCTAACACCTTTCTGCAAGTATTGGTCTTTCTAGGGTGTTAGGTGGACATGTCTAACAGATAAACAGTGTTGCAGAGAAGAGTCATCGCTGTAGACTGTAGGTTCATGTGACGTCCATTTGTGGTTCCAGTGGCCAGAAGATGAAGTAAACGTTGCAGAGGATTCCTGCTGGAGTCTTGTATGTCAAATCTGAGAACCCACTCAAGAAAGAACCATATAGCCCTGAAAGGGGGATTGGTCACCTAACCAGGTAAGCACCTATCAGGAGGGAACTCTGACGTCACCTGTATGGCCTGGCCACTCAGATGCTCCCAGAGTTCCCTGCCAACCTTGGAAACAAGATGGCAGAACCCAGGGACCCTCTTAAGGAGCGCTAAGCACCATCCCTGGTGTGGAGATGGACATGGGAGTGGTCACTCCCCTTTCCAGTGTCCAGATTCATATGAGAACAGGTGGTGGGGGCTTTGTTGTGGGGGGGGGGGGGGTGGCTCGGTGCCTTGGTTTGGGGGAGAGAAATGGGGAGGGGAGGAAATGGAGTGGTGTCTCTGAACAGGTGTGGACTGGTTTGTGCACGGAGGCTACCCCTCCTAAGCCAGTCACACCTATTTTCAAAGGAAGAGGGTGTTACCTCGCTCTCCCAAAGGAAATCCTTTGTTCTGCCTTCCCGGGCTTGATCAGATCAAGCAGCAGGAGGGCAGAAACCTGTCTGAGGCGTGGCATCAGCTTGGGCTGCACAGGAAACCCTGTAAGACCGGTGGTAGCAATGCTGGGGGTCCTCTAAGGAGCCCCCAGAGTGCATGGAATCATACTTCCTATACGTGCAACAGTATTGGGGTATGATTCTGACATGTTTGATACCAAACATGCCCAGGTTCGGAGTTACCATTATGTAGCTGGACATAGGTAGTGACCTATGTTCAGTACACACTTAAAATGGCATCTCCTCACTCACAAGGTCCAGGAAAATGGGCCTGGAGTTTGTGGGGGCAGTGCATGGGGTGACCTCACACTCTTGTACCTGCATCCTGCCCTCTGGGCTGAGAGACCCTGCCATAGGGGTGACTTACAGTGACCTATAGTAAAAACGGGTGCATGCACCCGTTTAATGCAGACTGCAATGGCAGGCCTGCAGAATCCTTTGCATGGGCTCCCTATAGGTGGCAGAATAACTGCTGCAGCCCATAGGGATCCCCAATTACCATAATGCCCTGGGTACCTAGGTGCCATATACTAGGGATTTACATGGGGTGGTGGAGGCAGTATGCCAGTTGTGGGGAGAAAAAGGTACAGTTAACAATTTAGAAGGGAGAGAGCATAGTCACTGGGGTCCTGCTTAGCAGGATTCCAGTGAATACAGTCCAACACACTGACAACAGTCAGAAAATAGGGGTAACCATGACATGAAAGAGGGTACTTTCCTACAACGTCAGAGTTAGAAAGTGCACATTGTGTGTTTATGTTGAGGCCAGTGAATTACTTTCAAATGTTGATATAGTCAATAGAACGGACTAACCTTCTTACTTGTAATATGTATTGTCATTATAATCAACATTGCCTCTTTACGGTTTCCCTTGTCACGTTTTAGTCAGGAAAGTAAAACTGCTTTGCACACACACCTATGCCAAGTGTAGAATAGGATGGCTGTCTACCATCCATTGTGCTGTGTTCCTGATTTTTTTTTTTTTTTTTTTTTTTTAACATGTCTGCATTGTGCCTTTTTTGCATATCTTTCAAACAACACTCCTTTTAGCTTCTAGCCTAGAAGTACATGAATTTGGTAACTTATCTATCTGACCAGTCATTTACCCCACATATAAACTCTGTATAGAGATCAACCATTGGATTCCCTTTACACTCCACAATAGCTCTTGTGTTATTCTGGATGTCACTTTTAGCTGCAATTTAAGATATTGCAAACATGGTACAAATATCTAAGTATCAATATGGAAATCTGTCTGATATTCATAAATAGATTATATCTGCAGATTCCCAGTCCAGAACTTTAAATATTCGTTTACTGATTCAGAAATAATTTAAACAAAGAATACATGCTTATGTGGGGGGGGCATCATTTTCATTTTTAATGCAGCTAACTTAAATTTCCTCTTGTGGCAAAGTACTTTTGACTGAATACACCACTTTAAATTAGTATTTTTAAACTGGTCAAAAAATGATCAGAGTGTTGAGCCTAAGGTAGTAAGACTGAAATTTAATTCTGCCACTTTAGAAATTGTTGAGTCGTACCTGTCCCTTCCTGTCCTGCAGATGCACTCTGGTATATATGTTTTTTTTATCACTCATAGCTAGAACCCCTGAATACAGCATCCTTTTCTGGAGGCTACATTTGACTAGAAACTTCAGTTGCAGTTTTCATTACTCATCCTTTTTGTAAAGATAGGACCTGTGCTACGGTTATTAGTTCTCTGCTCTTTGTCATTACATTTATTGGGGCGTAGGGGTGGCAGGGGAGTCTAAATGAAGCGAAGGAAGTATAAGCTTGACTTTTGCGCTGCAGTCTTGTTTGTCAGATAGCAAAAGTCAAATATGGCCAGAGGTACTCTGTGGGTGAATGAGGAAAATAATGAGTGGGTTGACCTCAAGGTTAACATTGGGCAGGTAGGGAAAATATCTAAGTCTACTTCTTCAAACAGGAAGAAGAAACAAATTCCTTTTTGTGTGCCATTGTTGTAACCAGTTGTGGCCCAGTTCAAACTTCCCAGATGAAACATCAGCTGCCACTTGATGATGAGGTTATCAAGATCATCCTGTAATGCTGAGGCACTGCTTGTTGAAATCCTGCTCAATATCTAGGTTGGTCTGAGATTTATCCATTAATTCATTAGACAGAGGCCTCATACCTCATTGTCAAGCAAAAGGTTCTGGAAAAGGATCAGAACCCTTTCTCCCTCTCAAGACCTGTTGCGGTCTCCGCTAAGAATCTCCCATGGATTTGTGCAGCAGATGATTATTGGACAGTATCACCACATCCAGCTACTTCACTGAACACTGTAAAATAACCGTTACAGAATGTACCTTCACTTTAATCAGCTCTTCCAAAGCTGCCTGTTCCCTCCAGGAATGGGTACAATCATGCAACATGGCCATCCTCAAAAGACCTTCTGGAGGACAGACTTGGAACTGAACAAACCATTTGGGAACTCATGATAGACAATTAACACAGAGATGATCACTCTAGGATCGAGGTACAGTGTCCTAAAAAGGACACTGCTGTAATGACTACTCGTCGGTACACACCTAAAGCATGTTTCCAGTTGGGGTTCACTTTGTCTTCAAACAAGGATACTCTTCCTTTCCAATTTTTTTTTTTAAATTTTTTTTTACCATTAGATGTTGCTGAGGTTACTAGAGAGCAGTTCAAAAGTTCATAATTAATACTATGCAGTCTTCATGTATTACATCTCTATTATGTATTATAAAAGTCTCTGTTTCTGAAGCCACAAACCGGATCAGTGGTAACCTAATATATAAACTATCCTGACTATTTTTTTTTTTAATTTGTGGAAAGCAAAATGTAGATGAATAGTGCTCTAGATTCGGAATCTCATGCGTGGCACCTCTCCAATAGATTCTCTAGTTGTCTCTGCAGTGAAAAAACTTCAAATTGCTTATGACCTCCACTTCCACAGAATGAATTGCAATAGAGTAGATGGACAGACTGGAACAAAAACAGGAAAGTATGCAAGACATAAACCATTGTTTAGGAGATCAAGCCTTTCAGCACGTCTGGGTCTCTGTAGTCAGGATCTCTAGGAGTTGGTGCAACAAATTGTGAACCTGCTGCCTAGAGAAAAAGGATTGGCAGAAGATTCTCAAGGTGGGCGGTGTGATTTAAGATCAAACCATTAACTCAGTAAAAGACAGCAACTCTGACACTTTACTACTGTGATGGACTATGACGTAGTGATTGTGACTATGAGTAACTCTTTCAAGCTCATCTTTTAAATCTTGTCATAAGCGTTCGGTCCAGAGAATGAAAATTGAGGTTGGGCCAGAGAAAAAGGATTTTCGTAAAGTCCAATAACAAACCTGCAGATCAAGCAACATCTCTTTCAAAGTCTATAGTTGAAAGGCTGCAACCGTTGCAGCCCTTGCATTAACAATAGAAACCCTTTTGTCAGCCCCACGGATCTCCAAATAGAAAAGCCTTCTGTAGCTGGAGGAAATACACCTTTTCTTTAGCAGTGACCACATTTAGCCCATTTAGTACCTCAATGGGCTTGAGTTGATTATTCTCCCAGCTTGGTAATATAACAAGATGTGGGTGCTTGATCACAATTTGATTCCACTGCTTTTTAGCCGCCATACCACTAATGCTTGTTAAGGCCTGTACACTTTAACTGGGTGGCGCAGGAGATGGAATTTCTCTTAGCAAAAATAGTAGAGAGAAAGTTGAAACTCACTAGAAGTGCATCTTCTGCTATTTATAAGTCCAAAAGAACAGGGCACAACACACGATTTGCAACCAATCAAGGGTGCCCAAAAAGCTGATGATTTGAGAAATTCAGTATATACTGGCTCTTCGTCAGATCCTGCCTCATCTATCCTATGGACATTTAAAGTAAGGTTGTGTCCTCCAACTCCAATTATGTACTGGGCATAAGGCACACTTAAAATTGTTTCAGATAATACCTAAGCAGATCAATGTGTAAATGTAAACTTCGCTCCTTGATGATGACCGATCTAGGGTTTTTGCAGCCTTGGACACTAAAGTTGCAGTGTTCCTTTGGAGGACAAACCTAGCTGCAACATTCGAAGGCAACTACTTGTCCGTTAGTCCTAGAAGTCTTCTCTCTGCATTTGCAACAAGGTCTAGCTGATGATTGCTTTCGAGCATTGGGAGACTTAAAACAACGGATCTCAGTGGGCAAGACAGCCTTTCAGCCATGATCACATTAGGGGCAGAAGATGAACATGCATCAAGGTGTCTTGTTGTAGAATGCTCCTCCTTATCCGATAATTGATTCCCTTGAAGGCTGGAGAGCCACTTTGGCTTTTCATCACATGACAAATGGTTGCAAGGGGAGCAGATCTACCACACCAGTTTGGCCAAGCTAGTGACTGGTCCCTCAATTCCTAACTGAAATTACCAGATGATTACATGGCCGATTTCTCTTCTCCCTGAAATTTCCTCCAGCCTGCTAAACTGACGGTTCCAGGAATATGACTAAGTTCCCTCGAGAGCTGCTAACAGGAATTGGTTGCTGTTGAAATTTTCCGCATCCCAGCAGGTCCCGTTCCAGGACTTTAGCACTTGACAGACATCTGTAGGAGCAACACACGTGAACTACTTTCAAACACCTTTAAAGCCTTGTCCTTCCCAGATAGCAACTTATTTGCCACTGAAACAAATCTTAAAATTCAGCATCCGGTAACCCAGATCCTCATTTCTAAGAGAACTCAATTTCAATAGACTGATTTAAAACCATTTTTCTCACAGTTTTCTTCCAACTATCTTAATTCCATATAATTGCCAAGTTCAAACTGTGCATGCCAAAGATGATCCTCTTTGCACTAGACTGGTCGGATCAGTCCCCAACTCCAAAGAAGTCACAGCATGTTTTTGTGGACAACCGCCCCTCTCCCTTGATACTGAGAGTAACATATAGGCTGCCTCTTCCACCATGCTAGAACATATCTTGAAGTCCTGCCTGAAACCTGTAGTGACCAGTGGTGGCCGGCAGCTTTAGGAGAGAGGGGGGCGGGCGGGACACACACGCACATTCTTTCAGACACACACACACACACACACACACACACACACACACACACATCCATTAACAACACTCGTACCATTCAAACATGCACGCACGCACGAAACATTCATTTTAAAAGATCGCACGCATTCATTCTTTCACACACACACGCAGGCACATCCATTAACAACACTCATAACACTCAAACATGCACGCGCGCACCAAACATTCAATTTAAAACAACACACACACACTTACACTTGGGTGCGCCTAAAAGCACTAATTAGATAAATAGTGATTTCTCTTCATTAAGTCTGAGACATAAAATACCTCTAGACTTCTCAAGTTATTTTATCATTAAGTGCATCATGAATGTGGCCTGAATATACCGGCATGTTCACTGACATGAAGCAAGACTAAATGTTTGGTGTTACTTATCTTTATACCACAGTTGTTCAGTTTAGTGCTCCTCGTTGAGGCTAGCAGCTTGATCACCATAGTGAATAGTAGTGAATTCAGCGGACCCCCTTGCTGGTATCCTATATAGTCTCCATGTATCTTACACCACAGAGTTGGTTTTCTCCCTGTCGTCAGGAAACCAGTAAAAATGTCCAGCTAGCTAATAAACTGCGGCCACAATTTAATCATTCAGAGATCATAAAAGGATAGTTCCATTCAATTGTGTCAAATGCTTCTTCTGGGTCTACTGATGCCAAAATCTGCCATTCATATGTTTCTAGTCTTCCCTCATGTAATTGTTGACAAGTGTTCCTAAAGGGTATGAAACCACCTTGATATTATGGAGCAATGATAGGGATTACCAACTGAAGTCTTAAATTGCACAATTTTGCCAAAACAAGTGTTTATCTAAATTGTCCTTATTAATTTGACTTGTCTTCTAGGTATACCAATTGTAGCCTTATCAAATATATGGAAAAGCACAAAGTAAAACCAGATAGTAAAGCATTCCACTTGGTAAGTATTGTACTAAACACATTCATCTATTTAATGTCCACATTGATTCAAAACTGGTTGCTTCTTTTGGAAAGTGAGCAGTCTGGTGCGGCGTTGAAGTAAGCTGCTGTGTGATTGTGGTGGTATTAATGTTACTTTGAATGCTAATGTCAGCACACCGTTTTAAATGTATATTTGGTTTGCAGACTTTGCTTATGAAGCTATGATACAGCCACCTGTACCAGCTTCTAATTGACTGTTACACTACTCTTGGTCAAGCCATATTATCTTCTTACATGTTGGATACTATTGCTTGCTGATGAGGGCCCGAAACCGGAGTTAAACAAGTATATGTTATGTGCCTCTACTCTCCTTTGGGGTGCACAATTGTGTTTCAGCGGCTAGCCAATTGAGACATTCCTTTTTTAGGTTGCAGCCTACCAGACAGCAGAGCTGTCTGGTTGGTTAAATACATCTTGGGGACATTCAGAATGTTGACCTAGGTATGCATTCTGGCCATTGATTGCCATTTGCTTTGTGGTTAGTAACTCATTCTTGCTTTTTATTTGCTGGCTTTATTTGTTTTAGGCTGGCCAGCTTGAGTTCGGTCCCTCCCTTCCCAACACCTTATTCACACAATCCTTCTGAATGGTCCCTTTCTGTAAACAGGGTTGTAAATCTTGTTCTTATCTTGTCACATTTGCTGTGAAAGACAGAAGTCAAATGACAGGTGCTGTCTTCCAGGGGTGCTTGTTTACATTTCTTTCTCTGACTTCAGAGTGAAAGGATTTATGCGACAATCTTGCTGGATAGTGGGGGTACACACGTTTTTTTTCTAGCAGAAAACATTAAATGGACTGTGTATGTATTTCAGAATATCTGAATTATGAATGCACAAAAGAAAGATATTTTTTCACATTTCTGAAGCGTATTGGGAACAAATACTTTAATGTGGTCAAAATGAATCCTTAAACTAGGTGATGCAGTTTCCACACGTTTTTATCTGTGCACTGCATAGTTTTATTAGTAAAACTGTATGCCTGTGCAAATGTAATGGTCACTTCACTAGAAAGTGTTGCCTGTATGGCAGTGTGCTACCAAACCATGAATACTCCACTAATGGCACTTCACTGTACTTTGCACCCTTCCACTCCACTGTACGCCACTTCACATAACTCCTTTCTACGCTACTCTGTACCACTGTACTTTTCGCTACTGCAATCTGCAGTGCTCCCATCTAGGCCACACCAGTCTGCTCTGTACAACTGCACTCTATTCCGCTGTACTCTGACACTCGGCCACACTGCACTCTACTCTTGCACCACTGTGCTACTCTACTTTGCACCACTGTCCTGTGCATCACTCAACTCTACACCACTCTACGCCACTCTACACCACTGCACTCTGCAACAGCACTCTACACCACTCTACCCTAATCTGGCCAGTCTGCCCTGTGCCACTTCACGACATTGTATTGTATGATGCTGAATTCAATGCAACTACACTCTACGTAGCTATACTCTGCAACACTCTACACCAATCCACTCTACTCTATGCCGCTCCAGAATATGCCACTGTATGCGCCTCCACCCTATGCCACTCCAATACACGACACTGCCACGCCGCGCTACAACACTGTACTCCATTCTTTGCCATTCCATTCTAAGACACCCCATGCCGCTCTTCTCCACGCCCTTAAATTTAAGCTATGCTGAACAGCAGCCACGCTGGTGTACAACGTGGCTGAAATGCATTGGCAAAGCCAATAGCTCTTGCATAGGTGAGACATATTGGCTTTGCCAATGCCTGTCAGTTGTTTCTGATTATGCAAGTTCAGCTTGCAGTAGCCCTTTCTGGCATATTGTTGCAATATGAGGCTCATCGGGCTTTAAAAAAAAATAATAGACTTTTTGGTAAATAGTCTGGCAAGTATTTGAGGTCGAAGACTTGGTAGTATGAGCTGTGACTCAAGTGCTCTTTACTGGTTAGTATTGGAGCGCTGAAATAATGAAGTGCTTAAAAGTGTGTTGACAAGATGGTTAAGTTCAGCCTCTGTCTTAACTCGAGCCTGAGGTACCACTGTCTTAAAGAGATGGATAGCCATGTACTATGGCTGGCAATTGGAAAGGATGCTTCAAAGTAGGATCTCACAGTACATGTTATCCAAAGTGAGTCCATGTTGTTTTGCTTCGAAACATGGGTGGAAGAAAAGATGAGGAATCAGTCCCTCTCAGTCCTTTATTTTCCACAGGGTTCTCAGGTTGTTAGTTTTTACAGGTATCTTCTGTGTCCGCACCTTTTCATGTTATGTTAAAAGTACTTATAGCATCGACATGCACTCCACAAGGGATATCCCCATGCAAACAAAAAGGTCACAGGAGAATTAAAAAGCCTAAAATGAACAGTGAACAACAGTTGAGTTGAGAAATAGCCAAGATTTCTGAAGTTGCTGTGGTTTAGTGTTAGACATTGTTTCTCCAGTAGGTGATACCAGTGCCAATGTACAAGAAAGGATAAAGATGTTACTTCTTGCTTTTGTTCTAGCTTTGTTGGTGCATCGAGGGGAGCATATGCCAAGGCTGAGGATCTGAGAATCCTGTCAGGAATGTAAAATCTTGTCTTGGGACTTGACACAACAACTTGAACACAGAACTCATACGCTCTGGCAGCCAATGGAAAGATTTCAGTATCTGTGCAGATGTTGCTCTTTCTGGAGCAGTGCATAAGGATCTTGCAGCAGTATTGTGAACTTCTTGAAGTCTTGTTAGGGACTGTTCTTCCAGTCCCATGTAAAGAGTGTCACTATAGTCCAGCCGGCATAGTATGAGTACCTGAGTAATGGATTTCTGCAATTCAGTGGAAGCCAGTTGAAGGATTGGCAGAGCATCCACAAAGTACCATAGCAAGCACAAAAGCCTTTACCAGCTCCTTTATACTACATTTAATGTCTATTAAAATACCAATTTTCCTGGCTACAGAATTAGGTACAGGTTCCTCACTGGGTTCCCTAGGAATCAATAATCTGTCCTAAAGCTGTTGGCTCTAGCAAACATAATGATCTCAGGGTTTTCTTTCCACCATTTAACTTCAGTCAGTTCTGTTTCATCCATTGGGCCACTGAGCAAAGACCATCCTGAAATTTCAGTCTAGCCTTTCATGTTCATCTGAGATAGATATTGCTAACAGTGCATCATCTACATAGGATATGATGCTGTAAAATCCACACACTCATTATATTTAGTAATAGGGTCATGTATATATTTAAGAGTGTGAGGCTTAATGATGAACTCAGTGGTGACATTTAGGGAATCGGAGAGTGCTCAGATATAAAAGGTGGCAAGATTGAAACCAGTGAAGGGCCCTTGAATTTATAACGAGCCCATGCAACATTTCTGTCGGAGCAGCATGGAATATGGTATCGAAACCACTGGAGAGATCAAATAGAATAATGGCTGCCAGACAATTTATATCCAGGCTAAACCTAATCTCATTCGTAGCTGAAAGCAGTAGCCATCTCAGTACTGTGGCCGGCCTTGAAATCTGACAGAGATTCGGCAGACTGTTCTTCTCTATTTAGGGTGACCAATTTAGCCGGAAATGGAACAAGGGAGATGGTTTTTATTTTTTTATTTTTAATAACCATCCTTATAGCATCATACAGTCCTATGTCAGACATGTGGATTAGTGTTACACATCAATGCTTTGTGATCCGACTACGGTCTCTGTACATACATTGTATGATATAAGATCTAACAGGAATGATTGGTTCAATAGATTGACAACTACAGCAGATTCAACAGTAAGCCATTACAAGTGCAGTTTCAAACAAAGGGAATTAAAGATGGGGCAGCAGTCGCCTACTCGTATGTCTGCCTTCAGCGTAGTCTCATACCTGTTCTAAGAAATGTTTTCATACTCTGGTAATATGGCCACGCCCCTGTGCAGCACATCTCCCGCAATTTATGCGTTCTAGCCCATAACAAGGGAAGAATGAGGCAACAGTGTCCTGGGTTGTGGTATATTTTGGCTACTGGGTAAATGTCACATTCTCACTTAGGGAGGTCCTCCTGGAACACTTGCACTTTGTCCACTAGTTTGTTTGCAGCTATGTTTGTCTTCTGCAGTTCTTGGATCTACTCTTGCCTTAGCGCTGCCTATTTAACCCTACCCCCACTTTGTTGCAGTGCACCAGTGTCTGAACCCGCGTAGCGTAATGGCTTTCCAGTGCATGGTGATCGACCTGCGAACTGTAAGCAGTGCTAGGTCTATGAAACTGTTTGTGGTGCTCCGGCCTTCCTTAAGCCAAATGGTCCTGAGACGCAACTAACCATAGTGCAGAGGTCCCTGTGCACTGTGATGCCACTTAGAGCGTCCATGTCCTTACGCCACAAATCAGCTGCCACAAGACAATTCCAGAGCGAATGCGCCATATCGGTATCTGGTTCCTGGCACCGTGGGCAGTTTGAGGCAGATCTAAATATTTCACGGGGTGTTATAAGTCTTATTCTGTGGAAGACCTGTGGCTGCTTAGCAGTTGTTTAGGGACAAGTTAATCAGATCCTTTAAGCAAGGGATAAAAAGCTCTAAATGGGTCTTTAATATGGTACCCTGAACAGATTAACTCTATGGTTTGCTCTATGTCTAGAATGGTCTCAAAATTTCCAGGTCTGCATTTAAAACCTGGCTTTAGAAGATCTTCTTAAAGTACTGATTGCAGGCTGGGGGTTTAAATTAGTGTAAATTTTCATATTTTTTCCCAAAAAATGCATCGAGAGGAACAGTGTACAAAGGAGGCCAGGAAGAAGGTCTTACACTCAGTGGGTCAGAAAGCTCTTTAATAATGTTAAAATGCTTTTTATTGGGAGACCCACTTTCTTTGATGCTTTTTGTGGCATATATTCTCCAGGCCATGCTGAACTGATAGAGACTTCTAGTTGCAGATTTCTTACCTTAGAATTTCCCCCAGGTGTCAGACTGGATCCGGAGATTGTTCTTCGCGCAGTACCCTTGCGTGTCATTAGGTGGTGTCGGTCACCTTCGCGGGTGCTGTTGGGAGTCATCCATAGGCGCTGCCTCTGCATCAGTTCTTTTCTTGCCGCACTACGTGCTGATCCGGAGAGAGCTACCCTGGTCTGTTTTTGACCGATTTAGACTTTTTTTTTCTATTTTTTTTTTTAAACATTTTTGGTGCGTCGAGGATGTCCCCAAAGATAGGTTTCAAACCTTGCGTGGCCTGTCACCCCATGATGTCAGTGACGGATCAGCACCATGTCTGTTTGAGGGACCTGGAGCACAACCACAACCGAAGTCATGCTCCGAGTGCCGGCCCATGCACCAGAAAGCCTTCACTCCTCATCGATCCCGGTCTTCCTCGAGAGGAAGGTCTCAAGGCCACTCGCGAAGTCACCACCACCCACCGTCCTCTAAGTCTTCGGGTCACTCAGGTAAGAAGAAAAGGAAGTCTAAGAAGGCTAGGCATCCTTAGACTTCACTCCGTTGCTTGGCTGATGTGACACAGGAGGAGCGTCGATGCTCTAGGCCTCCATCCTCCGAGCCTACTTCTGGGTCTGCTCTGCCCCTCCCTGACTTGCCGGTAGCCAGAGCAACTCCTGCCCAATTGAAAGAATTCTATGAGGCCATTTGTATAATTTTTGGGCAGTCCGACCACCACTTCGGTGCCTTCAGGCCCTGGAGGTTCAGCTGGGGGTCCTTCGAGTTCTGCGCCGGCGGCTCCGGGCACCGTGGTCCCCTCCAGATCCGCTACCGGATCCGTAGTCCTGCACTCTTGACTTTGGTTGTGCTCACGATCGACGTCAACCTGATCCTAATCCCCGACGTCTTGGAACAGTGTCGGGTGACAGCGCCCTCTTCTTCGATGGGATCTATTCACCCCAGGTTGGATTCAGACCCTTTTTCTTATGAGTATGAATATGGGTAAGAATTGGAGGCGTCCCTGGACCCTTATGAATACCAGGTCGACTCTAATATGGACTGGGCACAGGAATTGGGCAAGGCCAGTGGTCTGGATACTTTTTTCCAGACGCTGGCATGCTTTCTCCTCCTACCGTAGCTACGGCGGAGGGAGCCACTTATTCTATGGTGGTCAGTAGGGTGGCTGAGGTCCTTGGCCTCAAACTGCCTACTGTTGAAATCCGGTCTAATCTCCCGGCATAGGTACTTCAACTAGGGCTTCCACATCTGTGCCTCTCCTTCCTCTCAATGAAGCTCTCACTGATGTCCTTCTGGGTACTTGGTCCAGACCCAGCACAGGGGCTCCATCTTCCCACCCGAACGACTCTAAATTCCTGTTCCAACACCCCACACCTGAGAGCCTTGTTATCTAGGCATCCTCGTCATCTGGTGCATTCCCTTCAGCACCTCCGGATCGAGAATCCAAGAGACTGGACCAACTTGAAAACATTTTTTCTTCCTGCAGTCTGGCATTGCGGTCAGTGAACACGCATGCCTTTTGGGCCATAATACTGACTCCCTGAGGGATAAAGTTGTGCACGTTTTGCTGCAGCTACCGGAGGAGGCCCAGACTATTATCTCCTAAGCAGTTGCTGATGGGAGAGAGATGGTGCAGTTCACTATTCAATGTGGGCTGGACACTGCTGTTTCTCTGGGTAGATCGATTGCGTCGGCGGTGGCCTTGAGGCACCACACCTGGCTTAAAACATCTCATTTCTCAGGGAATGTCAATATGGACATGCCCTTTGATGGCATCTGTCTCTTTGGAGGCAAGGTGGACTTGGCACTTGAGAGGTTCAAGGACTCCCGAGCTATGGGTCGGTCGCTCAGCCTTTCGACTGTCCCTCGTCCACAATAGTCCGCCTTTCGCCCCTTCCGTGGACATGGAAGTCGCTTCCTGTCGCATCCCTTTCCCAACCACTGTGCCAGCTTTGCTGTTCAGGCCCTGCATGGCCAGGGACACGGAATCCCGTGGGCTTCTGTGACAGGGAACTAGAGGTCTGCCTGTCCATCCCAGCCCCTGCTGCAGCCTCCAAGCCTTTCTAGTCCGTCCCCCAATCCCAAACCAGTTGGTGGCAGGATTGGCCATCTCCTATCCCACTGGGAATCCATCGTTACAGACAGGTGGGTTTTGCAGATCGTCCGTGGGCAACTCCTTCCCCTTCGAGACTGCCCTCCAGCCATGCCACCATCCTAAGGCTACTTACCAGAAGATCCTCTGGCACTTGGCCAAGGGAGCCATAGAGAGGGTCCCTGAACCATAAGTAGGTTGTAGTTGTTATTCCTGCTACTTTCTGGTGCCCAGAAAGGACAAGGGCTTACGTCCTTTCTTAGATCTTCAGTCCCTCAATCTCATCTTCAAAAAAAGGAGAAGTTCAAAATGCTCACCCTAGCTCCGGTCCCATTTGCCTTTTACCCAGGAGACTGGATGGTAGCGTTGGACTTGCAGGACACTTATTTCCATATCCCCCGTCTTGCCTGCCCAGACACCTACGATTTGCGGTTGTTCACGAGCACTTTCAATTTACGGTGCTTCACTTTGGCCTTACCAGCGCCCCTCAGTTGTTCACGAAAGTGATGGCAATGGTTGCAGCTTATCTGCACACATTGGGGGTTTGTCTTCCCCTACCTCAACGACTGGCTGTTGAAGGAGGACATACCCCAGGAAGTCATCTCCCACTTTCAGAACACGGCGACCCTCCTGCACATGCTGGGGTTTACTACAAATGTCCCGAAGTCACACCTGACTCCCTCTCAGACTCTCCCTTTCGTCGGAGCTGTTCTGGACACAGTGCAGTTTCGGGCCTAACCTCCCGAAAAGCGAGTCCAGGATATTCAGGCTCTGATTCAGGTATTTCAGCCTCTATCCTGGGTTTTGGTGAGAATGACTCTGAGGCTGCTGGGCCTCACGGCCTCCTGCATCCTACTAGTGAGACAAGCCAGATGCATATGTGGGTTGTGCAGTGGAACTTAAAGTTCCAGTGGGCGCAGCATCAGCGAAATCTCTGACATGGTCCAGATCCTGCAGTGGTGGCTTTCAAATCAGGATTGGGTCAACGACAGATCCCTCTCTCTTCCACAACCAGAAATGTCAGTAGTGACAGAAGTGTCACTCCTGGGATGGGGCAGCTACATGGGAGAGGCTGAGATCAGAGGTCTCTGGTCTATGGCGGAGTCTGGACTCCACATCAACGGGAAAGTAGTGCAGGTGATCACGAACAACACTACCACCATGTGGTACTGCAACAAACAGGGAGGAATGGGGTCGTAGACCGTTTGTCAGGAGTCTCTGTGCCTCTGGACATGGCTGGCACATCAGGGCATTACCCTGGTGGTTCAACATCTGGTGGGCTCCCTGAACTTCAGAGAAGACGAACTCAGCCGTCTATACATAGACGATTACGAATGAGGTTTCCATCTGGAGGTTGTGCAAGGTCTCTTTCAGCAGTGGGGAGAGCCTTGGTTAGATCTGTTCGCCTCCACAGAGAACGCGTAATGTCAGCAGTTTTGCACGTTTTCGTCTCGAGTGGAGCTCCGGCCTCCTTTCCGCATATACAACTTCTGACCAGAGTTCTGAAGAAGATCAAGAACGACTGGACCCAAGTAATTCTGGTGGCTCCGGACTGGGCACGGAGAGTATGGTATCCAGAGCTACTGAGCATGACCACCGATCCTCCAGTCAGACTACTTCTGGAGGATCTTCTGTCCCAGCAGCCTGGGACGTTCTCCATCCGAACCTGTCTAATCTTCCCCTTCATGCGTGGATATTGAAAGGCGGCTATTGATGGCTTTTGACCTTCCACCTGAAGTCTGTTATGTTATCTTGGCAGCCAGGCATCCCTCCACACAAACAGTGTACGCCTGTTGTTGGCATAAATTTGTGACATGGTGTACCAACAAGTCTGATTCCCCTCTCTGCGGTTCTTTTGTTCATTCTTTCTTTGGCCCAGCAGAGCTCTTCTTTGGGCACCCTTAAAGGTTACTTATCGGCCATCTCAGCCTTTCTTAGATTGGCTGATCAGCCTTCTCTTTTTGAGTCTCCTATTGTTGGTAGATTACTTAAGGGTCCCACCCATTGGTTTCCTCCCACTCCATTTATCATGCCTCAGTGGAACCTCACTCTTGTCCTTACTTACTTGATGTGTGCTCCTTTTGAGCAGTTACACAATTGTCTCTTACGGCTCCTTACTTTCAAAACTGTTTTTCTTGTTGCCATCACCTCTGCTCGCAGAGTCAGTGAGCTTCAGGCTCTTTATTCAAAGCCCCCATTTTTGTCTGTGCTCCCTGACAAAGTGGTTTTACGCACTTGGGCCTCAATCCTTCTCAAAGTAGTTACACCTTTTCATGTAGGCCAGCCCATCACTTTGCCTACTTTTTACGCACCTCCACATCCTTCTCATGAAGAGGAGAGACTCCACCTTCTGGATCCAAAAAGAGCATTGGCATTCTGCCTCAATCATACTAAAGATTTCTGGGTGGACGATCAATTCTTTGTTGGATATGTGAGTGTGAGGAAAGGGAAGGTTGTTCAAAAGCATGCCATCTCACGATGGGTACTTCTTTGCATCAAAATTTTCTACGCTTTGGCAAAGAAGCAAACCCCTGAGGATTTGTGCGCTCATTCCATCAGAGCAACTGCTGCTTCCACAGCATTAGCACGTGGAGTTCCTGTCCTGGATATCTGCCAGGCAGCAACATGGGCATCTCTGCACACACTTACAAAGCATTACTGCCTGGACAGTCAGGTCTGCAGGGACGGCTACTTTGGTCGTTTTGGTCCTTTAGACTTTCTAGTATGATCTTGGTTCGCAGCCCACCAGCGAGGATGGCATTGCTTGGGTATCTATTATTAGGTAAGGAATCTGCAACTAGAAGTCTCTATCAGATGAGCAAGTTACTAACCTTTGGTAACGATTTATCTGGTAGACATATATTCTAGTTGCAGATTCTTACCGACCCACCCATCCTCCCCGCTTGCGAACTGATTTCTAGGGGCAGGGATTCCTCATTCAGGGCCTTAGCTCTGGCGCACCATTTCCAGTGTTCTTCATGGCTCTGCGCTTTTGGCGTGGAAAGTCGTGAGAAGAAACTGACGTCACGGCGCAGAGGCGGCATCTATGTAAGACTCCCGTTGTCATCACGGCGACCAGGCCCACAGAGTTGCCCAACACCACCTAACGACGCTCAAGGGTACTGCTCGAAGAATATCTCTGGTTCCAGTCTAACACTTGTGGAAAATCTGAATGTAAGGAATCTGCAAGTAGACTGTCTCCACCAGATAAATCGTTACCGAAGGTAATTAACTTGTTCTTTAACAGCCGTTTTATACTTCACTTTCATGATCTCTAATCGTGATGAACACCATGGTTGTTCTAGTTTCTTTTTTTTTTTTGAGTCTTCAGTTTGTTAGTGCACCATTTCACCCCAGAGGCCTTAGGCGTGGACTTATTGCACTGCATGGGTGGTATCTTGTCTAAGGTGTTATTTTTATAGCAAATTATCATATTTCTGTTTCCATTTCTCTGAAGACTGGCTCAGGACTCGGACTGCTAGCTCTTGAGAAAGATTGCCATTGTTTCCAAGAGTGATGGTACCATTACGGTTGACATGGTGGGGAGCTGTTAGCATTAATCTTGTATACTTAAGAGAGTGGTCTGTTCATTGCACTGGTCTAAGGGGAACCGTAAAATCTGTAGGCAAGAGATCCAGCATATGACATGCAATCTGAGTGAGCCCTCTTACTCTTTGAATGAGTTCCATGGCCTTCGAATCCACTTTAAGCCTACTATCAAAGGCAGCCAGGGTATCAGCAACTCAAAATTATAATTGAAGTCACCCAGTTTCAGAAATGGACTAGGTTTAGTAATGTGGCGAGCTAACAGATCCGGCACTAAAATCCTTTTTAGACGCAGGGTGTCTATAAATTAAGGCTACACCAAGTGACTGTAAGGTTGTGTGTACTATCCTAAAATCAAGGGTTTTTGTAGTGCCTGTGTAGATACAGCTCAATTATGGTGCATTTATAAGACTTAAATATAAATGCTAACCTCCCCCTACCCCCAACTTGTCTGCCCTGTTCAGTTTGATTATGCTGTTGTTTTGAGCAATGGCAATATCAAAGTTCAATGTTTAATTGAGACAGTTTTTCTAATGCTGTAAATATCGGGTTTGAGAGTATGAATGGTGTTCCTTATCTCAGTGTTATTACTAGGTATTGAAGGAGCGTTTAAGTGTAAACATTTATCCGTTGCATACTTCAAGGAGTTGAAGAAGAGAGTATGTCATCTTTACCTTCCAGGGGGAAACAACCGAGGTTCTTGTGACATCCAGGCGGAGAGGGTCTTGCCTCTGGCACGCATTTGGCACACATTTGGCTCCCGGGCAGACTGGAATCTTTGTTTCAAATTATCTGGTGTCTGAACCAAAATAATAAGTTATTAACCAAGGATTGAAGTGCCTTGATTATGAACAGTCACTGATGTCATCTTTGTAGTTGCTGCAATATAAGCTTTATATTTGCTAGTGAGATGACCTCTTCCTGTGGTACCGGTCCGGGTGTTCTGGCTATTAATCTGACTGGATGTAACTAAATTATTGAACTCCTGGTTCAGTTTCAAACTACTACATAGACACTTGCTGTAGAGAGCCTTTGAGAAATAACAAAGTAGAGGCAGTTACTACACCAGGGGGTAATACCACAAGAACAGTTAATTATTGGAAAAGAAGCCTTTTGCCTAGCCTTGTCCAGGACTAGTTACACAGCTCACCAGATAACACTGAGAGAGGCGAAAATATCCCGAAATTATCCAACAGAACTCCTGACAGCATTGTTCTATTCAGCATTTACTTTTTCTAGTTAATATGGAAGCTGCTATCTGATAGAGACTTCTGGGGTTATCCTGGAAGCTGAACCTGATACTTCCCATTCAGCAACATATCCCTGTTTTGAAGTTCATATGCTGTGGCCTGAGTTATTAGGCAAAATCTGCTCTTAAAAGGAAGATACGGTTCCTAGGTGGCATGCTGTCACTCGTTTTATAAAGGTCAGTTTTATGCACTTGTCTTTCTATGGTTTCTCTCACAAACGTGTGACATTCCATGTTTTACTTTTGTTAGAAATTAAAACGTGTTGTAGGTTTTTCTGTTGGTGTGTGCGTGTTACAGCATCTTTTATCAAGCTACGACGAAAATAATGAAATGCTGAAAGAATATGCCAGCATACCAGGCTGTTTAACACACAGCAAAATTCCCCTTGACTTTGAGGCCCAAACAAAGATGTCACCAAAGTCCCAGTCTCACAGTGAAACACGGGGTCAGATGAAAGTGCTTAAATCAACACATATTGAATTTAAATGCAGTTATTGGTGCAATCTCTGCATTTAAATTTCCATACTTCCTAATTTTGTGAACTGGGATTACGACACAGGCATTTGACAGTAGGTGCACACAGCTAAACGTGAGTCTCCAGAAGGCTTTGATTCAAATAACTGTTGTTATTGAACAGATGGCAGTGGATACAATGAGCTACTCTTTAGGACGGTACCATATTACCAGGAAGGGCTTGATTCTGCTATTCCAGTTGTAGAAAGCTGTAATTGGGTACATTGCGTCTCCTCTGCCCATTGAGTATCAGAGCAAACAATCAGTCGGCTTCTGAACAGGAGCACCTGTTAGTGCTGCTTCTTAAAGTCTTATCCTGTTGTTCAAAACCAGCTTCACAGGTTTTTGTCCTCTACAGGCAACCTCGCCAGTGCTCTTCCTGTTACAGAGCTAAACAGATAATGCTGAGGGAGGCCAAATATCTTGAAATTATTCAACAGAACTCCCAGACAGCATTGTTCTATTCAGTATTTGTTTTTTCTAGTTAATATGGTAGCTGCTATCTGATAGAGACTTCTACGGTTATTCTTAAAAGAGGCATGTGTCTTTATCATCCCTAGTGAAACAAGAAGGGTACCTTAACACACACGAGGGGTTAGACCAAGAACACATTACACAAAACATAGAAATCTTTTGTGCTTAACTAGTGCAGTTAGCAACCCTGAAACTCATCATTCGTTGCTGTTAAACTTCGTGTGTTTTTGTCAATATCAGCAAAAATTCCTTAAAGTGGAAGCAGCACATTTACCTAATAGTTTAAGACCAATATCTAGGCAAAGAGTTTTGGAATTAATAGAAGGTTACGGAAAAATCATGAATATTATGAGAAGACCTGTGAATTTAAATAATGGTTTTAAATTTGATACACGGTTAATGGTTTATCAAATTTAAAACAAACATTATTATAAAAAAATTCAAAAATGTGTAATCCAGTTACATAGAAAGAAGAAACTAAGGTGAAACCTATTGGCATGAGGGGATGCAGCAAAGATGACAGAAGACTGAGGTAAAGAAGACAGCAAAGAAAGAAGATGGCAGGCAGTAAAGAAGAAAGAAGACAGCGAAGCCAGAAGATGGCATGCAGTAAAGAAGAAAGAAGACGGCAAAGAAAGAAGACACCGAAGAAAGGAGACGTCTGCGGAGAAAGAAGACAGAAGATGGCATGCGGTGAAGAAGAACGAAGATGGCAGCAAAGAAAGAAGACGATATGCAGAAAGAAAAACGAAGACGGCAAAGAAGACAGAAGACGGCAGCAAAGAAAGAAGATGTCAGCAAAGTAAGAAGACGGCATGCAGAAAGACAAATGAAGACTGCAAACAAGTTGTCAGCAAAGTAAGAAGATGGCATGCAGAAAGACAAAGGAAGACTGCAAAGAACATGACTGCTACGAACAAATAAGTCGTCAGCTAAGAAAGAAGACAGCATGCAGAAAGAAAAAAGAAGTACCTTCAGCGTCTTAACCAGAGGAAGGGCACTGGCCAGTGTCCAATGGGAAGTGACCGAGGGGAGTACTTGGTCCACAGGCAACTTGACGACAAGATAGGCGAAGAAGACAAACGGGAAGTGACATGCATAAGAGGTGCTGGTCAGTAAATCAGAGCGGCGTTGGAGTAAGCCAATGGTAAGTTCAGGACAGTTATGGGCTGTTTCTACGCCCCTTTTAAGTTTTTTTTTTTTTTTTTTTTTTTTTTTTTTTTTTTTTTTTCTCAATTAAGAATAGATTTCGCAAGCAGTGCGCAAGCGGTCAAGCACGCATGCAAGTGAAACCTTAAAAGGTACTTGCAACCCTGAGCTACATTTTGAACTCCATTATTATATCCAAAAAGCATTGTGGATAAACCGTGATGCATGTTGTCCCTATTTTAAAATACATTTTAACACTAGTTTTAATTCAGCGCTGAAAGATATGCATTCGTTTGTCTATTACTCAGAAAAATCTTTTAAATAAACCAGGTGGCATCAATTTTTTAACTGAAACGTGCTCCATAGTCTTATACTATTACAGAAAACCCCACTCTCTACGATTCTGCTGCAGAACGAGACAGATAAAGCCCAGAGGGTGTGCTGTTCTTGGCAATAGGGAGGTACTGTTCAAACAATGATTACATATTGTAAGCAATACCAACATGCCAGTCTGTTTTACACTCCGGTTTTAATGTCCTTTGAAGTATCATGAAGGCATTATTGCCTCATTGAACAAGTAGATTTGGTGTATGTTTGCTTCAAATATATAACTTTGCCATGAGTGGCACTGAAACATCCACCTTTTTCAGTGCCATCAATACATTGAAACATACTGTTGGAGCGAGACAACGTTTTTCCACGTTTAGTTGTCTGGAACTCATTTAATAAAATCCAGAATACTAAAAAAAAATATATATATATATCCATCTTTTCAAAGAGCCCTCCCTTTACCAAATACATTTGGGGCTGGGGAGCGTCCACATTCAGAATTTTTGTATATCAGTAATCGAACACACAGCCTGCTGTATGGTCATTATTCATGGCTATTACAGATTCAGCATTGCGCTCCTTTAAAAAGTTACACAGTATAAATTTATATAGCTCAGATAATAAATAATCATTGCTCTGTCTTTAGCACCCCGAAAAGTGACGTGGTTGTGTGAAGCACTTTTGTTCGTATATGCAGATTTACCTAGCCATACATCCGCCACGTTCCTGCTTCTTAGGCAGTTACTGTTCTATACGAATAGCTCTGGAGAGACAGAAGACATAGCCCAGAAGCGTGTACATCTGCTGCTACTAATTTACATTTCTAAAGCCAGAGTGTGATGGGTGTAACCTCACTGCTTCCTCACATTTTGATCTTCATTGTGCACATTTTCCCACCTCTCCAAGCAGAACCACTAAATCACATCTAATGCCCACATATTTTTTCAACTGTAAATCTTTCAGTTCCATCTACAAGGGGTTATAAAAGCTGACAGCAAAGAACTACATCTTACTGTTTGGAGTCATGTAGACTAAACAATGCAAAGACGGACGTAAATGTAACCTCTCGTCTGAAACCATAATTTCTGTTTTCAGCTTTTATTTCCATGGAAATCCAATAGCGGATGCAGCCCAGACCTTAGTAGTAGTAGTAGCTATGGTAGTAAAGAGTGGCCTCTGCGCTGTGAGATGCAGACATCTCGAAGGTGCCCTGTTTGTAAATGAGACCTCTCTCTAATTCGTAGCAAATACGTCAGAGACTATCCGGTAGAACAGCCAGTTTCTTGCTTCTGCAGTAGTAGGGGACTACCTCTAGGCAAGAAAGAAAGAAGTGTAGAAAGAAGAGAGAAGACGGCATGCGGTAAAGAAGACAGCGAAGAAAGAAGACAAAAGACTGCATGTGGGAAAGAAGAATGAAGACAGCACACAAAGAAGACATCAGTGAAGAAAAAACTGTATGCAGAAAGAAAAAAGACGGCAATGAAGAAAGAAGACTTCAGTGAACAAAAGAAAACGTCTGCAAAGTAACAAGACGGCTTGCGTGAAGAAAAAGATCAGCAGGAAGGACGTGCAGACTTGTTGGCCAAGCAGAAACGAGTGCTGTTGGAGTAAGCCAATGGTAAGTTCAGGTAAGTGAGAGGCTGGTTCTAGGACTTTTTTTTTTTTTTGTATTAACAATAGATTTCGCAAGTGTGCTTGCAGGCGAAACCTAAAAATGTGAATTTGGATTCCATCTGGAATACTGACTTACTCATACTTCTTGGCTCAAGTTTCAACTGGCCAAGTAGGACCCTGGCTCGTATATTTACACTGGACCACCTTGGTCCCCCACTAGCCCCTCAGATATTTGCAAACCTATCAACTAAATATCACCTAAACAGTGTGGAATTCTACCAATTCCTTAAATTGAAATACATCCAAACTTACTCACATTCTCTTCCCCATCTGTTCTAGATCTGATAGCCTTATGCAATTGTAGTGATCACTTTGTTTCCAGTCTACAGCGTCCTACTTTCCAAGCTGTCTAAGTTACTGACTTCTGCTCAATTCAAATGGGAATGTGAAACCAATATAGACAACTCCCCTTATAATTGGCAAGAGATATGAACCTCTAGTTTTAAATATAAAATCATGCCTTCCCTGTCGCAAACCAAATATCATCTTCTACATAGATCTTTTTGGACTCCGCAACGTGTGTAAGAAATGAAATTAAGAAATGACCCGATATGCTGGAATTGTCCTTTTACAGCAGGAGACCTTACTCACATTTTTTTTTAAATCTGATAGAGACCTCTAGCTGCAGATTCCTTACCTTTGAATTTCCCAGGTGTCAGGCTGGATCCGGTAACATTTGCTTGAGCAGTACCCCTGCATGCACCATCAGGTGGCACAGCTCAGTTCAGCGTGGTATCATTGGCACTGAATGTGACATTACAGTCATCTATATAGGCGCCACCCAGGCACGTGGACATCTGTTCTTTACTCTCCACGCCAGTTCGCGCGGATCCGCTGTTTGTTTTTTGACAGGCTTTTTGCGAAGTTTTGTCCAGTATTTTTTGTAAGGTATGTTGATGACATCTAGGAAGATAGCATTCAAGCCATGTAGCACCTGTCACCGTGTCATGTCTGTTACGGACCCTCACCTTGTCTGCAATGGCACCTAGGCTTTGAGGGAGCGGTCCCCAAAGCTGCTTGCCGCCTGGCAGTGGACGCCATCCAGCGCGACTCCTAGGAGGTCACAGTCCAGGTCGAGGAGAAGGTTGTGGGACCGCTCCACGAGCCCCAAGTCTTTTTCGCCCCACTCGAGGTTCTCGGGTACACTCGTGAAAGAGGCACAAGAAGAATAAGAAGTCTAAGCTTACTTCAACTTCGCCTCATCTGTCAGCTGATGTGGCAAGCCTGGAACATTGACGTTCCAGGCAGGGTTCTGCGGAAATGGTGCCAGGTCCAACTCCGCGCCTCCTTCCATTTCTGGGAATCGCAGTAACCCCTGCTAAAGTGAAGGACTTTTACGAGGCCTTGCGCCGCTTATTTGAGCTGGCCGAACCCTCCAGAGTGCCTATGGGCCCCGCGGGGGTCAGAGAAGGCCCCTATAAGGTTCTGCATCGGCGGCTTTGGCCTCTTCTCCGATGTGGTGTCATGGATCAGATTCCGGATCGGCACAGGCCGTACCCTTGTGACTACCTTTGGAGCCCATCCCAACGCCAGCCCCATTCTGATTCCAAACGATCCGGAGGCGGGAACAGCATCGCGCAATGCTGATTCTGGTGCCACAGGTGCCAGATCTTTGCCTGAACCTTATTGTCAACAGCCAGGCATGGAAGAAGATTTGGAGGAGTCACTGGACCCTTTAGAACACCAGTTAGAGACATCTATGGACTGGTATGAGGAAGTAGGAGAGTCTAGTGGACTGGACACCTCTCCAGATACTGGCTTTCTCCCCCATCCCACCTCCACCATGGCTGCGGAGCAGGGAGCTTCTTAAGTAACTGTGGTGCGAAGTACACCAGAGGTCCTCGACCTCAAACTCCACTAGGTGGCGGTCAAGACAAACCTCTTGACTGAAGTGCTTCATCCTGGGGCCTCCACTTCTGAACCCCTTCTGCCCTTTAATGAGGCACTCACAGACCTCCTGCTGGGAACTTGGTCCAAGCCCAGCACTAGGGCTCCTGTAAATAGGACGATTGCCCGCTCCAATAGCCATGCACCAGGAAACCCTAGTTTCCTCAGCCGACACCCCACTCTTGAGAGGTTGGTAGTCCAAGCCTCATCTTCCCACGGTGCATTCCTCTCCGCTCCCCCAGACAGGTAATCCAAGAGGCTGGACCAGCTTGGGAAGAAGATGTTTTCTTCCACCATTCTGGCCTTGAGTTCGGTAAACACCTCATGCTTATTGGGCTATTTATCGCACACCTTATAGGATACGATTGTGCAAGTGCTGCAAATGGTCCAGGAGGAGGCCCAGGCCATCCTCTCCCAAGCAATGAAAGATGGGAGGGACGCAGCAAGGTTCACCATTTGGTGTGGCCTGGATATGACTGATTTGCAGGGCAGAGCGGTTTCATCGACGGTGGCCTTACGGCACCATGCCTGGCTGAGAACATCTGGCTTTTCGAGAGATGTCGAGGCAAACCTTATAGACATGCCTTTTGATGGGACTCGCTTGTTTGGTGAGAAGGCAGACTTGGCGCTGGAGCGCTTGATGGACTTTTAGGCTACGGCCAAGTTCTTGGGCCTCTTGGTGACCCCTCGTCCACTGTCTGCCTTTCTCACACCACCGCACCAGTCCTGTGCTAGCCCCTATTGTGCTCAAGCTTCCCAAGCTAAGCAAGGACATGGGTGTACAGTGTCTTCAAACCTAGATGGTCTGGAAGCCAAAAGTCATCTGGCACCCAGCCTCCAGCAGCTTCAGCCTTCAAGCCTTCCTAGCTTGATTCTGCAGGGCCATGCTTGTTCAGTTGAAGGAGAATTCAGCATCATTTCCTCCACTGGCAGTCCATTATATCAGATGCTTGGGTTCTGCAGATCATTCCGAAGGGCTATGCTCTGCCTTTACAATCCTTTCCTTCCCCAATACTGCCAACATTCGAACGGCTGGTAGAGGATCATTTGTCACTGCTCAGAAGGTAAGTTATGGCTCTCTTGGCCAAGGGAGCCATAGAAAGGGTCCTAATGTTTTTCCTGCTACTTTCTAATACCCAAAAAGAACAATGGTCTTTGCTCAGGTTTTGTCTGCCCTAAACCTAGAAGACTTGTTGGTAGCGCTGGACTTGCAGGATGCATGTTTTCACATTCCAATATTTCCTGCCCATAGGCATTATCTGCGGTTCACAGCAGGCCATGAGCACTTTCAGTTCATTGTGCTCCCATTTGGCCTTACCAGCGCCCCTCAGGTGTTCACTAAGGTGGTCACAGCTCATCTGCACTGTTTAGGTGTTTCAGTCTTTCCCCTACCTTGACGACTGGCTGTTGAAGGCGGGCTCACCCCAGGCTTTTGTCTCCCACCTGCAGACTACGGCGAACCTTCTGCGTTCACTGGGATTCACTAAAAAAGTGTTAACTTCACACTTGACTCCTTCTCAGACTCTCTCTTTCATATGAAAAGTTCTGGAGACAGTGCCGTTTTAGGCTTATACTTCAGAGCAGCAAGTCCAGGATATTCAGGTTCTGATAGCGATGTTTCACACTCTATCTTGGGTTTCGGTGAGACTGGCTCAGGCGGCTGGGCCTCATGGCCTCCTGTATCCTGCTGGTAAATTGGGCCACACGGCATATGCAGGCTCTGCAGTGGTACCTGAAGTTCCAGTGGGCGCAGAATCTGGGAAATCTCTCCAAATCTTAGCGGGAGCTGCAAAAGACCTGCAGTGGTGGATTAAGAACTGCAATTGGGTTAAAGACAGACTTCTCTCTCTTCCCTAAAAACACCTCACAGTAGTGACAAATGCGTTCCTTCTGGGATGAGGTGGCCATCTGGGAGAGGACTCTGGTGTTCGGCGGAATCCAGGCTCCACATCAATCTGCTAGAGCTCCGGGTGACTCAGTTAGCATTGAAGGCATTTCTTCCATCTGTCAGTGGGAAGTTAGTGCAGTTATTCACTGATAACATCACCACTATGTGGTACTGCAACAAGCAGGGCGGGTGGGGTCGTGAACCTTTTGTCAAGAGGCACTGCGTCTCAGGGCATGGCTGAAACAGCAGGGCATAACTGTGATGGTTCCTTGCCTGGCACCTTCTCTGAATGCCAGGGTGGACAAACTCTGCTGTCGATGCCTAACGGATCACGAATGGTGTCTCGACTCGGAAGTGGCACAAAGGCTTTCAGCAGTGGGGATAGCCTTGGTTACATCTGTTCGCCACCGGAGAGAATGCGCAATGTAAGCAGTATTGCGCGTTTGGGGCTTCCAAGGCAGCAATCGCTCAGCAACACTTTTTGTTGCGAGTGGACCTCAGGCCTACTGTACACCTTTCCGCCGATACCACTTCTGCCCAGAGTTCTCAAGAAGATTAAGAACGACCAGGCCCAAGTAATCCTTGTGGCTCTAGCTTGGTAATGGGTAGTCTGGTATCCCAAGCTTCTGAAAATGAGCATCGATCCTCCGATTAAGCTGCCCCTTTGGGAGGATCTTCTGTTGCAGCAGCAGGGGAGGGTTCACTACCCAAACCTGTCAACTCTGCGCCTTCATGCATGGAGATTGAGCAGTGACAGTTGACAGCATTCAACCTTCCTCCTGAAGTTTGTGATGTTATTTCAGCAACCAGACGTTCCTCCACAAAAACAGTATATACCTCCTGTTGGCAAAGATTTGTAAAATATTGTACAGAGAAGTCTTTAGATCCTCTTTCTGCTTCTCTTTCTGATCTTGTTTTCATTCTGTCCTTTGCCCAGCAGGGCTCTGCTCTTGGCTCTCTTATGGGGCTATCTGTCTGCCTTATGTGCTTTTCTGCTGCTGCCTGACCAACCCTCTTTAAGTCCCCTATTGTAAATAGATTTTAAAAAAGGCCTTGTAAATATGTTTCACCTTTTGCACTTTGTTATGCCTTAGTGGGACCTGAACTAAGTTCTCACATACCTCATGTGTGCTCCGTTTGAACCACTCCACAACTGCCCCCTCTAGCTGCTCCCCATCAAAACAGCTTTTCTCGTGGACATAACATCTATAAGAGGGTGAGTGAGCTGCAGGCCTTGTCATCCAAGCCCCCATATTTCACAGCGTTTCCTGACAAAGTGGTGCTTTACATCCATGTCTCTTTCCTTTCAAAGGTGGTGACCCCATTTCATTTGGGACAGACTGTCAGCCTGCCTAGGATGTAAAGAAGAGGAGCAACTCCACCAAGTGGTTGTAAAACTGTACTTAGTAACTGGAAAAGCTCCCCCAAAAATCTCTTTCCAAGCTTGGAAATAACTGTTCTCTCGTAGGGGATTTCCATGTATAGTCATAAGCACTGAATAGTTCCGCGCGCCTGCGGGGACCCCGGAGCACTGTTGTGTAATATATTCTTAAGTGCAATCATCAGCTCCTTGACAAAAAAGGTCTGTGAAAAACCCTTAAGAATAACAATGTGCAGCCTATGTGAACAGCTACACAGGCCAAATTGTTAGAAGAAAAAACAGTTGTAGTGTAAATTCACGTTTAAACCTCAATTTATTCTATAAATACATAAATACATTCTCATATTTTATTTACATCTCTCATGAGAATAAAACAATGTAGGGCAGTGTAGCCCATAGGCTGCCATTATACAGAATGAAAATAGAGCTGTGCCTTTAAGAAAGTAAAGTCTTCCTGTTTCCCATCATGCACAGCAAAAGGCAGTTGCCTCAGTTCTTTTTTCCGGCTCCTTTCTGACAGAACCCTGAAGCATTGAGCTCTACCTCACAAAATCCTTTTGTGACAGAAATTCATTTAAAATCTTTTGAATTTCAATTTCACTCGACGTTTTTAACATTGAGTGATCATTTTCTACTTTTTTCTGTTAGATTCTGACAGAATTTTGAGGTTTTTCTACTTCAGAAATGCCTTCACTGTTTGACAAATGCCCTTCTTGTGGCAGAAAAAAGGCCAAAACAGATCCACATCGGGTCTGCATAATTTGCCTTCCATCCAGCCACAAACCGGAGTCGTGTGACATCTGCAAAACCTTCTCCAGAAGGACCCTTCGTGACAGGGAGAAGATCCGACTCCAGGCGAAAGAGGACAGGAGGAAAAGTGGTCGTTCTACCACAGAGCGAGGAGAAGGTCAGTCTTCTACCAGGGCTCACACTGTTTCCTCTATAACTCCGACCAGACCGCCTCAAAAACGGCACAGGTCTCCGACGACGTCGAGGGCGTCGACGTCGAGGCAAGGAACGGCGCCAACATGCTCGCCGTCGAGGAGTGGTTCGCCGGCGAGAAAGAGACATCGCTCGCCGTCGACGACGATTTCGCCGTCGAGACGGCGTGGACTTTCGCCGTCGAGATCTGGGTCGCCGTCGACACGGTGAGGACGTTCCACGTCGAGGAGATCTGAATCCGGCTCGCCGTCGACACGGCGAGAGCGATCAACGTCGAGGGGTGCTCGACGTCGTAGGCGTTCACCGTCATCACGGCGACGTCGAGGGTCGTCGTCGAGAGATTCTCAACGGCGAGAAGAATCGACGGCGAAGGGCACTCGCCGTCACCGTACTTCGACGTCGAGGAGTGTGTCGACGTCGAGACAATCAAAAAGACCTAGAAGGGTTTATACAACCTCGGAATCCTCTGCTTCACTCATCCTCCTTCCAGCGTCTCCACAACTCTCTCCTCGACAATCACCATTGCCACAGACGCCGGTAACACCTACGGCGCCTCTTCCGGCTCCTCCTTCAGAGTCTGTTTTGAGGACTCCAACGCGGTCTGTAAGACGTTCGGGACATTCCTCTAGACGCTCTTCTTCCTCTCGGCACCGTCATGAATCACAGAGATCTCCGCATTCACATCACAGGCGTTCTTCTTCGTCTACACGGGACTACTCTCCAACCCTATCGGACTCACCGTCCCCGAGAGTGTCCCCCATAGATGATGTGAATACGTTCCAGGAGGTCTTAGTACGAGGGGCGACCAAGCTGAACATCCCGCTGGCGGTACCTGCCCCATCGACGTCAGTGATCTTCGAGACCTTGCATCACAGGACATCTTCCAGACCTTTGCTTCCACTGGTTCCAGGTCTCCTTGAACCAGCAATGGATATTTTCCTTGCACCGGCCGCAACAAAGTCTGCTCCTTCCAGACTTATTAAAAAATATCGTCCACCAGAACAAGATCCTCTATTCTTGAGGTCGGACCCAGTACCTGATTCGGTGGTCATAGTAGCGGCAAAGAAACTGCATTCAACCTCACCGTCTTCTTCTTCGCCTCCAGATAAAGAGAGCAGAAAGATAGATGCTGCAGGACGAAAAGTATGTTCTACTGCAGCCGTCACGATGAAGGCAGCCAGCGCTACTGCGTTATTAGGGCGATACGACCGTGCCCTCTGGGACTCTTTAATGCAGTTTGCGGAACATCTTCCTAAGGATAAAAGGGAAGATTTCCTGGAGGTCGTGGGTGAGGGAGCCATGGTTTCTAACCAAATTATAAGTGCTGCAGCTGACTCTTCGGTGCTATCCGCACACAATTATGCACACGGGATAGCGCTCAGAAGGCATGCATGGTTGAGACTTACATCATTCAAACCTGAAGCGCAGCAGAGAATACAAAACTTGCCTTTCTCGGGCTCCACCTTGTTCGGTTCTCATGCCGATGACGAGATGGCTAGAATGAAGGCTGAACTAGATACCCTGAAAGCGGTAGGCATGGAAACACCGAAAGAACAAAGAAAGGTTTTCCGGCCATATCAACGACGACTTTTCACCCACCGGTATCAGTCGCCACACTGGATGTCTTCGCGCCCCCATCAGCAGCAACAACAGCAGCATCAAAGGGGTTTCTCCACTCAGCGAAGGTCGACAAGGGGTCATTCAACACCTCAAACTCAGGCAACTCGACAGGCTCCCACGTCTAAGCCCTGAATCTTTGCTTCCCCCTCCTCCGTTATCCACTCCGGTAGGGGGAAGTATCTCAAATCATCTGGACGAGTGGCTACGCATCACAACAGACGCCTGGGTATTGAATATTGTGAGACAAGGTTACACTCTCAGATTCACCAGTTCTCCACCATCTGTTCCACCCAAAACAGCCAACCACCATCTCGAAGCTCTACAGTTAGAGGTCAATATCCTATTGCAAAAAAGAGCCCTAGAACCCGTTCCCATCAGCCAACAAGGGAAGGGGATTTATTCGAGATATTTCCTTGTACCGAAAAAAGCAAATGGATTTGCAAAGAAAAATTCAGGATGTTAGCCTTACACCAAATTTACCCACATCTACGTCAGGGCGACTGGCTCTGTGCGATAGATCTTTGCGACGCTTACTTTCATATCCCAGTAACCAAGAAACATCGAAAATTCCTAAGGTTCACCGTCGGAAAACGCCATTACCAATTTGCAGTTCTACCTTTCGGCCTAAAATCAGCGCCGAGAACTTTTTCCAAATGCATGGCGGTAGTAGCCGCCCACTTGAGGAAACAGCGAATATTCGTCTACCCCTATCTAGACGATTGGCTCATAAAGGCCTCCAGTTGTCTCGAGGCACAACAACATTTCGAATGGACTCTACAACTGCTGCAAAAACTTGGTCTTCAAGTCAATCTCCTGAAATCTACAGCAACACCTGTTCAGAGGTTGCATTACTTAGGGGCCATTGTAGATACCAGGCTAGGAAAGGTGTTTCCTTCGGAGGAACGACGGTTATCGAGTCTCCAAAAGTGCAAACAACTGCAGGAAAGACCTCAAGCCACTGCAAGAATAATAGCTTCTCTACTGGGCTCGATGGCGTCTTGTATCCATCTGGTTCCCAATGCTCGCCTCCATATGAGACCATTGCAGGAAAATCTGGAGGATCAGTGGTGTCAACTGAGGGACGATTGGGAGAACAAAGTCCTTCTTTCTCCTCACACCCTACAATCCCTCAAGTGGTGGTGTTTACCCAGCAATCTCTTGGTGGGGCTTCCGTTCCAACAACGGCCTCCATCTCAAACCATCGTAACAGATGCGTCACTGCTCGGATGGGGGGCGCACATGGAACATCTTCGAGTCCAAGGCGAGTGGTCACAGAGAGAGAGTCTCTATCACATCAACCTGCTGGAACTTCGCGCAGTCCACCTT
The DNA here is from genome assembly GCF_031143425.1 of Pleurodeles waltl. Taxonomy (NCBI): domain Eukaryota; kingdom Metazoa; phylum Chordata; class Amphibia; order Caudata; family Salamandridae; genus Pleurodeles; species Pleurodeles waltl. The sequence continues at coordinate 1,280,423,553 of NC_090447.1, read as the reverse complement.
GCGCTCAAAGCCTTCCTTCCCTCTCTGAGAACGGAAACTCTCCTTCTCCAGACAGACAACGTGGCCACTATGTACTACGTGAACAAACAAGGAGGCACCAGGTCCAGAATTTTATCCAGAGAGGCTCAGACAATCTGGCATTGGCTTCTAGCCAGGAACCTGTCGCTAGTGGCAACTCGCCTGCCCGGCATCCAGAATGTTCAAGCGGATGCCCTCAGTCGGGTAATGGACGAGAACCACGAATGGGTACTACACGACAACGTCGTTCATTCCATTTTCGCACTCTGGGGTACCCCCTCTACAGACCTATTCGCAACCCCAAAAAACAAAAAATGCCAAAACTTCGCCTTCAGATATTACCATCCAGGGACACTGGGGAATGCCCTGTGGATAAGCTGGTCAGGAGCATTTCTTTACGCCTTTCCACCGCTTCCCCTGATTCCGGCGGTCCTCCAGAAGCTGTCCAATGCTCAGACCAAAATGATCCTAATTGCTCCGGAGTGGCCACGCCAGTGGTGGTTCCCAGACCTTCTTCACCGGTCACTCAAACCACACATCAGGCTACCATATCGTCCGGACCTTCTCACGAAGTTCAGAGGGCAGATATCTCATCCCAACCCCTCATCGTTGAGTTTGGCAGCATGGCTCCTGAGCTAGTGCAATATGGACACTTGAACCTACCTCAGGACTGTATGGAAATTCTGAAGGAAGCAAAGCGCCCTTCCACACGATCAGCCTATGCAAGCAAGTGGAAGAGATTCTGCATTTGGTGTTTACACAACAACATTGACCCGGTTTCCTGTGGAGAACAATCTATCCTGCCATACTTGTTAAGTTTGGCAAAATCGGGCTTACAACTGTCGTCAATAAAAGTTCACTTGGCGGCGGTAACGGCATACAGAAAGAGTCCTTCACAAACTTCCTTTTTTCGGATTCCGATTATTAAGGATTTCCTAGAAGGTTTAAAGAAGGTTTTTCCTCCCATTAGAAAGCCTTCTCCTCCATGGGAACTGAACGTTGTGTTATCACGTCTGATGCTGCCGCCATTCGAGCCGATACATAAGGCATCGCTGCAGCATCTCACATGGAAAGCTGCTTTTCTGGTGGCAATCACTTCAGCGCGTAGGGTCAGCGAAATCCAGGCCCTTTGTGCTCAGGAACCCTACACGGTTTTTCATTCTGCGAAAGTGGTAATGAGAACTCATCCAAAATTTTTACCTAAGGTAGTCTCCGACTTCCATGTGAACCAAACAATTTCATTACCGACTTTCTTTCAGAATCCAGCTACTCCTGCTGAGAGAACTCTGCACTCTCTGGATGTAAAGAGAGTCTTGAAATTTTACTTGGACAGGACAAAAAGCTTACGAAAATCACAACAGCTTTTTATTAACTATGGCCCAATCAGAACAGGTTTGGGCACATCTAAACAATCTTTATCCAGGTGGATTGTTTCATGTATAATGTTATGTTATCAGTTATCAAACAAATCCCTTGGTGGTAGGCCAAAAGCCCACTCTACCAGAGGGAAAGCAGCTACTGTAGCCTTGATGATAAATGTCCCTTTGGCAGAAATATGCAAGGCTGCCACTTGGAGGTCGGTCCATACCTTTACTAAGCATTACTGCCTTGATACAGACGCTAGGGCAGATGCGCAGGTTGGACAGGCCTTGCTCAAGAATTTGTTTGCATGATTCATGTTTTCTCAGTATTCTTATGTCTACTCCACCGCGGTTATGGGGATGGGCTTGCTACTCTATTCAGTGCTTATGACTATACATGGAAAACCCCTACGAGAGAAGGAGTGGTTTCTTATCTGTAACTCCAGTTCTCTCGTAGGGGTATTTCCATGATAGTCATAAGCAACCCTCCCTCCTCCCCGGTGGAGTTGACATAGAACATGAATATTATTGAGGTTGGTACTCCAACAAATGTTTTGTTTCTTCATGTCAGGTTACTAGTCTCCAAAAAAGAACTGAGGCAACTGCCTTTTGCTGTGCATGATGGGAAACAGGAAGACTTTACTTTCTTAAAGGCACAGCTCTATTTTCATTCTGTATAATGGCAGCCTATGGGCTACACTGCCCTACATTGTTTTATTCTCATGAGAGGTGTAAATAAAATATGAGAATGTATTTATTTATGTATTTATAGAATAAATTGAGGTTTAAACGTGAATTTACACTACAACTGTTTTTTCTTCTAACAATTTGGCCTGTGTAGCTGTTCACATAGGCTGCACATTGTTATTCTTAAGTGTTTTTCACAGACCTTTTTTGTCAAGGAGCTCATGATTGCACTTAAGAATATATTACACAACAGTGCTCCGGGGTCCCCGCAGGCGCGCGGAACTATTCAGTGCTTATGACTATCATGGAAATACCCCTACGAGAGAACTGGAGTTACAGGTAAGAAACCATTCCTTATTCTCCACGAGAGGAGCGGATAACCTCACATTATAGCAGTTCCCTTGGAGGCACCAGACCCATAAGGGAAAAACTAGACCTCTATCTTGATCAAATTAAGTCTCTGTGAATATTGGACTCGACACTAATGGTATTTCATTGATAATGCTCACATGTTTCGCAGTCTTATTGTGTTATCTCTACTCATTTCTACTGTATTATCCTTTTTTTCCTCTCATCACTTTCCTATTATTTATTATTAAGCGGTCTTGTTCATAGCCTTCCATACGATTCTTGAAATGCATAACCAAATGCAAAGACAGTCTGTATATTTGTTTTCCCAGTAGATGCATAACCTGTGTTCAGTTTTCTTAAAGCCAGTAAATTGTTCTGAAATTAAAAAAATAAAAGGTACAGAACGCAAATAGCAAAGCATTCCTATCTAAAAGTTATACATCAGATATGTGGCTTAGAAAATTGCCTTCTACTAGCCTTAATATGTGCTTAGTGAAATGGCATTTCAATTAAACTACCAGACCTACAATTCCGTGATGAGTTACCTGAAGGCTAATTTAAAGTTTGCTTATTAGAAGGGCTTTGTATTCAAACTGATGTGGTGCCTGATGTTTTACATATAGACAACTAATATTTGAGGCTTTCATGCAGTTTTGCAGTGGCCACTGCGTCCTAGAAAAAGACAGAGCTCAATGGTTGGGGGGCTGCATCATATTGCAGCACACTAAAGCAGACAGGCCAAGCTTGGGATTAATATCTGTCTACTCGAAAAGATGAGGTGCTTCTTGGTGAAAAGCTGCAACATGAAGGCCACCCACTCATTCACCAAGCACTACTATCTGGACCTGCAAACTCGAAGGAGGTCCACTGTGGGAGGAGCAGTACTGTGTCATCTTTTGAGGCACAATGAGCCTTTTCCCTACTGTGTGCCAGTTTTGATTTGCGCATTTGACTCTGACTGACATCCGCGCTTTGTAATTATAGTTGAAAGTAGGTATCTTTTTATTTCCTCCTTCTCTTCTGTCCCAGTTTTGGACTACGTTCTCCAGTTTCAAAGAACAGGTGGGCCTGGTGGAAACTTTAGTAAACTGTTTTGGAAACAGACAGAATTGATTCCTCATTTGCACAAGCCAACATGGCGGCCTGACAAGCGATGTAGCTTCTTTTCTTTTTGTCCCCTCTCACTGCTCTTGGCTCTCCACTACTAAATTAAATACACACTTTCGTGAAAAGCAGTACTTGTGTAACAAAGATTTATACGTTATTTGGCTGTTCTATGTCTCAACTTAATGAAGTACAGCCTGTGCAGAAAATCCTAAGTACAATTGATGGCACACACTTCGAATTATGGAACTCTTACTTTGAAACCTTGTTGAAACTCCAACTTAGTTTTACTTCAAAACACTACATTGTGAAATTTAATTTTCACTCAGTTTTTGTGATTTTCCTCTATTTTTTTGTGTGTGTTCAGCATATGTAATGGCTTATAGGAAGATGCATGATTCTTTGATGCAGGACGCAGGTACACCCAACTTTTTTTTTTTTTTTTGCTGGTTGTCATTTGGGTTGTCAACCATGCTGGGTTGGTGGCTTTACGCGCATATTTCGGATAAATATTTGTATTATTTCCTATATGTTTGTTTATGGTAAATCCTTCAATTAGGCGTGTAGCCCAGGCCAAAAGGACCTCAACATTAGAACAAAGTTTTTGTAAATTCAAATGCTTGTGCATATTCATAGCAGACAAAGTTGGGTGGTTAATGTTATGGCCAGATTTGTGATGCTGCATAATTAGTAATTAGAATCCCGTTAGTGTGTTATGTTGTTCATCATTTCCACATAATATTAATTTCTTTACTTTTTTCTCCAAGCTTCAAAAATTACTTACGATGGACCCGATAAAGAGAATTACCTCAGAACAAGCTATGCAGGATCCGTATTTCTTAGAAGATCCACTTCCGACTTCAGAGTATGTATACTTTCTGATCAGTCTTCTAACAGCACTGACTGTGATCTACCCTCTTCATTTGTAATGGTGGTGAAGCCTTTCTTTTCTCTGCGAACCCCCCACATCATCCCCCTTTTTCTCTACCCCCACCCACCCAACTTGACAAATCAGCCTGAAACGTTCAGTACAGCAGATGAACTAACTAGTAGTGTGGTGGTGGAGATTGGTTGGGGTTTGCTCTTGCTGCAGGCACTGAGATCAGAAGCAGTGGGTTAACATCCCGGGGAACTTCTTCGTGATAGGCTTTGGATTTGATGTATGTAGTTAATTTGTGTATATTTGAACCACTCATTCCTAGTCACAATCTTTAGGTATGCCAAAACACTTGCCAATTCAGTTTCAATGAGTACCTTCCCCAAGCATTGTTCCCAGCGGGCCTTCAACAGGGACAAATCTGCATTAAAATAAACAGGTACGCTAGATAACTGGAGGGTGGTCACTACGTACAGACATGCACAATATGTTAACAGGTTAGTGAGGAATGCAGTGCTTTCCGGTTCCATCTCCTCCACACCCTTAGTACATCTCACAGCTCCTCTCAGTGCAACATGCGCCATGAACTAACCCCCGGGAATATCCGTGTAAAGGTGATCAAGTAACCACCCATGGTACAGGCCTTCACTACGTAAATATCTGCTGCGCCCACATTTTTTGGTCATATACAAGGGGTCAACTCTCTAAAGTATGGCATACACCACAGCTGTATTTCAGGTGTGTATGGTGTCCCCTTGCCCTGTTTATCTCATTGATGTAATTTAACATATCATGAGTGATGTTATATATGAGGCCATTAGCAGGACATGATGAGGGGAGGGGTGGGGCAAGTTCAATCCTGCCAACTCAAACGGTTCCACTGTGTGACACATGATATTGGCTCCCTTCAAACGATCTCCTGGTGAGGAGCCAATATCACACGGTGGCAAGGAAAACGGCTGAAAAGCAACGTAAAAAGTGGTTTTCAGCTGTTTCTCGGAGGCTTTAAACTGCCGATGTCCACTAATGGGTGTGAAAACACCCCAGGACATCCACGGCAGCCTTTGGGCAGGGGGGGCGCTTGGGGCTGGGGTGAGGGCTAAAGTGCCTCATAGGTGCTTCTTGGGATGAATCCCTGCCCATCTAAGGTCCCGCCCCCTCCTCACAAGGAGGTTTTTGGCGAAGTTGGCAGATCTGACAGTTAGTTTACCCTTAACTGGCCAATTTAATTATTATTTTTTTAGTTTGTTTTCCATCCAAAACAGCACTTTAACTGTTTTGTTTTTTTTCTTCAATAAATGAATATAACATGCAAAGCCAGTGACGATAAATGTAGTCAGTCGCACGTTGTTTAAAGGAAGTGTACAAACTATAATTTGCACGTTTATTACTCAAAAAAGAAAGTTATGATAAAAGATATGTTGGAATACACTGTTGCCCCGCATGGGTTTCATGGTGCTATTTAAAGAAGGAATTGAAAAGATTGCTCAAGGGAGTCCGATCTGCTGAAGCCGTGCAAGCTGTGTGTAGGATACCTGACTTAAGCTGTTTGTGGAATTTAAGATGTTTTTGTCTCAGCAAATAGTATAAATCACTGACAGTCGGTGAGCGCTGCATTCGAACCCATCATTTTCCGCCCCTGTGTCACGCCAGGTGGATTCATACTGTATGCAAATTAGTAATCCCAGGACCAAGTCAGTACTGATTTACATAAAGCATGACTCTGTCCAGAGTGGCAGAGTGAGTGGAAAACTAAGGTTTGCAAGCATCCCTCATCATTTTGTCTGTCTGTTGTAACGCCATAAATGTCCAAGGGTATGCCCAGACATGGGTCATTTTCTCGCTGTACCTATACCAGGCCGAATCTCATCGGCGTTTGTAGGATGAGTATTGAGTTGTCTGTGCGGGCCTCTGTCTAGACTGGTATAATGGGTGGAAAAGTATAGTTTGCAATGCTACCCAGACCGATTGCCAGTGGTTTCGACTATTTGAAAGCATTTCTCAGTTCACATTTTGTGTGTTTCTTGTTAGTTTCTGCCTTGTTGATAGAGCTGTACTTTTAACGCCTTTCACTCAGAAAGGACTGGAGCCAAACGCCATATAGCACTAAAAACTTTCAGCCAGAGGTTTTTCGGAGGAATATATTCTTATTTCTTTATCTCACTAAAGAATGGTCCACGGTGGTAGAAAGCCCTTCAGGCGACAACTGATTTCGGACTACTTTTTGTAGAGTTTACACAGTCTTATTGAGAGAGACCAAAGCCTGGCAATGCAGAGTGCACACTTAACGACTTGAGGGAAATTCATACTGGTCATAAAAATGTAAACTCCTGTTCAACTGACTGGCCTCCAGGGCTCCCGATGCATTATGAACTATCAGTTTTCCAAAACATTTTTTATGCCTGAAAATAATCTACTCATCAGCATGAAAAGCAAGCACTGGCAAAGCCAATAGGTTTGTCATTTGCGAGAGTTAAAGCTAATGGTGTTGTAAATGGCAATGTCTTTTAGCTATGTGTTGTGGTTTGGAGTGGAGGCATTGCGCAGAATCTCCATGCTGGCGGGGGCTTAACGCATGATGGACAGGCCGGTGTCCTTTTTACACTCGCCATGCCTGGCGGACCTTGCAGCGTTGCACTGTGTGCAGCACTATCAACATAGCACGCAGTTATGCGGTCCATGGTGCACAATATGCGCGCAGTGAAAGTATATCAAGCGACGAGTGTAGAGCAGGATGAGTACAAGGGCCACTGATATTCTGCGACGTTTATGGATTTTCTGCATTTGCCACATAATCTATCACTTGCTGCATAGTTTTCAGATTTCATATTTAAATGTTTCTCACACAAAAATATCAAAATGTACTTTAAAAAAATGTAGCAACAAGGGATGCTGCACAGTAGACAGCCCTTTCGAGAGGTTGACTGGTCACCTTTCAGTAGTTTATTGCTGTATTTGAGTGTTAAAGTTACTCATAGGGTGAAAGCTTTGATATAACGCTATTAACTTGGGTGAAAATGACAACATAATGTAGTAATACTGTTTCAAAATATACCACATAATTTACCTTTTCTTGCTGTATAATTTTGTCAACTCTGCCACATAATTTGGTCCTCTCCTGCCAGATAATTCCAGTGGATCTGGGTATAACCAAATGCCACTGCAATTATAAGAGTATGCGACTGCAGTGTTTTCTGTATTATAATGGAACAACCACACTTGTCACATATCACCTGCCTTATCATTTGCAGTACTATGCAAAGCACATTTGATTTCTAATCGAAAGGGATCAACAGTAACTACATGAAGTGTGGCAGTACTACATAGCAGAGTTAGTTGGCTACAAGCAAAGAAATAAATGGAAAGGCCCCAGGTTTAACTAGTTGAGCAAATTGACAGCCTATAAGTGAGTTTGCAGAAGATGATGCTTTAGGATGCATATGAGCCCATGCAGACCTCCAAGACCAATAAGACCAGGGAAACATTCTCATATAACTGTCTGGCCTAGTGAAGAAAACGCACAGCTTTCAAAAGTTAACATTTTCATATTTGCCGATTTCACGCGATTCATAGAAAGGAAATTATCTCATGGAAAGCTTTACTGGCCAGAAAGACTTCAGTACCATGGACACACTTGTTACATTTTATATAAAAACTTAGACTATCCAGGCAGTTCAGTGGGATTGCTGAGGAGGGGGAGAGTTATCCTACTAAACTAGCTTCTTGTATTTATTTAAACTTTAACTCCCTGCCATAAATATTAGCATCAAGTCAGAATCTATCGCGCGCGGCTGTTTTATTTTTGCTAAATTCTGCATTTCTCATTACTTTGACGTGCAAGGAAGAGCAACGCTTTAAACTATGTTTCAGATTAAAAGCAAAATGAGCTTAGAGGCACCACGTGGAAAGGCAAGTATTATGAAGGGTTATAGAATTGAGGCTCATGTCAGAGTCCTATTTCCCATAGAGTCTAGATCCATGCAGTAGGCACGAACCTGACCACGGCTGCACATCAGCACTCAAATTCACATGTGAGCAAACAATGAAGTATTGTCTTTAAATATATTTTCCAGCCATAAAGACTGTTTAAAAATAATGTCAACAAAGAAGTTGAATGCACTTATTACTCAAGTTTATCTACATTTATGAAAAATTTGAGATAATGGAATTATGTCGATCAGCATTAAAACAGTCCTTTCTGAGTTAGGTATAGTAATTCATGTTCTGCAGCATGTAAGCTGATGGTTTCCTATGATGGCCTGGGAGCAAAGATATTAACTATTGAGGTGTCTCCAACTCCCCTGCAAAGCATGGCCGCTCCCACCGATAGCAGCATCCACTTGGATGGCCCAGAAACAAGAATACAACATGTACTAAATGACACGTTACCCACTGTCTTCATGCATGCAACAAATGGAGAACGACAAACTGTTCACATTGCTTCCCAGTGATGTGACAGCAGAACTTCAATCAAGAGGGTGCCTGAAAGCCCCGAGGTGGGTTTCAAGGAGCTCATAAGCAGTTAATGAGTGTTAGGAACATCCTGGCAGCCACCAGAACAAAAGCAAGACAAAAGTTGATTACACAAAGTTAACTCAAACCATGCAGAGTAATACTTCAGATATGTTGAACAACGATAAAAGCTCCCTTAAAGCACGAGTGAAACAGGGTCCACCTCGGAGCCCACGCCTCTCCTCCATGCAGCCCGCATGCGGTCTTGGAGTACTTAAAAGGCTGCACACTGTGCTCATGGCCAGTGACAGGGGAGTGTTCGAGGAAGCGCTGTGACTAGATGTAGACGAAAGTGGTGGGGGAAGGGAGGCTCCATGAGGGGGATCCATGTACTCATGGTGGGTAGCTCTGCAAAATAGTAACTTCTTCCGCCTATGTGGGTGGTAGGGGAGGAGTGTGCCCACCTCACAAAGAAGTTAATACACGGATTACTCAAATTTATCTACATTTAGGAACATTTTGAGACAATGGAAAAAAGTCAGTCAGCATTTAATCAGTCATTTCTTTGAGTTATATACGATAATGTTCTGCAACACGTAAGCGGATGGCTTCCTATAACTGCCTCGGACCACAGATATTAATTGCTGCGTTGTTTCTACCTCCTGTGCAAAGCGTGGCCGCTCCCAGCCACAGCAACATCCGCTTAGATGGCCCAGAACCAAAAGAAACAAGAAAACAGCATACACTAAATGACACGTTACCGACTGTCTCCATACATGCAATAAACGGAGAATGACAAACTGCTCACTTTCCTTCCCAGCAGAGAAGAAAAGCAAGGCAAAAGTTTATTACACACACACACTAAACTCCAACTCCCAGAGGAATAGCTCCTAAATGTTAAACCACGATTAAAGCTTGCTGAAAGAACCAGTGTAATGGGTCCGCCTGAAAGCGCACGCCTCTTCCCCATGCAGCCCACATGCAGTCACGAGGGTTGGGGTCAGCGGGGTATTAAACAGGCTACACGCTGTGTTTGTGGCCAGGGGCAGCATAGTGTTTGGGGAAGAGCCGGGACTGGATGCGGGCAAAGGTTGGGGGGGTGGGTGGGGAGCCTCTGTGTGGGGTAATCTATGCTCCCTTGCCGGGTTGCTGTGTACCATAGTAACTTCTTCCTCCTGTGTGGGTGGTGGGGGAGGAGCGAGCAGGTGAGACCTAAAAAATTAATATGAAACCAGATGTGCGACGTCCATGATTTGGGTGTCGTGTTGCTATAACAAAAGCCATGTGGACTCCGATAATAAGAACTCACAGACCTTAAACCGGTCCCGCGTCGGCTGCTTCACAGCACCTGGAGCTGGAAATAGAAAGAGGACATCATAAGAAATGGAAGAAACAAACAAATAACAAGGAATAGCAGCCAACGACTTGTGGATGAGGAAAAAAAAAAAAAACTCCCTGAAAATGAATGGATCAAGACAAAAGCGGAATGATAGCGAAGTTGGTCACAGCTCCGTGGAAGGAAACAAGGGGCGAAGAAGGGACATTAAACAATTGCAGAGCTTTTTAAGGGACAAGCATAATAATCAATAAAAAGCCAATGGGGGTTGGGGGGGGGGGGTCTGTTCGCCCACAAATTATATACAACAAATTGAGAAACAGCACAAGTGCTGTTGAGGCTGGGGTTAAACAATTACCTGTAAATGCATGGAGTCGATGAGCCAACAGATATGTAAATTAAACAAAAGCAGTAAGAAGCTAACCTGTTTTGATGAGAATTTAAATGATCTAACTGAAAAACATGGAGATCAAAGGAAAGAAAATAATCAATAGTAATAAACGTCTGCAAGTACCACTCTCAAGTAGACACAGAACTAGTAAATCATGCTCCATGAGGTTTAATGGGACAGAGGCAATAAAAATATAATGACTCATAAACACTGCGACCAAGCCATTACAATGAGTTGGTCCTTGGCGCTTTACTCATTTTTGTACTGCAGTAGAAGATGCTGCTTTGCTGTACTGAGAGGCCCATTTATGATATCCTGGGTGTTGTAGTATGTAAGGTGAAGTGCTGCATATTGTCCCATGGGAATATAAAATGTCTTCATCATCTGTTACCTTATAAAACGTTGATGAAAATACCATAAAATACATTTCAGTACAATCTCAAGCCATATAGAGGAATCCATCAACATCGGAGAGAAGCTAAAATCGTAGGTATATTAAAAAGACTTCGAAGTAAAGATTCTGTTGAGTTAATAATCACTAAACAATGATACAATGCCACACTCGGACCCCAGAGTAAGTGGCAGCTGCCAGGCTGAGCCATTTTTGCAGCATTCATCATGGATATGATCAGAATGAAGAACTTCAACTCAGTGCTACTGATGTGTAATGCAAAGACTTTACACTTGGAGACGCTTCATAGGCCATTCGACAGGGGTATTCTTGTTACTGAGATTCGCTTGATTGTTAGTCTTGGTCACCATAGATGTTTATTTCTGCATGATTTTTCAGAATTTCTAATGGCCCATATTATCCAGTTCCCCTTCCTTAATGGTCTCGTTGCTTCATATGACATTGGCTTTTTAACATAGAAAATGGCCATCGGGGGAACACTGCCTGGAAGGAAGAGAACCCGTGCCTGATCTTCGACAAAGAAGTAATGGTGCTTAGAAGTGTGTCCTCTAATTGCAATATTTTGATGAAATTCCATCTTTACCAACGAAATATTTGTCCAGTTTATTCGACTTATTCTCTGTTTCCTCATCTAAGTAGGTTTGTTCATAAGCTAGATCTTTCTATCCCAGATAATCAAACAGCGAATGATGTGATTGCAAGGTAGCTGGTCTTGTGCATATTGAATACCTAATTCAGAATGTGCAATCCCTAGACTTCCATGTCCTGATTTAATCCACTCAGGATTTTCTTGAGGTTTGTGAAAAGAGGCTTTCCAGCACCAGTACGATAAACCCTTTCATTTTGAACTTGAACATTTCAGTTTTCACCATGTTGGCTTCCAACTTGTGCTTTGTCACCCACAGATGGCTACATAGTACAAGCCCACTGTGAGGCAGCCGCGGACTCCCTGCACCTAATTATGTCTCTGATTTTCCATTTCGGTCTGTGTGTGAATGAGTGAAACCCCATTCAATAAATTGGTGCTGGACACAGAATTGGGAATAGATTTCCACGCCCTATCATATATTCTGGCTGTTCCTAAAATATGGTCCCAATTCTGTGATTAAGCACAGTGGTTCCAGAGGTCCATGGATGTGATGATTTCCTCTGGCCCTTTTAAGGATGTGTGAAGTATAGTTGCAACTCGCACCTTGGATTTTTCAAGCTTGACAGTCAGTCAACCTTGGTTGCCTTTCTCACAGAATGACTTAGACAATTGTTTATGTATGCAAGAGCTCTAACTTTTGGTGGTTTTCCCTTCTATGCACAGCCTTCGTCGTTGGTAACGTCCACTTTTGTCATGAGTCTTTCACAGGTTCACAAACAGTTTTCACCAAATTGGTGTAGTAGCCAGAAAACTAATACTCGGACCTCTATTAGCATGGAGCAAGTGAGTCTGAGCCCCCTTGTAGAGATCCCTTCACAGTTACCTACATCCAACCACCCTCTCTGAAAATCCATCCATCCCTCCTTTAATCTCTAAATCCCCCAACCCTTCAGTCATCCATAATCTAATTTTTTTATCTATGCTTTCATGATTCCATCTGTCCATTTATCAATTCATACATCCATCCCTCCTCTGTTCACCTATTGTTACATAGCCATATCGATCCATTCTTTTACACTTCTTTCATTGTATTTGACTAGTTTAGCAGCCTGTCACCCCATCCTTCAGTCATGCCCTCTTATTCCGTTATAAGTTACGTATGAGCTTTTCACTTCAAATTTGCCCCTTCTATGGCTAAGCCATTGTTGGCGGAGGCAATCTTTCTGGCATTAAGGTCACTATCTTGGCTCTGGACAGATTCCCAATATTAGAAGTTGCTGCTGTGCCCCTTGTCCTTTATCTGTTTGTTCTGTGATCTGCTACGTGTAAATTTACTAAACAGTAGTATGAGAACAGATGGGTAAAGTTTTTTTTTTTTTTTTTTCTCATTGGGAAAATTATTTACATTGCTTCTTTTTAACTTGGGATAGGCTTTTAAAATGCTGTGATTGAATTCGATCCATAACAAAGTAGACTGTGTAATGTAATAAGCATTTAGTTGTGACTTTGCTGGGATACGAAATTGTAACCGGAAGGGCACGAATTGCATGCTACTAAACTGAGCTAACGCAGGGCCAGGGTATCAAATTGCTTTTCTCTCGCCTCATTTAAGTTGTAACGAGGGCTGTCTTGCTTTGAAATAGTGGTGCAACTTGCTTTGGTATGGATTTTAATAGATTGCTATATTTGGAGAGTCACAGCTTGAAACTACCAGTACTTCTTTATCAAAATGTTTTAATAAAATCTAAGGTACAACCCTGCAAATGAAGGTTACTGGAGAGGTGTCTTTCATTGTCTTTTTGCATCTAGGCATGGTGTGGTATGGAATGTACCTGAGCAAATGTTCTCATGCTTCATGCAACATACCCCAGCATGATATATGGAATGTCATCTCCACAGGTTATCAGATACGCTTTACACCCACTAGCGAACAAATAGAAAGAACGAGTGATAGTGCCTGGAAGGGTCAATGTGAGTGCGTGGGAGGGAGTTGAAAACAGTTTCTCTGGTTCTCATTTAGGCAAAATACACACTCACCCAGGGAGTGGATGAGGGAAGAGAGGTCAGCGGATGGACAGTGAAGCCGAGGTGAGTGTGGGAGAGCAGTGAGTAATCCGAGGAAAGGATGTAAGGGGGTAGTGTGTGTCTATTTTGTTGCCTCATGGGTTCGGGGTATCGCCCCCTCCCTCCACGCTCATCTTTCTTATAATATTCCACTGCAGTTGATTTGCCTGCGAGTTACCTCAGTGTTACTTCCCCTGCTTCACCCAGACGTCTGTCTTTCGCCCGTCTGCACAGGAACTGAGAGCAGCACAAAACTAACGGACCATCCTGCAGCCTGTCCATCTTTAAGGCTTCAGAGGCCGGAAGCCAAGAAAAATATCTGAATACACCAGACTGTTCTTGCCACAGTAGCTCTGGTCACCTCCTGCGAGTCACAATAATTTGACCGCAGGAGTATGTTTTAGTCCCTGTTTTTTTCCTTCTAGTTAGCCAAACAGACCGCTCTAAAAGAGTTCGGTTCCCTTTGTTGTTTGGGCTGGTGTGGGGAAGGGGGTGTTGGGGGGGGGGGGGTTCCGGGTGTATTGCATGTTGTAACTACTATATTACATTCCAATTTAAACAAGACAATGTGAATATTCTGAGCAGATTGAAGAAGGCCCTTGATGTTGTCTGCTGTAGTTTCTATTTTACGTGACGTTTCTTCATTCCTTTTTCTTAGCAGTGTCTAACCCCAACACATTGTAGTCTGCTCTCATTTGAAAATAGCCACTAATCTTTACTTGTTCCAAGCAGGCACAATATAATAAAGTCGCAGTCCTTAAAACAGTGCAAGAGATGGCTCTGCATTATACCCAGTCTCTTTGTTCTGCAACAGCCATCTTTTGAATTCCAAAACGTGTTTGATCCAAGCGTTGCAATAGCAGTTTACACTTTTTTAGTCTGGTACTTACTGTGCGTGGTATAGCTGTTTAAATATTTGCTGGATGTCCTTGTAACATAGCATTGGAGCATGATTTCAGATTTGTCACAGGAGTAATGCAAGTGTGTTTCTGTGTTGTCTAAAGAACCCTTAGACATGTTGTTCTTTGTTCCGAAGCTCTCAAGTTTTTTTTTTTAATATCTTTTAAGATTGCTCAGTTTGAAATGTCTGTTTGGTGAAAGTGACTTTCCAGTTGTGACAACTTGCTTTGCTGCAGGTGCATTGATATATAAGCAACATTTTGAACAGACCTGCACTCCCACTCTGATGCCGTGGTAGCCTATTGTATCAATCACTGTGTCCATAGTTTGCGTCCCCAAAAAATGTATTTCGTATTCTCTATGCTGTTTTAAGAGAATTTAAGAACAAGCCTGCTGTTTTATATAACTCCTCTTGGCAGTGTTTTTGCAGGTTGTCAAATCCCTTACCCAAAAAGAGAATTCTTAACAGAAGAAGAGCCGGATGACAAGGGAGACAAAGTAAGAGCTATTGTTCAATTTGTGTCCTATCGTTTTAAAATGTTATTCAGTTCATCTGTTCTGTAGTGTATTTTGTGTTGATTGTCAGTCACTTGTATTTCTGTTAATCATTGTAGAAAAACCAGCAGCAACAGCAGCAGGGCAATAACCATACTAATGGAACAGGCCATCCAGGGAACCAAGACAACAGTCACACGCAGGGACCCCCTTTAAAGAAAGTGAGAGTTGTTCCCCCTACAACTACCTCAGGCGGACTCATCATGACCTCAGACTATCAGGTACGTTGCCTTATTGTTTTTAGGTTTAACTTTGGCTTTTTGTTAGTATTGTATATTCAAATCCTCTACATAAAATATTGCAGTAAGCTGAAAGGAAACAATCACGCCGCACTGTGAAGAGTTGTATCTTTTTGCTGATACCTTAGATGCTGGGACAGGTAGGATTGTTGCACTGGTAATAGGTTATCAAAAGTCACCACCATTTTTAAAGTTGAAACATTTACTAGTCAAAATTTGGACCGGGCAGCGGGAAAACAAATCTATTTTATTAAAGTATTGAATTTGAAACTCATTTTATGAAATTTGATGGTTTAATGGCAAGTGAGAATGTCCATTTTTTTGTACTTGTCATTTTCTGTTTTGTCCATGTTCTAAATGTGTTGAAGTACATAGGGTCTGGAGTGTGTTTATGTACTGAAGGAAAGCTCAGTTGGATGATGAGCGGGCATAGATGATAACGTTATTGGGCTACATTTTGGCAATCTATGATAATTAAGTATATTTAGTATAGCTTCTGGCTTATATGCCTTTTGATGCTGCTTTGTCCGATTTGTTATTCACGTTGAAAAGCGATAATGTCTTTTTGCCATGTGCTCTGATTTCATGATGCGTCTTTAACTTGAAAATGTGGAGGTTTGTTGGCTTCCTCATGCTCTAAATACGGAAAACTTGATGCAATAAGGAATTTGTATGTTGCAGTCTAGTTTCATGCTATCCACTAGCAGAAAGATAGTTGCTGTGAGTTGCGGAAACAGCTCTGCAGAATACTTACTTAAAACAACCAATACTATTTTGAATTGTGTTCTTTAATATGAGGCAGTCAGCATCAGTACAGAAAGGCTTTCACTATGGTACACCAGGATACCTACTGTACAAACCCACTACCTTGATCTTAGGTTTGTGAAAGTAGCTAAAACAGGAAGTCTCTAGAAATGCATAAGCTCAAGAGCAAGACCACCCCTAAAATGTTCTTAGGCAATTACCCGAAGCTGTGGAAATCTTTCAACCTAGCTTTCGTATTTGCCTTGCCACCTACCATTTTGTCATTGTTGACTAAGAAATGAAAGTATTTTCTATTGTAAATAGTAATAACAGACATATAACAGAGCGAAAAAAACATGAGGGAGTCTGTATATTTCATAAAAAAAGACAATTCAACATAGGAGGAGAAAAGACATGTAAGGTATGAGTTGAGAAAGAAGTTTGAAAGGTGTGCCTTGAGGGATTTATAAAAGGTGCAAGGCAGATTAAGACTTGTTTAGGTGTCTTCGTTTCTTGAGTTTTTAGAATTTGCCAGTAATCGTGATATATTCCAGCTGCCACTAGATCAGCCTGCAAGTCTGTCTTACAGATATCAGAGTAGACTTAAATAGGTAACCATGTATGTCATGAGCCAACCTTTGCATTGTATTCTTATCTCTAGAGAAAAAGCAGTCGTAATTGTTCAGAATCATGCTTTAGGTGCTGTTTTCTAGGGGGGGGGGTGGGTTTAAGGGCAGGGGGTAGCAGAGTGGAGCATTGTTTCAGGGGTAAGATATGTGCATGGTAAATTTCCATAGTCATTGTGGAATGGCACCATTTCTTTTACAATTGTTACGAAGTTTGGTAAAGGCGTTACAAAGTTTAACTTCTTAAAGAAATGAAGTTGGTAGGATATGGTTGAGATGCAGCTCTGGATAGGTGACTGAAACCTGTTGGTCAACAGTTTGCCAGTAGTGAACAAATGAAATATCACCCCATTATCCGAAGATCACAATACAGTTGTTTTTTTTGCATTCGTTGTTCACACAGGCTTTGCTCATGGCACAAATACATTTAGTTTACATTTTTTTTGCACTTGCAACCATCACACAGGTCGGGTGGACGTGAAGGAATTGCCATAAATGTGCTACACAGATTACTGTCCTCACTGAGATGGTAACCATGGGGTTCAACGAAGATGTGGATGCTGTAGGAGGTAAGAGGCATCCTAGCAAACATGCACTTAAAGCAACGTGCAGTGGTTTCCATAAACTATTTCATGCAGTTGGCAGTGAGGATGGAGTTAGTTTTGCACACATGCAGTACTAATATCTCTACTGCAAGTCTCAAATTCCTTGATCTCTTGTTGAAGGGCCATCCTGCATTTTGAAGACACAGTATCATACTTTTAACAGGGCAAATTTAAAAAGACTTTCTTCCTTATTGGTAGGTTGATTGTCCAGCACACTTCAAGGCTGCGCAATGCTAGCATGCTGTAAAACCAGTTATTAGTTTGGCATATATGTCAAGAAGAGGCCATAGTGATGCAAGAAGAAAATACAATTCTGCCTTAAAATAGCAAGTGGATTTATTTTATAGTTACAGTACAATACAATAACTGAGTTCTGGCTACAGTAGTCTTCTAACAATGCTGTTGGAAATATCAAGCGTATACAGCTTTCATCTACCACTTTGGAATTTGGCCTGCATCTTGGAATGACCCTACATACCTAATGCTAGATGCTTAGGTTTTACATATTGAGTAATATCTGACGTTCCTCTAGTTCTTACAAATCCATAACCATAGATAAGTGTAACGTCTTGTAACAAACCACACAAGTATAAATTTGTCATTTATTAAGCAAACAAAAGCCAATCTTTGGGAGCAGTATTACTGCTGCCATATCATTCAAGAATATAATTAGAATAGGGTGCTGCTAAATAAGTGCTCATGATTATTTGATCATCAGAAGTCTCTCCACATGTGTATAAAGTCATAAGCTCTGTTTGGTCTACAGCATTAAGGTTTGTGAGTATGGATCATTCCTTATTCAAAAACATATGGAATGATTCAGGATAGCGAATTTCGCTCCTCACTAGTTTGGAAGTGGTTATAAAGCTATTTCCAAACAGTATAAAGTCCATCATTCCACAGCAAAGTAGACTTAAACTGCAGTCCTCCCTGCAAATTCACCCTAAGCTCAGACTCTGATGTTCCGAAAAATAGATCACCAGAGCTACAGCAGAAATCCACAGTTGTCTGTTATTAAGGGAATGTTAGAGTTCAGGATTCTACCAGTAGGAAAACTTTTAACAGTTACAGGTTTGATTGGAACATTTTTGTGGCATGTCTTTGAGTATTTATGGAGATGTTTTCCAAACCTAACTACTTCTGGCACAATGGCCTTGTACAAATAAGGCTAACAAGAAGTTGAGTTGCTTAACGTTAATGCATTTTTGGCAAATAAAACCCACACAAATTGTGCACCACTACAGGAACCTCATCACATCGTTAACCATGGTAGTGGAATGGTGATGATTTGGGCCTGATTTGCAGCCACGGGACCCGAAAGCCTTACAATCTGAATTTGTCTCTACATCACCACATTATGTGAGAAAAATGCCAGATCTGTCCAACAGCTACCACTTGTCTAGAAGTGGACCAGCCAACGGAACAATAATCATGAACACACCAGTGAGTCTGACAGAACAGCTCAAAGTGATGAGATTTTTAAATGCCCAAACTTCTTACCCTCTGATCCTGTAGCTCGATCATAGAGAGCTGTGTGCATATAAATGTCCTCAAACACTATGGACCTGAAGCACTGTTGTAAGGAGAGGTGGGCCTCAATTCCTCCCTAATGAAGGGAATGCACCTAAATTCTTATTAGAAACATTTATTTGCAGGAGCTTGTTGCTAACACTTGGGTACACTACTGAATCACAAGGCTACTAAATATTGCTGTTTTTTTGGTTTAACAGATGATTGAAATGTGTGGTACATAACGTAAATGTTATCAATTGTTAAAACTTGGTGAGGACTAGATGATTAGATAAGTTTTAAAAGTAAAAGCATAGAGCTTTAGAAGGTGTGTATATTTTGGCACATCAATGTGTGAAGGCTGCCAAGAGGTGTGCTCAGCCCTTCCTTTTTCCTTAAGTTGTCTTCAGCTGTCCAAAATGAGCAGGGCCGTGCTCTGGTCTCATGTTTCCCGAGATTGTGCAGATTGTGTTTCTTTTTCTGTATGCCTTGCCTCAGCCGATTCAGAGATTAAGTCTCAAAGCAAGCCATTTATTACAGACTTCGATAGGTCAAATTCTATAACTTCTGGATTTTCCAACCCTTTTTTTATCTGCTTTCACTTTTTTACTGATCGTCATATGCCAGCTATGCAGTCAGGTACAATATGTAAGGAAGCTCTGGGGTAAATCTATCCCATGTAATTGTGTCACTCTTTCTGCATATGCTACATGTGTAAATGTATGACGGGATCCACAGGGAACACGGGGCTCTGATGTAGGATGCCACCACTTTCTAGGTGAGAGTAGAGCCTCATTCTTCATTATCTTTCACCGTCTCTCATAAGGGATATATTCTAGACCACACCACCATTCCCCATGGCCAGACTACTACTTACATCCCAATGATGCTTTGCAATCAGACCTTCATAAATCTTCTTGTTTCCAGCTGCTTTATCCACCTCTGCAATACTCTCCTACCCACTAGCCTTGTGGTATTTTAGGTTTCTATTGCAGCGTTGATAATAATTCCAATATTTTTAGTTTTTGCGACACCAGTTACCTTTAACTGATACCCGAGTCTCATCTCAAAGAAGAGCAGGAAAAGATTGGTGCCAAAAAGAAAGCTAAAAACAGTAGTATTCGGCCTAAACCTGTGAAGGTTTCAAACCAAATGGAACTCGCTTTTCTGTTTTGACAGGTGCTCACCAGTTACATCTGTTAGACCTCTCACCCCTGGGGTACTGTTTTAGCAGACTGAGATGATCCGGTGATAGGTTTTTTCGTTCTTTGAGACTGAGAATCACATTTCTGGAGTAATCTCACTTTTTCAGAACCACCTTTTCTTGACTCTTTAATAATTTCAACATTGATGAGGTAAACATTCGGCCACTTGTGTTTTTACTGGACAAGGTCTTTTTTAAGGACTGCTGGCCCTTGGGGGGCAAAAGGCGATTTTGAAGAAGTAGAGCCAGCTCCTGGGCTACAATGCCCGACATGAAAACTGGAGCATGAAGCAGACCACACAAAGCCTAAAACCTAGCCTTCTCATTTGTGTTGCGGGCTGTGACACAACGTGCTCTCTGAATGAAGGCGCAGAAGGTTGCTGGGTCAGAACGGATGTGCTCACACGCGTGTGCTGTTTGTGGCAGGGTTAGACAGAAGGAAAAAAAAAAAAAAACGAAAGCGGTTCACTTGAAAACTCATTCTGATCACTGCAAAACCTGACATTACATATTTTAGCATTCACAAAATTTGGTTAGTGTTGCACATGTTTAAAGAGGTAATTAAATTCAATTTAAAACCATAGGACAAATTAATTGTTTTGAACTCATATTAAAATGTGCAGGTACGTACAAGGATCATATTCATTTCTTTCTAATGCGTTTACCAGTGCTTTCTTTATGTACAGCCGGGTCTCTTTACCTTACTTAGGTGTCAGTCCGACGCAGGAGTTTCTGCAGAAATCAAAGGAAAAATCCTATTGCCAATTATTTTTTCAGAAAGAATCTAACCACTCCAAACCTTTCAGAACTATAAACTAAGACGGCTTCTAAAATAAATCCCTCTTTGAAATGCTTACTGAGCATAGGCTATGTGCCACCATGAATTCCCACCTTAATGTGAGCCATAAGACAATTACAGTAAATAGAAAAAATGCAGTAGTTGAAGTTGTTCTTTCTGGGGACATGGAGAGAAGTTTCAACTCTGTTGCAGTAAAATAGTAGATTCCATCAGTCAGTGGGCCCTAGACAGAGGGCAATGTCGAATGTAGCTCTTTGCAGTCAGTCACTCGTAGTTGCACCTTCCCCAAAGTAGCCCCTATGCGTACTGGGCTAATTCCCATTCTGCTGGTTGCAATAAACGCTCGAGTCCGACTGTTAACCAGTGGTTTGTGGCTGTTCCATTGCATGTGATCGCATTCCTTAATAGCAACCTCAAAGGTAAATGGGTTTTACATTGCACGTTTTCTGCTGCAGCTGTTCCCATACAGATTCCAGTACCACCAAAATCTGGCATCTCTCACCCACTTTTGTTCAATGCATGTTGAAAATTACAAAGTTCACCAATATAAAATTATTAGATGATCCCAAACAAATTCACTGCAATCAACACGCCACCATACGTGTGTTTATGAACGGAAGCTTGCGTTCTGCTTTCAGTCTGCAATTGTTGTGAGCGTTACGCATGCTCAAATTAGTTTAGGGGTAAAATCATTGCTGCAGTGTCCAAATAGTTATGTCTCCACTTCATGAGTTGAACGCATTAGTTGTGGTGGGTCGAGAAAAAAAAACCTAAGCTACTAGAACTGCAGGTCTAGTAACATTTTTCATTCTGTGCCTGGAGTAGCTGGAGGTTTGATTATAATACAATTGTAATCTTTTTGATACTGGAGAGGAAAAATATAAGGACTTTGATACTCTGATAACTTTCACAAAATCGCTCTGGGCTATCAAGAAACACATTTTTTTTTCACTTTAGATTTAAACAGTGGACATTGACAGAGATAACTTAGGGATAAAAAGACTGTTGTCTCCGTTTCACCCAGTTTCCTTTTCCCAAGCATAATAAAAAAAAAGTTTGTCCCCATTGAGCTATAGCCTACAAGGAACAATCAAAGCTCTGAGTTGTTCCAAACTTAGCTAAAGATAGTGAAACTGCAGCTAAATCCAAATGAATTGAATCTGCAACAGAGTTTTCTCAGTTTGAGAATGGTACAGCAGTTGGCACGTTGCACTCAGACTCTAGTCAGAAGCTGTAGACGTTTTTTGTATAGAACGAACATACATGTGGACAGAGTGCCCGTAAGGAACCCACAAGTGGTATCCAGGGATTAGGAATAGAAAGGTTCTAACATGTTTACTGGGTCAGCTGACATAAGAAATCAGAAAACCAGTTGAGCAGTTTTACTAACCCCCAGCTACACTGAGGCAATGGAAAATAAGCTGTGCTTGATCATGCCAGAGTCCATGGAGATGTCCAATAATAATAAATATACCACCTCTTTCCATCACTTGTGGACAGTGGACACACAAAACCTCAATTACAAATGGACATTGGAATGCCACCCCATAATCTGTAAAGCTCAGAAAGCTGAAAAGGTTTCACTACTCCCAACACATCCTTGAAGCTACTTGCCCAACTAAAGAACTTCAGAAGATGGTTGAGTTGCTCAACTTGAATTGCTTTATGTAGGAAGCTGTCCTGGTGTGTGGTGGGTACCTGTGGTGCTTACACCTTATTCCAGGTCCAGGTATCCCCTCTTAGTGAAGTGTAGGCAGTGTCTAGAAGACAGGCTCTCTAGAGGTAGCTGTGGATGAGCAGCCAAGGCTTATCTAGGAGACATGCAAAGCTCATGCATGACTACTGTAGTCACACAGCACTTACACACATGAAAGAAAACACTCAGTTGTACAAAAATAAAGGTACTTTATTTCTGGAACAAATCACCACAAAATGCTAGACCAGAAACCCACCATTAGGAGGTAAGTAATACACTAAATATACACTAGTTACAGGCATAGAAAGGTTATAAAACAGTGCAAATAGCACTAACCAATAGTGACCCTAGGGGGAGCACAAACCATATACTAAAAAAAAAATTGGAATGTGAACAAGGTACCCACTCCTAGGTAAGTAAAGTGTGTAGAGTGGAGCTGGGGGTATCAGAAAATCACAAAGGTAAGTAACACACTACTCTCCAGCGACCAGGAATGCAGGAGTAAAATGCTGGATTTTCCCCAAACCACGCTTAAACGAGGTAAAAAAGACACCCAAACAAGACTGCAAGAAAACCGGCGGTGGATTCCTGAAGAAAGAAGACCTGTGGAGAGAGGGGACCAAGTCCAAGAGTCACAGTGGAGTCCAGGAGGAGTAAGAGCTACTACCCGCCCAGCTGTGGATGCAGGAGTTGGACGACGGTGATGAAGAACAGGTCAGCACTGCAGCCCTGGAGCTGGAGACTAGTTCCTGATGGATGCAGATGAAGCCCCACACTAGAAGGAAGATTGCAGACTGGTATTGGTGCAGGAATTCCACCAAGCCTTGGCAACGGAAAACTTACCGCTAGTGGATTAGAGTTGCTACCAGGGACCAGAAAGGCCCAGGAGGACTCAGCCAAGTAGGGGGAGTCACAGAGGACCCTCAGCGCTGCAGAGAGTCCACAGGAGCAGAGGCAGCACCCACAGTAGTCCCACAGGATGGGGACACGGGAGTCACAGAAGAAGCCCACTCAGCATTACAAAAGAGGATTCCACGCCGCAGGAGAACCACACAGGAGGCTGTGCTTTGCAGGATGGAGTGCTGGGGGCTGGAGCTACATGTCGCCTGAAGATCCCTTGGAGGAGATGCAAGCAAACATTAGCAGCTGCAAGAGACGCAGTACACGTGGGTACTGTCCTGCGTGGGAAGGCAAAAGCTTCCTTCGACCAAACTTTGACAGCTGGCAGAGAGGACCAAGAGGACTACTCCAGACCACCACCTGTGATGCAGGATCCACGCAGCCGGTCGTCGCTTGTTGTAGGTGCCTGCGGTTGCACGGAAGTGACTCTTTCACTCCAATGGAGATTCCTTCTTCTTCTTGTGCAGGCTGAAGAGTTGCAGTCTTCTGAGGATGCACGGAGAGGGAAATGTTGCAAACGATGTTGCTGAAGAGTCCTTTCTTCTTGGAAGCAGCTTGTTGGGTCCTGGAGGTTCCAGTCGCGCTTCCATAGGCCAGAAGTCCATGCAGAGGTTGCAGGAAATTCCTGCTGGAATCTTGCAAGCCGAATCTGGGGACCCACCCATGAGAGAGACCCTAAATAGCCCTGAAAGGAGGATTGGTCACCTAACCAGGTAAGCACCTATCGGGGGGGGGGGTGGGGGGGCTCTGACATCACCTGCCTGACATGGCCACTCAGATGCTACCAGTGTTACCTGCCAACCTTGGAAACAATATGGCAGAGCCCAGGGATCCTCTGGAGGAGTCTTGGGACCACCCCTGGGGTCGTGATGGACAGGGGAGTGGTCACTCTCCTTTCCATTGTCCAGATTCGTTCAAGAACACGGGCTGGAAAGAGGGGGGCTTTTGGGGGGAAGGGAGAGGGGAAAGGGGGGAGGAATGGAATGGAGTGGTGTCCCTGAACAGGTGTGGACTGGTTTAAGCACGGAGGCTTCCCCTCCCAAGTCAGTCACACCTATTTCCAAAGGGAGAGGGTGTTGCTTATCAAGCAGCAGGAGGGCAGAAACCTGTCTGAGGGGTGGCAGCAGTTAGGCTGCCCGGAAAACCCTGTTAGACTGGTGGTAGCAATGGGGGTTCTCTAAGGAGCCCCCAGAGTGCATGGAGTCATACTTCCAACACTTGCAACAGTATTGGAGTATGTTTCTGACATGTTTGATACCAAACATTCCAAGGTACCGAGTTACCTTGATGTAGCTGGACATAGGTAGTTACTTATGTCCAGTACACACGTAAAATGGCGTACCCGCACTCAGAGTCCAGGAAAATGGACCTCAGTGTGTGGGGGCACCTTTGCTGGTGCAGGGGTGCCCTCACACACAGGTACCTGCATCCTGCCCTCTGGGCTGAGAGGGCCTACCATAGTCTCCAATGACAGGTCCGCATAACCCTTTGCATGGGCTCCCTATGGGTGGCAGAATAACTGCTGCAGCCCATAGGGATCCCCTGGAACCCCAATGCCCTGGGTACCTAGGTACCATATACTAGGGACTTACGTGGGGGGGACCAGTATGCCAAATGTGGGAAGAAAAAGGTACAATTTAGAGGAGGGAGCAAAACTACTGGGGTCCTATTTAGCAGGAACCCAGTAGACACAGACAAACATAGTGACAACAGGCAGAAAATGACAGTAACCTTGCCAAGAAAGAGGGTACTTTCCTACACATTACCTCTAAAAACCACCCACTCACAAGAAATATGAGAATTCTTGGCAGTTCACTTCATATCTAAACACCTCTTCGATTAAAGCTGCCCTTCATTAAAACTTTGCCCGCTGATAATTCTTCCAACCTTACTAAAGCCTGTTGCACTTCAGGGACACCAGAGCCTACGTACAGCGCACACATTTGAGTACATTCTCCCTAATGTGTTGGCTGTTATCTCGGCCAGAGCACACATCAACCACTTCTTGAAATCGGGATTAGTAAAGGATGAACTCAAAACTGTATATATCAAACTAGTAGTGTAAAAAAAAAAATGACTAAATGGTTCCTCCTATCTCTTGCCCTATTTGTAGTTGTGTTCTGCTAGGCAGACTGATAGAACAGCATTCAGACAATTATCATCTTCATGCAAGGTCACAGTAGCTTCAAATGCGGCATCTGCACCTCCTTTTTTTTTTTTTTTTTTTTTTTTCAGGTCGACCTGCTTTACATGAGATTTCTTCCTTCCTCGCTAACAGATTGCATTCTCACTGTATTAATTTTGCTCAAGCAGCCTTTTATCTGAGCTAATATACTCACTCACCCTCAACTAGTCAATTATGCAGATGAGTTGCACATTAAAAGAAACTTAAAAAGCCATCTAGATTTTACTCCTGTGTTGTCGGCAAGCTAGCCACGCGCTTTCGATGCCAATGAGTCATCTCTGAAAACATTAAAAGCTAAGATTCTAGCCTGTGGTAATAGAGTGCCTGTCACCATAGGGCCAGAATTGCTGGGCCTTCCTTCTAATCATTCACACCATGTAAGGTGTCTAGGCATGATTTTAAACACAAACCTCTCACTGAATACTTACTCCACAGGCGAATCAAGTGACAAGTAGATCCTTCTACATGGTGAGATGCCTCCAGTGAATTTTCTTTCAACTCTGTGCCCCTCAAGGGTATCATCCGCAAACAGCCTGTTACTTGCACATTTAGATTGTGACAGTGGTATATACCTCGCAGAATCTCTCTTTGTACTTTGGAAGTTGCAGCGTACACAGAACGCAGCAGCTAGAAATATTCTTAACTTTAATATGCAGTCTCACTGGTCACCTGGCCATCATTTTGTACGCTGACCACCCATGGCTTTCGACCTACCTTCTTTCAATTACCACCAGACCTGAGCTCTTTGACCTAGACTATCTCTATTCAGTTTAGGCTAACTAGAGCCTTGACCATCCATTTCCTCAGAAAATCATGCGCAGGTCTCGATTCCTGAGTTCAAACAGCTAAAAGTTGGAACTCATTCCTCTAGAATAAGAGCAATGTATCAGCATCTGGCGTTCTGGAGAGCATTAAAAACATGACTTCCGGTGCATGCACAAATGTGTCTATTTTCACACTATCCTCAAAAACGTGTGCCAGTGTGGACCATGTTTAAAGCATTTCTCCAACCAGCACACATCATCAAATCGGAGACCTGTGTTGGTGCTTCTTTCTGCTGGTTAATGCAGTATTATTTAAATCCATATACATTTGTAAAACTTGAGCGTTTGCACATACTCTCTGTATTATTCAGTTGGTATTCTAATAGGGTAAACCTACCAAAGATCCTGTATTTGCTACAGCAGTTGTCCTCCCATAATTCATCTATTTACATCTTTTGAGTTAACAGTTAACATTCAGATCTTCTGGTTGGTTTCTTGACATTGACATTGACATTGATGTTGCAGGTTGACGTATTTCAACGGTAATTTGAACCTTTAGACCTGCATGAGATATAACTATGCTAAATCACGACTCCAACATCATCCTGTCTGTATATCATATACGTATATAATCACTGAATGAAACATGTAGACCTCAAGTATAGTTCAGGTTCGTGTGTGTAAAATCACTGCAAAGTGCCCATTATGGTTTCCAGCCACACGCCATAACTCACGGGACCCACCATATTGCTTTCTTGAAGGGTATTTGTTTTGTTTTAGTACTGTTGACAAATTAGTGTTGAACATGGTGGGCTGCATGGGATATGGCACACCCAAATCAGGAGATGTTTTAAAGGTTTCCGTACAACTGCTCTGGTCAGCCCCTTGATCGCTCTGAGGCACTTATTTGGGGGTCATCCATCGTCTGACCGGCTCAATGGTTTTGCACAGTCTTCTCCCTGCCTGGGTTAGTCTGCTTCTCTCAGCACCCTGTTTGTACTCTGTTTCATACCCACATATTCATAAATATAGCATGCAGCCTGTGGACTCGGTATCCTAAAAGTCAGCCAAACCCTTTCTTGGCTCCATAGCACAAATATCCAAGAGAAGATCGATTAAGAAGTTACATAGTGACCAGTAGATCATTGGCTTTCTCCCAAACATCCAGCTCCTATCAACATTACATTTCCTTCTATATCTTGCAAGACACGTCTTGGCCAGTTCCCTTTGAGAAGAAGACTACTCAATAAGTCTACAGTTTCTGCTGCTACAAGCTAATGCACTTCAGGGCTGTCCTCGCCAGATTCTATTTTCTGCCATCGAAATCGGCTACATTCTCCTGATCATCAGTAGAGACTAGTGATGTTGAAGATTGTGAAGCTTTCAGTGATTTCATATTGGAAACTGTTAAACAGAGCAACGCAAATAAGATATCATTGCCAGAACTGCAGAGAAGCAGCTCTGGCAGTGACCATTCTTCTTCTTCAACCATTCAGGAACTCTTGAAGGATTTTTTTCTTTAAACTTAAACAATGTTCTGAAAACACAAAGTGGGAGTAGGCATGGGTAGGTGTGCATGGTTTATGCAATTCATGTCTCCCGCTCTAGCATGAAAATACACTTTAAGAACTGTATTTTGTTTAAAACAAAGCATTGACCAATATTGTGCTTCCTCACGAGGTGGGTGAGGTCAGAGTTTGAAGGGAAAAAAACATCCTGGTTCTCAGGGTTAGGGTTTTGGTATAGACAGTGCTGGTTCTGGCATCAAGTAAGCCAAATTAGCACAGCCAGACAAATTGATCCAACATTTGTTCTGAACGTAATTTAGGCGTTCTTTAAAAAAAAAAAAAAAAACCTGCAGGGCAACTGAAAAAGATTTTGGAACCAGAATTTTCCAGCATGATATAATTTACTATGTTTGATGTGGATAGATCTTGTTAAACAGTTAGGTAAGAGCAAAGAGCACTTCAACGTTAAAAACACACTTAGAATGTAAGAAGTGGCATGCAGAGGTTAAAGTGACTCCAGAAAAACGATTCATTCAAACTCATACCACCAGCCAGCATTATTTCAATCTCTAAAACGGCAGAACCAACGCCGGGGAAGAGGGGTGATTATGCAATGGTGACCAAAACTTTATGCAGCAATTTTTTTTTAAGCCTATAGGCATTGAAGAAATATCCTATCTGCCTAAGAATCTCCTAAATTGACATAATTCCTAAACTACCTAGTCAAGCCACGTGTGGTGAAACTAGTGTATATTCGGGGCCTTTGACCATTGCAGTTAAATTTACTACAGCATACACAGGAAAGTGATTGTGTAGATAAGGTTCCAGAAACCCCACACGCTATTAGTGCAGTAGAAGTATCCAGTTATAGATACATTTGCAACAAGCAAAAGCTGACAATGGCAACATTTCACATACCGTTATGACATATTCAGTCTAGGGGCAAAGCTTTGTCAAGTTAGAGGTCTCTCCATACATTTTCCTCCAGTCTCACTGTTATCTGATGTGATGAACAAGTGGAGAAGGTCATGCCTAACGTTGATACCACTAGCACTAAACAAATCAATTAGAATACCCCTCAGTTCATTGGGACAGGGTTATTTGAATCAAATCACAAGAATTCCCCTTGATAATGACCAACCTAATAATAATCTTCAGCGTTCACATTTGTACTACATTCAAACAGAATAGGAAATAAACACTACACTTGGGGGGAGTATTAAAGTGAATGAGTGTTGGAAATGTTGAATTGCAGTGTGACCTATATGGGAAGGGTTTTGGTGTCGTACATGATTGCACAGAATTATATCCTAACCTGACTTTATTTCTGTGTTTTGTTGAAAGCATGTGTTGTGAGTGTGGCAGATATGGTAAATGTGTAGTTGTTGTGTGTGTGATGAGTAGTGCAATGGAGTACGGGTGTTGCTGCACTTATGCATGAACTGGAAAAAAGTATTGTAACAGCTCCACATGCGGACTTCTCTGCTGGCCTAGAAGGGCATAGGTTACGGTTCTTGGTTTTGTTTGCTCCTAGTTATGTTGCTAAGAGCTCACCACCCTACGAAAAACCAACACTAATACTTAACCTCCCCTTCTCGCCCCACAACTCCGGTCGGTCAACTCCAGTAATGACTAGCCTTCTCTACAATCCAGTATATTTGAGTATATAGATCCCTAAAACAAAAAACTCAATCAACAATGTTATCAATGCGTGTCGGGCACAGCCAGGAGAACTGTAAGTCTAATTTGGCTCCCAGCCCTACTACAATTGTTTCCTAAGATTCCGTTTGTGAGCCTTTGCCGTTTCTCTTATATTAAATTGTTTATATATATATATATATATATATATATGTTCAATGGCATGTGTAGCTGCAGATACACATGCTGTGCATATCCCGCCATCTAGTGTTGGGCTCGGAGTGTTACAAGTTGCTTTTCTTCGAAGAAGTATTTTCGAGTCACGAGATCGAGGGACTCCTCCCATTTCGGCTCCATTGCGCATGGGTGTCGACTCCATCTTAGATTGTTTTCTTTCCGCCACTGGGTAAGTGACATTTTCCATACACATACACATCTTATAGTGAGAGAAGAGACCCTGCAAGGTGATACTTTGCAAAACGGGACAACGCAATTGTAGTTGACTCTTCAGACAGAGTGTCAATCTGGAGTTGTAGAAGCCCATCTTTGGTTCTAGACATTTTGGTCTATTCTTTTGATGTCACAACATACATTGTGAAGGTTTTCAAAGACATTTGTTGTCACATGTATATGACAAAATGCTTTTAGGCCATCATAAGTGATGATGCGGCAGACTGTGTTTGGTCTTTCATCTTCATAGAGGTGTAGCATGGTGCCAGGGTCGAGACTGTTGTCTAGGTTAAATATTTGAAAGCATGGGTCATGGTGACTCGAAACAGAGGAAAGAATTCTAGGAAAGGGAATAACCCATGATGTTAATGTCATTTGGAAATTGAAACTGATCTGAAACCTCTTTAAGGGTTCTGAGGGTGCTACTCAGTTCAAAACAAAGTCCAGTGCCACAAGTCCGCATATTAACTCTAGCTCATGAGTCATTTTTGGCAAACATATAACCTTAAAGTTTGAAGATGGTCTGAATTCCATCTTAATAGCTGTGGCAGTAAGGCCAAAGTTTTATCTAGTGGGGAAGGGAACTCATGCCCTGAAGGACACTAAAAGGAACAGGTTTTGCAGAAGAGAGAAGGAGAGGGATGTAAGATGTAAGATGCAGTCTAATAAATGCCATGAGATCCATTGAATGTCTTGTCCGGGTTGGCAATCTTGAAAGGAGTTGCAGGGGTTTGGGGATGGTGCATAACACAATAAAAGACTTAAGAGGAAGAGCTTCTTTAGTATGCATGTATACACAAAGGTCGTCCCAAGTAGCAATGGGGGACAATTCAGCCCAGTTTTAAAGTTAGAACCAACTTGACATTTTGTGAAATTGTTGTTGGACCGAAGATAGGGAAATAGTTTTTGAAAAGCTACGTTTTCAAAATGTTTTTCCTATAACATGCAGATTTGGAATTGTGTTTAGTTCTTTGGGTTATTGATATAATATGTTCGATGGCATCTGTCGCTGTAGATACACATGGTATGCATGAGCTCGCCATCTGGTGTTGGGTCGGAGTGTTACAATTTGTTTTTCTTCGAAGAAGTGTTTTCGAGTCACGGGACCGAGTGACTCCTCCTTCTGTGCTCATTGCGCATGGGCGTCGACTCCATCTTCGATTGTTTTCTTTCCGCCATCGGGTTCGGACGTGTTCCTGTCGCTCCGGGTTTCGGAACGGAAAGATAGCTGAAAACGGAAGATTTTCGACGGTATCGTTGCGATCCGGTTCGAGATAGACACATGCGACGACGCGTTGAACATCGAAGCGCTTCGGTGCCCTTCGGGGTAGATTTCGGCACCCCGTCGGGGCCTAGTTGGCCCGACCGCGTGGAGAACAACGCCGATGGAACGGACCCCGTTTCGATTCTGCCCCGAATGCCACAACAAATATCCTTATACGGACCTACACTCGGTCTGTAACCTGTGCCTGTCACCCGAGCACAGCGAAGAATCCTGTGAGGCCTGTCGGGCGTTCCGGTCCCGAAAAACTCTGCGCGACCGTCGAGCGAGGAGACTGCAGATGGCGTCCACGCCAAAGGAGCGTCAACAGTTCGAGACAGAAGAGGAACAGGAGGAATCCTTTTCCATCCAGGATTCAGACTTCGACGAGCTAGACTCTACAAAAACTGTGAGTAAGACGTCGAGATCAGAACTTAAAAAAGGAAAGAAGGCCCAGGGGACGCCACTGCCAACCGGCCATGGCTCCACCCAAATTCTCGGTGACCAACAATCGGCACCGAAAAAGGCCCATTCAGTGTCGAGATCGTCCGACTTCGGTCGAGACACCGGCACGCAGCCTCCTCGGGACCGAGAGAGTGCTAAACAGAAGCATCGACACCGAGAGTTCGGTGTCGACACGGATCGACGCCGAGACAGTGGCGCCGAAGACCATAGAGGCCAAGAATTTTCGGCACAAAAAAAGAGGAAGGTTACCTCGGAGCCGAAAAAACAATCAACAGGGTTTTCGGAGCCGAAAAAAGCGACATCAGACCCTGTTTCAGGCTCCTATACTGAAGAGCATTCTATGTCTTCACAAATGAAGAAACATAGATTTGAACAAGAACTGCAATCCACTGACGTGGATCACACGCAAAAGCGTATCTTTATTCAGCAGGGGACTGGGAAGATCAGTACCCTTCCACCTGTCAAACGAAAGAGAACGCTTCAGTTTACTCCTCAGCAACAAACAGCACAAAAGGTAACACCTCCTCCCTCGCCTCCACCTGTAACTCCGGCTTCGCCAACTTACACCCCGTCACATTCGCCAGCTCACACCGCCATGAGCCACGATGACCAAGATCAGGATGCGTGGGACTTGTACGACGCACCAGTGTCTGATAACAGCCTAGACACATACCCAACTAGGCCATCACCACCGGAAGACAGCACAGCCTACTCACAAGTGGTGGCTAGAGCAGCACTATTCCATAATGTGGAACTACACTCGGAACAAGTAGAGGATGATTTTTTATTTAACACCCTCTCTTCAACCCACAGCTCCTACCAAAGCCTGCCGATGCTCCCAGGCATGCTACGCCATGCAAAGGACATTTTCAAGGAGCCAGTTAAAAGTAGGGCAGTGACGCCTAGGGTGGACAAAAAGTATAAGGCGCCTCCTACGGACCCTGTATTCATCACCCCTCAGTTGCCACCAGATTCTGTGGTGGTAGGGGCTGCCAGAAAACGGGCAAATTCACACACTTCTGGGGATGCACCTCCCCCAGATAAAGAAAGCAGGAAGTTCGATGCAGCCGGGAAGAGGGTTGCTGTCCAAGCAGCAAACCAGTGGCGCATCGCAAATTCACAAGCGCTGCTAGCGCGATACGACAGAGCCCACTGGGATGAGATGCAGCATCTCATTGAACATCTCCCAAAAGATCTGCAAAAAAGAGCAAAACAGGTTGTTGAGGAGGGTCAAAACATTTCCAACAATCAAATACGCTCCTCCATGGATGCAGCAGACACGGCCGCAAGGACCATTAATACGTCGGTTACCATCCGTAGGCACGCATGGCTCAGAACGTCTGGATTCAAGCCAGAAATTCAGCAGGCAGTGCTTAACATGCCAGTAAACGAAAAACTTCTGTTCGGTCCGGAGGTCGACACAGCCATAGAAAAGCTCAAGAAGGACACTGCCAAGGCCATGGGCGCACTCTACTCCCCGCAGAGCAGAGGATCTTATAACACCTTCCGCAAAACACCTTTTAGAGGAGGGTTTCGGGGTCAGGCCACACAAGCTAGCACCTCACAGTCCGCACCGCCCACCTACCAGGGACAGTACAGGGGAGGTTTTCGGGGCCAGTATAGAGGGGGGCAATTCCCTAGGAATAGAGGAAGATTTCAAAGCCCCAAAACCACTACCAACAAGCAGTGACTCACACGTCACTCACCCCTCCCACACAACACCAGTGGGGGGGAGGATACGTCAATATTACGAAGCATGGGACAAAATAACTACAGACACATGGGTCCTAGCAATTATCCAACATGGTTATTGCATAGAATTCCTGCAATTCCCTCCAGACATACCACCAAAATCACAAAATTTATCAAAATACCATTCACAGCTTCTAGAGATAGAAGTTCAAGCACTACTGCAAAAAAATGCAATAGAATTAGTACCAAGCACACAAATAAACACAGGAGTTTATTCACTGTACTTCTTGATACCAAAAAAGGACGAAACACTGAGACCAATTCTAGACCTCAGAGTAGTAAACACATTCATCAAATCAGACCACTTTCACATGGTCACACTACAAGAAGTGTTACCATTGCTCAAAAAACACAACTACATGACAACCCTAGACCTCAAGGACGCATATTTCCATATACCAATACATCAATCACACAGGAAATATCTAAGGTTTGTATTCAAAGGAATACATTACCAATTCAAAGTATTGCCTTTTGGTTTAACAACCGCTCCAAGAGTATTCACAAAATGCCTAGCAGTAGTCGCTGCACACATCAGAAGGCAGCAAATACATGTGTTCCCGTATCTAGACGACTGGCTAATCAAAACCAGCTCGCTCACACAATGCTCAAACCACACAAATCAAGTCATACAAACCCTCTACAAACTAGGGTTCACCGTCAACTTTGCAAAATCAAACATTCTGCCAAGCAAAGTACAGCAATATCTAGGAGCCATAATAGACACGACAAAAGGAGTAGCAACGCCAACTCCACAAAGGATCCACAATTTCAACAGAGTCATTCAACACATGTCTCCAAACCAAACAATACAAGCAAGAACAATACTACAGCTCCTAGGCATGATGTCCTCATGCATAGCCATTGTCCCAAACGCAAGACTGCACATGAGGCCCTTACAACAGTGCCTAGCCTCACAGTGGTCTCAAGCACAGGGTCACCTTCTAGATCTGGTGTTGCTAGACCGCCA
Organism: Pleurodeles waltl; assembly: GCF_031143425.1. Classification (NCBI taxonomy): domain Eukaryota; kingdom Metazoa; phylum Chordata; class Amphibia; order Caudata; family Salamandridae; genus Pleurodeles; species Pleurodeles waltl. The sequence goes on along the minus strand of NC_090447.1, from coordinate 1,280,389,141 downwards.
AACTTACCTCTCGCTTCTATGGTGGAACAGTATAAATTTAAACATAGGGCGGCCTTTCCAAGACCCAGTGCCACAGTACGTAATAACAACAGATGCTTCCATGACAGGGTGGGGAGCACATCTCAATCAACACAACATAAGAGGACAATGGAACATACATCAAACAAAACTGCATATAAATCATCTAGAATTATTAGCAGTTTTTCAAGCACTAAAAGCTTTCCAACCAATCATAACCCACAAATACATCCTTGTCAAAACAGACAACATGACAACGATGTATTATCTAAACAAACAAGGAGGAACACATTCAACGCAGTTAAGCTTGTTAGCTCAAAAAATATGGAAGTGGGCAATCCACCATCAAATTGGTCTAATAGCACAGTTTATTCCGGGGATCCAGAATCAGCTGGCAGACAATCTCTCTCGAGATCACCAGCAAGTCCACGAATGGGAAATCCACCCACAGATTCTGAACACCTACTTCACACTCTGGGGAACACCACAAATAGACTTATTTGCAACAAAAGAGAACGCAAAATGCCAAAACTTCGCGTCCAGATACCCACACAAGCAATCCCAAGGCAATGCCCTATGGATGAACTGGTCAGGAATATTTGCTTACGCTTTTCCTCCTCTCCCTCTCCTTCCTTACCTAGTAAACAAATTGAGTCAAAACAAACTCAAACTCATTTTAATAGCACCAACTTGGGCAAGACAACCCTGGTACACAACACTGCTAGATCTGTCTGTAGTACCACACATCAAACTGCCCAACAAACCAGATCTGTTAACGCAACACAACCAACAGATCAGACACCCGGACCCAGCATCGCTGAATCTAGCAATCTGGCTCCTGAAATCCTAGAATTCGGACACTTACAACTTAGCCAAGAGTGTATGGAAGTCATAAAGCAGGCCAGAAGGCCATCCACTAGACACTGCTACGCAAGAAAGTGGAAAAGATTTGTTTGGTACTGCCATCATAATCAGATACAACCACTAGACGAAACTCCAAAACATATAGTAAATTACTTGCTCCATTTACAAAAAGCAAAGCTAGCCTTCTCTTCTATTAAAATACACCTTGCAGCAATATCTGCATACCTGCAAACTACCTATTCAACTTCCTTGTATAAAATACCAGTTATCAAAGCATTCATAGAAGGGCTTAAAAGAATTATACCACCAAGAACACCACCTGTTCCTTCATGGAACCTAAACGTGGTTCTAACAAGACTCATGGGCCCACCTTTCGAACCCATGCACTCTTGCTGAATACAATTCCTAACCTGGAAAGTTGCCTTTCTCATCGCCATTACATCTCTAAGAAGAGTAAGTGAAATTCAAGCGTTCACAACACAAGAGCCTTTTATACAAATACATAAAAATAAGGTCGTCCTACGACCTAATCCAAAATTTTTACCAAAAGTTATTTCACCATTCCATCTAAATCAAACGGTAGAACTACCAGTTTTTTTCCCACAGCCAGATTCTGTGGCTGAAAGAGCACTACATACATTAGATGTCAAAAGAGCATTAATGTACTACATTGACAGAACAAAAAACATCAGTAAAACTAAACAGCTATTTATTGCATTCCAAAAACCTCATGTAGGTAACCCAATATCAAAACAAGGTATAGCCAGATGGATAGTTAAATGCATCCAAATCTGCTACCTTAAAGCAAAAAGACAACTGCCCATTACTCCCAGGGCACATTCAACAAGGAAAAAAGGTGCTTCAATGGCCTTTTTAGGAAACATCCCAATGCAGGAAATATGTAAGGCAGCCACTTGGTCTACGCCTCACACATTCACCAAACACTACTGTATAGATGTGCTATCCGCACAACAAGGTACAGTAGGTCAAGCTGTATTAAGAACTCTATTTCAGACAACTTCTACTCCTACAGGCTAAACCACCGCTTATGGGGAACTAACTGCTTACTAGTCTATGCATACCATGTGTATCTACAGCGACAGATGCCATCGAACTGAAAATGTCACTTACCCAGTGTACATCTGTTCGTGGCATCAGTCGCTGAGATTCACATGGACCCACCCACCTCCCCGGAAGCCTGTAGCAGTTCAGAAGTTACCTTCAATTTTGTACATTTGTATATATTATTTAATCCTTTAATAGGTACATACTTACATTTTTCATTGCGCGGGCACTATTACTATAGTACAACTCCTACCTCACCCTCTGCGGGGAAAACAATCGAAGATGGAGTCGACGCCCATGCGCAATGAGCACAGAAGGAGGAGTCACTCGGTCCCGTGACTCGAAAACACTTCTTCGAAGAAAAACAACTTGTAACACTCCGACCCAACACCAGATGGCGAGCTCATGCATACCATGTGAATCTCAGCGACTGATGCCACGAACAGATGTACACTGGGTAAGTGACATTTTCAATTTACTTCTTCAGCAGAGACTAAATATACGGGAGATTCAGCTGTTGTGAGAAGGAACAGAAATACCGCACCACAGCAATCAGACTTGGTTGATTAATAGGCAGTTGACCACATTGGTCAACGCTAAACACATTGCAGCCTTGAAATGGTAGAGAATTCCCAATTTGTGAAGAGGTAAAAAATGAAGAATTCCCAAGCTATAAAACCTCCGTGAGAGACGTAGGCTTGAAAGTTGGTAAGAGCCATGGGTGCTGGGCATAGATTTCCTACCAAGACACTTATATGCTTTCTTAGAGCCAAACAATCAAGTAGTCGCAGGATAGTTCACTTTGCTGCTTTGCAAAACTATTGCTCAACACCTTGTAGAAGAGAAATAAAAAGGCCAGATTTTAGGTCACTTGAATAAGATGATGCATGAGAACCATTCCCTGTAAAGATGGTTGTGCAAAACGAACACTTGCAATTGAAAACATACAATACTAAATGAATCATGTACAAGGAAACACAGCCTGCAAAGCGTTATTGCAAGTGTCTTTTTTTTATTTAATTTTTTATTATTATTATTATTATTATTTTTTTACTTGATGCTAATCTTTAAATTCGGTTGGTGCTCGGCACATCTAAAAACATGTTTTTAAGGTATTAGTAATGCGCAAGCCTCGATGTTTGTGTGTGTGTATCTTTGGGAATACCTCCTTGTCTACAGTTGATACCTGTCCATATGTTAGAAAAATGGCGGGTTTGACCTGAACTGATAAGGTCCTGTTTCTACGTGCGTTATGCCACCTTGATACAGTTTTATACTTCAAGCGTTTGAGGCTTTGCACCAGGATTGCTATCTTTTTCTGGTCAAAATGAAGCCATCTCTCCTTCACCCAACTCAGCTTGAGGTGCATTGCAACTACATTGGTAGCAATAGAGAAACGTAATTACCCTACACCTGAAGCTCTGAATTTCTGCACAAGTTGTTTATCGTCTGTACTCCTGGAGTATATTTCATTTTTTCCATATATGGCGGCGTTTATGTGATTGCTCTTAATTGCTTAGAGGAGCATGTAATAACTGGAACTCTAATGTTCACTGTGCAAAAAATTCCCCCCCCCCCCCCCCCCCAAAAAATAGCAAGTGTGCTTTTAAATACTGTTCATGCAAGGAAGTTATTCATTTGGTGTTTTTGATCATTAAGATGACATTCTGTAGCTGGAAGGGATCACTATACTATTTTGATTGTAACATGGTGGAAAGGAAGCAATTTGGGAACATTGCAATTTGCCTTGAGCTAGAAGCACAAGTATGTTTATCCGGCGTACTTGGATGGTTGCATCTCTGCATACTAATCAGTATGTTTACTAAAACTCTTAAGCTAAGCTAAAGTTCATTCAGGGTATTACAAAAAAATCACGCTTGTCTCTCTCTCTTTTATCTTTACCATTCATGGGATTGCACAAAATGTATTTTGTCTGTTTACTTCCAAAAACTGCCATTTAGAAATGAAGAAAATGTTCTGTATCTTGTCTTTTGTCTAGCGTTCCAATCCACATGCTGCCTATCCTAACCCGGGACCAAGCACGTCACAGCCGCAGAGCAGCATGGGATATTCAACTACCTCCCAACAGCCTCCACAGTACTCTCATCAGACGCACCGGTACTGAGCTGCAACATAGCGTCCACGTACTGTCACTGAAGCTGCAGGACTGACCGTGCAGCTGCCTGCCTGGCTTGGACCACATGAATGTACTGTCCAACCACACCTTCAACGTGTCCATCAGCCAGGGTCCTCCACTTTTCACATAACGGAGTAGTGGTTCCTCAGTTGTAAAGATTTGGGGTTAAACTTGAATGAAAGTGCTAGCACAGTTTGTGTTATGGGTATGCTACTTCCATCGTTTACTTGACATGGTTCAGGCTGACCATTGGTCAGCGACAGTCTGTAGCAGTTAAAGCTGTGAAATGTGACGGAGCAAGCGTTTTTGTTGTATGTGTGGTGACTTCTATCAATGTAACAACATTGTCTGACCAGTAGTGTCCAGACTACTTCAAGTGATTGCTAAAGCATATATATTAACATGGCAAGAAAAGTAAAAACACAATCACCGTGAATAATGAAGACTAATTTGGTACACTTTTGTGATTTTTCTTTTTGCACATGTTGATTCATTGTTCACATCCGTTGATGTTAATGACCAACAACAATGCTGCAGGAGTATTTTTTTGATAGAAAACATTGCATTTTATGTTCTCAAGAGCCTCCCAAAGAAGATTAATTTTCAGCAAACAAGGTATTGTTTTTCTTGGTTAAAACCAGCCCCTTGACTGGTTTTACAGCTGCTACAAGATAGTAAATGCATCCGTTGCGATTAAGCTAGCTCCCTAAGCTTTGAGAAACTAAAGTGAGTCATAAGTGTCTCTTCTTGCTGACATATGAGCATGTTTCGGAGCTGGGAGAGCATTGAAGCCCTACAGGTGAGCAGCCCCCGCACGTATGTTTCGTCATGTTTGAAAGCTGGCTTGGTGTAGAGGATTACAGTTGTATTTAGTTTTATTTTTTATTTTAATTTGTCCGCACAATTTCTAGGGTGTCCTTATGACAGCAAAGAAGGTGTTAAGTAGATCCTTTGAATTTACAAGAAACAGGACTGTAACATACAATGTACTGTATCAAAACTATTTTACATGAATGATGCAAGTATTCTGAATTAAAAAAATTACATTGTTAAAACAAGGTGTTATGTAATAAATTTATTTTTCATAAACCTGAAAATCACGCATGTGTTTGCATTTCTTTTACAATTTGTTCTACTCTGAGCACGGTTGGAGGCTAAAATGAAGGGGTGCTCATTTTGCTAAATGAATATTTTGTCTTTCACCTCTCCATGCTTTCTAGCTGTCTGGGCGCCCTGCTGTACAGTTTCTGAAGGGCTCTGGATGCCACTTTTCCACTTTTGCCTCCTTGATGGCTCCCTGAACTTGTTTCACCCCAGGAAAAGTTCGTTGAGCATATGTAGCAGTTGTGCTGCAACCTCCATCACCAAGATATAAGGGGATCCTGTGGTCTACTGCATCTGGTAATGAAGAGGCTCTCCCCACCCCTAAGAGCAGTAAAAAACATGCTTGTGTCCTAGGAGAGGGGATGTCTTGTGAGCCCAGTCATCCTGTGATGGAGGTGGGCGCCATGTCATTGCACTCTTTGTTGGGCTAGTGGATGGAGGGCCTCTCCAGCTACTTTCGGCATGCATCAGTTTAACCAAGACCAGTTTTTTTCTCCCAACCGGGAGTCACCTGGAACGAGGAGTAAAGTGAGCTGAGAAGGTCTCCCTGGAAGGAATGGTCAGGCCAGACAGTCCCCAGTCTGGTCCCAGCTATTGTGGGTTGGTAATGAGTCCACAGAGGAACAGAAATGTAAGACGAGAGCATGAGGAGGAAGAGGAAATTTTTCTTCCCACCTTTTGAAAATAAAACGGTTGTTTGGTGGGGAGGGGGGCGGTGATGGAGCTGAAAATACTGTTGGGGGCATGGGGGAAGGGCAAAGGCATATGAAGGTTGCCCTTTAATCCTTTTTGCCAAAAAAACTGACAGTGGAGGAAGCATCTGTGGCAGTGGGGACCCACACGTTAGATATGTGGAAGGTAAAGTAAAAGGGATAGAGTAAAGTTAGAAAGGTGTCTGTTTTTGAAAGCCCAGTCTAATTGTATTGGTAGTGATGGGGCCCTGCTGACGCTAGATAATCAGCTTGAGGCCTTGGTAAAACTGAGGTCTTGGCATTTATTAGCATCCTGGAGTTTCCCTCAATACAGTCCGATCTGCATGTCCTGTAGGTAATGTAAATGATTTTTCCTTCCTTTAGTTATACATGGGCATATTACTTGAAAAGGCGTGCACTCTCCCAAGTCGGATGGTCATGGCGAATTCACCATCATCGTAGTTCTTGGAGATCAAGTGACTGCCCGCTGCAGTGACGCACACGTTCCAAACTGAAGAGAGACACACCACCGCTTCCAGGCCTTCGTTTGGCAATTCAAGTGACGAGAAAGGAACTTCATGTTGCGGGAAAGGAATTGCTGCCACTAGATGGGGGAATCCTCCCTCTGGCATCCAGCACAGATGAATGCAGTAAGGAGCAGCAAGACATACATTTGCACTCACACTCAGGCGGCACAATCATTGTTGGTCGATCTTGAGAAAGTGATCCCTAATTCACTTGTTGCACAGATGCTTCTGAAGTGGCAGAATCTTATCCCTCTAACATATTATTCATTGCAGTAGGGCATCTGGTGATCGGAGAGATGGATTGTTTTTCTCCATTTGTTCATAACTGAGAGTGTGTAGGCTCCCTTATCTGTCCAACCCTGGGTTCCTCCTGAGTTCCCCTTGTTTTCTGTCTCTGTTTTGTCAAATGGGGCATTTGACCTGTGGTAATTCCTTAGTCCATGTTGGTGACTATTCACCTGGGCCAGGACACAGCGAGAGGTGGTGACCTGCTTAGCTCCCATTTTTCAGCATGAACGTCTCTGCTCTATGGATTTTTTTGTACTCATCTAATAACAATGTAATCATTGAGTCTGTTACTTTAAGAATAAACTGAAGGCCTGCATGTTCTTTGCCCAACGCTGAACAAAATAAAGAAAAATATGTATATTTAAGCTACACTTTTTTTTATTGGGAACCACCTATTGGGCCCTTAGTTGAGAAAGCAGGTAGGGAGAGAACCCAAAAAACAGCAAGTTAAATAAAACGTTAGTTTTAGTTTCCATCATTTGAAAACAATCTCTATTATGGCATTTCAGTCATCCATCTGAAAGTGAATATCTTTGATAGTTAACATAACCTGTAGCCTATATTGGGACACGATGTAGGAAGTAAGGCCAGTTCTCATGAAATGTCAACAGAAACTCCACGCAGGTTTGAGGTCCTTTAGCAAGACCCTTTGTGAGAACACAACCCTAAAAATCATCAGTGATTAAATAGTAAATAATGTAAGGTTCTCAGCAGCTTGGAAACCTCACAGAGACATTAATTATTTGTCCAGTATTCATACGAGTATATTCAGAGTCAACATTATGTTTCAAACTTGCATCACCAGACCTGAAACTAGAAGAAAGATGAGCAATACGGAAATTAGCATTACACAAGATAACAAATCTCTTTGAAGCCGAAACGAAACTGCTACACAATTGTATCATTGGTACCCTGGGATGAGGAACGTTTCAGATAAACGAGGCCCAAGGGTAGGGGGCCTGTTTGAACACACTTTGTAAGCCAGTGAGCCAAGTAGCCTGCCAAAATTAAAGCAGGTGGAGGAAAGGCTGAAACTTTCATGAAAGACTCTGTAATTAGTCAAGGTAGAAAAAAGTCCAGGTAGATTAAACGTGCACCTGTACGGTTTTGAATCTTTGACTACCATTCTTGAAGATAACTCATATTGTTGAGCTCACAAGTGGGTTTTTCAAACTGTTGCATTATTTATTTTGACACTTTGGTGCATTGTTTTTCGTGTCAGTAGCCAGTGGCTGAAGTATACGTTTCAGAAAGTACAGAATTCAATCTTTAGCTCCATTGTTACACACCGGCCATCAGGAAATGACAGCATCACAGTGACCAGTTCATATTTAAGTACTAGTGTATTCGTGAGTAGAGCACAATATTTTTCTAGTGCACTAGTTAGAAATTTCCCTTGCTTTCTGTGGTGGTTTTCCTCAGATCCCTCATCATCTCAACCTCTGTAGCAACGAGTTCGAGATGAAGCCTAGCTCAAAGACAGATTGCACTTATTTCTGGTTGCACATACACGGTCAAACGAAAGACCCCTGACATCGCCATCATGTTAAAGTGAGTCCACGGATTTAGATAGATGAAAAATGTCTCAACAGGCAGCACTAATCAATTGGGTCTAAGGATCTCCTCCTGGATTTAGAATGTTCTTCTATGCTCTTTTATGGATTAGGTACATGTCATATAAGGATATTTAGCTATTGGACATCTGAAAAATATGTAACGTTTGTTCTGCAACAAATAATTTCACTTTGAAAGTTGTCCGTAGTATGTTAGTGGAATGTGGTCTCTAATTCCCCCGGACTGGATTAGATCTACAATTTCAGCTCACATAATCTGGAATTATTTTGGGATCCACTTGTACTGTATATGAATACAGGTTTGTATGCTATGGCAAAATGCAAGTTGCTACAAACAAAGAAGTGACTAATTAAATTTCAGGTATGAAATGGAATGTCCTTCATCTGTGAAGTACAGTATTTATTATAATTGGTCATGTACTTAATTTGCTAACATGATTTGAAAACACTCTTATTGGGGGGCGTGGTCTGGCCAAGGGAAGAATGGCCGCTTGCTAAGGGAGCTCCGCGCACCGATGTGCGCTTCGGGACAGCGGCGGAGCTGACGGGACACTGGGGGCACACCTTTTCCCTCCCCGCAATACCTATTCTCCCGCACGCATCCCCCCACCCCACCCGGAGCCTGGGGCGGACAGCCACTGAAAGGAGAGGGCCGCCGGTTGGGCTGCAGTGCTCCTGCAGGATCCTTTGCTCCTGGACACATCTCTTGGGACTACAGCAACACGAAGAGCCGCCGGCCCATTTATTAGTGTCTACCACGGCTGACGGAGAGCTTGCGGAGAGGTCTGATGGCTTTTCCGCTCACCAGGACTGGGACCAATACCCCTGGCCCTTGCGGTGCCTCCTAGGTGAGTGGCCTCGCGGCCCTGCAAGGTACTGGACTGCAGGGTCACAGGGCATTGCGTGGCATAACAAACCCCCCCTGCATCTCCCCCCACCCCCTGCCGAGTTGAACCCTGCGTGTCGACACTCCTGCCCCCCCCACAGCCCTGAACACACTAGCCCTCGCCCCCTGAAGTGGCAGGGGCCACAGCTCCCTTCTGGCCCCTACAACACCAGGACTTGGGGACCCCTGCAGGCAGCCCTCCAGAACTACCGCATTTGCCTGTGAAACCGAGCAACTTGTGGAGGTGCAAGCTGAGCCCTCCCGCTAGGCTCTTAAACCCGGCTTTCCCTGCACCCATGGCCTGACCTCCCACCTGCCACTGAGGTTCCCACGGACACCCATAGATCCTGCATTGCCCCCTTTCAACTACACCGCAGCATGGGTGCCACAGAACTGCCAGCATAAACAGATTCGCTGGCATACAGGGGAACACGAGGCCCGCACCACTAATGACGCCGGTATGGCTAGGACAACCCCCGGACCTAGGACCACCTGTTTCTTCCTCCTTGCTGCCTACACCAACAGCACCATATCCCCAATACGGCGATGTCCACCGGCAAACCCTCAGGCAAATCCATCCATCGGCTGCTTTTCTCAGAAGCTATTTCACAGCCACGTACCATGTCCTCCTCACAAACGTCTAATGGCTTGGATCCAAATGATGCCTCGGTAAGCAAGCGTTCAGACATCACCATGGAGAGCATACTTTAGGAAATTACAGCAGTGGGACGCTGCCTGGAAGTCATGGACTCTGAGATCACGGACCTGGCCACAGAATCCAAATCGATCCTGTCAGACATAGCCAGATTCCAGGACAGGGTGGTGGAGTTCGACCATCGACTCACAGACGTGGAGGGCAGGATCAATGCCATGCCGGACAGAGACCAGGAACTGCAGTATCTCCGGAATAAGCTATCGGACTTAGACAGGAGCTGTAGGGACAGTGTCCGTTTCTTTGGATTCCCGTAACGGAAGGAGGGCACGGACATCAGAGCCTTACTTAGGGACCTACTCCAGGCCTCACTGGCCTTGTCTTCTCCTCAGCCCTGGAATTCCAACAAGCCCACAGGATTGGCCACCTCACAAAGACATCCCTTGGAAACCGCGTTTAGCGTTTCCCAGGCGTGTGCTTTGTAAGGCACGAATAAGTGCCCCAATTGCTAACTGTTGCATGCGCTCATGGCCTGTACAATTTCGAGGGGCAAGAAATACGCATAGCGGCGGATTTTTCCTGGGAAACAAACGAGAGACGGAAAACAGTCCTGGCCCTTTGACAACATTTGAGCCTGCCCGCATGTGAATAACAAAAGATGACCGGTCCAGGGATTTTTTCGACCTGGCTGACCTGAGACTATACTTGGATAGGCCCACTGGCTGGCCCATGGATCATGTACCCATGGAAAAAATGGCGGCCTCCTCCTCCATGGACACCCCTTCTTTCCCCCAAACCGCTCCACCGGATCAAACCTATGTCACAGAAAAGGGGCAGGACCTTTGACGGTCCAACAAGGTCCCAAGATGGCAGAGACTGTGCCCTTCAAGCAGTTTTAGCTCTTACTCAGGACCAGTGCAGAGATAAATCGAGATCCCCACTGAAGCCCCCACCCCCAGCAGGCTGAGCCACGCACAAATACAGGGGCCATCACAGCACAGCACTTGCCTGAGTACCTTTTTGGTGCTTACATGACGGGCGGCTAAGTACCTACTTTACATCCTTACCACTACTATTGCAACTGTTTTGTTACATAGTTCTCACTTTTTCTTGTTTAGGGCTTGTATGTAGCTATCTGTTAATGTCTACTGCATCATAGTTAGGCATCGATGTAAAACGTGTGACGAATGTTTGTATTTTTGTATTATTGTAGGTCCTCTACCTGATGCTGGGAAGTTCGGCCCGGTATTTGGTACGGTTGGGGGCTATAACTTTTTTTTTTTTAACCATGTTCTTCATGCTGGCATAGAGCCATCTGAGCTAACTTCAACTTCAATTTCTATATGTAACACGTTTAGAGAACACCTGGGGATGCTTGGCCCTTAATAGTGGTGGCTGCCCTATTACGCTCACTCCGAAGGTGCTGGTCCCCTTAGTCCCCCCCCCCTAATAGTACCACATACCACCCCCCATCAGTCCCAAGTGAACTTCTAAGGAGTATGCTGGGACTACCCCCCCCATCACATGCCATCTTATCCTTGTCTATACTGTTGCCGCAGTTGGGTGTTAGTGGAGTATTCCTACGACACTTCAGCAATATTCCACTGTTCTGCACCTCTCGTCGGGGAGGGAGGAGTGATTGCTTGACACAATCACACCGCCTGACTCATACCATTTACCCTTCTAAGTGACCCTAGGGATCCTAGCGCACACTTTGATATTCTAACCCCTTTAGGGCCCTCCCTTCCTTCCTCCACTGAAAGACATGGGCCCTTGCTCCCACCCCTCCCTGCCCCCCCACCCACCCCACTATAATGGTCTGGTCCATCCGCAGGTGCTTTACTCGTTGGCTTCCTGCCCTCCCGGGCTGCGCCCGCCGGTGCACCAGCTGCACAAGTTTAGACCTGCAGGTCAACAGTTTTTGGCTCTCATGAGGTTTCACCCCTTGGTTTAAAGTCGGTCTCGGAGTAACTCTTCTTTTCCTTTCGATTCTCCCGTTTTCCCCTTTCCTTCCTCTCCTCTCGTTCCTTACTTTCTTTCCCTCTCTCTATACCCCCCCTTCCTTTTCTCTTTCTGGTCAGATTCTTTCCCTGCACAACTGAGGGGGGGGTCCCTGTCTTCCTTCCCTCCCTCTTGCCCTCCCCTTACACTGATCTCTTTTTGCCCCTGCTCTTCCCCTATGACCAACAGCACCCATCGCTGTCGCCTCACACCCCTATCGCATGAATGTCTACCCCGGGCCTGGGGGCCACCCTCCTATTGCAGACCGTATCATGGAATGTTAATTGTCTTACGCATTATATCAAACGAAAGAAGGTCCTATCCTATCTCCAATCAAAACAAGCAAACATTGCCCTCCTCCAGGAAACCCACCTTTTCCACCTAGAATCGGCAAAACTGTGCCACGACTGGGTAGGTCAGGTGCTTTACAGCATCAGTCCGCCACCACCATCAGGGGGTTCTGGTTCAGTTAGAAAATGTGTGGTTGTGATACTCCTTCGGAGATCTTTACAATTCAAAGTCCTCAAGATCTGGCCTGACCTGGAAGGCCAATATGTCTTCGCCAAAATTAGACTTGACGTCCATACCATGAACTTGACTTTGGTTCCATATACACTCCTACAGACTCCAAACGCCTCTTCTTCCTTCTCCTCAACCGTCTTCTGACAGAGGTGGGCGTTTCCCAATACCTTCTGGGTGGGGGCTGTAGTTTGGCACCCAATACTGTTCTCGATCGTACAGGCAGGCTAGATGTAGGCAATAACACTGACAGGGTTGCTGTTGGGGGACATATTATCAGACTATGGCCTGGTAGATCATTGGCGTCTCTCACACCCGACTGACAGAGAATACACCTTTATATCGCCAGTCCATGGTACCCAGTCTAGTCGGACTATTTTTTTGAACATCACACAGAACACTTTCCCTGGTCAGGGAGTCCCAGATCTTGGAGCATGCTTTATCGGACCATTCCCATCCTACTTGCTTTGGACCTGGGACTCACCATTCTAGACCGCAAACCATGGCGCCTTAATCCCTCGCGGTACCGCATCCTACTGGGCAAGGACCAAATACGCTCTCATATCACCACTTATCAGGGCAATAATAAACTGTCGGTTCCCCCCCCCCCCAGGTTCTGTGGGCAGCTGCAAAAGCGACTATACGAGGTCAGTTAATGAGGGAAGCTGCCATCGCAAATGCCCAAAGACGCTCCCACCAACAGACTCTGGATGCCACGATAGTGACATGCACAAGGGAATACACTGCGACCCTGTATCCCACCTCCCTCATACGTTGCTGCCTTGAGCTGGCCAAATTCGAACTCAATGCCCTCTACATTTCTCATGCGAAATACGTGCTGCAACAGAAAGAAGGGCGACACTATGAGCAAGGAGAAAAGGCAGGCTGTCTTCTGGTAGCCAAACTACTCCAGCAAGAAGCAGCACTAGGCCTCGGGCAATAGTCTGTTAATCCGGTAACTTTTATACAACACTATGCACCCCTGAGACAGAGGTGGATCACACCTGTCTTGCAGAGTTCTTCACAAACGCTCGCATACCTAGTCTTCCCACCGAGGGCAGAGATCTGTTGGAGGGAGAAATAAGTAAGGAGGAGATAGTTCAGGCGATCTCCAAACTCCCTTCAACAGCCTTGTCGGGGACCACGCATAATGAAAAATGTGTCCCAGAGGAATCCCCCACAATTGACCTGCGCCGTGGGGGAATCATAAAGCCAGTATTGAAATAGCTAGGATGATAAAACACACTAAAAGCAAGGTTTTGACAAGGAGAGTAAAATACAAAAACAGTCCCACCATACTGCCACTAGGAATAATATATATTTATATTTCCTACCTTAGCTATGTTAGAGCACAGCGTGATAAGCCCCCATACCTGAACAAGGAAGCCTGTTGTCTAGAAAGAGACCGTCCCCATTGAGGCCAGGGATTCGGCAGTCTAAGCGAGTGGTTGTAGTGAAGACAATCAGCATGCAGTCGTGGTCATCTGGCTGGAATCTCCCTTGGGATGAAATGGAGACGAATAATGCAGTTGGACCACTAACGAAGCCATGGCGTCAAGTGGGTTTTGTATCCGAACGGTCCTCCAGAAACCATCTACGTACCCTAGCACATACCCTTTGGTCTGCCACAGACCTACGAGAAGAAGCCCTGGTCCTCTCCCTGGATGCCGAAAAAGCGTTTGACAGGATAGAATTGTGGTACCTCTTTGAGACCCTGAGACGTTTCGGCCTGGGAGATGAGTTCATAAACAACGGCTGCTGGCTTTATGATTCCCCCACGGCGGCGCAGGTCAAATGTGAGGGATTACACTCTGACACATTTTCCATTAAGCATGGCACCTGACAAGGCTGTCCACTGTCGCCATTGCTGTTCCTTCTGCTGGCTGTAGAACCCTTGGCAGCATCTATTCAGCAATCACCACTCATCTCCGGAATTCCCATTCCAGGCAGTCGATCTACCATCTAGCTCTATGCTGATGATATAGTTCTCACCCTCACAAATCTCACACATTCAGTCCTGACTCTGAGATCCCTACTAACTGATTTTGGGGAATTGTCGGGTTACAAAATAAACTGGGACAAAAGCGAAGCATTACCTTTGTTCCCTTTGACCACATGTATGGCAATAGCAGACTTCCCGATCTGCTCAAAACAATTGCCCCTCAAATACCTGGGGCTCTATAGTAATAGAGGCCTAGACCACATGGCAGACAACCTGGATCCCTTGCTTACCCGCACAAAATGGGACTTCGAGAAGTGGTCGCACCTGGGTTTGTCCCTGTGGGGGAGAGTGCAGGCGGTCTGCATGGTAAAGATGCCGCAATATACCTTTGACCTTGGAATGCTGCCCCTGCTGCTCCCCCCTCTGTTATGAGCAGTGGACAAATGCATATGCGCCTTTGTGTGTGGGTTGTACAGCTGCGACTATCCAGCACTAAACTCATAGCTTGCCGGGCGTATGGTGGCCTGGGCCTCCCTCAGTGGAGCAATATGCACTGGCTCTTCACCTTTCCCAGCTTGCATATATGCTCCCTGGGAAACCAGATCCACTGATGTGGGCAGTGGTTGAACGTACTCTGTTGAGGAGCCCTCAAGGATTCAACTTGCTTTACAGCACCGGAGACACCATGATCCACCCTGCCAGCCCAATGATACAGGCATTGTTGAAGTCTTAGCATCATGCTCCGGGCCTTCTGTGGGGGGACCCTCGGAACCACTATCACGCGCCCAGGTGGGGTAATGCCAGCTTGCTTTTAGGGGATGAGGTAGCTGTCTGGGAGGGTTAGTAATTGGTGGGCATTTTGCATATAGGCCAGCTTTTGGTTAATGGGGGGGGAGGGGTCTTAAGTCCTTTGCAGCCCTCCAGGATAAGTTTGGCCTCTTGAGACAGCAATCATGGCGGTATTTACAGCTCCAGCATTGCCTTAAACCGTCGCATGGGGGCCCGCCAGTGGACTCTTCAGCCCTCCCCTGTACTTTCCTACCTCAAGTCCTGGGGTACCTTCCGGGGAGTAATGTCGGGCATGTGCAACTTGATGAACCGTCATTTATTCTCCCTGCCACTCTTGAACATCCTCTGAGTAAAATGACAGACGAAACTACAGGTGGAAAATGAAATGGAGGATTGGACTGACTTTATAGAGGTGCTCAACTGAGGCGCACAAGAGGCCCGAATGAAATTTGGCATTGTTAAAACCCTACATGAATGGTACTGGACGCTCCAGAAACATAGAGCTCCAGGTCTCCTTCCTCATGCGAGTTGCTGGCGTTGCCCTCACCCACATTGTGACCAGCTCCACATCCTATGCGATTGTCCATCCATCCATCCCTATTGGGACGCGGTATGGGAAGTCATACCAATCCCATCCTATTTCTTGGCCCCTGATCATCCTACACGATGCGGGTGAGATACAAGACTTCTCTCGCCCACAAAACCGTCTATTACACACAGCGCTGGCCACAGCTAAAATGTGTTCTTCTACACGGTCGTGTGCCCACGCCCCCCTCCCACAATGAATGGCTTACAGCAATGCATCAAAAAACGAACGAGTCATATATAACCTGCAGGACATGACAGAACAGAGGTTTTTCTCCACACCTGTCCCCTTTTCCTTCATCATAATGAGCGTTAATCGCAATTGACCCGGCCACTATGCATTCTCCTAACATTTCCTCCCACTCCGCGCCAACCCCCCCACCCCCCTTCAAGGTCATATTTATACGTAGCATGGTACTCACGAATTTCCCCTCCCCGGTCGCCCTTCCTCCCTCTTCTTTCCTCTGTTCCCCCGCTCTTTGCCTTCTTTGCATACGTCTCCCCCATCTGACAATGGACGTGGGCAACACCGACGACTGCAACGCCTGCCATCGTCTGAAGCCCAAGTCTTTGAGAGAGCTTCGTACGAAGCTCCTTGTGGCACGGGTGGACAAGTTGTCTTCCTGGCAGCGGCGGAGTCCGTCTTCTTCCTCGTGGTCCTAGGATTCCAGAAATCATTTGTGTGTGGTTCCATCGATGTCCAGTTGTCCATCGGTGTCTCCAAGTAAATCTTCCGGTATGCCATCACGCCCTTTGGCGTCTCAGCCCTCGCACTCTCCTCCCTCTCCCTCTCGCTCTCCGCAAGTGGAGCCCGCTCTAGAATGCACCCCTTCCGCCTTATCCAGGCGCCGGGGCGACTCTGGACCAAATGCAGGACTACTATACGTCCCTGCATTCCATCTTTGGGTCCTCCCCTTCCTCTGGAGCACCTTCGGGCGCTAAGGAGGTGGGAAGTGCTCTGACTGGGTCTTCGCTGGCGATTTCGACCTCGGTGCCCGTTCAGCCTCTCGACTCCAGAGTCTGATCGGTGCCGGTGCACAGCCTCTTGCGACCTCCGTCTCCTCCGCCCGATCCTATTGCCTTGATGCCCCTCACAGCACCGTTGGCCCAATCGACTCTGCTCGAATCTCCTATTCTGATTTCCCTGGAGTCAGACGAAGCCACTTCCGAGAGGCTTCCCCCACTTGCCGACATTGTCCCGGACACAGAGAACAGCGCAGTTCGAATTGGATGTGCTTCCTGGGCTTGATCCACCTTCTGAGCCTTCTGCACATGCTCAGGCTACTTCTACGGGTCCCCTTCCTGTTTCATCCTCTGATTAGATGCTTGACTTTGCCACTGCAAGTGGTCTGGACTCCTCTCCAGTATCCAGCCTACTGTCGTCACTTGGATTGGCATGGAAGCCAGTACTGCCTTCGCAGACATGTTGAGGCGGGTGGTGACAGTTTTGCTACTGCAACTTTCAATGGTGCAGTTATCTACAGACCCGTTATTGGATTTTCATCCGGATCAATCTTCCACTAAACCCCTTCTGCCTCATTGCGAGGCTCTATACGACATCCTACCCGGTGTCTGGAACAAGCCTGTCTTTGGTCCTTCTGGGGACCGCTCTCTATCCAACAGGCACCGGCTGGCACAAGAGGATCCCATATGCCTTTGCCACCACCCTACGCCTTGGAGTTTGTGGTGCAAACTGCTTTGGGCATTCCTGATGTTGCACAAATTCCTCCAGCCCAGCAGTACCAAGAGGCCAGACAGCTAAACGCTGCCGCTCCACTAACGCCTTATGTGTGTTGGCTTGTTTCTCACATGCTCTGTGGGACTCCGTGGAGCAGTTATCTCTCCCTGAGGATGCTTGTACTGCCCTGAAGTCTTTGATCAGAGATGGTCAACAGGCTGCTCGGATCACGGTTCGCACTGGCATGGATACTACCGATTCCATGGGTCGGCTCATGGCTGCGTCTGGTGCCATACGTCACAGGGCTTGGTTGTTGCCTTGTAATTTTTTATCCCCTGTGTGGGATGCTCTCCTTGATATGCCGTTTGATGGCAAATCTCTTGTTGGTGCGCATGCAGATTCTGCCTTTGTGCCATTTTCTGGATTCTCATGGTGGGGACTGATCCACTCGCCTACTCCGTTGCAAGTCTTCTTGATATGCCAAGTTCCTCCCAGGTGTGGGTTCTGTTTCATGCCCACCCTTTTCTGTTACATGTTTGTTGCACTTATTGCATCCCTCTGGTTCACTCCAGAGTATACTCCTATTCTTAGTTGACGCTTTAATCCATGTTGGGTTTATTGCACTTGTACTGATGGTGGTCCGTGCCCTTTTAAGGATGGGTGAACTAGTTGTTCAAACCATGTGCTACGAATGATTTCGGTGTGAGTTTGAACCCCACCCTTTTAAAATTGTTTCAATTTTGGCGGTGTATCGCCGTGTAGAGCACCAGCTCTACGTCTGAGGCATGGCCATGAGCCCTCATTTGACCATCTCCAGTGGTGGATCACCTCCGCCACATCTTGGTCGTTTTATAACATGTATTGTGGTTCTCTTTTTGTTGTGCTGCCTGACAACATGTGCCTCTACCTTAGTTTGCCCCTAGGCGGATCGCCTATAATCTCTGTTGGTTAGAGATGGTGTAGGAAGTTGGCTCTCTATATACTATCACTAAGTGAGAGATGGTGTGCACAGAATCCAAGGGTTCCCCTTAGAGGTTGATAGTGGCAAAATTAGATAATACTAATGCTCTATTTTGTGGTAGTGTGGTCGAGCAGTAGACTTATCAGCAGGTACTGTTAAGCATTTGTTGTACACACATAGGCAATAAATGAGAACACACACTCAAAGACAACTCCAGGCCAATAGGTTTTTATATAGAAAAATATTATTTTCTTAGTTTATTTTAAAACCACAAGATTCAGAATTTAGGTAAGTACATAAATTCTAAGGTACTTCACACAGGTAAGTATGGAACTTTGAATTAAAACAGTAATGTTCACAGTTTTGTCGAAAATGACAATAAGCTTTTTTAATAGTGGACACTGCACAAATCAACAGTTCCTGGGGGAGGTAAGTAATAGTTAGTTTCTCAGGTAAGTAAAGCACTTACAAGTTCAGTCTTCTGGGCATAGGTAGCCCACCGTTGGGGGTTCAAGTCAACCCCAAACACCCAGCACCAGCATCACAGGGCCGGTCAGATGCAGAGATCAAAGTAGGGCCCAAATAACATAGGTGCCTATGAAGAGCAGGGGTGCTCGGGTTCTAGTCTGCTAGCAGGTAAGTACCTGCGTCCTCGTGGAGCAGACCAGGGGGGTTTTGAAGAGCACTGGGGGGGCCCCAAACAGGCACACAAAATACACACTCATCGGTACAGGGGCGGCCGGGTGCAGTGTGTGAACAAGGCATCAGGTTTTGTATTGAAATCAATGGAGGGACCCGGGGATCACTCTGATGATGCAGGCAGGGCACAGGGGTGATTCTCGGGCCAGCCACCGACTGGGCTAGGATGAGGACCACCTGCCAGTCACTCCTGCACCGGTGTTTGGGTCCTCTCGGTCCTGGGGGCTGCAGGTGCAGTGCTTCTTCCAGGCACCGCATTCCTTTGTTACCGGGCAGTCGCAGTCAGGGGGAGCCTCTGGATCCTCTCTGCAGGCGTCGTTGTGGGGGTGCAGGGAGGTCGACTCAGGGTGTCCAAGTCGTTGGAGTCGCCTCTGGGTCCTCTCTGCGGTGTTGGTTTCTCTGGACATGAGCTGGGGAGTCGGGTGCAGAGTGTGAAGACTCACACTTCCAGAGTGAGGCTCGAGCCTTCTTTAAAGTTGGGTTCTTTGTTGCAGATTTGGACAGAGCCGCTGTCCTCAGGAGTTTCTTGGTCCTTTAGGTGCAGGTCAGTCCTCCGAGTCCTCAGAGGTCGCTGGTCCCGCTGGATGCATCGCTGTGCAGGTTCTCTGAGTCTGGAGACAGGCCAGTAGGGCTGGGGCCAAGTCAGTTGTTGTCTCCGTCGTCTCTGCAGAGTTTTCAGGTCTGCAGTACTTCTTCTTTCTTCAGGCTGCAGGAATCTGATATCCTGGGTTCAGGGTCGCCCCTAAATACTCAATTTAGGGGGGTGTTTAGGTCTGGGGGGCAGTGGCCAATGGCTACTGTCCTAAAGGGTGGCTGCACCCTCTTTGTGCCTCCTACCAGTGGGGAGGGGGCACATTCCTAATCCTATTGGAGGGGAATCCTCCAAAACAAGATGGAGGATTTCCTAAGGCAGGGGTCACCTCAGCTCAGGACACCTTAGGGGCTGTTCTGACTGGTGGGTGACTCCTCCTTGTTTTTCTCATTATCTCCTTCAGATTTGCTGCCAAAAGTGGGGGCTGTGTCCAGAGCGGCAGGCATCTGCACTAGCTGGAGTGCTGTAACATCAGGCTGGAGCCTTTGAGGCTCACTGCCAGGTGTTACAGTTCCTGCAGGGGGAGATGTGAAGCACCTCTACCCAGTACAGGCTTCGTTCCTGGCCACAGAGTGACAAAGGCACTCACCCCATGTGGCCAGAAACCCATCTGGATGTGGCAGGCTGGCAGAAACTGGTCAGCCTAGCACTAGTAGTTGGACTGGTATACAGGGGGCATCTCTAAGATGCCCTCTCTGTGCATTTCTCAATAAATGCCACACTGGCATCAGTGTGCATTTATTGTGCTGAGAAGTTTGATACCAAACTTCCCAGTATTCAGTGTAGCCCTTATGGAACTGTGGAGTTTGTGTTTGGCAAACTCCCTGACCATGTACTCTTTATGGCTACCCATGTCGACTTAGTCTTTTTCTCCCCACCAGCACACACAAGCTGTGAGGCAGTGTGCATGTGCTGAGTGAGGGGTCCCCAGGGTGGCATAATGCATGCTGCAACCCTTAGAGACCTTCCCTGGCCACAGGGCCCTTGGTACAAGGGGTACCATTTACAAGGGACTTATCTGTGTGCCAGGGCTGTGCCAATTGTGGAGACAACGGTACAGTTTAGGGAAAGAACACTGGTGCTGGGGCCTGGTTAGCAGGGTCCCAGCACACTTTCAGTCATAACTAGCATCAACAAAAGGCAAAATAATAGGGGGTAACCATGCTATCAGAGGCATTTTCCCACACATGGTGTTTAACATTTGCTCTTTCAAGCTTCTTGGTGGAAACTATTTGCTACATTTTCCTCCTTACCAAGTAAGGATATGTTCTTGTACTCCTCTGGGAGCCATGTTTTTCCTATGTTTTAGGATTTCTGCAGTGGGCACTATGTTCCTACTCTTCAAAGGGTTTTTCCCCCCATCTTTTCTTAAGGTTCTATGTTACACCTTGTCTTTCTCTGCTTGCAGGCCCATATTGATGCCTTTGCAAGTTCCCACCCTGTCTTGGAGTGTCAGTAGCCACTTACCATGTGTTTATTTCCCCGCCCCCCAAAAATGAATCCTTAAAAACAAAACAAAAAATTAAATACGATTAGGGGAACGGTACTATACCCCGGAAGGTCGCCCTTCCTCATTTCCATTCGTTCCCTGGAAAATCTTCCAGGTTTCAGCACGTTAAAACCTATTGTCTTTTAATCTCGGCAGTTAGAAGCCCTGCCCCGTATTCATTTGTGTTTCATAATAGGCCTACTGGTGCGCTTATGTCAGTCACAATGTAAAATGCTAGATCTGTGCAGTGTGGGATGCTTTACCAGAAATCTTTGCTAAATAGACATATAGAACAATTATAAGACTAAATTCAGCACTTATTGAACATTTACCCAAATGTCCATATCTGGGTACTAAAAGTTTAATGATTCAATAAATATGCAAACTGTTGTTGGCTCCCAAATTTATTTTTAGGATACGGAGGTTCCTACATGATAAAGAATTAGTCTTGGATAACAGAAATGATTTAAGTTGACATGAGATATTAACATTCAAAATTACAAATAAACTTTAATTGACATCCACACTAGTGGGTAGGGAAGCAAACGTGACATGACAGTGTCCCCAGGGAAGCAAGATTGATAAACGTGATTTATGTGTATTCTTTATGCCACAGTCTGAATAATAGCAATGCAGCCCAATCGATTCTAATAAAAGAAACAAGAGTCTGCATGTAGTTTCAACAAAGTTTGAGGATTCTCATCATCAGCAGTTATGAAAGGACGCTTGAGACAGTTTAATACATCAATACACATACGTAAAAGACATCCCCATTATCATACGCTAGACCTAAGTCTCGACATAAATTAAATCCATATGAACTGATTTTCAAGAGTACATAAAATTATTTACAAAAATAATAATTGAGCATAAAGTATCTCACCAATGTGCCATGGCATAGAGGAATATCACAATATCGCCCTCATGGAATAAGTGGAATCTGTACGTAAAAAGAGTGTTGTATATGAGGCACAAATGACTAGGCAGACCGGAGGGGAGCGCAAAGAAAAATCTATGTCATAACCTACCTTAAGAGAAGGTAATGAGAAGTCCCGGGCATATGTAGTTTACGTGGCAATCTATAAAAATGCGAAAAGGAGATTAAGGATCAAAAAGGGGCCTGTGAAAAAAAACAAAGCTACAGGAGAAACTGTTAAACATACCTAACTGTTGAGAAGCCGGGAATCATGGAGCAGTGGTACTCGGGATATCAATATCACGTCGACAATAGATGCTTGTTGAGCAAAGACAAACTTGGAAAATCCCAGGCCGCATCTACAGTGGCTCCCAAACTTAAGCAAAGCTTTTCAAGACATTGACATGTGCTGCCCAGCTGCCAAATTGTGTAAATAAGGTAAGGTAGTTGACTCCGTACAGTGATTGCTTCTCTGAGTTGTCAAGATCTGGTCCCCACCCACCCTCAGAGATGCAGAGGTTGGATTTCCAACCCCTAGGTGCAAGGACTTTTTTTAATGCACCAAAACAAATTAGAAATCTAGCTGGACTGCGCCCGATGCACAACCCTCTAAGCTATAGTATGCAGGTGGTGTTTTCTGGACGCAATTTTTCTCTTTAGATGAGTTGACAGACGTAGAGTAAAACTTAAAAATGTTTATTTTCTAAAACTCAGGTCTCTTGTATAAAATATGAACGGTGATCATACAGAATGCGTAAAGAAATGCAACAATGCATGACTCCTAACACTCTTTAACTAGTTCTAAAGAATTACTAAAATTTAGCGGAACAAAATGGCAAGCCTGTAAATTGAGTTAAAGGTGGATCGCACAGCATAGCTTTCTCAGCAAGGAATAGCTTTTTAGTTATTCTATATCACAGCCCTTGCCCTGGAATGCTAAGCAATGCCAGGCTGAAAGCCACTTCTCTGCACCACTTGCGAAGCCCCTGGGGCAACTCTCCCTGTCTGGGGCTGGTTTGCAGCAAAGTAGTGTGATCTCTGGTCTGATGGCTCCATCACAAAACCTCTCCCAACTATGGCCAAATTCTGGGGGTTTTAGAACGTCTGCCGCTGATTTTTGTCTGATGTGCGTAAGTTTGGTGACACTTAAGTCCCAATAAGACAAAAAAGCTATTGCGATGAATGTGTCGCCTCTATGCACGTTAGCATTTTAGCCTCCACTTTTAATGTGTATATTAACATGGCACTTACAATATTATGAATTCACAAAAAAGTTCAGCCTAGATAGAAGGCAGGCGCGATGCTGAATCTTCTGCTCATGTCTAAACTTCACACCCTCTTAAAGAGTGTGCAGGAAAATGTGCAATACAAATAGAAGTTTAAGCAACCCTTTTCATCGTGTTCATGACATCCCCAGATTGCCCTATTGTTAGCTGAGATAGCAGCAGTAAAAAAAAAATCTATGATATCATGAAACGTGTATACATATGCAAATATGTTATACAGTTGCGTTTGCCACTGGGTAGTTATTAGGATTGTGTTTCGATATGAATTGTATTTTTTGATTTGCTTATATGTTATTGTTTAACAAATCTTCACAAAACTTTCCCCCAAAACTTTTTTTCAACTCTGCTTCTTCCTGGAAAGTTTTGGGGTGATCCATCAAGCAGGGGCCGAGAAAAAGCGTGAGTATCATGTTTTCTCCATTTTTCTACGGGAACTTTAAACACACCTACAGCCCAAACCGCTTACCGAATTTACACCAAACGTGTCAGAAAGCTAGACCTTGGTCCAGAAAGAGTTTTTTTGTGATTTAGTTTAAATCTATTTAGCAGTTTTGGAGCAATTAATGCTCAAAAACTGTATACATCACATCGCAGAGGATCCGCAGAGCCAACTGATCTCATGTTGAGATGTAATTGGCTGCCACCACATCAACTAGGAAGTGGCAGCAGCCATCTTAGGACTCTGGGCTCATTTCAGAGTCCTCATAAAAAATTTGAAAAAAGACATAAGGGGGCAGGGTAAGGTTACTCAGGCCTCCTAGGCCCTGGTGGTAGGGTCCCAGGGTGACTCCGTCTGGGGCCAAAAACATATTTTAAAAAAGTTGCTGCAAATTTGTGGAGGATCCGCAAATCCACTGCATTTTTTTTTTAAAGTGTCGGCTCGTGTGCCTGTTTATTAAAAAAATAAAAATAAAAAAAACACCTTCTGGGGTGGCCAGGGGCTCAGGGGACCAGTACATTTTTTATTTAGGGGGGATTGGGGGCACATGGTCCCCCATCCCAACCTTCTGAGAGGCCCTGGGGACCCCATCTCTTGGAACTGATATTATAGTAAACTATTGCATGGCATTAATGAATGAAATACATGGCATATAAAATATTGCATGAAACATTTGCAAAGAATAGTTCTTAAAATATTGCATAAAAAATAACATTAATAGTAAATGTATGACCGTATACGATGATGAATTAAAAAACAAACCAGGCAAGGCATTATGGCCCTCATTATGACCCTGGTGGTAAAGTGGCGGTAGTACTGCCAACAGGCTGGCAGTAACTACCACCATATTATGACCATGGCGGTGATATCTCCGATAGACAGCCAATGTACCACACCGACCACTAGGGCGGAAACAACAGGCACCACACCGGTAGCCGCCTACAGCCAGGCAGAAGTCAAAGCTCCGCCCACCATATTATGATCCTGCAAACCGCCACCTTTTCCGGGGCAGTACCAACGCCATCAAAAGCCTGGCGGAAGCACAATACAGAAGTGAAAGGACTCTCCATTGGAGACACAGGGAAGAACCATGCTGCCGTGGAGTCCGACCTGCATGTTTTTCCGATCATCTTCCACCACGAACACCAACGCCAGTGAAGACGACGACGGTGAGTACAGCCGCCTAGCACATAAGGGAGGTGGGGAGGTAAACGAGAGTGGCACACACACGCACAACACACACCCCATACACACAACCAGCTGCACACGAAAAACAAATTATCCCCTAAATCGGCTGAATAATGCAAGGACAAAACTATTTCACCAAAGTGTTTCTAATAAGATCAATTCAATTCAGTTCAATTCAATTCATAAAGCTTTATTCGGCACATATAAATGACCATAAAAGCATAAACAAAGAAGAGAAGAAAAGAAAAAAAAGACAACAATACATATTTAAAAAGACATTGCAATTAAAACTTACAGTTATTAATTATAGTTGATGGCTCATTGGGTAATACATATGGTCATTCATAAATATATAGAATGAATAATAAAATACATTAAAAACTCATACTTTTCCTGGAATTGATGCACTGATTTAAAAAGGTGGCGGTATAAAAACAAATATCTGCCGATTGCAGATTAAAAACTAAAGCCATGGCATGTTTAACTGTACGTGTTCCGTATTTAACAAACAGAGGTTTCAAAAGTACTATACGAAAACATGTATACAGTTTACAGAACAGCAGAAAGTGCACAGTGCTCTGTGTAGATACATTATCGCACCTACATGGCCCAATCGGGTGTTTCTTAATGTTTGGATGGGCTACTAAACAATGTGCCATCCCAAATCTTAGTCTAGTTAGCACAAATTTATGTGAATTCCTAGTCACCATAGTTAGGTAAAACGGAAAACCCTCCATTAGGTTGTATCTATTATAAAAAATGACGGAGGACAATGATCCGGCTATAATTGCACGTTTCCTTTCTGCATAAGTTAGAAATATACTTTTCATTTCTGATTTGGATATCGTGGTTGCTGCACTAGGATTATTTAAAATATTTAAATTAAAAATGTCTGAAAAACAGACAACAACATATTTAACCCAGGGAATATCTCGATATTTATCCAAACGTAGGCAATCCTCAACAATAGTTCTGTTAAATAGCTTCTCATCGCCAAGCCAAAAAGACCGCCAAATCATCAATGGTTTAAGTGATATCAAATCAGTTAAATAATTAATGGCTAATTCGCGATGGCTTAATTCAGTTGAGGCAGAGATGGGCAGAAACAGAAGCTTTTTTAAAAACATATTTTCCTCCAACTGCAAGTTGTAGGTACAGCTATATCCCCATACTCCTGCCCCATACAGAGCAATAGTCACACACCTAGCTTGGTAAATCTTGAGCATATCCCTGGTTCGACGATCCCCAACTTTTGCAGCAAATCTATAAATACCATAAGCATTTTTTGCCATTTTATTCTGGATGTTATTAAATTCATTGTTCCATTTCCTGTCGTTAGAGAAAGTAATACCTAGGTAACAAAATGTATCCACCTGTTGCACCTTTTCGCCGTCTATAAAAAAGGCGTTTAACGTTTTGGCTTTAGCTCCGCAGGTCATGGTATACGTTTTTCCCTTATTAATTACTAGTTTTCTATCTTTAATAAAAGAGGAAAAACTATCCATTAGTCGTTGTAATCCGACAGGTGTTCGAGAAAGTAAAACAGCATCGTCGGCATATAATAACACCGGCACCGGAACACCATTGATCTGAGGAGCATCAGCATTAACCTTTTTTAAAATATCATCAATTCCATTAATAAATAAAATAAATAAAAGAGGTGCCAAAACACAACCCTGTCTAATTCCACGTGTAACACAGATTTTTGGAGTACATTCTCCTCTGGTTCCAAAACGTACGTTGGTTTTCAATTTCTCGTATAACCTAGCGAGGAAAAAGATTATGCCTTCTGGGGCTCCCAAATTTTACAAAGTTGGCCATAAAATGGAATGATCTACCATATCGAATGCGCTGCTCAGGTCAGCAAAACAAAGATACAGGGAACCGGGTTTTGCTTCAGTATACTTCCCGATCAGTAGATCAAGATTGATGCACTGGTCGAGCGTACCTCGTCCCTTCCTAAAACCATACTGGCTGTCAGCCAGTATGCTATCCTGCTCAGCCCATTCCTCTAATCTTACTAACATCACTCTACTCATAACCTTGACTGAAGAGTCAAGGAGAGAGATCGGGCGGTAATTCTTAGCATCAGATCTACTTTCCTTTTTATGAATTGGCACAATGATTGATTCACCCCAAGTTACAGGGGCCTCGGCACACACGGCAACGCTAAAAACAGTGGTTAAAAGGGGGCCCCAGACATCTGGCGCAGCTTTATAAACGTCTATAGGTACCCCGTCCGGGCCCTGAGCTTTCCCTCCTTTGCTAGCCCATATACCATATTTGACCTCACTAACGGATATATCCAAAGGCAGAGTAGGCCACTTATTGGGAATAGGATCATTGTCTTTATCAGAATCAAAAATGCTGGAGAAATGTGCAATCCACCCCTCACTAGAAACATTAGAAGTCAACTGTGGTATTTTTTCATCCCTTAAAAAAGGCGAGTTGACCGTGGCCCAAAATAATGTACAATTTGATAATTCAGCAGCTTGGTTGAGGGAATCCCAAGCCTGTTGCTGCAGTTCGCCCTTCCTTTGTTTGAGCGCACATTTATATTCCATTCTTAATTTATTTACCAGTTTTTTGTCCCTGGGCCTCGCTGCTAAAGCCTGCTTGAGGCCAGTTAGTGCGGAGGTGCAAAGGTGATTAAACCATCTCGGTCCGTTCCTACTTTGCCTACTATTGCGACTAATAAACTTGGCATCAATAGCTTTATTAATTTGATTAAAACAATATAAAACCCTCTCAGAGTCAGAACTATTTTCTAAAATAGAAGCAATGTCCAGCAGGCTCTCATTAATTATGGAGCTAGATAAATCATCGTCTCTTTCACCAATCCATCTTAACCTTACACCGTTAGTCCTATGTGGTTCTATATTAGAAATAATAATTCCCACATCCACCGAACTACCGGCCCAAAGGGTAGTGTCCAAAATAATACGGTTGTGGTCACTTAGGGTAGTTACTTCAATTCTTGGTGGATCACAGTAAGAACTAATATTAGAAGATGTGATCACATGGTCAATAACCGAACTGGTGTGCCAATTTTTAAAAGTGGGAATGGGTAAACCTTTAACATCTTTACAGCACTCCACTATTTCCAGGTCATAACAGCCCATGAACTTATGCAGTGCTTCCCCATAACTATTATGTCCAAAATGCGGAACATCCCAGCCGGCACTGTTAGTAACCCCACAAACCCTTTGTGTAGACAAATCGCACAAAGTAGTATTGAAGTCCCCTACCCAGATGAAGTCAAATACAACATACTGTTCCTGACATAGATTTTCGACAGCGCCGGCTAAGTCTGTTACTACTTTGACCCGGGTAGCATCAAAAATGTTATTATAATAGTTAATCAATAAAACATTATGGTCTTTGTCATCCGCAAGCCAGAGGATCTGCACAAGGTCCCCTACAGGTATATACTTTTTAACCACAATGGGACGACGGATCGTTACAAGTATAAGGAGACCGCCTTTCGCTCTACCTATACCACCTCCCAACGCCGGTAAATTGTAAGAAACGAATCCCTCATAGTTAACATCATCTTTACACCATGTTTCTTGAAGACATAAAATATCGTGGGCATTAACAAACGTTAACCATCCTGGATCCCTCTCCTTCGATTTCAGCCCTGCCACATTCCAACAAACAATAGTAATAGTATCCTTACCCCTAACACAATTACTATCAGGCACCATACCATTGTTTCGTCCCCAATTCGCATTCTGGTTTAAATTGCTTATGTCCCCACAATCGGGCGGTGCCCTTATATCCACCGCCAATTCAATTGCTATGTTGTTGGGCATCTCTTGGGCCATGGTATTGTCTATACCAATATCCACACAGGGCATAATAATCACCTGGGGTAAGAACTGCCCTCCGTCATTAAGTCAATCATTTGCATCCAGAGATCTTAGGGGTTGAAACCGGTTTTGCATTGAGATATCAGGGTATAGCCTGTGTGTAGCAGGGCGTAATCTACTTCCTCTACTCCCATAAGGGGCATTATTATGATGGCTGTAAAAGAAAGCAAGCGAGCGGGCACACACATTATTATCAGTAAATGGTAATGAGGCAGCTCTTAATAATACAATGGCAGCATGTTGAGGGTGTTTAAAATTTATAATGACACAGTCACCACTAAAACTTTTCTTAGAGCTCCCTATCCAATTTACCCTTCTGGTAGTCAAAACTTGATCTGAGAATTCAGTTGGAAATCCACAATGCCTGTGCATCCAGGAAACGGTTTTATTTTTTAAAGACTCGTGAGTTTCCTGATGATTCCCCTTTGCAACAGGGGGAACATTAGCTAAAACTACCACATATGGTGCGCAGTCAGGAGGGAGATTAATGGCGCGCCTTTGCCTTACCTCAGTCCAATCCTCTTTTCTATCAGGTATTAAAACAACCTGGCTATCATTACAGGCTAAGGACTGTGCTGTCGGGTAGTTCTGTACAACACTCCTACTAATATCTAAAGCTGTAACATCACCGGGAGGAGCAGCCTGAGTATCATGATTACTTATTGTTATTGGGACTGACACACTATCTGCTTCCACCAGTGTTTTTTTGAGGAGATCGCCTAATCTATTAACCTCCGCGGTTAGCTGATCAATTTTTACCATAAGAGGTTTGACAATACCCTTAATCTTTAAGTCAATAATGCTTACTAGATTTTTTATTTTTTCTGCATCTAGTTTAACGTCGTCGATATTTGCCGTATTATCCTCATCCTTATCTGGATTCTTGAGGGGGCTAACTAATCTTTTTTTTGCGGGCCGAGCAGCCCCACGCTTAGTCTGGATCTTTCTACATGCTCTAACCACTCTAGGTAGTGGGGTAGGTGGATGTTGCACTATGGGATCAGTAGAAACCTCTGGATCGGCTAAGGTAGAGGTATTCTGCATAATCATTTCCCTATCAGGAACACCAGAATTAGCGCAGACACTGCTACTGTCATCCAGAGCCAATGGAACAGGTGAAAGTTGCACACTGGATAATGGGGGGGGGCTGCTAAGCCCTAGGGATTGTCTCCTCTCGCAATTAATTTTACTAACAATCTTCACTAAATAATTATCCAATGTCTGGGGTATAGAGGGGACTTTTTGCTTTGACATGCTTAACAGTCACAAGTTGAGTCACCGTGGAGACGGCAGCACTGCCGCCCTTCCCGGGGGACAGAGCAGCTGAGAGGGAAACGTGGCTCAGCTCCCGCGCATGCGCCGTCTAATCAAATACATATATATATGTATGTATAGTTTGGCCCAACCACTTTTCGTGAGCAGGCAAGCACAGGGCGGGAAATTAATGGAAAGTTCCAACCCCTGCGCCACGTACCACCTACCAAAAGGACAAATTTTTGTTTGGAAAATATATGGTGATTAGTGGGAGATTTAAGTAGGAACACAACGGGGCGAGCAAAGGCGGATTTGTATAGGTAGTTGACCACTAACTAGGTAGAGGCCTAGAGCTTTGGGGGAAAGCTACCCCAACACAGTGTAGATAGGCTTGAGTTTGTCCTTCGGGCAGTCAAATGCAGAGTGATTATCTGGGACCACAGTTTAAAATAAGTGTCAGAGGGGTGGCCCTGCCCTGCCTCTTCCTGGCAATGACGGGCCCGCCCTTGGCCCGGGCGCCGCCCGCGCGCGTCCCGCGGAGCGGGAGCGCACACGCAGTTTTAAAGGGCTCCTGCCCTGATCAAAAGGCAGCTCACAGCTGGTGCCCGTCACCTCCTCCGGCTCCGGCAAGTTTCGGCGTTTCCCGCGGAGCGGGAGCGCACACGCAGTTTTAAAGGGCTCCTGCCCTGATCAAAAGGCAGCTCACAGCTGCTGCCCGTCACCTCCTCCGGCAAGTTTCGGCGTTTCCCGCGGAGCGGGAGCGCACACGCAGTTTTAAAGGGCTCCTGCCCTGATCAGAAGGCAGCTCACAGCTGCTGCCCGTCACCTCCTCCGGCTCCGGCAAGTTTCGGCGTTTCCCGCGGAGCGGGAGCGCACACGCAGTTTTAAAGGGCTCCTGCCCTGATCAAAAGGCAGCTCACAGCTGCTGCCCGTCACCTCCTCCGGCTCCGGCAAGTTTCGCCGTTTCCCGCGGAGCGGGAGCGCACACGCAGTTTTAAAGGGCTCCTGCCCTGATCAAAAGGCAGCTCACAGCTGCTGCCCGTCACCTCCTCCGGCTCCGGCAAGTTTCGGCGTTTCTAATAAGATCAACACAGTAGAAATAATAAGTTAGGCAATATAACAGATATATACAAATTTACAGAAAAAGGGACACAGCCCAGTCCTCAATTTGCGTGGGCCACATGGCCACAGGCCAAAGTCCAAGGCCCCACTTGTCACCTGCTTCAACACGGAGAGAACACTGCAGGGGCATTAGTTGGTAAATAGGCAGACACTTCAGGGGGATGAGGGCGGGGGTGCACTTCAGCCGGTAGATGAAACAATACCACTGGTTCTGGAGGGGGGCACATGCCCTGTGCTTTGTCCTGGGGAGTGCAAGGCCACAGTCTCTCTAGTGGATGTCTTCCCCACTGGTTCTGGAGGGGGCCACATGCCCTGTGCTTGATCCTTGGAAGTGATGGGCCACAGTCTGTCAAGTGGGTGTCTTGCCCACTGGTTCTGGAGGGGACAGGCCGCACAGCAGCCCATGGAGGCAGGATTACTTAGCGTCCGCCGGCAGTGACGGCCACTGTGCAGCTGGTGGAGGGAGGCTCCTGCACATCCCCTGCACCCTCGGACGGCTGCACAGTGGTGGTGCGGCTGGTTGGGGGAGGCTCCTGCACATCCCCAGCACCCTCTGACGGATGCACAGTGGTGGTGCTGCTGGCAGGGGGAGGCTCCTGCACATCCCCTGCACCCTTGCTACACTAATTGTCACCTGCCCCTTTCTCCTTTCCATGAACAATATTCTCTTTCCTCTCTCTATCTTCACGCTTCCTGTATTCCAATCCCTGACCCCTCTATCTCCCCTCCCCACATTCACATTATCTACCCCTTTCCTCTTTCCTCCTCTGTTATATATCTTTCTCTCCTTTTTGAAGTCGCTGTCCTCTCTCTTTCCTACATCCCTCCTCTTCTTCCTTTCCCCCACAAGAGGGCTATGGCCCCTACAATCATCTATCCTATGTCTTGCATCTCATGCTTAACACACCATCACCATGAGCTGAAGACTCTCCATGGTCACTGTAGGAGGCTGGACTGGCTTGTAGTGAGTACCAAGGGGTACTTGCACCTTGCACCAGGCCCAGTTATCCCTTATTAGTGTATAGAGTGTCTAGCAGCATAGACTGATAGATAATGGTAGCTTAGCAGAGCAGCTTAGGCTGAACTAGGAGACGAGTGAAGCTCCTACAGTACCACTAGTGTCATATGCACAATATCATAAGAAAACACAATACACAGATATACTAAAAATAAAGGTACTTTATTTTTATGACAATATGCCAAAAGTATCTCAGTGAGTACCCTCAGTATGAGGATAGCAAATATACACAAGATATATGTACACAATACCAAAATATGCAGTAATAGTATTAGAAAACAGTGCAAACAATGTATAGTTAAAATAGGATGCAATGGGGACACATAGGGATAGGGGCAACACAAACCATATACTCCAAAAGTGGAATGCGAACCACGAATGGACCCCACACCTATGTCACCTTGTAGAGGGTCGCTGGGACTATTAGAAAATAGTATAGGTTAGAAAAATAGCCCACCCCAAGACCCTGAAAAGTGAGTGCAAAGTGCACTAAAGTTCCCCAAAGGACATAGAAGTCGTGATAGGGGAATTCTGCAGGAAAGACACAAATCAGCAATGCAACATCGATGGATTTCCAGTCGAGGGTACCTGTGGAACAAGGGGACCAAGTCCAAAAGTCACAAGCAAGTTGGAGATGGGCAGATGCCCAGGAAATGCCAGCTGTGGGTGCAAAGAAGCTGCTACTGGACAGTAGAAGCTGAAGATTCTGCAGGAACGACAAGGGCTAGGAACTTCCCCTTTGGAGGATGGATCCCCCACGCCGTGGAGAGTCGTGCAGAAGTGTTTTCCTGAAGAAAGACCGCCAACAAGCCTTGCTAGCTGCAAATCGTGTGGTTAGGGTTTTTGGATGCTGCTGTGGCCCAGGAGGGACCAGGATGTCGCCAATTGTGTATGGGGACAGAGGGGGCGTCGAGCTAGACAAGGAGCCCTCTCAGAAGCAGGCAGCACCCGCAGAAGTGCCAGAACAGGCACTACGAAGTGGAGAGAAACGGTGCTCACCCGAAGTCGCACAAAGGAGTCCCACGTCGCCGGAGGACAACTTAGGAGGTCGTGCAATGCAGGTTAGAGTGCCGTGGACCCAGGCTGGAGTGTGCACAAAGGATTTCTGCCGGAAGTGCACGGAGGCCGGAGTAGCTGCAAAAGTCACGGTTCCCAGCAATGCAGTCTGGCGCGGGGAGGCAAGGACTTACCTCCACCAAACTAAGACTGAAGAGTCACTGGACTGTGGGAGTCACTTGGACAGAGTTGCTGGATTCAAGGGACCTCGCTCGTCGTGCTGAGAGGAGACCCAGGGTACCGGTGATGCAGTTCTTTGGTGCCTGCGGTTTCAGGGGGACGATTCCGTCGACCCACGGGAGATTTCTTCGGAGCTTCTAGTGCAGAGAGGAGGCAGACTACCCCCACAGCATGCACCACCAGGAAAACAGTCGAGAAGGCGGCAGGATCAGCGTTACAGAGTTGCAGTAGTCGTCTTTGCTACTTTGTTGCAGTTTTGCAGGCTTCCAGCACGGTCAGCAGTCGATTCCTTGGCAGAAGGTGAAGAGAGAGATGCAGAGGAACTCGGATGAGCTCTTGCATTCGTTATCTAAGGAAATCCCCAAAGCAGAGACCCTAAATAGCCAGAAAAGAGGGTTTGGCTACTTAGGAGAGAAGATAGGCTAGCAACACCTGAAGGAGCCTATCAGAAGGAGTCTCTGACGTCACCTGATGGCACTGGCCACTCAGAGCAGTCCAGTGTGCCAGCAGCACCTCTGTTTCCAAGATGGCAGAGGTCTGGAGCACACTGGAGGAGCTCTGGGCACCTCCCAGGGGAGGTACAGGTCAGGGGAGTGGTCACTCCCCTTTCCTTTGTCCAGTTTCGCGCCAGAGCAGGGCTAAGGGGTCCCTGAACCGGTGTAGACTGGCTTATGCAGAAATGGGCACCATGTGTGCCCATGAAAGCATTTCCAGAGGCTGGGGGAGGCTACTCCTCCCCTGCCTTCACACCATTTTCCAAAGGGAGAGGGTGTAACACCCTCTCTCAGAGGAAGTCCTTTGTTCTGCCATCCTGGGCCAGGCCTGGCTGGACCCCAGGAGGGCAGAAGCCTGTCTGAGGGGCTGGCAGCAGCAGCAGCTGCAGTGAAACCCCGGGAAAGGCAGTTTGGCAGTACCAGGGTCTGTGCTACAGACCACTGGGATCATGGGATTGTGCCAACTATGCCAGGATGGCATAGAGGGGGCAATTCCATGATCATAGACATGTTACATGGCCATATTCGGAGTTACCATTGTGAAGCTACATATAGGTAGTGACCTATATGTAGTGCACGCGTGTAATGGTGTCCCCGCACTCTGAAGGTCTGGGGAATTGGCCCTGAACAATGTGGGGGCACCTTGGCTAGTGCCAGGGTGCCCACACACTAAGTAACTTAGCACCCAACCTTTACCAGGTAAAGGTTAGACATATAGGTGACTTATAAGTTACTTAAGTGCAGTGTAAAATGGCTGTGAAATAACGTGGACGTTATTTCACTCAGGCTGCAGTGGCAGGCCTGTGTAAGAATTGTCAGAGCTCCCTATGGGTGGCAAAAGAAATGCTGCAGCCCATAGGGATCTCCTGGAACCCCAATACCCTGGGTACCTCAGTACCATATACTAGAGAATTATAAGGGTGTTCCAGTATGCCATTGTAAATTGGTAAAATTAGTCACTAGCCTGTTAGTGACAATTTGAAAGAAATGAGAGAGCATAACCACTGAGGTTCTGATTAGCAGAGCCTCAGTGAGACAGTTAGTCATAACACAGGTAACACATTCAGGCACACTTATGAGCACTGGGGCCCTGGAGAACAGGGTCCCAGTGACACATACAACTAAAACAACATATATACAGTGAAAAATGGGGGTAACATGGCAGGCAAGATGGTACTTTCCTACAGTCACTATTGCTCGCCCGACACCCTCGCTCCCTTTGCAATACTGCCACAGCTTCCTGCATCCCTTGTTTATCGGTGGTCCCTGCTGTAGAGTGCACGACCTCTTGCTAGGTACTGAAACCCCAGACCCATGCTCTCGTGATCGTTATAGAAGCATGCAGAGGTATCATGCCCCAACCTCTTCTACGGCTTTGACCAGTAATAGTGTTACATAGCAATCCGCCACTCACTTCAGAAGGAGGTACTGAACTGGGACAAGACTCACGGACCCATGTATGAATGTTCCTAGCAACAGTTGGTATGCCCCCCATAGAGGGTACTTGTATTGTACGGATCCCCGTCCTTTGGATCTGGTGATCATGGCTTTTACTACAACGGGTGCACATTATTGTATATGTAAGTCCGTGCTATCCTTTCTACAATATCATTGCCT
Organism: Pleurodeles waltl; assembly: GCF_031143425.1. NCBI lineage: Eukaryota > Metazoa > Chordata > Amphibia > Caudata > Salamandridae > Pleurodeles > Pleurodeles waltl. The sequence continues at coordinate 1,280,353,637 of NC_090447.1, read as the reverse complement.
TATATGATGTTATTTTTCTCTGTCTACTTCTCAATAAAAGAATTACCCCCAAAAAAAGCTATTTTAAAAGTGGACACAGTGCAATTTTCAACAGTTCCTGGGAGAAGAAAAGATAGCACAGTTTTGCAGGTAAGTATACAACTTACAGTTCTTATCTCTGGGGTGTAGGTAGTCCGTCATTGGGTATTCAAGTTAACCCCAAACACCCACCACCAGCAACACGGGGCCGGTCGGGTGCAGAGGTCAAAGAGGAACCAAATTAACAAGGGCTCCTTTGGAACAGGGAGTACTCGGAATCCGGTCAGCCAGCAGGTAAGTGCCCGCAACTCAGAGGGCAGACCAGGGGGGATTAGAAGAGCACTGGAGGGGCCACAAGTAGGCATCAAACACACACCCTCAGTGGCGCAGGGGCGGCCGGGTGCAGGGTGCAAACTGGATGTTGGTTTTCCAATTCAGGTCTTTGGGGAGACCCTGGGGGGTCACTCAGAGGTTGCAGGCGGGGTCCAGGGAGGTGTCTCGGGCACACCACCAGTCGGACAAGGAGGAGGGCCACCTGCTGAATGTTGAGGCACTGGGGGTCGGTTTCTTCAAGGCCTGGGGGCTGCGGGTGCAGTGTGTCCTTTAGGTGTCGGATATCTTCGTCCTGAGCTCGCGGTCAGGGTGGTCCTTGGGATTCCCTCTGCAGGTGTCATCGTGGAGGGGCCAACCCAGGCAGGGCACTTGCTCGCAATCACCTGGGGACCCTTTCTTGCTGGATGGACCACCTGGACACGGGCCGTTGGCATAGAGTGCACAGGGGAGAAGACTCACGCATCTGGAGTGAGGTGAGAGTCCTTGGTTGTAGGTTTTCTTTAGACAGAGCCGCTGGGACCAAAGCAGTTGTCGTCTTCCTTTTTCTCTGCTGGGGGTTTCAGCTTAGCAGTCCTTCCTCTTCTTATAGGTCACCAGGGATCTTGTGAGTTGGGTACGGGGAAGCCCTTAAATCCTAGATTTAGGGGCATGTTAGGGGTCAGAGGGCAGTAGCCAATGGTTACTTTCCCTGAGGGTGGCTACACCCTCCTTGTGCCCACTCTCTTTCGGGAAGGGAGCACACTCCTATCCCTATTGGTATCTGTCCTCCAAACCAAGATGGAGGATTCTGCAGTGAGGGGGTCACCTCAGCTCTGGACACCTTAGGGGTGGTCCTGGCTGGGGTGGTCACTTCTCCCTGTTTTCCCTAATTTTCCTGCCGGACTTGCCGCCAAAAGTGGGGCTTTGTCCTGGGGGCGGGCATCTCCACAAGCTGGAGTACCCTGGGGCACTGTAACCCAAGGCTTGAGCCTTTGAGGCTCACCGCCAGGTGTTACAGTTCCTGCAGGGGGAGGTGTGAAGCACCTCCACCCAGGACAGGCTTTGTTTCCGACCACAGAATGCACAAAGGCACTCACCCCATGTGGTCAGAAACTCGTCTGAAAGTGGCAGGATAGCACAGACCGGTCATTCCTACACTAGCAGTTGGGCTAACATACAGGGGGCATCTCTAAGATACCCTCTGTGTGCATTTTTCAATAAATCCCACACTGGCATCAGTGTGGGTTTATTGTGCTGAGAGGTTTGATACCAAACTTCCCATTATTCAGTGAAGCCATTATGGTGCTGTGGAGTTCGTAATGACAAACTCCCAGACCATATACTCAATATGGCTACACTGACACTTACAATGTCTAAGAATGGACGTAGACGCTGTAGGGGCATCTTCTTCCTGCAGCTATGCCCTCACCTGTGGTATAATGCACCCTGCCTTATGGCTGTAAGGCCTGCTAGAGGGGTGACTTACCTATGCCACGGGCAGTGGTTTGTGGGCATGGCACCCTGAGAGGGGTGTCATGTCGACTTTGCCTTTTTCTCCCCACCAGCACATACAAGCTGCCAGGCAGTGTGCATGTGCTGAGTGAAGCGTCCCCTAGGGTGGCATAATATATGCTGCAACCCTTGGAGACCTTACATGGCCAAAGGGCCTTTAGTACCATGGGTACCTTTTACAAGTGTGTTCCAGGGCTGTGCCAGTTGTGGAAGCAAACGTACAGTTTTAGGGAAAGAACAATGGTGCTGGGGCCTAGTTAGCAGGGTCCCAGCACACTTTCAATGAAAGTTGGCATCAACACTAGGCAAAAACTGGGGGGGTAACCATGCCAACAGTGGCACTTTCCTACACTCCACAAACGAAAGAGGGTGAGACTAACCTTTCCCAAGAGAGTCTTCATAGTCTAAGTGGAAGAACCTGGAACGTCTGTCTTCATTGGCATGGGCAGTCCCAGGTCTGTGTTCCACTGCAAAGTCCATTCCCTGTAGGGATATGGACCACCTCAAAAGTTTAGGGTTCTCACCTTTCACTTGCATAAGCCATCTGAGAGGTCTGTTTAAACAACAAAGTGAGTGCCAAACAAGTATGGCATCAGCTTTTTAAGGGACCAAACCACAGCAAAGGCCTCCCTCTCAATGGCACTCCAATGCTGGTCCCAGGGGAGTAACCTCCTGCTAATGAAAGCAACAGGCTGGTCAAGGCCATCGTCATTGGTTTAGGACAGGACTGCTCCTATTCCATGTTCAGAGGCATCTGTCAGCACAATGAACTGCCTAGAATAATCTGGAGCTTTAAGAAGTGGTGCTGAGCACATTGCTTCTTTAGGGTGTCAAAGGCCTTTTGACAGTCAAAGGTCCAGTTTACCTTCTTTGGCATTTTCTTAGAGGTCAAGTTCAGAGAGGGGAGTCACAAACCTCCTGTAGTATCCAGTCAAGCCAAGGAATGCCCTGACTTGAGTCTGGGGTTTTGGAGCTTCCCAGTCCAGAATTGTCTGGATCTTGGGTTGTAAAGGTTGCACTTGGCCCCCACCTACAAGGTGGCCCAAGTACACAACTGTGCCCTGCCCTATCTGGCATTTAGATGCTTTGATAGAGAGGCCTGATGTTTTCAAGGTCTGCAAAACCTTCCCCAGGTGGACCAAGTGATCCTGCCAGTTGGAGATAAACACAGCAATATCATCTAGATCTGCTGCACTAAAGGACTCCAAACCAGCAAGGACTTGATTTACCAACCTTTGGAAGGTGGCAGGGGCATTATTTAAACCAAAGGGCATAATAGTGAACTGATAATGCCCATCAGGTGTAAAGAATGCTGTCTTTTCTTTGGCTCCAGGTGCCATCCTAATTTGCCAGTACCCTGCCGTTAAATCAAAGGTACTTAGAAAATTGGCTGCACCTAACTTATCAATCAATTCATCTGCTCTGGGTATCGGGTGTGCATCTGTCTTAGTGACCAAATTGAGTCATCTGCAGTCCACACAGAACCTCATTTCTCTCTTACTATCTTTAGTATAAGGTTTGGGGACCAAGACCACTGGAATATCCCAGGGGCTGTCAAACTGCTCTATTACAGAAAAATATCAATACACTGTTCCAGTAAAAAGAAAGGAAAACACAAAAGGGAGTCCTAAATTATAGGAGCAAATAACCTCACACATCCAAAAGGATGTCATGCTTCATCATCGGTACAGCTCCTCGTCAGACCGGCGCTGCAATGTCTGACGGGCTCCACCCTGAATGGGAGGGCTCTTTGCCGGAGATCTTTTACAATGATGGTGCCATGACCCCAGAGTTGAGTGGGGGGAGGAAAATATGTAGGAGATCAAAGAGAGAAAAATGGATAAAATTGGTTCTCGCAACCTCCAATGGGTAAATAATTTATTGAACCAGTTGGAAGGAAGGGACCAAGATTAAAAGAAAAACGTGTAGTCAAGCAAGTGAAGTAGAAATAATGATCAGTCACTCTATTGGAAACTATGAGTAGAAGGGAGGTTTGGACAATTTTCGAACCAACCCTTTTCGTGGGTCAACATGTTTCGCATCCTAGTGGCCCATATGGGTCCGTCGATGCTTCGTCAGGACCAAGATTGACTAACTATATCTCCTAGTCAAGAGGGGTTAATGTGTCTTCTTAATCGGAGTACCAGTATTACAGGTAGCTACAAAAATAAGAAACAGGTATCAAATTACTTACATAGTCAGGTACATATGTTTCCTAACTAGAGCCCACCCGCATTAGGGAAATATGCTCCATAGGACTACGTGAACCAAAGGTCGGGCACAGTTGCAAGTTGCAAGTGATGCCGGGACCGGTGTGGAAACCTACCCGGGTCCGCGCGTCCTGAAACTGCTCTATTACCCCTAATTCTAGCATCTTGTGGACCTCCACTTTGATGCTCTCGTTGACTTTGTCAGACTGTCTATAGATTTTGTTCTTGACAGGTAAAGTGTCTCCTGTGTCCACATGAGGGGTACACAGGTGTGTCGGACCTGGGGTCAAAGAGAAGAGCTCAGCATACTGCAGTAGGACTTGCCTGTAGTCAGCTTGCTGTTGGGCAGAGAGGGTGTCTGAATAGACAACTCCATCTACTGATCCATCTTTAGGATCAGTTGAGAGGAGGTCAGGGAGAGGTTCACTCTCTGCTTCCTGATCCTCATCAGTAACCCTCAGCATGGTTATGTCAGCCATATTATTGTAGAGTTTCAGGTGGTTAACATGGATCACCCTCTTGGGTGTCCTGCTAGTGCCCAGATCCACTAAGTAAGTGACCTGACTTTTTCTCTAGGACTGGGTAAGGGCCACTCAATCTGTCATGAAGTGCCCTAGGAGCCACAGGCTCCGTAACCCAGACTTTTTGCCCTGGCTGGAATTCAACCATTGCAGCTTTGTGGTGATACCACAACTTCTGGAGTTGTTAGCTGGCCTCAAGGTTTTTGGATGCCTTTTCCATGTACTCTGCCATCCTGGAGCAGAGGCGAGGCACCTAGTCCACACCAATCCTTTTTTAGGCTCAAGGAGAGGTCTCTCCCAGCATTCTTCAACAAGTGCCAGTGGTCCCCTTACAGGATGGCCAAACAGAAGTTCAAAGGGGGAAAACCCTACTCTCTTCTGAGGCCACCTCTCTAGGTGAAAAGCAAGCATGGCAGGAGGACATCCCATCTCCTTTTGATTTTTTCAGAGAGCCCCATGATCATGCCCATGAATCTTTCAACAAGTCCAATGGTTTGTGGATGGTATGGTGTGGTGAATGTATAAGTCACCCCACATTCATTCCACATGTGTTTTAGGTAAGCTGACATGATATTTGTACCTCTGTCAGAAACCACCTAGTTAGGGAAACCCACTCTGGTAAAAATACCAATTAGGGCTCTGGCTACTGCAGGGGCAGTAGTTGACCTAAGGGGGAACCTGGTAGCATGATCCACTACTACCAGCATGTACTGATTCCCTGAGGCTGTGGGAGGATCAAGTGGGCCCACAATGTCTATACCAACCCTCTCAAAGGGTACCCCCACTAGTGGAAGTGAATGAGGGGAGCCTTTGGATGGCCACCTGTTTTACCACTGGCTTGATAGGTGACACAGAAGCTACAAAACTCCCTTACTTTCTGGGACATGTTGGGCCAATAAATATGGTTCACAAGTCGGTCCCATGTCTTGGTCTGTCCCAAATGCCCAGCTAGGGGGATGTCATGGGCCAATGTGAGGATAAACTCTCTAAACTCCTGAGGCACTACCACTATCCCAGTGGCACTAGGTTTGGGATCTCTAGCCTCGGTGTAAAGGAGTTCATCCTTCCAATACACCCTGTGGGAGCCCCTGACATCTTTCTTCTCATATTCAGCAGCTTGCTGTCTCAGGCCTTCAAGAGTGGGACAAGTCTTTTGTCCCTGGCACAGCTGTTCCCTTGTGGGTCCCCCTGGGCCCAAGAGCTCTACCTGATAAGGCTCCAGCTCCATGGACTCGATTCCCTCAGGGGATAAGACATCTTCCTGAGAAGAGAGGTCTTGCTTCTTTTGCTGTTCAGAGGCTGGTCCCCCAGTCCTCTCACCTTTTCTCTTGGAAGGTTGGCCCATTATTCCAGGTGCCAACACTTCTTTTTCACCCTGTGCTCTGCTCTGTGCTCTTTTTTTCACACACACCAGTTCAGAGACACCCAGCATGGCTGCACGGGTTTTGAGCTGTACCTCAGCCCATGCTGAGGACTCCAAATCATTCCCTAGCAAACATTTTACTGGGATTGCAGAAGAGACTACTACCCATTTCAGGCCAGTAACCCCTCCCCATTCTAAAGTCACCATAGCCATGGAATCGACTTTAGTCACATTGTTAGCATTGGTAACTGGATAAGTTTGTCCAGCCAAATACTGTCCTGGGGAAACCAGTTTCTCTGTCACCATGGTGACAATGGCACATGTATCCCTCAGGGATTCTACCTTTGTCCCATTTATCAACAGCTGCTGGCTGTATTTTTGTATATTAGGTAGCCAGTGTGGCTATATCCACCCACCCTCAGAGACTAGCGTAGCTTCAGTGTGAACCCTGATTTGCTCAGGGCACACTGTTGATCCCACCTGGAGACTGGCTATTCCAGTACTTACAGGAGTAGAGTTAGTGGGAATTTTCTTGGGACAGGCCATGTCTCGAGTTTGGTATTCATGCTATCTACAGTTGTGACACCAGGCCTTCTTGGGATCAAAGTTTTCCCCCTTGTACCCATTTGTGGACTGTGAAGAGACTCAGGCCCACCCTCCTGAGCAGGTTTTTGGGGCCCTTGAGAAGACTTTGTTTTTTTGCCTTAGGCATCTCACCATTTTTCCCCTGGGGAGGCTTTGTGACCAGTTTCTTTTGGTCACCCCCTGTGAAAGTCTTGGTCACCCTAATCTTGACCCAATGGCATGCCTTCTTTCCCAATTCTTGGGGAGAAATTGGACCTAGGTCTACCAGATGTTGGTGCAACATATCATTGAAGCAGTTATTTAACAGGTGCTCTTTCATAAACAAAGTATAAAGCCCATCATAGTCATGCACTCCACTGTCAGTTATCCAACCATCTAGTGTTTTCACTAAGTAGTCACAAAATCAACCCAGGTCTGGCTTGAGGTTTTGTGAGCCCCCCTGAACCTAAGTCTATACTCCTCAGTGGTAAATCCAAAGCCCTCAATCAGGGTTGCCTTCATGAGGTCATAGGATTCTGCATCTTTACCAGAGAGTGTGAGGAGTCTATCCCCACACTTACCAGTGAACGTTTCCCAAAGGAGAGCTCCCCAGTGAGATCTGTTTAACTTTTTGGTTGCACAAGCCCTCTCAAAAGCTGTGAACCACATGGTGATATCATTACCTTCATCATATTCTGAGACAATCCCTTTGGAGATTTTAAGGATATCAGTATTCTCTCTCGCCCTATTTATGTTGCTGCCACCATTAATGGGTGCTAAGCCCATTTCTGCTCTCTCCCTTGCTACAGCTTGAAGTTGTTGCTCCAAAGCTAACCTTTTGGCAATCCTTGCTAAAGGGATGTCCTCTACATTGAGGCTGCCCTTCTATGTCCCCAGAGGACCTGGACTCCCCTGTGGAAGATCCAGTGAGTTATATCCTTGTAGATAAGGGTCTAGGGACCCTGGTCTCTCTAGTTATGTGAGGAGGGGGGAGATCATCCAACTCATCTCTAACATCTTCCCTGTCTGAGTGGAGTTCTTCCTCCTCATCAGGGTGGTCCCTGGTGTACTCTGCCAATAGCTCCTGGATCTTGACCTTAGTAAGGTTGGAACCAGTTCTAATCTTTTTCAGCTTACAGAGGGACCTTAACTCTACCATCCCTAGATGGAGTTAAGAAGTGAGGTTGAGTTCCATCACTATTTCCTCTTAGCTGCTACTAAAGTTGGGATTACTTTTTAGAAACTAAAAACTACTTCTAGTAACTAAATCCGAACTTTACAATAACTTTTAAACTTAAAAAGAGATGCTAAAGGGACTTAACCAAGGCCCTAGCAGGACTTTTAAACATTTGCAAAAAAATAGATGAAAAAATCAGTTTTCTAAATGCAATTTTGGAATGTAGTCGTGTGATCAGGTATTGGGTGAGTAGTCCAGCAAATGCAAAGTCGTAGACCCCACCACTGATCCATCAATGTAGGAAGGTGGCTCTGTATATACTAAATCAAAATGAGAGATAGTGTGCACATAGTCCAGGGGTTCCCCATAGGCTTGACAGAGGCTGAAATTGATAATACTAATATACTAATGCTCTATTTGTGGAAGTGTGGTCGAGCAGTTAGGCTTATCAGAGGGTAGTGTTAAGCATTTGTTGTACACACAAACAATATAAGAAACACACACTCAATGACAACTCCAGATCAATTGGATTTTATATTGAAAAATATGTTTTGTTAATTTATTTCTAGAACCACAAGATCCAGTTTGCAGGTAAGTACATAAAATAAAAAGTACTTTGCATATATATGATCAGGACTTTGAACAGAATCAACAATATTTACAGTTTTTCTTAAAATGGCAAAAAGCTATTTTAAAAGTGGGCACAGTGCAATTTTCAACAGCTCCTGGGGAAGAAAAGACAAGACAGTTTTGCAGCTAAGTATACAACTTAAAGGTCTTATCTCTGGGGTGTAGGTAGTCCCTCGTTGGGGGTTCAAGTTAACCCCAAACACCCACCACCAGCAACACGGGGCCGGTTGGGTGCAGAGGTCAAAGAGGAACCAAATTAACATGGGCGCCTATGGAGACCGGGGGTACTCTGAATCCTGTCAGCCAGAAGGTAAGTATCCACGACTCGGAGGGCAGACCAGGTGGGATTAGAAGAACATTGGAGGGGCCATAAGTAGACACCAAACACACACCCTCAGGGGCAGCCCGGTGCAGGGTGCAAACAGGACGTTGGGTTTCCAATGCAGGTCTATGGGGAGACCCGGGGGATTCAGTCAGAGGTTGCAGGTGGGGTCCAGGGGGGGGGTCTCGGGCACACCACCGGTCAGAGAAGGAGGATGGTTGCCTGCTGAACGATGAGGCACCGGGGGTCGGTTTCTCCAAGGCCTGGGGGCTGCAGGTGCTGTGTGTCCTTTAGGCATCGGATATCTACGTCTGGAGCTCGCGATCAGGGGGGTCCTCGGGATTCCCAGGCAGGGAACTTGCTAGCATTCGCCTGGGAACCCTCTCTTGCTGGAAGGGCCACCTGGACACGGGCCGTGGTGCCAGGTGCACAGGGGGTCAAGACTCATGCATCCGGAGTGATGAGAGAGTCCTTGGTTGTAGGTTTTCTTTAGACAGAGCTGCTGTCCTCTGGAGTTTTTGGTCCTTTTAGGTGCAGAGCAGTCCCCTGGAGTTGTCAGAGGTTGCTAGTCCCGCTAGATGCGTCGCTGGTCATCTTGCAGGTTCTATGAAGCAGGAGACAGGCCGGTAGGGCTGACACCAAAGCAGTTGTTGTCTTTCTTCTTCTCTGCTGAGGGTTTCAGCTTAGCAGTCCTTCTTTTTCTTGTAGGTCACCAGGAATCTGGTGAGTTGGGTACGGGGAAGCCCTTAAATCCTAGTTTTAGGGGCATGTTAGGGGTCAGAGGCCATTAGCCAATGCCTACTGTTCCTGAGGGTGGCTACACCCTCCTTGTGCTCACTCACTTTGGGGAGGGGGACACACTCCTATCCCTATTGGTCCCTGTCCTCCAAACCAAGATGGAGGATTCTGCAGGGAGGGGGTCATCTCAGCCCTGGACACTTTAGGGGTGGTCCTGGCTGGGGTGGTCACTCCTCCCTGTTTTCCCTTATTTTCCCACCTGACTTGCTGCCAAAAGTGGGTCTTTGTCCTGGGGGCAGGCATCTCCATTAGCTGGAGTGCCCTGGGGCACTGTAACCCGAGGCTTGAGCCCTTGAGGCTCACCACCAGGTGTTACAGTTCCTGCAGGGGGAGGTGTAAAGCACCTCCACCCAGGACAGGCTTTGTTTCTGACCACAGAGCACACAAAGGCACTCACCCCATGTGGTTAAAAACTCATATGAAAGTGGTAGTCTGGCACAGACTGGTCAGTCCTATACTAGCAGGTGGGCTAACATACAGGAAGCATCTCTAAGATGCCCTCTGTGTGCATTTTTCAGTAAATCCCACACTGGCATCAGTGTGGGTTTATTGTGCTGAGAAGTTTGATACCAAACTTCCCAGTATTCAGTGAAGCCTTTATGGTGCTGTGTAGTTCGTAATGACAAACTCCCAGCCCATATACTCAATATGGTTACACTGACACTTACAATGTCTAAGAATGGACTTAGACACTGTAGGAGCATCTTGCTCATGCAGCTATGCCCTCACCTGTGGTATAGTTCACCCTGCCTTATGGCTGTAAGGCCTGCTAGAGGGGTGACTTACCTATGCCACAGGCAGTGGTTTGTGGGCATGGCACCCTGAGAGGGGTGTCATGGCGACTTTGCCTTTTTCTCCCCACCAGCACATACAAGCTGCCAGGCAGCATGCATGTGGTGAGGAAGGAGTCCCCTATGGTGGGATAATATATGCTGCAACCCTTAGAGACCTTCCCTGGCCATAGGGCTCTTGATACCATGGGTACCTTTCACAAGGGATTTAACTGTGTGCAGGTCTGTGCCAATTGTGGAAGCAAAGGTACAGTTTTAGGGAAAGAACACTTGTTCTAGGGCCTGGTTAGTAGGGTCCCAGCACACTCTCAATCAAAGTTGGCACCAACACTAGGCAAAAAGTGTGGGGGGGGGGGGTAACCATGCCAACAGTGGCACTTTCCTACATCATCAATTAACAAAGAAATGCAGGATCAACTCACTGTAGCATGTGAGTACATAGCATTATACAGTTCCTCAACGTCAACTCAGGCCAGCTAGGCTCTTACACAGTTTTAGAGAATGAAAAACATGCAATGTGTTAAACATGGGTTAATTGTTGCAATAGTGGGATCCTAAGCAACTATGGCACAGTTATGTTCCCAGCTATGTGGCTGTTGTCTCACTAACAGTCAGGGCTGGCTTTAGCACTGGAGGCGCCCAGTGCAACAATCTTTTTGGTGATCCCCTAAATGGCCATCTCGCCCCACTTGCCCCACCTCAGCCTCCTCGGATTCCATCACTACCACCCAGCAAAAAATACCCTCACCTTTCAATGACCCTTCTCTCGCATGCATTTCATTTGTTTTAAAGTGCAAGTAAGGGGTGGCTTTACTAATCTACTCAGGTATCCACATAGTATAGATCTGTTCTTTGCAGCAGGCATATTAACCCTCTGAGCTACTTTATGGCATGTCAACCCTGCAACTAGACAAAACTCTACTCTCTCTTTCTAGCAGGAACATTAATTAAAAGCTTTATCTTGACATTTGTATTGCTGCCTGAAACTCTGCGGCAGATGCTTTCAAATCGTAGGCTATTGCTAAACACAGCACTCCCCCCTTTAATGTCTCCACCATCTTCCAGGTCAGAGCACAGTGCAGCCGCACCATTCATACTGCCCTAAATTCATCCCTGCTAACAGTATAGGGGGCAGCTATAATGAGCTCTAGCTGTAGCAGTGCAGAGAAGGAGCTGGGCTTTCACGCTAGATCTGTCAACCCAGCCAGAGCTTTAAGTATATGTGTCTAGTACCCCGCTCAGTGGATCAGGAGGACAACTCCATGGGCTTCCTGCCCATATCATTCTAGTGCAGTGGTCTTCAAATGTATTATTTCTGCGCCCCGACAGGGGAAATAAAATATCCACCACCCCCACGTATTTTTCACAATTATTCTATTAAAATGGCAATATTTAAACATATGTAGACTCATTTAAACATTGCAGTTAAGTTTCGCTACTGTTTTAAAAATGCAAACAAATACATGATGCCAAACTTACTATTCTGGTCAGGCAGGCCTTACTAACGTGAAAAAAAGTATTCACAGTGTGATTATTAGGTGTCCCTTCCCTTTTGCCACATACTCCCAGCTTGGATATAAATGACAAAACCTATTAGTGATGGCCCAATAAAGAGCAGTTTACTGCTGCTTATTTTTTCAACAAAGCCCTGTGATCAGCATAATGCCTCTTTTGGCCGGAGTCTGGCGCCCCCCCGGGATCACTTGAGGGCCCCCTAGGGGAGTCCGCCCCCAGTGTGAAGACCAGTGGTGTAGTGCATTGTATTCAAAGTGATGGGAAGAAGTGCTTTGTGAAGTGTATTGGGACGTTTACAAAGAGAGATTGCATTGTTACTGCTATTCTGCCGTCAGTTGTCAGTGGTAGCTTAATACAGCGCTCAACGAGTTTACAAATGGCAATGACATAAGTTTCTTTTAGGACTACTTAACGATCCAGGTGTATTTTGACTTCTAGATACTTGACTGATGCTGTGCCCCTGCCAGCGGGTTCCAAGTCATACCATCTTGGTGTAAGGGTTAAAGAGAACAGGTTTGACTTACCCCAGGTGTTAGTTTGTCCTCATGTAGGACTGAGTTTTAAGAGGGCAGTGATAATTGTGGCTAGGTTAGTGGCTGACTTTTTTTACAAAGAGGACGTAGGTATATGCCTAATAGTGAAGCTAAGCCATCCCAATGAATGGTTGTGCGCCGCGACATGCATGCTATTTATTCCATACTAATGGCAAACAATAATGGTGAGGGGGGGCACCCCTGCGAATCGCGATAGCGGAAGATATCACATTGCTCATGTGCACATCTACAAGGATGCGAGCTCTGAGATTAGTATAAAGTAATGTTATCCATCTGATCCATAGGGGTTCTAGGCCTGCCTGGTTGAGCCCCATGAACAGGTAGTCCCACTCAATGGAATCAAAAGCCTTGGCCATGTCAGGAAATACAGGTGCTATATCAGTCACTTGGATTAAATGATGAAACATTCGGAATACATGGGGGGGTTATGTGAGGTAGACCACCCAAAAATAAAGGCAGACTCTTCCGGGAGCTCTATTTCTGATATTAGGACCTAAAGTCTGCTTGGTAGTGGTTTAGCTATTTTATTGTGTATATTAGAGATAAGGGTTGATATCCAGGTGGTCCATGCGTGCCTGGGCTTGCCGCAGTGGCATGTGGGTGCCAGACTGGATGGGGCGGACCAGGGTATGGGGGGAGGGGAATTGCTGGGAACTGCAGATATGGGCTCCATTTGTGGTTGTTATTGTTACTAACCAAATTCTTATGTTTTATGAAAATACTGAATCTTTCCTCCTTTATTGCAAAGGTATGAATAATTAATCCTTATGCGGCCACTTCGGTCTGACTTCCATTCTGCATTGCTGCATTCCCCAATGGCTGGGGGTACAAGTAGACCTTTGGTGCCAGCATGCTGCTTTGACTGCCTTCGATGCCATGCTTGTTGTTAGCTGGTTTATGTACCTTAGGGATAATACATGCTTGGGTTATACTGAATGTACTCAGGTCTGCGTCCCTGGCCATCTCTCACTGCAGTTAATGTGTACTGATTGAAACTATCAAAACTCTGAATAAAAAGATTTTTAAAAAGAGAGATAAGGGTTGATATGAGCCACACTTTGACGGATCTTTATTTGCTTTCACTAGTGTTACCAGCATCACCTCACGTAGAGTACGTGGAAGTTTTTCCCCTCCTAAATCTGCCTGGTAATTGTCAAGCAGTTTAAGGGAAGTGTATGTTGTGTATTGTTTTTAGAAGTCAACTTTGAAGCTAGAACTACCAGAGGGCTTTCCTCCCAGCATACTGCAGATTTTGTGAATGACTTCCTCTACTGTGAACGTGCGCACCAAATACTCATGGTGTGCAACTGTGAGCCTTGCCAGCGCTACATTTTGCAGATAGACTACCATATTATGAGGGGCGAGGGGTCTAATAGTTATGTATAGATTTGTGTAGTACTCAGTGAGGTCTGCAGGATTCCTGTGGTATCAAATGTGTTGGTGCCTGTCGTTGTCATCTGGTGACATCCTGGCCATGGCTTTCGGAGCAGGCAGCCAGAGATTTTCCAGGTATCTCCCCTTCCATAGCTGCGCATAGTATAGCACTTGCTCATATAGTGTATGTCTCCTTCAGACTCTCTGTGGCATTCCTTGATTGTGTCTGCTGGCTTGGCTTCTATGTGGATCTATTGCTGAAGCTGCTGGGCAGTTAAATTCTTAAAAACTAGGAAGACGTGCTCATGGTGTAGACTATTTGCCCAAGGTAGATGATCATTTGGACTTTTTGACACAAAGATATGTATGAAAAATATCAGTGCTGACATCTTAAGATATGAAGCTTTGTTTGAAAATATGATTTAATTATGCTATGATGGAGAGATAATAAGCCAAAGATTGCTCACTTAAGCTGAGTGGGTTGTGGGGGTCGGATTTCTTATGGACATTTATTGAACCCCATATTGTTGAACTGTTGTTGCGTTTGCCACATGAGTGGTTCTTTTTTTGAACATTTCTAACTTGAGGAGGTTCATTGGTATCCATTGTTTGGCCACTTGATGCATTGTCCAATTAAGCGTGAGTAAAGGACTGATAGATTATCAAGTTTATGTAAGATTTTTATGGTTGTTGAGAATGAAAGAGGAGATAAAATCAAGTAGAGGGCTAAGGCGAATACTGACGAGGAGGAGGCCATGGGTGAATCTTGAGTGACACCAGCTCTGAAATTGAATAATGTAGATGCAAAGGGAGAAACTGAAAGGGTGTGAGATTTGTCAGGAAGGATTCAATCCATTTCAATGCATTTTCTTTCATGCTACTGTTGTCAAGTTAGAGTAGCATAGGATAATGAAAAACATCAATAGCAGAATATATATCAAGAAGTAACAATGTTGCTCCTTCATTTGAATCAGCTGTGGTTTTAACATCACCTTATGTGGAGATCAGTGTTGCTTCAGTGCCACGGTAAAGCCAAAATCAGGTTTGATAGTCTGAGAGAATGTTATTTTCTTCTTTGATTACAGATATTTTTTCGGAGGTAGGATGGGCTATTGCATATTTCGGTGCTAGATAGAAGGTTTGATAGGTTGAAGCTCAGTTGTTTGTAGAATTGATTGCCTAAAGTATATATTCAGGGGAGGTGGAATAATTTCTGTTGCCAAGGGGTGGTTGATGATGGCTATGGCCAAGTTGATTGCAGAGCTATTGAGGATATTCTTGAATATATGGCAGGCATTGTCTACTGGTGATCTGCTTAGCACACAGGCTTTTGAATTGTAACTTTGGACCTGTTTTGTCATTTAGAGCTGTGGTTTGGTGAGTTATGTTATCACCTTTTCTTATCTCACAGAACTTTTCCAGTTCTTTGGCTTTTGATATAGAGTGCATTTGGGAATTTGGAGATCAGAAATAATTTGGTGGAGTTCCTTTGATGGGTCCGTAGCTTCGGAGATGAGTTTAGCATAGTGGAATCTTTTTGCTCTTATGACAGTGTTTTTATAAATTCTGGAATGTAGTTGGAGAATGATGTTGCCACTTTTGTTGTGCAATTTCTTCCAGTGTCTTTACTGAATTCTTTATTTTTATTTAAGTATTTTAGTCCTGATGTTAGCCAATCAGTATCCCTGTAGCCCTTTGTTGATGTGGTCTTTATAATATGTCAATTATGTTGGAAAGTAAAATGGTGGATAATTGATAGTTATAGGAAGAAAGTTGATTGCCGTACAAATTCTAACATTTCTTTTGAGAGTGTTTTTATGGACAATGGATCAGATATATTGAAGAGGATCACATGGTGATCTGTCCCAGTGGCAGCAGATTTCTCAATGTCTGTGATAATATTATGAGGGCTAAATATTGCATACAGTGTAAATAGGCACCAAGACAAATTAATATACCCTAAGGTTAGACAGGCAGCATTTTGTTAAGTGCAGTTCATGTTTTTCAGTCCAGATGTTAATGTCTCATTATGCAGAGATTAATGTGTGTTAAAATGACCACTAAAACAGGGCCCGGGAAGGATCAAGCAACTGCTGGATTATGGGGTGGAAGTCTGTAGCTCAACAGAAATGCCAACATGGAGGATGGAGATGGACAGCATTGTGCAAGTAGAGAATACTGTTCTAAGACAGTGTGTTCTTTGGTGGCTTTAGTCGAAATTGATATTTTGTAGAAAACAGGCATATCTGCCTCCTTCCTTTTTGTTGAATTATTTCCGTTGGGTGAATTCTGTTAATTTTATGATCTGGCAGTATGGCATGAAGGACAATTTCAGGGTCCCCTGTCCTTCTCAATGTAAAGGCAATGGAGGGAGCAGGGTAGTATAGCAGATCCATTGGAGTGTGTCTGTGATTCCAATGTCATTTAGGCATTGGATAAGATGAGAGACTGTGTCAAATGCTGCAGAGAAGTCCAAAAGGGTGATGGTTACCATTTCTCTACTGTTCAGAGTTATGCAGATGTTATTTGTAGCAGCAATGAGGGCAGTTTATGTACTGTGGTTGGGTCTGAAACAATACTGAGTGGTGTCAAGGAGTTGGTGGTCGTTGAGGTATTTGTCTGAAACCATACTGAGTGGTGTGAAGAAGTTGGTGGTCGTTGAGGTATTTGGTGAGGTGTCTGTTAATGATTTGTTTTAACAACTTAGCCTGACATGGTGGGAGAGAGATTGGTCTGTACCTGGCGAGAGATGAAGGCTCTGCAGTGTTTTCTTCTGCAAGGGGAGGATAGTTGTGTGTTCTAAGCTTCTGGGAAGGTCACAGAAGAGATGGAGCGGTGCAGAATGGGTGTGAGCATGGTGCTGATGGGTTGCAGTCCTCTTGAGTAAGTGTGGTAGTGGCAGGGGTTTGATGGGGCCTCAGAGTGGGTGGACTTCCTGGTGGCAGTAGTTTTTCTGGGGTGATGGTTCTTTGAATAAGATCAGAAAATGTTTGGCGAGGTCTGTCAGGTCCTTTTGATGATTGAAGTTACTGTAAATGGTGGTGAATGTGTTGCTGAAAAATTGAGAGAGATTGTTGCAAAGATCCTGTGAGGGTGATTTCAAGTTGGAGGTGGTCAATGGTGGGGTGAAATCTTTCACAGTGGTGAAGATTTCTTTGCTTCAGCTGGTGTGATTTGGAAGGCCATGAAAGACCACAGTCAAAGAGAGAACATTTGGATCATAAAGCTCAGAGAATAATCAGAGAAGGATGATAGGTTTAGCTTCTTGGGCACACTGATTCCAACTTTGATAAACCGTACTTTCACACCGCCTCTCGAATTTCAAACAGCACACAAAGTTTGTTCTCATAATCCATCTGGAATTCTTCAACCTTGTCACATATCCTTCTGTCTCAGGTATCAACATACACAGCAGATTCCTTTAGAGGTGAAAAAAAACAAGGTCCATATCACTATAAAAATAATCCAAATTATTATCACAGCAAATTTCTCAATACCTGCTAACATCAAAAAATGGAAACAATTCCTGGCTCTTTATATCATTGTTAGGAAAAGAGACATTAAATACAGCTTACTTGAACATGTTACCATGATCATCATATTTCAGGGTCCTAACAAAGGAATACCATAACCCCAGTGAATTGGAATATTTTCTTGATGACTTGGAAGACACCTCATTGGACACCACGCATGACATGCCAGCATTTCTGAACAAACGCCATGAGGGCACACCACAAGAAACCATCAGTGTAGGAGGCTGGCCTGGCTTATAGTGGGTACCCTGTGGTACTTACGCCCTGTGCCAGGTCCAGTTAACCCTTATTAGTAGAATAGAGGTGTTTCTAGCAGCTTAGGCTGATAGAAGGTAGCTATGGCAAAGCAGCTTAGGCTGAACTAAGAGACATGCAAAGCTCCTACTATACCACTTATATCATATGCACAATATCATAAGAAAACACAATACTCAGAGTTACTAAAACTAAAGGTACTTTATTTTTATGACAATATGCCACAAGAATCTCAGTGAGTACCCTCAGTAAGAAGGTAAGTAATTACACAAGTTATATGTACACAACCCCAAAACAGGTAAGTAAGAGTAAGAAAAGTAATGCAAAGAGTATAGAATTACAATAGGATGCAATAGGTGAACATAGGTCTAGGGGCAACACAAACCATATACTCCAAAAGTGGAATGCGAATCACGAATGGACCCCAGACCTATGGGAGCTTGTAGAGGGTCGCTGGGATTGTAAGAAAACAGTCAGGGTGTCCAAGATACCCCACCCCAAGACCATGAAAAGTAGGAGTAAAGTACACCTACTACCCCAAAAGGACACAATAGTCGTGATAGGGGGATTCTGCAAGAACAACAAACACCAGCAAAGCACTGAAGACGGATTCCTGGACCTGAGGACCTGCAAGGCAAGGGGACCAAGTCCAAGAGTTGCGATAGTGTCCGGGGGGGCAGGAGCCCAGAAAACCGCAGATGAAGTTGCAAGGAAGCTGCCTCCGGATGTAAGAAGCTTGGAATTCTGCAACAACGAAGAGGACTAGGGACTTCTCCTTTGGATAGAAGATGTCCCACGTCGTGATGAAGGTTGCAGAAGTGTTCCCACACAGAAATACTGCAAACAAGCCTTGCTAGCTGCAAGGGTCGCGGTAGAGGTTTTTGGGTGCTGCTGGGGACAAGGAAGGACCAGGATATCGCCCCTTGGAGAAGGAGACAGAGGGGGTGCTCAGCAACTTAGAGAGTCCACACAGAAGCAGGCAGCACCCGCAGAACTACCTGAACAGGCACTTGGAAGATTTGTGAACCGGAGCTGGCTCAGAGTCACAAAGGAGGGTCCCACGACGCCGGAGGCCAACTCAGAGGGTTGAGCACTGCAGGATGGAGTGCTGGGGACCCAGGCTAGTCTGTGCACGAAGGAAATCCTGGAAGAGTGCACAGGAGCCAGAGCAGCGACAAATCACGCAGTACACAGGTTTGCAGTCTAGCTTGGGGAGGCAAGGACTTACCTCCACCAAACTTGGACTGAAGGATCACTCGACTGTGGGAGTCACTTGGATAGAGTTCCTGTGTTCCAGGGACCACGCTTGTCAGGATGAGAGGGGACCCAGAGGACCGGTGATGCAGTCTTTTGGTGCCTGCGTTAGCAGGGGGAAGATTCTGTCGACCCACAGGAGATTTCTTCTTGGCTTCCAGTGCAGGGTTAAGGCAGGTGACCCCCAGAACATGCACCACCAGGAAACAGTTGAGAAAGCCGGCATGATTAAGCGCTACAATGTTGCTGGTAGTCGTCTTGCTACTTTGTTGCGGTTTTGCAGGCGTCCTGGCGCATTCAGCGGTCGATCCTTGGCAGAAGTCGAAGAGGGAAGTGCAGAGGAACTCTGGTGAGCTCTTGCATTCGTTATCTGATGAATTCCCCAGAGCAGAGACACTAAACAGCCAGAAAAGGAGGTTTGGCTACCAAGAAAGGAGGATTGGCTACCAAGAGAGGTAAGAGCCTATCAGAGGGGGTCTCTGGCATCACCTGCTGGCACTGGCCACTCAGAGCAGTCCAGTGTGCCCCCAACACCTCTGTTTCCAAGATGGTATAGGTCTGGGACACACTGGAGGAGCTCTGGGCACCTCCCCTGGGAGGTACTGGTCAGGGGAGTGGTCACTCCCCTTTCCTTTGTCCAGTTTCGCACCAGAGCAGGGCTGGGGGATCCCTGAACCGGTGTAGACTGGCTTATGCAGAGATGGGCACCATCTGTGCCCATCAAAGCATTTCCAGAGGCTGGGGGAGGCTACTCCTCCCCAGCCTTTCACACCTATTTCCAAAGGGAGAGGGTGTAACACCCTCTCTCAGAGGAAATCCTTTGTTCTGCCTTCTTGGGCTAGGGCTGCATGGACCCCAGGAGGGCAGAATCCTGTCTGAGGGGTTGGCAGCAGCTGCAGTGGAAACCCCAGAAAGGCAGTTTGGCAGTACCTGGGTTCTGTGCTAGAGACCCGGAGGATCATGGAATTGTCCCCCCAATACCAGAATGGTATTGGGGTGACAATTCCATGATCTTAGACATGTTACATGGCCATGTTCGGAGTTACCATTGTGACTCTGTACATAGGTAGTGACCAATGTATAGTGCACACGTGTAATGGTGTCCCCGCACTCACAAAGTCCGGGGAATTTGCCCTGAACGATGTGGGGGCACCTTGGCTAGTGCCAGGGTGCCCACACACTAAGTAACTTGGCACCCAACCTTCACCAGGTGAAGGTTAGACATATAGGTGACTTATAAGTTACTTATGTGCAGTGTAAAATGGCTATGAAATAACGTGGACGTTATTTCACGCAGGCTGCAGTGGCAGGCCTGAGTAAGAATTATCAGAGCTCCCTATGGGTGGCAAAAGAAATGCTGCACCCCATAGGGATCTCCTGGAACCCCAATACCCTGGGTACCTAAGTACCATATACAATGGAATTATATGGGTGTACCAGTGTGCCAATGAGAATTGGTAAATTTAGTCACTAGCCTGCAGTGACAAATTTATAAAGCAGAGGGAGCATAAACACTGAGGTTCTGGTTAGCAGAGTCTCAGTGATACAGTTAGGCACCACACAGGGAACACATACAGGGCACATACTATGAGCACTGGGGTCCTGCCTAGCAGGATCCCAGTGACACAGGGGCTAAAACATACATACATACATACATACATACATACATACATACATACATACATACATACATACAGTGCAAATGGGGGTAACATGCCAGGCAAGATGGTACTTTCCTACAATCAGACCTTGAAGAACATCAGCAGTAGGAATCAGTAATACAGAAATGGTCCCCAGGAGGCAAACTGAGATCTTGGAGACCTACTTCGACAAGAGACAAGTCAATGTCTCCCCTATTATCTTAATTAGAACAGTACCATTTTTGTATGAGGGAAGTCGCCCCTGCATAATCTATAACTAATAATCATTTTTTTTCCTTACAGATTGGAGACAGTCAGATAATAGCTTAATGTTCCACAGGTGAGGGGTGAGATCACAGGTGAGGCCCTTATCCTCGAAACATGGGCCATCAGACTCACACTGTTGATACCAAAAATTCATATAGTCACAAAGATACTCTCTGCATCCCCTTACCTTGAGTACTGAATATAAACCCATACTGTGAACTGCTGGGCATAGGCAGGATGATGGTATCTAGTCATGTAAAGCCTCTGCAGCTCCATCACCATAGGTAACAGTGCCTTCTCGAAACCCCAGTTGAAAGGCACTAGACCCTAGTTATAAAGCACAGACAGCACTGATATCAAGACATCCATTTCATACTAATTTCCCTACCCCTGGTGTCTTCTTTTACAGTGTTCTTCATTCAACATTTCATCAAACCGCTCTAATTAGACATTTCTACCCAGTAACAATCTTGTGCTACTTTACTATTTTCAAGCCCAGACTAATCACCTCGCCCTGATCTCACTATTACTTTTAGTCTCATTCCACATTGGACTGACATCCACAATCCTCATGAAGAATCCTGTACAAACCCACTGAAAATAATGTCAATAATTTAATGCAGTTCATTCAACGGAAGAGAATTCTTACCTATTAAGATCCTAACAAAGCTGGCCTAGCCTTGCTGCAAGAGACACACCACCAAAGAACCAGGTTGGGAAGAGGGTAGCAATGTCATAAATAAAAATCTCCCTTTTAAGTGAGAACACACATGGGTGAATACTGAGAGGGAAGATACATATTTGTGAAACTCCTGATCGACAGTCCACAAATGATTATGGGGTCTATTTACACCTTGCTTCATACTAAATTCAATGACTTTCTTGTCTCATTAAATTACACAAATCCTTTGGCACCATCCAAGCAATCATTAGAGGTGACTGGAACAAAACAGTTGACCTCCGTCTTGGACAGATAGGGCAAATGTGATATACACCACAACAAGGACAGGTGGGAGCTACTCACTCAGGGAGCACCTCCTACGTGGTCCGTGGCGGCACCTGCGCCTGCGTGAAAGGGACTTCTCTTTCACCTCCTCCCCGCATAACATCCGAACAAGGATCAAATATGTTCTCTTCACACCATCCCTTCTGCAAAAGTTGGTGGTGCCACCATATCTCATTTTGTGTATCGGACCACAAACTCATACGTGTCCAGATAGAGTTGGATCTATATAATACGCCAAGGAACACTTGGCATTTGAACCTTTCAATTTACAAAGACCACAACTGTTTTGAAATTGATTCTATCCCCATATAAAAAGACTTTTGAAAGAAATAAGCACTCAGTCACATCTTCTGAGACCCTATGGGGGGATGGCAGTGGTGTGGGGCATGGTAATGAGAGAATTGGGGTTGGCCAAATAGCAGTCTAACAAAATGAGACTACAACTGCAGAGTAAGATTCAGAGTTTGACCTCTGCCTAGTCCCAGACATCATCACAGAGTTTAAGAAAACTACTGACAGTAAAATGTACTCTTAATACTTTACACACAACAAATGCCTCTTATGTATTTGTCAATGACACTGCAAACAGGGTAAAGGGTGGGTTGTGTACTGGCTTCCCAAATCCGACAGTTCGACCCATCTAGATCCATTCGAGCCCTTCACAACTCAAAGGGGCCCTCTTGATGCCCCTGACAGACGTAATCGCTTTTGGAAAAGGAAAATTGTTAAAAGGAATGTAGCTCCTCCCATCAATTACATCTGTTCAATGATACCCTTCTCATCACTGACCAACCTGTTCCACAATATGAATATCAAGCTATTTGTTTGGGGGGGGATATAAACCTAGGGTGAAAATTGACAAACTGTTTGCGGCCACTGAGGCAGGAGGTTTCCGACTTCCACAAATGGAGCCATGCTGGCCGGCATACTAACTGGTGCAGCTTAAACCTGTGTTACCAGACCACTTTTTGTAACCACCAAGCTGGGTAGACGTGGAGAGGGGTCACATGCCGGCTGCCGATGCCGTGACCGATATGTATACTCAAGGCGTGTGTAAATTAGGAAAGGGAAAATCCAGTTCTACACTCCCAGGCACATTTAAATCTGGGAATCACGCCGTGGAAGCGAGCAGGATATGTTGGGAACAGCGCTCTCATATTTTATCGATTAGGCATTCACTATACTATTTTAAAACAAAAACACGTTCCAGGATGCGCGATGGCATTTCCATGCTCCGTGTTCGTCCACTTATATGTGGCCCTCGAAGACCAAAGTTGGGCACTTTCATGTTACTGTACAGAGGCATACTCTTCACATTAAACACGCGGACAAACCCACACATGTATTACCGTGCATTCACTGGTAGTAATACAATGGAGTCTTGTGCTACTGTACACTCACTGGGGCCAGTGTTACTGTACACGGACTAGTAACAGTAAACAGATGTGCTACTGTAGAAACACACTTATAACAGTACACAGGTTCGTGTTACTGTATATGAACATGTGTGAAAGTGTTGCTGCACATCCACTGTACACACATACGCACGCGCGCGGATTTGCTACAAAGTGACACACACTTGCTACTTTAAAAACCAACAAATCAAGTGTGTTTAGTGTGCATACAATGGCGGTTCGTAATTTGGGATGTTTACCCATGTTTTTCCTTTGCACATGCAATTGTTACTGTATGCATAGTTTTGAGCAGCCATGATTGTATAGCTCTCGACATACCCGCTTCACATTAAACAATATAAACACGTGTCTAAATACGCACTATCTTACTGTGTGCGCACGTTTCAGCGTGCCTACGTTCGGTACTTCATAAATACTTGTCCAACTGTAATTGGCACAGGGTGCGCCGACTGGGCATAATTTCAGAAACATTTTAGACATCTTACTGCTGCACATGCAAGTTGCTTGCTTTAGTGTCGTTTTTTTTGCTTAATCCCATTTAAGTAAGTCCTTTAATAGGTCTCCATGTATTACACACTACAACTTTGAAAATAAATACATTTTTATTAAAATTGTGAAGGGGGCACCCGGATTTGAACCAGGGACCTCTTGATCTGCAGTCAAATGCTCTACCACTGAGCTATACCCCCGCTGGCCATTACTCATACTGACTGTCCGGACTATATAGTGCTGACGTGTATCTCGTGGGAGGTGCTTTCTGTTCTTTAGGCTGTCTCCGAAGCCAACGGCCGGTAATAGTGAGAAACAGTGGCAGCCTGGCTGCTGTCCCTGTGAGGAGCGCGGCGAAGGAGCGTCCGTAGCTGACTGTGGATGTATTCATTTAAGGACCCAAAAGGCACCTTAAGAGCGCGGTAGTGCCTCGAAACATGGCTGCTGGTCCTGGGGAGGGACGGACAGTGGCTGAATATGAAATACTTTATTGTATTGGCACTTATATAGCACTAAACCCCTGACGAGGCGCTGCAGCAGTCTGCTCCGTGGGAGCCATACAATAACATTATACGCAAGTGACTTTTTAACATGTATACAAAATGACTGATTTGTCATGCTGAACCATCGCGGAGGTGTCAATGCGTTTTGTAAACAATCTCTCTTGCGGTTTACCGTATACCCTAGTAACCACCGTATTGCACTCCGTAATAACGCACCACTCAAAGATCTTGATATGCAAGGGGGAGTCTATGTGGGCGGAAATTATGGCGAACGATGTGTTCATGCTTTTTTACAAAAAGTTCCCATACTTTTTGTTTAAAAAAAACATAATAATAAAAGATGGAGATTATATATTGTGATCTGGTGCTCTGGTAAAGCGCTTTAATGCCCGTGGGAAACAATTCGTGCAATATAAAACTGAAATATAAAAATAAATAAATCCCTGCAAGGTTAAAACCAAGGCATTTGCGTCATTTTTTGATGCAAAAGCGGCGCAAACGTACAAAATACAACTATATTTTGTAAATTTGCGCCGCTACAGTGTCAAAAAATGATGCAAATGCAGCGCTAAAAAAGTATAAACATGGGCCCAAGTTTGTGTTGCCACCAGCTGAATGGAAGGAGTGGGTGTCCTCTGCAGTGAAGCCGAGGGGAAGGGGCAGCCAGCTAAAGAAGCTAGAGCATATTTACAAAGAACTGGTGCAGCACAGTGGGGCGCCAAAATTGGCAGCGCCACACTGCGTCAATTCTGAAGCGCAGGGATGTGTCATATTTACAAGAATATGGCACATCCCTCTGTTTACCCCTGCGCTGGCGCTAAATTAGCTGCATAGTGCCAACGCAACCAACCTTGCACCATGGTGCAAGGATGGCTGCGTTGCAGGGGAGATTGTTTTTGTGCAGGAAGGTATCCCTTCCTGCACAAACACAATCTTCAATGGCACTTTACTCTTTTTATGTGTGCAACACACATAGAAAGAGCAAAAAACGAGGAGAAATGAAAGCATTTCTCCTCGTTGTGCCATGCTAATGCCACCCCTGGGGTGGCGTTAGATTTTGGAGATGCCACAGATTTACGATTTCTTGTAAATGTGGGGCAGCGTCAAAATGCAGTGGGTATTGCTGTGCAACTCCCAAAGATAGCTAATTTTAGCACCAGTGCTAGGGAAAACACAGGGGTGCGCCGTATTGTATTAAATACGGCACATCCCTGCGTTTCTGAAGTGACACAGTGCGGCGCTGCCACATTTGTTGCAACGCTGCACCACTTCTTAGTAAATGAGGTCTTTGTTTGCTGTGGTTACTAGTTGTCAACAGGATATTGAGGGTGCTATTAAGGTTATGGTGGACTCTGTATTTAGCATGTTACCGGGGCTTAGATCTACTCTCAGTGTTGATGGACTCTGTTAATGAATCAAGGCTGATTGACTACTTGGGGGATTCCATCAATAGCTACTTATGATCTGTAGCACAACTAAATAAGGGTAGACCAGATCGGGGATGTGCAGAACAGACCCAAAATGGAGTTGGGGAATTTAGAGCTAAACCGCCAGATGATAACTTTAGCCCGTATTGAAACCCTTTTCTCCTCCAGAGCCATGTTTGATAATTTCTGACCCTGACAGTCAGCTGATAATTCCTTATTGAGACCACCTGCCTCCCTACACTTACCTCCTGAGACAACACCTTATGTTATTATTCTTAAAATGTCCCCTCTTTTCGGGATGGACAATATGAGGTCTTGCCTGATTTTAGGAATAAACTACTGCATTAGTTGGCCAAATGGCACCTGAGTAATGATACCATCATGGTGAGAAGAGTTGCTTGGGTTGACCTTACCCATAAGTCTTGTCCAGGGAACTGTGTTGTGGCTAATGGATTGCTTAAATCCCCTTTATTAGTACCGACGAAAACTGAAGCACTACCACCAGGTTATTTCTATAGACTGGGGAATCTTAAGCAACCTCAACAAAATCATAAGCAAGCGAGGACTTACAGTACAGTAGGCAAGGCTTGTGATATTGTGACCTCTAACAGCTTAAACCTTCTTCACACAGTGTTAATGAAATTGGTTGACTTATTCAGGCACATAAGGGCATATTTGCAAGAAAGTGGTGCATCATAGATGATGAACCACTTTTCTTGCGCCTCCTACCTGCATCTAACGACACCATGGTTGCGCCGTATTTACAATACGGTGCACCTTGGCGGTCATTAGCACATTAGCGTCAACATTTTTGACGCTAATGTGGAGCTTTGCTACACTAGTGTCACCATTTTTTACGATAGTGCAGCAAAGCACAGGATGGCCCATTGGATATGATAGGTAATTGTAATTGTAATTGTAATCGTATTTATATAGCGCTTACTACCCCTGACGAGGCGTCAAAGCGCTTTTCGATGAGTAGCACGCTACTCCGGTACCCAACAAGAATTAGTGATGGATTAGTATAATTTAATAAGGAGTACAGTTTTAGTATTATTATGAGTTAATTTGAGTTGCGGATATGAGAGTTTGTTAGTTAGATTGACAGTAGTAATGGAGGGGTGGAGGAGGAAAGAAATCCAGAAGTGTTAATTGGGAGTTTATCCTTCATTTGCTCAATCCAAAGGCTTGAGATGAATAAAAGGTGCATTATTTTAACACCTACTCTGAGCAGGTGTTAATATGACAGAAAAAATGGCACAGTGAATGTTGTAAATTTTACTGTGCCATTTTATTTGGGCCTCCGTGCGCCAGAATGCACCCTTGCATACATTATGCCTCAGGCATAATGTGGCGCAAGGGGTCACAAAGTGGTGCAACGCAAGCATTGTACTACTTTGTAAATATGTCGCAGCAGAAAAGCCACCTTAGCGCAGCCGCAGCATAAAACAAATGATGCTATGGCAGCGCTAAGGTGGCGCACGGGGTTGTAAATATGCCCCATAGCGTCCTAGCTTGAACCTCCATGAGCCATCTTTAGAACCCACCATTCCATTTCCCTGGATATTTCACCTTTCCCGATTACTAGCCATACTAGGCAAGTGCTTCTTTAGGGGATTCCCCAGTCTATCACCAGGTTAAAAAGTTGTCATAGAATGTGGCGGGATTATTGCAAAATTGGATAATCCTGACTGGATTTTTCTCCTCTGGAATTTTAACATTCTCGGTTTCAAAGAGACCTGGGCTGCGCACTGTTTCCATGAAGATGCTATTCCACTTTTCCTATGCCCGCACTTCCCTCTAATGGGGGCATAAATGCACGGGGTTATAAAAAAAGGAGGCACAAACAATGCCTCTTTGGTGTATCCATATGGACCACTAGAGTTGACTCCGGACATGTTAAACATAAATATGCTTAAACTTTTCCTACGTCATGAAACAATGTTTCCTACTTCAATCCAAGTATGTGTTTGTGTCATTTAAAAAGGGGCAATCTAGATAGCAGCCTAACCGTGTGTGTTGGATACTTGACTCCATGGGGAACGACCTGTATCCCTTTGATCACAGTACTGAAAAACGGAGAGGGACTGGGAGGATTAATGGTCCAGTGAACGTTCTCCCTAAATATAGACCTATACAACAAAGGGTACACTGTTCCAAGAATGTCTGTCTACGAGGGCGATAAAGTGTAGGTCATGTCATAGGAGTGCCCTCAAGCATCAAATCCGATGCTAGGCATCATCATCGGGCTAACTCTTCGTCAGACCGGCACTGCAATGTCTGACGGGCCACCACACAAATGGTGGTGGCACTTAGACCGGAGATGGTGTTGCTGATCCAATGGAATCTGCAGTGTGTGCTGACGAAGAAAGGAAAAGGAGAGTAAAGAGTGTATTAAAATTGGCTCTGAACACCGAATGTCTCTATTTAATTGCTCTAGATGAGGGTCAGGCCAAGATTAAAATTAAATGCAGGAGTTCTAAAAGGGAATAATGTCCCCTATACTCCTAAAGAGAGGGGGAAAGGAGGAGATGTACTCAATCCTAACACTGAAAGGTCGTCCATCCCATGTGGAGATAAGGCATCATAGGGACGCATAAACCTCAGACCAGAGGAGAAAACATTGTGATCTGGCTCGGGTCCGCCGTTCACGTACCCGGGGTCGCGTCCCTAATCTACACATGGGATGGGCGACCTAATAGTTGACTGACTGGGACAAATAAGTCCATGTATTGTAAGTGACCTTCTAGCACTTATTTTTGTGTTTTTTTTAGGAGAAGTTACACTTTATGGTCCTGAAGAAGCGCCATTGGATCTATCCTAGACCGCACAGGCGCGAAACATGTCGACCTTTCAGTGTTAGGATTGAGTACATCTCCTCCTTTCCCCCTCTCTTTAGGAGTATAGGGGACATTATTCCCTTTTAGAACTCCTGCATTTAATTTTAATCTTGGCCTGACCCTCATCTAAAGCAATTAAATAGAGACATTTGGTGTTCAGAGCCAATTTTAATACACTCTTTACTCTCCTTTTCCTTTCTTCGTCAGCACACACTGCAGATTCCATTGGATCAGCAACACCATCTCCGGTCTAAGTGCCACCACCATTTGTGTGGTGGCCCGTCAGACATTGCAGTGCCGGTCTGACGAGGAGTTAGCCCGATGATGATGCCTAGCATCGGATTTGATGCTTGAGGGCACTCCTATGACATGACCTACACTTTATCGCCCTCATAGACAGACATTCTTGGAACAGTGTACCCTTTGTTGTATAGGTCCCTTTGATCACAACCAGTATGAGAAGGATTTAAATGATTGGTTGTTAAATATAATCTTATTTTTGTGCATAATGGTGCAAAACTGCACTAACGCAGTTTTGCACCAAAGAGTTTAGCACCGGCTTGCACCATTTCTGTGCACCAGCCGGGCACCATATTTATGGAATGGTGCAAGCCGGTGCAAAGGGTAGGCTAGCGTAAAAAAATTATGTTAGTCAGGTGGGGCTTGCGGTATGGAAGAAGTGGGGTTTTGCACAAAAAAATGACGTTAGGCAGGTTAAAGTAAAAAAAAAAATGACTCTAACCTGCCTAGAGTCATTTTCTGACGCAAAACCATCCATACCACATGACTCCTGTATTAGAAAAGACAGGAGTCATGCCCACCAACCAAGTGGCCAGCACAGGGGACCAGGGCCCCCAATGGCACTTAAAAAAAAGTAATTAAATACTTACCTATACTTACCTGGGATGGGGTCCCCCATCCTCCACTGTCCCTCTGGTGTGGGTAGGGGTGTCCCTGGGGCCTGGGGAGGGCACCTATGGGCTTATTCCATGGTGTTCCAACATGGAAATAGGCCCACAGGTCCCCTAACGCTTGCCCTGACCCAGGCATTAAAAAATGGTGCAAAGCAAGCTTTGCACCATTTCTTGATCCCTTCCCCCACCCCCTGCCTGGTTTTTGCATGGGAGGATAAATAAGGAGCTAGGGCCTTAGAGCCATTTTTTGCCCGGGAACGCCTACCTTGCATCTCATTGGCGCAAGATAGTTTTCTCCAGGCAAAAACTGACTTTAACTCCAGTATTTTGGCGCTGGACATGTCTAGCGCCAAAATATAAATATGGAGTTAAATTTGCACCGGATTTGCGTAAAAAAAGGCACAAATCCAGCGCAAACAGAGTATAAATATGCCCCAATGTTTGCCCCAGGTCCCGTTTAGTTTCATCTGATGAGGTTCGAAGATGTAGACTTAATTATAATAATGTTATTCTAGTCAGGAGAGCCACGATTAGAGATGATGGTGCATCTTTCTTATTAGCTGTTAGTGATAGTGACATCACTGCTTTTTGGAAGGGTATTATTGTGGCATTTCCATATGGAGGCTTCAGCACCATTTATGGATGCTTACATCACTGAGAACAATTGGGTAGACTAATCAAGAAACTCATCCCTGTTGCAACTATGAGGAATCTGTTAATCTTTGATTATGCCAAGGTACTGCTAGCAATTAACATGAGCCAAAGTACTGTCCCGATGAGGTTATTTGGACATGTTTAGGTTTAACAGTGACTTCTGGGCGCTTGTATTTCCAATTGTCTTAAGGTCTGTGGCGGCCAAGGGTGGTCTTCCTAGTTTGTGTTCTGAATCTATTATTGTCACCATTTTAAAAAAAGGAGACAGAGGAAACCAGAAATGCTACCGCTTAGTCTCACTCTTAGACTCATTGGTTAAGGTTGTAGGAGGAATATTACTGGAACGTTGGGAGATGATAACTCTGTTCTGATGGACGACTACTATGGTTTTAGGAAAAGCCGGGTGTAACAGCTCACCTTTGTCAATAGAAATGGGATGTTGAAGTGTCTTGTGCCTGAGTATCCTTGTCAGCAGTGTAACACTGGTGTTTGTATGAAGAATATAAAGCATCCAGGTTAATTAGATGGAAGCCACCTCAGTCACACCTCTGGTAATAATCTCTCCTCACAAACCTTTCTAACTAGAGCAACAGATGTTGGTTCTAGAACATTGGGGGTGGTTAGTTCGAATGTTAAAGGGAAAGTGGGGAGAGGGGTTATGCAGAAGATCCCACTCGGGCACTGAGGAACAGTGTATAAACTTACACCTATTAATGGGCAAATATACCACGGCAAAACAAGCATTGGTGCACTTGGCTTTCATAGATCTCAGCAGTGTGTTTGACTCTGTGAACTGTCAAAAGCTATGGTCCATCATATTAAACATGGAGGTGGATCAAACTTTAGTTTAATTTCTGAGACAATTGTACATGGATGTATCAGCCAAACTACGTTTTGGCCTGAATGGGGAGTGCACTAAACCCTCTGGGGTAGAGAGAGGAGTCACAAAAGGGTGTATGCTAGCATCTTTTCTGTTAAATGTCTATGTTAATGACCTAGGAAGATACTTGGTTGATAAAGGTCAGGACATGTCCCAATTAGGGGACCACCCCGTTCAGATTCAGCTTTATGCAGATGATACAGTGTTGCTGCAGAGGACTGTGAATTGCGTTAAAAAATTGCTTAATTGCTTTCTCATCTTTTATGGATCATCTTGATTTGAAAATCAACCTAACTGAGACTTTTATGATGATCTGCGACCCTAAGGCCACAAGGACCAGTCACCAAACTTGGAGAAGTGTGTATCTTCTCTTATTTGGGGACCCGAATAGATGCGGAGGTGAATTGGAACCATTTGAAAAGTATTAGAAAGTAGCAATTTGATAGGACTGTAGAGGCTGTTTTCTGATTTCAGATTTGCGAGCAGGCTAGGGAAGATGCCCTAAAAGAGATGTACGCTCTTTATAAATCTAAATGTGTTCCTAATGGCCAGTTATGGTTCGGGCCTGTGCGGTTACATTGATAGCAGAAATATTCAAAAATCAGAAGTTGTTTTCTTGAGATTACTGGTGATCCCGCTGAGGTCCTCAAATCATATCTTCCACATGGAGTTGGGTTTGCAATATCTGGTCAACTTTATTAAACTCCGATCTCTTCTACTGTGGCATGCAGTGTGGTCTAAACCTGGAACAACATTTAACAGACTGGTTTTGCTTAATTGTCCGTCTTTAGACCATGCCACTACTCCCCCCCCAATTAAGTCATATACAATAACTGTATGTGAGTTTGGGTCTACCAGATATGTTTGATAATCCTGATTTCTTCTATAAGCTTTCTAAAGATTCTATCAAAACTATCTTTTCTAATTTTTGCAAGGAGAATAGGGCTCAGAATGGGATGATTAAAGTAACTAACATTGCACCTACACTGATGTTAACTACTGAGTCAATGCAATTCTATGTAGGAGCTCTGACTAACTCCAGCACAGGAATATAGTTGCATGTTTGAGTTTAGATAATGTTCATTTTCTGGTTGTTTTTCCTAGGACGGGTGAGTGGTCAAGATATCTTCTTCGCTGTTTGTGTGATGGTTGTTCCACCCAGTGCAACCTTCTTTTTCTATCTTTCTATAAATTTAATGAGAGGTTGAGGTGTCTGAGATCACTGCTGAAGAAACATCTTTTTAGACAATTTACATTAGCTTTTCTATTCTTACAACTGAAATCTATTGATATTTGCTCTGCTGTAATTTATTTTACGCTTCAGAATCGTAAGGCTTTTTAAAAATTATCTCTAGTTCTGTGTACATTACTATGTGTGTATTACCAGTGTGCCATGTATATTATTATAGATGTATTTATGCTTTTATATACGATCGGATGAAAGAATTGTAAGGTTATATTTTATTTTATGAAAATTATTTCTTATTATCATGATGAATATATTTATACACTGTTAATCTTTTATGGTTTGAATAACCAAATAAACATTTTTATTGATCGATTGACTCCCTGGTTACACACAGACATCTGCAGTGATCACAATAACCAATGGTGGTTTCATGACCTAAAAGACAGTGGCCCAGATTTAAGAAGGCCTAGCACCACTTTAGCTGCGTTTTAGCGTAATTTGTTTTACGCTACGACGCAGCTAATATGGCCTTCTACCCACGCCATATTTACAAAGTGGCGCAATGCGTGCAAAAATTGTTGTATTTGTTTGGCAGCCTTCAGTCATAGACTGAGTGCACACTTTCCTTGTTTAATAAATGAAATGACATGTACTGGTCGCAGCTTTATCTTTTTGCCAAGCCATGACAGTTAGCTTGCATTTTAATCCACCAGATTGTTTCCCCTTTATTAGCTGTCCAAAATGTTGGATGAACAAACAGTAATTTGAATTAAGACTGCGACTACCAATTGAAATGTAAAATGATACAGTTGCAGGTAACCATCTCATGGTTGAGGTATACATCTAGCCTCAAAGTATCTGACTTTGTTCACACATATATCACCTGTACCAGCCGTCTAGAAAAGTGGATTGCTGGTTTACAATATGAACAGAAACACTCCCCAGGAAAATGAACACATGAGGTTTAGAAAACCAAAATGTTGGCTGATACATTTTGTACGAAAAGCAAAATAGTGTTGACTGTAACTGGTGGAAAGAAGAGATTAAAGTGAATTGTGTTCCCCCCAAAAAACAAAGAATGCAATCATTTTTTGACACTAACCCTCTAAACTGGAATTTGTTTTAAAGACAATCGCCATGTAGCGTCTGAAATGGAAGAATGCAGTGAACGTAGGGGCAGATTTATGAAAAGTGTCACTGCACCGAGTGCAGCACCACTTTCCCTGTGCCCCTTAGAGCCCCCCTACCGCCACCATGTGTTCGGGGTATGTAAAATATGGCACACCATGCCGCAGGGTAGGGGGAAAAAGCGTAATTTTTCAGGACGCTATTGATGTACTCTGCAGGAGTAGTGCCAAAATATTGACGCTACTCCTGCAGAGTACATAGGGGCCCATTAAAAATAATGCAAGCCCCCTTTTAACACCTGCCCTGAGCAGCCATTAAAAGTGCCGTACAAAATGACACAAGGAAATCTCATAGATTTCCTTGCACCATATTTTCACCCCCCCCTAACAGGGCAATGCCCCCTGTATATACATTATGCCTGGCACAGGCATATTGTACCGCAAAGGGTTACAGAGTGGCGCAATGCATGCATTGTGCCACTCTGTAAATACAGTCTGGGGATTTCAGCCTCGTTGAGCCACATTAACATAAAAAATAATTATGCTAATGTGGCGCAAGTTGGCGCTAGGGGACTATAAATATTCCCCATAGTTTTCAACCCATAGCCCACTGAACACTGCAACTGATAAACACGTTGTAAGCCATGGAGCAGGGTATGAAAAGCAGCTCTGAGACTAAATAGTCAGGCCGTGTAACAAGAGTAAGAATCTTCCAAAATGCCCTGTCTGGAAAAACTGAACAGAAATAGAAATCCTTCAAATTTGAAAGGTTAGAGGCATGGTCAGGAACACTGTACTTTGCCCTGTATATGAAAGTTGATATCTCCAAACTCACTGCCTTCAAAACAAGCCACAGCAGGGACATGACCTTCCTCTTAGCAGTGCTTATTTTGAGCCAGTGGTTTCCGGGACTCAGCATTGGCACTTAATTGTCAAAAACAGCACTTATGACAATCTGCCACATGGAGGAACAGTCTGTGCAATTAAGAGGAGAGTACCACAGCAGTTGTTTATTAATTCATTTTGATTAAAAATGATTTATACCTGCCATTGAAGCCATTCTTATAGCTTTGGGGGCCTGCATTGTCGCACTTGTAGGAGGATGAGGGTTAGTAGCAGTGTTGGTACTGTCATTGGCAGTGCTGGTAGGGTCAATGAGTGATGCAAGCTGCAGTGGCTTCTTGAGGAGGGACCTGACACTTATGTAGTTTTACAAATTAAACACTGCCTCTTATGCTACTGCAAGCAGACCTCTGGCAAAATGATAATCTGTCTCTCTAAGTGGGAGAAGAGACCAAGCCCCCATATTGAGGCTCCCTCCATTAGTGAGATCCCTGCAATATATTGTAATGGAATTTGCCAGTAAGCAAAGACAGGACGAAGATGACAGCTGAGGTGTCCACCCCTTAGTCGAAGCAACACAAAGTAAACAAGTAAATCGGATCCATCGAGACAATTTCACAATCACAGAAGTAACCTGAAGTAACAACAAATAAGTAAAGAGAAATCTCAGTGGAATGCAGACACAAGACGAAATCAGAAAATGAACACTAACACCCAGTCTTTAGCACACATATTAACAAACATAAAAACAAGCATTTGCAATTCAATGGGTCTCACAGTTGCTTGAGTTAGAGCTATTGGTGTGGTAAATTCATAACTGGACTTTTCTTGCCACATAAATTGGTCAACTGTGCCTCATAATTTGGTCTTTTCCTGCCACAAAATTCCAGTGGCCATGCATATAACTAAAGCACTTCCATTTACCATGCTCCTCTATCTGCAGCCAAAAATGAAAATGCTGCCATTTCGCATCCTAAGTTAAATCTGCCATGCTAATGCCAATAGAATACCACTTTCACCACTCCATCATCAGAGTTGCTGGCTGGTTAACACAATTCCCAAAAAAAGACAGAAGACAGCCATAGAGGAGTAACAAGAGAAATAAACTTGAAATGACACTGAATGGTGGGTGGGGTTATTATTTTGTGGACCCCACTAATGTAGTGTGGGAACCCAGAAATTATCTAGACAGAAAGAGCAGTTTGTGGTGAACATTTTGAAGGTGGTTCCATTGTCCTAGGACCACCACATGCTGAGTTATGAGCAAAAATGGTTTGTAAAAGAATGCCCTGCAAAGCATTATGGGACGACCGAGTGCAGTGAATATTGTAGTATATTGACTGTAATACACAGAACAGCCCCTAGAAAATACCACATTAAAAATATTATTTTTAAGAAACATGGTCATGTAACCATATAGTTAGCCCATAGAGTGATAACCACATGAAAACAGATTAGCAGAAAATAATGCAGTGCAGCCATATATTTAGCTCCAAAAAACACAGTCCATTACATACTTGCAGGAATAGCAAGCCTGCTGCAATACTAAGCCTCTTAGAACACAAACTACTCCCAACTATAAAACAAAAGTTCCAGCCATAAGAAAGCTTAACAAGCATTTGCAATGCAATGGGTCTCGCATTTGCTTGTGTTAGAGCTGTTAAAGTTGTAAATTCCTAACTGGACTTTTCTTGCTGCTTAAATTGAAAATGAAAAGTAAAACAGTTGACATAAGCGAGCTGATTCAAAGTGCCACGGCCGCCATGAGTGCGAAGGAGAGAGACAAAAGGAAAAAGAAGTTCTCTCACAGTCAAACAGATCGGCAAACATGCAATTGTCCATGTAACAGGATCGATTTCCAAGGCGGTAACCAAACTTCCCAAGGAGGGACAAACAAAGCAGTTACCAATAATGATAAAGGATTTTTTAAAGGCAAGTGCACAAACGCGTGATAAGTGATGGGCATGAGGTGGACGTGGTTAAAAACCCACAGATAGAATGCTGCGCCCTCCAATTAAAAAGTTTATTAGCACCTGATGTGCTTCTAAGCATATAATTTATTTAGGTTTGAGTATAAAAAGTAAACATTGTGGGCCTGATTTTAATGTTGGCGGGCGGCGGGAGCAGCCCGCCAAGCGGGAACCGCCAGAAGACCGTACCGCGGTCGAAAGACCGCGGCGGTCATTCTGGGTTTCCCACTGGGCTGGCGGGCGACCGCCAAAAGGCCGCCCGCCAGCCCAGTGGGAAACAGCCTTCCCACGAGGACGCCGGCTCCGAATGGAGCCGGCGGAGTGGGAAGGTGCGACGGGTGCAGTGGCACCCGTCGCGTATTTCAGTGTCTGCATAGCAGACACTGAAATACATAGTGGGGCCCTCTTACGGTGGCCCCTGCAGTGCCCATGCCATTGGCAATGGCACTGCAGGGGCCCCCAGGGGCCCCGCGGCACCCCCTACCGCCATCCTGTTCCTGGCGGGAGACCCGCCAGGAACAGGATGGCGGTAGGGGGTGTCAGAATCCCCATGGCGATGGAGGATTCTCAAGGGCAGCGGAAAGTCGGCGGTACACCGCCGACTTTCCGTTTCTGGCCGCGGCTGAACCGCCGCGGTCAGAATGCCCAGCGGTGCACCGCCAGCCTGTTGGCGGTGCTACCGCGGTCATTCGCCCTGGCGGTTTTTACCGCCAGGGTTAGAATGACCCCCTGTGTGTTTATAATGCCGTTAAGTGAAGCATAAAATGCAACCATGGTAAAGCCTTACCGATAGATTTCAAAAAAAGAATTTACAGTTGCTAACTAACTGCATATGTATGAAATAGTACCTAAACAGAAGTGACCAATTAAAATTAAACAACAAATTTATATGTAGCACAAATTAAACCTGAATGTTTTGGAGCGCTTTACTTAGCACCTATTTTGGTTATATAAAAACACATTGTTTGTGCCCATAAACCTATGCTGTTAATTCAACAGGAACCCCTATATTTCTCGCAAATAAGTTGCTTTTTTGGCTTTTATGCCATATATCTTTTTTTTTTACTTTCGTGATGGTTTGCTTTATTAGTTGGAATAAAAATTGTAGTTATCAGCCAGGTCCTACGCTGTAGGAGGGAAAATAAAAAAAAACCTTAACATAAGACTTGAAGCTGTAGTAAGGGGTGAGGAACTGTAGCACTTTAGTTAATATTTATTTCGTTTTAAAGGGTAGTGCTTGTAATTTATTTTAAATGTATGTGCATTAAAGAAGGATGCAAAGTAGGTGTACGTAAAGTAGATGTAGATCAACGTAGAGATAGGTGTATATAGAGGCGGGTTTAAATAAAGTAGGTAATAGTAGAGGTAGGTAAAGATAGAGAAAGGTAGAGGTAGGTGTATGAGTACGTAAAGCTAAATTTAGGTCAGGTTAGGTTTATGCAAAGGTAGGTATAGGTATAGGTACAGGTAGTGTAGGTGAAAGTAGAGGTAGGGCGAGGTAGGTACATGCGAGTGTAGATAGAGGTTGGTGTAAATGTAAGTAGAGGTAGGTGTAAGTGTTAATAAAGGTAGGTGGTGAGTAAAGTTAGGTAGAGGTAGGTAGAAATAGAGATAGAGTTAGGTGTAGATAGAAGGAGAGGTAGGTGTATTTAGGGGTATCTGTAGGTGGAGTTATGTGTAGACAGAGGTAGGTACAGGTGAAACAGGTGTAGGTAGACGTAGAGAGAGGAGTAGATAGAAGTAGGTAGCCATAAAGGTAGGTAGAGGTAGAGATAGGTGTAGATAGAAGTAGGTAGCCATAAAGGTAGGTAGAGATAGAGATAGGTAGAGTAAAAACTAGGTATAGATAAAGATTTGTTTAAATAAAGGTAGATGTAGGTAGGGGTGCATGTAGGTAACTGTAGGTGAAGGTAGAGGTGGGTGTAGCTAAAGGTGAAGGTAGGTACAGGATGGTTTAGGTAGAGGGAGGTGTATCTGTAGGTAGAGTTGTAGGTGTTAAAGGTAGGTGTAAGTAAAGTTAGGCAGAGGTAGTTAGAAGTAGAGGTAGGTGTAATTAGAGATAGAGGTAGGTGTAAGTAGAGGTAGGTCTAGGTAGAGGTAAATAGCAGTAGAGGTAGGTAAAGGCATTTTTATGTGTAGGTAGAGGTAGATGTAGGTGGAGGTAGAAGTAGGTTTAGGAAAAAGTATTTGTAGTTAACGATGGCATTAGAAGTAGAGGTAAGATAAGTCGTGGTAGGTGTAGGTAGAGGTATGCGTAGTTAAAGGTAAGTGTAGGCAGGGGTAGGTAGAGATAGGTGTAGGTAGAGGTAAGTTTAGGTAGAGGAAGGTCGAGGTAGGTAGAGATGTATATGTAGAGGTAGGTTTGGGTGTAGGTAGAGGTAGTTGTGTTATATATTGTTACAGGTAGTTATAAGTTGGTGTAGGTAGAAGTAAAGGTAGGTAGAGGTAAGTGTATGTAAACTTAGAGGTAAGTAAAGGTTCGTGAACGTAGAAACAGAGGTAAGTTGATGTAAGTGTGGGTTACCGAAGCGAGCTCATAAACAAATACATATTGGTAAAGTTTAAATATGTGCGGTTTTATCCTTGTAATACACCATCTATGTGCTTTAACAAAGTCACTTCAAATGTATAGCTTTTTTTTTTACATTTAAAACAAAAAAATTACAAGAACTTTTGAAAGCGTGCACATGGACATATAGTAATGGAAGTGAAAGTTTTTAAAGCTGTGGTAATGAAGGTGATCACATAGGAGAAAAACACAGTTTACTCCCTTTGTTTTTTTATTTATTTATAGTTTAACCCTCAAACGATGAACTATGCAAAGCATTGCTGAAGACAATAGCATGTAAAGGTGATTATCCGCACTAAAGCCACATTTAGAGCGTTTAGAAGTGCTGCCTGATTGAAGACAGTGAATGGTGCGTTTTTAAAGTGCGCGTGAATGAGAACGCTTTAGGCTCTGAGAGAAAGAAGGAAAGGAGTACAATAGAGAAGTTCAGATGGTAGAAGACGTTATTATTATTTTTAAAGAGAGAAATAGGTGGTTGGGTGCTGCGATTTTGGCGAGGTTTGCTTGAAGTGGGCAGAGCGAGAGGGTAGATTAGGTATTTGAGCAAAGTAACATTCTTTTATGCTTCAATAAGCAGTTAAGCCAGAAGAAAAGTGCCCAATTGAAAATAAATCCAAACGTATGTAGCGCAAAGTAAAACTTATAGCGGTTTATATAACAACCTGTTTTCATTTAGAATGACATATTTAGGCCCACATTTATACTTTTTTAGTTCTGCATTTGCGTCAATTTTTGACGCAAAAGCGGTGCAAACTTACAAAATACAATTGTATTTTGCAAGTTTGCGCCGCTTTTGTGTCAAAAAGCGTCGCAAATGCGGCGCAAAAAAGGTATAAATATGGGCCCTAGTGTCTATCATAACGTGCTGAACCATGTTTGTTGTCTTTAAATTGCTATATTTCGCTGTTAGGCCATATGTTTCTTTGCTTCCTTGTTAATCTTTTTTCCTGGATAGTATAATGGGATTTGTTAAGAGATTTACTTACCAGGCCAGTTGAAGGACGGGGGAGAGGAAGCAAAAAAATAATGGACTATAGGACCTAAAACTGCAGTAGTGCTGAGAAAATTTTGCATTTTAGTGATTGCTTTTTATGTTTTAAATGTTGGTATAACTGCTAAGCACTATTATAAAAGGTGTTCCTTTATATTGTGAAAAGCACCAGGATAAAGGGATTAGTGACTGTAAAACAACACAAGCATTTTCAATGCAACGGGTCTCGCATTTGCTCGAGTTAGAGCTATTAACGTTGTAAAGAAAAAAAAATGCAGCGCGATCGCGCTGCGTGGAAAATAAACAGATAAAGTAGTCCGGACCCCAGGCTGAAAACATCAAGCCTCGTATGTTTTTAGTACTTTACCGGTGCTGTGTAGGTGAGCTAAACACCGGAAAAGGCATGAGGCATGCATGCCTTTCACAAATGAAACCAAGCGGATTTTAAGAGGCAAGCCCACGAACCAATGTAAATGACTGACGTGACATGGGTGTGGTTTGAAGCCCAAGGCGAGATTACAGAATCAACGGAGTGCTTTGCGCTTGTCCTGTCAAAAGGGACTGAATGGTGGGAGGGGTTATTATTTTGGGGTCCCCACTAACCTAGCGTGGGGACCCAGAGATGACCTAAACAGAAAAAGTGTGTTGTGCTGAACGTTTTGGTGGTGGTCCAATTGTCCTAGGACCACCACCAGCTGAGTTATGGGCAAAATATTGTAAAAAAGAATGCTTACAAAGCATTCTGGGTTGCGTTTTCTTGAGTGCAGTGAATATTGTAGTTGTGCCGAGAGAGCAGCTGTTGTGGATTTCTATGTTTTTTAGTAAAGCATTAATCAATTATAAGTGTTTTTGGGAAATATATGGAACGTGAAGGGGAGAACCAAAAGAAATGACTCTGATTAGGTAACTGTCAACAATGTGACCAGCGCTTCAATACTGCCAATGAAGTTCACGGTGTTGGCGCTGTGAGGGCCATGGCTGCCATGGAGCATGAAGGGGAGTGACAAAAGAAAAAAATAGTTCGCGCACGCTGAAATATATCGGCAATTGTGCAATTATCTGTGTAAAAGAGTTAATCTGCAAGGCGGTAAAAAAACCACCCAAGGTGATGGGACAAACACAAAGCATTTACCAATGACATCACAGGATTTTGGAAAGGCAAAAGGCAAGCCCGCAAATGAGTAATAGAGATGGGCCTGGTTAAAAGTCCACGGATAGATAACAACAGGTCAGAAAGCATTTGAGCACTTGACCTAATAAATATAGGTGATGCATTAGCGCATCTATGAAGCTGAGCCTGTATATTTCTGCGAGTTGAAAGGACGTTGTTTGAGCAAAGACTCAAGAAGTATCATGGTAATTTTAGTTAGCCCCATTTGCACAGTCTGGAGGAAACGTTTTAAAAATGTGTCCTACACAGCAGGTCTTTGTCTGCTGCCTGCTACCTGCTAATCCCTTGTAAAAGGGGTTTCTTACCCCGCAATGAGAAATAGAACAAAGAAAAGCTAAAGCAAAAAAGGCATCTCATGACATAGTATACAACATAATGAAGGTGCATGAAATCGGTGACCAGTGCTATACAGACTTCAAAATTGAGCGACTTGTGAAAAATCCACATATTAAGAAGTTTCACGACCCAATGAAAATGAACAAATTAAAAACCTTCACTAACATGTCCAAGAAGAAGGCAGTGAACAACAATGGAAGGACAATCATCATGAAAGCATACAAAGCACTATTTGGACAAATCATTGTGATAGAACAGAATTGGATCCTTCAAATGGCAGATTTAATCTCTCATCCCTTAGGACCTTTATCATGGGCTTTAGCAACTCCAGAAAGTCTGTTGTGAAAGACAAAGAAAGTGGTTTTAGCAACATACTTGCAGAAGAACATTACCCCTGCTGAGGAAATACCTGGAAATTCAGCCACGCTGATTGATGGTATGGCCCTTGTTCAGAGAGTAAAAGGAGATGAATAATGCTTTGGTGAGGTGGCTGTGTCTGTCTTGTCCATTGCTTTGCGGGAAGGAAATAGGAGTCAAAGAATCGATGTTGTGTTTAATACGTACAATGAGACGTCTATTAAGAACAGTGAAAGGACAGTCAGAAGGGAAGAACTTGGGCACCAGTTACAGAGCATCTCACCTTCGCAGATTGTCAGTCAGTGGAGGAAAATCTTAAGCCACATAAGGAATAAAACAATTCTCATTGCATTTCTTGTTAACGAATGGAGGAAACCAGAGTATTGTGTAAAACTTGAGAATAAAATACTGATCATGAATTGTGAAGATAAGTGCTACAGAATCACATCTGAAGGGAGTCACGAAGTCCCCGATCTCAACATTACACATGAAGAAGCAGATGGGTGTTTGTTGCTGCATGCTGCACATACTACTAATGAGGGTTATAAGGCAGTAATGATAAGCATAGATGACATTAATGTGTTTATTATGTGTTTGGGATTCCCTGACAGAATCATGGCTAAATTGTCTCTGAAATGTGGTACTACAATATGCATGTGAATCCTGGACATTGGGAAAATAGCTTCAACTCTTGGTGAAAAAGTTTGTTGAGCTATGATAGGTCTCCATATG
Organism: Pleurodeles waltl; assembly: GCF_031143425.1. Lineage (NCBI taxonomy): Eukaryota > Metazoa > Chordata > Amphibia > Caudata > Salamandridae > Pleurodeles > Pleurodeles waltl. The sequence goes on along the minus strand of NC_090447.1, from coordinate 1,280,311,614 downwards.
TTTACCGGATGTGACACAGTAAATGCATTTGCGGGAAAAGAAAAAATAAGTGCATTCAAAATCCTGTCTGCCAACAGACATACACAGGAAATGATTTTACAGCTCCGAGGCGAATGGGATCTCTCGGAAGAACGAATGGAGAAATTTTAGCAATTCTCGTGCTTGCTGTATGCACTAAAATCTTCGGTTTATCAAGTGGATGACTTGAGATATCACCTATCCTGCGCAAAGAAAGGTGAGATAGACAGTCATCAACTTCCACCTTGCAGGAACTGTCTGAAGAAACATGCTGAACGTGTGAATTATCAAGACGCTATAAGAAAGAGATGTCTTCTGAGTGATCCACAGACACCTTATCCAACTGGGAGAGGGTGGAAGTTGGAAAAGCACAAGGGAGCAGAGCAACTGGTAGTGGGCTGGATGGAGGGGCAGCCAGCATCTCAGGTGGTGTTAGATCTACTAGCTTGCAACTGCATTAGGAGCTGCAAACTGCCAACATGTGTCTGCTGTCTAAATGACCTGAACTGTACTGACTTGTGCAGACTTCCTGCTTGTGAAAAACAAATGGAAGCAGAAAATGATGACACCTATTCAGAAGAGGATGATGACGAATGTGAATGTAAGATGTGACAACTATGATTATTTGAAACTGTAAGTGAAAATTCTGCATATTATCTATGTCAATATATGAGGAGTACAATGACGTTTTTTTATTGTTATTATTTTAAGGACTCTATTGTTACAATTAATATTCATAATTCTTTTTAAATTAAATTGAAGTTAACCAATCTGAATGAATTAGATGTATTTTATATATTGAAGTTAATCAATCTGGTGCAATTAGATGTATTTTTCCACATATTATGATGAATTTGTATGCTATAGAAAAATATGAAAGCCATTATTTTTTTTAGGCTATGATTGCTAATCCAATAATATCAGACAAAAAAGCGAAGTGATGACTTGCTATCACATATTTTTCATCACTAGGCATACATACATTACAAAAAAATCATGTTAGAGCCCACCCCAGAGTGGTACTAATGGCCTAAATCTGGGGTCCTGGCTCATGGCCTAACTGTGAAACTGAGTGATTTGGCCAGAATACTAGGATGTTGAAAGTTGGCATTTAGCAATAACCCCACATCCTCTCAACAAAAATGTCATTAAAACGCCCTTATCCTCTTTGAAATGACTGTCATTTTTAAAATACCTATATTTAGAATTACAATGTGGCAACACCCAGTATGGGTGTTCACCGGTATATACTGGACATAATGAAAGATGCTCACTGTTTTCTGTGAAGCACTGGGATTTAAGTGTCTAACCCTAGAGCGTTACAATGAACAATGCAAAAAAACAGCCTGCAATGGCACTACACACTACTCCTACAGTTCTTAGCCTTTTAACTTCTGTGGACCTCCACTGAATCATTACTGAAATATGGGTACCCTGACTGAGTCATTATAGGAAGCTGGGGACTCCTGACCTAAGCACTTTATTTAATTTAAACCTCAAAACATTGCTCAAATATTGAAATGCTGTGTTTAATTCACAACTAAAGACAAATACATTTTTTCAAATGTTAAAATGTGCTTTTTTTTACAAGCTTTTGGATTTTAATGTATTCATTTTAATATTATTTAATGTTGTAATACAGTGGGGGACCCCTCTGAGTAGGCCTCACAAACCCACAGGGATTCTTGGCCCACAGGTTAGAAACTACTACACTAGTCCAATATGTGCTGCAAATTGAAATGATGATCCTTTGCATGACTTCCACTTGACTTTCAGTGGAAGAGACATGCATATTGTGCACACACTGACGCGCCAGGAGGACAAGCACTTGGCAGCAAAGAAAGCAACCACAACCTCTGTGTGCTGTGCAGCGTTTACAATCAGAAGTGTACAACTGTGAAGTGGTGCTGTGACACTCAATCACAAGGCCTACGACTGACCCTATGCCAGCCATGCTGACTCTTCAAGCCACCACCCTGTCAAGCTATCATAAATTCTCTAGAAACCCAGTATACATGTTCCCAACTAATGACACTAAGCAGAGTTACCAGCATTTGAGACAGACGAAGAAGAGTCGCTAATTACGTGTTTTTGGATGAGGGGTGGAGAGATGGAAAAGTGACACTAAACCATTTGCGGCCCTTGACTCCTGAGCACATAGGAGCCTGCGGACAGCCCGACACATCGAGGCCCATATTTATACTTTTTGACGCTAAACTGCGCTAACGCAGTTTAGCGTCAAAAAGTTTTGCGCCGGCTAACGCCATTCTGAAGCGCCATGCGGGCGCCGTATTTATTGAATGGCGTTAGCCGGCGCAAGCAGACCGGCGCTGCCTGGTGTGCGCGAGAAAAACCACGTACACCAGGCAGCGCCGGCGTAGGGGGAAAATGGCGCATGGGCGTCTTAAAATGGGGCAAGTCAGGTTACGTCGAAAAAATCGTCGTAACCCGACTTGCGCCATTTATTTTCGACGCCCATCCCCCATCAACATGACTCCTATCATTGTAAAGATAGGAGTCATGCCCCCTTGCCCAATGGCCATGCCCAGGGGACTTCTGTCCCCTGGGCATGGTCATTGGGCATAGTGGCATGTAGGGGGGCACAAATCAGGCCCCCCTATGCCAATAAAAATTATTTAAAAAAAATAAAAAAATACTTACCTGAATGTCCATGGGATGGGTCCCTCCGTCCTTGGGTGTCCTCCTGGGGTGGGCAAGGGTGGCAGGGGGGGTCCCTGGGGGCAGGGGAGGGCACTCTGGGCTCATTTTGAGCCCACTTGTCCCTTAACGCCATGCCTGACCCAGGCGTTAAAAAGCGGCGCAAATGCGCCGTTTTTAGTCACGCCCACTCCCGGGCGTCTCTTTTGCCCGGGAGTATAAATACCACGTAAAGGCCTGGGAGTCATTTTTTAGACGGGAACGCCTCCCTTGCATATCATTAACGCAAGGAAGGGGTTCACGCTAAAAAATGACGCACATTCCGGGAACTTTGGCGCTATTCGCCTCTAACGCCATAGTATAAATATGGCGTTAGTTGGCGTTAGTTTAGCGTCGAATTTGCGTCGAAAAAAACGACGCAAATTCGGCGCAAACGGAGTATAAATACGGCCCCGAAGGTGCTATGCCATGTGATGTGGCCCATCCCTCTGGATAAAGCCAGCCTTTGCTAAGACAGCACCCTGGGCGTGGACTGAGAGAAATTTGGTGCCCTTGCTGCTGGTAGTGAATGAAATGAGGCAGCAGGGGGTCCCGTTTGTGTTTTCTGGTCAATACCTGGATGAGCAGGGACTGGACCCTGAACACAAACATCCCTAGACCTTCCCCAGCTCAACTAAATCACCGAGAGGTTAGCTGCCTCACACAGATGATGGTTTTGCTGATGTGTGTCAGCAGGGCTCATCTGGTTAAAGGAGGGCAAGGAAGGGGCCTAAAGGAGGGTTTAAAACATTGTTTTGTGCAATTTTATATAGCGCAAATTTGATCCAAAGGTATTGGAGTTTTTACATGAGCATCAGCTAGGTTACACAAGGATACATTCACATTCAACAACATCGCCTGCGGCATCATAATGAAGGACTAAACCATTTTAAACTGACAAACCAGACAGAAATGAATAGGCAGGGACAAGGACAAGGCTGGAGAAAGATGAGAAGGCCTCTGCTGTTAGCATCACCCTAATGCACACAGCTCCATGCACTCCTCGGAATACTGGCACCTTGCGGCTGGACCCAGCTCACCCATGCTAAAGGCTGGCCCTGCCTCCAGGCACCAGAGTGGGGAGAAATTATTGCTGCAGTCCAGGCGAGATTGCGCCCATGCTTCCTGTGGCAGCAAAGAGCCCAGTAGTGTTTCGGGATATGGCACAGATGGAGGAAAGGCACCACCAGCAGTTGCGCCTCCATACTTTCCCCGATTGGCAGTGGCCAGAGATCATGGAGTTTGTTTGATCTTTTTGCTGGGTCTGTTACTGGCCACAACCCCATCAAATCTCACTTTGTGCTCAAAATCAGCATCACTTCAGAACCAAACCCACTGACTACTGCCCGTGGCCTGCAAACACATGCACTCTTACAGAGTACTGCAACTAAAAGAAAAAACTAGAGCTGAAAGCATGAGCAGTGGAAGGACAATGGACAAGGAAGAGGTACTTGGGGCAATTAAGAGGAGGGGCAAACAAAAGAAGGGGAAGTGAAACTGATTTTCATCTCTCAAGGAAATGAGAGTGATGGTGAAGCTAACCAATGCACACCAGTTTCTTCTGTTTGTGCAGCTGTGTGACAGTCTATATTGCCTGGGTTCTCTGTGTATGGATGAAAAAAGCCTCGAGACCCTTACAGGTGATTTGCCGCACTTTATAAATCCTGATTGAATGATTGATTGAACCAATGGCAAACAAAGAGCTTGCTCTAAGCCCCTTGTACATAATAAACAACATGTGTTGTAAGGGACAGCCCATACACTATCTCATGTGAGACTTAAAAATGGGGTCAATATAAAGAAGTCATAGCTGAACTGCACAAGATATTGATAGCAATTTTACCAGCCATGTATGGGAAACCTTCAGAAAGACTGATCTCAACGTTTACAGACTGACCATACAGTTGATTTTATTCTCACATGCTAAATATTTATGTGGAGCTAGATTAAACTTTTGGAATTTTAAAATCATTTACAAATGGCTCTAGTCCCAACAGAGGCTGCAGAAGGCCTGTCCCAGTACGGACGGATGGTGGGGGTGTGGTGTGGGGAACACTAATAATTGTACCCTTACTGTGGAAATGCCAGAACCAGAGGCTACTAGACACATATTTGGGATAAAGTCAAAAACTTGAAGTTCTGGTTCCACAGCCTAGTCAGACAATACTCTTACACGATATGACACAGATGCTGGAAGCTACATGTTGGAAAATGGGTTATTGGTAAGGGCAGGTAGGTACCTACACTTAGCAATAGGCCACTAACCTCCACTAAGGTCCAGTTAGGTCTCAGTAAATTAAACCCAGCTCAACCCTTGGTAGCTTGGCAACGAGCGTCAAGGCTTAACTTAGGAGACAGAGTGTAAAGCATTCAAATATCACAAAACAGTATTCAAATAAAACACAGGAAACAGTTTAAAAATCCAAAACCAATTTATAAAAATAGATTATATTTTTATCTTTAAAATGACAACAAAACGAATAAAATCGGATAAGGGGAACCGGAGATATGAATTTTTAAAGAATTATTATTTTTTTAGCGCCTAGAAACAAAGAGCGCCAATCGGGTCATCTGGTTGCACCTCGACCGGGGCAAAGTCAAAGTTTAAGGCTGACCGCGATGGAGCCCTGCTCGGCTACAGGCCGCGGGAGGCCTCGGTTAAAAGTTTACCTTCACACTTAGGGCCTCATTCTGACCCTGGCGGCCGGTGACCGCCAGGGTCACCGGCCACGGGAGCACCGCCGACAGGCTGGCGGTGCTCCGAAGGGCATTCTGACCGCGGCGGTTCAGCCGCGGTCAGAAAGGGTAAACCGGCGGTCAGCCGCCGGTTTACCGCTGCCCTTCTGAATCCTCCATGGCGGCGGAGCGCGCTCCGCCGCCATGGGGATTCAGACACCCCGGGAAACCCGCCATGAACAGGATGGCGGTAGGGGGTGCCAATGGCCAATGGCATGGGCACTGCAGGGGCCCCCGTGAGAGGGCCCCGCAAAGTATTTCAGTGTCTGCTATGCAGACACTGAAATACACGACGGGTGCCACTGCACCCGTCGCACCTTCCCACTACGCCGGCTCAATTCTGAGCCGGCGTCCTCGTGGGAAGGTTGATTTGCCCTGGGCTGGCGGGCGGCCTTTTGGCGGCCGCCCGCCAACCCAGGGCAAATCTCAGAATCACCGCAGCGGTCTTTCGACCGCGGTGCGGTGTTCTGACGGGGTTACTTTGGCGGGCGGCCTCCGCCGCCCGCCAAAGTAAGAATGACCCCCTTAGTCTCTTTTTCGAAGATTTTCTTCAGCGGGACGAACCAGCCAGTCCAATCCGACCTCCTGGAGCCCTTCTCCGGATACGCGATGCGGGAATCCTCGGTGGAGATTTTTACCTTCGGACTTAGTCGTTCTTTCGAGGTGAAAATCCTTCGACCGGGGTAAACCTGGATCTTGATCCGACGTCCATGGAGCCCTCCTCGGATACGCTGGCTGGGAGGTCCCGGTCAACTTTTTACCTTCGGACTTAGTCTCTTTTTCGGAGATTTTCTTTACCCGGACGAACCAGCCAATCAGACCGGGTCGCGGTTGAGGCAAGCCAGCTAGAGTTGCTGCGGCGGGTCGGTCCCTCTATGGAGCTTTTTTTCAAAAGTTGTCCAAACTTCTCCAAACTTCTGGGGCTTCTCCCAGATGTCCTTTTAAGGTTCTTTTGGGGTCCACAGCTCACCCCAAGGGTCCAGAAGTTCTGAGATGGTCCTTGGGGGGTGCGGACTACAACTCCCAGAATGCACCTGGTGCAAACTCCTTTTTGGCCACTGGACAATGGTCAGCTGGTCGCTTTCTTCAGGAGTTGGTGCAGGGGACTCTGGATAGCAATTTTTCACCTGTAGCAAACAGGGAGTCCCTCCTTGAACCAGTTGAAGCCAGGCAAAGTCCTTCTTGTGGTGAAGCCCAAGTGTGCAGCTGGTGCAGTCCTTCTGAGTGCAGGTTCCAGGTGCAAGCCAGGGGTCCTGCAGGGCAGTCCTTCTTCTTCTGTTGTTCTTCCTTGTTGGATGTGGTAGGGAACTGAGGTGTGGGTGCAGGTCTGCCAGTTTTATCCTTGCTCCTGGGTGAAAAGCAGGGGGGTCCTGGTTCTCCAATCAGGTGCAGGGTCCTTCCCCCTGTGATGACCACTTCCTGGGAAGTGTGGCAAAAATCAATCCCAGGAGGCAACATTCTCTAAAAATCCATCATGGCTGAATCTGATTTTTGGAGGTTACATCTGGCTGAGCCCACCCACTGGTGTGGCTAAAAATCATAAACACACCCCTCTCCTGCCCTCTCCTAATCTAATCAAGGGGGCACCTAGTTGTCTGGGGTTGCAGGATGTGGGGGTGTTGCTGGTTGCTCCAAATGTCCTTCTCTGCCTTTGAAGACCAGTTTGGCAGCCCTCCCCCTTCCTGCCTCACAATCTGCTGAGGGGAGATTCCTTCCCACAGGCACATTCCTTTGTGTGAAGCCAGGCCACTTCACACCTCATCAAGGCAGCTTGGTCAAGCTGCTCAAGGCTGGCCAATCAGAGCACAGCAGCAAAAACAATGCAGGGCTGACATTGGCAACTTTTCAGGTAAAGTTTAAAACTCTTTACCTGAACAAGTTATATTAAATCCCACAACTGGAAGTTGTGGGATTTATTACAACAATTAATTTGATACCAAACTCTTGGTATGCATCATTTAAGGAGACTTAAACAATTAAAATAAAGTCTCCCCATTCTAGCCTATGAAGGCCATTTACTACAATGAGGGAAAAACGAATGTGGCTGTTTTTACCTCACCAGGGCTTATAAAACTATTTTTATAAGGTCCCTGCTTATAGTTACATGGCACCCAGCCCTAGGGGCACATAGGGCACACCTTAGGGGTGACTTATATGTAAAAATAAGGTAGTTTAAGACTTTGGAACTACTTTTAATTCCAAAGTCAAATTTGCAAATAACTTTAATTTAAAAGCAGCCAGCAAGGCAGGCCTGCCTTTAAAATGACACTGGGCACCTCAGCAGTGCACCTATGGGTGAACTACCTATGCTGTGGTCCCTAAACCTACATGCCCTACCATATACTGGGGACTTATAGGTAGGTTAACTTAGCCAATTATAATTAGCCTAATTTGCATATTGATTTTACACAGAGCAAAGGCCCTGGGACTGGTTAGCAGTACCCAGGGCACCATCAGAGTCAGGAAAACACCAGCAAAAAGTGGAAAATGGGGGCAAAAAGTTAGGGGGCCTCTGCAATCAGCCCTGTTTTCTCACACAAGCCCCCCCCCCAGACCACACGCCCAGGAGACTCATCCCAACCCTGGGAGAGTCTTCCTGGCTTGTTAGGCGAGGAAGACAGTGAAGAAAACTGGCTGTCCCTTTGCAGGGCCTACTCTGCCTTACATCCTCCTGTCAGGGTCACTCCCTCTGGGTAGTGAACCCACCCCAACAGTGAAAGGACCCATCTCAAACTGAAACTTCCCTCTAGGGGGTCTTCCTCCTCTCTCTCTGCCAACTTGGGTAGTGAGGTGCCCACCTCCCCTACTCCTAACTTTGCTAGGGCAACACCTAGCTGACCCAAAGAGATCACCCAACACTTGAGCAACCCCACCATGACCAACAGGGTCAGGGGGCCTACTTTGCTATTGGCCCTGGGGTCTGCCTCCCAGGCCAAGTACAGTGCTGCCAGGAAGGTTAGCACCCAGCAAAGGCTACTGACAGCTGTCAGTACCCAGAACCACACCCTAAGCTCTCCACTGACAGGTGGCTGAGCTGCTTTAGGGGCAACTTTGGGGTCCTGGCACCCCTCTTGCTGTCTAGAGTGGGGGGCTACCTCCTCCTGTGGCAGACACCCTCCTTCCACTCTCCCTTCTGTCAGTGCAGGGGCAACACCCTGCATCTGGACAGCTGCCTGACTACTCAGGACTTCCTTGGGGTCAGGGGAGGCCTCACCAGTGCCAACTCTGGGCTTCCCCCCTACTGGGGCAGAAGGCCTTTGGCTCCCTGGAAATCTCTTTAAGAGTGGCCTACCCTTCCTTTTCTTCTTTCCTTTTCTTGGGGACCCCTGTCTCCTAACTGTAGGGACTGACTCCCCAGGACTTTGGGTTGGGGGGCGCCCTGGGCGACCGCCCTATCTGGGACCAGACTCACCTCTGGGAGGTCATTGCCCAGGATACAATCTAGGGGGAGGTCAGCACTGACTACCACCCTAAACCAGTCAAGGATACCCTCCCTCTCTAGGGGCACTATGGCTACAGGTTTGGAGGTGACCTCCCCTGTGGCTATCCTGGTTTTCCTTGTCTCTCCTGGGACATACATGTCTGGGGTCACTAACCGGTCACTCACTATAGTGTGACTGGCACAGGTGTCTCTCAGGCCAGTGGTAGGGATCCCATTCACTTGAATGGGGTGGAAGTGCCTACTCCCACCCTCAGGGATCACCAGCTTACCATCCGGTCCTGTCTCCCAGCTCAATGCTAGCAGGACTTCATCATCTGAGGAGTCCTCCTCTATGGCTACACTGGACAGCCCAGTGCTAACCACCTTCTTGGGACAGGCTGCATCTCCTCTGAAGTGACCTGTCTGCTGACAGTCAAAGCACGCCTTACTGTCCAAGAGCTTTTTTAACCCTGGGTCTCCCTGTCTCTACTTGTCAGAGTGGGAGTGGGATTTACTCTCCTCCTTCTTAGGGTTCTGGGGTACAGAGGGAGTCTCTGTGGTGGGCTTACCACCTCCCTCCTTAGGTTTTTGGGGACCTGACCCCCCCTTCTTGGAGTCTCCCCCCTGAGACTTGGCAACCACCCTGGTTCTCAACCACTCATCAGCTGCCTCCCCTAGCTCTCTAGGGTTGGTCAGCTTAGAGTCCACTAGATGCTGGCGTAACCTTTCTTGGGTACAATTGGTCAAGATGTGCTCTCTCATGATCAGATTGTATAACCCCTCATAAGTATTTACTTTGTTACCAATAATCCAGCCCTCTAGTGCCTTAAGTGAGGTGTCTACAAAGTCAACCCAAGACTGGGTACTGACCTTCTGGGTGTCCCTGAACTTCATTCTATACTGCTCTGGGGTTAGACCAAACTTCTTGGTTAAGCACCTCTTCATACTAGGGTATGAATCTGTCTCCTCCCCCTTTAAGGTCAGAAGCCTATCCCTCCCTGAGTTGGGGACCAACTCCCACAAAAGGGAACCCCAGTATTGAGGCCTAACCCTTCTCATTTGGAGTGCCCTCTCAAAGGCCTCCAACCATTTGTCTATATCATCCCCCTCTACATAAGCAGGAACCACCCCCTTGGGTAATCTGGGGCAAACCCCCCCACCCATGGACACCTCAACTTCTCTGTCGCTGCCACCATCTCTTTTCTCTCTCTTTGCCCACTTTTTCTTTTCTAGGGCCAGCTTCTCTGCCTCCAAAGCTATGAATGCTAGCTGGGCCTCCAGCTCTCTTTCTCTGAGGGACAGGTTCTCTCCTCCTGGAGGGACCCCCTTCCCCCAACTAGCTTTGGGACTGCCCCTAGTGACTGTATGTAATGAGGACCGGTCTTCCTCATCCTCACTTAGGCTCAGATGCCCTCCCTCCCCTGAGTGGTGAGAGCTAGCATCCTCCCCTACTTCTCCCTCCTCTGGAGCTTCCTCTGGGTCTACCTCTTGGGCCTCAGCCCATGCTGTCAGGGATTTGATCAGGACATGCTTCCTGAGGTCAGTGGTTGCAGGCAACCCTCTTTCAGTACACAACCCCCTAAGCTGGACTACTGTCAGTGTGGGGAGGCTAGCCAGATCAAGCTCCATGGTTCCCTAGTTTTGTGTCAACAAAAACTTTTTGCAAAAATTGGAAACAAGAATTTAGAAAAATCACAAAAATTCAATAATTGAAATTAATCCAAATTAAAAATTAAAAACAATGTTTGCACTAGGACAATTTAAAGGATTTTTAATTTGTTTTACTTAAAACTGTAACGTGATACTGAACACAAGTACAGGATCCCACCACTGCTCACCAAAAATATTGGAAAATGGGTTATTGGTAAGGGCAGGTAGTTACCTACACTTAGCAATAGGCCACTAACCTCCACTAAGGTCCAGTTAGGTCCCAGTAAATTAAACCCAGCTCAACCCTTGGTAGCTTGGCAACGAGCGTCAAGGCTTAACTTAGGAGACAGAGTGTAAAGCATTCAAATATCACAAAACAGTATTCAAATAAAACACAGGAAACAGTTTAAAAATCCAAAACCAATTTATACAAATAGATTATATTTTTATCTTTAAAATGACACCAAAACGAATAAAATCGGATAAGGGGAACCGGCGATATGAATTTTTAAAGTTTTTTTTTTTTTTTGCGCCTAGAAACAAAGAGCGCCAATCGGGTCATCTGGTTGCAGCTCGACCGGGGCAAAGTCAAAGTTTAAGGCCGACCGCGATGGAGCCCTGCTCGGCTACAGGCCGCGGGAGGCCTCGGTTAAAAGTTTACCTTCACACTTAGGGGGTCATTCTGACCCTGGCGGTCATTGACCACCAGGGTGAATGACCGCGGGAGCACCGCCAACAGGCTGGCGGTGCTCCCAAGGGCATTCTGACCGCGGCGGTATGGCCGCGGTCAGAAACGGAAAACCGGCGGTCTCCCGCCGGTTTTCCGCTGCCCTGAGGAATCCTCCATGGCGGCGCAGCTTGCTGCGCCGCCATGGGGATTCCGACCCCCTCACCGCCATCCTGTTCCTGGCGGTTTTGACCGCCAGGAACAGGATGGCGGTGAGGGGTGTCGTGGGGCCCCCGTAAGAGGGCCCCACCAAGATTTCCAGTGTCTGCCATGCAGACACTGGAAATCGCGACGGGTGCAACTGCACCCGTCGCACCCCTTCCACTCCGCCGGCTCCATTCGGAGCCGGCATCATTGTGGAAGGGTGTTTCCCGCTGGGCTGGTGGGCGGCCTCCTGGCGGTCGCCCGCCAGCCCAGCGGGAAACCCAGAATACCCGCGGCGGTCTTGCGACCGCGCAGCGGTATTCTGGCGGCTCCCGCCGGCCCCGTGGATACCGCGGCCGGCGGGAGTCGGAATGACCCCCTTAGTCTCTTTTTCAAAGATTTTCTTCAGCGGGACAAACCAGCTAGTCCAATCCGACCTCCTGGAGCCCTTCTCCGGATACGCAATGCGGGAATCCTCGGTGGAGATTTTTACCTTCGGACTTAGTCGTTTTTTCGAGGTGAAAATCCTTCGACCGGGGTAAACCTGGATCTTGATCCGACGTCCATGGAGCCCTCCTCGGATACGCTGGCTGGGAGGTCCCGGTCAACTTTTTACCTTCGGACTTAGTCTCTTTTTCTGAGATTTTCTTTACCGGGACGAACCAGCAAATCAGACCGGGTCGCGGTTGAGGCAAGCCGGCTAGAGTTGCCGCGGCGGGTCGGTCCCTCTATGGAGCTTTTTTTCAAAAGTTGTCCAAACTTCTCCAAACTTCTGGGGCTTCTCCCAGATGTCCTTTTAAGGTTCTTTTGGGGTCCACAGCTAACCCCAAGGGTCCAGAAGTTCTGAGATAGTCCTTGGGGGGTGCGGACTACAACTCCCAGAATGCACCTGGTGCAAACTCCTTTTTGGCCACTGGACAGTGGTCAGCTGGTCGCTTTCTTCAGGAGTTGGTGCAGGGGACTCTGGATAGCAATTTTTCACCTGTAGCAAACAGGGAGTCCCTCCTTGAACCAGTTGAAGCCAGGCAAAGTCCTTCTTGTGGTGAAGCCCAAGTGTGCAGCTGGTGCAGTCCTTCTGAGTGCAGGTTCCAGGTGCAAGCCAGGGGTCCTGCAGGGCAGTCCTTCTTCTTCTGTTGTTCTTCCTTGTTGGATGTGGTAGGGAACTGAGGTGTGGGTGCAGGTCTGCCAGTTTTATCCTTGCTCCTGGGTGAAAAGCAGGGGGGTCCTGGTTCTCCAATCAGGTGCAGGGTCCTTCCCCCTGTGATGACCACTTCCTGGGAAGTGTGGCAAAAATCAATCCCAGGAGGCAACATTCTCTAAAAATCCATCATGGCTGAATCTGATTTTTGGAGGTTACATCTGGCTGAGCCCACCCACTGGTGTGGCTAAAAATCATAAACACACCCCTCTCCTGCCCTCTCCTAATCTAATCAAGGGGGCACCTAGTTGTCTGGGGTTGCAGGATGTGGGGGTGTTGCTGGTTGCTCCAAATGTCCTTCTCTGCCTTTGAAGACCAGTTTGGCAGCCCTCCCCCTTCCTGCCTCACAATCTGCTGAGGGGAGATTCCTTCCCACAGGCACATTCCTTTGTGTGAAGCCAGGCCACTTCACACCTCATCAAGGCAGCTTGGTCAAGCTGCTCAAGGCTGGCCAATCAGAGCACAGCAGCAAAAACAATGCAGGGCTGACATTGGCAACTTTTCAGGTAAAGTTTAAAACTCTTTACCTGAACAAGTTATATTAAATCCCACAACTGGAAGTTGTGGGATTTATTACAACAATTAATTTGATACCAAACTCTTGGTATGCATCATTTAAGGAGACTTAAACAATTAAAATAAAGTCTCCCCATTCTAGCCTATGAAGGCCATTTACTACAATGAGGGAAAAACGAATGTGGCTGTTTTTACCTCACCAGGGCTTATAAAACTATTTTTATAAGGTCCCTGCTTATAGTTACATGGCACCCAGCCCTAGGGGCACATAGGGCACACCTTAGGGGTGACTTATATGTAAAAATAAGGTAGTTTAAGACTTTGGAACTACTTTTAATTCCAAAGTCAAATTTGCAAATAACTTTAATTTAAAAGCAGCCAGCAAGGCAGGCCTGCCTTTAAAATGACACTGGGCACCTCAGCAGTGCACCTATGGGTGAACTACCTATGCTGTGGTCCCTAAACCTACATGCCCTACCATATACTGGGGACTTATAGGTAGGTTAACTTAGCCAATTATAATTAGCCTAATTTGCATATTGATTTTACACAGAGCAAAGGCCCTGGGACTGGTTAGCAGTACCCAGGGCACCATCAGAGTCAGGAAAACACCAGCAAAAAGTGGAAAATGGGGGCAAAAAGTTAGGGGGCCTCTGCAATCAGCCCTGTTTTCTCACACAAGCCCCCCCCCCAGACCACACGCCCAGGAGACTCATCCCAACCCTGGGAGAGTCTTCCTGGCTTGTTAGGCGAGGAAGACAGTGAAGAAAACTGGCTGTCCCTTTGCAGGGCCTACTCTGCCTTACATCCTCCTGTCAGGGTCACTCCCTCTGGGTAGTGAACCCACCCCAACAGTGAAAGGACCCATCTCAAACTGAAACTTCCCTCTAGGGGGTCTTCCTCCTCTCTCTCTGCCAACTTGGGTAGTGAGGTGCCCACCTCCCCTACTCCTAACTTTGCTAGGGCAACACCTAGCTGACCCAAAGAGATCACCCAACACTTGAGCAACCCCACCATGACCAACAGGGTCAGGGGGCCTACTTTGCTATTGGCCCTGGGGTCTGCCTCCCAGGCCAAGTACAGTGCTGCCAGGAAGGTTAGCACCCAGCAAAGGCTACTGACAGCTGTCAGTACCCAGAACCACACCCTAAGCTCTCCACTGACAGGTGGCTGAGCTGCTTTAGGGGCAACTTTGGGGTCCTGGCACCCCTCTTGCTGTCTAGAGTGGGGGGCTACCTCCTCCTGTGGCAGACACCCTCCTTCCACTCTCCCTTCTGTCAGTGCAGGGGCAACACCCTGCATCTGGACAGCTGCCTGACTACTCAGGACTTCCTTGGGGTCAGGGGAGGCCTCACCAGTGCCAACTCTGGGCTTCCCCCCTACTGGGGCAGAAGGCCTTTGGCTCCCTGGAAATCTCTTTAAGAGTGGCCTACCCTTCCTTTTCTTCTTTCCTTTTCTTGGGGACCCCTGTCTCCTAACTGTAGGGACTGACTCCCCAGGACTTTGGGTTGGGGGGGCGCCCTGGGCGACCGCCCTATCTGGGACCAGACTCACCTCTGGGAGGTCATTGCCCAGGATACAATCTAGGGGGAGGTCAGCACTGACTACCACCCTAAACCAGTCAAGGATACCCTCCCTCTCTAGGGGCACTATGGCTACAGGTTTGGAGGTGACCTCCCCTGTGGCTATCCTGGTTTTCCTTGTCTCTCCTGGGACATACATGTCTGGGGTCACTAACCGGTCACTCACTATAGTGTGACTGGCACAGGTGTCTCTCAGGCCAGTGGTAGGGATCCCATTCACTTGAATGGGGTGGAAGTGCCTACTCCCACCCTCAGGGATCACCAGCTTACCATCCGGTCCTGTCTCCCAGCTCAATGCTAGCAGGACTTCATCATCTGAGGAGTCCTCCTCTATGGCTACACTGGACAGCCCAGTGCTAACCACCTTCTTGGGACAGGCTGCATCTCCTCTGAAGTGACCTGTCTGCTGACAGTCAAAGCACGCCTTACTGTCCAAGAGCTTTTTTAACCCTGGGTCTCCCTGTCTCTACTTGTCAGAGTGGGAGTGGGATTTACTCTCCTCCTTCTTAGGGTTCTGGGGTACAGAGGGAGTCTCTGTGGTGGGCTTACCACCTCCCTCCTTAGGTTTTTGGGGACCTGACCCCCCCTTCTTGGAGTCTCCCCCCTGAGACTTGGCAACCACCCTGGTTCTCAACCACTCATCAGCTGCCTCCCCTAGCTCTCTAGGGTTGGTCAGCTTAGAGTCCACTAGATGCTGGTGTAACCTTTCTTGGGTACAATTGGTCAAGATGTGCTCTCTCATGATCAGATTGTATAACCCCTCATAAGTATTTACTTTGTTACCAATAATCCAGCCCTCTAGTGCCTTAAGTGAGGTGTCTACAAAGTCAACCCAAGACTGGGTACTGACCTTCTGGGTGTCCCTGAACTTCATTCTATACTGCTCTGGGGTTAGACCAAACTTCTTGGTTAAGCACCTCTTCATACTAGGGTATGAATCTGTCTCCTCCCCCTTTAAGGTCAGAAGCCTATCCCTCCCTGAGTTGGGGACCAACTCCCACAAAAGGGAACCCCAGTATTGAGGCCTAACCCTTCTCATTTGGAGTGCCCTCTCAAAGGCCTCCAACCATTTGTCTATATCATCCCCCTCTACATAAGCAGGAACCACCCCCTTGGGTAATCTGGGGCAAACCCCCCCACCCATGGACACCTTAACTTCTCTGTCGCTGCCACCATCTCTTTTCTCTCTCTTTGCCCACTTTTTCTTTTCTAGGGCCAGCTTCTCTGCCTCCAAAGCTATGAATGCTAGCTGGGCCTCCAGCTCTCTTTCTCTGAGGGACAGGTTCTCTCCTCCTGGAGGGACCCCCTTCCCCCAACTAGCTTTGGGACTGCCCCTAGTGACTGTATGTAATGAGGACCGGTCTTCCTCATCCTCACTTAGGCTCAGATGCCCTCCCTCCCCTGAGTGGTGAGAGCTAGCATCCTCCCCTACTTCTCCCTCCTCTGGAGCTTCCTCTGGGTCTACCTCTTGGGCCTCAGCCCATGCTGTCAGGGATTTGATCAGGACATGCTTCCTGAGGTCAGTGGTTGCAGGCAACCCTCTTTCAGTACACAACCCCCTAAGCTGGACTACTGTCAGTGTGGGGAGGCTAGCCAGATCAAGCTCCATGGTTCCCTAGTTTTGTGTCAACAAAAACTTTTTGCAAAAATTGGAAACAAGAATTTAGAAAAATCACAAAAATTCAATAATTGCAATTAATCCAAATTAAAATTTAAAAACAATTTTTGCACTAGGACAATTTAAAGGATTTTTAATTTGTTTTACTTAAAACTGTAACGTGATACTGAACACAAGTACAGGATCCCACCACTGCTCACCAAAAATATTGGAAAATGGGTTATTGGTAAGGGCAGGTAGTTACCTACACTTAGCAATAGGCCACTAACCTCCACTAAGGTCCAGTTAGGTCCCAGTAAATTAAACCCAGCTCAACCCTTGGTAGCTTGGCAACGAGCGTCAAGGCTTAACTTAGGAGACAGAGTGTAAAGCATTCAAATATCACAAAACAGTATTCAAATAAAACACAGGAAACAGTTTAAAAATCCAAAACCAATTTATACAAATAGATTATATTTTTATCTTTAAAATGACACCAAAACGAATAAAATCGGATAAGGGGAACCGGCGATATGAATTTTTAAAGTTTTTTTTTTTTTTTGCGCCTAGAAACAAAGAGCGCCAATCGGGTCATCTGGTTGCAGCTCGACCGGGGCAAAGTCAAAGTTTAAGGCCGACCGCGATGGAGCCCTGCTCGGCTACAGGCCGCGGGAGGCCTCGGTTAAAAGTTTACCTTCACACTTAGGGGGTCATTCTGACCCTGGCGGTCATTGACCACCAGGGTGAATGACCGCGGGAGCACCGCCAACAGGCTGGCGGTGCTCCCAAGGGCATTCTGACCGCGGCGGTATGGCCGCGGTCAGAAACGGAAAACCGGCGGTCTCCCGCCGGTTTTCCGCTGCCCTGAGGAATCCTCCATGGCGGCGCAGCTTGCTGCGCCGCCATGGGGATTCCGACCCCCTCACCGCCATCCTGTTCCTGGCGGTTTTGACCGCCAGGAACAGGATGGCGGTGAGGGGTGTCGTGGGGCCCCCGTAAGAGGGCCCCACCAAGATTTCCAGTGTCTGCCATGCAGACACTGGAAATCGCGACGGGTGCAACTGCACCCGTCGCACCCCTTCCACTCCGCCGGCTCCATTCGGAGCCGGCATCATTGTGGAAGGGTGTTTCCCGCTGGGCTGGTGGGCGGCCTCCTGGCGGTCGCCCGCCAGCCCAGCGGGAAACCCAGAATACCCGCGGCGGTCTTGCGACCGCGCAGCGGTATTCTGGCGGCTCCCGCCGGCCCCGTGGATACCGCGGCCGGCGGGAGTCGGAATGACCCCCTTAGTCTCTTTTTCAAAGATTTTCTTCAGCGGGACAAACCAGCTAGTCCAATCCGACCTCCTGGAGCCCTTCTCCGGATACGCAATGCGGGAATCCTCGGTGGAGATTTTTACCTTCGGACTTAGTCGTTTTTTCGAGGTGAAAATCCTTCGACCGGGGTAAACCTGGATCTTGATCCGACGTCCATGGAGCCCTCCTCGGATACGCTGGCTGGGAGGTCCCGGTCAACTTTTTACCTTCGGACTTAGTCTCTTTTTCTGAGATTTTCTTTACCGGGACGAACCAGCAAATCAGACCGGGTCGCGGTTGAGGCAAGCCGGCTAGAGTTGCCGCGGCAGGTCGGTCCCTCTATGGAGCTTTTTTTCAAAAGTTGTCCAAACTTCTCCAAACTTCTGGGGCTTCTCCCAGATGTCCTTTTAAGGTTCTTTTGGGGTCCACAGCTAACCCCAAGGGTCCAGAAGTTCTGAGATAGTCCTTGGGGGGTGCGGACTACAACTCCCAGAATGCACCTGGTGCAAACTCCTTTTTGGCCACTGGACAGTGGTCAGCTGGTCGCTTTCTTCAGGAGTTGGTGCAGGGGACTCTGGATAGCAATTTTTCACCTGTAGCAAACAGGGAGTCCCTCCTTGAACCAGTTGAAGCCAGGCAAAGTCCTTCTTGTGGTGAAGCCCAAGTGTGCAGCTGGTGCAGTCCTTCTGAGTGCAGGTTCCAGGTGCAGGCCAGGGGTCCTGCAGGGCAGTCCTTCTTCTTCTGTTGTTCTTCCTTGTTGGATGTGGTAGGGAACTGAGGTGTGGGTGCAGGTCTGCCAGTTTTATCCTTGCTCCTGGGTGAAAAGCAGGTGGGTCCTGGTTCTCCAATCAGGTGCAGGGTCCTTCCCCTGTGATGACCACTTCCTGGGAAGTGTGGCAAAAATCAATCCCAGGAGGCAACATTCTCTAAAAAAACCATCATGGCTGAATCAGATTTTTGGAGGTTACATCTGGCTGTGCCCACCCACTGGTGTGGCTAAAAATCATAAACACACCCCTCTCCTGCCCTCTCCTAATCTAATCAAGGGGGCACCTAGTTGTCTGGGGTTGCAGGATGTGGGGGTGTTGCTGGTTGCTCCAAATGTCCTTCTCTGCCTTTGAAGACCAGTTTGGCAGCCCTCCCCCTTCCTGCCTCACAATCTGCTGAGGGGAGATTCCTTCCCACAGGCACATTCCTTTGTGTGAAGCCAGGCCACTTCACACCTCATCAAGGCAGCTTGGTCAAGCTGCTCAAGGCTGGCCAATCAATGCAGGGCTGAAATTGGCAACTTTTCAGGTAAAGTTTAAAACTCTTTACCTGAACAAGTTATATTAAATCCCACAACTGGAAGTTGTGGGATTTATTACAACAATTAATTTGATACCAAACTCTTGGTATGCATCATTTAAGGAGACTTTAAAAATTAAAATAAAGGGCCTCATTCTGAGGCTGGCGGGTGGCGGTAGCCGCCCGCCAGGCAGGAACCGCCATATGGCCGCTCCGCGGTCGAAAGACCGCGGAGGCCATTCTGGCTTTCCCGCTGGGCTGGCGGGCAACCGCCAGAAGGCCGCCCTCCAGCCCAGCGGGAAACCCCTTCCCACGAGGAAGCCGGCTCCGAATGGAGCCGGCGTAGTGGGAAGGTGCGACGGGTGCAGTTGCACCCGTCGCGAATTTCAGTGTCTGCTAAGCAGACACTGAAATTCTTTGTGGGGCCCTCTTACGGGGGCCCCTGCAGTGCCCATGCCATTGTCATGGGCCCTGCAGGGGACCCCAGGGGCCCCACGACACCCCATACCGCCATCCTGTTCCTGGCAGGCGAACCACCAGGAACAGGATGGCGGTATGGGGTGTCGGAATCCCCATGGCGGCGCAGCAAGCTGCGCCACCATGGCGGATTCCTGAGGGCAGCGGAAAACCGGCGGGAGACCGCCGGTTTTCCTGTTCTGACCGCGGCCAAACCGCCGCGGTCAGAATGCCCTGCGGGGCACCGCCAGCCTGTTGGCGGTGCTCCCGATGACCCCCAAAGTCTCCCCATTCTAGCCTATGAAGGCCATTTACTACAATGAGGGAGAAACGAATTTAGCTGTTTTTACCTCACCAGGGCTTATAAAACTATTTTTATAAGGTCCCTGCTTATAGTTACATGGCACCCAGCCCTAGGGGCACATAGGGCACACCTTAGGGGTGACTTATATGTAGAAATAAGGTAGTTTAAGACTTTGGTACTACTTTTAATTCCAAAGTCAAATTTGCATATAACTTTAATTTAAAAGCAGCCAGCAAGGCAGGCCTGCCTTTAAAATGACACTGGGCACCTCAGCGGTGCATCTATGGGTGCACTACCTATGCTGTGGTCCCTAAACCTACATGCCCTACCATATACTAGGGACTTATAGGTAGGTTAACTTAGCCAATTATAATTAGCCTAATTTGCATATTGATTTTACACAGAGCACAGGCCCTGGGACTGGTTAGCAGTACCCAGGGCACCATCAGAGTCAGGAAAACACCAGCAAAAAGTGGAAAATGGGGGCAAAAAGTTAAGGGGCCTCTGCAATCAGCCCTGTTTTCTCACACTACACATCAACAAAAGAAGTGGCTTGTAACACCACTGGCAGTGGCCAAATGAGGGATTGTAAGATTGTGGAAAACAAACAGCATATCCTCTGTTGAAGCATGACTGCAAAATATGTTTAACCTGACAACATATGAGGAGATAATATGTCAAGCTACTGATTTACTGGGCAATGTTGTAGGGATGTAGGGTGGTTCATCTCCTTGCAATTTTGGTCCAGGGAAATGTATAGGGGTATATATAACAGCCTCTGTATAATTTGAGACGCGATTTGGGATGCTTAGGTTACATTCTGTTGGTGGGTCGGAGAATGAATGCTAGAACCACGTTGTTTGTTTCTACTGTTGTATGTATTTTTTTTGCTTTTTATTTCTTCTTTCCTGGAGCATGTAGGTGATTTACACAAACTTTTACATAACTGAATTTCCACATTCTTTGTTTTTGATTGTAAATCCAATATGGAGGGCTATGATAAGTTAATTTTAGGTACACACATTATGGCGGATTCTAGCATACAGAGTGGTAATCTATGTCTAACACCGACCCGCATAGTATGATAATTATAACCATGTCACATACTTGAAAATCCAATAACGACTGGTTAACACTGAATGATTCGCTCTTTTGGCACTCTTTGCAGCTTTCCAGTATTCCAACATGGAAAAATCCAACTCGATGTTAAAAACATTTGAGGAAGTCCCACATTCCAAGTATATCCGATACCAATTTTCGGTAAATAGATTATTTGCAGGCTCTTTCCTTAAAGGCCTTCCAGAGAACCGTTTTTGGAGGTTAGGGTTGTGTGTCTATTAGTCCTTCACTCAGTGACAATCCAGAGATCACAAAGAATATGGCAGGCTGGGATATGACCCTGGGAACATTACTGGTAGGGAAGATGAAATGGCCTGGTTTCCCCTGATCAGTTGGCTATAACTACATGACAAAAACTGGCTAAAGGTTGTGGCTCAGCCACAGTTCAAGGAAATCTGAGCGTGCAATATCTCAAAGCCTTTAATTTTCAAACTATATATATCTTTGTTCTCTGTTTCTGCTATTTTTGTTTGTCGGTCCTCCTCCTTGCAACTTTCTTGGTCTTATGATTGAGAATCTACTTGTAAGGGACAGGCTAGAAAAATTAAACAGTAAACAGGTCTTTTAGGCTCTTGCAGCAGCCCTACCGCTCAAGTTACAGAACCTTTTGAAGCTCAGTGTAAACCAGGTACAGGATTTTGTGATATCTGCCCCTGGGCCCCCAAATCATTGGCTTCGACAGGTGCCTTGCTCTGCAGATAGAGGACATATGTGAGTTTTGTGAGTACACACAAGGATTTAAATATGTACACTCACTCATGAACATGAAAACCATAAATTGTCCACAAGCACACAAAGATAGCCTGCAGAAATAAATGCACAACACAGCATATAAATAAGTTCATGCTTTCACAGACATGCACACACGTATGCACCGATTGGGTTGGGCATTTATGCATGCTGCTTGCTACCAGTTTGTTCTGTTTCTGCATCTATGTGACAGTCTATGTTGCCTGTGTTCTTTGTGTATGAAAGTAGAAAGCCAGACTTTAAACTAGGATAGAGAGGAGCCTCTGTCTTGATAACAGAATTGGCGGTGCTCCCATACAATTAATGAATCTAGTACCTAAATGTAAATGCAGGTTTCTGGGATGAATACCGTGCTTACCGTTGGAAACTATGGCTCAAGTAACAGGCTTCACAAAGCCAATTAGGATTGCACTGGGACAGAGAATAAGCCTGGACACAAAAATAAAAGTAGTTCCCATTAGTGAATTAGATAGCTAAAGAAGAAGCCAATGTTTGCAAATGGGGGCAGTTTTGAACTTGTAAAGATAAACTGTCAAATTATCTTGCAAGACTTTGGAGACTGCATTGAATCAAGCTTACTGCAGGCAATGTTTGTTTTAATAACATGGAAATCAATAGTAAAAACCGAATCAACAGCCAACAAACAGACACATATCTGGCCCACACAACGCCCTTTTAGACCAGCCCGTTGGGAACTGCCTGATTGCCCTATAGGTCAGTCTGACCTTAAGTCAATATGCAAGTAAATTGTTTTTGCAGCAACAAGATAGCATTGAAGTGAAAAAAAAACAGTCACTTAAAATTGCCTGATCTAGGAAAATAAGAAGGCGCGTAATTACTAAAACAACATCAGAATGAAAAGAATCCTTGGGGATCATGTCCAAAAACTACCAGAAATGAATGAGGTCAAAACCTAATGTACTAGAATGAGAGTGAAAGTATTGAAATGAGTTGATATATACAGAATGGCACAATTCTGATAAGTTTGGAAAATTGTAATGTTTTTCTGCAACTATTAAAAACTACTGTGTGCATGTATGTATGTGTTTATGTGGTATTTACATAACTAAAATGTAGTCAAAAGGCAGCCGAGTGATGTACAGGGTCATAAGCACAATCAGTCATTGGAGTTGATGGTGGATTCTGAGTGTGGATGTGGACTGATACATCATGGTAATTTACTGCTCTTTAAAAAGATTTGTCTTTAGATATTAACACAATTGGAGCCAGGTTAGGACAGTCCTGATAGATACAGGGATGCTGTTCCTGTTCATGGGTGTATAAATGGAGGCCTGTTGCCTAATGTTTTGCATTTTGGACTTCCTAGACTGAGGTATTCCAAATTTAGCGCTTGGAATGAAGTAAAACATGCACACTTTAGTTTTTTCACAAACAAGTCTGCATTTTATGCTTTTTTTCCCAGCCATTTCCGTCGATAAATTTGGACAGGTGTGACCTGTCAAAGTGTTTCAAAACAAAATAGTGTGAATACAATAGTTACTGTCAGTGCTTAATTTGTAAATTAAGAGGTGCCGGTGCTCAAAGCCCTACTCTTAAACACGAGGCTGCTGTAATTAAATCTGCCAGCACTGAATACTGAGGCAGCGTAATCCTGAAGCCATCTCGGGCCTCTTCAATCCATTTACGGCCACCCATTCCCCTTCAGCTCATCCTGCAACTTTCTACTTTCTCCCTTTATGACGCTTTTTAGTTTTTCCTTCTTCCGTCTTTCACACATGTGTCTTTTGCTCACAGCAAATGCTTGAGGCATAAGAATAAACCCCGGCCCTCACAAATAAGTGCCGGTGCTCAGCATCGGAAACAACAAGCACAAATTAAGCACTGGTTACTGTACACCTCAGAATTTCAATACCTGCAGAAACCTCTGACTGCAAAGGGTCAGAATTCAACCCCCAGTTCGTAATCATGACCAAAGTGTCCACTCCCAGAAACAGTCTTCAAAAGAGTGTTATTCAAGGGGGCCACTGGAGATGAGTCATGCACTAAACAAAGTCAGTAGTTGAGTATGAAGTAGAGAGCAGCACAGAAACTGTTTGTGTATAATAAAGTACACAACTCTCAAACAGCACTTTTTTTGGAATTTCATGAGTTGCATGTAGTAACCTTAGGTGTTTTGCATTGCTAATACTTGTTTCACTCTTTAACTAAGAAAGTATGTGCTTTTTCAAGAAAAGAATGTTGACGCTACTGTCAATAAAGTGTGTTAGCTCAAGTACAGTTCACTATCATCAATTAATCAGGATTTATGAAGCAGGGCAAATCACCCATTAGGCTCTCAAGGCACTGGAGTTGCTAGCTGCTTCATGGCACTCTGTTCTTTTGAACAGCCATGTCTTGAGTCCTTTTCTGAATTCCAGGAGCGATGTGATATTGCTGAGGTACAGGGGAAGGTCGCTTCAGGCTTTGGCCGCCAGGTGAGAGAAGGAGCATCCTCTGTTGGATCAGAGGATCCTGGGGGGTGTCTGCGAGGAAGAGGGAGGCAGATCAAAGGGGTGGAAGGTCATTCATTTTTTGATGTATCGTGGTCCTTTGTTGTGCAGGCCTTTGTATGCGTGGGTCAGCATCTTGAACTGGCATCTCTTCTGGATCAGGAGCCAGTGTAGTTTCTTGAGTTGCAGGGTAATGTGAGTCCGTCTGGGGAGGTAAGAATGAGTTTTGTATTGCCTTTAGTGTCTTCAGGAGGTGTGCAGGGATTCCTACATAAGGACTGTTACCGTAACTCAGCCAGTTGGTAATGAGGGCTTGAGTGACAGTCCTTCTGGTGTTGATTGGGAGCCACCTAAAGATCTTACAGAGCATGCTTAGAGTGTGGAAGCAGGTGGTCAAGTCTGCACTCACCTGCTTCTGCATAGATAACTTGCTGTCCAAGATGATGCTGAGTTTGCACTCAGGGTCTGTCAGGGCAGGGGGATGGCCAAGTTCAGCAGGCCACCAAGTGCTGTTACATTGTGAGGTGTTGTTCCCAAAGATGAGGGTTTCTATCTTGTCTGTGCTGAGCAACGTTTATCATACATTTTTGGAAGTTGGTTCTGGTGGTGGAGGGGTATTCTGACAGTGAGAGGATGAGCTGAGTGTCATCAGCATATGAGATGATGTTGAGTCCGAACGATCTGATGGTGGTGTTCAGGGGGGTCATGTACGTAGTGAAGAGGGTGGAGCTGAGGGACGATCTTTGTGGGATGCCGCGGATGATCTTCTTGGGTTCCAAGGTGAAAGGTGGGAGATGGATTCTCTGTGTCATTCTGGTGAGGTACGAGACAATCCATTTGAGTGCATCTCCCTGGATTCCAATTGGTGGAGTCCAGTGATCTAGATATGGTGGGAGATGATGTTGAAGGCAGCTGACAGCTCCAGCAGGATGAGGACAGTGGTTTCACTACTGTTTAGAAGGGTCCTGATGTCGTCGGTGGGTTCGATCAAGGCTGTCTCCATGCTGTTGTTGCCTCAGAATTTGGATTGAGAGGAGTCTAGGAGATTGTAGTGTTCCAAGTGTTTGGTGAGTTGCTGGTTGATTGCCTTTTCAAGAACCTTCACCCGAAAGGGGAGCAGTGAGATGGGCCGGTAGTTCTTTGGATCTGCTGGGTAAACGGATGGTTTCTTCAGGAGGGGCCTCTCTTCACCGTGCTTCCAGTCCTCAGGGAAGGAGGCCACTGTGATGGAGGTGTTCAGAACTTTGAGCTTGTCGCCAATTCTTTTGCTACCGTGGTTGAAGATGTGGTGAGAACATGGGTCCCTGGCTGCTCCTGAGTGCACCGAATTCATGATGGAGACTGTGGCTTGAGTTGTGAGAGGGTCTCAATGGGTGAGAAGGTGTTTGGGGTTTGTGTTAATGCGTGTGAGTAGGCTTATGCTCTCGGCGGTGGGGGGTTGGAGTTTTAAGTTCTTGCAAATGACTGAGATCTTGTTGTGGAAGAAGTCTGCCAGAGCGTAACACTTTTTGGGAAGGGGTTATGTTCCCGGTGGCTGAGGCAATGGAGAACTCCTTCACAATGGCAAAGAGCTCCTTGTTGTAGTTTGTGCTGGCTTCTATGTGGTGTGCTAGGGTGTTCTTTGTTTCTCTCAGGAGACAGTGGTACTGGTTGAGTGCTGTTTTGAAGGTGGCACAGTCTATCATTCGACTCATGTTGTCTGTCTTTTATCACATAGTCGCCATGGCTCAGTAGCTGAATTACAGTGAAGCATATAGACTGGTGGGAAGCACCATCCAAAAACAGATAACACTATAGGCAGCAGGACGGGCATGTGAAGCTCGCCTCCTGCTCTTGCTGCATAGGAAGACAAAGTTACTGTGTTCTTCCAAATGTTTTACATTTTGGAGTCCATGATGTGTATTGGAGAGGGTGGCGCCAGTAGTATAATGTAAAATGTGGTGTGGGCAATTACAGATTGTAATGAGGGACCCTCGAGTCTCTCATATGTCACAGATACTCACTGGTTGTGGGCTAGATGGCAGTCGGCTGAAGTGTTGGGGGCACTCTTGCACTACAGATCTGCAAGGGCCTGCGTTACAATCCTGGAGTGCGTGAACCCCTATCTCAATGCTGACTGAATTTACTAGGTCTGATTGTGAAGCAGTGTGTCTTCTCCACCCTCTGAAGGTGAAAGTGTTGATGGTTAGAGGGGACAGACTGATGAGGAGCTTTCATTAGCAAAGGACATCTGTGATGCTGGAGAGGGACTCCTTTACCACAAATCAGCAATGCTAAATATAACTCTGCAATACCCCGTGGGCTCATGGAAAATGTGATAGACATTTCAAATAAGCAACTCCTTTTGGGGCCCAAAGACCCTTTTATTCCTTTTAATGACAAACATGTGCTGGCTACTGCCTCACTTAAAAAGGGGATTCTAACATCTAAATAAAATACCATCTTAAACCAGCAATCACCAGTGGCCGTTTTAACAAGTTCAAAAATGCAATAGGAGTCAACCGGAATGCTCATCATTGCGTTCGCTGTGACATTAAAACACCAAAGATTACCGACTGAGTGCTCAGTGAACCGTACACAACTGGTCAACTGGGATTCCTGAGAAGGTAATACCGTCCTTCTGAAATATTCTCTTTTTTAGGGTCAATCCTGAGAGGGTTTTTTTAAGCTATCCTTATTTTATATTCTTAAGTCATCTTTTCTCAATTTCCACTCGTGTTTTTTTTTTTTTTTTTTTTTGCTTGTGGGCGCTGTTTTCAACAGATGACAATTAACGTGTTTGAAATATGCGAGACCCATTGCATTGCAAATGCTTGTTTCATTTGTTTACCCCTGCTGATGGCCAATCGCTTGCATCTATTACAGTTTTGAGCAAAACCCACCAGCATTGTCTTTCGTTATATCTTTAGAATGTTTTTAAAATGGATACCACTTTGCTGCAAGGTACCTCAACATGATAGCCGCAAAGAACACCAAAATCAAATGACAGGGCTCTGAAAAGACACACGCTCTCCCTCGCACTGCGTTGCTGAGGTTTCAGTGCTTCTAACCACGAGAAGCCTCGCGGCAGGCATTTCCTTCACGGATGAATCATGAGGAAGGGGTCGGATTTGCAATAACATTACCACAAATTATAGACCTCTTTGGTGTATATGTGACAGGAAAGGAAATTATACACTGTCAACAACTTCCTTTCTGCAGCTGGAAGTTATTTACTACTTCCACACGTGTGTTATTACGGAGAGCAGAGCGAGAGCGTGCAACCCTCCTCCTCCACCCGGGCCGTGTCTCCACAGATCTTCCACTTTGAAGACATGAGTTCGGCATCTCCCATGGTACTGCCAGCATCCCAGAGAGCCTGGGGGAGGATTCACCTGGCTGTAAACTCTTTACCAACTTACTATAGGTTTATTACATGCGAGATCATAATATAATATAATTGTTTTATCTGGGGGATTGTTTTCTCATTTTACATTGTGTCCGTTTTAACCTTGTTCCGTAAAATGCATTATGATAACGTTTTTAACTTGAAACGTGGACCTTTTAAAACTATGACTATTTGAGCCTTTTGAAAATTGCTAAAGTAATGATAATCAATGAACTTCACAAGCGTTGACCCCATCAATAATTTTGCCTTCTCATAGTCACAAGTGTTGTGAAAGCGTTTGCCTTGGCGTGGTCCTATTCATATAACTACACGAGCGTCGCTGACAATCTTATGTCATTTCCTTGGTAGTGAACTGTTGTTCCAGCTTTTCTTTTCCGTTGAAATGCACTGGCCTAGCTAAATGAATATTTAGCAACAAAGGGGTACAGAGGGCCAGACTTTAGCGTGGGGGGGCTGGGCCCAGGGCCAGGGCGCCAATATTCTGAGGATCACACGGAGCTGTGTGGATTAAGGTTATGCCAACAGCAGCGCCCTACTCATCTTGCACCAGACTTGTCCTTGTCTCTGCCTGTTCGTTTCTGTCTGATTTGCCAGCTTAAAGTGGTTTTAGTTCTTTATTATACCGCGGGTGATATTTTTAAGACCCCTTTAGCCCCCTTCCATGCCCTCCCTTAGCAATCCCATGCCTGCTGAGGCACATCAACAAAACCTTCATCTGTCTGAGGCAGCTCTAAGCTACTGGTGGTTTAGGTGAGTAGGGGAGAGGAATAGGGGAGGGGGGCGGGGGGCGGGGCGGATTGTCCAGGGATGTTTATGTTTAGGGGCAGTCACTACCTATCTAGGTACTGACCAGTGAATACAAAAGAGACCTCCTGCTACCTCAATTAATTCACTAACAGCAGCAAAGGAGTCCAAATTTCTCTCCGCCCACACCCAGGGTGCTATTTTAGCAAAGGTCGGCTCTAGGGGCACATTTTGTAAGTAAAAAGGTAGATAACCTGGGGTCGGACACTAAATTTCCCATCAGAACATCTACTAAAGTGACTGATTCCTGCAACAGTGGAACATATTGTCGTCCTCACTCTGGGAACAGTGGTGTAACGAAACTGGAGGGTGCCCCCCCTGCAAAGAATAGGGAGGGAGCCACTTCCGGGACTCACTGAGGCCACATGCTGTGCTGAGGGGGCCCCCTGGAGCTTGCCCCCCCCCAACACAGTGGGGGCTGCGGGGGCCTTTGTTATGCCAGTGTCTGGGAAGTAGAACACCTTGTTACCTGTAGTCTCTGGAAATCTGAGGACGCACACAGGACGCCTGCATTCTGCCTTTAAATGGGGATAGGATGTGGTGTAATAGCCAAAGCTGCTGACATTGGAGCTGGGGAACCAGGCTTGAGTCCCAGTGTCGGCCTAACATCCTGTGATTCTGGGAAAATCTCTTAATGTACCCCTACCTACCTAAAATTATTGTGTCTTTGTGTAATGTAACTGGTGCTCATGTAAAGCACTCCAATAGTAACTGGTGCTCATGTAAAGTGATCTAATACCTTCAGGTCGAGGTAGTGCTATACAAAACAAAAAAGTGTATTTTTAGTGACAGACCTCATAGTTCACCCAACATCTGGGCTTTCCAGTTCTTCTGGAAATGTATTCTGCCCACATTGATTCATATATGGATCCCTGCTTCTACCAATACTTATAGTCCTGAAGATGACCTACTAACCAAAAATGGTTGAAACGCCATTGAGAAACACAGCATTTGGATCTCTCCTGGATTGTTCAGTACACTCGCTTTTAAGCCTGTGTATGCAGTGCAATTAAGTAACAAATCACTTTTGTTCTATTGCCTTTTTAACATACACACTGTATTATATCTTTCATCCTTTCACTGTGTGATCAGGTGAGCATTAAACTTGTCTTGGAGCAGTGCATTTTTCACATCTGCAAAGTTTACCTCTTTGCCTTCTTCATTGATGTATAAGTCATGTATTTTAATCAGTTATTGTTGTTTACATTGATCTCTTGATTCGCCACACAGGATCCCTGTTCTACATGTGTTAGTTCCTAATAAAGTCTCACAGGCAAATGGCTAATGGTGCAAATGGCTGTGCCGAGGGCCTGTGAAGTCCACTCACTTTAGTCCTCTCCCTGAATGTTGCTCTCACTGGCGAGCAGCAGCACAGGCAGCGCTGTGATTGTCGGATGTAGGAGTGGGATAGAAAGTTTTTAGGATCAGGAGCCACGGCAGGGCCAGAAAGGCAAGACAAGAAAGAGGAGATTGAAGAGCAAAGGGATGGAGGGAAAGGCAGGGGCATAGCTGGGAATTCTAACCAACTGGGCTGTGCCAGTAAGTGGATAGGCTGTCGAGCATCTTTACATGGTGACCTGGAAGTTCAGCCACAGCCTTTATGTGGCAGATTTTGGCATAACAGAGCACATCAGTACAAGAGTATTAGATAACACCGGGCATGAATTGAAGACAATTGTGCGAGGTATTTTGAGATTTCTACAGAAATTAAATTTCAAATGCCTTTTGGTGGGCAGTCATACCTTCTAATGCACCTTGGAACAGCAGCACGGTTTTCCCCCAAGAAAATTTTAGGGAACATTGTGAATACAACAGTAATGGATAATGTGTGAGCTGATATGACTTGTGACATTAATGCAGGAACTGTGTCAATAGACGTAACACCTGGAGCAGTTACAATAGTAGCTGTTTCAGCCAGTGCAGTTGCAATCAAAAGAGTTGGGAGTGGTACCCCAATCTGAACTGCAATCGGGTCAACAGTGGCTCTGGCAACTGTACCATTAAATGTGGTAGCACTTTCTGAATCTAATAATGGAGCAACATAAGGCCGTGGATGTGAGGACAACAGAGCTTCCAAAATATCATCCCCAAAATCACTATTGCTCTCAGGTGCACAATGAGCATTGGGCTAAGATGGCTTTAGCCCTCCCCGTCAGTTGAGTGGGCTCGGCTCAGTGGGCAAGGAATGCAGTCCTGCCTGATCCAAAGTTATTTTGCTAGCTTCACCAGAGAATAGTACCGCTTTATGAGGCCCTGTTTGTTATTTCTAAAAAGGATGCAGGGAAATAGAACAATACTAGACCCGCAGAACACACATACAAACAGCTGAAGGTGAGCTCCTCAACGATGGTTAGCTTGTGTGTTAGGTTGGCCAGATTTGCAGAATGTGTTGTGGGTTAGCTGGTCAGGTGTCACTCCAGTGCGGGGTGTGATCAGTGGCTTTGGTAGAGTGTCACAGGTCAGTAAGGTTTACAAAGTTAGCATGGTTTGCAGTGTCCGGTAGCAGTCAGTGAGTTTGCAGAGTGCCCCCTTGGTGGGCACAGACTGCTCTTAGGACAAGCACACCAAGAAAACAAGAAGCTAGTTGTCAACACCAACAGAACATATCCATCCTGGTCCCCAGCAGGGGGATAACAAAGGCTCTCGCAGCTCCTGCAGTGCACCACACCACACGCTCCAGGGGGCCCCCCTCAGCACAGTACCGTGGCCAGTGAGCTCCTGAGTGTGGCGCGGGGGGGTATGACTGAGTTGTCTGCTGGCAGCAGGCATGATGACCAGCTAAGAACCTACACCCCTCCAATTTAAGTTGGCCTAGTTTCTGACATTGTGGAGTGTTCAGCTATAAAAAAAAGAAGTGCAGTATACTTGAAAGATCCACTCGGCTGAGTTATTTAATGATTATACTCAACAACTGAGATCCAGGAATCCCTGCTCTGGCACCTCTCCTAATTAAACACTGCAAGAACCCTCACTCTAGTCAGGGTAAGTCAAACCCAATCCAAATTATCCTGTGCCCACCCTCTGGTAGCTTGGCACGAGCAGTCAAGCTTAACTTAGAAGGCAATGTGTAAAGTATTTGTGCAATAAATCATACAATAACACAATATAGCACCACAGAAATACACCACACAGTGTTTAGAAAAATATATAATATTTATCTGGATATTTGCAGGTCAAAACGATCAAAGATGCAATATGAATTTGTAAAGATATCACAAAAAAAGTGATATAAAGTGCCTTAAGTCTTCAAAAAGCAAACAAAGTCTCTTTCAAGCACAAAGTACCTGTTTTAAAGTGGAAAATCTCCGCAAAAGGCCGCAGAGGAGGAGATACGAGGAAAAATGGTGTGTGCGTCGGTTTTGCCCCTTCACACACGGACTTGCGTCGTTATTTTTCACGCAGGGAAGTCGTGCGTCGTTTTCCGGCGCGTGGAGAGTCTCCTTCTGTGGTTTGCGGGATTACCAGGTGTCCCGGGATCTGTGCGTGGAATCCTAGGCTTGTTTTCCGGCTGCACGTTGTTCTGGTGTGCTGTGTGTGGAATCTTCTCCCTCACAGCAGGCGTCGATTTCCTTTCTGAAGTTGGGCGGCGTTGTCCAGGCGAGGCCGTGCGTCGAAGTTCCTGTCGCACCGCAGGCATCGCGTCGAGCGGCGTCTTTCCAGATCGGCGTGTGGTGAATTTTTCACCGCGGAGCAAGCTGTGCGTCTAATTTTTCAGCGCACAAGGCGTCCAATGAAAAAGAGAAGTCTTTTTGGTCCTGAGACTTCAGGGAACAGGAGGCAAGCTCTATCCAAGCCCTTGGAGAGCACTTCAGCAGCAAGGCAAGAGTTTAGCAAGGCAGCAGGGCAACAGCAAGGCAGCAGTCCTTTGTAGAAAGCAGTCAGGTGAGTCCTTTAGGCAGCCAGGCAGTTCTTCTCAGCAGGATGCAGGTTCTGGTTCATATTTCTTCTCCAGCAAGTGTCTGAGGTGGTAGGGCAGAGGCCCTGTTTTATACCCAAATGTGCCTTTGAAGTGGGGGAGACTTCAAAGAGTGGCTAAGAAGTGCACCAGGTCCCCTTTCGGTTCAATCCTGTCTGCCAGAGTCCCAGTAGGGGGTGTGGCAGTCCTTTGTGTAAGGGCAGGCCCTCCGTCCTCCCAGCCCAGGAAGACCCATTCAAAATGCAGATGTATGCAAGTGAGGCTGAGTACCCTGTGTTTGGGGTGTGTCTGAGTGAATGCACAAGGAGCTGCCAACTAAACCCAGCCAGACGTGGATTGTAAGGCACAGAAAGATTTAAGTGCAAAGAAATGCTCACTTTCTAAAAGTGGCATTTCTAGAATAGTACTATTAAATCCAACATCACCAGTCAGCAGGATTTTATATTACCATTCTGGCCATACTAAATATGACCTTCCTACTCCTTTCAGATCAGCAGCTACCACTTCAACAATGTAAGAGGGCAGCCCCAATGTTAGCCTATGAAGGGAGCAGGCCTCACAGTAGTGTAAAAACGAATTTAGGAGTTTTACACTACCAGGACATGTAAACTACACAGCTACATGTCCTGCCTTTTACCCACACACACCCTGCTCTAGGGGTTTCCTTAGGCACACATTAGAGGTGACTTGTATGTAGAGAAAGGGGAGTTTTAGGCTTGGCAAGTACTTTTAAATGCCAAGTCGAGGTGACAGTGAAACTGCACACACAGGCCTTGCAATGGCAGGCCTGAGACAAGGTTAAGGGGCTACTTAAGTGGGTGGCACAACCAGTGCTGCAGGCCTACTAGTAGCATTTAATCTACAGGCCCTAGGCACATGCAGTGCACATTACTAGGGACTTATAGGTAAATAAATAGTCCAATCGGGTATGATCCAATCTTACCATGTTTAAAGGGAGAGAGCATATGCACGTTAGCACTGGTTAGCAGTGGTAAAGTGCACAGAGTCTAGAAACCAGCAAAAATGAGGTCAGAAAAAGAGAAGGAGGAAGGCAAAAAGTCTGGGGATAACCCTGCAGAAGGGCCATTTCCAACACCCGGTATGCAACACGAGCCTCAGTGGCCTGGAGCCATAACCCGAAAGAAGGACTAACAGCAAAGGTGCACCAAGGTGCATAAAATGGCAGCTGAAGTCTTTTTGGAGCACAAAGTGGCCCAAACAGAAGAAGAGCGAAGTGAGCCACATTTTTGCACAAAAGCACCAGCAGTGTTGAAGGAGGGTCCAGAACTGCCAAAATAGCATCCTGCCAAAAAGGGAATCGCTCCACAGCAAGGAATGGAGATGTGGAGGCAAAAGGGCCCCCCACTCTGCCCAGCAAGCAAGAATGTTCCACTCTGGGGCAACAAAATTTCTCACCCACATGTACCAAACAATGGGTAAAAAATGCATCATAAGCAAAGTAACAAGTCGCAGAAGAGTACTGATAATGAGCAATCAGATTCTTCAGAGTAAAGACCCCCACTCCCAGCGGTCACTGACTAACTCAAGGGAGGGAATCTGTTGACATAGCAGACTTTAAGATACCAAACAGAAGAGACACCGAGTTAAGTAAAGGATGGGTTACTCAGGACTTCAACTGACCAGTGATTTGGCTGCAGCCATCATCCAGCAACTCTGAGTTGGTGAACCGAGACGTGGAAGGTAGTGTGGGATTTGGAGCTATTCTGGCAAACAGATAGTGCATGCAGCATTAGCCAGAGGACTGGTACCGGAAGGGTTTGACCAGAAATGTAACCTTCTTAGAGATTTTCCACATCATAGTGGTATTATTCATTTGAGGAACAACCCTGGCTGGGAGAAGTACTGTTTTTTGGTGAACAATATGTCAGTCGAATCTGCCAATAACAACCAGGAAGTGCAGTGTACCATGGTTTTGCGCTTGCCTAACGGCTTTGGACAAAATTTGCCTGGCCAGAAATAACATTTCACAGCGCAACATGTGCTGGGAGTGGAAACACAGTAGCTGATGCTGTTTTGTTTTAAGTTGGAAGATTTCGGGAATCAGCTCATAGAAGCAGACAAGATGACGCCATTCCCCCCCCATCACTCCCTCCCTCCCCCCGGGGCTATAGAAGAAAGGGACGAAGCTAGCATAAGAGGTCACACTTCCGGCTTAGCAGGTGAGCCCACCCAGAAGAGGCATTGTTCTAAACAAGTGGTTCCCAACCTGTTGGCCGGGGACCCCTGGGGGTCCGCGAAGCCTCCTCAGGGGGTCCACGGCTGCTTAAAAAATTTAATAATATTAGGTCCCAGCTATCAGTAATGACTCCTTGGGGGTCCCCGTGTTCCAATAATGATTCAGTGGGGGTCCCCGGGCTCCAGTATTGATAAAATGGGGGTCCACAGAAGTCAAAGGGTTGGGAACCACTGTTCTAAACTACTAGCCTACTTGCATTTCTGGGGAAGCAAAGGGAAGTAGGTAAGACACTATCTTCAGTCAGACGTCAGAAATCAGCAACTGCCTCTTTTGCCGGTCTGCAGAGTGTGAGTGACACCACTAAGGATTTCAAGGTCAAAAAGGCTCTCAGGAGATGGGAGTGCTTAATCCACTGGAGGTGGGTAGCAGATAGCCTGATTAAGGCTGTTTGGGTTAGTAGGGGTGCTATAGACGTTGCTCATCGCCTTTCGAGGTATTCCTGCTCAAGCTAGCATATGCAATGGCCTTCTTTGGAGCTTTTAGGATTTCTCAGCTGGTGATAAGGTCACACACGGACAGGCCGGCAGTTATGAAGTAAGCAGACTTGGTACTTAGCCTACATTGGTTGAGTCTGCTGGTCAGGAGATCCAAAACGGATGTGACAAGCTAAGTTACCTGGGTGTGGTTAGGCAAAGCGTAAAGTTAGCAGTGCTGTCCGGTAACACTGGCCTGGGAGTTTATGCAGGTCAGACTGAATGGTGGCTATCCCAATCTGCTAGTGCCTTCCAGTGGGGCACCGTTGGCCTGGGTGCAGTTCACACGCATATGCCAAAGAGCTTTAGCCTTGCTAGGGGTTCCCCTGGAGGGTTTCACATCTCATTCTTTTCTGATTGGTGCCATTACTACTGTAGCAGGCATGGAGGTGGCACCAAGAGCTATCAAGGTCAAAGGGAGTTGGAGGTCCAGCTTGTGAACGTTACATCAGGTGCATTTAGTATGGGGTATCCTGGTGCAGCCCACAATCACAACCCTTTGCTTCATGATTGGGCATAAGTCCACAGTATTCCAATTTTGCATCTGATTAAATTTTTAACAGACAGCTTGGTGGGAAGGGCTGTGAAAGTGTGTTGGTGTGGGAATTCAGTAGTTGACAGGGCAGCAAAGAGACGCAATTGCTACAACATCGAAGTAAGGTCAAGGATGGAACATCACTGGGTGAGCATAGATGGAGATTGGAGATGTGTTGGTGAATCTGGTTCAGTTGTAAAAGTTGGGCAGATTCCCCAGTCAGACATCGTTGCACTCCAAGTTGGATATAATGAGACGGTCCCTCTCTGTAGACGGGGGTTACGAGAGAGTATCACATTAAGACTGGGAGTGTTGCGCCTGCTGATGCACAGGGTAGGGGTGTTATGGTCATAAATCACCCTACATGTCTATTGGTCCAGGGGACGAAGGCCTGGTGCTATTAAAAGGTCAGTCAAGAAGCTCAACTGGTCACTGCAAGAAATCTTGCAGAAAGCATCCATTAAGCCAGCAGACATGGCTTTTTTAAACTAAACATGTAATTTCTTTAAGATAGATAGCATCCATTTTCAGAATAATAGCTAGACTTATTTTTGCAGACTTGTCTGAGGGCGAATGCTGGCATGAGAGGAGTCTTTGTGGTGGGGGAAGGGCACTAGTAAACTCTATCCTCAATTATGCAGAGAAATGTGGCCAATCCTCATCAAGAGAAATTATCTATGGGATGACACTGGTTGGAAGGGGAGGCCGACCTGCCTTCTCCCTCTGTCTCGGATATCCTAGCAGTGTTGGGGCATGGGCTAAAATGCCACAAGGTGCATTAGCAGCTGCGAAGCAGTACGTGGCCCCTGGAAAAAACAGGAAGCTATCGAGTTAATTTTTGCTGTTGCCATGCATGTACCTTCATGGTATGTTGGCTGGGACTCGCCCTCCGGTCAGCCCTTGAAAAAGGATGGAAATAGGAAATGTGTGCAATTTACAGTTACAATGTTTGGTGTGGTGTAAGCACTGTTTGAAATGTGCAGCTTATGTTGTCACGGTAATGCCTTTAACTCTTGCTGGACATATGTGAAGTGAAGTAGAAACATGGCTGCACCCCAACCCACATTAATGGTATCCTAGTTGTTTGTGGGCAAAATGTTTGTGGGGCCGTTGTCATTACACGAGTGCGCACCCTACGAAGCAGACACAGTTCTCACAGCCCACGCCTGCCCGGAGGTCAGCAAGCAGGGGCAATCTGGAGGATAGCAAGTTAAACCTAGAATCAATAGGGCGTTGTAATGAAAGATAATCAAAGGTCAAGACATGCACAGCAACTAGTTCAAACTGAAGGCAATAATTATTACTAATAATAAATGTTGCATCACCATAATACGTTATTTACTATGAATGAAATGGTTACCAGTCTGTGAGTGGTCACTTGAACTGTTTGCTCTAAGAAACCTGCAGCCATTCAGTTCCACAATTGGTCTCAGCGATTGTGTTTGATGGTTAAACGGGGTTCAAGGCTGAGAGTGGCCTGATGATCTGGTTATGAAAACACTTGGGACTAGTTATGATGACTATTACTTGCACCTCCTAAAATGATTAGGGGTGCGAAGGGTAGGGGAGACTTGAGAAAATTTGGCAACACCAGTAATCCTGCATGCATAAAGTACATTTAGTGTAATTTTATTGTTGAATAAAGAGGCTGGCAGAGGTTTGTTACTGCAAGGTATAAATCTGGTGGGTTTACCTGACAGACTGTCTTCGTGGCAGCACTGGAGATATTGGCAGACAGGCTGAGAGGGGACCAACATAACGGTAGGATTCCGGTGGTAGAGAGAGTGCAAGTGGCACCCCTAAACTCTAGGCTACCACAGCAGCAGCGGGTACTCTTCACATAGCGGACCTTGGCAAACCTGATGTGGTAGCTTACGCAGGCCACCTGGGTTGTATCACAGTTCTAGTGTCCTCTGAGTTCGAAGAGGCTGGCCTATCGGATTTGACCAACTGTTATTTAGGAATTATTTCTATGGCCATTCTGCAGAGGCCTCTAATGCCAACTGTTTACACTGCCAGTCAATTTCCCCTCGCTTCCCATCAGCGACAGCTGCTTACCAATGTCAACTTCATGCACTGTGCCTACTTATGCAGGCTCTCTCGCTACCACTGCCAGGTCCTCACTCTGCCCACAGGAGACCCCTGCTCACAGTCCACACCAGTTCCTGCTCCCCACACTGCCTACAAGAAGCAGCTCCTCGTACTGCCTCACAGTCTTCCTCCTCACACTGCCCATCATTGTGAGCTTGTACTGTCATTGCTATCTGCTGCTCATCTTGCAAATGAATGCCCACTCCTTACACTGACCATTAATGACCGATCTTTGCACCGCCTACGTATGCAGGCTTTCTGCATTGCCCACTAATACAGGAGACCCCCTGCCTATATGTTCCTGTTCCTCACAATCTTCACCGGAGACTGTCTTTGTAACACCCACTTTGTGGACTCCTCTTTATTCCAATCAGTGCCAGCTGATTTCCACATCAAACATTGTTGGCTCCATATACTTCCTCCCATTAGCAGACAATTACAATCCCCAGTAATACCTGCTCCTGACACTGCTTACCAATGTGAGCCCATCCACTGCCTGCCCGCCAGTTCCAATCCATAACATTGTCCTCCAATGCGAGCCACTCACATTGTCGACCAGTGCCTGGTCCCCACACTGCCCATCCATGTCAGCATCTCAAATACCCCTTCATTAACATCTCACACTGCTCACTAGTGCCAGCTGTCCCACTGCTGACAATTAGAGCTTCTCACCTTAGGTACAGTTCCATTGCTCACATTACACACCCATGCTTACTACTTAACATTTCCTAGTGTGTGCAGTAAACATGTTCAAAAGCCTAACAAGGCATTGTAGACTCCTTGACCAATCATTCTTGTGCACCACTGTTCGATATGTGTGCACTGCTTCCTTGTAGTTGATTCTGGTGCTACTACTAATTTACAACCCTCAGCTGCTGTTTCATATGCTATCCTCTTTTCACGATCCTACTTCTTTGAGCTCCTCCATGCTGCCACATCATCATTCTTGTTCAGTGTGGCACTCCTCAGTTTCCAGTCAACATCAGCAGCTTTGTTCTCGGCTTTGCGAGTGCTGACTACCACTGGTCTCAGAATTCCACCAAGATCACTAAGCTAGGCACACATAAGTTATGCATCTTGTTCTCCTTGACCCTTATTGCCAAACGTATGTATGAAACACCCTCTGCAGTGGTGGTTAAATGTTTTATGTGCAGCAACATCAAAGCATCTCGTGTTTCTGGCATCCAGGTAACAACTGGCACTAACAACCCCCCAGAGAACCTTGATTCTTACCGTGTTCCACCACATGTACCCCGATTCCAACTCCACTCCCTCAAGCTGATATATACCACTCAACAGTACATTATTAACATCTTTTCACTTTGACTTACACATGAGCCATGGTTCGATTTGCTGTATTGGGATTTAACCTAATGTTGAACAACTGTGTTTAGGGTCAGTGCAGTTTTGTACTCTTTGCCTTTTTTATGTTGGCGTGTGGCCAAATGTAATATGTGTGTGTGTGTGTGTGTAGATTCATGTGTACCCATTTTTAAGTGGCTGTTTGTCCTGAAGAAAACTGACATTGTTCTGCTTGGGCAGTTGAAATGTTGTTGGCATCAGCTTATGTGTACACTTTATAGTGTGCCCACTTTAAAGACAGCATTACTATTTATGGATGCATATGCTAATTAAGGTTTTACAGTATCAAAATTAGAATGAAGGATGAAATTCAGTGTTTCATCTATGTCATCTATTTCTTGGTTCAAGTTGCAAAAACATGTGAACTACACATTAAAAATTAAAATATGCTTACTGGGGATGATTCACAAAATAATTTATGAGTATGGGAAGTAGTACCACAGGAGTATTCTTTCACATGACTTTACAAGCCTTTGTGAATCGCTCAAAACGTCCAACTCCTTATTAGGAAACGAGCAAAAAGGGCACAGTTCTTTCTATTGGTATGACTATTCCCTGAACATTCCCGTAATATTCCCCTAGTAGGTGTTTTGACCTCAATTCATAAGGCATGGAGGAGTACACAGAATATTACTTCAGGACTACTACTTTACATACTCTGGAAAGTCTTTGTGAATAAGCATCATTGTTATGAAGTAATTTGAAAAACTAACCTCCATTTAGGGTAAAGCGCCCCCCCCCGAAGTGGGGGGGGCATGGCCCGTTAGGGGACGGGGCCTCCGAGGCCCAGCACTCCCCTGTGCGCTGGAGGTGCGCAGGGCTGGCCTTGACTTCCGCTCCGGCATCTCGCGAGGTGTAGGAGCGGAAGTACTGGGGGAGGGCGAACGCAGGGGCAACGTGGGCTTCCGGCCGGATTCGGCCGCCGCAACCCGGTGGGGGGCTACTTAAGGGCCCCCCAAGAAGGCTCGACCTTCTTTCTGGTTTGCGGCGTCCGGGTTCGTGCGGGGCCCACAATTGTCCCACCCACCCTCTCCTTAGTCAAATGGGAGTTTAGGTTCTTGAGCGGAAATTGAGACATAAAAGTGTCTAGAAATAACAGGGGGGTCCCCATGGTTGGGGTCCCGGGAGGACACCAGGGATAGGATCCTGAAGTTCTGAGCCAACCTGCGGACGTACACACCAGATCAAGGGGCAAGGGAGTTCAGATTGCTTGGGTGGGCCATGGGGCGCCCAGCTCTGAGCCGCCCCGGTATACCACGAGTATGATTGGTGTTTGGAGTGGGGGCGGAGCCCTGAGCGTGAGGACAAGGAACGGTGTAGTCAGGGTAACCGCCCCTCCTAGGGATACAGGTGAGAGATCGGTCACCTGTGTGGTCCAGTGGTGGCTCAGGACAGGAAGGGATCCTGTCAATGATTTATGGCCGCTAATTGACAGGACTTGTAGTTATTGTAAATATTGGTGAAATTGAATTTCGATGCTTGATTTTTGATTATGTTTGTTTAAGGAAACTAATTGATGTTTAAATAAAACCACTTCCAACAAAATTAAGCTTGTCGGTCTGTGTAAAACTGGTGGGGAGAGTGTGGGCTACCTGGAGGCCTCTGGATCCTATGGTTTCTCTGGAAAATCAGTGGCTGTATGTTTCTAAGTAAATATAATTCCTTTAGATGCAAATAGATGATGTATCATTGAGAGATATCCAGTTGAATCCCCTTGAGGTACCACTTTTGCTCATACAGGCTGCTCTGATTTCCATGCGTGATTAGGCTAATCCTGTGTTATAGTAGCCAAAATGCCTATCCTCCAGGGAATTACAAAGTCCTCTTCACTGAAAGGCAGTTCCAACCCCACTAATTTTAAGACAAAAGAATGACGTGATGAGGGATTGTGTTTTACAAATGGTATGTAAGATATCGTTTAAGCATTGTGTTTTCAAGCATTGTTATGACAATATAACCCTTTTTCATCGGGCATCCTTGTGTGCAAAAAATGTGTATGCTGTTTGTGTTTGATTATGTGCAATTAGTACAAATTGTTAGTAAATAATTTGATCAGTTTTTTATTTTATTTTTGCAATGGTTTACTAAGGTAAAATTAGTTTTATCTATGAAGATCGCTGTGTAGTTTTGTGTGTATGATCGGTACTAAAGACTGTTCTGTTTTTTGGATTGTGGAGTGGGGAAGAGGGACAGTTATCCACCAGGCCACTGCCTTTTGATGTGATGTTGTGTGTGTGTGGAAGTGTTAGGCCTGTGCTGGTTTTAACCATTTGTTTCAAGGGACAACATTAGTGTGGTGTATGTCCACTAACATTGATTTAGTAGCTCTTTGCCAGTTATATAGCTTTTGAGCCATATTGTGTGCTGTGTGACAACAATGGGTAAGATTGGAATATTGCTGTGCGGCATTATTGCTGAACGATGAGCATTATCTGAGATGTTGTGAATGTGTGTATCAAGAACTGTCTCAGATTTATCGACTGCAGGGTAGAGTGTTGTTTTTTGGGTACCAGGAGTTGTAAAAGGAAAACTAGTTTACTCTTTAAAATCAGAGTTGCTTTATGCATCTGAGTGACAGTCCTGTAAGAGAGAAACAAGTTAGATAGGTAGGCGTCAAAATAATGTAGTTAAAGTATGTTAAGCAGTTGTTACAAAAATACCTGTTTTGGGACAATAATGCTGGCTTTTTACAATTTATATTTAGCATTGACAAGGTAGTAAAGGGACATGGGAACAGCTGTTGAGTGCAGAATTGGCCCACGATTGGACAAACTAAGTAAATATAAATGTGATATATCGTGGGAAAAGGTGATGTATCAGTTAGTGCCTCCATGAATACTTCAGTTACTCAGTGGCATATAAGTATGATTTTTGAGGACATGATTTATTTTACTCACTGGTGGCGTAATAACCTTCACTCTCGGTGCTGGTACCTGGAGTGTGCGTTTAAAGTTAAAAATTAAACATCAAATTAAACACAAAAATGAAAGAAAACAGAAAACAATCACCAACATTTACACACAACAAAATAAATGTAACAACTGGAATCTTGCTTCAGTCTTT
This sequence comes from Pleurodeles waltl, assembly GCF_031143425.1. Classification (NCBI taxonomy): domain Eukaryota; kingdom Metazoa; phylum Chordata; class Amphibia; order Caudata; family Salamandridae; genus Pleurodeles; species Pleurodeles waltl. Next base: position 1,280,269,779 of record NC_090447.1, on the reverse strand, counting down.
CCAAATGGTTTGTATAAAGTGGCTCTTTATTTGGTATGCAGTCCCCAAAGGAGGTAGTCCTTTTAAATGGTGTCACGTGGAGGCCAATCCTGTACTCTGTCTCTTGGGTATGTGTCCAAAACGGGTATTTTAGTGTATTCAAGACTAACATTTCCTTTTGGAGGAGTCATTCAATCTCCAATCTTAAATACACTATAATAACCGGGGGTGTAATGTATGAGGGAGGTACCAGTCGCACCTGTAAGTAAGTGCCTGCGACGAGGAGAGCTTGGACCAAGGGCAATTACTGAAGTAAAGGTTCATTCTTTTGAGTGAATTCCCATATTATAAGGTGAAATAGGTTACCCCATTGTTAGGAGTTATTCCTAAATTAACAATAATATTGAATATTCGTTAAAGCAGATATTTATTACAATCATGTAAAGCTTGCATATAGTACATTAATACATTCAGGGGCATCACAGAACAACTCAACGTTCTTTACATATCCACAATAGTAAAAACCAATCGCAGCACCACCACAAGCGCGTTGATAAAGAGAATATATACAGGACCTTCTTCCAGCGAAATGAACACGTTTGGATTTAGTGGAGATTCTCACAGAAAAGGCCGGATTTTCGACAGGAGCAGAGCCACATAACACTCCCTAGTCTATTCCGGCCACTAAGGAGTCCAGTAGGGAATCAATCAACACATTATGAAGCCGGGGTGCACCACGAGGCAGGCTTAATGCGCAATAATGGCTCAGCGGGTTGGCTAATGAACGGCGACAGGAAGTGTAGTGAATGAAACCTCGTGGACGTGTGATTCCTGACAAATTGCACTTCAAACAATGTGTGGCCATTAATTCTCGCTCTGCATCACACTGTAGCTAAAATAAGAAACCCTGCTGCCTTCCTCAGTCACGCATGGCTAGGCAGAACCTCCCACCTTCCAAGCAGCAGACTCTTCGAAGCACAGGCCAGAGTCCTCCAAAATACGAGGAAGATACAGGCGCCCCTTTTTAACGTCAAACAAGGCAACCCTTGCAAAATGAAATGTGCCAACGACCAGAGAGACCTGCACAAGTTAAACTACAAAAATAATTTACAAGTGAACTCACTAGGTTTTGAAAAAAATCTGGTGCCAGATCAACATGAGTTCTATGTTCTATTTCCCTGCAACAAATCTATCAATGCCGCTATTGTTACTCACAGCAACTAGGACCGTTACCCCGTGACAATTTGTCAAGAGTGCATGCTGGGACGCACTTTACCAAATTAAGTCATCTTAAAGACACAGGAGTTTTCAAGAGCCAGATGTATCAAGCTCCGGTTTGCATTTCTTAAATAGCAAATCTTAAGAAATCGCTATTTTCGAAATGCAAAATGGGATGTATGAAAACTGCGAGTCGGTAATATTGATTTCTTAAAATTCGCAATCGCTTTTTGCAAGTTGCAAATACCAAACCGTAAAAAATAATGATTCGGTATTTGCAAATTGCAAATCGTTGCGAAAACGGCAACCTGGAACAGCCTGATGACATCACAACCAGGAAGTGAGTCAGCCCATGCTGTCTCCAGAAGCCCCACCCACAGGAGCAGGCAGAGAGACCCAGCCAAGCACCAGGAAGGCAGCCTTGAGAGCCAGCCAGGACCAAGGAGGATTATGGCTACTGATGGGAATGTGAAGGAGAAAGGAGACGGGAAGCGCAAGCTCAAATTCAGTGAGCAGGAATTGGAGGTGCTCACCGAGGAGGTGATCAGGAACCACGACAAACTGTTTGGGAAAAACTCACTACAGGTACCTGAAAGTCAGAAAAGGAAACTCTGGTCAGACATCCAGACCAAAATATGCGCAGTGGGTGTTGCGCAGCGCTCGGTCGAGGAGAAACCGCAAGCTCTGGTACGACTTGCATTCACATGCCAAAGAGAGGGTAGCCAGCAGGCTAAAGGCAGCAAGGAGCACCGGAGGAGGACCACACACCCAGACACTGTCCACACCAATGGAAGACCTGGTGGAGTCAACACTGCTTCCTGAAGCTGTTAGTGGTGTCACTGACATTGACACCTCAGGCACACCCAGCACATGCAAAGGTAAGGGCAGTAATGATGTGTTTTCACATATGTGCATGTACAAATGCCCCTTAGAAAATAGCTATTGGCACTATACAGTGTGATAAGTAGTCCATGCCACATCTTACATACAACACAACAATGCCTTATGGGAGTGGTAGTCCATACCCCTAAAGTGCAAATACCACATAAATATCAAGATGGTGTTAAACCAAATAGAGAAACAACACAAAAAACTCTCAGTGATACTATGCCAGTCTGTATTTAATTCTATTACCCAACTATTTGAGCACTTTAAAAAAATGACATGTCGCACATTGTTGTTGCAGATGTTCTGAACCCTGATGCAGCAGAAGGTTGAAATGTGGGGGATAGCAAAACTCAGCCACAGTCTGACTAAAACACCACTGAGTCCTTCATACATGCACCAACTAGACGCAGGGCAAGAGTGCTACCTCTCCCTGGGTATAACCTGGACTCTGATGAAATGCCGGATGAAGAACCCACACCACCCCAGAGGCTAGAAGCACTGACAGACAGCAGTCCCTGTCCCTGCGTCAGTCTACTCCCCTCAGGAGGCTTTGCAAAGCAGGCAGACAGTGTACAGAGGAAGGTGAGGGCCCATCACTCTTTGGCTGCCTTGAGGCTTCCATGCTGAAAGTGCAGCGCCTGCAATGTAAACAAATGAGGTCAATGCACAGGCTGTTGGTGTCAATCAATCATAACATGGGCGCAATGCACAGGCAGTTTGAGTCTCACAATGACAACATGGGATTAATGCACAAGCAGGTGAATGCACTCAATGAAAACATGGGATCAATGCATAAGCAGTTCGAGTCTCTTAATGAAAACATGGGATCAGTGCGCAAGCAGTTTGAGTCTCTTAATAAAAACATGTGCAAGCTGCATGAGGGACAGAAAACAGCAGCAGAAAACGCAAAGGAGATGACAAACGCCATTAGGGAACTCTGCACTGTGATGCAGCAGGAGCATGTCAGCCACCGTAGGCGCCATCACCAATTGATGGGCAGGTTGGATGGGTTCTGCAGATCTGCCAATCGGCTCACTACCAGAACTGCCTTGGTATCACAATGTGCTGTGGGCATACAAGTGGAAATGGTACATTGCAGTCAGGACGTTGCACAAGGATTGGTGCAAATGACCAATGTTTTGGAGACAATTCAGACAGCACGGAGTGCTACAAACAGCAAACTTGGTGGTGGGGATAGTGAGGAGCTCTCTAGCCTCAGCAATCTCATAGCACCTGTGGTAGATCCTAGGCATCGCAGTTCCAGATACAGTACTGTCTTTGAACCTACTACAAGAGGTGCCACTGAGTCCACTGAGCACTCAAGTGGAGTGCATGGACGTAGGAAGTGATGTTGAGGGGTACAGGGGACTTGCATAACATGTAGCAAAGCAGTTATACTATGATGCTAATAGTGTGACACTGTTACTCACACCTGTTTGTGTATGGTGCATAGCTATGTTTTAATCACACATATATTACCTGAATTCAAGGCAATAAAGATGCTACCTACAGCAATACATAAAATAGAGGTGGTATTGTCATTACTTACATCAGAAATAGTTGCGTGTGATCTCAGCACGTCTTTGTCTGCCCTCTGCTGCACCTTTTCTGTCTGCTGGGTGAAGGGGTGGCAAGGGATCATCATCCTCATCTGAGTCCGGCTCGGTGGGCTCCACAGGTATGCCCCTCATTGTTGCCATGTTGTGCAACATGGCACAAGTAGCCACAATTTTGCAGGTTGTTTCAGGGCTGTATTGTAGTGCAACACCACTCTTGTGTAGGCATCTAAATCGGCTGTTCAGCAGGCCAAAGTTTCTCTCAACAACGCTGCAGGTTATCCTGTGAGCAGTATTATACCTCCTTTCGGCTGGTGTTGCAGGATGCAGATAGGGCATCAGTATGAATGACCGCATGGCATAGGCATTGTCTCCTAGAATGACAGGAGAGTAAAATGAGTAATTGTTATCCGAGACATCACATATACATCAAGGTGATGTCAACTATAACATTACCAAGTAGGTATCCTTCGCCAAATTCCTGAGCAAGTAGTCTTGTGTATATTTCACTGTGCTGAAAGATAAAGCAGTCATTTGTGCTACCTGGGTATCTGGCCATGCTAATTACTTGTATGTTCATGGAATGTGTACTTTTACGGTTCCGATAAACATACTCTGAGGCCGATGGTGGACAGATATCTACATGTGTCCCATCAATGGCACCTATTACATGTGGGAATTGGCAATCTGGTAGAAATCAAATTTTGTCTGTAGTAATTCCTGTGTGGTGTTGGGGAATCTTATGTGCTGTTGAATTTTGCTCAGCATGGCATTGAGAAATGCATTGAAAAATCGTGAGAGAGCACTCTGCGAGACCCCTCCAGCTGCTGCTATGACCCCTTGATAGCTCCCTGGAGCTAATAGGTGCAGTGAGCATAATACCTGCACATGGGTGGGTATGCTATTGGTCCTGTGTTTGTTTCACTGCAGTAGGGGTTGTAGATCAGCTATCAGGTCAAGTATCATGGCTGAGCTTAACATGTACTTATCATATATCTCCTCCTCTGTCTGATCAGAAAAAGGTAATGTATACTCTAAAAATGCACTCCTGTCTCTTCTGCCCTCTCCTTAAACCTGCCAGGATCCTCATCCTCCTCGCCATCACGTACAGTGCAGCCGTTGTAGAAAAGAGGGTGAGTCATTCTGGGCCTCTTTATATAGGTTGCACCTGTTTACCACCTGATTTTATTTCGTGGTAAATTGCACATGCAAAAGGCCATTCTGCGAATATTCGCTATTTGCGATTTGTTGATGCATTGCATTGCGAGACGGAATTTGCGATTCGCAGAATGCAATTCGCGAATTTATGTCGCTATTTGCGATACGCAGAACTCAATTCACAAATTTATGTCACTATTTGCAATACGCAGAATGCTACCCGCAAATTAATGTCACAGTTGCAAGGAATCGCTATTTTAGCGATTCCTTATATTTGCACTACGAATGCCTTTCATACATCATGAAAGGCGATTTTGCATTTGCAAACTGTGAAATTTACCGATTCACACCGTTTACAAATGTAAAATTATTTGATACATCTGGCCCCAAATGCTTTGGGCTCTACTGAACATATCGTTTTTTTTTGCTCACCTTGTAGAGCAGGGATCTCCAACATAGGTCCAGGAGGGCTGGAGCCATGTCACATTTTTGGGAAACCCTCTTACTAAGGTAATGACTGTGTGTTATACTCATCATTTTATGTGACCACCCTAAAATCTGACCTGGACTCGGCACCATTGGACCTTCATTGAACACCAGAGTATGAAAATGATTGTGGTAAGAAGTACTGAGTCACAAAACTCTACAGGACATTTTATTGTTACAACAATATTAAAATATTGAAAGATAAGTGGATTTACTTTTCCTAAATCCACATCTACGTACCTTAAAGATATATATCACCAAAGTATGTATATGTAGAGTTCGATATAGAAAGCGTACAGAAACTTGCCTTCAAATATTTTGTCCCTCAATATTGTTTTAACAACATTCTGTCTTGTCTAGATTTGGGACTCGGCATTCCCAGTCTACACCTAAATAAATGAAGCAGAAGAAGTTCTGATCAGGTTCACATTTTCGATCAAGTTTGTATGCAGAGAAACTATTTCAAATTTACACCCATCTAAAATATGAACTTGCGATTGAGCGAATAACTGAAATAGTAATACATTAAGCTGGTCAAATATATGATCTGTAATGCAAACCAGGTTCTGACGCATTTTGGCCATGCACCAAGCAAATCTCATGTTTCAGTGAAAACAGACAGAAAGCCATTCTGGACTTCGTTTGACCACCTTCTTCTATGTTATTCTGCACTCTCTTTCCAGTCCTTTCCATTGTGTGACAGCTAATGCATTCTGGGTATTGTAGTCTTGTTTTCCTTCAGGTGTGTTAGTCAGACTAATCAAATCAAATCATTAACATTTATAAAGCGCGCTACTCACCCGTGCGGGTCTCAAGGCGCTAGGGGAAAAAGGGGGGTTATCGCTGCTCGAACAGCCAGGTCTTTAGGAGTCTCCGGAAAGCGGAGTGGTCCTGGGTGGTCCTGAGGCTGGTGGGGAGGGAGTTCCAGGTCTTGGCCGCCAGGAAGGAGAAAGATCTCCCGCCCGCCGTGGAGCGGCGGATGCGAGGGACAGCAGCGAGTGCGAGGCCAGAGGAGCGGAGGAGGCGGGTGGGGACGTAGAAGCTGAGGCGTCTGTTGAGGTATTCCGGTCCCTTGTTGTGGAGGGCTTTGTGTGCGTGGGTGAGAAGTTGATCCTTTTGCTGACTGGGAGCCAATGCAGGTGTCTCAGGTGTGCAGAGATGTGGCTGCTGCGGGGTATGTCGAGGATGAGGCGGGCCGAGGCGTTTTGAATGCGTTGCAGGCGATTTTGGAGCTTTGCTGTGGTCCCAGCGTAGAGGGTGTTGCCGTAGTCCAGGCGGCTCGTGACGAGGGCGTGGGTCACGGTTTTTCTGGTGTCGGCGGGGATCCAGCGGAAGATCTTGCGGAGCATGCGGAGGGTGAGGAAGCAGGCGGAGGACACGGCGTTGACTTGCTTGGTCATGGTGAGAAGAGGGTCCAAGATGAAGCCGAGGTTGCGGGCGTGGTCTGTGGGGGTCGGTGCAGTGCCGAGGGCCGTGGGCCACCAGGAGTCGTCCCAGGCGGACGGGGTGTTGCCGAGGATGAGGACTTCCGTTTTTTCAGAGTTCAGCTTTAGGCGACTGAGCCTCATCCAATCTGCGACGTCCTTCATACCCTCTTGTAGGTTGGTCTTGGCGCTGGCGGGGTCCTTGGTGAGGGAGAGTATAAGTTGGGTGTCGTCGGCGTAGGAGGTGATGATGATGTCGTGCTTGCATACGATGGTGGCGAGGGGGCTCATGTAGACATTGAAGAGTGTCGGGCTTAGTGATGAGCCTTGGGGTACGCCGCAGATGATCTCAGTGGGTTCTGAGCGAAACGGAGGGAGGTAAACTCTTTGGGAACGGTTTGAGAGGAAGGAGGCGATCCAGTCCAGGGCCTGGCCTTGGATTCCGGTGGAGCGGAGGCGGGTGATTAGGGTGCGGTGACAGATGGTGTCAAAGGCAGCCGAGAGGTCGAGCAGAATGAGGGCAACTGTTTCACCGTTGTCCATCAGGGTTCTGATGTCGTCAGTGACTGAGATGAGGGCGGTTTCAGTGCTGTGGTTGGTTCGGAATCCGGTTTGTGAGGGGTCGAGCAGGTTGTTGTCTTCCAGGAAGGTGGTCAGCTGTTTGTTGACGGTCTTCTCTATTACTTTGGCTGGGAAAGGCAGAAGAGAGATGGGGCGGAAGTTTTTCAGGTCGCTCGGGTCAGCCGTAGGTTTCTTTAGTAGGGCGTTGACTTCGGCGTGTTTCCAGCATTCGGGGAAGGTAGCAGAAGAAAAAGAAGAGTTGATGACGGTCTGGAGGTGCGGGCGATGATGTCGTCGGCTTTGTTAAAGATGAAGTGCGGGCAGGGGTCCGAAGGGGCTCCGGAGTGGATAGAGTTCAAGAATAATACAGACCTAGCTGATCTGATCTCATATAATCTAAACATAGACAAAAGCCATCTTTGACGTGCTTGTACATAATGGGCCTGAGTCACAAAGGTAAACCTACACTTTTGTGTAAGTTTACGATTTTTTGCAATTCACAAAGCAATTTTATGAGCAGTATCTTTACAACAACCCTATCTTTTTATGTGCGGAGTCCCTACCACGCACGCGGAGACTCCGCAGTTGTAAAGATACTACTCGTAAAATTGCTTTGTGAATTGCAAAAAATCAAAATCAAGCGAGTTGGGTGTTTGTATGTATGCGTGCGGTCGGGTGGGGTGTTTGTATGTATGCGTGCGGTCGGGTAGGGCTGTTTGTATGCATACGTGTGGTCGGGGGGGGGTTTGTGTCTGCAAGTGTGTGGCCGGCTGGAGGGGTGTGTCTGCAAGTTTGTGGATGTGTGGGAGGATGTTTGGTGGGGGTGCGTGTGCAGAGCAACCACCACAAAAAGCCTGGCAGTTTGCTGCCTCCTAATACAGCCGGTGGTCTTAGGCATGCAGCCGGCTTGGAGGAGAACACGGCCGGCCGCAGTGATCCGACCGGACCGGTGGGACTGGCGGCGTTTTGGCGGTTTGGCTTTCAGCCAAACCGCCAGACTAGTAATGCTGCAGTCTTTGCCACCTGGTCCGCGGCGGTAAGACTGCCACCACTAATGTGGCGCTCTTCAGACTGCCACACTCGCAATGAGGGCCTCAATGTACTTATTATTTATCATTAACCATCTGTTGAGTCTAGGGTACGGTTTTAACACCATGCTCTTCATCTTGTTGCAATTGATGATCATGGCCTTTTCGTTGCAGTAGTCTGCAAATCTTCATATTCGTCTTTGTAGTGCATTTTGTGTTTGAGCCAGGAGAACTGCATCATCAGAATACAGCTATAACATCATTTAATAAGAGCCTAAGATGTAGGTAAGCCAGGGCGCAGCCCTGACGTACATCTTTTTTTACAGGAATTATCTCACTACATTCACCTTTCGGGCTGAACCTACTCTAGCTTTGTTATTAGTGTGGAGTGCTATTATTGTTCTCACAGTACTAGTACCGGAACCTGTGACCGGGCTTCCCCCTCAGAACCCACCCAGACCATCCACAGCTGGCCCACGCTCTCCACAGAGGAAACAATCAGCATCATGAACAGCACCCACTCCGGATCCCCCACGGACCCCTACCCGCACCACATATATATCAGAGCCAGCGCATCCATTGCCCCGAGCTCCGGAACACAATCACCTTATCCATAAACACTGGCACCTTTCCAGAGGACTAGAAACATGCCGAAATATGCCCTCTCCTGAAGAAACTTTCAGCCGACCTATCAGAACTAAAGAGTTTCTGGCCCATCTCGCGGCTACCCTACCCCGTGAAAGTACTGGAGAAAGCAATCAACATACAACTATGGAATTTCATTGAGGCCAACAACTCCATGGACAGCTTCCAGTCCGGCTTCCGTAGCAACCACAGCACGGAGACAGCCCTCCTGGCAGCCACTGACAACATCCGATTTCTCCTAGACCACGGCCACACTGCAGCACTCATACTCCTCGACCTCTCAGCAGCTTTCGACACGGTCTCCCACAGCATCCTGCGCACCAGACTCCATGACATAGGAATCCTCAAGAGCCCTGGAATGGGTCCACTCCTTCCTCTACGATGAGGATGTAGAGGGTCAGACTCCCGCCCTACACATCCAGACCCACAGGAGTCAACTCTGGAGTCCCCCAAGGACTGAGCCCCACACTGTGCCATGGCCCCTCTCGCAGCCATCTTCAGAAGCCATGGTATGAATATTGTGTCATATGCTGATGACCCACAACTCATCATTTCCCTCACCAAAGACCCAGACACTGCCAAAAGGAACGTCCACTCAGGAATGGAAGCTGTCGCCACCTGGATGAGAGAAAACTGCCTCAAGCTCAACTCCGATAAGACTGAGCTCATCATCTTCTAAAATGCCATTTCAGCTTGGGACGACTCCTGGTGGCCCACATCCCTCGGCACCCCCCTAGCACCAGCTGAGCATGCCCGCAACCTAGGCAACATCCTCAACTCCTCCTTAACCATGACCAGCCATGTAAAGTCAGTTGCCTCCTCCTGCTGGCACACACTCCGCAAACTTCGGAAGATCTTCATATGGATCCCAGCAGACTGTTGCAGGACAGTCACCCACGCCTTAGTCACAAGCAAGCTCAACTACGACAATGCCCTCTACACCGGCACCTCAATTAGAAACATCAAAAAACCACAACTCATCCAGAATGCCGCCACCAGACTCATTCTGGACCTCCCACACTGAGAACACATCTCCCAACACCTGAGGACCCTCCACTGGCTACCGGTCTAGAAGCAAATCACCTTCAAGCTACTCACCCACACATACAAGGCCATACACAACACAGGACCAGCCTACCTGATCCACCCGTCTCCTTCCACACCTCCGCCAGATACCTCCGCTCCTCACTGATGGCCCTGGCCACCATACCACGCATCCGCAAAATCACAGCCGGAGGACGATCCTTCACCTACATTGCAGCAAAGCGCTGGAACAACCTCCCCATGCACCTCAGACAAAGCCTGTCGCTCACCATCTACAGGAAGAACCTAAAGACGTGGCCCATCGGATGAGGCCCTCCCCCCCAGTGCTTTGAGACCCTCACGGGAGAGTAGCCACGCTTTCCAAAAACAGATTGATTGATTGAGTGTGTACCCCTCGATCTACTAATTATCTCAATACCAAAGTTCGGTCCACCAATAGTCAAATTCTGATTTCAAATCAACATAAACTAGATATAGTGACAATTCCCTTTTAGTTACATATTTGTGGCAAATCATATATAAGCAAACTGATCGGTCTGTGGTTCCGACCCTAGGTCTAAAGCCAGCTTAAGCTTCCGTTAAAATGTTCTCCTTATCTACCCAACCTTGCAATCGGTTTAATATGACTATACCAAATATTTTACCAGTCCTATCCAGGAGAGAGAGTGGCCTGTAGTTGGAGGGACGACTCAAGTCACTCTTCCTAAATAGGGTAATTACGTAGCTGAGCACCAAGAAAGAGGTGGACTATTGTAGGCTAGGGATGAATTAAGTACTTTTGTAAAAACTCTAGCCCACAACTGTGGATTTTCCTGATAGGGGTAAATGGGCACAAGATCTAGACCTGGTGCTTTTTGTTTTTTCATTCTGGTCAGTGCCCTTTCTACTTCCAGTAATAAAACAGTCAGCACATTATGTGCTTTACATAGGTCCTTGCTGGGCAGCTGATGATTACATGCACCTTTGATATCAACTTTATATAGATCACCAAAATGCTTCACACATGCCCTTGTTCCTATATGACACTTGCCTATTTACTGTCCCCCACTCTACACAGGTGACTACTTTGCAGAACCTTTTAGTATTTTTTGTGTATGCACTCTCCCTCAGCTCCGCCCATAGTACATTCTGTTCTGCCACTGTCTTGAGTTTTAACAAGGATTTATATTCTTGTTAATACATAGAACTATGGCCATAATAGCTTCAAATATTCGGAATCTCATTTTGGTATTTCTTTTGTTCCATCTTATGCTTCTCCAGTTATTGGCCAGGAGGATCTCAGGCCCACATTCCGTCCTTCTGTACATACTTACATAGGGCTGCCACCTGTCACTCAATCTAGTACTTACTACAATAGGGTCATGGTCACTTCCTACTCGTTCAATAATGACCATCTCGAGAACATTATTCCAGCATTCTAAGCTGCCTATAATGTAGTGTATTAACAATGCCCTTCTGCCATTATCATAAGTCCTGTTTGCAGGGCAGTTAGAAGGAGTGCAACCATTAATAAACCATAACTATTTTGTTATCAAGAGTGATGAAAACCTCTTGCCCTTTCTAGATGCTTTAGAGAGGCTCATAACAACCTGGTTTAATAAAATATGGTATAAATTCTCTAAATTAGCTAAGACTTTTTTAACAGATATGAAATTTATACATGTAACATGTCCAATGGTAAGATTTCTAAAGTGTATTAAAAATTTAGAAATTTGTTAATGTAATATTTAAATTGTTGCATACATTTTATATTATAACATGATTGTTTGGTTAGCAGACTAAGGTCCAAATAAGTGTGAATCATAAATCTGAATATGTTTGCAGGTGAGTGCCAGGTAAATGATATCTGCTGATGTAAATCCCCAAAGGTCAGACTCCATCTTGGATGATGGAGGCTGCCATCTCCTCACTCTTAGACAATGGAAGTCGCCATAGTCCCCTGATTTATGCAGAATCATTGTCATGTCTGTCATTAGACGCATATGTCACCAGACTTTATCTGTTAAGCCATTTGATTAATGACATAGATACAACCCTTCATGCAACATTTTCTGGGTCAATTGTGTACTAAGGTTAAATAAGAACATACAGACATTTAGCCAAAATAATGTATTCTGAATTGACATCTCTTTACCTTATATGTTCATAAGGAAACATCTGGGACACACACCCTGATGCACATAACCTATTTAAAACATTCCTAAACTTATGTCATAAATTCCAATTTCTGATAAGATTCAGTATGTAAGGACTGCCACTTGACAACATGTCAAGGAGAGGTCATTTTCCCAGATTATCGCCAGTGATTCTGCCAGAGATGGTCTAACCTACTTGACTCCCAGAAGAAGACTGCAGCTTGCATTTGCCCTTCGCAAGGAACACTGTCTTCATGCCTCTGACGATAAAGACAGCCTTTGCTGTCAACAAGGTCTGCAGTGCGTCTCCTCTTCCTAAGAAACGCTATACTGCAAGCTGCTCTGCCTTCTATGCTCTCTAAGTGTAGTGCATAGAGGTAGGCACTAGGATGTGACAGATGCCATTTTAAACATGCTAGAAATGTTCATTTTATTCTCATTATTTATAACTTGCATTCTTGCTGTTTTTTAAATATTCTGTGTAGTTGTTTTAGGTGTACTGGAAACAGATTGTCCTGAGGTAATAAATATTTTTACTTAAAAGTGCTCATTCTTCTTAGTACAGTGTGTGTGGGATGTGAATGACAAAATATGTCTATTACTTTTACCAAAGTGTATCTAATCTCTTCATGGGCATTGTTAGTGGCCCAAAAGCAATAACTCTGTTTAAAAAACACATTGATTAATATTCACTGGGGTTACAATAACCTGCCTTTTGCATTCATCCAGGCTACGGCCTAATATAGAAATTAAGCGGGTGGGATGACCTTTGTAGTCCACACGTCATTCCCTTAAGCAGAAGCAAAATGTGGTATAAACGCAATATTAGATCAATTGCAGTACCAGGGCATAATAGCACCATGCCTCTCACCAATGAACATGTCCCTTTTTCCTGTTACCAAGCCAAATGGCTCCTATAGAATAGTCTTAGACTACAGGAATCTGAATTCGCACGTGCCAACTTATGCGGTGCAAAACACACATGGCACATGTTTAATGACTAACCTGGTGAAGACAACATTCACAACAACCCTGGATGTTTTTAAATGGGTTCTTTAAACAAAACATACTGCCTGAAAGTGAGTATTTAAATGCTATCAGTTTCAACAAGTGCAGTTTTCATTCCTATACTTAGCCATGGGCTATAAAAACAGTCTTGACTTATTTTCAGCATATATCATGGAGATCATACAGCCAGATCCCGAGCAGTTGTCATACATAGATGATATCTAACTTACTGATGATTTGAATCTACACCTAAGTGGGGTAGACAGAGTGACCATTTTGGCAAAGTCTAAATTTAGACTTCAGGTCTAGAGTTAGACTTTAGGTCTAAACTAAGACTTCAGGTCTAAACTTAGACTTCAGGTCTAAAGATAGGATTTAGATCTAAACTTAGACATCAGGTTTAAAGATAGAATTTAGGTCTCAACTTAGACTTCATGACTAAATTTAGACTTCAGGTTTAAGTTTACCTTTTTAAATCCAGCCCTCAATGTCTGCTCTGGGAGTTTGTCTGCAATTCAGCAACCTGCTCAAAGCTGAATTGAATGGAATTGAACAGTATTGTAGAGCATGCTAATGGGATGATTAAACAAACTTTGACTGCTAGGGTGCTTCATTCAGGTCTCAATTGGTACTATAACCTGTATGGAGTTCAGAGAGCATTAATTAACTTGACTAGATGAGTATTGGGAGAACGCACTCCATATTCGTTCTCTTCGGAGTTCCTATGTATGTACCTGGTTTAGATAATTCTGGGAAGGTGATGAATGAAGATACATTTGAAACATTTGAATGTTTCACAGAGTATCCAAGAAGTCAGAGACAAGCTGTCTAACAGAAACTACTCTGATGCTACCATCTTTGAGGAGAAGTTTATCACTGCTAGTTGGGGACTTAATTTGGGACAAAATCCACAACAAGCAAACTTTTGAACCATCTTACAGACCACTCATCACTGTTCTTGGTGTCAAAGGCAACATAACTGTTGTTCTGCCTCCTCTGCCTGGCTCAAGGAGAAATTGACAGGTGTCAATTGGCTAAAAAGCAAGCACTATGTGGCCAGTCCTCTGTAGCCAACTTCTGCAGACACCAAGCAGGATTTAGAGTACTGCCTCCCATCCTCTCCCTACTATGAATACCTTACCCCCTGAACAAAACAATAGCATTTCTGTCTCAAGTTCCCAACAGATATTTTAGCCTAACACTCTATGCAGAACATTAAGTGCAACAAACACAGCTGATGCTGCTAAGATGACAGTGGCTACTATCCAATGCAATCCCATGGTTTACTATGAAATTCCACCTGAATGTTATGTTATGTGAACTGGTACCCTTTTTGAGAATCTTGAGAGACCAACAACATTGAAAATGACTCTTGAGTATTTCACAGATAACTTTTTGACTCCTTCTAGAGTCACTTATTGCTAGAGACTGCTTCGCGATTGTCATTGGTTTCATGACAAGTATTTGATTCCTCCGTGATCCTGTGACTGAATCAGTTTAGGAAATTTTCTTTTCATCATGTAGGTGTCAACGATATTCGTCATTCTATTACTACTCAATGGACATTTTGTCCCTGCAATAACAATGGTCTCACCTGTGGTTTGTGAACCACATCCACGCTTCTCTTCCCACAGAACCCAAAGAGCACTCTACCCTGCAAACATTACAGCCTACCCTGTGCCTGAGGGCATAGCATGGGAAAAGGTTCCATACCAGATAATAGGGCTCACTAAGACATTGCAATTGCTATACGTGATACAAGTTTCAGTGAGTGAGGTTATCATACCCAGGTCTATTTCAGATGATTGGGACATTGAGTTACATTCTTCAATGAATTGTGTCTGATTTACTGACATATGTTACCATGAATAATGAAGATCCTTATTTGAATCCAGCCAATTACAAAGAAATGTATTTTTATCAGCACTATGCACATTATTTCATGGATAGGACTAGCTATCCTAGAGAAATTCACAATTACAGGGAGTTGGGAATATTGTGAGGCACCGCCTGAAGATAGTAATTCTAATTTCTTGAAGAAATTCCCTTACTTTCAGAGTGCTAACAGATCACACCCTTCAGCCTTTCATTTTGTACAGAAGCCCAAGCAGCTTTCAAAAATCTAATCACTGCCAACAAGCTGATTTACACTATTGAATATATTCAAAACCTGGCTATTCAAGGTTATGAGTACCGGAAAGCAAATGATGATGAAAAAGTATTTTGGAAACCAGATTTTGACAGATCCAAGAAAAATAACCCTTATTCTGGGCCTGTATAATACCAAAATAAATAATATTTTTTAACAAAACTATCCAACAGACTACCTGTCTTGGATTGGAACAATGAAGGACTTAAGGAAACCTTCTATACCAAAAGCCCATTTGACTATGTTCAGTAATTGGTAACTCCAAATGAATATGTTGATTCAGACATAAGTGATATGATACAAAATGGAACCCATAATTCAACTGAGTTTTCTATTGAGGGTTTGACCTTATGACCCTATATTTCTGGCACATGTATGCAGTGTTTCTTTTCCAACACTCCTGGGCCTTAAATTAATTGTCCTGACCCACGTTACTATACGCACACACCTGTAATAATTGCCTCATATAGTGTAGGTAAGCTATGTCAAAGATGGCTAGAACATTCCAGTCTTTCAGCTGTAAAGGAACAATTGTCCCTAATTAATGAAAACATGTTTTTTCTGATTTTCTTCTAGGACCATGTCCTAAAAGAAATCAAATATTCTTTGCCACATGAATATAAGCAATTTACAATGAATTAAACACATATTCAGAGAAAGAAGCTGCAGAAAGAATTAGGTAAATAGATCAAGAAAACTTGCAAACGGTTTTTAAAGTTATCAACAATGGAATGCACACACTTTTCTAAAATAGTGTACTCATTAAAACACATTTTGACCTAAGCCTTAGACCGCCTGAAAGCAGACCTAAATTTATTACAAAATGGGCAGTTAAGAGCAATTATACAACTAAATTGGGCACTACAAACATTAAGACCAGGTTTCGTGCCTTGGCAACTTCTCAATGAAACAGCCCTGTCTGAACAATAGAATTTGACAATCACTCAAAAAAAGAATGGGCAATAAATAATGTACATGCACATTAGTAATTATAAAACAAGTTGAAGATGCTTCAGAAATTCAAAGGCTTTTATGCACACAATACCCAAACACATTTTGCAGATATTGTACAAATTATATTTAATTCACCTGTGACAACTGGTGCTCTGCATCTTTTTAAGAACAATGGATCTGGTCTGCTTACTTGATTTAGAGTAGTATTTGGACTGATTCAACCATGTTCTTGTTAACGCGTCCTTTTATGTTAATTTATTACACATTAGGACTCGTTTTAGGCCAATGAATCTTTTGACCCAGTTGAGAGACACCGTAGGACGAGATAGCTGATCAGTATGTCAATCAATATATCATTAATGTCATCAATATTTATCACAACAATACATTTCACTTTGGTCAAAGTCATTAATCAAATTGATGACGCAAATATGACCTTTCAGCCATGAATACCCACACCAGTTAATATAATTTTATACATTTATTCCCTATTAGTTACAATCTAAGATTAAGTGCGTCAATCTCAAAGCCAAGAAACACAACAGCATAGTTAAGATATGGCAACTTTGGTAAGATTTCAATAAGGCAAAAATCATAAACATTAGAAGGTAACACGGCATAAACATAGATCAGAATATATCAGAGTGTCAAATACGCGTCAGTTCAACATAACATAATGTCAGTCGTTTGTCTATTTGCATCAATTTGATGATCACCTGTCCTAACCGCTAATTAGCATTGGCATGTTGGGCTTCATGCAAACAATTGGAAAACATCTAGCTATGGTCTCTGTCAAAAAGCGAGCAGTTGGTACCTAGAAAGGAAAAGCAAACAGACAAATTACAAATTGCATTGTCATAATTACCCTCCAAAGATTAGGTCAGCGCACAGGTTCAGTCTTCGTCTTCAGGACATCAGTCAAAACGCCATCAGTCAAAGCTCAACTAAAGGGCATAGGGGCAATTCCCTCTTAACGGGGAAAGTGTAAATGGGCCGTCTATGGGTGAGGATGGTTTTAATAAGTCTCAAAGTCACCAAACAGAGCGACAGAGTTTCTGGATAAAATCAATGGCATTCCCTACCTAATTCTAATGACCCTTCTGTGACATGGGTTTTCATCCCTTTTTCGTAGTACATTCCCCCAAAATTCTATTGGACACTTACTATGCCCCACTATCTTTAACCTATCAAATTTAACATTTGGTAATCCCAATTGTCACCCCACATTTATTCACGTTTCTTTGATTGGTCTTCATAATTGACGTCTTCGGAGGTGGCACATCCGGCGTTACTTCACTCTTTGGCACGTCTTTTGGGTCAGCAGATTCATTGTCCATCGGTCTAAGTGACCTTGTACATTACATTAATCTACATTTGTTTCAATTTGTTCATAACTTTTAAACCAAGGCACCGAATATGCGTTTGGGAACGGAATCAACATAGATACATTCGTCTTCCAAGTTGAAGAAAAAGAACATTTGCAGGGTCATGGCCCTTTGCGAGTCAGCACACTGGAAAAACAGAAAAATGCATTTTATATGAGAGCTGGGCAGCTAAAACCCGCAGCTCACGCTAACTTAAGGCCTATAAAGATTTTCAATACAGATGCAGTAACATAAATGTTAATATAAACTTAATTAATCATAACATGAACATTTTATTCATCATTATTAGTTTGCGTATACACTGGTGGCCACTCATCGAGATTATAATTCAGGTGCGCGTTTAAGCAAAATCGCTATTATTATTGTTTTCTATGCAGCATCATCACACATTGATATAAGCAATTCATTTTAATATAGGTTATGTAAGCTACGCTCTCTCAGTCCCTCCTCTGATGACGCTCGTCATCACACAAACCTTTCCCTTTAACCTTTCATTTTAAAAATTTTCACTTTACGCATAATGCGCATTTCAACATCTTGTCCCTTATGTGAACTCTCCCAAATTTAATTGAACATTTTCTCTCTTTCACTTTCTTCATTTCTCCTGGTTCTTTTGGTCCAATTTCTCTTAATTTTATCATTAATTTTGCATGCCCCCCATAATCCTAATAGACAGGCCAGAACAATTAATAGACCCATTAGTATTTTCACAAGTACCCCATTCCAAATGTTGGTAAACCAGCTCCCTACTCTGGCAATTCCCTTTCCAAATTTCTCCCAAACTCCAGGTTCCTTCAAATCCTTCAAATCTGCACTATCTCTGGTTAGGTTAGTAAGCATACCTCTAATCTTTTTACTATTGTCCGGAATGAACGAGCAACAATGGCGCTCGTTGAGCATCTTGCAGACCCCTCCACTCTTTGCTAAAAGAATGTCTAAAGCAAGCCGATTTTGAAGAGTCACAGCTCTTTCTGCAGCAAGTTCAGTATCCATCAGGAGTATAGCCCCTGTAAAATTTGTCAGCATGTTATCCACAATAGTAGACAACTTTTGAATCTTCATAGAATTCAAGATAACCCCTACTGAAGGGATTATAGCTCCAAATATATCACCAATGACGGCAGCCACTGATTCTCGTTTTTGTCTAGCATGTTGTAATTCAGACGTTTTAGGTATTTGCTTTAAGTCATCAATCTGGTAAATCTTTGGGAAAACTATTCCCAAATAACATGTCCCATACCATCCCTTAGAGAGACGGTAATAAGCATTAAGTCCACAGATGTAATAGATCCCAGGGATCGCTGGATCCTGTCCATTCAACATAAATGTCCACTTACTCTGAAACAAAAACACATGTCTACATTCACTCGTTCCCACAAACAAATTGTCCTGCTCAGATTTTGGCCTATATATACAAAGCCTACCTACATGTAATGCATCTATAGCTAGTTTGCCTTGCGTTTTGATTGCGGTGTAAGCATAATCATTTGCATATGTGCGTTTCTCTAACTCTTTTTCTAATCTTTCTTTCAATGCTTTGTGTCTATCATCAGTGTGATCTAAAAAGCTTTTCTCTACATGTGATAGTAAGCAAGTCAGATTGTTGCGATGTGCATAAGCAGTTCCAAAGGTAAGCGTCGGCTCAAAGAATCCTCTAACTATTTTTATATCATGTTCCTTAGCTAGCTTGTCCAGGAATTCAATCACAGGCACAAAAGAAAACACAACATCCAGATTTGAATAAAACTATTGCACATGCTCTTGATTATAGAATCTGGTTAGTAGCAAATTACAGCTAATCCCGTACTTTAGGGGAAGGCTATGATAGGTGACCCCTTCTTGCACAGACGAAGGAATCTTAGTACACACATAACAGTCTTTCGCATCCATGGTCTCCACATACTCATTCAGCAAGCGATAGAAGACATTAGTAGAAAGTTCCCCCTTTGAATTAGTTCCCTCATGTAACCTGCTCAAACCTTTCCCACGGTGTTAGTGTTGTAGTCTCAGGTTTTGAAGTAGCGTTAATAGTCTTTTTCTCCAACCACGGCATTCCCACAATCACTCCCACAATTATTATTGCACACACAATACCTATTATAAGGCTTAACCAACCACACACCTTACTTCCCTTGTTACTACCTCTATTATAAGCCATGTCTGTACAGAATCAGATAGTAGAATAACAATCAACTCGAGGATGATATACAACTCTTTTTCTCTCTTACTCTCTGCGTGTATTTACAGCGTTTTCACTCGCTCCAGGACCCCTTTGTCAAATGAGGTTAGCAGCTTGTCGTAATCAAGTTTCTCAAAGTCAAATCTGGTTCTAATGTCACATCCGGTAATGTATAAGTCTCTTTCTTAGTTTTCAATTTCGATTTTAACAAAGTCTTTTCTTTGAGTTAATTCAGGTACCGTAGTATTGACCTGGTACTTCTCGATCAAAACAGAATGCTAGGAATTCTTGTATCCATTCAGATGTTGTAGCATACGCCCATTCAGGACCTCTATATCTTCTGTTTGCGACTCTCTTTCTCTTCAATCTGCGTTCACCTTGCAGTTCTCCTTCACTTAGATCTTCCACTCGGGATGTATCAGTTTCCTCTATTATTGTTTCATCTGGTATACTTCTTATCCTTAAAAGTGGTTTCTCTAGCCAGTTATCACCCTTGTGCATCTTCTTCCGATATGTCTTTTCAGGATGCCGGACAGCACCCTCCTCTTGTAATATGGTGTTTTCACTTGATGGACCTGCAACTAGCTCAGGGGATGCCGGCACACTCTGATCTCTTTCTATTATTTCTCCTTCTTCTCCTTCTTCTTCTTCTTGATCTGTAACTGGTTCAAGTTCTAACCCATATCCGTCTACTTCTGGGAGAACCTCTCCTTGACTTAGTTCTCCTGCCGCCTCTACTGAGATAGGCACTCTGTCACCTCTCTCGAACTCATTCACTGTTTGAGGGACGAGGCTGTTCTGAGTGGGCTCTCCTGCAGTCTCAGTTCCCTCTTGGCTGTTTTCTGGCCCTGAGAATTCTCTTCCTGGAACTGTTGTGCCGGAATCTTCAAATTCCTCGTCAGTTGGACACGTTACCTTCTTTGTGTGACTGGCATGCATCCAATTTGGAACGCCTGCACATTTCACAGCAGTGGTTGTTGTCAAGATTACTTGATACGGCCCTTTCCAACGTGGCTCCAAACACGACTTTCTCACGTGCTTCTTGACAACCACCCAGTCACCGGCCTGTAGGGTGTGACCTGGATCTCCAATCGGTGGCAACGTGTTAGCCTCTACCTGGTGAGAGAAAGAGCGAATCACGTCAGCCAAACCTTTGCAGTAGTCCAACACCATATGATCTGTGATATTCACTAGAGCATTCACAGGTACTGCTGGCAACCTCATAGCTCTGCCCATGAGGATCTCATCGGGGACAGTCCTGTTTTCTTATCAGGGGTGTTCCTCATTGACATCAGCACTAAGGGCAATGTATCTGGCCATTTCATATTGGTAGCTGCGCACATCTTTGCCATTCTTGATTTCAGAGTACCATTCATTTGCTCTACTAGTCCTGATGCTTCAGGGCGGTAGCTACAATGTAGCTTCTGTTCGATGTCTAAAGCGGCACACAGGAGTTTAATCACCTCATTGTCGAAGTGTCTGCCCCTATCTGATTCTATAGAGACCGGAAACCCGAACCTTGGTATTAGTTCCCTAAGCAGCAGCTTTGCAACTGTGAGACTGTCATCTCTACGTGTGGGGTAGGCTTCAATCCACACACAATCACCAACACGTACTTCAATCCTCCACAAACAGGCATTTCAATGAAGTCCATTTGCATTTTGCTGAAAGGACCACCAGCTCTCCCAATGTGGCTCAAAGTTACCACAGTCCCTTTTCCGGCATTCATCTGTTGACAGATGATGCACCTGTGACAGGTAACCTCTGCGATGTGCCTGAATTTTGGATTAAACCAATCGATTTTGAATGACCTGATCATTGCATCTCTCCCAAGGTGAGCCTGTCCATGGTATAGCCTTGCGAATTGTGACAGAAGGCTGTTTGGCAAGACTAATTTCCCCTCCTCTGAGACCCACAAATCATCAGCCCTCTGTACACATTGCATTCTTTGCCAGGAACGTTTTTCCTCTTTGCTAGCATGACCCTGTAATGTCTTTAACTCATCTAGGGTATCGACCACCCTTAATGCAAAGTTCAAACATGTGTCATTTTCAGTTTGCGGTAACAATTCCCACTGTTCCTTGAACGATATACAGTTTAGTGCGCAAAACCTTGCGACTTGATCTGCATAACCGTTTCCCATGGACACAAAGTCTTGTGACTTAACGTGAGCATTGCATTTCACCATGGCAATTTCAAGAGGTAACTGAATTGCATGTAACAAATCCTTTATTTGTTCACCATTTTTCACAGGAGAACCAGAAGAGGTCATGAAACCTCTCTGCGACCACAGTTGGCCAAAATCATGTACAATTCCAAATCCATATCTGCTATCAGTATAGATAGTGACTCTCAGATTCACAGCTGCGTGACATGCCTTAGTAAGGGCAATTAACTCTGCCACTTGTGTGGAAAACACTTTCTCGAGCCAGGAAGCTTCAATGATACCAGCTATGGTACATACAGCGTAACCAGCCCTCAGTGTACCAATGGAGTCTCTCAAGCAAGACCCATCAACAAACATGATGCAATCATTTTCCTTTAACTGTGTATCTTGAATATCAGGTCATGGTTTGGTACATAATTCCGTTACCTCAAGACGATCATGCTCAAATTCTTCCTCATTGTTAATTTCACTATTCTCAGCAGGAAGTAAAGTTGCCGGGTTTAACACAGTACATCGTTTCAGAGAAACATTTGGTGACCCCAGTATAATTGTCTCATATTTAGTAAGTCGGGCATTAGTCATGTGCTGAGTTTTGGTTAGAGTCAACAAAATTTAAACTGAATGCGGAACCATTACTGTTAGGGGGTATCCCATGACTATGCCTTCACACTGCGTAAGGCTCTGACCAACTGCTGCAACTGCGCGCAAACAACCCGGTAAGGCTGCTGCGACGGGGTCCAAGGTAGCTGAAAAATACGATACAGGGCGATTTGCACCTCCATGGACCTGTGTCAGGACAGACAAAGAACAAGCATCACGTTCATGACAAAACAGTAAAAAAGGCTTCGTTTAATCAGGCATACCCAATGCTGGTGCCCTGCACATGCACTCTCTCAATTCCATGAATGACTCAAGCTCTTCTTTGGACAAGGCTATGGTATATGGCTCATCCTTGATCTCTTTGCCTGTCAGTTTTAGCAAAGGTTTTGAGATAATCGAGAAGTTGGGTATCCACTGGTGACAGTAGCCCACCATTCCCAGGAACATTCTGACATCCCTTTTTGTCGTTGGAGGGTTCATTTGCAAAATGGCTGTTATTCTTTCTTTCGATATTCTCCTGGACCCTCTTTCAAGTAGATGCCCTAGGTATTTCACCTCTTTCCGACAGTATTGCAGCTTCTTGGGTGACACCTTGTGTCCGTTCTTTCCCAAATGATTCAGTAAGGCAATTGCATCATATTTACAGCTATCCCTTGTTTTGGAAGCAATCAGCAAGTCATCGATGTACTGCACTAGAGTCGAGTTAAAAGGCAGTACTAAGGATTCCAAATCCTTTTTCAATATCTGATTAAAGATGGACGGTGATTCAGAAAAACCCTGAGGAATTCTGCACCAACTGTACACCTTATCCAGAAATTTGAAACTGAACAAAAATTGTCTGTCCTCGTGAAGAGGTATCGAAAAGAAAGGTGAACCATTCAGCATCACACGGAACCTGGAACATGATCACTGCTGGATTGGGCACTTTGGGGCAACATTTTACCATGATCTCATTTATTTTCCACAAGTCCTGTACAATTTGAACTTTCCCACAGGGCTTTTTCAGACCCATTATTGGAGAATTACATGGACTGCTCAAAACCTCCTTCAGGACTCCCTGTCTCAGAAAATCTGCAATTATTTGTGACACTTCAATAAGAACATTCTGTGCCATATGATATTGTGGCACCTGGGGAAACACTGCATTTGGCTTCACTTGTACTTTAACTGGTTCCACACCTTTTATTAGTCCTACTTCCTTTCCTGTCAGATCCCACACTTTCTCTGTCACTGTTCCCTGTAACTCAACAGGTAGGTCAATCATTGTAAGCATCGGAAACAAGGTAATCAAAGGATAATCCTCATTTGCCGTCCCTGTCTCTTCCTCTGAGAACTGACCTTCATCTCCTTCATCGTCACTATTTGTCTGTACTTCGATTCCATCAGTGTAACAGGTAATCGAACATTTTGTCTTGCACAGTAAGTCCCTTCCCAGTAGGGATACCGAACTTGAATCACAGACTACAAATCTATGCAGTCCCTGGAAGTTGCCGATCTCAACTTGCACTGGATCTGTAATCGGGTTTGTCAGGTACTGGTTTGCTACTCCGACTACCCTTATGGTACGCCCCGAAAGTGGTAATTTCGGAACCTCAGCACTCCTGACTATAGAGCGTGTAGCTCCAGTATCGACCAAAAATGAGACTTTGTAACCCATTACCTTTCCCTCCACATAGGGACCCCTTTGATCCACCTCTAGGGATGCTGCAAGCCTGCACTTTTCATTATCTGAGCTATCATCCGACCATTCTTCATTCATGCCATTTTCACCCCGTAATGGGAATTGCTGTACTGTATTATTTTGACTCATTACCTGACCTGTGACCTGTTGAGGAAGCATGACCTGCTGCTGCTGTCCCATCGGAGCCATTGGTAATTGCATTTGCTGTCTAGGTACCATGGGAACCTGCTCTACTCCTTGCTGCATCTGCGCTGGCTGAACACGCGGCATTTGCATCTGCTGCATGGGCTGTACTCCTTGCATCTGTACCAAGTTATTTTGAATCACAGACTACAAATCTATGCAGTCCCTGGAAGTTGCCGATCTCAACTTGCACTGGATCTGTAATCGGGTTTGTCAGGTACTGGTTTGCTACTCCGACTACCCTTATGGTACGCCCCGAAAGTGGTAATTTCGGAACCTCAGCACTCCTGACTATAGAGCGTGTAGCTCCAGTATCGACCAAAAATGAGACTTTGTAACCCATTACCTTTCCCTCCACATAGGGACCCCTTTGATCCACCTCTAGGGATGCTGCAAGCCTGCACTTTTCATTATCTGAGCTATCATCCGACCATTCTTCATTCATGCCATTTTCACCCCGTAATGGGAATTGCTGTACTGTATTATTTTGACTCATTACCTGACCTGTGACCTGTTGAGGAAGCATGACCTGCTGCTGCTGTCCCATCGGAGCCATTGGTAATTGCATTTGCTGTCTAGGTACCATGGGAACCTGCTCTACTCCTTGCTGCATCTGCGCTGGCTGAACACGCGGCATTTGCATCTGCTGCATGGGCTGTACTCCTTGCATCTGTACCAAGTTATTTTGAAAATTTGGATTTTGATGTCTCAATTTTGGACCTCGTACATTTTGTAATGTACCTACATTAGTACTTTGTTGAATGACACCATCCTGTACCACATTCGGGCACTCCTGTTTCCAGTGCCCCACACCCCCGCACGCATGACATGGTGACATCTTTTTCACTCCTTGTACGCCATTTTGAACCACAATGGTATTCAAGTCTGGACCGCGATTCACAAACCCTCGGCCTTGACCTCTCGGCTGCGCCTGAAACACACCATTCATTTGCGGTTGCTGCTGTATCATCTGCTGGACTCCATTTCCTTGTATTCCTGCCTGTGCATCCCTTATCTGCATCACCATCACTTTCTCTTTCAGCTTTTTCTGCTTTAACTCGATTTCGTCACTACAGTATTTCGCATACTGCAACACCTCATCAATCGGCTTCGCTTGCCAACAAATCAAATGATTCTTAATAATCTGGCTAACTTCTGGTCTTAACCCTTCAACAAATCTGAACACGAGATGGTTCATGTCCTTCGGCTCAATGGTCTCAGTACCACTGTAATGTTTGATTGCCTTTAACAACCTCTCATAATAAGCATGTATTGATTCCTTAACCTCTTGCGAGGTCTGGTCAATCTTCTGCCAATCAGTCACCTTCGGTGACACCTTTTGTTTCAAAAACTCAATCACCTTATGATAGTACTTCATCACCTCCTCAGAGGGAGCTCCGGTCACCTTATCCCTTGCCGGCTCCTTTGTTGGCCAATCTACCCCTCTCTTACACTCAAGCCATAAATCGGGTGGAACAGTGGTCTCAAACAAGGTATTCAAGTCTTCCCAGAGACACTTCGCAAGCTTCACGACCCTATCTGTTTGCTGATACCACTCTATCGGCTTTTCCCTCAATCTGGGATTATCGTTAGTAAAGGATGGGATGTCTCCTCTGGACCACGGTACATGTACTAAAACACCACCAGCTGTTTCTCTCATGGGTAGTATTTTCACTGATTCTGTATCGGGTGAGGCTTTGGTCTGACTTGACCCTGGACTGTCACCTTTTTCCTTATCTCTTTTCTTTGCCTATCTGCCTTCCCATTTTTCTAATGCTCCTCAAATTTGCGCACTTTGCAATAGTTCTTTTAAATGCGCCTTCATTCCAGCAGATCTCATGTGCTCAAAATCTTTCGAATCAAAGTCTAATCTGTTGCTTCTTTTCAAATGTTTAGTGTTTTCAATGTCAATATTATATTTGTCTGCCAGGTTTGCTAATCTCTGATGCACCTTGCCTCTTCTTTGGTAATCTTGGGGCACAGGAATCTCAGTTCTGCTTCAGTGTAGGACTCTAATCTATTTACCCCCATCGTACCTTCCACTAGTTCGGCAGCTTCCACTCCCAGACTTACAAAATTTAGGTAGTTATCTTGCCCTGCCTTTTCCGGTTCCACTGCTGTCACTGTAGTCTTTTGTGAAGTATAAGTTTTTTCTAGCCATTCATTCAGCTGTTACACTGTAAAACCTTGCAGTGAAATGTTCCCTGCATGTATCATTGGCGACTGTAAAGTGTTCATACTCATCGTCTGTGGAGTTAAAACCCCTAACCCTGCCTGACGCATTGCTTCCAAGGGTGCTTCTACTGGGCTAAGGTCTATTAAGGACCTTAGCTTTTCAACTGCTTGTTCTCCAGGAGCCATTATCTGGGGAGTTCCTATGGACCCTCCTCTTATCGCATCTTGGGTCATTACTCCCTGATCACATACGCCAGATTTGCCTTGTGCATACAATGGCACTGGTGGACCAACAGTAATTGGCAACGATATGGCAGCAGGTGTCTGACCTGGTCCCAAACTCCGTGGAGCAGTAATTCCATAGGTCTGTTCCAAAGAACCCGGGACAGGCACTAATGGAGGACCAGCCACTGGGTTATACCCTGGTATCAATTGTGGTTGCGGCTGGGACAGCAATTTCAGAGTTGAATCAATCTACACTAACCTTGATTTTGTATATATAGGGTCTGACGGCACTATCAGATTTGTAGTAGTCTCAAGTACTGGAACGTCTGGATAGATTCTCTGTATCTGCGGTGGAGGTTGCAACTGTATCTGCATGTCTGGCGCAGTGGGTACACTGACACCATTCTGTATCGAAGTCGTATCACTAGTCTGTACCGTATCTGTAACTCCCTTCTCCTGCGTCTGGTTCCCAGGACCCACGCTAGTGCTTGGAACACTGTCGCTCACCGCATAAGGTGGCGGGCGATCATGTAATAGTCGGTCCATGAATTCCTCATCGTCTGAATC
Organism: Pleurodeles waltl; assembly: GCF_031143425.1. Lineage (NCBI taxonomy): Eukaryota > Metazoa > Chordata > Amphibia > Caudata > Salamandridae > Pleurodeles > Pleurodeles waltl. The sequence continues at coordinate 1,280,242,384 of NC_090447.1, read as the reverse complement.
GTCTTCCTCTTCCCAACGTATCTTATTCTCTTTAGACTTACTAGAGTCCTTATCTGTTTTACAGGAGGCTTTCTTTCCCTGTGACTCTTCTCCCTGAGTTATTGATGGGAACAATTTTAATCCGTCAACAATTCCCCGTCTCCACATTTTGTTCTCGTTATCCCACCTAGCTTCTGCATAGGATTTTTCTCCCCTTTTTAGCCTTCTCTGGAACCTTTCTTGTCTATGTTTAAGAACCATCAAATCCCAAATAGCTAAAGCCTCATATTGAGCAGGCCTTGGAGGTGGCTTTTGTGTACTTAGCATCCACCTTAAGTTCTCTAGCACCTTCGGATTGAACGTCCCATGTTCTGGGAACGCTAAACATCCCTCTTTCTCTGTTAATTTGCGCCACTGTTTCATCCATAAACAAGGCGCGACACCCTTCTCTTCCATAACCATGTAAGCTGGAGTACCCTCAGGCGGTGTAGGCTCCTCATCAGTTGACAAAATTCATTTTGCGATTTTCTGTTATTTGTATTTAATCAGAAAGTGACTTAGTTCCCAGGACACTCTTCACCCACCTTTCTCAGCCTATTGCCTCTCACAGACGGCAGCCAATCCGTGCGCAACCCCTCTCGACAACTGACCTATCTCAGCACGGCACCACTGACGTCACACTCACACACTGCAGCTGACAAAGTCTTGCGGCTCGTCCGCCCCTCACTGAATTCACACAAACTAATGCTAAATTATTGCGAGCACCTTTAATGACAACACAAATCTGCCGGTTTACTACAGGAAGGGTAACACATTCGCTTCAGAACTTTATAGAGATTTCACTTGAAGCCTCGGCCGCTACTCTCTCCTTCTCAGCTCCCGCATACGCAAGCAGAATTCGACTCGCAAATTCTACTCTCGACTTGTCAATGGTTCGTCCTAGTGCACTTTAGAACTTGCCAAATCTCCATCGAAGGTTTTCACACATACATTTCGACTCAAACTCGACTTGTCAACCACGCCCGATTGACCTATTAAACCGCATAGATTACAGCATAAACTCAAGTGTCTCCTACGCTTGTCAATATACTCCGAAGTCTTAGACCACGACGGGTCCGTACATAAACAACCAACCACGTGGATAATTTTGAGCACAAAGCGCCACACTCATATGAAGTACGCCAACTTCCCTACTCTCATACTGCGGAGTATGCCTACTCCTACTAAAACAACATTTACCTGACCTAGATACACACAGATTTCACAATCACCTGCAAAAAGGCATAAGCTGAGCAAGCGCAAAACCCTATACCACACACATTATGGCGCCGAGAACATCCCCAACTCACTTAGGCAGGCTCTGAGATCCCGGGAAAGTCATGGTGAACTTAGAAACCCATCATACCTCCAATTTGCATTATCACAGAAAAACAATTTAAACAATGATTCTCCGTCCTAGGAGAACTGCAACAAAGTGTCTACAAGAGACACTTGTCTTCAGCAACCTCAGCTCCAAGTCAGCAACTGCAACAGTTTCCATGGTGTGCATGGTCTGAGGACGCCTCGTCTTCATCCTACACCAGAAGGACTGAAGAAATCTCATGTGGAGAGATGGAGTTACTCCCCTGCTCCAAGCAGGCACCTTCAAAGGCTATGACCAGTACCCTGGGACTCCTCTCATGGCAACAAGCATGCTCCTAAGGACACAGAGGGTAGACATCATCTACATAGAGTGTCCTGAGGTGCTGCCAACGCAATTTGGAGGAGGTAAGACCTTTCCTTCCCCAAGAACGATGGTACCCCTGTGTACTGTGTCTTCTTCGCCTCCTGCGGCCTCTGTGCACTCTTTGCAAAATTCCTTTGTGCACAGCCTGGCCCAGGTCGCCAGAACTCCACTCTGTGATGCTCAACTCGCTGAGTTGTTCTCCGGCAGCGTGGGACCTTCTTTTGTTGTGCTGCATCACCCACATTTTGCACCTCCTTTGAACCCAGATCCTGTGGCTTCTGGGGGTTCTGGCTGGCATCCTGAGGGCTCTATAAAGTGCTGAGGGACCCCTCTTCCTCGTCACACAGAGTTGAGGCCTCCAGGTCCCTCCTCTGTCCACCCAGCACCATTTTGATGAAAAATGCACTTTTGTCATAGCCAAGGCTTGTTGGCACCTTCCAACACGAAGGGGCATATTTATACTCTGTTTGCGCAGGAATTGCGTCGGTTTTTTTTACGCAATTCCGACGCAAAACTAACTCCATATTTATACTTTGGCGTTAGACGCGTCTATCGCCAAAGTCCATGGAGTTTGCGTCATTTTTTTGCGTGGACACCTACTTTGCGTTAATGAGATGCAAGGTAGGCGTTCCCGTCTAAAAAATTGACTCCGATGCATGTGCGCCGTATTTACACTCCCGGGCAAAATTCACACCCGGGAGTGGGCGGGTCAAAAAAAATGACGTACAGCCGCTTTTGCGCCGTTTTTTAGCGCCTGGACAAGGCAGGCGTTAAGGGACTTGTGGGCTCGGAAGGAGCCCAGAGGTGCCCTCCCATGCCCCCAGGGACACCCCCTGTCACCCTTGCCCACCCCAGGAGGACACCCATGGCTGGAGGGACCCATCCCAGGGACATTAAGGTAAGTTCAGGTAAGTATTTTTTTATATTTTTTTTGTGGCATAGGGGGGCCTGATTTGTGCCCCCCTACATGCCACTATGCCCAATGACCATGCCCAGGGGACAGAAGTCCCCTGGGCATGGTCATTGGGCAAGGGGGCATGACTCCTGTCTTTGCTAAGACAGGAGTAATTTCTATGGGGGTTGGGAGTCGAAAAAAATGGCGCAAATCGGGTTGAGGCGAAACATTTGCCTCAGTCTGACTTGCCCCATTTTTTGGCGCCCAAGCTCCATATCCCCCTACGCCGGAGCAGCCTGGTGTACGTCATTTTTTTCCACGCACACCAGGCAGCGCCGGCGGCTAACGCCGGCTAACGTCATTGATTAAATACGGCGCCCGCATGGTGCTTCAGAATGGCGTTAGCCGGCGCTAATTTGTTTGACCCAAAACTGCGTTAGCGCAGTTTTGCGTCAAAAAGTATAAATATGGCCCGAAATCTCTTCTGCAACGATCTTCACACCATGGGACATCTTTTGCATCATACAAGAACCCGCTGGCATCTTTCTAGGGTGCATTTCTGCAGTCTTCGACTACCCAGCGACTCTTCTTTTGCACCCTCTTCTGGGTTGGCAGGGGCTCCTGTCTTTCCTTGAACTTCTTTCAACTTCTGGACTTGGTCCCCTTCCTTTGCAGTTCTTCAGGTCCAATAATACAGCAGTTGTTCTTTGCAGACTTGGTTGGCTGCTGCAAAATCCAAAAACGAGGAGTAGTGTGTCCTAAGGAAACTTGCAGTACTTTACTACTGCTTTTCTGGGCTCTGGGGTGGTGTAATTTACTTACCTTTTACTGTATTCTTACTCTCCCAGTGATTCTGAACACACTACACTTGTCTAGGGGGGAATTCGTGATTCACATTCCACTTTTTTAGTATATGGTTTGTGTTGCCCCTAGACCTATTTTCTGCCATTGCATTCTATAGGCTTTCCTACTGTTTGCACTGTTCTATGACTATTTACTTGTCTAATGTTGGGGGCTAGTGTACATATTGTGTATAATACTTACCTCCAGAAGGACTATTGTCTCTAAGATATTTTTGAAAATACCTTTATTTTTGGTAACACTGAGTATTGTCTTTACTTTTGTATAAATAATGTGTAACTATATGTGGTATTGCATGAGCTTTGCATGCCTCCTAGTTCAGCCTAAGCTGCTCTGCTATAGCTACCTATAGCTGCTAGAACACTACTACATTTTACTAATAAGGGATAACTGGACCTGGCATAAGGTGTAAGTACCCGGGCGGGGTACCCACTACAAACCAGGCCAGCCTCCTACACTAGTTTCTTCACCTAACATAATCCAAACCATCTGACCATCATTATGTAAAATAACAGTAAGATTGTAATTCAACAAACTCAGCCAACTCTACTTAATGTTTGATGCAAATACATAAAATCTCCATCATATGATAGGTCATCTGTACCACAGGCCATCAGTATGATGCACCTTCTACTCTCTCAGCAGAGCATTCTTGTTTCAGATGCCAATGTGAAAAATATACTTCAGTCCTATAAGGAATCCTCCCGTATGTTGGGTGCCTGCAATGCAAAAGCTGTTAATCTGGACCTTCTGGCACTGCTGCCACTTCTCTGTAGAGTAACCAACTCTTTCCTCACCAGCAGATAGATTCCTCAATCATTCAAACATTCAATCATCGCACCACTCCTCACAAAAAACCTCTGGAGACCCGGCAAATTTTGGCAACTATCAACCCCTCTCAGGTCTAACATGTGTTGCCAAGGCATTGGAATCTGTTGTTTCTCACCAACTTTCATTCCACCTAGGATAAAATGGCCACCTCAGTGATTAATGACCAAATATAAGAATCAAAGCCAACGTATAAAAAAGAGCTTCTTGTCTCTTGATAATAACTCTATTTATGTCTTAATTCTCCAGATCTTTGGTAGCATTAGATAGCACTGACCACTGAAACATTCTCAATTAACTTGAATCTCATATTCTTCACTCAATGCAAGACACCTGGCTTTGTTTGAATTTCAACAAAACAGAGATGAACCTCATGAAGATCTCCATCTGTCCTTCACTTTGACAGATTCCTTAGGATACCCTTCACAATCTATGGCTAAAGTTCACTACCTTGGAGCTGTGCTTGACAGAGACCTCTCTTTTCTCACCACCAATAAATGTCACCAAATTCGCCTTCCTTCTCCTATATGTGATATATGTAATCCTTTCCTGTCTTCACTTACCTCAAAAAAAATGCCATTGTTGTTCCTATTGTGATCTCCCCCTTAACTCCAACATCAGCTTATACATCAATCTGACCAGTAAATCAGTTTCAAAAGTTTCCAACCTCCATTGGGTTCAAAACCACGCAGCCCGGCTTCTTTTTGTCCTGAAACATCATGACCATATTATACTGTAGGAAGTTGGCTCTGTATGTGCTATTTCAAAGTAAGGAATAGCATGCACAGAGTCCAAGGGTTCCCCTTAGAGGTAAGATAGTGGCAAAAAGAGATAATACTAATGCTCTATTTTGTGGTAGTGTGGTCGAGCAGTAGGCTTATCCAAGGAGTAGTGTTAAGCATTTGTTGTACATACACATAGACAATAAATGAGGTACACACACTCAGAGACAAATCCAGCCAATAGGTTTTTGTATAGAAAAATATCTTTTCTTAGTTTATTTTAAGAACCACAGGTTCAAATTTTACATGTAATATCTCATTCGAAAGGTATTGCAGGTAAGTACTTTAGGAACTTCAAATCATCAAAATTGCATGTATACTTTTCAAGTTATTCACAAATAGCTGTTTTAAAAGTGGACACAGTGCAAATTTCACAGTTCCTAGGGGAGGTAAGTATTTGTTAGGTTAACCAGGTAAGTAAGACACTTACAGGGCTTAGTTCTTGGTCCAAGGTAGCCCACCGTTGGGGGTTCAGAGCAACCCCAAAGTCACCACACCAGCAGCTCAGGGCCGGTCAGGTGCAGAGTTCAAAGTGGTGCCCAAAACGCATAGGCTAGAATGGAGAGAAGGGGGTGCCCCGGTTCCGGTCTGCTTGCAGGTAAGTACCCGCGTCTTCGGAGGGCAGACCAGGGGGGTTTTGTAGGGCACCGGGGGGGACACAAGTCCACACAGAAATTTCACCCTCAGCGGCTCGGGGGCGGCCGGGTGCAGTGTAGAAACAAGCGTCGGGTTCGCAATGTTAGTCTATGAGAGATCTCGGGATCTCTTCAGCGCTGCAGGCAGGCAAGGGGGGGATTCCTCGGGGAAACCTCCACTTGGGCAAGGGAGAGGGACTCCTGGGGGTCACTTCTCCAGTGAAAGTCCGGTCCTTCAGGTCCTGGGGGCTGCGGGTGCAGGGTCTCTCCCAGGCGTCGGGACTTTAGGTTCAAAGAGTCGCGGTCAGGGGAAGCCTCGGGATTCCCTCTGCAGGCGGCGCTGTGGGGGCTCAGGGGGGACAGGTTTTGGTACTCACAGTATCAGAGTAGTCCTGGGGTCCCTCCTGAGGTGTTGGATCGCCACCAGCCGAGTCGGGGTCGCCGGGTGCAGTGTTGCAAGTCTCACGCTTCTTGCGGGGAGCTTGCAGGGTTCTTTAAAGTTGCTGGAAACAAAGTTGCAGCTTTTCTTGGAGCAGGTCCGCTGTCCTCGGGAGTTTCTTGTCTTTTCGAAGCAGGGGCAGTCCTCAGAGGATGTCGAGGTCGCTGGTCCCTTTGGAAGGCATCGCTGGAGCAGGATCTTTGGAAGGCAGGAGACAGGCCGGTGAGTTTCTGGAGCCAAGGCAGTTGTCGTCTTCTGGTCTTCCGCTGCAGGGGTTTTCAGCTGGGCAGTCCTTCTTCTTGTAGTTGCAGGAATCTAATTTTCTAGGGTTCAGGGTAGCCCTTAAATACTAAATTTAAGGGCGTGTTTAGGTCTGGGGGGGTTAGTAGCCAATGGCTACTAGCCCTGAGGGTGGGTACACCCTCTTTGTGCCTCCTCCCAAGGGGAGGGGGTCACGATCCTAACCCTATTGGGGGAATCCTCCATCTGCAAGATGGAGGATTTCTAAAAGTTAGAGTCACTTCAGCTCAGGACACCTTAGGGGCTGTCCTGACTGGCCAGTGACTCCTCCTTGTTTTTCTCATTATTTTCTCCGGCCTTGCCGCCAAAAGTGGGGCCTGGCCGGAGGGGGCGGGCAACTCCACTAGCTGGAGTGTCCTGCTGGGTTGGCACAAAGGAGGTGAGCCTTTGAGGCTCACCGCCAGGTGTGACAATTCCTGCCTGGGGGAGGTGTTAGCATCTCCACCCAGTGCAGGCTTTGTTACTGGCCTCAGAGTGACAAAGGCACTCTCCCCATGGGGCCAGCAACATGTCTCGGTTTGTGGCAGGCTGCTAAAACTAGTCAGCCTACACAGATAGTCGGTTAAGTTTCAGGGGGCACCTCTAAGGTGCCCTCTGGGGTGTATTTTACAATAAAATGTACACTGGCATCAGTGTGCATTTATTGTGCTGAGAAGTTTGATACAAAACTTCCCAGTTTTCAGTGTAGCCATTATGGTGCTGTGGAGTTCGTGTTTGACAGACTCCCAGACCATATACTCTTATGGCTACCCTGCACTTACAATGTCTAAGGTTTTGTTTAGACACTGTAGGGGTACCATGCTCATGCACTGGTACCCTCACCTAGGGTATAGTGCACCCTGCCTTAGGGCTGTAAGGCCTGCTAGAGGGGTGTCTTACCTATACTGCATAGGCAGTGAGAGGCTGGCATGGCACCCTGAGGGGAGTGCCATGTCGACTTACTCGTTTTGTCCTCACTAGCACACACAAGCTGGCAAGCAGTGTGTCTGTGCTGAGTGAGAGGTCTCCAGGGTGGCATAAGACATGCTGCAGCCCTTAGAGACCTTCCTTGGCATCAGGGCCCTTGGTACTAGAAGTACCAGTTACAAGGGACTTATCTGAATGCCAGGGTGTGCCAATTGTGGATACAATGGTACATTTTAGGTGAAGGAACACTGGTGCTGGGGCCTGGTTAGCAGGGTCCCAGCACACTTCTCAGTCAAGTCAGCATCAGTATCAGGCAAAAAGTGGGGGGGTAACTGCAACAGGGAGCCATTTCTTTACATATACCCACTCTGAAAACTCTTTACTGGCTCCCTATAAAGGACAGTGTAAGCTTCAAAGTGCTCTACTTAGTACATAACTCCTCATGAAATAGCTTTCAAACACTGGTCCAAGTTATTTGTTCTGTACCCTCACCCAGAAGTCTTTGATCTATGGATCAGAAATAAGTCTCTTATCTGTTGTGGATAGGAGAAAAAGCAGACATGGAGGAGGAAGGAGACTTTAACCAATAAAAAATAAAAAAAGACTAGCATGGAGGGAGACCTGTCTGGGGGCAGGGCTACCTCACAATGTAATGACCTGGAGAGGAGGTCCTACGAAGGGCTAATAAGTCTTGCTCTGGTTCTTCCACCTCAAGTCCTTTGGAGGAATGGTTCATCCTCAGGGACCTCATTCCCATCATATCTAAGACTGGAAACTTAGTTTCTGAGATTTAAGAGACGTTTAAAACCCAGCTCTTTCACCAGCCCTATGACTTCTCCCCATGCTGCTGGCCACCCAACATCCCAGGCATTAGGCCCCATCACACTTATGACTTGGCCCTGCTGGTTAGATGTCTAAAATCAGTTACTCCATCTATGGTCCATACTTTAGTTTTACATTAGTGTTTCCTATCTCTTTGTGAGATTGCCCAGTAGGTTTCCTGTCTTTGTCAACTATACACTTTGCTACTTTTCTCTGCATAAACGCTGTCTGTTGCATAGGACTCTGAGGCTACTCCCTGTGGCTTGTAACACTATAAAAAATTCTAAATAAATAACCTGGAAAAAAGATAGATGTTTTTATTAAAAATACACCTAGTTTTGATACGTGTATTTTTATACAGCAATCGGTTTACTTAGGAGGAGTTTTTTTTCCTGCCATGTTCAACCAAAAAGCTGCAAGGTGTTATCTCCCTTATCGTACTATTTATATTTAATTTCAAATTCAAAGTGTTTATTGCATAATTATTTACATTATTTGCAATCATACCTAGAGATATGAGGAGGAATAAAATAAGAAGATATTCAACAAATTACAGTGAATAATAAGCATGTGAGAAGAGATAAATGCCAAAAACATGGTAATATGATGGGGACAACACACAATCAAAGAAAATACAGTGACAGCATATTACAAGTTTGCTCAAAACTACATCAAAGTATTTTTAAAAGTTGCAAGTCAGTGCCAAGGCGATAAGCTACAACCAGGTCAGTACATTTCCTTATTTTCAAATGTAAACAAATTAAAATGGATGGTCTTATTAATTTCTTTCAGGGTCCAGACAAATACTGACAGATGCGGAAAACATGTGAAAAAGTGTATCATTGCCAATGACGCAGAGGCAGCACCATGTATTTACCTTTCCATGTCTTCGTCCATAATGAAAGCTCATAATAGGAAATAAACAGAATATATTTGTAACTGTTTTGCACTTTTGTGCATGTCTCATGAGAATATTCCAATATTTCTGTGAGGCATTGTAAGTGTACTACTCGGATTCATCCATATATTTTTTCTCTTTTCTACCAATAGTTAGTCTTCATGATATTGTAAACGCATTTTCTTAGTTATGCGTTAGGTGAGGTGTATGGATCTTTGCAACCAGCTGGGGGTAGAACAAGTCAGACAAAAAAATCTCAACAACAAATCCCTTTTCCAGTATGACCCATTTAGTCAAACAAGGAAAACTCCAGGCTTGAAAAGCTTAAAAGTTTGTTTATATAAATGAGCCTCAAGACAAAACCATTAAGGTGCAGATTCCTGTGGGTTGACCAAAGTTAAGGTGAGTTAATATTGAAAGAACTAGACCCTCAATAATGACCATGCAGAATATCAATAATACAATTTGAGATTTGTACAACAAAGGCTGCATTAAGGAAATTTTAAATCATTTAAGCTTATTAGCTTATTAGCTGGAACAAAGGAAACACTGCCAGTTGGAAAAAGAGGGCTAACATGCTGAGCTACAACACATATGGACAAAAAGTGAAACACAAGTACAGGATAAAAGAATTTAGAAAAAGGTCATCTGGGGCAAAAGTAACTATCAAAATTGGTAAAAAAAGTAAAAAGGGAAAGTGTCAGCATGTCAGAAACTTGATCAAGAGTCTTCTATGGGTTAAAGAAAACCCTAAACTAGACAAAGCATTTGAAAATCCAGCAACAATAGAGAGGACAGTACCTCTCTGAACCCAAGTGGGATCAGCATCTCATGAGAAGAGCAGGAGGAGTCCGGGGGCAAAGTCCAAGGAGAAAGAAGATAGGATGACTGCTCCAGGAGAAATCAAAGCTGGATTGTCGGGGGAGGAGAGACTGCTCCAGAAAAAGGATCAAGCAGACTGCTGCGTGGGAAATTCCTGACGAGAGTACTCCTCATCCACAAGGGGAACAGTATATCAAAATCCAAAGTGCAAGATGATTCACCAATCTATCACTCAAATCAGTTCAAAAGATGAAGTTGTTCAATAAGCATCAAGCATATGGTAGGAACAGCAACATAAGGACATTTTCCCAGGTCCAACGTGAAACGGCATGCATCTTAGCTAATTTGTATGGTTCAAACAAATGTAGATATTTTACTTCCACACTTCCTGAATGTACCGAATTCAAGGTTAGTTTCTCAGATTCACTATAAAACAATAGGATATTCTATTACTAATTTGGTATCTCACGGTAACATTACCTAAAAGGAAAAGGTCATGTGAGCAAGAATGATTAAACATTTTCAACAGTGTCAGAAAACAGGGCCTTGCAGGCCTCATTTATGCTAAGCATAAGAATATATAAGGTTCAGTTCCATCAATTAAGGCACATAAAGCATTCAAAAACATAAATCCATCATTACTCATTATTGTCAGTTCATGTTACTGCAAGTGTTCAAAACAAAATGAACTTTATTAGTACATTCCATTAAATGTGGTGCAGAACTGCATTTTCCAACATTTGCATGTAAGTTTTAAAACATTTCTGTTTAGAAAACTATTATCAGTTTAATAAGAACTAGAACTAACAACCTAAACAAATTATTACGTTTTGAGTTTTATGTCTATACTCCATCAATTAAAATGTGCTAACCCTCGGTGAATGCACATTGGTATAGGCTGCCATTGCACCACTTTACAACTAAATTCCTATTACTTTTACCAACAAAATGCAAACATTGTCCTTTTCAGGTGATTACTGTGCCATCAAAGTAGCTTTTGACATTTCTTCTATATCAATATGAAAGTAACAGTGCCTGCTTCATGACCAAACATTTGAGTTCAGTGTGTGGCAATAATTTGTTTCAGTTTTTGACAAAGCATAAATTATGAAGTGATGACAAATCAGTTCGCTGAGGACTTTTTACTTTGGAACCTCAATAAATGTTTCAGTGTGCATCCAGTGTCAGATCTATGTTTTGTGCAGCATGAGACAAAACAGACCTTGTGAGTGCAGGTTTGATACAATTCCAAACTCCCTTGGGCTTGGATCATGACATCAGTTAAATCATAAAGGACATTACAAGTACAAAACTGTGCTATGTCTGTCCATTTGGAAAGCTTCCAATGAAAATACACCAGCTGTAGTTAAATTGGGCATCAACTTTCTAGTCAGCACTTGCACTAGTCATACATTGTGTCATTTTTAAAGGTTCTAACTAACCACATTTTTAAAGGTTGTAATTGACATCACATTGTGAATGATTCTAACTAACGAAGTATTTGCACATTATTTTCCTTTAGCCTATTTGAAAGTAGTCGGCCATGTACAAGAAATCATCCTATTAGAAACAACAAATTAAAACCACTATTGTATGTGTTGAAGGTATGTTAACATTGTTATTTTAGGTGACAAATATATTATATAGCATAAACCAGAATGGGTTTTTAATATTCATACCCATACTTTATCAGTAAAAGTAGGTAGTTGTTAGCCCTTGTCTAATCACATAACATTCATTACAACTATTGCATTAGACACCATGTAGTGAAATCTTTAGTTTTAAATATTTAAATTAGTAGATTTTGCTCCTGTTGCATCCTAATCTCATTTGTGTGTATATCCAAATAATAAAAAGTAATTGAAAAATAGAGTAAAAAACAAAGCTGCCTGCTGGAATTTAACCCTACAACAAACTATCAAGTGGGTCCACACTTGTCCATTTGCTACTCACCCTCTAAATGTCAAAGTTCAATTCAACATTAGTCACATGAATATATTCTATTGGGAAAAAAACCTAATCCTAGAGAGTTTTTAATATTAATATGAGCTCAAGGATTAAAATATATTACTTCAATTTTCAGCCTTCATGATTGAAACATGAAAATTGATTTTGCAATGGTATCCTTAATTTGACAGAGTATTAAGACAGAAAATTAAATTTGACTGCTTCAAAAATTAGAATACAATGTAAGTTCTCTATCTCCGTTAAGTACTATGTTGACAGCGTCTTACACACTGACCCATGTAGTCTCTCTCTTCTATTCAAGTAAACATGCTGGATTTGAATAAAGTTAACATACTTAAGATCATCATTATAATAGGGAATTTAGAATCTTCATTTTTCACTGCTCTTATATGTTGTTCCCTTATCTCTTTAAGAATTCCTATGATGGCACCTGCATCTGCATGGATTAAGTAAATATAATAATATGTGCTATTTGGCAGTTGATGAAGGAACATATTGAAAATGTCCTTTCTTTGTTAACGTTTCCCAAATGTTTTCTGTTTATCCAGAACATAGTTGTAGCATATGCCCTCAGAACATTTATAACAGCAATAGGTACATTTTGTAACTATCTCTGTGGTTCTTGCTGTGGTCATATGTGGTGGTGTCACCAAGACTAAGAATGTCTTGTAAAGTGTTACATTTTCAAGAGTTAAACAGTGGCCTGACAGAAATATTTTTCTTCAATGATTTGGCCAGTCACAAGATATCCCAATGTTGATTAAAATGTTGCATTTGGTCTAATTATTTGTATTACATTTGGCAAATAAACTAATAATATTTTCAAAGAATACAGTTGCATGTTGTTTCCCCTTTATGTAAATCCCAAGGCAAAATAATTTTCTGGGTCAGTTACATGGAGGATATTCTGTTAATATGGCAATGAACTGCCTCTGACTTACAAAACATCCCTGTTTTCTGAAATAATTCTCATAATATGAAGTTATCATTAGACTATAAGCAAAAGAAAATCTTTTGACTGCCATTAATTTCCAGAAGTCAATCTTGGTCTACATGCCAGTGCAGGACATCCATAAAATCAGATTAGGAACATCCTGTATGAAGAAAATGGAGTGCCAAAAAGAATTGTACTGAGGATGAGGTCTAGATCATGGTCACAGGCAATAACCCATTAATAAATGTATTTTCAGGAAAGAAGGCAAGAAGACATACAGATGATGGACCAGAAACATGCATCAGCATGCTACTAAAAGATTTGTTTCATTACCAAAAATGTATAACATTTATTCCATTGAAAACTGTATGAAAATATTCATATCTCCTACCCTTGAATTTGTGGAAGGACAACAGGGATCAGATACATTGGTTTTACAATGAATGTATCTAAAGTTGCAAAAAGTAATGAGTACACATCCAGTGGTGGTATGTTGGTTCCTTCATGAGGTATCTACTTTGTGTATGTGAGGTGGGAGTCAGATAGAAGGACACTGATACACTGATATAACCAGGACTGAAGAGCAATTCAGTAATACATTTACATAGATTTGGCAATGATGTCTGGCACAGAAGAAGACTTCGCTTTGTCACTTTTGGGGTGGGCTGCTCCACTTAAAATGATAAAATTGAGGCCTATAATTAGGTGTAACGAATTAAGCAAAAAGGACGGCTATAGGTAAGCCAGCTAATTACAAAATTACACCCAGGGTTTTTACTGCGACATACCCTGATCTTAAAGACAAGAAAGATATTTTATGAATCAAGATGGCAGATGTTCTTTAATTCACAGACTTTCATCAAATAATACAGTTTGAAATCTTCCCTCAATTGGATTGTTTAATAGATGTTATGTATGTTTGTAATGCAGGACTAAATATATGTAATGTGAACCAAAAATATGATTACCTTGGCTTACAGTTTTACTCACTTTGCTTTAGCAAACAACCTGCTTAGAGCGTATGTAATTTGTGAGTGGAAAAGGACCCAGAATGTTATGAAAACGTGCAGTACCCAGCCCAGTAATGAAGGTACTCAAATATTATCCAGATTGTAAGACTGTGACTCATAATCACTGTTAACTTAAGTAGTGATACCATGTACTAATAGCAATGAACCCAGTATCACCAGCCCATTTTACTGGCAAACGTCTGAGCACCAAAAGTGTTTTTTTAATTTATAACTATCCACATCACTATTATCTGGGAGAGGAAGCTCAAGTAAACATTTTGAATTAATTTAGCAATGATTATAAGTACTTCACAATGCACTAGATAGTTGAAGAGAGGCCAAAATGGGCTGTTGCACCTGTGTAGCAAAGTGTTAAATCCAAGTACAGCAAGTGAAAAAAAGAATTATTAGATTCAGTGAAACACAATTAAACATTAGGAAAAAGGTGAGCAAGCTACAAATGCCAGCAGCAGAACTTCTATTCCAGTTAGACTTGAGTGACAAATTTTGGAGCATCTACACAAATGGTTATAGATATGAAACACAGGTAGTATGTAACAAATTCCCCATTTACTGAAAGAAAACAAAAAGACAAATAATAAAATAAGTGAACTAAACTAAATAGAAGAGGGGCTTGGATGGGCAGTGTTTGTATAAACTATATTTTAATTATTGCTATTTGATTACTATGTTATGTTCTTGTTTAAATTGTTATTGTCATTTGTTTACATCTGCAATAAAAAAATACTTTTATTTTGGATATGGAGTTTATAGGGGGATTGTGTGGGTAGTGTTTTAAAGAAAATGAGGACTGCATAATGAATGAAAAAATAAATAAAGATTGAAAAGGGAAATCTTTTTTTTTTAAAAAACAATACATGGCATCAATAAATAAGTCATCTCTATGCACCCAAAATTAAATAAAGTTTAGACAAATAACATATTATTATTACATGTCTATACTGCAAAAAAAGAATGGGTTAAAACTAGATGTCAATCGAGCAATAACATTATAAAAAATAAATGTAAAAACTTTGCTGCACAACTTAGCTGAGTACCATCTGCAGCATTCATGCAGTGATTCAAAGCATCTAAGCAGAAGGCTATCACATTAGATATAAAAACCAGTTTAACTAGCCAATACCTTAAAACTCAGTCCCGGACACTAGACTGCTTTTTTGTTGAATCATATGAACCTACTTGCCAGGAAACGTTCTTGAATTGTTTACATTTGGCATAATCTGCCTCTTGCGAGAGGAGCTTCAGTTGTGAGTTCATTGTGGCATTAAAAAAAACATTTTGACCAGCCCAGATTGATTCTACTTCGAGAACTATTTTAGTCAGCACCAAATATTTTGATCAGGGATTAGGGAATAGATTATTCTTGTCAATAACTGAGAACAAAACTTGAACAGCTGTTAGTGAGTCCTGCTTTTTATTTCTCCGTTGGTAACACACACTTTTATACTGCAGGACTAGTTTCAATCAATCAAATTCTAATTGAAGTTTTGACCTTTAAGTGCTTCGAGGCACATGAAAGATCAGTCTACATGCCTTACATTATTACAGCAACAAAGATAATATTATCAAGGGGATCATTCACCAAGCACAATTCGAAAATGATTTCTGCCACAAAATTAAACATTAATCTCATGGTCAAATTATGCTTATACTGTTTTCTAGAAGCTATTACTTTGGAGTAGAAAGAGAAAAAAGAAAGATAAAAAGGAAATAATAAATTGAAATAATTAAAGAGAGTCATACATATGAGATAGAAGGTTTAAGGTCCTCATTATGAGTTTGGCACTCTGAGGACCACCAAACCAATGGTGGCGGTCGGACCATTGTAGCCCATGGCGGTTTGACCACTAGATTACGACCATGGGGATCGGGCCACCAGGGGACCTCTGCCATCGCTAGGATCATGGGGTGGCGGCGGTCGAAGTTGGGGTCAGCCACGGTGGCGCTGAGTTCAGCGCCACCCTGCTGATCCTGAGTCCTCTTTCTGCCAGCCTTTTCATGGCGGGGTGCCCGCCATGAAAGGGCTGGAGGAAAGCCAGTGCTGGGGGCCCCTGCACTGCTCATGTTCATGGGATGGGCAGTGAAGGGGCTCCCCCTGCCAGGTGCTGTTGTGCCACAGCGTTGGGCTCCATGCCGTAGCACTGCTTCCGCCAGTCTGACCATCGGAAACATCGTAACATGATGCTTCTGCTAGTCAGTCTGTGGAAACAACATAATACGACTAGGGGGGAGGCCGCCAGTATGACGGCAGCTTCCTCTCTGTAGCTTTGGGGGTCGGCTCATTCGACCTCCAAAGTTGTAATGAGGCCTTAAGTCTTCCATAGAGGTTGTAGTAACAAATCACAGTACACATTCATTTTCCAGCATTTTCATAATCATGGGGCTATATATTCTAGCAGGTATCACTTCTATGATTCGAAATACATTTGTTATTGTTGGTTAATAAACCTATGAGACCATCTTCTGGACTATGCTAAGATGATATTAGCCAGAAGGATCAGAGGCAACACGAGCACTGAGAGCAACAATTCATGGTACAAAAGACTTGAACCAGAGACACTACTCCAATTCGAGAGCTTTGCACCATGCATGGCTGCTTTCCAGTTGAAGTCCAGTTAATATTATAGTTTGTACTTATCTCTTCATACGGTTCTCGTATCGGCTCAGATCCTTCAGGCCAATATAAACTTAGCATATCATGATACCAATGGACCATGCGCCACAGGGTTGTCTTAATTATCTTCTACCATAGTCCTGAAGATTGTCTCTCCTATTAATTAACCAAGAGACCTAAAAGTTGACCTGGTCCCTCTTCTAGCTTCCTCTCAAACTTTGACTGCATTGTTCACATATGTGTCATCAAATTACCAATGAATGAATCACAACAGGCTTTTTTTTTTAGAAGACTGGAACAGCATTTACTTGACCCTCTTCTTGGCACTCTCTCATAAAAACATATATTTTAAGTGCTGCATACTAGAATATATAGGATGTGTGTACTTCTTTATTTCTTTTTTTTCTCTTTCTATCCCAAAGCATGAGTTTAAAACAGTATAAGCATCATTTGACTATGTAATGGATGTTTAGTTCTGTGTTTGTGTCTGGTAAATGATCCCCTTGTTTGCATTATCTTTGTTGTTTTTTACTCAAACCCAAGGTCTCATGGGACCATTTAGTTACCCTTATATTTTTTTAATTACATTGTGACAGGTCCAAGATAGGGGCTATTCTGTCTGGATAGGCACTTTGACCATATGTTAATGCTTTTGTTGAGGAACTATTCAAGTGGTCATTGATTTGACGTAATAGAAAGGCTAGGTCAGCACCTTTGCTCTTTAAAGTGGGTTGGAAGACTCTTGGGAGAGTGTGTCAGAGACTGAGACCCCTAGATAGTTATATGTTGTTGCCAGATTTGACTTGGATGGGTCCAAACACTACTTAATGTTGATTTTTGTATTGGGTTTTCAGAAGGCCAATATTTTGGTTTTGGGTTAATTGGCTGCTAGTTTATTGATTAAACTGTATGTGTGTAAAGTATTGAGGGCCCTTTGGAAGCCTATTAGTGTCTGATCAAAGTTAAGATGATTGTCAGCATACTGTAATATATGTGTGTTGTCTTTTGCAATAGTTGGAGGAAATGATCTGTCTTGAAAAAGATCTTGTCCAATGTTGGCCCTGTAGAGACTAAACAACTTTGGTGCCAGGACACATCATTGCTTAATTGCCCTGTTAGTTTTAATTTGTTTATATACTCTTGTGTCATCCCCTACCTTTATCTAACCCATGTGTCAGAAGAAAGGGAGATCATATTTCCTAATAATGTGGTGGGGATGCTCCCGTCTGCTGGCTTTTTCCATAAAATACAGTGCTCAACACCATCAAATGTAGTGGTGTAATCTGTAAGACGGGCAAACATCAAATTCCTAAATTCCCTCTGAAGGTGTACTGTCATATGGGCCATTTGCCTAAAAGCTTCTATGCTGGCTTCGGTGCTACAGTTTGGCCAAAAGCCGGTTTGGATAAATGGAATTACTTGTTTTTCTTCTGCCCATTTTTCCAACTAACTTAAGAGTTTGCTGGCATAAACCTTTACCTCAACATTTAGAAGAGCAATAAAGCAATAGCTTGCACAGTTCTATCCATCATCTATCACAGCCCTTGGAACTCAGGCTGAAATACAACAAGGGTAATCCTGCCTTCTCCCTTTCTAGGTGCTCTTACTCCTGTATCACACACCAAGTAAGGAGGGAATACCTGATTCTAAAAAGGGAAAGTGGGTGTCGAGTTGGCGAGTGAGGGCCCACTCGTTTTCAGAACAATAGTTGCTAGAAGACTAGGATTGGATTCTCTGAGATACAGGATGGAACAGCATTACAGAGGCATAATACAATTCACTGTCAAGAGAGAACAGAGACACCAGTGAATATAAGAACATTGAAATATGAGTCTTTTTAGAGGTAAGTGCTGTAAAAATACATGAGGCAGCTTACTTGGTGTGAAGAGAAGCATTGCTGTAACAAGCCCCCCAGGAAAACCTGTAAACTTTCCTGAGAACTGAAGACAAGTACTGTTCCATTCCACTGGAAGGCTACATTGTTGTTGCCAAAATGAAAGGGGAAATCTGAAGCCAGGTCAAAAAAGATTCCTAGCCAACTTAGTCAAGTCACAGAGTATAACTGGAGCAAAGTCAAAATAGTAAGATCCAGTCAAAGACAAAAACAGGGTCAGTGCAAAGAAGTGGGAGAAGGGAGACTGTGGAAATTAAAAAAGGAAAAAACAAAAATGGTATGGGAACTGAATTATAGGTGCAAATCTACCTGTCCTCTGGTGGCTGGGGCAGCAGATTTCAGATGCTACTTTGGAAGCTGTTGTCCTCCATGACTGTAGTCTCCATTGCCTCATTCTCCATTTGGTTTATTTCAGAACTCTCTTGTGTGGTGTCTTACCCCAAAACCTGACCCTTCCCTTTCAAAACAGAGGATGAAGAATAGAGTCTGCCATGAGTCCGTAACCATGGCCAAGAAAAGGCACACATGTATTTTATGTATATATGTATTTGTGTATTTGTAAAGCGCACTCAGACCAGAGGTTTCGAAGCGTTAAGCAGGTGAGAAGGCTGAGGCGGAGCAGCCGCCTAAAATGTGAACATCCAAGTCTTTCAATGCTTCCGAAATGGCAGGAGGGGCGATATCTCTCTTATTTTTGGAGAGAGCAATTTCCAGAGCCTGACAGTAGCCACTGAAAAAGCTTTGTCTCCTCATTTAGCTTTTTTACTTCTTCCTGTCTGGGCCAATCTGAGCCCAGTCCATCTTAAATGACGGTTGGGAGTGTACCAATTGATGACAGATTGCAGGTATTCTGATCCCTGAGAGTGAAGGGCCTTGTAAGTCAAGCACAGTGCCTTAAAGGTAATGCGCTTTCTAATGGGAAGTCAGTGCAGTTTCTTTAAACCTTTTGTGATGGGGAGGATTTCAGCAGACCAAGCACTATTCGAGCGGAGGCATCCTGTATTAGCTGCAACTTGTAAAGGGATGATTGGTTTATATTTAAATACAGGGCATTACAGTCGTCCGGTCTAGAGATTATAAGGGCCAACACCACAGTTGCCCTGAGGTCTGAAGGAATGAATGGCAGAACTTTCTTTATAATTCTAATGATCCAAAGGCAGGTATTGGCAACTTTATTTGTCTGCGAATTAAAAGTCTGATTTGAGTCACAGATAATCGCAAGGTTCCTGGCTTTGGAAATAGGAGTGGGAAGAGTCCCACAGATCTCAGGCCACCAGCTATGATTCCAAACTGAGGTTTTTGCCTCAAATATAATGACCTCCGTTGTATCCCCATTCATCTTCAACCAATTGTGGTTCATCTAGTTACTGACTGCTTTCATGCAGTATTGAAATCTGTCTGCCGTAATCTGTATCTTGTTATGCACATTGACAATAATTTGAGTGTCATCAACATATGACAACACTTGGAAGTTAAAGGATCGAATGATGTTGGCCAGTGGAGCCATGTACAAATTAAGGAGGGTGGGACTAAGTGACAATCCCTGAGGGACTCCACAGGGAAGCTGAAAGGGGGTTAAGCTGCAATCTCCACAGCTGACTTTCATTGTCCTGTTTTGGAGAAAGGGCTCCGGAATATTCCTAGCCAGACCCCTCAGTCTTGCCTGTTGAAGGCAGTGCTAACAATTTGGGGCGAGATGGTATCCGAAGCCGCTGACAGGTTCAATAGTATCAGGATGGCACTGCCTCCTTGGTCAACCTGTCTCCAAGTGGAATCTGTGGTGGCAATCAGGGCGGATTCCATGCTATGGTTTTTCCGGAATTTATGCTGGGAGGCATCCAAACAGTTGTGATTAAGCAGTAAGGTGGCCAGCTCTTGGTTGATATGTTTTTCCAGAATTTTTGCAAACTTAGGCAGGAGGGCAATGGGGCATAAGGTTTTAAAGTCATATGGTTTGCCTCCATGTTTTTTCTTAATGGGTATGATTATTGTTTCCTTCCAAGTAGTCCAGAATTTCTGTAAAAATGGTCTCTAGTGGCACAGCGATAGTGTCGCTTTCTAATTGAAATACTCTTGGCGGGCACGGGTCCCTGGGGGACCCGAGTGAATTCCAGCTAGTAGGGAATTAATTTTGCTTGTGCCTAGAGGTGCACATTTTGTAAGCATAGGGCCTCCATCAGTTTCATCTTGAGTACTGGGGCAGAGAATCCCCCTATGTGTAGAGGAGAACATTTGGAGTGGAGTTTTAGAATTTTAGCTCAAAAGAACTCAGCCACACTATCTCAGAAAACTTGTGAGTTGTGGGGGGCAGCTAGTGCCCTAACCACTTTAAATAATTATTTAGTGGTGTTGGAGGCACAACTGATTTTCTGAGAATAAAAACATGATTTGGCAGTTCTGATGACCTCTTTGTAAATTCTCCAACACTCACTAAGCTTTGCTTTTTCCAACGGCCCAGAATTTAATTTTCATTTTCTCTCTTGTTTCCTACATTGTCTCTGGACAGTCGTGTACCAGGGAGCCGAGACTTTAAAAAATATTTTTATTCTAATCTCCCTCAGTGGTGCAATTTTCTCAATGGCTTCCCTTATCAAGGAATCAAAGTTCCCGTCCTGAGAACCCTGCCCCCTTCAAACCTCTCCTGATGCCTTACCAAGGCCAGGCACAAGTCATCCTTTTTGACTCACCCTCAATTACAACTCAAAGTATTAGATTTGTTCTTTGGGTGCAGACAACTTCTATGTGTAATTTTAAAGGGGATCGTTTCTATGTGTCATTTTAAAGGGGATCAGACAATGATCCGACCATTCTATCTGCTGCCATTTGCCCACTGTGACCAGTTCCTGTACGGAGAACAGCCCATCTAGTACATGACCTGCCACATGAGTGCTTTAGGTGACCAATTGACTCAATTGGCTGGGCTTAACCAGAGCTTCCAGTTGCAATGTCAGATTTAAAAAGTAAAGATGTGACACTGTTAAGACCAGGGGCACCTGTGGATCTACGTTTTCCCAGAGCCAATTTTGTGCCTATTGAACCAATAACTCTAGAAAGATCTGTTATTATATGCGAGCTTTCTTTAGCATATAAAAGTTTATGACTTGTTTTTTTCATATTTATTGGAAAAGTATAAATTGATTATATATGACTCCCATGATTGAACACCAACCCTATTTCCCTGACTGTACCATTAGTATTGTGTACGTTATGAACATGCTGCTACAATCTCTTCGGTCTCTCTGCTTAGAGAGTTGAACCAATACCCATTTATACTCAAAATACTTTCTTTGTGTTCCTTATAATGAACTTTAGGTTTGTGCTGCAAAGTTAGGATCTGATTATTCTGATCTTCCTTAATTTGTCTCTGTAGTTCTCTGAGTTTACGTTTCATACGAATTAAGGATAAGGTCTACAACTTTTTGTTTTTGTAAAGGTGTCTTTGAGAGTCAAGAGTGAGTTTAATTTATCAACCTGTTTAGCTATTTAAAACATTATTATATTTGGCAAAAATAGTAGTAGTAAGTGAAATGAATCATTTAAATTTGCTAACACACTTAATAAGTCTATAGTTGCTGGCAAACAGTGCCATAATTGTAGCATTTCCAAACTCTTATTGCTACATTTGATCAGTTTTTCAAGTGCAGCACACCCTCCTGATATCCAATAAAGTGAAAATGTGATTGACGTGCACCAGCCAACAATCAAACATTGCCATAATGGGAACATGATCACTTTCATGACTTGCTTTTACTTTGAAATCCTTAAGACTGGGGAAAAGTGAACATGAAACAAAAAATATGTAGAGTGTGGCTGATCTTGCTGGTTAATGATGAGTGAAGCCATTTGACTTAACACATTTTTTACAACTATTTAAACTAGCATAGTGGAAGTTTTTTAAACAGTTAGCAGGACTTGCTTTCCATGTTCACTTCTCACAGATTTAGGTCCCCATAATTACATAGGTGAAGTGACCATGTTTTCTTCAAGTAAGTTCTGTTGAACGTTGCCTAAGCTGATTGCTTCTAAACCTAAGGGGGAACATAATAAGTTTTCAACTTCGATGCAGAATTTCCTAAGTATGTTTTGCTGACTTTTATTATGGACGGTCAAATAAACATTTGGCAAAAGAATGGAAGATTACATTTGTCCAATATGACGACCAGTATGAAATTAAGTTTGCTTCAACTGTAGTTGATATGTAAATGGACATACCTTACCACGGATGCCAAAATGTGCTGAACTTTATTACAGGAGAATATTTTTCTCAATATCCCTCATTTGGTACCAGTTGTATATGCCACGCTTCTTGCATGAATAATTAATCCCGTTGGATACAAATTAAATTGTGCATTTACCTTGTAACAACCTCTTTATGCCAGTGACAATACACGATGATTGATTTGGTGGCAGGGGGAAATGTGATGGTCCTGGTTAAGTCGGAGACTTTAACATGGCGGCAAGCCAGAAACAGTCCACAACATGATTTGATGGTGCTGATTATGCTGCTCTGCGCATTCTGTGACTATTGTGTCCATTTAAAACAGAATCAGTTTTCTGCACCGCAAGTACGGATATGAGCATCCACACGGTCCATTAATATACATAATGAACCATGAGTGGGATTTGTTTTTTATTGGAATCGTATGAACTGTTGGGTATCACTCTTCTCCCTTTTTTTAAATGAATTGTTCCACTGACCAAATGTGTCACCAGAGCTATGAGCTAGATCAGCAGACTGCCTAGACTTCCACGGAGCGAGGGTGACCTCTTTTTCTAGATTATCTGCAATTATGATGAATATTTTACTTGATAGGGCCTCTGAGCGTAATAGGGTGAGGATATCATGATAATAAAAGATAATAATGAATAATATTACACTGTTCAATATTATATCTCTCCCAATGAGGTGTATTTAGGTATGAATATTAGCTGAGAGGTCGAAAGTGACTGATGAACACAATCAGTGATTTTGGTTAAGTTCAGTGTCTGGTGTACTCAGTTGGTACCTAATATGGTTGAGAGGCTTTGATTTCTGAAGGGCATACATTTGGTGTGGCTTGTGCAAATTTGTGGGTTTTGCGGCACTTGACATAGTTTCTTGTCCCTGAGGAGCCATACTAATGGCCCGATTTATGCCTTAATTGTATATCCCCCCAAGATACTGGTCCGCTACCAGATTTTGATGCAGCTGGACCACAGGGTTTTCTACAGGGGTGACAACTCTGTCACAGCCATAGCCAAACTTCTCAGATGGCCCGACAGAGTAAGAGCTGTCAAAGAAATTGCTATATGCCTGCCCGTCCAATTTAGGTGGGCTGGCATATATACATTTTTACGGTCCATAACCTCCAGGAAAACCCTGGAGGTGAGGGACAGTAAAATAGAAATAATGCCATGGCGAGGGGGGCATTTTCTTTTTTATTTAAATAAAATCCCATTACTGTATTTTGGATTTTCCTTTTGAAAACAAAAAACAAAACTGTTTGGTGCAGGTGTCCATCCTGCTGATGGAGCCCTGCACCAAACAGCAAAATGCATCGGACAGAACTGCTGTGACAATGGTTCCTGTCAATACATTATAAATACCCACCTGCTTTGGAGTCATTTATAAATGCAATCCCTCCACTAGAGGGCCAGAGAAATCTACTCCGCCCCCAGGCTGTCTGCACATTTAGAAATAGCCCAAGGTTTTTTATTATGATCAGAGGCTTTCCCTGAATAAAACATGGATTTAAACTTTGGGGACTGTTGATCCATGGAAGTAATTCAGAAAGCATGCATATTGCTTGATTAATTGCCTCTACTGTTGTCTCATGTGTGAATGACCAAAAGATCAGGTTAAAGATATCATGTGACATGAATATTGTGTAAAAAATACCATGGCTACCACATATCTTTTCTGACTGCACGGACTGCATGAAACCCCCTTTCCTCCGAATGTCCTAATTTGACCTAAATCTTGGACGCGAACAGAGACCTTTTTTTACACAAACGCTACAGACACATTGTACAGTCCCGACCGGTTTTTGAATTTCGATTTGGAAAATGTCTTTAAGACTGTTTATCGGAGATTTTTCAAATCCTGACATCTAGTGAAAATAATTCTCCTTCTCACATCCTTCTGAGTCTTGAAAAGGCCCCAGGCCTGTGCGCCACTAGATGGTGAAACACAGTTTGGCTGATGGTGCTACATATTGAAGACTCACAGGAAAATCAATTTTGTACATTGAATTTCTCTTCTCAGGCTATATTTAATGGTGGAATGCATATAGACAATGTATGAATATCCTGTTTTGCAATTAATTCATACAACCCCGAAACAACACTATTCTGGGTATCTACTAACTCTATTTCTTCTGCTATAGTGTCCCCACAGATTCTAATACTCTTGTAGATTCACAGAATGAGGGGTGAGGGTCATGTCTTTATTTTTTATTTTGTTTAATTAATTTGTTAAGTTTAAGCAATGTTTTCCTATAAAACATGTATTTTTGGGGTGTTTGTGATTTTTTGGGTTGTATGGAGGGCAGTGAATTTAATTTTAATTGTTTTACATTATTCTGAATCGTCTATTTGTTTAAGTTTATATTGCATGCATTTTTATATAAAATATGATTAAAGGTGTTACTGTCGTTAGGTATTTCAGTATTTCAGATTATACAATTTTGAGTTGGAACGGTATATGTAACCATATGTAACCCTTAAGACATCCAACACTTTCTCTACTGTTGCTTAGAGTGGAGTGGGAATAGTAAATCTAACCTCTCCAAAGTCCAACACTCTCCCTGCTGTTGCTTAGACTGGGAATGGGTTTGTGAATATAGTATACACACACATATACATAATAAATTATTGCAACTATTTATTAAACATTATAATATTGTTAACCAATTAACTATTTCTAAAAATGTACTCTACATTCAAAATTCTTAACTGTTTCTGGTCGATTGTCTCTTCCTCATTATTTTTGACATGATGTTTTGGTTGTTCCCATTATAAGTATAGGACACAATATCATAGTAAGCCATATTTTTAACACAATATTTGTGTCTCTAGATATTTTTGTTAACAATATTCTGTCAGACAACTTGTTATGATCACTGAATATATCTGCCCCATGTTGTAAGTGATATATGGTAGGGATACTGTTTCAAGTTCTGTTGCAATTCTGACTGCTTCTTATTGAAGAAAGGTAAATCTTTTTAAATCGTTGTTGACATTCTTGATCACAGGACAAGAGAGGATTTAAAGAATGTGCATACTACAAGTTTTATTTTTTTAACTTCTTTCTCTTTTTTCGTGTTAAAGGCTTGAAATTAGATGCCTCTTCTTCGTGAAAATGGCATTCTTCTGCATTGTTGTTACCTACGATGGAATTATTCATGGGCGTACAGTATTTTCAGAAGGTTATTGATAAGGTGTAGTCAAATGTACTAAAGACAGTTCTTTGGATCCCAGAGGTATAGGGAGCGACGTTTGAGGAATTTAGCAAGTTTACGTTCTAAATTGGCAAATGTAGTAGCCTTGTTAGAGTGCAAAGCTAGTCCACAATGGGGCAACAGGCACAACTGTGGTGCAGTTGAGATTGAGATGAAATAAAGATTAGACTGTGAATTATTCATTTTAACACATGAGATTCGAGATGCAGGTGGCTAACGGGCCTTATTATGACATAGGTGGTCCCATCGCGGGACCGCCAATGCCACAGGGAGGACTCTGCTGTCATGCCAGTTGCTTCTCCCCCTGTTGTATTACAATGTTCCTGTCGGGCTGACTGGCAGGAACATTGTATCACAACTTTATCGCCAGGCTGACAAGTGGGGAACAGTGCTAATGTATTAGTCTTGGCTGCCTTAAGGGAGCTGAGGCCAATACTGTAGCATACCAGCACCCTCAGAATTCGCACTATCTGCAGAGCAGACAGTGCACATACTGATGGTGCTGGGCAAGGGGGCATCCCACACTGGCTTTCCATGGCAGGGTGACCGCCATTTGCCACAATTAAGGTTTGGTCATTTCATCTAATAATATTAGAATCAGGAATAAAACGGCTTTTATACTGTGTGTGTCATGCACCTATTCTAATTTGAACAGTTGAAGTATGGGTAACGTAGGATACACTGTTCTGACATAAGTTGATGGAGGCACAATAACTATTAATGAAACAGTATTTTTGTTTATGCCTAAATAAAAATATTGCAGAAATTGCACAGTGTACCGGGTTAGAGGAGTTGTCTGCTTCGAAGTATCCCCCCTTTCATGCAGTAGTGTAGGATATTCTCTTATGTTTATCATTTAGCATGCACTTATTCTCTTTTGCCCTCTTGAGGATTGCAGCTGCAGGATCCATATTCCTTCCTCCTCACTATCACTGAGAGCGTGTCTCTTGCACCAGACAAAAGGACCACTATCATTCCTGGTCTACTTATCTCTCCCACAATACAGAACTTTCCCCCTCTTCATTCACCTTACTCAGATCACAGATAAGGGTCCAGCGCTCATATACTAATATCACAGTCGTCTTACCCACCGTAGATCCTATTGGTAAGACTGTCCATTAACAGGCCCGCCTGTTGTGTTAGGGTTATAGCTCCCAGATCAAGGATTTAGAATGGGATTAAAATTTCCCAATTTCCTTGTATATGTCCTTGTTTACTTGTTCTCTTGTCTTTCATATTCCCTTGCTCTATTTCTTTCTTTTGTTGGGTATCCCTATCTTCTCTCTGTCTCCTATCTTCCCCCTTCTATTCTGTTTCAATGTTTACTGTTTTTGAAGAACAGAGACAGAACACTCATATCCAAGTACACACATTGCTCTTGAGTAAGGCACATACTCCTACCATCTAAAAGCCCTGGAGATTCTTGCCCATTTACCCTGTTTTCCTAATCTTGCTGCTACGATTATTAGGGTCACATGTGTTAAGACAGGATGTCATTATAGACTACCTACCTATGATAACAAACGTATCACCAGAAAACCTTTTACACTATTTAAATCAACGTGAATGATCGCTCCCATTTCATACAACAGACAAAATTGCTACATTTTTATACACAAAACATGCAGACATTGTGCTACTGTGGGAAACACTCCTCTCCACGTCAGAGTCTTCATAGCTAAGGAATGATTGGGTGGGCTCTGTGCACAGTAGTAGGTGCACCACAGATTCTGAAGGCAACCTCTCAACTGCACAAATATGTTCCATGAGATGCCAAATCACCATTCTTATTAACGGTCTGTGCCCCACAAGATTTTGAAAACTTGGGCATTTGGATTCTCACTCCACAAGACTGGTCATGATGATACTTATCATGTGTCCAGGGCACGATGTCTAAGGTTGATTACTTTTTATTAAGTGGACTGGTGTTATGAGATGTTCAGAGTTGTAGCATCTTTGACAAGTGTCTGACAGAACATGCCCTAATTCGTAAACTATTAGGTTTCCAAATCCTGTGTGCATCTTTAATGTACTGGCAAATGAGGGTGACAAAATATCAGGCTCCGGATGAAAAGGAGATTCTTAGAGGATATATAAGAGAATTCATAACCAATAACATTGACTCTCATCTCTGTGCAAATTCTGTGAGGAGAGTGGAAACAACGAGGAAGGGTAAAAATAAGATACTCTTTCATTGGAAAGAAAACTGCAGCAACACTTCAACCAAAAGAAGAGCAAGGTATTAGAGACCGAATTCAAGTCTATAGTAAGACCCAAACTCCGACCTTGGGGCATAGGCTGGAAGTACTAATTGCTGCCACTCTTCACTACTGAACGGCTTAACTACTACAGATTAAAGTGAAACTTAGACATTATGAAATGGGTCAGAGGGTAGGACGACTATTGGTGGGAGAGCGCAAACACTGCGCAGTGTGCAATCCTAGCAGTTAGAAATGCGAGCGGCACTTTACTAACACACCCAATGAGAATTACAGAATGATTTGCCACCTTCTACAGTTTCTTTGTTTAAGACTCATCTGAAAAGGACACCACTGTTTTGGAGATGGAGTTTCTTTCGGATCCAAAACTCTCCTCCCTATGAGCAGAGGGTCTAGCCCTCAGTGAAGGGAAGATAACAAAAGAGGAGATCGCTAAAACAATATCTACATTGTCACACTGCTGTTTTCCCAGTAAAGATCGGTTGCCAATTGAGTATTATAAATTAAGTAAACCCTTCTGGTTCCATTGGTATAAAAATCTTATAAAGAAACAGATATGACTAATTCTCTTGGCTCGTACCCATATCCATCAATGCAATCATAACGCTGCTCCTCAGGCCAGGAAAGACCCTTCAATGTTCAAGCTTCTGTCCTATCACTGTCATAAATAAGGATGTAAAGATTCCTGCAAAAATCTTGGCTACCAGATTAAAAAAGTTCTTACTGTATTCATATATGAATCACAGTTGGGCTTTATACCCAGATGTACATTTCGGAACCACATGAGCACATTGCTGCATTTGCTATAGATCACTAAAAACGTACATGATGAAGCACCAGCCCCCTCACTGATAATGAAGACGAAGGCTTTGGACAGGATTGAATGCCTTTGATGCATTTACACTCCTTCAAAAGGTCTGGACTAGGACATAACTTTATCAACCAGGAATGTTGGCTACATACAGACCTGAAGATGCAAATCAGCTGCAGTGGGTATCTATATATCCAAACCCACAATATACTGCAGTACCCGCCAGTGTTATCCCTTGTCCTGTTGCTCTTCCTGGTGGGGATAGAGCCACTATATCTGTTGCAATCTGCACTTCCTGTCATATAATTGGCATAGAGATGTTGGAAGGACAATTGAAACAATTCTTACATGCTGACGATATCCTGCTATCAAATTGGTGACACCCATACCAGAGATTATGGGCCTCATTATGACCCTGGCGGTGTCCCGCCAGGGCCGCAGTGGAGGTCGGACCACCATCAAAGCAGCAGTCCAGCCTCCACATTACGACCCTAGCGGAGCTGCCACGGTCAACACCACCAGGTTGCCGCCAGATGCCAAGCAGCGCTGCCCTGGGGATTACAAGTCCCCTTTCCGCCCTTTCCGGCAGCCTTTGCATGGCGGTAGCCCCGCCATGCAAAGGCTGGTGGAAAGGGGATGCTGGGGATCTTGGCATGGGCATGACAGGGGCCCCCATGGACAGACCCGTCGCGCTTTTCACTGCCCCAATTACAGGCAGTTAAAAGAGCGATGGCTGATGTTGCACCCAACGCATTGCTGCCGGTTCAATTATGAGCTGGCATCAATGTTAAGGTCTTGTTCCCTGCTGGGCCGTCGGGCGCAAATGCTGTTTCCGTCCGCCAGCCCAGCGGGCAACTCTTAATAGGGCTGGTGGGTGGAAGACTGGTTTGGGGGTCTTCCGTGCGAATGAGATTGGCGGGCGGCGGACTCATAATGAGGGCCTATGTCTCTCATTCATTCTTTTTTCCAGTTTTGGGGATATAAAATAAAATGGGAAAAATGCAATGCACTTCCTATGACTACATTCATAACTAAAACCAGTGTTACAGGATATCCCATGAAATGGAGTCTTAAGGAGCTGAAGTTCCTAGGCATTAGCATTATGGGGGGAATGATTGATATGACAGAAGATAATTTGCATCCATTAATTTCCCAGATGTCTAAAGATTTTGCCAAATGGTCTCTATTGAATGTATCACTGAATGGCAGACTGCAGATAATTAAAATGACTGTGGCACTTGCTACAACTAAGCATTTGGACCTTTCCTGCTTTCCATAAAATGCACTTTATTGAATAGAATTGAATTTATCTTCAAATGATTTACGTGGGGCAATGCCCAAACTAGGCTAAAACCATGTACACCTGGGCACTTACTGGGTCATTACATTTTCCTAACATGAGAGTGTAATATTATGCGCAGCCATTATCACAGAGATTACTGCTGTTATACAGGCTTACTATTCACCCAAAGTCTGCAGCCAACCAATTGATTGACTGTGTGCAATATACATGGAAAAAAGGAATTAGGGCCTCATTACGAGGCTAGTGGCCACAAGACCGCCAGCCTTGCAGTGGCGGTTGGACCACTGCAGCTGTAGCGGTCAACCCCCCACATTACAAGATGGCGGTCAGACCGCCATCCGACCGACACCCGATCGCCATCTCTGCCAGGATTGTAGATCCCGATGGGGTGATGGTGGTCTTGGTTGCAATCACTCAGGGCGGCACTGAACTCAGCACTGCCCTGCTGATTACAACCTTATTCTTTGCCAGACTTTTCATGGTAGGTTGGTGAAGAACAAGTGCAGGGGGCCTCAGGGGGACCCCTGCACTGCCCATGCCCATGACCATGCCATGGCCCATGTGATAGTGCACATTCCTAGGGTGCTGGATAGCCCCCTCTGTGCTACGAGATCGCACTCGGCTCCTCTAAGGGAGCCCAGTGCGATCTCGTAGCACTGATCATGCCGGTCAGACCAGCAAGAATGCTCTATATCATGGTTTCCGGCAGCCAGCCAGGTCAGGCCAGCGGAAACCTTGTAATAGGGTGGAGGAGGGACGTCACCACCATGGCAGTGGCCTCCTCCCCTCGGGTTTGGCAGTCCCACGTTGGGACCGTCCAACTCGTAATGAGCCCCTTAAACTCCTTAAGATTAACTTACGTATACATTCTGCAGACTCACTATGGGGAATGCTCAGATACAGGATAACTGCAAACCTTTTGGAGGAGAATAGGAAAGGTAGTACATCCTGACCCTTGACCAAATGCTTACTGTCAGGAGGTTCAAGAATGTCTAAGAACTCTGCAGTGAATTCAGTATAACTGAGCAAGAACAATAGTGATACAAACCCACAGCTGCCTTATCTGCTTTTTAAAAGTAATGCCCAGAGACCTTCCCTGTTCTCCTCTTCTGCAGTAGCTGAATATGTTTGGACAGCAGGGCAGCTTGGTGTGTGGAATATACAACTTGTTAGCACATTCCCTGTACTCTAAACCTGTGCAAAACACTACAAGGTTCCACAGGCAAGTTATTCTAACTAAAGACTACTCTGAGCCAGAGAGGCCAGATTTAATGGCACCCCACGAGAAGGTACTCTGCAAGGTCAGAATGTAGTTTTTATAAACTATGTGCACTAATGGTATTGTTCAACATACTGATTGAATTAGGCTTTCTCGTTGCTCTGATGTTCAATAGACCACATTTAATACACCATCCATTCTGTGGCTTTGCATTAAGCTGCAACAGAACAGGCCGAACTATCATGTGTACACTTGATACAACTCACCCCATTCATCCATATGGCTCTTGTCAATGACACTTTTGACATATTGGATTTGAATTCACATTCACACTCACATAGGTGGTTAGTAACATTGCTAGCAGCATAAAAAATCAGCATACTAACAGCCTCATTACGAGTTTGGAAGTTCCACTGCAGGACCCCCAAACTCACTGCAAGTACGCCACCACCATGGTTGTGACATCCCCACTGTGCGTATTACAATGTTCCTGCTGAACTGACTGGCAGGAACATTGTAATATGTGTTCCCGCCGGTCAGTCTGGCAGGAACCGTGCTACGATGGAGCAGAGTCCTATATCGTAGCACAGAGGCGGCTGTCCAGCACCCTCAGAATGAGCAATGTCTGCAAAGCATTTTGACAGTGCAGGGGCCCCAATGTGGCCCCTCGCACTGGCTTCCAACCAGCCTTTCCTTGGTGGGGTCCTTCTTGAAAAGGCTGGTGGAAAGTGGGGTTGTGCTCAGCACCGCCATGGCTGATTCCAAGCATGAGCACTGTCACCCTGTCGAGATCTATGACCTTTGCGGGGATGGCTGTCTTCAGGCAGGTCTGCCCGCCAAAGTCGTATTTTAGCAGTTAACAGTTGGACCGCCACAACCATGGCTGTCCGACCACCACCATGAAGCTGTTGGTCCTAGGACTGCCAGCCTCGTAATGAGGCCCTTAGATAATGGAGATGAGCCACTTTACCCATGAAGGAAGAATGGCTTACAGAAACGGTCAGGATAGCCTACAGTATAATGAGCAGATTATTCACAAAGTGAATGACAAGATGTTTGAATTTGATCAATTCTGTGGGCCGATCATAAAATGATTAGATGATGAAAAATGACTATAATGTGATATGTTTCAGTGCAAAGGGGGTGGGGAGCAAACACCACAATGAGGATCCGAGGCTTTCCACTTAGCCTGCTGTCTCTGACTTCATTCAAGTGGACTTCCAAGCAGTGCTTGAAATGTAATTGCATAAACATTACAATTTAATGGTCGACTCCATGGGCGTCCTTGACGTCGTGGTCGCTGTGATGATTTCACGGTTGTATATAGGTGCCACCCCGGCGCACTGACGTCAGTTCTTTTCTTTCTGCTCCAGGCTACGCCCAGATCCGGAGAAGAGCTACCCCAGTCATTTTTTGACTAACTGCGACATTTTGTCAAATTTGTTTTTGACGAGTTTTGATTCGTAAGACCAGATTTAAGCCCTGCGACTCCTGTCACCGGATGATGGTGGTGACGGATCTGCACCTCATGTGCCTCTGCTCTTTGGAGCGCGACCACGACCTGAAGTCGTGCTCCGAGTGTCGGGCCATGAACCCAAAAGCTTTGAGTGAGTGGTCCCTGAAGCTCATGGCGGCCCGACACTCAACTCTGCATCATTCCCGGTCCCGTTTGAGAGGAATGTCAGGAGACCGGTTGCAGAGTCACCACCATTCTTCTTGTCCAAGTCATCTGGACATTGGGGTAAGAAGAAGAAGTCAAGCAAGGAGAAACGTTCTTCGATTTCGCCCCGTCACTTGCACAACGTGACACAGGAAGAGAGTCGACGCTCTAGGCCTCCGTCTTCGGAACCTCAGTGTGGGTCCTCTCTGTGCCTCCATGAATTTCCGGGAGCTGGGGCTACCCCTGCCCAACTAAAGGAGTTCTATGAGGCCATACGCCTGATATTTTGGCAGCTGACCCATCCTTGTCGCCTTCGGGCCCAGAAAAGTCGGTGAGGGCCCCCTCAGGCTCAAAGTCGGCAACTGTGGTCCCGACTCCAGAGGGCACCTCAGGATCCACTTCTGGATGTGTCCCGAAGCCGGTCGTGCCAACACGACCTTCCCCGGCCTCGGGTCAGACGTTGACGCTCCCAGCGCCGATTGGGCCCACAATCGACATTGACCCTATACTCATTCCCGACAACCCGGAGCCGAATGACGTCGCTCAATGCCAATTCCGTTTTCCATGGGCTCTGCTGTGTCCAGGGTTGATCCTGAACCCTATTACTATGGGTATGGATACAGGGATAGTG
This sequence comes from Pleurodeles waltl, assembly GCF_031143425.1. Classification (NCBI taxonomy): domain Eukaryota; kingdom Metazoa; phylum Chordata; class Amphibia; order Caudata; family Salamandridae; genus Pleurodeles; species Pleurodeles waltl. The sequence continues at coordinate 1,280,208,768 of NC_090447.1, read as the reverse complement.
TAGAGGGGACGGTGGACCCTTTGGAAACTTGAACCTGAACTGGACTGGGTACAGGATTTGAGTGATGCCAGTGGCTTGGACACCTCCCCTGGCACTGGCATGTTCTCACCGCCGTACCGTGGCTACAGAGGAGGGAGCGTCTTATTCTATGGTGGTAAGAAAGGTGGCTGAGTTTTGTGGTTTTGAACCTCGAGCTTCCTTCTGTGGAGGCCAGGCCTAACCTCCTGACTGAAGTGCTTCAGCCTGCGGCCTCCATCTCGGAACCCCTTCTTCCCTTCAACAAAGCACTTACGAATGCCTCACTGGGGATCTGGCCCAAACCCAGCACAGGGGCTCCTGTGAATAGGACGATTACCCACTGCCATCACCTGCGCCGAATGACCCAAATTTCCTTTCCCAACACCCTAAGCATGAGAGCCCCGCCGTCCAGGCTTCTTCATCCTCTGGCTTATTCCCTACTGCTCCCCCGGACAGGGAATCAAAAAGACTGGACAACTTAGGGAAGAAGATGTTTTATTCTGCCAGTCTAGCGCTGCGGTCCGTGGACTCCGTATGCCTTTTAGGCCGGTATTTCCATAATCTCTGAGATACGGTGGTGCAAGTGCTGCCCCAGGTTCCGGAAGAGGCCCGAAACGTTCTCTCCCAAGCCATGGCAGTTGGGAGAGATGCAGCCAAGTTCATGATCTGTTGTGGACTGGATACGACTGACTCACTAGGCAGATCGGTTGCATCGACGGTGGCACTGAGACTCCACGCCTGGTTAAGGACACCACACCTGGCTTTTCGGGGGATGTCCAGCAATCTTTGATAGACATGCCCTTTAATGGCACTTGTCTCTTCAGAGACAAGGCAGACTCAGCACGCAAGCGCTTTAAGGATTCCCGGGCTATGGCTCAGTCCCTTGGCCTTGCAGCCACTCCTCGCCCCCCTCAGTCTGCGTCTCTCTCCTTTCATGGCTACGGAAGGGGCACCCAACCATGTCTATTTCCACCGAGCCACTGACCCGCGCATGCTGCACAGCCCCTGCGTGGACGCGGGATCCACTGTGCTTGTGGATCAGGGAGTCAGCGAGCCGCCCAGTCCACCCCCATCCCCTCCTCTGCCTCAAAACCTTCCTAGTCCATTGGGACATCTGGGACCAGTTGGCAGCAGAATTCGCCATCATCTACCCCTCTGGGAATCCATTACCACGGACAGGTGGGTTCTACAGATCGTCTGAAGGGGCTACTCCCTCCCCTTCTATACTTCCCCTCAAGCAATGCCACCATCATTCGATCCCCTGTTGGAGGATCATTTGACACTTCTCCGCGAGGAAGTCAAGGCTCTCCTGTCCAATGGAGCCACAGAGAGGGTCCCTGCACCAGAAGTAGGTTGTGGTTGCTATTCCCGCTACTTTCTGGTGCCCAAAAAGGACAAGGGTCTTCACCCTATCCTAGACCTCCGGTCCCTCAGTCTCATCCTGAAGAAGGAGAAGTTCAAGATGTTAACCCTGGCTCAGGTCGTTTCTGCCCTGGAACCTGGAGACTGGATGGTTGCTTTGGACTTGCAGGACACCTATTTCCATATTCCCGTCCTGCCGGCTCCCAGATGTTACCTACGATTCGTGGTAGGTCACGAACACTTTCAGTTCACCGTGCTTCCCTTAGGCCTTACCAGTGCTCCTTGGGTGTTCATGAAACTAATGGTAGTGGTTGCAGCTCATCTGCGCAGGTTAGGGGTCCCAGTCTTCCCCTACCTCGACGACTGGCTGTTGAAGGCAGACACGCCTCAGAAAGTCATGTCCCACCTCCAGACTATGGCGAACCTCCTGCATTTGCTGGGGTTCACTATCAACATGCCGAAGTCACACCTGACTCCCTCTCAGACGCTCCCTTTCATCGGAGCTGTTCTGGACACAGTGCAGTTTCTGGCTTATTCTCCCGAAAAGCGAGTCCAGGATATTTGGGCTATGATACTGATGCTTCAGCCTCTATCCTGGATTTCGGTGAGAATTACTCTGAGGCTGCTGGGCCTCATGGTCTTGTGCATCCTGCTGGTCCAATATGCCAGATGGCATATGCGGGCTCTGCAGTGGGACCTGAAGTTCCAGTGAGCGCAGCATCAGAGGACTCTCTCCAACATGGTTCATGTTTCTGAGGGAACTGTGAAAGACCTGCAGTGGTGGTTATTGAATCCAGATTGGGTCAATGGCAACCCTTCCCCAACCATATCTCACAGTAGTGAAAGATGCATCACTCCTGGGGTGGGGCAGCCACATGGGAGAGGCGGAGATCAGAGGCCTCTGGTCTCCAGCAGAGTCTGGGCTCCACATCAGCCTTTTGGAGCTCCAGGCGATCCGATTTGCATTGAAAGCACTCCTTCCCTCTCTCAAAGGGAAAGTGGTACAGGTGTTCACCGACAACACCACCGCCATGTGGTTTTGCAACAAGCAGGGTGGAGTGGGGTCATGGACCCTTTGTCAAGAGGCTCTTCGCCTCTAGACATGGTTGGAACGCCAGGGCATTTCCCTCGTGGTTCAACATCTGGTGGGCTCTCTGAAAGCAAGAGCAGATTAACTCAGCCGTCGATGCGAAGTCGATCACGAATGACATCTCGATCCGGAGGTTTCACAAGGTCTCTTTCTGCAGTGGGGAGAGCCTTGGTTAGATCTGTTTACCTCTGCAGAGAATGCGCAATTGCAGGTGTTTTGCACATCGTAGTTTCCAAGCGGTCACTCACTCAGCGACGCTTTTTGTCACGAGTGGTGCTCAGGCCTCCTGTACGCCTTCCCGCCAATACCACTTCTGCCCAGAGTTCTGAAGAATATCAGGCAAGACTGAGCCCAAGTAATCTTGGTAGCTCTGGACTGGGCACGAAGAGTCTGGCATCCCGAGTTCCTGAGCATGGCCATTGATCCTCCAATCAGACTGCCCCTTCAGGAAGATCTTCTGTCGCAGCAGCAGGGGACGGTTATGCACCCGAACTTGTCCAGTCTCCGCCTCCTCACGTGGAGATTGAGCAGCGACAGTTGACGGCTTTTGACCTTCCACCCAAAGTCTGCAATGTCATCTTGGCAGTCAGGCATCCGTCCACCAAAATGGTATACGCCTGTCATTGGAAGAAATTTGTGGCATGGTATTTCAACAAATCTGTGGATCCCCTCTCTGCACTTCTTTCAGAGATTCTCCCCTTTATTCTCTCTCTTGCCCAGCAGGGCTTTACTCTGAGCACTCTTAAGGGATATTTGTCTGCCATCTCTGCCTTCTTAAGACTACCAGACCAACCTTCTCTTTTCAAATCTCCCGTTGTTCGGAGGTTTCTTAAAGGCCTCACTCATATGTTTCCTCCAGTCCCGTTCATCATGCCCCAGTGGGATTTGAACTTGGTCCTCACATACCTCATGTGTGCCCCTTTCAAGCCACTCCACAACTGTCCTTTATGGCCCTTAACCCTTAAAAAGTGAGCTTCAGGCTCTTTCTTGGAAGCCACCATTCCTAGCAGTGCATCCTGACAAAGTGGTGGTTCGTACCAGGGTTTCCTTTCTTCCCAAAGTGGTAACGCCTTTTCAGGTAGGCCAATCTATCACCTTGCCTACTATTTACGCACCTCCACATCCCTCTCATGAGGAGGAGGGACTCCACTGTCTTGACCCAAAAAGAGCATTGGCGTTCTAGCTAGATCATACCAAAGATTTCCGGGTGGACGATCAACTCTTTGTGGGATATGTGGGTGCGAAGAAAGGGAAGGCGGTGCAGGAAAGGACCATCTCATGATGGGTAGTCCTCTGCATTAAGATGTGCTACGCTTTAGCGAAAAAGCAACCCCCTGAGGGTTTGCGTGCTCATTCTACCAGAGCAACTGCTGCTACCACTGGGGTAAGCACGCGGAGTTCCAGTCCTGGATATCTGTCATGCCGCAACATGGGGGTCCTTACATAGGTTCACCAAGCACTAATGCCTGGACAGTCAGGTCCACAGGGATGGCTATTTTGGCCATTGGGTCCTGCAGGATTGTTTGGTGTGATCTTAGTTTGCAGCCCACCACTGGAGATGGTATTGCTCGGGTATCTATTCAAAGGTAAGGAATATGCAACTAGAAGTGTCTATCAGATGTACAAGTTACTTACCTTCAGTAACGATATATATGGTAGAGACATATTCTAGTTGCAGACTCCTTACCGACCCGGTCATCCTCCACACACTGCGAACTGATTTCTAGGGACAGGCACTTCCCTCTAAGGGCCCTAGTTTTGGCCCACCATTCTCAGTGTTCTTCATGGCTCTGAGCTACTGGCGTGGAAAGTCGTGAAAAGAAACTGACGTCAGTGCGCCGGGGTGGTGCCTATATACGACTGCGACATCATCATGGCAACCACAATACAAACGACACCGGCAGAGTCGACCGACGCCACCTCGCGGCTTGCAGGGGTACTGCTCGAAGAAAAATTCTCCAGATCCAGTCTGACACCTGGGGAAATTCAAAGGTAAGGAATCTGCAACTAGAATATGTATCTACCAGATATATTGTTACTGAAGTAACTTGTACTTTACTTACAAAGATCTTCATTATGGTGGTCATTATGACCTTGGCAGTCAGGTTATCGCCACGTCAAATAATGACCATGGAGGTGAACCCTCCCAGAGACAGCTAATGTACCACACCAACCTCCAACGTGGTACAACCACTGAACATAGCGGTAGCCACCTACAGTCAGGAAGAAGACAAGGATCTGCCCACCATATAATGACATAGTACAACGCCAGGATTTCTGGGGCCGTAGCAACGACACCAAAAGCCTGGCGGAAACACATCATATAAAAGGAGACACTCACCTCCAGGGATACAGAGGAGTCCGTGGCCACCATGGAACCTGAACTGCAAGTCTTCCCGATGCTGTACCACGTCATGGCCGTCCTGGAGCACCAATGCTGACGAAGACGATGATGGTGAGTACAGCCACCTAGCACACAAAGGAGGGAGAGAGGGAGGAGAGAGTGACACACAAATGCACAACACACACCAAACACACACACCACACACCCAGAACCAGCTGCAGAGTATATTGACAGTAACAGTAACCAGGTGCAAAGAAAGCCAGGACACATACCTCTGTTTCAACCACTGTAATCATGTTGGATGAATATTCAAAATCCAAAAACATACACAGCTGCACATATATATATATATATATATATATATATATATATATATATATATATACAGGGAGTGCAGAATTATTAGGCAAGTTGTATTTTTGAGGATTCATTTTATTATTGAACAACAACCATGTTCTCAATGAACCCAAAAAACTCATTAATATCAAAGCTGAATATTTTTGGAAGTAGTTTTTAGTTTGTTTTTAGTTTTAGCTATGTTAGGGGGATATCTGTGTGTGCAGGTGACTATTACTGTGCATAATTATTAGGCAACTTAACAAAAAACAAATATATACCCATTTCAATTATTTATTATTACCAGTGAAACCAATATAACATCTCAACATTCACAAATATACATTTCTGACATTCAAAAACAAAACAAAAACAAATCAGTGACCAATATAGCCACCTTTCTTTGCAAGGACACTCAAAAGCCTGCCATCCATGGATTCTGTCAGTGTTTTGATCTGTTTACCATCAACATTGCGTGCAGCAGCAACCACAGCCTCCCAGACACTGTTCAGAGAGGTGTACTGTTTTCCCTCCTTGTAAATCTCACATTTGATGATGGACCACAGGTTCTCAATGGGGTTCAGATCAGGTGAACAAGGAGGCCATGTCATTAGATTTCCTTCTTTTATACCCTTTCTTGCCAGCCACGCTGTGGAGTACTTGGACGCGTGTGATGGAGCATTGTCCTGCATGAAAATCATGTTTTTCTTGAAGGATGCAGACTTCTTCCTGTACCACTGCTTGAAGAAGGTGTCTTCCAGGAACTGGCAGTAGGACTGGGAGTTGAGCTTGACTCCATCCTCAACCCGAAAAGGCTCCACAAGCTCATCTTTGATGATACCAGCCCAAACCAGTACTCCACCTCCACCTTGCTGGCGTCTGAGTCGGACTGGAGCTCTCTGCCCTTTACCAATCCAGCCACGGGCCCATCCATCTGGCCCATCAAGACTCACTCTCATTTCATCAGTCCATAAAACCTTAGAAAATCAGTCTTGAGATATTTCTTGGCCCAGTCTTGACGTTTCAGCTTGTGTGTCTTGTTAAGTGGTGGTCGTCTTTCAGCCTTTCTTACCTTGGCCATGTCTCTGAGTATTGCACACCTTGTGCTTTTGGGCACTCCAGTGATGTTGCAGCTCTGAAATATGGCCAAACTGGTGGCAAGTGGCATCGTGGCAGCTGCACACTTGACTTTTCTCAGTTCATGGGCAGTTATTTTGCGCCTTGGTTTTTCCACACGCTTCTTGCGACCCTGTTGACTATTTTGAATGAAACGCTTCATTGTTCTATGATCACGCTTCAGAAGATTTGCAATTTTAAGAGTGCTGCATCCCTTTGCAAGATATCTCACTATTTTTGACTTTTCTGAGCCTGTCAAGTCCTTCTTTTGACCCATTTTGCCAAAGGAAAGGAAGTTGCCTAATAATTATGCACACCTGATATAGGGTGTTGATGTCATTAGACCACACCCCTTCTCATTACAGAGATGCACATCACCTAATATGCTTAATTGGTAGTAGGCTTTCGAGCCTATACAGCTTGGAGTAAGACAACATGCATAAAGAGGATGATGTGGTCAAAATACTCATTTGCCTAATAATTCTGCACTCCCTGTATATATATGCAGGCCCAAAGGCCAGTTCAAAGTCTGTAATGCCCACCGGGCAAAGTCCAACCCCCAACTTGACTCCTGACAACATTGGGACTCCACTGCTCAGGGGCATCATGTTGTAAATGGGCAGGCACCTCAGGGGCCAGGGGAGGGTGGTGGGGGGCATCTCATTGGGACGGGGCTCCTTGCCCACTGGTTCTGGAGAGGGCTCCTTTCCCATTGATTAATGAGGGGGCTCCTTGCCCACTGGTGCTGGAGGGGGCTCCTTGCCCTCTGGTGACGGAGGGGGCTCCATGCTCTCTGCTTCTGTAGGGGGTTCCTTGCCCACTGTTTCTGGAGGGGGCTCCTTGCCCACTGGTGATGGAGGGGGCTCCTTGGCCTCTGGTGATGGAGGGGGCTCCGTGGCTTTAGTTTTTTGAGGGACCTCCTTGGGCTTAGTTTTGTGATGGGCCTCCATGACATTAGTTTTGTGAGGGGCCTCCATGGCTTTAGTTTTGTGAGGGGCCTCCTTGGCCTTGGTTTTGGGAGGGGCCTACTTGGCTTTGGTTTTGGGAAGGGCCTCCTTAGCCTTAGTTTTGGGAGGGGCCTCCTTGGGTTTAGTTTACTGAGGGGCGTCCTTGGCCTTAGTTTTGTGAGAGGCCTCCTTGGCCTTGGTTTTGTGAGGGGCCTCCTTGGCCTTGGTTTTGGGAGGGGCCTCCTTGGCCTTTGTTTTGTAAGGGGCCTCCTTAGCTTTGGTTTTGTGAGGGGCCTCCTTGGCCTTAGTTTTGGGAGGGGCCTCATTGGTCTTACTTTTGGGAGGGGTCTCCTTGTCCTTGGTTTTGGGAGGGGTCTTCTCGGCCTTTGTCTTGGGAGGGGTCTCCTTGGCCCTAGGTTTTGGAGGTGGGTCCATGGTCTTGGTTGTCTGTTTGGGGGGGTGGCACTTTAGCCCTCTGTTTTTGGGCGGAGGTGTCCTCGGGGGGGGCGGCGTTGCACTCATGTGCCCCTTAGTGTCAGCTGGAGTCTGTGGGGGTGGAAACGTGTCAGACAGCGGGCTTGAGGTACTAGGCTGGGGGAGTGGGACTTTCCTCTTACGGGCAGGACGGGGGGTGGGAGAGGAAAGAAGTCAAGGCAGGTAAGGAAAAGCTTCTTAGGGCCAATGGGGCGGGATGTGGGAGGAGGGATGGGAGTGGAGGTAGAGGGAGTGGTTGTAGGAGGAGGAGGTGTGCAAGACTTGGGTGCAGGTGCATGGACAGTGTGCATGTGTGAAGTGGATGGATGTCGGGGATCTGAAGGCAAGCGTTTGGGCGTCTTTGGAGGGGCAGACAGGGTGGGGGAGGACAAACAGGATGTGTGGATGGATTTTGTGGTGGTGTCTGCAAGTGAGGTGGGTGTGCTGCATGATGTGGTGATGGTGGTGACTGCGCATGTGGTGTGTGGGGTGCATGTCTGCGGGTCTGCTGTTGTGGTGACTGTGGGAAAGGCTGTGCAGGTGGCAGGTTCAGGGACTAGTGATGCAGTGCATGCAAGTGTGAGTGCCAATGTGACTGTGAGGGAGGAGGAGGAAGAGGGGAGACAATGGAGGCAGTGGATGATGTTGTGTGTGCGTCTGTGTGTTGGCTGTGTGAGTGCTTGTAGACTGAAGTGTGCGGCCTGTGTTTGTCTGTGCGAGTCTTGTGTGATGTTTTGTGTGCATACTTGTCTGAATGAGTGCGTGGGATGGGTTGGGGGTGAGGACACTGGGACTGGGAAGTGGTAGTTAGAGGGGGGGAGAAACTGGGACACTGGCAGCGGTCAGTGAAGAGGCCAGAACCTGAAAAGATCTCTGTAGGGCCGCCAAGCCACCGTGAATGCCCTCAATGAAGGCATTCACTATGGTTGACTGCCCTACAGTGATGGATCTCAGGAGGTCAATAGCCTGACAGTCAGCAGGCTGACTGGGGCAGGGCCTGAGGTGCCTGGGGTGAAGGAGATGCCCACCATCCTGGGTGAGCGGGCACAGGCAACTCAGTGGGGGGGATACTGGGAGGCCGGTGCTGGTACGGGGGTGACGGTAGAACCTGTAGCTGGGGTGGTCCCAGAGGGGTCTGCCACCACCAGGGAGCTCCCATTGGAGGAGGAATCAGAGTCAGTGGTATCACCTCCTGTCCCTGCCGTGGTGCTCCCTCCGTCCTCCGTCCCACTGGTCCCCTCGGCGTCAGTGGACTCTGCCTCCTGGGTCCCGTGGGCTGCAGCTTCCTCACTCACCGGTGTCCATGCTCCCTCGCCAGATGATGCTAATGCACACATGGACAGGATGACAAAAGGAGAGAGAGGGGGGAGAAAGAAAGGGAGTTCAGGGTCAATCCCAGCACCAACAGAACAGATGGCATACACATCACTGTCACACACTGAGAATGGAACGGCGGCGGAGTGAGGTCACTTCCACCTGTCCCTGTATACAGGACAGGTGGTTGCCATTTTCTAATGCTAGTACACATGTACAGATTAATAAGTGCGTCATTGTAGTCAAATGTACTCACCTAGACAATTCCAGTGTCCAACATACAAGCATGCTCTGTGTACACTACTGTAGTGTGTTCATGGTACCTGTTGTCACTCCCTTCTTACCTTTGGGTCCCTTAGGTACCAACCACTGCAGAGGAATAGGAGGAGGAGGCAAGCACCCGTGTACAGACCCCTTGTGGACTTTGCTACACTAAAGGACAGGCACATCATACTCACCTATCATCTGGACAGGGCCACAATCACAGAGCTGTGTGCACAATTGGAGCTTAATCTGCTACCTGCTATCCATTGCACCACAGTAATACCTCCTCTTGTGCAGGTACTATCAGTGCTCCGTTTCCTGGCAACTTGCTCTTTCCAGGTGACAGTGAGCTTGGCTGCTGGAATGTCACAGCCAATGTTCTCTATTGTGCTTGCAAGGGTTTTGGCAGCCTTGCCCAAACACTTGTGGAGCTGCATCGCATTCCCCCAGGTAGATGATTTACCCACTGTGAAGGCTGGATTCTATGCAATGAGACATATACCACATGTTATTGGGGCCATTGACGGGACCCATATTGCCTTAGCCCTCCTCCACCCCTCCCCCCGGCCAATGAACAAAAGTAAAGGAATAGGAAGAGTTTCCACTCACTCAATGTCCAGATGGTGTGTCTTGCTGACCAGTACATCTCCCATGTCACTGCCAAGAATCCTGGGTCGGTGCATGATGCCTTTGTCCTGAAGGGAAAAGCAGTGTGCCACAGCTGATGGCACAATTACAGAAGCACAGAGTGTGGCTAATAGGTGAGCCTGAGTCCCCACCCAATGTATGTCAGTGTATGCCTTCAGGAGTCATAGCCCATGCCATTGTGCAGGGCTAATGTGTGTCCCTCACTTCTTGCAGGTAATTCAGGCTACCCAAACCTGTCCTGGCTCCTGAGATCTGTTAGGAATCCAAGAACAGGGGCCGAGAATAGGTACAATGATGCTCATGGGTGTACCAGGAGGATTGTTGAAAGGACCTTTAGGCTCCTGAAGGCTAGGTTCAGGTGCCTCCATCTGACAGGTGGATCCCTATGCTACTCCCCTGAGAAGGTCTGCAGGATTTTGTGTGCTGCATGTTGCACAATTTGGCCCTAAGACGGCATGTGCCCCATCTGCACGAGGAGGGGGTGGTAACAATGCAGCTGTGGCAGCAGTGGACACTGAGGACAGTGAGGAGGAGGAATAGGAGGAGGATGTGGACAACAGGACACATATGATCCAGCAGTACTTCCAATGACACTCAGGTAAGACTGTTGAACTAAACATTTCTCCATTTCAATATTGTGCTGTGCGGCTGTAGCATAATGCTAGTCATTATCTTTGCATCCCACCTGACTGTCACCTATGCCTTCCCTTATTGCAGATGTTGGTGTAGTTACAACAGTGTACTGCTGTGATGTGTACAGACTGCTGAGACACATTTGTAGGATGGATCAATATATTGCTGGACATTTACACAGGATCATGCAGTTCATTACAGTTCAATACATTGTACATTACCTTCAAATAAAGCACTATTACTCAAGTTGTGTCCAAGTGTGTTTATTAAAAATTGGTATATGCTGCAAAGTGCAATAAAGTGGGGTGGTGGTTGGGAATAGTCCAGTGTAGTGGGCAAGTCTGTTTGTAGCACAGGTCCAGGGTCCAAAGGGCCATAGGAAGGGGAGTAATGGCACTTCAAAGTGGACCAGGTGACACAGTGGAACACAAGGGGGACATTCAGGAGGGGCTCATTTCCTGGCAGTGGTCTTAGTAACTGTCTCTGGTGTCTGTCTGGGTCACAGGGACCGTTTGCGGGGTGGTTCACCTTCTGCAGGGGGAGGGGTGCTGGTGGCCTGTGGGTCTTGTGGCAGGGCCTCCTGTCCACTAGCTGCAGCAGATGTGGAAGGCTGGTCAGTACACTGGCTAGTGGAAGGGGCCCATTGGTGTGCTGTGTAGTACCTCATGATGTTGGCCATATCACCCAGCACTCCTGCAATGGAGACCATGGTGGTGTTCAGGGCCTGTAATTCTTGCTTGATCTCCTGGTGGTGTTCCCCCTGCAGCTGCTGGTTCTCCTGCATGATGTTTGGCACCTGACCCATCTTGTCCTGGGATCGTTGGTAAGCCCCCAGGACATTAGTGAGTGCCCCCTGGGCAGTCGGTTCCCTGGGCCTGACCTTCCCTGGCCCCCTGTGCCTGTGTCCCCGTAACGGTGTGCCCATTCGCGCTGACTCCAGGACCCTTATTATCTTGCCTCTGAGGTGTGGACTGGGGCCCCTGTACAGAGGGGCACACTACTGATTGATGTGTTCTGGGGACAGAGGTCTGGGGACATTGGGTGGCTGCTGTGGTATTGGATTCTGAGGAGGGATGCTCTGTAGTGGGCTGGGATAGCCGACTGACCAGTGGTCCCTGATGGGCCAGGGAGTTCATCCAGATCCAGACCTCCAGAGTTGCTGTCATCACTGGGAGAATCTTCTGGTGGGGGACTGGGTAGCCATGGCACCTCCTCACCGCTGAGATTGGGTGGGGCACCTGTGGGGATGTAAGTGGTGTATTATTCTACATGTCTGTGACATATTATGCACCACTAGCTTCCCCTATATTATTGCTGTTGCCCTGACACCTTTGGTTGTCTATGGGATTGTTAGTTCTCCATGCTGTGCATGCATTTGTGGTAGGTGTACATGCAGGGCTGGAAGGGATGTGCATGCAGTGGGTATGGCATGCAAGGCTTGGCATTTAGGTTTGTTAATTGTTGTGGTGCACTGTGTGGGATGGAATGGGGTGATGGGAGTCAGGGTAAGCGGTCAAGATGGCATGCAGGCATGGGAGGTTGATAGGTAGTAAATGTTGACTCACCAGTGTCCAGTACTCTGGCTACTCCAGTGAGTCCCTCCGGATTGCCAAGACTAGCTCCTCCCATGCTGTCAGCTGTGGGGGAGGAGATGAGGGTTCACCACCAGTCCTCCTGATGGCGAGCTGGTGCCTTGCTGCAATGGAACGCACCTTCCACTGTAGGTCGTTCCACCTCTTCTTTATGTCGTCCCTTGTGCGTGGATGTAGTCCCAAAACGTTGTTCACCCTGTCCACGATCCTCCGCTATGGCTTGACCTTCCTGGCAATGGATATCTGCTGTACCTGTGCTCCAAACAGCTGTGGCTCTTCCCTGACTATTTCCTCAACCATGACCTGCAAATCCTCATTGGTGAAAAGGGGGTGCCTTTGTGGGGACATGGGTGTTGTGCGGTGTGTGTAGGTTGTGCAGAGGGTGATGAGTCATGTGGTGGGGTGTGTGGTGTGTGGTGCGTGTTGGATGAATTGCTAGTTGTGATGTGTGTGCAGTTCTCTTTTGGATTGTCGTCGTAAAGTGTAGCTGTCTTGTCGTGTTAGCAAAGGATTGTGGGTGATGTGAGTATCTGTTTTGTAGTGTTGTTGGTGGGTGTGTGGGGTGTGTGTAGTTGTGTCAGGTGTGGGTTTTTTGTTCTGGCCAATGTTGTCTTGTTTTGTATTTGGGTGGCCATATCCGCTGTGGCGGTGTTCACCGCCAATGATTTACCATCGCTGTTTGTCCGCTGTGGTGATTCGTGGGTCATTATTTGGAGGACGTAGTATTGGTGGTGTAATGGTATGGGTGGTAGTTCTGACAGTTAATCACATTCAGTGGGTCTGGGGGATTTGTGGTTGTGGATGTTTTCTGTCAGTTTTGTGTGTATGTGTCATAATCTTGCGGACGGATGTTCGCCTCTGTGGTGGTATGTTGGCAGCAGTCCCCGCAGCGGTTTTCGGAATTTACCACCAAAGTCATAATAAGGGTCTATGTCTCTTAATTTCTTTTCTACTTCATCCATTGAAGTCTAATGAGGTTGGGGAAAGGGGTAAGACTGCGTTCTCATAGATAGCACTCCTCCTACTCCTACAAACAGCTTTGCAGCACCTGTTCTGAATCTACTGCTCCTCAATGACTCTGCCTGGGTGTAATGTGAGTTGTATGCTTCTGTGAGTACAGGGGAGGAGTATGCCTGTATTAGGATATGGTGGGAGTTGTTCCTGTCTGAGTGCACATGTGTAGTGTGCATGCTTGGGGGCAGGATGAGCAGTATATGTGTTTGAGTATAGGGAGAGGGATGCAACTTTTTTGGTGGAGGGTAAGGGGTGTGTCTTTGTGAATTTACAGTGATTGTAGAGTTAGTGATGTGTATAGTGCATATTTGAGGAAGTGGGAGTCAGAAGAAGTGTGTGGTGGAGAGACTGCCTGTATAAGTGCAGATTGAGCTGTGTGACTTTAGTCAGCATTTTGCCTGTCTGAGAATGAGAAGAGTTCAGTCTGGGCAGGATGAGCAAAGTGTATTTTGAGTGCATGTTGAATGGTGTGTATTGTGAGTATAGGGTGCACCTTTGTGAATATTGGTTGTATTAGTGCAGTGTGAATAATATGAATGCAGAGTGAGTGGTTGGTCAGGGTGAAGGGGTTGCTTGTAGGGTGTATAATGGGTGGCGTGCCTGTGTGAGTGCGTGGTGAATCATGTGTCTGTGTGAGTGTATAAAGAGTGGTGTGTCTATATGTTTGTACAATGAATAATCTGCCTGAATGCAGTTTCAGTGTGTTTGTGAGGGCATCTGAATGCAGGTTCAGCAAAGTGTCTGAATGTATGAAAACCAATGTGTCTGTGTGAGTGTAGGGTAAGCGGTGTGTCTTTGTAAATGTATGGTGAGTGGTGTGCTGTGGGAGTGCAGGATGAGTATTGTACCTAAGTGCAATTTCTCAGTGGGTATTGTGAGTGCATGGTGAGTGGTGTGCCTGTGTAAATGGAGAATGAGTGTTGTGCCTGTGTAGGTGGAGGGTGCAGCACAATACAGCCAGACCTAATGGCACTACAAATACATTTAGACAATTTAGCAGGGAAGTGTGTTTTCAATTAAGCCTTTAATTTTTTTAAGTTTGTGGAGGTGTCCCTTCTATTCTCACTAGAAAGTAGTATCACTTTTGCTAGTATCACTCAGTTGCACACTCAGACAATAAACATGCACACACAAACAGGCCACTGCTGCATGCAAAGATTATTAGAGGGAACACTGCACTCCACCAAGTATGCACTTTCGCCAATGTGAATATAGATTAGTGAACCTGAGCCCCGAAGCATGCCCTTTTCCCAATATTTCTCAGACTGGAGTTAATCAAGTAACTGTGCACTCCTGTCCCCCAATCCCTGAATGTACAACTTCCCCAATATTTATTGGACTGGAATAATTATAGTAAATACCCCCATTAAATATACACTCTCCCCAGAGTTTGTTAGACCGGAGTTAGAATAAGTGGCGACTGGCTTATGTTTACGGAAAGGGGGAGCACAATAATAATAATAATATAAAATAAAAAAAGTCACTTACCTGCAGGCGTCTTCCTCATGACGTGCTCCTGCTCCTGGAAGCTCCAACGCGCGAGACCAGGAAACACCATTAACCAATTCTGATGCTGCTTTCATGCTGGTAAACAGCATGAAAACAGAGTCAGGAGTGGTAGGAGCGGGTTCTTGTAGTGCTCACAAGAGCACTGGAGGCCTGTGCTTTCTCTAACCCAGCTGTCTTAGGACAGCTGGGTTAGAGATGTTTAAAGTGCGCATGTCAGGCTGGTCGTCGCAAGACGGCTGGCCAAAGGGACCTGTGATCTTTAAACAAGTGCACAGCTCCCTGCTGCCACTCGGCAGCAATTTCCCCACCCCATCTTGACACTCAGTTCAGGATGGAGCGATTAAAAATAAAATGGTAATGAACAAAGTTCATTACCATTTTATTTTTCCGTTATGGGGCCATTTCTTTGGGCGAGGCGATGCTCTTCCGCTCACATGGAGGGGCAACCCCTGGTTAGAATGGTAAATCTGAGTCCACACCACCAAATGTATCCATTCTGCCCCATGTATGTTAGATTGAAGTTAGAACAGTAAATCTGACACCCTCTTCAATATATGCGCTTGCCACAAAATATAAATCTGACCTCCTCTATGTATGCTCTTTCTACAAAGCTTTTTGGACTGCACCTAGAATAGCAAATCTGTGCCAAGGATCCCCCATGTATACACTTCCCAATGTGTGTTTGAGTGGAGTTAGAACATTACATCTGTTCCCTGATGTATGTATTTTCTAAAGCAATTAGATTTAGTAAATTTGCCCTCACCCATGTGTGCACTTCCCCAATGTTTGTCGAATTGGATTGAGAACAGTAATTCTGATCCCACAATGTATGTGCTTTGCTCAATGTTTGTTGGACCGCAGTTAGAATGGTGAATTAGACCCCAATCCCATATATACACTTTCTCTAATGTTTCTTTGACTGTAGGTACAATAGGAAATGTGATCTCCCCTACCCACCCAAAAAAACACTTCCTCAATTTTTGTTGCACTAGATTTAAAATAGTCAATATGACCCCACAGTGACTTCCCATGTATGCACTTTCCTCAATATTTGTCAGACTATAGTTACAGTAGTAAATCTGACACCCCACTCTTTTTTTGACTAGAGTCAGAATAGTAATTCTAATCTCCCTTCCCCAGTGCTCACACTGTCCCCAATGTTTGTAGGGTTTAGGATTGAAAATAAAGAGTGTATTTTAATCGTTTTATATTTGTATTTTTTTAAACTTCTTTTATTTTTTTGTCCGCAAATTTGTTTAGTGAACCAGGAGACAGTGCGAAAACAAATGTACAATTGCATAGTGTTCCGTGCAGATTTCAGTATCAGCTGTAATAATCAATGTGAGGCATATGACGCCCTCTGGCACCAGTGGATAAGAGGGTAATAGGGTGCGCAGCATGCGCTGCAGATGGTGCAGTATAAAATGATCCATGTGTGTGGCAGAGACAAATCAGGCATCCTCGGTCTGCGAAAAAAATGGCTGCCCGGAAAAAGGTCACCCCTAGCATGAAGATTTAAAGAGGAAATTGTGGGTTTACCCAGCTTCTCCTGCATAAGCGGGAGCCAAGGGTTATCTCCCAGTGAGATTGCCGGGGAGTACAGGAGGCTGCATGCTAGGAGGTGAGCCAACCTGTGCCAGGCTTAGCTGGTTGTAGAGATTGTCTGTATCACTGCTTAATTTGTAAACAAAAATGTGCCGGTGCTCAAAGCCCTCCTCTTAACCCCTTCCCCGCCAGGGACGTAATGGTTACGTCCATGGCAGCGCCCGTGTGGCGCCATGGACGTAACCATTACGTCCTGGGACTGGCAGTCGGGGGAAGCGCTAGCGCTTCCCCCGAGGGCCGCCCCCCAACACCCCCAGGCCAGGGCTGAAAGGGGAATCCCTTCCCCTTTCACGCCCCCCCCCCACCCCCCCCTATGACGTCAGCGCGCGATCGCGCGCTGATTTCAGGGAAAGGGGGAAAGACGCGCTGGAAGCCATTTGCTTCCAGCGCGTCTAAGGGAGAAGGTGAGTTTTTCACCTTCGTGCGGGGTGGGGGTGCTCTGAGAGAGGCATCGAGGGAAAGGAAAGGGTTTTCCTTTCCCTCGATGTCTCTTTGAGCATTCCTGCTGCCCGATCGCGATGCGATCGGGCAGCAGGAATGCCCACTAGACACCAGGGATTTCTCTTCTGAATGCATACTAGTGTAGGGGAGCGACCCCTTGGGCAAGGGTCGCTCCCCTTTGGGGGCACATGTATTTTACGTCGTTTCTGCCCCCCCTGGGGGCAGATTGGCCCTATTTTTAGGCCGATCTGCCCCCAAGGGGGGCAGAAAGCCACTAGACACCAGGGATTTTATTGTTGATTTGTATTTTTTGTGTTGGGGGGCGGCCCCTTGGGCAAGGGTCGCCCCCAGGGGCCCTCATGTATTTTTGGGCAGTTCTGCCCCCCTTGGGGGCAGAGAGGCCTATTTTTTTTAGGCCTTTCTGCCCCCAAGGGGGGCAGAATCCCAATAGCGCCAGAAAGATATGTTTGTATGTGTGCTTTGTGTTGGGGGGTGGCCCCTTGGGCAAGGGTCGCTCCCCCCGGGGGCGCAATGTATTTATCGTCGTTTCTGCCCCCCTTGGGGGCAGATTGGCCCTATTTTTACGCCGATGCAGAAAGCCACTAGACACCAGGGATTTTATTGTTGGTTTTTATTTTTTGTGTTGGGGGGCGGCCCCTTGGGCAAGGGTCGCCCCCAGGGGCCCACATGTATTTTTGGGCAGTTCTGGGGGCAGATATGCCTATTTTTTAGGCCTTTCTGTCCCCAAGGGGGGCAGAATCCCCATAGCGCCAGGGATACTATATGTGTGTGTGTGTGCTTTGTGTGGGGGTATGGCCCCTTGGGCAAGGGTCGCCCCCCCCCCAAAGGGTGCAATGTAATCTGGGCGATTTCTGCCCCCTCCCCTTGGGGGTAGATTGGCCTATTTTTTTTTAGGCCCATCTTCCCCCAAGCAGAGAAGACTAGACACAAGGGAAAATGAAAAAATGGTTAGTGGCGGAGTGTTTGTCAACTGGCGAAGTATTTGCTTTTATGATAATAACAGTTTTTCTCCTTTTTGTTCTAGTTCAAAGCTTTTGCTGACTTTGCTGTGGCTTGTTGCAGTTTTGGCAGTAGTTGTCCTGCGGTTTGCGTAGTTGCATGTTTTAGGTAAGTAAATAAATTTACTCCAAGTGAGTATTGTTGCAATGCATGAATGACATGTTTGTAGGTGGTGTACTGAATGCAGGATTGTGTGTGAAATTGTCCTTAGAGTTATGCACAATGATTATTGTGTTGTCTTATGTCTAATTTGCTTTTTTTTTCTCTTTTTAGTGGGATATCGTTGGTGATTGCTGTGGCTGTGCAGAGTAGTTGCTGGTGAGTCAAGCTTTTTCAGGCAAGTGAGCAGTATAGTTTTTGAGTTTATAATTCTTAGTGATAAACCTATACTTTGTTACTTATCTTACACAGTGCTGGTTGTTGGTGGTGTATTTGTCCAGTTAATTTTTGTAGGAAGGATCATGGCCAGCCGTAGGATGACCGCTCAGCAGGTTGTTAGTGTGCTTTTTGAGTCATCTTCTGACCATGAATATGAGACTGACTCTGCATCTGAGGCAGAGGAGGAAGTGCAGGATTCTGGAAGTGAATTTTCTGTCAGAGATGAATCATCTGATGATGAAGCCACTCTCAGTGCTGATGAAGGGCCTGTTTTAGAGGAGGACAGTGATGTGCCAATGGTGCAGGAGCCAGCGGCTGAAAGGCTTCCCATTGGAAGACCTGACGCATGGGTTGCACCAAACATGGAGCAGCCACAGTTGCCTGCGTTTACTGGTTTTCCAGGGTGTCGAGTTAATACGGAAAACTTTTTGCCCGTCAACTTTTTTGAGTTGTTTATGGACGATATATTTTTGGAAGAGATTGTTGAGCAGACTAATTTGTATGCAGAGCAGTTTTTGAGGGACAACGCTGCCAGACTTAGGCCACACTCTAGAGCTAGCCGGTGGATTCCCACAAATCTGGAAGAGTTGAAAAAGTTCTTGGGTTTAACTTTTTTGATGGGGCTGATAAGGAAGCCGTCGCTGTCTTCATATTGGTCTACTAGTCCCTTGATGGCAACTGCTATATTTCCTGCCATCATGAGTCGTAACCGGTATGAGCTTCTTCTTCGGATGTTGCATTTTGTAGATAATGCTTTAGCCTTGCCACGAGATCATCCTGATTCTGACCGTCTTTTTAAGATTAGACCTGTCCTTGATCATTTGGTAGATCGGTTTTCAGAGATCTATGTTCCAGGGAAAGAAATATCTGTAGATGAGTCTTTGGTCCTGTTCAAGGGTCGTTTGGTTTTTAGGCAGTACATTCCTAGCAAGAGGGCACGGTATGGAATTAAATTGTATATGCTGTCAGAAAGTAGTACAGGATATGTTTATAATTTCCGGGTCTACACTGGTAGGGATTCCAATATTGACCCCCCTGGTTGTCCTCCCACTTTTGGAGTTAGTGAGAAAATTGTGTGGGAACTTGGTAGACGACTGTTTAACAAAGGTCACCATTTATATGTAGATAACTTCTACACTGGAGTTCGGTTGTTCAAGGAGTTGTTCAGAGTGGACACTGTTGCTTGTGGCACAATCCGCTCTAATCGGAAAGGCTATCCAAAAGAGCTTTTCTGTAAAAAACTTGAGAAGGGACAGTGCAGTGCCTTGCGGAATGATGAGCTGCTAGCTCTGAAATTTGTAGACAAGAGGGATGTATACATGCTAAGCACCATCCATGATGAGAGTACTTCACCTGTGGCTGTTTGGGGTCAGGTTGCCGAAGTGCGCAAACCTGTGTGCATCTTAGACTATAATAAGCACATGGGTGGTGTTGATAGAGTAGATCAGAGGTTAGAACCTTACACTGCTGCTCGTAAGTCTTATGTGTGGTATAAGAAATTAGCGCTTCACTTGTTCCACTTGGCAACTTTTAATGCTTTTGTTGTGTTTAAGGATAGTTCTCCAGAGTCAAGGATGACATTTGTGAAATTTCAGGAGTCTATCATAGCTAGCCTTGTTGTGCTGGAACAGGCAAGAGTTCCTAGAGAAGCAGTGGTGGAGGATGTGGCTAGATTGAAAGATCGTCACTTTGCTGAGCACATTCCTCCCACGGCCAAAAAAAACTTTCCTGCTAAGAGATGTAGAGTCTGTGCTCGAAGAGGTATCAGGAAGGAGACTAGGATGTACTGCCCTGATTGTCCTTCAAAGCCTGGGCTGTGTGTGGGTGGCTGTTTCAGGAGCTACCACACACAGAAGAATTATTGGGAAATTCCGTGAGCGTAAACTGGTGTTTTATATTTTTATATGTTCGGTTTCACCGTTGGCATTAGTCATGTATTCAGTTAGAGCTTTTGTGTTTGTAGTTTTGTACTAATTTATGATTAGTGGTTTCTTTGTTGTTTAAAAACAAAAAAAAGGGGATGGCATGTGTAGAGTGGCGCTTGGCTGGTGGCGTGGGTGTGGTGGCGCTTGGCTGGCGGCGTGGGTGGGGTGGCGCTTGGCTGGCGGTGTGTGTGGGGTGGCGCTTGGCTGGCGGCGTGGGTGGGGTGGCGCTTGGCTGGTGGTGTGTGTGGGGTGGCGCTTGGCTGGCGGTGTGTGTGGGGTGGCGCTTGGCTGGCGGTGTGTGTGGGGTGGCGCTGGGCTGGCGGTGTGTGTGTGGTGGCGCTTGGCTGGTGGTGTGGGTGGGGTGGCGCTTGGCTGGTGGTGTGGCGCTTGGCTGGCAGTGCCGGCCAAACGCCAGTCCACACACTCATCAGCTGGTGTGATTGCTGTATCAGGCATGTGGGCGTATGAAAGTGATGGGCCCTTGACTGGCGCTGTCTGTGGATGCGAGTCTTGTAATGTGCTGGGCCCGTGGCTGGCGGCGTGAATGGTCTAGTGCATGTCATGTATGAAAGGTGTGTGAATGGACTGTAAAGCGGTTGGTGCCTTGTCGTGGCTTTACAGCTCACGAGCTGTGAGTCATTGGTTCAGTTTTTTGGCCTTTCAGTTATTACCAGTGCATTTCACTTTTGTGAAATCTCTTGTTAATAAAATTTGATCTACTGAACCATCACTCACCCTCGTGCCAAATCCAACCAGTATGTGTGGTACAAATGACAAAACCTGCTCCGCTGTAATCAGGCGTCGCAGCACACTTGAGACACGCTAGGTGCCTCGGGTGGGACCCCGATGATGAAGCATGCCACCAACTTGGTTGGTGGGTGAGGGGTCTTCTTCACATAACCTAAGTGTGTTTCTTTTCACAATTTTAGTGTTTGGCACATCACGGACGTATGTGCACACATCAAAGTGATATATTCCAAAAATACCTGTGTTTGGGGGGGAGGGCCCACCTATGTTTTTGGTCCTGGGTGCGGCCGTCATGTAGGGAAACCTACAAAACCCAGAAACTTTTTAAAACTAGGCACCCCAAGGAGTCTAGGGAGGTGTGGCTTGTGTGGCTCCCCCAACATTTTCTTACCCAGACTCCTCTGTAAACCTCAAAATTTGCATAAAAAAGCATATTTTCCTGATTTTTCTTAGTAGGATCACCGCTCCAGCACAAAATTCCTACTCCCCAGTTTTCCCCTCAGTCTCCTAAGTAAAATGACACCTCACTTATGTGGGTCCCCAAAGCAGAGTCCGTCTAAAGATGTATAAAAGAATATGCCCTTATAAACTTGCTGTGCTATCCCTTCTATCCCTTCAGGTTTTGGGCCTTATTCTGTTGCAGGCACCTGGCCCACCCACACAAGTGAGGTATCATTTTTATTGGGAGACTTGGGGGAACGCTGGGTGGAAGGAAATTTGTAGCTCCTCTCAGATTCCAGAACTTTCTGCCACAGAAATGTGAGGAACATGTGTTTTTTTAGCCAAATTTTGAGGTTTGCAAAGGATTCTGCGTAACAGAACCTGGTCCGAGCCCCGCAAGTCACCCCTCCTTGGATTCCCCTAGGTCTCTAGTTTTCAGAAATGCACAGGTTTGGTAGGTTTCCCTAGGCGCCGGGTGAGCTACAGGCCAAAATCCACAGGTAGGCACTGTTTTCTCCCAAAATTTTGGATGTGTCCACGTTGCGCTTTGGGGTGTTTCCTGTCGCAGGCGCTAGACCTACCCACGCAAGTGAGGTATCATTTTTATCGGGAGACTTGGGGGAACGCTGGGTGGAAGGAAATTTGTAGCTCCTCTCAGATTCCAGAACTTTCTGCCACAGAAATGTGAGGAACATGTGTTTTTTTAGCCAAATTTTGAGGTTTGCAAAGGATTCTGGGTAACAGAACCTGGTCCGAGCCCCGCAAGTCACCCCTCCTTGGATTCCCCTAGGTCTCTAGTTTTCAGAAATGCACAGGTTTGGTAGGTTTCCGTAGGTGCCGGCTGAGCTAGAGGCCAAAATCTACAGGTAGGCACTTCGCAAAAAACACCTCTGTTTTTTTCCAAAATTTAGGATGTGTCCACGTTGCGCTTTGGGGTGTTTCCTGTCGCCGGCGCTAGGCCTACCCACGCAAGTGAGGTATCATTTTTATCGGGAGACTTGGGGGAACGCTGGGTGGAAGGAAATTTGTAGCTCCTCTCAGATTCCAGAACTTTCTGCCACAGAAATGTGAGGAACATGTGTTTTTTTAGCCAAATTTTGAGGTTTGCAAAGGATTCTGGGTAACAGAACCTGGTCCGAGCCCCGCAAGTCACCCCTCCTTGGATTCCCCTAGGTCTCTAGTTTTCAGAAATGCACAGGTTTGGTAGGTTTCCCTAGGTGACGGCTGAGCTAGAGGCCAAAATCTACAGGTAGGCACTTCGCAAAAAACACCTCTGTTTTTTCCCAAAATTTAGGATGTGTCCACGTTGCGCTTTGGGGTGTTTCCTGTCGCCGGCGCTAGGCCTACCCACGCAAGTGAGGTATCATTTTTATCGGGAGACGTGGGGGAACGCTGGGTGGAAGGAAATTTGTAGCTCCTCTCAGATTCCAGAACTTTCTGCCACAGAAATGTGAGGAACATGTGTTTTTTTAGCCAAATTTTGAGGTTTGCAAAGGGTTCTGGGTAACAGAACCTGGTCCGAGCCCCGCAAGTCACCCCTCCTTGGATTCCCCTAGGTCTCTAGTTTTCAGAAATGCACAGGTTTGGTAGGTTTCCCTAGGTGCCGGCTGAGCTAGAGGCCAAAATCTACAGGTAGGCACTTCGCAAAAAACACCTCTGTTTTTTCCCAAAATTTAGGATGTGTCCACGTTGCGCTTTGGGGTGTTTCCTGTCGCCGGCGCTAGGCCTACCCACGCAAGTGAGGTATCATTTTTATCGGGAGACTTGGGGGAACGCTGGGTGGAAGGAAATTTGTAGCTCCTCTCAGATTCCAGAACTTTCTGCCACAGAAATGTGAGGAACATGTGTTTTTTTAGCCAAATTTTGAGGTTTGCAAAGGATTCTGGGTAACAGAACCTGGTCCGAGCCCCGCAAGTCACCCCTCCTTGGATTCCCCTAGGTCTCTAGTTTTCAGAAATGCACAGGTTTGGTAGGTTTCCCTAGGTGCCGGCTGAGCTAGAGGCCAAAATCTACAGGTAGGCACTTCGCAAAAAACACCTCTGTTTTTTTCCAAAATTTAGGATGTGTCCACGTTGTGCTTTGGGGTGTTTCCTGTCGCCGGCGCTAGGCCTACCCACGCAAGTGAGGTATCATTTTTATCGGGAGACGTGGGGGAACGCTGGGTGGAAGGAAATTTATAGCTCCTCTCAGATTCCAGAACTTTCTGCCACAGAAATGTGAGGAACATGTGTTTTTTTAGCCAAATTTTGAGGTTTGCAAAGGATTCTGGGTAACAGAACCTGGTCCGAGCCCCGCAAGTCACCCCTCCTTGGATTCCCCTAGGTCTCTAGTTTTCAGAAATGCACAGGTTTGGTAGGTTTCCCTAGGTGCCGGCTGAGCTAGAGGCCAAAATCTACAGGTAGGCACTTCGCAAAAAACACCTCTGTTTTTTTCCAAAATTTAGGATGTGTCCACGTTGCGCTTGGGGGTGTTTCCTGTCGCCGGCGCTAGGCCTACCCACGCAAGTGAGGTATCATTTTTATCGGGAGACTTGGGGGAACGCTGGGTGGAAGGAAATTTGTAGCTCCTCTCAGATTCCAGAACTTTCTGCCACAGAAATGTGAGGAACATGTGTTTTTTTAGCCAAATTTTGAGGTTTGCAAAGGATTCTGGGTAACAGAACCTGGTCCGAGCCCCGCAAGTCACCCCTCCTTGGATTCCCCTAGGTCTCTAGTTTTCAGAAATGCACAGGTTTGGTAGGTTTCCCTAGGTGCCGGCTGAGCTAGAGGCCAAAATCTACAGGTAGGCACTTCGCAAAAAACACCTCTGTTTTTTTCCAAAATTTAGGATGTGTCCACGTTGCGCTTGGGGGTGTTTCCTGTCGCCGGCGCTAGGCCTACCCACGCAAGTGAGGTATCATTTTTATTGGGAGACTTGGGGGAACGCTGGGTGGAAGGAAATTTGTGGCTCCTATCAGATTCCAGAACTTTCTGCCACAGAAATGTGAGGAACATGTGTTTTTTTAGCCAAATTTTGAGGTTTGCAAAGGATTCTGCGTAACAGAACCTGGTCCGAGCCCCGCAAGTCACCCCTCCTTGGATTCCCCTAGGTCTCTAGTTTTCAGAAATGCACAGGTTTGGTAGGTTTCCCTAGGCGCCGGGTGAGCTACAGGCCAAAATCCACAGGTAGGCACTGTTTTCTCCCAAAATTTTGGATGTGTCCACGTTGCGCTTTGGGGTGTTTCCTGTCGCAGGCGCTAGACCTACCCACGCAAGTGAGGTATCATTTTTATCGGGAGACTTGGGGGAACGCTGGGTGGAAGGAAATTTGTAGCTCCTCTCAGATTCCAGAACTTTCTGCCACAGAAATGTGAGGAACATGTGTTTTTTTAGCCAAATTTTGAGGTTTGCAAAGGATTCTGGGTAACAGAACCTGGTCCGAGCCCCGCAAGTCACCCCTCCTTGGATTCCCCTAGGTCTCTAGTTTTCAGAAATGCACAGGTTTGGTAGGTTTCCCTAGGTGCCGGCTGAGCTAGAGGCCAAAATCTACAGGTAGGCACTTCGCAAAAAACACCTCTGTTTTTTTCCAAAATTTAGGATGTGTCCACGTTGCGCTTTGGGGTGTTTCCTGTCGCCGGCGCTAGGCCTACCCACGCAAGTGAGGTATCATTTTTATCGGGAGACTTGGGGGAACGCTGGGTGGAAGGAAATTTGTAGCTCCTCTCAGATTCCAGAACTTTCTGCCACAGAAATGTGAGGAACATGTGTTTTTTTAGCCAAATTTTGAGGTTTGCAAAGGATTCTGGGTAACAGAACCTGGTCCGAGCCCCGCAAGTCACCCCTCCTTGGATTCCCCTAGGTCTCTAGTTTTCAGAAATGCACAGGTTTGGTAGGTTTCCCTAGGTGACGGCTGAGCTAGAGGCCAAAATCTACAGGTAGGCACTTCGCAAAAAACACCTCTGTTTTTTCCCAAAATTTAGGATGTGTCCACGTTGCGCTTTGGGGTGTTTCCTGTCGCCGGCGCTAGGCCTACCCACGCAAGTGAGGTATCATTTTTATCGGGAGACGTGGGGGAACGCTGGGTGGAAGGAAATTTGTAGCTCCTCTCAGATTCCAGAACTTTCTGCCACAGAAATGTGAGGAACATGTGTTTTTTTAGCCAAATTTTGAGGTTTGCAAAGGGTTCTGGGTAACAGAACCTGGTCCCAGCCCCGCAAGTCACCCCTCCTTGGATTCCCCTAGGTCTCTAGTTTTCAGAAATGCACAGGTTTGGTAGGTTTCCCTAGGTGCCGGCTGAGCTAGAGGCCAAAATCTACAGGTAGGCACTTCGCAAAAAACACCTCTGTTTTTTCCCAAAATTTAGGATGTGTCCACGTTGCGCTTTGGGGTGTTTCCTGTCGCCGGCGCTAGGCCTACCCACGCAAGTGAGGTATCATTTTTATCGGGAGACTTGGGGGAACGCTGGGTGGAAGGAAATTTGTAGCTCCTCTCAGATTCCAGAACTTTCTGCCACAGAAATGTGAGGAACATGTGTTTTTTTAGCCAAATTTTGAGGTTTGCAAAGGATTCTGGGTAACAGAACCTGGTCCGAGCCCCGCAAGTCACCCCTCCTTGGATTCCCCTAGGTCTCTAGTTTTCAGAAATGCACAGGTTTGGTAGGTTTCCCTAGGTGCCGGCTGAGCTAGAGGCCAAAATCTACAGGTAGGCACTTCGCAAAAAACACCTCTGTTTTTTTCCAAAATTTAGGATGTGTCCACGTTGCGCTTTGGGGTGTTTCCTGTCGCCGGCGCTAGGCCTACCCACGCAAGTGAGGTATCATTTTTATCGGGAGACTTGGGGGAACGCTGGGTGGAAGGAAATTTGTAGCTCCTCTCAGATTCCAGAACTTTCTGCCACAGAAATGTGAGGAACATGTGTTTTTTTAGCCAAATTTTGAGGTTTGCAAAGGATTCTGGGTAACAGAACCTGGTCCGAGCCCCGCAAGTCACCCCTCCTTGGATTCCCCTAGGCCTCTAGTTTTCAGAAATGCACAGGTTTGGTAGGTTTCCCTAGGTGACGGCTGAGCTAGAGGCCAAAATCTACAGGTAGGCACTTCGCAAAAAACACCTCTGTTTTTTCCCAAAATTTAGGATGTGTCCACGTTGCGCTTTGGGGTGTTTCCTGTCGCCGGCGCTAGGCCTACCCACGCAAGTGAGGTATCATTTTTATCGGGAGACGTGGGGGAACGCTGGGTGGAAGGAAATTTGTAGCTCCTCTCAGATTCCAGAACTTTCTGCCACAGAAATGTGAGGAACATGTGTTTTTTTAGCCAAATTTTGAGGTTTGCAAAGGATTCTGGGTAACAGAACCTGGTCCGAGCCCCGCAAGTCACCCCTCCTTGGATTCCCCTAGGTCTCTAGTTTTCAGAAATGCACAGGTTTGGTAGGTTTCCCTAGGTGCCGGCTGAGCTAGAGGCCAAAATCTACAGGTAGGCACTTCGCAAAAAACACCTCTGTTTTTTTCCAAAATTTAGGATGTGTCCACGTTGTGCTTTGGGGTGTTTCCTGTCGCCGGCGCTAGGCCTACCCACGCAAGTGAGGTATCATTTTTATCGGGAGACGTGGGGGAACGCTGGGTGGAAGGAAATTTATAGCTCCTCTCAGATTCCAGAACTTTCTGCCACAGAAATGTGAGGAACATGTGTTTTTTTAGCCAAATTTTGAGGTTTGCAAAGGATTCTGGGTAACAGAACCTGGTCCGAGCCCCGCAAGTCACCCCTCCTTGGATTCCCCTAGGTCTCTAGTTTTCAGAAATGCACAGGTTTGGTAGGTTTCCCTAGGTGCGGGCTGAGCTAGAGGCCAAAATCTACAGGTAGGCACTTCGCAAAAAACACCTCTGTTTTTTTCCAAAATTTAGGATGTGTCCACGTTGCGCTTGGGGGTGTTTCCTGTCGCCGGCGCTAGGCCTACCCACGCAAGTGAGGTATCATTTTTATCGGGAGACTTGGGGGAACGCTGGGTGGAAGGAAATTTGTAGCTCCTCTCAGATTCCAGAACTTTCTGCCACAGAAATGTGAGGAACATGTGTTTTTTTAGCCAAATTTTGAGGTTTGCAAAGGATTCTGGGTAACAGAACCTGGTCCGAGCCCCGCAAGTCACCCCTCCTTGGATTCCCCTAGGTCTCTAGTTTTCAGAAATGCACAGGTTTGGTAGGTTTCCCTAGGTGCCGGCTGAGCTAGAGGCCAAAATCTACAGGTAGGCACTTCGCCAAAAACACCTCTGTTTTTTTCCAAAATTTAGGATGTGTCCACGTTGCGCTGTGGGGTGTTTCCTGTCGCCGGCGCTAGGCCTACCCACGCAAGTGAGGAATCATTTTTATCGGGAGACTTGGGGGAACGCTGGGTGAAGGAAATTTGTAGCTCCTCTCAGATTCCAGAACTTTCTGCCACAGAAATGTGAGGAACATGTGTTTTTTTAGCCAAATTTTGAGGTTTGCAAAGGATTCTGGGTAACAGAACCTGGTCCGAGCCCTGCAAGTCACCCCTCCTTGGATTCCCCTAGGTCTCTAGTTTTCAGAAATGCACAGGTTTGGTAGGTTTCCCTAGGTGACGGCTGAGCTAGAGGCCAAAATCTACAGGTAGGCACTTCGCAAAAAACACCTCTGTTTTTTCCCAAAATTTAGGATGTGTCCACGTTGCGCTTTGGGGTGTTTCCTGTCGCCGGCGCTAGGCCTACCCACGCAAGTGAGGTATCATTTTTATCGGGAGACGTGGGGGAACGCTGGGTGGAAGGAAATTTGTAGCTCCTCTCAGATTCCAGAACTTTCTGCCACAGAAATGTGAGGAACATGTGTTTTTTTAGCCAAATTTTGAGGTTTGCAAAGGGTTCTGGGTAACAGAACCTGGTCCGAGCCCCGCAAGTCACCCCTCCTTGGATTCCCCTAGGTCTCTAGTTTTCAGAAATGCACAGGTTTGGTAGGTTTCCCTAGGTGCCGGCTGAGCTAGAGGCCAAAATCTACAGGTAGGCACTTCGCAAAAAACACCTCTGTTTTTTCCCAAAATTTTGGATGTGTCCACGTTGCGCTTTGGGGTGTTTCCTGTCGCCGGCGCTAGGCCTACCCACGCAAGTGAGGTATCATTTTTATCGGGAGACTTGGGGGAACGCTGGGTGGAAGGAAATTTGTAGCTCCTCTCAGATTCCAGAACTTTCTGCCACAGAAATGTGAGGAACATGTGTTTTTTTAGCGAAATTTTGAGGTTTGCAAAGGATTCTGGGTAACAGAACCTGGTCCGAGCCCCACAAGTCACCCCTCCTTGGATTCCCCTAGGTCTCTAGTTTTCAGAAATGCACAGGTTTGGTAGGTTTCCCTAGGTGCCGGCTGAGCTAGAGGCCAAAATCTACAGGTAGGCACTTCGCAAAAAACACCTCTGTTTTTTTCCAAAATTTAGGATGTGTCCACGTTGCGCTTGGGGGTGTTTCCTGTCGCCGGCGCTAGGCCTACCCACGCAAGTGAGGTATCATTTTTATCGGGAGACTTGGGGGAACGCTGGGTGGAAGGAAATTTGTAGCTCCTCTCAGATTCCAGAACTTTCTGCCACAGAAATGTGAGGAACATGTGTTTTTTTAGCCATATTTTGAGGTTTGCAAAGGATTCTGGGTAACAGAACCTGGTCCGAGCCCCGCAAGTCACCCCTCCTTGGATTCCCCTAGGTCTCTAGTTTTCAGAAATGCACAGGTTTGGTAGGTTTCCCTAGGTGCCGGCTGAGCTAGAGGCCAAAATCTACAGGTAGGCACTTCGCAAAAAACACCTCTGTTTTTTCCCAAAATTTAGGATGTGTCCACGTTGCGCTTTGGGGTGTTTCCTGTCGCCGGCGCTAGGCCTACCCACGCAAGTGAGGTATCATTTTTATCAGGAGACTTGGGGGAACGCTGGGTGGAAGGAAATTTGTAGCTCCTCTCAGATTCCAGAACTTTCTGCCACAGAAATGTGAGGAACATGTGTTTTTTTAGCCAAATTTTGAGGTTTGCAAAGGATTCTGGGTAACAGAACCTGGTCCGAGCCCCGCAAGTCACCCCTCCTTGGATTCCCCTAGGTCTCTAGTTTTCAGAAATGCACAGGTTTGGTAGGTTTCCCTAGGTGTCGGCTGAGCTAGAGGTCAAAATCTACAGGTAGGCACTTCGCAAAAAACACCTCTGTTTTTTTCCAAAATTTAGGATGTGTCCACGTTGCGCTGTGGGGTGTTTCCTGTCGCCGGCGCTAGGCCTACCCACGCAAGTGAGGAATCATTTTTATCAGGAGACTTGGGGGAACGCTGGGTGAAGGAAATTTGTAGCTCCTCTCAGATTCCAGAACTTTCTGCCACAGAAATGTGAGGAACATGTGTTTTTTTAGCCAAATTTTGAGGTTTGCAAAGGATTCTGGGTAACAGAACCTGGTCCGAGCCCCGCAAGTCACCCCTCCTTGGATTCCCCTAGGACTCTAGTTTTCAGAAATGCACAGGTTTGGTAGGTTTCCCTAGGTGACGGCTGAGCTAGAGGCCAAAATCTACAGGTAGGCACTTCGCAAAAAACACCTCTGTTTTTTCCCAAAATTTAGGATGTGTCCACGTTGCGCTTTGGGGTGTTTCCTGTCGCCGGCGCTAGGCCTACCCACGCAAGTGAGGTATCATTTTTATCGGGAGACGTGGGGGAACGCTGGGTGGAAGGAAATTTGTAGCTCCTCTCAGATTCCAGAACTTTCTGCCACAGAAATGTGAGGAACATGTGTTTTTTTAGCCAAATTTTGAGGTTTGCAAAGGGTTCTGGGTAACAGAACCTGGTCCGAGCCCCGCAAGTCACCCCTCCTTGGATTCCCCTAGGTCTCTAGTTTTCAGAAATGCACAGGTTTGGTAGGTTTCCCTAGGTGCCGGCTGAGCTAGAGGCCAATATCTACAGGTAGGCACTTCGCAAAAAACACCTCTGTTTTTTCCCAAAATTTAGGATGTGTCCATGTTGCGCTTTGGGGTGTTTCCTGTCGCCGGCGCTAGGCCTACCCACGCAAGTGAGGTATCATTTTTATCGGGAGACTTGGGGGAACGCTGGGTGGAAGGAAATTTGTAGCTCCTCTCAGATTCCAGAACTTTCTGCCACAGAAATGTGAGGAACATGTGTTTTTTTAGCGAAATTTTGAGGTTTGCAAAGGATTCTGGGTAACAGAACCTGGTCCGAGCCCCGCAAGTCACCCCTCCTTGGATTCCCCTAGGTCTCTAGTTTTCAGAAATGCACAGGTTTGGTAGGTTTCCCTAGGTGCCGGCTGAGCTAGAGGCCAAAATCTACAGGTAGGCACTTCGCAAAAAACATCTCTGTTTTTTTCCAAAATTTAGGATGTGTCCACGTTGCGCTTTGGGGTGTTTCCTGTCGCCGGCGCTAGGCCTACCCACGCAAGTGAGGTATCATTTTTATCGGGAGACGTGGGGGAACGCTAGGTGGAAGGAAATTTGTAGCTCCTCTCAGATTCCAGAACTTTCTGCCACAGAAATGTGAGGAACATGTGTTTTTTTAGCCAAATTTTGAGGTTTGCAAAGGATTCTGGGTAACAGAACCTGGTCCGAGCCCCGCAAGTCACCCCTCCTTGGATTCCCCTAGGTCTCTAGTTTTCAGAAATGCACAGGTTTGGTAGGTTTCCCTAGGTGCCGGCTGAGCTAGAGGCCAAAATCTACAGGTAGGCACTTCGCAAAAAACACCTCTGTTTTTTTCCAAAATTTAGGATGTGTCCACGTTGCGCTTTGGGGTGTTTCCTGTCGCCGGCGCTAGGCCTACCCACGCAAGTGAGGTATCATTTTTATCGGGAGACTTGGGGGAACGCTGGGTGGAAGGAAATTTGTAGCTCCTCTCAGATTCCAGAACTTTCTGCCACAGAAATGTGAGGAACATGTGTTTTTTTAGCCAAATTTTGAGGTTTGCAAAGGATTCTGGGTAACAGAACCTGGTCCGAGCCCCGCAAGTCACCCCTCCTTGGATTCCCCTAGGTCTCTAGTTTTCAGAAATGCACAGGTTTGGTAGGTTTCCCTAGGTGCCGGCTGAGCTAGAGGCCAAAATCTACAGGTAGGCACTTCGCAAAAAACACCTCTGTTTTTTTCCAAAATTTAGGATGTGTCCACGTTGCGCTTTGGGGTGTTTCCTGTCGCCGGCGCTAGGCCTACCCACGCAAGTGAGGTATCATTTTTATCGGGAGACTTGGGGGAACGCTGGGTGGAAGGAAATTTGTAGCTCCTCTCAGATTCCAGAACTTTCTGCCACAGAAATGTGAGGAACATGTGTTTTTTTAGCCAAATTTTGAGGTTTGCAAAGGATTCTGGGTAACAGAACCTGGTCCGAGCCCCGCAAGTCACCCCTCCTTGGATTCCCCTAGGTCTCTAGTTTTCAGAAATGCACAGGTTTGGTAGGTTTCCCTAGGTGCCCGCTGAGCTAGAGGCCAAAATCTACAGGTAGGCACTTCGCAAAAAACACCTCTGTTTTTTCCCAAAATTTAGGATGTGTCCACGTTGCGCTTTGGGGTGTTTCCTGTCGCCGGCTCTAGGCCTACCCACGCAAGTGAGGTATCATTTTTATCAGGAGACTTGGGGGAACGCTGGGTGGAAGGAAATTTGTAGCTCCTCTCAGATTCCAGAACTTTCTGCCACAGAAATGTGAGGAACATGTGTTTTTTTTAGCCAAATTTTGAGGTTTGCAAAGGATTCTGGGTAACAGAACCTGGTCCGAGCCCCGCAAGTCACCCCTCCTTGGATTCCCCTAGGTCTCTAGTTTTCAGAAATGCACAGGTTTGGTAGGTTTCCCTAGGTGCCGGCTGAGCTAGAGGCCAAAATCTACAGGTAGGCACTTCGCAAAAAACACCTCTGTTTTTTTCCAAAATTTAGGATGTGTCCACGTTGCGCTGTGGGGTGTTTGCTGTCGCCGGCGCTAGGCCTACCCACGCAAGTGAGGTATCATTTTTATCGGGAGACTTGGGGGAACGCTGGGTGAAGGAAATTTGTAGCTCCTCTCAGATTCCAGAACTTTCTGCCACAGAAATGTGAGGAACATGTGTTTTTTTAGCCAAATTTTGAGGTTTGCAAAGGATTCTGGGTAACAGAACCTGGTCCGAGCCCCGCAAGTCACCCCTCCTTGGATTCCCCTAGGTCTCTAGTTTTCAGAAATGCACAGGTTTGGTAGGTTTCCCTAGGTGCCGGCTGAGCTAGAGGCCAAAATCTACAGGTAGGCACTTCGCAAAAAACACCTCTGTTTTTTTCCAAAATTTAG
Organism: Pleurodeles waltl; assembly: GCF_031143425.1. Taxonomy (NCBI): domain Eukaryota; kingdom Metazoa; phylum Chordata; class Amphibia; order Caudata; family Salamandridae; genus Pleurodeles; species Pleurodeles waltl. The sequence goes on along the minus strand of NC_090447.1, from coordinate 1,280,176,317 downwards.
GATGTGTCCACGTTGCGCTTTGGGGTGTTTCCTGTCGCCGGCGCTAGGCCTACCCACGCAAGTGAGGTATCATTTTTATCGGGAGACTTGGGGGAACGCTGGGTGGAAGGAAATTTGTAGCTCCTCTCAGATTCCAGAACTTTCTGCCACAGAAATGTGAGGAACATGTGTTTTTTTAGCCAAATTTTGAGGTTTGCAAAGGATTCTGGGTAACAGAACCTGGTCCGAGCCCCGCAAGTCACCCCTCCTTGGATTCCCCTAGGTCTCTAGTTTTCAGAAATGCACAGGTTTGGTAGGTTTCCCTAGGTGCCGGCTGAGCTAGAGGCCAAAATCTACAGGTAGGCACTTCGCAAAAAACACCTCTGTTTTTTCCCAAAATTTAGGATGTGTCCACGTTGCGCTTTGGGGTGTTTCCTGTCGCCGGCGCTAGGCCTACCCACGCAAGTGAGGTATCATTTTTATCAGGAGACTTGGGGGAACGCTGGGTGGAAGGAAATTTGTAGCTCCTCTCAGATTCCAGAACTTTCTGCCACAGAAATGTGAGGAACATGTGTTTTTTTTAGCCAAATTTTGAGGTTTGCAAAGGATTCTGGGTAACAGAACCTGGTCCGAGCCCCGCAAGTCACCCCTCCTTGGATTCCCCTAGGTCTCTAGTTTTCAGAAATGCACAGGTTTGGTAGGTTTCCCTAGGTGCCGGCTGAGCTAGAGGCCAAAATCTACAGGTAGGCACTTCGCAAAAAACACCTCTGTTTTTTTCCAAAATTTAGGATGTGTCCACGTTGCGCTGTGGGGTGTTTGCTGTCGCCGGCGCTAGGCCTACCCACGCAAGTGAGGTATCATTTTTATCGGGAGACTTGGGGGAACGCTGGGTGAAGGAAATTTGTAGCTCCTCTCAGATTCCAGAACTTTCTGCCACAGAAATGTGAGGAACATGTGTTTTTTTAGCCAAATTTTGAGGTTTGCAAAGGATTCTGGGTAACAGAACCTGGTCCGAGCCCCGCAAGTCACCCCTCCTTGGATTCCCCTAGGTCTCTAGTTTTCAGAAATGCACAGGTTTGGTAGGTTTCCCTAGGTGCCGGCTGAGCTAGAGGCCAAAATCTACAGGTAGGCACTTCGCAAAAAACACCTCTGTTTTTTTCCAAAATTTAGGATGTGTCCACGTTGCGCTTTGGGGTGTTTCCTGTCGCCGGCGCTAGGCCTACCCACGCAAGTGAGGTATCATTTTTATCGGGAGACTTGGGGGAACGCTGGGTGGAAGGAAATTTGTAGCTCCTCTCAGATTCCAGAACTTTCTGCCACAGAAATGTGAGGAACATGTGTTTTTTTAGCCAAATTTTGAGGTTTGCAAAGGATTCTGGGTAACAGAACCTGGTCCGAGCCCCGCAAGTCACCCCTCCTTGGATTCCCCTAGGTCTCTAGTTTTCAGAAATGCACAGGTTTGGTAGGTTTCCCTAGGTGCCGGCTGAGCTAGAGGCCAAAATCTACAGGTAGGCACTTCGCAAAAAACACCTCCGTTTTTTTCCAAAATTTAGGATGTGTCCACGTTGCGCTTTGGGGTGTTTCCTGTCGCCGGCGCTAGGCCTACCCACACAAGTGAGGTATCATTTTTATCGGTAGACTTGGGGGAACATAGATTAGCAAAACAAGTGCTATTGCCCCTTGTCTTTCTCTACATTTTTTCTTTCCAAATATAGGAGAGTGTGTAAAAAAGACATCTATTTGAGAAATTCCCTATAATTCACATGCTTGTATGGTCACCCCGGAATTCAGAGATGTGCAAATAACCACTGCTCCTCAGCACCTTATCTTGTGCCCTTTTTGGAAATGCAAAGGTTTTCTTGATAGCAATTTTTTACTCTTTATATTTCAGCAAATGAATTGCTGTATACCCGGTATAGAATGAAAACGCACTGCAGGGTGCAGCTCATTTATTGGCTCTGGGTTCCTCGGGTTCTTGATGAACCTACAAGCCCTATATATCCCCGCAACCAGAGGAGTCCACCAGACGTAACGGTATATTGCTTTCCATAATCTGACATTGCAGGGAAAAGTTACAGAGTAAAACGTAGAGAAAAATTGATGTTTTTTTCACCTCAATTTCAAAAAATTTCTCTTTCAGCTGTTATTTTCTGTAGGAAACCCTTGTAGGATCTACACAAATGACCCCTTGCTGAATTCAGAATTTTCTCTACTTTTCAGAAATGGTTAGGTTTCTGGGATCCAGCATTGGTTTCATGCCCATTCCTGTCACTGACTGGAAGGAGGCTGAAAGCACAAAAAATTGCAAAAATGGGGTATGCCCCAGTAAAATGCCAAAATTGTGTTGAAAAATTGGGTTTTCTGATTCAAGTCTGCCTGTTCCTGAAAGCTAGGAAGCTGCTGAGTTTAGCACTACAAACCCTTTGTTGATGCCATTTTCAGGGGGAAATCCACAAGCCTTCTTCTGCAGCCACTTTTACCATTTTTTTTAAAAAAAACGAAATTTTCACTGTATTTTGGCCAATTTCTTGGCCTCCTTCAAGGGAACCCACAAAGTCTGGGTACCTCTAGAATCCCTAGGATGTTGGAAAAAAAGGACGCAAATTTGGCTTGGTTAGCTTATGTGGACAAAAAGTTCTGAGGGCCTAAGCGCGAACTGCCCCAAATAGGCAAAAAAAGGCCTGGCACAGGAGGGGGAAAAGGCCTGGCAGCGAAGGGGTTAAACACACAGGTGCTGCAATTAAATGTACGAACATGGAATACTGACACAGCGTAATCCTGAAGCCATCTCGGGCCTCTTCAATCCATATAAAGCCAATACCTGCCCCTTCAGCTCACTCTAGCAGCTTTATGCTTTCTTTCATCGTGACGCTTTTTCGTTTTTCTTTTCCTCCGTCTTTCCCATATGTGTCTTTTGCTCGTAGTTAATGCTTGAGGCAGAAGACGAAGCGCCGGCCCTCAAAAATAAGTGCCGGTGCTCAGCACCCGAAACAACAAGCACAAATTAAGCACTGGTCTTCATGTGTGTTGGGTCCATATGTAGTCAAGCTGGAAGAAGTGCACACAGGGGGGTTGGAGCAGCTAAGTCCCTCTGCAGTATGAGGTACGGCAGCCAGTGATATGCATAGTGGCATTGCGCAACCAGATAGTGGAGCTGAAAACGGGGAACACCCAAATCCCCCATGCTCATACAGGAACCCATACCAGGCGCAACAACGAGCTCCTAAGTGTTGCAAACAATGATTAGTCAAAGGGATTGGTATATTTACAAACAAGTATAAAAACCGCGGTTGTACCACCATCTTGAGGACGGCAATACGTCCAGCCATGAACAGAGGGAGACGTATCCACAGGTCGATTTGCATATTCATTTTATTGATGGCTGGGCTGTAGTTTATTCTGATTATCTGATCCCTTTGCAGTGGATGTATATACCCAGATATTTACCATGGTCACTACACCAGGAGAGGGTGAACTCGCAGTTCACAAAAGTAACCGCCTCTGTGAGAGGAAATGGTTCTGATTTAGTACAGTTGATATGCAACCCGGAAAAAACACCAAATCAGCTGATCTCCCACAGAACCCAGGCCAGATTATCAGCAGGGTGTCTAAGAAACAGCAGAATATCATCCGCATAGAGGGAGATTAATGTTTCTCCTGCAAGTGACGTACCAGTGGGTCCATTGCAATAATGAAAAGCAGGAATGATAGGGGGCAGCCCTGTCTAGTTCCGCTAGTGACGGGGAAAGCAGGTGTTAAGATTCCATTAACCCTAATCCACGCCGTTCATGAAGAGTAAAGAAGCATATTAAGGTAGGTGTATCCCCGTGGCAGACCGAATTTGTGAAGGGTCACTTCCAGGAAAGGCCAGTCTAAAGAATCAAAGGCCTTCTCTGCGTTTAGGAGAGCCACTGCAGCTGGAACAGTAGGGGCACCCTATGCAGGGTCATGAAAACCGTGCATAGGTTAAGCGATGTGGGGCCATATGTACGAACACTTTTTCCCATAGACACAGAATGGGTAAAAACCTTTGCTACATCTGGCCCCTAGACCGGTGTGGACAAACCCGGATTGGGTAGAAGGAATAATTTGGCCCATTAGAAGTGGCAATCAGTTGGTCATGAGTTTAGCCAGGATTTTATTGTCAAAGTTCAATAGTGACAATGGTCCATATAATCCACACATAGGGGGTCATTCCGACCCTGGCGGTCCATGACCGCCAGGGCCGGGGACCGTGGAAGCACCGCCAACAGGCTGGCAGTGCTTCCTGGCCAATTCTGACCGCGGCGGTAAAGCTGCGGTCAGAAAAGGGGAACCAGCGGTTTCCCGCCGGTTTTCCCCTGGCCAAAGGAATCCTCCATGGCGGCGCTGCAAGCAGCGCCGCCATGGGGATTCCGACCCCCTTCCCGCCAGCCTGTTCCTGGCGGTTTACACCGCCAGGAACAGGCTGGCGGGAACGGGTGTCGTGGGGCCCCTGGGGGCCCCTGCACTGCCCATGCCACTAGCATGGGCAGTGCAGGGGCTCCCTAACAGGGCCCCATAAAGATTTTCAGTGTCTGCTTGGCAGACACTGAAAATCGCGACGGGTGCCACTGCACCCGTCGCACCGCAGCAAATCCGCCCGCTCCATTCGGAGCCGGCTTCATCTTTGCTGGGGCTTTCCCGCTGGGCCGGCGGGAAAGTCGGAATGTCCCCCGCGGTCATCTGACCGCGGGCCGTGTTTGGGTGGTTTCCGCCCGGCGGGCGGTGCCCGCCGCCCGCCGGGGTCGGAATGACCCCCATAGTCTGGGATCTTCGTCTGGCTTTAACAAGAAAGTAATCACGCCTCACGATGCGTGGGTGGATGCACGCCGCATTACAGAGCCTCCCTGTACATGTCTAATAAGCGGGAGCTAGAACAATCTTGTAGAATATACCAGTAAAGCCATCAAATCTGGGCACCTTGGAGCTGTCTTGGGAGTCGATTGCCAGTATGATCTCGTCTGTGCTATTGTGTTCACTGAGATACTGCTGTTGTGCAGTACTGAAGTACAACACGGCCACCTCCTCAAGGTACTGTGTCCTATCGGGGGAGCAGCCATCTGCTCGGGTAGAGTGGAGTTGCATATAATGGTGGAGAAGCTCCACCTTCACCTCCTCAGTAGTGGAGGCAATGGACCTGCCTGTTTTTCACAATTCAGGTATGTATGAGGTTGATCTAAGTGGCCTAAGTAGGCATGCTAAGGTTCGGCCAGCCTGTCTTCCTCTCCCTAGCGGCGCGCTCTGGCATACTTGCCCAAGAAACGCACCTCTCGTTCAGCTAAGTCAGAAAACTCTTCCATTAAGGAGGCACGTTTGTGTAGGTGTGGCCCGGTGCGATGTGACACGTCTTCTTGGTCTATGTCTGTCAAAGCCGCCTCAACTCAAAGAATATGTTTAAGGACACCCACATGTCTGGCAATGCAAATGTCTCTTCTGTATGCCTTGAAGGCATCCCACAGGATAGCGTGACTTAATTGATAGCAAAATATTCTATGAACACAGAGCATAGTTCAGAACGAAACATCTTGTCCTGATGCGCCATAGAGGGGAACCGCCAAGGGTGCTCCAAGTACCCCACACATGGAATATGTAATGCAAGCTTAACCGGAGAGTGGTCAGACAGTGTGCATGACATATGGGAGATGGAACCAAGCCAGGGTAATGTAGATTACAACATGAGCCAGAAGTCAATGTGTGACCAAGTATTGTGTGGTGCAGAATAAAATCGATATGCCAGGGCAAAAAAGCTCCATTATGATGGTGGAGGCAAAGTCTGGTCCAATTCGTTCCCCTGTGGCCCCCAATTCTGCCATCAAGGGTGTCTCCAGTGCAAGTGTCTCCTTGTGTATTCAAATGGCAGTTTCTGCTGTTTAAGATCACCATGACCCATCATTGGCATTAGGGGGGAGAGCCTACCGGAGGACGGCGTGTAGGGAGTTCGGTGATAATGGCAGCGGCTGCTTTAGAAGGCCCTTTGTACATAGGTGAGAGAGGCCCAGCACAGCGTAACACACCAGTCACTGACGAGTGCAGCACCAGCACAGCCATGTGGCCCTGAGCAACCCACAGGATAGGTATCTAGACAGCATGCTATGCAGGTGCTCAGCGTGCATGCACAGCGCAGGCATTGGACAGGAGGTCTCCGCTCCATAAATCGTGCAATGAGCAGGTATGCCGTCAAGGAGAGTAATATCACAGCAGTCACACATAGACCAGGCCCGCGCCCGTGGGATAGGCAGGCACCCAAGGGTCCCCAAGCATCTGTGTCTCAATGTAAGCCCTGAGTATTGGGCAGGACATCAGTGCACACTGGCTGGGATGCAAGCAATCTCGCCATATCTCCGCTCCATTCAGCACTATAATAGCGTGCACGGGCCCAGTCTACCCATGCAGCCACACCAGGTTAGTAGGCCTCAGTAGGCCCAAGCAATCGTGCCACCATTAAGTGCCGCCCACACATAAACGGGCCACCGCAGGAGTCTCCTACCTCCCTGGAGAAATGTAGAAGATAACGGTATGTTGTAGCGGAGGGTGGGTGCGCAGGGTTGGCACAAAGGTCAGGCCGCACTGCGCGGCACAGCCGTCTTGTGCCTCAGGCTCACCAACAGCCCCTAATGCTGCTGTGCCTCCAAGGTGCTGAGACGGCATGGGCGAGGCTGCTGTCTCAGGGACTTTCATCTGGCCTCCTTCCCACCAATTGAACCCCAGTCTCTGCCCCTGTGGGCGTTCTTTATTTAGCGCCACTTATCTTCACTGACCCCACACGGGTCAGAAACATTCTGAATGGGAGTTTTTTTTTTTTTAATATTATGAGCATTCTAGATATGAATGTTTATTTTCGTATTTTAGTTTATTTTGTTGCAGTTATTTTTCTATTGTGATTTCTAAAAATATTTTCTGCTTTTTCTTTTTGGTATTTTAACATTATTATGGTTCCTTATGTGTTTCTAATAATATGTAATGGTTTAATAAATTAAGAATATAATTTTCTTATGTGAAATTATTAATAATCAGACGTTTATACTGGTGCTTTTATGAAATAATTATGCAATATTTTGATTTAAGAATTCATATATTTTTTATAATAATTCATTCTAATTTATAAATTAAGATTAAATGTATTCTTTTTGTTATGGTAATAAAAAATAGTTTACGAATATATTGCCTACTGGCGGTCACTAGTAGGAAGTTATAATTAGAATTATTTTTTCCATAGACAGAGTGTTTTTTGTTTTACCAATAACTTTGGCGCCTCTTGACGAATCTTCACAAATTTATCAAAACTTATACTTTGGTCGATTCAGCTGCTGTGTTAAAAGTTTTGGGGTGCTCCATCAAGCGGGGCCCGAGAAAAAGTCGGGTCCCAAAACACATTTTCCTCATTTTACAAATATGGGATTTTTCAAATTTTTGAACATGACTTCAGCCCGAGCCGCTGAACGGAATTACACCAAATTTGTCAGAAAGCTAGGTCTTGGTCCAGAAAGCACACTTGTTGTGATATGGTGTAAATCCCTTCAGTAGTTTTAGAGAAATTAGAGTTTAAAAAATATGTAAATATAGGGTTGTTGATCCTCCGTGGATCCAACTGTCCCCTTGCTGATATCTAGTTGGCTGCCAACACTTCAAGCAGGAAGTGGAAGGAGGAAGTTGGCAGCCATCTTAGGACTTGGCTTCAGCCGAATCGCAGAAAAAAAACAAAAAAAGGAAGAGAAAAAGGAAAAGGGGCCACACTGACCCTTTAGCTTGGTGCGGGGGTCCCAGAGGGACTCTGTCAGGGCTAAAAAGCATTTTTTTTTTAAGTCAGAAAAAGCCATAGATTTTTCTGACATTTAAAAAAAAGGGCGGTTTCCTGCTCTTTTCTCTTAATTAGCCCCTGTGTGCTTCTAAGGAGGCCCTCAATGCCCCAAGGCAAAAGAATACTTTTATATGGGGGAGGCCATATGGCCTACCTCAGAGCCCCGGGTAACGCTACCTAATTGGGGCTAAATAAGAAGCGTGTGTGGGGGGGCACACGCTCCCTGCACCCCCGGGGACCACCAACTCCCAAGGGCCTACATTGTATATTATGAGGAGGGGTGTCGACAACCTGCAGTCCCGGGTAACGCCACCTCCCTTGGGCTGCAATAAAAGAATGAAGGGGGTCCGTTGCGGACCCCGAGCCCCTAGGACCGCCACCTCCGCAGGGCAAATTGAACATTGGAGAGGGCAGCGCAGTTCCCCGTGTGGAGCCACAGAATGTCCTGGGCACCACCACCCACTAGGGCCGGCTCCTGCTATGTCCCAGGATGACAACCCCAGGACATAGCTGTTTGCTCTGGCATGGGGGGAGCTTTAAAAGCTCCTGCAAAGTCAGAGCAAACACTTGACTTTCTGCAAGTGAGAGCTGTGAAACAGTTCTCACTTGAAGAAAGTGAAGTTTTCATCTGTTTCCCTGCACACAAATATGCGCACAGGGAAATAGGTGAAAACATTGTTCCCACAAGCAGGGAGCTGCTATTTAAAGCAGCTCCCTGCTTGTGGTAGCAATGCTGGCTCCCGCAGGACGGGGGAAGCCGGCTGGGACAGGCGCCCTTCAGGCTCCCCCCTGCGGTCCTGCAATCTTCTCTCTCTCTTCTATCCCATGAAGAGATGGAAGAGAGAGAAATTGTTATTGCAATGGTCTCTCCGTACAATGACTTCAAAGAGTCAGACTAGCAAGATCTTTGGTAAGAATGTTATAGTTCCATTTGGATGCAGAACAGAGTCACTTCTGGCCTAATGGCCAAGGTCTTGTGCTGTCACTCAATAGGCTGAAGCTTCAAATCCAAATATTGCTTGGCAGTGGGTCTGTTTATTTTCTACTAGTTTCACTGTTAAACCTTCCTAGCGATGGAACATTAAAGTCTTTTTCCCCTCAAAATCTGTGAGTTGAATGGCATAGCTAAGTCTGGACACTGTACAGTAAGGAGTCACCTCTGGTCTGGTGGTTAAGGTCTCAGACATCCACACTGAAGATTAAGGGTTCTAGTCTTCGTGAGTCTGTGGTCATTTCCTATTTTAGTTTCAACTATAAATATTTAAGCTACATGCTGAAAGGTGATTTCACTCTTTTAAATTGACAAAAACATTTTTCTTTTCAATTTGTCTGGAAATATCTCATTCTAAGTATATCATTCATCAAAGCCTAAATCGCTCTCTCTCAACCTCTCACTTTTGTGCTCTCTCTCTCTCTTTCTCTCTCTCTTGGGTAGTTAGGGGGGTGGCTGCAGGGACCGGCTGCAGGTGCAGGGCTGGGTGGTTATACGGGGTTGGCCACAGAGATAAAGGCCATGCGCAGCAGTGATTGGATTGGAGTGATATATTAATGAAAATTATTTTGCGTTATAAAAATCATAGTACTCCGCTGAATAAACCAAAGGTTACAGGGGCATTACAGTTTGGAAACAGAATTTGAAAAACCATAGACATTCACTTAAAAACCAAAGGTTACAGGGATGTTATATTTAGGCTCATAGTCTAAATGTACAAAACAATAGAAATCCACCTGTTATAGTTATCTCAAGTAACTATAACTCGTGCTCTAAGGTAACTATAACTCGCGCCCTCACCATGCACTGCTAATTACCCCACAAATTATGGCACTCATGACATCTTTGATAACACCCTTGATAATATCAATGTAATATTTGTAGTAAACAATTTGATGGAAAAACTGTGCATGGTGGGGGCGCGAGATAGCTGCCTTAGAGCACGAGTTACAGTTACTTGAGATAACTCTAACTTATTAATATTCCAGAAAACTATTTTCATCGATGCATAAATCTATCCCGTCGCCATTTTAGAAATCAGTTTCGAGCCTCTGGGTTGCGCAGCTAAGTTATCCCTCTCAGGAGGAACAGACACATCAACAGTCAGCTCCTAAGACAATTTTCGAATTCAATAAAGATCTACATTTGTTTTTTGAGATCACAGGGCTAATTCAGAAAGCTCCTGTTTGACTTGCTGTCGAGTACTCCTGGATTAGTCATGAACTCCAGGAGTAATCCAGTATTAGTCTGACTCCAGGGATTTGTATCATCTTCTAATTTACAGTTAACATAAAAGGGGCCCGGTGTTTCTTCATATAATACATCTTTCAGCCAGTAGAGTGCAGTAGTGTAGAGTGCAGAGCAGAGTTGAGTGCATAGAGTGCAGTGGCGTAGAGTGCAGAGTAGAGTTGAGTGGTATAGAGTGCAGAGTAGAGTTGAGTGTTCAATCAACATTATAAATCAAAATTGTTTTTTTTAAGTGATATATGCATACTATCCTCCCATGTTTCCTGTGTTATAGGCACATCAGAATTTGACAACACCAAATGCAGTATAACATCTCTTGTCTTACCACTTCCAGAGTCCAAAAGAGCTGACAGATGACTGGCATCCACATCCACAGTATGCAGGAAATACTGGATGTTATGTCTCTTATTTGTCAGTGCCTTGGGTTTCACCTGCTAGGTGCATAGCAGGGGTGTAATATTAGCCCCCTGTGGTGCAGGGGTGGGAGGGCCTCAGCACAGTACACTGCACGGGTGGTGGGCCCCTGGTCTGAGAGCTCCTGACTGGGTTCGAGGAAAGGGGACCATCCATGTACTTTGCAGGGGGGGGCCCACTCAAGTTTTGTTATGCCACTGGTGCACGTTACACGATTAGTGCATCAGTGGGGACACTGGTGTGCTCCTCTTCTGTGTGGAAGAGCTGACCACAATCTGTGGAGATTTGGCTACACTGGGCAGTCTTGTTTCATGTGGCATTTGCCGCCACAAGGCAAGCAAGAGACATTGAGCTTGTTCCGGGGCTCTTTGTCCTCATTGAACTACAAGCTGTGAAGTGAGGACCCATTCCCCTTTATTCATGCAGAAGTCCTAGGAAATACCATAACCATTCTATGAAAGCTTATGATGCTTATGCTGGGAGTTCTTCTCCACAAATGGTTTGGTCTAGTGTGAACCATGGATTTGTGGCCCACTTGCTTGTCAACAATGGAGCTGCAACAACAGGGAGCTGGTTGCAACTTCAGCAGTAGCTTTCCCAAGAAATCTAATAGTTCCTGATAACTATTAACTCTTTTATTCTAGTTCAGGCTGCGGCAGCTTTAGACTTTGGTTCTGGAGGGTGAAGATGCAGAATGTTTGAAATTGTTGAAATGTTCATCACCGTTCAATTTATGTAAATTGGGCATTTTCTCCCACTGTCATTAGTTATGCTTTTAGGCTTTCTACAATATCCTCATTATCGACCTGCCTCAGACAATAAATCCTAACATTTCCCCATTACCCGACTAATTTTACTCATCTGAGGGCCAAGCATTCAAGTTTAGCAACACACACCATGAACATTTTTCTTTCTCTGGAAGTTCTGAAAAACTTTCCTCATTGTGTTACAAACACATTTTCATAATGGAAAGAAAGTTAGCTCTGCCCACATACAAAAACACCTACAAGGGAGACGAAAGATTCAAACCAATGTACAGTAAACACTGAACAGCATCTCTCTTTGTAGGCAGTAAAAGCTTTCGATATAAAACAAAACTATAAACCCAGATTATTTATCAAGGGTTGAAACACAATCCATTGCTGTGTTTTCTCTAGCAAACATCTATTTAATTCTGGAAGTGGTCAGCCTGGCACCTTACCCCTCAAATGCCCACATACTCATCTGTAGAATCCCTCAAGGTTCATTGCTCAGCCCCACCCTCATCCATGCATACATGATCCTTCTGGCAAATGTAATCTGTGCACATGACATCAACATCCTCTCCTATGCACATGACAGGTAACTCATACTCTGCTTCTCAGACAAGACCCCCAACACAAGAAACAAATTCACTGCATGCATAATTGAAGTTGCTAACTGGATGAAAGTCAACTGCCTCAAACTCAACACGGACAAGACAGAAGTAGTGCTCTTCGGCAAGAACACCTCACCATTCAATTGGTGGCTGGCTGAACTCGGACCCACACCGACACCCAAACCCACACCAGGAACCTCGGACTAGTCATGAACAGATAACCAAGAAAAAGGTCTGCAGCCATCCCTGCAGGCCTGCCAGTCTGTCTTACAATCTACCACTGGCCTTATTAATAGGGCATATGAGTGATTGTACCAATGATTGCCTGTTTCTTCCTTTGATAGAGTTGATTCCTGGCTGTATCTACCACTCACTGTATTTTTCTTGCTCCTGTAGAAATTTCACACAAGCATTAGAGTGTAGCAGTCCAGAATGCAGAGACAGCAGCTTCTTGCATACCCACATAACACGCTCTGTGAGGAGATTTGTAGGAAGTTTGTGTTTAATGCTGACAAAGGCTAATACAGAGATGTGAAAAAACTAATACAAAAATAAATACTGACTCTACTCTTCATTTTCCTAATAAAAAAATAAAAACACATTTGCTTGTTTATTCTAAGTACTTGCCTGTTTGACTAGATTGAAAGCATTTTCCTTAGGAATATTGGCTGCCCTAACTGGCTAGCTGTTATCTGGCAGTATGTCATGTATTTTTTTGTATATTTATTTTATTGACATTATGTATTGCACATAGCACAACATCAGAGAATGCATGTATTAATAATACAGTCACAGTTATTGTTCGTGGAAAGGTAAAACTGTGTAACGTTGGTTGCGAACCATGTAGAAAATATGTATGAACATACCGCTTTAAGCATTCATCCTACCCCCGTGCTTGGCTCATTATACTTGGCAGTAACAGTAGGATGTATATATCTCTTAGCGTTGGCACTAAGGCTTCAGAGCTTGTTGTATAGCGGGTCGTTGAAACTATATCCTTATTCCAGTGAGGTAATTCGCCCTCTATTCCGGGTGCCTGCCAGGTCATGGCTGTATTGGGCTCCCTATCCAGATCTCCAGGACGTCTGCAAGGGTAGTATGCATATCATCTGCTAGGTCCTGGACCATGGCTGCCCATGCCAGTAGGTGGTCTGCTAGTTTATCGTCACGTCTGACCCTTTTCATATTGTTCTCCTCTGCACCGGCCCATTCTGTCATGTCCCGTAGCCAATCATTCGTCAGTGGGGGTGTTGGGCTGAGTCATCTAATGGCTATCCGTCTGTTGGCCAAGGTCCAGCCCAGCAGTATGAATTTTCTGCTTAGCTTTCTGTTTTTTTTAAATCTGGTATGAGTCCCAGAAAGCAGCGTTTAATTTCCCATGCGGCAGTACATCATGTATGACGTTTACACCCACTGTTAGCTTCTTAATCACAAAGCTTTTCAGGCTGAGATTTTAAGGTAAATGGTGCATAATGCAGCATGCTATGTTCCATAATGCCACTGGCTAGAAAGTTAGAAATAGTAAAGATTGACACACGTCATGAAGCCATTTGTAAGGTATGGAATATCATTTTCTAAGCATCTGCCTTGGTTGGAGCATGAAACAGGTTCTTGTCTGACAACTAACTAAATCAATAGCTGCCAAATAGAGTGATGTCATGTATAACATCCTCAGCAAGCCCTAAATTTTTTATTAAAGGGACTTTGCATTCGGAGACTGGTAGTAGCACTTTCCCCATTATATATATGGGTTCAAATATTCCAATGTGTTGGATTCAAAACAAGAACAAAATTAAGGTGTCATATATGGCATAACGCTACTTGGCAATTATATAATACTTTGTAAAAAATAATAATTTTAATTGACATTTCACCACAAAAAAACTCAACATTATTTTTGTGGAAGGATCTCACTTTATGTATATATATATATTTATTTTTTTTCCACTTGAGCTGTGACCAGTGGTTTCACGCGTCACATAAGGTAAATTTAAGCAAACTTCCAAGAGCCAATTTAGATAACTCTAATCTCAATTTGCCTTATTCCCACAGAAAAAGAATTTGGTATGCATGGTTTTCGTTTTTTAACAATTGAATCTGTCTTGGCGGGCTGGAACCGGTTCTGAAATGTGCTTTGTGCAATACCTCTGCTAGGAGCAGTATATTTTTGGACACGAGAATAATACCTAAAGTGTTATTTTCTTGCATTCTAGTTCTTTTTTTTTTATTGATTTTCAAAATTTTTGTATTTCATTCGTCAGGCTAACATTTAAGAAAAGTGCCTCAAAGAGAAAGCTGCAGATAATGTCACCCCAACATTCATTACAAAAATAAAAACAAACATGTTACTCCTTGCAAAATGTTTCAGTTGTTTTATGCAAGAATACTCGATGGTTACTTTAAACATGAGGACGCCTAATTTCACACTGATTATAGTATGTTTGTTAATGAATAGCCTTGTTTGGAGATCATATGCAATACATTTTTTAATGTGTATAGGTAATAAAAAGACAATTATTCTTGTGAACATGTTGGTGTCTGGGCCTGCTTACTGTGGTACCTTTTAACCTACGGCAGTGTCGGTATATACAGGAAAGCTAACAAATCCTGCTACAGGAGAAGACCACAGGCAAATGGGACAATTACCAGTTGATTTGGCCAGTATCATGTACTGCATGTTTTCAGGTCAACAGTATAAATAAACATTTCATAAAAATGGGATAAGGATTATTTTTAAAAAAAAATAATTTGACAGGCATATTTCTGTAGAAAGAAAGGATTTTAAAAACTAGATATACTAGAACCTGGGGAAATAAGTGAGAGTAACAAAACTCATATCAAGGAAATAGGATGGGCAGTGCACAGATGATCACAGCAGGGAAAGGAAGAGTGTAGTCATAGGTCAGCCAGAAAGCAGAGAGAAATGAAAGGCTTATGGGTAGTTTAAAAACACTCCGACATTCAAAAAAGGCAATGGGAAGAGGAATGCAATATACTGCATCAACAGAGGGCAATTCAATTACACTTATGAGTGGGAAGAATGTAGGGATTGTGAAAGAAAATGTGGTAAACATGTTCCTCTTGTTGAAAAATGGGTTCCGCCTATTTAATATACCCAGATCTTTTGCTTTTTTTTTTTTAAATCACCTGGTTTTGGGCTTTTTACTATGGGTGAGTCTTACGACCTGTGTCTCACCCAAGGTAGTCACATGGCAAATGGACCACCCCCAAAACCCACCACCCACGCACGCAACCTTGGCATCATATTGGACTCATCCCTCTCCATTACCCAGCAAATCAACGCCATATCATCCTCCTGCTTCAACACCCTTTGCATGCTACGCAAGACTTTCAAATGGATACCTTTATAAACAAGAAGAACAGTCACCCACGCCCTCATTAGCAGTAGACTGGACTACGGCAACGCCCTCTACGCAGAGACCACAGCCAAGCTTCAAAGAAAACTCCAGCGAATCCAGAACTCAGCCGCACGTCTCATCCTCAACCTCCCTTGCCATGAACACATATCCACCCACCTCAGATCCCTACACTGGTTGCCCATCAACAAAAGGATCATTTTCAAAGTCCTCGTCCATGCTCACAAAGCCCTCCACGACACTGGACCAGCCTACCTCAACGAACAAGTAAACTTCCACATACCAACTCGCCAGCTCCGCTCCGCTGACCTCACCTTCGCTACAGTCCCCCACGTCCAATGCACCACCTACGGTGGCAGATCCTTCTCCCACCTCGCCGCCAGGACCTGGAACTCCCTCCCCACCAACCTACACAAGACCCAGGACCTCCTAACCTTCAGAAAGCACCTAAAAACATGACTTTTCGAGCAGTAACTGCCCCCCCCCAGCGCCTTGAGACCCTACAGGGTGAGTAGGGCGCTTAAGAAATTATTTGATGGATTGATTGAATGGTCCGAGTTTGTTTACCGCCAATGTCTGCCTTTTAAGATAAGGCTGCTGTGATGTAACTATGGTAAGGGGCAGTTGGCTTGTTATACGTGAACATGTGCACGTGTGAGACTACATTTGTGTGTAGCACCATAACTGTGCCCAGACAGCCTGGCACAGAGGGGACTCTGCAAGGTTAGATATTGACTTGGAGTAGGTCTTATAATATCAGTGGGCACTCATAGGGAACATCAATATGATTTACTGTTTACTTGATTCTTTTTTCTCATAGACCTACAAAATACAGGAGGTATGAAACGTGGGTGGAAAATGTGTGTCCAGTTCTTATTTGTAGGTCCCAAGCCCATACATGTACACTTTATGGGTCATCCAAAATTGGCATATTTCTCTAGCTCAGCTCAGGATCAGAACTCAGGCCTTTTAGCACCCTGCTGGGCTAAGTTAATTACATTGCTCTCCACCAGAAGGAACATATGCCTTCCCACACAAAGAAAGCAATTAACAGTGCTTCACACCAGCTTCTGAGGAGGGGGGGGGCTGCATTCATTAATGAGCCGTCACACTATAACAGGGTTGGGACAGACCAGGCACCCTGAACAAAAGAGGGGGCCCAGACCTCAGGAGCTAACACACAAGGGGGCTCCTCTTTGACATTTTGGTGGGAAAAGCCTTGGCAGTGATGCCAGTGAGGAGCAGAGCTGAGGCCCCCTGAGGAAATGTGACCAGTGGCTCCTAGATGATGCCATCTTGAACTCTCCCAGCATGCTGTAGCGGAGGGATGGGACAGGTGTGGAGAGGTGATGTGGCACCCTAGGATTGGTCAGACATTCCTGGCTTCTAGAACCTTTCAGCCCCTTTTAAAAACTCTTGCACAATTGAGAGAAAGGGCTTTTTTGTTTTCTGGTGCTTTTACACAGGAACTGTGACAGTGGCATCAACCATGGACACCTGGAAGAAGAACCCCTCTGATGCCCAAAAGGACCTAGGAGACTGCCACAGGTGACCCCAGGACCAGTGGGTCTCACCAAGGGCCAGTGAGGCTGGCTCCTTTAGACCGGCTGAAGACCAACTGGAGGAAAGATCTGCAACTTACCCCACCTTGGAGACCTGGAGACTTGCTGGCACTAGGAGTACAATTAGCCCAGAATGGTCCAAATCTGCCCAATAGGCTCCAAATCATGGCACACATCCTGAGTGACAGATTGTGTGGGGCTTTACTCCATTAAAAAAAATTACCCCTAAGAGGGCCAGGGCCCGGCATTCCCCATAAGGTTGATTTATGATTTTTTTCCAGGGAGGAGGCATACGTGGGGCTCCCTCATCTCTCCCCATTTTCAGTTAACCCTGTGGACTCCCATATCCCCAGGGGTCGACGTGGATGGAAGCCAAGGGAGCCCCCCTCAACAAATAGAAAAGGAGCCTAAGATCCTATCTCCGGGCCCTTACTGGCAGTTGCCTCACTCCCATTCCCCAATTCTAGGGGTAGTGGGCAGTCACCGTATAACAAACTCCCTGGCAGCTCCGCATACTGCTGGCTCCCTGGCCAGCATCAATGAGAGCTAGCCGGCTGGGGAAGCTACGATTGGGCTCCCTGAGCTACCCCCACCAAAGAGGCAAGCCGGGCCGTGCTGGTGGGATAGGGCACCCCAGAAAAAAGAAAATTAACGAAAAATAAAAAGCACTGACTGGACAATCATTTATTGAGTGTTATTATTGCATGCCAGTAAATGGCGAGTACTAGCCCACACAACCTCCCCTGAGAGGGTCTTCTACTGCTCCACCTCGCTACTCTGAGACAGTCAAGTGGAACAATGGGGCATTTACTTCCCAGTGGATGGAAAATTGTGCACCTATTACTTGCACAGGCCTCACATCGGGCACAACTAATAACCCAATTTCCTATACTCATTGTAGGGCTCTTGCAAAAGGCAAAATTATGAATAGAAAAGTTTATAAAAATACTAATGTAGATTTTTTTTTAAAGCCACACCTGTCCAGTAACCCTGTATCCAATGGCAAACACTTTTATTGAGAAAGTGCACGTTGTGCACAAGCATAATGCGGTCCCTCACAGTCAGGGGTGTTGATGGCTGAAGTGGGCTTTCATATCTTTATGCTGTGGTGGGCGGACGAAAAGAGTGAATGACAACAAAGCAGCCCATTGGGTGAAGTGGGTTGACAATAGCCCCTATACACATATATATATATATATATATATATATTTTAATAACAATCTTGTGAGACAACAAAATCTGTCTCTAAGGCCATAAGTAAAAAAGCCGGGAATAGATTATTTTCCAACAAACTGCCAGAGTATTATTCTCACAGGTCTAGGTTTCAAAACATTTTTTTTTACTTTTAAAGTCAGAAAGTATATAATAATATATACATCCTTCAAAATAAGGTGGTTTCTATTAAGTAGCTCCATCATTCAAATACAAAGTGAATTAATCGATGCAAAATAATGCACCTGTATGGAATATCACTGAAAGTGCATGTCACGTGATAAACTTAGAACTGGGATTTCAAGAAATACTTGTTATAGAGAAACAGGTTAATACAGAAACAGACTGCTCGAATTTGTTACATTTTGGGTGCACATAGATCATCAAGTATATTTTTTACCTTCCAATCTGGCACTTGTAGTTCTGCATTTCTAGTGGGAAAAGCACCAGATTACAATGAACAAAAACAAATATGTAGGGGCAGTTACTGCCAAGTTGAGATAAGTGTATGACATATGATAAAACAATATTAGAAAGTTATTTTGCTTTAAATATAATGATTCCCTCGTCCTACAAATCAAAAGTGTCTAAGTCACAAAAGCCATCCCGAGTGCTCAGTCGGCGGAACGTTCCGTTGGCAAATGTGTCTTAGCACTTCAGGCTTGCCTTCCTCCCTCTGAGGTGAGTAAATTGAGGACTATACATTTGGTAACAGTAGCATGTTATTTTCAACACATAAACTGCAGGGTTCTTTCTACAGCATCCAATAATTAATATATCATGGCATGGGTGTTGGGATGGAAGAGATTGGATTGGTTTAGAAGCACTGTGCTTTTATGTAAAGTGGCAACTCGACCTGGTAGCTGTAATCTTGGTTTATTTCCATCTAGTAAAATAGACGAAAAGATCTGATACAAACCAACTGCTAAAATTTTAAAAAGTACAGAAGTTGATGTTCAGGTATCATACAACAAACAGTTCGGAAAAAAACCTTTGAAAACAAAGAAACCTTAAAACTCATGCATACCGCAAGCTAGACAATTAAGTAAATTGGTACTGGGAAAAGAAATCACTGGCCCCCTCTGAAGAAGGCTCAGGCACTCTTGCCAAGGGTCCTCGCTTATTGGCACAGACGCATGCGCGTTAAGGAGTCCACGCAAGCGCAGGAGAGAAAGAACAATCTCTAGGTGATGAGGAGCGCTCTCCGTCGGTACCCGGGCTCCGCTCGATGTATTGATGCTTCGGGCTGTGCAATGCGTGTACGCTAAGGACACTCATCTCCATGGTCTTTAGCCAGGGCTGTCGGAGAAGGAGGGGCGGTGCTAGGAGTCAAGGGCTCCGATTGGCCAAGCGATCTGTCACTCTGGCCGTGACTGGGGCACGGGGGCGGGGTGTCTGACTGTGGGAGCCGTGTAGTGATGGCGGAATCTGGGGTGAGAAGTACAGCGGCCCCGGCTCACATCCCGCGGATGCAGTTCATGTGACAGATGCGGCATTGACGCGTTCAGGTGAGTGATGACCAGTCCCAATCGAGCCCAGATCTTAGAGGGGCTGCTGGTAGTCGAAGTAGTCCGCATAGGCAGTAGTCACCAGTAACGGTACTCGTAATTTCTCACCCGCACTACCCCGGGCAGGGTACATTTTGTGCGCAGCTTGAGCAGGTGTTGCACATTGGAAATTGTTCGTCCTGCTGCAGCCTCCTGGAAGCTGCTGCCTGAGGTGCCAGGGAAGGAGGGTTCGGAGGCGGCGACCTCCTCGGAATTAGCAGGCTCCGGGGCTGCAGAAACCCCGCCTCGCCCGTACAAAGCGACACCTCGGAGAGAAACGGGCGAGAGAGCCTCCCCGGTGGTCGCCAGCAGCACACCCCGCGTGGACACAGCTTTTGTCCGCAGGAGGCGGAGAGAGGCTTTGTGTCTGGTGCTCCCGGGGGCGGTCGATGCGCAGCCCCCCTTCCCGCACCGAGGGTCCCCTGATCACAGCAAGTGCGGCGGGCGCAGGCAGGGGGCGGGTCTGGCGCTGAGTGCTCGGGACAGCGGCAGGTGCTCTGGGGATGAGGCTGGCCCGGGATTGCCACTAGCAACCTTTGAAGAGTCTGCGCGCATCCTTGCGCCAGGGTCTGCGCCGGAAAAGCCTCTGAGCACCACGTGTATTTATTTGTAGATTCAGTTTTTAGTTGCGAGTCATTAACTCCCTAATTGCACCTCTTACCTTCTTGGAAATTCTCTCTTTTGGGGGAGTGAATCAATGTATTTATGTGCAGCTTTCAGTTATTGTCTTTGTATTTTATCGGTATCATAATATATATATTTTTTATTAAAACGTTTTCCCTAGATTAAAAGCATATTCGTTTTTAAATCCAGTCCACAAAATAACGTGAGAGTTAATCTAAGCTAATTTACTTAATGTTGGTTAACAAATGTACATGAGCCATTTTGCAGGACAGGCACTTTTTTTTGAAGCACAGAGCGGTCTAGTGACGGCGAGTTCTTTAGTGTACAACGTGCCTCACATACATTCTATTCTTGATGCGTAATGTTGCCCTTTCCACGTGATCGTCCCTGTTGCCTGATATTCTTGTAGTGTTATTCCTAAAAGTAACATTCCAAGCACTGCAAATTGTTCCTAGCACGTAATATTGTATCCTTGTTTAAAATAAACGTTCTGTTGAAAATTTAAATGAATGTTTCTTAAAGTGAAAAACAAACAGTAGTCCTAAAAAACATGTTTATTTGGGTGCAGTTAGCATGGAAACAGTGTTTTTGTTTCCAGCCAGGCAAGGTTTGTTGACCATACTGGAAGATGCGGTTTGGTTGTTTGTAGTATAACGAAGAGTACATTTTTTTAGTATGTATTTGAAATAGAGTGTTTACGGTAAAACATTCTTTGCGTTCTTTAAAACACATTGTGGTTAAATAAAACGGAGAGCTGCTAGAAAAGGAGAGCTAGAGGTGGGCTATCAAGTAATTTATGGGAAGTTTAGGGGCGTGGCCTGGCGAGCGTGTCAATCAAAGGTTTCCACATGTGAATTATATGTTAAAGGACTTTTCACATTAAAAATTTGGCTATTTCTTGAACACGTGTTTCACCTAACTTCATTAGATAACATAACTGTGTTGACATCTGCTGTAAGCAAAAGGTTTTTAAAACATGAACTCTCCTTCCGCTCTATTGCGATGACCACACTGCCGTGAGCAAACTAAAAGTTGTTAGTTTGTGGTGTGGGCAGCATATGTGTCCCATACTTTAACTTTATGTGGAGTAACGTGGTCAGTTAAGCAATACGGTGCTCAGTTTAACTGAGGCACATAGAAGTAAAGTGATTTGTGTATAATAACACAATGTGCTCAAGTGATTTAGCTGGATTATGGACCATAGTTTTCTTATTGCAGGTTGTGCGTTTCCGCCACTGGAAAACTGTCTCCCTCTCCCACTAAAGGACTTTGCTTTGTGTTCAAATATTTAATGCACTAGTAAATATAGATTTCACATGCTAATTTATTCTGACACGATCTGTATATAAAATGTCAAAATGTGTTTTTTGGAGAAATACAAAGTTAAAAAGGTGAAGTATAAGGGTAGGCAGTAAACACTTTTAATGTATTTGTTTGAAAAAGCAAAGAAGGTCAGTACATCAATGACAGCAATTACATTGATTAGCCATAAAAGAGAACTCTGGCTTCCCGCAGATCAGTGAGGCTCAAGAATCTCATCTCTGCTTGGCTGCAGATGCACAGCAGAACATTTTTTTTTTAGATTTCATGAACTTAGCTGACAAATGTCAAGTGGGATTCTGTCACTGAAACCTATAATAGGGAGGGTAAAGGTAAGTGTCTGGGATGCTTGACTGGGTTGTATTTTGGCTTGACAGTCCTCTTGGGGAGCCAGCCTTTCTTGGCTTCCTGACTCCTAGGTAGAGCTAACAGCTGACACTGATTGCCTTTAGAACGTTCAGCTTGCATGAATCGATTGCTGATTCAACAAGAGGCTGTGATGATGCTCGGAGGTTGTCAGGGTTGGACTTGGACAGAAAATAGGCCCAGGCACCGAAATAAAAGTGACCCCCATTAGTGAATTAGTTATCTAAAAAAGTGGCCCATGTTTTCAAATTGGGGCAGTTTGAAATTGTGAGGACAAGCTGTGATTTTTAAGATGTAGAAGAATGCATGGATTGGATCTTGCTGCCGGCAATGTTTCTTTTAATATCAAGGACATCAACAGAAAAATACGACCCAACAAATCCTAAAACAGGCTCAAAAGCAGCTGAAAAATCTGCCCACACACTGACCTGTTAGAGCAGCCCGTCTGGCGCTGCCTGATTGCCATGTAGGCCAGTCTGACACTGGAGGTAGGTGAAGCTTCTTCAGCGAGGCAGAGCTGTAGGTGCACCTTGATTGCATTTAGAATGTTATGGTTTTGCTTAGCTGTCACAAATATACTACTGATTACACAGGGAACTATGGATAACCTCAGAAGTTTGACACTTTCCCTACTAACAACAGTAGGCAATGGCAAATCCCTATAGAGGCTTTGGTCATTATGTCCTTACTGTGAAATATGAAGCCTATTTCACATGACTAAAACACAGGTATTTATAGCATTGAATTTTGTGCAATATCACCACTAAATCATGTTATATATCGACTTTATTAAGCTTAAGCTACTTACCACTCATTAATATCTATTTTTTTATTACAGAGAATACAATTAAGACACAAACCAACTTATTTAACATTTCTAGCATATAATGCATTGAAAATTACCATAATCATCTTGTCATTTTAGTCTGTGGTATATCATTTTTAATAATACTGAGCTTAAGGCTCCTGCTCCGATATTGTATGCATAAGGTTTATATTCTCTTAAAAGCTGCCTTTTTAGGTCGGGCATAGCAGGACGCTAGCGCTGCTTTTCCGACGTGTTATCTGTTTGGGCTTTTAGCCATGCCCACTTCACGCCCATCACTGTTGCTCATTAATGGGCTTGCCCTTCAAAAATCCTTTGTTAACATTGGTAAATGCTGTCCATTTGTTCCTCCTTGGGGCGGTTTGATTACCGCCTTTGACATCGACCCTGTTACATGGCTAATTGCACTTTTGCCGATATACGTTTGACTGTGAGTAAACTTCTTTTTCCTTTTGTGTGTCTCCTTCACACTCGTGGCATGGCGCTGTGAATCGGCTCGCTTATGTAAAACTGTATTACTTTTCATTTTCAATTTATGTGGCAAGAAAACTCCAGTTACGAGTTTACAATGCTAATAGCTCTAACTCGAGCAAATGCAAAGACCCACTGCATTGCAACTGCTTGTTTGCAATTATCACAGCCCACAGGTGCAGCATCTATAACACTGTTGTACGAACCTAACTCTGTCCTACAAAGTATGGAAGTCCTTACAGCTGCAGCCTATTCAACTTTCAACCCAAAAACAATTCTGCACTTGCAACGACTTCTCTTCAAAATGTGTAATTTTTTTTAAACCTCCTTTAGTGTACAACTGCTTTGGATGATTACAAATGTAGGTAGTAGCGTGCATGCCATTGACATGGCACAATATCTTTTCATACATTTAGCATTTTCTTTCTTCTGTATCTGACTTATTTTTACTTTATTGTATTCCCATATCAAAATTCTAAATAAAGCAAAGTAAAGAAACAGCTCTGTTTAATTTTAGGAGCGCTGTATTGTGTGCACCTAATTAATGTAGACAGTCTACAATATTAATATGCAGCTAAAACACTGGTTAATTCTCCGCTTTGTGTTTAAAGCTCCGTGGCACATTGATTTCCTTCAGAGACTGCAAGTGGAAACTGATATTTTTAATAAGGAAATTCCACTTTACCTATTAAGTACTGTCCGTGTATTAGCACATAGTGCGAAATGCTGTAAGAATGCAGTTTACAATACATATATTTCAGTGCAGTGTTGTTTTTTGCAAGATGAAGAGAAGCGTTTTACGGAGTAGATTGAGTGTTTTTATTTATTAAAACATCTTTCTGAAGTTCTCATTTGAATTACAATGGGTTGGTATGAATGTAAGGAATGGTATATAGTTCAGTATTAAGCTAGAAATATAGCCTATAAATGATAGCCTATCCCAAGATGGGGGTGGTATTTTTGGTTTGTGTTGGTGTACATGAGATGTTTTGTCGGATGCTCCCCTTTTGAAGTTTGTAAATGGTTTATCTTGGTAGTAAAGCTTATTTGGAGCAATGCTTACAAAGAGGCATATGTGTGCTGGATATAGGTTTGATGTTCTCTCTAATGTACACTGTTGTGTGTGTGTGTGTGTATGTTTTGGGGGTGAGTGATTTGATTTCTTCATTGGATTTATAAACGAAACCCAACCTGTCCTTTGGGCTAAGTAGTGCTAGGGGTCTTCTAGCTAAAGGAGCATAATTACCTTAAAGACTAGCAACTTAGATGGTGACATAAGCAGTACATATGTAATCTTTTAAAGGATGCTGCCTACCGCTACACATGTACCCAACATTTGTGAGATAACAGTTGTATGAAATCACAAGAGGTGGCAAGGAGGATTTGGAGCCACAGGAGTATGTCTTCGTATCAATACATAACAACTTCCCTGCTCTGCACGCATGGATGACAGGGGCACAGAGAGTTCCAGGTAATGTTTGTCTGACTGCAGAGTTAGGACATATATCCAACAGAGAGTGGGTTTTACAGCCACTGAACTGTTGCACAGACGATTTGGCTACTGGCTGTATCTATATATATATATATATATATATATATATATATATATATATATAGCCTGGCTGATGAAGGGTGATACCCTGAAACCGGTCCCAGGAGGCTTGAATCCTGTCCAGGGAGGACCTGGCTTGGCAGTTCGGGATTCGGGTCAAGACTGATTTGCATATAGCTTGGTCTGAACTGGGGTGACGTGGCAAGCAAAATAACGATGGATTAAACCCAGATCTGTGACTGGGGGGTGAGTGTTTGAAAAGTTTTAACACTTCCTCCATCATTTTATTTTGTGATATTGTCTCCCTCGCTCTATATATATATATATAGTTAAATTAACACCCGCATTCTTTATTTTTATCCTCTACGGTTAGAGATATGAATAATACTCAGGTTCCCCACAATAGGTAGTTTTATTTCCCTTCTCTCCCCGCATTTTCTGGCACCCACACTCAATTTCGAGATTCCCTCTCCGTATGGTCCTAAAAACCTCAGGAGCTCACGTCTACAAGGGTAGTAGCCCACACAGACACCCACTCATGGGTTGATGTAAGGATGGTCCCTATGGTGAAGCATGTCATCTCAGGGTGGGTGAAGGCTTCCATTCTTCATAAGCTAAGACATTAGGTTTCCCTACTCATCGTACTTTGTGATTACTTTCACCTAGCTGGGAGTATTCTGTGGGGCTTTGTATGAGATAACAATTATAAGAGCAATCACAGTTAGTGACACTTAGCCTATGCCGCATTTTAAAGAGCAAATTTGCCTACTCCCACTGAGCTTACGGAGGGTAATTTCACGGAGAGGCCTAAACACCCATCCCCTTAAGTGATCCAGCAGATTCCCAAGGGCAGACAATCTCCTGTTGGACTGTCTCTTGTCGGGGCATGGCTAAAATATTACCAAGCCTTGACACCCTGTATAGGCCAGGATGAGATGCAAAACAGCTGCCTGGCCGCTGCCCTGTCACAAGAATTCTAAACCAGGTCTGTCTCTGGTTACACAGCTGATCTCACTGCTTCATAAAAGTCCAGATCAATCTCTTGGATTCCAGAGACCCTTGCAGTGGCGAGAGGAAATAAGATGGAACCATCCCTAACCTTCTTTAGTCATTTTGCTCTTATTTTATGTAGGCAGTGACATGTCCAGACAAGCAAACAAACTTTAGCGCAGGGTAAGCAATGATGTGGCAGAAGAGGCTTGCCCTCCATCAAGATGGCATGGCATCAATAGAAAGACTAACATTTTTCAGAGTACGCTCAGGTTTTCTCTGACTCATTGCGAAGGAACATTCCACAGACAGCTTTTATATGTTTAGAGACTAGTACTGGCAACTATCTGCACACCTGCTTGCGCCTTCTATTGTCCATTCAAACTCACTCCAATCTTACTTCTCATACCGCTTCTCTTAAATCCTTTCTTACCCCTAAGAAAAAAGGCTAGTGATTCAAACAGCAATAGCCAATGACGACACCCTCTCTTTCAAATTACAGATTAATCATACAGTCAAGGTCTGTTTTTGGATATTAAAAACGCTCAAGAAAATCTTACACCTTCTAGAGGATGACTTAAGGCGGCCGGTGGTGCTGGGGTTAGTCACCTCAAGACTTGACTACTGTAATGCGCTGCTGCTAAATGCGAACAAAACATCCCTTGACAAACTTCAGTCTATTCAGAATACGGCAGCATGCCTCATTTTGAATCTCCCCCAGTCCGCATCAGCTAGTGGCTGTTTGACATCTCTCCATTGGTTACCGATTAAAAAGTGACCGATGTGACTATTAGAAGTCTGCTCCGCAATTTTATCAACCGACTAGATATCTGAGACCTTCTTTCAAATATATGATCACTGTTCCTCGTTGTAACAAGCCTTGGTGAGGAGACCGTGCCTTTACGGTGGAAGCGGCGAGGCTCTGGAAGGCCCTGCCTTTTATGCTCCGACAAATGGTGACTCATTTTACTTTTAGGAAAAGCCTTAAAACCTGGCTCTTTGCTCAATAGGTATTCCTGTTGGTAGCTTGTGCTGTTCCACTAGCTCTCGGTTTGATTAGCGATTCAATGATTTTCTATAAATAAACTAATACAATACAATACAAATGTGCTGAAAGGCAACCTGATATAAAAGCAAGTATATATTTTTCAAGATTGCAGAATATATCCTATACATTGCAACTGTGGTCGTTTTTAAGTAAGTTACTTTTCATCTTTCTTCTGTGACTATGATGGCTTTGTAGATCGTTAGAGATGAGAAAAGATCCAGATCCAGGGATGAGGGTGATGAGCAGTGAGATTGTGGGATAATTATTTTGGAGGAACCACCATAAAAAGAGAAATATGATTGATAGGGCATAATAATAGCCTGTTTAATTCCCTTAACCGCTTAGGTGCGGGCGTCGGCCACTGGCCGACGCCCACACACCCTCCCTGGTGCGGGTCACGACCAGTGGCCGACACCAGGAAGGGCATTAATAAATCCTCGGGTGCGTCGCACCCGAGGATTTATTTTTTATTTTTTTTCCCCCCCCGGGAGACACGGAAGCTACCGTGTCTCCCCCCGCCCCCCACCGCCCCTTTGTGACGTCAGCGCGCCGCGAGGCGCGCTGACGTTGCAAAGGTGTTTTCCCCATGAAAGCAGGAAGCAGCCTTGCGGCCGCTTCCTGCTTTCATGGGGAAAACGGCCTTTTTCACATTCGGGAAGGCCTCGTAAGAAAGGGGAGAGTCTCCCCTTTCTTACAAGGCCTTCCTGAAAGTGTTTCCTGGCCCCCGATCGCAGCACAGCTGCGATCGGGGGCCAGGAAACACTTTCAGGAAGGCCTCGTAAGAAAGGGGAGACACTCCCCTTTCTTACGAGGCCTTCCTGAAAGTGTTTCCTGGCCCCCGGTCGCAGCTGTGCTGCGATCGGGGGCTAGGAAACACTTTCAGGTTTCCTGGCTCCCCCGATCGCAGCACAGCTGCGATCGGGGGGGTCAGGAAACATTTTGAAAAGGCCTCGTAAGAAAGGGGAGACTCTCCCCTTTCTTACGAGGCCTTCTGAAACTGTTTCTGGCCCCCGATCGCAGCTGTGCTGCGATCGGGGGCCAGAAACAGTTTCAGAAGGCCTCGTAAGAAAGGGGAGAGTCTCCCCTTTCTTATGAGGCCTTCTGAAACGGTTTCCTGGCCCCCGATCGCAGCACAGCTGCGATCGGGGGCCAGGAAACCCCACTAGACACCAGGGATTTCACTTTTGGGGGGCAGCCCCCCCCCCGGAAAACGGGCCGCCCCCCCCCGGATAATTTTCCGAAAAAAATAAAAAGGTAGGTGCCCCCTGGGGAGGGGGGGGGGGGGGCGCGATCGCGCCCCCCCCCCCCCCCAGGGGATTTAAAAAAAAAAAATAAAAAAAAAAATAAAAAAAAAAAACAATGAAATGACAGGGGGTCGCCCGTGGCAATTTTTTTTTTTAGATGTTGTAGGGTTTCCCTGGGGGCCATTTTGGCCCCCAAGGAAACCATACAACAACTAAAAAAAAATATATGTATATATCTATATATATATATATCTATGTAGATAGATATATCTAGGTACATGGACATATCTATAGATATATCTATGTAGATATATATTTATATATATATATATATTGGTAGATCTGTATCAAAGAGATTTATAAAGCGCGCTACTGACCTGTGAGGGTCTCAAGGCGCTGGGGGGGGGACGGGGGGGAGGGAAAGGGGCTAGGAGGTTCACTGTTCAAAAAGCCAGGTTTTGAGGCCCTTCCTGAAAAGAAGTAGGTTTTGGGTCTTGCGAATGTGGGTTGTGAGTGCGTTCCATGTTTTGGGTGCAATGTAGGAGAAGGATCTGCCCCCGGTGGTGGTGTGTTTGATGCGGGGGTCAGAGGCGAGAGAGAGGTCAGCTGAACGGACGTTTCGTGTGGGGGTGTGGAAGGTGACTCTCGTTGAGGTAGGCAGGGCCTGTGTTGTGGAGTGATTTGTGTGTGAGGATGAGGATCTTGAAGGTGATCCTTTTGTCAATGGGGAGCCAGTGGAGGGATTTGAGGTGTGGAGAGATGTGTTCGTGTCGGTGGAGGTCGAGGATGAGTCGTGCTGCTGAGTTCTGGATGCGTGTAGTTTGCACTTGAGTTTTAGAGTGGTGCCGGCGTAGAGGGCGTTTCTGTAATCAAGCCTGCTGCTGATGAGTGCGTGAGTGACAGTTTTTCTGGTCTCTGTGGGGATCCATTTTAATGTTTTTCAGTATACGGAGTTTGTTGAAGCATGAGGAGGTAAGAGCGTTGATTTGTTGGGTCATAGAGAGGGAGGAGTCTAGGATGATGCTGAGGTTGCGTGCGTAGTTGGCGGGGGTGGGTGCAGGGCCTTGCGTGGTGGGCCACCATGGGGGGTCCCAGGTTTTTTTGGTGAGGGCCAAAGAGGATTATTTCGGTTTTGCTTGAGTTGAGTTTCAGGTGGTTGGCTGTCATATATACATCACTTTTGTCAATATGTGTGTGGTTTCCCTGGGGGGAAAAGGGTCCGACTTGTCTAGTGGCAGTTTTAGTGCCATAAAGAAGCGCAGAAGGTTTATATGCCTACTGCAAAGAGCACATCTGTATTTTATGTAAATAGCTGAGTACATTAGTAAAGTCTATGGAGAGATGAAGGGCACTTTTGCTGGGTGGTAATGAGGGAATCCGAGGAGGAGGGAGTGGGAGCACCAATAATGATTGTTGGACTGGGCGCAGGAGGTGCTAAAGACTGTGACGAATGGTATGTGACAAGGTGTTTTTTGAGTGTCTTGAAAGTACGTGCTGATTGAGGGAAGAAGCGCAGGTAAGGTGGCCTCTACTGTTGCACGTATCTCACACACACCATCGATTTTGTGACTGTCTACGTAGGCTAGTGTTTTAGAGCAACAGTTTAGCCAATAGCAGAGATGGCATCTTGATGGATGACTGCTGCCTGCACTCGGGTTATAGAGGACCGCTCTGACATAGGATCAGAGACTGAGACATCAGATACTGAGACAGCATCTGAGGGATAGGACAATGGCGCAGACTCTGGGAGTGATTTTTCAGTCAGAGGAGTCCCATTCGAAAACTCCTCTTCCAGTACATTATGAGGGAGGTGATGAGGACAGTCCTGCTGTCCCTTCGCAAGCTGTTCGTGCAACTGGGTAATAGTGGGTTAGGCCAACCCAGAGAGCAGGTGAATGCGGCGGCAAGCAGAGAGAGAGTGCTCTCTTGGGAGCTCACCAATTTAGTTCAGCCCCAAATTCCACCACCCAAATCATATTGTGGAGACATCAAAATTGTCTATGGCAAAACAAACTGGTTTTGTAAGGCAGGCACCTGTGTTTTTGGTCCTGGATTCGGCGGCCATATAGAGAAACACACTAAACCCAAACATTTCTGGAAACTAGACATTCGGGGGAGTCCACAGAGGTGTGACTTGTGTGGATTCCCCAAAGTTTTCTTACCCAGAATACCCTGCAAAGCTGAAATGTTGAGAAAAAACTCTATTTTTCTCGCATTTCTGTCACACAAACTACAGGAATATGCTGGGATCCACAACATTCCTACCACCCAGTGACTCCTCACCTGTCCTGATAAAAACACTACCCCACTTGAGTGCCTACACCTAGTGCCTGTGTCAGGAATGGATCACCCCAGGGTCAACAGCTGCCTCACGTAAGGACCAACATTGACCGTTGTGTGATCTATTCCTGTCGCAGGCACCAGGCCTAACCACACAAGTGAGGTATCATATTTATCGGGAGACTTGGGGGAACGCTGGGTGGAAGGAAATTTGTGGCTCCCCTCAGATTCCAGAACTTTCTGTCACCGAAATGTGTGGAAAATGTGGTATTTTAGCCACATTTTGAGGTTTGCAAAGGATTCTGGGTAACAGAACCTGGTCCGAGCCCCACAAGTCACCTCATCTTGGATTCCCCTGGGTTTCTAGTTTACAAAAATGTGCTGGTTTGCTAGGTTTCCCCAGGTGCCGGCTGAGCTAGAGGCCAAAATCCACAGGTAGGCACTGTTTTCTATGAAAAAATGTGATGTGTCCACGTTCTGTTTTGGGGCATTTCCTGTCGCGGGCGCTAGGCCTACCCACACAAGTGAGGTATCATTTTTATCGGGAGACTTAGGGGAACGCCGGGTGGAAGGAAATTTGTGGCTCCTCTCAGATTCCAGAACTTTCTGTCACCGAAATGTGAGGAAAACTTGTTTTTTTAGCCACTTTTTGAGGTTTGCAAAGGATTGTGGGTAACAGAACCTGGTCCGAGCCCCGCGAGTCACCCCTCCTTGTATTGCCCTAGGTCTCTAGTTTTCAGAAATGCACAGGTTTGGTAGGTTTCCCTAGGTGCCGGCTGAGCTAGAGGCCAAAATCTACAGGTAGGCACTTCTCAAAAAACACCTCTGTTTTCTTCCAAAAATTTTGATGTGTCCACGTTGCGCTTTGGGGCGTTTCCTGTCGCGGGCGCTAGGCCTACCCACACAAGTGAGGTATCATTTTTATCGGGAGACTTGGGGGAACGCCGGGTGGAAGGAAATTTGTGGCTCCTCTCAGATTCCAGAACTTTCTGTCACCGAAATGTGAGGAAAACTTGTTTTTTTAGCCACTTTTTGAGGTTTGCAAAGGATTCTGGGTAACAGAACCTGGTCCGAGCCCCGCGAGTCACCCCTCCTTGGATTGCCCTAGGTCTCTAGTTTTCAGAAATGCACAGGTTTGGTAGGTTTCCCTAGGTGCCGGCTGAGCTAGAGGCCAAAATCTACAGGTAGGCACTTCTCAAAAAACACCTCTGTTTTCTTCCAAAAATTTTGATGTGTCCACGTTGCGCTTTGGGGCGTTTCCTGTCGCGGGCGCTAGGCCTACCCACACAAGTTAGGTATCATTTTTATCGGGAGACTTGGGGGAACGCCGGGTGGAAGGAAATTTGTGGCTCCTCTCAGATTCCAGAACTTTCTGTCACCGAAATGTGAGGAAAACTTGTTTTTTTAGCCACTTTTTGAGGTTTGCAAAGGATTCTGGGTAACAGAACCTGGTCCGAGCCCCGCGAGTCACCCCTCCTTGGATTGCCCTAGGTCTCTAGTTTTCAGAAATGCACAGGTTTGGTAGGTTTCCCTAGGTGCCGGCTGAGCTAGAGGCCAAAATCTACAGGTAGGCACTTCTCAAAAAACACCTCTGTTTTCTTCCAAAAATTTTGATGTGTCCACGTTGCGCTTTGGGGCGTTTCCTGTCGCGGGCGCTAGGCCTACCCACACAAGTGAGGTATCATTTTTATCGGGAGACTTGGGGGAACGCCGGGTGGAAGGAAATTTGTGGCTCCTCTCAGATTCCAGAACTTTCTGTCACCGAAATGTGAGGAAAACTTGTTTTTTTTAGCCACTTTTTGAGGTTTGCAAAGGATTCTGGGTAACAGAACCTGGTCCGAGCCCCGCAAGTCACCCCTCTTTGGATTCCCCTAGGTCTCTAGTTTTCAGAAATGCACAGGTTTGGTAGGTTTCCCTATGTGCCGGCTGAGCTAGAGGCCAAAATCTACCGGTAGGCACTTTGGAAAAAACAGCTGTGTTTTCTATAAAAAAAATAGGATGTGTCCATGTTGTGTTTTGGGGCATTTCCTGTCGCGGGCACTAGGCCTACCCACACAAGTGAGGTATCATTTTTATCGGGAGACTTGGGGGAACACAGAATAGCAAAACAAGTGTTATTGCCCCTTATCTTTCTCTACATTTTTTCCTTCCAAATATAAGAGAGTGTGTAAAAAAGACGTCTATTTGAGAAATGCCCTGCAATTCACATGCTAGTATGGGCACCTCGGAATTCAGCGATGTGCAAATAACCACTGCTCCTCAAAACCTTATCTTGATCCCATTTTGGAAATGCAAAGGTTTTCTTGATACCTCTTTTTCACTCTTCATATTTCAGCAAATGAATTGCTGTATACCCAGTATAGAATGAAAACCAACTGCAGGGTGCAGCTTATTTATTGGCTCTGGGTACCTAGGGTTCTTGATGAACCTACAAGCCCTTTATATCCCCGCAACCAGAAGAGTCCAGCAGACAAAACGGTATATTGCTTTCAGAAATCTGACATCGCAGGAAAAAGTTACAGAGTAAAACATAAAGAAAAATGGCTGTTGTTTTCAGCTCAATTTCAATATTTTTTTATTTCAGCTGTTATTTTCTGTAGGAAAACCTTGTAGGATCTACACAAATGACCCCTTGCTGAATTCAGAATTTTGTCTAGTTTTCAGAAATGTTTAGCATTCCGGGATCCAGCATTGGTTTCACACCCATTCCTGTCACTAACTGGAAGGAGGCTGAAAGCACCAAATATAGTAGAAATGGGGTATGTCCCAGTAAAATGCCAAATTTGTGTTGAAAAATTCGGTTTTCTGATTCAAGTCTGCCCGTTCCTGAAAGGTGGGAAGATAGTGATTTCAGCACCAGAAACCCTTGGTTGATGGCATTTTCAGGGAAAAAACCACAAGCCTTCTTCGGCAGCCCTTTTTTCCCATTTTTTTGGAAAAAACAAAATGTTCACTGTATTTTGGCTATTTTCTTGGTCTCCTCCAGGGTAAACCACAAACTCTGGGTACCATTAGAATCCCTAGGATGTTGGAAAAAAAGGACGCAAATTTGGCGTGGTTAGCTTATGTGGACAAAAAGTTATGAAGCCCTAAGCGCGAACTACCCCAAATAGCCAAAAAAGGGCTCAGCACTGGGGGGGGAAAAGGCCCAGCAGCTAAGGGGTTAAAACAGAGTATTACACAACCTCCAACTCAATACAATATGCTGATATGACAAAACACAGTTTCAGTGAAAAATCCTGGAAAAAGCCCTTGATAGCTATGGCCTTGAGGTATGCATATTAAGCATTAAATCAGAAAAACAACAAGTAAGCCAAAACAATAACATTCAAAAACGAGTTTATTGAAAAGGTATATATTGAATAAACAAAATGACACAGCAGTGATTAAAATCCAGTTAAGCAGCCCACCAATATTATGACTGTTTAAAGTGTCAAATCATAAAACGCTAAGAAAATGCAAAGCAACAATGCAAGATAATGATTGGTGTTGACCAGGATACATGGGTGTTTGGGGGAGGGGGGTTAAGTTCAGCAGAATGGACTGGTTACCTTGAAACTTAGGCATTTTCTGGCAGTCAGACCCCTGTGGAGTACAGCAGGGTAATGTAGCTGATTAGGGTCCCGGGAAAGTCACTATTGGCTCCAGGCGTTTCAAGCATGACAACGCTGGATTCTGCAACCATCTAGATTACCTGGCTGCTAGGTATCTCTGCTACCCTTTCCAGGTCCCACACTGTACATTCGGATCCAGTCACTTTTTTGCTTCTCAGAATCTTCCTGCATGACATGGTAGGATGTTGTAGCTGTCATGGATTCAGTTTAGTTGAACACTGTTTTCGGTGAGCCTTGGCACTTCATCCCAGTTTTTAAAAAGGGACCATCATTACAGATTTTGGATATTTGCGAGGATGGGTACAATCAGTAAAGTAACTTTAGTTTGTGGAGTGTGATTCTTCGATGAAATATATAACTTGAATGTGCATGCTGAAATGGTATGTAACAAATTTCCTGTTGAAAAGGAAGATAAAAGTGCATAAGACATCATTAATGTTGCTTAGTAGGTAGATGTAATGTTATGGAGAAATTTAAAGACAAGGCGGATGACAATGTACTATGATGCTGTAGACCTAGGGACATATCTGTAGCATTTGTTTTTTGGCTATCTGTTACTGTATAGGTCAATCCGTGTTATTGTATTTAAATTCTGCACACATACATTATTTTATTGCTACGACTATTAGGTACAAATGCACAGCACTATATTGTTGGTTGTTGCAAACTTATGTGAGAGGGATATAAATGTGTTTTACGGTTCTTTATGCATTGACAAATTTATACTCTGATGTGTAGTAAATATGATAAAGTAATAATTGGTTTTCACAGAATATGGTTTCATAGTTTTATAATAATTTTTTACATTTTAACCTCATTTTGTTCGGATGCAGGAATCAGAATTAAATATTATCACTCTTGCATGCTTGCTGTTTCATTATATTCATTTATTTGATTCGTGCAACCAAATCCACCTTTCTCTTAATTGGGTACAATAAATGTACATTAAAAAACATAGACTGCAATGACAAGAAAGCGGGCTCATCTGACAAGACAAAATACAATGTAATATAAAAATACAAAAAACCAAGATGAGTTAAGGGGTTCTGCAGTGCTTACGTCACAAGGCAGGGAAGTCCAGAGTAAATAAGTACTATTTTAAAGCCTTTCCTAAAACGATAGGTGCATTAAATTAATACTTATGTTATACTATATCAAAGACTGCCCGTAATTACAAATAACATTTAAAAGATTACACCATCTAAGAAATTAGATGAATTTAGCCCAGAATTAAAATATCTTGGCTGCAAGTTACTTTGGGCATGCTGCAGACATCTTATTGTTATAGTTATTATGCCAGGTAAAGGGACTTCCTGAAGATGTGTCTTGTAGGTAATACTTCAAAGGCATAACCAGTACAACTGTAAAGGAATGAAAGCCATGTGTTCATTGGTACTGGAGCTGGTGTAGCGAAGGTACGTGAGCGAATTAATGACCTCTTTTAAAGAAAGCAGAACAGATGAGGATAAGCAGTCAAGCTGTATATGGCTTTTGTCTAGGCAGGTCAAGATCTGTGCCCAAATTACAGCTTTGTGATTTGATACCAGCAAATTAGTTTAGTTGTCCAAGTAAGAATAGTAGAACAGTATTATTTATTGGTTGTTTCGTAAAATGCTCATTTACTTGGAAGCAACTGCTTCAACGTGTGCAGGGGAGGGTGGCAGCCAGGGGGCCAACAGAGATGGATAAATATCAATGATAGATAAGAGGTTGACAAAGGTGGAAAACCTGGCAGTTAATGAAACCTACAGGTTTTGAGTTTTTTTTTTTTTTTACAATTTTAAATGGTTTGAGTATGAGGAGGCGACCCGTGGCCACCAGGAATCTAGTGGAATCGTCAATCAATCCCAGCAACATAATTTTGGACTCTGGTATTGTCTGCCTTTCCCTTACTTGAGGACAGTATGTTACAAAAGTATTGGCACAAGATATGTATCACGGGGCATTCCGCAATGTTATAAAAGAAAGTTTCCCATCACCGCCTGACACCTTGGACATCGTGGCTCAAGGTCACCTTCCATTTTACTTGGTCATGATGGCTGTAGTACACCCAGTGTAGGTATTTGAGTTGAATCAGTCTCAGTCTCATGTTGGGAGCTAGGTCTCTGGAGGCCACCCTTGCTTCTACCCTGTGCTCCTCTTCTAGGACACCCACATTACCCAATGCCGTCATGGGGGCCGGGGGTGTTGTTTATTATGAAAATGCTATTCTTAATGGCTAATATTGGTCTGGTTCTGTTTTTTGTGCGACAGGAAATAATGTACTATAAACTGTGATGCTACAGCATTAGAACAACACCACCAGGCTGATGAAGCTGCCTAATAATCACATTTGCTTTGGAGCTTTATACTCTAATTCTGATGTTTCAAAATGATGTAAATACCAGGCTCAACAAGTATCAATTTATTAGTACTCCAAGAGTGAGGCTGCTCTGTAGGCAGTCAAACTTGGATCACCATGTGTTCTAGCAGTGAGCGTTAACCAGGCCCACTGAAATTATGCGATTGTGCAGCTGCGGCGATTTCCCCATAATTATAGATGTGCCGCATTTGCCACATAGTCCATCATCTGCCGCATAAACTGCAGACTTTAATAAGAAAGAAATTTTGTTTGGAGCTCAAACGGTTCAAAAGTTACAAAAAATGTGACAACACGTGTTCCTGCGGAGCGGAAAGCCATTTGCAAAGCTGGACTGGTCACCTTTGTGTTATTTATTGCTCTATTTCAGTATTAAATTGGTACTAATAAGGTGCAACCAATTGCAGAAGAAAAAAGCAACAACCAGGGCACTCAAATGTAAACAAAGTAAGTCTATCCAGTTCAAGTTGACGGAGAAGAATTTAATTCATCAAGGATAAGACAACCAAATTCCGATACAACACCCCTGCCACTCACCAACTCAAACGTTTCATCAATTGCAACACCAGTTTTGTGGTATATTGCATTATCTGTACATGTGGACTTATCTACGTGGGTAGTACAATCCGACCACTAAAAGAAAGAATTCAGGAACACCTCAGAGCTATTCGCACGTCCAATGTTAACTATCCATTTGCCATGCATTATAATGAGGCACATGGACATAGGGAACGCTTGGACATTTCTGTACACGGGATTGACTCCTTGGGCAAAACACCACGAGGAGGCAACCGTACTCTGGCCCTTAGACGCCTGGAAAGTAGGTGGATCATTAAATTACGAGCGGTAGAACGGGGTCTTAATATACAGAAAGACCTGCATGTATTTCTATAATAGATTCACATTTACTATCATTTAAAGCTAGATACTAACATTCTTCTTTCCGTCAGCTTGTCCCTGTTTTGACATGGCTTCCTTAATCTTACAACATTTGCCTGTCTTTTACCTTTTGCACTTGTTTTGCGAAGTGTCTAGTAATATGTGGTGCTTTGCCTTTGTATAGTCATTTACCTGTCCTGCGCTTTATACATCCTGTATTTGCATCCTGCATTATGTATATCTGCTGGTTATTTATATGTTATATATCATGAAAATTGTGTACCATTATGATTATGTCCAATTTATATGTATTGTTATCCATTGTATAAAATATTATCTTCCAGCAATGTTTGTTCAAACCCTTCATCTTGTGCTATTTTCCACCATGCCTTTTCTCTTGACCTCCCCCCTTTTCTGTTTAAGTTATCTTTCTTCTATCCTTTAGACTATCTCTTGTACTCACCTAAGTACCATTAGCGTGGGCTCTATGTTTCACGTACCAACCTGCAACTAAACACTTCTCCTTCTGACTTCGCTTAATCATTCTGCAATACGCAGCTTTAGTATACACCCAATATGGCGCCCGTGGCCCTTCCCTCTTCATTCTTCGCGTCCATGGCTATGCGTCTTATCACATTCCAATCATTTCTTAGTCCTTTCTTCATTTCGGAGGACACGTATAACTAACGCTGTCACTCCAGTCGAAACGGGGTCTCGTTACGGCTTCATAGCGTTACCATGCGCGCATACGGATGTCAGTAATTCCCGTTCTACATTTCAGGACGTTCTGCTATTCAGGTGTTTTTTTCTATAACACTCTCTTTAGTCCATGGAGGACACACTTTACTTACGCGGTCTCTCCTAGTTTAGATTCTTTTCTCCTTATTTAGTGTATTTTGCGCCACATTGCGCCCGGGCTTACCTCGGCTGCTGGGTTTTTTCCTTTTTCTTTTTTACAAGAGATTACTAATTGAACGCCACATCTGTTTACTTATTAAGTTTCTATATAATTTCGACTGTCACTACCATTTACCTCCGGTTTCACTTTTAAACGGGGACCGTTCTTGTTGTTTGATGGCCTAGTTGTTTTCACCCATCGCATTCATTAATAACACATATGTTTTTCTAATATACTTGTGGTTACACTCTTTTGATCCACTTGGCAGGGCTTTT
Organism: Pleurodeles waltl; assembly: GCF_031143425.1. Lineage (NCBI taxonomy): Eukaryota > Metazoa > Chordata > Amphibia > Caudata > Salamandridae > Pleurodeles > Pleurodeles waltl. Next base: position 1,280,138,065 of record NC_090447.1, on the reverse strand, counting down.
CCTATAAAACGCCTTTTACATGTGTGGCTTGGTTACATTAAACTGTTACATTCCGAGACTTTCTTCCTCTTTTTATATACTTTTCCTTTTCCTAGGAGTTTTTGAACTGCAGTCCTTTTAATTCTGAGCTACTCACCGTGTTCTGACAACATTACTACACCCCCACACGGCGATCTTTTGTCATTTGGGTAGGTCATCTACATTTTTGTTCCTGACTCGTGCCAATTCTTCTTTATTTGTTTGCTAGGTATTTGTTTTTTACGTATTTTTCTAAGGTATCATATGTTCTCCCATGTCTTATTGTTTTTTCAAATTTTTTTAATTTCCTTCTAGACCTTATACAATTATATTCTTGCTATTCGATCAGAATCATTCTTTCTGGACAACTGTCCTTATCCTCTACCATAGCATTTAAGGTATTTTTGTCATTTTGTATTATCTGAGCTTAGGGCATTCCCACTTCTTCACTTTAACTTATCACCTAACTCGTGCTAAACGTTTTTTCCCTATTGCTACTTTAGTAGTTTTTATCCACCGAGGTGTTATCTTAGCCTTATTTTTCCCCTACCACTATCTTTTCTTTTCTATCCCTTCTACCCTATACACCACAAAAATTCTAGCACGAGGTGGCTACTACTTTCTTGATTAACTCCTCATTAATGTTTTGTTCCCAATGGTATATAAATGTATCAGCTATACACTATGGACTGTTTTTTCCCTTTCGTTTGTCCAACTCAAGTTATCACTTTACCTTCAGCACCCACCAACAGTCTAAGATGTTATGTGTAAATATTTTCCATTTCCAATTTATTTTCAGCCTTGAAAAAGTCCAGTAGGACGAAACACGTGTTGGCTGTTTTCTGTTGTTTATCTTATATGGACTTATTTACCTTATGAACATTTTTCGATCCTCCGCTTACATGAGAATTCAATTCTTCTCCGTCAACTTGAACTGGATGGACTTACTTTGTTTACATTTGAGTGCCCTGGTTGTTGCTTTTTTCTTCTGTATTTTGTATCTACAGCACACTACATAGTTGGTTCTGTATGTTCCATCTCTGCTCGTGTGTACCCCTGAAACCCGTGGTGGTTGGGTTTCACACCAGGATTGCACCATTTCTTACTTGCTTACCGTTACGTTAAATTGTCGATTGTTCAGTTTCAGATGTGCAACTTTAGCATTAACCACCTCCCTTTTGTTAAGTAAGGTGCAACCAATGTCCAGAGAGTGCAATGATGAAATAGTATAATAAATAAACTATTACAAAATGTGCCACACTATGCAGCATAATCTGGCTTTTCTTGCATCAAAATTTACTTAACCCTGCCTCATAATATGACCCTCTCCTGTCGCATAATTCTAGTGGCCCTGCCTTTAACTGACTGATCCACTGTGTGGTTTTATGTTCATAGGAGCGTTGCACTTAAGTGCTGCAACCATCCGGTGTTAGTAAAATTCCAGTTCAATGCTTCTTATTAAATCCATCTTGGAACAATGAAAGGCTGAGTTGAATATGCTCGGATCAAACTGATGACTTGAAACGTATCCACTGACGGCTGCAGCCACCACCTCAACGCACTAAGCTATCGAACTGGTTGTATCAAGCACTCGGGAACAGGTGTATCATTGGCATGAACAACCACATAGTTTTTCTCATTTTAAGCTGTGATACCTTCTGAGCAGGTGCAAACCAAAGGCCCCCGCAGCCGGGCTCCAGGGGGCCCTACTACACAGTATTCGGGCCTGAGAGCTCCTGCATGAGGGAAGGGTTCCTCCAAGTACTGTGTGTGGGGGGAGGGGCATCGGCTCAAGTTTCGTTGCGCTGTTGCTTCACAATGTGCTGTAGGAGCTGCTACTCGCACGCAACAAATAAACAACCCGTGCCCGCTGCAGTAATATTAGAACTAACTCTTAAAAAAAACACAGGTTTCCCACCTGACGTCGGTGCAAGTTTTGGGATTCACAAATGTTTCCAAATGTAAGGCTGGAAATACGTGACTGTTACAGGGGTACTTCTGGAATACATTTTGGGAGTTCTTTTTCCTCATGCAAAAATGTACACGGATGTTTTTGCACAAGGGAAATGGCAGCACAGGAGAAAAGTCACTCAAAGACATGCTTTCTTATTTCTCCATGGGGATTAAATGTGTTTTCCCCGGTGGGTTTGTGCCCTCAAAACTAGTGCTACTTGGAATGAGCCCCAGGGTTTCCTCCTGAGGTAGCGAGGTATTACAGTCAAACTGCTGCAGTTCTTGTGATGAAGTCACCCGGCGTTTCCTAAACTGATTTTGATTTCCTATTTTCCTCCTTTCATTCAAATTTTTTGGCAGCCATCTTATTTGCTTCCCACCCTTCACTCTTTCACACTCATCCTTTCTTTTCCACTAGCCAATTCCACTCTTTTATCCTCATTCTCATTTAACTCTCTTGAATTCTTCTCCTTTCATCCTTCGACACTCTGTTCCCACTTCTCATTGTACCTCCTCGCATCCTTCTAAATCTACCCCCTCATCACTTTCACTTCTCTCCCTTTCTCTATCCTATCCTCCCATCTCATCCATTCATCCTCGTCTGCCCCTTAAAGACTTGCTCCAATTTTCATTCTTTTTCTGCTCCTTCACCATCTCCTGGTGTACGCCCCTGCTGTCCCTACACGCCCTTTGTCTCCTTTCCCTCTGTCCCTCCTTACACTCCCCTTCGTTCCTGCTCTTTCTTGTTATTCCTCTCCCATCTCACCCCGTCCCTCCATGTTTTTCAGTCTCCTCCTTTTCCTTTAATCCACATTTTCTGTAACCCCTAATTTTCTGGCTCCATCCCTGCCTTCTCCCCTCTTCACATCTACCACTGACTTTCACACTCGCTTCTTTTCAGTCTTAGGTCCCCTCAGGTCTGAGGCCGCACGTGATCCTTACACAATGATGTCTGCAGCTGAAAAGTACAATTTTGCAGCGAAGCTCAGATATAAATTGCTACTGTATTGTAGTTCTGCAACAAAATCATAAACCGACGACACATTAGCTATTTCAGGAAAAGGTCCGCCATAGAAACAGTTAGTGCAGCAACCCCCATTTTGCAAGCAGCACGTTTTCCAGTTCATAGGCCCAACCTCTTCATTTTTCAGATTGACAATCAGGGTGAAAATGTAAGCCCATCCTCTTTACAACTCACTGTCCATTTAACCCCTGCTAGCAGTGCGGCAGACCACCACGCTGGACTCACACTGCACTGCAGCACCACCATCTGAGGACATTTCTGCTGTGTGAATATCTGCACACATCGAGCTCGCCCACCACACCCGGGGAGCCGGTGTTGGGGGAGCAGAAACTTAGGAGATGGCAAATCAAACAAGCATTTGCAATGGAATGGTTCTTGCATTTGCTCCAGTTAGAGCTGTTGGTGTTGTAAATTCCTAACTGGACATAAATTGAAAATGAAAAGTAAAACAGTTGACAGAAGCAAGCCCATTTAAAGCACCATGGCTGCCATGAGCATGAGTGCGAAGGAGACACAAAAGGAAAAATGTTTGCTCACAGTCAAACATATCGGCAATCGTGCAATTATCTATGTAACAGGGTCAGTCTGCAAAGCAGATAACAAAACCACCCCAAAAAGGGGGCAAATGTAAACCATTACAAGTGATGACAAGGGATTTTTGAAAGGCAAGCCCACAAATGAGTGAAAGTGATGGGCATGAGGTGGGCGTAGTTAAAACACCCATAATACTCACAACAGGTCAAATGCTTGCACGCTCGACCTAAAAAGACTTATGAGCTGATGACGTTTAGTGCACCCATTCCTTACTGACGAGCAGCGTTCCACGGTTTCCCTAGTAACATGAACCCCTATCCCCCACACCCTTAGGGACACAGTAGCCATAGCTTGTACCATTTGAATAGTCATCTTCATGTGTGATGGTCTATCAAATCTAATGTGCTTTCTCTCTGTCATTACTCACCGACTTGGGCTTCAGGACTTGGTGGAAATTACTGTGTTTTGCTTATTCACTTTAGGTCCTGGGCACTCTCCATTACGTGTGAAGGCACTTCCTTCCTCTGTACACACATGATCCCATTTTGTACACCCCCAGCAAGAGAGATGGGCAAAGCCTGCAGAGCATGTCCTTTACACTGCCTTGAACCCTATAACCCCTGAAAAAGCCTTTCCACTGCACCTGTGCCTGATAGCAAAGGCATGAGGATTTTAAGCCATCTTAATCAAGTTGAGCCTCTGACTGCATCATGTGCACACAGACTCCTTTTGTTTCTACTGATCTTTTTTGCAAGTATTATGTCTTTCAAGCACTCTGCAGCCTCATTCCCGTCAGCCTAGCTTCAGCTGCGCACAGTGAAGGCTCCTGTTCAGTTACATAAAGGTGTATGGTGAGGCCTTCCGTCATTTCCTGTGCTGTCATCACTCGCACCCATTCTGCCTTGCATTTTCATTGAGCTGAGGCACTTACTTCATCCACGATCTAGCGTGTTCTTACTGGACATGTCTTTCGAAAAGGTATTGGTGATGTCACGAGCAGCACATGATGGGGGAGCGCGTCTTGCTTCGCACACATAACACCTACTGACACATTTGAGTGTTTTTTTTCGTTTTTTGTTTTGCACCTGTGACACTTTAAAATGGGGTGTTAAGGCCCTTCCGGGTTTTTTATAAACTATTCTGAATTATTATGAGCCACAGTGACCATCAATCGCATTTAACATATTTTCTAAGTGCTTTTGTCATGGTCTGCTTCAGTCCTTGGACCAAGTCATTCCCTGCAGGGCGTGGCCTTGCAAGATCAGCGTGCAAGGATTGGCCCACGGTACTCACAGAGCCCATGACGTCTTTCTCCACTGTCTGTCCCCCGCAGCCCGTGTAGCTGCCCAGCCATTCACACTGCCCTTGGCTGTGCAGGTGGTACGTGAGGTGACATTGCTTTCCTGGAGCAGCCTCCATCCTGCTGCTGATGTTTTTTCATGAGCCCCGATAGCTCCCTTTAACTGTGCCTGAATTCCATGGAGCAACACAAAAAACTATACACCAAATTGAAGTTATCCCCACTTAATCCTCTTAATAAGTCCCAGGGAAAAGCGTCCACTGCTGATCTCTTGAGAAATGTTGCAATCTCTCACATTTGTACCACAATGACGCAGAGACTTGGCTGCACCTTTGACAGCCTTTACTACATTGATTCTGATTTCAAAACCATTTGTTTAGTCAGATAGGTTTCTGTGCAACGCAATTGATTGATCAAATATGTCTTTTCTTCCTTTTCAAAGGGGTTTCGCACCAACACGAGAAGGGACGGGATTGCTGCTGCATTCCTGTGTTTTCTATTGTTGGAGTTTCCTTGATGGAGAAGGAAGAGCTACTTACTTTTAATTCTAGATTTCCACCATGTGTCACCTCTTTGAAATAATTAACAACTCGATTTGATTTCCTTTATTCGGCAAGAAGATGCCACAAAAGATACATCAATACAAATAAATTCGCATACAAATCCTAATAATACATTACTACAAATTTTAAAAAGCATTTTAAACAGAAAGTTCATAATGAGTTTTACACTAAAAACGACATATTCAAAACACCACCTCAAAAAGAAGGGAAAACCCATTCAGGAATATGTTTAACTAATACTAAGTGCACCTCTGATAAAATGTAGGAGTACACAACACATTGCCACCGAATCTAACTGTTGTAGGTACTGAAATCACAGCTTATAAAATCTAAAATTTATAGGCCATAAAACTGGTACTAAAAACCAGAACTGTGTTGTTTTATAAATGGAACAAAAAAAGCATAAAATGAATGGTAGATTGACCTGAGTGATTGTCGCAACAACTCATTCCGCATCCCCCTAGCTCCCTAATCCAGGACAATAACTTGAAACTTGTACCATAGATCTACACTCTACCATGCCATCAAAACAATCTACGCCCACTAGCACTACTTTGTTCTGGTGTGACTGAGCTTATAGATATCAAGACTCATTAGCTAAATGCATGTATATATTCTTTGCACCAGCCAGAGAGAAACATTATAATCTACTCTAACATTACTCAGTTATTAAGAAATATATATATATCATTTTGGTCCACCATTGTGTGCAGTCATAACAATTATTATAATAAATGGGGAAACTCAGTTTTTGGTACAGATAACATGAAGGCTGTCTCAATGGCACTTGCATTCATTTAATTTTTCAAGTTTAGGATTCCACCTATTTTTATATATTTCTAACATCAGAATTCTCAGGTTGAATTAGATTGCACAGTTCTTGGAAAGGAAAAGTACATTTCATTGTAAGTGTGCTTTTCTTCCACAATAGTTAGTCAAGATAGGCAGTCCTGGCTCCCAACACTACTGGCAGATGACCATTTGCTTAAGTTTTGAGAAAAGCTGGTGCAGATTTGGGTATCATTCTGAGAGATTTAACCCACTCGATATCCCTTTATGCGGATTACATGATCATCTTTTTATGAAGGATATTAGGGGGAAGGCTTGACTGCATCTTTGAGACACTACATTGTGTTCACTTCCCTCATGGTCAAGCTAATGTAGCATGGAGACCTGATACATTTAGATACCACGAACCAAGAGAGAGTGGGCGACTGCTGGCTACTTTTGAATGTGTCCTGTAGCATCTAATACCATTTGCTTAGCACAAAATGCATCTTTGGGGGTGTGGGTGCTTTTTGCACTGGAAAAAGGTGCTAAATGTGGCATTACGTGCCCTATGTAATAATGCATACAAGTAATTTTGTAGTAATTGAGTGAATACACGAGAGGAATGCGTCAGTTATCCCCTCCCCCCCAATGTATATCCTGTACATGAATGTTAAATGTTAGCATACTTTAGTACCATAAGCACCATAAATTTGTTTAATTTGCGTATACACTATAATTTGTTATATATACTATATTGACTTGAACCATAGCCGAATATTTATTCAAAATTTGGGTGTTAGGTTTATTCTTTCGTCCTTCTTTTCAAGTCCTTAAATACCGCTGTGTGGCAGTGACCTTTTATTGTTATAAGAATTAAACAGACAATTCTGGTATTGAATTACATTAAATTGCATGTGCAAACAATGTGTCTGTAGTCTAGGACTTGTAACTACAGAATGTGGATAATGCAATCTATCAAAATAATTTATAAGATGCTAATTGAACCTTTTATAGGGAAGACGTGAAGTGCAGCACTTTGAAATGATTACCAATGCTGAAGAACTAGTCTCTTAATATTGTCATATTATAAAATATCAATAAACATGTTAAAATATGTATGCGTTCCTTCCCTCTGCACATTTACGAAAAATCGACCTAGACTCCCCTCATCTTAATTCCCCTCCTTAATCTCCCTTATTGTAATCCTGTGAATCGCTGACACCTCATTTCATAGATCACAACCTCTCCTCTTCAAAACCCTATGCCTGTAACCTAACATTACCCAATGTCCACCAACCCATCTATCTCACCAACCATTCACCCTAAACCACCGGTGCCTCATTAATGATCACACCAAAGTAGTGTTAATATAATCTATCACAAAGTAACTGGAGTAAATGTATGTAATCTTTTGTTGAGTGCATCACCAATAACAACAATTAACCGTAATCACTGGATTAACCACAAACCTTGAGTACCGTACAGCTCTTCAGCTCCTTGTCAGGGGTAGTATGAGCTATATAAATGCGATTACTATTACATTTGTGATACAGCTTTGGAAGCATTCTCTTCTTTCTTCAGCTATCTTGTCAGAGTATAACAATTTGATCATTGCAGCATATGAACTTATCAGCAAAGTTGAGTTATAAATACTGCAATTGTAACCCTAGCAAACATTTTACAAAAGGCTGAAATGAAAAGCTAGACGGTACAGGGCTACTGCACAAAGGCATTCAACTTCGTGCTACATATCGCCTTCTGGAAAAGATAGTGAATTAATAAATGAGTTTAGAGAGTGCTGGAGAATACCAGCTCTATCAAATCTTTTGAATAGTATTTTCATTCAGCAGCAAAACGGCTGCATTAATCCTTTCACCACTGCACACTGAAAAGACAACATGTTCTGGCTTTTCATAGAGGTTTCCAGCAGGAAGTTGAAGTGTCCATTCAAACAAGCATTGGCAAATTCAGTACTCTGGCTTTAGTTTTGAGCCCTGGCTAAACAATTAAAACATGTAGTCTGGTCCAGTGGAAAAAAAATAAAAAATAGATGTGATTTCTTTCTGCATACAATGCATCTGTGATAAAGAATTTAATATGTGGTGATTTGGTGAACGTTTGTGATGTAAAATATTTCCTCCACATAGGACAGAATGAAACCCCAACGAGCCAATAGCATGAGGTGAAATAGTGGGGTTTAGCTCCAGTAACATGAGCATTACTCTATGTATGTTTTTAAAGAAATGGTAACAATAGGTGTTGTTAAGATCTACACTGCATAACCAGTCCTAACAAATGATGGAGATCATTTCTGAATCCATAAAGAAACCTTTAAAGTCAAAAGAATGAGTGCTGTTGTGATTCTCATAGGGCACACATTTCCTGTGCTACTTTTTGTTATTTTTTTATAATTCATTTTTTATTGTTTTACAAACATTACTTCTTGTTTTTATTTTTGGTCACACAATAATGGCTTATTCGGTTCCAACAAAACAACTTGAGGTTGGTGACACAAGTTATAAATGCTAATGACTTTCTTTAGTGATTAGGAATGGTTTAGAGGGGTCAGAGAGAGCGAGAGAGAGAGAAGCCGAAAGGTTTTCCAATGATGCTGCAAGTAAGAACTGTGTGATTAAGCGGTTAATGGGGGAGGACACGGTAAACATTGGTCGTGACCCAGATGACCTAGTATTATGACCACCTGGTCTGCGAGAGTGGAATCCTCAGGGCCACCCAAAACGACTGGGCAGGAAGACTGGACCACCAAATATGTAGCATTGTCCCTCATCGTTGGCAATTTCTCCAGCAACAAAACCCAGCCGTCAATCCGGATGGGGTGAAACACAATCTGCTAAGGATGTAGAATGCATATCTTTGTATTAGTACAAATAGAGGCTGCAGCTGTTCTACACCAGATAGTCTCCTATGCTTCTTCGTCTATTTCTGTTGCCACATCCGCTTCCCATTTGCAATACTCAAACATTCTTTCGCTAGCTGTAACATCCTTACAAGGGTAGGAAGTGTGGCTAGTGTATGGCAAACTCCGGTAAGGCATGAGTGTATGGAAATTTTAAATTGAGAAATTTGACCCAGGACTTGGTGGAAATGTCTCTGTTATTTTGCATATATTCTTGGGAATAAAACCCAGTGTCATATAATAGAAGTGCTGTGATCCAGTATTATAGAGTATTAGGATTTTTCTCCTCTCTAGGTCCCTTTCTTGTCATCTTGTCATTTGCAAGGGATGTTCACTGAAACGTAATTGAGTTTAATTTGCAAAATCTTAATAGTCTCATTGTGGAGAAAGTGAGATATTTCAGAGGCTTCCACCCTCGGTTATAAAAGAATAAATCACTGCTAACAATGTAGCACAGTCCTCAGCCGGTAGGTGTAAAATGTTCATCTACAAAATGAAGTAAGCTCTTCACCAGCATCTCCCTAACTGTTGCGCTAACTTTTTTTGTACTCCTGACAGGTTTTAAAATAGATTATTAAGGCCCTTCTGGGCATGGCACAGGTTTGCAGGTACACTCCACTTCACTTTACATCTAAGCAGCCGGTAACCTTTGAAAGTGGTGAGACGAGCAGAGTGCCCCAATGCTTCCCAAAAAAACAAAATTAAACAACCTCTCCTGCCAAAAGCCGAAAATAAAACAATACTAGCATCATGCAACATAAACACAATCTAAGTCAATGCACTGAGATGCATTACACTAACATTTGTAATAAATTAAATTAAATTAAATGGTACTTACTCATAGACTGTGCATCATCCCAAATGTTCTTCTGTGGCATGAAGAGCCCCCCTTACTAATCCAGGTGCTGCTCTCATGCTATTAACCAGCATGAGAAAAGTGCCAGGATTGGATGGGGTGGGTTAACTGGACACTCATTCAGGCCCTAGAGGCCTGTGCTTTCTTTCCACCCAGATGTCTAAGACGGCTCAGGTTGGAGAGCTTCAAAGTGCGCATGTCAGACTGACCATCATAAACCAGCCAGCCAGCCAAATTTACTTGTGCACTTTAAAGTGTCTGGACAGCCACTGCCCCAGTCCTCCATTCTGCCACTCCGCAGCAAAAGACACACCCCGCATTTCTCCCAGCTCAGGGGCAGGCAGGCAGCTGCGGCGACCATCGGCAGAAAATAAAATGGCAATTGAATCATTTTCTTGCCATTTTATTTTTCATAATTAAGTGTGGCTCGCACAGTGACTTAAACTTCTTGTGGTAGGCAGCACATCTTTTTAGATCGTTTTTCCTCGTCATTCCCAGCCTGTTCTCTTTAGCACTAGGCAAGCTGTTTATTTTTATTTTTTGTGTGGGGCTGTGCACTGAAGAGAGTTTGGGAAATGCTGTCACTAAAGAAGATATTTCTGTGTGGATGATGGAATGCTTGTACTAACTTGCAAATTGCCCTCTTCCATGCCACCACAGGGAAAATACTGTAAGGGGTAAGCCTGCCACAGCAGCACTTATGAGCAACTTTCCACTTAATTAAATATGAAAAGAGCCACAATGGTCTTTTGCTTTGCGAATGTATTAATAACGACTTTAAAGTGGTTTTGCATATGTCCTACAGTGTATTCAAAATTGCTGTGCCTTTAAATTATCCCCTCATCCCCGAATCTTATTCTATTGGTATTTTCATTGTTAATGTTGTTCCCCTTTGAAGGTCCTGTGAAGTGGAAGAGAAGACATCTCTCATTAAATTGAAACTTCAGCCCTACTCTGAATCTGGTCCATCACACAAAGGCAGAACATAGGGTTCTTCAATGTCCAGGATAATGTGGTTGTGGTAGCTGGCTGAATATAAGGCCTCTGCCAAATGTGGATCATTTGTAAAGACCACACATCCCAATACAAACACAAAGGGAAGTAAAAACTACAGTCTTTCATGAATTAAAAAACATGAATTGTTTTTTTCTGCAGTACTCGTGGTAAGGGCTGCCCAGGTTAAAGAACATTGAAGGACATCTAGAGAAATAGAGGGAGATTCTAAGTAGCATTGTATGGCCATTTAGACCCTCATTGGAAATCGGGTGTGTAAACACCCTCCCATACATCTTGTGCTGAGAGCTTGCAGTGATCTTGCTCCTAGTTTACTGATCAGGGCAAATGAAGGGGGTTAATGCTTGTAGTCATTTTCGAGCCTGATTTTGAACTTTATGACCCTATTTTATGTGAGTTGAAATCCCACAAGCACTCAGATGATGAAGTCTGTGATCCTCTATAGCAGTGGCTCTTAACCTGTGGTCCACAGTAATTAAGTAACATTAGCGGATTAATTAAGCACATATACATACATGTAAACCTGAAAAAATGTAAATGCTCTTTAAATGTGTAGTAATTTATAACTGGAGGCTAAAGATTAAGTTGCTGTCCTTATCTTTACTTTTTGGGAGCAGCACACAGCAAGCAGAATCTATTATGGACAGGTGGTGGCCTCAGTTGAATCACTGGTATGCACCACCAAACAGATAGTATGAATCATGAGTAAAATCGCAAAGTGATGTTTTAAATATGAGCATGTTGCTTTGTCTTCTAGAAATACAACCCAATTTTCAAAAGCTATCATCTTTCCATCAATATTTCACTTTTTGTATGGGAATTAAATATTTCAAAATGTTTGTATTTATTTGATGTATAATTGTTCCAGTAGATTGTATAATACTTTGAAGTTCAGACATGGTCTCTGGACAAGGGGGTCCACATAAGTCAAAAGATTAAGGCGGTCATTCTGACCGCGGCGGGCGGCAGTAGCCGCCCGCCATGCGGTCACCGCCATTTGGCCGCTCCGCGGTCAAAAGACCGCGGATGCCATTCTGGCTTTCCCACTTGGCCGGCGGGCGCCCGCCAAAGGAGCACCCGCCGGCCCAGCGGGAAAGGCCCTGCAACATAGAAGCCGGCTCCGAATGGAGCCGGCGGTGTTGCAGGGGTGCGACGGGTGCAGTTGCACCGTCGCGATTTTCACTGTCTGCTATGCAGACAGTGAAAATCATTCTGGGGCCCTGTTAGGGGGCCCCTGCACTGCCCATGCCAGTAGCATGGGCAGTGCAGGGGCCCCCAGGGGCCCCATGACACCCGTTCCCGCCATCCTGTTCCTGGCGGTAAAAAAACGCCAGAAACAGGGTGGCGGGAAGGGGGTCGGAATCTCCATGGCGGCGCTGCTTGCAGCGCCGCCATGGAGATTCAGCCCAGACAGGGGAAATCCGGCGGGAAACCGCCACCGCGGCGTCAGAATGGGCAGGGAAGCACCGCCAGCCTGTTGGCGGTGCTTCCGTGGTCCTCCACCCTAGTGGTCAATGACCGCCAGGGTTGGAATGACCCCCTAAGTGCTGCTGCTCTAAAAGGTTCTTGTTTACCGCTTGAATCTTCTTGGTAAATAATCTATGGAAAGTGTAGAACAGAATATCAATTGTTATTTTACATGTATTTATTTTGTAAGTCATTACATTGTGGTGTTTACATCAGGAGTACTTTGACATACACGCGTGCGCACCCCCAAACCCCTCGCTCACACATACGTAAGTTATTCACATAAAACACTTACTTCTTAAGTCACTTACCTGTGAAGTAAAAGACTGAAAACCAATCGGCAATCTAAATTCTTCAAACTAAATGACTCCTAATGTAGAGCGTGGGAAGTAAAGCTAACATACAGTATAAATATTCATGCCACATGGACTATGTATAAATGCAGGCAACAGGGTTCACTTCTTTTCCAACGTTGGGAATTGGCTCACCAGAACAAGGCTCTTTGGAATTCCTGTACAGACGATTCTGCACGAAAATGTCCCTCACTTCTTCAGAGTGCAGCATTTCAGGGAGCTGGTGACTCACCCTTTTTTATGGTCCTCGATGTATTCTTGTTCTTCATGTGGGAAAGGTTGTAATCTGCCCTGCAAAGCTCCTTTGCCATTGAGGCTGAAAATATGACCTCCTGAAAGAAATGGCTGTGGGCTTGTGAAAATTTAGGATTTCGTGTCTCTTTTCAAAGTTATGTTTATTGAACATGGTACAAAGTAAGCTACTACTATCTCAGGTTGTCTGTGACCATTCCAAGGAATACCGCAGGTCCTGGAAAGGATGCAGTTGTTTAAGGACAAGAGTTGTCTCTTCTTCATGGTTTTCCACCATGGCTCAATGTTTCCAGCTGACGCTCGACTCACAAGATCTTTTGTGCTGAGACATTCAGAATCTCATCACTTCTCTGTTTGGGAACATTAGAATGACCATTGATAGTTTTAATGATTTGACAGCAGATGGGACATGACGAGCCCTGCCTTTCCCAAAAGGAAATTTCGTTCTACTCCAGTTAATTTTTCTAACCTCAGTGCAGTTGTAGCCACGACATCTGACACTTCAGGCTACAAATAGGGTACCTTTCATGAGTCTACTCATATTGTTGATGTTTTGGGTCGCAAGGAAAAAATGCTTCTTATAAAAATTCTGGAACTCAAAAAAACATCTTCTTGTCACTCAAGGGTTTTCTCCATTTTTAGTGTTCTTGATGAAGGTGTTGCTTAATGTTAACAACTCTGTCCAGCATTTCTTTCTCCAACTCAGATGTGATCTGCTGTGTAAAAGGGCTAAACTCAGAACTATATTTATAACCCTATCCTTGTGCCGCTGTCAATCCACCCTTCTGTCTAGTTATCTGTACCACCTTCCATGTCCGACTATGTATTGTCGTCCTATTTATAGTCTGACTGTCTATCTTTATGTACGTAGTTCTCTATGTATATGTTTGGCTGTATGTGTGGGATGTTCTTTAATGGTTGTATGTCTTAAGCTTAGTTTCCATGGATGACTGTAAGTCTGTTGTTTTTTGCAATATATACATGCCAGTCATGTTGCTGTGCGCTGTTATGTGTGTTTGTAAAGCACAATATCATTGTGAGGGTATTCTGCCGCTGAGTAGGTGTGTGCCTATCCCTGCCTTGGGAAGGTTGGTTAATTGAAAAGCCACGTTTTCAGTTTCTTGAGGAATCCAAGAAAATAATAGGAGTCTCTAATGTGTAGTGGTAGGCTGTTCCACACTTTAGGAGTGATCTCAGAAAACTCCTGCCCTCCTGATCTGGTTCTGTGTATGCGTCGTATGTGTGCAAGTAGGAGTCCTGTGCAGCAGAGGTGTCTGGGTCAGTGGTGGAAGGTGATGCCACTGTTTCAGTAGGTGATACCTGAGTTGTTTGGTGCCTTGAATGTGTGCGTGAAGGGTTTACACTGAGCATGTTTGCGTATTGTGAGCCAGTGGAACACCCTATGGTTTGGTGGGAGGTGAGTGCTGAGTGGTAGGTTGACGATGAGTATGGCAGGTGAGGTCTGGATGGTTTGTAGTCTGCTGGAGATTTTATTTTTATTTTTTAGATCCTGGGATAGAGGGTCCTGTAGTATTACTTGCTGTGAGAGACTTTTTCCTGGTGTTACTTGGGAGCCATTTAAAGCTCTTCCTCAGCATCTTCAGGTTGTGGAAGCAGGATACAGTTATGGCGTTGACTTGTGCGGTCATGTCCAATTTGCTGACTATAATTCAGAGGTTCCAGCCATGTGTGGTTCAGAGTTTGAGTCCGGTCATTCACCAGTTGCAGTCCCATGGTGAGGTGTTCTTGCTGAAGATCACTAATATTGTTTTGTTCAGCTTGAGACAGTTGGATTTCATCCAATTAGCTACTTTGGTTTTACAGGCAGTGACTTTGCTACTTGTATTGGGGGTATTGTCCAAGAATGAGAGTATGCGTTGTGTGTCGTCATTGTAGAAGAGGATGTTGAGGTTGTGTGTGCAGTTGATAAAGGCCTGAGGGATCTTTTTTGCGTTGAAGAGGGACAGGTTCAGTGATGAATCTTGAGGCACTCTGCAGAAGAGTTTGCGGGCTTCTGGGTGTAAGGTGCCAGGTTATATTCCATACGTTAAGAAGGAGCAGATCCAGTGGAGAGCTGGTCCTTGGATGCCAGTCTTACGCAGGCGTCTGATGAGGATGGAGTGTGAGACCATGTCAAATGCTGCAGAGAGGTCCAGGAGAATGAGGGCTGCTCCCATATTAAGTATCATGTTGTGGCGATGATTGCTCTTTCTGTACTGTGGTTGAGCATGAATTCAAACAGCGTAGCATTGGGGAGCTAGTGGTTGCAGAGGTGGCGGGTCAGGCGTCTCTTGTTTAGTTTGTCTAAGTTATTGGCCAGGTATGGTAGGAAGGATATGGGCCTTTATTTGAAGTGTGTGGCTAGGTGACCCGATGGTTTCTTGAGCAAGGGCGTGATGGTGGTGTGTTTCCA
The DNA here is from genome assembly GCF_031143425.1 of Pleurodeles waltl. Taxonomy (NCBI): domain Eukaryota; kingdom Metazoa; phylum Chordata; class Amphibia; order Caudata; family Salamandridae; genus Pleurodeles; species Pleurodeles waltl. The sequence continues at coordinate 1,280,122,630 of NC_090447.1, read as the reverse complement.
GGTGTCAAGAAATGTGGCTGAGTCAATAGATGCATAGTAGTGCTTTACCAATCGTTAGGAGCCCTTTGGTGCAGGTGTGGTGTGGGCAAGGCTCAGATGGGGTCCCGGATGGATGGTCTTCGTGGTAGCAGCAGTTTTGACAGTAGTGATGGGGAGTGTCCCAAGTTCAAGGTTCTCTCTTCATCCATGATTTGAAGTTGCAAAAGTGGCATGGTCTGGCTGAGGGTTGAAGTTACTGTGTATGGAGGTGATTTTGTTGAAGAAGAGGAGCGATGTAAGAGAATGCCCATCCTCCTGTGTGTACTTTTTATACATATTTTTGTGACCAATGTGTTGCATGTAAGTTGTTTGTCCGCTGCAGTATACAAAAGTCAAACATGTTGGCTTTAGCAGGGCTTGTTATTTTTCTTTATTCTCCTAAAAGTTGCGCTCACTGTCTTGGACTTAATTTTAGTGCCTAGCTTCCAGTTGTTTCATTTATTTAATCCTTTGTTTACACCTGATGTCTTCATACCAAATTCTATAAGAACAATGTGTGTCCTCTTCTAACCTTTTCTTCTGCAACTGCCTGTGTTTGCTCCCTGTGCTGGCTTCCCTGCTCACGAGATGTCGCTTTCAATTCTATTTTGTGTACTTGATATTTTCAGCATTATCTTTTCTGAGTTGCATTTAAATGTTGACACTGCCCCTTCAGCCTCCATGCCTAACTCGACCAACCTTTCTTTTGGCTCTTTTTGTTCATTGGCTCCATATCTTTCTCTTGAACCCTCATCCAAGATATTCTATTTTGATTGTTTTGTTGTTACTATCATGTTTCCTCACAGTTCGAGTCTGTAGCCTAAGTGTCCCAGACCATGTTATGGTCTTAATCCCCCGCATTTGTTTCTTCTTTTCTAATTTATGTAATGTACCTAGCTTCCCGAAAACAAATCATCTACCTTAAGAAGTGTTTCCCAAGGTCGAGTATTAGGATTGTTACAGTTTCTACTTAAATGTTTATACTAAGGTCTGTTTATTTAGTTTTTATTTATGACATTTCACTCCCCTTTTATTAGTATGCCCCATGTGTTTAACCTGGTACAGCGACCTGGATGAAATAAGTTCATGTATTCTGTATGTAGTAGTAGATACATTGCAGTGTTGCCTCTTTCTCCACTGCTGATGCCTGGTATAGGATACCAACTCAGAACTGTTTCTGTCTGGGCCTACCTGGTTCCTTCGTCCTCAGGCTGTACTCTGCATTTGAAGCAGATTCAAAGACTGAGATGGATTCCTGTAGCCTTGTGTCTTGTGTGCAGGTGACCACTCTGACCTCCCACCCTACCCTCTTTAACTTAAGTTTCAAATAGTCTGATTGGTGTTGTGGTTAGAACTGACCTTACGTTCCCTTTGAGACTTTGTAGGCTCAGCTGAAGACAGATGAGGAGGGCCATGTACGCAGGAAATCTCATTCCTTCCTGTCTGTCGGCTCTTTAACCAGAGAACAGTAAACTGCATACATCACATGGATCCAGATCTGCAGTTATATGGAAGTAAACACTAACTCCTATCCTGCAGTCTTTCAGTCACCTCTGTAACAAAAATATTAGAATCTATTGTGTCACAGAGATAATTCTAAGAAAGGAAATACAGTGGAAGAGCATTTCTAAGGTTGCACTGCAGCTAACATTCTGCCCTCATCCACTCTTAACAATAAGAAGCTCTCAGCTACATCCATGAAAAGGATGTCCCTGCAGCAAAGTACGTATTGCACCCTTCTCGCCATGTGTTTTCTGTGACACCATGACTCCCTGCCTGCTGTCTGCCAGTCACATGCGCCGTTCGCTGTATGAGCATATGGCATGTAAACATAGCCCAGTGTGTTTTTGACTGTTGTGGGTGCAAAAGCAAATGTAACAGATGGAGAGCTAATTATCAGCGGCCAACAAACCTGCCCCATCACATGGCAATTTAAGGAGATACTGGCCTTATCTGTGGGCCACCATATGAGCAGTGGGAATGCCAGCATCCAAAAGAGTGATTGTCCAGGCACTATGTTGGATATCAGGATGGTGGTGACACAGTATAGCCATTGGGCTTATAAAGAAAAAAAGTGTGTCTGCAAACTTTGAAATGTTAACAGAAATGTGTTTAAGCATTTGTTTTCGTCCATAACCTGGAAGCTTCAGAACCCCAACCATGTGCACCTTCCAGATAAGTATGGTACATCTCCTGACCCCTCTTGGCAGAGTGTCCTGCCCACACCGCAGAACTAGCACCATCTCTTGTACTAGGCACTGTTGACATTCAATGCTTAGTGCAGAATTCCTGCTTCATTCAATCTGGTGAATCTGATATTAGCACAAGGGTACCTAAAGCAGTGGATTAATGCATCTCCATTGCAGTGAATGGAGAGTTCACCATTCGTGCCTCACAGTGAAAGGCAACACTTCTTTGGTTGGTTGACAGGAGAAACTCCATACATCAGGAATGCTGGTTAGAATCAAACGACAGCTAGTAAGACTCATGGATATAGGCCGATAAGTATGAGATCAACATTTTACTTTGTTCTCTCTTCATATAGATTGGGTAAGCACTATGAGATAGATAACAATACCACTGCCAGACCCAGAAGCATCGGTCCAAATGATCTAAGAAATAATTGGCAAATATTAGTTGCAAATTGCGCACCAACATTTTGTGAACTGATTCTGATTTTGCAAACCAACATATGTACTAATACATCAGTTCACCATATTCCCATTTAAATAGGTCATGATCCGATCTACCTTATGAATATTAAAGCAGTAGGTCACAAATTGCTACTCACTCCTATTGAAGGCTGTTACTGGGTTGGTGGCCCACTAAAGTCAGCAGACCATCTGTTGGAAATGGCCTTTCAGTAATGTACACTTTTTTATGCATTCCTGTTCTTAAAGGAAACTGGGCTGCGATTAAAAAGAAAAATGTACTTAAAAAAAAAGTTATGACAGTGGTTCCTTGGGCCACTGCGTACGCCCCAACAAACATTATTTTAACATTCGCAAAGAAGAAGGCATCCCAGTGGGTTTCCTTTCCTTCTGTGATACTGAATTGAAGTTTGGAAGTGAAGCCCTAAACATGCGCCTTCCAAATTAATGTTGCCGTTTGCTAAGTCTATACTCAATCACAAAATGGGTTTACTGAATTACCAAAAAGGCATTTTGCAGTTGAAAACCCTCTAATCTGATTTTCCCATTAAGTGCTCTATAAAATCCCTTCAGTGGCAGTCCTGTGTGATCTAAGCACAGTGTGGCGCTATTTGTGCAGTAACGGCCACACTGCTTAGTCTGTGCTTAGTTGGTATATAGAAGTGTATGTATCATTACATGTCAAGTTGCCACCATATTCAATTGCAGACCCAGAAAAGACCCTTTCTGTAGCTTACAGTCAAACATGCACCAGCTGGTTGTGTGACATTCTCATTGTTTATTTACAGTATATCCTGTCCTAGTAGGGTGAAAAATAAGAAACTGAAGCACGAGCCATATTCGCTCTCACACAGAAAGCACACGATCAGTTTCACTAACTCTCACTCTTGTACCCTAGTGGCTGACATGGGCAAGCGTTATTTATTCTCTCGCCACCTTGTATCTCCCTATCTCTGTCTCCCAACTCCTCATGAGTGGCAATGCCCTTACTCTTCGCAGATTATTATTTTATTTTTATTTTTTTAACCTCCCTGGGTATTGACCTTGGAAGGGTGCATCACAACACTTGAGTTGGACGAAAATGCGTGGATAATGCTTTTTGATGCCCTTCACAGGTCCAGCTCGGTCAGCCTGACCCATGGGTGATCTTCTGATAACGCAAAGGTAAGAGGCATTGGCACTGTGTGTGGAAACGACTCGGCCTTGAGGTGTACGCCTCCTCTTGCGGTACATCACCGACAGTGGTGGTAGCACTTTGTGCTGATCGTCGTGCCCTCCTCACCAAAGAACGTCTGTACACCTCCTGTGCCTTTGCCCTTGGTGAAGCATCCTATGACATTGAGAACCTCCGAGGACTGCTTGTTAGTTACTTAGCAACGCATGGTGCCTGATCATCGAACTTGCAGTGCATCAATTCTGTGGTGCTTCCTTTCAGACAGGAACCCCTAAAATAACGGGATTGTGCCAACTGTCGGGCACCACAGGGCAGAGGTCACGTCTCCCCTCGTCTCAGCGACCAGCCCTACCAGACTGTAAACTTCCTTAAATGCTGCAGACTAATGCACTCCCAGTGTAGGGGGTCAGCCAATCATAGTATCTTCCCCCAGGCAGGAACAAACCATTACCGCATTGTTTCTTAGCTCTGAGACCTCTCCTGGAGTCAATAAATGGTGTGGCGCATCGCAGGCCTCCAAACAGTGTTTTCCTCTAACATCACCAGCTGTAGTCCGTAATCAGTAATACACTCATCCGTACATGCACCCTGACCACACAGTGCTGTGCGATGTCCATTGTGTATTATATAAACAGCAAACGGCATTAACAGAGCGAAAATGGCGGAAGAAAACAGTACTGAATACGTTTTTTAACAACATCTGACTGGCCACTTTGTCGCTGAAGTACCCAGTCACAGATGATTATTTAGAGAAAGGCTTTAGGACATGGTTTTTGAACCATGCTCTTGAACAGTCAAAGGTCACGAGGAGTAACAGATTTTGGAAGCGATAAAAGCTGTGTCATATATTATTCAGTGTACCCACCCCGAGGCTTCAGGCCGACGCTTGTGTGACAAACTGCTTCTGTGGGGATTTTCTCCTCAGGAAGCCTTGTTTTGGTATCTAAAGGAAAGTGCGTGTGTGTGTGTTCACAAAAGTTCCCAAATGCGTTATTTAGGGGCCTCTTGGGTCCTTATTTTTCCATCGCATGTTACTTGTCAGGCCGCGTGTTCCATCACTTCTTGTGCCTCCGGATATTTTTTGTACACTGCCAATTAAATGTTCAATTTGTAGCTGCAGTAAAGCTAAATTAGGCAGAAAACTATTTCAGTAGTTGTCTTATTATCATCCTGTTCGGGAATGGTGTTCTAGACAAGCAATTTCCTAATAACGCATTTTGAATTCACCTGACTAACGTTTTTGCAGTTTGGTTCCATAAATACACATACTGGCACACTCCCCTTGAGTCGGTAGAGCCAGGATCAAAGTGACAAGATTGTTTTTCATTTAAGATTAATTTCACAGTTCTAATTTATAGAACGAAAAAAGGAGATGCCTATGAAACATTTGATCCCGAGAACCCCTTTATATGGGCGAGCGCAAAGCGCTCCGTCCCATTCTGTAATCTCTCTTTGGGCTTCAAACCACGCCCATGTGACGTCAGTCACTTACATTGGTTCGTGGGCTTGCCTTTTAAAATCCGCTTGCTTTCATTTGTGAAAGGCATGCATACGTCATGCCTTTTCCGGTGTTTAGGCCACCTCCACAGCACCAGTAAACTACTAAAAATATACGAGGCTCAATGTATTTAGCATGGTGTCCGGACTACTTTATCTGTTTATTTTCCACGGAGCGTGATCGCGCGGCATTGTACATAGTATTATCGCGCTGCATTTTGTTTTCTCTCCAACGCTAATAGCTCTAACTCGAGCTAATGTGATACCCGTTCCATTGAAAATGCTTCTTTGACTTGTAAAGAACTAACTGCAAGAACATCTGTTGTGAAATTCCTTGTACCATTCCGCATAGCATAATATATCACATTTTAGAGAATACAATCCCTTAACACTCATGTTTCAGGTGAGCCTGTATCCCAAGACAGATATTGTCGTATAGTACATCTAAGAAAAAAGACAAACCTCTTTATGACATCCATAAGCTGTGCCCGCAACCACCTCAGGTGCTGCCTTAAAAAACACCCCATCCACTATTAGACCTGATTTTTCTTTCCGTCCAGCTCAGATACCCTCAAGACCTTCTTAATTGCCGTATTTTCTGCAAATGTATTATGGAACAACTAAAGCGAGAACCACGCATGCCTGAACGATGTGGTCGGAACAACGACCACATTGTTACCACGAATGCCTTTATCATGCATGCCTTTACAACGATTTTTCGTTGTAAAAGCATGCCTAGTAAAGGCATGTGTGGGAACGGCATGCGTAGTTCTAGCATGCCACCCCCACCCGCCCTAAGGCCCAAAAGTACCCTACCCCCTAATACTAAAACTACCCCAAACCCCCACCCACCCTGAGCCCTAAAGCCTTCCCCGACCCACCCTAAAAACAACCGATCCTGCCCCTAAAAATAAAACTACCCGACACCCCACCCCTGCTCCTAAAAACAAACTACCCCGGACCCCTCCACCCACCCTGAGCCCTAAAAACAACTACACCCCCACCCCTGCCCTTAAAAACTAAACTACCCCAAACTCCCACTCCTAAAAACCAAACTACCCCTGATCCAACCCTGCCCTAACCCCACTTTCCTGACCAAACTACCCCGATTCCCCCACCCCATCCCTAAAAACCAAACTAACCCAATCCCCTGCCCCTAAAAACCAAACTTCCCTGATCCCCTCCACACCCTCCCCAAGCCCTTAATACACCCCATCCCTAAAACACTACCCCCAACCCTGCCCAACCCCACTTTCCTGACCAAACTACCCCGATCCCCCACCCCGTCCCTAAAAGCCAAACTACCCGAATGCCCCCCACCCCTGCCCCTGAACACCAAACTACCCTAACCCCCGACCTCCGCCCCAAGCCCTTAATCCACCAACAACCCCTAAAAACTACCCCAACCCTGCTCCAACCCCACTTACCGTGCCCTCTCCCTATCCACTCTGCCTTTTTCTCTGCCTTAACCACGCATATGCGTAGTTCTGCACATGCATGGTTAAAGCAGAGAAAAAGGCAGTTGTTGTTCAGTCGTTGTTCCGGCAAGCATGATTATGCTTGCGTAGTAGACATCATTGTTCCGGCTCACCTGCCCAAATCCTTTGGGAAACACTCTCTCAAACCCTTCTGTCATTATTTGGAGGTAGAGAGTTCAGATCTGGCTGCCTTCGTTGGCACAAATGCAGAAAGTCATGTGTTTTACCATACCTCAATAGTAGTGTTTATTAACTATAATTCCACAAAACAAAATAGTCTTAAAAACAGCGATATGCAATACATTAAACAGCTTTAAAAAGTCTTGAAAAGTATGCATCCTATAACAATGAATAAGGTAATGGGGCATATGTAGCAATTCAATGCCTTCTGATATTATAGTAATATTTTGTTTAAGGTACGTAGGTCTTAAAACAATTTCTTAATACAATCCAATGCTAAAAAAATAAATGCACAAGTTAAATCATGTAAAGTCCTCACGCAAAGTCAACAACTCTTTTATTGATTTAATATAAATAAAACTGTATATAAAAATTGCATACATCATGTTCCAAGTTTGCTTTATGTGAGAAAGTAGATTATTAGTTGTTGTGGTTGTGAGACCTTGCAAAATCATAATGTAACTGTTCTTAGGTTTCTATAAATCAAACCATGGGTCTGTTCTGGGTCGCTGTTGCTCAGAGCAGTCAGGCTTAACTCAAAGGAAATCAAGTGCAAAGCATTTATCATTACAAAAGTGTCAATCAGTAGGATAGCGACAACATAAAAATCCCACTCCAGTTTTAAAAATATTATATATAGTTACCTTTAGACAGCAAAAAGAAAAAAATCTGATGAAGAAACCAGAGTTATGATTTTTACAAGATTTTCGTTTATCACTGCTTGTCACTACAAAACGTTTTAAAATGTTCGTAAATCACTGTTTTTCGGTCTTAGCTGTAACCTATGAGCCTCGAATGAGAGTGTCTGGAGCAAAGTCAAGGTTTCAGGCCGACTGTGATGGAAGTCTGGGTACAATGTGGGCCCGGGTTGGTTCTAGTCACGATCTTACCTTCTTTTGTGCAAACCTTTCTCAGTCTTTTTCTTGTCAACAGTGATGCCAGTGGTGTCTTCTTCAGCATGAGGCCTGCATTGAGCTTGATGTCCCTGGGCAGGTGAAGCCTTGGTTCTCAACGGTGATGAGGCTACCCCCAAACCAACTAGTACTCGTAGTCTATGAGCCTCAGACTCTGTACCAAAAATCTGCTATACTTTGCCTTTGGCTAGCAAGTTGCAGTTATATGGGGAGTAAAAGTACGCTCTAACAGAAGCCAAGGGCCCAGGACCTGGGACGTACCTCTTGGTGGACTAGCACTCGATCTCATGGTGTCACCAGCAGAGTCCAGGACAAGTCCAGTGGCTAGTGGTCAATTGAGCACTTTGCAGGTCTCTTGAGATTTTATGTCCCTGAAGCTTACATATGAGGTGAGCCCCCCTCCCCTTCCCTTTAGTAAATGTGGGTCTAGGACCAAGGGGAACAAAACAACCACTTACGGGGAAATAAAGTCCCACTTGACCTGTATTCCTTCCATTATGCTTTAAGAATTGCTGTCAGTTCTGATCCCACCCCTAAACACAAATGTATTAAACCAATCAACAAGAAAAAAATCATTTTACTCAATTGTTTTATCCAAAGTATAAATAACAGTAATGCTGCAAAATGTGTCTCATATAATATTTCATAATCTCATCAAACCAACGTATAACATAAAATGCATCAAAAAACAAAATACAAAGAACAATTTGCAAAATCCCCCAAATGTTCACTCACTCTTACTGCCACTCAATTACATCCTTCTCATGCTAACCATTCATATCTCATTCCAGCCTTTCCCAACATAGAAAAACATCAGACAATGGAAAAACAGTGTCGATTTTCATCCGCTGTACTGTTCCCAGAAAGATGTCAAACAGCTGCAGTAATTATTCAGCAGTGGCTACCAGAACTTTGGGGCAAGAAAGAGGTGGCTTTCTAAAGTCACCTTTGCCTTAAAAGTGACTTTAAAATTGACTTCAGCATTAAGTTAGGTTTTATGTAACAATTAATGTAATACCTTGGAGTACTGTCATTGGTTGTCCCAAATGAAAGTTAGCACTTAGTGCTTGTGCTAGTGTAACTCCATGTTAGTTAGTCAGACTTCCAACCTTTCTACAGTGAAAATGACAATTTAGAGTTTTCACTGTCGGGACATGACCCACAAAAAAGAAACTTGTGGTTGTAAATTGTGTTTTATGTAGCACTCACTATCCCCAGTGAGGCGTTGAAGCACTTTACAGCCAGTAGCATGCTACTCTGGAACAGAAGGCTTGCAGTTAATAGTAGACCATTAAGAAGTGTTTTTTAGGGTCGAGCGTGCAAGAGCTGTGTCCCTGTTGTAATCTTTTTGTTGGCTTTTAACCATATCCATGTCACGCCCATCACTTTTGTTGGTTCGTGGACTTTCCTTCTAAAATTAGCTTGATTTCATTAGTGAACGGCATGCATGTGTCATGCCTTTCCCGGTGTTTAGCCTTTCTCGAGAGCACCGGCCAACTTCTGAAAACATACTAGGCTCCATGTTTTCTGTATGGTTTCTGGACTAACTTTTCTCTTTATTTCATAGGCAGCGCGATCTCGCTGGCCAGTAATCGAGCACTTTTCTTGACTACCACTTTAATTCTATTGTTTATCTTAGCACTCCTTCGCAAATTCAAGGTTTTACACAGCGTAATTGCGCACGTTTAAAAAAAATTGTTTTATTAGTATGCAAAGGTGAAAACGGTCCAGTCTTTCTGTTTCATCTTCATGCTCATGGCATGGCGCTTTAAAACGGCTCATGTATGTGAAATTGTATTACTTTTCATTTTCAGTTTATGTGGCCAGAAAAGTCTGGTTAGGAGTTTACAACGCTAATAGCTCTAACCCGAGCAAACGCAAGACCCATTGCATTGCATTTGTTTGTTTGTGCGTTAGTTGTGTTAAATGTGTGCTCCTGGTTTCTTGTGTATAGTAGAGTTTAGAGATAGAACGATGGGAATGAATTTGGAAAGAAAGCAGTATTTTTTTTTTTTAAATAAGTAATGAGTGCTTGTTAGTTAATAACAACCCAAGGTTAAAACAACTGCAAGAATCATCCCCAGATAGAATGAACTGTAAGCACGGAGGGGTGTAGGAGAGCAACCATTGTGCGATTACCAGGTTATTTCACAAGGACAGTTGTAAGATCCATGCATCCAATGCGGCATCCAAGCAGCAGAAGAAATGAAAAGATTGGAAGCACCACGTGTCACCAAAACTAAAAGCCTTGCAAGCCAATAGAAACACTCAGGAAGTAAGATGCCTGCCCCACTGTCACAAAATCATTTGGCATTCATTTAGGAATACATCATTAAACTACAATATTTTTGTTTAAAATCTGAGAATGACTTTCCCCAAAACTTTACTGACACTCTCCACACAGCAAGGAGCCTGATTAAGTGTGGGGGCCTATGCGGATGGCAGAGTTATGCCAGAAAATAACAAATTACATTAGCACTTACATTAATATAGCACTTCATATCGCGGACAAGGCTATTTTGGTAGACTAGTGGCATCCAATTGTTTACATTTGAACCATGAGTGGGAGGTGAGAGTTCACTGGTAAGAAAAAGGACTTCTATTTTTCAGCTCCAGTCGGAGAAAAGTGAGCACGTTTTAATGCGTGCATCAACGGACTATAACACCAAACTAGTGTATAGATTGTATGAGATTAGCCAATGGGAACAAGGGCTGCGGGTTGGGAGTGGACATTTTCTTGGGGGTGAAACAACCGTAGCCATATGCAAAGCTTCAAAATGCACGACAAGCCTAGCAAATGAGGGTCTGGGAGAAGACACTGTCAGCATAATCACAGAGATGAGACCCAGGCTGCAAAACAGGGGTGTAACCCTGCCCACTTCCAAATACTGTGCCCTAGACTTCAATCCGTAGGAGTGTCTCGCATCTAACTTGTGAAAGCACCATTACATGGTATGCTCCGAACATAGTTTCTTCTAACGCAAAGCTGCCCTTAAACTGACAGCGATTCTGAGCACCAGACAGAAGATCACATAGTGCCACAGAGTGTCACACAAATTTGGCTCCTCCCTTCACACGGTCACACGTTGAGGAGCCGAAGTCACACGGTGGCAGGGAAATCAAGCTGTAAACCACTTCACATTGTGGCGTTCCAGCTTGTCTTTGGAGGCTGTAAGCACCCAATGTCCACAACCTCGGAGATCCTTTTATTGGGAGGGAGGTGGTGGCAGGGATTAAGGGCATAGTGCCTCTTGGGTAGCTTTCGGCAGGAGGCCCCACCCTTTCCTCACACTGTGAAATTTATTTGCAAGTTGGCAGATTTGGGACAGCTAAAACACTTAAAGAAGCAGCAGCAAAAATCACTCTAGTTATGATTCAAAAAGTACTTTTGCAAGAGCACAGTAAACCACCATTTGCACTGGTATGTTTAAAGAAATCATAATTATATTGGGCGGTGCAACAAAGTACAACTTGCAAAATAAATTGGTAAAGTTTTAAAATATGAAATAGGTTTATTGTTCTGCAGTCAGTCAGTATAATACTGTTAGTCAACATCAACCTGTCACCATTTTTAATAGTTATTAGGACATGGTAAAGCTGATTTATGATTGAAATATGCCACTTGAACAAGTACGTAGTCACTTTTTATCATGCTGAGCTGGAGTCACGCCAGTCCAACCATAGGCAGTGCCTATTTGGGACATAGAATAATGTTGCTTAGGGAAGGGAGAATTATGCACAGAAAAATGTTAAACACTCTGATACTTTGATGGTGACTTATTCCTTGAGAGCACCGCCTCCCTGACTCTCCTTTTTTCGGCCATCATTGGATGGCTGGTTGTCAGGCAGGTTTCACCGACTGAATCTAATCGCCCTTCTTTTTAATATTTAGCACTGTGTGCCCTAGGGGTGACTTATAAATATAAAAAATTGAGGTTTTGGCTCGGCAAAAGGGTTTATTTTGCCTTGTCGAGTTGGCAGTTTAAACATTGCAACCCTGGTAGGCTGCAATGGCAGACTGAAACCATGTTTAATTTTGTATCTAGTCACTGTACTATTGGCACAATAGGCAATGCAGTCCACTAATGACATTTAACTTATTAACCCAAGGTCCACTTTTTTCCACATATTAGTGACGTGTATGTAAGTTAAATATGCCAGTCAGGAATCAGCTGACTGCACATGCCATTTGAGAGGTCAGATCACAAGGACTTGGGCCTGGTCAGCAGGACCCAGAGCACTTCAGAATCGAAAAGCCAGCAGCATCCGTCCAAAAAAGTGGCTGGTGACCATACAAAAAGACACACTTTTACACTCTAAGATATAAACACATTTTTCCTAATGTAGGAGAACAACAAAGTGTGGTGAATCTGCTGATCTGTTGACAATTGAAGGAGGCTTCAGCCATGTCTTCAAATTACACTTAGTGGGCCTAACCAATACATTGGGTATCGTGATTTGTAAAAGTTGACCGGCATGTTGTATAATTTGTGTGGGTCCTAACAATCCAGCCACATTTTGTACAACAGTTTGGAAAATTGCAGTCCATGGGAGTCCTGAAAGTGTGCTATTGAGGGCATACCAATATTGTATTACTTATGCATATGCTTTAATTTCTAGCCCTGTTATTTCCAGATCTAACTGGATATTTTTAGTGAAAACGTTGTCAAATAATAGAGCGTTCCCAAAAACTTTTTGGAGTACATAAAGTAGTGCTCCTGTAGTACTCTTTTACGTAGCCTTGCATGCATTTTAGAATTAGCCCTGTAACTTCTAAAAAGGGAATAAAATAAGAATATTCTGATTCAAGTTACACAAATACAAAGGAGATTGTCTTTACTAATAGGCATTTCGCTATTTCAGGAGATGCACAAAACCATGTAAAATAACTTAAGTATAATCCTGTAGTGTATAATTTCCCAGTCATAAATGCTTTTGTAATCCTGCCCCTTATGTTTTGTTTTTCACACATTTAGCTGTAGGTTATGGGCCTGATTTAGATCTTGGTGGACGAGTTACTCCGTCACAACGGTGATGGATTTTCCATCCGCCAAAATATAAATCCGATAGGATATAATGGGATTTATATTTTGGCGGATGAGAAATCTGTCACCACTGTGAAGTAGTAACTTGTGTGCCAAGATCTAAATCAGGCCCTGTGTTTGTCTTTGTATTCAGCCAATGTTGTTAAATGTCTTTCTAAGATGATTGGGGTTAGGCCGAGGAACACTATATCATAAGCATATATTTTGATCGCTATATCAGTTTTGATGGATTAGCTGGAAGGTCAGGGGTATATACTGACTATAACAAAACCAATAAGGGGGCTAATACACATTCGTGTTTCAGGTCATTTTACATAGTGCTCTATATATATTTTTTTAGTTCATTCTGAGAACTGTACAGTACAAGCACACACTTATCAGTTTGTAATGCACTAAGAATATTAAGTAACCCATCTAGGAAGCACAACTTTGCGGATTTGTCCCATAGTATGGCAAGGTTAACAGTGGCAAAAGCATTTGAAGAACCAGTGAATGCCATATAATCTTTCTGTTTTTGTGGACAACGTACCTTTCCAAGATTATCCTCAATTTCAGGATATTATTGACCGTGTTACAGCACTGCTGAAAGCCATCTTTCTGAAATGGCATCTAATTCGCTCATAGAGTGGAAGTACTGCAAAACGATTTTTACAGAAATCTTTCCAGAGGCGTCAGAGAGGCCATTGGTGAGAATTAGGTGACACTGCATGTGAGTCATTCTTATAAATGGGTATTATTATCCTGTCTTTCAGGTAGCTGGAATGTTGGCATTATTCAGACAGCAGTTAAAAGAATTGTGAACATTTTTGCCCAATATTCAGCTTTTTTCTTTTATATCATGACTGGTATTCCATTTGGACCTTGTGCTCTAGTCTGCTTCGCATGTTGTTTAAAATTAGCTGTTATGGCCTCGGTAACACTAGTTAAGGAAAAAGTCTCTGTGCGAGGGTTAGTCTTTATTTTATTATAAGCGCAATATAATTGTTCAAGGTGAGACTTCCAATCATCTTCCCCAGCTGGGATAGACTTGTTTGCTGTCTTTATCCATAATGTTGATGCAACCCACATCCAAAATTGTTAAAAGTCACCATTCTTGAGATTTTCAGGAATTGAGTGCCAGTTTCTTTATTGTTTAACTTTTAATTATTTTATTTTCAACAGTACAATCCCAAACTGCAGTTACAATATATGTAACCAATCCACCTAGCACCTGCTTCCCAAGAAGCTTACGGTATAGCCTATAGTTGTGAATACCATGATATTGAGGGAATATGTTTTGGAAATTGTTCCCCACTATTTCCCTCAAATTGTGTGAATTTCTGGCAATATTCTAATCCCATGTATACCACCATTTCAGGCCTCACACAGTAGTCCATTCCTCTGATCCATTCCACAATGGGAGGAGCTTCACTTGAGCACCAGTGTTGGGCAATGTCTTGTTTTGCAGTAATCATTCGAATGGCACCTAGCATGAGATATCCCCAGAATCCCTCTGAGCTCTTCATTGTGCCCAGTAGTGAGAGTGCCAACACATTTATTCATTTTTACATTTCCCTAGAGTTTTGTTTGCGTCTTTGGGCCAAGGAAAAGACTTGCGTGGAGAATATGTAGAAACAGGAGGCACATTCTAAATAATTAAATCAAACAATTTGTACATCAAACATAATACTAATCATAGCAGCTAAAATCATATTCTGATAAAATCATCATATGCCACCACCAGTCAGGGTGTTAAATACAGGTCGACCACTAGATTGGCCCTCCTCCTCTTCAATTCCTGACAAAGAACGTATATTAGTCCCTGCTAAATATGCCTTGTCTTGTGTTGCACCCTACTGTGAATTGTGCCTCCACTCCACTTCTGTTTTGCCAGTTTCCAATTGGCCATTGTTGGATTATGACAAGGAAGCGGGTTTAGGCAGAGTCTAATTGAAAGTAGGAACATATCTGAAAGTATAAACAGCTTGCTGTCCTCTCTTTTCCATTTTAAAACTTGAGAGTGGCCTCTGAGGTACCACACGTGAGCCCCAGTGGGGCCTATTCAGAAAGTGCTTTAATGCAATCATACAGAAATGTCTGTCAAACCTCTCCTCCAGGGATCTCCTTCTGGGGGAATAGCTTGGTCCTATCATTAAAGTGAGGGTCCAGTTAATTTCAAATAAATAGCTTTGTTGCTGTCCCCCTCTAAGCTATTTGGAAGTACTGCTACTCTTTATTTATACGACTGTGGGCAACTGCAACTTTACTCAATTACGTTATGCCTGGTTTTAGACCCAGAATAGGAGCTCAATTGGTGGTCATTGCTGCAGTTGATGACCTTAGCACAATAGCTGATGGTGGTCATGGTGGGGAACAGATTTTACTAAATTTATAATCTGTCATCAAAATTATTCAAAATTAGACAAATGATTCAGTAGGCATATCTTGACCTCCTTACTTAGTCTAGCTCCATTATGTCAAAAATACTGCCAGAGCCCTGCTGCATTTAAATGCTTTTCACCATATATCAGATGCTTTACAATGGTTACATTGGCTTCCACTGAGTTAATGCATCCCTTCTAAAGCTGCATCCAGGATACCCTTTTAGTTCACCAAAAGCCAAATTTGCCTAGTAAAACATTTTCCAAGAACGTGCCTGAAGGGCCCTAATGTCAGGTGGCTTTTTCTTATTGAAGTTCCAAAATGTAATGTGACCAAATGGAATGAGAGAACCTTTAGGTTTGAAGGGCCACCAAATTTGACTAATATACCTTTGCACAGCTGCATTGAACTTCCCATTTAAAATTACATAAATGTTTGGAAAACTGTGTATGTTCACTTGAATAAGCATTAGTCCATGTTACCTATGTTTTTGCACCCTAAGCTCTCTCCAATTCAAAGAAACCCCTTCAGGTTGTGCATTGCTCTTTACAAAATCTCTTAAATTGTAACAATTGAAGAAGATTTACCAGTGGTTTAAGACATGGCTATATACTTTGAGAAAGCAGAATCAATCCTCTCCTAAACTTTCAGGTTGACCCCATAGTAGCAAACCTCTTTGGTCAGGCATGGTAGGTCTTGACTATGTGCTCCTATGAAGGAGGACTTAACTGATGATTGTTCCTTCCTGCAGCAGGGAGCCTGAGACACCACACAGCCTGTGAAAAGAGAAACAGGAAGTAAGAAGAAAGTCAAGGAAGAAAAAGGACAAAGAAGAAGACGAAAAGAGAGCACAGTAAAAAAAGCAGAGACTCCTTGCCCTCTTCTCTGAGGATGCTGCAGACCATGAGAGGAGTGAGAACCCTGAAGAGCAAGGAACAGAGTGGAAGTCAGAGTAGGAGAAGAGACCCCGGGGACAGGATCAGAGGTGGGAGGACGTTCCAAGCCCGAACCAAAGTCAATGACCTGAATCGCACAGGATCCTGGTGTAGTGACTACAGGGAGGCTTGCCCCTGAAGCCGAGTACCTCCCAGGCCTCCTCAAACCAGCACTGGGCTCCTGCTATGCTCTTGATAGAGTGTAACTCACTCAGCTGGGTGAGCGTGTTTGGGATTGAGGTTGCCAGATCAGTGGCAGAAGAGGAGGTGGTTCACGATAGGAAAAGGGAGAATGAAAATTAGTAATTTTGGGGCTACAGAGAACAATAAATAAAAAAACCAAGTGTAAAAGGATTCAGTTAACAAGGCGTTCACCAAGGGCTAACTGGCACAAATGGCTAACAGGCACAAAGGGTAAAGAAGCAAAAAGAGGAGGAGAAAAAGGGAAAACTCCTAAGTGTGTAAACTTCTAACAAGAATGTAGAACTAAATAAATAGATGCACAAGAGCACAGGTAGCCGAATATCCTGAGACATGGATTGAGAACGACAGAAAAAGAAAACAACATAGCTGCAAGAAAACTTAGAAATAAACCTACCTGAGGCAGAAGCACTGATAGTCTGGTCACAAGACCATAAACCTAGAAGGAAGAAGACAAAAGGGGAAGTTGAAGATCAGTTCAAGGTAATAACAAAGAAATGCCAGTGGAATAACATACAGACATTAATAACCGAGTTTACCTCTCAAACCTATGGACTGAAAACTGTTTTTTTTCTATAATAAAAGTACCAACAACCTGACCTGATCTAGCAGTTTCTGGTGTCCAACTGCACCATTGGTATAAATGTTGATGTTGCTTTCAAACAATTGCAGATCAGTCTTCTCCTGCTTCTGTATAATGGAACGTACTAGATTTATGTTACTCCATCTTTAATAATAACATTCTTCCAGTCCTAATTTCGGAAATGCAGCACGTCAAGTATTCCCCAAGCCCACTTACCCAAATTGAGGCACAAGCCCCCAGGCTGTTTTATGCGGTAAATGCCACTACTCTGCAGCTAGAGAATCATATAGTTCAGCATGCACAATCTCAATGTGATGGGAGTCCAAAGTGACTGCATTTTGAAGAGGACATAAAATCAGCATGCTCTTTTCATTATGGAATTATGGAAAGCATGCTCTTTTCATTATGGAACTAGGTGATCTGATCTATATTACAATTAAGAGCAGAAGACACTCTGCCCTTCCAGGAAAAGCACAATATGAGATCTGCAATCTCCTTCATGATGTTGTGCAAGGGTTACATCAAAGAAGGCCTCAGTACAAAATTTGAACATTATTTATTTTGGTAGCGCGATGCCTCCAGTTTCATGCCTCATCCAGACTTTTCTTGCCAGAAATACTTTCAAACAGGAAGCTTTGTTTGGGTATGGGAGGAGAGGTTATCAAGGAAGTAACATAGAAGGAGAGGTCACTGTGCCCATACCTCAGTTAGTGAGTTGTGTCTAGGGATTTACTCCATTGTACTCTGATTCAGAAATAAGAAGTAAAGTCAAACATTGATTCGAAAATGATAAAGTAATAAGTTGTGACAATGTATTTTCAAATGGCAAATTTCTAGTGGACATTTCTTCTTGTGGATGCATCTGAGTTCATGTTATCCCAGATCTGCAAGATACCCAACTCCATGGTGCAATTAAAGCAGCACAGCGTTGGCTTCGGAGTTTCTCATAGCTGGGTTATCATCATCCATTTGGGCGGGGCGTTAACATTGGACTGGGAGTCCATCCCCAGGGTCTTCACAAAGATCATGGTCCTTTAGAAGATGTGCTTCACTTCAAGGCCATTTAGTGGCTTCTTTGTTAGGAAGGTGATATCCTTCCAGAGGGATGTTTAGAGGCCATGGTATACTGATCAACAAGAGGAAATACCTGCTCTCCCCTATTATGATCTAACCTGCCTAGGACCTTCCTTTTGGAGCTAGTCTCCTTCATTGTCTTGTTTTTGAATCCTGTTCTGTGATCTCTATAAAACATCACTTTGCTGTTGGGGTGGGTGTATGTTTGTGTTTTTAATCTGTCACACCCTTTGCTTGATACCTAGCTGACTTAAACACCATCCTTCCAACAGTTTCTCTTCTTGTTTTTTCCATCACTTGATTTTTGAGCAGGGCTATAGTTCTTCCTTAAAGTAAGATTGACCCTTTACCTTGAGTGGATGATTACAATACACTTCCTTCCTTTTCCCAGACTCCATCTTCTGAAAAAATGTTTGTTTTGCCAGGACATATAGCAAGTGGGGTACATTTTTATTTTTACAAAGACAGCCTCTTTCAGACCCTTTTTTTTTATAAAACTCCAAATCTGCTACATGTGGTCTTCAACCACTAACTAACCTTTACTCTTTGTACGTGGCTCAGTATGTTGATTTCACTGGCACCTGACTTTTTGGAAGAAAGGATTTCTGGCCAGACACTAGGGAGGTCCACCAGAAGAATGCCACCTTTTTGTGCTGAAGCAAATGGCACGTTACATTTTGGAAATCTCTAGAGCTGCTACTTAGCCTGCTCTCCCGCTTTTGCTTCTCTAGTGTGGACCAAAAGTTAGGACTGGGAAGACCGAGGGGCTTGTGATTTTAGATTCAAGATTTGCTCTTCTGAACTGAAGTTTGTAAATTCATCTTTGTTGATTTGTACAATTCATCTATCAATCCAATGTGCTTTTGTGTCTTTGGCTGAAGTGTTGGGGTATCTTCACATAGTACGGACATAGATGAAGAACTGGAGGTGATGTTTGTACTACCAATGGATAATCCTTATTGCTCAGATTTTCTTCTCACCCCAGTAGTTCTGCCTTATTACAGACTTGAGTTGCCTTAGGTGAGTTTAGTTACAGTTAGTATAGGCAAAAGAACATGCATAAAGTACATGCATAACTCCTTTATTAGGAACTGTGATAATGATGTGTGCATTTGAGTAACTGAATCACCAGCAGACAATCGATGCATCAACTATCAGTATAAAACCACATTCCCTTATCAGTGTTGTAGACTCACCAGATTTCTTGCAAACCTCCTTGTGCCTCATACTTGAAAAAAAAACGAAATATCAGATTGCTGTACCAGTAACCCGATCCCTCTCTGTCAGAAGAGTTTTTTGTTTGAAAGTGGTGCATGCATCCCTGATGCTTCATGTTAAAAAGAAATAAATTGCTTTAGGCACAGCGAGGCAGCGTGTAGACTTCATAACAGAGCGTAGCTCTCCTTTTTATTTCAGCATTTCACAGTGGCACTAACATCTTTTGTGTGGACTGATGAGTGCGTAATTACCTCACACCTCCCTGTTCTTCCTCGCCTATGACTCTGAAGGCATAGCTTGGAGGGCAGTCAATAACCATCAAACCAATCTGTTCCGACAGACGGTAGCGCGTGGGTGTGATGTAAGAAACATTTTGACGGCTACTATTTGAGTCCTGCTTAAAGAATGCAAATGTTCTGTTCGCATTCAACAGTAAGAAGGAATGGATAGTTTCCACTGAAAGTGAGAATAGTGCATGTACAAAGATGAGTGTACTTATGTGAGGCCAAGAGATGGAGATAGTTGGAATCAAGAGAACTGTAATGGCTTATTGAAAGCTCTTAACAATGGCTAACTTTGACCTCCAGTTGGTGTGCAAATTTACTAATAAAAAATGTGGTGATGGACTACTACTGTCTGGATCAGGGATCTTCAAACTGGGGGGTGGGCCCGCTCAGTGGGGCCTCAAATGATCGTGGGGGGAGGAGGTGCCAGGCTCTGGCCAAAAGCAGCATTATGCTAATGAGAGGGCTTTGTTTTAAGGTGAAAAAACTGAGCAGCAGTAAACCGCTCTGTAATAGGCCATCACTAACCTGTTTTGTCATTTACATCCAAGCTGGGGGTATGTGCCAAAAGGGAAGGGACTTCAACTATGCTTCAAACCTCCCTCCCCCAACCTCTAATAATCACACTGTGGATAGTTTTACATGTTAGTAAGGCCTGCCTGACCAGAATTTCAAGTTTGGCATTATGTATTTGATTGCATTTTTAAAACGGTAACAGAACTTAACTGCAGTGTTTAAAAATAAGTGTAGGCCTATATAAACATTGCCAATTTAATAGAACAATAGTGAGAAATTCAGAGGGGGGATGATGACTTTTATTTTCCCCCACTGTGGGGGAGGGGAGATGCGTGACAATTAGAGTTTGAAGACCACTGATCTAGATACTCGATCAGTTTTACCATTTCATTTCAGACAAAGGTACCAACATCTTTGACTAATGCATGGTCTTTGTGGGTGCATAAAAGGACCACTGTACAGGATATTCTAGTTAAATATGTGCTACAGGAGAAAGCTTGCTAATGGCCATTGGTGAGCAAGAGCAATGTTTTTCAGAGAACACAACCTCCTACACTAACACTGTGGTACTTGCCAGCCCTGAAAGTTAGGGGGGAAATTATGGTCATTGATGACATTTATTTGTATCCCTTTTCTGTTTTTGACAATTTACTTCACTGCCTAAGTAGGGCCTCCTTGATACATTTTTATATTACATAAGTTTGGAAAAGGTATCTGAAAAGGTAATTAGACTGATTATATAAATTATTTTAAAGAAAAAAACACGTTATCACTGGTTTAGTCATTCAAATACCATGCAAAACGTTTTCTTTCTGAAAGTATTTTTCCACCTTGATATGCTTCCGGTTTCCCCTTAAGGATAGGAATAACACATTGGGGATGGATAGAGAACACCCAGAAATAAACATTTTAAGCCAATAGACTGGTGTTGGCTGACAGTTTTTTGGCTTTGCCTGTGATTGTTTAGTTTTGTCATGGTTTTTGTAAAACTTTATTGTTGGGAGACTTGCTGGGCTCCCCCCGATGTAAAGCAAACATTGGGTAAATGCAAGACCTCAAAAAGAACAGATTACCTTAGAAGTCCCTGCCACTGAATGGCTATACTTTGTGTGCAAGTGTTCCTTGTGAAACAGCAGAATGCCTTATAAGCTTATAGGGAAGCTAGCCAGTACCTAAAGTAAGCTGACCCTTTGCCCCATGCTGTTTGCTGCAGAGGGAGAAAGTAAAAAGTGAATTACACACCGGCTAATGTATAAAGAGGGCTGGCGGAAATTTGTTGATACTCCCAGACCTAAAAATGATGTGGGTGTAAACTTGGCCGTTTCTTTGTAGGCAAAATATTTTTCCCATAGAAGATACAGAAAAGTTAAAAGTGCAAATGTAGGAATGGGGAACTGAACACGTTAACAGTTTTGCATACAAAGATAAATAACACAAGTGAGTTCTTCTGGGAGTCGGTGACAGTCATAGATTAGTAGTAATAGAATTATTTGTGAATTTCAAAAAAATGTTTTGCCCCGAATGTAGAGGTAACTGTATGGACACTCATTTCTTTCTTTCTTTCTTTCTTTCTTTCGTTCTTTCTTTCTTTCTTTCTTTCTTATTTCTTTCTCGCTTTTGTTAATAGGGACCATCCTATTTAGGTCTGGCATAGATACAGTTTAAGGTTCGTGCCAGCCTCATGTAATCAAAAGAAGTCATAAATAAAAAAACAAAAAGACATAAAAAACATAAAAGGGCATTGGGTCTTCCTTCGGTCTGTAGAACTGTAGGCTTAACTTCTGCCTCCAACAGAATACACCAAGGGAAAGAGAGGCAGCACGCTTCAGTTATTGACTCTTCTACAACATAAGTGATAGAATTTTAGCTGATCACATGTGCACATCTATCCAAAAATGAGTACACTTAATTGCCAAGGCTGGTCTGTAAATGCTTTAACTTGTCGATGCTTATGATTCTAAATGTATTATTTGAAAACAATAAATAATCTTTAGTAACTTTTCTTTGTGTAATTAAGACTTTTCCTATGATGTGCATTAAAAAGAAAAAAGGTTTTTATACACCTGCCTGCTCGAAAGCATTTGTACTGCTCTATGAGTATTATATGCATTGTTTTTTTTAACACAAGTATAAAGTCACTATATTTAGGTGGCAACATGTTATCTTTTTGCCTTTTTATTTTGGTGGCATATGCTTGCAATAAAAAAATAAGAAAACATTTACAACATTTTGCCAAGGTCAGATCACAATGTTTGTTTCCTTTTTGCATTTCATATTGCTGTTCGTTATTTTCTTTATTATTTAATACAAGTGCAATCCTACGTGCCTGAGTATTTCTATTCCTGTGCAGAATTTGTGTCATCCTTTCCTTTGACTGTCACTTGCATTAGTTATCAATGTGTCTGCGGATGTTTTGATGCAATATGTCTTAACATATTGTTTTGCGTACATGTATTCTGATATTCCTCGTCCAAATCATATAGGGCCTGATTACGACCTTGTCGGATGGGGTAAACCGTCACAAACGTGACGGATAGCCTGCCCGCCGTTTTAGAAGCTCCATAGGATATAATGGACCTTGTAATACGGCGGACGGGATATCTGTCACGTTTGTGATGGCGTATCACATCCCCCAAGATTGTAATCAGGCCCAGAGTATGGTGATTCATGTCTCCTCAAGCAAACGCAAAAACGAGAAACTATTTTACATTTATGTCCTTAATACTTATGTTTTTCTGAGCAGTGGCATGCCGTCTCTCTGTCAGCATCATTATAATCTGAAATAGCAACAAAAGGGCTTCCCACCCAAGGGGACAGAGCACCTATAAAGACTGATAATTCAAAATCTTCCCTTTGGAAACTCACTTTTGAATATTGACACAGTTAACAACATACACTCAACCCTCTCATACACATAATCACCCAATGTTTCATCAAACATAGCAAGACTTAGGGGGTCATTACGACCTCGGCGGTCTTTTCAAAAGACCGCCGAGGCCGCGGGAGACAGAATACCGCCATTGCTGGCGGTATTTCTGTCTCCCTATTATGACATTTCTGCTGGGCCAGCGGACGGTAACAGTGTTACCGTCCATTGGCCCAGCGGAAATGTCACATCAACATTGCTGCCGGCTCGTAATAGAGCCGGCGGCAATGCTGATGTGCAGCGTGTGCAGTAGCACCCATCGTGCATTTGAAATGCGCGACGGGGCTATGCCTGGGGGCCCCTGCACTGCCCATGCCAAGTGCAGGGGCCCCCAGGGGCACCCCGAGTCCCCTTACCGCTGGCCTTTCCATGGCGGTGTGTACCGCCATGGACAGGCGGGCGGTCGGGGACTCATAATCCCAGGGCAGCGGTGCTTGCACCGCTGCCCTGTGGATTATGACCGCTAGGCGGATCCTGGCGGGAAAGTGGTGGGGCCGGCGGTATGGCCGTGGCAATTCCGCCACAGTCATAATTGCTGGCGGAACACCGCCAGCCTGTTGGCGGTGTTACCGCCAACATACCGCCGGCCGCCAGGGTCGTAATGACCCCCTTAATGCCATAGGGTGTCAGACTGCGAAGAGCTTTAATATCACATAGGCCACAGCACAAATATAGACTTTTAAGACTCAAATAATTTCAAAACGTTGACCAAACAGTTATCATTTGGTAAATTATCATCTATTGCATTCCAAAGTTCATCAGATTAAGTACGAGTTTGTATGTCGACGCGTTTCAGGGGAATATCAACCACTTTCTTCAGGACAAAACTCCCAATGATGTCTCCCACATGTACACACATAATTAAAGCCTGCACAAAAAATATCCCACATTACTACAATGTTTACAAAAATGTTTTTTGCACATATAGATATTATACAATTATAAAAGATTAAAGGTCTGCACGTACACGACACAAAAGTGTCATCCCTAAATCAAGCTATTGCCCCTTTCTCTTATTCATCCATTCACATACACCTTTAAATAACTGCTATCCATCTTGCATTCATCCATGCATCTTCTGCTCTTTACCTCAACTAGATCTTCTTCTCTGTGATGTGATAAACTCTACATCAACCAGACCTCAGACAAACTTCTACAAATTACTCTCACCCACCTTAAATATTTTTTTCAGACCTTCTATTTTGGGTCCATCAAATAGTAATGAAATCTAATCTAAAGAGGACAGGATATAATGAATTAAAATCTTCAAAGCATAATCATGGAACTACTCTAAAGTAAGGGGAAGAAACTCGCGGCCTAATTGGAGTGAGAATTATTTGAGTCTGGAATAACTCTATTTGTGCTGTGGCCTATGGGATATTAAAGCTCTTCGCATTCCGACACCCTTGTGGTATTAAGTCTTGCTATGTTTGTTGAAACATTGGGTGGGGATGTGTTTGAGCAGAATGAGTGTTGTTATATGTGACTAATCAAAAGTGCTTTTCCAAGGGGAAGTTTTTGACTTGCCAGTATCATTATCATCTTCAGAATGCAGAATTTAACCTGGTGTTCAGTGCTGCTTTATTATAAATGGCAGTATTTAGTTCGCCGTGCTGGGATTTATTGCTAACTTGATTATCTGCAAAATGGGCAGATTGTCTTCAACTTCAAACACCTGATTCAAATCTGTTAAAGTACTATCCACGCTTCTATTCCAGTAAGACCTTCTCACCCCCACCCCATCAGTGCCACCTTTTTCCCAATTTTATGCAAATTATTCACTCTTGATACTGTGAGTCAAGCTGCAATTCTAAAGTGTATTGATGTGTGTTTAATTTGCAATCTGACCGTGTGACTTGCATATTTTCTGTTGTGTATTATTAGCGAGGTGTGTGAATAATTGTATATATAGTGTGCTTGTGTCCTTGATGCGCTGTTTTCTTGCCAAGGGAATACTATGCAATTTCTGTGCTCTTTGTGTGATAGTCAAGAAAACCTCGTAGGAAATTGTTGTGCTAAAAGATAGCTTGAG
Source organism: Pleurodeles waltl (assembly GCF_031143425.1). NCBI lineage: Eukaryota > Metazoa > Chordata > Amphibia > Caudata > Salamandridae > Pleurodeles > Pleurodeles waltl. The sequence continues at coordinate 1,280,097,543 of NC_090447.1, read as the reverse complement.
TTAATTATGTCTGAGATTTGCCCTCATATGCCAGTGGTTTGAAAAATAGAAAGTGGCCTTTTTTTCTTAACTTGTAATATGAAAAACTCAATTTTTGCAATGATTCAGTTAACGTTCTTCATTTTATTATGAAATGACAACCTCCGTAAATCTTGTGGTATTATATGCTGAAAAAAATAATTTTAATACCCTGTATTATATCTCACAACGAAGTAATTTTTATGTTGGGCATTTAAGTTTGATATCATGCTTTTGCTTGTACATCATAGCTTTGCATGGCACAAAGTTGTAAACATTAAATCAGTCATATTTTCGAGGTTCCAGCCACTTTTACATAAGGAGCATATTCTTAAGTAGTGGTCTAGTGCATCATAAAGGAGATTACCAGAGGCACCGGATGGACGTGTACGTATGTTTTGCAGTGCCCAAACTCAGGAGTGTTTCTCTCTTGTAGGGGGTGCAGAGGATTAACCAAAGATCCATTTGTCAAGTGAGGCAGGACCCTCCATCACGTTAAGCTGCCTGAGATAGCAAACAACAATGGACAAAGACAATCATCAACAGTGCAGCACAACAGGCCTGAAAGCAACTAGGCAAACGCTATGAATAGTGGAGCAGCATAGTACATTTTGAAAATCTGGAAACAAATGACATGCTATTGGGCAGGAATGAACCAAGCAGGTTTTTTGATCTCGATGAACCCAAATGACACTCCAATCCTGATTTTCCTCAGCAGCTTTCCTAATTGTATTTAATCCCACAGGCAAATTAATTACATTGTTTCTCCAACAGTTTTTAATTTTTTTTTATCACCCTGTATTTATTGAAAGGTTTTAAAGGCACAGTTTTAATTGTTACATCACCAGACAGACAGGTCCTAAAGCAATATGAATAGCCATTAGTCCATATAGTTTCATAAAAATTAGAAACAGACACATATCTACAAATTACATCCTTAACGCAATGTCAGCCATAGATAGTATATCATTTCATTTAGTAGCACCTTAACGCACATTCAGTTTCTTGTACTTTTCTCACTAACAGGAGTGCCTCAAGTAAATCAAAGAACAAGCACACAAAAACATATATAACTTTCAAAACATGAAGGATAGTCATCGAGTGGAGGAGCAGCGGGCTGAGCTGAGGAGCGGCCCATCGTGGGGAATAGTAAGAGAATGTCATAGATACGCTATAGAGCAGGGGGGCAAGGTGCATTTTTATGTTTGGAAAAGATGCAGCATTCTTATGCGGGTAGGGCATGAAAAGAGCTGCAAACCTTGTGAAAGAAAGTGGACAAGTGGACCCCAAATAAAATCAAAGCCTTTCCTGGCCTCCTCCATAATATCTCTCATGTGCTCCATTGTAAGAGCTTACCAGAGGCTGGTATGCCATTGGGATATAGAAGGACCGCTTCCAGGCTGCCGCTAACACCATTTTGGCTGCCCCCAAACATGACCACATAATAGTTTGGTCACCAGTTGTTTAAGGGATGGAGAGTGGCGGCCCAGAAGTACCAGTTCTGGGGTACATGGCACTGGGTATCCCAAGATTCCCTTGATTTGGGCTAGGATTTCTGTCCAATACAGACGGATTGTCGGGCAGTCTCACCATATGTGCTGGAAATCCCCTAAGAGGCTGCATTCCCTCCGACAACAATCTGAAGTATTCAGGAAGATTTTTTGAAGTTTTTCAGGGTATAGGTACCAATCATAAAGCACTATGTAGTGTGCCTCCTGTAGGCCTACTGATCAGTTACATTTTGTTATATCTGTCCACAATATTTGCCATTGCCCATCTGTGATTGCTTTCCCTAGAAAGCGTTCCCAAAATGTAACATAGTGGGGTGTGGCGGTGCGTGGGGTGGATTGCAATAGTGACTAGAGCAAGGAAATGGCTCCTTGAAAGGTCCTTGCTCTCTTCACGAATTGCTCTATTGGGAGTAGCTCCCTAGTGGCAGCCTCTCTTATTTTTGGGATTAAGAGCCCTATGTTTCAGTTGGTTATAGTGGTAAATCTCAGTGTGAGGCAAATGAACAGTTCTCAAAAGTCAAGAAATCTTCACCATGAAACACATCAGCGATAGTCAGGCATCTGCCCTCCTGCCATTTATCGAAGGGGCCTTGGTGTAGTGCTGGTTGAAATGCCTCATTGTAGTGGATAGGTATATAGGGAAATAGGAATGTCATTAAACCATTCATGCTGATTACTTTGTCCCATACTTTGTGTGGTAGCCGTTGCAGTACTTAAATATGTGTTTTTTGGGTGATTGCATTTGGGTTTCCACAAAACATCCCAGATTGTCCTCCCCACCACTGCTGTATCCATGTGTAGCCTTTGTTTATCAGAGGTTTTAAGAGACCATTCTGTTATGACTATTAGTTGAGATGCTCCATAATAATTTGCAAAGTCCAGCAGAGCCAAACCGCCAGACCCTCGGGTGTGTCAGTAGCTGGTGTGACAGGCGAGCTGTACGGTCTTGCCAGATGAAGTTTGTCACCATCAAACATATAGCTGGTAAAAAGCCCCTCTTTAATTCAATAGGGAGTTCTTGGAAGAAGTGTAAGATGTGCAGTAGTACAATAATTTTGACTGCATGTATGCATCTTATTCATGTCAAATATAATGGGGCCCAGCGCTTAAAATCTGCTTTTAGTTGTCGTAATAAGGGGGATAGTTTGCTTTATATAAATCTACAATTTTGGAGGTAATCCTTACACAGAGATGTGATTTCCCTTTTTCCTGCTTTGGAAAGGAGATGAAGTCGCTATGTCCTCCATTTCTATTCGAGGGACCGTTAGATTGAGTAAAAAGCTTTACTAAGGTTAACCCTGAACCGTGCCACTGATTCAAAGAGTTGAAGAAGTTCAGTTTGTAGGGTTTGGAGAGATGTTGTAGAATTAGTGAGGGATAAGAGAATATCATCAGCGAATAAACAAATCTTGTGCTCAACTAAGTTAAAGGGGAGACTGCAAATAGAGAAGAGCCATGTATCCTTGCTGTAAAAGGCTCAATACTAAAGGTGGATAATAGAGGGGATAAGGGGCATCCCTGTCTGGTACTGCGGGAGAGTATAAAAAGGTCTGACACCATCCCATTTAGTAGTACTCGGGATCCAGGGGAAATGTAATTAGCTCAAATCATATTAATAAAATGTTAATTGAATCCAAACGTATGTAATATCTGGAAAAGAAAACTCTAGCCCACTCGGTCAAAGGCCTTTTCTACGTCCGGGGCCAAAAGAATAGTCAATATTAGCCTTCTCAATTAAGTGTATCACCCGTCTCAAATTATCAAGGGGCTGCCTGCCTTTAATAAATCCAGACTGATCCGGATGTATTGATTCCGGCATGAGGTCTTCAAGTCGATTGGCCAATATTTTCGTATATAGTTTAACATCTACATTCAGTAAGGCAATAGGCCTGAAGGAAGCACAGAGTTGTGTGTTTTTCCCAGCTTTCGGGAGAATTGAGATTAGAGCTTCCCCCATAGTCGGAGTCACTGCCTGGGAATCTGCAATATAATTATTTAAGTCCGTCAGGTGAGGCACAAGCTCCACATTAAATGTATTGTAGAAGTGTGCATTGAATCCTTCTGGACCCAGGGATTTTCTAAGTTTGAGTGTTTATTGCGTTTTGTAACTCCTCCCTAGTTATTGGGCCATTTAAGGTGTTGTGTTAAGCTGAAGGGACCTGAGGTAAAGATATGGTCTCTAGATAGGCCACTTGGGCATCAACATTCATGCAGTCAGCAGTAAACAATTTTATAAAAATTGTTTAAATGTCTCTCCGTTTTTCTCTTCGGTGTGGTGAACTGCCCCCGAATTCTCTCTAATTTGGCTAATGTACGCTTTCTCCTGTTTAACCTTTAATTGTCTCGCCAATTGTGTACCTATTTTATTACCCTGTTCTTATGTGGTTTTCTTTAGGCGGAGAAGTGGTAATTCTGCTCTCTTGCAGTATAGGGCTCTGAGTTTACCTCTCAATGTTGTTACCTTTCTCTGGAGAGTAAGAGAGGGCTTGGATTTATGTTCTTTCTCTGCTTGGGTCAGTTCAGCTTCCAAAGCTAGGCGTTGTTTGGTACTTTCCTGGAGCAACGTAGACATCAACGATATACATTTATCCCGAATCACTGCTTTGAATGCATCCCAATTTGTAGAATGGGACGTATCCTGATAGTGAAAATATTCCCGAATCGCTTTGGGATCTCATCTCGAAAGAGATGTTCTTGTGTCCGTATAGCTGGGAAATACCACTGGCGTGCCCCTGGGGTCGAAGGGCACCAGTCCAGCACTACTTCCGCCAGAGCATGATTCGAGATATCTATGGGATGAATAGCAGCCTGCATTATAGAGCGTTGTAGCTGTTGGCTAATGAAGATATGATCTATTCTTGAGTAGGTTCTGTGCGTGTGAAAGAAGAAGGTGTAATCCCGCATTGTGGGTTGAAATTCCCTCCAGGCATCCAACAGGGCTAACCGACGGAGACTCAACGTCGTTTTTTGTGTGAATGTGCAAACATATGTCCGATGTTGGTGAGTACTATCTGCGGTGATATCCCAGACCATATTAAGGGGTCCCCTCATAATGATGACCCCTTCTGCAAATCCCCCCAGTAAGGAGAGGAGAAATAGAAGAAATTCTGATGCACCTGTATTTGGTGCCTAGGGTGTTACAATAGTGCATACTCGGCCTTCCAACATCCCTTTGACCATCATTATCCGGCCATCCTAATCAGATTTGCTGCCCGTAGCCTGAAATTTTAAGGAATCTTGGAAAAGAAGCGCTACCCCATTATGTTTAGTAGTGGCTGACGATTTATAGATTAAGGGATACATCTTATGTCACAGCCTGTGGTCTTCGTTACGCTTCAGGTGAGTTTCTTGGAGGGCTACAATATCTATACGCCTATCGAGAATATATTTCCATAGCTGGTGTTGCTTTACGGGGGAGTTTAAGCCCTTTACGTTCTAAGTTAGAGTATTAAGGACCATACAGGAATATAAGATGAAAAGTTGCAAAACGTGTCCCAGTCCCCACATCTACTGACCACCCAGCTCCCATCCCAGAGTCTCCCCTCTCACCCTTCCCAACACCCCATCTCGCCATCCCCTTTCCCCCCGCCCATCACCCCCGCCCATCCATTAAATGGTATAAAACATAACAAAAAGAACAACCAGAAGTTAGGGGTATATACCTCTCACAGACTATCAAGTCCATTGATATGATAAACTAGGTGGGAGTATTGGCACATAGCCAATTTTTAGCATATAGTGATATCCAAGCATATAATGTGAATGAGGCTTCACAGGTGGTGTCGCAGCCACATGCCCTGGAGTAAATCCCTCCCATGGTGGCCATTTTGAATAGCTCATACGGGCTTACAGTGTTACAATTGTGTTTGGTGTGACCAAACAGCACGAAGTCCTAGGAACAGTTCATCTTTTATTATCTTGTTGTCTCCTCTCCTGAACACGCCAGTCTCCCGCTGATGTTTTGGCTGCTTGGGTAGATGATGATCCTTCAGTCCTGTCTTTTACCTCCTGGAGTGATGTTTGGGAAAGTCCCAGCAGTGAAGCTGCCGCTTCAAAGGATGTACTATGATGTTGCTTGTTATGACGTTCGAAGGATGCCGAAAGGATAGGCCCAATGGTATTTGACTCGGTCTTTATGAAGTGCCATCATTACAGGTTTAAATTGCATATGTTGCACTAAAGTAGCTGGCGCAATATAATTGTAAAGGGAACAGATAGCTCCTTGAAAGTGTATTGTTTTCTTTGTTCACGCTGCTCGGAGGATTCGTTCCTTGAGGTTAAAGGAATGCAATTTTAGAAGTATATCCCATGGACTCTTACTGTTCCCGGGGGGCTGAGGTCCCACCCAGTGCACTCTCTCCAACCGCACCTCCTGTTGTCTCTCACCCAGTACTTCCGAGAACAGACCAACAATGAATGCCTCTAGATCTGGCCCCTCCACTCCTTCCTCCATGCCCTTCAGTCAGATGTTCTCTCTCCGAGATCTATTGTCCAAATCTTCGCATTTGAGTAGGACCATCTGTAGTTACGAATAGAGGTGGCCCATGGCCTGTTCTAGTGGCTATAGTCGATGCTCAATGTCCTGCCATTTTGTTTCCAAATCCATTGCGTGGTGGCCAACTGAGTCAGTGTCTGTTTGGGTGGAGGTCAAACAAGTGTTAATCTCCAATTTAAATGAGTCAAAGAACGCTACAATGAGTCAAAGGAGGCTGCAATATCAGATTTGAGTTCATCCCTCAATTCAGACTCAAAATCACGTAGCGAGGATAGGAGGTCCTATTTGGTAAGAGCTGTACTTGCACCTGTAGGGGAGTCGCCATCAGTCGCCCTTGCCATCAATATGTGAAAGTAATTAGACAATCGATTACCGTGATTCTTCTTTTGTAACATATAGGATGCTATATCTCCGGTATAGGAGAGCTCATGCAAAAAGATATATATATCACTGTGACTCTCTATCCTCCTTGGGTTGTCATTTTCTCCAGCAGGAGCTATGGGTGCCTCCCTTCCATCTCGGGTGATGATTCCCTCCCCCTGTATGGAGACCCCTCCCGGGTATTTTCGATCAGCCCCGGTGCCTCCCAGGTCTAATTGGCGGTAAGGTGAGTCCATGGTTCTCCGTTTCTAAAATGCTCTGTGTCGGTTCATGGCGACCGCTATGTCTAAGTCCGGCATATCAGGCAGATCATAGTTGACTATTTGGAGCTCCGCTCCCGCTCATCTGCGGCCAACATCGTCCCTGCTGTCTGCCATCCGTGCCTGCCCATTTTCGGCCCTCCAACAAGCTACTGCTCTGCACTGCACCTCCTAGGCCTCCTCTGGTAGCCCGCAGCCACCACCTCACCTCATACACCCCGAGCAAGTCACTGGCAGGACGGAACCTCTCCTCGCAGGTTAGTGCCTCCACCGAAATCATCTGCGGCGTACCCCAGGGTTCGTCCCCGGTGCCTCCCAGGTCTAATTGGCGGTAAGGTGAGTCCATGGTTCTCCGTTTCTAAAATGCTCTGTGTCGGTTCATGGCGACCGCTATGTCTAAGTCCGGCATATCAGGCAGATCATAGTTGACTATTTGGAGCTCTGCTCCCGCTCATCTGCGGCCAACATCGTCCCTGCTGTCTGCCATCCGTGCCTGCCCATTTTCGGCCCTCCAACAAGCTACTGCTCTGCACTGCACCTCCTAGGCCTCCTCTGGTAGCCCGCAGCCACCACCTCACCTCATACACCCCGAGCAAGTCACTGGCAGGACGGAACCTCTCCTCGCAGGTGAGTGCCTCCACCTAAATCATCTGCGGCGTACCCCAGGGTTCGTCCCTCTGCCCGACTCTCTTCCACGTCTACATGGCCCTGCTTGTTAACATCGCCCGGTCCCACAACCTCAACATCATCTCATACACCTACGACACCCAGCTGATCCTCTCCCTCACCAAGGACCCCGCCAAGACCAACCTCCAAGAAGGAACGAAGGCCATCGCTGGATGGATGAAGAGCAGCTGCCTCAAACTAACTTCTGACAAGACGGAAGTCCTCATCTTCGGCTCCACCCCCTCCGCATGGGATGACTCCTCGTGGCCTGCCACTCTGAGCCACTCCGACTCCCACCGACCACGCACGCAACCTAGGATTCATCTTGGACTCCACATTATCCATGACCCAGCAAGTCAACGTCATCTCCTTCTCCTGCTTCTACACCCTCTGCATGCTCCGAAAGATCTACAAATGATACCCACCGAAACCAGAAGAACAGTCACCCAAGCACTCGTAAGCAGCAAACTGGACTACAGCAATTTCCTCTACGCAGGAACCACGGCCAAACTCCAGAAGAGGCTGCAACGCATCCAGAATGCCTCTGCACGCCTCATCCTGGACACCCCTGCCACTGCCACATCACAGACCACTTGAGAAAATTGCACTGGCTCCCAGTCAACAAGAGAATCACCTTCAAACTCCTCACCCACGCTCACAAAGCACTGCACAACACCGGACCAGAATACCTGAACAGACTGCTCTCCTTCTACACCCCGACCCAGCATCTCTGCTCCACCGACCTCGCTCTCACAACCGTCCCACGCATCTGCAGAACTACAACTAGTGGTAGATCATTCTCGCACCTCACCGCCAAAACGAGGAACAGTCTTCCCACCCACCTGCGCCAGACCAAAGACCTCCTTACCTTCAGGAAACTTCTCAAGACCTGGCTGTTCGAGCAGTAGCAGCACCTCCCCCTTCTTCCTCCCTTCCCCCAATCCTCAGTGCCTTGAGACCCTCACAGGTGAGTAGTGTGCTTTACAAATTCCTGATTGATTGAGCACTACGATTCCACTTTGCCCTTGTTTCCTGCTGCCACCTGCACGCTTTTTCTATCTTTTGGCGCACTTGGGTGTAGCCGCAGCCAGCTCAGCGCATGTGGTACTTCCTGGCCCCCTTCGCTGCCATGTCGAGGTAAGCCGCTAAAGCAGTGCGACTACGTTCAGGGTGATTTTACCAATGTGGGGGCTTGTTCACTGGCTGTAGTGTTTCACTCATTTCCCCTCGTCTTTCTTGCGGTGTGAAAACTGGCTGATGGCCTCTGATTTGCCATTGTCTGTATGTTAAGCGGCGGAGCCACTGTGGATCACTTCCACACGGCCATGATGGTTGGCCGTGCCCCCTCCCCTACTGTTTTTAATGACTTCTTGTTGATATTCCAAAACCAACAAGGCACTGCAAGAATTTCCCCTTTCCCACCCAGGCATGCGCAGTAGAACAACCACGCAGTAATCTCACAGCATATTGAGCTATAGCATCTGTGCAAATATATAGACATTGAGGTACAAATCACTCATTCCAGCTGTAAACCTCCTCAGGTCGTCCCAGGTGCATGTATGTCCCTAGTTCTTTACCATGGCTTGTCAGGACTCTGATCTAATTGTATTCCCCTCGATCTAGCCCAGTCCTTCTAGATTCTTTAATGTTTCTGGTGGCATCCCCGTGCAACATAAACAGGGTGTCCCAGTCTCATGCAATAGTCTATTCCTTTGGCCCATTGTTTCACTGAGGGGACCGTACCATCCTTTCACACCCTTGCAATGTCTTGCTTTGCTACCAACAAACCCAGCCACAGGAGCGCTCTTTGATATACATAACCTTCCTCCCTCTCTCCCCCCCCCCCCCCAGTCATCCGTAATATGTAGGAGGCGAAGCTTAGGTCCTTTGGGAATGGCCACCCAAACATTCCCCCAGCCTACCCAACACCTCCCCTTAATAGTGAGAGAGAGGATGGCACTTCCAAAATGTATGAGACCAGTCTCCCTGTGGATCCCCACATCTCAGGCAATCCCCCATTGATATCAGTCCCATACAGTGCAATTTCTTTTGAGATAAACACAGGGGAGCAATTTCAACTGTATCATCTGAAACTGGGAAGCTATCACTGCTCCTCTAGGTGCCTCCTGTGCCTCCGGCCAGTCCTCATCGTCCCTCTGGCCCAATTCATCCTCCCTTGCCCTGTGCACCACCTCCAAGAGAACAGGCAAATTACGCAGGAGCATTTTATGGATCTCCGATAGTTTGTGGGCTTTAATATTGGTGAGGAGGAGATTTGCCTCCATAGGAGAAAAGTCAGGGTGGCATCCTCCTGTTTGATTGAGGGCAGGAGTGCTTGGCAAAGTTGTAGGTATCAAAACAACTGTATGCGGTGTATATCGAATTCAACCTGCAGGTCCTGGACAGATTTCATTCTCTCATCATGCAACATGTCCTCTAGTGTAGGTATCCCTATGAGGCCCCATATAGCAAAGTCCAAGAGGGCTCACACTTGTGGGAGACTAGTTCCCCTCCACAATGGGGTCTCCAACATCAATCTGGTTGCCCACCCCGTGGCCTTCATAGCAGCTGCCCATGCCCCGAACACTACACACGTGGCCTGTGGAAGAGACTTCACCACAGTCCCACCATAGAGTAGATGTGGTAGATTCTGCCGGCCCATCAACCATCCCTCCACTGCATATGCTGGGTCACTAAACCCATCAAACCACCAGTCGATTATGAGGAGCAGGTACTCCGTAATACCGCAGTACATCCAGGGTGGCTATCCCACCCTCAGAGAGTGGCCGACAACATTTCCCCAGGGCAATTCGAGGCAGTCGCTTACCCCACAACAATGTCCTTAGGTGTGCATTCACCTTCCTAAAGAAGGCCTTATCCACCGGAAAGGTATGTTTTTGTTATTGGTAAGGAAGGATTCGCAGAGAGATCACCTTAAAAATGACCATCCCAGTACAGAGTGGAGAAGTTTGGACCAAAACTTGACCTCCCCCGCAAGGACCTCCAGTTGAGGCAACAAGTTCCTTTCATAAGACCTCTGTGCCTCCCCAGTGACGTAGACCCCCAGGTATTTGAATCCCACAAGCTTTATAGGTATCCCAGTTGCCAATGGCATGTCTATCGGACAATGAGCTATGAGGTATATGGAAGATTTGTTAATATTCATGTGGAGGTCTGAGTACCTCCCAAAGACTTGGAAGAATCTAAAGAGCTGTAGGTCCTGTTGAGTCCGGATTACCCATAAAAAGGAGGACATCATCCACATAGAGTGAAATCCTCTCAGCCATTCCCACCGTCCATTGGAGTCCCTTAAACAAGGCATCAAGTCACACCCAGGTCGCTAAGGGTTCGACCCTAAGGGCAAAAAGCAGGGGGTGACAAGGGGCAGCCCTGCCTTGTGCCCCGGCGCACTGGAAACCAGACCGAGGTCAACACCCAACTCACACTCTGGTTGTACGATTGGTGTAGAGTAGTTGTACTTTGCTGATGAATTTGGGCTTTGGACATGAGAGCAAACAAATACTCCCAGTCCACTGAGTTGAAGGCTTTTTGGAAATCAACTGAAAGAAGATTACAATCACATTATGTACCCTTTGCAGGTTATGGCGAGTGGCTCGGCGAGGCATAAATCTGGACTGGTCCGGGTGGACCAGGCGACCGATAACACCTGCCAGTCTTGTGGCCAGCATCTTAGCCCATATTTTCACTTCTGCATTCAGCAGAGATATTGGTTGAAAATCTCCACAATGTATGCCCTCTGTGCTGGGTTTGGGAATCACTACATTTTCAGTGGTCCCAAAGTTGACTGGCAACTCCCCCCACTCATGTGCCTCCCCAAAGACCTCCAGCAGCAAGGGGCCCATTGGGGCCACACCAGCCTCCAAAACACCACATTAGGACCAGGTACCCTGTTCGCCTGGAGTTGTGCCAGTGCAGCAGGTAGCTCCTCACCCATGAACGCCGCCGCCAGGGAGTCGGATTCTTCGGGCATTGGTAAATCATGCACAGATGCATGCAAATCTTCAGGAGGGCTCACCGGTTCCACTTTATACAATTTCTTGTAATATTCTGCAAACATTCACGCTATAGGCTATGTTCCCAGAATCTTAGTGCTGTCCCCAGCCTCCAGATAGGCCACCAGGACTCCAGTCATTCTCTGTGCACATAGCCAGTGTAGAGTCTTGCTAGCCCTGTTCGCCCCATTGATAGATTCTTTTAGGCATGGCTATCCAGTCCTTTCTCACCTTCTGCCGAAGTTCCTTGAGAAGTAACGCCTGTGTATGGAGGGAGTCCCGCAACAGGGAGTTCTGCAGTGCAAATGCACAGCATCACTCTAAATTGAGAATGCATTCCTCCAGGTCCACAATCTTCCATCTGGCCCTGTCTTTCTGGTCTCTGGAGTAGTTAATAATGTCCCCTCTCATGGTGGCCTTTTGGGCTTCGCAAAAAATACTGCAGGATTGTACCAAACCTTTATTTTCCGTGAGGAGACTCTCACCCCTTTATTAGCACATTTCCCTAAAATCCTTCCTCTGGAGATGCTAACTCAACCTTGCCCTCCTTGGGCCCAAGGCCAGGCCCATCACCAGAGGCGAGTGGTCAGAGAGGCCCTGGGCCAACAGCCCGACCCCTGCAAGCCTGTGTCCGTCACTCCTATGCAAGAGGAGGTAGTCAATTCTAGAGAAGGACCTATGAACCTCAGAGTAGAAAGTGTATCCCCTCTCTTCAGGTTGGTACGCCCTCCATACATCTACCAGATTCATATTTTGTATAAATGTGGAAAGGGGCGTTCGGCCACAACCAGGAGCACCAGGGTACACAGAGCAATCGAGACTGGCATCACACACCCTGTTGAGGTGCCCCCCCCAGAATCCATGGGGCCTCTGACAACTCCCACATCAGACCTCCCAGCTTTGCCAGGAAGCCGGCTGTCCGAGGTGGGGGTGCATATGCACATATCAAGGAAACTGGAAGACCATAGAGCACTCCTGTGATCGCCACATATCTGCCCAGTCCATCCTGCCAGACCCTGGAAACCACAAGTGGTGTGCATTTCTTAATTAAGATAGCTATACCCCGGGAGCCCCTATGAAACCCTGAGTGGTGCACCTGGGCGAAACCCCTGCGGGCCCAAAATGGCCACTTATTCCCCAGTATGTGTGTCTCTTGGAGTTTGACAATATCAGCCTTGGAGTGTGAGGCTTCCTTCACTACGGCTCCCTGTAACCGTTTACATTCCACAAGAGAATTTTGATTGTGCCAAGGTCTATGTCGACTCGGGTAGGATGCCTGTGATCTACTGAGTTAGCCATATCCCAGCTGTTTCTGCGAGAAATACGTAGGTGACCAGAATGCCTGCTCAGCAGCCGTGGCTCCTCCCACTGTCTGAGCAAACCCTCATAACTGTATTTGAGAACTCACCCCTACCCTCAACACCCTCCCATACTTCTAGAACTGGAAGTACCTGTCGTGGTGCAACTAGGGATCATAGCCTACTGGGCTATTGTGTGATAAAACATGTGTATCACCCCTACCATCCTAACCTCCCTCCCCAACAAAACCCATGAAAGTAGACACCTGGCTACAACCAAATAAACTCCCATGCATATCAAGACCCTGATCAGACCCTACCAACCCTTGAGAGGAATCGGTTTACAAATTGTTTGGCAGTCCCAGGGCAGAAGAAGCAGGCTTGGTTAGTGTGGTAGGCTCTGCCCCCACAGCAGCCGAGAACTTGGTCACTTCCGGCCACACTGGGTGTAGGGAGTGGCCCCTCCACCCTCTCTGAGGTGTTTTCCGCAATGTCATCTGCGCACCTGTTGCCCATCCCATCTCCTCCCCTCCACCCCCCACCCTCCTGATCAGATGAGACAGGCCTGCGACATGTCCGGTGCTCCTCAATCCAGTCCCACACCACCTCTTGTGTATTGAAAAAGAATGTCTTACCCTGAAAAATAGCTTTAAGTTGGGCTTGGGAATAGGAGCATGTAGGTTATCCCCATTGCTTTCCGTTTCTGTTTCACCTCCTGGAAGGATCGTCTTTGTTGCTGCACCTTTTAAAGTGTGATTGGGGAAGAATAGTATCGAAGAAGATTGATGTGTTACGTGGCCGGCTGTACTCGCCGCTCTGAGTATAGCATCCTGGTCAGCGTAGTTAAACACCCTAGCAATGAAGGGGCACAGCGGAGACCCCATCAGCGGCTTAGCCATCAATGCTCTGTGTGCCCTTTCAATGATAAAACAAGCAGAGGCTTCATCCGCTGGGACCCGGCTCTTTAGCAATTCATATACAAACTTGGTGGGTGCAGTTCCCTCAGCTCCCTCGGGAATGCCCACTATGCAAAGATTATTGTGCCTCAATCTTCCTTCTGCATCTGCTTCCTCCAACTGCCCCACTCGGTGCTGCAGATTAACCAGGCGTTCTTTGTGCGTCTTCGCAACATCCACCGTTTTCGACACCCTGCCTTCAATTTCGATGATTCCTAGGGTGGTTTTGCAGAAGTCCTGTCAAATTAGTGCTAAGTCCACTTTAGGTTCCCCCACCTTGCCTTCCATAGTTGCTTTGAGGTCTTTGATTGCCAGCAATATCGGTGAGTACTAGCCAGCATCTTCCACTGGCGTGCTCCCCCCAGCCACACTGGCCTCCCCAACAGGGACATTGTGCTTTGCAAATTTGTCAATTTTCTGCTGCAAAGCCGCGGTCGATGGCTTTACCGTTGCCATGTTGCAAGCAGAGGTTTTTCTTTCAGATTTGTATAGGACGCTCTGCAACTCCCCAGCCTCAGGTCAAAGGGCGAACATGTAGGAAACAGGGACACCTCAGGTCAGCTGAGATGGGCGAAATGGGGTCCACTGTCCGACAGAGTAACAGGTCCACCCACTCTCGGCATGAAAACGGGGCCCGGCCACTGCCCCCGACTTCAGGAAGGCTCAACAGCTCCGGGATCTCCCAGGTCACCAACGATCTCCCAGCTAGCGGGGAGAAGAGGGTCAATGGGCCAAACCACACAGCTTGGATGCACTTAATGTTGTCAGTAAAATCTGAGTATTTCCATCTATTTTGTGATGCTGTGCTTTTCTTTTGTTCTGGTATTTGTGGGGGGCACATCAGGTATGCAAATGAACTGAGAACTGAAAGATCATCCCAGAAAAAATTAATTATACATGCAGCAGCAATCTCTGGGGCAGATCATTCCTTAATTTCCTTAATTTCCCTTTCGGTCACTCATGGGGGGAAGGGGTCCTCTGCATTTAAAGAACTCGGTCTTTATCTCATGTCATATTGCATAGTGCATAATTAAAACCACCAAGCAGGGCACCTGCACCGCACATCTGGCATCAAAATGATTAGGAAATTCAGTGGTGAAATGAGTACTTCTCAGCCGCCCAAACTGCCAAGGGTCGTGTGTAAGTCCAGCTAAGGCACCCGGGTCACTGGTGTGCCTCTCTGCTTCCCCTGTCACCCACATGGGGAGAGAAGCTACTCATGGAAGCTAAGGGTCCCGGCCCCCTTTCAGTCGTCCCCAGTCTCCAACATACCTCAGGGCAGCGTCTGTCAAGGGGGACTCTGGCACTGGTGGCGCTGCCAAAGCTGGAACCTCCCGCTCCCTCGTTGGACCTTGTCACCCCACCACGCATCTCAGTGGCCACCGCCAGCACCGCTGCCCTCTGCAGTAGGCTGTGGCTCCAAGTGCACCACAGTTGCGTCTCCCTCAGGTTCCGCTTCATTCACTCCTGCTTCCGTGCCTGTCATGTAGTCTCTCTGAGCTCCATTGTTTGTGGGGCCAACAATCGCCCATCGAGCCTCCCCCATGCCTTTGCCCAGTAGGGGCCACTGCTCACCACATCATTCTCATCCAGGCCCCACCACCAGCACGGTCTCCACCCCCCTTGAAGTCAGCGAGGGAAGCAAATGTCATCCACCGGTCCTCTACCTGGACCGATGAGCCCAGGGAGTGGCGGTTTCCAACAGGTTGCCTGCTCGGAAAGTGGACCTCTTTCACTGAGCAACCTGTTTGCTGGCAAAGCCATGCCTCCCTAATGTTTTTCTTAACATTAAGTTTTACTTCTGTTTGTCCAGCTGAAAAAAAAGACTTGCATCCTATATTGCAGAATTTTATTTCAAACCTGTTCACTCTTTGTATAATCCTTCAGTCAAATAATATATTTTATCATGTGTATGAAGTAAAAATAAGTAAATATCTGGAAAGGATGCCGTGACATTTACTTGTGAAGGTTAATAATGTAGATTCGCGTGGCCTTGTTAGGAGACCGTTTCATAAAAACATCTAACATCTTTTATGAATTTACTACTGAAAAGCACTTGTCCTTCTGAAACATCGGTGTCTTTTGCGGTCAGTTCTATCGTTTTCCAGTCAGTTGCCTCTGCAGTCCACCTGTTGTTTCCAAACACTTATCAGACAGTAAAAGCCTCTTAGTAATAGTATTGATTTGCTCCCTGATGGTCTCAAACGGTTTGGAGACCCACCTCAGCCTGATTTACT
Source organism: Pleurodeles waltl (assembly GCF_031143425.1). Taxonomy (NCBI): domain Eukaryota; kingdom Metazoa; phylum Chordata; class Amphibia; order Caudata; family Salamandridae; genus Pleurodeles; species Pleurodeles waltl. Next base: position 1,280,081,708 of record NC_090447.1, on the reverse strand, counting down.
TTGCATGCATGTGATCAAGTTAATTCAAGGTCATAGCAGTTAACAAACACAGGTTCTCCATTAGAGTCTGTATGGAAACTACTGTTGACTGTATTGGCTCCATGTGATTATTTCTCATATTTTGAAAATGTCTAATATTTCTCTCAAAATTATTTTTGATCTTGGTTATTTATATTTACCAGTATCCTAAAGAGCCTTGTGTGCATATTCATGCAGAAAAACACATTGCTTGAAATCTCTGGTGATTATAAGGAGAGGGATGACGATTATTTTCTGCAAAGATTCATAGATGTTTACTTTGTAACACAGATTAATGTATTGATGCCAGAGTCAATTACAAGTGAGAAAGTGACAATTAGGCCACTTCTCAAGATTCCAATTTAGTGTTAATGCAGCAGTTCTTTTTTTGTTAAAAAATGCGTTTTCAACCTGTCAGAGCTGATTGTTAAATGACACCATAGGCACACATATTCACATGAAAAGCAGTGAAGATTGTCCTTTAAGCACACAGTCAGGGTTATGCATAGGGTGGCATCATTGCCTGCACTGGGGGGAGTTTTAAATGAATGTAATTAAGTTGTGAGAACAATGAAGTACCAAAATGGGACTCTGCTCCAAATACAACGCAATCCAAGCAAACACTTGTCTAGCTTATTACTTGAGCACTTCTTCATTGGTTGGCTGCTGTGTGTGAATGCATGTGTGTGTATTGTGGGATTTGCGAGTTTGTGAATACAAAAAAAAAAGTCAGTGGATGTTTGAGTAGCAGACTGCCTGAGTGATGAGTGAGTTGATGAGTGAGTGCCTGGTTGAAAACATGAATTCATCGACCCACTTACCATTTCACAGTGCCACACAAAGTCCATGTGGTGGCCATATTATATCACCAAAAGTTCCCTCTGTACCCAGAAGAGTTCGCTGGCCGGACCAGTTGAATCATAAGCCGTGTAGTTTTTTAGGTCGAGCCGAGGCAGCGTGCATGCGCTCTCTCTCTACATGCTCTAATTTACTTCTGTGGGCTTTCACCATGCTCATCACACTCCCATCACTTTAATTCGCTCCTTGGCCTGCCTTTCAAAATTCCTTTGTTTTTTTTGGTAATTGCCCTTGTTAAATGGATTATTGCATGATCGGCCATATATGTTAGTGTTAGCACGCTTACTTTTTTCTTTTGACTCGGCTAGTTTTGTTAGTTTTCTGCTTGTGTTCTGCTCCGTATCGCCGATCACCACTCCGTGTCCCGCTTCTCATTCGCCCATGATCTGTGTTGCCTTTAGCCCCTCCCTCCTTTCCTCATGGTGTCTGTCTTGTAAATTCCCTGCTCACACCCCCTCCCGTTGTCCATGTTAACCACCTCCGACGTCCCTCCTTCTCTCCCTTTTGTGGGCGTGTCGTGTTTTTCCTTTGTTTACTAAATGTTGTTTTTATTTAACAAACGTTGGGGGCGCACGAACATCAATGCTGATCTCCTATCTCCACGCTGTGTTAGTGAGATGCGCTCCTTCTGATGCAGACCCACATGCAGGTCATAGAACAGAAGGCGCATGTTCACCAAAGAGCTGCAAAGCTGTAAGGTGTCCATGGACGAATCTTTACTTACTGAGAGTCCTCCTGTGGTAAGCCTTGCTGTATCCCCGCCTACGTGTTTTATAGCTGTAAAATGTCATGGTTCTAGACTATTAGCGGGAGATCCATCTTTTACTCAGGCATTTACCTTCCCTACAGGGCTGCACCCCTCCTGATGCTCCTACAAGCTACTTTCAGCTGTCTCCTCCAGTAAGAAGCTCATGTGCGTAAGCTGCGTCCTGGGAATGGGAAGCAAGCTGAGCTCTTGGAGGCTGAGGCTAAATCTGGCCGCACTTCCAACTTCATATAGTTTCAGATAGTGAAAGCTTCAATGTGCACCCTACAGGGAGAGCGTGCAGGTCCAACCACCTGCTACCCAAAGGATTGAAGAGTCCGCAAGAGGTTTGATATCCAAGTCAAGTTCATCTGAGAACACTTATGGAAGTCCGATATGGGATTACACAAGGTGCCCATGCACCGAGATCCCAAGGATATAGCGGTGAATGCGACTACAAGTACAAAATATGTTGAGCCTACAGTCACGACGGGAACTCTGCCACTGCTTCTTAAGTTTCACCCTCACTCTGACAGCTAAGACAGCACAGTTGCGGCAGGGGGTGTACATTTTATCATCAGTGGGACCCCACAGCAAGGCCCGCTCAGTGTCCCATACCCGGAGTTAGATTTCATACCTACAGGAGACCTGGTTAGCAGTGGACTTTCGAAAGAGGACGGGACGGCAGATCACACTTTGGTGAGATGAGCAGTCCTCGTGCTCCATTGGAGGTGTTCAGCCGTTACTGCGTAGTTCTTTCTTTCCTTGTGGCAGCAGCGCCTCACTGTAGGAATACCTATGATAGCTGTCTCTAAGTGATTGCACGTTCCCTCAACCTTCTTCCAAGTACTTTTTATTTTTTATTTTTTTATTGGCTTTTGTCAGAAGAAATAACAAGCAAGTGTCAGCATGATAGGGTACATAGGCAGTCAACCACAAGGCATACATATGTAAAAGTATGTCAGTCAAGAGGCAAATAATCTGATACAAATAGGTACATGTGACAGCGCAATTAACGCCAATAAGTGGGTTGTCCTCTACATCATTGGGGACAACAATCTTCCAAGTACTTATTGCTACCAAATACAATAGCCATGGAAAAACTATAAATATATTTCTCTATCAAGATATTCCTGAAGATTATACACCTCCTAAAAATTGCGTCCAGGGTTCAGACTGGTTAGGAAAGCGTTTTCCCAGCAATAACTCTCCAGCGCTGCTAGTTGGTGGTATGTAGCTCAAGGCACTGCAACTTTGGAATTGATATCACAGTCATACATATGGCACCAAGCAGCATGCTTGCATCTGTTACTTTTTTCCACACATCATCAACGCAGTCCAGATCTCTTTCTTGGTGTCTTCTGGCAAATTCCTTCGCTATTGGACAGTGACTTCTTCAAATAGTTTATTAAAGGTCCTTAGGCTTCAAACATTACAGAGATTGCACCAAGATAATGTCCCTTTCGGGTACTAACCACAACAAATGTTACTTGTGTGAAGAGTCGAGACATGATTCGACTCCGTGACCTACAGCTATTGTGTATCAGACCTCAAAAAGCACCATAGGAAGGCATAGTCTTCATCGAGGAAAAGGCCTCATTTGCAGAACAATTTGGACTCTGGGTGTCTTTGGTGCCATTCAGTTTCTCAGTGGCAGGCACATTCCCCACTCCCCACCTACCTTCCCAATGCTAAAAAAAACTTTAAAAAAAAAAAAAAACTAGAAAGGGAGGCTAGAATTCACAGGACTCTCAGCTGACCTGCTTATGTTCACTATCAATACATCTCCTAATATACAGTGTGCCCTCTAGCTCTAGTAGTTCAGCTCTCTGCGTCTGCATGCAACATCACATAATGTGTTGACGGGGTAGGACTATCATGGACGCCTCCCCAGAGGTGAAATGTCATTCCTGACATCGCAAACAACTCATTCCCAATTTAATTCTGTAATAGACTAATTTGTCTGCCTGGTCCCCGCGCTCACATCACCTCGCCGCTTTCCGAAGAGCTGGTTAGTGTCCCTATCTCTTTGCATTTCTCAGGTCCTGTTTCCGAGCTCGCAGCCTGTGGATCTGCCAGAGATCCATCTATTACTCATAGGCATTTAGCTTCCAGTGGTTTGACTCTCACACCTGACAGGTGACGGCTCAGCTGATGTATCGCACAACAAATGCTCCTCTTTCATTAGCATCGTCTGGCCCCAGCCCCTCTTGGTCTTTCTCATAGAGACCGCATACCAGTCTGAAGCGGTAAATGACTCCTCCACACCCTCAAATTCTGAGCTAGAAATGGGGGACAGAATCACTTTGGAAGCCCACATGTTACATAGATAGGAGGGTAGTGAGGGAGTAATAATAAAAGCAGGGCCACTAGAGTTAGGCAGCAAGGTTGGCCAAATTATGTGGCAGGATTCAGTACATGGTGTCAAATTATGCAGCATAATGTGGCACATTATGTGGCTGTATTACTTCATTATTTTGACATTTTTACACTTATTCAGACTCTCTGGGAATTGGTTGTGCCTTATTACTACCAGTTTAACACCCAACTATAGCAAAAAGCAACAGAAAGGTGACTAGTCAACCTTTGCAAATGGCGTTCCACTCACAGGTCCACTGCCCATTCTCATCCATCCCTCACACTCCCTCCTGTACCTCGTTGTGCTGTGCACTTGTCCACCTCTCGCCTCCCGCACCCCCTGCCCCTCCCACTCGTCCTTCTCTCTCTCGCTCACACCTCTGTCTTTCATATGCACTCTCTCTGCCTCTCTCTCTTATTGGTTCACTTCAGATCTTCCAGCAGTTTCTTTCCCATGCCTTTTTAAGATTTCCATCCCTCAAACCCACGCTCTCGTCCTCTTCTTGAGGTGTCTTCTGCATCCAGAGGCACGTCCTCCTTATGTGTCTGTGGCCTGCTCGCCCCTTCTCTCTTTCTCACACACTCTTTTTGCTCCTGTATCTAGAGTTCATTCAGCACTTCGTACACAAACTACCTTCCCCTCTCTATCTTCCTTTCTATCTATTCTGTGCAGCTCCCACCCCATCTATTCACTATGCCACATAATTCCACTGCACAAATACACTACACACCACACAGTTCGACCCCACACAATTCCACAACTAGCAATTCCAGTCCAACCCAATCATTCCACTACACTCCATACCAAAACCCATATGTAAAAGACATTACCATTTGCAACACCAATCGCTCTAACTCTCGCAGATGCGAGACCTAGGGCCATATGTAGAAAGAAAACATTTTGCAAGTTGCAAATTGCGAGTACTAGCGACTCGCAAAATGTTATGCAGAAAGGTGTGTCAGACACCTTCTGCGACTCGCTATGGGGTCACAAAGACCCACCTCATGAATACTAATGAGGTGGGTCGCAGTTTGCGACCCAGTAGCGAGTCTAGGCACTCACAGGGATGGTGGCCTGCTGGAGACAGCAGACCACCATGTCCGTGACTGCTTTTTGAATAAAGCAGTTTTTTTTTTCTTTTTGCAGCCCGTTTTCCTTAAAGGAAAACGAGCTGCAAAAATAAAAAATTCCGAAACCATTTGGTTTCGGTTTTTTCAGAGCAGGCAGTGGTCCATAGGACCACTGCCTGCTCTGAAAAAATATTTTTATTGGCATTCACAAAGGGGAAGGGGTCCCATAGGGACCCCTTCCCTTTTGCGAATGCGTTACCATCCACTTCAAGTGGATGGTACTGCGAGTTGGTTTGCGACCGCATTTGGGGTCCCAAAGCAACTCTGCATGGTGATGCGGTCGCAAATAGGAAGGGAACACCCCTTCTTATTTGCGAGTCGCAGCCTCAAATTGCGAGTCGGTACCGACTCGCAATTTTCGGTTGTACATCGCGTAAGGCCTTTTGCGCCTCGCAAACTGCGTTTTTCGCAGTTTGCAAGGCGCAAAAGGCTTGCTACATCTGGCCCCTAGTGCATTGCAAATGCTTGTTTTTCCTGTGCCTTGTTTACAGCCACCAGACATTCTGAATGAGTAATAAGCTCCTTATCAGGAGCTATAGAGATGTCACAGGGTGCTCTGAATGTGAAATGAGTGACCCGGCGGCAGAGGCTTAGAAGTATCTGGGCTCGCTAAATGAGACTTGAGTGGTTGAGTAGAGGCAGACAAGCCACCAGTTTCTCCAAATAGGAGAAGCTGCAATCTAGGACTCTGACGATGTTGCCAATTACCATTCTTTAATTAAAAGTAATAATAATAATAAACTTACTGTATATTGTGGCTGAAAGTCCATTCAAGCAGAGGCTAAAGGATGTGAACCAAAAGCAACAAATGGCTGAGGGTGGTGGTTGTTAACCAAAGCTGTGCTCTTTGTATTGTTTACATCAGATTTTGCAAACTGAAACCTGCCTCTAGCCAGACCTAAAAGGGTATTTGATTCTTTAGTTTTTATGGGCTAGCACCAAGTGCTCGTCCATTCTGTAATCTCTCTTTGGGCTTGAAACCACGCCCATGTCACGTCAGTCACTTACATTGGTTCGTGGGCTTGCCTTTTAAAATCCGCCTGCTTTCATTTGTGAAAGGCATGCATGCCTCATGCCTTTTCCGGTGTTTAGCCCACATACACAGCACCGGTAAAGTACCAAAAACATACGAGGCTTCATGTATTCAGCCTAGAGTCCGGACTACTTTATCTGTTTATTTTCCACGCAGCGCGATCGCGCTGCATTTTACAAAGCGCGATCGCACTGTGTTTTTTTTTTTTTGCTTTACAACGCTAATAGCTCTAACTCGAACAAATGCGAGACCCGTTGCATTGAAAATGCTTGTTTTGTTCTGTCATCGAAGTTGTGTTAGTGGCACTATAATATTAGTCTCTTGTTCCTATAGAGAAATGTCATGATTCAGCAAAAGACAGCTGATTGTTCCAAAAGGAGATGTTACAAATTAAAACAAAGGTTTTAAAATGTATTTTGGAGTTGTAGATGGCCCTTTGTTAGGAGATTGCAGTCCTTCAGCTTGTCCTCGGAACGAGCAACCTCAGATGTATCTACATCTGTGCCCTGAGATAGCCAGTTTGATATCTGTAAATGAATGTAGGCAGCGGATGACATTTTGAGGGTATGTTGCGGGTCTTTCGGAGGTAGCTGCACTTTAATGTGCTCAATGCACAATATACATTGCCTCGCACAATGATTACATACTGTAAGCCTCATCCTTGAGGTAATTGACGAAAAAGACTGTCCGACTTGCCTTATTTATAAAATAGGCATATCATAGCGACCTATGCATTGTGATGTGCACGTGATTGTTTGTAAAGAACAGGACACATGGTACCCTTATTCTGGTAGGGGAAATAATAAATATTGAGAGTGGCTAAAGGAATTGCAAAAGGAAATGCTATTTAGTAACCTCAACTTGTGAAACAGCCGCCGAGTATTGCACTCATTTTAGTGTCCAGTTTCAGATTTTGAGCCAGATGTTGAGATTTCTAATCTCCAGAGGGTTTTTGGCACAGGCCCCAGAATGGAGGCCAGAAGCATGCATCCCAGAGTCCACACACAAAGATGAAAAGCAGGAATTAATAATACCCAACATCAGGCCTCGGGCATGAAGGGGAACATTATACAGGGAGCGATCCCTGAAGGAGCTTTCTGAGCTTGGTGAAAAGTTATTTCCTTGTGAATTTGAACAAAAGGGGCTTTCAAGGTTACAAAACAAGGACGAGAAAAAACGGCATAGTACTGAAGAGGGCCTGGAAGGAGGCGGAGAGAAAGAGGGAAGAGGTAAGGCGCTTAGAGACTTGATAAAAGTAAATAACTCCTATCACTTGAAGATGCTTTTGGTACAGTTCATAGCTGCTCTGCTCCAAAGTTAATGAGCACTGTTTTAAGAATAGAGTTTGTCGCTGGACTTCCTACACACCATAGCATAGCAACATTGGAGCGAACATGCCTTTTAGCACTTGCTCACTTTCTCTGTCGCCCTTTGGCCTCGCTTTTTGAAGAGAATTTTAACAAAGTATTGAAGATGTAAAGAGACTGTTGGAGACTACAAGAGTATCTGTTTAGCTGTAGATTTCGGTTCCTTGAGTTTTAAAAGGGCCTAAAACATACAATGCCCAGAGTATGGTAGAAATCAGAAGTGCAGAGAACCTACAAGTTCAATAGGCACCATGTAAGACGTTGGCCTAAGATACGTGTGTATGTCAAACAATTGCATTATCTAAATCTAAGTTTGTTATGTGATGTCTTTCTCAAGTGATAAGTCCTAAGGAATGCCATATATGGTAGAAGTGATGGGCTGTCCACCCGAGTGATAGTTTTACTTTCTGACATGTTCCTTAAAATACTGTGCATAATTTGCTGTACGTTTAGCTCAATCCCCCAATGTTAAAAAAAAAAAAAAATACATAAGCGGTTAGAAGTATCTCAAGAAGGTCGCTGGATAGCTGTGCGCTATTTTACTTGAATGTTTCTTAAAAGCATCGAATTTGCACTGCTATTTCAAAAAGCGAGTTTTGCAATAAAACTCCTGTTCCTTTCCAAATAAGGTTGTTCTAGTTCGGAGAAACCATTCCATGTTCAGTTAAAATGTTATGTCTGTAGCTTGCTGAGCAACGGGTGAGCTATTTTAACAAAATGCCAATTTATGAGCTGTTATAAATATATCTATGGCATGCAGGCACGCGCATTGCATAATGTGATCATCTGAGTCCAAATCTTTCCTTTTTAACATTCTAGGTTCCTCTTCTGCTGGCGTCCACATGGCCTCTCCGCAGAGATTGTAATTCGTCTCATCCGGAGGATATTTGCAGAAACTCATAAGTACCTAGTGATTGACTGGTAAGCAAATAATTATTTTAAATGGATTTACATCATAATATACATCGCAGGTGTATATTTGAGGTTTTCAGTTTGCTTCGTGAAGCTCTTTGCTTCCACACTGAAGAGCCCTGATTCTTGAAGCACAATTGGTACCAAAAATAAAAGAAAAATTGGTGCACTTTTCGTTTTATGGCTACTGAAGTAAGAAGTCGTGCAGACCAGGGTTGCCTCGTTGTTTTGTCCTAGTAAAGTGGGCTTGCGAAGTGACTGGCGTTTTCAGTCACCTGCTTTAACTTTCTCTACAGACGCCTTTAATGCGCACGCTTTTAGACCTGTGAACGGCAGTTCCGCCATGTTTATTCGCAGTCTCCTTAAGTTGTCGGTAGTCCCTTGCGCAGTCAGTCTACTTCCTGAAGGCGCCTTGCTTTGAATGGCAACATTCTGGAGGCCAGAATTTTTCAGGGCTGGCTAGTGACATAGCAAGCGTGGCAAGCGCCCTAATGCGAGCACATAAATTGGGCCCCTACTCCTGATTTGGTTACAAAAAATAACCTACAATTTCGGATTTGAGTAGGCCTCTCACAGCTATGGGTACTGGTGTTACTGCACCTGCTGCACTGCTGGTACGTAGGTCCATTATGCTTGCTTCCCCCTTTTTGAAGACCCTCCCTCTTTCTCTCTGTATTATAACAAACGTGCTGTATTTGATAACACGTGTAGAAACGTTCCATTGTTTCCTCTCCAGTAGTTTAAAAAGCTGCTTAAAATTCAGATTCCTCTCAGGGATGCTGTGAAATACTAATGGGTGTTCGCGCGCTATACAAAAGGCATCTAACTTCAAATAAAACATACACTTTTGTTTCGGGTCATTGCACCAGACAGCATTTAAGAACAAAGATGTGAAAAGTAATGTTTGTTTACGTTTCTAGGTATAGCATAGTGAAAGGTCTGTGTAAATAGATGGACCATACCACCTTTTTACTCACTCTTCTCAGGTCTGCAAAGGTCTTTCCTTTGAGACCTCTTTTTAGCCCTGAGCCAAGGTGTTGCAAAACACTGTAGTACTTCTATAGCCATGAAGTTTGTTAATGTCAAAGTTCGTTTTTTCAATTGCTCTGCTGACTTTTACCCCATTTTCTACTTATTCTGTTTTGTAAAACGTATTACTGATTATCAATCAATCAATCAATCAATCATTAGATTTATAAAGCGCGCTATGTACCCGTTAGGGTTTCGAGGCGCTAGGGGGAGGGAGGGGGTAGCTGCTATCGTTCGAAGAGCCATGTCTTGAGGAGTCTCCTGAAGGTGAGGACGTCCTGGGTCTGGCGTAGTGAGGTCGGGAGTGAGTTCCAGGTCTTGGCGGCGAGGTAGGAGAAGGATCTGCCGCCAGAGGTCTTGCGCTAGATTCGGGGGACGATGGCGAGGGCAAGGTTGGCAGAGCGTAGTTGGCGTGAGGGAACGTAGAAGTTGAGTCTGGTGTTCAGGTAGGTGGGTCCGGTGTCGTGTAGTGCCTTGTGTGCGTGGGTGAGGAGTTTAAAGGTGATCCTCTTTTCCACGGGGAGCCAGTGGAGGTCCTTCAGGTGGTGGGAGATGTGACATCGGCAGGGTATGTCGAGGATCAGGCGGGCGGATGCGTTCTGGATGCGTTGGAGTCATTGGATGTCTTTAGTTGGGATGCCTGTGTAGAGTGCGTTGCCGTAGTCGAGTCTGCTACTGACGAGGGCTTGGGTCACCGTTTTTCTGGTTCCTGTTGGAATCCACTTGAAGATTCTGCGGAGCATGCGGAGGGTGTTGAAACAGGAGGAGGAGACTTCGTTGACCTGTTTGGACATGGTGAGAGCGGAGTCGAGGATGAAGCCGAGATTTCGTGCGTGGCTGGCTGGGGTGGGTGGGGGGCCCAGGGCGGTGGGCCACCAAGAGTCGTTCCAGGCCAAGGGGGAGCCGCCGAGGATGAGGACTTCCGTCTTGTCGGAGTTTAGTTTCAGGCGGCTGTTGCTCATCCACTCGGCGATGGATTTCAGTCCCTCGTGGAGGTTAGCTTTGGCGGTGTGAGGATCTTTGGTCAGGGAGAGGACGAGCTGGGTGTCGTCGGCGTAGGAGAGGATGCTGAGGTCGTGCTGATGGGCCAGTTGTGCGGGGGGGGCCATGTAGACGTTGAACCGCGTTGGGCTTAGCGAGGAGCCTTGGGGGACGCCGCAGATGAGGTTGGTGGCTGCGGAGCGGAAGAGTGAGAGTCGGACTCTCTGGGTTCTGCCGGAGAGAAAGGAGGAGATCCAGTTGAGGGCTTTGTCTTGGATACCGGCTTCGTGGAGGCGATTTAGTAGGGTGTGGTGGCAGACCGTGTCGAAGGCAGCGGAGAGGTCTAGGAGGATGAGGGCTGAAGTTTCGCCGTTGTCCATTTGTTGTCTGATGTCATCTGTGGCGGCGAGGAGTGCAGTCTCTGTGCTGTGGTTGCGTCTGAAACCGGATTGGGAGGGGTCTAGGATGGAGTTGTCTTCGAGGTAGTGGGAGAGCTGTGCGTTGACGATCTTCTCGATGACTTTCGCTGGGAAAGGGAGGAGGGAGATCAGTCGGAAGTTTTTGAGATCGTTGAGGTCAGCCTTGGGTTTCTTGAGGAGGGGTTGGATTTCTGCGTGCTTCCAGCTGTCCGGGAAGGTAGCGGTGTTGAAGGAAAGGTTGATGATCTTGCGGAGTTTGGGGGCGATGGTGACGTCGGCTTTGTTGAAGACGTGATGTGGGCAGGGGTCAGAGGGAGATCCTGAGTGGATGGAGTTCATGGTCTTTAGTGTTTCGGCGTCGTCTACGTGGGTCCAGGTGGTGAGGCGGTCGGCGTTGGAGGAGTTGTTGGGGGTGGGGTCAGGCGGAGGTGCGGTGTTGAAGCTGTCGTGGATGGCTGCGATTTTCTGGTAGAAGAAGGTGGAGAGATCGTCGCAGAGTTTCTGGGATGGTGGGACGTAGTTGGCGTTGGGGTTGGAGAGCTCCTTCACGATGCAGAAGAGTTCCTTGCAGTCGTGTACGTTGTTGTTAAGGCGTTCTGTGAAGTGGGAGCGTTTGGCGAGTCGGATCAGTTGGTGGTGTTCGCGGTTGGCTTCCTTGAGGGTAGCAAGGTTGTCGGGTGTGCGCTCGAGGATCCATTTTTTCTTGAGTTTCTGGCAGGTGCGTTTGGAGGTGGTCAGTTCGTCTGTGAACCAGGCTGGTTTTTTCTTTTCTTGGTTGACGGTGGGTCTCTTGAGTGGTGCTAGGATGTTGGCGCAGTTGAGGGTCCATTGTTGGAGGTTGATGGTGGCGGAGTCTGGGTCGGTGGGGTCGGGTGGTGGGTTTTTGTCGAGGGTGCTGGTTAGTCGGTGACTTTTTCCCAGCGGCGGTGAGGCGGTAGTGGGGTGCGGTGGTGTTCGGTGTTTTTCTTGAAGGTGAAATGGACGCAGTGGTGGTCGGTCCAGTGGAGTTCGGAGGTGTGGCTGAATGAGATGTGGTTGCTTGCAGTGAAGAGTGGGTCAAGGGTGTGGCTGGCGATGTGGGTGGGTGTGTTGACCAGTTGACGGAGTCCGAGGTTGGAGAGGTTGGTGGTCAGTGATGCGGTGTTGGCGTCATTGTTGTTCTCCAGGTGGAAGTTGAGGTCTCCCAGGAGGATGTAGTCTGAAGAGGCGAGGGCGTGGGTGCTTGCGAGGTCGGAGATGGTGTCGCTGAAGGGGGCTCTTGGTCCTGGAGGACGGTATATGAGGGTTCCTCTGAGGGTAGTGTTAGGGTCCGTGTGGATCTGGAAGTGGAGGTGTTCGGCTGTCTTGAGGGTGTCGTCCGTGTGGGTGTGGATCTTGAGGGTGGATTTGTGGGCGATGGCTATTCCTCCGCCGATTCCGTTGGTGCGATTTCTTCTGGTGATCTTGTAGCCATCAGGGATGGCAATGGCGATGTCTGGGGCCGAGGAGTCGTTCCACCAGGTTTCGGTTAGGAAGGCTACATCTGGGGCGGTGGTGTCGAGCAGGTCCCAGTGCTCGATGGCGTGCTTTCGTGCGGAGCGTGTGTTAAGGAGGATGCAGTGCAGGTGGTTTGTGTTGGTTGTTGTAGACTTCGTTGTTCTGTTGCAGGTGAAGTTGCAGGTGCGGCAGGAAAAAGGTCCTTTGGTGTGCTTCGGGGTGGCCTGGAAGCATTCTGTGGAGGGGCCAGGGTTGAGTGCGAGGAGTTCGCTGGCCGATTAGCGAAAGGTGGGGATGCGGGGGGCGTGAGGACCAGGGGGGATGGCGCTGTGCGCGGTCCAGGCGCGGACGGGCGCAGATGGGCTTGCCTCTGGCGCGCCTCTGGCGTGCCCACTGCGCGCGGACGTGCAGCGCCAGCCATTCGGAAAGGGAGGGGGGAGGGAGGAGCAGCTGGGAGGCGGGAGGCGGGAGGGAGCGGCGAATGGGGGCGCGAGGGGGGCGGGGCCGCGGGGAGGCAGCAGCAGTGAGAGAAGGCAGGGGGGGAGCGCACAAGGGGCAAAATACCAGGAAACAAGGCACAATAAAGAATACGGCACAGTTTACAACAGTCACAAAACTAGGCAAAAATGGCCCAAATACAAATGGAATACAGCAATCAGAGGGGCACAAATGGGGGCTAGAGCACCAGGAGGCAGGTGCTAAAAAGTGGAAAAAACACTTACAGGTGCGGCGAAAAAGCGGCAGAAGCCAATGGACTCGAACACGCTAGCAGCAGCGTGGGCGGGGGCCAGGGGCACGAGACAGCAGGGTGGTGCTGCGGACGTGGGGGGCGAGCTCTGGACCAAAACAGGTCAGAGGTCGCTCACTCGCGACGCGCAGCGCCAGCCATTAAGAAGGGAGGGGGGAGGGAGGAGCAGCTGGGAGGCGGGAGGGAGCGGCGAATGGGGGCGCGAGGGGGGCAGGGCCGCGGTGAGGCAGCGGCAGTGAGAGAAGGCGGGGGGGAGCGCACAAGGGGCAAAATACCAGGAAACAAGGCACAATAAAGAATACGGCACAGTTTACAACAGTCACAAAACTAGGCAAAAATGGCACAAATACAAATGGAATACAGCAATCAGAGGGGCACAAATGGGGGCTAGAGCGCCAGGAGGCAGGCGCTAAAAAGTGGAAAAAACACTTACAGGTGCGGCGAAAAAGCGGCAGAAGCCACGGGACTCGAACACGCTAGCAGCAGCGTGGGCGGGGGCCAGGGGCACGAGACAGCAGGGTGGTGCTGCGGACGTGGGGGGCGAGCTCTGGACCAAAACAGGTCAGAGGTCGCTCACTCGTGACGCGCAGCGCCAGCCATTAAGAAGGGAGGGGGGAGGGAGGAGCAGCTGGGAGGCGGAAGGCGGGAGGGAGCGGCGAATGGGGGCGCGAGGGGGGCGGGGCCGCGGGGAGGCAGCGGCAGTGAGAGAAGGCAGGGGGGGAACGCACAAGGGGCAAAATACCAGGAAACAAGGCACAATAAAGAATACGGCACAGTTTACACCAGTCACAAAACTAGGCAAAAATGGCACAAATACAAATGGAATACAGCAATCAGAGGGGCACAAATGGGGGCTAGAGCGCCAGGAGGCAGGCGCTAAAAAGTGGAAAAAACACTTACAGGTGCGGCGAAAAAGCGGCAGAAGCCACGGGACTCGAACACGCTAGCAGCAGCGTGGGCGGGGGCCAGGGGCACGAGACAGCAGGGTGGTGCTGCGGACGTGGGGGGCGAGCTCTGGACCAAAACAGGTCAGGTTGAGATTATCACAGTCACAAACGTAATCACGTACCTGTACAGTTGAGTAGTGGGTCTTTATACACCTTAGGCATTTTCCTTGGTGTAGAATCATTAAATGAGTTGAGTCAAACCGCCCCCCCCGCACACACACTTCAAAATTTCCCCCCATCACGCACACACACTTCATCATTTCCCCCCTTCATTAACCCACGACCATAGTACATTATATCATTTCGCCACCCCGTCTCTCATTCCCTCAGCCCACGGAAATGGTATCTTGTTTAGCTGTCCACCTCCTCTTCCATGTATGTGGACCACTTCTTCTGTATCTTGCAGTGCTTCTGAGGTATCCCATGGCCTCATATAATAGGAGTTCAAGGGTTGGACATGTGCAAGAACAACTCAGTGCTTGGAAAAATAGTTGAGTGAGTCAATGACTAGATGAATAGATAAGTAGGTTTCTGGGTCGTTAAGTCCATGAATTGATAATTGTATGGATTAGTTACAGAGAAAGTGCACGGATGGATAGGCAATTGGTACTTGTTAGAAATATTTCCTTAGCCTTGGGTATGGCTTGTAAGCAATAAACAGCTGCAATGAGCCTCATCCCCGGAAATATTGTAACATTCTGCCATGCTCAGCTTTACTTACATGTAATTGGCAGTGCGTGCAAATGAAAGCAAGAATTGCCACCAGAATACCAGTGCCTTCGTTATGACAGAGTATGTACCAGTATGCCATGGATGCCATAATAGAAATTATGATGTCTGGAGCAGCATTCTGTCAGAAGTGTGTAGCATCATACCATGGGTGTCTTAAGTATGCCAAGAATTACAATTATTATACAAGTGCCAATTTTGTACTAGTAGTGGACACTATCATGTAATTGGTCCTCATATAATGTCAAAAATCATCATGCTTGTGCCAAGAATGGGCATCATTATTCCAAGACCAGTATTTTGCAAAACGTGGATACTGTTATGTTACTCGGTATCAAAAAAAAATTACCACCGTATTTTCTAAGGTTGTCATCATGCCAAGAGCGGTCACCATCGTGCCACGAATGCTCACATTACCAATAATCATCATTAAATCAGAGGCCATGTGTGGCCTGGTGTAGTGAAATATACCTAAGTGTTATGGGGAACGGATTGGCTGTGTGTTCCAAGTGTGTTGTAAGAGATGTTAACTGTGGTTTTATTTTGGAGCAATGTAATAATGTGAATTAGACTGTGACTCATAACTTTCTTTTCAAGTGAAGGCCAAATGCTTGAGCAAATCACCATGTCAAAATACGGATTCACTGCCAATAAATGTGAAGAATACAATTTAGAATTAGCTTAGAACGTTGTTCTACACTCCTTAATTTATTTGGAAGAAGACCAGTTTTAAGCATACTGTTCATGCTATGTAGATTTGTACAGAGCACTATCACCCGTGGTGGGTACTCTTACGCTGAGTAGTTGTGAGCTTAGCCAAACTTATGACCTGGTGAGGCTACTTCAAAAGGCAGGTCTTCAGCTTCTTGTGGAGTTCAAGATGTGAGGAGGAGGCTCTTATGTGCAGTGGCAGGTATTTACACTCTTTTGGAGCGATGTAGGAAAGACTAGATGGACAGATCTGGATTTACGTATGCCTTAGCTGTTACGAGTACAGATAAGCAGAGGTGTCTGAAAGTTTTGTGAAAGCAGATGTGATTGTTGAGGTATGCTGTTCTGGGGTTAATGTAGTGCAGGGTCCGAAAAATAATAAAAATGTTACTAGACCTGCAGGTCGAGTAACTTAAATAATCTACGCGACCTAACTGTAATGTACTTGATCCATAAACAGGTCTCCAATTGTGTGATCCTAGTTAAATAGTTTACAGAGTCACCTTTTTCTTAATTCTCACATATAATTGCACCTTCAAATATGTGAGCTCAGCATTTTTGCAGAACAAAAACACCTTTTTTGTTTGATTAAGTAGACTAAAGTTTGCTGCATTCATCACAAGAATCTAGCTCACATACCCATGAGGTCTAGCCCACGTAACCTAGGACTTCTTTTAGTTTACTAACAACATTGCCATCAGGGCAGGAGTGTTTCTCAGTTTGTTTAAACACTCAATTTTAATAAATATATTACTAAACCATGATGTCGTAACATATTGTCATCTACACACAGTAACTTTCCAACAAACGTCCAAAAACCTCTCCACTAACTTGCAGCTTTACTGATAAAACTATATAGTGTATTAACAATCTGAGAAAATTGGGTTTCAGAAAACATATCCTTTGCACATTTGTTTTGTTTTCATCCTATTAAAATATTTTTTCATCACACAGAAATATAAAAAAGGGCTTTCACAACTACGGAAATATATTTTGAAATGTTTGCACAGTTGACTTAGTCATTTAAATGTTGTGTGTTAGGAAAAACCTGACACCCTATGTCCTTTTATTTTACATTCTAAGCAGCTGATCACACAGTTCACCTTACAAAGACCTGGAACTCTACAGTCAGGCGGAAAATTAATTGCAAGAAAAACTGACTTTTGATCTCTGTCTGTGAACACAGAGCAAATGTGACATAAGAACAAGATTTAAAGGCATCTTTTATTGCATCTCCACTTTTCAACTGAACAGAGCACCTGTTCAGTGTCAACTCTCCAGGAGTAAGTATTAAAAATAGCTCGACCTGATCAAATAAGACTGGTCAATGCCAGTGGAGTGGTCAAGTGGATTTTTTGAGCCCTGTAAGTACATTGGGTGAGGAGTATGATTTGCACTTGTTTATGTGTATGAGGATTTAGTGGAGCTTCTTCATGTGTGGTGTGATGAGTGCAGTGTGGGAGGTTGAGAGTAATTCTGACAGCAGACTTATGAATAGTATGCAGCCTCCTGGTGAGTTTTATGTGGAGCTTTTTTTGTTGATCCCGGCATAGAGAGTGTTCCTGCTATCCAGCTTACATGTGACCAGGGCATGCATGATGGTTTTCTGGGTGCTGAGTGGGGGGCATTTGAAAATCACGATTTTCTGTCTTGTCGGTGTGCAGTTTTAGACAGTTGGTTTTCATCTAGTGAGCACTTTCAGACATGTAGGCATTGAACTCAATCCAGGTCCGGGTGTCTTGTTCATGAGGGGTAGAAGTAGTGTCATCAGCGTAGGAGGGAGTATTGATGTTGGGTGAGCAGATGGGTAGCTAAAGGGATCATGTATGTGTTGAAGAGGGTCATCCTCCAGGCAAGGCTCTGCAAATGAGGTCGCAGGCATCTGAGGTGTAAAGGGCCAGACTGACTAACTGTGTCTTTTCTTGGATTCTGATGTTGTGTAGGCTTTGAATGAGCGTGAGTTGGGAGACTCTGTCAAATGCGGTGGAGAGGTCTGGAAAGATAAGGTCCGCTGGGTCTCCTCTGTCCAGAGTCATGAAGATGTCATCCATGGGGGCGATGAGGGCAGTTTCTGTGCTGTGGTTGAAATCAGACTGAGTGGTGTAGAGGAGTTGGTGATCATTATGTTATTCGGTGAGGCATCTGTTGATGAATTTTCTCAAAGACCTTAGCCAGGAATAGTAGCAGGGAGATCGGTCAGTAGTAAACAATCGTTGAACAGTCTATAGAGGGTTTCTTTAGCGATGGGAGGATGGTTGCATGTTTCCAAGCACCTGGGAAGGTTGCAGAAAAGGTGGAGGAATTCAGAATGGGTGTGAGTATGCTGATGATGGGTTGCAATTCTCTGGAGCTAGTGCAGTGGGGACAGGGGCCTGATGGGGGCCCCAAGTGGATGAACTTCATAGTTTCTTTTAGGCTGGTGATAGGCCATGTGGTTAGCATTGGTTCTTTGATTAAGATCGGAAGGTGTTTGGAGAGGTCTGTCATGCCCGGATACAGGTTTAAGTTGCTGTAAAGGGCAAAGCCTTTGTTATTGAAGAGTCCAGAGGGATTGCTGCAGAGGTCCTGTGAGGGGGTGAGCGAGTTGGAGGCAGCCATGGTGAGGTGCAATCCCTCACAGTGACAAAGATTTATTTGCTACTGTGGGTGCTGGCATCGATGAGGTCCGCGATACAAGTGCATTTGGTAGTCTGGATAATTTGGTGGTAGTGTCTCAGGGCAGATTTGAACATGCTCCTGAGTGTATTGTCCTAGTTCATGCTCCATTTTTGCTCTGCTGCAGTTGTTTGCAGTGGACTTTTATCAATCTGACTTCCTATGTGTACCAACTGGCCTAGGGTCTAGACCTTGATGTATTGTGTTTGAAAAGGGCAGGGAATCTGCGAGAAAGGTGATAAAATTGTTGACATTTTTGATAGCTTTGGGGAGGATGTTGCTGTGTTTGGGGTGGTGGGTATTGTGGGCAGCGTTCCAGTCCATGTCAGTGATGCTGTTCCAGTTTCAACTAGCTAATCTGGCAGTGATCTATGTGCATTGGACTGAGTTGGGGATGTTGAACATGACTTAGGCTTTCCAGGAGACTGGTTTGAGCTTTTTGACTTTGTTGTCGAAGGTGGTGAAAATAGGGTTCAGGTGGAGTCCAGCGACATGGGTATTCCCTTTTACTCTTTAGGCGATGCCCAGGCTTCCGTCATTCTCGATGACTTCTTTTGAGTTGGGGATAGTGTGGTCTGACAGATGGAAGTTCAGGTCTTTGAGTAAAATGTAATTGCTAGCTTCAAGGGCAAGTGGCTGGATGTAAATACTAGTTTTGAAGGCTAGTGGTGCAATGAAGTTTATAATGGTGTCAGTAAAGTTGGTGCATGGTCCCAGTTCCAGTTCTCAGTAGATGAGAGTGCTTTGTAGGGTGAAGTTGTCTGTGACGTGGAGCTTGCACGACAGGTGTCCCATGTTGGAGAATGACATCTCAGTTGAGGTGGTGCAGCTGATAGTGTTTTTATGGATGATGGCAATTCTGCATCCGGGCTTTTGAAGTCTGTGTTGTCTGCAATCTTATAGCTGGGACCGAGGGTGGCTGTGGTGATGTCAGGTGCTGATGCAGGGTTCACGCAGGTTTCTGTGACTAAAAGAAGGTCAGGTGTGTTATAGTGCAGTAGGTTCCAGATCTTTTTGGCCTGTTTGTTGAGCAGGAATTGAGGAGTATGGATACGAGTGCCAAGTGTTCTGTGGGTGGTTGCAGGGCTGTGTGAGTGTGACAAAGTGGGTTGTTGGGTGAGGCAGCAGCGCACAGAGTGGTAGTCTGGTTGAGGGCATGGAGGGTTGCAACGGGGTAGCGGCAGGAGGGAGCTGGCCAAAGTTCCTTGCGCTGGGCACAGTCCAGGGAGGACAGGCACAGATGGGCTTGCCTTTGGTGCGCCAGCGGGCATCATTAAGTAGGTGCTGAGAAGGGAATGAGTTGATGTCGTTTTCATCAACAGGAGTAAAACAGGAACCACATTTACAGTATCTCACTAAAGCAAGTCAATCCCACATCAATTGAAGCTCAAAACCAAATATGGTCTCTGGCACAAAAATTATTGCTAATGTCTTGAATTACAAATGGTTGAAACCCAGGCTAGACCAACATGGGCTTATTAGCCCAAGTACCTGCTGAGCTGGTTAAGGGACCAAATAGGTAAGAGAAGTGGGCTGTGCATCTAGAAGCAGGAATAAAGCTAATGGCAGGTAGCTCCTTGAGCTCTGAGATAAACCTTCCTCAGATCTTTTATGAATGCTGTTATATTATAGCAGGGCGTCCCATGCCAGGTTTGGAAAGCCGCATTGCCTCACAGCTGTCATGTTCATAACTTCATGAACTTCTCCCTGGCTTCCCTTAAGCAGTACATGCAGTTTCACAATTGTGTCTGCATTCGCTGCCAAACCAGTGATAAAGCTAAAAATATAGTGGAGCTGTGTGTTTTAAGTTTTGTGACAAACGCCTCTATCTTTGAAGTAAATTGTATATGTATAAGTAGCACATTTTCCTGGCCAGACTTTTTGGTTTACAGATTTTTCTAGCTCCGGTGGGATGTCAGTCCTATTTTCAGAGAGCAGAAGAGTTATCTGTGCTGTATCACGTATGAGTGTTTCTGTTTCTTCTGATAGTTAGTCCCTCCAAACCATGTGTGTACGTCATGAATTTGAGATATAATATAAGAGTCTGATTGCTTTCTCATCTTATGTCCATGAAGACATCATCATCCCAGAAGCATGCTCCACTATTTATTATGCATTAAGTAGTCTGGTAGTCTTGTCCTTTTAAAACTGTTAAATGTATTCTATGCTGAAAATCAGTGACTGTCTTTCGTGTAATACTGTAGAATGAGTGCACCTTTTTGTGATAAAATGTGTTGATTTTAAATGCACAAAACACAACATAACAATAGCAAGTCTGATACCAGGCAGAATCGTATTTATCAATTTGTCTTCATCCATCCACATCGCCACCCATAGTTGTGTATGTATGTCTCAAGGACCCCATGGTCGTGACTGCAGTCATCATCAGTGGAGGCCAAGAGGTCAAGGACCCAGTAAATCCCCTGATGAAGCCTTAGCAGGTAGTGAATGAGCACATCTCACTGTCCAAAAGCCAGGGCCTAGATGTGCAAGGCTCTAAGTAGATCCCACAATGGTCTGCCCAGGTTTTCAAAATTTTGCTATGTTTATGAGGGCAACCTTTAGCGTGATACACCTGGTATTCCATGCCCATGCTAAAGTCCATGCCCTTCACCCATTCCTCCCAAGATGGGATCTTTCCATTCCCTTGCAATGTCTCACTTAGCCACTAGCAATCCCAGCCACAGTAGTACCTTCTGATACCTATTGCCCTCTGCCTCCTCTGTAAGGTGTGATAGGATCAATTTCTGTTCCCCGGAGAGCACTCCCGCCCAGAAGTGTGATAGAACGGGACATCCCCTGACGATATGTATTAGGTCTCAATCTGTGTTGCCACAATGTATGTTTTGCCCAGAGTTACCCAGTCCGTGTGGGACAGGCATGCCCGGGGCTGCCTTTGCCTCCCTCCAGTCCTTTCCCTCAATGTGGACTAGATCCTGAGAACATGCCTCCCTCACAGCCACCGTTGTGTCTGGTTGCTGGTGGAGCAGTGTCCGATAGAGGGCTGAGAGTTGCAATTTTTAATGTTGGATTTCTGCCTTCAGCTGCGAGTAGGCTGGAACCTCGCCATCTGCAGGTAGGAAAGGGGTGAGGGCATTTTGTAACTGAAGATAGTGAAAGAACTGTGAGTGATGCATTTGGTACTCTGCATGCAGGTCCAAATAAGTCTTGTGGGTCCCACGCAAAATTGTCTCCCAGCTTAGTGATACCAATGGCATCCGATTTGTTGAACCCATGGAGCTCCGATACTTGGGGAAGTCTTATCCCCTTCTATAGCCAGGTCTCAAATGTCAGCTGGTTAGCCCATTCCATGGCCTTTGTTTCCTCCTTCCACATGGCCAGTATCACTTGTATGGAGGCGGGCACAGTGTGTGGGACATCGCCCATGTAAAGCATGTGTGGTAGGCCATCCTGGTGCAAGACCCATCCCTCTACAGCATAGGCTGGGGTCTTCAAACTCCTCAAACCACCATAAGATATGACTCTCTGTAATAGAGCAATAGATTTGGCATGGCGATACCCCCCTCAAAGGTGATCTGCTGCATTTCGCAAGGGCAGTTCGGGGCATCCCTCCGTTCCATAGGAGCTCTTGTAATTGGCTATTAGCCCTTGCGAAGAAGCTTTTCTTGACTGGAAACGGGAAACTCTGGAGTTGATATAGAAGTCTTGGTAGTGAGACCATCTTAAAAAAAAATAGCAGAACAACCAAGTAGTGGTAGTGGGAGGGAATTCCAAAACTTGATGCCCCCAGCCAGTCGCTTGAGCTGGGTGTGGAGATTGAGCTTATGTGACAGGGTCTTGTCCTCTGTGATGTAAATCCCAAGATACTTAAACCTGTATGACAGCAGCTGTGTCATTGCATAAATGTTGTATAATGAGTGCTGGGATATATAGATTATTTAGCAGAATTAACCCTTAGGCCTAAGTAGGCTCCAAAATATTCAGGATTTGGGAAGCTCATAGCCCTGAGTTGGGAGGGGGTCATGTAAGAAGAATAGGACATCATCTGCGTTCAACGAGAGCCTGTTGCTCACAGTTGAGGTGCATTGAAAGCAGCGCAGCAGTTCATCCACCCTCACCCATGCTGCCAGGGGCTCTGTCGCAAGGGCGAAGAGCAAGGGAGAGAGCGGGCATTCTTGGCGGGTGCTCCTCCCAGTGGCGTCCAGGGGAGACCAATCTACCAATCCGCACCCTGCTAAGAGGTGGGTATATAGCAGCCTAATGCAGCAAAAGAATTTAGGGCCAAACTGTAGGTGTTACCAGTTCGAAGAGATATCCCCAGCCCACTGAGTCAGACACCTCCTGGAAGTCTACCAGAAGCAAGGCCTGGTGTCCCGGTAGGCCAGAGCTCATTTAAATCGCATTGTTGACTCTTCTGTTTTGCCTAATAGCTCTTTGGGCATGAACCCTGACTGATTGGGGCCCAAAGAGTCCCAACCCATCCCACCCTGCCCTCCCCAACAAATGGAAACATAAAAAAACAATAAACATAAAATCAGTCTGGAGTATTGTTAGACATGGCCCTTCTTAGGGGATCTCCCTGAAAATGTTTGCCTTTTCCTCCCAATTTTTTGCTCACTCTGCGTTGGTGTTGTCATTTATATATTGAACGTGGCATGGCTTACCTATATGTGCACATTTGCAGATTGGTGTTTCATGTATATACTGAGCCTAGTATGGCTGGCTTATTTGTACACACTTGCACATTGGTATTTTCATATCTATACTGAGCCTGGCATGGCTTTCCTATATGTGCACCCTTGCACATTGGTGTTTTATGTATATACCGAACCTGGTATGGCTTGCCTAGATGTGCACATTTGTGTTTTCATGCATATACTCAGCCTAGCATGGCCTGGCAGTATGTGCACACCTGCACATTAGTTTGGTGTTTTCATATGTACTAAGGCTGGCACAACATGACAGTGTGTATATATACATATATATATATATATATACATATATATATATATATACATATATATATATATATATATATTTCTATATCCCTGCAGGGATGTGCCCACGGAGGAAAGAATGCCACTGTGTGATTTTACTACCATTGAGGGCTGCTTTACCCATCGGTTAATATGGGGGAAAGTTTATAATTAATCCTAGCTGCAATAGTGGATTGCAGTGGAGCAGCCTCATAATGTTTACTATCAGTAGATTCCCAATGACAAACCCTTTCCAGTGATAAAGGTGGTTTTGTCAGTAATACCTTGAAAATGCCACTTCTGGAAAGTGGGCATTTCCATGATCTAAAATCATTTTGTGTGTCTTTTAATTCAAGCTTCATTCCACTGGGGGAAATACATCTGTACATTCCCCAGTGACAGCTATAAAACATGGGCAACTGGAAGGACAGATCAATGTTATTTCAGGGCCTGGGTGTATAGATTGGAGGGAGAGATTTTGACACTTGGCCTTTCAAAGTCAGATTATGTCACCACTCAAGATAAATGTCTACATTTCATGGGCCCCTAGCAGACTGAACTTAAATTTAGGGAGACATTTGTGGTTAAAAGGGGAACCCTTTAAACCAGTGCTTAATTTGAGCCGGTGGTTGCCAGTACGACACTCTGAAGTGTGCTCTGCAAGGGCTTGTTGGCTTGACCCCTATTCTGTGTGGAGGTCTCGGGTACATCAAAGACCTTCTGTGAGATAACTACACCATCTACCATGTAATCTGCAGAGCGGGCCCTCCTTCGCATCTATTTCGCCTGCTGGATTCCACCTGTTAGCAGCGGTGTGAGCACAGAGCTAAGTATTTTGCCTGGAGGCCGGATTGCCCTGGTGCAAAGCCTGCAAAGTAAGCCTGCATTCAAGGAGTGTGGCCCTTCATTGTGGGGCCTTGTCACGCATAAACGTTTAGTTGGTAGTGAGCTGATTCCTGGTTGCGGGACCCCGCGTGACCCGTAATTGTCAAGTGTGCCGCGTTTCTCTTGTGCAACATCCAATTGCGTGCTCATTGAGTGCAGTGTCCATGTCACTAGTTGCAACCCTCAGAGATGGGTGCATACCCAGAGCAGTGCCGCATTCTACCTTGTGTGGTACTGCTGAACTGGTGTCTATGTGTGTGTCACAGGACTTGTCTGGTGCGGCTCAAGTCATCATGCAACAGAAGTTGTGCCGCATTCCAGGGAGCTACGGAACAGGAACTGATTGTGCGTTCAGAAGTGCATGGTGCGACTCACGTCATTGTGCACCAGGCGTGATTTCTCCTTCCAGGAAGGCACGGCATTTGTAACTTTTTGTGTACAAGTGGGATTGTCTGGTGCAACTCAAGGATGTCACAGAATTTGCTAACCTCTTGGTTTGCAACCGGGATGCCTGGGGCGGTCTAAGTCATTGTGCCCCAGACGTGGTGCCTCCTGTCTGCTGGATTGATAACTGTCTGTGAAGTGAGTGCCTGGCTTGGCTGGGCATCACGGTGAACAGTTTGTCCTAAAATGACCCTCCCCTTGTGCTCTGCAGACGAGGGCCCGCACCGGAATGCTGGTGTGGGGATCCCTGAGTGAACTTTCAGGGTGGGGACCAAATCTCCATTTGCTGACTGTTGCCTAATCAGCCATTCTTTCTTTCTTTCTCTGTACCTCTGCCCTGGGATCCTGACTAAGTATAACTACCGGCCGCGTGCTGCCTAGTATCTGGGAAAGGTTGCTTGATTTCTGACTGAGTGGGAGGAATTGGTTGGAGGGTGGGGGAAGGTTTGGGTCCAAGAGGGGTCTGCAAACTCATTTACACCTCACCTGTCCGCTGTCAGAGCACCACATTAGGGTGCTGGAAGTGCATGTGCACTTTCAAGACTGATATCCATGGCACCGCAGAGCGGTGCGGAGTGAGTGGGAGTGGGTGTCTGGGCTTGATTACACCACACAGCAGGGTAGCTCTGCGCGTTGTTTACAATCGTGGTGGACATTGACGCTTACTAGTGTGGCGTCGGCTGTGGAACTATTTCAAAAGTGCTATAGTGCTTTGTATGTATACATTGTTGCAACCATTGGTGATTGGGATGCATCTACAACTGTTTTACATTGAATTGGGGTGAATGCATGATGTTCATGTGGTGTTAATTCATGTGTGTGTTGACTACAAACTTTTTTTTTACATACACCTTGTGTGAAGTCTCATTTGTGTGACGCCCAGTGTACTTTTATGTGGATGTGCTGTGCCATTGCTTTACACACTGCCTCTGTGATAAGCCTGACTGCTCTGTGCTAAGATACCCAAGGGTGAGCACAGGTTATACAGTGAGTGTAATCACCCAACCCTGATGGAAGGGGTGGCTCTGCCTGGCAAGGATGTATTACCAGTCCGCTCCTAGCACCCCCACTAAGTCTCATACAGACATTGTGTGTACCCCCACTGTTTGGCGTGGGAGGGTTCCCCCTCAATCTGATGGCCTTGAGAGACCGACAGGCCACCAGGTGCAGTGGCACCCTGCGTGGGGTACATGTACATTTTTGAGGCTGACTGACTCGCTGGTGAGCCACCAGGTCCAAGCGAACATCCTCTGCGCTCCCAGCATGGATTCCTTCGCCATGGGGTGGTGGTCCATTCGCTGGGAGGTTGTCCGCCCCCACCATCTCTGATGCCTCTCCCGCAAGGAATGCTCTAAGTTTCCTAAGAGTAGGTTTTTCTTCTGACCAATTCCATGCCACCTCTGGGGTGTCAAAAAACATAGTTTCATCTCAAAAGATAACATTTAGCCGGGCAGGGAAAAGGAGCAGGTATCAAATGTTTGAAGCTCACAGCTTTTGTTTAACTTCCTAAAAGGATGTCCACTGTTGCTGGACCTTCAGGATGTAGTCTGGGAAGATCATTACTGGGGAGGACTGATATGTCAAAGCACCAAGAGTGTGACACTCGTAGAACCGCATTGCAGTCTGCGTAGTTAAGGACCTGACAATGAAGGGTCGAGGGAGATAGCCCTCCTGGGGCTTGGCGGGAGAACCCTTTGCACCCTCTGTATCAAGAAGCAGGAGGAGACCTCTGAGGTCAGCACCCAGCTCTTCAGCCAATCTGAGATGAAGGTGGTTGGTGTGGCCCCCTCGGCTCCCTCTGGAATGCCTACACTGCATAGGTTATTGCATTGGGATCTACCCTCAGCGTCTTCCATCTTTGCCTCCGGTTGGCTGATCCTCAGCATGGATTCTTGTGATTTGATAGTGTCCTTAGTCTCAGAAACCCTAACTTCCGCCTCTGAGACTCTGTCAACTGTGTTCTGTAAGTCTTGTTGAATGAGAGACAGGTCAATTTTCAGCTCCCCCATTTTCAACCTCAATCATCATCTTGAGATCCTGCATGGCCTGGAGAATAGAAGCTGTATGAAGGCTCTCTGGATGAGCATTCCTCGGCCTGTCCCCAGCACCATGACCTGCTAAGTATATTTGCTGAGCTTCTGTTAGGTCGCTGGAGTCGGAGGTTTGTTGTGTGCCATGGCTGTACGTGGGAAGAAAATCTCCTCTGGGGAGAGGGGTCAAGATCCAGATGGGCGGCCTCGGCTCTCACCCAGGGGCAGACACTCTCACCACACAGTGCATCTGGTAGTTTCCACTAATTACTGCACCCCAAGTCTCAAAGGGGCAATATCTGATTCTGTTTAAGTTTTTCTCTATGCCTATCCCCACCAGGGCAGCAGAGAAGGGAGGGTCCCTCACGGTTCAATGTCACCGCTGATCACTGGGCACCCCCTCACCTCATTGGCAGCTGTTCACTAGGGCAAGGTCGATATCAACAGGCAGGAAGGGCATGGCATGGAGCGTCTACACAGGGATTCTTGTAAAGAGGCCCACTCTGCAAAAGTGCGGAGGGGCACATGTGCTCAATGAGCAAGTACCTGTCAGGAACACTGTGATGGGGGAAGAGACCCAGCAGCAAGAAGGATGTTGGCAAGGGAGCAAGGGGCAACAGCCTCGTAAGTCTGTTGCCACCACTCAGGTTGTATGACACAGTTTGGTGATAATACCCAGTCTTGTAGTTGGAGGGGTTGGGGGCCCCTCTCATAAATACATTAACACCGTGGACCCAGTGCTTCCACACTTGGGCACAGATTATGTTTTGAAATCAGCGAGGGGGCCCTCTACACAGGTTGGCCTGTAGCTCCTGCCTCCAACCTTTCTAGTCCCAGGTCCTTGTGTTTTCCGGGTAGGCCTTGCACCTCCGGAACTCACTCTTGATGATGATAATGGCGCCCGCGATCCATGGTGGGTCTTTGTTATGCTGGCCGCTGCCTTAAGTCCCTTGGCTCCCTCGACCACAGTGTGTTACGGCCCCCAGCTCCAAGCTGAGTCAGGCAGGGCCCCCTTCGTTCAGCCAGTCGGACCTTGCATGATGAGATCGCTGCAGAGAGGCCCAGCACAAAGTGCGCGGAGCTATGTCCCAGGGCTCGATCTCAACTAGAGAGCACTGAGGAAAAGCGCCAATATAAGGAGGTGGGAAATTGGGTGGGAGATGTCCTCTGGAACACACGTTCCTCGGCGTGCGGCCCACCCACGTCTCTCTCCTCACAGGGTGCGATTCTAGGTTTTGCCGCCAAAGCTGTGTTGCTAACAGTAGAGTCTGAGTTGGCGATGCTTGGCTGATCTTTGTGTGTCATAGTAGTGGCAGGGGTTGGAGGGGTGGTTCGCTCGTCCTGGGGCTCATTCCAACATGGAGAGCCCTGGGGAAGGCCCAAATTAAGCGGATGAATGCTTGGTGTTGCAGAGCTCCTCTACAGCCTGGCCACCATGATCGGGGTCCAGGCCACGTCCCATGAGTGCATCTTACATATTTCTGTTAGCCTAGTGCCTACTTAATTTGCTTTAATGAGGACTAGTACAGTTTCACCCTCTCTTTATACAGTGCACTGTACATGCATATCCTCATCAGTTAAAATTGTTTGTGGCTGTAACACATTGAAATCCAGGCATGTAATCAGGTGGGGTTATGATTGATCAGTGATATTACATTGGAAGGACTTAACAGGTCTAAGTAGTAATCTTAATGTAGTTGAACACCATCATTATCTTCTTGTGTCACTTTCTATTCACAGTCTTCTCATAAAGAGGCTTCTCCTCCAGAATATGACCAGCAACCACAATGCTGACCCCGTTGTCCAAAGAAACTAAGCCAAGTACAAAGGATCTCCTGAGAGAAGATGCTGGACCTTTCATACCTCACATAAGACCCTCCTTTTATCGTAGTTCTCAAAGCTCACCTGAGTGAATTGTAATAGAGAGAGGGATGAAGCGGGCGGGAAATGTAGGACATTGATGAGGAAGTTCAGAGTAATAAAGATTAACGTAAGTAGTTGCGAAATTACCTCCTCATACAGCTTTGTTTTCACAGTCACAACATAATAAGTAGATACCATGAACAAATGTGGAGTGATGAGAGGGTTATAGTTTGAGGTCTGTCATTTAACACCGTCTATTGGACCATAACCAACCAAAGGGTTGATGGACCCTGCATGAAAAGAATCAGATTCCAGTAATAATACTCAGTAAAGCTAAATCGGTCTTTGAAATGGTTTAGAGGTTTTTTCATTTAAAGGGCACAAGATCCTCACCCACCAAGGTGGCATGTCACATCTGAGTGTGCTCCTCATCCTGACACTACTGTTTCATGTCAGGGTGGGCTTCTGACTATGAGCTCTTTTTATGAGATCTTTTTCCCAGGTTGAAGTATTTATAATTTATTGTTACCCCTATCAACCATGTTGTTTGGTGAATGTTATGTTATCAACATTTATAGAGTGCACAAAACCCAAGGGTATCTAGGCACTAGCAGAAGCCACACATGGTGGAAAAACACCTATTCATTCAAAGCCATCCTGGGTAAAAAGCTAGGTATTCATCAGTTTTTAAAAAATAGAAAATATTTCCTCATCTGCCATGTCGGGCGGCAGGGAATTCCATAATTTGGCAGCTGCCACCGAAAAAGACCCTTCCTCCTCATCTGGCTCTACGAAATCTAGGGACATATGGGGCGCTTCTGTGCAGGTTAAAATTACCTAGTGGTATTCAGTGTTATTTTATGGTTATCTATCTATGGTAAAGTTAAAAACAACGTGGAATATGAAGTTTGACAATCGTCCTTTCTATTAATGTCAAAACAAGGACATAACCAGAAGATACTAGTTTGCCTTTCAAAATCTGAGTCACATAACACAAGCACAGCAGATAACTTTTAGCAACAAACAGAAGAGATTCCCCTAAGGCATGCCGCCACCCCAAGCCACAACTGATTATTTTGAATAAGAATGCCATAGGAGGCCAATTTTGCCCCATTGAAAATTTCCAGTAGAGAGACCCCGCCCCCACCAGAATTAGAAACATTCCTTGAGGGTTAGGTCTAGAGACTGGGAGGAAGAGGTACAGAGGCTACGACATGCCACTTCACAGTTGCACTTTAACACAAATGCAGATATCTGATGGCGAAGGTTTCTTACTCTTTTGCTTTGGCCCTAGGTAACAAAAATGTATGTGAAAGATGTACAAAACCTGGTCCTCTCCAAATAAATTATGATTGCTCTTCATGAGACGATGGATAACAGGATTGGTTCTTTCCAGCTTGCATATTGGGGGAGCAGTTGGGACCCCCCATACCCAGCTTTTGCTCCCTGTTGAGTTGAGACTCATCAGAGGAGGCAGAAAACCTCTGTTGTTTTGAGGATATCACAATTCCTGCCTGGTCTGACAGGGTGACCAGTTAATACGGGGTCACTCCCAATTGGTTTATTAGTCAGTTTGTCCCCCGGTTGTTTCTGACAGACACTAGCTTCTGTCTGAAGCGAGACATTGGATTGAATTATGTTACTAGGTGCATTGGCATTTATATGGTTTCAGTGTACCTGCTTGAGGAAGGGTGTTTGCTCCTCAGTGGTTGCCACTGCATAGCTTTTGCGGGGTTATTAACTGACACCCTGGAAGGATCTACAGAATATACTATCCATTGTATCTTGCACAAGGAAATACTTTGACTAAAAGTAGTAAGTCATCCTTCTTAGGTTAAAATGCTTGCCCCATATCCTAGTGATGCTTGGTTTCCTAGCTGCTAGTAGGGGACACAAAGATTCTGAGCATCGCTTCCTATGGCTGTGGACTATATACAGATAGAAGGGTGCTTCATGAATCTCATTTCCAGTCGGGTCCTGATTGGTTTGCAGCTTATAGGCACATTTCACAGTTTTCTGCCTTTTCCCACAGCCCTGGTACTATTTAGGGTCTAGCTGGCTCTTGGCCGTCCAGTGTTTGGTTTCTCCTGCCTGTAATCCCTTTGCATCCATGAAACACATTTAATTTAAAGATGCTTTAGTTAATACATGAATACTAGGTATAAATCACCATTTGTTATTTTGTGATAATTATTGCTAAGGTAATTTTATGATTGCTTCCCTTGCACTTGGATCACTGTTGTTGAATCTGCCTTCTGTTCCAATTTTTAGCCAATGTAGGCCTTGTCATCGAGCTGCAGCTTGGATTGTGTGGCTTAGCAAGTAAGTGAACCCCCTTCAGGGCATACTCATGTTCAGATCAAACACACAAAACCTGATGAGGGAAATGCTTGCAAATAGTCAAACCCATTGGGAGCCCCTCTGGATAGAATTTGCCAATAATTTTTTACCCATCATACAGAAACTTCAAAAGAGGCCCGCATTATACAAGTCAGTACAACCCCTGTCCTCATGGGAACAGCTCAAGTCCATTGGCAACTTCAGATCAGTTTCAGCCTTTTAAGGCCTCATCAGTGAAGTATAACTTCGACTCGGGGCACAGCAAGCAATGGCCCACGTCTGTGCATACCCTTGTCAACTTAAGGGATTACATCAAATGCACAAAAAGTAATAGGTGCAATGCTTGCTCATGGCCTGGAATAATGCATTCACTCTCCCCTGATCCGATATGGGCATGACATTTTAGAAGTCCTTGGGTTCAAAGCAGATTGGATATGCATGGAAGACATTTTGTCTTTCCTCCTTTTAATATTCTGGTATTTTATGTACCTTGACCAACTGATACATTGGCACCACTAAGGGAAACTTGGATTGATGTTTCGAGAAAAGTGGGCTGTACGAAAGGAAGTGAAAGACCACTTCACATATCCATGTGTTACGATTCCCTGCCGTACTGAAAATGAGTGTTTCCAAAGCTATGGCTGAGGTTTGTGGCACGTCCACATAGTATGCCAGTTTGCATGGTTCTGGTTTATTTTTGAAGTCTGTTTTTCTTATTATGGCTAATTGGCCCACTGCCAGCAGTGGTGGAGGCCGAGAAAAAGGGGGATCTAGACCATTGTCTTTTACGGTGCTTCAGGAGGTGTAGGAGGACGTGGAAAATAGCAGGCATGACAAGCTGAGAAAGCTTCGAAGTACATAACCTCGAAGGCACATGCCTGGTTCACATAATAGCATTTGCATCTCTGTAGGCCAGTGAGTGCTGGTGTAGCTGTGCCCACTGCCCTTAACCCCTTCCCGTATTGCTTCCCTCCACGTTCTAATGGAGATGCTGCTGCCATTCCCATCCTGCACAACAAGCTAAAATGAAAGGGAATCGGATGGGTAGGTCCAATATGGTGGCATATTGGTCTGTATTGCTATTCTAAATTAATGGTGGCTTTCTAGAATCCCTCTTTTTTTCTCTTTGTAATGTGTGCCAAGCCGTGCATGTCTGTGCAGGAAACAACTTCTGTAGTTGGCATTTGGTGGGAGACTGCCCATGTGCGATGAGGCACTATTAAGCCTCCAGTAAAACATTATATGGAATCCACGAAGAAGGAAAAGGCACCCGGATCCCTGGAGGCAGTGTTATGCTACCCATGAAACATTCGTCCACCCCTGAGCCCAGTGTTAAAATATGTAATTCCTTCATTATTTGGTGAGGTGATTTGCAGGTCATCATGCAGTTTGCTAATGCAAGGGATATGCGAGGACCTAAATTGTGTAATACTAATTCACATATTATCAACGAAGTTGCAGAACAATTTGTTGCATTTCAGAAATATGCTTACCTTTGTAGTGGAATGTCATTATTTGGTCCGGCTTCTGACAACCAGTTCAATTTTGGTCGTTTCTGGCATTGCTCCTTGAGTTGACAGTTTATCAGAGATTAAGGTTTATAATTCTTTGTAGTCATGGTTTGGGGTAGATGATAGCGGAGTTGACAAAGCAAATGTGCCAAGTTTCCTTAGTGGTACCATGCTTATGGAATGGTTGTAAGTAGGCTTTGGGTCGTTTAGCTTTTTAATGTGTCAGATTGATAGAATGAATGATATTGCACATATGTGTTCTTCAATGTATTTAACTATATTTGCTCTTATTTTCTTAAACGTTGAAAAAACTAATTTTTAAACAGAACCTTTTTTTTTTCTTTTTCAAAAAACATCTTTATTGGTATTTCAATATGATGTGCAAGCAGTTGGTTGAGTGTACTGTATAGTGGTATCATCACACATTTTTTCAGCATTTATAGAGGTGGACGTTGTAAAATGACGTTGAAGAAAATACCAGTTAGCGATGACAAAAAAATTAACTCGACTAATCCAAATACAGTTGTCGCAACCGGCGTGGAAGTGCAAAGTCCATTGTCCCGTGTGAGGCAGAGCAGTTGTTTGTTGGTTGCCAGGACAGTCGGGCCACCTTGTCAGTGTAGGACATTTTGGTCTTCGAGAGGGTCAGATGTGTTAACGCTGAGTTTTAAATGAAATCATTAATAATTATTTATGTATTCTGAGTGTTGAATTTCCATAGAAAATGTAATAACTTAGAAAAAAATAATACATGCATTTGAAGGGACGACTACCTGAGTGGCCACCAATGCTCAAGAAGCGTACTTATTAATGGTTTATTAATATGAAATGTTGAGCTTATATTTGAATAATGTAGTAATATGTCATATTAAGGGTTATGTATTATGTATTAGCTTTATTAATCGTAGGCCTTAACTTAGCGAGGTTCTGGCCTAGCTGTACGGCTTCATGTCAAGCTGCATTTTTAGGTGTTTTGCTCGTAGCTAAAAGTCTTTCTCATGACAGCTGCTTTCTAGAAGATGCTGTACTAGCTAATGCAACAATGTATAATGTAGTGTGTATGAGACTGACTTTCTCCGGAGAATACAATGGAGACTCTGTGACTGGAGTATAAGCTGCAACAATATTGTTAGCTGATGAGCCGAACAATGGGAGCGGGTCAACAGGAGCCAATCATCACATGTAAAACCTGTACTCGTAGAAATATAGATTGGAAGTTTTTGTTTTATTGGACAAAGTGTGAACATGCGATCCCCTGACCACTTAGTATGTGGGAAGTAGTTTTAGGAAATCTAACTTAGCCAGACTGCACTGAGAAGAGACACCCCATTTTGCCCATTTTCCTTCTTGAGAAGAGACGTGCTTAACTTTACTACTTAAAAGACTTTGCCTTTTCTGAACTGTGATGCTGAATCCTGATGCCTTGTTGACCAGACTGATGTCGTGAGGACGAAGACTGTAACAGCTTACTGATCCAAACTGAGGATAGGTATATTGACTATGATATTGTTTGCTATGTCTATTTGCTTTTAGGTACCGACCGCTAATTTTGATAGAGCCATAGTTAGATGTTTTTCCAAATTTGGGTTGACGAAATTGTTTTGCGAGAAGCCCAATATGCTCATTCTAATCTGATGTTAGTTAGGGAGCTCACTGATGAAGTTCGCTATATGAAATAACAGCTGATGTCTTTTCTTTGCTGAAACTAAATGTATGGAATACTGTTTGCGCAGTTGTTCTTGCTATTAATTTGCACTGTAACTTTAGAATGTGTAGTAGCTCAAGCTTTGATTAGATTGCGATTCTTTCGCCGCTTCAGACAGCCAGTGTTGTTTCTGTATGTTTATCAATTGATTTCGAAATTATTTTACATGACATTAG
This sequence comes from Pleurodeles waltl, assembly GCF_031143425.1. Lineage (NCBI taxonomy): Eukaryota > Metazoa > Chordata > Amphibia > Caudata > Salamandridae > Pleurodeles > Pleurodeles waltl. The sequence goes on along the minus strand of NC_090447.1, from coordinate 1,280,047,700 downwards.
CTTTGTTTAATATAGGGAAATAAATATTCTAGATTTTACATAAAGGTGTGGTTATTCATGACTGCAAGGTCATGGTGTGTGACCATTACTGACTCGTATTGATTATTGATTGTTACTGATTATTGATCTGCACGTGTGGGATATATGGTGGGAAAACCTCGAAGCGAGTCAAAGGGATCATCGACCTATTCGCGTCTCTCTTGTAAGTTTACTTATTAAGGTCTGATGTGCTAACAGGTGCAAACATATAAGCACAGATCTCACGGGATTTGTGTGCATTCAGAAGCAAGTCATATAGTTTACCAGGGAGTTTCGAGCACAGACTAGACTGTGTCACAGAATCAAGTAAAGTATTTGTGAATTAGAATTGCAGCAGTGTCACAACGGATTACCGAGGTAGTGATTTGTTTTTAGGCTAACTAGAAATTGCTTTTTAGTGTGAGAAAACCTTATGCTTCACCTGGCTGTGGAGCACCTGGAGAGGGAATGGGATGTGTGCGCTTGTGTGTGTAAACTTGTTTAGAGTTGGCATTGCTACTTCTGCACTTGTTTTATGTTTCGTTTTATGTTTGTAGGGGAAGCATCCATTGTTGCGCAAGCAGCAAGAGAAGCTGACATGCTGCTGCAAGTATTTGACCTGTTCCTTCTGTGTGAATTACATTTGTACTGGTTCTGCCTTGTGTTTTTGTGGTACCTACACTGCTGCAGCCCATGTTGTTACCGTGCCTTAAAGTGAAGCCTACATTGCTTTAGAGCATCTATTCTCAGTGTCTGGGAGAGAGTGATTGATTGAGTGTATGGTTACCACAGGACTCCATGCCATGAGAACACGGTTCTCCAGCTTTGAAGTTTGGACACATCACTCTTTTCAGGTGTGACAGGCCCTGGGGCTCAAATAAAGAAGTTGCAGAAGTCATTGATGTGGTAAACCCAAAGGATGGAATTGGAACTAAGGTAGCCTTGTAACATGAAGTCCTGCAGTAACTCTAAGCTTGCACTGTTGCTTCCTGCGTTGAACCAGTTATGTTGCCGCTGTGATGTCCATGTTCTTCTTGAAGAGGATGTGTGCTGCTTCCACCAAACCTGATCTGTTATGTTGTCATCATAAAGTGTTTAACTGCTGCTGTTGCATTGATCTCAACTGAGGGGTATGTGGGGTTGGAAGCAGCAGGCGTTGGAGTTGAGGGGTAAAGGCCAGGCTTGCACATTGATGCTTGTGCTGTGCCTTTCCTTTCTTGTGACAAGACCTCCCAGTGTCAATACTGTACTCGCTGTTGTTGGTTGGCAAAAGGTCGCATTGCAGCTGCACATTCTGTATCCGTCCTTTGCTTGAAAAGTGTGTTCTGCTACAGTGCAGGTTGAACCTATAACTTGTCTCTACAGGGAGTTTATGCTGTTTTAACCTGTGTTGTAGCTGTGCAGTGCTTCTGTGGATGATGGGCCTCTTTCGTGTATAAGGAAACCTTGTACTAAGTAGAACCAGTTGAGTATGTTGGCCAGAAGCGTAAGTGATTCTTTTCACTATCCAAAACAGTTGGCTTTGTCGGAGCTTGTTTGCACTTGTTACCAGTCTACAACTCATCTTTCAGTATAGCTTCTAGCACACCTTTGAATTATTCAAAGGCTGGTTTTAAATATGTAAATTGTATCAATGTTTCTGCTATTCTCTGGTGTATTTTTTGGGTGGACAGAAATGAAATATTTTTTACCTTGACAGGACATAAACCGTTGAGTGATTTAAGAAGTCGGGAGCTTTAAAAATTGTGAAGGTGTTCTGCAGGATGTGCCACCTTCTTGGCTTTGGATCTCACGATGACAAATGTTTTTACTTGGCACCATGTTGTGGGACTGGCAGGCTTGTATCCTGCTTCTCAGCAACGACCACGACAAAGTCCCTCATTAGTTTCCACTTTGGTCTTGCAAATTGGCGATTGTCACTGATTGCATGCACATTGTACTTAGTGTAGTAATACAGTTCTACAACTTTAGCAGTGAACAAGGATGAAACTTTCAGTACATTAAATATGGAAAGGATAGTGTAAGGGACCCAACCATTTGCCACCCCACTCCTTTCTCAGAAAGGAGGAGAAAGACATCTTAGAGGCTGATGCTAAATGCTTGGGATTGCTTCCATTTTGGGTCTGCTGCATCCTCCTTCCTAAATCTGCAGAACACTCTAGAGCACCGGTCTTCCCCCTCACTCCTTGGGCCAAGGGGCTTTGAATGGTTTATCAGTTGGACTGCGAAAAGTCACAGACCACACCTCCTCTCCTATTATACTAAACACAAGGGGCAGGCGGAAAATGGTGTCGTTACGTAGGTGTCACGCAGCCTCCAGGAGACAATGGCGTTTGTAGCCTGCCGTGGATGGGATAGTTCTGAAGCAGATATCGCTACTTTGAAAAGCTGGAAAACACTCCATATCTTCCCTGAACCCACACTGTTTCACTCATTTTTTTCTGATGCTCCTTCGGACGGACGTTCGATTGGGTGGACAATTCTTTAATGCAAAAAAGGCTCGTGTTTAGTACACTTAATATAAGTGCAGCTAGATTTAAACATTAGATAAGCAGTTTACTTTGATAAAGTATGTAGGCAGCGCAGAGTTGCTGTAAAAACGGTTGCACGTTTTTTCAGGCCTAAGCATCGGAAATCTTGATTTGCGTGATATGTCAAATTGCCTTGTTTTTATGTGGGGTGAAATGAGCGTTAAATTTGTTTGTTGTTGTAGCTTATCAATAGTTTACAAGGATTCTATTTCAAGAGGGCGTAATTAGCGTCATGTAACTTTTTTCTAAAGGTAACCGAGCAGATGTTCAAACAATATGGAATCCCCTTGCCTGCCCCTGTAGCTGTCCCATTCATACTGGGCCATCTGGAAGGTACTGGCTGCATGCAGTCCTAGCAGCATCACTGTAAGAGCGGGATTAACTTGTCAGCATCCTCTTTTGTTAATACTTTAATCTAGCATCCATTTGTCTGCGGGGGCCCACTGAAGTGACTGACTGCTCTGCCCATGCATGGAGTTTTAATTAGCAGTATGTACATAAGGTGATTACTAGGCTTTAGCTGTGAGCAATATAAAAAGTTTCCCAAAGGGAAAGGGTGTTTTCTCGTTCAGTTCTGCTTGTTCACTCACTGCTGATGACTGTCTTTTAAACCCTTTCTAATTGTATTGCCAAGAGAGGAAACCTTCTGAGATGTTAAGTGCCTTTCTGAGATGCACTTCGCAGTGGTGGCATTGCGGTGATGTTGTTTTTCGCCCAGTGTAATGTAATCACACTGTTTAGTGTAGGAAAGTACCCTCTTTTTGCCATGGTTACCCTCGATTCTGCCTGATATCAGTGTGCTTGACTGTGTTCACTGGGATCCTGCTAACCAGGACCCCAGTGATAATGCTCTCTCTCCTCTAAGTTTTGTTGTTGCATACTGATAACACAGTATTTCACCCAAAATTGGCATACTGGTGCCCCGTTATAAGTCCCTAGTATATGGTACTTAGGTACCCAGGGCATTGGGGTTCCAGGAGATCCCAATAGGCTGCAGCATATCTTTTGCCACCCATTGGGAGCCCATGCAAGGGCTTCTGCAGGACTGCCATTGCAGCCTGCATGAAAAACTGCTGTTTACACTGCACCAGGTCACTTATAAGTCACCCCTATAGCAGGCCCTCCAGCCCTGAGGGCAGGGTGCAGAGTACCTGTGTGTAAGGGCGCCCCTGCACTAGCAGAGGTGCCCCCACGACCTCAAGGACCAATTTCCTAGACTTTGTGAGTGCGGGGTGCAATTTTACGCATGTACTGGACGTAGGTCACTGCCTATGACCAGCTACATAATGGTAACTCCAGCAGAGACATGTTTGGTATCAAACGTGTTGGAATCATACCCCAAGACTTTTGTAAGCATTGGTTGTATGATTCCATGCACTCTGGGGGGCCCTTAGAGGACCCCCAGTATTGCCATTCCAGCCTTCTGAGGTTATCCAGGCAGCCCCAGCTGCTGCCACCTCTCAGACAGGTTTCTGCCCTCCTGTTGCTCGAAAAGCTCAAGCCCAGGAAGGCAGAACAAAGGATTTCCATTGGGAGAGGGGTGTTACACCCTCTCCGTTTGGCAATAAGTGTTACAGACTTGGGAGGGGTAGCCTCCCCAAGCCACTGGAAATGCTTTCAAGGGCACATTTGGTGCCCTCCTTGCATAATCCAGTCTACAGCGGTTCAAAACCCGCAGTCCCTGCTCTGGCGCGAAACTGGACAAAGGAAAGGGTAGTGACCACTACTCTGTCCATCACCACCTCAGGGGTGATGCTCAGAGCTCCTCCCGAGGGTCCCTGAGTTTGCCATCTTGGACTCCAGGTTGGCAGGGAACTCTGGGAGCATCTGAGTGGCCAGTGCCAGCAGGTGGCATCAAAGCCCTCCCCTGATAGGTGCTTACCTATTTAGCTGACCAATCCCCTTTCATGGCTATTTAGGGTCTCTCTTTTGGGTGGTTCTTCAGATTTCAATTGCAAGACTCCAGCAGGAATCCTCTGCATCCTCCACTTCACCTTCTCACTGAAGAAACTGCATCGGGACCCCCCAGGAACTCTGCAAACAGCAACAAAGAAGCAAAGATTACTTTTGCAACATTGTATCTTCAGTTCCTGCCAGCAACTGCAACTGTTTCCCAGTCCTGCATCCTCAGAGGACAGCCTGTCTTCAGCCTGCACCAGAAGAGCGAAGGAATCTCCCTTGGAGTGAAGAAGTCACTCCCCTGCTTCAGCAGGCACCTCACTGCATCGACGACCGGCTGCGTGGATCCCTTCTCCTGACAAGCTGGGTGGATCCTGCATCACGGGTGGTGGCTGAAGTGGTTCAGATGGTCCTGACATCCTACTGTCCAACTTTGGTGGAGGTAGGAGCTTGCCTCCCCACTTAAGACAGTACCCCGTGCACCGCATGTTTTGCATTTGTCAAAGTTTGTTGGCATCCTTTCATGAAGTTCTTTGTGCACCATACAGCTCCGCCCTCCAGCACTCTATCCTGCTACGCACATCTTCCTGAGTGGTTCTCCGGCGGCGTGGGATCCTCTGTTGTAGATGGCCTCCTTTTGCACCTCCTTTGTCCCCATGCTGCGGAACTCTTGTGTGCGCTGCCTGGTCTTCTGTGGGCTTTCTGAGTTGCTGCGAGTCCCCTTTGACTCCCCCTCCCGGGAAGAGTCCACCTGGTCCTGGGCAGCGCAATTTTCCGCTAACCGTGAGCTTTGCGTGTGCCAAGGCTTGTTGGCAGACTCCAGTGACGCAAAACACACTGCAGTCTTTCATCTGCCGTGGGACATCATCTGCACCAACGAGGAACCCGAATACGTCTTCTTGGGTGCAGTTCTGACTGTTCTTCTTCACAGGTGGCTCTTCTTTTGCACCTTCATCTAGGTTAGCAGGGGCTCCTGTTCTCCCTGGACTCTTCTGTGGACTTGGTCCCTTTCTTCCACAGGTCTTCAGGTCCAGGAATCCACTGTTGGTGTCTTCCAGTCTCTGGTTCTTGCATTATATTCTTTCTAGTGTTTCTGTGTGTTCTAGGAAAGTTACTGTGTTTTACTCCTGCTTTCCTGGGCTCTGGGGTGGGTTCTATTACATACCTTTGGTGTTTTTCTAATACTCCCAGCACCCCTCTACACACTACACTTGCCTAGGTGGGAAACCGACATTCCACTTTCTTAGAATATGGTGTTCCCCCTAGCCCCATTTCTAACTATTGTGACTTTCACTAATTGCACTATTTATATGCCTATTTCTGCAAAATAATGTGTGTATTACTTACCTCCTAAGGGAGCATAGTCTCTATAGTATTTTTGGCATTTGTGTCAGTAAAATAATGTATCTTTATTTTTATAACATTAAGCATTTTCTTTCATGTGTGTGAGTACTGTGCGACTACAGTGGTATTGTATGAGCTTTGCGTGTCTCCTAGATAAGCCTTGGCTGCACAGCTACAGCTACCTCTAAAGAGCCTGGTTTCCAGACACTGCCTACATTTCTCTTATAAGGGATAACTGGACCTAGTATAAGGTTTAAGTACCATAGGTACCCACTACAAACCAGGCCAGCCTTCTACACTTAGGAACCCTGGCTGTACCAAACTGGCCTGAAAAAACTTTCATCTGAAATGAAGGATCATGATTCAGTATCTCCTAGTATAAGGTTTAAGTACCATATGTACCCACTACAAACCAGGCCAATCTCCTATATTTAGGAGCCCTGACTGTACCAAACTGGCCTGAAAAAACTTTCATCTGAAATGAAGGATCAGGATTCAGTATCTCTGAAAAATGTTTAGGTTCCTTAACCTGAGTCGATTAACCTCTCAAACAAGCCCTCCTTGACTCCGCCCCTCAAATTATTTCTTCTGCAGTGTTGTCAGGTGAGGATCCTGTACTTTACTGCAGCAAGGTAGTGGAATCATTCTTTTCTTAGATCTAGCTGATAGTGCAGCTCTCTGAACCGGTTATTATTGTTCATATCAAATATATCTCAGTTGGACTGTGGCTCCTATGCATAGGAGTTTTAATACCTCACCTCTTGTTATTGGCTTGTTGATGTATTATTCCCCATGTGCTGTAGTGCAGTGTTCCCAACCTTTTGACTTCTGTGGACCCTCACTTTGTTACTGGAACCCGGGTACCCCCACTGAATCATTATTGGAATCCAGGGATCCTCCACTGAGTCATAACTGGAAGCAGGGACCCCGGTCTAAACGTTGTTGATGATTTGAAACACAAAACAATACAAAAAAAATACAGAAACAAGCATTCATCAAATACATACATAAAAGATTACACATTTGACTTAATTTGCGTATATATATATATATATATATATATATATATATATATATAATATATTTTAATGGGAAGGTTGGAGCTTTTCAAAATTAAATTCAAGACACACATCGTCCATAGTATATTCTGTTTGATGCACCTGCACTTCTCCCCCTAATCAATCTGATGATACTAATTTAATTTGTAGCCTCCAATTTCAAATTCCTTTACAATCGTAGTACTTTTCAATATTTTCAATTGGACATACATGTCCACTTTATTTATATACACTTCTTTAATCTGTTAGTATTATTAAATTTTCTAAGCTCTCTCGGACCCTCTGAGGAGGCTTCGTGGACCCCCAGGGTTCCTTGGACTACTTGTTGGGAACCAATGATGTAGTGCATGTATTGGAAATCATGAGACACTATATTACACCCAGGAAGTACACTGAATCATTTCACATTCACTTTATCTTATAAATGCACTACACAGAAAACGATAGATAGATAGATAGATAGATAGATAGATAGATAGATAGATAGATAGATAGATAGATATATATTAAGGGCCTCATGCCCCCGCGGTGGTGGTCAGGACCGCTGCGCCTGTGGTGGTCCGGCCACCACATAAAGACCCTGGCAGTCAGACTGTCAGAGTTAGGCCAGCACTGCCAGGATCTGTGATTCCGATGGCCTGGCAGTGGCAGAGATTGTGATCCGGCAGGGCAGCGCTGCACGCAGTGTTGCCCTGCGGATTACGTTCTTGTTCTCCACTAGACTTTTGAAAAGGCTGGCAGAGAACAGGTGCAAGGGGCCCCAGGGGAGCCCATGCACTTGGCATGGGCAGTGCAGGGAACCCCCTGCCAAGCACAGTCACAGTGTTCTCTGTCTGCTATACAGACAGTGAACATTGCTAGGCTGGTGGTGCACCCTGTGGGCTACAGCATTGCTGCCAGCTCGATCACGAGCCGGAGAAAATGCTGTAGCCTGTATCCCTCTTGGCCAGTGGGCGGAAACCGAGGTTTCCACCCGCCGGCCTAGCGGGGAACTCCTAATAGGCCCGGCGGGGTGGTCGCCACTATGGCAGCGGCAATCCTGTTGGGAGTTTGGCAGCCGTCCGTCAAACTGATAATGAGGACAAAAATGTTTTGTTCAGGACTCAAAATTTAAAACAGGCCTATTGACTTTTACTGCTGTGCAGAATGTATGCTGCCGCCCCACTTAAGACTCTTCAAAGATTCTGAAACAGTTCTTTAAGAACACTTCATGCTGAATGTATTCTGTTATTAAGCCCTGTAAATAACAGATACAATTATTACCCGATTTAAGGTACTCACCGTACCATCCTGAAAGGATGGAATTCTTTGTTGACCTAACTAGGATAGATAGTGTCCTGCAGATCACTGCATGTGTCAGCAGAGTGTGTCTAACTCACTGGCTGATCTTGCTGACAGCCCCCTGTGGCTTTTTCGTTAAGTACTACCTTTTTTAAGAAGCCTCATGTTTGGTCACCAAAGAATAATACAGATGTTCTTATCCTTTTGTGAGATTTAGACAGATGATGGGGCTGCAGAAGTTGAAATTGAACATATCTGTTGATGCTTTTTCTGAGCTCACCTTTTGTGTTCTCTTTGCTGATTGACCCTTTTTGACACTTCGAATTGGCTTTCTAGTCTTGCTGATCATATGCTGATTTATCTGCACGTATTATCCAAAACAGTGCAATATGTCTCTGTGAGGCACATGACAGTGTCCTATATTTGGATGGTTTGCACCCGCCTTATATTGAATTTTGGGGACCGTACAGAGGATAAATGAAGGCCAGCATTCTGAATGGTATATTGTGTGCAGTTTTTTTGTGTTGCGCCAGATCAGCTGTTTTTGAATATGTTGCTTTTCTTTAACTGTGTATAGTTCTGCCCTCACCACTAATGTCATGTTTGGCTGCACCACTTAATGCAGAAGTCTAACTCCTGAGTGGACTATGCAAGTGGTATATTGCAGGAGTTTCTGAAATAACAAACGGCCTGGGTGAAAACATTTAGAGGAATCCTCCTTTTAAAGAATTCTCTAACTTGGTAGTGGAATTCATATCAGTGCTTGCTGCCTGAAGAACCTAAACGTGTAATATTTATATGATGACGATCTATTCTAAAAGCAATTAAAAACATTTTTTTTTTTTTTTTGGTACAGCAAAAAGCAGAACCCTGCTGGTTAATAAACCATAACCAGCTGAAATGTCACACTTGACATGCAGCACTGCAGTGACTTGTCAGAATCATCTTGGAGGCTATTCCAAGTCAGCATTACCAGAAGTGGAGGTGTAATGTTACTCTTGCTGATTCCTGGTAAGGGGAAATGGAGGGAGGAATAAGTAGTTTTTAATTTTACAATCTCGGCCATTTCCTCCCTCTTCAAGTTCGAGATGCTGGCCCTGCTACAGGTTCCAACAGTTGCCCAGAAATGGCATCTGGATGTGTGTGCCAGGTGGTGTCCTACAGGGAATCCATCTCTCACCCCACTTGTTGAAACTGAGATACTGGTACTGAAGGCAGATCATTACAAGCTTCCCTTTGACTAGCCCTTATTCCTGAGGATGCTTCACAATTCAAGGAACCTGGAGCATTTATTCAACACCAAACTATCATTTACACCACAAATGAACACCTTCTCTAACTGTGTCAATCTACAGTCGTCCTTCCTCAGGAAAATCATCCTGCTTCTTCAGACTTGCAAAAAAGAAGGCTCACTGAAGATACTTGTTCACAGACTCTGGAAAGATTTAAAGCTCAGCCTGAGAGTAGAACTTCAGAAACCCCTGAAGACCATGTGTCAAACTGGTGATCGGTGAAGGTTTACAATGCAGAGGGTAGTGGTCGAGCACTCCAGGTACACGGCCGCACGCTGCTTCTGGTTGGACATGAATTACTCCCCAAAAATTTTTAGGCTGCCCTGGGGCAAGACATTTAGCTCTTTCAGATGAACTTATTATGCTGTAGAAACCTCCTATAGTAAGTACATTTAAATTACTTTAGAAAGGTAGATATTGAAATGCCTGCGATGCATGTTGTCACTTCTTTTCCCTGGGCCTGCTTTTTTTGTAGTTCCAATTCAGGACCTCCTTTTATTCTGCCCATGGTTCTGACCACTAGTAGCACAGTAAATAAGAGGGGTTGGCGTGTTTTTTACTTCTCTGGAATAGTGCCATGTATTATTCAAAAGGATGGCCTGCAGCTTATACACAGGTCTTAGAAGTGTGTGATTTATTCAAAGAGTAAATTCTTATTGTTTTTTGTTGGAAACGTGCACATTAAAACAAACCAAAATTTCAGGTGTTACGAAGTTTGCAATAGCTTAAACTTAAAATAAAACACCTTCTCGTATTCTGCGCTCTACACTGCTGTCGGCTTTGCCGTGTGTAGCCTTCTCGCACATGCTCCCTTGCTCGCTCCTGTGGCTATTTAGCCACGAAGTCTATCTGGGCAGATCAGCAGAATCCCTTGGCAGTCCGCCACACTTGTTTTACTGAGCTGCACATTTTGATTTGTGTGCCTGTTTGAGTAACTGATTAAAATTGATTTTATTTTGTGATTATTGGAAAGTGCTGACACATACCCATCTGTAAAATGCTATCCGTGATTTACTGTGAATTGACAGTCAGTGGTCAGCGTGTTAAGCGCAGGCGCGCAGGAAAGGTGGAGGGAGTTGTACTGATTTGCTCAATCACTTTATTTTTGCTTATGGGTCATTAGGCTTACACCCTAGATTCAGAAACACATTTCCCAGCAGCAGCTCTCTACTGTATGCATCATTGCTGATTGATTACCCCCTCCCGCATTCCTATTGCTTTGAAAAATTACACAGCTGAGACCCCTGTGCCTCTCAGACACATCTTCTTACCAAATAAAAAAAAACCTCCCCCTTACTTCCTCTTTTTGTCTGTCCCACAGACACCTTCATGGGCGGGTGCGGTGCTTCAGCATGGTTATGGGCAGGCTGTGCTGCTTCAGTGGTAGAAGGAGCACTTTCAAGGTAAATGAGAGGAGGCTCCTTGGGTTATTGAAGAGGAGCAGTCATGCTGGTCTGGGGAGCTGTGCTGCGATTCATGCTGCAGGCTCTACTCACCGGAATCCTCATGTGTGCGCTGCTCTTCTGTGTTGGAGAAAGTCGCACCTCTCCATGAAGCTAGGGATTCCCATTGGTAGGGGAATGTAGGGCTCTCCTTTAGATGGATAGGAATGTAAGGTAGGATGGGGCAATTTTATCAGTTCCCAGCAGCACTGTTTTTGTATAATTGCTTCCTTCCTAACAGGTTTCTCACATGATTATGAATTTGCTTAGGGTTTGTGTGCATCTTAGGGATTCAAGCAGGAATTTCTCATCTATTTTAACGGTTATGAGAGGCTTTTCTGTGCACTTATGGGTCGAAATGGAGGGTTAAATGTCTGAGAAGTAGAAGAGTTCCCGCTCTCATTCCTCTGAGGGGTAGAATGGAGGTGAACCTTTGACGTAAAGAACAAGGTGCCCGAGGTCCTGTTCGATCACTGGCTCACATAGACTGATGGCTGAGCAAGTTCAGGCCATGATCGATGAGGCAGTGGCAAAGGCATTGACCACTAACGAAATGATGGGGCAAATACTCCCCAAAGCATAAGGATACATTTGTGGATACAAACTCGTCTACTTTTTTGGCTATTACTTCAGGGGGCAGGTCTATTTCTAGAGAGGAACTCTCTGCTATTCTCCTTCATATCCAAGACATTTTGGGCTTCAATCTCCTTCAAGAGGAGGCGGATCCTGAGGAGTTGTTGCCCCAATATGCCATACTGGTGAATTCAGCTCTTGTGTTTCATCCAAAAATCAAGGATCTAATTTTCTGAAATTGGAAGGAGTGAGATCAAGCTCAGATTCTTGGATTTGCTCTAGAGGAGGGGAATATGGTTCTTCCTCAGTCCATCAACCTTTGTTTCTTTTTGGCCCACCTACTTTGGAGGTCATCCCAGAATTTGAAGATTGCTCTCCATCTGATCCTGTGGTTTGTAAAGTGAACAGTGGGTTTAAGGAATGTTCTGGGGCTGCTAACCTGTCATTGAGAACAGCTTCCTACACTGCATTGGCACCACAGTCTTTGAAGTATTTTGAGACCTTGGCAGAGGTGATGCAAGAGTGTGGACGTGTTGGACATCTTCTTTAAAAAGAGCAACAGTCCAAATTTTTGGCGGAAGTTTCTTCTGGCATTATTACAGCTTCATCTGTGGCCTCAAGAACAACTATCATGGCAAAAAGATACATATGTGGCTCAGAGAGTGGAAGGCTGACTTCTCTTAGAAGGTGTTTTTATAGTTCCTGATTGAAGGAAAAAAGCTCTTTGGAGAACATCTGGAAAAATGATCAAAAATCCTTCAGGGTAAAAAGCATACTTGGTTGTATAAGGCTTTTTCTGTGAAGGGATCTAAATCTTGAAATAGAGATTCTCGTAAATACAGCAGGCAGGGCTCCAAATGTTATTCTTCAAGGAGACGAAAATTCCAGAGCTTGGGCAAATCCCAGGATATACCAGGCAATCAGCACTCCTGGCTGTGCTTCCCATCCTTCTGCAGTGAAAGTGTGAGAAAGAATCCTGGCCTTTTTCGAACCTTGGCTCAGTTCCATCACAGATTGGTGGGTTCTGAATATAATTCAGAGGGTCTACTGTATAGAATTAGACTGAGAGCCTCCCAACGAAGGGTGCATCCCTTAACCCATCACCAGGGATTCACTAAAAACGGAGGCCTTGTGTGCAGGGATTGCAGCAATGATATCCAAGAAAGCAACCATTACGTTTTTTCAGGAGGAGAAAGGTCGAGGAGTATACTCAATCCTTTTTCTTGTCCAGAAAGTTTTAGGAGATTTTCGGCCGCTGCTGAATTTAGCAAAGCTTAATCGATGGTAACAAGCATTTATTTTGGATGGTCATGTTAGAACAGATCATCACTCAGACAAAGACCTAAGGAGGACAATTGATTTACAGGATGCATATTTGCATGTGCCTGTACATCAGTATCGGATCCCCCTGTTGGCCTACAATTGGCTGCTCATTTGTTTACGAAGGTGTTGGTACCTTTGATTGCTTTACTTCACCAGCTGTCAACAGATGGTCAATACATGGACGATCGCTTGGTGTTTTCCCCTTTGTTGTAGTAGACAACCATTCATGTGAACAAGTCGATGTAGGTATTGACTAGTCACAGGTTCCTGATAAATATAAAAAAATTCCAGTTGCTCCCATGGTTAGCTGTAGTTTCATCTCTTGCGTCATTGTGATCAAAAGTGACACGTTCTGGGAGACTAGATCCCAATGATGCAGGATGAACCACATCAACCTATCACATAGCCAAGAAGATCATCACTGCCAAATTCCTCTGGACCTTAATCTATGCTGAAACCCTTGAATTACCTGTTGTCACAAGATAAGCAGTAGAAGACTGAATAGTGAATTTGCTAGGCCCTGATCTGTCCACTGCTGTGAAATCGACATGAGAGACCAGTCTAAAAAGTGTGCATCTGTTTTGGAAAGAAATGAACTAGAAGCAGTAGTCAGTTGAAAAGGAACATTGCTGAGGTCACTGGGGGAGGTGAGGTTGATAAGTAACTCTAAAGGAACACATGTAGAATGTATGTATATCCAAGTCTATATTCTTCAACTAGTTATTCAGCTCTCTAAACTCACTGGAGTGCCTAATTTGAGACAGAAGCTTGTCGCTACTCAGCAAAGCAAATACCCTGCACAGTATAGATGTTCACATCCTGCCTAGCCTAAAAGGTCACTCAATGAATGTACGTCGGGGAGAGTCTGCTTGTTAGATAATGTTGTTCCACGCATATTGACTATTTGCCACTCATGTTGACATGCACATACTTGTAGTTTCTTGGAGACTTAAGTGTCTGATGGTAGTCATGAAAAATCGAAGTCATGGTAGTCAAGAAAGAGTAACAGTGGATCTTTAGCACACTTACAGGAGCTGTCTTTCTTGCAATTATCTGGTTCATCTACCCATTGCAAAGGGCACCCTCTTGACTGACTATTGTCATATTAGGTAAGGGCAAGATGGTTGAACAACAATCTAATGGATGGTATTCACTCTACCATTTGCAGATACATAGATATTGATGTTACGCCATTGTATGTAAGCATGCTGTCACCTTGTGTGATACAAGAATACATGCACCAATAAAACTATATGAAAAAATGGCAGGATGGTCGATTGATCTGACCACAAGATAGATGGCCACTCAAACCAAGGCTAGTGCTAAAACCTACATAAGTGTAAAGTAAACGTTTAAGAACTTAACCATACACAAACTGCAGCTCCTGAGCATTAGATAGAAGTAAAGTTAGTTACCACCTCCAGTAATGAGTTCTCTGCTGAATTAAGATCAGTGAAAGCTAAGGTGAGAAGTGTTCTTGTACTCGGAAGAAACACATTTCTGTAGACAAACCTCTCACGGAAATAGCTTATGAAACAATATGAACAAACAGTACTTATTAATAATAATGACGCAACTTATAGCACGCACAGCCACTCCTAAGAGTGAGGCTGGAAGGGTTTTCTTTCTTCAGAAATTAATAATGCGGGTTATTGCACATGAGTACTTTTAAAAGCAGTTACATGTCACACTTACTTCCTGGCTTGAGGAATTTCCCTCTACTGATAATGCCATATCACAGGAATGCCACATCTGTCATGAGATCGATGCATTGCCTTCCATCATACCAGCATTAGCTTCAAGGCACTCCAGATAAAACATCAGGACATTGGTTGAGTCGTTCCACAGCACCCAATAAAAATCATCCAATGATAACCCTTTGCCCCAGTGGCAAACAATGTATTCATTGTCTGAAGATCAATCAGTACCTTGAGGCCCCACAGTGAGAAGTTGCACTATACAAATGATTGATTGATTGATTGATTTATTGAATCATATACAAGTTAGTGGTTGCACATTTCTTGCTGAAGCCAGCACTCTATAGAGTGAGTTGTCCAATATCTGTGCCTCAGTTAGGAACTGCTCCCTTTCAGGATAGTGTTGAAGACATGTATTTCTCACTGTAGCTGCACCAAGGGCTTGGGTTTTATAGGGCCTAGTTCTTTACAAACATTGCAGTATTGATGATGATGATACACGGATGCAGTCTTTTGATAAATATTAAAAACCTGATTCTCAAAATATTGCCACGTTTACTTTCAAATTACATGTCCAAATGGCTCGATTTACGAATGCAAATTGACATTTGAAACTCATACAATGGAATGTTACTGTTGTAGAAGGTCTTACCGATGCATAATATTAGTCCTGTCTTGTGTAATATTATTCATGAGTACATCATCTGCTAAAAGTGAGGAGTGGGCTTTCCATGGAAGTGGTACCATGTAATGTTTTGGCACCTCTAAACTAGAATGTTTGTGAGCAATCATAATCCACCCCATAACTCATTTCTAACCTGGAAATACAGATTTATTTTCCTCATCAAAGGCAGGAGTAAATCTGTTTCCACAGTCGGAATGGAAATGCTACACCCCTTAATTTGTTGGGGTTGTACGGTGAATCAATTTCCCCATAGTGAAAGATATTTGCTCTATTGAGAAAAGTAAATAAAAGTGCATTTGCATTAATGCAAATACTTTTTTGTATGCCAAATTCTGCACTATGCACAATTAAGGATTTAGAAATGCCTCTACATCTGTGTATTATAGAAATAACTTTTACTGGAGTACTGCTGGAAACCCTCAACTACCTCAGTAGTACATTTGGAAAAAATGTTGAATGGTAAAGTGTATAAGTACGTAATAATTGTTCATAACTGCAGTTTAACTTAGTTTTTATCTTAATGGCGTGAGCAGGTCAATCTGATAGGTATCAAATTTTGGGCCCATAAGAGGATAACAATAATCTGTAAGGGATTGGTCAGGGGTGGACTGGTTCATGTTGCCATTTCGGTAGGATCTTGGGCTTCGTTCTAGCATTTCGGTGGGGCAGTGATCACTGACAGATCCAGATTTAAACTGGGTTAACTAATCCTGAAAGGAAACTTCAGTTTCATGAGTGTCCTTAGAAGTAAAGCAAGTTTACTTTCCAAAATTACATTGCATATAGTTGGAAAATGGCTTCAACTACTGTCTCAGCTATAGGTGGTGACCTTTTAACTATTCTGGGCATCCTCCTTTTTTTTTCTTTTTAATAGTGGCATAACCATGACCCCTTAGCCCAATAGTGTATTATTGGACTACGATGTTTTTTATGTGTATGTCAAGTACGTAAAAACGTACTATTTGGACTACTCCATTTACATTATAGTCATTAGTAATTTTTGCACTTAGTTTTAAAATCATTTAAAACAGAGAATCCATGTTTTTTAAGGATTGATTTATATACTTGCTAGCAAGAGAACATACAGGGGAAGTCATTCGTCAGAAGATTTGTGAACTGTTTGATTTAAATTCTATTGTAAAGTATTTATTGGTGTCCAGAAACAAATAACACATTGTGTATACCTGTGAAAATAAAGAGCACGATATGGACAGTATTTCAGAATGTGGAGTCAAGAGTCCTGAGCTGCAGTCTGAACTTCCATTACTTTACAGAAGTGTATTAAACCTGACAAATCACTTCACTTGCCTGTGCCTCATTTTTGTTAATCTAAAACAAATTGGGAGTCGAAGTAATGCACTTGTGCACTGCAGACCATCTCCTTGGATCCATCCTTGCTAATGTGGGTTGCTAACCTCATCCTTCTTCTGCTTTCTCTGCTCGTTCCTATGATCTGCTTCTTCCTTATTCTCCTATACTCATGCTTTTCTCCTAGATTCCTTTGCTCCACTCTCGCTGTTTTGGCCCACAGCCGCGGTTGACCTTTGAGCTTCATGTCTTATGCACCCTTTTTCATCCCTCTGAACATCTCTGGAGTAAGCATCACTCATTTGCCCTCCTTTCTTGTTCCTTCTCCGCATTATGGCTAAAACTAGCCAGAGAAATGTATTTTCATAGCTCATCACTGATCAGCCACGTGATTCTCATCCACTGTTTTTCACTCTGGATTGTTTACCTTCTCCCCCTCCCCCTTTTCCTCCCCCCTTCCTGCTGTTGGTCCTACACATTCATCCTCTCACACTGCAGAGGACCTATTTCCAAACTCTTAACAAGCATTTGCAATGCAACAGGTCTCAAGTTTGCTCGAGTTAGAGCTATTAGTTTTGGAAATTGGACTTTTCTGGCCACATAAATTGAAAATGAAAAGTAAAACAGTTGACATAAGCGAGCCGATTCCAAGCGCCGGGGACGCCATGAGCATGAGCGCAAAGGAGAGACACAAAAGGGAAAAGAAGTTTGCTCGCGGTCAGGCGTATCAGCAAGAGTGCATTTATCCACTTAACCGTGTCGATGGCCAAGGCGGTAAGAAAACTGCGCCAAGGAGGGACAAACGTAAAGCATTTACCAATGATAACTAAGGATTTTTGGGAAAGCAAGCCCATGAACGAGTGATAGTGATGGCCGTGCAGTGGGTGCGGTTAAAAGCCTACACATAGATTACAACAGGGCAAAAATTGGTGCCTTTGCCTCTGTCTCTCACCACTCCCTCTTGATGTTGATGTGGGCATTTGTCTCTCCTGCACTATTGCTTCTTTTCTTCCTCCTTTGGTTCCTTCATTGTGGCCCCTGAATCTGAGCTCGCCTGACTTCTTTATAAGCCTAAAGTCCAGACCTACAGTTTCCCCTCGACCCTCTGCCTTCCGTACTGGCCACATCTGTGTACTCCACACTCATCTCTACCTGTTACGTTCAATCTCTAATTGTCCTCTGGGACTTGTACCTCTGTTTTTAGGGCTGCAACTGTACTGTATCTAAAAAAATAAAGAATCACTCAAGCCCAACAATCCCAGTAATTGTACACCTGTTTCTTTACACCCTTTTCACTGTAAACTCCTTGATCATCTTGTTTTCTCTCTCGGCTTTCAATTATTCTTCATGTTTCCAACCTTCTGTCTCTGGTTCATTCAGGCTTTTTTCTGTTCACTGCAAGGAAACAGCTGTCACTAGGGTCCACCTCCATTCACATCACAGAAAGTGTCACTCTCTTCTTCTGTCTTCTCTGCCGCCCTTGGATGTGTCAGGCTCTTTCCATGCTGGCTTAGTCCTCATCTCTGGCTGGTCCTTTTCGGATTTCTGGAACGAATCTCTCTCTCTACTCCCCATCTTCTAAATTATGGGGTACTGGACAGCTCTATCTTTGGACCACTCTCCTTCGCTCTGTACACTATTCCTCTGCCCTCTTTTATTTCACCTCATAACATGACATTTCTATACAGATGTTTACCAAATGTTTTTTTCCTACTCATCCTTTTCTCTCATTCTCCAGGAACGTGCCTGTGACAGCCTTTCTGACATCCTGATCCAGTTGACTTTTTTAGTTTCTTAAACTTTGTCCCAATAAAACGTAGGTTCTCTCTTTCTCATTTTTATCTCCGTTATATTCTTTTGTATATTTCTCTGTCTCCTATTCTCTACTCTACTTGGACTCGTATTCTTGATTCCCTCATCTTACTCTGCCCATACTTTCATGAAGTCCATTTAATTAAACTTTTATGACTTTATTGTCCTTGAAACTTCTCCTTATTCTCTGTTTCGTCCTTGCCTTAACGACTTCACCTCTGTAAGTGTATTTAACCAAATAACTCACCCTCCCCTGCAGCCTGCTCAGAATCCTTGCGTTCTTTTTCTGTCCACTCTGACACCACGGGCTCCGACTTCTTATTTTCATGAGACACACAGGCTGTCTTTCCCTTTGCTCTGAAAATGTCGCTTTCTCTTTTTCCTCTCTCGATGCTATCACACGCTCGCACCTACATAGTTGGCCTGTCGTTTCACTTTATATTTCTGGTCGTAATTGGTTCCAGACTTTGAGGAACCAGGGTCGAGTCCAGGCGTCGCCTCAACACTGCGATTCTAGGCAAACCAATTAATCTCCCCGTGCCTAAGAAATAAAATGAGACCTTGTGTAACTTAATCTGCTGCTCATGCCCTTGGATTTTACTATTCAGTTTGTTTAGATTGCTTTGGATAAAAGCACTATAATAAATTCGATAAATGAATGAAACACAACCTCAGATTCCTTCTGGTGGGAAACACCGTTTGGTGATTTTTTCTCCCCCGTAGTCAATTAGTCAGACACTTGCAAAGAATAAAGTTATCCACCTTGCAGTGTGGCCAGTCATCTTAATCACTCCCGTGCACTGTGCCATTGATTTAATCAGATTAACCGGAGCACTAAAAATATGCGGAGCAGTACTGAGTGTTTATGTGAACAAGATCCAGCGCCTCTCGGAGTAATTGCTTCTCTTGCGGTCAACGTGGTCTGTTTATACGAGAAGGGTAACACATACTTGTAGGCACCTTGTTTAAGTATACAGGCTGGCAGCGTGATCTGTCTAGCTCAGCAGCTCCGGTAAACGCTCTTCCAAGATAATAACGTCCGAAGTGCTTTCTTAATTTACCTTTTGCGTTTTTTTTTTTTATATAGCTTTAATTTAGCCCAAAGGCTTCAGCGCGCTTTATATGAGAATTCTATTACATTACACAAGCCCCCATATTTTTTAGGCACGAAATTATTGAGTGATTTGCCCAGAATCACACAAAGTTGAGCCGATGTAGGGACTCGAACCTTGTTCGTCAACTCTAAACTCTGCAGAGCTGGCCCTTAAACTACACGTCCTCTCTTTGATTTGCTGGTGAGTGTGTCTAATCTGAATGAGGAGAAACGCTGCGCTTTAAATGCTTTATCTCTATAACAATACGTCTCTTTTCGACAGTTTTGAGTACCGGCACTAAAGCATGCTGAGGTCAGGAAGATTACTGGTTGTCAACTTAATATAGTAGACTGTTACTTCGTCATGATGTAGTATTTTTAAAGTGCTGTGTCTTCTCCAGCTTTTTCATAAATTAGAGCAGGGAGAACTGTTGCCTTGTTTTTTTCTTCTTTTTTTTTTTTACTTATTTGTATAATTTCAGATGGTGCCTTGGAGGGAATTGTGCTGAGAGCCCCCAAGGTTCTGAGCTTGTCAACGAGGCAGGGTGGTGTGCTGGTCGAGTTGTTTTTGTGGAAGGATGCAGCTGGTGTTGAAGAGGTTTTAGACCAGCAAGGGGAGCCAATAGTGTGCCATCAGGGCGGGGGTGATGCAGTCATATTTGTTCAGGGTTTTGATGAAGCGTCTGCAGCATGTAGGATACCTCCAAGGGAAGACACTGTGGAGTCGGGAGGCCCTGGAGCAGGACACTGCCACCACCCAGATGCAACAATAGGAGATCCTGAGCTACTTTGAAGTCAGTTTCTGGAAGGAACTGATTTACATTCTTGGTGATATTTTCCTTGAAGGGAGGTCAGTATCCTCCTTGAACCAGTGACTTGGATTTTGGTGTTCTGGGCCCTTTACCTTTCTTAGTCTACATTGCTTCCCTCTGGACCAAATCATCTCATTCTGCTTTTCTCATCCCCTCTAAGATGATGACTCAACTCGTTTTCTTCTTCATTCACTGACTCCCCAACTCCAGATTCTAATCTACACCTTTTCTGTTTATGACCCTCCTCCAGATGGCCTCATGATTTCTTAGGCTTCCCTTACCTAAATTGAATTCCTCTTCCTCAGCTTCTTCCAGTCCTACTCTCCTACCTTTACCAATCTCTTACCATCCTAATGTCATTAATCCTTTATCCCCCCAGCCAGAATCCTCGAGTGGTGTTTAATTTTTGGATCCATTCAGAATCATTCAGCCCTATGCCTGTCTATAAAAGCCAGATTCCAGTTACTCTTTATTTTAAAACACGTTTACTTCCCATTCCACCCCACTAAGACTTTCATCAATACATTCCATGAGCAATTTTTAATATTACAATGAGTTGCTGGTATACTCCATAAAAAACGCTCCCCTTGACTGTCTGATCAACTTTGCTGCAAAGTCACAGATGGCAGATAAACGGGTAGGCTGTCTACCATCAACAAAGACTAGCTCAGAATCCTCACTTTGGTTTCTAAAGCAGTCGATTGCCCATTCGTACATTCACTTGAATATTGTGGGCTTCACATCCGTTATTCTTGCACTTGATGACTGCGCTCCAGTAATCTCTACATTCCTAAATCCACCTGTTGTGTAGCCATTTTAGTTATAGTTCCATGCACGTTATTTTAACACACTAGGCCGCTGTGCACTTTAACCTAGATATGTTTTATTCAGCTTCGCATTATTATTATTACAATAACCATTTTTATGGTCTTGTTTTATTTTCATCTATCTAACTGTTTTGCCTAGGCCAGCACTCTGTTCTCAAACAAGACATTCTTGATCACTCTGTGCTTCATTCAAGGCTACAGTTCGGTACATTGCCGGTGAACGTGGTAGAAGTTTAGTCTCCAGCATTTGTAGAAAATACACATCCTTATGTAAGGACATTTTCCCAGAACATTAGCTGTGTTATTGTATAAACACTTCCTTGTCCCTTACTCGTTAGAGGGTGATTCCCGCCAGGGAACTACAACTGTATGCTGATTGCTGAATGCTTCGCTACAGATGCTAACGCAGACCACAGACCTTTGCTCAGGTATGGGGGTTGATGTCTTCCCAGGGGAACCTGAAAGACAGAACTAGAGCTTAACATGCTGTGCTCAAATTATAACTTAGATAAGAAATAGTCCATCAATCATAGAGACAATATGATAACGTTGTTTTTATGCTTCACTCTTCTCGTCACAATTTTAATACAGTCATGTTGTGTCGTCCTGGTTATTGCAGCTCACGCTTTGCTATCTAAGATGCAGTCGTTTTATTAAACTCATTATTGAAACATATACTGCCTCTGTTTGTCGTTTATATATGAGACTGAATTGTAAATGAGAGAACCGGATGAGATCTGAGTGACCACGACTTCCCTGAGAAGCCTAGTATGTCATGCGCTCGGCTGCCCAATCATCACTATCCTTTGGTAGAGATGAGGCACTGCTAGTTAGCCGGAGCAAAACCCAGATTAGAGCGACAGGCGTCATCCGCAGTGTGTTAGACTCAGTCTCCCACACCACAGACGATTCTGATGCTCAAAATCCAGTAGTCTCATTAGAATAATGAGAGCCTACGCGACACACCTGTGCTTCAGGTCATCCTGCTCATTCCACCTACTTGGTCACCCGTTCGTATTGCCTGGAAGCCATTGTCTCTGTCACTTCCTTTTTATCAGTTTTTGAGTCTACTCAAATACAATCTCCTTGACCTAGGACAACACGATCACTGACATACTTGCCCTGTATAATGTCATGAAGTTACTCTGTACACCCTTACCAAAAACACACAAACTAAAAAACCGTCAGAAATAAAGACTTACTTGTAAATTGCTCTTGAATGTCTCATCTTATCACTCATTAGTCAACCACGTTTTATCATTTTAGGAATGGTCTACGCAAAAACTCAAGTGTACATGTGCACTACTTACCATAGATTGTTACCAAGTGAATCTTTTCTGTTCTAAACACGCCTACCTCTCAGCAAAAACATCAATAAATTTAAACCCACGGGAAACAAATGTGTAAAAAACCACATAGGAAGGGTTAAGGAAAATTTGCAGAAAATGTAAGCAACTCATGGAAAGAAAATATGAAACACACCTTTAAGAATAGAATGTATGAAGAGAAACTCTAAGAAAAATATACAAAAGGAGCAGATAAGAAGCCAACCAAAATAATATCAAGGCTCTTAAAAGAGAAAGTGACAGAGGCAAAGTGTCGGAAACCCCCACGCAAACGATAAGAGAGACAGACATACCAAAAGAGTGAAAGACGCTTGCAAACAGGATAATAGACTCGAAGAAATTAAAAGACCAAAGTGAGATGCAGAGAAAGAGTACATTTAAAGACTCAAAGGAAGAGAAAAGACAAAAGAGACCCAAATGAAGGACTTCAGAGGGCAGCGGACAACATGATAACCTATTTTGTGAGCTCTACGAACAAAACTATGCGCTGCTATTGATGCCCAACCCCAAAGAATCTCTTCTTTGGGTTCGGGGGACAGGTGGTGCTCTCTACTAGGGACTTACAGATAAAGTGAATATCCCAATTGTCGATGGACCAATGTTATCATGTTTTAGGGGAGAATCACATGTACTTTAGCACTGGTCAGCAGTGGTAAAGTGCTCAGAATCCTATGGCCAACAAAAACGAATTAAGCAAAAAAGTCGAGGGAAAAGGCAAAACGTTTGTGATGACCCTTCAGAGAGGGCCACTTTCCAAGTAAAGCAACGACTCAGCACTTCTTTAACCAAACCAATCAAAGGAAATCAACCAAAACACAAATGCACACATGTAGTTAGGTTAACCTCAACTGTCCACACCAGCTAGATCTGATAATTGCATAGATTTATTTCCAGCGCTGCAGAAATAGTTCTTTTGTTTACCTTTTGAAGTTTCTTCTTATTTTAAATTTCAAAGCACTAGAGAAAATCTAAGACTGTATGTCCTTTGTGTTACAGGTTTTGAGCCATGCCTTTAGTAAAGAGGAACATAGAACCAAGGCACCTCTGCCGAGGGGCAGTGCCTGATGGAATCACAAGTGAATTAGAATGCGTCACCAACAGTACACTTGCAGCAATTATTCGTCAGCTGAGCAGTTTAAGTAAGTATGAAATGGTATCCTTGCACTACTAACCAGATGTATCAAAAACAATGTGCTTTACTCACAGAGGGGCCTGTTTTACTTTTGCCAAAATTATTATATATTTTTTTTTTAATTAAGTATGTATTTTGGACTGTCCAAAAGTACAGTTATTTTGGGAACATTATTCAGTACACTTGGCCAGTGGAGGGAGTAATGGCTCTGGGGGAATGTATTAGAAAAGAAAGCATTTCTAGCTCCACTTATGCCCTTTTTGTTCTCATGTCCATTTTAGTCTTGTTAAGGTTAACAAAATGTGCCTTATTAGAGCCTCTGATGCCATGCTGCAGTCTCTTGTCAACACTTGCAGTCTCTGATGCCATGTTCTCACATTGCACTAAGTTCCCACCTACTTGTTAATAAGGATCACGATGCCTTCCTCTTGGGCCTCAACCTTGGTACTTTCCTCTTGGTACAGGATGCTGAGGAAAGCATTGGGGATCTTTATTGCAGTGTTGGGAAGCACTGAGTGAAGGATCAGTGCCTGTCAAGAAGCCAGGGTAGAGTAGCATCTCTCCACTAGGCTTTCTTTCTTCCTGACTGCTGCATTAGTAGCACATCTCGGTGACTGGGTGTAGGTAATGGTTACCAAACTCTACCACCCACAGCAGTGACAGCAAGGCTGTATGGTTGTGAAGAGGGACAGTGCCTTTGCTAATCACCCAGAACAGCCAGGTCTATATAATAGCACTGTGAGAAGTTGCCAGTGTTCGCTGTATTATCCGAATTCCTTTTTCGTTCTTTCTGATTACGTTGTGCATAATACAAAAGTACCCAGGCAAGTATAATGCAGATGTGGGCACCATCATGCCAAACATGGCCATGATATGTTGAGAATTCTATTATGCATGTTGAAATCTACCCCATAACCCAGTAATTCAAATTGTGTGTTTATATGTTCCCCATCACTCAGTAGGCATTAATATATGATGGCGAATAGCTCTGTCATTGTAGCACAGAATGCCCATATCCTTGTACTGTAGAGTGTGACTGTGATTCCATGTGCCCTCCAAATAAAGAACTCTGCAACATCATTTTTTCCTCCCCAAATACCATTTACTGAGTAAAACATTGTTTCTCTTGCGTACTTCCACTTTCTCTAGAATACAGTGCTCACCAGGGAGTACTTCTGTGAAAATTTGACAAAACCCATGAGTGGCTTCTCTTCAGAGAATAAGGACTTCATAGAACTTGAACTGAGATCTTAACGTATGCCTTTGACTGCATTCCTCTAGCCCATTGCACTTTACACCACTGCACTCCACCCCACTGAATTCTGCACCACTGCAGTCTAGGCCATTGCACTCTAGGCCACTGCACTCTACGCTACTCCACTCTATGCAACTGCACTCTACAAAACTGCATTCTTCTCTGCACCACTCTACATCACTGCACTCTTCACCACTCTGTCTACTCTGCACTACTCTAATATATGCCACAACACTGTGGGGGTCATTCTGACCCTGGCCGTCATGGACCGCCAGGGCCAACGACCGCGGAAGCACCGCCAACAGGCTGGCGGTGCTTCCATGGGCATTCTGACCGCGGCGGTACAGCCGCGGTCAGAAACGGGAAACCGGCGGTGTCCCGCCGGTTTCCCGCTGCCCCTGGGAATCCTCCACGGCGGCGCTGCAAGCAGCGCCGCCATGGGGATTCCGACCCCCTTCCCGCCAGCCTGGTTCTGGCGGTTTCCACCGCCAGAACCTGGCTGGCGGGAACGGGTGACGTGGGGCCCCTGGGGGCCCCACATATATTTTCAGTGTCGGCGTGGCAGACACTGAAAATTGCGACGGGTGCAACTGCACCCGTCGCACCCCTTCCACTCCGCCGGCTCCATTCGGAGCCGGCATCCTCGTGGAAGGGGGTTTCCCGCTGGGCGGGCGGGCGGCCTTCTGGCGGTCGCCCGCCAGCCCAGCGGGAAACTCAGAATGACCGCCGCGGTCTTTCGACCGCGGTACGGTCTTCTGGCGGTTCCCGCCAGGCCGGCGGCATCCGCCGCTGGCGGGGCTCAAAATGACCCCCTTTATGCCACCTATTCTAAGCCACTGCATTTCGACGCCACTATACTGTACTCTGCAACTCCCAACTCTATGCCAATCAATTCTGCACCAATCCATTCTGTGCCACTGCTTTCTGTGCTACTCTACTTTGTACCACTCTGCTCTACATTGCTCCACTCTGCTCCATTCTACTCAGCACCACTCCACTCAGTGCCACTCTACTGTATATTCCTCTGCAGTCTACGCCACTCCTCTCTACTCCACTCCGCTCCACTCTTTGCCACTGCGCTCTATGCCACTGCTCTTTATGCCATTGTGCTCTATGCCACAGCACTGTACTCTGTACCACTCTATTCTATGTGACTGCTTTCTATGGCACTCTACTTTTCATTGCTCTGTGCCACTCTATTCTACTCTGGAGAACTGAACTCTAGCCCACAGCACTCTATGCTACTCCACTCTATGCTACTGCACTCTACTCAATTGCACTCTACTGTGCACCACTCTACTGTCTCTGCTCTACATCACTCTACACCACTGCACTCTACTGTACCCTTCACCACTCTATGCTGCTACACTCTGCGACATCTACTGTGCCACCGCATTCTACAACACTCTACTCTGCACTTCACCACCTGACTGCGCCACTCTGTTCTGCACCAATCAACTTTACCCCACACCACTCTATGCCACTGCACTCTACGCTTTCTACTGTGCGCTACCCTATTCATCACCTCTACTTGGCACCACTCTACTCCGCACCGCTCCACTCTATGCCACTCTACGCCACTCTACTCTGCGCCATTGTAATCTACTCTACGCCACTCCACTCTGTCTCTCTACTCTTCACCACCCTATTATACGCCACTGCACTCTACTTGATTCTGTCCCACTGCACTCTACCCTGTAACACTGCACTTTGTGTCACTCTACTCTGCACAACTCTACTGTATGGCACTGCACTCTGTGCCAGTCCACTCTATTCCACTCCTCTCACCTCTGCACCACTCTACGCTACTGCACTCTATGCCACTGCACTTCACTCTGCACCATTCTACTGTAAGCGACTGCACTCTATGCTAGCCTATTCGGCACCACACCACTTGATTGTAGCCCACTCTGTGCTACTCCACTGCACTCTATGCCACTCTACACCCCTCCACTCAGTGCCACTTTCCACCCCTCTTCCCACTCCAGATAATGCCACTCTACGCCACTTCACTGTATGTCACTCTATTCTACCGCACTCCAAGCCACTCTACCCCACATTTAGCCACTCTATTCTCTTCTCAACTCCACTGTACCCCACCCTGCTCCACACCACTCCACACCATGCCACTCCAGTTTAACCTACTCTGCTTCACTCTCTTTAAGCCACTCCAGTCTACCCCACACCACTCCACGCTAGTCTACTCTACTTTATGCAGTCTACTCAACGTCACTTAACTCTACACCTCTTCACTCTGCTCCACTTCATTCTACTCCACTGCACTCTATGCACTTCAAGCCACTCTGCTCCACTCGACTCTATGCCATTCTAATCCACTCCATGCCATTCTAATCCACTCCATTCTTCTACACTTCACACCACTCTACTCCACTCTGCTATACAACATGGCTAAAAGACATGGAAATCTATTGGTGTTGCCAATGCTGGTTTACTTTGTATCTCACTCGAGGGATGCACTTGGCCCCTGCTGAATCCAAAGCTAAGCCTATTTCTTGCATCTGGCATTGGTTCCTCCAGCTAGGCAGTAGGAATGATCTGATAAAAACTTCTAGCTGCAGATTCCTTACCTTTGGATTATCCTGAGGTGTCAGACTGGATCTGGAAGATTTTTCATGAGCAATACTCCTGCGCTCTGGCAGGTGGCGTCGTTTAGTCGTCCACGCCAGAAGTGATGCCCGGGCACCTATATAGGTACCACCCAAGTGCGCTGACATCAGTTCCTTTCTTTCCGCTCCAGCCATCCCTGATCCGGGAAGAGCTACCCCTTCACTTCAATGAACATTTTTAAGTAAAAAGTATTTATTTTTTGACTGAGCTTTTTTCAACGGTTTGTCAAGACTTTTTTGAGGTTTTCCTGTTGGTGTGGCAGGAATGTCATCTAGGAAGGAGACTTCCATCCCAGTGATGCCTGTCACTGTCAGATGTCAATGACTGACCCGGATCTTGCTTGCCTGTGGTGCCTTGAGCACGACCATGACTCGAAGTTGTGCTCTGACTGCCTTGCAGTGAGCCCGAAATCTTTGAGGGAGCACTCCCTCAAGCTCATGGGGGCAGAGCAAGTGACTCTGCACTGGTCAAGGTCCCGGTTGAGAGGAAGGTCCCAGGATTGGCCGCGTAGTCAGAGGTCTTCGTCCCATTCAAGATCTTCGAGCCACTCTGGTAAGTTGAAACACAAGAAGAAAAAGAAGTCGAAACATGCTTCGACTTCTCCACATCTGTCGGCCAATGAGACACAGGAGCATTCACATTAAAAGCCTTGCTCAGCGGTTGAGCTTGCATCTGGGCTGACTCCATGTGTGACACAATTGGGTGGCTAAACCCTGATTGGCCCCTGGAGTCAGCAGGGGCCCCTGCTGGTTCCATGCCAGAAGCTCTGGCACCAGTGGGGCCCCAAAGATCCACTTCTGGATCTGGATAGACGCTGGTCGTGCCACCTCAATCTTCCCCGGTGCCGCTCCAGCCTCTGGTGCCATTCCCATTCTAATCCCCGACTGCAGTATGGAGCCGGAGGGGGGGTGTTCAACGTCTTACCTGGTGCCATCGGGAGCTTTGTCTCTCAGATTGGATTCTGAGTCCTGTTCCTATGGGCTTTCCCTCGGGAAGGAATGGAAGGGGTCACTGGACCCTGAAATCCAGCTTAATGAACAGGACATGGACTTGTGTGAGGAACTGGATGAAGCCAGTGGCCTGAAGCTTCCCCAGATGTTGCCGCACTTCCCCCCCCCCCTACCATGAATATGGAGGAGGGAGCATTTTTTGCGATGGTAGTGCGGAGGGCTGCTGAGGTTCTTGACCTTCATTTATCCTCTCTGGCAATCTAGACCAATGTCTTGATGGAGGTGCTTCAACCAGGAGTCTTCCCATCTGAACCGCTCCTCCCATTTAACAAAGCCCTCACTGATGTCCTTTTGGGTACCTGGTACAAACCCAACATAGGGGCTCCTGTGAAAAGGACAATCGCCGGTAACCACTTCCCCACTCCAGAGGACCCGAGTTTCCTCACACAACACCCCACCCCTGAGAGTTTGGTGGTCCAGGCTTCCACCTCTCTTGTCAACCCTGGCGCATTCCCTACCACTCCTCCAGATAGGGAATCCAAGAAGCTGGAAACACTTGGGAAGGTGTTTTTCTTCCGCCAGACTAGCATTGCAGACTGTGAACACCGCATGCCTTTTGGGCCGCTACTCTATCTCTGTGAGATATGTTTGCACAAGTGCTGTTTACTGTCCCAGAAGAGGCCAGGCAGTGCTCTCCCAAGCAGTGGCAGAAGGGAGAGATGAAACAAAGATCACAATTTGATGTGGACTACACATGACTGACTTAATAGGCAGAGCTGTTTTTGTAACAGTGGCCCATAGGTGCTACATCTGGCTATGCACTACTGGCTTTTCGGGGGGTGTCACATTTTCTTTGATGGACATGCCCTTTGATGGCTTCCATCTCTTCAGAGACAAAGCGGACTCGGCACTCGCAAAGTTTAAGGACAGTAGGGCTAAGGCCCAGTCCTTGGGGTTATCTTCTACCCACACCATCCCAGTCCACTTTTCGCCCCTTTCATGGCTACGAAAGGTGCTTTCGAACCACGCCAGTCCCTGCCCAGCCACTGTACCACGCATGCTCCAAAGCCCCTGTGCAGTTGAGGGTGCAGTATCCTCAAGCCACGTGGATCAGGCAGTCAGAGGTCGGGTAAGTCCACCACCCTGCCTGCAGCTGCATCCTGCAAACCCTTCTAATCTGCCCAACACAGCCACCCAGATGGTGGCAGGATCCATCATCACCTGCCCCACTGGCAGTTCATAACCTCGGACAGGTGGGTTTTGCAGTTGGTCTGAAAGGGCTACTACCTCCCCTTCCTGGCTACTCCTCCCCATGCCATCATCTGAAGACAGGCAGGCAGAGGATCATCTTTTTATTCTCTGCAAAGAAGTTGCAGAACTCTTGGCCAAGGGAGCCAATGAGGGGGTCCAGACTCCAGAAGTAGGCCGTGGTTGATATTCCCACTACTTTCTGGTGCCAAAGAAGGACAGAGGCCTTCATCCTATCCTAGACCTGTGGCCCCTCAACTACTTCCTCAAGGAGGAGAAATGTAAAATGCTCACATTGGCTGAAGTTCTGTCTGCTTTGGAACCAGGAGACTAGATGTTAACATTGGACTTGCAGGACGCATATTTTCATATCCCCATCCTGCCTGCCCACAGACATTAACTGTGGTTCATGGTTGGCCACGAGCATTTCCATTTTGCTGTGCTCCCTTGTGGCCAGACCAGCGCCCCATGGGTGTCCACCAAAGTGGTGGTTGCAGCTCATCTACAGAGATCAGGGGTGTCAGTGTTCCCCCTATCTCAACAACTGGCTGTTGAAGGCGGGCTTGCACCAGGCTGTGGTCTCCCACCTCCAGACTACAGCGAACCTCCTGTATTTGCTGGGGTTCACTATAAATGTGCCAAACTCACACCAGACTCCTTCTCAGATGCTCCCTTTCATCAGAGCTGTTCTGGACACAGTGCAGTTTCTGGCTTATCCTCCCGAGCAGCGAGCCCAGGATATTCAGGCTATGGTACCCATGTTTCAGCCTCTATCCTGGATTTTGGTGAGACAGACTCTGAACTGCTGGGACGTATGGCCTTCTGCTGGTAACACATGCACGTTAGCATATGCGGGCTCCGCATTGGGACGTGAAGTTCCAATGGGCACAGCATCAGGGGAGTCTTTCCGACATGGTCCAGATCTGGAATGGAACTCCAAAACATTTGCATTGGTGGTGACGAACCACAATTGAGTCAGCGTCAGACCCTCATCCCTTCCCAACTAGATCTCACAGTAGTGACCTATGTGTCACTCCTGGGATGAGGCAGCCATCTGGAAGAAGTGAAGATCAGAGGACTGGTGTCCGGCGGACTCCAGACTCCACATCAGTCTGCTGGAGCTATGGGCGATCCGACAAACATTGAAGGCCTTCCTACCTTCCATCAAGGGAAGGCTGTTGCAGGTGTTTACGGGCAACATCACCACCATGTGGTACTGCAAAAAACAGGGCGTGGTGGGGTTGTGGACCCTATGTCAAGAGGCCCTGCATCTCTGGACATGGCTGGTACATTAGGGCATTTCCCTGGTGGTTTAACACCTGGCAGGTTCTCTGAATGCTAGGGCAGACTAACTCAGCAACAGATGCTTAGCGGATCACAAATGGCACAACGTCTCCATCCAGAAATGGCACAAGGTCTCTTTCAGTGGTGGGTAGAGCGTTGTTTAATCTGTTTGCCTCTGCCGAGAACGCGCAATGTCAGCAGTTTTGTGCACTGGAGTTTCCGAGGCGGCTCTCTCTCTGCAACACTTTTTGTCTAGAGTGGAGCTGAGGCCTCCTTTATGCCTTTCTGCCAAGAGCTCTCAAGAAGATCAAGAACGACCGGGCACAAATCATCCTTGTGCCTCCCGATTGGGCACAGAGAGTCTGGTATCCTAAGCTACTGAGCATGGCTATCGATCCTCCGACGAGGGTACCCTTCAGGAGGATCTTCTGTCGCAGCAGCAGGGAAGGGTTCTCCACCTAAACGTGTTCAGTTTCTGCCTTCTTGCGTGCAGATTAAGCGGCAGCAGTTGACAACCCAAAGTCTGTGATGTTGTCTTGGCAGCCAAACGTTCCTCCACCAAGACGTTATACACCTGCCATTGGAAGAAATTTGTTTGGTGTTCTGACAGAAATTGTGATCCCCTTTCTGCTCTTCTTTCTCAGATTTTTCAATTCATTCTTTCTCTTGCCCAGCAGGGCTCTGCTCTGGGCACCCTTGAGGGTTATGCCTCTAGCCCTCCATTCCTCAAATTAGTTGATCAACTCTGGCTTTTCAAATCCCCAACTGTACATAAATTCTTGAAATGTTTGGTTCATCTATTTCCCCCTTCTCCTTTTATCATACCTCAGTGGGACTTGAAACTAGTACTTATATTCTTAATGTGCTCTCCCTTTGAGCCTCCTTACAATTGTCCCCTGTGGTTATTCAGCATCAAAACAGCTTTCCTTGTGGCTATAACATCTGCCTGATGAGTCAGTGAGTTGCAGGCCTTATCATCCAAGCCGCCATATTTATCCATCCATCCATCCATCCATCCTGACAAAATGGTGCTTCGCATACGGGCTTCCTTTCTTTCAAAGGTGGTCACGCCCTTTCATGTAGGGCAATCCATTACCTTGGTTACTTTCTACGGCCCCCCTCACCTTTCCAAGAATGAGGAGTGTCTCCATCATCTGGACTCCAAACAAATGTTTTCGTTCTATTGTGACCGCATACAAGAGTTCTGGGTAGACAATCAACTCTTTGTAGGGTATGTCTGAGCTTAAAAGGGTCATGCTGTACAGAAAAGGACCATCTCCAGATACTCTGCAATAACATCTGCTATGCATTGGCTAAGAAGCAACCCCCTGAGGGCTTGAGCGCTCATTCCACCAAAGCCAAAGCTGGGACCACTGCTTTAGCATGTGGAGTTGCAGTCCTAGATATCTGCCAGGCAGCACCGTATGCCTCCCTGCACACATTTACCAATCACTACTGCCTCGACTGTCAGGTCCGTCATGACTGCTATTCTGCCCTTTCAGTCTTACAGGGCTTCCTCATCTGAAATTGGTCCGCAGACCCACCTCCGGGGACGCTATTGCTTGGGTTTCTATTGTAAGGTAAGGAATGTACAGCTAGAATCTCTGTCAGATGAACAAGTTACTTACCTCTGGTACTGCCTTAAGAGGTATGGGAGCTACTGGTAGCTCCGATCGCTGGTTGGCGACACCTGGTCTAAAGCAATTACACAGAATATTATAAAAACAGCATGCAGATATGTTATAAGTAAGGATAATAAAATGATCATGATTTCAAATGTCATTTAAAACCTAACACCCTAATGCCTATTTCTGTGCGCTACACTAGAAGGGCATAGAAGGCAGAGCAACTTGCAGTCTAGAGTTTCCTAGGAAGAAGAAGATGCTCAGCGTAGCTTGTTGACAGCAAAGACTGTCTTTATCAGTTCAGGCATGAAGGTAGTGTTCCCCTACAAGGGCAAACACCAGCTTCGGTAGCAGTTAGTTGGTCTTTCTCCAGGTGTCAGCTTTATCAGCTTCAGGCAAGATGTAACATTTCGAAGTGCATAGTGTGCTGGCAGTAGGTGAGACTATCTCTGGCAGAATCTTGGGTAATAATCTGGACAAAGGACCTCTCATGACAAATGGTCACGTGATTGTCCTTGTATGCTTAATCTATCAGCACATGGAATTTCTGACATATGTTTAGGAATGTTTGACATAGATTCTGCGCATCACAGTGTGTGTCCCAGACGTTTTCTGATGAATATATAAGGTGAAAGGATATCAGTTCAGAATACACTATTTAGGTTATATGTCTGTGTGTGTTCTTATTTAAGCGTGACATGGTGAAAAGTAGACATTTAACCCATATGAATGTCGCATCAAGGTTTGTATTGGACATCATTCGGATGGCTTGACATGTTCACAGTTCTTAGAAAGATAAGGTCAGACAATATCGGCGTTTAATGGAAGACATGACAATAATTCTGCATAAATCGGGAAAGATGACAACTTCCATTGTTTATGCGTGGGAAGATTGCGACCTCAATGAGCCAAGATTGAGTCTGTCCTTCATAAGATATAATTGAAGCTTAGGAGTTTTCCATCAGTTGGCTCAGTTTAGGGCTGGCATCACCATAATGGTAGACAGAACATAGACTGCTACACTGGCTCAAAAATATCAATGATCCTCAATACTATACTAGCTGCTGATGAACACCATGCTAACTATCAATGGCTGAACATTACACAAATTACTGAGAACTCTCCAGAGTGTATCAATTATTGTTGAATCTCCAGTTTCTATCACCTTCTGGTTTCTCTATCAACTATTGATGACTGCCTTGCTCTCGCCGCTTCTTTTTTCTATTGCTATAGAGGCACTGGCCGTACGGATTCAGCAGACAATGGGGCAGTGAAGAATTAGGGTTGAAGATGTTACCCACCTGATTTTGCTCTATGATGATGATACCCTTTTTTATTTTATCTCACGGCCTGAGATGCTGGCTGTCACTCCTGCTGGGGCATCTTGGTAATTTTGGAAAGCTGTCTGGGCTCTGAATCAAGTACAAGAAATCTTTGGTGTTTCACTTGGGGATGTGTCTCTCCTGAGACCTGAGGCCGAACCAAAACTGCCCCTTCAGTGGGAAACTAATGGTTTTTTGTTACCTGGGGGAGGTGGTGGCTCACACGGAGCAGAAGCGCTCACTGTATAATAATAGTAGGTTCATGGAGATAATCCAGTCTTCCATTCAGTTCATCTCATTTGATGACCCACAGAGCAGTTTTGGTGTGAGAGTGGGGCAGTTCCTCCAGCACCCCAGTCTTTCCGCAAATAATCAATAAAATGTCTTTAAAAACTATTGATGACTTCCAGTACTGAATTTATTATTGATGGTTAAAGAAGCTATTTGGAGGATTCCATGTAGTATTATCAACCAGTGACATTCAGTACTATTTAATGCTGTATCAAGCACTGATGACTCTCCATACTATATTGAGAAGCATTGAGTCTTAATATTGCATAACCTGTGGCTGAGTTTTTGAACTGCTGATGCCATTATATATTGAATCAGCTATAAATGACTGTCAGCTATTGCTAACTCTCTATAATGTAACTATCGATAGATTCCAATATACATTCAACAATTGATCTTTATATTAGATATTGAAGACTGCCGGTACTGTCAAAGGTATTGCTGGAAAAGACCATGTTTACTTTCAGTGCTGTATCTTCGCTAGGTTACTGAAACATCAATAGGGTTAAATCTGTCTTATACAGATTACACATGCCATTTTATTGAGTTTTGACCATATGACATGCAAGGTATATATGGCTGTCTGCAGAGCTCAGATTAATCTACCAAGCCATATTATTGGCATTAGAAAGCACTTCAGGTCGTGGTCGGGCAGCAGCACCATAAAATGTATTTTTATATATTTATTTACTTTTTTTAAGCCTCTTGATGTTTATTAACAGGAGGACAGCTGCATCTCTAAAGCATGTAATTAACAATTTCTGTCAGGGGGATTAATGGTATAAACCACAATGAAAATCAAAATCCGTAAGTAGGGCCAGTAAAGTATTCCTTAAGACCTTTCTTAAACAGCACCACAAACAAAGGTAAATGATTGTGCAATGGAAGCTTATGGCAGAGTCTATATATTTAAACATCGAAGTTTCGGATTCTGGGTTTGTAGGGTTCATAGCA
Organism: Pleurodeles waltl; assembly: GCF_031143425.1. NCBI lineage: Eukaryota > Metazoa > Chordata > Amphibia > Caudata > Salamandridae > Pleurodeles > Pleurodeles waltl. The sequence goes on along the minus strand of NC_090447.1, from coordinate 1,280,012,670 downwards.
TATTGCTTGACATATATCAAGAGGCAGAGTGAGGGGATCCAGGTGTATTCTGTAAGTGGTCAGTAGAGAGCAGATATAGTGGGAGCTAAGGAAGTTTGAAACAAAGCCCAGACTGCGGAAAGAAAATAGTGGCAGCAGATAAACCCAAGATGTACTTATAAATGAGGGTTTTCTTGGTGCTATATAACCGATTCTAATTTTTACCCATTGTAACGGTATGGAACTCAGTGTAATGATATCCATTTCATTGATCTCCGTGGGCTCAGTGCACTCTTTGGGATTCAAATCTTTGACTACTGGATAAAATATAGTTCCCTGAAATGACTGCCTCAGTCCTCTAAGCCACCAAAACTAATTGTGTGAGTGAAATATTGAAGATTATGTAACAGACACACACATTTGTGAGGAAAAAGCTCCATTAGGGCAGTGGTATAGTTCTTAAGTCTCACTTAACACAAAGAACACTGATGAAGATGAGAAAGAACACAGATTTTGTAGAAAAGAATGAAAGTAAAGAACAGAGTTTCTTGATGTGAAGATCTGGCAGGTCTTTAAGTACCACAGTAATGTAAAAGGCTAACTATTTTTATATTTTATTTAAAAGAATATTGTATATGTGTTTTAAAGAATCTGAAATCTCAGATCACCTGTTTCAATTAATGAATTTGCAAATGTAAAGTGCACACCTACCCAGTCCTTTGGTGTCCTGGTGCTAAAATACCTTTAACAACTGAAGAACAGGAGAAGGGAAGAAAAAAAAAGTTACAATGTAAATAGGTGAACTTCAGGATGTTTTCTAAAAGTAGTGTAAGAATTAGTTGCCCAGACAGAGAGGGGGATTATTCAAGTAGGAGTGAGGAACTGAAAGAAGCATCCGCCCTTTCTAGCACAGAAAATACAGGGAATCGCCAGAAGAGGAGCTGATGCAGAACCTAAGAGTCTGGCTGGAATGCATTTGCTGAACAGATTCTGCAAATAGACCAGGCCAGCTTCATGCTTTATACATTTAGTGGTTTTCCACAGGAAGCCATTGTACAGAAAAAAGGAGGCAGAATCTTCTGATTCCAGAGAATGAGATGAGCTGTTGTACCTCTGGTGATGTTTAAGGAGAGATTTGGTGGCGAGGAGGGACTAGCAAGAAGATAATTACATTATTCGAGTCTGGATATTATTGCACCTTGTATGATGGTTTTGTGTCACTCAAACTGAAAGGGAAGATAAGGAAAACTCTGTTCTATGTTCTCTGTTGAAAAACTGAGATGAGCTTGCAGCTGTAGTTTAAATGAAAGATTAATGTCACAATTTACTCCAAGGTCCTAGACGGTGAAGCAGGAGAATAGGAATCAAGAGCAGTAGAATGGCCAAGAAAGGAGATAAAGATATTAATCTTAGAAAAACTGAATGTGAGCTGATTAACATTCATCCAATTGAGAAGATCACCATGCAGTTTTTAAACAACTGTGACTGTAGAAAATATGCATTTCTGTCTGTTCGCAGTATAAGTTGTGTACCATCGACGCAGACAACAAAAGGATAAGCTGAAATCCTGAGTCAGTGAGGCCAAGAGCAAAACATATAGATTAAAAAAAAGTAGGACTAAGTGAGGATCCCAGAGTGGTTCCGCACATCAGTGGTTTGAAGTCTGAAAGAAAATGTGGAAAGTGAACTGCCTGGAAACTGTTAATAAGGGAAGATTTGATCCACTCAAATGCTTTGCCTCTCAGTTTAATGTTGATCAAATGGTTAATCCGTGTGGCCTGGGTGATGGAGTCAAAGGTTGTGGATTGGTCAAGTAATAGACGACTAACCAAATGTCAAGCATCCGCTTGCATCAGGATATCATTAAGAACAAATACAATATTCATTTTGGTGCTGAAATAGCATTTCAGCTGACTCCAAACCAAATAGCAAGACTATTCAGAATTAGGAGAGGCCTCAACCATTTCTGAGAGCTCAGGAAGGAGAGTGAAACAAAAACTATTCAGAAGAGCCTGAGTGTCTGCCATGGGTGCTTTTTAAAGGGGGTGAGCAGGTCTTGATTCTATCAATGAACTATAAACCTTGAGAAAAAGATGTATTGAACAGAGTAGTCATTGGGGGATAAATGTGAGAGGCTAGGAGTGTGATGAATCTAGCAGGACAGTGATCAAGATGAGAACCAGAGAACACACAAAGAATTTGAAAGAACTGCAAAGGCGTCTAAAGGGCAAACGTTGATTAGTGCGCAAGAAGATTGATTCAGGTATTCAGTTAATGGTAAGATCAGGGATTGGATCAAATTAACTATGTGTCAGATTTTGGCATAAAAAAATCAAAGATTTTTGTACAATTCCTGAGAAAGAAGGCATGAGGATTTAGCAACATTAGGAGCAGATAGGCTGTTAACAATTTTAAACAATTCATTATCTTTATTGGATGTGCTCAAGATGTAGCTACTACTATTGCATTGGGTCTGTGAAGAGCAGATATTGTGTGTAAGTCATTTTATCACATGCAGCATAATGCACACGCCATTTCAGCTCTAGTCATTTACACAATGTCCACTAGAAGGGGAAAAACAAGGAGTCTAAAGTAGAGTGTGCTTAAAGCTGAAGGGTTCAAGTCAGATGAAAGTGTCATGAGCAGTGGAAACCCAGTCACAGACAGTATTGGTACTCGCTCAGTGTCATAAGAGAAAATGGGAAATACTTTAATAGGAGAATCTACTACCTCATCAACTGAGAAATGTGAGCAACACTTAATAAGATGGGGTGTTGTATTATGACAAAAAGGAGAAATTGGTACCCAAGCTTTCAGAATGAAAAAGATGCCAGAGTGTTCTGACTATACATAACAACACTTTCTGTAAATTTATAAGGTCCAGAGTATGGCCTTTAAAATGAATGTGCTTATTGATATGTTGTTCCAGGTACAAATTCACACAAGTATAAATAAGGAACTTGGCCTTAGTATGTGCAACATTGCCAATATAAAGATTAAAATTGCCTGACTTGAAATAGAGGCACACATATGAAGAGGCAAAAAAAAATCCCAGACTCGCTCAGAGAAAAGATTAAAAGAGTCTGGAGAGCTTAGGCTAGCAAGATTTTAAAAGACATTTCAGATATTAATGTATTGCTATGAAAAGAAGTTCTGCAAATCTCAGTATGCTTAATGGAAATTTTAGGTTCATTATCAATTAGCAGGGCACCACTCTGTTACATGGGTTGGTCTTGCCTAATAGTAGAGTAAGAGGAAGGGGCAGCACATAGAGATCACTTTGGAGCGCTCTTTAAGGCATGTTTCTGTAATTAAGGCAATTTCATTGTTCTCTTAAAGGATTAAATCATTGAGTCGGTTATCTAGTATTATGCATCTAAAAGAGGAGTTGGAGTTATGACAAATTTCTTATTAGGAGGAGCAGAATCTGAGCGATAAAATCGTGAACCAGGCAAATGGTTGGGGGAGGACATGAATCAAACAAGCCTAGATTAAATAAGACGGTGGTTACTATGGGTGGATTGCAGAAGAAGGGCACAGTCTTGATTGAGAGAAGGATATTTCAATTATAGATAATTCTTTGTAAAGTATTTACTGTAAAGTTGCCAGAGTCCTGTGCATTGCTGGCGAGCGGATGGGTGGAGATGGGCTTGAATTTGGGGCGCCACCAACGCATCCGCTGTGCATGCCCAGTGCATGTCTGCACTTACATGGTGAGTGTCTGAGAAAAATCATAAAAACTGAAGAAAAGCTATGCAGGGGAAAAGAAAAATGCTAACTGGCACCCTATCATGCCTGTTTGCAAGGGAGGACTATTCCTCTTTTGTGACTGCATTGAAATGGATCGTATTTAAATGAATAAAGTTTAAAGCCAAAACATAAAATGAATAAAGGCATGCACATGTGTTGCAGTCAGTAACTAAAATCAGAGTCACAAAGAGTAGGAGGGTAAAGGAGCCAACTCCTATCATACAAGGACATTGAAATATGGTGCCAAATCAACAATTAAAGGGATTCATTCAACATGTTCTGCTATGAGAGGAGGCTGCGGCTCCATGCTAGTGCATAATACTCCTCAGGTTTTTTTGTGAAGGAACAAGAGGGCACAACCTCCCTCACACTAGCAGTGTTAGCTGAACTGTGAGTTGCCTTCTCAACTCTTTCACAGGCAGGGAGCAGGGTCTGGACTGAGTTGGACGGGTGAGCAGAGCAGTAGATGAAAGTAGGCTGCACAGTGCAATATGAACTGAGCAAATAATATCAATATTGATAGTCAAAAGGCATGTCCCAGTACTTTAAACTTGTACCAAGGAAAGTCATGACAATCTGGGATTCCACAGGGAACAGTCCATGCATTTTACAGCAACAATTCTGTGTTGTGGCAGGAGAGAATCTGCATTTCCTGCTAGTTCTGAAAAGGTAATCTTTGAGCACGACTAGGGTCCGTATGAAAATATATTTCATAAGGACCCTGGAGCTGTACATACTTGTACCATTGTGTGCACAGGAGATCCCTGCACACAGCATAGCTGCATATCTAACAGAATACTAGGAAACATGCCACTTAGCAGTATTTCTGGATAAATGCAGAATTAAAACAACCAAAAGAACACCAGAGGTCTTTAGTGTTGGTGTTTGTGATAGAGACTTCTAACCACAGATTCCTCATCTTAGAATATTCCACAGGTGTCAGACTGGATCTGGAAAATTCTTGATCAGTACCTCTGTTTACCAGTGACGTCACAACACCCTCATAAGCACCACCCAGATGCTCCAACCGAGATTCCTTTCTTTCCGTGCCAACAGCGCAGATCCATGAGCGCTACTGCTGTCATTTTTTTTACCAACTTTTTCTAAACTTTTGTCAACTTGTTTTGAGCTATTGCTCCCAGGAATATGTCCCCTGCAAACCCTACAGAGTTTAAACCTTGTGGGGAATGTCACAGATAGATGTCTGTTTCTGATCCCTACTTGGTCGGTTTCTGCTGCCTGAGTTGGTGCACCACAAGGCACGAGCGGGCAATGAAAGTCCTGGCAATGTGGCAATTTCACGGTCTTGTTCCAGAGATAGATTTCTGGTCTGTTCCCAGAGCATTCCACAGCCTCTTCCACAAAGTCTGATAATCCAAGAAGCACAAGAAGAAATCATCAAAGTGTTCTTTGCCTTCCCTATCCAAATTCTGTGGTTTCAGACTCCACTACCGCATGCCACCTGCATAGCTTGCACCTGGGCCCTGTGCATGCTACTTTAAGTTCCCCAGAGACAGAGTAGCACCAACCCAGCTAAAATAATCTTATGATGCTATGCACACCATCTTTGTGCCTCAGACTTCCTTTGGTGTGGCTTCTGGACCCACAGAGAAACGAAGTGCCCCGGCAGGTTCACACCTACAATCAGCCAGGCCCTCTGGATTGCCCCCCTTGGATCTGGCTTGACTAGGATACTGTTGCCTATACCCATCCTGGCTCCATTGACCCTGATGCTACTGGTGCCCCTGGATAATAAACTTATCCCCATCTCTGACTTCGAGTTGCTGCCACTCAGTGTCAATCCCAGCTCTTACCACACTACCAACCTCTGGATTTGCTGTCTTTGGACAGCCCCTTTATCCCTGAATGGGGCAATGAGGAAGGAAGGTATGGTCCTTTTGAGGATGACCCAGACCAGGAAGAAAACTGGTATGTGGAGCTCGGTAACACAGTGGCCTGGACACCCCCAGACTCTGGAATGCTTTCCCCTCCACTTCTGTTTCAGAGGAAAGCACATTCTTTGCTACAGTGATACACAGGGCAGCGGAGGTCCTTGACATACAGAAGCCTGTGGTCGAGGTCAAGAACAACTTCTTTGCAGAGGTGCTTCACCTAGAAAAGAGCTCTACAGTGCCTGTGCTCCCCTTTGATGAGGCTCTCACTGAAGTTCTACTGGGGGCCTGGGCTAAACCTTGCATGGACGCCCCTGTGCACTGAATGATTGCCAGTCGCCATTGTCCCACCCCAGGAGATCTGTCCTTCCTCTCCCAGCATCCCTCCCCTGCGATCCTGGTGGTACATGCCTCTTCTGCCAGCTTGCCTTTGTGGTCAGTGAACACTGCATGCCTCTTGGACCCATACTTCCATTATGGGACTCTGTTGCGCAGCTGATCCCCGTGCTCCCTAAGGAGGGCCGCACCATCCTGAACAAAGCCTTGGTGAACGGCTGGGATGCAGCAAAGTTTGCAATCAGGTGTGGGCAGGACACCACAGACTCTCTTGGCAGGACCATGGTGGTGCTCCATAGCCTTCAGCCTACACATATGATGTGTGATCAATGACTGTGCACAAGATTTGTGTTTTGTAAATTATTCTAGCAATAAAAGACATTTAAAAAAGTTTATGGACTGAAGGAGATGTTCTTTGAAAGAGAGTAAAATCTAAAATGGTTTGTTCCCTGTGGCTGTTTTATATGGAATGGATCTATGTTCAGTTAAGGCCCACAAGGGATTACCTGCTGTTTATGGTAGGCACAAGCATTTCCAGTTCGCCATGCTCCCCTTTGGCCTCATCTGTGCCCCCTTGGTGTTCACAAAAGTGATGGCAGTGGTTGCAGCTCATATTCAGAGGGCGGTGGTTCCAGTTTTCCTCTATCTTGATGATGTCTGATTTACATCCAGAGGTAGTGCCAGGTATCTTCCAAGAAATGGGAGAATCTTGGATCCATCTATTCGCTATTGTAGCGAGTGCGTAAAGTCATCACTTATGTGCATTGGATTTTACAAAGCGGTACTAACTCGGAAATGTGGTTTGTTTAGATTGGAACCCAGGACTCTTGCACCCCTTCCTATGGATACCTCTCATGCCCTGAATTCTCAAGAAGGTCAGGACCTACTGGGCTCAATTCATCCCTATATGGCTCCAGACTGGACAAGGAGAGTTTGGTATCCCAAACCCCTGAGCATGAGCCTCTATTCTCCGATTAGGCAGTCCCTTCGGGAGGACCTTTTGTAGCAGCAATAGGGCAGGGTTCTACACTCAAACCTACACACACTACTACTTCATGTGCAGAGATTGCGCGGCAACAGTAAAATGCCTTAGAGCTTCCTCCTGAGATCTGTGACATCCTTTTGGCAGCCAGGTGTCCCACGACAAAGACTAGATATGCCTGCTGTTGGGTCAAATTTGTGGCTTTGTGCTCTTCTCATCAAGATGACCCGCTCCCAGCCCCTTTTTTGGAGTTCTTGGTGTTTGTGTTGTTTTTAGCCCAGCAAGGCCTTGATCATTGTTATAGGTTACATTTCGGCCATATTGATTTTGTGCTCCTAACCCTCAAGACTGTTTTCTTGCTAGCCATTACATCGGCCAGGAGGGCAGGCGAGCTTCAAGCTCTCTGTTAACTCTCCATACACCAGCTTGTACCCAGACAAACTAGTTCTTTGGACATGTGCCTATTTTTATGCTGCAGGTGGTCACGGTCTTTCAAATTGACCAGACCATCAGGCTGCCAACACTTTTCGCTCTGCCTCATCTTTCTAAAAATAATTATAAATTCCACCTACTGGATCCAAAGAGAGCTCTTTCTGCATCATTTGCACTAAAGAACATCAGTTGGACGATCAGCTCTACATTGGGTTCACTGGAGTGAAAAAGAGCAAAACGGTGCAGAAATCGTCCACCCAGAATGTATTTGTATCAAGATCTGCTATGCGTTAGCTAAATTGCAGCCTCCCGAAGGCTTGAGGGCCCATTTCACCAGGGCCAAGGCTGCTCCTACTGTGTTAGCATGTAAGGTTCCTGTGCTGGACATCTGCCAAGCAGCCACATGGGTGCTCCTCCATACGTTCATAAGGCATAATGCTTAGTGAGGTCCATCGAGAAGGGCATTCCGCCTGTTTGGACCGCCAGGACATTTCGGTTTGAGCCAGTTCGCAGAGCCATCTCTGTGATGTATTACTTGGTTGTCTATTCAAAAGTGAGGAATGTGCAATTATTTACCTTTTGTAGTGATTTTTTTTTTGGGGGGGAAGCTGTCTAACTGCAGATTCATCACTGTCTCTCCCATCCTTCCCACTCTATGAACTGAGCTCTTCACCTTAGTGGTCCCATTAGCCACTGCACACTGGTCAAACACTTTTTTTTTATGTGGCTCTGCTATTTTTGGTGTGGGAATTACCACAAAAGAAATTAATGTCATTGTGCTGGGGTGGCGCATATATGGGCGCCACGCCACCCCTTCTGACGTGGGGGCGATGGCACTCATGGATACTGCATAAGATTTTCAGAATCCAGGGGAATATTCTAAGGTAAATATTCGGAGGTGAGGAATCGTCTTTTAGAGACGGCACATTCTGGTTGGCTGAAGTGAGGCCCTACCCAGACACAACCTGCCGCTCCTGTCTGGGGTAGATGATTACACTCACTGTACATCCTGCGCTCACCCTTGGGTAGCTTGGCACAGAGCAGTCAGACTTATCACAGGTGCAATGTGTAAAGTATTGGCACAGCACTACCACACAGTAAGTACACTGAGCGTCACAAAAGAGACTTCATACGATGTGTATGTAAATAAAGTTTGCATTCAACACACACATTAGTTAATACACCATGACCATTATTTAAATCTGGGCATAAATCACATTTAGAAATATCACTAGCAGTACTATGCCCAACTGTGTGAAAACAACATTAGCAGTATGTACACACGAGAAAAAATAATACTTTCTCTCCCTGCACCGTCATGCTGTGCCAACATGCTCTTAGCATGTGACCCACTCTAGCAATTTTCCCCAATTAAATGTCACACGATTCTAGGGTGCACCCCAGTTCACAACGATAGCAGCAATGTGTACATAAAGAGAACAGCAACACTTTTAGATAGTTCCGCGGCCTAGGCCTCACAGGTAAAACCCAATGTCAACCGTGATAGTCCTCAGACCAAGAATCAATGTGTACGCCACACCACTGTGCAGTGTAGTTAATTCCAGGCAGTCACTCCCACTCACTCGTCCACACCGCTTTGCGATGCCAGGGATATCAGAAAGGCTAGTAGAACACACACTCGCTCCAAGCACCCTAATGCGATGCACTGATATCCAGCAGGTTAGTGGCCACTGCACTCGCAGACCCCTCCTTGGGTCCAAACCTTCCTCCACCCTCCAACCAGTTCCTATTACCCCACCCCCTCATGAGCTTGAGGTGATAGCACGCTTTCCCCGGATACTAGGCCATTCGCGGTCAGAGTTACTTATTCAGGATCCCGGGTCAAAGGTGGAGGGGGACGCAAAGAAATAACTGCTGATCAGGCAATAGTTGACAAATGGAGATCTGGCCATCACTTGGGCAGTTCACTCAAGGGTCTCCGCACCATGCCGTCTGGCGCGGTCCCTCGTCAGTCAAGCACAGATGAGGGTCACTCTGGGACACACGCTGTCCATAGTGGCTCCCAGCCAGGCTCTTCAAAATACAGATAGTTACTGATTCCACAACTCCCTTGAGTCACTCCGGACCATCCCAGTTGCACACGAAGAGTTACCAAATTTGCACCTCTCTGAAATGAGGCACAACATTTGGGGGGGCGCGAAGATTTGAGTTCCACCAGATGACTCCGGACAAGCGCGAAATGTTACCAGTGCTGTACCTCCTTGGAATGAGGCACGTTGTCTGATGTGCGATGACTTGAGTCACACCAGACAAATCCGATCACACACAGAAAGCTACCAATGCCGTACCTCCCTGTAAGGAGGAACAGAGTACGGTACGCAATGACTTAAGTCACAGCAGACAAATCCGATCTCACACACACACACAAGTTCAGCGGTGATGCATGAGGTAGAGTACATCACTGCTGTGAGTACGCCCCCAATTTCGAGGGTCGCATCCAGTGAATTGGACAATGCGCAGGTGCAATACTTAATTCCACGCCTGCACCGCTGCTACAAGGTGACATCCAGCTGATGATGTAGGCACTTAAGAGGGCACCGCTCTCCAGAAGATACGAGTAGAAGGTGTAGATCTCTCACGGGAGGACTTTGATAACCCTGAGACCTCCACCAGAAAACAGGGGGCAAGCCAACAAGCCCTTGGAGAGCACACTTCAGAGTGCCACACAGCAGCAACCAGTTTGCCCAAGCCAGCCACACTGCAGAAAGGGTACGTGGTCCCTTCCTAGGGCAATATGTAGTCCTTGTTAACATTAGATTCTTCTGGTACTGTGCCCACGTTCCTGCAAGTGCATCTCTACTTCGCTGCAGTGGGGCACCAGTAGTTATACTGTGGTGCCTTTGAAGCTGGGGGAGCTTCAGGGGGTTCTCCTTTGAACCACAGATGTCTCCCCTAAATTCCAGTCTTGTCTGCCATGGGTTTGTGGAATGCAAATCTTAATCTTTAGTGGGGCCATGATCTCGCTTTGAAAGGCCAAGTGTCAGAACCTCTCCATCCAATCTATCCAGCCAGGCCCACAAATGGCAGAGATCTTCGTTCTAGTTGTGTGCCCAAGTTTTATAGCTGTCGCTGGGGAATGCACTGATGTGCTCCTCCATCCCCTAGTGTGGACTCTAGTCAAATTAATAGGCACTCAAAGCATTTTAGGGTAGAACAATTTCCACTTTCTAGAAGTGGCATTTCTCCATGATTATCTACAAAACCACCTTTCCCATAGAAAAGGGTTTATCAAAACGAATCCAATGATAGTGAACAACGTGAGGCTGCTCTGCTGCAATCCACTGTTGCGTCTAGGAGTAATTGTAACACTTCTCCCATGCAACCCTATGAACAGAGCAGCTACCCTATGTAGTGAAAAGACACGAGTGCCCTTCACTTTCTGTGCATACGTGCCCTTGCGCACATACAAGCCAGCATTGGCAGGCTGGACACATGTTTAAAAGCACCAAAGGTGCAAGTGCACGCACAGGCCTGCTACGTCAGGCATGGTACATTGTTAAAGTACCATAGATGCTAGTGCGTACACCGAGGCCAGCGATACTTCCCAACATATGTGGGACGGCACGTGTGCACTTTCACATTGTACTTACAGTGGGAAAGTGCCCAGGGCCCTAAGGCAAGTAGGGGGGAATCAGCAACACTTACCATAGTGTGTAAACACACTTAGGGGAAGCACGACTTCCGCGTGCCAGGTCTAACAGAGTTTATAGGAGAAAAACTGTTAGGGAAGGTAAATAACTCATTCTTCAGAGTTAAGGCACCTACCACCGCACGTATATTAGATTTAAATAGAGATTACCTAAGGATATTTCCATATAAGGGACATACTCCGCTGCAGACACAGAATGTTCACGTGCAGGCATTGAGAAAGTGATGCCTCATTTTGCAAGGAAGTGTGAGGCTAGAGCGCTCTTTTTGGATTTAAACTGGAATGGCACATGGCTTAAAAACGACATTTTATTGAGTGGAAAGTATTGAGTTAAAATAATAAAACATGTCTGTGGCATTTTGGGTTCTTTTGTTTAAAGAAGGTGGATCAAGTTTCTTTCGTGTGTGCCTATTTCTGTGCATGTTTTATACAAATGGAATTCTTGGTTTGAAAGGAGCTCAGCGAGATAATAGTTTTAAAAGGTATTGTAAGATCCGAATATTTCGCTTAAAATCTGTGCTTCCGATGTGTGTTTTTTCAAGGTGATCTGCCCTATCTGGTCATTTTAACTGTTGTCTTAACTGGAATGTTTATTTAAAAGTAAAACGCACTAGTGTTTTCAGCTGCTCATCTGCCATGACCTTTGTTCCTCTCTGCAGGCAAACATGCCGAAGACATATTTGGGGAGCTGTTTAATGAGGCGAACCATTTCTACATCCGAGCGAACTCTCTTCAGGACAGGATTGATCGCCTTGCTGTCAAAGTTACCCAGCTGGATTCAACTGTGGAAGAGGGTGCGTAGTGTCGTTGTGCGAGTGCGTAGTGTGGTTGCGCGAGCGCGCCGAGCCCTCGGTGAAACCACAGTAATTAATTGCTCAGCCGCCGCTCATTGTTTGAATGTGTTCAGCTGGCGTTGCATCTGCGTCGGCTGCCTTGCAGTAAGCGCATGGAAACAGCTCGTGGTGATGAGGTGAATATAGGATGTCCTTTTCATCGGTCCTGACAGGGTGAGAGGGCTTCAAACTGGGATGGAGAACACCCATGCGTTCGGTTCTGCAACACTCTTTGTTGTAAAATTGTCAACAAAAATGCCCTTTTCTTGTTGTATTTACATTGTTGGTTTATAAACGCCCCTTCACCCAATTCTGTTTCTTTCCGTGGTGGTGTTTTCTATTATTATTCTCCTCCTGTCTTTCTCGCAGTTTTTCTGCCATATACAGATCCTGTTTCTTTCTGCAGCTGGCGTGGTAACCTGAATCACGACTTTTGATCCATGCTGGCCAATACCACAGGGCTCGACTTTTTGGTGTCCCGTTCAGTTCTAAAAGCAGATGTCTGGAAAAAAAACCTTGTCTGTTTAGTTCCCAAACATTGTTTGCTTTTATTTTTCGACCAGCCACTGAAAATCTTAGCAGGCACATTGTTAGTGCTAGAGGGAGGGCGGGTCATCTTATTAGACCCTGAAATGAAAAGGAGTCCGGCCTGCCTGGTGAGGGATAGACCTCAGGCCATGTTTTCTACATGGGACATCAGTCTAATACAAATCTAGTGTTATTTTAAATCGCAGACATGAGCAGTGCCTTTTCCCCCTACCTGAGGACAAAAAAAACACGTATAGTTTAAGATGCCCTTTAGAGTTCTTTGCAGTGCTATCTTTTCTTGCATTGAGAAATGCTTCATCTTTGGATTTTCAATGGTTACGAGGTTGCTGTTCCCTCCATAATTTAATGCTAATCATTTGAGGAGTTTTGTGTTTAGGTGGCAGGTTACGATTTCTTGTTGTGTCCATTCTCTTTAATGGTGCTTTCCCTCAGCTATTTAGTGCTGTTATTGAGCAGATTCTCCGTGAATGAATGATCGAATGATCCCTGTGCACCCCCCATAGTATTATCTGGGAACAGGGTTCTTCCCATCTGGTACAATCGAGTTGGAGAATAGTAAACCCTGTGAAAATATTTGAATCGAATCAGTCTCACCCTCGCTGAGAGGGCTGCTTCACGAGCAGCCATTTTTGTGTCACACCAGACATTGTCGTTGATCTCTCTGAGGGATCAGGAGTACTTAGACTGAAGTTTGGTGTAAACCAGATATGCTCTTATTCTCAACTTCAGTCAGGGTTAGCTTCACCTCCAAGTGGCTGAAATGAGGTATGGCAATCAACCTGCATTTGTCAAGGGAATGCCTTAATTGCAGGAATCAGAAAAAAATTCTGTAAGTCGTGTTTAGCTGTCAAGTCTGTGTAGGATTTCATGTGGCAAGTGGTCCAAACATCCCCCTTTGGATATACCACTGACATTCCAAGGCTTGAGGCCTGCCAGCCCAGATGCTTAAAAGATCCACTTACAGGCTCAATTATTGGGGGTGCGCAGGGATCCTTCATTCACTTTCTTTGGGAGTGCCCCGTCATCCAAAAGTACTGAAAGTAGATTAGCAACCCCCTGCGAGAGATTATTGACATCCCTGTAGATCAGTCCCTAGAAACAGTTCTCCGCGGGATTCAGGAGATTTGGGAAAGAAACAGTGGTGATAAAATGTTGGAAATTAAAGGTGTTTTTTTCTGTTTTTACAGTTTCGCTGCAAGATATCAATATGAGGAAAGCATTCAAAAGTTCCACTATTCAGGATCAGCAAGTGGTGTCCAAGAACAGCATCCCTAACCCAGTTACGGATATCTACAATACATGTGACAAGCCACCGCCTTTGAACATTCTTTCATCATACAGGTATGAATTATTGGGCAACTGTTTTTTATTTGTTAATGCATGAAACTGAAATGACTTAACAATGACTTAACAGTGTAATTCTCAAAGGCTGAGATTACCAATTCTAAAAGAGGCATACTAAGGGACTTCTCTGGAATTAACAGTCTATAATGAAAGTTTTAATTCATTATGAATTCACGGCGTACGTGGATGTAGGAACTATGTTTTGACTTTCCCTTTGCACAGTCGTCCATACAGCAACTTTGACAGCTGTAAAACGTCTCCAGCACAGGATACTGTGCACAATTTAGGTAATTAAGTTTGAACTAATTCTTACAAAAGATGCAACACTGGCTAAGGATAAATTACTGTTGTAGAAAATATTATTTAGAATGGGCTTTTCTAAAAATTTGTACTACTTATCCTTTTCCTGTGCCTTTTAAGGAGGGTATTCAGGCCATTAAGAGAAGACTTTCTAGGTCTGGCGCTGCTGTTTTCAACTTTATGATAAACAAAGATTTAATAAGCTCTACGGACAGCTTATATTGATCATTCATTTGTCAATATAATTTATTTGTTTTTCATAATACTTGATACCGAGGTTCCGGGGCAATATCGGGTGTGTCCTATTTCTTCTTAAATTATCGGAGCACTTTGTAGGCCAGCCTGGCCAGCCTTTCGTCAAGATTATAGTACTGCTGTCCTGTGGGTGCTCCGAAAACGTGTTTTAGGAGGTCCTTCCACTGCCAAAGATTACTCACCACAGCAGTCCGCACAGGGACGCTGTGAACTAAATTCTGAGGAAATTCACTGCCGCCTCCAGTAGGAGGGGTTCTCCAGGTCTCTTCCCCTGCGCCAGTGAGCATAGCTGGCATAGTGTCCGACATCAGGATTAGCCGGCAGAGAGTAAACTCTTTGCACAGACTAGGCAGCACGCTGTGACTCTGCCACGGTGGCTGCTGGGCTGAGGCTGTCTGCAGCTCAGAAGACAGAAGTAAGACAGAAGATGTAAGCAGATTGCCTATGACCTGCACAGACTGGGCTCAAGAATCCAGGAGGAGTCAGGGCTGCCTTTCCGGAGTTTAGCTACCTCTGTGCAGCTTGTGCTGGGATTAACTCTTCCAGCAGCTTTGCTCCATGGGGAATTTCGTGACTTTGGTCTAATCTCTACGAAGCCCTTAAGGAAAGAATAATGTGAACTGCTGAAGAATAGAGGTGACTGAGGTGCTGCCTGGTGAACGGTAGGGCTCCCCAACGAGACATCTCATGGTCGCCTGGCCTGGAGGGCATACTTCTGTGTGGATCAGTTTGTAGGGAAGGGTTCGATGCAGAATAAGTTGAGAAGAGTGACAGTTGATGTTAAACAAGGACACTAAGGGCCAGATGTAGGAAATCCATGAATTGCGACTCGCAAATTGCGAGTCAGTGAGACTCGCAGGTGCTCAGACACCATCTGCGACTCGCTATGGGGTCGCAAAGACCCACCTCATCAATATTCGTGAGGTGGGTCACATTTTGCGACCCCATATCAAGTCCCTGCACTCACAGGGATGGTGGCCTGCTGTAGTCAGCAGACCACCATGTCTGTGACTGCTTTTTAAATAAAGCAGTTTTTTTTTTTTTTTTCATTTTGCAGCCCGTTTTCCTTAAAGGAAAACGAGTTGCAAAATGAAAAAAAATCCGAAACCATTTGGTTTCGTTTTTTTCAGAGTAGGCAGTGGTCCATAGGACCACTGCCTGCTCTGAAAAAATATTTATGTCGACATTCACAAAGGGGAAGGGGTCCCATGGGGACCCCTTCCCTTTTGCGAATGTGTTACCACCAGTGTGACACTGGTGGTAACTGCGAGTTGGTTTGCGACCGCATTCGCGGTCACAAAGCAACTCTGAATTGCGATGCGAGCCGCAAATAGGAAGGGAACACCCCTTCCTATTTGCGAGTCGCATTCCCAAATTGCGAGTCTGTACCGACTCGCAATTTGGGAATGAGCATCGCGTGAGGCCGTTTGCATGGCGCAAACTGCGTTTTTCACAGTTTGCGCCATGCAAACGGCGTGCTACATCTGGCCCTTAGTATGTTAATATTGTTTTGACACCTCCAAGTGCTTTCTAACTTGAGAGTGCTACAAAGCCGCAATGAGGCGATGGATTGGCGCTGTGGTTTGCTATTTTTTTAAACAGCAAATGTAAAAAAATAAAATACAAAAAAAAAAGTAACATTCTGCACTTCATGATGTATGTAATACCATTCAAGATGAGACCTATTGAAATTGCCAATGCTTATAGGTCAGGTGCAATTGCTCTGTCTGCTAGAGTTCATTTAATGATTAACAGTTTAAATGTAGAAAGCTCCTTTTGGTCAGCCCTGCTCAGCCATTACTTGCTGGAAGTGTCATTCACATTTTGGATTGGAACACGGGACAGAATATGTGTAGTGGGACTGTGGGTCCACCCCCTTCAGCCATTGCTTTTTTGTTAAGGACCTTAAGATTTTGGATCAGCCCATAGGAAAGCAGTTCAATGTTTGGCAAGTCAGGCAGCATGAGTGACAGTATTTTGCCTTTTTCCTGGGAGCCCTCATCGAAAAGGAACGAGCATTTGAAGCAAAGTAGTCTGTCTCTTTTATGCCACACCAAACACCCGCCCTTTATGGATCAGGATGCTGTTGTGTCTTACGTAAGTCGTGAGGCCAGAGATGCAAGCATGGCCCTGCGTATGGAATGTACCACATGCTACGTACAGCAATTGTTATGGTACTTGGCATTGGTGCTTAACTACAGTGTTCTATGGTGCTGGGTCGCACTTGCATCACTGGCAGAGTGCTCTTGCTATATGTGATCAATCAAGACATCATACAGTCAATAGCAAGACAAAGGCAGGAGGCAGCATGGAAGCAATCCTCACTACAGAGTCAAAAGAATGACAATGTAGTATGATAGCCCACTATAAAACCATGCTGGGTCACCAGAACTGGGGTGTGGCCATACAGCAGCAGCATACTTAGGGGCAGCAACAATGGCTCTGTGCTTGTGCTTGAAGCACTGAGACTGAGCTACAGTGTCATCAGACTCTGACCCCATTAACGCACTCTTGTAAAATAAACTCATCTTGTATTATTCTCCTTCAGAGTTCTTTTACCTGATGTCTGTGCCACCTTCCTCTCAGGTTTCCATATTTCCGTCCTCATACGGAATGCCAAAGTTTGGATGAAATTGAAAAGTGTCCCTGAATCTCTAATGAAGAGCTGCTTCAGTCATCGCCTGAACCTGAAATACATTTTCATAAGCAGGATCTCTCTTTGAAGTGAGGTTGTATTCAGTTAAAGAACATGGGAGCTCCAGCAAGATGTCTGACAATAAGAACTCTAAGCACAGATAGTTATACTCTCGACAAGCAATGGAAATTTAATCAACAGTTCAGTCTTCAGGCAGAACAGATGTGCATTCATTATACGTGTAACAACTCCTTCCTGGTACATTGGTAATATTGTGAAAAAATGCACTGTTCCCACAGCAGATGCAACCTTGCAAATGCTAGAACGAGAACATCATATCTCTCCCTAGTCGTCCGATGCCATCTGGAGCTCAGCTTTGACAACAAACCTTAATAGTTGTGGAAAACACAACCATGTATTTGTTGTTGAAATGCGTATTTTACCTTTAAAATTAAAAGGTGTCTGGCAAAACAGGAATGGTTTGTTTAATTAGACATTACGACCGAGAGAGCAGTTTTAGAACCGGAGTCTGGGGACTGTCTATCAAAATACATCAGTGAGGTGTGGGTTTTTATACATTTCTCCAAGTACCATAAAGCAATAAAAAGCATTCCTATCTTGGTGAAGAATGCGAACAGTTGTCATGGAGTCATAAATACAGTTCCAGATAATTAATGGAGGTGGGCCTCGACTTTGCGTGGACACATTGTGGGCCAGCGAGTACATGTCCAGAAGTCCAGCCTGAGGGGGGGCATTGTCGCTGCGAATACTCTGTGTTGTTCTAATTCGATGTGTGTTCCTAACTACATGTACCATCTAACTTTATGGTGTTTTGGGAATGTGTGCACCCATTTGACCATGTGTGTTTTATTGGGGCCAATCTCCTGGGGCCATTGTGGTGTGTCTGCACCTATCTGTGTGATCTGATCTAAGTTTTCTTGTTTGCGGTGTTTGCCTGCCGGCTAAGTCATACCCCACCTGTGACCTGTCAGTCATTAACCTCAGGCCTAGGTCTCAGAGCCTGCCTGACCATGTGCCTACGTGCTGGGGTTGATGGAGAGTTCACATCGGGGGAATCTAATAATGGTGATGCAATTTTGTTTGAGTATATGAATGTATCGCTGTGTGCATCAACATCAATTAGTCCAATATTAACATATTAGTGCTGTAGCAATGTGTTCATGTGACACAGGAAAGATGCAGTTGATTTAGTGTTTGCATTTGTGGTCTAGGTGCCCACACTTGCACAAAAAAAGTCTGTAAAGATGCCAGTACTTCAGAGTGCAAGTGTTTTACTCACAGCTATTTTGAAGTGCAAGCATTGACCGTGTCACACAATTTTCTGTTATGTGTGATTTTTGTAAAGCACCAAGAGGTAGTCTCAAAATCTTAGAATAGGGACATGAAACGTCAGTCTTGCTAATAGTGAGAATCCATCAGCTGGCCAAATTGTAGTGTCTGCTTGTGTAATCCCTGACAGAAGCTGCTGAGATGCAATGGTAAGTGCATGTGTGACACAGCAGTAGCCTTAAATGCTTGGCTGTTAAATGTCCAGTTTCGTGCATGTGATGGACAGGATACTTTGGTTTGGTAGTTGACTTGGTTCTAAGAAATGTGGGTAATGATAGTCATAACAAATTAGGGGTGTTGTAGACAAATAACTGTTTAGCTCTGTATGTAGCACCACAATGCTTTCTAAGGCTTGAAGCTCAGCTGTTACTGAGTCTCTGGCCCTTCTGCAAGTCGTTTGAGTGCCTCAGATGACATAGCAGACAATTCAAGTTGCTTGTTAGATGCAAAGCTGATTGGTGCAATTTCTCTCCTGCTTGCTCTGTTTCTCATTCTTCTTTTGTGTGTGTGTGTGTGTGTGTCTCTCTTTTTCACACATACACAATATTACTCTTGCTTTGCCTGCCCCCGTGTTCTCCTGTTCTTCTTTCCCTCTCACCTCTCAGCCTCGCTCTTGATTTCTGTGCTGTTTGGTTGGTTTCTGATCCATAACTGCCACATGAATCCCTTTTTCCTGCAGCCTTCTATGATGGAATGATGGCACAAGGGGCAAATATACTGCAGGATACTCCACATTGAAGGTTTTCTGTTGAAGCCTGAGAAATTGTGAGGCTATAGAGACGTTGAGTTTCATGCTGCATTACATGTTCTCTTATCTTATCTTATGTGTTATGCCATGCTTTGATATGGTTTGGGAGATATTACCATGCTTTGTAGAGTACTCGTTCACAAACTCTGTATAGTGTTAACTCTCCAATACCAATCCTTTACCAAACTATGTTAATAGCAATCATGTCTTAAACTGTTCAATGAAGGTCAGTTTGGCCTTTTGATCTTGCAAAGTTTTCCACAAGAAGGTACAGATCCTTGCAGCAAACACTGCAAAAGCACAACCCCTAGTCTGTTTTCTTTGTAATTTCTACGTGTTTATTAAGCACTCATAGTAGGACCAACAACTATGCTAGTAGATTGTGCTTACACCAATTCACAAGCAGAGCAGAACCAGTAATGTGGGGTGGCTTGATTACTGACCTTACTCATTTGATTGAGAGAGAGCCAGTGTAGCTGGGCATCTTAAAGCAAAAACTGCAGTCAGTGGTTTACTCCTGCAACCACCAGAGCAGCTCCATTTTACAGCCACTGCATTTGGGAATATTGAACTGTGTAGTGATGGTAATTGTTGTTGCCTCCTTCAACTTTATAAATATAGGCCAGATAAAGTAAATAGAATGTAGTATGGACGATGTGTAGCTTTGAATTCAGAAAAGCTCCAACCTCCCTATTAAAATTATATTTTTATATATTTTTTATTTACATTTGTTTGCAAACGAAATAAAATGTGTTGTCACTTGTGAATGTGTTTTATGAATGCTTGTTTCTGTATGTTTTGAGTATTGTTTTGCGTTTCAAATCATTGACAATGCTTATGCCGGTGTCCCCGGCTTCCATTAATGACTCAGTTGGGGGGGGGGGAGGGATGGAGGCGGGGGAGGAGTCCCTGGATTCCAGTAATGATTTAGTGGGGGTTCCCGGGTTCAAGTAATGATAAAGTGGGGGTCCACAGAAGTCAATCGGTTGGAGCCACTGGCTTAGAGGGTTTTGAGGCCTTGGAAAGGCTCCGAAGATGAGCTTCACTTAGATGAAGTGTCGTGTTGAGCCAGAGTACTGCAGGTGATGATGATGATTTTGTTATCACTTGGACATCTTGCACACCTTAATTTCCCCCATTGCTTAAGTTCAGGCATTTCTCTTGGAATATAGGTGAATGAATCTGCTAGCCTGCAGGAACAACATGCCATAATACAAGAAACAACTGTACTTGAACGTGGACCTTTTTGGATAACACCATGAACCTGTAGATTGTAATGGAAACACAAAACCCAGCGAGTATGATTTGGTGGCTTCCTTAAAAGGATCTGAGATCATGTTGATGTTGATAAAGTCATTTCATAAAAATACTAATAATGTTGCTTTCATGTAGCCACTGAAACAAAGATGTTGTAATTTAGAATCGTAGTTGTTTCGGAGGGAAAGGCTGCCTCCCTGGAAATGACTGAAAGGAAACAAAATAGGCCATTGTATCTATGTTTCATCCAAGGTACAGTATGGGGATTTTCAGTAACATGCTGCTCAATCAGTCATCCCAGGATAAAATAAAGTTACTGTGCAACACAAAGCATGTGTAAACCTGCAGACAGCTACTGGGTATTGTGGGTAAATAGAAACCTAGAATTAGATATGGAAATCCTTCCCAGTAGACCATGTTCACCAGAACTGTTAGGAACACAAGTCTTCTGCTGATGTATAATGAAATCATTATTTTCAGACTGATTGAGGGAGAAATGTCTTTTAAGGGAAACTGGATTCTCAGATTCATTCGTTAAGAGGAGAGAGCTAGAACAGCTGAAGAAGATACTAAAGGGCCCGAGAAGCAGGCCTCAGTGTGGTGTTTGTCAGCATTGAGGAATCAGAGGTGGGTGAAATACCTATGCCTACACAGACAGAGGAAGGGGGGAGATTGTAAAGAAATTTTAAAGGGTTAAAATGCATATGATTTTACTTCTGTACTTATTGATCTTACAAATGGAGTGTGGTGCATGAATCGACAAGCATTTGCAGAACAACTTATGGTCTAAACAAGTGATATTTCAATATAGTTAACATTTAACTAGAAGTCAAAATAATATTTCACTGTTATGTGTGGAAAATCAGCAGAATAGTCTTTAATGGCTTCAATGTAAGTTAATCGAGGTGCTCTTTGTAAAGGGCTGTAATGGTAGTCAATAATGTTCTGTAGAAAGGCAGACAAAATTATTGAATTTAGGAAGATGCAATTGCATATATTGATACATTCAGTAGTTTATGAATAAAGAGGCTGGTGGAGCCTCAATGGAACTAGGCTGTGCTGATTGGATATTGATCTCATTGGGAAAAGTCACATTAACATTTAGAAGACTATTTGGAGGAAAATTCCCTAGTGTGTTCTGGCTGCTGGTAACGTATGAAGTGCTTTCATACACTGAGTGAATCTGATTATTTTACTGTAACATCACATCAGTTCATTAGCTTAGCCTGAAGAGTATGTGTGGCAGTGAAAATGATTTGAGTAGGAGCTGGTGTTTTCTGAGGCTGATTAATGTAATTTCTCAGATCTCAAAGTGGTATTTCATGGTAAGGTTTTGCAGTGATGAAAGCACTGACATTTTTGTCACATTCCCTTAATTAAAAAGGAAAAGGGTGCTTTGTGTTTTTTAAATACAAAGTGTGGGATATGGAATATCCTCAGAATGTATAGCCAGAAGCTAGTAATTATTATCATCATCCTGTAATAAGGAAGTGGGATTTGGTTGTTGTGGGATGTCTGTAAGAATGGCTGCCCCAGGCAGGTTTCTCCATACACCCAATATTTATTTTCAAATAGGACTGAATAAAAATGTGATATTTCTATCTTTAAATAAATCTTACTTTTGGAAACATCATGATGCAAACAGTCCCTTAGAATGTATTACCTGAGAAATCTGGATGGGAAAACACATGGTCACTTTCAAGGATAGTCACAAAAGCTTGACGCTTGCTTCATTTGGAGATTTCCTTATCAAAACAGTTTATCTGCTGGACCATCAAAACAATAAAGCATATTAGTTAAGCAGTCAAATTTTGGAAAACTACAGGTTGGTGAATAACTGCTAAATACTTGTGGATGACCTTTGTGAGTGAGGGGGAACCAAAGCGCAATGATTCCCCCCAGATGAAGAGTGAAATGCTGAGAGTTTGGGTCTAGGATCCAAAGAAGAACTCAAGTGGGAGTACCTCTTTGTTATGTGAGAAACCAATCTGTCAACATTTCCACCAATCCCAGTCACAAAGAGTCTGTGAAAATAAATCAACACAAAACAAATATAATCCTCATAGCACCCTGCTGGCCATGACGGTTGTGTATCCACACTTCTTCTCCAATACCACCGTACCAGAAGCTTCAGCACAGGCCTGAACTCTTATTCCCTGTGTGAGGTTAGGGCCTTTACCACAGCTTACCCTGATTGTGTTTGAATTCCGACTTCCGAATACTCAAATTTGATACCTGAATTTTCCTACTGATTGCATGGTTATCCTGAAAGAGGCACGGTACTTTCACATGGAACAGATGTCATGTCTGGAGAAGCAGATTTATCCAAGTATGTGTCAAGAAGAGACTGTTATACATTAGATTCTACTTTTTAACATCAGTTCTTCTTGAAAAGTACATTTGGCTGCTATTACTTATTTTCACAAATGTGCAACATAAGCAATTTCGTTTTTTAAAATCCTTACAAATAAACATGCCCTGAATGTCGTTAGGAAGGTCTTTCAGCTTGATAGAAAAAAGCCCCCCCATAGGGACAGGAACATTATCACAGCATAGCATACTAGCCCCTCGTAACATCCAGAAGAGTCAGGAAGATTCAACCTCTATTTTCTGCTGAGCAGTGGTTCGATTTTGACATTTTTCTCTTATGCTCGTGGAATTTACTCTTCCTGGGATGAGTTTATCATTCGATTTTAGTGTTGAGAAACATCAAGGAAGTTCTATGAACTATTACTTAGTTGGAATTATAATTCTACATCACTGTTCTCTCATATGAATTTATAAATGATGCATTCTGTTTCCTGTAAAACCAGCCAAATAGCCGAAAATTGGGTTGGTCAGACCCTCTAATCTGGACATGTAAGTCAGGATTACCTGACACTGCCGTGTGTTTTGGGATAGTTCAAATCATGGATTCCTTAAAGGAGCAGTGTAAACATTGTTTGATGCAAAGGGATATGCCTAGGTGCACCATTTCCTCCTGTGTTTTTTCTGTTTTTTTAGGAAGCAATAAAAATAGATTTTCCAGCCAAATATTTATTCTAGTGGCAACATCTAGTGCAAATTATCTTTGTTTTTAAAAGCAGCAGAAATTGTTACTTCTTGTCAGGTATGAGTTTGTTAAAATTGTTTTCATAAGGGAATTTTACCTATTGAGATGTGATTAGATATATTCTAACATTTCTGAAGATGCCTCTGATGGATTAATGGTATTACGTTAGTGATTTTTTTCCAATCCCGCTTTTTCAAATTTGCATCTGGATACTGGAAATATACATGAAAGGCACATGACCATTGAAAGAAAGAGGAGGGTAGACGTGAAGGAAAATTCTGTACACAAAATAAGAAATCTTAAAGTCCTGACCCATATTATTTGAACGACCTCTAAAACCTTTATTTTTTGTTACACAATTTTTAATGGGAAACTGAATGGACAAATTCATAGACTGACCAAATGACTTCCAAATTTAGGGAAGCTGGGGGGTATTAACTCCCCCACACATGCCCTAGGGTTATGGTCTTGGCACACCATCAAACTGGTTGAATATCTAATAAGCGTTTCTTATGAAATACCTGTAAAAGCTATGATTACCACTTTTACATTTAACCAGTCATTTAAATTTAGCTTTAGAAATTCATCACTGCTCAAGTTCTCTGTATCAGTGCCTGCAACAAATACATAATTTATTTGGAAAATTTCCGACCTGGAATATATATTGCTTTGTTGTCATGTTTCTTGTTAACAACCACCTTTTTCCATTGCAAGTCCTAATGATCCTGTGTTGGATTTACTGTTGTTTATGTTGGATTATGATGCATTTTTTTTCTATAGTTTCACTATTTGTTTCTTTTCTCACTTGTCCTCAGAGATGATAAAAAAGATGGTTTGAAGTTCTACACGGATCCTTCGTACTTCTTTGACCTTTGGAAAGAAAAAATGCTTCAAGATACAGAAGATAAAAGAAAAGAAAAGAGAAGGCAAAAGGTGGGATGAATCCTTCAAGTATGGTGCATGCAGTCTGGTAAAATCCAGCTTGAATTCTTTGTGTGTTGAGAACAACAATAGTATAAAATAACAACAATCTCATAATATTGATCAAAGAACCCCATGATGGCCTTTAACTTTTAAAAGTGTAGCATTTAAATAATTTTAATAACACAATTCAGCACTCAAATATTGTATTGTCGAACTCCTTTGTTACTCATACCTGAAAGCATGAGTGCACGAAACAGCCTCCTCCACAGAAAACCTGATCTAGCCCCTATACTTCACATTTTATTGTACTTGCATTCTGAATAATTGCTGAATAATGTGTGTGGGTATATGAAAATCCTGTGTACTTGAAAAGGGCTGGGGAGGCAAGCTCAATGAATAAAATATTTGGTTTGCAATAGAAAAAAACATCATTAGGACTCTAGGTGACCAGCAGAGGGAGTGTCTCTTACCTCCAGCAGCAAGGTGCACCACATGACCAAACACAGGTGCATAGACCAGATGGCTATGTGCAATCCCTAAAGCTCTCGTGTGATGATTCTTACCATTCCCTGCCATAGCCTTTCAGTAGTCATAGTGGTCTTCAGAAGTAATCTGCACACTTGTTACTGGCTATAAACCCCTATTCTACTCTTCATCATCGTCATGCTTACAGGACCTACAGTATAAAACCAATGTGGTCCCTTGGTGTCTGCAGGAAGCTACATCCCTCCTGAAATTTAAACTGTTGTATTTTTACCTCTGCCTTTTTGTTTTGTCTTAATTCACCTCATCTCTGCTTTCATCCAAAGGTGATAAAATAGGTACTGGAACTGGAAGGGAGGAGATGCAAGAGCTGGCTACATATTGCCTGCTTTTGTTAATAGTCATTGATCTTATTTCTTTGTATGCCGGGTCTTCTTTGGATCTTGACCTATAGTTTTGTACCTGTAGCCTCGATTTAAGAATTATTTCCTAAAGACATTGGTCACTTGGTTCTCTGTGTGCTGCATTCAATAATTTCTGTTTGTAACTTTGTTTTTATATTTACTTCAGAGCACTAGAAGAAATAACAAAAGGGGGAGTGGGATCCTAATTGATAAAGGGCTTGTCCTGCTAATATATTCTTCAGTCTAGTGATAAATTCAGTAGAATTTCTTCCAGTAAAGTTCTGTTTTCAGACCTTCCTGAAAAGTCTGTAGTTTGGGTCTTCTTTGAGCCTTAGATTAGGTAAATCCCACAGACTCGGTCCATGGATTCCCTCGATCATCTTTTGTGTTAATTACATCAGAAGCTTTGTTGAGAGGTAAGGTTTGCCATTGCTTATTACTGTTGGGCACTTAGTGCGTGACAGGTCTTTGCTGGTATTCTGGGCCAGTGCCCCACTATTCCTTGCACATATTCATGGTATTATTTTCACAACTGTTTTCTATGTGATTGTAATGCTGTAGGTTCAGGTACGTTCTTAACACTGTTTCTGAAGCCCTTGAAACCGGTCAATGAATTACTTTTTCACAAATGAAATGTAAAAATGTTTCAGAAGTTGGGCTTTAGTCCTCTCTACACGATGATCAGTTCGGAGGAGTGAAAGTATTCTCTTGAGTAGCTAGTGATGCAGATTTATGTCCTTCATCACTACATTGCCATATGGAACAAAGGAGAGTTAGAAGTTGACTATGACTTCCAGAATACTAACTTTAAGTTTGGTGGATAGAGGCACTCCTAAGTTGGCGGGCCACTCAAATGACATTGAAGTTGACTTTTTTCTTCCATAGTCAAGATTGCTGCTTTGGCTCACTTTAGCCATAGAAAATGTTCATCCAGAAAGTACATGATCTACACAGCTGGATATATATTGGCCCGAATTACTATGTTGTTTTCTATGTTAGAGTTTATTTGATTGACATTGGCATACATTTTGGAGCTCATCTCATTTGTCCTATGAGCTGGGCCTATACTTGCATATAGATGTTGATGAGTAGGTATGATTAGGATCACTCATTGCCCTTTGGCTACTCCACATGACACTTTCTCAGGTGAACATTCCATAAACTCAGTTCAGACTTGTTGCCATCTAAGTTAAAAAAACAGGACCAAATTCAATTCAAGCCAATGACTCTAGCCCATTCCTTTAGTGTGCTCAACTATATGCCACGGTTTATGATGTCACAGGTTGCTGGGATGTTGGAGTACAAAGACTATGTTCTTGTTTTCGTCCACAGCTCACCAATGACATTGGCCCGGGAGGTTGCGCGTACTCTACTGTCCTAAACCCAGATTAGTGATCATGAAGGATAAGATCAAATTTTATGTATTCTTGAAGCTGATATGTTCTTTCCACAATCTTGGTGTGTTAGTATAGTTTGTTGAAGCCTATTGTAGCTGAGACGTTCTGGTCAGCTGATGTGATTGTGGCATGTTTCAAAGGGTCTGATAGGATTCTGAGCAGAAGGATGAGTGGATCACAATTAAGAGCTGTTTCTAGGGATAAGAAAAATTGCTTCATAGATTATGCTGTGCATGGTTTAGTGGGAATTTTGGAATCTTTTATAATTTGGGCCACCCTTGAAAATTCCTCTCTTGTCCCTGGGTAGAAGGAAGTGAAGAAACATAAGCTCAGAAGTGGAGTCATTTGATGTTACAGTGACTGTTTGTTGTAAGGGCATACATGTAATACCCACGAGATGGCAGGATAGTTGTATACGTTTTTCTTTATTCAAGATGTAGTAGAACACACCAAGATGCAACTCACAGGATCAGAATCTCCTCTCCAACTGTCGCCAGTCAGACTAGATTCCAACACTGGAATCCTAACACCTCCTTAATACCATCAGTGCATGGCGGGGGACCACGCACTTCTCTACACATTACAACATAGTTCAGTTTTGCTGAAAATTGAGTCCTGGTTTTTGATAATTTTTTAATTCAAAGAACAGCAGGCGTTCTTACTCGTTAGTCTTTGCCAGGTAGATGTTGAAAAATGTCTCAAGACAGCTAACCCTGCAGTGCACATATAGGTATGGGAGGAGGGAGATGGAGCAGGTGTGTTCCAGACATCAATCAAGGGTGATGGGCAGGTTCACAAAATCCCAAGGATGAGACACTGCTCTATGTAGTGAAAACTCACTATTCCCACTGTGTCTGTTGAAATGAGTGTAAAGGTTGTACAGAATTTCTGATGGCATAGAAGGAAATGAATTACCACAGCAAATGCTTTGTTAACCTTCTTCATCGAAATGCGTGATCAGAGATGTGCAAACTTTCAGGAGTTAAATTCCATTATTACCCAAGAAGTCATCTTTGAGGTAAGCACATGAAATGGGTGCTAGATGTTGGTCACCAAACAATATGGGAAATGGGAGAAATCTTCCCCCATTTCTATTGCCACAAACTAATCATAGACTCTCTGCTATGGACCCACTCAGTGACATGATGGTATAAACGTTTTGATTTCACATTTGGATGCTCAGGCAGATCTTTCCTTACTGACCTATGCTGTGACCACAGAAGTGGTTACCAAATCAGTGGCCTCAAACCATAACTGCGCTGAAGGACATGTTTTTTATGGGCATCCAAAATAAATAGATTGAAAGGCTGCACTAGGTTCAGAATAGAGCAGCACAACCCTCCGCCCTTCAGATGTGAGTGAAAAAATGTCACACTTTCCCTTAGAAGCCTACAATGCTCCTGGTGCCCAAGTGGCTAATGTTCATCACACTGTGTTTTGTCTACCAGTCAGACCATAATATTTGTTGATACTTTCTTTCCAGTACGTTATCCTTTAGAACAGTAATAGTCTAAACTCTAGAAGATCACGTATCCCTGGAATCATGCACTTTCCCTGCCAAAAAATGCAACCCCCACCCTCCTCACTGGAAATAAGGAAGGACAGCAGAGGTTAAAACCAGAAGTCTAAAAACAAAATCATAACAGGGGTGTGACAGACATTGTGAAGTCTGATTTGGCCATCCAGCTTTGACAATCATTTCTGACTTGGTGCTGAGGTAGATATTGGCAGGTGTCACAACGGTGACAGATATCCCATCCGCCGAAATCTAAATCTCATTATATTCTATAGGATTTAGATTTCGGCGGACGAGATAACTGTCACCCTTGTGACAGAGTAACCCGTCCGCCGAGTTCTAAATCAGGCCCTTAGGGTTTACTCCTGCATGGAGGACTGCTTCCACTTAGAATACAGTAGCTCATTGTATTTAGAAAGCAGAAGGAAAGCAGGAATCATTGCAGAGGATTAGTGCCTGCTATCACCCCAGTAGCCAACTGATAATGCTTCGGTATTAATGGAATTGTGTGTCAGGTAATTTGTGAAACAAAGGGCAGCAGCCTGCATTACTTGGTATTTATTCTTCGCTGCTTACATTCAGTTTTCACAGAAATAGTTTCATTTTTTGTCAGCCAGTATCCAAGTCAAGAAGAGCTTTGTCTTGGCATGTGCAGTTGCTTTGTTGCTTTGTTACTGGCCTCTTCATCTGTCTGGTCCATTTTTCTCTATTGCAGACAATGAATGTAATATTGTTATAGAGATATTTGCAATGTAGTAAGTATAATCTGCATTGCAGTAACACATTTACTGACCATATGCCTTCTCTGACAACTTGCTTGTTTCATGTTTTTTCCATGCTGCATTTGTTTCTCAGGAACAAAAGCGTGTAGATGGCACAACTCGTGAAGTGAAAAAGGTTCGAAAAGCCAGGAACAGGCGCCAAGAGTGGAACATGATGGCGTATGACAAAGAGCTTAGACCAGACAACAGATTATCTCAGAATGTGGGCCACGGTGCATCTTCAGAGGGCTCACTGTCCCCAGATACCAGGTCTGTTAATATCACTTTTTAGAATAGTCAAGACCTTGTGACATAAACATATAATATTGTAGTGTAGCTTTGCATCTGACTGTCTAGCTTCTTTTCTTTACCTTTTTCCATTACATATTTCTGTTGCTTTCTCCTAATAGGTATAAGTATTTATTTTATTGTTTCTGGTATAAGCCTAACTGCTTGAGCCAAGCTACTAAAGGGGGTGAGCAGGGATTATCCCACCTGTGTGACTCCCTTACCCTGACAAGAGTGAGGTTCCCTACTTGGACAGGATGCAAACCACTGCCAGCTAGAGACCCCATTTCTAACATTGGTGATCAGTGATGTGGATAGGACTTGTCTTTGTACTTGACATACAGTGATTGGTGTAGACTACTTCCATATAGCAGACCATTACACCCCAACATACTGGCTTGATTTTTTCTCTTTTTACAACTCATAAGTTTTGATCACAATCGTGTCTCAGTCTGGTGAGCCATCAGCGGCAGCTGCAGATTTGGTGTTTGAGCTGGAGAGGATAGAAACTCATACTGTGCCTCAGCTCAAAAGGTTCTGCAGGACGTTCAAATGTCCTTTTAAAGGCCTCACTAGGAAGGAGGCGCTGCAAAAGGCGTTGAGGACCTGGTTGGCAACCAGGAAGGCTGGTGAGCACGCAGAGGATGGGAATGATGTTGTGGAGGAGGAGGAAAGTCTGCACCTGGGATGGCTGGAGGAACCAGCATTACTTGTGGGGCGGGAGGCCAGGCTGAATGGTGGAAGTGCTCCCTCCAGAGCTGACAGCTGTGTTTCCTCTCCAGGTCTGTCTCCAGAGGAGCTGGAGAATAGGTGGAGAGCTAGGAAGCTCCAGTTGGAACTAGCCAGGCTCAAAGCAGAGGCAGAAAAAGAAAAACTTGCCATGGAGGAAAAGGAAATGATGCTAACTCATGAGCTGAAATTGAGAGAACTGGACCTGAAAGCCAAGAGCGCTGAGTTCAGCTCAGATGGTGTCAGTGAAAGTACCATGTCCAGTACTGAAGAAAAGGTACACATACCCAGAGACTTGGTTTCTAAGGAGGGGGGTGACATACACCAGTTGTCTCAGGCATACGAGGTAGCTCCAGAGGTACGCTGGGTCGCTGAGGTGGATTGGGTAACTGTTACGGGGAGTCATATTCCTGGTGGTGGAAGGGACACTCTACTGGCTCTAGAAGGGTGTGATAGGGAGAGGTGTACCCCCATGGAGAAAGCCCTGGTATGGGAGTATGTAGTCACCCCAGATGAATTCAGATACTGTCTGACCAGATGAGGGATGATGTGGGGTATTTTATCAAGGCAATGGATGGTTGGGTGAAGGGTAGTATGGTTAACACATGTGAGGGACTGTACAATTTGATTGCTGGAGAGCATATGTTCAGTCACAGTTATCCGGGGCTGCGTTAACACTTGGTGGAGTGTGAGTTCTCTGACAACAGGGAACTTGCACTGGAAGCAGACCTCTGGATGAGTATCAGAGGGGCTGAAAAGGTATTGGGGAGTACTCCCAAGGGGAGTGGCTCAGGATTTCCCCATCATAGTGAGGGGGAGGGTTGCAGTACTCCAGACAGGTCCAGTGTAGTAGTGGGGGGAAGGGGAGGGGAATGGACCCACGTCCTTTCCAGAAGTAGAAGTGGGAGTGGGCAGAGGCCCAGGGTGCCCTATCTTCCATCCCAGTGCTTGGCATCTCTCAGAGGGGGCACAGGCAAGGGGATCTGGTCTGGACCAGGAGACCATCCACTAATGAGAGTCCCATAGTGTCAGGAGAACTTGGGGAGGCAGCCGTCACAAGCGTCCCACCAGTTCTGGTATCTGGCAACAACACTCCGGAGAGGAGGGTGCAGAAGCCCAGATGGAAGGGTGAGAGGGGCAGACAGTCCCCATTGGAAGGGTCAGGGAGAGCCAGTTCTGAGATCAGGGCACCCCATAATGACCCTGGAGGTGCCACTTTTGGTTTGGGAGCGCTTGGTGCCCTGTCAGATAGCAGGGGTCGGGAGGCCAGCACCAGGCAGACTCTTACACAACACATGAGGAATGTGTTTTCCTTGGGGCTTTGTATTCCCCTGGAAGTCCTGACTTGCCAGGCACATGCTCAACCTAAGGGTACAGGCCCTGTGCTGGGGGACCAGTTGCAGGATAGCACTCCTGAACTGGTGGGAAAATTTTGCAGGAGGGCCCCAACAGTCCTGGATTCTAGGGGTACCACTTCCAAAAGGAGGGTACAGACCCCCGAGAAGGGGAGGGTGAGGGCGGACTCCCCCCTGCCCAGCCTAAGGCTACAGGTCTTGGGCTGCAGTACCAGTCTCAGGATAATGCTCCTGAAGTGGTGGGAGGGAGAGTGGACAAACCTGGGGCTACCACCCCCCACTCTGAAAACTACAGGGGTTAGAGAGCCCTGGAAGGGCTGAGGCCTTTCTTTCATCACTGACTGCTGTCAATGGCCACTGTGGGTTGCTGTCCTTGTAGACAAAGTTGCCATTGGACTGGGGACAGGAGTCACACCTGAGGGTGGAATGGGCCACACTACTATGTTGGCCATGGTGGTACTGTCTGCCTACTAGGATACATCTGTGAGGACAGTCAGGTTAGGTGCTACACAGATTGGGTCCACAGGTGAGGAGAAGGATTCCCCATAGGTTAGCTTAGTGGGTCCTGAGATTATGGTCAGAGTAAAGAAAGGCGTAGAACTGGAACACGCCCCTGCTGTTGCAGGCCAGGGTCCATGTTCTATCGCCCTAAGCAGGGAAGTTCATCAAGGTATTGCGTGGTCTACATTGGCTATAGGCTGGAAGGGGGTAGTTGAACCTCACCACTTTTGCAGGGTTATCCCCAAACATTTTGCCTTCCTCCTATTTTCTTCTGGCCTGTTTGTTGGCTTTAGGACTCTGGCCACTTTACCACTGCTAACCGGTGCCTAATGGTACTATTGGGCCTGCCACACTGATTGTGCCACCCACATGAGTAGCCATGTAAACATGTCTCATACCTGCAATGTTATTATCTGTGTGGGGAGTTTTAAGCTGCCATATCGACCTGGCAGTTGCACCAACTTGCCAGGCCCAAACCTTTCCGTTTGCTTCATGTAAGTCACCCCTAAAGTAGGCATCCGGCAGCCCCATGGGCAGGGTGCAGTGTATTTAAAAGGTGGGACATGTACTGGTGTGGTATGCATGTTCTGATGCATGACCTATCACTCCCATAGGGTAACATGGGGATTGTCTTGAAATACCTTATAAGTGTAATTTCTCAATGGGAGCAGATTGAGATTTTGCGTTTGGTGTGTCTGAACTCACAATTTACAAATACATATTTTGGTGAAGTTGGTTTCTGAATTGTGAGTTTGAAAATGCCAGTTTTAGAAAGTGGGCATTTTCCTGCTTAACCATTCTGTGCCTCTGCCTGTCTGCTCAATACACATCTAGGTCAGGATCACTTGAGGCCCCCCTAGGGGAGCCCGCCCCTCCAGTTTGAAGACCCCTGTTCTAGACAGTTACACGAAGGAAGCAGAGGTGTGCACTGCATATCGTAATAGGCTGTCACCAGGCTGATGGTTCTTCCTGAGCTAGAGTGGTGGGAGGTGCTGACACCTGAACTTGAATAGGGCTGTGCCTGTCCTCTCACAAGGCAGACTCCAACCACCTGGATTGTGTCTGGGGCCAGGGCAGGGAAAGGCAGGGTCTTGTGCACTACAAAGACTTCTTTTTGAAGTTTGCCTACTTCAGAGGCAGAAGGGTATAAGTACTAGACCTGTGACACCACATAGCTAGAATCCTTCTGGACTGAGGACATTCTACCAGGAAGACGAGCTGAATGCTGTAGGAGAGACTGCCAATCGGGATGTTGCTTCGCTTTGCCAGTCTTCTGCCTGCAGCTTCTGTCCTGGGAGTGAAAGAAGTGGACTTTGCCTTCTACATCCTGCTTCTAAAAGTTCTCCTAGGGCTTGAACTTAGCTTGCTTCCTATTAAGAATTCTCAAGGCCATCAAAGACTTCACCTACCAGTGCCTGGGCTCTCCCGCTGAGAGTCCTGACTTGCCAAGTGGTGCCAAATCCAGGTCCTGGGCCCTTGGAAATGAGCTCTGGTGCAACCAAGAAGAAACTAATTACATTGACTCCATAACGACTTTGGGACTGGTGCCACTCTCTGACTCTGCACCACCCCTTGCACCGGAGCAGTGGTTCCCGCAGATTGCAGCGACTATGTCATGCAACACCGGCCTGACACCGCTGCAGCACCTCCGAAGTCCTGGCACAGCATGAGTCCTGGTTGCTTTGTCACCAACGTCCATGTCACCCGACTCCAACTCAACCACAGCACCTGTGGCTCCATTGTGTGATCGCTACACCACAAAGTTGATGTCTTGCACCTTTACTTACTGGATTCATCAACCCTGCCTTGTCGTAAGGAACAGACGCCTCACCACCAACACTGCATCACCACACCTGCAACAGCAAGGAACCGATGCCTCCCCTCCCCTCCCCTGCCTAGCAATAAGTAACTAACGTCCCCCCACCCCTCGACACCACACCGGCTCCAGCAGTGCCTCACTCCCTGACTCTGTACAACGTCTTTATGTCCTCATCGATTTTCAAGGTACTGTACTCAGGGTCTGTGTGACTCTGTGAGCGGCCCGTTCTCCTTCACGAGTGGCGTCAGATTGTTGGGAATGACTCCGTCAAGATGCCGTGATAGCCCCAGTTGGAGCCATTGTGTTTCTGGGTGATATACTACGATTTAATCTTTGAACATTCATATCTTTACTTGTGTATGTTGGAGTTTTGTCTATTTGGCCTTGTTTTACTCACATAAATATTGCCTATTTTTCTAAACTGGTGTGCAGTACTTTTGTGATGTTTTCAATGTGTTACTGTGTGTGTACACAAATACTTTACGCATTGCATCTGGGATAAGCTTAAATGCTTATGCCAAGCTACCAAGGGAGTGAGCAGAGGTTATATTAGCTGTGTGACTCCCTTACCCTGACTAGAGTGTAGGTCCCTACTTGGACAGGGTGCAAACCACTGCCAACTAGAGTCTCCATTTTTAATACTGACGTTGCTTAATATCAATTGTAATTGTGTGTCATTTCTCTTTTTCGTCTGTGGTAATTATGGTTTTACTTTGTATGGTTCCATTTAGTTGGCTTATACAAGAAGCACACAAATACTGGGTTACAAAAAAACTTAAACATTAAAAATTACATACTGTATCCGGATTGGGATCATAAGTCGTTGGCCGCTTTACATACGGTCTGGTAAATGGGCCGATATTTCCCCACCCTGGCGTTACATCTACCTGGGGTAACAGCGGCTCAAAGAGTGGGGAAAAAGTCCAGCCCTTTATGTGTTGGAACTGAAATGGAATTATCAACATATGCTAATTCCAGATTCGATTCCTTAGTGATTCCTTAGTTTGTCCCAGACTTTCGGCCAGGTATTTCATCTGAAAGCAGCCAAAATCACTGGGTAAAAGTAGAGACCCATGGTATCACTTTGGATCTCCTAATTCCAATAAGATGCCATTGGAATTAAGTGTCTACATGCAATAAGGGCCTGTGTTGTCTTGGGACAATACTAAGGATGAGAGAAATGAGTTGATATGCAAATTGTGGCAATTCGAGATAGGCTACAAGAAACAGTGGAAATTTGACCTTTCTTCCATTTGATGGTATTTGTTTTTTGCACCTCTTTAAAATAATGATGAAATGGTTCTGTGCTCATTCTAAGGATTGTATGAACAGCTTGCTAGAAAGATACTTGCTTGACCTAAATTAAATATTCCTGCTGTAGACTAGATGTTCCACAAATTTACTTGAACAAAAAAGCTTGCAGAACATTGCACCTTTCAAGATTACAGTTACAGTATCAGGGTGATAGGCATGTGAAGAGGATAATGCTGTCCACAGTAGAAAGCCCTCTTCTCAGTGCCCCTTCTTAAGAGCCCATCAGTGGGCCGTCACTTCCATCTTAGGGCACCTCTCAGCCCGGTAAGTCCTCAAGGCAAAGCCAGGGATCCCATAACTTAGCAAAATTCCTGGGCCTGCCCGATCCACGATCCAGCTCTTCTGCTGCAATGCACCAATCCATGTTCGATTCACAGAGTGGCAGGGTCTGAACTGATGCATTCTACCCTCTCTCTCGTGTCTAACAATGTCTCATCTTGCTACCACCTGTGCCAGTTTGCAGGAATGGAGTGTGTACTTGTCCAGGGTTTGTTCCCCCCACCATGTACTCTGAGCCACCACTTGTAGGGTGACCACCAGATTATCTCTGGTTACTGTGGCCAGCTTCTGCGTGATAGCCCACTAGTATTCCTATGCCCAGGGACAATGATAAGGTGTGGAGCATTAACTCTCTCTAATTCCAGCCCTGAAGGCAGAGGTTACTATCAATCATCCCTATGCAAAGCAGTATAGTCCTAGTAAAGTAGGTCATGTGCAGGATCTTCAGTTGGATCAGACAGAATCCCGTCCTTATGGCCACCATTCTTGGGTGTCTACATGCTGTGTCCCAGGCATATTCTTTCAGGATCCCTAAATCCCATTCCCACTTGTCCTTCAAACTGGTCAGCGGGGAGAGGCAGTGGGTGAGCCGGGTGCTGCAAATCTGAGATATAACATATTAAGTCAGGCGGGCCATCAAGACTTGAGATTCCACTGGTGTATCCTCTGCTACCTCTTGCAACAAATCCACTTAACCACGCAAGATATGTTGGATCAGTAGTTATAGCAGATACTGTCTTCCTGGTCATAGGGCCTCTGCAGTTCAGCAAAGAGTATCATCCCATAACCCATCATTAAGACCTCCATCTTGGAGATGCAGAGGAGATCCCATTTCCAGTGGCCCTCAACCCTCTGAACGTTCATCAGTAATTCAGTCTCCCACAGGGTCATCTCCAGCATCACTCTTTCCTTTCAGCTCAACCTTTTGAGTTACTGTTTGCCAGGGTTTGACCACCTCAGCTGTCGGGGGCGGAAGCCATGTCAACTGTCCCCTACCGTATAGTAGGCATGTGTAATTTATGCCAGTATGGATTAGATGCTTTTACCATAGTCAAAGCTGTATGTTATATGTCCACTTTATGAATAAAGGGCGGAAGTGACCTGTTAAAAAAAAAAAAGAAGATAGATGAAAATGAAAGGAGAAAGTATCGGAGGGAGGGGAATCACTGAAGAAACCTTGATCTTGTCTACCAGTTAGGACCGTCTCCTTTCAAAATATGCCTGAAAGTCCAGTGTAAATGAGACTTCATGAATCTAGACAGTGATACAGTCAATTTCCCCTTATCCCATAAACATTTTTGAGGGCACCCCCTCAGTGAACAAATTACCTTACCCAAGCTTGTCTACTATCCAATCTTA
This sequence comes from Pleurodeles waltl, assembly GCF_031143425.1. Classification (NCBI taxonomy): domain Eukaryota; kingdom Metazoa; phylum Chordata; class Amphibia; order Caudata; family Salamandridae; genus Pleurodeles; species Pleurodeles waltl. The sequence goes on along the minus strand of NC_090447.1, from coordinate 1,279,976,177 downwards.
TTCATGTAGTGGTGTGGCTTCATTAAGACTTTAGCTTATTTCAGTGACATCCCCTACAAAATATACAGTTATTTCAAAAGCCAAACTGGAACCATTTTCTTAAGCAACAAATGACATTTCCACTAGAAAAAAAGAGGATGGAGTCTGTTTGGACTTCACAATTTTCACATAATATAGCTAGACCTAGCCCACTATGTATGGGTGTACAGGACTGGTTCAAGAGCAAGGGAGTGCTAGGTCCCCTTCTCCCCCATTGGTTGAAGAATGAAGGGAGTCATTCATGAACTCCATAAGCATGAAATTGTTTCCCATATTTGCAAAATGTCTCCTTACCTTTGGTGGCAGGCTTCCATGCAGCACTCCAGTTCCCTTCCGGGAATAGACAATAAAATATACTATGCAGGAATGTGAACTGGTTGAAGTAAAGTAAAGCACTTAATCCTACATCTGTTGAAGGTTTGATTATATTATTCTGTCTCTTTAGTTCTATCAAGCCAAAACATGTCTCTGACAATTGTTTATTCTTGGTGGATTATTTGAAGGACAGATTCTGATAGGGAGTTAAAGAATAGGTGTAGGCTAAAGACCACCTTTGATTTTATTTTTCCTTTTAGGTGTTGTTTACAAGTGATGACTACCCAAAAGTGTCTGGTATCAAACCCCTGAAGTTGATTCATTGGAGACTGGAAATCATTAGCAAATAATTCCTTGGTCTCTCACAGGCATAAAGGCCAGCTTTCAAAGACTATTTCTCAATAACTCTTTCAGTAAGCAAGTAGAAATGGTGACAAGTTAAACAACTTGGGGGAAGAGCCAAATCTTCAACCCCTTCCTAAATGCGCTGAGATTGGGTTGAGATCTTAAAGACCATGGCACATAGTCCCATAGTCTGGAAACAGAGAAAGAAAAACTCATGGTGCCCCACCTAGCTTTTCTAATTTTGGGGACAGCAATGAGATTGGCCAAACCGGTCCTAAGAGTATGTATCACTTGAAGGTCTTTTGAAAATATTCAGGACCGGTCCGATGGAGGGCTTTGTAAACCACACAGAGGGCCTTACATTTGATCCTTTCCTGAATCTGGAGCCAATGAAGGCTTAGTAGCGACTGTGAAATTGACCCACATTTTTGAATCTTCAAAAGCAGTCTAGTGGGTGCATTTTGGACACTCTGTAGTATATTCAGTAGCCGCTTTTGAGTGCTTAAAATTAGGGCATCGCAGCAATAAATTTTTGAGGTGATCAATTCTATAATCGCAGACTTCTGAAGATCTGGATCACAGTCTTCTGAAGATCTGGAGGAATGAAAGGAAATATCTTTCTTAGGGTTCTGAGGCGGTAATAAACTGACGTGGTTTGACTGACTTGTTCTGAGAACGATAGATTTCTGTTGAAAATGACTCTCAGATTTTTTACCTTATTTACTGGGGTTGGGAGTGGGTCTAAACTTGATGGCCACCATGTAGCATCCCAGAAAGAAGTAATATTGCCAAAGAGCAATAACCCAGTTTTGTCTAAGTTTAATTTAAGGCAATTTCTCTCCATCCAGCATACAACCTGTGCCATACAGTTCCTGAAGTTTTTGGCCGTTTCCTCCTCATTGACAGATATTGATACCACAATTTGTGTGTCATCCGCATAATAGATGACAACAAAGCCAAAACTTCGAATAAGCTTGGCTAAAGGAGTGACATAGACATTAACCAGGGTCGGGCTGAGGGAGAAGCTCTGTGGGACAAGGGAGGGTGAAAAGGGCAGAGATATAATCCCCAAGGGCCACTGCTTGCTCTCTACCTTGCAGGAATGAGGAAAGAAGCGCAAGAGCAGAGTTTCTAAAGTCAATGGTCTCCAAACGGTTTATGAGAAGAGAGTGATTGACCGTATCAAAGGCGGCCTATAGGTCCAAAAGGATAAGTGCTGCCTTCCCTCCCTGATCAACCACCCTTCTTATTTCTTCCAGGGCTACCAAAAGGGCCGACTCTGTGCTATGGCTAGCCCTAAAGTTGTGTTGAGAGGAATCCAGAATGTGGTTAGAGTCAATAAAAGACAGTAATTCCTCATTCATTGTCTTTTTGAGGATCTTAGCTGGAAAAGGGAGACGTGAAATGGGACGGTAACTTCTAACGTCCTGAGGATCCATGGTTGTTTTTTTAATCAGAGGGAGAATCAATGCTTTCTTCCAAACTGCTGGGAACTTTCCTTCTAAAGAAATCTTATTCAATAAATCTGTGAGAGGTACTGATACAGTGTCATAGACCCATTGAAGAATGAGGGGGACAGGGGTCGGAAGGGGCCCCCGATTCAGTGTATGCTTCCTGTATTATAAGAGGTCTCACGCCTAGGGGTACACAGAGGAGATCCTGACTTGGCTATGATGAAGGCTTGATAAATTTGATCCACCTTAGACTGAAAGAAACTAGCCAAGTCATTACAGAAGGATTGATCGGGTATGAAAGCAGTGGTATTACTCAAGTTAACAAGGTAATTCACCGTTTTAAAAAGTTCTCTGGAGTTTCTGTGCTCTGCGCTAAATTTTTTTTAGAAATTATTAGCTTTTCATAGTAGGTATGAAGAGATTTATAAATAGCTCTTCCTGATTGGTAGTAATTCTTCCTCCATTTCCGTTCCTGTGATCTGTACTTTAGTTTTAATTTTCTAACATCCTGAGATACCAGGGCACGGGGGTTTCTCCCTTCATCCAGTCTTGTTTTTTTCAGGGGCTAGTACTGTAATTGCAACTTCTTTCCATTTTGCAAAATCAGAAGTAGCTGCATCAATGCTGTCTGAAGAGGGGGGTATAGTATTAGTTAAATTTACCTATAGTTTTGCTGGAGCGATATTTTTCCAGGATCTGCACTTTCACTGTGAACTGTTGTTACAGCACAAATGAGAGAATACTGCTTTAGGTGTTGCATATGTGTTTCCACTCATTAAAATCTTTTATATGGTCCTCATTACATCCTAATGGGTCTTACAACTTGTTTCTGGTCCTTTACGCCGTACACTGTGAGAAGGTCTTCCTGGTAGATGTTTCAACTTTTTGGTGTTTAAATTGGTTGACCGTTGAATTTGTTTTCCATATCCTTAAACACTTTTCCTGTTTTATTGTATACTTGGCTGTGTGTCTGTGTGTTTCCTTGCTTCTTTTTAGCGATTAAATGCTCCTGCAAACATTCTTCTTGAGTTCGTATGGTTATTTTGAATGACATGTCTTCTAACGTTATTTTCACAGACTCACAGGTATTCTTTTTATTATTTTAATGCAGGTTTTTCCATTTTTCCTAGTTCCTCTGTTTATAGACAACATAAGCATTGTACCTTTCCAAATGCACTTGTTGAAACATCAACTTATTACAAACCACATTGTGTGGTTCAAGCATCTGGCTGGTCTGTTTTATCAACTCTTATATCGTTTTTGTTGTACTCAAGAAAACCGTTGGGCTTTGGGGTCTGCTGAAGACCTTCAAACCATAACAGTGCATTCACAATTAACTGTCATGAAACATTCCCTACTCCGGGGAGCTGCATACCTTTAGGAACAAGCTCCTTAGGGAAGCCTTTTTGGCGTCCTTTTAGTTGTCACATATCATGTACATGTACAAGTATTTGAACAGCTGCATATTCAATAACATTTAACACACAAAAAGTGATGGGAGGAAAGCTTGGAGAGAGTCTAACCATTGGCAGTTGCTCGGGTAGCATTCCAACCCATTATGTTTTTTGCCCTCCATGCCACCTCAGAATAAACCTAGCCAAATGCAAATTAGCCTTGGTCTTGCTCCACTCGGAACATTCCAGCCCGAACTGCCAAGCCGGGTCCTTTCTGAACCAGAGCACGAGCAACTCCAGACTGGCTTTGGCTTAGTTGGCCCCTTCATTCAGGTGCAGTTTGGTTTCAATCTCACAATGAGCACAGAACCCACTTTAGGACATGCCACAGGCCACAGGCCACACAGGGTGCTACATCAGACACAAAAGGTGATGGGAGGAATGCTTACAAATAATCCAACCTTTCACAGTTGCACAGGGTACATGATGAAGTCCTCGGACGTACGGTGGAACAAGGCTGTAGAGTGACATCCTGCTCTAACAAATACTGTTCATTGCAAATTGGTTGCTGCATAGTACCATCAGGTAGTTGTGCAGCATCCATCTTGTGACAGCCAATCTTTTGTCATACACACATTAGTATTGTGCAAAGGTAAAATATTTTGGAATGCAGTGTTTTAAAAATTGTCAAAGTGTAGAGTGAAATTTGAAAACGGTTCTTGGAAGCAAAAACAATCAGTCGGATCAAGGAACATAAAAAATGCAAGAGATATAATAAAATAAATATATCAGAAAACGTTAAAGTCAAAACCATTTTAAAAGGTACAGTTATGTGCACTTTGTGTATTACTGGCAAAAACGTTCCTTCTTACAAAAATGAAAAGAGCAAACTAAAGCAACAATAACTGTTGGGGGAAAAAATCACAATTGAAAATCCAATTATCTGGAATTCGTGCAGCTTGCAGATCTTTACTCCAGCAATTAGGCTTCATATGTCTTACAAAAAATATAGTGGTACATGCACATCTAATAATCAGTATGTCTATATATAAATCGCTGAGCCAGACGTATTAGCTTAGCCAATCTCTTTGTGCATACGTGCCTGCAGTGAAAATGCTGACAGCCTTTTATGGAAGACAGCTGAATTAAAAATACAAACGAGGACTTTATTTGTCGGAAGAACAACCATCTATGCCATCGAACAACGGCGACAGGTTATTTCTTTGAATATTAAATAATGTCATCACTGACAACTGATATGTTACAATTTAATACAGTTAAAAAATGAAAACTAAAAATTTTCTTCACCTCAAAACCTTACTCCTGCCTTTTCAAGTGCAATTCAAATAGTACTCGTCTCTTTTTAAAAATGCTTGTCCACAGCTGTATGTACCTTTGTTTTAATAGTGCAGTCATAGAACCAACCTATGTAGAAGGTGACAGACTCTCCACTTGCTGGAGACGTTCAGAGGCAGCAACTGCTTCAGAGGCTTTGGGGCAACACAAACCATTGTGTAAAAAAGTATTTAATTCCAATAAAATGTAAATATGTATATAAATGTAGAAAGATGTTAGCCAGATCTTATTTTTGAAAGCATAAAACATTTGTTGTCTTTTTGATGTATCGTTCATGTGCACAATTTTGTTTTGGGGAGAAAAAGCCTAACAAATGTAATGCATTTATATCCGCCATGCTTCAAGTAAGTAGTTTTGTCATGCAGAATGTGTATGAGTTGCTTTTAATGGGACAAGTCATGTTTCTAAGAGCGTAATGTCCTTTTCCTTGGGAGGCTCTGTAGACAAAGCAGGGTGGCTTGAACATTGCTCTTCTACCAATAGGCAGCCAGTGGAATGGTCCAAGGACTGGACATATGTTCTTTTGGCCGAAGACAGATAAGGAGTCTTGTGGCAGCCTTTTGGATTAGTTGTGTTCTACATATGATTAAACTGGGTAAGCCAAGGTATAGACTGTTGCATTGGTCTAGTTTAGAGCTTACAAGTGTGAAGGTAGTGTATGTACAGCTTTTGTTGGTGTCAAAGGTATGCACAGATACAGCAATGTTTTCATTGTGTTGAAAGTGCACTTTGTTATTGAGGTCTGGTATCAAGGATAGGTCTGAATCCATAGGATTCGTACATCTCTTGATGTTGTTGAAGGAGCTATTTTCTACAGGTCATGATCTCTCTCTTTGTGGTACTGAAAGGTGGTTACTCATCCATGTATTTATGACGTGAAGGCAATTGTCAAGTTTTGAGTTGTAGATGTCTTCTGAGCCACCCATTTTTAGGATGATTTGTGTGTCCTAGTTGCATAGTTGTTACAGGTGAGTGAGTTTGAATGATTTAATCAGGTCTGGTAAGGTGGTTAGATGGATGTTGAATAACAGGAAATATAATGAGGGGTACCATAGTGTTGCGTGTGAGGAGCTTATGTGAAAAGCAGTAGATATATTACGCTTTGTCTGTCTCTAAGGAAAGACGCACACCATGTTAGAGCACTTTCACACATTCTTAGATGATGCAGTTTTTGCAGTAGCGTGTGGTGGTGGGCAGTGTCACATGCCACTCATGGGTCCAGAAGCAATAGGGCAGCCACTCCATCCTCAGTATTAGGCCATTCCACATGAGTATGATGTCTTACTTTGTGCCTCTGCATTTTGTGAAGCTGGATTCTTGGTATGTCAAGTCATTTTCTTTCTATAAATGGTGAAAGTTGAATATACTCTGTTCTACACAATATTTGTTCCTAGTAATGGGCTATTTGTTATTATTCTGTTGTTTTCCTCATCAGGTGGGTTGCATTTTTTCTTTTTGAGTATTTTCATACTTTAAAGATGGCCGCTGTGTTTAGTCACATTGTGTCGCAGAATTTGTTGGCCAACTTGAAAGTACAAAAACCTTGGTTACTATACTTTCTGTCATTGCTACAGGCTTTGCTAGTGCAGACTCATTTTAACAGCATCTGATATTGTCAACGTTAATAACAGCAGCCACCATGGAGTGGGAGAGGGATGCATAGAAGGGAAAGACAGCTAAGGAAAGGGGGCACCAAGAGCAAAGGTGCAACATCAGACAATCACGAAGCCTGCCACACGGTGCCTGGTGCCACGGAGGAGTCATGGGCATCCTTAGCCAGGACTGGGAGGGATAATTTGTAGGGAAGAGTCAGGGTGGGGAGTCCCAGGAAGCAAGAAAAAAGCATGAGTGGTCTCGGACTGTACACAACACACAGAAAGTGTCAGGAAATGCATGTCCATAGAAGACTAAATCAGAAATAAATAAAACATAAAAATAGGTCCATGACACCAGTAGTTGAAAGATACATTGCAAATCAAACTTGAGGGTGAAGGCAAAATTCTTCAGGTGCGGGACAGATACAGTAATAGGGAGAAAAGCCATTCAATAAAGAGCAGAGGACTTAAGTAGACAAGAAAGCCATCAAAGAAGTAGTAAGGGCTCGCTCTATGCAGCATTGTGTTCAGTGCTGTCTATAGCATGACAAAAGTACTTTGGTAATAATGAGTTTGAGGACCGGGGACACTGTTATGGTCAAAGGTAACATTCGATGTTCAACTATGTCATCTTGTCCTTGGAATTAGGAAGTGGCCTTAAGCGAATCACTGGTGGGAACTGTGAGGCAGGTGGTAAGCAGTGAATCATAATGGGATCTTGCTGTGCACACAGTCACAGAATAGTCATTCATCACCTTGTTTGGCCTGGGTACTGCACTCTGATTTGCTATATGTTCTTTATGCATTTCAAAGGGAACATTTCAAACTAATGTCGATGTGGTGAATAGAAGTCTGTGCTAGTTGATTGCACTGATGCGCACCTTATCTCTTTTGTACATAGACTGCTTCTACGTTTCGTGTTTACTATTAGGTTAGTTGTGCAATGCGTACTGTACTATGTGCCATGGATGTAAGAAGACATTGAATTCTTTACAGTGTATTGCAGTATTAGCTCTTGTGCCGAATTTTGAGTTTCTCTTTGAGGCCATGTACTATTTTTTGTGTGTTTTCTTACTGTGCTCAATTAATCACAACCTTAAATACCACGATTCCAGGGTCCACTTTCGTTGGCAAAAGTTACCGAAGTACCACTGACATAAACTACAGTGCGTTCCATCTTGAATTTGCAACTTATTATGTCTTAATTGTTTTATTTGATGTTGTAAATCATATAAACTTGGGGGTACTCGCTTGAATTGTCCCGTTGATCCAGTCCCTTTACTGATTTTTAGGTCTCATGCATCGGATGCGACGGATTACTCCTACCCTCCTACTCCCAATCACTCACTTCATCAGCAACAAGGCGTTTCTGCCTACGGAGCTGGGGATGGGCAACAATATATGGGAGCAAATCTGGCACAAGAGCACGACCACAGACCATCTTCAGGCACCTTGAGGCATGGAACTCTAAACAGACCTCTGCAGCCACCTCCTCCGCCTCCTCAAGTTTCAGAAGGACAGCAGAACTCTGCACATCTAGCAGCAGCTGAGTATGGGTAAAACTGATTTACAAATAATTTCGACTTAAGATGGATAACAGAGATAAAGTTACTTAAGATGTGTAACGAAGTTAAGTGCTTGATTATTTTTTATGAGACGTGTAGGTCATGTTTTAAATCCCATATGACCCCGTTCGGACTTTGAGGGTTGTTAGGAGTGTTATTCTGTTGAGTACAAGCTTGTATTACAGCTTGTATTTAAAGCGCTATGAAATTCCAAAACGTTGGCACCATGTGCTATATTTAATTAAACAAAATATAACGACTGCTTGGAGTAAAACACTTCTCAAGTATGTCATATATTCTGATGCAAATCCTTCCCTTGGGTCATATAGAGAACCGTGTATCAGACCCTGCTCTGGGGGACCTTATGGAATGCAGGGGCTACTGGGCCACAGTTTTGCTGAGGTTGTCTTCCCGCCGTAGTCCCTGGGCCAAGAAACAAAACCTATTCCCCTCTTGTGCTTATTTCCTTACTAAACCATTATTCAACAGGCAAATCACTCCTTCTGTAAGTGCAGTTCTAACGTCTAACTCAAATATAAATTCACTTTCTGTCTCGTTATAGTTAAAAAATGATGCAGTTTATTTAAACGTAATAAAAAGTCAAAATCCACGGTAACAGATACAGTTCAGGCACGCAGGACTGTGCATCATAGAGGGGACACCCCTTTCACAACCTTGTGAAATAAGGTTCTGATTGTAATGTATGCTTATTATACTGTCACTGATTCCAAATGTAATCTTGCCCAAACGAGGCTGTGCACCCGTTGTGGCTGTGATGCTATTAAGTTCTTTAATCTACTGGGCCAGAATTGGTCCCTTTGAGCTGTATTCGTGATTATTTGTCAGCACCTTCATATCATTGAAGTATAGAGCACACGTTTCCCAAGCGCCCAATCTTGATAACACAACATTAATTGATAACAATTGATGTTATCTTTTCATTTTTTGTGTCCTCACACTTGCCTAGTGATCTTTATTTATCTTGCAAATATGATTCTCAGACTCTTGGTAGTTAGACACATGGCACCCAGCCTTAGCGGGAATGTTCTTGGCCAGATGAACTCATTCATACAGTATATATTGGGTTGTAGTTTACATTGCTCGATGTGTTATTTTGTGGCCACTTGTATAGCAGTCTGCCAGCATATTTTTGGGAGAATCTATTGATTTTAGGGACACACATTTCTCATAGCCTTTACAAGACAGTGTAAAGGGCATGCCTTAATAGTTACAAACTGCTGCCTGCTGCTATTTTCCAAACATGATTATTGATTTCACTATGTAAGGTACAGACATATGGTCGTCATACCAAGCACCAAAAAAATCTTTTGATACTGATGTTTTGGGAAAACAAACCTATAGACTGTACTTGATGTTATTACATTGCGATAGACACTGACTGTGAATTTATCGTTAGGTCTCTAATTCTGTTGAAGAGACATTTTTATTGGTTTGCCCATAACTTTGCTGCCATTGGATCGATGTACACCACACTTGGCAAACAAATATTGCAAGTGACTAAGATTTGGCATTTCAACTTTTATGCAGCTTCATGTTGGGAGAACTGAAAGGGAAGCAACAAAGTGGCATTTTTCCCTTCTTGTCTCCTTTGGCAATTGTTGCTCTACAGTACAGCAAAAACTGCTGAGCAGAATTACTCTAAACTTGAACTTTACCGATTTGGTCTAAATCAGTTAAGTAGTTATAGACATAGAAGTGGCTTTTTTTTTTTTTAAGGTGTTGCTTATCTTGCTTATCTTGACTGCTTATTAGCAGATTATTTGCAGACAGTAATATGTCAAAAAATAAACAAATTTGTTTGCTCAAAAGTTTTGTCCCTCTGCAAATTCTCTGAGAATCAGGAAGTATTTCCTCTCATCGGGAAGGATTTAGGGGGTTCCCAGACAGGCAGATCCTCCTTAATTTGTTTAATGCTGGAATTTGGGGCAGTGTTTTGGACCACAGATACAGAATATTGTTTTGCAGATGTAGATATTTTTCTAAATATTTTCTGCCTGCACATTCCTACATCCTGTGAAAATGCATGCCATAGTCCTCGCCCTGAGGCCAGAGTCTGATGTCAGTGGCCTATGTGCCCCGAAGCAAGGGACATGTTGCAGGGCTTGTGCCATCCACAACTCACCCCAGTGTACCATGTGTTATCTCCAGGGTTATGGGGGGAGGTGGGGTGTTGAGGAGTTGTGAGGGGGTCTCGTGGAGTCTGTACATGTCGTGACCCTCAGCATCCCCTTCCCCTCACCCCACCCTTTGTGCACCACCACCACCATCGGTGACAGCCAGCTAAATCACACACTGCCCAGTCTGCCAGAGAAGAGCGCTGCTGTTCCTCTTTACATTTTACTCATGTACATTGTGTATTGTGAAAAGGGTTGCTCCTATCTAGTTGTGTGTTTTCAGACTGTGGGTGTGCCACAATTAAGAGCTGTGGAGTTCAGACAGACTGCAGTGTGCAAGCTTCTTATCAATGCCTATCAGTGGGTCATAAGGGGGATCAGAGTACATGCTCATATAATCCTTGGCCTCTCTGCAGAGTGGACAGACCAATGGCAAGGTTGCCAATTGTAGTTATGGTTATATATGCGAAAGGATGTGAAGGAGTTACACAGCTGGAGGAATGACTCGCTGAAGCAGAGACAGAGGAGGTGGAGGACACTCACTTGGTTGCTGCGCTTCTGCGAATTAGGCTGGTGCAGATGACAGGTGACAGTATCGAAGGTTTGAGGAGTGGATATATGGAGGAACGAAGGGTGTGATGTGGGAGATGAGCTTACTGTTATATGGCTAATTGCCCAATGACGGCCCAGCGGCCCATCATCTCTACTTGCCATGCCATGCCTCACAGTGCCTATTGCTGCCTTCGCTTGTTGGTGCAGAAGTTGGGAGGGATGTAGGTTGGTCTTCCGCCTCCAACTCTAGAGGTCTTTCCTGCACAGGAGGTCTGGAGAATTGGAGGACTGCTGGCATTAAGGCTGTGAGCCAGGACTGTATGGTTGGAGCCCACACCCCCAGAGGCACATTGTGGTTGTGAGATATTTTCAAGAGGTCTTATAGGGTGGTGCACTAGATGTGACAGTGTAAGCTCACCGATGCATGGAAGTGGTCGATTTAGAAACTGATGCAACTTGAGACCAAGGGACTTATGTCTTTTTTATCGTTCCATTCTCCTCTGGCATTGCTAACCCCTTCCCCAGCATATGCAGAAATGTCAGTGTTCCTGATACAGTTCAGAAGTGATACAGAAGCAGTAAATGCTCTAGACACATGCAGCTCCCCCAGGGCACGGATGCGGCCGACATTAGGTCGGCGCGGCTTGTGTCATGGGTAGTGTTGTCCAACTTTTTTCTGCTGTCTGTCACTTAATGGTTTTTCCTACCACATAATTCGGAGTGTTAGTGGTCTGTATTTTCAGCCACTCTGCTCTTTGCTCTGCTTGCCTATTATGGATCGCCTGCAGTTACTGTTGAGCTAATTTCATCTGTTCTTCACTTGCTACCTATTCATTGGTGTTCGCTTGCTGCTGTTTCTCCTGGATTTGTCCACATTCTCTTGTTGGCAGATTTTTTTTAATCACTGGTAGTCCCTTCGAAAAGTTAGTGCTCCCTAAAGTGGGGGCCTAGAGAAGACAAACCAAGGTCAGCCAGGAAACACAATGCTGGTGCACTGTAGCTGTGGAACGTATCAGCTTTCAATGGTCATCAATCCCTTGTCATTATGACTATCAGGAAATTGTGCTCTGGCAAAGTAAATGCTCACAGGATATGTAAGAAAACTAAATCCAATCTGTTGTGTGAGAGCCTTAAAGGTTTTGGCACCCATCTTGCCTTACTTTGCTAAGGTAAATACGTTTGTTGTTTCCCCACGAGCAGCATCTTGTTTTCATGGACCAAAGTCAGCAAAAGGACAATGCAGAACTTTTTTTGCCAAGGAATGAAATGATAAAATCTGCCACATCTCTGCATATAGTGAACAACATAGTAGTTGAAGCATCTCAGCCATTGGAGGTTCAAGCTAATATTATGTAGGCCTTAAATAGAAGTTACGGAAAAAGGGCTAACTGCATGGGGATTTCAGTTATATAATGATTTCACCCTCCCAAACATAAATTTGTACATCTTGAAGTAAGCGAGGCAGAGGTGGGCAGAACACCCTGCAGCAAATATGCCCCCGAAGTTCCATTAACAAAAGCTGTGTCTAAAGCTAATAGTCATGCTTACGGTCTTCGGTAGTACTCCTTGACCATCTTCCGCTTCATTGCTGAAAAATTCTCCAGAACTAGACTTTGGTAGGGTGGTCAAGCCTCATGTAATCTACCTGGAGATTATGTTCTGATTTCTGAATCTCTTCCGTGTCCGTGGAGAGGATCCTTAGCTCAATTTTAGCACTGCAGTAGGAACCTATGGCAAATTCCGACCATGTCATTGAGACCCTGTCCTCAATTCTTCAATGCAACTTGCAGTATAAAAGAATATCAGGATTGTAGTAGAGTAGTAAATATAGTCTCTACTTACTGTAAAAGTACCTCCACTAGTGATCCAAGTTCTATTCAGACTGCTAGTAGGCCTTCTCCTTCTATTGGTAAATTTATGTGTGCCCATGCGATATGCAAACTACTGTATTATGTTCACAGGAGGAGGTGGCATTAAAAAGGATATAGAATAAAAGTGAAAAAGAAGACAGACAGTTGAGTCTTTCTGATTCCCGTACATCCTTACTTCCAGAAGAAAAAGGTGTGTGAACCCAAACAAGATGAGCCCAATAGAGAAATCAGCAGTACTATGTCTGACCTATCCAGCAAGGTTACTCCAGCGACCACAGAAAAGAAGTAAGAAAATTTGACAAATCAATAAAAGGGGCCCCTGTAAAATTCACTTTGCTGCTTTTCCTACTGACACGGACACAGGAACAGCCCAAGTTGGCAGATCATGTGGGTCACCTGCCTGCATTAACAGCTCACCGTCACAACCAGAGTCAACTGCCATAATGGGCCCCCTCCAGACATTTATTCAGCCTCCAGACTCTACCCCTTCTAATTATGGAGAAGTCGGGGAGGAACTGGGAGTAAGGAGGGAAGCCATTACAGGAGGATTTAATTCTTATGCATCTTTGTTTAACCCTCATGTACCAAAGTGTGTACCCAGCTCCAAAAAATCCTTTTTATTTGAAAACCAACCCTTGAAATACTGTCTCAAGAACTGTAATGGTTCCCTGATGAGCTTCTCTACTTTAACTTTTATGCCTTTGTTTGATGGAAGTGAGTAGCAGTGAATAGATCTTTCCTGTTAAACTTGTTTGCTGAGATGAACCTGCTGGCATCAGTGAAAAATAGTGACATTCAGTTGATTTATATTTTCTATTCCCAACGCGATTACACACAAGGGTAAAATTCCAATCGGAGGTTATAGCTAATTTTGTTATGGTAAATTGTGTTTACTTTTTGAGCACGGGCATTGATCTTGTACTGCAGCTCACGTATATGAACTGGATTTCTGGGAAAATAGAATTGTGTATTTTGTAATGGCTGGATGATAAATTTGATACTAATCATGGTGAGACTATTAGGAATGTCTTAACCTCAGCCCTAAAGGAAGAGGTTCCCTTTTCAAGGGCACAGAATACTCAAATAGCTTTAGCCCCTATTGGGAGAATGGTGTTTGTTTCCCCCACAGAACATTTGCCTGTGGCAACAACAGTAGAGGAGCCTCAGAATTGGCAATGGCTGGCAAAATCATTAAATTCTCGCCAACCACTTTCTTGCAGGTTTGGTTCTCAACTCGAATACAAGCTTCTATGTAATCTTGTGGAATGTGGTTAGCGACTCAGTGACAGAACAAACATTTGTTTGCTTGCTTTGCTTAAGGCTGATATAATCTGCATCCAGGAAACCTGGAATCCCTCTGACAATATTCTTAATAAATATTTTGCTATTAATTAGGGAATTTTTATTCTCCTGAATAATAAGCATATATGCTACTAAAATAGTTTCTCACACACATTCCGCTTAGTAGAGAGTATTTGATTTTCAGGGTTTCTGCATGATTCCTCTGTGGTCCATCGTTTTCTACTAATGAATGCCTATTTTGCTCCCGGCTCACAGAATACCTCATTTGTAAAAGTATGTTCTCCTATATGACACAAATCATTGTATCAGATGAAGAAGAAGCCCTGATACTTATAGTTGTGGACCGGACTGCCGAGGTCTCCAACCTCGCAATTGAAGAGTCGGAGGATTTTGATCAAATTGAATCTTTAAATATTCCGAGTCCATCCTTCCCATCACCAAACAGATTAGGTACAAGCAGGGCTATGTTGTTGGGATTTTTGGGGGAAAAAAACAATTCTGTAATTTGTAATTGTAGAATGGAAAATGATAAACTAGCAAGTTACACATTCAAATGTAACACCTGTTTCTCTATCATTAATTATGTAATAGCTTTCTTCTCTATGTTTGGTCTTCTTTTAAATCTCAAGGTAATTGATAACTTGTTGACCCACCACAAAATCCTCTACTTTAGAGTAGGTATTATTGTTGAGGAATATGTACATGGAATAAACAAAGGGCCTATCTCTCATTGAAAATATACATATTGGGCGCACACATTAAGACGAAAGAAGACTGGCCGAAATAAATATTTTCCTAAGAAGGGCTTTAGAACATTTAAAATGATTGCTGTTTAACCCTTTAGTGATAAACCCAATGGATGGGAATTTTTTGTAAGGTAAAAATCTGATTGCACTTGGGCCAAGCCAGGTAGGCACAATAATGTGGAATATCAATTTGTTAAAGTCCCTAAGTTAGTTAGGGAAATATCTAAAATTTTAAATCTGCTGATCAGGCGTCAGTTTCTTTATCACTCTGATGTAAGAGGTAAAATAATTAAGAACTTGAAGAAGAAAAGATTTAGATTAACCGTTAAGCAAAAACCAGCTGACTCGTAATGGATAGCCCTTAGAGAAGCTGCAGTTACTAAGAACACTAGGAAGTTCTAATCTTTGAAAGAAGAAGCATGTGCAACTATAAAGGGTGCTGTGCTTTGTTCTGTTAGCGATACCTGAGCACATTATTTAAAGGAACTCTATGCAGATAATGTTGTGAGTTTGTGCCCAGCTTCCTTGGTAGGAACCCTCAAAGCTAATGCATGTTGTGAGTATGGCTCTCCCTCACCTGCCCAGATTAAATCTTGCATTTTGAAGTCGAAGTGTTCAAGTGCTATGGGGCCAGATGGGATTTCAGTTTTGGTTCTTAAAAAAGAATAGTTACTTTGGTCCCAGTTTCTCGCTCCAATTTTTCAATATTGCTGTGAGAAGGGAGTAGTTCTCCCCCTGACAGAAAAGTAGTACTATTGCACCCCTTTTCAAGAAGGGAGATGGAGGCTCTCCGAGTAGCACTTTTGGATGAGGTGGTGAAACTCTTTGCTTAGAGCTTACTCAAACATCTACAACAATGGGTAGCTGATACAGAAACTCTTCATAGACAACAGGCTGGCTTTGGGGCTAATTGTTCTATCCTCAATAACATTTCAGTTATTCAGACAATCGCAGAAAGTATGTGAAAACAGGGCAGTTTTGTTTTTGTGTCTTTTATAGACTTTTCAACTGCTTTCGTTCAGGTCGATAGACCAACTTTATCGAGAAAGCGCAATGCTCTAGGTATTCCTTAATAGTTGTTCCATTTATTAATAGCCCTTCATTCATCTACATGGTGCCAGGTATAGGGAGGAATCCAGGGTCTTTCTACAAAAATCTCGATCAACAATGGTTTTAAACAAGGTTGCCTTCTCACCCCATTAGTTTTCTCAATATATGTTTATGACCTACCAGAGGCTATTTCCCTTTATACAGGTGGCCCTCCTAACATGGGGGGAGGGTGGGATGTGTGTTGTTCGCTGTATGCAAATGATATAGCTGCATTAGGCCTGACACCTAAGGGCCTACAAGAAAGGCTTGAGTTACTAAATTCTATGCAGGTGTCCATTTTAAACATAAACACTTCTAAAAGTAACATTTTAGTATTTAAAGGCAATTATCACTAAATAGAGTAAATTATACTTTGCACCTGGGGGCTGAAACATTAGAAGAGGTAAAGTCCTATTTATACCTAGGAAAAAATGTTGTTTTAATTTATCTGAGCGAAATCAAATAAGTCATGCGCGCGCCAAAGTCATGAGCCATGCTAATGGGGTAAGCTTGTTTTATGACGTTCATGGCCGTGGATACCTTTTCTTCCTTCTTAGCAATATCGTTTAAAAATTGCTCCCTGTTTGCTTTATACCTTAGAGGTCGTGACCATTGTGAGGTGGTCTTCTCTGGAAAATTATTTTTAGAATAAATAATTTGAGTACCTTAGCCCCCATAGTGCCCCAGCACTTAGAAATGTGTCTGGTGAGTACATTTATACTGGGTCTAGTGGCTGTTCTACAGTGGGGTTTCTGGCTGATCCACTCGAGTGACAACTCCCTAAAGAGATTATTGTGGAAAGAGGTCTTCATTGACTAGAGGCATGACAGCACATTCACGCTGCCTTATCATGCTTTAAAATTAACCAAGGGGACTGGCATCTATGTCAATGTGAGCATTTAGGGTATTTCTTAAAAATTCTAGCCCTAAGCTGAGATAAGAATTAGACGCCACCTCTTTATTAGATTCCAGAAGTATGTTGGTACGTGCCTTTTCCTGTATTAAGATAATGCAGCCATTTCTGAGTTGGAATATTGCTCATTCTATGTGATGATTGATTCTTCAAATCAGATTGCAAATGCTACTAAGAAGTATAACCAGAGCCAGGGAGAGAATTAAGGAAAATAATTGAGTCTGTAATTTTTGCTCACATTTTGACCATGTGGTCTTTGTGTGCCCTGCATTGCCTAAGCACCGGATGAGATTTTTAAAGCTTTTGTTTATACGTAATGGTACTTATACTGTTGATAATGCATGTGCATTTTTATACAGTCCTATTAAAAATGACCTATTTTAAGATATTCATATTTTTAGTAGTTTTTTAAAACATTTTATTAGTGCTGGGTTAGCTCACCCTTAAGTGTTGACTGTCATTTTCATGAGCAGATGTAATTTGTTAAAAGACAGATGTATTACGTGGGGGTATAAGGAGTAATGGAAACTATAACCATTTTCTCCTGCTATTATGTCACTGTGAGAAGAAAGCAAAATATGTAAGAAAGGTTGTAATCCCAGGTGAAATTCATTATGACATTAAGTTAACAAAATATGAACTAAGGGTGACATGTTTTTTTTATCAAACGTTGTCGTCTCTAAAACTGGGACAAAGACTATAAAATATTCTTGGCTGTCTGAGGTACACATCCGTCAAAATATTGACAGGCCAAAAATTTCAGAAAATGCAGTGCGTACAGCGAGTGGGTGCATTGTGTGTTTGAGGGATTAGTGAAGTCAAGAAGATGCAAGGAAATGTGTGTGAAAGTGAAAAGAGGGTGCTGGGAAGAAAAAGGTGAAGTGTGAGATATGCAGAATGAATGTTTTAGAAAGATAGGAGAAGAAAAAGAGCATAAATGTCTAACAAAGTCTCCTGAAAAGAGTGGGTTGAAGAGGACAATGCAAGTGATTGAGACACTCCGAAGATCTTGCCTCTTTCACAGACCATAGTAATGTCACATTCTGCTTAAACACTTTAAATCACTTTATATTAATATATGCCCACTGGAGGTGAACCTGCCAGTTTTACCTGTGGGCTTTTTTGTGCTCTCTCCTCAATCATGCCTAGAGACACCACTGATAATCTCACACAGGATGTTGCCATAGCTGAGATCACAAAACACATCAGTAGTGATATCATGACACATCATCAGATTTTCCACCTGCACTCCAAAGCAAGATAAATACTGGTCTTTGTGAGCTAACAGTTTATACACCCTCTTTATCAAATACTTTTATCTTTATCAGTTACAAAACATATGGTGGTGTCTTCCAGGAACACTTTGCTAATGTGGATGACCAGAACAAGAGTATGTTTAAGCGCTCAGCTAGGAGGCTGTGGCTGGAAGGAAGAGCCACGTAATGTCTACTGACTGATATCGCGAGCAGCAGTGATATTCTTCAGCGTGTAATAGGCCCTTTGCACAAGAAGTTCATGAACTTTCACAACCTCAACCTTAACAGAAAGGCGCCAATTTCTAAATCTCAAAACGTATCTGCTGTGACTCTCCATCTTCAGGTTACAAAACTGAATCAGAGTTTTCTGCTCCTGTGCCTCATCTTACATTCGAGTTTCCTTTGGTTGCTTCTAAGCTTCAACCATTTTCTGTCGGTATTGGTGTGGGTTTAAACAGGCCTGCAGCCTGCATCTTGGCCTTTACATCCAAGGCTGGTCCTCTTGGATGAAGAGGACTTTCTAGAGGGAGATGGTGGAGAATATTGTGAGTTTCATGATGATATCTTGAAAGGTGAAGGCACACTCGGACAGTCCTCTCAGAGACAGTCCGTAGGAAAATACTGGAAGTTTCATTTCCTCACAAAGAATTGCTCAGTTGCGGTTGATCTCTCCATTGGAGCAAAGGAAAGCCAAATCTTACATCATTACTTTTATTTTTCATAGCTACAACAGTCTATCAAGGTCATTCCTGTACTAAAGCTCCTATGGGAACAGGATTTACTCAGTTTGAAGTCTCTATATTCTGCTCCTGCCTTCAGTGGGATGTAAAAGAATTGTAAAATGGCAGAAAGTGCCCCAAATACCCTCTATTGAGTCAAAGCTAGATATTCTGCTTAGTGCAGCATAAATATACCATACAAATTTCCATGCACACTTCCAAGCAAACACTTGAACAATAATGGTTATAGCAACTGCAACAACTACTGTGAAAATCTCCATTGTTCAGGCAGTGGTCTGTGGATGTCAACACTAATTATGGAATAACGTTACACAGGTCCTCGATTTTCTAGAGGTAGTTTAAAAAAGGGGGAAGCAACACCATCCTGAAAGGAGAGATAGCTGCGGTGGTTATAGTTAGAATTTTCACTAATATTTCTTACACTTGTTTCTATCAGTTTGCTAATGGTATAGTATAGTCCTTGGGTGACAGGTGTGGCACTGGGACTCCAACATTAGGGTGGCTGTTCGGGCACAAAGGTTTGTGCATGGCATATGATGAACACTTATACAGTGGACAAAGTTCTTCCAGCTACCCATACCGATAAAGAGACTGCCAGTGAGTCATCTTCTCATGGACTCAGGGTCACAACCCTTGACACCAATCTATATTGATCTGCCTACCTTCAGTACAAATACTAGACATGGTTGAGTTTCCTGTGTCACAAGCAAAGGTCACTGTCATGTTTATTTAAGCCTTAACACACCATTAATAGGCAGGGAGGTGCACATCAGCCTTACGCCCATGCATCAAAACAAGTCTTACTCACACAGATGTCTTCAGGCACATCTCCAATCTCTCTTCCATTGCTATAGATTTCTGGTTGCTTCCAGGCCCTGGAATCTTCCACAATACCCAAGAAAGGATTACTTACACTCATTAAATGTATCTGCCCACTTAAATTCATCAAACATCTTTCAGAGCTGACTACAGAACGTGAACAGATAGCATATCATCATTATTTAAGAAAGATAGTTCTCTACATCTGAAGCAATTGGTAAAAGCTGTGTTTGTGTGTTTTCAGGTGTTTACGCAACTTAGTACTATCCTACCACAAATCTTGACTGTTCGTGATAAGCAGCTGCAAAAGGAAGAGCTTTAAATTATTTTATAGATTTTAGTATCAACGCTTGCAGTTGGGTGGCAGGAGCATTTCCATTACAAGGGTCTCTCCTTCCGGAAGAACTCTGCATCCATAGTATCAACATGTAAACCTCCTTAGTAGTGTTCCAACTACTTACCAGTAATCTTCATTACTCCGAGTCCTGGGTTTCTTTATCACAGTCCTTCCATACATGAAATGGCAAGCCTCCCAGGAGACAATCACTATGGCCCTCATTATGACTCCGGCGGGCGGCGGAGGCCGCCCACCAGAATTCCGCCCTCCGTAATACCGCTCCGCGGTCAGAAGACCGCGGAGGGTATTATGAGTTTTGCCCTGGGCTGGCGGGCGGTCTCCAAAAGACCGCCCACCAGCCCAGGGAAAAACTCCCTTCCCACGAGGATGCCGGCTCGTAATAGAGCCGGTGGAGTGGGAATGTGCGACGGGTGCTGTTGCACCCGTCGCGTATTTCACTGTCTGCAAGGCAGACAGTGAAATACATTTTGGGGCCCTCTTACGGGGGCCCCGCAACTCCCCCTCCCGCCATCCGGTTCCCGGCGGGAGAACCGCCAGGAACTGGATGGCGGGAGGGGGAGTCGGAATCCCCAAGCCGGCGCAGCAAGCTGCGCCGGCTTGGAGGATTCCTTGGGGGCAGCGGGAAACCGGCGGGAGACCGCCGGTTTCCCTTCTCTGACCGCGGCTAAGCCGCCGCGGTCAGAATGCCCCACGGGGCACCGCCGGCCTGTCGGCGGTGCCTCCGCGTCCAGCGGCCCTGGCGGTTACAAACCGCCAGGGTCGTAATGAGGGCCTATGTCTTATATAGTTGGAAAGAAAGACTTTTAACTATCACCAGTAATCCTTCACGAGACCCTCCAGTTTCATAAGTCATCCACCATCATTCTAGAAACACCAAATACTAAAGGCAGACATAAGCAACATCCTATTATATTGTCCAGAATGGAAGAGGGCAGGACTAGAACAAGAAAGACCAGGACTCTAAATGCTGAAGATTACTGGTAAGTAATTGGAACATTACCTCCTTCTCCATCTTCCTGGTACTACTCCATACATATACGTGGATGTCCAAAGCTGTTAAAATAGACACAAATAAAAATCATAGTACTTAATGTAATGCAGCACTTTATTAAAGAAACAATGTAGGTGTTTTAACAGCAGCAGCAGCTGTAAATTCAGCAATAAAACAGGCAGTGCTTGCACATAAAACATCCATGAGGTAGTAGGAACCAAAAGTGTTAAATGCATTAATAGTGCCCCTACAGATCTTGTGAAGGTGAACCCCTGTAGCTTCTGCCGAAGAGATGACCATGTCACTCATTGAGCAACCTTGAACACCTACTGAGGAAGCTTTCTCCAGGGATGAATATGCTTGAATTATAGACATCAAAACCCAACCAATCAATATAGCAGAAGTGGGTTTCTAAATCTTACCACCTGTTCCAGCTATAAAAAAAAGGAATTCCGAAGCACAAGATTCCTTGATGCTGTCTAAATAATTTAGCAGTGCTCTGTGAACATCTAAAGGCTGATCTGAATCACTCAGTCCTTCAGGATGAAATAACAGGAGCACAATTTCCAGAGACACATGAAATTGGGAAGGAGCCCTAGGAGTGAAACCTAGACCAGGTCATATAACAGCTTGATCAGAAAAAAACTTTAAGTAAATCAAATCAAATCAAATCATTAACATTTATAAAGCGCGCTACTCACCCGTGCGGGTCTCAAGGCGTTAGGGGAAAAAGGGGGGGTTATCGCTGTTCGAACAGCCAGGTCTTTAGGAGTCTCCGGAAAGCGGAGTGGTCCTGGGTGGTTCTGAGGCTGGTGGGGAGGGAGTTCCAGGTCTTGGCTGCCAGGAAGGAGAAAGATATCCCACCCGCCGTGGAGCGGCAGATGCGAGGGACAGCAGCGAGTGCGAGGCCAGAGGAGCGGAGGAGGCGGGTGGGGACGTAGAAGCTGAGGCGTCTGTTGAGGTATTCCGGTCCCTTGTCGTAGAGGGCTTTGTGTGCGTGGGTGAGAAGTCGGAAGGTGATCCTTTTGCTGACAGGGAGCCAATGCAGGTGTCTCAGGTGTGCGGAGATGTGGCTGCTGCGGGGTATGTCGAGGATGAGGCGGGCCGAGGCGTTTTGAATGCATTGCAGGCGATTTTGGAGTTTGGCTGTGGTCCCGGCGTAGAGGGTGTTGCCGTAGTCCAGGCGGCTCGTGACGAGGGCGTGGGTCACGGTTTTTCTGGTGTTGGCGGGGATCCAGCGGAAGATCTTGCGGAGCATGCGGAGGGTGAGGAAGCAGGCGGAGGACACAGCGTTGACTTGCTTGGTCATGGTGAGAAGAGGGTCCAAGATGAAGCCGAGGTTGCGGGCGTGGTCTGTGGGGGTCGGTGCGGTGCCGAGGGCCGTGGGCCACCAGGAGTCGTCCCAGGTGGACGGGGTGTTGCCGAGTGTTAGACCTGACAGCCTTAGGGTAGTCACCCCTAACTTTTTGCCTGCCTCCCTCCCTCCGCTTTTTGGACACTGTTTTTGCTGGTTTATAGACTCTGCGCACTTTACCTCTGCTAACCAGGGCTAAAGTGCATATGCTCTCTCCCCTAAAACATGGTAACCTGGAATCATACCTGATTGGACTATTAGTTTACCTAGAAGTCCCTAGTAAGGTGCACTCTATGTGCATAGGGCTGGTAAATTAAATGCTACTAGTGGGCCAGCAGCACTGGTTGTGCCACCCACTTAAGTAGCCCCTTCTCCTTGTCTCAGGCTTGCCATTGCAAGGCCTGTGTGTGCAGTTTCACTGCCACATCGACTTGGCATTTAAAAGTTCTTGCCAAGCCTAGAACTCCCCTTTTTCTACATATAGGACACCCTTAATGTGTGCCCTAGGTAACCCCTAGGGCAGGGTGCTGTGTAGGTAAAAGGCAGGACGTGTACCTGTGTAGTTATATGTCCTGGTAGTGTAAAACTCCTAAATTCGTTTTCACACTACTGTGAGGCCTGCTCCCTTCATAGGCTAACATTGGGGCTGCCCTCATACACTGTTGAAGTGGCAGCTGCTGATCTGAAAGGAGCAGGAAGGTCATATTTAGTATGGCCAGAATGGTAATACAAAGTCCTACTGACTGGTGAAGTCGGATTTAATATTACTACTCTAGAAATGCCACTTTTAGAAAGTGAGCATTTCTTTGCACTTAAATCCTTCTGTGCCTTACAATCCACGTCTGGCTGGGCTTGGTTGACAGCTCCTTGTGCATTCACTCAGACACACCCCAAACACAGGGTACTCAGCCTCACTTGCATACATCTGCATTTTGAATGGGTCTTCCTGGGCTGGGAGGGTGGAGGGCCTGCTCTCACACAAAGGACTGCCACACCCCCTACTGGGACCCTGGCAGACAGGATTGAACTGAAAGGGGACCTGGTGCACTTCTTAGCCACTCTTTGAAGTCTCCCCCACTTCAAAGGCACATTTGGGTATAAAACAGGGCCTCTGCCCTACCTCATCAGACACTTGCTGGAGAAGAAACCTGAACCAGAACCTACATCCTGCCAAGAAGAACTGCCTGGCTGCTCAAAGGACTCACCTGCCTGCTTTCTACAAAGGACTGCTGCCTTGCTGTTGCCCTGCTGCCTTGCTGAACTCTTGTCTGGCTGTGAAAGTGCTCTCCAAGGGCTTGGATAGAGCTTGCCTCCTGTTCCTTGAAGTCTCAGGACCAAAAAGACTTCCCTCTTTTATTTGGACGCTCCGTGCGGCGAAAATTTCGACGCACAGCTTGTTTCGCGGCGAGAAAAACGCCGCACTCCGACGCTGATCGACGCGACGCTCTTGGGACGATCGAAGATCCGACGCACGGCCTCGCAAGGACAACGCCGCCCGACCTCTAGAGGAGAAATCGACGCAACGCCTGCCGTGAGATCGTAATTTCGACGCGCAGCCCCGCAGACCGACGCGCAGCCGGAGAACAAGCAGGAAAATCCACGCACAGACCCGGGACATCTGGTAATCCCTGCGATCCACAGAAAGAGACTGTCCGCGCGCCGGAAAACGACGCCGACTTCCCCGCGTGGAAAATAACGACGCAAGTCCGTGTGTGCTGGGGAGAAATCGACGCACACACCCTTTTTTCCACGCACCTCTTCGCTTGTGGCCCTCTGAGGAGATTTTTCCACTCCCAACCAGGTACTTGTGCTTGAAAGAGACTTTGTTTATATTCTAAAGACTTAAGACACTTTATATCACCTCCCTGTGATATTTCTACAATTTTCCATTGCAACTTTATTTCTTTTTGACCTACAATTATCCTGATAAATATTATATATTTTTCTAAACACTGTGTGGTGTATTTTTGTGGTGCTATATGGTGGTATTGTATGATTTATTGCACAAATACTTTACACATTGCCTTCTGAGTTAAGCCTGACTGCTCGTGCCAAGCTACCAGAGGGTGGGCACAGGATAATCTTGGATAGTGTGTGACTTACCCTGACTAGAGTGAGGGCTTTTGCTTGGACAGAGGGTAACCTGACTGCCAACCAAAAACCCCATTTCTAACACCGAGGATGAGGACTTCCGTTTTTTCAGAGTTCAGCTTTAGGCGGCTGAGCCTCATCCAATCTGCGACGTCCTTCATACCCTCTTGTAGGTTGGTCTTGGCGCTGGCGGGGTCCTTGGTGAGGGAGAGTATAAGTTGGGTGTCGTCGACGTAGGAGGTGATGATGATGTTGTGCTTGCGTACGATGTTGGCGAGGGGGCTCATGTAGACATTGAAGAGTGTCGGGCTGAGTGATGAGCCTTGGGGTACGCCGCAGATGATCTCGGTGGGTTCTGAGCGAAACGGAGGGAGGTAAACTCTTTGGGAACGGTTTGAGAGGAAGGAGGCGATCCAGTCCAGGGCCTGGCCTTGGATCCCGGTGGAGCGGAGGCGGGTGATTAGGGTGCGGTGACAGACGGTGTCAAAGGCAGCCGAGAGGTCGAACAGAATGAGGGCGACTGTTTCACCGTTGTCCATCAGGGTTCTGATGTCGTCAGTGACTGAGATGAGGGCGGTTTCAGTGCTGTGGTTGGTTCGGAATCCGGTTTGTGAGGGGTCGAGCAGGTTGTTGTCTTCCAGGAAGGTGGTCAGCTGTTTGTTGACGGTCTTCTCTATTACTTTGGCTGGGAAAGGCAGAAGAGAGATGGGGCGGAAGTTTTTTAGGTCGCTTGGGTCAGCCGTAGGTTTCTTTAGTAGGGCGTTGACTTCGGCGTGTTTCCAGCATTCGGGGAAGGTAGCAGAAGAAAAAGAAGAGTTGATGACGGTCTGGAGGTGCGGGGCGATGATGTCGTCGGCTTTGTTAAAGATGAAGTGCGGGCAGGGGTCCGAAGGGGCGCCGGAGTGGATAGAGTTCATGATGGATTTGGTTTCTTCCGTGTTGATGTGGGACCAGTTGTTGAGGGTGATGGCCGTGGATGCTGGTTCGGTGGTGTATGGTTGGGTCTGGTGTCCGAAGCTGTCGTGGAGGTCGCTAATCTTGCGATGGAAGAAAGTGGCGAGGGATTCGCACAGATCCTGTGAGGGCGTGACGGCGTTGGCGCTGGAGTTGGAGAACTCCTTGACGATGCTGAAGAGTTCTCTGCTGTTGTGTCTGTTTTTGTCCAGTCTGTCGGTGAAAAAGTTCCTTTTGGCAGGGCGGATCAGGTGGTGGTGTTCGCAGGTAGCGTTCTTGAGGGCGGTCATGTTGTCAGCGGTGCGGTCCTTGCGCCAGGCTTTCTCAAGGGCGCGACAAGTTTTCTTTGATTCTTTGAGGGTGTCAGAGAACCAGAGAGGTTTTTTGGTGTTGGTCTGTCGATGCGTGCGTTTCAGGGGAGCAAGGATGTCTGCGCAGTTGGAGATCCAGTTTGTGAGGTTGAGGGCTGCGTCGTTGGGGTCGGTGGTGAGGGTGGGTTGGTTGGCGGCGAGTGCGGAGAAGAGTTGCTCTTCGGGGATCTTGTTCCACTGTCGACGAGGGATGGGTTGGGTGCGGAGGTGGCGGGTCTCGCGTCGGAATGTGAAGTGGACGCAGCTGTGGTCGGTCCAGTGTAGGGCGGAGGCGTGGCTGAAGAAGACGTGTTTGCTGGCGGAGAAGATGGGGTCAAGCGTGTGTCCGGCGATGTGGGTGGCGGGGTTCACCAGTTGTTTGAGGCCGAGGTTGGCGAGGTTGTCGAGCAGGGTGGTGGTGTTGGGGTCGTTGTTTTGTTCCAGATGGAAGTTGAGGTCACCTAGGAGGATGTAGTCCGGCGAGGCGAGGCCGTGCGGGGAGATGAAGTCGGCGATGGCGTCTAGACGGTAGACTAGGGATCCTCTGAGGGTGATCCTCGGATCGGTGCGAATCTGAAAATGCAGGTGTTCAGCGGCGAGAGGGGTGTCTTCGGTGGAGGTGGTGACGCTGATGGAGTCTTTGAAGACGATGGCGATACCTCCTCCTACCTGGTTGGTGCGGTCTTTTCTGGAGATCTTGTAGCCTTCGGGGATGGCAGTGGCGATGTCAGGGGCCGAGGAGGCGTTCATCCAGGTCTCTGTGATGAAGGCGACGTCCGGTGCTATGGAGTCCAGGAGGTCCCAGAGTTCAATGGCGTGTTTGTGGACGGAGCGAGCGTTGACTAGGATGCACTTGAGGTGGTTGATGGCTCGTGGGCTTGTGGTCGTGGTTGTTGCGTGGTGGAAGGTGCGTTTGCAGGAGTTGCAGGCGAAGGGTCCATGGGTGCGTTTGGGGTGAGCTTGGAAGCAGGTGTTGGAGCGTCCTGGGTTGAGGGCGTGGAGGGTGGTGGGGTCGTAGCGGGTCAGCGGGACTTGGGAGAGCTGGGGACCAGGGGTCGTGGCGCTGGGCGCGGGCCAGGCGCAGGCCAGGCGCGGACGGGCGCAAACGGGCTTGCCTCTGGCGTGCCCGCTGCGCGCGCCCGCTGCGCAGTTGCGCAGCGGCCGCCATATGAGGTAGGATGGGGGGGAGGGGTCAGGTGGGGCGAATGGGAGCTGGGGGGCGGGGGCGTGCAGGGGGTCGCGGCAGGAAAGCGCGAGGGAGGGGGGGGACAGGTAGAGTGAGAAGAGCTGGGGGAGGGGGGTTTAAGGGTGGAGGGGGGTGAGTGTTAGGAGGTTTAGGAGATAAGGGAGAAAGATAGGAGTAGGGTTGAGAAGATAGAGGAGGGGGGGTTGTAGAGGTGGGTGAGGGTGAGAGGTAGAGTGAGAGGATAGGAAGATAGGTAATAGAGGGGTGGGGGGGGAGAGATAGAGAAATAGATAGAGAAAATAGATAGGGAAATCGATAGATAGGGAAATAGATAGAGAGATAGGAAGATAGGAGGAGGTGGAGAGTGAGGGAGTTAGATAGTGGGATAGAGAGATAGGTAGATAGGAGGAGTGAGGGAGGTAGATAGTGAATGGGTTAGATAGGAGAGATAGAGAGGGGGATGCGAGTGGGGGAGGGGGATGAGGCAGGAGCAGGAGGGCAGGCGCGGGGAGAAGAGAACGGAGGAGGCAGAAGAGCCGAAGACAAGAAGAACAGAAGACGAGAAGAACAGAAGACAAGAAGAACAGAAGAACAGAAGACCGGAAGGAGAGAAGAAAGGATGATCAGAAGACCGGAAGGAGAGAAGAAAGGAAGATCAGAAGACCGGAAGGAGAGAAGAAAGGAAGACCGGAAGAACACAGAAGAACACAGAAGAACACAGAAGAAGATACAGAAAAACGAAGAACAGAGGGCAGAAGACCACAGAAGAAGATGAGGAAGAAGAGAAGAAGAGTGAAGACGGGGGAAAGAAGAGTACAGAAGAAGATTACAGACGAGGAGCGAGGAGGAAGAACAGAAGAACAGAGAAGAAGAAAAGAAGAAAAGAAGCAGGAGCAGGAGAGAGGGTGAGTAGCGCGGGGCAGAGCGAGGGGCTGGGAGGGGGGGGGTACTTACTGTGAGGTGGGTCTCAGGAACTCAGGAACCTGGAGGAGCTGCAGCGGCAGGGGGAGCGACCTACCCTAGTAAGGAGGTGGAATGACAAAAGCCCCAACTCTCCTCATTTCTGGGTCGAAGTAATAGCTACAAGAAAGAACTTTTTGCAGAAAGTCAAGAACAAGAAGCAGTTTGTAAAGGCTCAAATAGAGCACATTGTACAATTGTGGGCAGTTCCCATGTAGTGAGAGAGAAGGATCGGGCATTTGTTGTAGAAACTCGTTGGCAGTTGTGCAGCTGAAGGAAGCACAGTGACTCTCTGAAGGTACTAACTGTTGCCCATTGAACACCTAATTTGGAAGGGGCCAGACCCTTCGAAACACCCTGTAGTTAATCTAGAATGAGAAAGGGATTACAACATCTTGGACTCAAGTTACTTTTCATGTGACACAGGATTCAAACCTAACTCAATGTTTATTTAACAGGTAATGGTACATGGCTTCTCGGACTTCTGAGTGTCCAATGCTCTTGCTCTAGAACAACCCTGAGACGGCAACCTTAGCCACTCACTCTAAAGGCTGCAAGTTGAAGGTGACATTGTCCTGAGAGAACAAGGCACGATACAGAAGGGAAGGAGTTGTTTCTAAAAGGTGAAATTGAGGAGCCACAGCTAGTTGTAGCAGGCTCATGAACTGGGGCTTCTGAGGCCAAAAAAGGGTATTGTCAAGGTTAGAGATGCTCTCTCCCTCCAAATCTTTCTCAGCACTCTGGGAAGGAAGGGAGAGGAGGCCAAACTGGAGATGGGGCATCCACTGCCAGGCTTTCTGATGCCAAACCTTTGAACAGAACTAGGAAAGAGGGGTGGTGTCTTCTATGGGAAGAACGTCCAGCGAGGGATGATCGAATTGAGCTGTTAGCAACTGAAACACTTCGACCAACAAATGAAAGCAAATACTGCTGCTTTTTTCTCTAACCCTGGGAGAGAAGATGCTTAACGGGCTATGCCTGTTTTTTCCCCCAAACCAAATGGTCTTAGCCACTCAAACATGTATCAGATCCCCAGTAGTACACTTATTGTTGATATAACTGCTTGTCAGTCTGGACTAAGACTGGCTCTGAAGGAGAGGAGCACATCTCAAAAGAGCCAGATGAATGGCAGAGAACTATCTACAATTAAAGGAGAGCAGACTTTCCCTTTGGAACCATCCACGCTACAACACTTGATTATCCAAAGGGGCTTCATATCTTTCAATTCCTTCAAAAGCATCCATTTCCTAATGACAGTTGATCAGGAGTTAGATTTTCATATTGGGCATAAAATCACCTCTAACATTAATTTCAGATCTCTGAAAACCCTGGAGTTCTGATAGATGAGCACCTTGCATATATCTCCCCTTCTGGATTAAGAGCTGTTCTTTTTGGAGTAGGGCCATCAGAAATACCAGAAGCAGCAGCTACTTCCTCAAAAATCATTTATTGAAGCTCAGAGAGAGATAGAGACACCACCTCTTCCCCCTGAAGAGTGGCAAGGTCTACTGTGACAGAATGTTACTTGATACACTTTCTTCCTTCCATTGCAAACGCAGGATGAACCAGAAATAAGCAGGACTTATAACCAGTTTAAATAGTGCTTCTGGGTTTAAAAAAAGCACTTCTGACATTTGCGAGATGTAAACACTAGATCTGCATAAAGTTTGTGATAGTGAATAATAAACAATTATAACCTGCTAAATGTGAGGCCCGCAACAAACATGATTGTTTTTAATGTTATGCTCCTTGTCTGCCCGTTAAAAAAATACAACTCCTTTTACCCTCCCTGCACTCCGAATTAAGATTCAGAAGGTAAACTGAATATTCCAATGTTTATCTACTCGGATATTGGAAAACACATGAGTGGGGCAAAGCAGCCGTGTGAGAAGCCTGCGGAGGCCAAGTTTACACAGTGACCTCCACATACCACAGTATATCTTACCAGTAAATACACAAGCCCGGAAGCAGTGCCGGGGAAGGTGCAGAAGTCATGTTAGGGCACCACTGTAGCGCGAATCAAACCAGCAAATGATATGGTAATTTCACAGTTAATATTTTGCTTCTTGAAAAACGCATATTGGTTGAAGCAAACCTGTTTATTTTTGTCATGCTTAAAGTAAGTTAAAGTGTTATAAAATACTGATTTATTTTTAGTGATAGCCTCTTGAACCCAGTTGCTGGTTTAGATCTTTCTTTTTTATCAGTTATGCCATTGAGAATGGCTTTTAGTTTTTTCTCATTGTATCATCGAGGTTATATTTTGATTTTTTGTAGATTGTAGCTAGCTGGTATATGCTTATCTAAAAACATAGTTATTTCTAGAGCTTTATTGTTGTGTTGGTCTTTTAATTCATAAATTCCTTGCAAAGGTCTGTAGAGTTAAATACATTTGAAAGTACCACCTTTCCCTTGGCCATTGCCATAAAAAGTCTTAATGCTTCAAGACACAGTGATTCAAGATCTGTGCATTTATTACCTACTGTTTTTACACTCGTGGCAAGATGTCACTAAAAATTGTTTGCCAAGAAAAGTGATTGCCAAAGAAGAGGACATCAGAAAAAGGGTAAAAGACAGACTATCCTGTTTGGGACCCATGTTTTGCAATAATACCACTACACCTCACTGACCATACAATAGGAGGGTGAACAGGTGTTGGCAGACAACCTCTGTGTTCAGAGACGGGCTTTGTAGTTTGTTGATACATCTTTTATTTCTTCAAACTCAAATAAAGGATATCCCCTTTTGTTGTTTGTTATCACTCCGGAGAAATACACATTGGAATCTTATCAAATATGATATCAGGCAGTGGCAAAATAATAGATTTTACAGTATTATTTTTCTGATTATTGGTAAGGGTAGAGCATCCCTATATTGTTTATACAGCATCTCATAGTTTTACCTACGCATGTTTTAGACTTTTTCTGGAATTAAATATCTTCAAGCATACCCCCATTAAATATATTCTGTTTTACTTTCATTGATTTTTGAATCAGAAATGATTCCAAATGCAGTCAGCTCCTTCGACTTTCCTCAATCAGTAGCTTAGTTACTGAAGAATAAACAATTTTAGTGTCCACTTGCAATATAATCTGATAATACTTTCCCTGAAATTCCTTAGCTGGAATTGAAGCTCAATTGTGGCTATATTTTCCAAGTGGTTTGATGTAAATATTGAGCAACTGGAGGGACAATGAATACTCTTGCCTTGCCCCTAAAGTTTGCAGGAACAAAAAAGGCACTTCAAAACTACAAATGCTGCACTAGGATTATGTCACAGTGATTAGAGGACACTGATATCAGGCCATTTTAGTCATGAATAACCGGAAGAATGGTCCCCAGTTAGAGGATTGTAATTTTCTGCTCCTGGTTGTTTCCAAAGACCATTTTGTGTGGGGTTTCTGGAACAGATATTGTTTTCTTAAGCAGATATGTGCTTTATTTATTTTTGGTGACACAATTAATTCAAACATTCACCAGTGGTCACCAGTTTTCACCACAGGTCAATTCTTAGATGCCTTTGCAACAAATTCATATGTTCTTTTTAGCACTCAATAGCTGATAAAAATCCTTTTTCCACATTATTTCTAATAGTCTACAACAGGCATTAGTCAGTTAGGGATTTGAGCTCTTGCCTTTAGCATTCTCTTCTTTTTTCCATTAAACAAGCAACCAGCGTTTTCTCGTTTACCCTGAAGCTCTTTTAAATGAAGGCAGCACTTTACCCATCTTTGCCCTTCACCAGCGTCCCAGGGCCCAGAGTTTTCAGATTAGTATGCCCTCTGCAGCATATTTTGTTTCTTTTACCACTTACAAGTAAAGGAAACTGAGATGGTAATGTTGGGAAGGGCATTCCATATCGGCATGCACAAGTGCAGGACACATTTCAAAGTCAAATGTGAAACCTCTTTTGAAGGAGCTGTTCTTGGCCATGCCTGCTCTTTAATAGTGTCTTGACAGGTTGTTGATGAGTAGGAATATGGACACCGGGCCTGAGTAATAATGGAGGTCATTGTTCATATTGTTCTAGTGTAAAATGCTTAAGGATCCTCACTAACTACGTGACTCTGTAGAAGGTAAATCTATTGAAGCTGCCTATCACTGAACAATTTACACTGCGCTCTCAAGTACATTTCGGAATGTTGGTAGAGTTAGAAATGATTATAGTAAAGTTGGCACCATATTCATGTTATGACTGCTTGGCTACTGGAATGTTTCTCTTCTTGTATTTTAGTTAGTATTTAAAAGATAATGCTATAATCACTTTTATTTGCTTCCCTTTAACTGCAGAATGACAGGTCTATTATTTCTTCCACAGGCGGCATTCTACTTCAAAGATGGAGTATTACAGGGAACCAGGATCCCCTCCACCACCACCTCTACCTGTGATTCCTTCCGCTCAGACTGCATTTGTTAGCCCTCTCCAACTCCCTGGACTAGCTTCTCATTCTGGACCTGTGACTGGGTTTACATATACTGCTGCTCTTCCCCCTGCTGGGCTTGTTATTACAGCACCCTCTGCTCCACCAGGACCACCACCTCCACCTCCAGGACCTGTAGTTCCAGGTTCTTCTGTTAGATCCTCCCCAATGCATTGTCCATTGGTAGCTGAATTGAAAAGGCATGAATCCATAAATCAGCCTGTCTGTGATGCTCGAAGCGATCTTCTTTCTGCTATTCGTATGGGTAAGTAAACTGTAACAATGCAGAATTTACTAATGATTGTAAATCAAAACCTTCTCTTTAAAACTTTTAGAGGCTGAAAATATAGCCACCAGTTGTTTGACCTTGCATGTCGTGATGTGCAAACAAATCACAGAGCATTTTATATGTCACAAAATTGAATGACTCTCCTTGTTTTTTGTACAAATTGTAATACAATATAAAACATTTGGCGCCCATGATAGAGAAATGCCAGTTCCCTAACAAGCTTCTCTTCTTATCTCATTGAGGAGCAATGTGATTGAAAGATGCCAGCAAACATGGCCCTCTGTTGACCTCCTTCCATCCACTCCTACAGCCCACCAGAAAGATGCACTGTCATACAACATTATGAATGAGATGGGGCAGCTGGAGAGCATAAAAGGAGACAGGAATGCTCCTCTCCATCCACATTCCGCAGCCATAGCTGTCCATACTTTCATCAGTAGTGCTCACCCCCAAGGGTGACAGTGAGCTGGATGAATCATGATTTTATTGTCTCTTTAGTACGGTCACTGCATTTTGCTTTTATTTTAGTGAGAAGCCCTGCAACTCTTTATGGCCCTAGACAATTAATCCACAAGATGTATATTTTATTATGACCATGGGAAAAGTACATTGAAGCACTTAAGGTTTGTGGCAGGTGGATAATATTACTTGTGTATGAATCTTATTTTGGGTCTCAGTATAAATCCATGATAAGGTTCTTAGACGCAGAGGAGACTTCTGATGCCTTTAAGGGATTTCCATTTACTTCTGCTTCATTAATTGATTTAGTCAAAGACATATTAAAGCTTTCATTCAGGATGAAACACTCTCAAGATTCTAGTTGGGTCTGGACTCTTTCACTGCAAAACAAGTAAAGTCCACTTGGCACCACATCTCAAGCCTGCAGTTTATTAAAGACAAAAGAAGTTAATTGGGAGGCATCTCGTCCCACCTTCTCTAGGAAATCTGGCCATTCAGTCAACATACCTTTTCTCTTGTGTGAGCATCCCTCAGCATGATGGCTTTAGAGCTAACTAGTAGTCACAGCCCTATGCTTCCACGTATGTTGATTGCAAGGTTAATAGATTGATCCAGGGTGAAGATGGTCTACATATGCAACATTCTGCACTTGTCTACATTTTACTGCAAAGGGGTCTCCTTCAAGCTACAGTGTTGCAGTCTCTAGTGATGTGGAAGTTACCACTGCCATAGAGCTTGCTCCTGCTAGTCTTGTAAATTGCGGGTCGTCGACAGTGCAAGAGTGTGTATGCTGAACTCTAAATAGATGTCTACTCATTCCATGAGAAATTTGTTTGAAGAGTGCCAAAATGGAGATTAATTTGCTTCTTGGCAAGCTCTACTGTCCAGACTATGTCCAGTATAAAGTAACCAGATCAACCCAAACTGAACCAAGTGGGAGACCTGGGCAAACATGTAATACAAACAACAGTGGCTCACGTACATATTAGTTGCACACAAAAAAAGAAAAACATTCATGGGTTAA
The DNA here is from genome assembly GCF_031143425.1 of Pleurodeles waltl. Taxonomy (NCBI): domain Eukaryota; kingdom Metazoa; phylum Chordata; class Amphibia; order Caudata; family Salamandridae; genus Pleurodeles; species Pleurodeles waltl. The sequence continues at coordinate 1,279,942,254 of NC_090447.1, read as the reverse complement.
CGAATAATCCCACGAAGGTGTAGCCAAAGGTGCTTTGCAAGGGAACATGGAAGTGCCACTTAGTGTGGTTTGAAACATTTCATTGAAATTTTTTTTATATTACTTTGAGACAGAAAATGTGCTCATATAATTACACAGTCAGAGTTATGGAAGTGCCAAACACGTGGACAAAATAAACACTGGACCAATAGATTATTCAAATATAAAGCATTGGATACACTATAATATTTCGTATTCAATATATGAATATTAATTTCAATGCTTTTATGTCAACAACATTTCAAACCTGCTAGAAAAAGTATTGGATCATTGGCACTAGGACGTGAAGAGACTAAGCGTAAATTTCTAAAAAACAGAAGATTACAGGTATTTAGAAAAGTGACAGTGAAGGAAATCATTGCAGTGTTCACAGAAAAATGGATGAATATTGCTAAATAGAATAAGGGTGTGTGCCAGCCAGACATTCAGGCCTGTGAGAAATATATATCTCTCTTTAGAAGCATTGAATGAGATCATACAAGTGATAAACCACAGGTACGGGGTACTTATAGTATGGCAAGAAAGGATACCTAGGTAATGGAGATAAAAATAACCAATTGTTAGGGGCAGTAATGCTCATTATTCATTATAGTAAAGTCAGAATAAAAAGAGCAAGCCAAGGTTGTGCATTACTCAAAAAATTGCCCACAAAGGTCCAAAGTTTTTCGTTTAGGCAGATGAATAGGTTGTGCCCAAATTGGTTGAAGACATATATTAACTTAGTGGGAAATCTAGTGAACTAAGGGAATTTGCATATTATCCCCAGATCAGTAAAATTAACAAAAGAAAACATTACAATTCTTGGGTTAATCGGTAATAACTTGAGGAGCTGCATGACCCTGCTACCGCTCTGGAGTACACAGCCAAACAACATGCGCTTCTGAGAGGTCCGTCTGAAAAAGTCCACTGTGTGGTCCACCTAACGTGTGCTAGAGTCAGTACCTCAGAGTTGTAAGAAGGTTAGCAACCTAGTCATATGAACATTAACAACATATCTGAAGATTTAGGATGGGTGCTATCAGAACTAAGGTTATTAATTTGAGAGGGCGGCACCCCTGCCAACTCAATAAACCCACTGTAGTATGTTCAAATCACAGTCCTGGGAGAATCTCTGCTCAGCCCTTGATTTCTGTGGCACAAGCAGGAGAAAGTCCCCAGAAAAGTGCATGCTAAGATCAAGGCCTAGTAGAGAATAAAATCTTCATTTTTATCACCTACTTCATTATTTACTTCATATTTATTTATCACCTACTCAGCGCCTGTATACCCTCACAGGTGACAAACAATGCTCTACAAATCCACCTTACATTACAAGCAGTACTAACATTGTTAATGCAAATAGCATAAAATAATAGAATGCCCAAACCAATTTAGAAAAAAACAATAGGTATGTTTTCAGCATCTTGGCCACTCCCCTACCTAACAATGTCAAAACAGGATTTCCTTCTTATGTTGGTATGGCCTAACTTTCTAGAAGGGTCCTCTCATCAATAGGACAATTCCTCCCTGGCATCTCCAAGTCAAGCAGTGGTAAAGTGCACGGAGTACTAAAACCAACAAAAATAGGGTTAAAAAAGGCAATACATCTTAAGTGACCATGCAAAAAAGTTAGATTTGCTGCAGGCATGAAAAAAATCAGTGATTATTTCATAAAGGGGCATAGTGAATAGTTTAAGTAAGCAGTGATATTTTAGTAGGGACTAGTTATCATAAACTAAAGAGAGAAGGCAGCACTTCTATAGCAAAATGTCATACAACGCACTTGCTGACAGCCGCCAGGTGAAACTATTAAGATATATATGTCAGCAGCTGAAAAGAGGAGGAGGTAGACTTTAGGAGCTCAAGGGGTAAAAGAACTAAAGATGTGAGAATTTATTTCGTGGGTGAAAGGGGGTGGCAGGGTCTTGCAGAAAAGAAGAAATCAAGAATTCAATATGTAACGTAGTAGTGTTAAGAAAATGACATCATCATACGTTGTTTATACGAAGGAAAAACAATCTGATACTAAAGCATTTACTAATCAGAAAATCATAATTCTGCATAACGATTTTATATCCGAAAAAGTGTATGTCATCAGTGTGTTCTATGCATAACTCAGCATAACTATGTTATATGCACAAAAAGTATATATCACCAGTGTGTTCTATGCATCAAAACATGAAATAAGTTGTTGTGAATGAAGTAAAATGAGAGTAGGAAATGACCATCCTTGGCATGATCTCCCCCAGTTTTTACCTTGTCTATTTTGCTAGCATTAGCACTCTGTGCATTTTATACCTCGCTAAACACAAGTTGGTGCCTGTGTTACACTTTTAAACATGGTTAAACTGGCTTACCCTGATTGGGATATTTAACTTGCCTACAGGTCCCTAGTATATGCTGTAAAAAATGCATGTGTTGCCTGAAAGTTAGATACCACCTGTGGACTGCGGCACCTGTTGTGCCATCTACAAAGTGGATCAGAAAAGACATGGCTTCAGGCTTACTATGTAGCCTGGCTGTAGGAGTGTGAGAATCTGCTGTCAAACCCTCCTTTTGAAAATTAATAGTTCACCCGTAGGTACATCTGGTTTCCCACGATTTAGGATGCCTGATATTAAACGTGAAACATGCAAAATTAAAGTTGGCATGTTTTACTAGTGAGTAACGGCCAAAAGCTATTTTCAATGCCAGTGCTGTAGCTGGATCATAGAAAAAGTAAGCATAAATATTATAAACTTTAATCTGTAACTTTTTACAAAAATGGCTGTCTACTTTGGTCCTTCCTCGGGATCTGCATGAAGATCTTTGTGTCCACCTCCAGATACCCCCTACTCTGAATAATATTATAAGCAAAGTATAGGAGTGACTAGGTTAGGGAATGGGTGATAGGGTAGGAACAGGAAGGGAGATCTGAAAGAGAAAACAATAATTCTTGTGTGCAACACAGTTTGTGGCCACTGGAGCATCCCTTCAGGAACAACGTGCAACCAAAGATCAATGTTTTTTCACCCTGAATACTGAATGAACTGACACAGGCTACACAATTCTTATTTCAGCAAAGGAATCAGACTTCTGAATTCTCCCCAGAATCTCTCAAATGTTTTCAAAACTATGTTAATGAAGCACAAGTTCAGTCTCAAAGTAAAGAAATTGTTAAGAGAATCAGCACACCTAGAATCAAGAGTAACAAGATCTGATTTCAACTAGTTATGGTCAAGAATCAACAAGATTTGGCCAAGAAAATCCTTACCAGAACAAGCCAACCAATCTTGAAATATTGGCTTTGTTTCTTTAACAAAAGCACACTAGTATCAATGCCACAATGCCTTCAAGTTGCTTCATTCTATACAGGACTGAGCGGAGCTCCTCTCCACTCTTGAGGTTCCAAGGAAGTCTCTCCAAAGCATGTAGGTTGGCTGCAGGAGGACCGTTCTCAAGCAAGAATCAAGACTCTTGAAGAGGTAAGCACATGCACCTGGGTGGAGTCCCATCCAAGATGGGTGCCACGCTGGGGAATTGAGGACTTGAGTTCCATCAGAGCGTGCAATGGAAAAAAGAAAAGAAGGCATGTTAAGGAAAGCCAAATAGGGGGCATAAAAAGATAATTAAAAGAAGCCTAAGGAAAACAAGCACAGAAATGGGAATACAACAGCCTGCAACATGACCACCAACATTCAGACCTAGTGGGCCAATAAGTATTCCCACAAGTTATGCCTACAGACCCAAATCAGTGACACCACGGAGACAGGGAAGGAACGCAAGTCGAAAATAGCCTCCTGTGGAACGTAGAGCCACTTGGCCTCTCATGGGTTGTTGGGGCAGGCCCTGGAGCATGCACTGCCAGAATGCTAACAATGGCTAGAAAATTAATTCAGGGACTATTTTTCATATTTATTAAAAATGCAATTAATTGGGGAAGTTATATTTTTAATACATATATAGGAAACATAGCTTTTAGAAAGTTACCTTTTCCCTGCCTGGTGCTCCTGGAGGCCCTGATGTTCCTAGATGCTAATTTCCGTTAGCCTACCCGTACCTGCCTAGCCAATGCCTGACCTTAATGAGGTGTGAAAACTGCTCCCAGAGCAGTACAGTGGTTTAGGACTGGTGAGTGGGTGGGCCTGGTGTGCGGCATGTTATCCCTACCTGTTAAGGAAGGACAAATGAGGGAAGTTGCAGGAACATCATTAACTTGAAAGGGACAAATGTGAAGCCTGCTCATTCATAGTTTACTGTAAGGAACGACCTGGGGGAGTAAGGTGCACGTTGGGATAATTTGCAGTAGGGCAAACAGGAATTGTAAAAGTAGATGGCTACCCCGGTAACCTTTACCCCATTGCTGCGGGAGGGTCAGGAGTCGCCTCCACCTACTGGCTAATGCAAACCCCAAGGAACCCTCCTGAGAGCACTTACTGGAACTGATGAATATCTGTAGAGCAGTGGACCCTGCTTACTGTTACCCGAGAGAGGCCCTGAATGACTGGACCTGTTATTTCTTGTAACCAAGGCAAATAAGTGGACTCCAAGGTTCAGTTGGTGTTACCTCCTGTGTAATTATAAGGACACAACAAGATGCAAGAGGCCTTTTTTACCTGAAGTGATGAATTGAACAGTACCAAGTGAACCTGGACAGTTCGAAGCTCCTAAATGATGGCCTCGAGGTCCTGTGTGCTTTAGAGATGGCCCAGAAAAGCTGATCGAGTAACGCTGAAAAATTGGAACTTCGAAAATCTTTGATGCTCCTTGACCTCCAGAACATCGGCAGGACCTCTCTGCAAAGGTGTCTGATTTCGATGCAACTTCATCTAAATCAGAAGGTAAAGTCTTTGAATGGCACAAAACCTGCTTAATGTTTCCCACCCGCGCTCCTTTGTTACTTTGACACTTCCCGAAGTTAAGCCTGTTTGCTCTGTGCGATCATTACCAGACGGTTGAACTCAGGTTAATTTAGTGACTTTCAGGGTTCACCCTAACAGATTAGTAAACTTTCTTAAAGAGAGCAGAACTCAGCTGTATGGGAATCATAACAAATCAAAGTACTCAATAAGGAGAGAGAATTGTGCCAGTACAAGTAAAATCACTGTAGTCCATCTCCAGTTGAGTTATACTACACACAAAGGTAGTATGTAGAACTCATAAAAGCAAGGCAAAGTTATAAATCCCTCTTGGTATAAATTTGTATCAGTCCCTGTGAAATAATCAATTTAGTCCATCATTGCTAATGTTGCTTTTCAGGTGAAGATGTGTTCCAGTCTTCTAGGTTCATCCCATGATGTGTAGAAGTTACATTGTTGTATCCATTTTCAATCCTTTCTGCAAAACATCTCTGGCAAATGTATGCCTCTGTCTGGCAATTGTGCTAGGGTATGCAACTGCTTCTGATGTCATCATTCATAGTTTGGAAGTGAGAAACCATAGGGGCTGTTATGATCTGTCATCTAATTCTGCTCCTGTGTTGACTTATATATACTTCATTTTTGTGTTATTTGCCTTATTTAAATATGATTACAAGAGCACCATATTCCATAAATCAAGTTAGTGGAAATACAGGTACTGCAGTGGTTGAGTGTATGTTTACTATCACCACACTAAGCTTTTGTATTGAATGTTAATTCACTTACAGTGCAGAGGCTATATGTAAAATGTCGGACGGTTGCAAAAAGACTCCCAACAGTTGGTGATGGATCAATCAATAGTCTTGAATCAAGTTTGAAGGCAAATCTAGGAAGATGTGATGTTAGGCTACTGATGCTCAAGATGTTCTATTGTTTTTTTAAATTATTTTCCCAACTTTATTTGATGCTGGCCTGTATCAGCATTTTACCACTTTTTTCAAATGGCTGGATAACTGGCTGTTATTTTTGGGTGCTATGCGTTCTTCTATGCCATAAGAGACTAATTAATGTGATGCTTTCTTTTTGGAAATCCCCTGAATAATAAGGTGTGTACATTGGTTACTGTTGAAAATGGGGTTGGCTGTTAAGTATGTCCCCAGACTATTTTCTGAAAAAAGGGATAGTTCCTCTCTCTTAATTAAAGAAATCTGTCCTTTCAGTCAGTAGGAAAGATAGACTTTTGCTTAGGAGCTCTATCACTGCAGATGAGAGAGTGTGGTTAGACAAGTTAAAGATGGGGATCATGCTATCTGAGTGTTTTATTGCTGTGGTGGCCCACATTGGTAAAACATACTGTGCTAACCCTGCTAGAAAGTACCTGTGTTGCAATCTCCCTTGTCCCCATATGCCCAGCTCGGTTTTTCCTAACAAAGGTAACTGGGGTACGTATACCTGTTGCTAGTGTCTTGGGGGGCAGACTCTGTTTGACAACTGGCCAGGGACTCTGGAAAAAAATGACATAGCTCTTCGGTTTGGATCCCCAATCGTAAGTTGTGGTTGATTGATGGTTGTACTGATTGGTATGGGAATTACATTCCTCGAGGACGTAGGAATAAGTACACTCCTTGCTGTCATTTTTAATATATTTCTGTAATTTGTTGATTTTCTTGTGGGATTTAACCCCTTCTGTGCCGGGGACGTAATGGTTACGTCCACCGGCACAGTGCTCCTGTGCCGAGGTCGTAACCATTACGTCCTCAGACATGAGCTCAGAGGGAGCGCTAGAGCTCCCTCTGTGGGCTTCCCTCCCATCCCCCCCAAGGCAGAGATGGAAGGGGAAGCCCAAATAATCATTTGCAAATGTAAATCCATTCAGAATTGTTTCTTTATACATTTTTCAAAATTATCTAAATGGACTTGGTATTCGTTGTTTAAGAAGTAAGGTGGATTCCAGAAGTGAGAGGCCACTAATTATTTTGCACTATGTTCATGAGAGCATAATGCAGCTTCTTGTCTGACTAGTACTACTAATTTATGAATGGATCAATAAAGCTTGCGCAGTAAGGGCATCTCACTATCAACCAGTAAATATCTCACAGTTAACAAAACTACACACAAACACTATTAAGTGAAAGGAGCAACTAAAACTGAACCCGCTAGAAGCCTTCAGTAAGTATACACACACTCTTATTCCACTCATCAATACCAAGTCATTTTTACACTTTCTTTTTTTCATTTGTCTCTGCAGTGATTTTTTTTCAGCATCATTTTCTGAATAGGTTTTTTTTTTTTTTTTTTTTTTTATGTGATTTGTCTATCCAATCCTCAGTCCTGATGATGGCTTGATACTGTTTTAGCAGAGACAAAACGACAGCTCATCATTGACATAAAACATTAGGATCAATAATCATTTTAATGAATACTAACAGCTGTAGTACATCAAAGTGTTAGATTGGAATAATTGTTTTGTTTTCATTCGTGCTTGCCACTCCTATTACTTACTATGTGATCAAATGAGCTCTGAGCACGTTTTTGATTTCAAAATATTACATACCATTTTATTTGAAACCGTATTGAGTAACACCTTAAACTTTCCAGCGGAAACAACTTATTTTGCTCCGTCATGTGATTACTTATTAACCTATGAATGCGTTTTTCTGTTTAAGTAATACATAGACAAGCCACTGTTGTTTGTATTGGGTGGTTTCCAGGCCAGACAGGCAGGTGGATCTGGCGTCTTACAAAACCAATTTATTTGATGTATCCTTTTCTCTTTGCTCCTGGTTCCCTTGCTCTCCGCCCCACTTAGTTGGATGATTCTACTTTCCCAGTCTAGTGTTTGTGAACAGATCCTGTGATCAATTTTAGTTCTCCATCATTCATAATTTCTTAGACCTCATAAACAACTTGCCCACTTCTGGCAAAGCTGGAAAATAGATGTGCAAATAGTTAAGTTCCTTTCTCATTAGGTTGCTGACAACATGGACACAAGTCAGTGGTCAATGCAATAAAGTGGAAGAGTCAGATTCTTTTAGATAAAGTTTCACTTTGTTTGTGCTTCCTTGTCCTTAAGTAAAGGCTTTAGGTAAGGTGCTACGAAAAATAATTACTATACATAAAACATTTCTCTTTGTATGTATTCTGGGATGTCTCATAAGTGTTTGCCAACACTTTCTATTCAGGAGTCCAGGTGTAACATAATTGGTCACATGTGGGCGTAATAAAGTAGCTTCTGCTTCTGCACCAGTGCTGCTGTAGTCTTTATTTTTGGTGGTGTCTGTAGTATACCTCACTCTTAACCTTTACTTTCAGACTCTTGCAGCATGGAGGTGGGCGTAGTCACTATTGTCCAAATTATCTCAATATGCATCATATTAGATAATCATAACGGTCTTCACGTAAGTGCACCATGTGCAATAAATAAACCCCTGCCAGAAACTTTTAATCTTCAATATAGTGCCACGACAATGATTGAAAAGGTAGTATTCTGCCAGCTATCAGGAGCAGATGATCCTTAGTAACATCAATAGGGATGTCCCCTCCTAAGCTGAAGTGACACACTGAGTGACCCTAATGCCCCAGAGAAACTTTAGAATGTATTTCAGTTCCACATTCTATCCTCAAGTAATACTTCACTGGGCTTTTGGGTTTGAGTGATGATGTTATGAACAGTGTTAGAATTCCACAACTTTGTGTCCATCTCAAGTCATGTGTCCTACACCTTCATGTCAATAAGAACCTGTGTCAGAAATACAGAGGTGCCTGATGTTGGATCTATACCAGATATTAATATATCCGTATCAGATTCATTTTAATACAGTTAATTTAAATGGTACTTATTTCCATTGTCATGAACATTGTGCCTGAACCTACATTAAACACCTATATATTCAAGCCTTTGGTTTTTTTAGCCTTACAGCTGTTAAATAGATGACTGATGATGAACATATGATCATTATATTCTTACAATAATAATAAAAATAATTATTCAAACGCAAAAACTCAATGAATCTCCACAGTGATACCTATCCCACAAGATCAAATACTTAATCTCAAAATGGCAAAAACGAAAATGCCTTTCTTTCTTCTCCTCTACCCCTTGGCCGTAGGCATGCTGGTCATACAAAGGAAATAGTGTGCCCAGAGCATGGTTTGAAGGCATGGCGCTGCAGCCTTCCTGGTTTTGCCCAGAATATTATCTCATGATGTTAAATACCTTAATGCTAAGGTGTAATGCAGTGTTTGCTCATCTTGAGACCTTGCCATTATCCGTTCTTCACTTTGACAGGCCGCTCGTGCACTCAGCACCGACATTATGAACTGGGTAAATGTATGTCCCTATATGTTTCTTATTTACTTTTTCTCAGTGGAAACTACAAGACAAATTGCTATAGTGTATTTTGAGGGGAAGAAAATATTTTTTTAAAGAATATCATTTAACTATTTTCTCATGTGACTGCTTTGTTTTCATCTATATCAAGAGTTGACCTAGGCTACCTACGGCTACATATGTCCTATTTTTCTTTGTTTGTTGTTGTGACATGACATTTTTTAATAGTCCCTGCACTCGGCCACTAGTAAAGCAGCAATATTGAGCCAGTACAAGCCCATTCCTTGTCTCCTGCGTTTGAGGGTCGCCTGGGAACTAAATAGTAGAAAAGAAACCCTTTTCTAACCTCGTGTTTTTTATGTTTTACCCACAGGCATCCAATTGAAAAAGGTACAAGAACAGCGTGAGCAAGAAGCTAAAAGGGAACCAGTTGGAAATGATGTGGCCACCATCCTTTCCAGACGCATTGCCGTAGAGTACAGCGATTCTGACGACGAATCAGAGTTAGAAGAAAACGACTGGTCAGACTGAGGCCAGAGCATGGCTCCTTAGTGAAACGTGTCGGCCACAATCAGTTTATTTAATATTGGAGAACAGACTACAGAGCAGTTAACCATAAAGGAAAGCAGTAGCAATGGACTGTCTTCACTAATGATTTGGAATTATCAGTAGGTAGTTAGTACCTTTTCTAAGGAGGCAATCATTGTTTTAACACGATCTAACATGTTTTACAATACTTGCTCTGTATACTTAAGTGCCACTAAAGTTATAATAGCAGACCCGCACTGCACAGAAAGGTAGGGTTCTAGTGTTTGCATTGTAATAACAAAACCAAGTTTTCTTGAACTACCGATGCTCATATTGCTGCTTCTTGATGTAACAGAACGTACCAACCATTAACCAGTTTACTTTTGTTGCTGAAAGAGATGATGGGTGCACTGCATAAAGATCAATGGAAAGGCGTGTGCTATAACTCCGCATGCTCCAGAGGGATGCGTTTTCGTGCAGATGATTCAACTAGGAGAAACGGTACTTAAAAAAAAAAAAACTGTGAAAAAGAAAAGCGGAGCAGACTACCTTTGCACCATCTATGCTATTTATTTATTTGGGATGAAGTACACGGATTCAGTCCCGTTTTTACAAAAATACAAAATGTTTTATACTTTGCTTTTCCCCAATCATGGTGCAACATATGTTCTACATTGTTGACCAAAAATCAAGATTATGGCTCAGTTCTGGCCATGCTGACTAAACACCTTTCTCATAAATGTTGATATGTTGCAGATGTTTGTGAAAGTTTGTGAAATCGTTATTCGGACTGAAGTTATCTGGTTCTTGTCGGATACTGAAGTCACATATCTGTTTACATTCCAGCATAATAATATTAGGGATTTTTTTTAATTAATTATATTTTGCAATACACACTATTCTGCAGTGTCAATAATGTCCATGTGTGTTATTCGTCATCGGTTTATCTTCTGCTCTACACACTTTTTAAGGAGGGGGACGAGTTATGTCAGACCATCATGAGCACAAGTCTAACATCACTGTTCTACAGTAAATCTGCAGTCTTCGGTTATCCATGTTTGTCACTGCCACAGTTTGGCCTGTTCAGAAATATGTCTTTTTGAAAAACTTTAATAATACAATAGAAACGGTACCTAAAAAACTTAAACTTGCCAGTGCAAGGAGAATGTACAAATACCTGGAACAACACATGATGCCTTGTGCTAAATGAAATAATACTCCTGTTTCTGCTTAGAATTTGTGAAATGAACAGTCTGTTTGGAAATACAAAGCATGCAGTCCTATGGTGGAACATACATGTCAGACTTGTGTGTTAGTCTCAATGGACCAGCATAACTTAGCTCGAGCTGTCTTAACACACTCCATTACATTTCCATCAACATGTTTTTTTACTTAGTCATATATTTCCTGCTGCCTAATACCCTGCATAAATGGGGGCGAGTACAGTTCCTTTTCACCGTAGTCCTAAATAATTGACATTCCCGTCATTGTAATAGAGGATATTGCGTAATCCTGCAGGTGTGCTTCTGTGGCTCTAAATTTAATGTGAAATTAAATCACACTATTTACGTTTGTAATATTATCTTCCTGTGCAAAGTCTTTGTTAAGTTCCATACCAGCCAAACACGTTGTACCTTACACCTGCATTTCTTACTGATTTATTATATTAATGCCAACCAATTCCAGTGTTCTGGTGGCTAAAATTGAAGTGGAACCTCATGTAAACTGTAGAGCGATTCCGAAATGAAATATGCTTGTGGCCATATACACTCCACCGCAGAATCTGCAAACCAGGGTCATTGCACTAATGGATTTACCTAGTTTGACTGAGGAAGGTGGCAGTTACTCTCTAACTAATGGATCCATCCAAAGGTTTTGCATTTTTGCATTTCATTCCATAATGAAACCCATATCGATTACTGCAGTGCTATACTGCTGTTTTAAGACATTGAAAATAGATTTGTATTAATTCTTTCATGGGATGCTTGGTACTGTAGTTGAAATCAAGCCAAGCAGTCCATGTAGCTACTCGTCTACTAGTTTGCATCAATGGCATTGTATAAGCAAAAGAAACAAAATCTAAAAAACCTTTTCATTCTTCTGGATCTCTCTTTAGCTCTGGAGAGTCGTGTTGGGAGTTACAGATTACTTTTTGTCAAAACAATGCAACATATTAAGCCATTACTTCACATAGGGGCTGTTCTCTGTCAGATTGATATTTTTGGATGAAGAATGGCATGTGATTCCAATGCTGATACTACTGCAGCAGTTTCCTATTGCAGTGCTTAAAGAACTGTTTGATAAAGATTGTTTTCTCTGGTCAAAGAACTCATTCCGATCATCCTTCTGTCCAAGATTTTTCCACTGCAGTCTTTTTAGATGTCCATTCACATTTGTCTTTGGTACTCAACAAAAGTTCTTCCTAAAGTTTATTTCAAAATGTAATGATAACCACTTGTTTGATCACTAATTTTTATCATTTATCACATCCCTCAAAACAGAATTTCCACTGTTTAATTTTAAAGAGACTTCTTTGAGTCACCAGGACTCTTTATCGTCTGTCAGTATTCTGCTGAGTACAAAGCAGTTTCCAGAATGAGTGGCTCCAACTACAGGCTTTAAATCACAAATGTTACTTTCAGGTTCCTCGTTAGTTAAAGCCATCTATTTGTAGTGTTTACAAGGAACAAATATTTTGTTCCTGAAATTCTTTACTGAAAACTCTTTGCAAATAATCTAACTGGCTAATAGTCTAATATATGGAAGTGATATATGTTTGGGATCTTCTGGCAATAGCCTTTCATTGTTCTTCTATTTCTGGCAGCATGTGGTCAGATATTTTAGGATGTGCAACCTGCTTTTTCATCCTGCGGAGAGACCCCATTATTGAGCGTCTTCACGTGTCATTACTGATCCCGACACTGCATTCGTAGTATCGGAGGACAATATCTCCCTTTAGATGGAATGCACTTCTGTTTTCACATCCATCACTTTCATTTTACACAATAGTCTTTTATTAAGAGTGCTTAAGGCCTTTTTTACCATAATCTAGGGACTGGCTATTCTCGAACGGAAGAGTACTTTTAACAGTATCCATTCCTACAGATAGCTGTGGGCAGTATTGCCTCCCATTCTTTTTAATTGCCTGCCTGGAGAAAGCATCTTACTGCCTCATTCTATTGAAATAACTGTCTCATTCTATTGAAATAAAGTCACACTGTTACTGCATATTGCTATTTTTCTGTTCCTTTTTGGGGACTCTTTATTTTCTTGAACTTTTATCAGACACTTGCTTTCTAACAACCCTTTCCACGTTTGTTGCATATTTAAAATATATGCAGATGTGCATAATTAAATATGCTATTTGTTATCATTATTGAGTGTGGGGAGGGGCATCGTCCAGGAGATTCAAAGCATTGAGTAGCTCATGATGCCCATCCCTCAACAGTGGTAATAAATATATTACATTTAGTGGATCTGCATTCATTTTTGTTGTACCATGCTGTATTTTTTCATGTGTGAAAAGTTATGTAGAAAAGGTATATAAGCATACCCAGAGCACAAGGGGTAAAATCCATGCAGTAAAAGTAATCACATTAACTAAGCCTTCTGGCCATGGCCCAAGTTGTTTTCTTCTGTCAACTGATTGTAAAATGTAACCTGTGAGAAAATAACCATCGGTTTCCCACCTCGGTTAAGCAGTAGAGTGGTGGGAATCTCGAATTTGATATTTGCTTTGTAGTGGTAAATGAGTAAAAGTTCTTTTATCATTACACTTCCTCCACATGAAAGGTGTTATTGGACCAAATTTATTTTCACAGAATTGGGTTAATATATTTTTTTGTCGTGCTAGTGAACATAAAAGGCCTTGTACACACATTGAAATTAAGTGGGGAAAGAATAAATTGAAGGAGCGGGAAGATGAGAGACACTGTTTGTAAATGTCTTGTCAAAAAGAATTTAACGAATCAAGTATTACACCTTTTCAAGAAACATGGTCCATTGTATTCAGCAGGACTTAGTCAAAAGTTTTGAACGCTGCTGTTAAATCCAATAGCATAAACGCTGTGACATCACTCGTGTCCACTTCCTGTCTGAAGTCATCCAGACTGAGTAGCACACATACTCCATGCTCCTAACTGGGCAGAAGTCTTCTTGGAATCGGCTGTACTTCTACACTAGTCAGTGTCTCACATTTGTTAACTGCAGTAACAGATTTTAATTGTTTACTTCAGCCATATCTTGTTCTGGCCACCATAAATTTTCCACTTTGGAAGACCAAATTCTTGCCCAGCGAGCATTTGTGCAGGTCTCGTCTGCAGAGGCACCTGCTACATTTTGAAATTGTAGTTTGAGTTGAAGATGTGTTGAGTGTTAAGACACTAATCTAGTCTCTTCAGCAGCAATTTTGTAAGAGATCATGGCGACCCTTGCCACGATATGTAGTTAATGCCAACAGTTTACATTGTGCACACTACAAAATGAAGTGTCTCAAGCATCACAAATGAAGGAGTTCATTGCCCATTACTTATTTCATTGAGCTCAGAAGGATCAAAGGCTGTATTGGCCTTACCAGGATTCCACACTAGGCCTTGCAAGTTTCTGGAAGGGCAATGAGCCATTTTGCTGCTTGAATGAAAAAGCGTAAAGCATTGCATGTAAGAAGGAGCTGCTCTCAGTTTAGAAACACAACTTTTCTACTGTTACCTGCAAGTTGTTCATACCCACATTTTTGGAATGGGAAGGTGGGTTTACTTTCTTCAGGACAGTGTCTACTGCCTTTATAAATAAGATAATCAGCACCATGTGGTATGTCACACTATTGTGTTTAACAATATTATAATGAACAGTGCAATTTCAGATCCCTACAGTAGTGGAACGTTTTGTGAAGAGTAAGATATTTGTTTGAGAATACCAGAAACATGATGCAGCAACCAACTACTAACTTCCATAATGCAGAACCTGCTACTTCTGTGTCCATGTTCTTTACTATTTTATGCTTGTTTGTGAGTCTGGCTTCTACCTAGTTAATGAACTAATACCATTAAAAAGTTGCCATTTTCTTGTACATTCCGCCTGACCCCAGCAAAATTCCATTTTCTCATGCGATTCCTCCTGTGCTGGTAACCACAGCAGTGACCACGGCACAAAGGATTGAACCAGTAATGGGAGGTTAGTAAGAACTGTGACAAGTAAACATAATGAAATTTGCTCTAAAGTTATCTGATTTTCATCTTTTAGTCCCTCTTACTTGTCAAGATCCTTCCTTATAGAAGGCCTTATGAGTAGTCAGGAAGCTTTATGCCATCAACTATAGTAAAACGAAACAATCCTGTGTCTCACAGAATCATATTCCCACAAGTGGGCACTATCCCTTGCATGTTATTGTAAATACTCTGTTGAGAAAGACGCTAAAGCAAGTGGTCCAGCAGATTGTGTGTACTACAATTTATAGCTTGACTGTAACTCCCTGGAGGAGTGTGTGCTTGGTGGAGCTTGAGGGAAATGAGAGCCACATATGTGGTCTGGCACCTCCCCAAGAAGGCAGCTTTGTTGGGAATTGGCAGGTAGATGAAAATAATTTACATTTATGAGATGAGGGAGTTCACCTGCCCCAGTTCCATCATGATGTAGAATAAGAGACCCATTACCAATTGTACACAGTAGCCCTGTAGAGGGCAAGAGGTTGATATATTAAAAAATGGTCAAAGAGAGGCAAGGTTAGATGGATCATGACAGAGGGATTGACGTGTGGCATCCCTAGGAAATAGGAAGAAACCTACCACAGGAGAGTAAACGATATGGCAAGACAAGATTGCAACAGTTCAGTCAGTAGTCAGATCTACCAGATTAGAAGCATCATCAGTAGGCTTTATCATTTTTTTCTCAACTACAGATGATGTCAATTTGATGTTAATTTGATGACTGTTTTACCCTGCCACTATCCAGTGCCACAGTTAATTCTTTTTTTTTAATCTATGCTGCTGCACAAGTCTTTAGATGACTTGTTCTCGTCTGCCACGCACACATACAGTCGAACAAGACAGCAAGTTTTACGTTGACAATATCAAAAGATATATAAATTCTATACATATATGTATGTTAGACTGTGAAAAGGCTTTGTGAAAAAACGACGCATCTTATCGGTCATCTACACATGAAAAGAAGTTTGCAACACTTTGAGTAGTACTCAAAATTTCACTCACAATTTTAGCAATTCTTTTACTCTTGTTGATACTAGGTGCATCAATCAACGGTTACCACAACCAGCCCGCACATGTACTTTGTCCGTATGTAATTGGGACTGTGCCCCTGCTTGTGCTAAAAGGAAATGGAATCCTTGCGGCTGTTTTATGGACTTATATATGCATAATTAAAAAAAATAATAAGAGCAGAGTTTAAAAGGGGTCTTTCTTAAACAAAGGAATACATAGAGGGGGTTATTCTAACTTTGGAGGAGTGTTAATCCGTCCCAAAAGTGACGGTAAAGTGACGGATATACCACCAGCCGTATTACGAGTTCCATAGGATATAATGGACTCGTAATACGGCTGGTGGTAAATCCGTCACTTTTCCGTCACTTTTGGGACGGATTAACACCTCCTCCAAAGTTAGAATAACCCCCATAGTTATCTAAATTTGCCATGCACACAGTTGTGTGCACAGTCAAATCTGGATAGGGATATTCAGATCAATTTTAATCTACAAATAGCAGAGTATCCATTGTATCTTCTTCAGCCACGTGAACTTCTGAAGTAATCATGTCAGTATTTTAACTTGGGGGCTTTCAACAGATCTTCCTGTTTTTGTTAACAGAAGCACCCTTGATTACTGCCTGGGCCAACTCTTTTTAGTTTATGAATGACCTGAGCAAGTTCATCAGGCAAAGATATGATCAAATGGTCTAATTTCTCACAAAATATTGATCATCACAGTAATATAAAAAATATGCATTTGGCGTAGTATTCCAACATCTGAATGCCTGCACTGATAATTCAACACTTTGTTTTTATCTCACTACTGAAAAGCTATTGGTGCAAACCTGTTCATTCATGGTCTTTAGTCGGAGTCGCAGTCTTAATACAGTATCATAATTTACTATTTACAATACTTCTGCAGTTCTACAGGAGAAGCTATTCATCACTGTTCAATGATGTTTGTATTCCTTTCTTGAAGCACCCTTATTCAGATAAATTTATTTGGTGCATTGTCTCACATACATGTTTTAATCGTTGTGTTCTTAGCACCATGAAGCCAGATGGCGTTGATGTATGTGCACTGTAAAAATACCCTAAACAAATCAAATGAGTGGAGGACCTGAAAAGAGTAATATGGGAGATGTTCTTTGTCTTCCCCTTTGAACGCATTTTCTGAAGCGTTTTTGTTGGACTTGTCAAAGCATAGTACAGTAATAGAAGACAATAATTTGCTTTTCCAGATGCCAATCATAAATATCTTTGTCTGTTTTAACTGCTAGTAAATTTGTTTTAGTTAAGATTGCTTACAATCTTTTTTAAGCTACTAGATATGTACTGATATCTGAGGCCATGACCTTTTGTGGCAACGTCTGTAGAGTGAGAACACAGCCATCCCTTTATTTGAAACCTGCTCCCTTGACAGTTGATTGCAGGTTAGGGAAACATGTACAGGTGTTCTTTTGTGCCTACATTCTAGGAAACTTTTTAAACAGGGTATGATATTACTGAAAAAACACAGGCATGATAGAGAGTTTCCAATTTTGGCCCATCATCTGAATGGTTACGTGTGGTGTGGATACGTTTTTATTTTATTTTATTTTTTTATTTTTTTATGAGGGTCAACCTGATGAGGCTGATGCTTGTGTTGCTTTGTCCCCAGAGCCCTCCATCTAGTCCTTACCGGTCTGAATCAAGGTGGGAATGCCTATGCCTAAGCAATAAGCTACTCTAACTAGAATAACTAATTTGTATTTCTCTAAGAAAAAATAAGTACATGAAGAATATTCATATTTTAAAAATCTTTATCCTTTAATTATGGATATGCTGTTGAGTCGTATAGACAGAGATGTATTTATTCCAATGATGGTTTGCCTCATGATACTAGCGGTCATTAAGAATTCTCATTTTGATATTTACATTAGACCCTTTATGTTCAGTATTTATGAATATTAACAATAGTTACAGTGCATAAAGACTGTATTTGATCCTCAGTGCTAACATGTCTGATCTGGAAGAGTAGGTGTTACATGGCACTGAACATCACAGAATTATTGCAGTACTCCTGAACTCCCACTCATAAGAGGAACTGTCTGAAAATCGTACTAGACCAATTTGCAGAAAAACTTTTCAGTTTGATTCCTTGAAGGTTTCTGGTTACAGGGAGATAATTAGTGGAATCAGGCAAGTTGCCAACACCTTTTATTACTGCTTATGCATGCTATCAAAATTTCCCTCATACCCAGAAAATACAAGCAGCAGTGTCCAAGAAATCAACATTCTTGGTGCTTGTGGGACCCTGACACCCTGTGACTTAAACTTTGCACAGGTGGGAGACAATGGCAAATTCATTTGCTCCATTTTCATTCCTTGAGTTTGAGAACAGACTTTCTCACTGTCCTTGATGACTGTTCTTGCTTTTGCAGTGCTACCCTGAGTTTCATTTTAGTGTATGGCACTAGGTTCTAAGCGTTCTTACTGCATTTGACATTGAGTTCGCTGGTGTTCATCAGTATCTGCAAGTGTAGCTTGATTGGCTCGGTGGAAGTTGGTGTACTTTTTTAGTAGCCGTAGGTTCAAATTTACCTAATAGAGAAAGCACTTCCTTGATTGTTTGAATCAAGCTCAGCAATGTTTTTGTGAAGAAAAGGATTCCTTCTGGTGTGCTTTCTTCACCACAACTGTTGCAAAATTTGACACTAATTGTGATGCTTGTTTAGTGGAAAACCAAACATTCACCTTTTAAGAGAAAGGAACAAATAATATTAAAATGTATGCACTGCAGATCCACTTCTATGTTGTAAATGAGTGATGTGTTTCTAAAGAGGGCAACTATGGTCTACTATGAGTTCCAGGTTTGGATGGAACCCTTTGTCGAGTCAAGTGTGGCAGAATCTAAAACACTAATGAACCAGCATTTTGGAGTTGCACTGGTTTTGTTTAAAGTGGCCATTGTTGAGATATCCAGTGCTTTAAAGCATATTTTTGTGGAATAAGGATTGAGCTGTACATGCTGTGGAAATTCATCTGCTGTTTAATATTTCCAACATGAAATTGATCAATATGAGTGTGATTATTGCTTAGCTCCCAGACACCTTCTAGGTAATCGATCGCTCTACAAATGTTTATTATAACGATAAGACGACTTGGCAAATGCATAAATTGTATTTTAAAATTTCACTCATCTAGCATTCTGTGAGTAATTATTCGGGTGGTTTAAGCTGGATTTAATATCTGTATTTATCTCCATTTGCTACCAGGAGACATAACCTGCCTCCATATGGTATGGCTGGCCTTGTACACATAAGTACAAGTACTTTAAAGTAACACTGCGTCTCCAAAGCGCCTTATGCAGAAAGGTACAAATAAACCAATGATGTGTAAATTAATGTGGTTGCACACAAATCCTTTACAATTAATGTCAGTTCAAAATCTATGGTGTTGCCTCTAAGAAGCTCTCCCAAAATTGATTTTGCAGCCAAACGTTTTTTATTGTCGGAGAAATGTAGTATTGCACAGATATTACAAATAGCATGTAAGCACAAAAAATTATTGTCAGAGACCATGAAGATTGTTTAATTTGTTAAGAACGATAGTTGCCTCTTCAAATCTTTGACGTGCCCTTTGCAAAAAGTCAGAAGTTACTTTATTGAAATTGTAACATAATAAACGGATATTTAGAATTGTATGGCTAAATCGTAGGATGTTGATGACATTTTTTAATCTCTTTCTAAGTGGGAGATCAGACAGCAAGTGTCAAATCAGCCACTGTTTTTGTAATACCTTAGTTAATGGGTATCTTCCCATTACAACGTTTTCTGTTTTCCTTACTCAGTTCCCCAGTCGGTTTCTTTTCTGTCATTCATTTGCTTCCATGAAACTTCTTAATGTTTACTCACCTTTACTCCCCTTGTTTTCATATCTTAAATCGTTTCTGTCTCACACCCTGCAGGCTTCATGCCCTCAAGCCCCCACACGCATAATATTTTCAGCTTAGATGACAGACGTGCTCTAAAGAACAAAGATCTCACACCATGTGGCCTGTGGAGTCATGGTTTGTCCAGCCACCAGTGGTTCTTCTCTCAGGACCGCCCCATACTTTTACAATGGCGAACGAGCTGAGGACTGCTTCTCTTCCTGATTCACTGTTTTCATAACCTGGTGGTGTGATGCTTTTTTGGAGACAGCGTTGGTGCTTCTCTGAAGGACTTTCCTTGATTGAGTTGCTGTGTGTCCCCTTTGGTAGTCCAGAATAAGTCAATAATTGTGCATAAATGTTGTGGAATGCTTATCTAAATTATTTGAAAGTGTGCATCAGCAACATAAATGTTTAATTTTCTTTTCCAACTGATATACGGGTACACAAACAGGGGTATTTATTCTTACTGTGAATCATTTCTATCTTTTCAATTGAACTGATCCAGTGTAAAAACTTTAAAAGTATTTGCAATTTGCTGGTTCCTACTCCTCACAGTTGTATTTTACCGTGACACTTTCTTGTAAGAGCAGCCACATTTTTAACAATTTCATTTTTGCTTAAGCATTTGCAATGGCATGTGAGCATAGTTCGGCATGCACATTTAAATATACCATACTGGTAATCAGAAAAGCTCAAAATAATTTTTCAATCGATTTTGTAAAGAAGTATTTTAACATCTCCTTTCAGTATTTTACCAATGCAAACATAAGATTGTCTTAAAGCAATGTAAAGTAAACTTGTTCAATTATGCCATATATATCTGTTTGTATACATTACAATGGATTACGTACATCAAACACTAATAAAATGTACTTCTGACTTAATTTTGTGAGTCATGTCACTTAATGAGTTATTGATCATTAGAGTACATACTGTGACTACTATAAAGGGTGCAACAAAAGGCTGACAAATGTGCCTTCAAAATATTCTGCCTCATTGACTTCATGTGTGTTTGCAACTATGTTCTTCGTGCCATCTCAACCAGGGCAACAACTTCCATAATAGATGTGGATCCTGTGCCACGTGGTGGTGGTGGTGCCAAATTAAAAACAAAAAGCCAGAAAATTGTATTTTCCGGTCAATGGGAAATGCTTCCGCTGCACAGTATTGCTGATTATAATTTGTAGTAGGCCTTTATATGGTGCTGCTTTCATGTGACTAACATTTGCGCATCAACACTGCAGCAACAAAAATACACTGATAAGTGGAGCAGACCTCATATCACTATGCTTGATCTTTCCTTCCAACATTATCAATGTCCTTCTGCCTGTGAACTGTATCTTTAACTCAGGCACAGTGTTCACATGCAGTCAAAAGAATGTGGAATGTGGTGCAAAAAGATGGAGGATGGCTGAAATGTAATCAGATCGGTAAAGGAAAAGTAGGTTTAGAGAAGTAGCTGGGAGGGGGGTAAAGAAGAGCATGGTCAGTGGATGTACATGTGAAGATTTTGGGTGCAATTGAATTCATTAAAACTTGTAAAGCTCATTGCTACCCAGCAAGGGCTTCTCAATCAAATCGGTAAAGGAAAGGTAGGTTTAGAGACTTAGCTGGGATGGGGTAAAAAGAGGGGCATGATCAGTGGATGTACAGGCGTAGATTTTGTGTACAATTGAATTCACTGGAACTTGTAGAGCTCCTGGCTACCCAGCAAGGGCGTCCCAGCCCACTATATCCGATTACACAAACAGCCAGGTTTACAGCTGCTTCCTTAAAAAACTCTCATCTTCCACCTTCCTTAAACTGATGGGCAGTCCATTCCGTAACTTTGCCACTAGGTAGGGAAATACCCAACCCCCGATTCTCACTTTCCAAACCTTCTGTAGCTCAACCAAGTGTAGGAAGGATGATCTCCAGGATCTAGTATGCCTGTATTATATGTTGTAGCAGTGGAGGGCACTTTTTGTAATAAACTCGATGAGGAATACAAAGAGACTCAAATTGGATTTTCTGTTTAAATGGAATCCACTACAAAGAAGCCAAAAAACTTGAGTCGCATGGATAGTTTGGCATCTTTAAAAGCAGACGAGCTGTTGCATTCTGAACCACCTGTAGTCTTCTGAAGACATATGCGGACAGAGAATTTCTATAGTCCAGACTTGAGGGAACCAATGTCTGAATGATAATCCTCCGTGTTTGAGAAGGTAAGAAACCTAATATCTTCCTTGGCATTCTCAAAATTCCGCAACAGCTAGCCGCCAATTTCCTGATTTAGGTCTCAGAAGTCAGTTTATCATCCATCCAGATACCAAGTTTCTTGATCATGGCTTTCTGCTGAGGGGGGTTGGCTAGAGACTCAGGCCAGCACACAGTGGACCAGCAATTAATATTGCCGACCACCATCACTTCTGTTTCGTCTCCATAAAGTTTTGGATGGCAGGACGTCATCCAATCTGCTACTTCCTTCAAGCATGACTTAAGCTGTTCTCTTTCAAAGTAGTCATCCGGAGTTGAGGAAATTACAATCTGTGTGTCATCTGCATGTGATACTATTGAAGGACCGTAGGCCTCTCAGCCAAGGGACCTACATATTTATTAAAAAGTGTGGGACTTGGTGAGGATCCCAGGGGCACTCCACACTTCAGAAAAGAGTCCCCAAATAGAAAGGTTTGTTATACACCTGAGAGGTTCTGTCTTCCAAAAATGAGGTTAGTCAATTCAGTCCTTACCTTTGTAATCTCTGCAGTAACACTTCATGAGAGACCGAATCATTTAGGTCCAGCGAAATAACTGCTGCTGTTCCTCCATGATCTAGATTCCTTCTTAATTTCCTCCACCACTGCAAACAAAGCTGTCTCTCTACTGTGACCAGAATTAAAGCTGGTTTGTTGAAGATGAAGCATATTCTTTTGTTTGAGATATACTGGAAGGTGATGGTTAACATGTTTTTTCAGTAGGTAGGAGCAGGGAAGGGAGTTTAATGGTTGCAGGGTTAAGGGTTGAGCAGGCCGGGCCTAGGTGTTGTAGTTGTATTATAGTGAAGAGGTCATGGGAGTTGCAAAGGTTAGAAGAAGAGTAGTGGCTGAGTTAGTAAAGGGACATGTTTTAATGAGGGCCATATTTAAGAGTAGAGAAAAGTTTTTTCTTGGGGAAAGATGTGCATATGTTACAGAAGCAGCAAGTGAGGGACTAGGGGCCTGGCGGGCAATCTTCAGTGAAATGCCTATATTTGTTTAGAAGATGGGGTGATATTGAATAGTCTCCACTACAACAATCATATTGTGACTGGATGATATTGACCACGTTATCAGTGTAATGCTGCCATTTAACATATTTTCTGCCGTACTCTTAATGGTGCCCTGTCATTCCTTAGAATTATCTCTACTAATGGTCAGGTTTTGATCCTTTGTGATTGACCAACACATATAAAGCCTTGCATACTCTGATATTTTGATGTCTAAGGACATCAGAATTGCTTCAAATAATATTCCCACTCCAGCCTCCAACCAAAATGTTTACATTCTAAGTGTTTGGTGTGACTATTTGGGGGAATCTTACCCTCGTAGGGAGGCCTTTTGCTTCAGGATCATGCATTCTTGAAAGTTATGATTTCCTTGCTTAGTATTTATATAGCATTTAATACCTGCATTTAACCTGTTTTTGAGCACTTGCGGTTTTTGCTGCATTAGGGAATTGAGTCCCAAGAAGATGTGGATTTCCCCAGAATTATATATTGTCAGCAAGCAAAGATTTGAAACCACTTTAGAGAATTGATTTCCTCGTTCCATAGTCGGCGACCTGGCCCCTAGCCCAAACATCCTTCACCGGGAATTGTTTCTGTTTAATTATCAATGGGCACATCTCACCAAGGATCGTGTTATCCTAGCCTTGTCAGGATTGTGATGCTGAGGACCGTAATGTCAAAACCTCCTTTATTGTCAATATTACTTCTTCATAGTTATTCATTTGTACAGTTAAGCACCCCTTTCCTTAGAGCCTTATCTGCACGTTTCACACTAAACGCATAAAGGGGAGTGATCCCTCTTCTGTTGAATGTAGAATTGACCGGTGCTGGGTTTAATAACCACTCTCTGGTCAAGTGCACTCCTTCTAGGGTCCTAATGCTGCAGTACTATGCTTCTGGCATTCCACTGATGATTTGCTTGTATAAAGGTTCAATAGTGTGCAAAGTTTTAAAAGCCATTTTGGGCAGTTACAAACTGATGCATAAGACTGTAGGTAAGCTGTAATACTTCACAGGAAGGGGCTTGGCCACTGTTATAAGCTCCCAGGCTGAATTATTGTGCACTAGCTAGAGATTCATCAGCTTTTATAAAAGGGCCTGTGCAAACTGGGCTCTCCCACAGACCAGATGGTTGAATGTCACTGCATAGTATTCCACCGCTGTGACTTACTACTACATTGGCCAAGTATCTGTATAATGTAATTTGCCACTACATCAACATCAGTAAATTGACTGTATGTCTACATCTTAAAATTGTTCTAGGAGTGATTGGAGAATGTCAGTACTCCGCCTCTGGCCAGACCCCACCTTCTCCTTTCAAAACTTCCTCTGCATTTAGTTTTTTTCTGTTCAAGCACTCTGTAGTGGCCTGGGTAACATGTATAAAAGAGGCGGTTTGATGAGATATATGAACCTGACAATCATCTTGATTTATTGAACCTATCTCAGATGGATGCTGCAGAACTCAAAAAGCAACGGCTGGGCAAATTGTTTTGCCTTTATTGCTGGTAATGCATAATAATGAAGCATTACTTAATATGTAAATGCTCTTTCCGTAAAACGATGAAACATTTTGTGGGCCAAGCTCTATCTGGCTGCCGTCGATGGGCCCTTTATCACCTTTGTTAATTACAGACCTACACAGTGGGATCCTGAAGAAAATGTTGTAAATGGTGGACCACCCAACCCTTAGTGCAGACAGGGATTGTTACCATTTCTTGGAACATTTGTATCTACGGTGAAACACCTCAACCATTAAAAGTGTTTGTATGGAAAGTAGTCCTCTGTGATCATCGGAGCAGGAGTATTTGATACCCATAAATGTGTGAATAAGTGTTTAGAGGTCAAACGCTTTTTATCCTGCAACATGTTATCAAGTATGGCCTTAATGTCTTCTTTGATACACAGAGACATTCAATTTTTGCATCCTGCAGTCTTGTGGTTTAAAGTTGAATATTTTTTCGGGACATTTGTGGAAGCCAAGTTCATTCTCCTGGCTGAATAGGTGGACACTCGTGTTACGTAAAGAATTGTGGTCCCAATTCCTCCATGGAGGGTAAGGGCCTGATTTAAACTTATCGATGGGATACTCCATCACAAACATGACAGATAGCCCCCCCCCACCATAGTTAAACTCCCATAGCATATAACCCACTTGTAGTACTGTAGACAGGATATCTGTTATCAATATCCCTAAATCAGGCCCTCAGGTGTGCGGATTATGGTCTCAAGCCATTAAAATGAAATTCCATTGCTAAATACATCTGCCAGAGTCCATTAAGGATACGTTTTCCTCTGTCAACACCTTGCTCCTTTGTGGTGATCATTGCCAGGCTGGGTTTCTCAGGGGGTCAGTAGTTAGGATTTCTTTAGAGACAGAGATTGCACCTACCTGTGTGGTTTGCCATCTCCTAGAAAGCCTTCATGATGACATGGTGTATTGCTTGCCTTAATGCCTATGAGCTGGTCCGTTGTGTGCAATTTTACACACATATATATATATATATATATATATATATATGTTCGATGGCATGTGTAGCTGCAGATACACATGCTGTGCACATCCCGCCATCTGGTGTTGGGTTCGGAGTGTTACAAGTTGTTTTTCTTCGAAGAAGTCTTTTCGAGTCACAAGATTGAGGGACTCCTCCCATTTCGACTCCATTGCGCATGGGCGTCGACTCCATCTTAGATTGTTTTTTTTCCGCCATCGGGTTCGGACGTGTTCCTTTTCGCTCCGTGTTTCGGGTCGGAAAGTTAGTTAGAATCTCGGAAAAATCGTCTGTATTGTTTGCGTTCGGTTTCGGGTTAGTTACAACAGATCGACACCGAATTGAGAAGAGCTCCGGTGGCCCTTCGGGGTTTTTCGATTCCCGTCGGGGCCTGGTCGGCCCGGCCACGTGTCTCTTCAAGGCTGATGGAACGGACCCCATTCCACTTCTGTCCAAAATGCCATAGCAAGTATCCATATACAGATCAACACCTGGTCTGTAACTTGTGTTTGTCACCGGAACACAGGGAGGATACTTGTGAGGCCTGTCGAGCGTTTCGGTCGAGGAAGACACTCAGGGACCGAAGAGCAAGAAGACTGCAAATGGCGTCGGCGCCGACAGGACAAGGGTGTTTCGAGGAGGAGGAAGAAACATTCTCCATCCAGGATTCGGACTCGGAGGAGGTCGATCCCGAAGAAACGCCGAAAACCGTGAGTAAGACGTCGAAACAAAAAACTCACGAAAAGACTGCCAAAGCCCAGGGGACGCCACCGCCAACAGGCCATGGCTTAACCCGAAAAGTAGGTGACCGTCCATCGGCACCGAAAAAGGGCGAGCTGGTGTCGAAGTCATCCGACTCCGGTCGAGATACAGGCACGCAGCAATCTCGAACCCGAGAGAGTGGCTCCGAAAAGATTCGGCACCGAAGTTGGTCGGCACCGAGAGGGCACGACGCCGAAAAGCAAAAAGATTTTGTCGGAGCCGAAAAAAGCAGCAGAAAAGGTTTCGGTGCCGAAACATCCGGCATCCGAACCGAAAATTAGTTCTTATTCAGAGGAACAAGGACTGTCCTCTCAAATGAAGACACACAGATTTGAAGAGGAATTACAAACAATAGAGCCAGATCACACGCAAAGGCGGCTCTTTATTCAAAAAGATACAGGGAAGATCAGCACTCTTCCCCCAATCAGAATGAAACGAAAACTTGCCTTCCAAAACAAGGACAAGGACAAACAGCCACAAGCAAAAGTGGCTAAACAAATAACACCACCACCATCCCCACATCACTCTCCACAACTATCACCGGTAGCCACTCCACCAATGATGCAATCCCCAACACATACGGGGATGAGTCAAGATGACCCTGACGCATGGGACCTTTACGACGCACCAGTGTCAGACAATAGTCCTCAGTGCTATCCAGCAAGACCCTCGCCACCTGAGGATAGTACAGGCTACATTCAAGTGGTATCAAGGGCAGCAGCATTTCACAATGTCAGCCTTCACTCAGAACCCATTGAAGATGACTTCCTTTTTAATACACTGTCGTCTACGCACAGTCAATATCAAAGTCTGCCAATGTTGCCCGGAATGCTAAAACACTCCAAACAGGTGTTTGAAGAGCCTGTCAAAGGGAGAGCCATTACTCCAAGAGTAGATAAAAAATATAAACCGCCACAAACAGACCCAGTGTACATCACACAACAGCTATCACCAGACTCTGTTGTAGTTGGAGCAGCGCGCAAAAGAGGAGACGCGCCACCTCCAGATAAAGAGAGTAGAAAATTCGACGCGGCAGGCACAAGGGTGGCGGCACAGGCAGCAAACCAGTGGCGTATTGCAAATTCGCAAGCTTTGCTAGCCAGATATGATAAGGCCCATTGGGACGAGATGCAACACCTTATTGAACACTTGCCAAAGGAGTTTAAAAAAAGAGCGCAGCAAGTGGTCGAAGAGGGACAAAATATCTCCAATAATCAAATTCGATCAGCAATGGATGCTGCAGACACAGCTGCTAGAACTGTCAACACAGCAGTAACGATAATGAGGCATGCATGGCTGCGTACATCAGGATTTAAACCAGAGATACAGCAAGCTGTGCTGAATATGCCATTCAACGGACAGCAGTTGTTTGGGCCAGAGGTGGACACTGCGATTGAAAAACTTAAAAAAGACACTGTCACGGCCAAAACCATGGGCGCGCTCTACTCCCCGCAGAGCAGAGGCACATTTCGAAAAACACAATTTCGAGGGGGGTTTCGAGGGCAAACCACAGAAGCCACAACCTCACAAACAAAGCCCACTTACCAGAGCCAGTATCAGCGGGGACGTTTTCGGGGACAATATAGAGGAGGACAGTTTCAAAGAAACAGAGGAAAGTTCCAAAGTCCCAAAACTCCTCAAAACAAACAGTGACTTCAAGGTCACAAATCCCCAACACATAACACCTGTGGGGGGAGACTAAACAAGTTTTACACACATTGGGAGGAAATAACAACAGACACTTGGGTCTTAGCAATTATCCAGCATGGTTATTGCATAGAATTTCTCAAATTCCCTCCAAACGTCCCACCGAAAACACACAATATGTCAAAACAACATATAGATCTTCTAGGACTAGAAGTTCAGGCATTGCTACAGAAAGAAGCAATAGAATTAGTACCAAAAGATCAATAAAACACAGGAGTTTACTCACTGTACTTCCTGATACCCAAAAAGGACAAGAGCCTGAGACCGATACTAGATCTCAGAACATTAAATACCTACATCAAATCAGACCATTTTCACATGGTTACTCTACAAGACGTAATCCCACTGCTCAAACAACAAGACTACATGACAACACTAGACCTAAAGGATGCATATTTCCATATACCAATACATCCTTCACACAGAAAGTACCGAAGGTTTGTATTCCAAGGGATACATTACCAATTCAAAGTGTTGCCATTCGGAATAACAACTGCGCCAAGGGTTTTTACAAAATGCCTGGCAGTAGTAGCTGCACATATCAGAAGGCAGCAAATACATGTGTTCCCATACCTAGACGATTGGTTAATCAAAACCAATACGCTAAAACGGTGTTCACAACACACAAAATATGTCATAGAAACCCTACACAAACTAGGTTTCTCGATCAACTACGCAAAGTCACACCTGCAGCCGTGCCAAACACAGCAATACTTGGGAGCAACAATCAACACAGCAAAAGGGATTGCTACTCCAAGTCCACAAAGAGTACAAACATTTCACAATGTAATACAAACCTTGTATCCAAAACAAAAAGTACAAGTCAAAATAATAATGAAACTACTAGGCATGATGTCCTCATGCATAGCCATTGTCCCAAATGCAAGGTTACACATGCGGCCCTTACAACAGTGCCTAGCATCACAATGGTCACAAGCACAGGGTCAGCTTCTAGATCTGGTGTTGATAGACCGCCAAACATACATCTCGCTTCAATGGTGGAACAGTATAAATTTAAACCAAGGGCGGCCTTTCCAAGACCCAGTGCCACAATACGTGATAACAACAGATGCTTCCATGACAGGGTGGGGAGCACACCTCAATCAACACAGCATCCAAGGACAATGGAACATGCAACAAAAACAGTTACACATAAATCACCTAGAACTGTTAGCGGTATTTCTAACGCTGAAAGCATTTCAACCCATGATAACCCACAAATACATTCTTGTCAAAACAGACAACATGACAACAATGTACTACCTAAACAAACAAGGAGGAACACACTCAACACAGTTGTGTCTCCTAACACAGAAAATATGGCATTGGGCGATTCACAACCACATTCGCCTAATAGCACAATTTATTCCAGGAATTCAGAATCAGTTAGCAGACAATCTCTCACGGGATCACCAACAGATCCACGAATGGGAGATTCACCCCCAAATACTGAACACTTACTTCCAAATTTGGGGAACACCACAAATAGATCTATTTGCAATGAAGGAAAACTCAAAATGCCAAAACTTCGCATCCAGGTACCCACAACATCAGTCTCAGGGCAATGCGCTATGGATGAACTGGTCAGGGATATTTGCTTACGCTTTTCCCCCTCTCCCACTCCTTCCATATCTAGTAAACAAGTTGAGTCAAAACAGACTCAAACTCATACTAATAGCACCAACATGGGCAAGGCAACCTTGGTACACCACACTACTAGACCTGTCAGTAGTACCTCATGTCAAACTACCAAACAGACCAGATCTGTTAACACAACACAAACAACAGATCAGGCATCCAAATCCAGCATCGCTGAATCTAGCAATTTGGCTCCTGAAATCCTAGAATTCGGACACTTACACCTCACACAAGAATGTATGGAGGTCCTAAAACAGGCTAGAAAGCCTACCACTAGACACTGCTATGCAAATAAATGGAAAAGATTTGTCTATTACTGCCTTAATAATCAAATTCAACCCTTACACGCATCTACAAAAGATATAGTAGGATACTTACTACATCTGCAAAAAGCAAAACTAGCTTTCTCTTCCATAAAAATACATCTTGCTGCAATTTCACCTTACCTGCAAATTACGCTCTCAACTTCATTATTTAGGATACCAGTCATAAAAGCGTTTATGGAAGGCCTAAAGAGAATTATACCACCAAGAACGCCACCAGTTCCTTCATGGAACCTCAACATTGTCTTAACACGACTCATGGGCCCACCTTTTGAGCCCATGCACTCTTGTGAAATGCAATACTTAACGTGGAAAGTTGCATTTTTAATTGCCATCACATCTCTAAGAAGAGTGAGTGAAATTCAAGCGTTTACCATTCAAGAACCATTTATTCAAATACACAAAAATAAAGTTGTTCTACGAACAAATCCCAAATTTTTACCAAAAGTAATCTCACCGTTCCACTTGAATCAAACGGTAGAATTACCAGTGTTCTTCCCACAGCCAGATTCTGTAGCTGAAAGAGCACTACATACATTAGACATCAAAAGAGCACTAATGTACTACATTGACAGAACAAAACTAATTCGAAAGACAAAACAACTATTTATTGCCTTTCAAAAACCTCATACAGGAAATCCAATTTCAAAACAAGGCATTGCTAGATGGATAGTTAGGTGCATTCAAACCTGCTATCTTAAAGCTAAAAGAGAACTGCCTACTACACCAAAGGCACACTCAACCAGAAAGAAAGGTGCTACCATGGCCTTTCTAGGAAATATTCCAATGAACGAAATATGTAAGGCAGCGACATGGTCTACGCCTCATACATTTACCAAGCACTACTGTGTAGATGTGCTAACTGCACAACAAGCAACAGTAGGTCAAGCTGTACTAAGAACATTATTCCAAACTACTTCAACTCCTACAGGCTGAACCACCGCTTTTGGGGAGATAACTGCTTACTAGTCTATACACAGCATGTGTATCTGCAGCTACACATGCCATCGAACGGAAAATGTCACTTACCCAGTGTACATCTGTTCGTGGCATTAGTCGTTGCAGATTCACATGCGCCCACCCGCCTCCCCGGGAGCCTGTAGCCGTTTAGAAGTAGATCGTAAACATTTGTACATTTGTAAATAGATTACTTGAAACTTTATTATGTACATACGCATTCACTCCATTGCATGGGCACTATTACTAGCATACACAACTCCTACCTCACCCTCTGCGGGGAAAACAATCTAAGATGGAGTCGACGCCCATGCGCAATGGAGTCGAAATGGGAGGAGTCCCTCGGTCTCGTGACTCGAAAAGACTTCTTCGAAGAAAAACAACTTGTAACACTCCGAGCCCAACACCAGATGGCGGGATGTGCACAGCATGTGAATCTGCAGCGACTAATGCCACGAACAGATGTACACTGGGTAAGTGACATTTTCCATATATATATATATATATATGTATATATATATATATATATAAATAAATATATATATATTTTATAAATGGAACATTTAAAATAGTTCACTGTAATCAGATGCGGGCCATTTTACCCTCTTTTGTTCTGACTCTGAAACCATTTCTGAAATGGATATAGCTTTTATCACTGTGCTGAACAAAAACCGTTTGACAACAAGGTATCCGCAAAACACAGGTGACACCTTGGTCATTATGTCACCAACTTGTTGCCTTATATAAAGCTTACATGATATTGAAAATATTTCGAGGTAAAAGCTGATACTGATAATTTAGTGTTGCCTTTGATCAACCTATGCTGGGGGGGTATTGTAGAAGTTGTTTGGTCAGAATGAGAGCCAGTCAGACTCCTTTATGGGGTGGGGCACAGGGCAGATGGGTGCAGTTTCTCCCCAACCATGGTGGTTGAGGTTGTTTGCCACTGGTGTCTTGGGGTTCGTCTTGAGGGCGTGTGGCTGTGCAAACGGGGCCTAGTACTTCCGTTCAGCACTTGAATTTCATTGTAGTCAGGGCAAGCTGCCAAAGGCTTCTCAGGGAAGTATTGTGTGGGAAGAGCTCAGCACTCAATAGAGTGACACAATAACGTTTTGTAAGGAGCAGTGCGTATTTTTATTTAAAAAGAAAGTACTTTAATCTCACAGTAAAACAAAATACTACACACTACAAAGATGATTCAGTTACTGGTGTGTGGCCTTACCTACGAATTCTTGTGAACTGCTTTTGCCCACTACCCTCTCCCCCACACCAGGTTATGTTCAAAGGTCTACCATAACCTAGGCACTGACACTGATTAGGCACTGATTAGTCACTGATTAGGTACATGTGTTGATCACCGTCAATTACTCCAGTGAATATTTTGTAAGTCAATTCGATAATCTTTATACCCACAGTCTTTGTACTGATAAAGGTTTACTCTCCACAAATCAGGTGCAGGCAGATTCTGTGAGTTCAGCCCTGCATTAGCCTTTGAGTGGTCTTTATTGCTGTTGGCTGGTGCAGTCAGCAACTTTACACCCTCTGGGTCAGTGTTGGCGAAGTGGGAATGTAGATGGCCATATCACTCCTCTCGGGTCCACAGTTGTTGAACTGTGGTTGTGGCCTCCCCAGTTGGCATCTGTTGCTGGCAGTAAAACATCTGGGCTTGTATAGATAGGCGCTCATCTTTGGCAGTTGCAACCTCTGGGCTGGGGCAGGGGGGACCCTCTTCTGCAATTGCGGCATCTAAGACAGTGCAGGTGGGTGCTCATCTTCTGCAGGGAGAGCCTTTGGATTATTATGGTGCCCTTCTTTGGCAATTGCAGTCTCTTGGTGACTGTAGATGGGTGCTGCTTGCCTTCCACAGTTGCGGGCGCTGGCAAATGTACGCCACTCTTAAATGGTGGTCCCCTGAGGCACGCTTCAGCAACATCAGAACTTTGGATCCCGAATGGCGGACAGTACAGTGACGTTCTGAAGGACACGTTCACACATCTCACTGCAGGAACTGCACAGGGAGACTGGGAAATCTCTCACAATTCAGGCTGACACTAGCCTCACTCTTTGTCGCTTGTTGACTACTTGTGGGTGTTCCGCATGTCAGTAACATGCTGGGACTCTTACCCTGGAAGTTTCTCCTCCTGCAGGGCCAGGTACTGTCCTTACCTGTCTTAACAGACAGACAGGTGCCTAGGCAGACCCTCAGCATCTCCAGCAAGTTGCATACTGCAGGTGATACTCACTCAGACAGAAGTCCTTTAAGTAGTATACAGAGCACTCCCTACCTTGATCAGGAAGAACCTAGGTCTTCAAAATTAATACAAATTTTAGTTGGTTCTCTATCGAGTGTAACTTTCTGGATGCCGGCCTAAACCATGGTCCACCCAAAATGGATCAGATCCAAATGGTTGCAGTACTCAGACTCTCACCACATAGTCTTACTACCACACAGTTTTAAGGTAGACACTTCTGACACCAGCTAACTTACCTTTAAACTCTTTCTGCTTGCTGAACTGGATCCAGAGATCAAGCAAATCTCCCTGCCGCAGTATGCAGCAGCGTATGACTTGGCAGTGTCTTCATACTCAAACTATTGTCTGAGTGGTGCCGCAGATAAGCGCCAGCCCTGCATAGTGACACCAGTTCCTCTCTTTCCACACACTTTGATGCAGATCCGGAGGTCCACCTCCAACTTTGTCAATTTTCTGCTGACCCCAAAATTTTCCAGACACTATGTGACAAAGGATAACTCACTGAATACAGCAGTCATGCCGCAACTGCAGAAAGAAGATGCCGCTCACTGACCCAAACAAGGTATGCATATAGTGCTTGGACTCCAGTGATGACTTAATGTAGTCAATAGGTGCGCTCTGAAGGCAATCAGGAAGTGGAAGTTGAAGCTCTACATGGACAAGTTTAGGGAGAGGTCCCAATCCAAGTCGGAGGTCTGTTCTCAGTCAAGATGTTGGGTCCCTTCAAAATCTATCAGTAGGTTGGAAACGTTCAAGAAAGCCTAGCAGGACTGGAACCCACCCTGACACTAGAAGACTGATGAGAAGTAGGAAACACTCAAAGGGTTCAACATCTGAATCTGAGCTGGTCCTGCAGTTTGTCTTTGCGCACCTCAAATGTCCTGAGCCATCGTTAACCCTGTAGCAAATCAGTGCATTCAAGCAGGCCATGCAGCAGATTATCCAGATACTACCAGTTCCCTCTGGCACCCCTTTGGGTGTCACAAGGCTGCTGGGGCCTCAGTTGGACTTCCAGCAGGCTCTCTCCTGACATCAGCTGTCCTTCGGGTCCAATTCCTGGCCCTGTATCAAAGTTGGGCTAGACTTCAACTCTGGTCCAAGGGTCTAAGCCAGTTCTGCTGGTGCTGGATCAAATTGCGAAGCCGGTCTCTGACCCAAAACCAATGCCTGTCCCTGGCAGTCTTATTTTTTGCTAGTAAATAACTAAGGCTGAAACAGGGGTTGTACAGACAGATCGACAGATGTGTCACTAGTATCAGCGGATTAAGATTGTATTTGTCTCCCTCTCAGATACGACCCATGGCGTACCTAATGTACCTCATGGCACTGATAATGAAAAGACGGCAAAATATCTGCTCCCTCCTCATTACACTGATGAAGTATTATACTTAGACTTGCAAAATTACAGTGAGCTAGAGATCTCAACAGAGATAGGGCTGGAGTCACCACCTGGTCCACCTGTAGTGTGAAAAATAACAAAAGTGCTAGATTTTCAGTTTCCCACTCTGGAAACCAAAGCCATTTTATTGACTAGTCTAGCTTTGTTTGAGCCATTATTACCATTTTTCTGATAAAGACTTCCAGACTCAGATTCCTCACCGTTCGAATATTCCCCAGGTGTCAGATTGGATCCGGTAACTTTTCAGCAGAACATCTGCACGCCGGAAGGTTTTCTTCTTGTGGCTCTGCACTGATGCTGTTCCGCACTGGAAATGTGTGAGGCCTTGCTCTGAACCCCTTGTCAACTGACAAATTGCCAGGCATCATCGTCCTGTTCCTGGTAACCATTCTTTCCTGTTGCAGCACCCTTGATCTG
Source organism: Pleurodeles waltl (assembly GCF_031143425.1). Lineage (NCBI taxonomy): Eukaryota > Metazoa > Chordata > Amphibia > Caudata > Salamandridae > Pleurodeles > Pleurodeles waltl. The sequence goes on along the minus strand of NC_090447.1, from coordinate 1,279,907,236 downwards.
ACAGCCTTGTGGTTCAGACCTCCACTAGACTGTCTACTCAAAACACATTTCCTACCATTCTCCCTGACAGGGAATCTAATTGAGTGGAAACATTCAGCAAGAGAGAGACTCTTCCTCCGCCAGCCTGACCCTCCTCCATGTCAATGCCAGGTGTGTGCTCGGGTGCTACTTCCATGGCCTTTGGGATTTGGTGGTGCAAGTGTTCCCTGATGTGCCTGATGACCTTCACCCTGTCCTGGCTCAAGCAATTCAAGATGATAGTGATGCGGCCAAGTTCATGATTTATTGTGGCTTGGACAACTCCTATTCCATTGGGTCAGCTATTGGCACCAGTATTGCCATTTACCACCATGTGTGGCTGTGATCAACTGCGTTCTCGTGCAACGTCCAGTCCTCCCTAATGGACATGCCCTTTGACTGGAAATGCCTGTTTGGGGGCAAGCCTGATTCTACACTTGAGTGATTTAAGGACAGTAGGACTAACGCTTTCTAGACCTCTCTGCCCCTCCTTGAGGAGACATCCCTTTTCTCTAACCTGTCTAACCCTCTCATGGGATCTAACAATTTCACAGTTACTACAGAGATGCCCATCATCCGCACGGCCAAGGTCAGCATGCAAACCAGTACACCATACCAACCCCTACTGCTTCCCTAGGTCCCTCCTCCCCACAAGTATCCCCACCTGCCAAACCTCTTTGTTTCGCTCTTAACGAATGACAGCCACCCGGTGAGAGGCAGAATCCAGCAATTCTTTCCAGGTTACCCAGAAATCACTTCGGACAGGCAGGTCCAGCAAATTGTTTGCAGCAGCTATGCTCTGCCATTTATTTCTTTTCTGCCACACCTTCCACAGCCTCCACTGTAACTGATGAAGGACCATCTCTACATTTTGTGGCAGGAAGTGCAAGCCCTTTTGCCTAAAGAGTCTGTACAGAGGATGCCAGCATCTGAAGAAGGATGTGGTTGTTATTCCTGCTATTTTTTGGTGCCCAAGAAAGATGGAAATTTTCGCTGTATCTTAGACCTGGGCACTTTCATTGCCTTTCTTGAAAGGAGAAATCCAAGATGCGAACCCTCACCCATATCTTGTCTTCCCATGACCCTAGAAATTGGATGGTAGTGTTTGACCTGCAGGATGCCTATTATCATACTCCTTCCCATTGATGTTACCTACGATTCATGATGGATAGGACCATTTCCAGTTCGCTGTGGTCCGCTTTCGTCTCATCTGTGCCCCTCAAGTGTTCATGAAAGTGATGGCTGTGGTGCAGCTCATTTTGGAGGCCCTGGGTACTAGTATTTCCCTACCTCGATGACTGACTGTAGAAGGTGGGCACACCCTAGACAGTTGTCAGCCACCTCCAGATTACGGCAAGCCTCCTGTCATCTTTGGGGTTCACTATCAATGTTCCAAAGTCACACCTGACTCCTTCTCAGACTCTCCCCTTCAACTACGCCTTTCTGAACATGGTTCGGTTTTGTGCCTTTTTGCCAGTAAAGTGTCCCGGACATTCAGCATTCCGACTATGATCCCATTCATTCAGCATTGGTCCTAGATTTCAGTGAGGTAGACTCTCAAGATGCTAGTACTGATGGCTGCCTGCATCCTGCTTGTTGACCAAGCCATGTGGTATATGCGGGCTCTGCAGTAGGATCTGAAGTCCCAGTGGGTCCAACATCAAGAGGACCTCTCAGACCATGTTCAGATTTTGGAGGAGACTTAAAAAAATCTGCAGTTGTGGTTGCTGGACTGCAATTGGATCAGTGGCAGATTTCTATCCCTTACTCACCTAGAGCTGACAGTGGTGACTGATGCACCGCTTCTGGGCTAGGGCCACCATCTGGGAGTGGTGGAGATCAGAGGCTTCTTGTCTCCAGCTCTTTATCAGCCTTCTAGAGCTGAGTGACATCAGCCTGGCGTTGAAAGCGTTCCTGCCATCCATCAAAGGGTGCGGCAGGTGCTCACGGACACAACTCCACCATGTGGTACTGTGCCAAATAGGACAGAGTGGGTCAAAGACCAGCTAGGAGGCCTTGTGCTTCTAGTCATGGCTGGACCAGCAAGGAATTTACCTAGTGGTGAACGTCCTGGCAGCATCTTTGAATGCCAGGTAGATGAGCTTAGCTGTCGGTGCCTAGTAGATCATGAATAGCACTTACACCTGAAGATAGCGCAAGATGTCCTCCTTGAATTGAGACAACACTGGTGCGATCTGTTCACCATTATCAAGACCAAGCACTCTCAGCACTTACGCACATTGGACTTTTCAATTTGTCTCTCTGAGTGGAACTCAGAACTTCTTTACACCTTCCATCCACTACCACTTCTGCACCAAATTCTCAAGAAAATCAGGACTGATGGGCCCAAGTAATCCGTGTGGCTCCAAATTGGGCTTGGAGAGTATGGTATTTGAACTCCTGGGTTTGAGCATATGTCCTCCGATTAAGCTACTGCTCCGGGAGGGACTGTTTTGCAGTAACTTTCTGGTTTGAGTCCACTCACAGATCCTCCTCCAAACAGGTGCTGCTTTGGGAACTATTCAAAAGGTGAGGAATAAGCGGTTAGAAGTCTCTATCACAAAAAACTGTTATTCACCTTACTCACCAGAGTCTCTATTTCCGATAGAGACTCTGTATAGTCCTTGATTTGTTATTGACCCTCCCATCCTCCTCATTCTGTGTGTGGACACTTTACATTAATAAGATTGCAAGTCTAGGAATCTGCTTTTGGGGCTGTGCATTTGGGGATGTGAAACCTCTTATGTCAGCTCACAGGAGTGGCACCTATATAGGTCTGCATGTCATTTCTAGAGATGGAGTCAGTGCAGAACCGCAAGGTGCCACATTCTGGCTGTTCTACCAGTAAGAACATTAACAAAGGTAAATAATTTGTTCAATAAGGCCCTTACAGACACATTCATGCCCACTTGATCTAAGCTATGCTGTCTTTCTGGTCAGCTGACCTGTGGCCAGACAGCCAAGACCAGCCCCTGGTGACCCTGGCTTATTTTATGAGACGTCCAAAACCTGAAAGCCTTGTGGTGCAGACATTCACAAGTAAAATCGGTCCAAATGCTTTTCCTTCAAACCTCCTTGTTACGGAGTTGTAACGTATTGATGCCTTGAGAAAAAGATAAATCGGTGCACAAGTGATTCAAAGATAATCATGGCACACCTCATTCTTTGGGGTTATATTCCCCTGCTAGACACTTCCACTAGTAATGTAGAATAATTAGGGGGTATTCCTGAGGCCTAGCTTACTGTCAGTGTCAACCTTTCCTGCCAGAGCAGCAGCAAACTCCCCACTTTCGGTGCAGAGGACATGGTGAAGGCCAAAGCTGTTCACACCTGCAGGGACAGCAATGCTCCAACTCTTACTCCCTTGATGCAGTGATTCCTTAGTCACTTTAATATACCTTTCTAGACCCACAATCAGCTAGCAGGAAGCAGGATATGACATTTCGTCCCTGGTTGTAAATCAATCATGTCAGAACTTTTCATTTCATCCCCACCTCTTAAATTCCCCCACACCATTTTTTGGATGGATTGGGGTCCATCTTGATGCAAGAAGTCGATCGACTGCTTGCCAGAGGCTCTATTGAGTGAGTGCCAGACTTGGTTTGGGAAGAGAGGTCCTATTTTGTGTTGCTTCTTGTGCCAAACAAGAACCGGGCAATCATGCTTATACTGGCACTCTAACAATTTAATGTATTTGCAAAGAAGGATGAATTCAAAATTGCTGGCTTAGACCCTGTCTTCTCTAGATCTAGGGAATTGGATGGTGTCACTGGACCTGCAGGATGTGTATTTTTAAGTTCCCATCTTGCATTCCCACCCTCACTGCCTGCTGTTTACTGCTGGGTCAAAACATTTCCTTTTTGAGGTACTGTTGCCTGGCCTTACTTTGGCCCCTCAGCTGTTCACAAAAGTGATGCAGATGGTCAGACCTGTTCTTTGGAGGTTGGGCTACATGTATTCCCATACCTTGACTTGCTACTTCTCAAGGTGAACCTGCTGCAGTGAGTCAGAGACCACTTCGGGACAACTTGGTTTTTAATCTCCGAGGCATTTTCCAACAATGAGTCTACGTTCCACCTGAGCCTCACCCAGAGGACTCCCTTCACTGGGGCTGTCCTGGAATCAGTTGCTTTCAAGGCTTTTCCACTGCTGCATCTAGCCTGGTGCTTGCAGGAATTGATCCTTATTTTTCAGGCTCAAACAGAGGTCTCAGTGTCTTGGGCTGCTGGCATTGCTCATCATCCTCATCCCGTATCCTGTATGCCGTATGAGACATACAGACCCTGCAATGTAAATTAAGGTTTCAGTGGGACCAGCACTGGGATTGCCTCTCTAAAGTGTGCCAGATTTCTCAAAAGCAGGGTCAGGACCTCAAGAGGTGGTGTTTGTGGGACCATTGTAGTGAAGTTTGTGGGCACACTATTTTACCAACCAGGCCTGCTGTTCATGCCTTTAGCCTAGTAATGCTTCATTATATTTTATTTTATTCTTTTAGAAACAATCACATTTGTGGTGATGTTTTAATTTCCTTTTTCTTGCTGTCCTTTTGCTTAGGAAAGCATTTACATTTCTTAGCATGTCATTCTTTCACTCTGGTTTCTTCAAGGCTGTGACGAGATAGGATTGCTAACCCAAGTGGTACTCCTCATCTCTATAATTTTCACAGAAACATACATATTGTTACACGGGGACACTTTTCTCAGAACGCTAGCTGTTTCATTATAAAACATCTCTTTGTCCCATTCACGTTAGAGGGAGGTTCCAGCCAGATAACCGCTATTGCATGCTGTCTGACTTCGCTACAGCCGCTTGCTGAGACTGCGGATTCCCTGGCTTATATGGGGATGGTGTCTCTATAAATGACAGGCTCCTTCACTACTGTCATAATCAGGTATAGGGGATAATGTCTTCCCTGGGGGGGCTGAAGGGCAGATTAGGGCTTATACTGCTGTGCTCTTAACATAGAACACTAGTAGTGTAGGTAGGAATCATACATCTTGCATAGTGAGTATGATGGAACTTTTCTTGTGTTTCATTTTTCTTCTCACCATTTTGCTCCTAGTATGTTTTATCACCTTAATTATTGCAATTCATGTTATTTTATCTAGGACGCAGTTGATTCAATAAATCTTGTTGAATCATTTCCTGCTTCTGTTCGTCTTTGCATGTGTGAGACAAATGTAACTGAGAGAAAAGGATGAGATCTGATCCACCATGATTTCAATGAGAAATCATAATGTCATGCACCCGGCTGCCACAGATCACCCCGCTCTTGGACATAAGTGAGGCACTGCTAGCTGGCCAGAAACGGATTAGGTCGACAGTCGTCACATGGTGGAGGATCAAACTCAGTTCGCCACAATTCAGGGGACGCTGCTGCCCAAATCCAGCAGCCTCATTGGTGCAAAGAGAACCAACCCGAAATGGCGCCACCAACATTTGGTCAGGCACTGATTATCTCTGTCCTCTGTCTCACTACATGCTAAAGGCACCTCAATACTATATACAGAGACGTCTGTGGTGTTGAAGAATTCCTCCTCAGATAGGTAGTACTTATTCGATGCTGTAGGTTGCTCAAGCTTGACCCTTAAAAGGATCAATCCCCATTTGGTGTCCTTATCTCTGAACAGGTACATTTACCATGACAAACCTGCAACGGGTGATAATTGCAGTAAACATGCGACCTCACCTCACTGCTCATTTATTAGCTAATGGCTTTACAGCCCAGAGGTGTCCTGTTACATTTGTAGTTGAGGCCTATATAACAGCAGTCGATAGAAACACTAATACGTTTCATTGTTATACACCTGATAATATTCCTGCACCATTTCAGTACATATGCATACTTAGAGATGCCTCTGTCCTTTCAAGACCACCATAACTGGCTTGATGGCAACCTACCCCACACAATACTTCATGTTAGGTTAGGTCCTCTGAATAATGATGGTCCTAACTGGCCTTTATTGGATACGTACACACCACATCCTGATGCAGGCACCTTGGCTGTAGCTGAGGTTCACCACTTATATACTGAGTTTACAGCAATATATAGATTCTTACTACAGTTTGTAATGCAAACATTAAATACTAACGAAGTACGTGCTGCTCCAGCGCAACCACATGCAGTCACACCAGGCATTAACCCTGTGACTGTACATTTAATTATGGGTAAGGTTCCCCCCTAATGGGAAGAAATTACGTTTTAGTTAGCTCAAAAAATAAGCGGCTCAAAGACATTTGTATACAGGATTAAGAATGCAAGCTGCCAAAGATTATCGCCAAGACCTACTCTAGTATTGGTCGGTATATTCTGGGAGCCAGACCTAGTAAAGCACAATTACAAGGTAAAGCCAATAGGGATTCTACCAAGCAAGCACTTGAGGGTTCTAGAAAATGCTGGGATAAACAAAAACAAACACCTAAAAAAGACAGGGGAGTATCTCCGCGTTCAGAGACCCCTCATCTCAAAACTGCTATATACTTAGCAATAGAGATAATATAAAAAGTCCTGATAGATATCAATATAATGATACACGCCAATCTTGTTCCTTTCAGGACCCACCAGATAAATGCAGTGACAGAGGTGGGCGGTCAGAGCAGCAAACTGAGTATGTGAAACTGAGAAATGAGTCACAACGCTCATCAGAAGCTTGTTAAGAAAGAAGAGAAACTTCCCCAACAAAAACTTCAATTCAAAAAGTAGGTGGCAGCAATTTCTATACAAAATGCCAATCAGGATGAGAGCTCTACGGAAGAACGGGACATGGACACTGGCCCTGCTATACAGCACAGCAGAGGTCACAATAGTTCGCCAGAATCTTAAGAGCATCTGGAGATGAAAGCAACCAATTACTGTTTACCAATAGGGTGTATAAAATGAAGTTAAAATTAGGAAACATTGACCGCACAATTGATGCTATCTTTTGGGATTGCGTAACTACTAGGGGTGTGCGGGGTGCTCCGCTTGCGGAGCTAACAGAGTTTTTGGAAAGCATGGAGTCATCTAAAAAACTCTGTTGGCACCCGCCAAAGGAGCAGAGCTCAACCGGTGTGCACACCCGGTGTGCACTACAGCCCAGTATGGGCTGCACAGCACAAGCGCAGTCTATGCTTCTGCTGTGAAGCCCATAACTGGGGTGCAGTACGTACTGGAGCAGAGGAGGGAGGCAGCCGTGCTGAGGAGGACTCGTCTGAGACGAGGACCCCAAGGGAAGACCCAGGTAAGTCCTATTCTCTTTTTTCTGTCATTGTTTGTGCACACTCGTGTACAAACAAGGACTTAAATGGCAGCTTTCGCTGCCTACGGCCCTGGCCTGAATTCAGTTCAGGGCCATAGGCAGTCAAAGCTGCCGTTTCAGGCTTCTTGTGCACCAGCCTGTCCTGTGTGCAGTGCACATGGGACAGGCTGGTGCGCAAGAGGCCTGGCAGGCCTGGCAGTCCTTGTTTGTACACTACAAACGTTAAAATCTAGTTGTGTTCACTGACAATACGTTAGTGCAAGGGACATTTTTTTTTAGCATTTAACTTGATGAGACTGCAACAAGTAATGGCTAAGAAGGAATGAACTCATGTTATGCTAAGCATCGAAAAGTTGCCTTTTACTGTGTCTGAAATACCATCCACTGAATGGTTAATACATGAGGTTATCAATCTGCCTATTGCAGCTGGGCAGCAACCTGAAAATTTACAGGCCACTCTTCCTTCCCAGCTGGATATCAGTTGTAAGGGAGACATTGTTACTGGGTTAGAGAAGTGGGGATCAGATGCATTGGGTCTCCAGCAAACAGCCAACTTCACCTCAACCTTTGGGACTTTTGGGTGATTTGTCTGGCCCTGACAGCCTTCCTTTCTGCCCACCAAGGGAAGGTGTGATGCGCCCAGAAGTTCTAAGCCAGAGCATTCACCCTCTGATCTGCCTACTCATTTAGGAGGTCTTCCTGTCTCAGCAACATGAGAGAGTCCTATACCTGAATCTCAACACCCTACACGTTCATGCATGGAGATTGAATACTGACAATAGAATTCATTTGAAATCCCACCTGAAGTGGTGGGTACAATTCTTGCACCCAGATGCCCATCCACAAAATCGATCTGCGCCAGGCTCTGGGAAAAGCCTCTAGGCTGGACTTTTCGGTATATTTTTTTTTTTTGTTGTTGGCCCACCATGGCCTTCCTCTGAGTACAGACATATGTTACTTGTTGGCCGTTTTGGTCTTAATTTTTTTTGTTATCAGTCCTGTCATTTTGAATCACTAGTTGTGGTGCATTTTACAGCTGTTCATTCCAAAGCCATTCGTCATCTCTCAGTGGGACCAAATCTAGCCATGACTTTCCTTATGTGCACATCATACAAGCCTTTGCACAGTTGCTCACTGCAGATTTTGAGAGTTAAGACAGTCTTATCACCATCATTTCTGTTCACCACTTGATTGAACTACAGATTTGTTCTGTTTAACCTCCCTACACCGCTTTCTTCCTGGAGATCAGCTCTTTGTGGGGGTTCACTGGGACCAAGAAAGGCAAGGCAGTGCAAAAGAGGATTCTGTTGAAGTTATTAGTCACCTGCAGTAAAATGTATTATACACTGGCTCTGAAAGAATGCCCAGAATACCTTCATACTCATTCCCCCAGTGCCAAGGCCTCTATGATGGCATTGTCAAAGGAGGTGCTGGTTTTGCAGCATGCTGTGATGTGCTGTGTGATGTGATGTGAGTTGCAGTATCAGGCTGTAATGTGGTCAGTCCACATTTTCACAAAACCCTACTGTCTTGACAGTCTAGTTTAATGTGACAGGTTATTTTGCCCACTAGGTCCTGCATGACTTAGTAATGAGTCCAATTCTCAGACCCTTCACCTTTGTAGATACTGCTGTGGTAGCTCGTTTTAAGGTAAGGAATCTGTTTTGAAGGTTTCTTCAGAAGAACAACTTACTTACCTTTAGTAATGCTCATTCTGTTGGTTACTCTATCTAGCCACTACTTTTCCACTGCCCACCTACCTCCATGTTCTGATGAGTGGACTACTGAACATAATTTGAAGGGTCCAAGTTATATTTTGGAAAACTATTGACTACAATTCATTTGGAGTGCTCCACATTTGAGGGCCTGGAAGGAGAAAAATTAAGAAACTGACAGTGTCCATGGTTGCTGCATATATGGGCCTCCACTTTGTCACTTTTGGGATAGCATCAAGTCACAGCAGAGCCACACATGGAGCATCGCTGAAAAAAATCTTCAAATACAGTGGCACCTGGGAATATTCTAGAGGGGAGCCTTTTTTTGAGAGAAAACTGCTTCATCACACCTACTGCATATACACGCACTCAACATGCTCATGGAATGGTGGTGCCAAGGACTCGGTACACTCTCAGTGGAACTTTACAAGAAGAGTAGCAGTAGACTGATCTCCAATCTGACACAGGTAAAAAGGTCTGGTTACAACTAATGACTCACTCTAAGTACACTGCCACCATTGCTTTATGTGACAAATCATTGATAGTAGCCTATGCCATCTCTGAGGGCAGACTTAGGGCCCTATTATGAGTTTGACAGACGGGAAAGCCCATCTGCCAAACTCCCAACAGGGTGGCAGCTGCCTTCGTGGAGACCACCCCGCCAGAGTTATTATGAGTTTCCCGCTAGGTCGGGAGAAGGAAACCTGAGTTTCAGGCTGCCGGCCTAGTGGGAAACAGTCTACAGCATTGTCTCTTACTCGTAATCAAGCCGGCATCAATGCTGTTGCCTGTAGGGTGCACTAGCACCCTCGCAATGTTCACTGTCTGCAAAACAGACAGTGAACATTGCGAGGGTGTGGGGGCAGTGGGGGCCCTGCAATACTCATGCCAAGTGCATGGGCAGTGTATGGCCCCCCTGTGGTCCCCTGCACCTGTTCTCCGCCAGCCGTTTCATGGCGGTGTTACTGCCATGAAAAGGCTGGCGGAAAACAGGGTTGTAATCCGCAGGGCAGCGCTGCCCTGGCAGATTATGATCTCTGCTACTGCAAGGCCTTTGGGATCATGGATCCTGGTGGTGCTGGTGGTCCCTTGGCGGTCTGACCACCAGGGGTGTAATGTGGCGGTCGGTCCGCCGAAACAGCTGCTGTCCTAACTGCCACCGCAAGTGTGGCGGTCTGTAGACTGCCACACTCGTAATGAGGCCGTTAGGTCACCCCTCCAAGTTACAAAATGTGTTCTGGAACTTGCAGTACTATAGGCAGACCTAAGCCTCTGAGCATATGCTAGATAAGCATGATGACAACGCTGATCAAAAAATCAGGATACCTGTTTCAATTCTCACAAGACCCAATGTTGGGCCAGCAGCCCACTCAAATATGAGATTCTAGTATCAAAAACATTCAAACATTAATTCAGTCAAACATAATAAAAATGTCATATCAATAAAGCTAGTGAGGATATGAGCTACATGGTCCTCTGATAGGTTGGAGAGCTTTACCTTGAGTTTCTTATCCGGTTCCCTGGTGTGCACTTTGATTCACTGAGACAGACTGAGGCGAAAGCTACTTCCTGACATGCTAATGAATCATGGTAAATACGTGTTCTTAATCAATACCTTCTTCATCAAGCCTGGGTGGTTGGAAGGAACTGAAGTCTTCCCTCCAGAATTACCTTTCTTCTGTGCAGTGTAAGTGTGTGTGATCCCCATGAATAAGTGTCAGTAGGTAAGAACTGGATCTTGGCTGCAGAACATCAAGCTCCTCTCCTGGCAGCGTGGCATCCTCTCATAGACACCCTTCATTTGCAACGGGGAAGCTAGTTTAATATATCCCAAAACCGATCACACTTGACGGCTGTGCCCCTTTGGGCTTCACCGAGCTTCCTCTTCTCTTTAACCTGTTTGTTTGTTTGTGGTTGTTACATATCGGAGACCTAGGCTGCGGCATATTTGCTACCTCTGCAGAGTCAACAGAAGAGGCCTTTCTTTGTCAGATGTATTCTGATGACACTCGCTTGCTATTTGAACTAAGTAGCAGATTCACTGAAACGCTCAGACTGTTGGTCTCTGGGGCGGATGGACAAGAATTTCAACATTTCTATCTAGGTGCCATCTCAGCGACGTCAGTAACCAACCCCGGTGGCACTATATGTGGTTGTGTTCTTTGTTAGTTATCCTTTTGATATCACTCTGCCCCCTTGGTTGTCTGATCTGCTAATGTCATGCTCTCTAACCCATCAATATTTTACGGTGTGTTTGACAACAGAGCATTGTGAACTTTTAATTGGAGTAGTGTTGATATTGGGACTCTAATGCCGTATGGCCCTGAATTTGAGTCTCCCAAAAAGCTATACACACGAACATTCACAACGTTTTCAGCTTGAGGAAAAAATTATCATGTCTGACGTGTGATCAGTTGATCTGGCAGACCATAAATTCAAAGTAGGATTTTGTGTTTCATCTGGAAAAGTTTAGGCCCATATTTATACTTTTGTAGCGCCGCGTTTGCGCCACTTTTTGACGCAAAACGGCGCAAACTTACAAAATACAATTCTATTTTGCAAGTTTGCACCGCTTTTGCGTCAAAAAATTACGCAAATGCGGCGCTACAAAAGTATAAATATGGGCCTTAATGTACCCAACAAACCAGTGTCCTGTTCAGCGGACTCATGCGGTCCCTTTCTGACTGCAAAATCCCAAAGCTCGTACTATTTATTCTGTTTGGTGATACACTACTGAGTGGCAGAAGTAAAGTTTGAAGTAATCTTTCTAAAAACCTGCGGCTTGAAAAAAAACTTGCAAACTTTAAGCTAATATTAAGGCACCACTTCCTCAAGCAGCATGCACCAATACCAACAACGACCAAAGATGGCGGAATTTTAACGTTTCTTTATTGGCTTTCATTTTGTGCGTTTCCCTTTTGATCAATGTAAGAACTTTCCCTCTCTTGATATCGTATACGCTGCCTTTTGTTACCCCTGCTTTCGTTGTGCAATCGTACCCCCTGCGAGTAGCCGTGTCTATGTTATTTCATGTAATTCCACCTTGCTTGTCTTTTTGTCTGATGCACCTGGAGCCCTTGGCGTTGCTTGCACGTCACAAACAATAAATTAACCACCACGCGCCCTTCGAAAGTGGTGCAATTACATATTTAAATGCCGTAGAAGGTGAAAACACATCGTTTAAGGTCAGTCGGCCATTGACTTACTCTAGCCAGAGCCTGTTGCCTTGGTTCTGGGGAAATACGTGAAGCATCTGGGAGCAGAGGATCATTCAGGGTCTAAACCCACTGATCTCGATGGAACTTTCATTGCACTGAGATAGTTTCAAAGAATTCTATTGCTTTCAAACTCAAAGCGACAGAAAAGCAAATAATGCCACCATAATTCGGGTAGACCTCATCACAAATACGTTCTATAAGTAAGCGTTCTTTGTTAAGTGTAGGATCCCGCTCTGGCACCCCCAAGTGGCATTACCCCAACAAAATCGTACAAAAGTACTCCTAGGACTCCATCTATATCTGTTCAGCGATTTCCCCACTGGTAAACATTCCAGACATGGCTATTCAGTCCCATAATTCCCCAGTTGCCTTATCTTCCAGATGTACTAGAAGTTCGTTTCTAAACTACCCACAACGCCCAGATAACACCCCTCCTCCCCCTCCCTCTGGGTGATCAGCCACGCTTTACAAATGTAATGATTGATTGATTGAAACAGGCATTCTTCCATACCTTGCACCCACCTTCCCTGAGATATTTTGTAACATGGAATTACTTTACAGCTCATTGCAGAGTAAAGACAAGTCCATTATGCTATACCAGTTTGGATGCAGTCACAGTGTCCACTGAGTTAGTATTAATTCAACCACCCTTCCAACTGCACCCCACAGGTTTGATAGCAGACTAATCCTAAACCCTCCTTCAGACGAACGCTGCCAAATTATGTGGAATAGATCTGATTTCTTATACTGCATATAGAATTGGCTGTCTTTGCTGCTGGGTAAATCATATCGAGAATCTTAGGCGCGAGATATACCTGTGTGTGAATTTTTACCCAGTATTACTTAAACTAGCTAGATATGTATACGGGGTTTTTGTACAGTGTGAACCTAGCCTAAACGTACCAGGGTGTTGTACAGGGTCCAAGTCAAGCATATAGTCAGTTAGTGATAGGAGAGGTAGCTGGGTGTATTGATACGTCATTGTAATGCATTGTTCTTTAAAGAGGTGGGTCTTCAAATCTTTACTGAACAGGAGCAGTAAAAGGGCTGCCCTGATGAGTATGGAGATGTTACAGATTCTGAGTGGAGAGAAGGAAAAGGTATGTTGTCTTGTTTTTTTTAACACTTATCTCTAGTGTGGTAGTGTTCAGGCCTTTGGTATACCGAGAGCCACCAGATGTGGTGAGCTTGTCTGCAAGGTAAGCAATGGTTTTGGTCTTCATGGCTTGTAAATGATGCCTTTGAGTTTTGACAGTGGGAGCCAATGGATTTCCTTCAGGATAAGGGTGATGTAATTATATTTATTCAGGCCTTGAATGAGACATGCTGTGTAGGATTCCCTTATTTTCAGGGGGTGGGGGAGGAGAGGGCGCGGGGGGAAAGAAAGATGAGTGTGAAGTCAGGGAGTCCATGCAGGAGGGCGTTACCACTAGCTCAATCTGAGTGTGAAGACTTGAACAGCAGTTCTGTAGTTCTAGAAGAAATTGTTTCCCTTACTTTGGTTTCTGCCAATGTAGTCTTTGAGAGTGACATTAGCGTTCAGGGTGAATACAAGTGACTTTGCATTTAGTGAAAGTTGGGGTTCGAAGCTGTCAAGGCTTAAGTCAGTAAGCTGGGTGTGCACTATTTTGTGCTTGTTGTTCTTGGCAAGTAAGAGGCTTTCTGTCTAGGTGGGGCTGAACTTCCGATAGGTGCTGAGCATCCATGTGTGGTTGAGGTGTGTTTGAAGTATGAATGTCTGGTGAGCAGAAGTCTTTCAAGTAGACCAGTGTATCTTCAGCGTATTGGTGAATGTACATCAGAAATGCCTTGATTTAAATGTATTATTAGTATTATAATGTTGCTGCACCACATCACTCTCTCCCCCTTCTTTGTATTCTAAACACACTGTCTATAAATTATTTTCATCATTTCTTTAAGTCTTGGTAAATTCATGATTTAGTATCACTTCCCAATATTTGTGCCTGTACAAATGTTGATGAAAGACCTGACTCATGCCTGCAAACAACGTTGGCTATCTTGGATCTTGGATCAGGGAATGCAGCATTCAATAAACTACGCATCCCAAATTTTGTTTTTCATTCACCCTCAAACACAATTTTAATTTCTATAAAAAAGAGTATTGTTCAACATATAACGTTTTTTTCTTGGTACATTTATTTTTCTCTACACCCTTTTCGAATAAAAGCTATTATTTCTGTTAAGGAGGTAACACAAGAATTACACATGCATCTCGCTATTGCTTTCTTTATCTCCTCTCACTATCTCACATCCGCTATCTGCTTTTCTCTTTTTCAATGTTCCAAAAGCAAACTGGGTTCAAGAAGGCACCATTATAAACAACGAAGATTAAGGTAGCAAGAGAGAAGGGGTACAATTCCATAACCAGTAGAACCATGTTTAAGACAGGAAAATAAGAGATTTAGACAACATTTTTTTTCCTTTTATTCTTATATTGTTTTCGCCACCCACATTGTGTTTGACACTATGGCCCCTATTTTCTGCATGGACTTCCATTGATTTGACGTGTATTCAATCAATTCACCCCTGGCAAAACCACATACCTGCTTTCTTTCTTTCTGGAGCAGTTTCTGTTCTGACTGTTCATCTATCTGAACTAACTCTTTTGGTTTGGTCACAACAGATACTTTTTCTAATGCTAATGCATATTCTAGCCAACAGAAGTACATCTATTCTGTTTTCCTACTAATTGCCCTGCATTTCTTTTAGTTTTTACTTTTTTATTGACAGGTTACCAGAGATCCATGATTATGTGACTGTGCCAAAGATGTGGAAAGGTGGTGACTTTTCAAGAAATGGCCACTTGTGGCACAGTGCTGTAATCATAGAACATTTGTGCACAACTATTTTTTTTTCTTGTGCCTGGGTTTTAGTTTGTTTTTTCTTTTGATGTCCATTCTATTTTTCCTTTTTTTCTATTTGATTTTATTTTTGCTTTAGGCTCACACCTTTTATGATCCACAGTACAACTTAAGATGTCCATTTCAGATGAACCACTTCTATTAAGTCTGTAGCTAAGTTCACCTTTTGCCCATTTCTCTGTCTTTTCCCGAATGAAAGAACAATATTTTTTTTACGCATGCGGGTGCTTCTA
The DNA here is from genome assembly GCF_031143425.1 of Pleurodeles waltl. Lineage (NCBI taxonomy): Eukaryota > Metazoa > Chordata > Amphibia > Caudata > Salamandridae > Pleurodeles > Pleurodeles waltl. The sequence goes on along the minus strand of NC_090447.1, from coordinate 1,279,891,932 downwards.
GGAACGTCTCAGTGCTAACAAAAAAAACAGATCAAAAACTAAAATTTACTTTAGACATGCCTAAACAACCAGGTTTTAAATTTTTTCTAAAAAAAAAGTGACTGTGCTGAGAGTGCAAAGCTCAGTTGGAAGGCTATTCCATGGCTGAGCAGCCAGATATGTGAAAGAGTGGCTCCACATTTGGTTTGATATAAATCTCGGTACCTCTGCTGATCCAGATCTGAACTTTCCTCCAATCTTTTGAATTCAAAAAATCATTTTAGGAGTCCTGAGGGGCAAGGAGAAAACACATTCAATCTCTTTTATAAATGACAGTGTAACCTATTTGGTCACACATTAAAACTCAGAGATGAACTTAAAGTTTAGAATGGGATTTATTATGGGCTCAAATTCAAACTTACATACATGAGTCTCAAAACCATGCTATATATGTAGAGAATCACCAAAGGAGAATCAAAACTTCAAACAACATTAAATTTCACTAGCATGTAGAAGGCCAATATATCAATGGCCACAATGCAGTAAACAAGGAAAAGCATATGATGCATTGAATTCAAGCTCATATTTTACTGCCTAATTATTGAATCTAAATTCCGGACTATCCTACTAGACTAAAGGTACGTTCAGAATAAAAAATGTCAGCATTTCAGAAACCTCAGTAGAGGTTCTGACAAGAGAGATGTGAGTAGCATAAAGCCACTTTGTCTAGCTAAATGAGAGGCTCGCTCTAATCAAGGTACAAAGGGAATGTGAATCTCAGACTAACTAAATAATACTTTAATCAAGCTCAAAACCTTCCAGTAGCTGTCATCATAGCCAAGGAAATTTCCAATAACTGGGCACCATTGTGAATTATATCCAATTAGCCTTTGCTCTTCCCAGTACACATCTGTGAGACCTTAGATAACTCTCATGTTTAGGAGTCCTACAGCTCCCTGCTACTGGTTTTTGGGCATGGCAGCCCATCTCATGCTTCCTTATCTATACTTAACAATATGCTTCTTGTTACAATGACTACTACCGTCACACCTGTAGAGGGAAGAGAAATAATGTACAAAGAATGCAAGCTTCATGTTGAAATTAAGCAGAGAATTCATGTAGGCCTTAACTTGAGCCTGGACAATAGAACTAAAAGTGCACATTTTGGTTAGACATTTACACGTGCAGTTCTCTCAAACTCAGCAAAGTAATTGTAAACTATCTCATTGTTAGGGTACTGAAGTATTAATACATTTAGCATTGCATAATTGTGTTTTACATATAACATTTATATTTTTAGTCATTGATGCACTGTAATGTTGTGGTCTTTTAATGTGCCCCATTAACATGATATAGTTTTCACACGTTACATATATATGCAGTTTGAGTCCTTCATTACCTTTCTCCCAGTAAAGTACACCAGTGCAGCCAAGTTATGCTCTTTCACTGCCAGGGAAGCACAAGAATAATGGAGGATTCTAAGCAGAAGGTAAGGCTGAATCCTATCCACCTGATATCGAGACCTGAAGAAAACATGGCCCTGTGGGCAAGGAGAAGGATCTTGAAAAGGATCCTCTTTCTGACTAGTAGCCAATGCAGGGTGCTGAGGTGGGGGCGATTGAGATGCACTAGGGCAATTTTAGAAGCAGAGTGCAGTGATGTTCTGAACTACTTGCAGCTACGTCTGGAAGGACCAAATGCAGGACACTGGCATAATCCAGACTCAAAGTGAGCAGCGCATGGACCACAGTTTTTCATGAGTGCAGGGGGAGCAGATACTCAAACGTTTTCGAAGTCTGCAACATCTCAAAACAAGAGCACACCATTGACGACACCTGTGACGGAAAGGAAAGCCGACAGTCAAATTTTAACCCCAGCTTCTTAGCCACAGAGGTTGGCTGGAGAGGAGATGCTAAGGACGAGAGCCAGCAGCCCTTCCACCAATTAGACTGGCAAGGATAGAAAAGCAAGGTTTCCATATTTTCAGAATTGCTCTTTAAGTGACAGGCACATTGGCTGTCATGCAACAGCCTGTGTTGTTCCAGGAAATCAGAAAGCTGGGTATTAAGCAGCTTCTCAAGCTTTTTGCTTACTATTTTAAGCAAAATTTGTCTAAAGTTGGACAGCCGGCTGGGGTCAGCTGAAGGCTTTTTTTTTTAATAAGGGCACAAACCTAGCCTTCTTCCTAGTGGCACCGTACCTGAAGATAATAAGGTGTTAAAAACATAATTCAGGATTGGATTGGTAACTTTTACAGTCATCATAAAAACTGAAGGAGGGCATGGATCAATCAGAGAACCTGATTTACAGTTCCGGGTGGCTGGTTTCGACTCTGAAAGTGAGAAGGTATTAAACCAGGAGAGCACACACCACTAAGCAACAGCTACTGTGGCCAACACTCACTATGAGGAGCCAACAGCACTTCCGATACGATACGTTGAACAAAAGTTTGATGATTTTATCTTCAAAAGAAGCCTGCAAATTTATTGCAGAGATCCTGGACAGGGATGATTCCTCTCATGCATGCTTGTAGAGAAAAATAATAATTTGTAATTAAAAAAATTGCCTGAGGATCATTAGCCTACCGTAAAATAAAATATTACAAACAATAACAAGATGCAAAGGAACAATCCCTCATGTAAAAATCAGCATAGAAACTTCCGAGTAATTTTTTTTTGTTCTTTCTCTATTTATTTGATTTCACTGCTTCCATGTGTATTTCAGTTCCAATGTGCTGTGCATCTTTGTGTCACAGCCTACCGGACAGCGCAGCTGTCTAGGCATGTGAAAGACATATTGGGGAATTTCAGAAAGTTGTCCTGGGAAAGCATTCTGCTCCTTGCTTGCCATTGGCTTTGCGGTTTGTAACTCACATTTTCTTGCTTCCGATTTTCTGGCCGAGGGGTCTCCAAGGCTTTTTCTGTAAACAGGCTTGTAATTTTGTTATTATCTTGTCACATTTGCTGTGCACTCAAAGACAGAGGTCGAATGTCAAGCTGTGTCTTGGTGTCTACTTTGCTTTTGGCTGGCTTCAAAGTGAGAGCCTACATAGGAAAGAGGAATGCTGAGCCCACTTGTGTCGTCCTATGTTCCATTTGTAACATAACCCTTAATTAGCACATCATGTAATATGCGAATGACAGACATTTTTGGGGAAGGGAGAGATAAGTGACTTGCCTTGAGTTGTGCCGTTCGTGTGGCCAGGGAATGAAACCTGAAGACTGCCTAGTATAAGCCACAAAAATCTCTGGTAACAAGGAGCTAACAGGCGGGATCTGCCACCATGTTGCTGACATAAGGTGGCAGACTCTGCTCCAGTCTCACTGAATGTAACCAAAATTGTCTGATTCTATGGCACGACCGGAGGCTTTGGATTATGCTCTCCTCTCTCTTTGAGGCTGCATCAGCCAGATAAGTGCCTTATAATTTTAGTAAGTATTTGGTGTGATTATTGTACATATTATAGTGGGTGCTTCATGTTTCTCGCTTTGTGCTGCCGTGCGGTCACGCCCTTCACAGGGAGCTGTTACGATCCTTGGCGCCGAGCCAGTGAGGAGCGGGAGCGAGGCCGGCAGAGTTTCTCTGCATATTCAGCTTTGGAGGATGCTGTCCTCTTTCTATTGCGCCGATTCAGAAAGCATGTTGTTTCCGGCCTGCTCATCGCATGTGTTGTTTCGCGGCAATCTGTTGGCCTCTGAATTTCACCAGAAGGGGCTGCAATAAACATTTTAGGGCTGGGCCCAGGGGGATTGTGATTATTTTCACTCAGCAGGAGGCTCCCTACACATTTAATCCAGCTGGCCATATTCTTCAATATATTTCATACTTGCTGCAGGGTTCCCCCCCTACTTTGAACTCTTCCATACGTCCTAGCTGCATTATAATGGTGTACTACACCAATGAGGAGGAGCAATTTCAGGCCTTACAAGAAGTGCTTTTGGAGCATGAGATGGAAGAGAGATTAGTGGAGGCACTTAGGCATCATGTGCAGGACTCTGTGAATTGGGAGTTTGTAAAGGCCTTAAAGCCATTCACTCAACCACTGACCAACTGTGGCAGGAGAGATTTTTTGGGTGAAGGCATTAAACAGGCTCGCTCACAATGATATAAAACTATGGAAGCCTCCAGCCTTCCATTGCAGCACTCAGGAGGCTCTTCCTCTGACGAACATTTGGCGCAAATTGCAGCTTCAGTGCTGCATGATTACAAATATGGAGGTTTAACCCTAGTGAATCCGCAAGTCCCTTTCCTATGCCTGCTAATCCCCAGACCGAGGTTCAGGAATGTTCTTCTTCTAATTCCAAGTCAGAAGACTCACAAAAAGACTCTCCCAAACCAAAGAAGACACGCAAATCTCACCATGTATCCTCAGAGGCACTGACTCACAGTTGTCGAAATCTCCTTTTAACTCCTGAAGACATTATCCATCCCCGTTCTATGGAGTGGGTTCCTAGTGCGGAAGTGGCTCATTATGTGCAGGACCGTCTGTGCAAAAGTTTTGAGAAGGAAGTGCGCAACACTCTTTTTTCCGAATGTCACCAGCCATCCTTGCTTAGTAAAGTTGCAGATCCCCTTGAGCTGGACCCCAGTATGGCGACGTTCCTTAAAATGTTCGCCAAAGACCCCAAGAATGGGTTGGACAGCGCTTGGCGTGGCTGTCAAGACAAGCTCTTAGACTTATCAGGTCCCTTAACAAACATTCTTGACTTGGCATTCCAGTCTAGGGAAACGAACACGCCCCTAGATACAGAGGTGGTGTCTGAATGGGCGCAACGTGCTATTTGTCTTTTGGACAATGTGGAATGCGCCATGTCCACAGAGCATAGAGACTCATTTCTCATGCCACTGAACCCTAAGTTAGCAGATTTGGTACCTATTGAAGCTGGGACTCTAGCTAATGCCATCCTTTTTGGTGACAGGTTCGTCAAAGTTCTGGGCAAATACGTGGCGACATTCACAGCACTAGAATAAGGCTTAAACATCCATAAAAAAGATCTTAAACAATGCTTTTTTTGCCTAGGCCAGATGCTTCAAGGGCCAAGCGCCAGGCAGTGGTTTCCTGGCTTCAAGAATTGCCAGCCAAAGAGGAAGAGGTGGTACCTACAGTTCCTCAACTTTCTACCCAAACCATTACAGAGGCCATGGCCATCCCTCCAGGAGGTTCCATGGAGGTGGTTCCAATTATGACATCATTTCCACAGGTGAGAATTATTCCTTTTTCAGAAGTAGTTTTGGGGGGAAGAATTCAACATTTCCTTGTTGCATGGGAAAACATCATGCAGGACCCATGGGTGTTACAAACTGCTCAAGAGTTTCATCTAGAATTCTATGCTCCACCAACTCAGAGGGCTTCCCCCCTCTTCTTTTTTCCCTCGAAGATCATTCAATCCTGCAGAAAAGATCTGTGGTAGAGACGGTACCTCTGGTGCAAAAGAAAAGAGGCGGTTCGGGTCTAGTGTTGAACCTCAAATACTTCAATTCATGGATTGTATACCGCCATTTCAAAATGGAGGGCATACACTTATTCATGGATTTATTAAGAAGCGGCGATTGCTTGGTTCGATTGGACCTTAAAGACACATACCTTTCAGTGCTAGTTTTCGCACCCCACAGATGGTTTCTTCAGTTCCAATGGGGATCCTGCTGGTTCGTGTTCTCCGCCCTGCCCTTCGGACTGTCATCAGTGTCTTGGTGCTTCACCTGGCTTCTGGGTCCAGTGGCTCAGTATCTGAGGGAACGGGGTGCCAGGCTTATTGTATACTTGTATACTTCAACAACATCCTAATTATGGTTCAAGACAGAGACACGCTCCTTTGTCATCTCAATTGGACAGTACAGTTATTACAGGATCTTGGTTTTATCATCAACGCTGAGAAATCCAGCATGGTACCGTCACAAACTATCAAATTCTTAGGATTTCAGATAGATTCAGTCAAAGCCCTGTTACTTCTTCCTCTAGCCAAATGAGCTTAGATCAAGAAAGAGTTGAGGAGAGCCCTTGTCTCTCTGACTATATCATTGAGGAAGTTGGTACGACTAGTGGGTCTATTGGCTTCCTCAGTTCAAGCCATTTTTCCAGGGCCTCTACATTACAGAGCTCTTCAGAGACTGAAGATTTTACTTCTTCAGATGTGACTGCAGTATTCGGAGTTGGTCTTGATTTCAGAACAAGTCAAGAATGAGATCTCTTGGTGGCTTTCCCTCATGGATGCATGGAATGGTAGGGCAATCTCTACTTCAGCTCTGGATGTAGTGATAGAATCGGATGCCAGCCGGTGGGGAAGGGGAGCACGTTGTGGCTAAGTGGACACAGGGGGTCATTGGGCCCCAGGAGAGTTGAATTATCACATCAATTGTCTGGAACTCCTGGCGGGCGTTTGCAATTAGATCGCTTTCCCCACGCAGAGCTCATTGTTGTATTCTCCTCCGAATGGACAATATGTCCATGGTCAGGAATGTAAATTGCCTAGGAGGGACCAGATCTCGCCTGTTGGAGGAGATCGCAAAGGATTTTTGGCATTGTCTGCGTCACCAGATTTCAGTGATAGCGGAATATATTCCAGGTCATTCCAATACCACAGCAGATTGGAATTCTTGCTTCCTTCGGAATTTCAGCCATTGGAAGCACAACCCAAGCACTTCAAAGGTGAGGGGACCGTTGTCACATAGATTTGTTTGTTTCCTGACTGAACAATCAAATTCCGATTTACTTCAGTTGGTTGCCGGACCCTCATGCAGCAGGGATGGATGCATTTCTTCCTCCTTGGTCAAGGGGGTCTTCTGTATGCGTTTCCCCCATTCGCCATGATTCCGCGAGTTCTGGCCCAAGTATCCTACCATACGGCGGAGGTGATCTTGGTGTCTCTGTATTGGAGAGCGCAGCCTTGGTTCTCGTCAGCGATGGCTCTCTCGTGCGAATCCCCAGTGACCCTGCCAGTTTGCAAGGATCTTTTGTCAGATCTGTCGGGCAGTCCGCACCCTCTGATTCTGCAGGGTCAATTGTCCCTGATGGTGTGGGGACTTTCAGGAGATGATGGCAAGTGCCTGGAGTTTCGGAATAAGCACTGTTTTTCTTATCTCAATCTTGAGCCCCTTCCATTAATAAAAGAAATGAGCAAGCCTGGAGGAAGTGGCTGTGTTGGTGCTGTGAAAGGAGTTTGGATCCCATGGGATCAGAGATTCATGTCATAGCCAATTTTTTAGCTGATTTGGCCTCACAAGGTTTGGCTTACAGGACGAATAATAATTGTCGTTCGGCTATTTTGGCAGGTCATCCTCATATTCAAGGTAGACCAGTGGGGGAACATCCATTGATATGTAAACTTTTTAGGGGCATTCGTATGGTTGAACCCCCTCAACCGAGGTATTCTTCATTATGGGACCTCAATGTTGTCCTTCGCTTTATTAAAAGATGGCCTTGTAATGAGGATCTTTCCCGTAAACAACTTTCAGTGAAACTTACAATGTTGCTATGTTTACTTTCCTGTAGATGAGTTTCTGATGTCAAGGCACTGGATTTACCAGGTAGAGTATTTACTCCCTCAGGGGTATCGTTTTCCATTACAAGCCATACAAAAACTTCTTCACGTTGTATTGCATACCAGTCTTTTCCTCATGATGCAAAGTTATGTGTGGTGAAATGTATCAAGGCTTATGAAAACTGTACTCGTGATTTCAGACAGAATGTTTCTGGTCAATTACTCATTTCTTTACAGAAACCTTTTGGACCAGTTACCTCAGCAACTTTGGCTTGGTGTGTCGGATGGTTATTGGTAGAGGCAGGTATAGATGTATCTATCTTTGTAATTTACTCTGTCAGGGGAGCTATGGCCTCTAAACCTTCTTCAACTGGGGCGAGATTGGAAGATATCATAGCTGCAGCTGATTTGTCAAGTGATTCTATTTTTAAAGTGTTTTATCACAAACCAATTGTGGATGTGGTGTCAGACGTGGTAAATAAACTTTAAACTAGCATAATCCGAAGCCTCCGGTCCAGTTATAGAGTTAACATTTTTCTAGCTAACGCATCAAGATTTTTTGAATCTATTAGCCCCTTTGCTGCCAGGCTATTTGGGGCAGTTTGCGCGTAGGCCCTCATAACTTTTTGTCCACATAAGCTACCCATGCCAAATTTGCATCCTTTTTTTTCCCAACATCCTAGGGATTCTAGAGGTACCCAGAGTTTGTGCATTCCCTGGAGGAGACCAAGAAATTAGACAAAAAACAGTAAAAATGTTGTTGTTTTTCTCACAAAAATAGCAAAAAAAGGGCTGCAGAAGACGACTTGTGTTTTTTTTCCATGAAAATGGCATCAACAAAGGGTTTGCGTTGGTAAAATCATCATCTTCCCAACTTTCAGGAACAGGCAGACTTGAATCAGAAAACCACATTTTTCAACATAATTTTGGTATTTTACTGGGACATACCCCATTTTTACTATTTTCCGTGCTTTTAGCCTTCTTCCAGTTAGTGACAGAAATGGGTGTGAAACCAATGCTGGATCCCAGACAGCTAAACATTTCTGAAAAGAAGACACAATTCTGAATTCAGCAAGGGGTCATTTGTGTTGATCCTGCAAGGTTTTCCTACAGGAAATAACAGCTGGAATAAAAAAATGTTGAAATTCAGGTAAAAAAAACAGCCATTTCTCTCCACGTTTTACTCCGTAACTTTTTCCGGCGGTGTCAGATTTTCAAAAGCAATATATTGTTACGTCTGCTAGACTCTTCTGCTTGCTGGGACATATAGGGCTTGTTGGTTCATCAAGAACCCTAGGTACCCAGAACCAATAAATGCAGCAATTTATGTAGTAAAATATAAAGAGTCAAAAATAGGTATCAAGGAAACCTTTGTATTTCCAAAATGAGCACAAGATAAGGTGTTGAGAAACAGTGGTAATTTGCACATCTCTGAATTCTGGGGTCCCCATACTAGCATGCAAATTACAGGGCATTTCTCAAACAAATATCTTTTTTACACACTGTCTTACATTTGGAAGGAACAAATTTAGAGAAAGACAAGGGGCAATAACACTTGTTCTTCTATTCTGTGTTCCTCCAGGTCCCCCGATAAAAATGGTACCTTACTTGTGTGGGTAGGCCTAATGCCCGCTACACCAAAACACAACATGGATACACTACATTTTTACATTTAAATCAGGCGTGTTTTTTGGAAAGTGCCTAGCTGTGGATTTTGGCCTCTAGCTCAGCCGGCACCTAGGGAAACCTACCAAACCTGTGCATTTTTGAAAAATAGACATATAGGGTAATCCATGATTGGGTGACTTATGGGGCTCTCACCTGGATCTGCTACCCAGAATCCTTTACAAACCTCAAATTTGGCTGAAAAAAAAAATTCCTCACATTTCAGTGATGGAAAGTTCTGGAATATGAGGGGAGCCACATACTTCCTTCTACCCAGAGTGCCCCCAGGTCTCCTGATAAAAATGGTACCTCACTTGTGTAGGTACCATTGTGTAGGTGCCCGCAACAGGAAATGCCCCAAAACACAATGTGGGCACATCAAAATGACCTATTACAAACTACCTGTTTTTGCTGGAGAGGGGCACCTGCATTTTTGGTCCCAGTTGTGGTGGTCATCTAGGGAAACCTACCAAACCCAGACATTTTTAAAAACTAGACACCCAGTGGAGTCTAGGTAGGTGTGGCTTGCGTGGATCCCCCAACATTTTCTTACACAGACTCCTCTGCAAACTTCAAATATAGCAACAACAAAAAATCCACACTTTTCTTTGTAGGATCACTGTGCCAGTACAAATTTCCTACCACCCAATGTTTCCCTTGGTCTGCCGATTAAAATGATACCTCACGTGTGAGTGGCCCAGGTGCCTGCAACAGGAAAAGGCCAAAAACATGTAGAGATTGAGGGATAGCACAGCGAGTTGATAAGCACAATCTTTTTAAAATACATTTTTAGGATGGCTCTGCTTTGGGGACCCACACAAGTGAGGTATCATTTTATTTGGGAGTCTGAGGGGAATGCTGGGTTGTAGGAAATTTGTGACGGCACGGAGATTCTACAAAGAAAAGTAAGGAAAACATGCTTTTTAAGCAAAGTTTGAGGTTTGCAGGGAGTATGGGTAAGAAAATATAGGGGGATCCATGCAAGCCACACCTCCCTGGACTCCATCGGGTGTCTAGTTTAAAAAAATGTCTGGGTTTAGTAGGTTTCCCTAGATGATTGCTACACCTGGGACCAAAATCGCAGGGGCCCCCCACTGCAAAAACAGGTAGTCATGTAATAGATCATTTGGATGTATCCACATCCTTCTGTGATGTTCCAAACACAAAAATTCTGAAAAGAAATGCACTTAGGTTATGTTAAAAAGACGCCTCACCCACCAACCACGTTGGTACCATGCTTCATCATCGAGGTCCCACCCGAGACACCAAGCATGTCACCGGTATGCTGCGACGTCTGATTACAGCGGAGCAGGTTTTGTCATTCTTACCACACATACTGATTGGATTTGGCACGAGGGTGAGTGATGGGTCAGTAGATCAAATTGTATTAACAAGAGATTTCACAAAAATGAAATGCACTGTTAATTACTGAAAGGCCAAAAAACTGAACCAATGATTAACAGCTCATGAGCTGTAAAGCCACAACAAGAAACCAACCGCTTTACAGTCCATTCACACACCTTTCATACATGACATGCACATGACCATTTACGCCGCCAGCCACGGGCCCAACACTCGCATCAACAGACAGCGCCATTCAAGGGCCCATCACTTTCATACGCCCACATGCCTGATACAGCAATCACACCAGCTGATGGGAGTGTGTGGACTGGTGTTTGGCTGGCAGTGTGTTGCAGTGGCCAACATCAAGTCACTATTAACACCGCCAGCCAAGCGTAACTCCACGCACACCACCAGCCAAGCACCACTCCACGCACACTTCCAGCCAAGCGCCACTCCACACACAGCACCATCCAAGCACCACTTTACCCACACCACCAGCCAAGCGCCACTCCATGCACACCTCCATCACTATTTTTTTGTTTTTTAAACAAAAAAGAACCACCAACTAATTCAAAATAAGTACAAAACTACAAAGACAAAATTTCTAACTGAACGTATGACAGTAATGCCAACCGTGAAACTGAACCTATGAAAATATAAACAGGCAGTTTACGCTCACGGTAGTTCCCAATTATTTTTTTGAGAGTGGTAACTCCTGAAACAGCCACCCACACACAGCCCACGCTTTGAAGGACAATATGGGCAGTACATACAAGGTTCCCTTCAGATACCCCTTCGAGCAGACTCTATATTTCTTAGCGGGAAAGTCTTTTTTGGGCGTGGGAGGAATGTGCTCAGCAAAGTGGCGATCTTTCAATCTAGCCACATCCTCCACCACTGCTTCTCTAGGAACTCTTGCCTGTTCCACCACAATAAGGCTCTCTATTGTTGACTCCTGAAATTTCACAAGTGACATCTTTGACTCTGGAGAACTATCCTTGAACACAATAAAAGCATTAAAAGTTGCCAAGTGGAACAGGTGAATCGCTAACTTCTTATAGCAACTGTAAGACTTAGGAACAGCAGTATAAGGTTCCAACCTCTCATCAACTCTATCTACACCTCCCATGTGCTTATTATAATCTAAAATGCACATAGGTTTGTGCACTTCGGCAACCTGACCCCAAACAGTCACAGGGGAAGTACTCTCATCATAGATGGTAGTTAACATGTAGATATCCCTCCCGTCTGTAAATTTCAGAGCTAGCAGCTCATCATTCCACAAGGCACTGTACTGTCCCCTCAAGTTTTTTGCAGACAAGCTTCCTTGAATAGCCTTTCCAGTTAGAACGGATTGTGCAACAAGCAACATTAGAACGGATTGTGCCACAAGCAACATTAGAACGGATTGTGCCACAAGCAACAGTGTCCACTCTACACAATTCCCTGAACAACTGCACTCCAGTGTAGAAGGTATCTACGTACAAATGGTGACCTTTGTTAAACAGTCGTCTACCAAGTTCCCATACAATTTTCTCACTAACTCCAAAAGTGGGCAGACAACCAAAGGGGTCAATACTGGAATCCCTACCAGTGTAGACCTGTAAATTATACACATATCCTGTACTTCTTTCAGACAGCATATACATTTTAATTCCATACCGTGCCCTCTTGCTAGGAATGTACTGCCTAAAAACCAAACGACCCTTGAACAGTACCAAAGACTCATCCACAGCTATTTCTTTGCCTGGAACATGGACCTCTGAAAACCGATCTACAAAATGATCAAGGACAGGCATAATCTTAAAAAGACGGTCAGAATCAGGGTGATCTTGTGGCAAGGCTAAAGCATTGGCAACAAAATGCAGCATCCCAAGAAGAAGCAAATACCGATTACGACTCATGGTTGCAGGAAATATAGCCTTTGCCATCAAGGGACTAGTAGACCAATAAGAATCCAGTGACGGCTTCCTTATCAACCCCATCAAAAATGTCAAACCCAATAACTTTTTTATCTCTTTCAAATTTGTTGGAATCCACTCGGTATCTCTAAAGTGTGGCCTAAGTCTGGCATCGTTGTCCCTCGAATACTGCTCTGCATACAAATTAGTCTGCTCAACTATCTCTTCCAAAAATACATCGTCCATAAGCAACTGAAAGATATTGACAGGCAAAAAGTTTTACGTATTGACTCCGCACCCCGGAAGACCAGTAAAGACAGGCAACACTGGCTGCTCCATGTTTGGGGCAACCCAGAGTTCAGGTCTTCAATTGGAAACCTTTCAGCCCCAGGCTGCTGTACTATTGGCACATGAGTGTCCTCCTCTAAAACAGGCCCTTCCTCCTTAGAAGATTCCTCTCGGACAGAAAATTCACTGCTAGAATCTCTCACTTCCTCCTCTGCGTCAGATGCAGAGTCAGTCTCATAATCATGATCAGACGATGACTCAAAAAGCATACCAACAACCTGCTGAGCGGTCATCCTGCGACTAGCCATGATCTTTTCTACAAAAAGTAACTGGACAAATGCACCACCAACAACCAGCACTGCGTAAGAGAAGTAATAAACAATGTGTGGCTTTATCACAAAGTTTTAGGTACTCAAAAACTATACCAATCACTTGCCTTAAAAATCTAGATTCATCAGCAACTACTCTTCACAGACACAGCACTCACCAATGATATCCCACTAAAAAGAAAAGCAAATTAGACATAAGACAACACAAATATCACTGTGCACAAATCTAAGGACAATTTCACACACAATCCTGCATTTAGTGTACCACCTACAAACATATGTCATTCATGCATGGCAACAATACTCCTTTTGAGTAAATTGTTTTTACTTACCTAAAACATCCAACTAAGAAAACCGCAGGTCAACCGCTGCCAAAACCACAACGAACCACAGCAAAGGAAGCAAAGGCTTTGAACTAGAACAAAAAGGAGAAATAAACTGTTATAACCACAAATGCAAATACTTCGCCAGTTGACAAACACCCCTCCACCAAGCATTTAGAAAATTTCCCTGGTGCCTTAGCGGATTCTGCCCCCACTTGGGGGGAGACGGGACTACAAAAAATAGGCCAATCTGCCCCCAAGTGGGGGGCAGAAATGCCCAACAGTTTTGTTCCTCCTTTGGAGGGCAGCCCTTGCCCAAGTGGTGCCCCCCCACACACAAAAACTAAAACAATCCCTGCGGTCTTTGTGGCTTCTGCCCCCCCCACAAGGGGGGCAGAAATGGCCATTAGAAATGTGCCCCAATGGGAATTGACCCTTGCCCAAGGGGCCACCCCCCAAACAAAAAACACACACACTATCCCTGGTGCTAAGTGGCTTCTGCCCCCATTGGGGGCAGATGAGCCAAAAGAAATAGGCCAATCTGCCCCAAGGGGGGCAGAAATGACCAACACTTCTTTGCCCCCCCACAGGAAAAAAACAAAGAAAACAATCCCTGGCGTTCCAGTGATTTCTGGCCCCCTTGGGGACAGATCAGCCTAAAAATAATAGGCCAAATTGCCCCGGGGGAGCAGAAATGGCCATAAATAATGTGCCCCCCTAAGGGGAGCAACCCTTGCCTAAGGGGCCGCTCCCCCATAGTAAGATACACAAAAAAAAATCCCTTGCGTCTAGAGGGCATTCCTGCTGCCTGATCGCTGTGCGATCGGGCAGCAAGAATGCTAACAGAGACATTGAGGGAAAGGAAAACCCTTTCCTTCCCCCAGATGCCTCTTTGTTAGGAATCCAATCCCCGGCCGGTGGAGAAACGTACCTGTTTCTCCTTAGACGCGCTGGAAGCAAATGGCTTCCAGCGCAACCGGCACCCTTTGATAATGTCAGCGCACAATCACGTGCTGTCATTAGATGGGGGCATTGAGGGTGGAAGGGGAAGTGGAAGCGATTCCCCTTCCATCCTTGCGCTCCCCCCATGCTCCAGTGCCAGGATGTAATGTTTACATCCTCGGCACAGGAGCACTGTGCCGTGGGATGTAACCATTACGTCCCCGGCACACAACCAGTTAAGGACACAGAGGCAAGGATTATCCCACCCTAGATATTTATGCTATGCATGCAATGTATTCTGTATATGTAGTTTACAAAAAGGTTTTTTTTTTTTGTGTGGATTTACCCATCCCATCATAAGTGTGGATATTAGTTTGTGTTTATTATCTTCTGCTTCTTGAAAGCTGTTCATCTGTGACGTTTTGTTAAAGCTCAAGAATCCTGGCCTTCGGCAGAAGTTGTCAGAAGAGGTTAGCTTCGTTTTAGCTGGCAGTTCTCCCAGGATCAGAAGGTTCGGACCTGTTGTCTGCAAGTTCTTTTTTGAAAAAATGTACTTCCTGCAATTATGGTGTATGACAAAGAAAGAGAACGGACTGCGTTGTTGAGGCATTATATATTGATAAGGGACGGGCCATGATGTCATGGGGACATCATGGGATATGTAGTTTAAAGTTTTGCTGTTTTTTATTGCCTGCTGTTTTGTCAGTAAAAGAAAGAGAAAACATAATCCTCACCTCAGTCTTTAATAGAATCTAAAATTATTTTTAGCTAGAAAAATTTTAACTCTCTCCCAGACCCTCAGAAGCCCAGTATTGTGGCTGACTCCTGCCCAACCCTGCTAGACTCTCAAAAGGTACATGCTATTGTGACTCACTCTGTGCCAGTTCAGCCGGGCCCACAGAAGCAGCCGACTGTTGTCCGAAAATGTAGGGCAGATTCCTTCAAACACCCTTTGGGTGAAAATACGCACCTTTCTTTCACCTTCTAACTGCTCACTCGCTGTGAGCATTTTTACAACAGTCTGCTTCGAATGAAAACTGCATGAGCGAGAACAGAAGCAAGGGATCAAGGCGGGTGCTACCTTCAGTCCCAGCAGTGATACGGTCACCCATGTCTCCTCTCTGAGGGAAGTGTACGCACAGTTATTGCCCTAAAGGCAGTGCTTAATTTGTAAATAAAAAACGTGGCGGTGCCCAAAATTCTCTGCAGAAACACCAGTTACTGTAATTAAATGTGCGATCAAAGAATACTGAGGCAACCTAATCCTAAAGCTACTTTGAGCCTCTTTAATCCATTTACAACCACTCCCTGCCCCTTCACCTCACTCTTGCAGCTTTGTACTTTCTCCCTTTGTGAAGTTTTTTCAGTGTTTCGCGTCCTCCGTTTTTCCCATTTGTGTCTTTTGCTCTCAGTAATTGGCTGATTCAAAAAATATAAGTGCCGGGCCCCAAAAATAAGTGCCAGTGCCCCCCACCAGCAACCACCCGCTCAGATTAAGCACTGCCTAACAGACAGTCACACGTGCTAATGTGGGTGAACTGGGTAGATTATTTGTTGGCGATAGACGGGCAGGGCCTGACAGGCGCCCGGTTTCAGTCCCACTGGCCCTCCATCTGGTAACGGAAAGGGTTCCTGCACTCCCTCCTCCAGTCTTCTCTGTGCTGCCCTGCGCAGCCTCACCGAGCCCGGATTCATAAACCAACGGGGGAAAACAATTGAAAGCATTAGAGGCCTGGATTAAATGTAGACCATACATTAGTTGTCTAATTAACAATAACTCAAACCTGGTGTAACCCTCCTGCCACATCAGTGGGAGAAGAGGGGTGCGTTTCCGACGTAGGGAGGAGTGGACAAGAATGGGACCGAGAGTGTGTGGAGGCTCATCTTTAAATATTATTCCGCAAGGGAATGTCACTGACGTTCACCTTCTGCCAGGGAGGCAATGGGGGTGATGATTTACCCAACACAACAGCCGCCCCAACCCTGAACCATTCTCCACCCGTTGCTCAAGAGCATAATCCTAAACGTACAGGGAGCAGAGCGACACTGGTATAGGGGCGACACTCAGTGGCCAGTTGTAATATTACATTGTCCCAGACTTGGATGAGACTGCCGTACCGAAGCAGTGAATACCAGTGTGCAATCACATTTTTGCACTGGCTGAAGTCCTACATGGTGCAAATAGACACAAGCACGGTAGTGAGACGCCATGGCTAATTACTGTATGTCATTGGTGAGGTCTTGTGGAACAAGTAGACACTAGTGCAAGAATACCAATGCTCTACAAGGAGCAGACAGACAAACGACTCAGAAGACACACAAAGTAGTTTATTTAAGACATTGGTTATGTGCCGGAGATGAGAGACACTGGTGAAGCAGTGACACCCAGTGGCCAGTCACGCTATGGCATTGATTGATGCCTTTAGGGACACAGTGGAGACTAAGGGCCATATGTACAAACACTTTTTCCCATAGACACAGAATGGGGAAAAACCTTTGCTACATCTGGCCCAAAGTGTGTCATCCAGACCTTGGCGGGTGGTCTACTGGTCTGTGAGCTTGGTAAAGGATAGTCCATCCTTTTTATGAAATCCCCAGCTGCCTGGCTAAATTGTCTGTGCTGTGAAAGGAGCCACTCCTTCATCATCCATCACTATAACCCTGGGATTCAGTAGCGGATGTACCTTTGAGCAGGGCCACTGGAATTGTGTGTTTATGCAGCTGCAGTGTTTTTTCTCATAATTATGGATTTGCTACATTTGCCACATAATCCATCATCTAATGCATAATCTGCAGATTTAACCCTTTGTGTGCGTCGGAAGGACAGGGGCCGTCTGATGCCATGATGCTTTTGTGCGACGGACTGCTCCCTGCTCTCTGGCTCACACTGCACTGGAAATCACTCTGGTGTGGGCATCAGAGGGATTTCCTTACCAAAGAAACAGCCTTGGGAGCTGGGAGAAAGCTTCCACATCTCTCAAAGCTGTTTCTGTGTTTTCATATGCACACTGATGTAATTTTCCCAAAAACGAAAATGAAATGAGACGATCGGCTCATTTCACTTTCTCTACATCAGAGCTCGTGGGCCTGTCTCAGCCCCGGCACTGATCCAGATGGGAGAGGTTTTGTTGGAAAGGGGAGAATCTCCCCTTTCCAATGGTACCCTTTCCTAGTGGATCGCTGCTTGGGGATCACCGTAGGAAAGTGATCTCAAAACAGGGACCCACTCCACTAGATGCCAGGAAGGGAGAGCGGCCCCTTGGGCAAGGGCTTTTGCTCCCCCTATTTTTTTGGGGTACAATTCAGTCTTTCTGCCCCCCAGGCAATAGGCTGATATGTCCCGGGTACTGGAGGGAGATTTTGGGGGTGGGGGGTGTGGAGGAGAGAAAGCCTAATAGCACACCAAAGAATATTTTTTATTATTAGTGTAGGGGTAGGGGTGGGCCATGATTGCCCTGTCAATGCACCCACCCCCCAAAAAAATGGACACATAATTTCTGACCCCCAGGGGTGGGGGCAGAAAGGTCACTACGACACCAGGGACTATTTTTTACTATTAGTGTAGGGGTGGAGGCTGGCCATTATGGCCCTATCAATGCCCCCACCCAAAAAGAACAGGCACAGTCTTTCTAGTCCCCCAACCCTTGTGGTGCAGATGGAGGCAATAGCCCCCACTTTGCCCCCTGGGGGGCAGAAAGCCCACTAGCACACCAGGGAATACTAGGGGTGGGGGCTTGATTACAATGAGCATGACAATGCCCCCACCCCCAAAATGGGCACAGTCTTTCTGCCCCTCCTGCTGACTAAAGCAATGGCAAGGAAAAGGAGATCTGACTCTATTAGGTGTTGATTTCCCATATAGGCCAGCAGAGCCTGGCTACCTCCCTATATCATCCCACTTGCAATGGTGAGTGGCTGCACTTTTTGGGCTTGTGTAGGCTGTTACCTGGAAAAACCTACCAGACCCAGTCACTTCTGAAAAGCAGACATCTGGGGAAGTTCAGGGTGGTGTAGTTCAAATGCACCCCACACCATTTTCTTACCCATAATGCCCTGTAAAACTCTGACTTTGCCTTAAGTTATACATTTTCCCCACGTTTCTGTGATGGAAACTTCCAGAATCTATAGGAATCCACAAAATTCCTCCCACTCAGCATTGTCCCACCTGTGCTAATAAAAACTCTGCCCCACTTGTGTGGCTGGGCCTAGTGCCAGCGACAGGAACGGATCCAAATGAGTTCAATAGGAGTCTCCACGCAAGCGCTCTCATTGTCCTTGGTTTGATCCATCCCTGTCGTGGCACTAGGCCCAGCCACAGAGGTGGGGCAGCATTTTTAGTGGCACAAGTGAGGCAATGATGGGTGGTAGGAATTTTGTGGATTCCTGCAGATTCTGACAGTTTCCTACAGAGAAATGTAAGGAAAATCGGTGATTTTAGGAAACATTTGAGATTTGCAAGGCAATGTGATTCAGAAAACCTAATGGGATCCATGCAAGCCACGCCATCCTGGATTCCCATAGGTGTATCATTTAGAAAAATGTAATGGTTGGTTAGGTTTCCCTAGGTGCCGGCTCAGCTAGGGTCCAAAATCCAGAGTTACCCACATCAGAAAAAGTGGGTCAGTTTTCAGTTGAAAAATGTGCTCCACACATGTTGTTCCCTGCCATTCCCTGTCGCAGGCACTAGATGTACCCACACAATTGAGGTACTGTTTCTATCAGGAAACTTGGGGGAATGCCAGGTGGAAGGAAGTTTGTGGCTCCCCACAGTTTCTAGAACTTCCCATCACAGAAATTTGAGGAAAATGTGTTTTTTAGACAAATTCTTAGGTTTGCAAGGGACCTGGTGAGAGCTACACAAGTCACCCTATCCTAGATCTCCCTAGGAAGCCCAAAATCCACAGCTAGGCACATGGAAAAAAGGGGCAGTTTTTAGTGTAAAAATGTGCTGTGCCACATTGCATTTTCAGCCCTTATTAAGTCAGTGGGACACACCCCAAGACGAAACACGTTAGCTAAATTGAATTGAAGAAGTGGAATTTGAATTTGGAATCTGAATATTACAAGACAATGGAATTGAACCTTTAACGTAAAGTAAACATAATTCTACATATGAGCTACTCATAAAAGAAAAATAATTTCTCCGATTTATGTCTAGGCGTGTGACTTAATGTAATTTTACAATGCATTTTGGGCTGTTTCCTGTTGTGGGCACTAGGCCTACCCACACAAGCGAAGTACCATTTTTATTGAGATACTTAGGGGAACACAGAATAGTAAAACAAGTGTTATTGCCAATTGTCTTTCTCTGCATTTGCACCTTCCAAATGTAAGACAATGTGTAAAAAAGAAGTCATTTTGAGAAATGCCCTTTAATTCACATGCTAGTATGGTTATCCACAAATTCAGAGATGTACAAATAACCACTGCTTCTAAACTTCATATCTTGTGCCCATTTCGGAAATACACAGGTTTGCTTGATACCTATTTTTCACTGTTGATATTTTACCAATGAATTACTATATACTAGATACACAGTGAGAAACCATTGCAAGGTGCACCTCAGTTAATCGCTCTGGGTACTTGAAAGCTGGGAAGATGGTGATTTTAGCATTGCAAACCCTTCATTGATGCTATTTGCAGGAAAAAAAAAAGATGCTTTGTTCTGCAGCACTTTTTCCCATTTTCCCCCCAAAAAACAGAATTTAGCTGCATTTGGACTAATTTCTCGGTCCCCTCCAAGTGGGGCAGAGGATCCCCCCACTTAACAGTGTCCCTCACACTTTGCCAAATCCAAAATTAGGTTCAAAGCCAGATATTCCCTTGTCAACCCCTGTAGGAATGGCTTTATGTGTTAATAGTTACCACTGTTACCACTGAATGGTTGTTTTCACATGTGTACAAGATGCATGATCAATGTATCATTTTTGGCCAATTGATGCAGCTCAAACATTGTGCAAGAGTGGCAAGGCGTTCAACGCAATAAAACATCAAGTTTGTTTAATAACCACTACTTATGAAGAAAGAGTCGGAGGGTCGCCACCACACTTGCCCTGCCAGACTCCGAGCACAGCATTGTTTCACCTACCGGAGGTGCAGAGGCTGATCCTGCGAGAAGCTGGGGCACTGCGCCAGACAATGTAGAAGCTTGGAGGACATAGGTGGCAGTTTGTGAGGTACATGAACACTCACAGGGTGTCCAGACGTCCCGGACTTCCCGGCACAATCCCAGTTTTCAGAGACTGTCCCAGCACCCCGAAAGTTTTATTAATTTTAAACAGATGTCTCAGTTTTTGGGACAAATGTCAACTCGTCCTGCAAAGCAGAAATGAAACGTATGCACCCTTTTCCACAATGAAAAGTCAGTTTAAAAGGCTGTTTGCTCTGGAGGGGAATAAAACAACTGAATTTGCGTCGAAGTTATGTTTTTTCAAAACTTTGCATCCACGAAATACCATAGGCTGGTTTCAGGACTAATGAAAACCCATAAAGCCAGTGCCTAAAGTACATTGAACTAGTGTAGCCAATGGCTGCAAGAGGCCACCTAAAAACCCCTTGTGCATCTATATGTATGTTTATGTTGTGCTGTATGTGTTGTGTGATGCTTAGTGTGAAGCAACATTAGCTTTCACCAGGCGAACAATGCTGTTGATTGGCAGGACCAAAAAACATGTCTTTGCACTCATAGACAAAACAATACCCTTGCTTTAAAAAAAAGAAAACACTGCTTTCCCCTAAGAGCTGTTTGCTTCTTTTCTGCTATCATCCGTCCTATTCTACTGATGCTCTTATGACCTTTTCTACTGAGGTAATTCTTGATTTCCTACGTTCATCTAGCTGTGTGTCCTTTTCTAAATATACTCAGGTACGTATGTGTTCTCTGGTGGCTGTGCCTTGTTTCTAACAGACATTTATCTACTTTTGTGGTTTTTAGGTTCTGCTTGAGAAGGTAACTGTGCTGTTGCTTGCAAGACATTTTCTTTACTTAAAGGGTTCTAAGAGCCAGCCCACCATTGGCTCCTGTTTGGTCACTCTGGCTTCACTTTCAGTTTGTGTGTTTCCCCTGTCCCTGGAGCGTGGACCAAGTACAGTTTCCTGTTTTTTGGGGAGTGTTCTTCCATTGCCTCTGCTTTGTATTTTGGTCTATTTTTCTTTTCTACTTTCAGCGCTTTTAGGTTGTCTTGCTTTTGGTTTTGATCCACATTGTCATTTTCACAGCTTGTTTCCCGTGTTCCTTCTCTTTTACTTTTCATCCTCACCGCGTTCTACTCTGTGGTGCAGCATAACATCTACGGCAGGTAACAAGTTGTTAGCATAATTTTCAACAGTGATTTCAAAATACATCAATTACTGTTAGAAATTGAGTTCCTGGTTGGCTAGGGTAGGAACCTTAGCCAGGCAGGGACCACCTCTCTAGTCAGGGCACGAGAACTACATACCCAAGATATTATCATGCCTGCGAATAAAAGGAACAAGCACATGAACGCTCCATTATCACATTACCATACACAACTATTACCCCCCAGGCACGTATTCATAAAGC
The DNA here is from genome assembly GCF_031143425.1 of Pleurodeles waltl. NCBI lineage: Eukaryota > Metazoa > Chordata > Amphibia > Caudata > Salamandridae > Pleurodeles > Pleurodeles waltl. Next base: position 1,279,870,140 of record NC_090447.1, on the reverse strand, counting down.
CTTCCCTCCCCATGCATATACTGTAGACCGTGAAAGGCTAAGGATCACCACACAACAGGAGGATATAACCCATTTACTCCAGGTCATAACACACAGCCTGCATGGATTGTGAAGGCATCGGACATATCAAAGGAATGTAGAGCATAAGGTAATTGTTAGGACCCTCCGGAGGCCACACCGCATCTATGCTTCATTGTCCAAGATGGGCACTGAACCAGAGGCATCTAGGGTGACCACCTGGCATTGAGGCAAATTCTGGACAGGACTGTAAAAAATTCAGGACAAAGGGTCGAAATTCAGGACAAAAATTCAGGACAAAGGGTCAAAATTCAGGACAAAAAATCAAGAACAAACGTCAGTTTTACAGACACACGCAAGAGAGGCCATGCCTCACTATGTTGTCAGTGCACTTATGTATTCTTTTTTAACACAGCACAATTTATTCACTGTGGACCTTTTGTGATTGCCTCCTGGTGTGCTACATTTAGGTGTCACATTACGTCCTTGTTCAGTAGTAAATTAATCCCCTTCACGACAAGGCCATCACCCCTACCCAAATCTACCCGATCTTTCCTGAAGAGAAAGTAACAGCAACATTTTGATTATGTTTCTGAACATTTCAAAACCCCTGGCAAACAGTTTGGGAAACATTAAGGTAATTAACCTTATGCTAGTTTAAACAAATTGAACAAAAACATCTGGCTTACCCCAACCGCCCATGGACTTTCAACCTAATTTTTTTTAAAGAGGCAGGGCAGATGGTGTGGGTGATAGTCTCACACCTAATGACAGGATGTGATGTACCCAGAACTTGTCTGTAGTCTCACTGCACTAGAGTGTATGTTTGGGACTCTACATTTATCTCAGAAATGGGAGCCCGGACTACCAATCAAAGATAATAAAAGAGTAGGATGAAATTGAGATCAAATGGGAGATCCACGGCAAGTAAATCAAAGGGTTGTTGCTAACAACTGGATAAATAAAGAAGAGAAGAACAAGGTGGGACAATTCCTAAAATCAGACAAGATGGGTCCACGAACACTATTTGAAGGTATTGGGTACCTGGGGAGTTGTCGGCACACAGGAGCGAAACAGAAGGGGCACTGTCAAGTGGTTGAAGAATCAACACCCATCCACCTTGGCAAACTCTTCTGGTGCAATGGTTCGCTGTTAGTGCTTGTGAAGGGTGAGCAGGGGCCAGACCCCTTGCAAGGTTGTGCAAGGCAATTGCCCGCTTAGTCCATGTCTTTATATGGTTTTGAAATTGAGCAAAAGCCAAACTAGAGATCTGGGTTATCCCTAAGTGTCAAGTACACATAGAATCTTCAAAATATTTGGGATGTAAATTGCACAAACAAAATTTACAAATTTTAAAATTGAATTAGTGTTTCTTTAACATATGGCACTGTTTTCGCCTTCATACACAGTTAGATCTCAGATTGAACTGGGAACCAGTTACCTTTTGATACCTAGTGATTAATATCTACCATTCTTACACTGATTTCCAGGATGAAAATCTCGGCAGAGCGAACGGTCCCTCCAAGCCCAGTTTGCTTTTTGGTCTTCTCTTCTGCTTTCTGTAGAGGCCATGTGGCACTAGGGAAGATGGTGAGCTACCCCAATGATAGTATTATTTTGCAAACCTTCCCCTGCTCGTCCTTCATTCCTTCTTCAGACAGGTGACACATCTGATTTGGTCGCTGCAGCGCCATCGGGAGCTCTTTCCACTCTATAGCTAACTGTGACTGCGGGTGGATTAGATCTTCTGGACTTTGAATGCTTTTATTCAGCTGCAGATGGCTTTCTGCCCACCTCCCTGCATGAGATGGGGTTTACCAGTAAAGACTTTTAAGGAAGGCTTAATGCACTGCTCATCGTTTCCTACTGACCATTCTATGGATCACCATCCGGGGTTATCATGCATGGCTTTCTCTTGCCTTGCCAGAACCTGTAAACTCACTTTCACAGAGAAACCATATGCTCCTGCACTACCTTTGCTAAGCCTTCCCACTCGTTTCCTACTGACCATTCTATGGATCACCATCCGGGGTTATCATGCATGGCTTTCTCTTGCCTTGCCAGAACCTGTAAACTCACTTTCACAGAGAAACCCTATGCTCCTGCACTACCTTTGCTAAGCCTTCCCACTCGCACAGGATGGCTGTGCTCAGAGCAACTCCATCAGTGGCATGTTGCAGGTGTCTTAAAATTGGGGACTTTGTTTCTGAACAGTGAGCTACTAAATTTCCAAACCCTTGTGGCAGACTACCATCTTCACCCCGGTCAACTCCTTACTTACAACCACCTTAAATAATCATTAAATGCCCTATTTCATGTCTGCTACCTAGCACTAACCCTACAAGAGGTGTGCCAGAAGCTCTGTACCATAGGAAATGGTGGCAAACTGATAGAATGGGTGTACAGACCTATCCTGCAACATGGAAACCACTCCAGGTCTTCTTGTCATACTACCTGGGTGATTGATGTAGCCAAACCTCTGCAAGATATGGACTAAAATACTGGAATTTCCCCACAGCTGTCACTTTAAGTAAATTCATACTCCTTCCTTGTGAATGCATTCTGCCCGTTGCTTGCTATTGGCCTTGTGGTTTGTAACTCACAATTTGTTGCTCTCAATTTGCTGGCTTTATTTGTTTTAGGCTATGCAGCTTGAATTCGTCCCTTCCCTTGCCAAAACCTTATTTACAGTATCCTGCCGAGTGCTCCCTTTTTGTAACCAGGCCTGTAAATCTTGTTCTTATCTTATCATATTTGCTGTGCATTCAAAGAACAAAGTCAAATGTCAGGCTCTGTCTTCGGTTGGAACTTAGTGTTTACTTTCCTTTCTCTGACTTCAAAGTGAGAGGATTTATGCAACAATCTTGCTGGATACTGGGGTTAGGAAAGAGTTTTTTCTATCACATGACAACATTTAAATAGACTTCAGAATATATCAGAATTGCACCCTACTCTGTATCACTCCACTTTACGCCACTCCATGCCACTGTTCTCTTCACCATTCGGAACCACTCCACATTATGCCTCTGCTCTCTATGCTCCTTCACACTATGCCTCTCTACTCTACTCTGTACTACTCTACTCTAAGCCACCGCACTTTGCGCCTCTCTACACCACTGCGCTCTGCTCGTCTGCACGATATACCACTCCAGTCTAGGCAACACCAATCTAATCCGCACAACTCCACTCTCTGCCACTCTGCAACGCTGCACTGTACGCCACTGCACTCTAAGCTAATGCACTCTATGCTAATGCACTTTACTCTGTAACACTCAACTCTATGCCCCTGCACTCTACATCAATACACTGTACATCATTCTAATCTACTCTGCACCTCTGCACTCTATGCCACGGCACTCTACACTACTTTACTCTATGCCATCACACTCTATGCCACTTTATGCAACTCCACTCTAACCTGCACTTCTCCACTCTAAGCCACCTCACTCTACTGTGAAATAATCTACTTTATGCCACTGCACTCTGTGCCACTGCATTCTATGCCACTGCACTCTACCCTGCACCTCTCCACTCTATGCAACTGCACTCTACTCTGAAACAATCTATTCTACGCCACTGCACTCTATACCACTCTGACCACTGCACTCTAGTTCAGTGCACTCTACACCACTGCAAGCTGACACTCTGCAACACTGCTCTGGCCACCACTATACTCTACACCACTCTGCCCTGTACTACTGCATTTTGCACCAATATACTCTATTCCACTGCATTCTATGCCACTCTACTCTGCCCAATGCCACTCTATGCAACTGCACTCTACACCAGTGCACTCTAAACAACTGCACTGCCCTTTACTCTGCACCACTGTACTCTATGCCACTGTTCTCTGTACCACTCTACACCACTGCACTGACACTCTACTCTGCAACTCTGCACTCTACACCACTCTACTCTATGCCACTGCACTCTAGGCACTATACTCTACTCTACAATACTCCACTCTGCACCACTCTACACCTCTACACTCTATGCCACATGAGTCTACTCTGCACTCTATGACACTGGACCACTCTGCATTACTGCACTCTCTGCTACTCTATTGTATGCCACTCTACTCCACTGCACTCTATGTAACTCTACCCCATGCCACTCTATGTCACTGCACTCTGCGCCAATGCACTCTAAACAACTGCACTGTATGCCACTGCCCTCTACTCTGTACCACTGTACTCTACGCCACTGCTCTGTGCCACTCTACTCCACCCTACATCACTGCACTGACACTCTACTCTGCAGTGTTGCACTCTCCACCACCGTACTATACACCAATGTAATATGTACTACTGCATTCTATGCCACTGCACTCTATGCTACTCTACTCTGCATCACTCCACAGCACTTTGCCCTACTCTTCACCACTCTACACCACTGCACTCCCTGCAATGTGAGTCTACTCTGCAATCTATGCCACTGCACCACTCTACACTACTGCTCTCTCTGCTACTCTATTGTATGCAACTCTACTCCACTGCACTCTATGCCACTCTACTCTGTCCCATGCCACTCCATGCCACTGCACTCTAAACCACTGCACTCTACGCTAACACACTCTAAACAACTGCACTGTACCCCACTGCACTGTACTTTGCACCACTGGGCTCTACTCCACTGCTCCTATGCTACTCTACTCCACTCCACACAACTATGCCACTAGCTTTAAGCCAGGCTGAACAGCAGCTACTCTGGTGTATAACATGGCTAATGGCTAAAACACATTAGCAAAGCCAATAACGCTTTCGTAGATGAGACCTATTGGCTTTGCCAATGTTTGTTAGTACTATGAGGTACCAAGGTAGCTGAAAGAACTGTGAAAAATACAATTACATCATAATAAAGGCTGCTACAAAATGTGCAAATACATTTCGGTTAAATTAAAAAAAAAGTGTTTCTCAAATACAGATTTGAATAATATACAGTTTATACCTAGTGATAAAAAAAATTAAAACACTCCATTAAAACCACACACTCCACAGCTCACCTTGGAACACCATTAAAATACCTCTCTGAAAGAAATATCTTTACCACCAGAAAACTTCAAGTGACTCCTTTTAGTAAAGTCAATGCAGGTTTTCAAGCCCCTTTGTATTTGCAGATTTACCAGTTGCCCACAGTTGCATATCTTTAGGGAAGGAGACCCCCTGGCAAGAAGGCCTTTTCTTATCTGTCTGCCTCTCCCTCCCTCAGAGCACAGGAGACCCCCTGCCTTCCAGCCCAACTGGGGAAACTCCTCTGCCCGTAATTTCGCCCTGCCTCCTTTGCCCTTTAGGTGAAAGGCTAAAATTACGGACAAATGCCGTCCGTTAAAGCTTTCATCACGGACAACGGACAGCAGGGCGAAATTACGGACAGTCCGTGAAATTTACGGACGGGTGGTCACCCTAAAGGCATCTCGTCTGATACGGAGCTCCTGTGCTCCTTACCGCCCAAGGTGCCGTAATTTCCTCCTAGTGGTAGTGCCTCTGTCGAGGTCCCATCCCACCCTGTAATAGCTACTGAGTCAAGAATGCCCCTAGGGCTTCGGATTGCAGGGAATACCTCGGTGGGATGGCCAAGGCAATACTTTCAAGGGGCAGCCTCTGCCCATGAGTATCCGGTGCAGCAGCCCTCAGAGTTCCGGCTCCGGCTGTCAAAGAAACCGAGGGACTTACCAGCAACAATCAAGGCCCCCGCTCCGGGGAGTAATGCTCCTGGAAGTATGTCCCAGCATGGGTGCACATACGCAGCTCTCTTCCCAGCAGGGAGACCTTCCTAATCCTCCTGTGCAGAGCTGAATGCCAGTCACCAATTAGCAGCCTCCCACGTCCTAGAGGCGGCTGCGAGGAACTGGTGGTTTGTGCCCCCAGGGCACCAAAGAGTGCACGCCTTGTCCGTACTCATTAGGAGGGTGCCGGAGGGCTCCTCTTCACTTCTCCTGAGTGGGGGGCAGGCGGGGGGCACTCTACTTGTGCTGCCGCCACAACCACATGTATGAAGTAGGTGCCCCATCCTTACTGGCAGAAACTATGTAACATAGTGCTCTTCACATGCTGCAGCAAAGTATAGGGCAATCAGGTGCTTCTTCACTCACTGTTGTCCATAAAGTGCTCTTCAAGATATAAAGCGCTCTCCATGCACTCCACAAGAGTAAGGGGCACTCCATTTGTGCCCAACTTAAGAAAACAGCACCAAAAACAACACAAATGCGGGGGAGAGAGGGAGACACACAACCCAGCCCCTGGAGACAGCTGTGGGGCAGAAGGCTGCAGGGCCCAGGCAAGCACAAAAGGTCCTGGTGAATGCAGTGGCAGTCCTTCTAGTGACCAGCAGGTCACAGGTCAGCACCGCAGCACTTCAGCGCTTCCTGGTGAGTCCCTCCAGCAGCATCTAGTGTCCATCATTGTCTAACAACATGGGGAACAACCCCTCTACTTACACTGCTTTTGCCCAGTGCCCAGCTTCTAGAATGTGGGGAAAAGGTTCCAACCAGCTCTAACCATCTCCAGGAATGACCCTTCTCCTCTACAGTTGCTCCAGATATCAGTAGGGGGTAAATTGAGTGTTTTGTGTCAGGGCAGGGCACAGCCTTTTACTAATGTAAGTGCACCCCACCTCTACCTCTCCCAGCCCAGTAAGACCCCCTCAGTATGCAAATGTACTCCTATTACACCTCCACCCTCCCTGTGTGATAGCTGTCTGGAAAAAGTGCACAAAGCCCAGCTGTCGCTCTACACCAGAGGTGGATTGGAGTCATGCTGCAAAGGCACCAAAGTTATAAGCACAGAAAAAATGCCCACTTTCTGAAAGTGGCATTTCTACCATGGTAATAAAAAATCCACCTACACCAGTAATCAGCATTTCTCACTACCATTCCATCCATATCAAACATGCCTAGGCCACCCATCATAGAGAAGAAAATACAACTTAGCCATATGAAAGGGCATTTCCAATGCAATCCTATGAGAGAGGCAGCACTCACAGCTGTGAGAAACCAAATAGGCTGTTTGTCACTACTAGGACAGGTCACACAACCAGGCATGTGTCCTACCTCTTACCTACACCATAAGCTGGGCATTTTTAGGTTGATTCACAAAGGCATATAAGAGTATGTAAAACAGTATACTCCTGTAGCACTACTTCCTGTACTCGTAAATGGTTTTGTCAATCTGGCCCTTATCTTAAATTTCACTCCCCTACAGATTTTCAGTTCCAAGCTTCTCTTCCTGGCAAAAAGTATCGTGAAAGCAGTTGGCAACCTTTATCTCAAATCTCTAACCTACCAAATGCATTTCATTTTGGATTCCTCCCCAAAATACAGCACTGAAACTGCAGGAATACAAATACTGGATGACAATCTCCATCTGGACAAAGTTGATGCATGCCCTCTTAGGCTGTTTAACCTGTCGGCATCATTTCACTAAATACAACACAAAACTCAGCTTGCTATCTTTACACCCAGAATGGGGATGGTAGATAAAGTGCTAAATTGCAAATTTACAAACATGCACATTGATGGATCCACTACACTCCATCTAAACTATGGTATCCTGCAAGGGTAATTTTTTGTTACCACATCCATTTAACCTATGACATGGAACAACTACTTATTATGGGCCTTATATTTAAAGCTATTTTGCTGTCTTAAAGGCTCCGATTCACAAAATTAGAGCTTTTACAATTGCAAAATAGCTTTTGGGTATATTCAAAAACTAAATTGAAATTCCATGTCTTGTTACTGATTTGCAAAAAAGGTTTGTGATGACATACTGAATTGCAATTAAACGGGGAGTATTTAGGACATTCCTTCCAATTTACAATTCCTAATGGTATGCACCAATAATTTGCAACCACAACTGTTGTCGCAAATCATTGATAGGTTACCAATGCTTAAAAGGAGGTGGTAACTCACTTTTAAACAAAAGTGACCCCTTAGGGACCCCCACCCCTTGTCAATGTTTTAAAAAACATTTGCTGTGTGGAAACAAATGCTTTATTTAAAAGCAGTCACAGACATGGTGATCCGCTCACCCGAGCAGCCCACCATTGATGTGATGGCAGCGATTTGTAGTGGGTTGCAGTTTACAACACCCTCCCCTACAAACAGGAATGTGCAAACCAACATGTTTGAACGTATGTTGATTTGCAAAAAAACAATGTATTCAGTAAACGTCAGTGCACAAATTGTGACTACTTTTACCGGATGCATTGTATAAACATATGGCCCTGAGCTTAGAGTGGATAGCTTTGACTTTCATTAATATGCAGATGATTCCAAACTCTATCTCAGAGTCCCTACTTTTCAAACATTTCATACCTTTCATTGCCTAAGAGCCTCCCTATAAAGTTGTACAGTCGGAGAAGATAATTTTCACTAAAATTGAATTCAACAAAAACTGAATTTCTTCTCTTTTACTCCAGTGTCTCTCATCCCCAGTGCAAACATGGCTCTTGGGTCCCTTTACAAAATCTCAGAATTGAACTTTGATCAAAATCTAAGTTTGACTGCATGTCTCCAATCTTCCTACTTGCAAGATTTGCTCAGAAAACTCAAACTTTCCACTGTACCACTTGCTGATTTGAGGTCAGCACTTCTGTTAGAAATGGGGTCTCTAGTTGGCAGTCGGTTTGCACCCTGTCCAAGTAGGGACCCTCACTCTAGTCAGGATAAGGGGGATACCAGCTCAGATAACCCCTGCTCACCCCCTTGGTAGCTTGTCACAAGCAGTCAGGCTTATCTCAGAAGCAATGTGTAAAGCATTTGCCCATAACACACAGTAATAAGTGAAAACACTACAAAAGGACACCACACCAGTTGTAGAAAAATAGCCAATATTTATCTATATAAAACAAGACCAAATAAGATAAAAATCCAACATACAGTAAGAAAAATATGAATTCTGCTAGATTTACTCAAAACTACAGTTCCTTGAAGTTGATAGCTCCACCTGGGGCTATCACGGCGTTGTGATCAACAAAACCAACAGTTTAGGCCGGCCGTGGCGTTGCGGGCCAGCTACGGTATCAGGAAGACCCGCAAACAGTACCTTGGATTTGCAGGGCGTCGTGATCCTAGCGGTGTGCTTTGGAGAGTCGGCGTCACTGGCGTCTCGGTGTCGGTTCTGGAGTCAGTGCAGGAGTCATCGGGCCCTTGAGGTCACACGCGTTGTAGATCGAACTCCAGGCTGTTGAAGTCAGGTTCGCCGGTGTGGATGGTGTCGGGGCTGTGGTGTGATGCGGGACAATGCGACATGTGGTGCCCACAGGTCACGGTGCAGGCAGCGGCTCGGTGACGGCGTCCAGCGGCGTCGGTGAGACCAGGGCTGCGGTGTGAAGCGGGGTGGTGCGACGTGCGGTGCCCACAGGTCACGGTGCAGGCAGCGTCGTCGTCGTTGCTGAAGCGCTGTCATCAGTAGGCCCAAGCCAGCGGTGCGGGAAGGGACGGTGCTTCGTGACCCTCACGAGCAGTGTCTACAGGCCACGGTGCAGGCAGGATGCCTGGTGACGACACAGGAGTCGATGGTGCTGGTGACGGTGGACCGGGGCTGCAGTGCTGGACGGGACGGTGCTTCGTGTACCTCATGAGCGGTGTTCACAGGCCACAGTGCAGGCAGCGGCACCAGTGTCAGCAGGAGCAGCGTCGTCGGGGATGCCCAGGCTGCGGTGTGAGCAGGCGATGCCGGAGTGCGGGGCCCACAGGTTGCGGTGTGAGCAACGGCTTGGTGAAGTCGTCCGATGATGGTGTCGGTGAGACCAGGTTCGCATTGCAAAGTGGGGCAATGTGACTCCATGTGGCGTCGGCAGGCCACGGTGCAGGCCAGCGGTGTCATTGGTGGCGTTGCAGTGGTTTCTCCTCTCGAACAGCACAAAATACACAGTTCCCAGTGCTGCAGGTCGAGGAAACTGAAGTCTTTGGTGTCCCTGAGACTTCCAACAGGAGGCAAGCTCTACTCCAAGCCCATGGAGAATTTTCTCAAGCAGGACACACAGCAAAGTTCACCCTTTGCACTCTTTTCAGGCAGAAGCAGCAACTGCAGGCCAGTCCAGCAAAGCAACACAGCAAAGGGACAGTACTCCTCCTTCAGCTCTTCAGCTCTTCTCCTGGGCAGAGGTTCCTCTTGATTACAGAAAGATTCTAAAAGTCTGAGGTTTTGGGTCTGCTTCTTATACCCAGTTCTGCCTTTGAAGTTTGCAAACTTCAAAGCAAAGTCTCAAGTGTTTGCAAGATCCTTCCTTGTCCAGGCCAGGCCCCAGACACTCACCAGGGGGTCGGAGACGGCATTGTGTGAGGGCAGACACAGTCCTTTCAAGTGTGAGTGACCACTCCTCCCCTCCCCTCCAGCACAGATGGCTAATCAAGATATGCAGGCTACACCCCAGCCCCCTTTGTGTCACTGTCTAGAGGAGAGGTGTGAACAGCCCAACTGTCAAACTGACCCAGACGGGGAATCCACAAACAGGCAGAGTCACAGAATGGATTAAGCAAGAAAATGCCTACTTTTTAAAAGTGGCATTTTCAAACTAACAATCTAAAAACCAACTATACTGAAAGATCTATTTTTAAATTGTGAGCTCAGAGACCCTAAGCTTCACATTTTTATCTGTTCTCAAAGAGAATCTGCTCTTTAAGGATATTTAAAGGCAGCCCTCATGTTAACCTATGAGAGAGATAGGCCTTACACAGTGAAAACCAAATTTGGCAGTATTTCACTGTTAGGACATATAAAACACACTAGTATATGTCCTACCTTAAACATACACTGCACCCTGCCCATGGGGCTACCTAGGGCCTAACTTAGGGGTGCCTTACATGTAGTAAAAGGGAAGGTTGAGGCCTGGCAAGTGGGTACACTTGCCAAGTCGAATTGGCAGTTTACAACTGCACACACAGACACTGCAATGGCAGGTCTGATCGATGGTTACAGGGCTACTAATGTGGGTGGCACAACCAGTGCTGCAGACCCACTAGTAGCATTTGATTTACAGGCCCTGGGCACCTCCAGTGCACTTTACTAGGGACTCACTAGTAAATCAAATATGCCAATCATGGATAAACCGATCAACAGTACAATTTCTATAGGGAGCAGTTGCACTTTAGCACTGATTAGCAGTGGTAAAGTGTGCAGAGACAATAAACTAGCGAAAACAGACCTGAAAAAATAGGAGGAAGAAGGCAATAAGTTTGGGGATAACCCTGCAAAAAGAGCAGTTTCCAACAACTTCAAGCGTTTAAGTGTTTTCTTATCTGTAAAAGCCCAGTGCACTCTCAGTTGCCCTCCCCAAGTCGATGCTACCTCCTCTATTCAGGCCTTTGTCTGTGCTTGTGTGCACCAGTGTTAACTTCCTTCTATTGTCCCTGCGAAGAAGTCCTTTGCCAATGTGGCTAGATACACATTATATCAATGCTGTTAATAAAATAAAAAGTGGGGCATTTTGCATTTTTTTCATGCATGGTCATAATTAAAAGTACCCAGTAGTCAATTTTACCTGGTCTTACGCTGCTTTAACTCCATCCTAGTGATGACAAAATATTATTAAGCTAAAGCATAGTAAATGTTTTTTTCCTAAGCAAATCAAATGAGCTGAGAGTATTTGTTTAGAGAAACAATTCTATGGGACTTAAATTAAGAAACTGCTTTGAGGTGAAGCAATATACGTAGTTCCTGAGTCGGATATAGCTCTGCTAATAGCCTTATTTAACACAAATAGGGGCATATTTACAAGAAAGTGTCATACAAGAAAGTGGTGCATCTGTCCTGATGTGTTACTTTTCTTGCGTTGCGCCTGCCCCACCGAACAACAGCATAGTTGCACCGTATTTACAATACGGTGCACCATGGTGGTCGTTTGTACAATAGCATCAAAAACTTTGACGCTATTGTGGCTCATTGCTGCTCTAGCATCAAACATTATGACACTAGTGCAGCAATGCACAGGGAGGCCCATTGATTAAAATGGGTGCATCATTTTAACGCCTGCACTGACAAGGCATTACAAATTTCAGAAAAAATGGCTCAGTGAAATGTTGTAGATTTCACTGCACCATTTTTTCAGGCCTCCCTGAGTCGGAACGCCCCCCTTGCATATATTATGCCTGGCGCAAGCATAATGTGGTGCAAAAGTTTACAAGCACTATGCCACTTTATAAATACAGCACAAGAGAAAGGCCTCCTTAATGCCACCTTGATGTAAAAAATAATGACACTCGGGTGGCGCAAGGTGACGCTAAGGGCTTGTAAATATGCCCCATGTTGTTTTTTTTCTCCAGAAAAGAGATCATAGATATTAGTTAACCCATCTGTTTCTTGTTATTTCTTCACCAAGTGTCCTTCAGAACTCACTATAAAGCTGAATATGTTCCCCTCACCCCTTGGTAATTTAGACCATGCATATCAAACTGAAAGGCCACCTAATGACAAAATGGTGGGACCCCCCTACAGAATGTCGTAAGGGGCCCCTAAAGCCCTGTATTATACATATTTATTAAGCCCTCAGCTGAATGGGGCCCTCCTTATTGGTTCGGCCCCCGCGCTGCAGGTGACTGTGTTACACTGCTTACATCCCTGAGGCAACGCACCACTTTTTTAGTCCAGCTCTGCTACTCGAGCCCTTGAACATTAATTATTTATGGGGCTTGAGCCCCAAGTAGCCTTGCATGCAAATTGAATTAGAGCTCATTGTGTCATGTTACATTGTGAAGGACAGGGTCAGATTGGGAAGGACGGCAGTCAGGCAATGGGCGATGGGGGGGTGGGTGTCTCAGGTATGCCTGTGGGCCAGTTTGTTAGGGCCTCTGTAAACCGGCTCCCAAAACGTACTTGCTTCCACAGTCCTCGCCAGGCCACTCTAACGTGGCACCAGTATCTTTGTCGCTCCTCTGGCATGCTGTGAATTGAGGATGGGTGCCAGGCGTTGCTCTGGCCCTTGCGGCATTCTCACCTTGGCGCCTTGCTCATCTGGCCTCCTGGCCAGAAGAGCTGTCATCCCCCACCAGACCATCACAATTAGGCCATAGTGGGTGTAGGGGTTTGGGGGTATGCAGGGGCCTTGCTTGGGGATTTGTGGGTGCAGATGCCCCCCCCTAGAGCAGCAGTGTGCTTTTTTGACACCTTCCTTTCCAGGTCATTGCCCTGAGGCTATAATGGGCTGTGGAGGGGCTGAATAAGAGAGGTTGCCTCCCTAGTGGCCAGGTGTTTTCACCTCAACTCCAAAATCGTTTAGGCCTTGTTGTGGGGAAGGAGAGGGTTGTATACATTTGGATAGTGCTATGGCCTGAGCTGCAGACACTGGAGCTAGGTTCCAGTCCCAGCATCAGCTCAACGTCCTGTGATTCTGGACAAATCACTTAATCTCCCAGTACCACAAATAAAAATGAATTTGATCTTGTGTATGTAACTGGTACTCTTGTACATTGCTACAATGCCTTTGGGCTGAGTTCACGCTCTATAAAAGGCGTGTCCAGGCCTAACGGTGAGCCCAATCTGACCCCGACGAAGGAAGACATGGAAAATGGCAGAAAGCGTTCAGACAGTGCTCAGTTGGAGCCAGTGGTCCCCGGTGCTCGGCACCGACACTTAACTGTTAGCACCGGCACTTATGACAGCTGCACATGGTGGTGCGGTTTGTGTAATTTAGAGATGAGCATACCAAAAGTTATTTAGTAATTCAGTACACATTAAAAACAAATAATACCTGCATCCCAAGCCATTCTTATAGCTTTGGGGACCTCAAACAGCCTGAATTGTCACAGTTGTAGCAGTGTGATGGTTAGTAGTTGTCTAAGCATGCCATTGGCAGTGCTGGCAGTAGCAATGGGTGGTGGGAGATGTGCTGGCCACCTGACAAGGGCCGAGGCACTTATTGTTTCATACATTGTTTTATCCTTTTTTTCCAAAACGTCCTTATTTCTTTGGCAAAATAGTAATATTTGTTGTTTGTTGTACATCTGTGAAGACAGTAGAAAGGGATTTGTAACTAGTGACGTAATTTCCTGTACTTTATCTTTCACAATTTTACTAAGTTTAGATCCTAAACTTCTGGCTACAATCCTATGACTTCCCTCTCAATTGAAGCCCATTTTAAGTCTGGCATAAAGATGGCTTTCAGTGTTTAATAGACTCATGTAATTGAAAAAATGTAAATAAAATATGCATACATATATTCCTACAAAGATGGGTTTTAAGGACAGCCATCTTTTCAATTGATCTGCTTAAATGCCCCTCACATTGTGCTTCCATCCGCCACAGCACTCAGCATGGAAACAGGTAATCCCTCTTCATCCATTGGCTCTCTGGCACTGTGAGTGATGCAATTTTTTTAAATCACATTTTCATATCCACCTAAATAGAACTATACTTCAATGTTAGATCTGACGGGGAAATGCTTGACTTTGAATTTTATTTCTTTCTATTATTTTAAATTTTGATATTCTTAAGTGCTTAAGACATGCCTTCAGGTTAAAGTAGTTTAAAACCAATAGTACTTTTTCTTTACACTAATAGAATTAATATTCTTAACCTTCTATAAGTACAACTGCCAAATAGGTAGTGAGAATGCTTCATCACCCATTTCCTAATTCTTCTTCTTTTGATAGACCTTTTTAGAAGTTCCAAGGGGTAAAGGTAGTCAAAGTCAACACTTCTCATACATCAACAGTGTAAGCTATTTGGTCACACATTAAATCTCAGAGTCAGAGATTTAAGTTGGAAGGTTTATTAAAATGTAAGGGCAACCCTATGTAAATAAGTCTAAAAAACAACCTATACAAATACAGAATCACAAAAGGTGAAGTAAATCATTGAATCAGATTAAATGGTACCAGCATAAGGCATAGAAGAATCTTGGTAGCACCAATACAAAAGAGGAGAAACAGAATACAGACAAAAGATGAGAAATTAGACATAATTCTCTTGTCTAATCATTTGAAAATTGTTTTTACCTAAATACTGTGACTGAGCTTTAAGGGAGATCCTAATTATCTCCCAGGAAATAAAGAAAATTGGAAATAATCAGAAAGTGTCAGCAAAACAAAAGATTCAGTAGATGGTCTGATAGAGAGGTGTGCACAGCATAAAGCCACTCAACCAAATTAAAATAGAGACGTCCATATCTCTCTAAGTCTCAAGGGAATCTGCTCTAGTCAAAGGGTAAAATGATCTGCTGCTGTCTACCTAAATAAATACCATTTTAGACCTTGTAGAACCTTCAAAAATCCACATCATCCATAACAGTAGTTTTCAATCTTCCATGCACAGTTGAAATTAGCAAATCCCATCAGACTTTCGTCCCATGAACCAAGCATTGAGATGACCTTGGGTGTCTCCCAAAATCCTGGTGCATACAGGGGAGTCTTTCTTTTCCCAGTTTGTTAGCACTCCTTGTCCTTGCCAACATATCTTCCTGTACCCCACTATTTCAAACACACAACATGCCTTTCATTAACAGTGGACACCTGCAAAGGCACCTGCAAATAAAGAATAATATAATGAAAACAAAACTCCAAACTGAGGACTAAGCATAGAAAACAAACTTTCAGGCCTTCATGTGAGCAAATATAAAAAAAAGGATTCAATGCACATGCAAGATACATAGTTATACGTGCCTTTTCCTTTATATATATATATATATATATATATACATATAACAAAATTATGAATAACTGTGATTATACATTCTTCAATTATAATACCTCAGTTCAGATACATGAATATAAATGCATACATGTGCTACATTTCAACCGATTAAAATCATTACTATAACACATATATAAAACTATTACTATTACCTTTCTAATTGTGAGTGCACCTTGAATAATATGATTTTGATGCATTACTTGACATTAGTAACATTAAAGTGCACAATATATGTATTGTTGTTTGCACCCTTTATGTAACTCTTGCAGAGCGTAATGCAACAGCCAAGTTATTCGTTCTCAGTAGCAATCATACCGTGGTGATAAAATGATATATAAGGTTCATTTTTTCATTTTCAATTTTTATTGCAAGCACATAGGCAGCACTTTTGCCAGTAGCTTGTTTTTTTATGGTTTACTTTTTATGGCCTTGTTAGACCTGACAGCCTTAGGGTAGTCACCCCTAACTTTTTGCCTGCCTCCCTCCACTTTTTGGACACTGTTTTTGCTGGTTTATAGATTCTGCGCACTTTACCCCTGCTAACCAGGGCTAAAGTGCATATGCTCTCTCCCCTAAAACATGGTAACCTGGAATCATACCTGATTGGACTATTTAATTTACTTATAAGTCCCTGATAATGTGCACTACCTGTGCCTAGGGCCTGTAGATTAAATGCTACTAGTGGACCTGCAGCACTGGTTATGCCACCCACTTAAGTAGCTACCTTAACCTTGTCTCAGGCTTGCCATTGCAAGGCCTGTGTGTGCAGTTTCACTGCCACTTCGACTTGGCATTTAAAAGTACTTGCCAAACCAAGACCTCCCCTTTTTCTACATATAAGTCACCTCTAATGTGTGCCCTAGGTAACCCCTAGAGCAGGGTGCTGTGTAGGTAAAAGGCAGGACATGTGCCTGTGTAGTTATATGTCCTGGTAGTGTAAAACTCATAAATTCGTTTTTACACTGCTGTGAGGCCTGCTCCCTTCATAGGCTAACATTGGGGCTGCCCTCATACACTGTTGAAGTGGCAGCTGCTGATCTGAAAGGAGCAGGAAGGTCATATTTAGTATGGCCAGAATGGTAATACAAAGTCCTACTGACTGGTGAAGTCGGATTTAATATTACTATTCTAGAAATGCCACTTTTAGAAAGTGAGCATTTCTTTGCACTTAAATCCTTCTGTGCCTTACAATCCACGTCTGGCTGGGCTTGGTTGACAGCTCCTTGTGCATTCACTCAGACACACCCCAAACACAGGGTACTCAGCCTCACTTGCATACATCTGCATTTTGAATGGGTCTTCCTGGGCTGGGAGGGTGGAGGGCCTGCTCTCACACAAAGGACTGCCACACCCCCTACTGGGACCCTGGCAGACAGGATTGAACTGAAAGGGGACCTGGTGCACTTCTTAGCCACTCTTTGAAGTCTCCCCCACTTCAAAGGCACATTTGGGTATAAAACAGGGCTTCTGCCCTACCTCATCAGACATTTGCTGGAGAAGGAACCTGAACCAGAAACTACATCCTGCCAAGAAGAACTGCCTGGCTGCTCAAAGGACTCACCTGTCTGCTTTCTACAAAGGACTGCTGCCTTGCTGTTGCCCTGCTGCCTTGCTGAAATCTTGTCTGGCTGTGAAAAGTGCTCTCCGAGGGCTTGGATAGAGCTTGCCTCCTGTTCCCTGAAGTCTCAGGACCAAAAAGACTTCTCTCTTTTATTTGGATGCTCCGTGCGCTGAAAATTTCAACGCACAGCTGGTTCTGCGGTGAGAAAAACGCCGCACACCGACGCTGATCGACGCGACGCTCTTGGGACGCTCGAAAATCCGACGCATGGCCTCGCAAGGACAACGCCACCCGACCTTGAGAGGAGAAATCGACGCGACGCCTGCCGTGAGATCGTAATTTCAACGCGCAGCCCCGCAGATCGACATCCAGAGGAGAAATCGACGCGACGCCTGCCGTGAGATCGTAATTTCGACGCGCAGCCCCGCAGACCGACGCGCAGCCGGAGAACAAGCAGGACAATCCACGCACAGACCCGGGACATCTGGTAATCCCCGCGATCCACAGAAAGAGACTGTCCGAGCGCCGGAAAACAACGCCGACTTCCCAGCGTGGAAAATAACGACGCAAGTCCGTGTGTGCTGGGGAGAAATCGACGCACACACCCTTTTTCCACGCACCTCTTCTCTGGTGGCCCTCTGAGGAGATTTTTCCACTCCCAACCAGGTACTTGTGCTTAAAAGAGACTTTGTTTATATTCTAAAGACTTAAGACACTTTATATCACTGTCCTGTGATATTTCTACAGTTTTCCATTGCAACTTTATTCTTTTTGACCTACAAGTATCCTGATAAATATTATATATTTTTCTAAACACTGTGTGGTGTATTTTTGTGGTGCTATATGGTGGTATTGTATGATTTATTGCACAAATACTTTACACATTGCCTTCTAAGTTAAGCCTGACTGCTCGTGCCAAGCTACCAGAGGGTGGGCACAGGATAATCTTGGATTGTGTGTGACTTACCCTGACTAGAGTGAGGGCTTTTGCTTGGACAGGGGGTAACCTGACTGCCAACCAAAAACCCCATTTCTAACAGGCCTATACTGTCAATAGAAAATATTTAAAAATGTGACCATCGCACCAGCTTACGAAGTTCTGACCTATTGGTTTTGACGGCGCTTGTTCAGTATCATCTTTGCTGAAGGCTGACTGAGGGGCTCCTGGAGTGCGCGCAGTATCTGTCTGCTTCATTTTATTTGTGAGCCTTTTTTTCTGACGCTTAGGACTCCTCCTTATTTTTCTCTTTTGTTTGCTCAAATGATAGATTTGTAGATCTTCAAATTAAAGGCTGGTGATGTGCAAAGTGAAGGAAACGCAGGTGGATTGAAGAAAGCGCACTGCTTTAATTTAACAAGCAAAACAGAACTTATGTGAAATGACTGACATCATGTGGCGAAGAAGCATAATGCATGGCAACTAAGAGGTTAACGAGAAAACATGAGAAACAACAGCTCATAAAATCACACATTCATATATGTAGTTTCATTTGCTTTCTACAGAGTACAAGTTGACATATGCAACATAAATAATAGCATCGGCAAACACTGTACACCCACAAATAATGAAAAAGGATCTGAATATAGTGAATTGCTTCCATTACATTTGAGACTCCAAATTCATAAAAGCTTTGTTGCATAAAGAAATAAAATAAGGCATCTAAATTCACGTGAAAAAAAAAAGTTGACAGCTTAACGGAGGGATACCACTGGAGCTATAGCAAACCCGTGGTATGTGCGTAATAAACAGCATCCTGTAGGTGATGTCAAGATGGGTGGAATAGTCAAAGTAAGTGATGTAATGTAACGCAGTTACATTTGTGCTTCAATGTTTTGTCTAATTTATTATAAAATTAAATAAACTATTTCACTTTCTCCTATACATCACCATAGAGAGATCACCACCCTGACTGTGTAGCTTCCATATGGTAAAGTATTGGGAAAAGTAAAAAAAGGTTTATTTAACTCGAAAACATGTTAACATATGTTTATTATATAAATTTAAATTAATTTTATATGTGTATGTTAAATGTAGAACAAAATAAAAATACAGAGCTATTAACGTTATTTTGAATTACAATTTTAATTAGAAAATATTAAATTACATATATTTCTCTGAGTTTAAATTAAAAATAAATGGCCACCTATAGAGAACAAATATTTGTAATATGCATTAATAATGATCAATAGTGAACTATAAAATTAATTGAAAGTATTTTAATTATATCTCAATACAAGTTAATCTTCTATTAATTTAAACATTTGAAAAAAGGTTGTTAAAATATTTTATAGTTAAATCATTATTTTTATTTTTAGATTTCATTAACTTTAATTGATATTTATTTATATTTTTAACTATTTTGAATATTTAATTAAACTTTACTTTCTGTGGGGTTTTATTGTATGTCACTTCTGACATTGTTTTCTATGGGAAGGTGTCGAAGGGCCACTGTCTTTAGCAGACCCATTTCTATAGTAGTTGCAGCTCATTTGCCCTATACTTGCACCAATCACTATTGATTGTTCCTTGTTCCTTTCATCTGGTATACACCCTAAGCCGCCTCCTTGAGGGCCTTGCAGTAGGTCTTTATGCCTGTTCACTATGCTCCATGCAAAGATGTGTATGTTACAGTTACATGTGACCACCATGCACTCAGGTGCACTCTCTGTACTTGATATTGGCCCACACCTCAACTTCTCTCTGTGCCCTAACTTCCTCTTTCTTATATTCAGGGTGCTGGTTTACAAACTTAAGAAAGACATGCTGACTGATGCCCTTGACTTTTCTATTTCACTTCATTCAACAATACAAAGGTTTGTGTCTTTATTCAATAATATGTTATTCACCGACTATGCCCTCTTTCTGTCTTCTTTGCAGTTCACGAGAAGGTCATAGTCACTCTTTTTCAAAGTAGTAACAAACACCAGAACAGAATATTTATTGTATGATTAGTTAAAATTATTACAATTTCTCTTTTAAATTTAAAAATAAATACAAACACCAGAGTTCACAAAGACCACACAATTTCGCTAAACCGTAACTCCAGGTTGGTATCTCATACGTTTGCATATTCTAATTCTAATTCTAGAATCCACCTTTAGTAGGTCATATTTGATCGATATTTCACACTAATCAATCCAAAACCTCAAACACTTCACATGTCCTTAATGAGAATTGTTTGCACAGTGATTCACATATGTGTTTTAAAAAAAAACCTTGTTTTTCTGATCCATCCATGTTAATTTGGAACAACACCATGGTTATTTATACTTCTCATTTGGGATCTTTTATTTTCCAGATCCATGCATGAACACAATGTTCTGCATGAGTTCTAAGTTGCCACACACATGATACATCCTATTAACATGCAGGCATATTGACCTTTCCTTTGTCACTTTCTGATGTACCTTCACTTAAAATCATTCATCTCCCCCAACGTCTTGCTGTTCATTGCTTTAGCTGAATTATTGCTAGATATACGATGTACTCAACAAGCTGCATTGCAAATCAGGGCCACTATTAACTATTTACTGATAAAGCACGATCATGGTTGCTCAGAATTTGAAGGCCTGTGTTTTTTTAACCTATCAGACCACTCTAAATCCATTCAGTTCCATATTACCACTTTACATGAATTGGTGAAAAGAGTAAAATAAGATGTGGACAAAGGGTGGTGGGAGTGGTTATTTAGTTGGTTGCCTGATTTTGGGCAAGTACGCAATACTTTAGGCGAGATACTTGTAGTGATTTGTATTATAATAATTCTATGTTGCTGTGGACAATGCATACCTAACTTGCTTACAATGTTTAAACCAAAAAGGGTTAATTTTAGACCAGTGTCTTCTGAGAGTCACTGGTCAAAGGGTGGAGTGTAATGCTATCTGTATTTAACCACCGGCTCCATCTTGACAGCTGACTGTTTAATGCGTAGCTTCAAATGCCATCACATTGCTGGTGCAGGTATTTTTCTGTGCACAGCTTGTTAATGTGTTTTTGCTTTTTCTCATCAGGGATGGGAACATAACATGAAGGAGGCAATACAGATAAGGATGTACCAGTCTGAAAATGTTTATGGTAGAGCAGGGTACAGCTCTGTCTTGGAAATACACCGTGAGATCTGGCTAATCTCTATCGTGTTTTTTCAACACTGACCTGGTACGGCCAGCACTTGAATTTCACAACTTACTCAAAGGGAGCGGGGTTTCTAGAACCTTCCTCTTAAGTTTGTTTAATGTATATAAGGTAGGGAAGCTTGACACTGAGAGAGAAGGAACTCATCTCTGGGGGTGCTCAGAGAGTAATCCTATTGGGGTTGTTCCCTTTTGTCTCAGTTGTCATGGGTTACACAACTTGACGTTGGCAGACAAAGAATGATGTTGGATTCAAGCCCCATGGTGATGCATTTTTAATTCTTAATATCTAGCTTTGCTGTGTGCATGCATGAATACGTAGTCACTGCATATATATTATATTAATTGTTGATGTATTCTATTTTCTTTGATTATTATTATTCCACTGCTGTGATTTTTTAAAGAGTTGCACATGTGTTTCTGCTCAATGTATTATCTTCATGTAACCTGGGAAGTGCCTTAATAAATTCTTTACTCAGACTAAGAGTACTGCATTCCTTGAATTCTTTAGCTTCGCTCCCTCTCAGTCTGAATCAAAGCAGAACAGTGCTCAGAGTGGTTGGCGCACATAGTTCTAGCACCAAAGAATGGGGGTAAAGTGATTCATATGTGTGTTGACTTGAGAGGATAAATAAACATATATGGGTTGATCGTCAACCATTACTGAATATTTCTGAAACTCTGGCTTTAATCAAAGATGCTAAGTTATTCAGTGTGATGGATTTGTCCTCTGCTTACCTTCAGGTTATGCTCCATCCTGATTCCAGGCCATCAACATAATTTGTAATCCCTTTGGGACCATTTAGATTAATCCGGATGCCTTTTGGACTGGCTTCTGCAGCGGCATGCTTTCAGAGGGTCATGAAGAAAGTGTTAGAAGGGTTGGACAAAGTTTTGTTCTTCCAGGATAATATTTTGGTCTTTGTACCAAACCAATGTGAACATGATGATATATTGTGGAAGGTGTTGGAGTGCTTACAGAATGCAGGCTTTGTGATAAAAAAGAAAAGCATAAGTTCAAAGTATCTACTGTAACTTATCTGGGGCACACTATCTCAGGTGAAGGTATAAGTACAAAAATTGATTTGGCAAACAGTATTGTGGAAGTTCCCAAACCAGAAAACAAAGTCCAAGTGCAATCATTTCTTGGTTTGGCAGAATTTTGTTCAAACTTTATCCAAAATTTTGCTAGTGTTTCTCAACTATTGAGGTTGCTGCTAAAGAAGGGTGCCTAGTTCAACTGGGCTGAAGAATATGATCAGTCTTCCGACAGTATGAAATGCAGCATTGAAAAATTACCAACTTTGGGACATTTTGATGCTTACAGGAAAACAATTTTATTGACCGATGCCAGTCTGAAGGGTTTGGGTGCAGTTTTAGCCCAAATGGTGAATGGTGAAATGAAGGTAATAGCTTTTGCTTCTCGCTCCTTAAAAGGTGCTGAAGAGCGTTATTCAGTGATTGAATGAGAGGCCTAAGCTGTATATAGGACAATTATCCACTTTAAGTTTTTTTTTTATGGGGAATACCATTCGTGGTCAGATTGGATCACCGACCACTTACTCGCATGTTCCTATGTAAGGAGATGGAGAATGTATCCCCTAGGATCAGGAGGTGGTCAGGTGGATTGACCAGTTATAATTTTACAGTTGAGTATATACCCGGAGCAGGGTATGCAATGGCAGAGTGTCTCGCTAGACTGACGATCAACCAGAATGTAGATGTGTGTGAAGAAGTAGCTGTAGATTGGGTATGTGAATCAGCCCTGGAGGAAAGTGAATGGGATAATACTATTTCAAATGACTTAGAATTATTTACTTTAAAGGAACTCATTGTAAATGGTTGGCCAAACAAGAGAGATATACCAACTAATGTGGAAGGATTTCTTTGTGTAAAAGACAAACTTAGCATTAGTGATGGGAAAGGATTAAGGGGGAACGGGTGGTGCCACCTGATGTTTTGAGACAAAAGTTAATTAGCTTGGCTCATGAAGGACATTTAGGAAGAAATTTGTCCATGGCTTGTTTGCGTTAATAGTACTGGTGGCCAAAAATGGATCAAGAAGTTGAAGTGGTGGTAAAGGATTGTTGGCATTGTGAGAGTAATGACAAAACAAAGAAAACTCACACAGTTCCTCTGTCACCTGTTGAGGTTCCAGTGGTGCCATTGACTAAGCTAGGTCTAGACATAGCAGGGACATTTAGGGGGTCATTCTGACCGTGACGGGCGGCGGAGGCCGCCCGCCAGAGTTCCCCCCTCCAGAACACCGCTCCCCGGTCATAAGACCGCTGCGGTGATTCTGGCATTTGCACTGGGCTGGCGGGCGGCCGCCAAAAGGCCGCCCGCCAGCCCAGTGCAGAAGAGCCTTCCCACGAGGACGCCGGCTCAGAATTGAGCCGGCGGAGTGGGAAGGTGCGACGGGTGCAGTGGCACCCGTCGCGTATTTCAGTGTCTGCAATGCAGACACTGAAATACAATGTGGGGCCCTCTTACGGGGGCCCCTGCAGTGCCCATGCCATTGGCATGGGCACTACAGGGGCCCCCAGGGGCCCCACGACAACCCATACCGCCATCCTGTTCCTGGCGGGAGAACCGCCAGGAACAGGATGGCGGTATGGGCTGTCAGAATCCACCATGGCGGCGCAGCAAGCTGCGCCGCCATGGGGGATTCCCACGGCAGCGGAAAACCGGCGGGAGACCGCCGGTTTTCCCTTTCTGACCGCGGCCAAACCGCCGCAGTCAGAATGCCCTGCGGGGCACCGCCAGCCTGTTGGCGGTGCTCCCGCCGACCCTGGCCCCGGCGGTAGTGAACCGCCGGGGTCAGAATCACCCCCTTAATCCTCTAGCCAATGAAGAACGATATGTTATGCTGCTGGTAGACTATACATCTAAAAATCTCTTAAAGAATTTGTCAAGAACTCATTTTAAGACAGCCCTCTATTCACCTCAAGCCAATGGTTTAGCAGAGAGTATGAATAAGATAATAAAAAATTGTGCACAGCGTGCCTTCTTGAATAAGACATCTCTAAAAGAAATGTTGAGAGAAACCTGGCGAGCACACCGTGTCACTCCTAATAGTGTAAGATTTATATCTCCATTTGTTTTACTTAAAGGCAGGAAACCACATTGTAAACTCAATCCTGTGTAGCTAAAAATAAGTGGGAACAAAATGTGGACTTTCCAAATGATGAGCTTGTTCAATTTAGGAGGGAACATCAAAATAAATATAAAACTCACTATGATGCTAAGAATTTTGAACATGAATCAAAGTTTCAGGTCGGTGACAGAGTTTCAGTGAAAAGACCTAATATAATAAGAAAGGGCGTTTCATTGTTCCTTTTGTGATAACTTCTCTTAAAAAGGAATGTCACAAAGTTAGACTTAAGGGATGTCTGAAGTATATCTAGATTAACAAAATTAAATGAGTTTGGTTCAGAAACTATGCTAAAAGAGAGCCATGGGGTGGAGCATTTGAATGATGATAAAAAAGTTTTTGTTACGAAGAGCGAGATATAAACCTACTTGGCACAAGGGCTACGTAATGAGGAAAGTTACAAACTACAGACTTAAATAAGTCATGAAGTGAAAGAATTTTATTAAATAAGGAAACCTTCTATTGTTATACATAAAATGAATGTGTGTATATGCATATAATATGTTTCATTTTCTTTTTGTACACATATGATTTCCATCATGTAATTGGTTTCATTAGAAGCTTATTATTTTAATATTGATTTTTATTATTGTGTTCTAATATGATATTATAAGGGAGGGAGGTGCGTTGTGGTTTGCACTACATCACTTGGCTGGAATGCGGTGACAATCACTTTGAGGTCACAGCATTCCAGGGAGTGTCAAGCTTCAAGGGGAGATTTGAATGTGGTCAGTTACGATCGGTTTGCTGCCTGAGGAGGTTGTATAAACATGATATGAATATGATAAAGGTTTATGAAGAACCTTTGAAGTGAAAAGCGTATTCCAAACACCTTCCTGCACAAAAACAATCCTGCCTGTAAGGCAGTCAGCCCTGCTCCAGGGGGCAAGGATGCCTGCATTGACCCTAATCTGCTGATTGTGCACCAGCTCAGGCAGAGGACAGGAATGCAGCATATCTTGATTATCTTCATAGATATGGCACATTCCTGCCATCTCACTTTCACGCAGCACAGAAAGTTGTCTTGCTGTACTGCGTGAGAGAATGATAAATCTGCCCCTCAGAGTACAGTAAGATCAGTCAATAAAGTTATTTTTCAGACAGTCACATAGCTTTATAACCTGCCCTCGAGGGCTATACCACCAACTAAGAGCCAGTGTCAGTGGGTTGAGGGCCTTCATAAAGGGAGCGGGCCTTTAATGGCGGTTTTAGCCTGCTACAGTGTGCAGTAAGGCTATTAGAGTATTCTGTCCCATGAGGGCAGAATGTCCTTATTAAAAAAAAACAAAGCCCCCTCTGAGCCCCATCCCTGCAGCTCTGAAGCCTCTATTTCACAGCTGTTGCTGTAAATGTTCAGTAGAAATAGCTGGCTGCAGGGCCACACGTGTAAGCTGTTGAACATTCACAGCAATAGCAATGAAAAGAGACTGAAGTCAGCTCATGGTTCTTGTTTATCCCATTTTTAAATGTAGCACTATAAGCAATATAACACTAAGAAAGAACCCAGTCTAGATTAGGTACTCCCACATAGACCTGGGCAACTTAAGACCTCTCTCCAGCCATCAACGGACTTGCATGTTAATGTTCTACTGGTTATGTGTGGTACGGTTTGGACAAATTCCAGTGTTTCAGTTTGTTTTAGTAGGCTGCTGGGGGAGAATACTTAGGCCCATATTTATACTTTTTTAGTGTTGTTTTTGCTCCGCTTTTGTATGCAAAAATGGCGCAAACTTACAAAATACAGTTGTATTTTGTACGTTTGCACCGCTTTTGCATCAAAAAGTGGTGCAAATGCGGCGCTAAAAAAATATAAATATGGGCCTTAGTACTGAAAAGCTATTCTTCTTCCGATCAATAAAGCTGCAGTAAAGTATCACTCAAAATGACACATGCAAGGCATTTAAAACATCACACATAAGCACATTGTAATCATGGAAAAGTCTCAAATAAGTGGTCTACACTTGTCAGGATATGTGAGCGTGAATGTCCGTGAGTATTATCTAGTGGCAGTTGCCACTGTGTAGTTATAGTTAGGACCTAGTTAGAAAAAGCTGTTTTTTGCTTGCCTATATCTTTGTCGCTGCATGACGAACCTTCACAAAATTTTCCCCAAAAATTCTGCTGTCTGGAAAGTTTTGGGGTGATCCGTCAAGCAGGGACCGAGATAAAAGGGGGGTGAAATTTAGAGCATTTTCGATGTTCATTCCCATAGGAACAATTGAACAGCAATAGAGAAAAAACCACCCGACGGAATTGCACCAAATTTGGCAGAAAAGTGGCTCTTGGTCCAGAAAGGGCCCTTTTTGTTATTTGGTGTAAATCCGTTCAGTAGTTTTTGAGAAATTTAAGGAAATGCACATTTGTACATCTAGGGACATGAAGGATTCGCGACCCCTTCCGATCTCGTGCTAAGATCTGATTGGATGCCAACACTTCAACAAGGCTAAAAAGCATTTTGTAACATTTTGTTTCTCACAAATCCACAGTAAAAATGTAAAAAAAACAAGCGTGGGCTCCGTGCTTGTTTTTTAAAAAGCACCCGGGTGGGCCAGGTCCTTGGGGGCTCCTGGCTCCCCACACCCCAGGGACCATCACCCCCAGGGCAAAAATGATTTTATAACACAGGGGACCACCACATCCTCCCCAGGGCTCTAATGAAATATGAGCAGGGGGTCCACGCGCCCCCCTCCCACTCCGGGGACCACCACCCCCCAAAAATGCTTTTAATATGCTTTTAATATGAGGGGGAGGCCAAATGGCCTCACCATGCAGCCTCAGGGATCACCACCTCCTCAGGGCACATGCTAAATAATATAAGTGGGGCCTATTTTGGACCCCCATTAGTCCCAGGGACCACCACCTCTTTGGGGTTATGCCTACATTGGAGGGGGTCGTGCGGCCTCCCTTGAGGAGCCACTGATGGCCTTGGGGACCGCCACCCCCCAGGGCTGGCTCCTGCACTGTCCTGGGTTGCCCACATAGGGACACAGCTATTTGCTGTGGCTTGGCTGCAGGTCTGACGCTGCAGCCAAGTCACAGCAAACACCATAGTTTCTGACTAGCAGATCCCGCTGTCAGAAAGTGGAGCTTTCATCTCTGTTCCACGCACACAGGTTTGTGTGCAGGGAGCAAAGATGAAAAGTTTGCTTCAGCAACCAAGGAGCTGCTATTTGAAGCAGCTCCTTGGTTGTTGAAGCAATGGGACCACAGGGGAGGCCTTGAGGCTTCCTCCACGGTCCGAGATAGCCCCCTAAAGGGCTTGGTCTAAAATAAAAACACGCAGCGACCGCAGGGGATAGCCCCTAAAGGGCTACAAAAATGAAAGAAAACAAAAAAATGAATTGATCAGTGTTAAGGTCACAGACCGCACTGAGCTTTGAGGGTTCGAGTCGAGCCAGACTTGTTTCCATCTTTTTTTTTTAACTACAAATGTTTAAGGCTCATACTGAAAGGTGATCTTACTCTTTTTAATTGACAAATAAATTTTTCTTTTCAATTGGTCCAGAAATATCTCATTCTAAGTATTTTATATATCAAAGCCTAAAAAAATCTCAATCTCTCTCGCTCTCACTCTCTTTCTCTTTCACTCTCTTTCAATCTTTCTCCCACTTACACACCACTCAAACAATTACGCACCCACTCACAAACCCATGCACACACTGATGCACCCACTAAAACACTGATGTATGCACTCTCACACCCAGACAGACACTCTTACAGCCACTCTCCCCCCAGATACACCCTCTCACACCTATTCTCACACCCAGAGAGGCTGCTGACAACTCTCTCCCAAAGGGGTATGCACAGCATGGGGTTAGGTGGCTATGGGGGTTGGCTGCAGGGTCCGGCTGCGCAACAGATCTTGCGGGAAACCTTGCTGTGCATGGGCGAAGGCCGTGTACGGTGCAAGGTTGGGTGCTTATAGGGGGTTGGCCCCAGGAGTGTTATATTTAACCCACAAATTATTGCATTCATGACATCTTTGATAACATCATTGAAAACATCAATGTAATATTTGCAGTAAATTGATGAAAAAACTGCATGGTGGGGTGCGATTTATAGTTACCTTAGGGCATGAGTTATAGTTACAAGAGTACCACAATGACCTGCTTAAGTGACTAGTAAGACACTGACCAAGTGTGGGCGAAACAGGCTTTGCCACTCCAACGAGCATGGTTGCTGCCTCCAGACACATACTGCTGAAGCCCTAATTGGCTCCCATTGTGGTAGATATCTGCACACCTGATCGGACGTGGCCACCCTTTTCCCAAGTGCCTCAAAGCTTGTGAAGCCCTGCATCTAGAAATAGGACAGTGACATCACTGCATCCCCTAGAGGCCCACCATGACTTCCATTAAAACTCAATGGATTGAGGAACTTGACCTGTTGCAAATGCCAGGAGCTCAGAATCGGCCACTTGACCCAGTTTTGTATTTGCCTCAGTTTTTCAGAGCCATACTACGATGGAAGGCACAGCTCTAAATCTCCTACTGGACAGGGTCCAGACGCAGACTAGTGGAGATTGTCTCTTCTCCTTGAAACCTGGAGCCTTAACAGAAGCCTGGAGTGATGGAAGGCTTTAAAGATGTGAAATAGACTTCTTTCATCTTGTTTCTGTAGTGAAAGAAGTCTGTCGCAGCTTTGGCCACTGGGCCTTTCCTTAAAACAGGAACTAAGCAACATTGCCAAAAATATTGGGTCCCTGAAAAAAGTGTGGTTTAGTTTGACTGAGGGTTTGTTTCTAATCAGAGAATGGTTTTGCTTTTTAAATACCCCTCAATGATTATTCTCAAGGAAAGAACTGTGTAGTATAGATAGAGGAGAAAACTTCCTTACATGCTGCTCTGAACCACTTCTGCTTTCCTGAATATTCCAGAGAATTTTCCTGGTTTTGAACTTGAATATTTGGAGGAAGTACTTTTCTCCAAGTTTATTAGCACTGGACTCTTGCTGACCACCAATGCCATAGGGCTCTAGCTCATCTTGTACAGCAGAGCCTGTTTGCCCTGGGACATTCCTCTCCTTGAGTTCAGAAAGCCATGGAAACATCTGCATCTGCCTGGAAGAGATTCAGTAACTGGATAATTCTTCAGACCGTTCATGTATAATTCCTCATCTGTGTATGGAGACAAAGGTAGGCTCTTTTGTCCCAGGGAATTGGAGCTGCTGTGGAGGGACTGGACTTTTTGCTCTTGTCCTAAGCTGAAGATATGCGGAACCTTTTTGAAATTCGAACACTTGGCCTAGTGTCTAAAAAGTCCAAGGAATGTATTTGCAGAAGCTCTTGTAAATGTTGGTTGGAGCTTAAAAATGCTTTGTTTCTAAATGAATGGGACAATCTGCCTAGATTACCTCAAAAAATGGGACCTTCAGAGCTATATTTTACAGGTTTTCTCCGGTTTTGACCTTGACTGTTAGGAAATGGCTTTTTGCAGATTCACCCCCACTTCTTGCCCCATCTGACTATTAGTTGCTGGTTTAATGACTCTGAGAGTGCACTCTCCAGACCTCACTAAGGCTTACTAACCAGACCTCAGTGTCTGTGCTCTGACCCTTAAAAGTATATGTTTAATTGGCTTATACCAATTGCCATAAGTTAACTTACTTATAAGTCCCTAATATATGGTACCATGGGTACACTGGACCTGTAAGTTAAGGTGTCCCTCGTAGTCTGCAGCACTTATTGTGCCACCATGAGTGTGACAATGTAAAAGCATGTCTCCCAGCCTACTAGTGCAGACTGGTAGAGCAATCATAAACTGCTGAATCGACTTTGCCACTGAACATAAGACCTTCTTTTTTAAATATATACGTTGCCTCTAAGGTAGGCCTGTCGAGTCATAAGGCAGTGTGCTGTATATTAAAAAGTAGGATGTTTCAGTAAAATCCTCAAATTATAATTTTCACTGAGAAAAGGCCATTATCCTCATTGGCAAATTTAGGGTTACACACTGACAACTCATCTCCTCAATTGGAGTACCAAAATTGGTACTTCAAGAATCGTTACAGTAAACCCGACTTGATGCCCAAGTTCAATTTAATGTAACTTTTTTTTATGAAAGGGCAACTTTCGAAAAGTGCTATTCTGTTACCCAGTGTTATCCAGTGGCTGGTAGAAATGGGGTCTCTAGTTGGTAGAAGTATACATCCTTGTCCAAGTAGAAACCACAATCCTAGTCACGGTAAGTCACATGCAGTCTAAATTATCCTGTGCCCACCCTCTGGTAGCTTGGCACTGAGCAGTCAGGCTTAACTTAGAAGGCAATGTATAAAGTATTTGAGCAATAAAGCATACAGTAACACAGCGAAAACACCACAAAAATACACCACGCAGGTTTAGAAAAATAAATAGTATTTATATGAATAAATTAAGGTAAAAACGACAAAGATCCAATAAGCACAAGTTGAAATATAACTTTTAGAAGGCTTAAAAGAGTCTTAATCCTTAGAAATAAACAGTTGTCTCTTTGTAACACACAGTACTTGCTATGCGTCAAAAATAACGATCCACGGAGACCGCAGAGGAGGAGATGCATGGAAAAATAAAGTGTGCGTCTGGTTTTCCAACCCAGCACAGACAATGCATTGTTTCTTTCCACGCTGCAAGGGGTTTGCGTAGTTTTTCGGCGTGTAGTCTTGGTTTTTCACTCTGATGCAGGGATATTTTGACGCCCAGGGAGAATGCAGGGAAAATCCTTGATGTCCTGGAAGAAGGCACAGGTGCTGCGTCTATCCGCTAGGTGATGTGTCGAATTTTCCTTATCAAGGCTGGCGCTATATCGAATTTCCACTCTGGAAGTCGGGCTGCTCCGTTGCGTCAGCTGTGTGGCGATTTCTCGATTGCAATGCAGGCTACGTGTCGTTTTCAGCAGGCAGTGCGTTGATTTTCAACGCACAAGGAGTTTCCTAGATAGATGAAGTCTTTTTGGCCCTGACACTTCAGAAAAGAGGAGGCAAACCAAGGCCTTGGAGAGCACTTTTAGGGAAGGCAGAGACCTTCTCAGCAAAGTCAGAGGACAGTAGGGCAGCAGGGCAACAGCAGGGCAGCAGTCCTTCCCAACAAAGCAGTCCAGAAGATCAGTTCCTCTTGACAGGATGCAGGTGTAGATCCAGAAGTGTCTGAGTTGGTGAGGTCAGAGACCCAGTTTATATACCCGAAAATGCCTTTGAAGTGGGGGAGACTTTGAAGAGTGGTTTTGAAGTGCACAAGTTCCCCTTTCAGTGCAGTCCTGTCTGCCAGGGTCCCAGTAGGGGGTCTGGAAGTCCATTGTGAGAGGGGAGGCCACTAGACTTTGAAATGTAAGTGTCAGGTCCACCACCCTTCCAGACCAGGAAGACCCATTCAATATGCATATGATTGCTAGTGTGACTGAGTATCCTGTGTTTATGGTTGCCTGGATGAAATGCACAAGGGAGCTGTCAACCAGCCGAGCCCAGATGTGGGTTGGAGATAGGCTGTATGGCACAGATGGTATTTAAGTGCAGAGAAATGCTCACTTTCTAGAAGTGGCATTTCTAAAATAGTAATATAAAATCCAACTTCACCAATAAGCAGGATTTTCTTTTACCATTCTGTCCATAATAAATATGACCTGGTTACTCTTTTCAGACTAAGGCTAGTCTATAAAAGGAGCAGGCCTCACAGTAGTGGCAATCGAATTTAGGAGTTTTTCACTACCAGGACATATAAAACACATGTGTACATGTCCTGCCTTTTACCTACATAGTTTCCTGCCCTATGGGTTACCTAGGGCCTACTTTTGGGGAGAGGTATATGTAGAAAAAGAGGAGTTTAAGGCTTGGCACGTACTTTTAAATGCCAAGTCAAAGTGGCAGTGAAACTGCACACACAGGCCTTGCAATGGCAGGCTTGAGACGTGGTTGAGGGGCTAGGTAGGTGGGTGGCACAATCAGTGATGCAGGCCCACTAGTAGCATTTAATTCACAGGCCCTGGGCACATGTAGTGCACATTACTGGGGACTTATAAGTAAATCAAATATGCCAATTGGGGATAAGCCAATGTTACCATGTTTAAGGGAGAGAGCATATGCACTTTAGCACTGGTTAGCAGTGGTAAAAGTGCGCAGAGTCCTAAAACCAGCAAAAATAGTGTCAGAAAAGTGGAGGGAGGCAGGCAAAAAGTTGGGGGATGACCACCCTAACGCTGTCAGGTCTAATAGTGGCCATCTACAGTTGCTGGCCACGAGGCAGCTTTCTGTCCTTCTAGGGAGACATGTGAATGATTCCCAGGACATAAAAGAGGCCTGCCGTTGGAAGAGGTGTTACTGCTCCCAGGCAAGTAGCCATACAGGGGGAAAACCCAAAATGCTGCCTTCCATGGGGATGCCCACTTTGAATGGCAAGAGGTGGACACACACAAGAGGTGTTGCTCTTTTGTTCTGGTAGACAGGTTGGTGTCAAGGACAAAGAGAGGAAAACAGTTGCCAAAGCCATTTCCCCCTGGTCGTGAAGCCCTCAGGTTGCCCACTTCTAAGGTAGGCTACCAAACTCCATGCCAGAGGGGATCTGCCATCTTGGGAGTGGGCAGAAAATTGCACTCTGGGATAGCTAGGTGCCACACATTGCAGGAACTTGTCATCAGGTGGGAGTGGACCAGGTAACCCATTGCTAGTAGTCACCGCGTTCCCACGGCACCCAGGCCTCAGATCACATTTGCACTGTACAGAGGACTGAACAAGGACTGCCCTGCTGTTTCTTGGACCTGGCAATGAAAGGCTGTATCAAAGACTGGACTTTGCTGATCCTGGGCTAAGAAAGATAGGACTGTGCTTGTGGTGCCCTGCATCAGGAAAAGTCATTCCCGGGCCCCAGACAGAAGAGGTGAATTCAAAGAGTCATGTAGCTGATTTCTTAATGCTGCTTCAGGACCACAAAAGCTGAAGAGGCTTTCTTGGCCATTTTGGTAGCCACCACTGCCTGATCGCCGCCAACCACCAAAGTGCAGTCTGGGAGACCAAACTCTGACACTCAAAAGCTGCACCCGAAACCACTCGACGTGGGAGAGTTGTCAAAGTGCAGTTTGGTCACTGAAGATGGATACTAGTTCTTATTAAAGGGAACCGCTTAATTTGCTGTAGCCAGCGACCAGAGGCAACTGGTATTTTCTGAACTTCACCTCGACTTCGAGAGACATTCTGTGGTCAAAGTCTCCTCGTCATGTTCTTTGACCGAGGGGTGGCCCCACAAAGACCCCTGTTGATCGGATCAGCATCCTCAGCATATTCAGGGTCTTCAGCATCCTGTATGCCTTGCATCAGGACCACTCCATTGATGCCAATGGTAATTGACCCGTAGAGGCAAGAACTGGAGTCAAGCCTGCTTTAACTGCAAAGTATCTTTCCTGCCATGCCTTACTGGCCTCTTTGACTTGCTCCCTGCCAGCGGTTCTTTCCCAAAGGAGGCTGGAGTACTCAAACACAACTTTATAAAAAAACTTCAAAAGTTTCCTAAATAAGTGCTAAGGGCCACATGTACGAACATTTGGAATTGTGATTTCCTAATTGCGATTCCATGCAATCGTAATTAGGAAATCGCAATTCCAAATGTAAGAAACTCCATTGAGTTTCTTTTGCAATTCCCGGTGGGTCGCAAATCGACCTTCCTCATTAGTATTAATGAGGTAGGTCGCAATTTGCGACCCACCGGGAATTGCAAAAATCACAGGGGTGGTGGCCTGCTGGGGTCAGCAGACCACTATTTCTGTGATTGTTTTTACATAAAACAATCTTTTTTTTTTAACGCATCCCTTTTTCCTTGAAGGAAAACGGGATGCGTTTAAAAAGAAAAAAAATGAAACGTTTCAGTTCCATTTTTTAAGAGTAGGCAGTGGTCCCTAGAACCACTGCCTGCTCTTAAAAAACGTTTTTGCATGCATTCACAAAGGGAAAGGGGTACCTTGGTGCTGACTATGATTGTTTTGTGACCGCATTCCCGGTCACAAAACAATTATACATGACATTGAGATTCGGTATTAGGAATGGATGCCCTGAACATGCCCCTTCCTAATACCGAATCGCAATTTGGGCTTTATACTTTCCAAAAAGCATTTTTCTAGTCTGTTTGCGATTAGAAAAATGCTCTGTCCATATGGCCCTAACTATGTTAGTTACCAATGCCTGTTTACAGGTTAAAGTAATGATGTACGATATACTTAAAAATCCACACCCCGGGAATACTCCACTAGAATTTGTTTGTTTTGGTGACTAATAAGATATACTTTTATAAATTGGTGTCAGATTTCCTTTGTGTTGTTTTTCTCTCTTGTTCAATTGGTTTGGTACATCTAAATGCTTTGTTCATTTGTTAAAGTCTGATTGCTCGAAGCCACAGCTACCCAAACTTGAGCTAAAGTTTCACAAATGAGCCTGACTGGATGCAAGACAGGTTTGTGAGTCTATTACATGATGAAGTCGCACAATCACACCTTATAGTAAGCCATATTGCCTAACAATGACGTTCAAGATTACCCCATGACTGAGAAAAGGAGTATCCAGACTTGTGAAACCTTTCCAGGTACAGCTTTAAGTCTTTCCCTGCTGAAGAAATGTTTTATCCCCAAAGTTCGTAGATACATTTTTAGATTGGTACTAACCACCAATTACTTCCCTGCTACGCTCTATTGAACGCCTGTCACAAAAGGTTGCCTAGATCCAGGGCTTCCATAACTTTTGACGGGGGTAAACTGCAAATTTGCACTTATTACTGTATCGGCAGCATCAGTGCTTAATTTGTAAATAAAAACATGCCGGTGCCCAAAGCCCTCTTCTTAAACACGTGGCTGCTACAATTAAATGTGCGAACACGTAATACTGAGGAAGAGTAATCCTGAAGCCATCGTGGGCCTCTTCAATCTATTTACTGCCACTCCCTGTCCTTTCAGCTCACTCTTACAGCTTTCTGCTTTCTCCCATTGTGACGGTTTTTTGTTTTACTCTTCCTCCATCTTTCCCATATGTGTCTTTTGCTCGCAGTAAATGCTTGAGGCAGATATATAAGCACCGGCCCTCAAAAATAAGTGCTGGTGCTACGCAACAGAAACAACAAGTGCAAATTAAGTACTGGTGGCACTCTATAGACTAATATTGAATTTCACTCACTTCATTTTGTGTCATTTTAGACATTACATTTCTCTTTTGTTAACTAAATTGGTTTTACAATTTTAGGTGATTTAGGCCCATATTTATACTTTTTTGTGCCGCATTTGCGTCACTTTTTGACGCAAAAGAGGCGCAAATTTGCAAAATACAATTATGGCCCATTTTTATAGTTTCTTAGCACTTGTGACGCAAAAGCACCACAAACTTACAAAATACAATTGTATTTTGTAAGTTTGAGCCGAATTTGCATAAAACAAACAGAATTGAGCCAGCGATTCCTCGCAAAAGACCATTTACATAAAATGAATCTGATTGTTTTGGCTTTCTGAAAGCTCAGTCACAGCTCACACACACTCTAATTTCCTACACATACTAGCTTACAGGCCCCCGCAGGTGCTCTACAGGGAGTGCAGAATTATTAGGCAAATGAGTATTTTGACCACATCATCCTCTTTATGCATGTTGTCTTACTCCAAGCTGTATAGGCTCGAAAGCCTACTACCAATTAAGCATATTAGGTGTTGTGCATCTCTGTAATGAGAAGGGGTGTGGTCTAATGACATCAACACCCTATATCAGGTGTGCATAATTATTAGGCAACTTCCTTTCCTTTGGCAAAATGGGTCAAAAGAAGGACTTGACAGGCTCAGAAAAGTCAAAAATAGTGAGATATCTTGCAGAGGGATGCAGCACTCTTAAAATTGCAAAGCTTCTGAAGCGTGATCATCGAACAATCAAGCGTTTCATTCAAAATAGTCAACAGGGTCGCAAGAAGCGTGTGGAAAAACCAAGGCGCAAAATAACTGCCCATGAACTGAGAAAAGTCAAGCGTGCAGCTGCCACGATGCCACTTGCCACCAGTTTGGCCATATTTCAGAGCTGCAACATCACTGGAGTGCCCAAAAGCACAAGGTGTGCAATACTCAGAGACATGGCCAAGGTAAGAAAGGCTGAAAGAAGACCACCACTGAACAAGACACACAAGCTGAAACGTCAAGACTGGGCCAAGAAATATCTCAAGACTGATTTTTCAAAGGTTTTATGGACTGATGAAATGAGAGTGAGTCTTGATGGGCCAGATGGATGGGCCCGTGGCTGGATTGGTAAAGGGCAGAGAGCTCCAGTCCGACTCAGACGCCAGCAAGGTGGAGGTGGAGTACTGGTTTGGGCTGGTATCATCAAAGATGAGCTTGTGGGGCCTTTTCGGGTTGAGGATGGAGTCAAGCTCAACTCCCAGTCCTACTGCCAGTTCCTGGAAGACACCTTCTTCAAGCAGTGGTACAGGAAGAAGTCTGCATCCTTCAAGAAAAACATGATTTTCATGCAGGGCAATGCTCCATCACACGCGTCCAAGTACTCCACAGCGTGGCTGGCAAGAAAGGGTATAAAAGAAGGAAATCTAATGACATGGCCTCCTTGTTCACCTGATCTGAACCCCATTGAGAACCTGTGGTCCATCATCAAATGTGAGATTTACAAGGAGGGAAAACAGTACACCTCTCTGAACAGTGTCTGGGAGGCTGTGGTTGCTGCTGCACGCAATGTTGATGGTGAACAGATCAAAACACTGACAGAATCCATGGATGGCAGGCTTTTGAGTGTCCTTGCAACGAAAGGTGGCTATATTGGTCACTGATTTGTTTTTGTTTTGTTTTTGAATGTCAGAAAAGTATATTTGTGAATGTTGAGATGTTATATTGGTTTCACTGGTAATAATAAATAATTGAAATGGGTATATATTTGTTTTTTGTTAAGTTGCCTAATAATTTTGCACAGTAATAGTCACCTGCACACACAGACATCCCCCTAACATAGCTAAAACAAAAACAAACTAAAAACTACTTCCAAAAATATTCAGCTTTGATATTAATGAGTTTTTTGGGTTCATTGAGAACATGGTTGTTGTTCAATAATAAAATTAATCCTCAAAAATACAACTTGCCTAATAATTCTGCACTCCCTGTATATCTCCCTACCTCTGTTGGTAAGAGATACCCAACTTCAATCCCATCCAGAGGAAGTGTCCTATAGCGCTGTCACATGTGGCCGACAGGAGACAAAAAGAGCACTCAGTCCATGAACCCTGGCTCACTCGTCAAACGTATCCCACACACTTATTCCCTCCTGTGTGGAGTAGCTTTACGGAGCAATATTTACAAACTATGAACTGTTGGCACAACCGTAGTCAAAAATCTAATGATTATACTGATGACATATGCAGATGTATTTCAACCTTAGCTATGGAGACACAGCTAAAGGTGCACTATATTTTATTTAAAACACCATAAATGCCATAAGGATATTATGGGCCCTGGTGTTAGCACGAAAATCGCCCGCTTTGAATGCTATTGGGGTAATAAAAGTATAGCATTGTCAAGTTTCCATGTTCTCCGGTGGCACTGCACCTGCTGCACCTGTGGTATCTATGCCTCTCTTTCCAACGTAAGGAATGCTCAAGGTCTGCCCAAAAAAAGTGGGTACGAGTTCTATTGACACACGTGACACTGGCAGAATAATATATTCTGCTAAGATTATATGTCCAGAAGGAGTTCTATTAAAGGGGCCCTCCAACCTAGTGGGAAAAAAGTGCTCTTTGGCCAGTCCGTTATCTCTAACAATCAGCTACTATAAGCATTCTGAATGTTTGTCTATTTGATGCTGTCAGGTGGGATTTTGAGATCCATTGCCATTTATTTTCAAATCATTCAGTGGAGGGTCTTTTAATTTTGAAGGAAAGTACAGCAGCCACTGGGCTGCTAAAGTAAACTGACCGGCTTGCAAGAGAGTACCAGGCATCCTGCAATGACTTTATGCATCCAATATGATGTCAAAGATATTCTGTGAGGTTTGGAATTTTTCAAACGTATAATTTCTTCTGAAATAATTTGTTTCCTTCTGTAACAATTAGAAAAATAGAAGTAGATAATCAAACCCCATTACTGGCCTGGCCTACTTATGAACACACCTTAGTGTGAACCAATATTTTG
Source organism: Pleurodeles waltl (assembly GCF_031143425.1). NCBI lineage: Eukaryota > Metazoa > Chordata > Amphibia > Caudata > Salamandridae > Pleurodeles > Pleurodeles waltl. The sequence goes on along the minus strand of NC_090447.1, from coordinate 1,279,831,542 downwards.
AAAGATGTAACGATTATTCACCTTGTAGACACTGAGATAAACTGTGCCTTCTAAATGAATTATACTGTCCAAAGGATTTGGGATTATAAAATAGTGCTTTATTTTGCACAGAGCTTGGACATCTTCCCGGTTATAATACTCTTTGTGACCAGCAAAATGCATGTATTTTTATTCTGTATGCGATATGTGTAAATGCCAAGGTGCACGTTAATCGTATCTTCGATTTTTAAATGTTGGTATGCAAGTGTGCAGTATTCTTTTTTGTGTATTTGCTCAAAACATATTTAACTCCATTCAGTTTAAAAGGCATGAAAACGAACCAAAACACAAAACTGGTTTGCACATTAAGACACTGCCTTTATATGTAGTCGAAGACTCCAGTAGAGGACGTCGCCTGAATGCATCTGTAATAGAGCCTGTAATTGTGGAATTATCACACCAGCAGAGGGCAACTGTGTGACTCCGTTTCGTTGCTGTTGGATGTTATTGAAATGCAGCGTCAGACAGCATTTCACAGAAATTACACTTGTGCGTGGGTGTGCGATACATATGTTTTCCTCTAGCTGCAATGCACTGAATGACTCCCCGGGGCGCCTTCCTGCTGATTAAACCTGGGTAATTACTAAGATATTTGGCCATCGCTAGTGCAGCAGAATAGTTAATTGGCTGCACTAAGTGACTATAGAGAACCTTAGAGAAGCCTTGGAGGAGGGATCTTAGGGTGCCAGCCTTAACCGTTAAGAAGAAATCGATCTTCAGACGAGTTTCCTTTTATGGGTAGTTTTTTGCTTGTTTCGATTATGACCACGGCCTCTCGCTTGATTACCAAAAGTCGACTGGAACAAAATCTTCAGTCAGACAACACCAAACGGCTATAGCCGTGTTTGTTCGGCAGGTATGGCTTCATGCAAGATTGTTAGTAATAGAATCTGAAACAGGACATTTTAATAAAATCGGATTTAATTCACATTTTAAGAAATCATTACTACAACTGTTCTTATTACATGAAATTGTATTGCTAAAACTTATTGTTAAATAATTGCATACATTTTTCAGTAAAGGACACTGTCACTATTAGGGCTGGGCAATATTTTAGGACATACCTACTAGTCAACGCATGTGTTGTCAGTTGTGAAATGTATTGTTAGCTTACAGAGGGCCTAAGTCTGCCCATTGTTTACCATTGCTTGCCTATTTGTCACTCTCATTTGACTGTTTCTTATTCATTAACTTGTGTGAGATTTTCTTCCCCTTCTTGTGTTTTTACCTCTCTTGGAGCAAGGACGCATTTCTTGCGTCCTTCCACTGCTAATTTTTCATGCACTACGATTTTCTTTTTATTTCAACACTCCATGAGAGAACATGTGTTTTCCAGTTGTCTTCTTAGTGTGCTTTTCTTCTCTCTCAGCGCTCCATGTTGCACTGTTTCTTTCCTGTGTGCTTCTCCCCCTGCTCTTATTCCCCCGGACTCAACATTGCTGTCTCTCCCCGTTAGTTTCCTTTTCCCCCCTTGTCGCCTATGATGCTTCTGCCATCCTGTGCCCCGGTATTGCTAGCGTCACCCTATTGTTGCTTCTCCCACCCCTGTGATTCCTCCCCCCATATTGCTTCCACACCCGCATGTTCCACATTGCTGTCTTTTAGGAAAGTGCCCCTTTTGGTATGGTTACCCCCCACTTTTTGCCTGATATTGATGCTGACTTGACTGTGTGCTGGGATCGTGCTATCCAGGCCTCAGCACCAGTGTTCTTTCCCCAAGACTGTACCATTGTTCCCACAATTGGCATACCCCAGGCACACAGTTAAGTCCCTTGTAAAAGGTACCAAAGGTACCAAGGGCCCTGTGGCCAGAGAGGGTCCCCAAGGGCTGCATCATGCATTATTACACCATGGGGAACCCCTCACCAAGCACATGCACACTCCCTTTGCAGCTTGTATGTGCTACTGGGGAGAAAAAGACAGTCAACATGGCACCCCTCTCAGGGAGCCATGCCCACAAACCACTGCCTGTGGCATAGGGAAGTCATCACTCTAGCAGGCCTTACAGCCCTAAGGCAGGGTGCACTATACCACGGGCGAGGGCATAGCTGCTTTAGCAATATGCTCCTACGGTGTCTAAGTCCATTCTCAGACATTGTAAGTGCAGTGTGGCCATGTAAAGTATATGGGCTTTGAATCTGTCATTAAGAACTCCACAGCTCCATAATGGCTTAAATGATGTCTGGGAAGTCTGGTATCAAACGTCCCAGCAAAATAAACCCACACTGATGTCAGTGTTGGATTTATTGAAAAATGCACCCACAGTACTTTGGCCAAACGTCTAGTGCACGACTGACAGGTTTGTGCCAGCTTGCCACTTCCAGATGAGTTTCTGACCACATGGGGTGAGAGCCTTTGTGCTCTCTGTGGCCAGAAACAAAGCCTGCACTGGGTGGAGGTGCTTCACATTCCCCCCCCAGTATGAACTGTAACAACTGGCAGTGAGCCTAAAAGGCTCAGGCCTCTTGTTATAGTGCTCCAGGGCACTCCAGCTAATGGAGATGCCTGCCCCTGGGCAAAGCCCCACTTTTGGCGGCAAGGCCAGTGGGAAAATTAGGGAAAACAAGGAGGAGTGACCTCTTCAGCTGGGACCACCCCTAAGGTGTCCAAAACTGAAGTGACCCCCCTCCTTGCAAAATCCTCCATCTTGGTTTGGAGGTCAGGGACCAATAGGGTTAGGTCTGAGTCCCCCTCCCCAAAGGGAGTGGACACAGGAAGGGACAGTAGCCATTGGCTGCTGCCCTCTGACCCCTGTAATGACTCTAAATCCAGGATTTAAGGGCTCCCCTGAACCTAGCTCGTCAGATTCCTGGTGACCTGAAGAAGAAGAAAGAAATCTTCTCTGCTGACACCCAGCAGAGAAGAATGAAGACACCAACTGACATGGCCCCAGCCCTACAGGCCTGTCTCCAGCTTCTGAAGCCCTGCAACCAAAAGGCGACACATTCCGCAGCACCAGCGACCTCTTAAGAGCCTCAAGAGGACTTCCTGCACCCCAGAGGACCAAGATCTCCCATGGACAGCGACCCTGTCCAACAAGAAACTCCAACAAAGGACTCCAGAACTGTCCTGGATCTGCAAGTCCTGCCCACTCTGCACCCGATGCCCACAACCCGTGTCCAGGTGGTCCAACCAAGTACAGCTGGTCCCCAGGTGATTCTGACTTAGTGTCCATCCTGGGTTGACCCCTCCTGTCCAACACGACGATGCATGCAGCCTAAATCCAGAGGACTCCCCTGAACACGAGAGAGATACCCGATGCCCAGAGGTACCACTGCAACTGCAGCCCCCTGGACTTGGGGAATCCAACCACGGGTCCAGCAACATCCAGCAGGCGGCCCTCCTCCTTGTCCAGCCTTTGGATTTCTGGAACCGACCCCTTGAACTTAGCCTGCAGCATCTCTTGTGACCCCTCGGGTTACCCTATTGGAAGGCATTGGGAGCCCAACGCTGTGTTTGCACCCTGCACCCAGCCGCCTCTGTGCTGCTGAGGGTGTGTGTTTGGTGCTGACCTGTTCCCCCCCCCAGTGCTCCTCTAAACCCTCCAGGCCTGCCCTCCGAAGACTTGGGTACTTACCTGCAAGCAGGCCTGACTTTGGAGTGACCCTAGTCCACATAGGAGCCCACGTTCAACCGACCTCAACTTCGATCTCTGCACCTGGCCGGCCCCGTGTTGCTGGTGGTGGGAGTTTGGGGTTAACTTGAACCCCAACCTGTAGACATCCTAACCCCCGAAGACTGGAACTGCAAGTCTTGTACTTACATAAAACTGCTAATTTTTCTTTCCCCCCAGAACTGTTTCTGAAAATTGAGATGTCAACTTTTAAAACAAGTATTTGCTATTGTTAGACTTTTCATTGTTGGCGTGGTCTCCCTTAACTTTTTGCCTCTGTTTCCCAGGCTGATGTGTGCTGGACTCTGATTTTGCTGTTTTTGTTACTCTGGGCACTTTACCACTGATAACCAGTGCTAAAGTGCAAGTGCTCCTTTACAAAATGTGTATGTAATTGGCTTATCCATGATTGGCATATTTGATTTACTAGTAAGTCCCTAGTAAAGTGCACTGGAGGTGCCAGGGCCTGTAAATCAAATGCTACTAGTGGGCCTGCAGCACTGGTTGTGCCACCCACATAAGTAGCTTTGTAATCATGTTTCAGACGTGCCACTGCAGTGTATGCGTGTGCAGTTTTAACTGTAAATTCGACTTGGTAAGTGTACCCACTTGCCAGGCCTAAACCTTCCCTTTTCTTACATGTCAGACACCCCTAAGGTAGGCCCTAGGTAGCCCCAAGGGCAGGGTGCAGTGTAAGGTTAAGGTAGGACATATAGTAATGTGTTTTATATTTTTCTAAACTGTGTTGTGTCATTTTGTAGTGTTTTCATTAAGTTACTGTGTGTGTTGGTACAAATACTTTACACCTAGCACTCTGAAGTTAAGCCTACTGCTCTGCCAAGCTATCAATGGGGTAAGCAGGGGTTAGCTGAGGGTGATTCTCTTTTACCCTGACTAGAGTGAGGGTCCTTGCTTGAACAGGGGGTAACCTGACCGTCAACCAAAGACCCCATTTTTAACAGATTTTTATTTGAAAACTGTATAATTTGCCAAATTGAAACAAAGTGGTATTGGTACATATATTTGATACTTACTTGCAAATGTTCTTCCCTGCAAATTGAATCTTGTGGTTCTAGAAATAAAGTAACAAAATATATTTTTGCTATATAAAAACTATTGGTCTGGAGTTAGTCATTGAGTGTGTGCTTCCTTTATTGCCTGTGGGTGTACAACAAATGCTTTGCAGTACCCTCTGATGAGCCTTCCACACTACCACAAAAGAGAGCATTAGTATTATCTACTTGAGCCTCTGTTAAGCCTCTGGGGAACCCCTGGACTCTGTGTACACTATGGCCCTCATTTCAACTTTGGCGGTAAATCCCGCTTACCGCCGTGCAGAAGACCGCCAACACACCGATGCGGCTGCAGAATTCCGCTACAGCTGTTACGACCCACAGCCCAGAATCTGCCAAAATCCAGACACCCACACAAGTCCGCCACACCAAAGGTCAGTGATAAACTGGCGATAACAAAACCGACACCGTCACGCCAACAGGAATATGCCCACACTATCACAACCCACGAATCCACGTGGCGGTCTTTCAACTGCGGTATTCCATTGGCGGTGCACACCACCGCGCTCAAAATACACACACATTTACAAAACACAACAACATTGGACAATTTGAAATACACACACCTGATACACATACACACACCACTCCCACACACTCAATACAATATAAAACACACACCCTCATCACCCACAAACCCCTACGACAAAAATTGAGAAAGAAGCACAGAGAGACACCATAATCAACAATACTAGCATACACAGGCACACAACACCATCACTCACACAACATCCACGCACCTAAGACAACACACACAATCACATCCCCTCACACATCACAACACACACCACCCCACACATCACCCACACCACACCATGGCACCACAAAGACACCCCAGGTTCTCTGAGGAGGAGCTATTCGGATCACAGGTGCATCACACCTCCATAGCTAGGAAGATGGAGCTATGGCGCAGAATCGTAGACAGGGTCTACGCAGTGGGACAGCATCCAAGAACACGGGATGACATCAGGGAGAGGTGGAATGACCTACGGGGGAAGGTGCGTTCTGTGGTCTCAAGACACCAGATTGCAGTTCAGAGGACTGGCGGCGAACCCCCACCTCCTCCCCCATAACTAACAACATGGGAGGAACAGGTCTTGACTATACTGCATCCTGAGGGCCTCGCAGGAGTAGCAGGAGGAATGGACTCTGGTAAGTAAAATCTTAACTATTACATCCCCCACTGTACCTGCATGCTATCACATAGCCCCACCCTCACCCTCACCCCCATCACTCCAACTCCTCACATATGTCCCACTATCACAAACCAACCATCCCAACACCAAGCCCTGCATGCAACAACAAAGCATGGACACCCATCACCAAAGCATGTCCACTACAGTTACCCACACAGATCCCCAAACCAACTATCACACAAGGTACTACACAAGAATGCAAGCACTGGAGTACAGGGTCACCCACCCATTGCACACAATGGCACACACAGATGCAATAATCATGCCTTTACACCCCTGCAGGACCCCTACCCAACATCACCGGACAGGAGGTTCCAGACATGTCCACTTCCCCCACAGAAGAGGCCCACAATGATGACAGCAGCTCTGTCCAACTGGATCAAGATGACCAGCCCGGCCCATCTGGGACCTCGGGACAGTCGGTTCCCCTCACACTGGCACATGCCACCACAGAGCCTCCCCTCTCAGGAAACACCAGCACAGCACCCACCCATTGGGCCTGTCCCCAGGACACGTCAAGCAGCAGTGTGTCCACTACTACAGGGAACCCAGGCAAACCCACCAACCCAAGAAAATCAGGGACCTGGTGGCAGTGGGCACACGGTTCAGGGGACAGAGGAACAGGAAAACAGGGGAACTGGGAGGACTGCTGTGCGACAGGGGGAGGACAGGCCCAGGGAACCCACTCTCCACGTAGCCCTCTCCAACATCATGGGAGCGTACCATCATTCCCAGGAGACGATGGCAATGGTACTGGCCAAGTTTCAGGAGACCCAGCGGCTGCAGGAGGAACAGTATTTGGGGATCAGGGAGGAACTTAAGTACAACAACACAACCCTGGTCACCATTGTAGGGGTGCTGAAGGACCTTGTGAACACCAGGAGGGACACTGTGGCACAACAATGGGCCCCTGACACTAGCCTGGATGATGAACAGTCCACCGCCTCCGCCGGCACTAGTGGGCATGAGGCACCGCCACAGGACCACGACACCAGTTATCCACCCCCTGCAGATGGAGAACCACCCAGCAAACGGTCACTGAGATCCAGGACAAAGACAGAGAACAATGCCAAGACCCCCACCAGGAAATGAGACCACCTTGAATGCCATCCTTCTGTCCCACTTCGTCACCCTGTCCATCACTCAACTGCCGTAGCTCCCCTTCCTATCCCCTTTTGGACAATGCAACTGTGAGACTAATAGACTGGACTCTGCCATGGACATTCCTCCACCATCACCCCTGCCCATTTTACAACCCCCTCCACTAATTTGCACTGAAAGAAGCACCCTTGAATCACAAAACAAGCTGGAGTCAGTCTGTGCTTTCACAAATGTGTATTTGCAATAACTAAGGAAAATAGCAATGCCGATTGTATTGTCAACATACCTATGCCACACAGCTCTAGTCCATGAGGTAATATAGCAGAGGTCACACAGTGGGACCCACATCTGTTAAATGGAAAGACAAAGTGACAAGTCAGGGTCCATACACTGGGAGAAAGTGACAGACATATGATAGGTCTAACAATGGTATGAGATGTGTGAGCCAGTGACATCTTCTTACCTGTGTCTCACTGGAAGTATTGCTGGATAACATTGTTTCTGTTGTCGATATCCTCTTCTTCTGCCTCATCTTCTTCACTGTCCACAGGCTCCACAGCTGCCACAAGACCTCCTTCTGGACCATCCTCCTGCAGAAAAGGCACCTGTCATCGCAAAGCCAGGTTATGCAGCATACAGCAGGCCACAATGATCTGGCACACCTTCTCTGGTGAGTAGTAGAGGGAACCACCTGTCATATGGAGGCACCGGAACCTGGCCTTCAGGAGGCCGAAGGTCCTTTCGATCACTCTCCTAGTTCGCCCATGTGCCTCATTGTAGCGTTCCTCTGCCCTTGTCCTGGGATTTCTCACTGGGGTCAGTAGCCATGACAGGTTGGGGTACCCAGAGTCACCTGCAAATGTCGAGGGACAACTGTTAGACACACACTAACCCTTAGGGTCAACCCCAGATCCAGACAACTATTCACACTGTACAGGGTCCTTGTTCTTACCTATTAGCCACACATGATGCCTCTGGAGTTGCCCCATCACATAAGGGATGCTGCTATTCCTCAAAATGTAAGCGCCATGCACTGAGCCAGGAAACTTGGCATTCACATGGGAGATGTACTGGTCGGCCAAACTCACCATCTGCACATTCATTGAATGGTAGCTCTTCCGGTTTCTGTACACCTGTTCACTCCTGCGGGGGGTACCAAAGCCACATGTGTCCCATCAATGGCACCTATGATGTTGGGGATATGTCCCAGGGCATAGAAGTCACCTTTCACTGTGGACAAATCCTCCACCTGAGGGAAAACGATGTAGCTGCGCATGTGTTTCAGCAAGGAAGACAACACTCTGGACAACACGTTTGAGAACATTGGCTGGGACATCCCCGATGCAATGGCCACTGTAGTTTGAAAAGACCCACTTGCCAGGAAATGGAGTACTGACAGGACCTGCACTAGAGGGGGGATTCCTGTGGGATGGCGGATAGCTGACATCAGGTCTGGCTCCAACTGGGCACACAGTTCATGGATTGTTGCACGATCAAGTCTGTAGGTGACTATTACATGTCTCTCCTCCATTGTCGACAGGTCCACCAGCGGTCTGTATACCGGAGGATGCCGCCATCTCTTCACCTGCCCCAGCGGACGTGCCCTATGGACGAGAACAGCGAGCAGAGAGTCAGCCAACACTGAGGTATTAAAAAAATTATTATTGCACACATTTGTCAATCCGCAATGTGCCTGTCACTGTGTGTATGCAAGGCCTAGATAGGTGTGACACATTTAAAATTAATGCCATGTGGCCCCCTGAAATGGCGGCTTCCTGACCTGTAAGGCGGAACAAGGGGATATGAGGTAACTGCGCTGGCGTTGTACACCATCGCCGTAGGCGGTTGAAGACCGCGGCACAATCTTGCATTGGTTAACATTGGACCCTATGGGTCCCAGGAGCCAATGACGATGTACGCCGGCGGTGACGGTACGCACCGCCGCGGATGTGACCGCCATTTTCTGTCTGTTCACTCACTTGATACCTGACCTTCGACAGGAGAGGACCTACACTGCAAGTGCTGCTGTGACCTCAGTCTGGAAGCGACGATGGCTCATGTGTCTGGGGAAAGGGCCCCTGCCTTCACTTTGGAGGAGTTGGAGAAGTTAGTGGATGGTGTCCTCCCCCAGTACACGCTACTCTACGGTCCTCCAGACAAACAGGTGAGTACACTGTGAGCATGCTGTTTGGGCAATGGCTGTTTGGAGTGGTGTAGATAGAAGATACGGGCAGGGACTGAGGCCTACATGAGTGGATGGTGAGTGTATGTGCGTCAGGGCAAGGGTGGGAATGTGGGTCAATGACTGTGATGGTCTGGACGGTTTAAGATTTTCCTTTTCCCCTGTACTATTCCTCTAGGTCAGCGCCCACCAGAAGAAGGATATTTGGCGTGCCATTGCCAAGGACGTCCGGACCCTGGGGGTCCACCACAGACGGAGCACCCACTGCCGTAAAAGATAGGAGGACATTCACTGCTGGAGCAAGAAGACGGCGGAGGCCCAGCTGGGCATGGCCTCCCAACGTGGGAGGGATGCCCGTCGCACCATGACTCCCCTGATGTTCCGGATCCTGGCAGTGGCCTATCCGGAGTTGGATGGGCGCTTGAGGGCATCACAGCATCCACAAGGGGGTGAGTACAGTCACATCCATCTGACTCTGCGTGCATTACGAGGTGTCTGGGTGGGGGAGGTGGGCTGTGGGTTCCCCTAGGCCAGGGCGAGTTTTGTAGGCAAGGTCCTTTCGTGAGGCAGGCTATGTGGCAACCCAACCCCACCAGTGGTAAGAGGCAACTACACCTAGTCAGGCTCCTGTGACTTCCATGTGTGCAGCAATCGGGCATAGGCCTTTTACCCCATGTCCCTGTGATTAATTAGGGAACTCTAAGTGCATGGCGTAGTGCAGAGGGCTGCTGTGTCTGTAGTGTCCGCCAACGGTAGTGGTATTGCATGCACTAAACATGTCTTTCTTCTGTCTCCGCACCCCCCCCCCTTTTGTGGTCTCCCTGTTCGTGTGTGCATTAGCATCATCAGGCGGAGAAGCAGTGGCACCGGAGCAGGAGGAGCCATCCCACATGGCCCTGGAGGGCGAGACAACGGAGTCTGAAGCCACCAGTGGGACGGAGGGCGAGGGGAGCTTCATGGCGGGGAGAGGAGGTGACATCAGTGACAGCGACTCTTCCTCTGATGGGAGCTCCCTTGCGGTGGCGGGCCACTCTGTGCCCCCCGCATCAACAGGTACAGCCCCCACCCCTCCTACCAGCACCGCCTTCCCAGCAGCCCCTCAGCGTGTGTCCCGTGGCCGCTCACCCAGGAGGGTGTGCATCTCCTTCGCCCCAGGCACCTCAGGCCCTGCCCCAGTCAGCCCTGCTGCCCTCAGTGAGGAGGCTATTGACCTCCTGAAATCCCTCACTGTTGGGCAGTCTACCATTCTGAATGCCATCCAGGGTGTAGAGAGGCAGTTCCAACAAACAAATGCATACTTGGAGGGCATTCATTCTGGCCAGGCAACCCAACAGAGAGCATTTCAGGCTCTGGCCTCAGCACTGATGGCAGCCATTGTCCCTGTGTCCAGCCTCCCCCCTCCAACTTCCTCCACCCAGACCCAATCCCCTGTACCTCAGCCTATCCCAAGCACACCATCAGACCAGCATGCACACACCTCAACACACAAGGGTGGCTCTGGCAAACATAAGCACGACACATCCCACAGACACTCACACAAGCATCATACTCATACACACATACCAACATCCACTGCCTCCACTGTGTCCCCCTCCTCCACGTCTCCCTCCTCCCTCCCTGTCTCGTCTTCACTCACACTTGCATGCACTAAATCTTCAGCCACTACCTACATCACCAGCATGCCCATCACCACACACCGCTCACGTGCACTCACCACCCCCACTACCATTGACACATCCTCTGCGTCCTCTCCCAGTGTCTGTGAGCTCTCCTCCCAAAGTACACAAACGCAGCCACACACCCACCCAACAGCCATCCACCTCACAACAGCCTTCAGCACATGCACCTTCACCCAAAGTCAGCAAACGTACACCTCCTACAACCACTACCTCTTCCTCCACTCCCAAACCCCCTCCATCTACCCGTCCCAGTGTGTCTTAAAAGCTTTTCCTGTCTAACATTGACATCTTCCCTACACCTCCCCCCCGTCCATCCCCTAGGGCCCGCCTTTCCAGGTCCCAACTCAGCACCTCAGCCACCACATCACCGGGCACAGTGGTGGCAGCAACTGCTGGCTTTTGGAGTGCGCCAAGCAACAGGGCTGCCAGTGTTCCACAGAGCGAGGGCAAGGACATTCCACCACCTCCAAAAGTGAAAAAGTTGCCCACATCCCGGAGGGAGAAGGCGAAAACACCTGCCACCAAGGGCTCAGGCAAAACAAAAGTGGATAGTGGCAAGACAGCTGCGCCACCATCCAAGGTGGGGAAGGGCCAGAAAATCAAGGGCAGGTCCACGTCGATGCCAACCTGTACGGCGGACAAGACCACAACCAGCACCGCCACCTGCACCGCCACCACCACCGCAGTCACTGAACCCGCCACCAGCACCGCAGTCACTGAGCCCGCCACCAGCACCGCAGTCACTGAGCCAGCCACCAGCACCACAGTCACTGAGCCCGCCACCAGCACTGATGCCACAGAGCCTGCTGCCAGCACCGATGCCACAGAGTCCGCTGCAAGCACCGATGCCACTGACACCGCCGCCAGCACCGCCAGTGGCCCGCGACATCCTGAGCCAGTGGCACCACCGCAGAGATGGCTGCCATCCCTAGTGGTCAGTCGTACGAGGCTGGTGGTCAGTTCCAGGAGCCTGGGCAGCTTGCATGTAGCACCACCATCAGTGGAGTATCACATCCACTACCTCAGTCCTTGGCAGGATGAAGCACTCTGGGCACAAAGCCCCCTCCAGAACCAGTGGAGTATCACATCCACTACCTCAGTCCTTGGCAGGATGAAGCACTCTGGGCACAAACACTCTGGGCACAAAGCCCCCTCCAGAACCAGTGGAGAAAGGCATCCACTACCTCAGTCCTTGGCAGGATGAAGCACTCTGGGCACAAAGCCCCCTCCAGAACCAGTGGAGACTGTTATCCACTTGAGAGACTGTGGCTTCGCACTCCCCAGGATAGAGCAGTGGACAACCCACCCACTTGAGAGACTTGAGAGACTGTGGCTTTGCACTCCCCAGGATACAGCAGTGGGCAACCCACCCACTTAAGAGACTTGAGAGACTGTGGCTTTGCACTCCCCAGGAAAGAGCAGTGGGCAACCCACCCGCTTGAGAGACTTGAGAGACTGTGGCTTTGCACTCCCCAGGATAGAGCAGTGGGCAACCCACCCACTTGAGAGACTTCTGAGACTGTGGCTTTGCACTCCCCAGAATAGAGCAGTGTGCAAACCACCCACTTGAGAGACTTCTGAGACTGTGGCTTTGCACTCCCCAGGATAAAGCAGTGGGCAACCCACCCACTTGAGAGACTTGAGAGACTGTGGCTTTGCACTCCCCAGGATAGAACAGTGGGCAACCCACCCACTTGAGAGACTTGAGAGACTGTGGCTTTGCACTCCCCAGGATACAGCAGTGGGCATGGGGCCCCCTTGTGGAGCTGGCATCATGCACTCATCCGGCTGAGGTGCCCCCCTTTTTTCCCCCTGAGTTGCCTGTTTCATTTCGATCTGATGTCCCTGCAGTGTTCTCTCTGTTTGGAGTCTGGTATCGAGTGTGGGCCTCGCCCATGCAATTTGGGCCCAGTGGTCCACGGACTATGAATGGTGCACTACCCGGACTTGTGTAGTTGGTTTACATAATTGTTTATACTATATTTCAAGTTTTGACTAATGGATTTTTATTTATTACAATCGTTCAACTCATTTCCTTTTGTCCTTGCGTTCTTGAAGGAGGGGTGGAGGGGTGTTAATGTAATGTTGCAGCATGTATTTGTGTGTATGTTGTTGTGGGTGAGGGTGGGGGTGTTGCGTCTTGCGCATGTTTGCCACTCTCTTTTCCCTCCCCCCTCCCTTGTGTTGTAGGTGCAGTAATCACCGTGGTCGTCGCCGCCGTCTTTCGTGCTCCTGGTAGAGGAGCAGGAATACCATCGCAGGGAGTATTTGAAGTTCTGCCTCCATGGCGTCCTGGTTCCTCGTGGAATGTGTAGAGGTGAGTGTTTTCCCTTCCAAGTCCTGTTTCCACGGAAAAGGTGGCGCATTGGCCTCTTATAATAGTGTGGGCGGTACATTGTCTTCCGCCTGTCTGTTGGCGGTGACCGCCGCAGTGTTTGTTTCTACCACCGTGGTGGTCGGAGTGTTAAAGTGGCTGTCTATGTTGGCGGTTTCCGCCATGGTCGTGATTCCATTTTTTTTACCGCCTGCCTGTTGGCGGTCTTACCGCCGCTTTAACACCGACCGCCAGGGTTGTAATGAGGGCCTATGTCTCACTTTGATATAGTATGTACAGAGCCAGATTCCTACATGTCTCTTGCCCATGTTTCTCCCTTTGCAGTTCACTCCCAGAGAGGCGGAGGTTCTTTTGATCTGCTTTGCCAGGGTGCTCATGACCTGCACGATTTTTAGATCAACTTCACTACGCACAAATGTCATAGGCAAGAACCTATTGTGTACCACACTGCTGTAAATTGGATGAAAAAGGTGGGGGGTTGCTAAAAGGGGGATCCATAAATACTTACATGCAAACCTTAAATCATGTGAACTACAATCCTCTGTTTTACAGAGAATGCTGCATGGCCAGCATTTAAGTGCCTCTTTCATTATTTTCTGCCATTGCATCAAAACAAATTCTTGCTTCTGGTTGGAGCCATTGAAAAGGATATTAGAGAATTGCTATCTTTCTTCCATGATACTTACATCCTGGCAAGGATCCTACATCTATCCAATCTCTAAAAAGGGAAAAAGAAAGGACCTACCCAACTATTGGCTTATTGCCCTTCTGGATGTTGAGGCCAAATACTACGTCTCACTGAGTCTTGCTAATCTTCGTGCATGGGCTACAAAACTTAACCTGATTCCTTAGCTTCAAACAAGGTTCAGAGAAAAAAGTGGAACTATGAACAACATGGTGGCCCTCGCATTACTTGAAACAAAACAATAAGCAATGGATGGTCCCCCCATGCATGCTTTATCAATTTTAAAAAGTCTTTTGACAGCATCTCTGGACCATACTTGACAAAATGGGCTCCACTGCAAACTTTTAAATGCAATAATCTCATTCTACCCCAACAATTGGATCCTGTCGAAATTGGGTGCTGATGGGACTCATTCTGCACCAACAATTGGATCCAATTGAAATTGGGTGCTGATGGGACCTTATCCTACAAGGTATTTATCAACAGGGATTTGAAGCAAGGATGTGTACTGGCCCCGATTCTGAACAACTTGCTCATTACTGCGATAGTGTTGACGATTGCAAACTGAAGACCATGTCACTAAATAAATTGCTATCTGCTGCGTGTACTGGAATTTGATTGTTCCACCAGAACTCTTCAGTGCTCGTTAAACAACCTATATGATTACTGTAAAACCTATAACCATGGATTACAGCAAGAAAGAACCAAAGTGCTTACCTTCGCAATACAAAGCAAATTCCATCCGAACATGTAAGCTAGGCCTCGGTTTGATTTCCAGCACAATGTCATGCAAATTCCTGGGGATGGAATTTCACACCTTAGGCCAGCACAAGTGCCACATACAAGCGCTAGAAAACAAGCAACAGAACTAAGATTCATGCTTGTTAAAACAGCACAATACCTCATGAGCCCATCTCTAAAACCACTGTTTCAGAGTATTAAACATAAACTTACTTCCAACTCCAATTATGGGTTGGAAGCTTTTTCCAGAAAATACAACAGCTGAGTCAACCAGTGGCACAGCTTCGGGTGTGGGGTGTTTGGGGTGTAATGCCGCCCCCTCCATAAATTTATCTTCTGTTAAATAGTTGGGTATTGGTGCTTTCAGTTGGGTATGGTGCGGTGCCAGTGGGGTTTTACCAGACATTTTTACATACACAGAGACAAAAACACAAACACACACATACTCTCTCTGTTTTGGAAGTCTTCAAAAATTAAGTTAGTTCACAAAATATTGTGTGTTTACTCAGTCCACATTCCTCTCCCTTTTCACTGCCCCTTAAGCCCCTCTAATGCATCCTGCTAGTCCTATAATGTATTTGAACATTATATGCTAGAGTGTTTGTTGGAAAATCTGAAGTTCACCCCCCCTCCCCAAACTTACTGACCAAGCTACGTCCCTGAGGTCAACCAGGCATAGACTAAACTCTTCAAATTAATATTTAGGTTACTGAACTTGGTGAGCCAAAGTAAAATTTGTCTGGAATTCAATTTACTGGAGCAAATACTAGGAATAAATGATGAACTGCTAAGGTACTGGTTCAAACTAAACCAAGCAGAAAAGCGCCCCTTCAAAGACCACCTCTGCCAAAAATCCGAGCATGGAAAAAATACCCCATGTTCTCCTTCAGTGATACTATATTAATTAATGTCCAAATGATTCCACTGTAGAACTGTAATATATCCTAAGGAATTTGAAGCAGATACTGAAGAGGACAGTAAGTACCAAATCAAGAGGTTCTTGAAATCCTTTAAAATGAAGCAACATTGCCCATTAATCGTAAGAACATCTTAAAAATCAGCACCACAAACATACTCCGGCTTTGCACTTTCGTGGTTTCATGGGAAACAACAGTATAGTTTTAAGGTTACGCTTTCGACTCTTTGCTGTGAGGGAAGTAGCACAAAAATCGACATTCAAGAGAGGAAATATAGCCTGCCGCTTTTGCGCGTTTCATTTGGAATCATTTGCAAACGTTCTCTGCATTATCTCACCTAAATAATTGAAATAAAAAGGCTTTTAATTCCAACATATTTAGAAATGTACTTAAGGAATAGTTCATCAGCCATTTCTGGGTGTTTTAGTAGCACTGATGGTATTTTAGTCAGTAGATTTGTAAAATTCATGAACACAGTTTTCAAATGCATGTGTCAATTACATGTTGCACAATTACTTGGGTATTAAAATGAACGATTTTAACTGTATGCAGTAATAAAGGAATGGTTTTAAGTATCAATGAATATTACTTACATTATATATATTTAGAATTTTATTTTCCAATAAATATTTTATATTTATTTCTAAAATCATCATTATTGTACACTTTAATATATATATTACTATTTTTAAGATATTCGGGTCCACTAGTTGTAGTTTATATACATTAAGTGTGTAAATTTGATTTTTAGCTCCTGTTATTTTTGTCACAATATTTGTGTATTGTGATATTTTTGTTCCTCATAGTTTATCAGACAAATGCATAGAGTGAAGCAATGTCAAATGAAAGGCTGCTAGTGTCACTCATGCCTTTTTAGATTTTTTTTTTATAGGAATAGGGTTGAAATAAAAAACATTTTCCCATCATTTTCTGAAAATAAGGTTTGTGAGGTCAAGCCTACTGAAAAAGGTCATGCGTAGTTGGCACATCATAAAAGTTGAATATCTAATAAATGACCTTTCAGGGCTTATGGTCTTTTAGCAAATGTATGTGAAAACTGTGGGCCTCATTACGAGTTTGGTGGTCCATTCACCACAATGGTGGCAGTCTGACACCATCAGCTTGGCGGTCGTACCACTGTATTATGAGTCACACAGGCCTTTTGAGCAAAGACCACTATGGTTCCGCCGGCACCACCAGACAGCGCAGAATGCCACAGTCATGAGGCAGCACAAACAGGCCAGCGGAGCCTGTGTTGCCGCCGGACACATGCACACTGCCAATGTGACCATAGTGGTCCAACCACCATGAAATCGAGAATGTAAGGGGAGCAACTCATCTGCAGGCAGCCTTACACGTCCTGTGCCGCCATGGAGCCCATCACACAAATTCTGCACAAAATCCACGCTGCTGTGGACCTAACCGACCATAAGTACACACACCTACCTGTGTTATTACGCACAACAGATCATTGAGCTGTCCTCCACATGAGATGGGGGTAATGCTATGGGCACCAAGTACACTTGTCATTGTGTACACAGTTGGTGTCATTCACAAAGAAGAACACATTCACAGCCACAAAACGCCCCTTTTGGGCAGGTCACTCACACTGCACTGCAACACGACACAAACGCACACATCTGCACATGTTAGGCACAGGGACAGTGAAGTGTACACAACATTGTGTCACACAACACCAGCACAGCAACATCACATCTAACAATATAGCTGACACGCTCACATTCCTTACATGCCATGGACTGTCATCAGATTTAGCACACATATTTATAGATCTATCATGGAACACAAACAGCACTCCCATGAACCAGCCCTGCAATTGACCTACACATCACCCAGGTTGCAACACAATGGAAGGAAAATGGGATGCACAACAGACAGAAAGACAAATATATCAATCTCACTATGCAAACAATACCTGCACAATAGGGATAGGGGCATCAAGAACACTCAGGGAAGGCTGCTGCACTGGGACACATTACAATTTGCACACACCCCTAAGTCAACATTTGCACAAGAACTGGCACTACATGTATCTCTGGGACAAAAAATACTAGAGCCAAGAGACATGACTATTTGCAGAATGTGGAAGTGCAAGTCAAGAAAGCAAATACATGGTACATACATCTAGATGAAGTAGCTGCAAGGTACACACCGCAAAATGGACACATGCACTGTCAATTGCAAACAAAGGTAGCACAATTGAACACCCTCCATGTCTGCACAAAGAAAACTCAAGCTGCCACACATGAGACAAATCTACAACCCATATCAAGGATAAAAGTCTAACACCATACACTCTGACATTGGACCACACAAGATGAAAAATTTACCATATTAAACACAACACAATGGAATGGCATGACAAGTGGATTAACAAACACTTATCCATACAGTCAACATATATCTTTCTCTTGTGTGACACCAGCACTGCCTACAAAGTCAGATACAGCAAACAACAGAATATGGATCAGCAAGCAGGCTGAAACATACACAACTGTAGGCAGACAACACAAGTTGCTCAGTAAAAACATAAAGTTAGAAAAGGAATTGCAGGAGAAATGTATACCCAAACAATAACTGTTTGGGTTTATTTTTAAGTAAATGTAAAATGTCCAAGGCCATTGGCTAGTTCAGCAGTCTTTCAGTGCCCAGTACTGTGCCCACACTTGACTCCTATCACTGCCAGGGAACCTCCATAGGAAGGGGCCTCAAGAGGGTAGGCAGACACCTCAGGGATCATCTGGGGGAAGAGGGGTGGGTCAGATTTGGGATGGGCGGGTTTGGGTTTGGGAGGGGTGGATTGTTTCTTTGTAGGGGTGGGCTTCTTCTTGGAGTGAGGGGTATGAGTGTTAGCAAGGGGGCAGGTGTGACAGGGGAGGACTTGGATGTGGAAGGGATGAGTTGGGCTGTGGGGGAGCTCTTGGGTTTGGGAGGGGGTGGAGGGAACAGGGGAAAGGGCAAGTTCAAACAAAAACGTTTCCTTGAGAACACAAGAAAGGTCATCAGAAAGGAGTGGGGATTTTGAGGTTGAGGGTGTGTTTGTCTGGTGTGTCGGTGTTGATGTCTTGGGTGTGTATATGTGTGAGGTATGCTTATGTTTTGGTGGTGTCTGTTGCATGTGTGTGAGTATGGGTGTTTGGTGTCTTGGGGGCTGGGAGGTGGAGGTGCTGGCTGATGTGGGAGTGGAGGATGTCTAGTGGAGGATGTCTGTGTCTGTTGGGGTGGTGTCTGCAGGTATGCTGGTAGTGGTGATGTGTGCGTGTCCATTGGGATGGTGTCTGCAGGTATGGTGGATGTGGTGAATGTCGGTTAGTCTGTTGGGGTTGTGTCTGTGGGTATGGTTGATGGATCTCTGCGTTTCTCTTGGGGTGGTGTCTGTGAGTATAGTGGGTGTGGTGGATATGTCATTGCCTGATGTGGTGGTGCCTGTTGGTATGCTGGATGTGGTATCCGGGCTTGTGGGGGTGGTGAGGGTGTCTGGGGAAGTGGTGTCTGATGTTGTGTGTGTGGGGGTGTATTTTGAGTACTTGCATGCCAGTGTTTTGTGTTTTTTGGTGGTTTGTGTTTATGTGTGCTGCTTTTGTATGTTGAGGTGGGTGCATGCCGATCTGTCTGTGTGCTTGGGATAGGTAGGGGAATGGGGGTTTTGGACTGGGAAGAGGGAGGCGGGGAGCGAAGGAAGGTGGGGGGTGACTCAGGGGTGACTGGCTGCCGTCAGTGAGGAGGCCAGAGTCTTGAAAGATTTCTGTAGGCCACACATTGCACTAGGAATGCCTTCCAGGAAAATATTGGTCTGCTGAAGTTGGCAGGCGAACCCCTGGATGGCATTCACAATGTCAGTCTGACCCGCAGAGATACTCCTCAGCAGGTCACTCAGGCCAGCAGGGGTAACAGAGGTTGAGGTGCCTGGGTCAAAGGAGACGCCAACTGGGTGGGGAGCAACAGGAAGGGTGGCAATAGAACTGGGGGTTGCGGACAAGAATGGTACTGGAGTAAGTCCAGATGGGTCCGCCACCACTAGGGAGTTGCCACTGGAGGGAGAATACGATGATGGGTATGTAGATCCGGTCTCCTCTGTGGAACTCACCTCACCCCTCTGGGGCACTGGGTCCCTCTGTGTCAGTGGTGTCTTGACCTGAGGTCCTTTGGCCATATGCTTCCCCACTCAGCTGTGCCCTGTCTCCTTTACTTGCCTGGGCTGATGCTGTAAATTGAAGGAAAAATATGGTCACCACATGTCCCTGACCACACTTGAACAACAGCTGTGATTTGCAAACATTACCATGATGTCAAGTAGGCCCCAGCAACAAACTCCACCTAAGTGGCCCCTACATGTACCATACCATATGAATACATGCATCTGAACTGTCAACAGTTGCTCAAAGGAAAATCAGGATCTCAGACAACTACAATTGCATGGCTGAAGTTGTGCAATCACAATAACTATTTAACAAGTAGGAGACCACTTGACCTTCAATGCTTTGCCTCATGGAGACTACATCACTTACTTGTTGTCATACAATAGTAGGCCAATGCCAACTGCATTCCCACAGATCCCACACGAGGTAAGGCAGACATTAATTTGTCACATACACAAAAACACAACAATAAGAAATGATGCTCCCAGAACATGCCATGTTGCAGACAACAATACAGTGGCCTGGAGAACGTGAAATGGAAATACTCAGGTCACACTGGAAACAGATCCACAATGCACACTTCACTAGGTGAAATTTGTCCCAATGGAGTCATGGACATAGTACCTCTGTTGCTCTGACAGTTCAAACATTTAGCAAGGAAATTTACACTGTAGACATAATGGTCAGATTTACTGGGAGATATGTCCCTATAATCCACAAAACAATGAATCTGCAAGCCCCAGGGAAATCACCACTAATGTCTAGCACCCTTTACAATGACACACTCTGATTGCATCAGTAAAAGCCATTAGTCCTTTTTATGTTGGAAAGACAAGATTTGCAAGTACCTTTAGAAGGCCCTCAACCTATTGCCCAATGGAAGCTACAACACTGTACCTATTTTGGTCATGCAAACCCAGATGTCTGGGATGAATGGGTGTACCCAAACACACGTGATTTCACCATAACTGCAAGACATTCCATGATGCATGCCTACAGTCAGGTAAAAAACCTTATCTATTACACATGTGCAGTGCACCTAGCTACACAATGCCACATCAATGGTCTGGAAATGCACATTGTGGCCAAAATATCTAGTCATACACATCTTGCCCCTCATTGCTACTGCAGCTGTACATGCCAAATGACATGCAATGACAGTTGATGGTATGTGTCAGTCAACAATCAATGGTGACACACTCCTGCCTGTGGCACTACATGAAATGTATTCCCATTGCAAATGTCCTATTCCAAACAAAGGTTAGCATACCTACATATGTGAAGAAATACAGTAATCATCCCATGAACACAGGTTGACCATGCATGAAGCAGCAGTATACACATTTTGTCAAAAAAGGAAGGGGCTCATGCTAACATGTAGGCACAAGAAATGTTGGCAAACAGTGATGGCACACAGATCATGTCCATGGACATTCCCCACTTACCAAGGGAAGGTTACTGATCTGTAGCTGCACCCAAAGATAAATGTATGCTCTGTCACATGTATGATGGCCATCTTCACATTACAGACAGTAGCTAGGCACCAGCACCCGTCACATGCAAAAAACAAGTAGCCTCTGGGTGGCAGTTGCCAATATACTCTTTTAACCAGACACATGGCTGAGGACAGTGATCCATTACTTGCTTTGCCCTGTAACACTGAGGAGTCTGTTGCATAAAATTTACAACCACTTCAACAACAAACATTACTTGATTGATCAATGTACACAGCCATGTGTTGTCCCTGGAGAGCAAATTGTTTGTGGATTGTACTTGGTTGTGTCCTAGGACTCTGGGCCAATAGGCAAGGCACATCAGTAGACACCACATTACGTATCGTCCACTCATCCACTGTGTCACACATGGCACATCCCTAATCATCAGGGAGAGATGTCAGAACCGAACACATTAACATGGCAATGTGACAGACAGGATTATGCTCTGTACTCACCCCCTTGTGGCTGCTGTGCTCCCCTCAAACACCCATCAAGGTCTCGTTATACCACTGCCAAGATGTGTGATATTAGGGGGGTCATGGTCCGACATGCGCCCCACCCACAATGGGAGGACAGCCCCAGCTGGACCTCCAAGATCTTCCGGGCCCAGTGTCTTAGGTTCGCCCACCTCTTGCGACTGTAGATGCTCTGCTGGCTGTGGACCCCCAGGGTCTGCACCTTCTGAGCAATAACTCTCCATATCTCCTTCTGATGGATGTTGACCTGCATGGTTGCAAAAGACAAATCAAGAGACTGCAATCACAAGTTTTTAAGAAAATAGTTGAGTGACACACATGTCAGAAAAATCAAGCCAGAAATGTTCAATTTGTTAACACACCACAAGTATAAAGCACACAATCCAATAGGTACAGGGACATGACTACACACTTTTGTATCTATCTGCCTCCTAACCCAGTACCCTGCTCATGGCCTACAATTACTACGTATACCTAATCACATAAGGTAGCCCATGCTCAGCAACATTTACTGTGATGTGACCCACAATGAAACATTACACACATATGTGGCTTCTGAAGGGGAAACTCCTGAGGCCTGACTGAACAACACATCTACACTCTGCGAGATTGACTCACTGCAAACAGTCCCTACAGGCAACTTCCATAGGACAGACTTCCCCCTTACACTTGAGAGACAATGAAGGTACTGGCATGGTGGGTACAGAAAGTGTCTTCCCAGTACATGTGTTGACATGTGTGTCTATCCCACAAAGATGGCATCCAATATACAAAGGTATGCATTGTACAACTTCTGCCATGTGACCAAGGTACTGAGTCACATGTCATGGCTTCCCAGGAATCAACACACTGTCTGCACTGTTGCACTGTCATCAGTGCAATGAGTCTGTACAGAACAAATATGACTTCTGTGAAGGTGACAACAGAGCTGTGGGAGTAAGGGACCTGTCATGAGTCAAAGACACACTTTAACAATGATACTAAATGCACATATGGGCTAGTCCATGGATTGACCACAGTACCCATTCCTAATCTAGTCAATGTACTGAGGCATGCAGGGCAAGTTCTCCCACTAGAGCCTCATATTTGCCACATGACAGGATCTACTGGTGTGCAGGGAGTCGGCACAGTGCCATGGTTGCATAGCCACAGTGACTATACCCCAGCCTGGACTATGTCCCAAACTGGGAGATACATTTGACAGGCCCTAGTCTCTGCAGACTGAGCATACAAAACCTACATGACACTCAATTTCCATCACTTCCATGCATAACAGTAGGTCATGTGGCCATCAGCAATTTGGCATGTGGCGTGTGTGGCAACCTGAAGGGCAGAGTGAGTCAGGATATGCCTTCCAGACTACAGTTTGTGGGGTGAGAGATCTGTGGTGCTATCCACAATGCTTACAAGATCCTCAAATAACGCTTTTAAAATGCATACACAGCTCATGCTGTCATGCACATGCATGTTGTCTAACATTTGCAAACTTTGTACAAAAAAAATGGCAGTAGATGGCAGTAAAGTCTCCTTGCCTAGTTAAGTGCATCCAACACAAGGAGGATCTAGGACCCCAAAACACTTCACACAACATAATGTGACTGAACTTAACATATGTTTATGGCCACCACTACCTGCACCATGTACATCCTATTGATGTCACACAAACGGCAACAACTGGTGCACGAGAAGTCTAACTGGCACACAGGGGCACATTGTAGCCTGTGAGAGTCTTACCTGCTCCTCTGGAGAGACATGGAGCTGTCCATACAGGGGTAGGATCTCATCACCTAGCCTCTGCAGCTCCTCTGGAGAGAAGGCGGGCCCTATCACCTTCTGGCATAGCATGATTGCTCCCAGAGGCGGCACACAGCAGCATAGGTCGTGGAGGTGCTCAAATTTGGATGAATACAACAGGCGTGCAGAAAAAGTCTCTAATAAACTAGCAGCAAAGAACTACCCAAGTCATCTGATATAGGTAGCTAACAAGAGGGCTCATAATAATAACAGAGAACAACTACTTGAGTCCTATGTAAAACCGACAGAAGAGAGAATGATCTGTGTATCTACTTTCAGTCCTCTGTCCAAGGAAGTGCAGAGGATCATCAAAGACAAATGGAAGATTCTGACTTCAGCAGGCCTACAATTTCTACAACCAATGCATGCTTTTAAAAGAGCAAAAAGCATACAGGGTATGGTAGTACACACACGACCAAGAAAGAGACCAACTATCGAGAGACAACAGACCTTGTAGGACTTACCAGGCCCAACAGGATATTAACAATGTGGGAAATGCAGTGTTTGCAGATTTATGAAGAGAACCATCCATCTTGAGCGGGGACTTGCCACACTTTGGGAACTGAGAACCTTATCAAACTGCAATAGCAAAAATGTAATATATGTAATCAAGTGTTTCTGCGAACCGAAGTATATTGGGACGATGACTCGCAAAGTTAAAGCACGTATCTGCGAGCACAGGAGTACGCTCTGCTGCAAATGTGACTGCACCAAACTTACAAGCCATTACATCATGAAGAATCCAAGCACTGATGATATGGAGTGGTGCATGATTAAGAAACTGAAACAAACTAGACAAGATATGACACAAATCCTGCTGTGGTATGAACAAAGGTGGGTGTGGAGAATGTACCCCAACAGGAATGTCCTTAACAATGAGACCACATGGTACGTATTAGAGAAATAGGGCAAGTGTGAGTTGGAGCACCTCTCCAGTATGTACTATACAGCAAATAAAAAGAATGGTGTGGGATTTGGTTGGTGTCTTGTATGCAACACAAGTGTCATTTGTACAGCCTATCACCGTACCCTAACAAGTAAGAAGGATACTCAGGAGGGGATGGTTCCAATAAAACATGCACATGCCACCCCAATTTCCTTCTCTCTCTCTCTCTCCCTCCCCGTTCTTTTTAACTTCACAGACTGAGCAAAAATATTATAGATCCCAATTTTAACCATCACTGTAATCATTATGTGAAAAATAACTGACATAGGGAGCAGAAGCTGCCTTTTTTATAAGTAGAGTCTATTTAAGCTATTATGTAATGTAACCACAAATTAACACAGAGGAGTTTTTTGCTCCATTTGGACTCATTTGTTCTGGAGAAGGAGATATATTTATAAAAAAGGTTTGGGGAGAAGCATCATCTTGAGCACTTCACAGTAGATACCCAGATGTGCAGTTTTGTTTTTAGAAAAGTATTAGGCTCGAAAAAACAAGCACACATCTACCTAAGTTATCCTTTGTGGTTTTTCATATTTACAAGCATCTGACTTTTAATAAATGAGCACATGTATGAGGACCACAAAAGGGGACCGTATGAGTCAGATACAGGCTCCTGGTCTACATTTCCCATGATCCCTTGGTCGCGTCTATGATGGCGTTAGCGGCGGGATTGTATAAATTATCCCAAATGCCCAGAACCAGCTGACAAGCAGCTGGGAGTGGTGATTTCTTAGGTGCAAGGGAGCGATTCACCCTTTGATGAAGTAAGTGAGGGGGCCATGGCAATCAGAAGGCTGATCGGGGGGAGCAGCATGTGTTTTTATGATTTTTTCACCTTGCGTGCACAGCATTTCAGCACACAAGTTACGAAGGCAATAGTGATCCTAGGAAGGAGAGACACACTGTTTCCATGCACGCATATTGGGTCATAGGGGACATTTAACTTCTACGGGCACCGCCACATGGGGATCCCTGCCAGCATAATTTGTACTGATTGTTTTAGATGAGGTTGGGGAGTAAGATCAACCACTAGGGTGGCCCCATTGGAGAGCATGCTAACCTGTTCCCTCCACGCATATCAGGGCTAGGTGAACTTGGAAGTAGCCCTGACCACTCTCTCTTTTTTACCTGCACGCAAAATTGGCTGTTGGGTACATTTAACCCTTACGGGGATCACCACAAGGGGATCATTGCCAACATAGCTTGGACAGATTGTTTTAAGAGGTGGGTGGACAAATAAGATCAACCATGATGGGTTTTCTATGGGTGGATACACTACCCTGCACGGATATTTTGGCCAGGTTAACTTGGAACAGCCCAGACCGATCACTGCCACACACCACATTTCACTGTAACAACAGAATTATCCTGGAACATCTTGAAGAACCATTTTTATGTACAAGACTAAGAATAAGCATTACCCTGATGATCTCAGCATTCACTGACCCTGTTGGCATCTCAGCTCGACTGATGTTTGACGTGGATCACAATAAGAGGTGTATTCAACCGCTCGACCTTTATTGCACTATTCACAACATGTCATTAAATTAGCATCTGCACTATCTCCTTCTCCCAACAGTGTCTGACTACAAGGGGTAACACCCCTGTCACAGACTCAAGGCCTTTAACCCATATGAATAAGATAAGGATGTTTTAGTGAGCTCACATTTCCTTGCTGAGCCATAATGTGGCATGGCACAGGGTTTACAATACACACTGGATACTTCCAGGAGGTGTGTTTTTCGGGAACACGCACAGCTTAACTAAGATAGGGTTGCATGTTTGTACTTCAGCACTTCTTTGAAGCACATGTTTGCAGTGTCTTTCACACCTTGCACATTCACTATTTAGTTCCCTTATAGATGATGATATAATCAGTCTTCACGTTTTTTGACATGATCTATCCCTAATAGGTTCTCAGATGATCATTGCCACTTAGATTGGCCCTGAGTGTGTCCCTAGTTATTTGTTTCCTCTGTATAATTAGTTTTGTGACCTTCCATGACAACATAGATAGGGATCCACAGCCCTGATGAATGCCCCAGACTAATACAGGCTTTTAGAGTGGGCAGAAACATGTTGCCTTTTTTAAAGATGATCGAAGTCATTCTACTTAAGGTTATCATTGATTCTTGTTTTTAATCATATCAGTGGACACCCCCAATTAAATGTAAATTACTGGAAGTCCACTAGGTATTTTTAGGGACCTAGATCCCATTAGTATCCAGTAAACTTTATCTAAAAACTCCCTCTTGTATGCCCTGGTGGATTGCCCTTCCAGGGTGGGGAGAGGTGGTCTATGATGAAGCATGACACTAATAAGTGTGCTTTGCAGTTATGTTACTCCCTCTACTTCCCAACACTTAGCACATGGTAACCTCCCAGGTGAGTACACTCTAATTGAGAGTTGCCAAGTAGGGGTATTTTGAAAAGTGAACACAGGTCTGATGTTTGGAGTCAGAGAAATGGTGCCTCCTGAGAGTTGCAGTCAGGTTATTCCCTCTACTTCACACACTTGACAAATGTTATCCTCCCAGGTGAGTACACTTCATTTGTGGTTCACCAAACAATGGTATTTGGACAAGAGAGCACTGGACTGGTGCGTGGAGCAACAGTAACAGAGCCTCCTGGCTTCAGCAGTCATGTCACTCTCTACTACACACACTATACAAATGTGATCACGCCAGGTGATTGAACTTCATTTGTAGTTTACCAAACAATGATATTTGGGCAAGTCAACACTGTGCTGGTGTTTGGATTTACGGACACAAGACCTTCCTGGCCTTAGCAGTCATGTCACTCTCTCTACTTCCCACACTTGGGAAATAGTATCCTCCCAGGTGAGTGCACTTCAATTGAGAGTTACCACACAGGGGTATTTTGGCAAGTGAACACTGGGCTGGTGGTTGGATTTACAGACACAGGGCTTTCCTGGCCTTGACAGTCGTTTCACTGACTCCACTTCCCACACTTGCCAAATAGTATCCTTCCAGATGTGAGCACTTCAATTGAGAGTTACCACACAGGGGTTTTGGGCAAGTGAGCACTTGGCTGGTGGATGGAGTCATAGAAACACAGCCTGCTGGGAGTTGCAGTCAGGATACACCCTCTACTACACACACTCTACAAATGTTATCCTCCCAGGTGAGTGCACTTCAGTTGAGAGTTCCCAAACAGGGGTATTTGGGCAAGGGAACACTGGGCTGGTGTTTGGATTTACATACACAGGGCCTCCCAGGGCTTAGCAGTCATGTCACTCTCTCTACTTCCCACACTTGGCAAATAGTATCCTCCCAGGTGAATACACTTCAATTGAGAGTTACCAAACAGGGGTCTTTTGACAGGTGCACACTAGTCTGGTGTTTGAAGTTAGTGAAACAGTGCTTCCTGGGAGTTGCAGTCAGGTAACACTCCCTAGTACACACACTATACAAATGTTCTCCCCCCCAGGTGAGTAGACTTCATGTGAAAGTTCACTAACAGATGTACTGGGGCAAGTGACTACTTTTCTGGTGTTTGGAGTAAGTGAAACAGCGCTTCCTGGGAGTTGCAGTCAGGAAACTCTATCTAGCACACACACTGTACACATGTTCTCCCCCCAGGTGAGTAAACTTCATTTGAGAGTTCACTAACTGATGTATTGGGACAAGTGACAACTGATCTGGTCTTTGGAGTTAGTGAAACAGTGTCTCCTGGGAGTTGCAGTCAGGTCACTCTCTCTAGTAAACACGCTATACAAATGTTATCTCCCCATGTGAGTAAACTTCATTTGTGAGTTCACTAACAGATGTATTGGGGCAAGTGGACACAAAGCTGGTGTTTGGAGTAATAGAAACAGGGCTTGCTATGAATTGCAGTCATGGTACTCTCTCTACTACACACACTATATACATGGTATCCTCCCAGGCGAGTATACTTCAATGGAGAGTTAACAAACAGGAGTATTTGGACAAGTGAACACTGGTCTGTTGTTTGGAGTTGCTGAAACACTGCCTCCTGGGATTTGCAGTCAGGTAACTCTCTGTGCTTCAGTCACTGTACAAATGTTGTTTTATTACATATCTGTATGCAGGCTGCATTTAGGTTTGAGCATAGCTTTACATTTTGGGACATACAATGGATCCTGGAATGTGTTTTTGGTATTATGGTATTTACAAGCACCATTTCGACATATGGCATGTGATGGGCCTTGGTAGCTTTGATGTTGAATCCAATTATACACATTGACAGTGTTAAATCCTAGATACTCTGGGTATTGCATGTTGGTGGGGTACACGAACAAGACAGTGGGCAACGCTGAGCTGTGAGTCCAAATGCCACTGCATGTTGGTGTCATTTTAAGTGTTGTAACTTACCAGATTCCACTCCCCCAGGTATTCCTGTCCAGCCCTCAGGATACAGGATGGCCAAGACCTTCTCCTCCCACGGAAAGAGATGTAATGGGGCAGTGGAAGGGTCACCACCAGTCTTCTTGGCCTGCAGCTGGTGCCTGGAGACAAGGGAATGGACTTTGCCCCTGAGGAAGCTCCACCTCTTCCTGATGGCCTCCTTTGTACGCAGGGTGGTGCCTAACAACATTGACTCTGTCGACTCTCCGGTCCCACATTTCGATTTTTCTACAGAGAGGAGGATGCTACTCTTGATCTCCAAAGAATTGTGACTCTACTCTTATGATTTCATCCACCATGACTCTTAATCATCTTCCGAAAAATGGTGATTTGTTGACTGTGACATGGTGGAAAAAAATAAAATGAGTGACAGTGACCTACTACACAAGGGAAGCGCAAAAGGGTGTGAATGGACAAAAGTGTGAGGAGGGTGTTCTATGTGATGGTGAAAAAAGAAGGGTGCCTAATCTATGAAGTGTTTGCGTAATAAGATGCTCTGGCTTCTGTGTTTTGTGTTGGAAATGCTAAGGATTGTGGTCTGTGAAGGGATGTGTTTTACAGGGTCCTTTGCAGGTTTGTCCATTGTGTCAATGTGTATCAGCTGTGTTGTTTTCAAATTCATCCAATGTGCAGTTAAGAATTACCTTGTTGATCACGAACCGTTGTGGTTCGGACCTCCATTGGCTGACCGCCATGAAGGATCTGCCATGGCAACAATGTGCTTGTAATATGCACTGTGGTTGGCCATGGTGCTGTAGGTCTGACCACCTGTTTCCAGGCTGTCCCGCTGCTGGAAATCTGCCTATTTTGCTTGGCGGTAGGCAGTCCTGCCTGTGTGACTCGTAATAGAGCAGTCTGAGAGACTGCCAACATGGCGGTCTTTTCAAGACCATCAACATGGAGGTCTTGTGGTCCGACCGCCAAACTCGTAATGAGGCCCTGTGTTATTAAATGCACTATATGATCCAAAAATTTCAAAAGGTTCCCTTGCTGCTGGAGCTCTGCAGAGCTTTTGTCTGACCACTGACATGCATTCACCTCTAACCAATTCGAATTAAAGATTTTTATTGCTAGTTTTAACTGCAATATACATGTCCACATGAGAGAGGAGGTTCATGTTTTTGTTTTATGTTATTTATGTTATTTATAGCCTTAATAAAGTGGGCTAACGTGCTGGCTGTAGCTGTGTCAAATTGTTCCATTACCGACCTACCATACAGAAAGCACAAAACAATGGACAGGTCAAACACCCATTTTAAAAGATTCTCAAGAGCAACAATACATGAAGGGCAATGTAAGTTTGATGTGCACTGTGTTCTTTCATGCCATAACAGGCAAATCTAGTAGTTTTCTGCATTATAGCATTTGAAAATTTTCATTTTTATTATGTCAGCCCCAAATCCACTCTGCTGAATTTTACCTTTGTCAAGGCTACTAGGATTATGTTGCCCTAAGATAAATATGTATTATTTAACAGCATAATTTGAACATATCTGGTATGGTCCAATATTGCCATCTTGAGGTTCTGGCGACATTTATAAACAACTCTACCTTCAGCCTTGTAATGTATTATGTCACAAGAACACTTCAATGGCAATATCAGACAATATTACACAGGAACACACTATGTATTATACATATACACATATTTATTATATATATATATTGTTAGAAATAGGGTGTCTAGTTGGCAGTTGTTTGCACCTTGTCCAAGTAGGGACCCTCACTCTAGTCAGGGTAAAGAAGTCACACAGCTTAGATAACCCCTGCTTACCCTGTTGGTAGCTTGGCTCAAGCAAGTAGGCTAATCTTGGAGGCAATGTGTGAAGAATTTTCAGAGTCAAACAAGGCCACAACATCAAAAATCCAATGCACACAAGTAAAGATACACATTTTCTAAGATTAAATGTAGTGTAGTGCTTAGAAACACAATAGCTCCACCTGGTGCTATCACAACTGGTTGATGGAGTCACTTCGAACAGTGCAGCTACGGAGACATAATTTGCGATGTCGCGATCACACCACAGGGTGACAGATGCTGTGGTGGAGTCAGAGTTTGGTGCCGGACGTCGATGACACGGCACTTGGGACTCATGCTGTGGGGAGACTTTGGAGGTGAGGCAGCGGTTTCAGGCCTGTGTTGTAGTGACGGACGTTGCACTCAGCGGGGACCATGGCTCCGGTGCAGGCAGCAGCATGGGATCAGCGAGAGGCACCAGTTACAACATTGTTCTGGAAGTCGATGCACTAGTTTCTTCCTTTTTGCATGAGAACTCACTTCCATGGGCCCAGGAAGTAGATTTGGCACCCAATTGGCACATCAGGACTCTCAGCAAGAGAGCCCAGGAACTGGCAGGTGAAGTCCTTGATGTCTCTGAGTCTTCTTATCAGGAGGCAAGCTCAGTCCAAGCCCATGTAAAGCCTTTGGAAAAAAGATGTAGAAAGCCAAGACCGGTCCTTTTAATCCCAGGACAGAAGCAGAAGGCAGCAGGTCAACATAACAAAGCAACAGGCAGTCCCTCTTACAGTATACATCTTGTGTTTCTGACAAAATTTCCTCAGTCCAGAAGGATGCTAACTATGTGGTGTGAGAGATCCAGTACTTATACCCATCTCTGTCTTTGAAGTAGGCAAACTTCAAAGAGAAGTCTTTGTAGTGCACAAGACTCTGCCTTTCCCTACCCTTGTGTGAGGACAGGCGCAGTCCTATTTAGATGCAAGTGTCATCTCATCCCACCACTCTAGCTCAGGAAGACCCATCAGCCTGGTGATGGGCCATCAGGATATGCAGGGCACACCTCAGCTCCCTTTGTGTGACTGTCTAGAGTGAATGCACAAACAGCCCAACAGTCATCCTGACTCAGACGTGTATTCAGCAGGTAGGCAGAGGTAGGTAGAGGCACAGAATGGTTAAGCAAGAAATGCCCACTTTCTCATTTTCAAACTTACAATTCAAAAATCAACTTCACCAAAAGATGTATTTTAACACTGTGATTCCAAACTCATGATCTCTATCTGCTCCCAATGGGAAATTACACTTAAAAGATATTTCAAGGCAATCCCCATGTTACCCTATGGGAGAGATAGGCCTTGCAATAGTGAAAAATGAAATTAGCAGTATTTCACTATCAGGACATATAACACACAGAATCACATGTCCTACCTTTTAAATACCCTGCCCATGGGGCTGCCTTTGAACTACTTTAAGGTTGACTTACATGGCAGTTTATACTGCACATACAGATAATGCAGTGGCAGGTCTGAGACGTGTTTACAGGATTACTCATGTGAGTGGCACAGTCAATGCTGCAGGCCCATTAGTAGCATTTGATTTACAATTTACAGGCTCTGGGCATACCTGGTGCACTGTACTAAGGAGGTGCTAGTAAATCAAATATGCCAATGATGGTTAAACCGATCACTAATACAATTTAGATAGAGAGTACTTGCACTTTTGCACTAGTTAGCAGGAGTAAAGTGTCCTAAAGCCAAAAAACAGGTCACAAAAATGAGGAGGAAGAAGGCAAAATGTTTGGGGATAACTCTGCAAAAAGGGCCAGGTCCAATGTATATATAGGTAGTTATAGTTAGGACTGTGTTTACATGAAAAAAAGTGTTTTTAGACTTTGGCATTGTTTGATGAATCTTCACAACATTTTCCCAAAAAAGTGTTTGGTAATTCTTCTTGCACTTGGAAAGTTTCGGGTTGATCCGTCAAGTGGGGGCCGAGAACAGGGGGGTTAAAAAAATGTATGTTTCCCATGTTAATTCCCATAGGAGGTTTGAACACGACCACAGCCCGAACTGCTGGACGGAATTATACCAAATCTACCGAATTTGGCAGAAAGATAGCTTTTGGTATGCAGATATCGCTTTTTGTTATTTGGTGTGAATCCTTCCAGTAGTTGAGAAATTTAAGGAAATCTGAATTTGTATATCTGTGGCCCCAACAACTTAGTGAGTAATAAGGAGCTCATGCAGAGATCTTCAGAACTCTGTTTGGCTGCCAACTCTTCAACTAGGAAGTGTTTGCAGCCATCGTGGGAATCGGCTTCAGTTGAGTCCCAGAAAAAAAAGAAAAAAAAGGGGCCAGTGTAGGGATACCCTGACCCCTTAGCTCTGGTGCTGGAGTCCCAGAGGGACCTCCAGGACAAAAAAGCATTTTTAAAAATGTTGCTGAAAATTTGCGATGGGGTCACAAACTTTTTTTTCCAAAAAGTGCGACCTCCCACATTTTGTTAAAGCCTCCGGGTGGGCTAGGTCCCGGGGGCATGTATAAAATAAGCAGGGAGCGCTGGGGTCCCCATCCTGGCTGATTTATTCCCAAGAGACCACCACCTTCCTGGAGCAACGTGCTTTAACTGAAATGAGTCCTGGGGACTCCCGCAGACCCAGGGACTTCCACTTCCCTGGGGTAATATTTAATTACATGTGGGGGCCACACAGCCCCTGTGCAGCCCCGGGGACTGCCCGAGGGACTGCTAACTCCCCTGTCAAACAGCGCTCAGTTGCTGCAAGCGGAGAGTTCCTTTGTTTTCCTGTCGGCAGAGATGCGAGCAGGGAAACAGAGGAAACAATTGCTCTCACAGAGAGAGAGCTGAATCTTTAGTACCTCCCTCTCTGAGACAGCAATGCTGGCTCCCCCAGGGGGTGGGGAGCTGGCTGGGACCGTGGGGGCCTTCAGGCTCCCCGCGGTCCCATTGCACACTGGGTGCCCTGTGGAGCACCCAGAACAGATGGCCGGACCCTGGGGTCCCCAAGGTCCCTCACACCATCAAACAAATGTGCTAAGACTGGGCCCCGAAGTATAAGGGCCCCGGGGATGAGATTGGCCTGGTGAGGGGGACCTGTGGCCTCCCTCTCGCTCAAAAAAATAATACGCTGAGGCCGGGTCCCAGGGGATGGAGCCCCAGGCCTGAGATTGGTCCAGGGAGGGGGTGCACGCAGCTCCCCTTTCCCAAAAAAACAATGTTAAGCCTGTGCCCTGGGGCATGAGGTCCCAGTGGCCGTGCGGTGTCTCTTCCCCACAGAGCCCATTAACCCAACGAGGTAGCACTTACTGAATAACCATTAGAAAATGCTCCAGTTGGATGGACATTTTGTGCGAAATGTGGACTCTTGTTAGATAAAAGAGCAGATGGGCTTCCTAGCCATGATGCTCATTTCACAGAAATTAAACCTCAACATGATGCACTTACAAATATAAACGTAGCAGGTGCCCCAGTTGAAGCTCCACTTCTGGAAAGGACAAACAATCCTAACTCTTGGGCTTGGCAAAGGCAAAGCAAGTGTGTTTACTCCTTAATGCCATATAGAAAAATGATCTAAAATCCTTTGTGGAGGTGAATGCATCTTTCATCTATTGGAGCGTAGTCTCTCACACCTATTCTCACACCCAGAGAGACAGGCCCTGCGGCCAACTCCTGCTGCACATGGCCAAAAGCTGTGTGCAGTATGGGGCTGGGTGGTTATAGGAGTTGACTGCAGTGCCTGACCACAGGCCAGTCCCTGCGGCCAACCCCTGACACGCATGACCAAATGCTATGTGCGTCGGTGGTTGGATTAACGTATAGTAATTAAAATTACTTTACAATTAAAAAAAACAGAAATTTACTGAAAAAAACAAAGGTTACTGTGACGTTATAGTTAGGAAATATAATTTAAAAAACGTTAGAAATTCACTTAAAAAACAAAGATTACAGGGACTCACACAAAACCAGAGAAATTCAGCAGATATAGTTAGATTTATTTCAAGTAATTATAACTCGTGGCCCAAAGTAGCTATAACCCGTGCCCTCACCATGCCCTGCTAATTACCCCGGTTATTACAGTATTCATGACAACTTTTATTATGTCAATAAAAATATCAATGAAACATTAAAAGTTAAATTCTTGAAGAAAAAACTGTGCATGACAGGAGCACGAGTTAGGCCACGAGTTACAGTTTACAGTTACTTGAATTAATACTAAGTATAGCTGCTGAACAAGGAGCGAGAGGTGCGAAATGCGTTGGGACGTACATTGTTTTGTTGCTTGCGGCACAAAGATAAAAAAGACGCTCTGGGAATTTAAGCTGCGGTACGTGTTCCGCTTGGTGCTATGGAAACAAAGTAGAATTCATATGTGTAGATATACATATATATATATATATATACATATATATATATATATATCATAGAAAGAGAGGGGTGGGGAAGGAGACATATATGTGCTATTTGTAGTTACAGTTATGTCAGAGTTGCCATTTAATAGACATTTTTTATTTTGCTAATAACTGACACCACTCAAGAAATCTGTACAAAAGTGATATTTCCCATTTTAAGTCCTATAGGATTCTTGATACAGAGAAACCTTATGAACAAACTTACACCAAACATGGCAATTAAGTAGAACTTTACGCAAGGAAGCACTTTTGATTGTAATTTTTATAAATCTGTTCTGAGTATTCGCGAAATAGGTTTTCTGATCTGAGCATCAAGAGATTACATTTTAGTGATTTCTAGACTGTTAATCCGTGGAGCCTTATTGGATTTGTGACTCTAGGTAGGATGTAGGAGTCCAATTCGAAATGCTAATCTACACCTTTGAGTCTAGGGTCTCGGGATTTGCAAGTCTGTTATGGGACTCACAAATAAAAAAAAGAAAACAAGCATTTGCAATGCAATGGGTCTCACGTTTGCTCGAGGTAGAGCTATTAGCGTTGTAAATTCCTGTTAGAAATGAGGTCTTTGGTTGGCAGTCAGGTTACAACTGTCCAAGCAAGGACCCTCACTATAGTCAGGGTAAGTCACACACAATCCAAATTATCCTGTGCCCACCGTCTGGTAACTTGGCACTGAGCAGTCAGGCATAACTTAGAAGGCAGTGTGTAAAGTGTTTGTGCAATAAATCATGCAATAACACAGTATAACATCACAAAAATATACCACACAGTTTAGAAAAATATAGAATATTTATGTGGTTAAAATAAGGTCAAAACGATCAGAATTTGGGTACAAGTTGAAATATCACTTTGGTAATGATAAGTAGAATTTTTAGTTCTTAAAAAGGAATAACTGTTTCTTGCAAGCACAAAGTACCTGGCTTGCATCTAAATTATCTGCATAGGACTGCAGAGGAGGAGATGCGTGGAAAACAGGGAGGTGTGCGTTGGTTTCTCCCGGGCGCACACAGACGATGCGTCAATGATTTTCCACACAGCAAGGGCTTTGCATTGATTTCCGGCACGCAGGCTTGGATCCTCTTCAGGTTGAGGGATATTTGGACGCCCCGGGACGATGCAGAGAAATCGTGGGCGTGCAGGACGAAGTCACAGGAGCTGCGTCGATCCGGAGGGCAATGCAGGGAAATTTCTGTTGCATGGCAGGCGCTGCATCGATTCTTCTTGCAGGAAGTCGGGCTGTGTCGTTCCGGGTCAGCAATGCGTTGATCCAGTGGCCTGTGCGTCAAGGTTCTGTTTGCAATGTTGCCACAGTGTCGAACTCCACTTGGGGAGCTGGGCTGCGTTGTTTCGGTTCTGCGTGTAGTGATTTTCTCACCGCAGGGCAGGCTGTGCATCGATTACGGCAGGCTGCGTGATGATTTTCGCCACACAAGGAGTTCTTTTGCAGAGATGAAGTCTTTCTGGCCCTGAGACTTCAGGAACAGGAGGCAAGCTCAATCCAAGCCCTTGGAGAGAACTTCTCAGTAGAGCCAGAGGGCAGCAAGGCAGCAGGGCAACATCAAGGCAGCAGTCCTTTTCAGCAAAGCTGTCAGGTAAGTCCTTTGGGCAGCCAGGCAGCTTCTCTTAGCAGGTTGCAGGTTCTGGTTCAGAGTTCCTTTCTCAGTAACTATATTATCAAGAAGTGTCTTATCAAGCAGAAGTGTCCTGTCAAGCAGAAGTGTCTGAGTTGGTAGGGTCAGATGCCTTATTTAAATACCCAAATGTGCCTTTGAAGTGGGGGAGACTTCAAAGAGTGTCTTAGAAGTGCACAAGGTCCCCTTTCAGTTTCATCCTGTCTGCCAGGGTCTCAGTAGGGGGTTTGGCAGTCCATTGTGTGAGGGCAGGCTACTGTCCTTTAACATGTAAGTGTCAGGCGCTCCACCCTCCCAGCCCAGGAAGACCCATTCAGTATGCAGATGTGTGCAGGTGTGACTGAGCATCCTGTGTTTGGGGTAGTCTGAGTGAAATGCACAAGGGAACTGTCAATTAACCTAGCCAGACGTGGATTGTAAGGTGCAGAAGGATTTAACTGCAGAGAAATGCTCACTTTCTAAAAATGGCATTTCTAAACTAGTAGTATTAAATTCAACTTCACCAGTCAGCAGGATTTTGCATTACCATTCTGGCCACACTAAATATGACCTTGTTACTCATTTCACCTCAGAATCTACCACTCAAACAGTATATGACGGTAGCCCCAATGCTAGCCAATGAAAGGAGCAGCCCTCACAGCAGTGTAAAACAAATTTTGGAGTTTTACACTACCAGGACATATAGAACACACATGTTCATGTCCTGCCTTTTACTTACATAGCACCCTGCCCTATAGATTACCTAGGGCCTACCTTAGGGGTGACCTATATGTAGAAAAAGGGGAGTTTAAGGCTTTGCAAGTACTTGTAAATGCCAGGTCGAACTGGCAGTTAAACTGCACGTACAGGCCCTTCAATGGCATGCCTGAGACATGGTTAGAGGGCTACTTATGTGGGTGGCACAACCAGTGCTGCAGCCCACAAGTAGCATATAATGTACAGGCACTGGGCACGTGTAGTGCCCTTGACTAGGGACTTACAAGTAAATTAAATAAGCCAATTGAGTGTGAGCCAATGTCGCCATGTTTTAAGGGAGAGAGCATATGCACTTTAGCAGTGGTTAGCAGTGGTAAAGTGTGCAGCGTCCTAAAACCAACAAAAAAAAAGTGTCAAAAAGTGGAGGGAGGCAGGCAAAAAATTGAGGGTGACCACCCTAAGGCTGTCAGGTCTAACAATTCCTAACTGGACTTTTCTTGCCACACAAACTGAAAATAAAAAGTAAAACAGTTGACATTAGCGAGCCAATTCAAAGTGCTGCTGTGAGCGCGAAGATAGAGACAAAAGGAAAAAAGAAGTTCCTTCGCAATCAAAGTTATTGCCAAAAGTGCAATTAGTAATGCAACAGGGTCGATGGCCAAAGGAGTAACAAAACCGCCCTACTGAGGGACATACGTAAAGCAGTTACCAACGAAAACAAAGGATTTTTAAAAGGCAAGCCCATGAACTAGTGACAGTGTTGGTTGTGCAGTGGGCGTGGTTAAAAGCCCAGATACATACCAACACGTTAGAAAAGCAGAACTTGCACGCTGCTATGCTCAATATAAAAAAAGAAACAAATGTAGTGGACTTCACCTGAGCTTGAACACCACCTGTTGCACTTGGCTTTCGATGATGTATAATGGGCTATAGTTGGCTGCCTCTGACTGATTGGGGAAAGGCCTTGTTGTCGACCAGGAACTACATACAATCTGTAGCAAGGTGTGACCAAAGGTTAAAGTGAAGTGAAGATTAACTTTGGTTATATGACCTAAACATATGATTAAAAACACTCCGAAATTTACTCAAAAAGACATTTCAAGTTCTGTTATGGTTAAGAAAAAAAGCCAAAAAAACAGAACTTTTCAAGTTAGGGCCGCAATCTAGAATTCAAAAAGCAGCGATGCAAACCATACATCAGACACCAAACACAAAGCTTATAACCTCACAATATTTATACCACTAAACAACAACACCTGAAGTAAAATATTATCAAGTAACAACACATATTCAAACTAATAGATAACACTCAGGGCCTGATTTAAGAAAAGTGGTGCTGCACCCACTGCAGCACCACTTTTCTTTCACCCCTTAGCAACCCCCTAATGCCACCACGTGTGCACTGTATCTAAGGTACGGCGCACCATGTCAGTAATTTTTGACGCTAGTGTGGAGCTTTGCAGGATTAGCGTAAAAAATGCTAACGCTAACCCTGCAAAGGCCATTAAGGCCTGTTGTAAACAATGGTATGCCTCCTTCAAAAGTGCCGAAAAATGGCAAAAGATCTCTTAGATTTCTTTGTGCCATTTTTTCAACCCCCCCCCAACAGGGGAACGCCTCCTTGCATACATTATGCTTGGCGCAGGCATAATGTAGTGCAAGGTGGTACAAAGAGGCGCAATGCAAGCATTGCGCCACTCTATAAATTTGGCACGGCAATTTTGGCCTCGTTGGGCCACATTAGCATAAAATAATGACGCTAATGTGGACAAGGAGACGCTAGGGCCTCTTAAATCTGCCCCTAAATTCTTAGTAGTTTCTTTCAAATCAGTAACGATAATGTTATATGTAGCCTCATTTCTAAGATTATATTTAACATTTGTAATTACATCTCTGGCATTAAAGGTGATGTCATGAGGAATTACATTTTGTTTGTGAATTATGGATTGATGGCTGTCTTGCAAATTCTTAAAAACCACATTTTGCGTACTTAATTTTGATTTTTTATGTCTATATTGGTATTTCTCTGTTAGCCGGGCCTGAGCACATATTGTAAGTTACTGCCATTTTCGTTGATGCTGTGCCCTACATCTGCACACCCTGTTCCTGCCACTTTACTTCCACTTGAAGTGACTGTTGCAACTTTTAAACTGAAAAATAACCTCAAATTAACTGTAGAAAGCTCTTGTTAAGTATGACCAATGCTACATCAATCAATGCCTTTTTTTGTTTAGCATTCCAACAGCAGGGGAGAGTGCTCGATAACAATTAATGTTGATTGGAATGAGGCACTGGAAGACGTGACTTGCCAAAGCGCTCTGTTTAAAAATAGTAGAGGATTTAATGAGGAAGTATTTCTGGTACAAGCATGTGTTCACAGCTGTTTTCCTGGATGTTTTAGATAAAGCATAGTATTGTTCTCATAAGCAAGTTATTTTCATCCAGTTAACATTTGGTTATTGAATTTCTGAGTCTAAATCTACAGACAAAAAAATCATAACTCAGAACTTGGTGCTCCATACAATCCCTGTCACTTGCCACCCAAATACAGTGTCAGTGCATGCCCATTTCATCGCAAGAGAAAAATATAAAACATTATGATTTAGAAATACTTTAACTGTGGCCATGGAGCATTTGATGTCAGAGCTATTTATAGTAGCACTCTGTAACCCTAAGGGTTTAATATTATATGAAATAACTTTGATAAAGAACATTTGAACAACATCACGCCTTAAAAAATCTTTATCTCGTCTACCCTGAACACAATGAAGCACAATGAATAGAAAGACTAGCCACTAAATAGCACTCTTCTAGAGTAAACGTCATCATTTGGAAGACGTATGTAAAAAAGTGAGAGATATAATGCCCCATAAGTACATTTTTAGCTCTCGACTACAGACAGCTTTAATCTGTTTGGTGGCAGGACTATTGTTTTCAATACATGTCATGTACTTTGGGAGGGCTTTGTATCTTCCCCTTGTCCATGATTAGATGGCTCATTGTCCCATGTGTCTGCTTCTCATGATTAACTCCCTGTGCTCTTGTGCCCACAACTATGAGTCTACCTGTAGGGCTTTATAATGTTCAATTAAGCTTTCTGCCCTTTTGCTAAATCCATGTACCGATTTCCACCCCCTTGGACAAATTCCATAATTTTCCATTCATTTTGGATCTTTGTTGGATTTTGTGATATCCAGCACACTATTCCTTAGAAAATATACCTTTTTTCCGAACCCTTGACCTTGTGGCATATACCATTACTGATTGGTAACTTCTGAAAAACATTGTGTATTTAACTTACATTCCCAATCCATCACATGTTTTATGGAAAGCCCATATGCTTTTCCAGACTAAACCTCCAATCCCTAGAATTCCCTGCTTATTGCTTCTTTTCCACCCTTGCAGGCCAATGATGGTTGGAGTAGTCAGCACTGAGGCCTGTGATCATTAGTGAACTCCTTTAATCCTCCAATTGCTTCAGTCTAGAATCGTCATTGTCATGATGTTCCTGTTTAACAGACTCTGTTTTGAGAGTTTGAGATTCTTGAGAACTTGCTAAATCTTGTTTGCAAAGTTTCCCGATTCCTCAGCTATAGCAAACCCCTTGATCCTTGGACTACCGTGATTCTCCTGTGCTTCCCGAGCTACTAATATGATGGTGCATCTTTGTTTCTTGACTTTCCACTATTTCAGTAGTTAACCTGTTTCCAATCCCTGCCTTTCTTTCCCTCTAGAGATATGCATTTTTTAAGTTTCAGTGTAAGAAGCACCATGAAAAACGTAAATCACTAATCAAAAGTCACAATTTGTGGTTGACTGGGGCCTAGCACAATGTCAGGCCAAGGTTGGATACGCTAAGCTGCTTTTGTCGGTCAATGATTTTGCCTTCTGACTAAGGCCCATATTTATACCTTTTTAGCGCCGCATTTGCACCGCTTTTTGACGCAAAAACGGCACAAACTTACAAAATACAATTGTATTTCGCAAGTTTGCGCCGTTTTTGCGTCCAAAAATGACGCAAATGCGGCGCTAAAAAAGTATAAATATGGGCCTAATGTCTGGAATGGAACTCGAAATCCTCCAGTAGGGCAAGGTTGAAGGCAGTATCTGGCGAAGTACTCTAGAAGTATGATAGTCGTTGGATGAGGTCCAACTGAAGCTGTATGTTTTGGTGGGAAAAGCTTTGACTGGGAGAGTTCAAACTTTGTGGCTGATGAAGTTCTCTTGTTGGGGAGGAATACTTTGTGCCTTTGCCCAGTCAAGATTTCAACCTTCAGACATAGGACCTTATTTAGGGTTTGGTGGACAGGATACTCCATCACAAACTTAGCAGATGTACTAATTGCTGTATTACAAAATCATTTTAGCCTAGGGCACTTGTAATACAGTGGATGGAATAGTGATCATTTTTGACAGAGATGGTGATATGCATCAAGGTGGGGCACGAACTGCAGGCCCCAGACAGCCCTGCACTCAGGAGCTGCGGAGTCTCAGCAGCATGCCAGTCAGGCACCATTTAAGGATTCCACATATCCTACAGTACGGGACGAGTGCGGGACGCGCTAGGGTGCTAAGGCCGGGCCTGTCTTCACCCATGATCACCTGGCAGAGGCAGGGCTGGGCCTCCTTTGATCCTTCTTCTTGGTGATAGGCAGTATTCTTTGTTTTGCTTGATAGATTTCTGCAATATTTATTGTTCGAAGTATGGGTAAATGAAAGGCCATATCTACCCAGCCCCCGCCCGATCCTGCCCACTCAAGAACCTCAACTATTGAAGAGTTTTTGGTTCGTGCAGTGGGAGTCATAGTCAAAAGAATTGAACATGTTGAACGCCTGATAGAAGATCTTATACCTTGGCCCCTGCCCTCACACAGCAAAATTCTTCATTCTTCCCTCTGCATAATGAAATCAACTTAGCCGTTACACTCTCCCCTCAGCAGACCTCACGACAACCGGATGAGCTGCATTCAGCCTGTGAAACCCTACAGAAAACTCCCCACTAATCAGGGTCGAGCCCAGTGCTGAAGTGCTGAAAGAGGCTTGCTAAATTGAAGGGAAAAGTAACTCTTGTCAACTCAGAGTTACAGATTAGCAGTACTCAGTGGTTGGACCAGCACCATGTGGATGATCCTGTCGAACTATATAATACTAAACTTAGGCCCTCATTATGACATTGGCAGTAAATCTTGCTTACCACCACACTCACGGCTGCCAACTTACCGCCGCGGCGGAGGATATCCGTTCACCATATTATGACACACACACACACCAATCTGCCAGAATTCAGACACAAATCTGCAGACCAATGGCCAGTGATAAAGTTGCGGTATCAAAACCCACACCGTTACGCCAACAGAACAACGCCCACCACATTATGACCCACTAATCACTACGGCGGACATTCAACAGAGGTAAACCATTGGCGGTACATACAGCCGCGCTCACAATGGACACCCACAGACAAAACAACACCACATTGGACTATTCCAACAACACACACCTGACACCCATACATACCCACACCACTATAAAACACACACCCACAGTACCCACAACCCCTTACAACTACAAATCATTGGCACGAGACTGACACCAAGATCACGTAGC
This sequence comes from Pleurodeles waltl, assembly GCF_031143425.1. Taxonomy (NCBI): domain Eukaryota; kingdom Metazoa; phylum Chordata; class Amphibia; order Caudata; family Salamandridae; genus Pleurodeles; species Pleurodeles waltl. The sequence continues at coordinate 1,279,788,624 of NC_090447.1, read as the reverse complement.
CAACTAGAGCTACACATCACTCAAGCATTCCACATCACACACCCCAAAACATTACCCAACACACCTCACATAACACCTATGGCACCACAAAGACACCCCTGTTTCACAGAGGAGGAGTTACGGGTCGTGGTTGAGTAAATTGTCAGGGTAGAGACACAGCTATTTGGAGCACAGGTGCAGCAAATATCTATAGCTAGGAAGATGGAGCTATGGCAGAGAATCGTGGACAGGGTCAATGCCGTGGGACAGCACCCCAGAGCAAGAGATGACATCAGGAAGAGGTGGAACGACCTATGGGGGAAGGCACCAGACACCAGCTCACTATCCAGAGGACTGGCGGTGGACCCCCACCTCCTCCCCCACAACTCACAGCATGGGAGGAGCAAGTCTTGGCAATACTGCTTCCTGAGGGGCCTGGCTGGAGTCGGAGGAGGGCTGGACTCTGGTAAAGTAAACTCTCTACTATTATCACCCCCCTACCTGCATGCCATCACATACCCTCACCCTCACGTCTGTCACTCCACTACATTCCACACACTCCACCATTACATCTCACTAATCCCAATGCCAAGCCCTGCATGCTGTACCAATGCATGGACACTCCTCACAGTCCTGGATGGACACTCTTCACAAAAGCATGCACAGCATAGAGAACAAACAATCCCACCATACACCAACATACACAAGTAAAAGCTGGCAGGGCACACCTACAATAGAGGGGAACCCACTGATGTACAATATGCCATACACATTAACCATAACACATCATTTACATCTCCACAGGTACCCCTGCCAATGTCACTGGAGGAGGTGCCAGCACTATCCAGTCCCCCAACAAAAGAGGCCCACAGTGATTACAGTAACTCTGGTCTTCAGGATCTGGACGATCTACCTGGCCCATCAGGGACCACTGGACAGCCAGTTACCCAAGCCCAGTCACAGACCACCACAGAGCCTCCACCATCAGGAAACAACACCACAGCACCCACCCAGCGTACCCACACCTCTGTCCTCAGGACACGTCAATCAGCAGTGTGTCCACCTATACAGGGCCCCCATGTCACACCTCATACCCAAGACAATCAGGGACCTGGGTTCAGTGGCAGTGGGCACACGGCTCAGGGGACAGAGGCACAGGCCACTAGGGACACTAGGAGGACTGCTGTCCACCAGGGGGAGGACAGGACCAGGGAACCGACTCTCCAGGAGGCACTCTCCGAGATCCTGGGAGCCTACCAACATTCCCAGGACACGATGGGCCAGATCCTGGACAACTTGCAGGAGAATAGGCGGCTGCAGGAGGGACAGTACCAGGGGATCAGAGAGGACTTGCAGGCCATCAACAACACCCTGATCTCCACAGCAGGGGTGCTGGCAGACATGGCCAACATTATGAGGGACACAGTCTCACACCAGCGGGCCCCTGCCACTAGCCAGTCATCTGAACAGCCCTCCACTTCAGTTGTCGCTAGTGGCCAGGAGGCCCAGCCACAGGACTCACAGGCCACCAGCACCCCTCCCCCTGCATAAGGTGAACCACCCCGCAAATGTTCCCTGCGAACCAGACAGAAGCCAGAGACACTTGCCAAGACCACCGCCAGGAAATTAGACTCTCCTGATTGTCCCCCTTGTGTCCCACTCAGTCACCCTGTCCACCTTCAACTGCCATTGCTCCCTTTCCTATGTCCCCTTGGACATTGCACCTGTGCTACGAACAGACTGGAACAATACCCTGGACATTCCTCCATCATCACCCCATCCCATTGCACTTCCCCTCATATGTTAGCACTTCAATAAACACTGTTAGAACAACGCATTTTCGTGTATGTCATGTATATCAAATATGTATTGCTTGAAACAGGTACAACCATTGCAAAGAATTGTACATAGAATGAGCGTAGAATAATGACCTGTAGCTGGCTGTAGTGATCACACCAGGAGTATTTGTCATATCACCAACATCTGCAAAAAATGATAGCCAGAGGGAACAGTAAGTGGGCATTGAATTGGGAATTACCGGCATGCCAATGCCACACAGAATACAACCAAAGTCTTTGAAATGTAAAGTTACACTGTCTTGCCTGTGTGTCATTGGAAGTACTGACAGATTGCAGTTGTTCTGTTGTCCTCATCCTCATTCTCTGACTCCTCATCCTCACTGTCCACAGGGTCAACTGCTGCCACAGGGGCATCTCCAGCCTCCTCCTCCTGCAGAAAAGGTACATGGTGTCTGAGGGCCAGGTTGTGCAACATGCAGCATGTCACTACTATCTGGCAGACCTTCTTGGGTGAGCAGCACAGGGATCCACCTGTTAGATGGAGGCACCGGAACCTGGCCTTCAGAGGGCCAAAGGTCCTTTCAATTATCCTTCTGGTTTGCCCATGTGCCTCATTATAACGTTCTTCTGCCCTTGTCCTGGCATTCCTCACATCGGTCAGCAGCCATGATAGGGTTGGGTAACCAGAGTCACCTGCAATTGTTGGGGGACAACATTTAGACACAGACTATCCTATATGGCCCACACCATAGCCATACACCAACATATACTGGGTGGGAAACAGGGCTCACCTATTAGCCAAACCCTGTGCCTCTGTGGGCCATTACATTTGGGATGCCTCTATTCCTCAGGACATAGGCATCATGCACTGACCCAGGATACTTAGCATTGACGTGGGAGATGTACTGGTCCGCCAAGCACACCATCTGCACATTCATGGAGTGGAAACTCTCATGATTCCTAAACACCTGTTCATTATGGCAGGGGGGTACAAATGCAATATGTGTCCCATCAATCGCCCCAGTTATATTGGGGATATGTCCCATTGCAGAAAACTCGGGCTTAACAGTGGCTAAATCCTCAACCTGGGAGAATGCAATGTAGTTACACATGTTTTTTTTGTATCAGGGCAGGCAATACTCTTGCCAGCACCATTGAGAATACTGGCTGTGACATTCCTGCTGCCAAGCCCACTGTCACTTGGAAAGAACCAGTTGCCAGGAAATGGAGTACTAATAGCACTTGCACAAGAGGGGGGATCCCAGTAGGGTGACGGATAGCTGATATCAGGTCAGGCTCCAATTGGGAACACAGCTCTGTGATTGTGACCCTGTCCAGTCTATAGGTGAGTATTATGTGCCTGTCCTCCAGTGTAGCCAAGTCCACCAGGGGTCTGTACACGGGGGTATGTCTCCATCTCCTATTCATCCGCAGTGGTAGGAATCTAGGAGACAAAAGAGTGAGGAGCCTGTCACAAATTGAAAAATGGGGCCACTGCATTCTGTAAACATGTAATGGGTCAGTGTAATTTGTCTAGCATGTGCCTATTTCTCCTATGACGCAGAATTATTCCATAGGGCTGCCCCCCCTGAAATGGCGTGTGCCTGTCCTGTGTGGAGGGACAGGTGGAAGTGAGGTAATTCTGCTGACATTGTGCGACGTGGCGTGAGGCGGTCGTGAACCGCCGTGCTATTCCACATTGGGTAATATTGGGCCCTATGGGGTACAGTGGCCAACGGTGATCTACGCCGGCAGTGACTGTATGCACCGTCGCGGACGTGACCACCATTTTCTATCTGATTCCTTGCTTGTTTCCTGACCATCCATAAGAGAGGACCTACACTGAATGTGGTGCTGTGACCTGCGTCTGGAACCTACCATGGCCCATGTGACCGGGGAAAGGGCCTCAGCCTTCACTTCGGAGGAGTTGGAGAGACTGGTGGATGGGGTCCTACCCCAATACGGACTGCTGTATGGGCCTCCAGACTAGCAGGTAAGTACACTGTGGGACGCATGAATGGAGGTGTGTGATGGCTCCGTGTAAGGGGTGAGGGATGTCCTCCTGGCTGGGTACACATTGAGTGCTGGGCTATGTGTGTGCCAATAGTGCTGTAAATGGGTATGGTGGGCCATATGTGTAACTGGCTGGATGTTTGTCTAATGGTGATCTCCTGTCTGTATTGCCTCTGCATGTCAGCGCCCATCAAAAGAAGGGTATATGGTGTGCCATCGCCAAGGAGTTGCGGACCCTGGAGTCTATGGCAGGCGGAACACCCACTGTTGCAAACGGTGGAGGACCTGAGACGCTGGGCACAGAAGACTGCAGAGGCCCAGCTGGGGGTGGCCTCCCAATGAGGAAGGGGTGCCTGTCGAACCCTTACCCCCCTGATGGCCTGCATACTGGTGGTGGCGTATCCAGAGCTGGATGGGCGCTTGAGGGCAACACAGCAGCCACAAGGGGGTGAGTACAGTGCCTATCATTACAACTTACGCCTGCTGGGGTGGTATCTGGGTAGTGGTTGTGTGTCCTTGGGTGCCCCTAGGCCAGGCCAGACATAGCAGCATAGGTCCTCTGGTGGCTAGGGGTCTGAAGGGAAAATACTGCCTACCTAGCTTGCTAGCATCCACTACTGGCCAGGGCTGCGTGGGTCCCAGATGTGCTGCAGTTGGCAGTGTGTGCCCCTCCTCATGCCTTGGTGGCTAGCAATATCACTGGTAGTGCAATGCATAGTGCATAGGCCTGTTCCCTGTGTGTGAGGGTGCTGTGTACGCCAATGGTGGTGTTGGTGCAGTCATTGACCCAGTGTATCCTTTGTCTCTCTACCCCTTTCTTGTTTTGTCATCCTGTCCTTATGTGCATTAGCATAATCTGGCGGAGGAGCAGAGGCACCAGCGATGGAGGGAGCTGCATCCCACAGGACCCTGGAGGCAGAGTCCACCAACACTGAGGGTACCAGTGGGACAGAGGGCGAGGTTAGCACCACGGCAGAGACTGGAGGGGAAAACACACACTCTGATACCTCCTCCGATGGGAGCTCCCTGGTGGTGGCAGACACCTCTGTGACCACCACAGCTACAGGTACAGCCACCACCCCCATTACCAGCACAGCCCTCCCAGCAGCCCCTCCGTGAGTTGCCTGTGCCCGCTCACCCAGGAGGGTCGGCATCTCTCCCTCGCCCCAGGCACCTCAGGCCCTGGCCCAGTGAGCCCTGCTGCCCTGAGTGAGGAGGCTATTGACCTCCTGAGTTCCATCTCTGTAGGGCAGTCAACCATTGTGAATGCTGTCCAGGGGCTGGACCTGGAGGGCATTCACACTGGATTGGCAGCCCAGCAGAGATCGATCCAGACTCTGGCCTCCTCTCTAGTGGCAGCCATTGCCCCTGTTTCTACCATCCTCCCTCCAACTTCCACTTCCCAGTCCCATTCTCCTCAACCCAAATCCATCCCAAGCACACAGCCAGCCGAGCACGCACACAGGACAGCACCCAATAGTGTCACAGGCAAACACAAGCACCACACTTCATCACACAGGCACTCACACAAACACTATCCAGTTGCAGACCCAACAACATCCACTATTCTCACTGCCTCACCCTCTTCCTCCTCCTCCTCTTCCTCCTCCTCCTCCACCTCCCACCCAGTTATGTCCACACTCACACCTGCATGCACCACATCATCATCCACTACCTGCATCATCACCACCATACCAAGCAGAACACACACCTCACTGGCAGACACAACCCTGGTTGTGCAGCCATCAGTGAGTGCAGGGGCTGAGCAGGTGCCTCCCACTACCACCATCTCCACAACAGTGCAGCCATCGAAGGGTGCAGGGGCAGAGCAGGAGCCTCCGACTACCACCACCACCACAGTGCAGCCATCGCAGGGTGCAGGGGCTGAGCAGGAGCCTCCCACTACCCCCACCACCACAGTGCAGCCATCGCAGGGTGCAGAGGTTGAGCAGGAGCATCCCCCTACAACCACCATCACCACAGTGCAGCCGTCACTGCTGGAGGACGCAATGTGATCCAGCCTCCATGGGCTGCTGTGCAGCCTGCCCTCTCCAGAACCAGTGGGCAAGTCACCCACCTGGGAGACTGTGGCCTTGCACTCCCCAGGACCACGCCCAGGGCATGTTGCCCCTCCAGAACCAGTGGGCAAGACACCCACCTGAGAGACTGTGGCCTTGCACTCCCCAGGAGCAAGTATAGGGCATGGTGCCCCCTCCAGAACCAGTGGGCAAGACACTCACCTGTGGGACTGTGGCCTTGCACCCCCCAGGACCATGAACAGGGCATGTTGCCCCATCCAGAACCAGTGGGCAAGACACCCACCTGAGAGACTGTGGCTTTGCACTCCCAAGGACCAAGCATAGGGCATGTTGCCCCCAGCAGAACCAGTGGGCAAGACACCCACCTGAGAGACTGTGGCTTTGTACTCCCCAGGACAGAGCAATGGGCATGTTGCCCCCTCCAGAACCAGTGGGCAAGACACCCACATGAGAGACTGTGGCCTTGCACTCCCCAGGACCTAGCACAGGGCATGTTTCCCCCTCCAGAACCAGTGGGCAAGACACCCACTTGAGAGACTGTGGCCTTGCACTCCCCACGACCAAGCACAGGGCATGTTGCCCCCTCCAGAACCAGTGGGCAAGACACCCACCTCAGAGACTGTGGCTTTACGTTCCCAGGACAGCGCAATGGGCATGTTGCCCCCTCCAGAACCAGTGGGCATGAGACCCACCTGAGAGACTGTGACCTTGCACTCCCCAGGACCAAGCACAGGGCATGTTTCCCCCTCCAGAACCAGTTGGCAAGACACCCACCTGAGGGACTGTGACCTTGCACTCCCCAGGACCATGCACAGGGCATGTTGCCACCTCCAGAACCAGTGGGCAAGACACTCACCAGAGAGTATGGCCTTGCAGTCCCTAGGACCAAGCACAGGGCATGTTGTCTCCAGTGGTCTTGTTTCTGAATCCGGCTGAGGTGCCCCCCTTCCCTTTGAGGTGCCTGCCTATTTGCCAACTGATGCCCCTGCAGTATTCTCTCCATATTAATGCAGGTGATGAGTGGGGCCTTGGACTTTGTCCTGTGGCCATGTGGCCCCTGTGAACTGAGGACTGGGCAGTGTCCCTTTTTTGTACATTTGTACATATCTGTTGCATTGGCAAATTTATTATTAATATTGTGTTGATCTTATTACAATCGCTTTTGTCAATTCCTGTTGTCCTTGCGTTATTCAGCCGATTTATAGGGATAAATTGTTTTCTTGTGCAGTTGGTTGTGTGTATGTTGTGTGTGTATGAGGTGTTTGTGGTACGTGTGTGTGTCACTGTCATTTTCCTCCCTCCTTCCCTTGTGTGCTAGGCGGCTGTACCCCGTTGTCGTCTTCTCCGGCATTGGTGTTCGTGGTGGAGTATAACGTAGAATATCATCGGAAATACTTGCAGTTCGGGTTCCATGGTGGCGTGGTTCTTCCCTGTGTCTCCAATGGTGAGTCCTTTCACTTCTGTATTGTGTTTCCGCCAGGCTTTCGGTGGCGTCTGTATCACCCTGGAAAAGATGGCGGATTGTGTTGTCATAATATGGTGGGCAGAACATTGACTTCCACCTGGCTGTAGGCGGCTACTGCCGTAGTGACTTGTTTCCGCTCTGGCGGTCGGTGTGGTGCATTGGCTGTCTTTCGGAGATTTTTCCACCATGATCATAATTTGGCGGTAGCTACCAGCAGACCGTTGGCGGTATTACTGCCACTTTATCACCGACTGCCAGGGTCGCAATGAGGGCCTTAATGTCCTCTTGAATGATATATTCAATTCTATAAATACAAGACTGACCACTATTATCTTAGCCTAGGCAAGATATTTGAATGTAAATACTGTGAGGCATGTGGTTCATTTTGATCCTGCGCATGAAGTAATGTAAGCACATGTCAGTTTGGCACACCTGATCTGTAGAGTTGTCAACACCAGTGTGGGGGATTGCACTTTGACTGTCAAAGCCTCCTGTCCCCCTGAAGTTTTGGATGTTTATCACTGTAAGGGAGGGACAGTTGCTTGCTCTAGGGAGGGTGCCATCCTGGGTATTGGCCAGACAGGAATCTGTGGCAGGGGTCTGATTAACCCAGGAGAAGGAGAATACACACTGCATCTGCCACCTTTATCTTATCCATATGTGGTTGTCTTAGCTAATGTTCCTGTACTGGCATCTGGTTCTGTTGAGACTATTAAGGTTACGCACTGGCTTAGTCGTAATGGCAGTTTCACTATATGTTTTCCTAATGATATCATAATGGTCCTCAGATTGAGGTGGGTGGGCTCATGACTAAAATGTTTTGAAGGTGATTGTGTTATTGTAAAGTTCAACCAGCCAAAGGATGTGGATGGCCTTACTCAACAGGCGAGCCCATACCTGATTAAGTTGAATGTGATCAGGTTTTCCCCACTAGCCTTCTTTTACACTAATCTGAATTCAGTGTTGACAAGCCACATTGCCCAAACCAGTTCACTACAATGTATGGGAATTCCCACTTCTAACAGGTTTGTGTTGCTTTCAAGTTTGGTTAAGGTGGATTGACTTGTGGAGCCTGTACTTGATGAGGACAAGTTAAATGCCTCATGTTATAATCGGAATCATCCCCCTGCCCCCAGAAGGGCCTTCCATTGATGTAATAGTCAGTACAACTATTCCTATGATCACAATGGAAAGGTCTGCTGCTGCATGTTTTGCTGATAACTCCTTGATAACTAAATACACCTTAAAATGTCTTAGTTGGAACATAGAAGGGGGTTAAGGCTAAGATAGGGTCTCAGGAGTGGCTGGACTTCATCAAGCAGTATGACATTGTCCTTTTACAGGAGTCTTAGGCCACAGAAGATGTAACTTGTGATGGCTTTATGAGCTTTGTGCAACATGCCCTGCCGTCACCTCATGGGCATGCAAGAGCTGGTCTTCTAGCCTGATTCAAGGTTACTCTAGATTGTGTAATCACACACATTGAAATTAGTTGTACACGTTATCTAAAATGGTCAACAAATTTTGGGCTGTCTGTTGTTTAGAATGATATTTCTGTTAAGAATAACTTTGTTAGAAATGGGGTCTTTGGTTGGTAGTCAGGTTACCCCCTGTCCAAGCAAGGACCCTCACTCTAGTCAGGGTAAGTCACACACAATCCACATTATCCTGTGTCCACCCTCTAGTAGCTTGGCACTGAGCAGTCAGGCTTAACTTAGAAGGCAATGTGTAAATATGTGGGCAATAAATCATACAATAACACAATATAGCACCACAAGAATATACCACACAGTGTTTAGAAAAATATATATTTATCTGGTTATTTGCAGGTCAAAATGATCAAAGCTGCAATAAGAAGATATCACTGAAAAGTGATATAAAGTGTCTTAAGTCTTTTTAAAGCAAACAAAGTCTCTTTTAGCACAAAAGAACCTGGTTCGCGGGAAAAATCTCCGCAATGGGCCGCAGAGGAGGAGAAGCGTGGAAACAAAGGAGGTGTGCGTCGATTTCTTGGGCCGCACACAGTGATGCGTCGTTTAGTTTCCATGCAGGGATGGCTGTGTGTCGATTTCCGGTGCTCGGTCGTGGATCCTCTTCGGGTTGCGGGGATTTCCGACACCCTGGGGTCTGTGCGTGGAATCCTGGGCTAGTGGAGTGAAGTCACAAGCGCTGCATTGTTCTGGTGGGAGTTGAGGGGAAGTTTCTTCCGCACGGCAGGTGCTGCGTCGATTTCCCCTCTGGAAGTCGGGCTGCGCCATCCCAGGTCAGCTGTGCGTCGATCTGGTGGGCCGTGCATCGAAGTTCCGGTTGCAACGCAGGCACCGCGTCGAGCTACACCAAAAAAGGCACCGTGAAATCTTGTAAATTTCACTGCACCATTTTTGTGGGCCTCCTTGCGCCAGAACGCCCCCTTGCATACATTATACCTGACACAGCCATAATGTGGTGCAAGGGGGTGCAAAGTTACGCAATGCATGCATTGTGCCACTTTGAATAATATGGTGGGCAAAAATGCCCCCTTAACACCACAATAGCGTTTTAAGAAATGATGCTAATTTGGTGCAAGGAGGTACTAGAGGCTTGCAAATATGCCCCTTCGTGTCTATCTGGGCCACACACCTTTGATGTGACCAGCAATTCACAACTTTGCCAGATCTGTGGTGCCAGGGGCTCTGTGCTTTTTTCTGTGTTAGCCAACTATGATTTATGTAACGCCCATGAGCCTTTTAATTGCAGCGCTTCTAAGATAGCTACATTTACTGGCAGAGGACAATGCTCCATAATAGACTACACTTTTGTCACAACAAAGTTATACAACATGATTATTAATGGGGGTTACTCCCAGTATATGTAGTGACCATAATCCCCTCTTCCTCTCAGTAAATCAACCTATCAAAGGAAAACAGGAAGCAATTGCAGGTCACTCTCTGGTAGCAGTTAAGGATTACCTGAGAACGCTAGTTTCGAGAAACGTTGTTGCAACAAGTTTTAACAAGCTCATGGAAATGTCCTGAGCATCATCTTAATTTGCCTCTCAACAGAGGCTGGCAGTGAGATTGTAGTTGACTTGTTGTGTCCTTGGAGTATGCCACGAAAATCATTCTTAGGAAAAAGGCCTGGCCTGCCGAGTCGAGGACTGTTCTCTGGTTTAATAGAACATGGAGGCTAGCCAATAGGAATTTACAACATGCTTTAAGAAAATCCCCATGGAACAGAGAGGAAATTGTGAACAGCAGAAAATGAGTATAAATAGGCTCTTGCAGTAAGAAAAGCAGAGATGAAGAGTGATTACTGGGATCAGTTGGCCTGGGCCTGTGTGCTCAAAGACTTCAGGTCTTTTTGGAACCTGGTTAAGACCTATTCTTTGTTAGATGCACGTAAGCTGGGGGCCTAATTGTAATATTGCCCTCGGAGCATGGGTGTCTCATTGCCTGAAGGATAGTGAGCCAGTAGGGTCTCAGTTTGATCACCCTCGGTTTCCGATTAATATCTCCTTCTCCCTGAGAGAGGTAACATATACCATCATGCTAACTCCATCTAATAAAGCACCTGGCCCTGATGGTGTCCCCACAGATCTGTATAAGGGTAATGTAGAATTCCTGGAAGTCCTGGAAGACTCATTATTGTGTGGGTCTTTAAAAAAAGGAATCGGCAGGACCCGGCTTGTTACCACCCTATCTCCCTTTTATATTCTTCAGTTAAACTAGTGAGGCATAATACTTTAGATAGGCCAGAACCCGGGATCACTGAAAATAATTTGCATTCTTGGGTGCAGTATGATTTCCTGCCAGGGCTTTGGATGATAGAGCAAGGTCTCAAACTGTACCTCCTCATTAGTAAGTACAAATTGGGCAAACACAGTGCTATTCATCTTGCCTTAATGAATATCTCTAGTGCTTTTGATAGTGTTAACAAATCAAAGCTCTTGGACCAATCTGGGGATTGAGGAGGGATTGGTGCTTTTTTGTGGGCTTTGCATTTTGATCTTTCTGCCTCAGTGAGATTTGGCATTAATGGAGAATACACCGACTTCTTCAGTCTTACACGTGGAGCACACCAGGTATGTGTTCTGGCTCCTACTCTCTTCCTATTGTACATCCACAAGGTAGAGACTGCTTTTTTGGGAGTGACGTGCTGGTAATCAAGAACCGAACACTGCTGTTGCTTCTCTATGTTGATGATGCAGTCTTGCTAGTTAAGAATCCCAATGGGCTAAAGCTCCTTGTTGAAGGTTGTGTGGGCTTTCTGGAGAATCTTAACTTGGAAACCAATAGGTCCAAAACCTTTGTCATGGTTTGCGGCCCAAAAAAATGTGAAAACCCAAAACCTTACCATCAAGGGGAAGTGCTTAGAGATAGTGCACTCTTATCCCTAATTGAGCATCACTTTTGAGCAAAATAACACCTAGTCTACCTGCTTGGCGAATAGGAATGTTTTTCCTGGGTGATTGGCACAATTTTTTATGTTTCTGCCTGCATAGGAAATAAACCCATCCGCCCACTTGTTGAGATCAACAAACGTAGATGCATTTCTATCCTTATATATGGAGTCGGAGTATGGGACTACTGTAACAATACAGATTAATAGTTTGAAGAAAACAGGGTGCATAGAAGAATCCTGGGGGTTCAACCCAGCAGCCATACCTTTGTGGTGCATGAAGAACATGGCCTGGATTATGAGGAGGGCCATAGAAAATTGGCACCCTTGTTACTCTGGTGTTTTATCTGGAGCAACGGCCAGGCTATACTAAGACATAATAGAGGTTTGTTTGGCATGTTCCTCTGGTCCCATGAACAAAAGTGTTTGAACTTGAGAGACTAAGGGCCTGATTTAGAGCTTGGCAGAGGGGTTACTCCATCACAAATGTGACAGATATCCCGTCTGCCATATTACGATCCAATCGTAGCCTATGGAGATCATAATACAATGGATGGGATATCCGTCACATTTCTGATAGAGTAACCCATCCGCAAAACTTTAAATCAGGCCCTAAATCTTTTTTCCGACTCAAGCTCCATCAGAAAGGAGGCCAAGTAATGGGTTTAGGAAATCTTTCTGTTTAACAGGGCAAGGGACAGAGACTTGGCAATGTCTGTTTTGAACACTATAAAGGAATGTCCGATGATCCAAATGTGTCCCAGGATGGAGCCATATCTGCTATGGGTTAGCCATCCAAGGTAAAGATAGCTTCTCACTAGCTTAATTTTGGGCTCAATCAGATGGAAATTGTGTTTCCCTCTTGGTCAATATGATGCCACTATCGTTTGCTGTTGTCCGTGTCGTGAAAATTCGGGCCAAACTTTGCAGCATTTTGTATTTATCTGTAACTTTTATAAACATTTGACATAGGGAATATTGATTGCAGTTATTCAGAAACACATATTAAAAAATGCAGAGCAGCACTGATTAATTTGCAGGCCTTATGTACCATGGGATTATGTTTTAGGGTTGGACTATTTTTAAAATCTACAATAAGACCCAAAATTCAATGTTGTTTTAGCTTCTGTGGCTGGCGTTTTATGGGATTTTATTTCTAGTTTAATTTTATATAGAACTGAGGCCAAAATAATTAGTACCTTGCTTGATTCGTGGGGTCCGATGTATAATTGCTTTCAGATACAACTCGACTGTTTTCAACTGTGAATGCTTCGTATTTAATAACTGGTTTTCACACAGCACTTTCAATGTTCTATTTTATCAATTTGAATGTGTACATCACTGGGTTTGTCACTTTTGCTTTTATGTTATATCTAGACTGAAATAAAGATAAAGAAAGAAAGAAAGACAAAGTATACATCCGCCAAAGTAAATCAGGGCCTTCGTTTTACCACTCTGCTACCCAACCCACTCCCTGTCTAGTTCCCTATTTTTATGTTTTTTTAAAAACATTTTTTTAGGAGGGCCCAGGGAACTGCAATTTGCATCTGAGCAGGTGGCTTCCTCTTTTTTGTGCTGTCATGCATTGTTTTCTTTGGTTTAGTTTACTTTCAATTACTATTGTAACATGACCATTTAGAATAGTAAATAAAAAATGGCTCCCAATTCTACAGCGCATGCACACACATTCATCACAAAGCATGTGAGTGCATTTGTCACAACACATGTATGTTCTGCAATACATGTATACATGACTGTTGGGTCCCAATTGGCACCCAGCTTGTAATAGGTTGCGATATTGCCGACAATGTGCAAGCATGTAGCATGAAGTATGCATTTACTTGCAAATGTTAATCAAACCAGCTTTAGTGAAGCCAATAGTTCAAGCTTATCGACCCAAGACCTATTGGTGTTACCAATACTTGTTTTATGAGAAGGTGCTACTAGTCCCTGAAAAATCAGTAGTAAATCATTCCTTTCAGAAACATGCATGTGATTTAGGGACAGAGTACATTTGGGGAATAGGGAACAGCACAGACCACTGACACCATATTTGTGTGAAAAAGGCTGCTTTATTGAAACAGGTGCACATCACATATGAAAAGCCCTTGGACATATGCCTTACAAAACTAAACCTCACTATACAAAGCAGGTACCTACATTAAACTATCCCCCACTCCTAAAATATCCCTCTCTCTACAAACTTAAACCTGCAAGGTTCTACCCCAATCTGGGCTAAACTTCCCTGCTTGAGGCATTTAACCTCCCAAACAGCTTCAGTGTAACTATTAACCTGTAACTAAGTTACCTTGTTAATGAGTGTGGGACCTGGCCCTTTTTGCAGGTTTATTCCAAGAATACTAGCCTTTGGCCTTCTATTTTTCTGATCCTCTTTTTGTTGGTTCTAGGACTCTGGGCACTTTACCACTGCTGACCAGTGCTAAAGTGCATATGCTCTCTGCGTAAATTGTGATTATGATTGGTTATCCATGATTGCATATTTGTTTTAATCTACCCAGTCAACCTGGCCAATGCACCCACTTGCCAGGCCCAAACCTTCCTTTTTAGTATATGTAAGGCACCCCTAAGGTAGACCAAAGAGGTAGCCCATGGGAAGGGTGCAGTGTATTTAAAAGGTAGGACGTGCACTGGTGTGTTTTACCTGCACTGAGAGTGAAATATTGCCAAATTCGTTTTTCACTATTGCAAGGCCTATCCCACCCATAGGTTAACATGGGGGTTGCCTTGAAATATCAATATCTTTTAAGGTTAATTTCCCACTGGGAGCAGATAGAGATATGGAGTTTGGGATCTCTGAACTCACAATTTAAAAATACATCTTTTAGTGAGGGTGGTTTTTAAAATGCTTGTTTGAAAATGCCACTTTTAGAAAGTGGGCATTTTCCTGCTTAACCATTCTCTGTTTCTGCCTGGCTGTGGAATACATGTCTGGGTCATGATGACAGTTGGGCTAGTTCTGAATTCACTCTAGACAGTCACACAAAGGGAGCTGAGGTGTGCTCTGCATATCCTGATTGGTCTTCCTGGGTTAGAGTGGTGGGAGTAGCTGATACTTGCACCTAAATAGGACTATTTTATGCCTGTCCCTACACAATGCAATCTCTAGCCCCATAGAGTGTGCTGTGCCCAGGACAGGACGAGGCAGGGTCTCATGCACTCCAAAGACTTTCCTTTGAAGTTTGATTACTTCAAAGGCAGAAATTAGTGCAAGTATCGGACTGCTGACACCCTAACTTCAAAATACTTCTGAGGACATTCTGCCAGGGAGAAGAGCTGATGCTTGAGGAGGACCTTCCACTCTGCCTGTTGCTTTTCTGTGCTGGCCGGCCACTGCTATTTCTGATCTGGGCGTGAAGGGAATGGACTTTGCTTTCTACATCCTGCTTTCCAAGGTTCTCCAAGAGCTTGAACTAAGCTTGCCTCCTGTTGCGAAGTCTAAAGGGCATCAAAGTCTTCATCTGCCAGTGCCTGGGCTCTTCTGCTGAGAGTCCTGACTTGCCAAGTGGTGCCAAATACAGTCTCTGGGACCTTGGAAGTGGAAGCTGGTGACCCAGAGAAAAGTCCATGCAACGCCGGCATTGCGGCAGAAAAATTGACACAGCACCTGCACTACGGCTGACAAATTGATGCAGCGCCAGGGAAATCGACGCATCACCTGCTTCAGTGCAGATCCATTATTTCTGTGTGTCTGAATGCCAACTAGAGAGACCATTTCTAACAATGAACCTTAAACTTCCTGCCTCGTCCAGGTGTGCGCTTGCCTACCCATCCCTTTTTGCCTGGATTGCTGCTGTCAACAACAATTAACTTGGCTAACCCAAGCCAACTTCTCACCCAATCGCCCCTGTATCTGCTTCAAAGCGACAACCATACAACTAACAACCACCCTGTACACCTGTTCCAATAAGCATGTACCAGTAAGGCCCAACAATGTTTACCTAAGATTGACCGAGAATAGGGATGGGAGGGTGGTGAAAAGCTCCTAAGTACCATCCAACCACTGTGTTTAATATAACAAAATGGTGACTGGCAATCTGAAATGGCCGGCATTAAAGCCTTAAGCCCAATATAGCCCAAAAGAAGCCCAACAAACCATGGAGCAGTCAGTGGACTATTCCATTCCCCAAGCTATACTTGGGGGCACACCTCCCTGTGGTCGGCTGCCTACCAAGTCCCCAAAGTCCTTCCCGTGTGGAACATATTGCAGTTTAGCTTTATCATTCGCATCGGCTCATGCAGCAGCTTCATTTGCAGGTCTGTTATTCAAATGAAGCAAGGAATTAATTTTGAATGCACCAACATATATACTCGAATTTTTAAGCTAAATGTTTACCCTGAAAATAGGGGCCTCCTGTTGTGAGATATGTTTTAAGCATTAGAGAGGAAGTAATTAAAAAGGGCACCTAATCACCGGGGTGCTCATTGCAGCAAACAGCTCTGAAATAGTTTAGTGAAGCATGGAGGACGCCGTGGACCTTGCCTGATGAGTCACTCTCCTCTTCCTCATAGCTTGCATTTCAGAAGCTGATGGTGCAGTGCTAATGTTCCAGATCAGCCATTTTCATTTACAGGGTAAATGTATCAGGTGTTGTCTGGCTTATCAATATGATGCCAGTGAACAGCTCAGGATCTTGCTGGCATTGCAAACAAGCAGTGCCCTCTAGCACTCCAATAAAACATCTACGCACAGATAACTTATTTTTAGGTAGAGCTTAAATGGGTAATATATTTCAATGTAGTGGTTCTCAGTTTAGCTGGCAGTGGCATCAAATTGGCATCATCAAGGTATGTGACTTGGAGACTTTCGGAGAATACTAACTCAGTGAAGCATATTGGCAGCTAATTTCATTATAACAACATCATTATAAATACAATGAAAGTGTTTCCATGCCTAAATACAGTCTTAAGCAGGAACTATGGGCCTAACTTAAAAAGGGTTTTCCCTGGCTGAAGGAAGTTTTAAAGCTGATTCAAGACAGAAAAGGCATACTAAAAATGGTCTTAAGCTAGGAAAGACTGTTCTCATGTTTCCTTTATCACAACAATCTTTAGCTAGAAAAAGAAATACAGAAAATTGTACATCACAGCAAACTCAAAAGATAAAATCTGATTTAGACGCTGAAGCAATGGGAATACTGATCAATAAATAGTGACCAAGAAACTCCAATTGCCTGTTTGTGTTTTGCAAATAAAACTGCCTCTCAAAAATGCCTAACTGTAATAAATTGGGTTCTTGTTTCAGGGGTGTGGAAGCTTCACTCAGGCAACAACGCAATACTTGTCAGGGTGAACTACAAAAGTCACTACAAGAAGTCAGGCTTAACTTAGAGAGAATGTGTAAAGGATTCAAGAAGCACACAAACAGTAATAACGTGAAAACACAACACAAGAAAAATATCAAACAAATTTAGAAAGTTTTAATAAATAAAATTAAACCAGAATGACCGAAATCCAATCAGTAGAACCGGAGACATGTTTTTGTGAAAATAACGCCTAAAAGCACAAAACACCATTTGAGGTCATCTGGTCATACTAGACCGGGGGGGGAGTCAAAAGTTTTGAGGTAGACTGTGATGGAGCATGGGTCAGATACAGGGACCTAATTAGTCCTGCTAAAGAGTTACTTTCTGGGTCTGTGTACTGCCATTTGTTAAATTTTGTTTTGACCAATGACTTTGTGTTTCACCACTGCGCATATTAGTTGCTCAATGTTCACCAGTAGCACATGGTATGTTGTATTCAGTTTAGCCGCCTATGGGCTTTGACATTGCATTAGCCATTACATTCGGTATTCTGCCTATTGGCTTTGACATGCTGTATCCAGTCTAGCCGCCTATTGGCTTTGACATTGCATTCCTATTGACTTTGACATGATGTATTCAGTTTAGCTGCCTATTGACTTTGACATGCTATTAGATATTCTGCCTATTGGCTTTGACATGATATCATATATTAACTTTGTATTCAGCTCCGCTGCCTATTGGCTTTGACATGATATTATACATTGCATTTTATATTCAGCTCCGCTGCCTATTGGCTTTGACATGATATTATACATTGCATTTTGTATTCAGCTCAGCTGCCTATGGGCTTTGATATGATATTATACATTGCATTTTGTATTCAGCTCAGCTGCCTATTGGCTTTGACATGACACTAGACATTGCATTTGATATTTAGGTTAGCTGCCTATTGCCTTTAACATGACATTGCATTTGATATTTAGGTTAGCTGCCCATTGCCTTTAACGTGGAGTTAGACATTGCAGTTGAGAATCCAAGCTGTATTTTTCCAAGCTGTGTTTTTGCACCAGAGAACCAAGATGTTTTTCTCACGGTAGACTAGACATGATAAGAGAGAGTACATGGGTGTTGTTTTCTCTTCGCTTGAGCTTGGGAACAGGAGTAGTCTTGGAGACCTGGCCAGTCTCCAAAAGGCTTGCTCAGTTTCCCAGGTCTGAGAGGAGGGGGCACACCTTTGTAACGAATGTAACAGGCTGCAGAGAGTCAGATTCGAATCTGCCGGACCTCGTGCTGGAGCTTGGCGCCAGCTGCCAGCATCCCGTGTGGGTAGATGAAACTCTTTCTCGCGGCTGACAGGGGTCATCAGCTTGCAGACCTTAGAAAGATGTAGCTGTAAATAGTTCCTACACGGTGAAGTATTTGTTTTGCTTTGCATTCAATATCTTATAAATATAACCTGCTGTGTATATTGCAAACTGATATATTTTGTTTGATTAACGCGGACTGGAAAGCTACTAATTCGTCATTCATATAACAACAATAAAAGTCTTCTTTGACCTCAGAAGTGCATTTCTGTTGTGTTATGTTAGTGCTTAGAAACTAAATAAGAGGAAAGCACTACAATTGGTACCAGAAGTGGGGTCGTGGTGTCGGTCATTAAGAGGTGATTAAGAAGGGGTTTGACGAGTTAGTAGATTTCTAAGTGCACACTTTAAAAGTGTAATTGTTTTTTTGTTGTTTGGAGAATTACAGAAATTGTTTTCTGTTTGGAGAATCACAGTAGCACGGCAGACCATGTCTGAGAATACATGTGTTGATGAACTGCCTGATGGTGCTAAGAAAAACTGTGAATTGTTTTCTGTTTGGGGAATTACAGAAGAAAATGCATGTGTAGCTAAAATGCCTGATGTAGAAAACGTGTCTTTTGGAAGTAATGATGACAGAAAGGTCTGGATACCTTTATCTGCTTACAGAGAAATGCAGGAGAAATGTAGGAAGTTGGAACATGAAAATAGGAATTTACGTGAGCAAATTAGCCCGACTGAAAGTTATAAAAAGGCTGTTTTTGAAGAATCTTTCTTGTCCCATTCCAGTAATGAGGGGGTTAAGACAGCTCCGAGCTGCACTGAGTTTCCGTGTGAGCCAGGGTTTTTGGCAGACAAAATGCATTCCTTAACTGATAACACGGACGAGAGAGACCAGAATGTGATTTACGAGTTACCGTTGCAAAATGCACAAGTAAAACGAAGGATTTTAGAGCAAGACACCCCGAGTTTCATTAGCTTGTTTGATTTTTGGAAAAAGAATAGCCCTCATTTGAGAGAAATCCTAACACTTTTGTATATGGTCACTGTGAAAAATTATATGCAGCTGCGCGCTTGTGATTTGGCAAATGAAATAATGCAGACTTTAGGTTTCTGCGCAGTGCAAGAAGGAAATACTTATGTACATGTAACTCAAGAACAAGGAAAGAAAATAGTGCCCCTAGCTAGAATCATACAATGGATCTGGTACTTGCAAGACAGGGCTAGAGTACCACAGGTAAAAGAATTACCAGTGAAATTGTGTGCACCATTTGAATTCGTGTCTACTGAAGATAAAAAGCATGTTTGTTTTACTAATGATTCATTGACTGAAATGTTGTTTTCTGGCACAGTAGAAGGAACAGCGTTGTATAATATGTGTCAGATTTTAAAGCAAGAGCTACGTGAGATGTGTCATTTTTACGCTGATTTTTGGTTTATTGCTAATGTTTTAGCACCTAACTGGTTCAATTACCTTGCAGATGTTAATGAGAAAAATTCAGAGAGAGAAGTGTACACCCAGAATTCTGCCTTAGTGGGGATGGCTAGGTGGGTGCCCCAGAAATGTGAACAGCTGAGAGAAAAAGCCACTTACAGGTGGGCAGAGATGAGAGAGATGCACATTCCCCTAGTTTTGATAAAAACTGTGCAGCACGCACAAAAGCAATCTGTCATGCAAGCAGTCACAGAGCAGTTGGGGAGAGGAAAGTTACCAGGACAGAAATGGCAAATTGATCAGGTTTTAGGGAGAGTGATTGCTGCAAATTACCAAGGAAAAATCGAAATTATACTGATACCTAGAAAAGAATCTGATTCATTCATACAAATTGGAGACAGAATGGCCCAAATTGGCAAAAGTGCAGTGAATGGAGGTTTGTTAAAGAAGGAGTCTGCCCCAGCCCTTCTGACAGTGCAAGAAAAGGGAAGCTGTGGTGCAGCAGATAAAAACCTCAGTGCTGATGTGTGGGCTGAAGCCCCAAGTGATCCTCCAGAACCTGCAGAGAATGTAACAAAGGGCCTCAAAAACGTCCTGCTGATTATAAAACAGGGAAAGAAAGAGGAAGGGTGCAGTTTAAATGAAAAATGTTATTTGCAAGAAAAGTCATACTTGTTTCTTTTGCAGATCCTACCACGTTTCGCCACTGTCCCTGAGTGTGCTGTGTGGTCCCCCTTCCGGTGTGTGCGTGTGGGGTCGGGGAAGGGACCGAATCCCCAACCTGAACCTGGCTGAGTAAAGTGCCAGCACCATGGATCCATTTTGCGCAAACTGCGCCTTCAGTTCAAGTTCAACTTGTTTGATTGCATTCTTCCAATGGAACTAAGCTGTGTTTTTTTTTTTTCCCCTCTCGTATGGAACTCTGACTTTTGCTTATCTTCCAGCAAACCTTTCAGGTGGACCGTGCACCTTTACATGAGCAGAACTCATGCCACATCAAATTGCTAACACTGTTGAATTAGAGACTCATTCAGAAAAAAAAAAAAAAAAAAAAAAAATTGCTCAGTCTTTCCTATGTAGATGTATCTGATGTGAAAGGTTATGAAATCAATGTGTTAATCCACTTCTATTGCTTTACAGGGATTGTTTTGATCATTCAAATCTGATTGGCTGATAATGTTTTTTTGTTTGTGCTGATGTTTTTTGTTTTTGTTTGAAACAAGTGATATGTGAAACAAAAATTCATTGGTCAAAGGGCGGAATGTACTGCCATTTGTTAAATTTTGTTTTGACCAATGACTTTGTGTTTCACCACTGCGCATATTAGTTGCTCAATGTTCACCAGTAGCACATGGTATGTTGTATTCAGTTTAGCCGCCTATGGGCTTTGACATTGCATTAGCCATTACATTCGGTATTCTGCCTATTGGCTTTGACATGCTGTATCCAGTCTAGCCGCCTATTGGCTTTGACATTGCATTCCTATTGACTTTGACATGATGTATTCAGTTTAGCTGCCTATTGACTTTGACATGCTATTAGATATTCTGCCTATTGGCTTTGACATGATATCATATATTAACTTTGTATTCAGCTCCGCTGCCTATTGGCTTTGACATGATATTATACATTACATTTTATATTCAGCTCCGCTGCCTATTGGCTTTGACATGATATTATACATTGCATTTTGTATTCAGCTCAGCTGCCTATGGGCTTTGACATGATATTATACATTGCATTTTGTATTCAGCTCAGCTGCCTATTGGCTTTGACATGACACTAGACATTGCATTTGATATTTAGGTTAGCTGCCTATTGCCTTTAACATGACATTGCATTTGATATTTAGGTTAGCTGCCCATTGCCTTTAACGTGGAGTTAGACATTGCAGTTGAGAATCCAAGCTGTATTTTTCCAAGCTGTGTTTTTGCACCAGAGAACCAAGATGTTTTTCTCACAGTAGACTAGACATGATAAGAGAGAGTACATGGGTGTTGTTTTCTCTTCGCTTGAGCTTGGGAACAGGAGTAGTCTTGGAGACCTGGCCAGTCTCCAAAAGGCTTGCTCAGTTTCCCAGGTCTGAGAGGAGGGGGCACACCTTTGTAACGAATGTAACAGGCTGCAGAGAGTCAGATTCGAATCTGCCGGACCTCGTGCTGGAGCTTGGCGCCAGCTGCCAGCATCCCGTGTGGGTAGATGAAACTCTTTCTCGCGGCTGACAGGGGTCATCAGCTTGCAGACCGTAGAAAGATGTAGCTGTAAATAGTTCCTACACGGTGAAGTATTTGTTTTGCTTTGCATTCAATATCTTATAAATATAACCTGCTGTGTATATTGCAAACTGATATATTTTGTTTGATTAACGCGGACTGGAAAGCTACTAATTCGTCATTCATATAACAACAATAAAAGTCTTCTTTGACCTCAGAAGTGCATTTCTGTTGTGTTATGTTAGTGCTTAGAAACTAAATAAGAGGAAAGCACTACAGTCTGGTGCAAAGATTTCCATTCATACTGAGGGAAGCTGCAAGGAGCAGTTATAGCATTACGGATGGTTGTAGCTGTATTGCAATGAGCTGGTTGGGGTTCATGGACAGTCATTGTTGTAGCTTTGTGTTGGCAGTCACAGGGGTCTGCCATTGCTGTAATGCAAAGTGCAGCACTTGTGGTGCGAGTTGACTCTGCCAGTCGCTGTAGAATGAAGAGTAGGTCTCACTGGAACTTCACGTTGACATTGCGAGAAATTGGGGAATTGGTTGATGGGGTAGATAACTTTTCTCAAGCAACAACCACATCTATGTGAGGGTAAACCACAACAAGTCACAAAATTAGCGGTGCTTAGCCAATTGGTAGCTTGGCACAAAAGCAGTCAGGCTTAATGAGGCAATGTGTAAAGTATTTATGCAGCACTCAAACAGTAATAAAGTGAAAACACAACAAAAGAGAAATCCCACACTAATTTAGGAAAATGGAGAACATTTTACCAGAATGACAAAAATTCAGTTACTAGAACATGAGATATACAGTACAATTTCAAAGTTTAGGTAAGTATGCCGCCTGAAAGCACAAATGGCTGCTCAAAGTCATCTGGTCGTGATAAACTGGGGGAAAGTCACAAGTTCAGGACAAATGCGACAGAGCGCAGGTCAGATACAGGTACCAGGTTAGTCCAGCTGAAAAAGTTACCTTCTTAAACCAGCGTGAAGAGTCTAGTTTGCAGTTGAGGAGGCCGCGAGGAGAAAACAGAGTGAAGAAAGCATCATAGATGGTCGCCACTGTAACGCAAAGAGCAGGCCTGGTGTTAAGGACAGTTGTCAATGTAGTGATAAGATCCAGTTGGGCATCACACACGGAATGAACATCGTGTCATACGCAGCTGACACACACCTCATCATTTCCCTCACCAAAGACCCGGACACAGCCAAACGGAATTTCCACTTGGGAATGGAAGCCGTCGCCACCTGGATGAGAGAAAGCTGCCTCAAGCTCAACTCTGACAAGACAAAGCTCATCTTCGGAAATGCCACTTCAGCATGGGACGACTCCTGGTGGCCCTCATCTCTCAGCACCCCGTCTTCACCAACTGAGCATGCTCGCAACCCAGGCAACATCCTTTACTCCTCCCTATCTATGACCCATCAGGTAAACTCAGTCACCTCCTCCTGCTGTCACACCCTCTGCAATCTCCAGAAAATGTTCAAATGAATCCCAGCAGACTTCCGCAGGACAGTCACCCATGCCTAAGTCACAAGCAAGCTTGACTACGGCAACGCTCTCTATGCTGACACTACGATGAGAAACATCAAAAAGCTGCAACTCATCCAGAACGCAGCCGCCAGACTTGTCCTTAACCTCCCATGCCAAGAACATATCTCCCAGCACCTGAGGACCCTCCACTGGCTCCCGATAGAAAAACAAATCACCTTCAAGCTACTCACCCACACGTACAAAGCCATACACAATGTCGGACTGGCCTACCTGAACCACTGCATCTCCTTCCACTCCCCCACCAAATCCCTCGCACCGCCCAGCAAGCACTGGCCACCATGCCACCCATACGGAAAATCACTGCTGGAGGAAGGTCCTTCACCTACCTTGCAGCAAAGAGCTGTAACAACCTACCCCTGCACCTCAGACAAAGCCCATTACTCACCATCTTCAGGAAGAACTTCAAGACGTGGTTCTTCGATTAAGGCTCTGTCTGCCCCTCCCACCCGAGCACCTTCAGACCCCCAAGGTGAGTAGCTGCGCTCTACAAAAACTGATTGATTGATTGATGGTTGTTGCTTGAGCTTCTTGTTGGTGGTCACCATGGACTATCCTGTTGTAAAGTGCAGATCTCACATTGCCAGTCATCGCATGAAGGGTCCGGTTCACCAGGGCTTCACACTAGCAGTCATCACTGGCAGCAGAGTTTTGGCGTGAACTGACCTGTTTCTCAGTCTAGAAGAGGCAAAAACTTTAGGATTTCTCACTTGCTTTAAAAGGAGTACACGCTGATGCCAATCAAGGGTCCATGATTTGAGGAGGCACCTCTTGGGAGTCAGGGACTCACTCTAGGAGAGGCCTGCAGGGCTCAGCCAGGTCCCTTTGATAGTTCCGGCATGTCCAGTTGCAGCAGGTCTGCAAGGCAGGTGCAGGGAGGCCTCTTGAGCTTGTTGTGTCCCTGTATCTCAGAACAGGAGGCAGCTAACTAACTGGGGGGAAGCTATGGACTTCTGTGCCCCAGGAATAGGAGAGCAGCTCCACCAACCAATAGAAGGAGAAAGGCTGGACTGCTCTGCTTCACTACCATGAGAGAGTCAAATGCTAGAATGGGGTACTTGGTTCCCAGTAAGGGGAACTTGTGGACCCATTGCTTGCTCAGGCCTCACTTCCTGCACAACTAATAACTCACTTTCTTACAGTCCCATTGTTAAGCAGTAATGGCAAGTTCAAAATTGTGATTTTGAGGTAACTCTAAAAGTCGTGTAAGTGGAAGTGATCATCCATTTTTCCCTTTGAACTTGACTTTGACTCTGCTGTGAGGTGGTAATTCTTTACACCTCACAGAATGCTTGAGAGATGTGTAGCTCTGTTAACGGGATACACTTGAGGAGTACCCTTTAAAGTAAAAGAAAAAAAAGGACTGCACACCAGCATGTGGGGTATGATGAGCGAGAGGTCTGCCTGCAAGAAGCACTGATGAAACAATCTGAACAAAAGGACACTGATATTTTCTACTGAATCTATATTAACCGTGTGGTCGGCATTTTCTTTGCTGATCGCATCTGAAATGTAATGCAATCTGCTTTTGTTCTTTTGTAGGTATTGCTGACACGATAAAGCATCTGGATTGTGTGTTACTTGATATTTTTGTTATAAATACTGTTAAAAAAGTTGAATATGCTGGAAATACCAAGTGGAAAGCAAGGTTACTGGGGCGTCACAATTGCATATTTTCTTTTTGTATGAGTCTCCGAACAGAGCATGAGTGAAGTTTTACCCAAGTGCCATAGATAGAGGCTGTGTTGGAACTGGAAACAACTTTCTCTGGGAATCCCTAAATTGGGTGGTGTCTCGAGGGGCAGAGCAAGAAAAGCAGAGTTAAATAGTCAACCTACATATTTATCTAAAACAAACTGTGCAATGAAATTGGCATCGAGGACAAATGTGATGGTGAATCTGCTCTAGCTTAATTAATTGGTCATAAAGATGCTGCATTGTAAAATATCTCACAGGGTCAAGCACCTGCTCCAGGTATTTCTGTATGCCCAGCAATTTTTAGGTGATTATAATAGCAGCAAAATAACTCTGATGGTTAATGCAGCACTGGGAGAGTTCTGCCATTTGTCTAGTCACAGTTTTGACATATAGCATATCAGAGAAGCATAATGTGCCTGCTGTAGAGCACATTGGGTAACATGCAGATTACAGATTTGTATTTTATGTAGGAAGGTAAGTAGGATTACTACTTTTGAAACTAAGATGGTTTTGTTACTTCCAGTTCATAAGATGCAGCCCTTCTAATACAACACATGCCTATCTTTATATGTTCAGTGTTCTCCGCCAAGACTGTGGAGTCTCCACACTTGCAAACTTACTATTAAAATGCAGTTTTGTGAATACTGAAAAAGCATAAACTTACACAAACATGTAAGTTTATGCTTTGTGAAGCAGGCCCATAATATCTGCAAGAATCGATGATATGTGATTCCTATACCTTATAACCCTCATTTTCTTCGGTCACTTTTCCTGATGTAAAGTCTGGAAGTCAGCTGTTAGTTATTGCGATATTAGGAGTACTGTTGGGTCTCTAAGTACACGTTGTGTTATGAGTTTTGTTGATTTTGTTTTTTGGTTTTCTGGCATTATTTTTAACCACAACGTGTTAAAAGTAAGTGACGACTTATGAAGTGGGTGTATACTTTCTGACACACAAGATATCCCCTGCAGATGTTTGACAGTTTTATTTCACTGTTTTCGATCTTTAATAAAGAAATGTGACCCAAAATAGAACATTAGATCTGCTGACACAATTGCTGGGGCTGGAAGCATTCAAACTTTGCTTTAAGGGCACATGGTACATGTGTGGACTCATGTAACGTGCCCACACAGCAAAGGTTTTGGTTGAAAAACAAAAACTGAATGGCGCTGCTGCACTGGGAATTGTTTGCCAGCACGCAGGGGCCATTATTCCCTTTTCGGCTGCCAAGCTTTCCCTGTGATCCTGAGCAGTAACAAGTACTCAATAGGGTGGATGGTTTGATGTCCATTGGCTGATGGTCCAATGTCCATCAGTTTAAGGTTTCTGACTCTAAACAGAGTGGTCGAGTTTAGCAAACAAGGGATTTTTAATGGAGTGCCTTGTCTGCCAAACTAAATAATGACTTTGTAATATATTCACCAAAAGGCCTCTCTTAGGTGCACCCTGGATGAGATTTTGGGTTCAGCTAATTCTCTACTAAGAGATAAAACACTTGGAAGAGCTATTCAATATTTAGCCAATGTGTGTGTGGTCTTTGTATCTGAATGAATGTGTCTGTCTCCTCAGTCTTTGCTTGGGGGACTTATGAATGTACTAGTCTTCTTTCTTTGGTATCAAACTCTGGACACCGGTCATAGTAAATAAATAGGGACTTTTTTTATTTATAAATGGATTTCTCATACCCTTTCTCAGGGCAACATTGGAAACCCAAATCCAACCTGGAAAATATTTCCCCAGCATCAACCTCCAAAGGACGAGACATCACATGTTTCTTCAAAGATAAAAAATGATGGGGGCAAATGTTTGCAAGTAGTCTAAAGCACTGAAAATCACCTTGGGTAGCTACACAATTCTTTGTATTACGCCCACGGTGCCACTCTTGAGGAAAGGACCACCTTATAAAAGTCAGAAATGACACTGCTCCACATGGGGAAGTTCATGTCAAATGGCCAGGCAATGCCCTCACAAGAAGGGAATACAAGCAACCTCAGACCTGTTTTGGTCTTATCAGGCTTCGTTGGTGAAGTACAGCTTGGATCCTATGGAACAGTAAGCAAGTTAGAAACCAGCCTGGGGTTGCTTGTGTTCCCTCCTCCAAGGGGCATACCCTGGCTGCCAAGTTTTATGCTGATTCATCAAATGGTCCCAAAGTCATTACTGATTGCAATACTTATCCTCCCACATTTATCTTTGTACCCCGATGGATCTGTTCAAAACGTAATATAGCAATAGAAATATAAATCTGTTAAATGTTTCCCAAACTTTGTGCAGATTCATCAAACTGTGTCAAATTTATTAGCAAATTAAGGCTTCTTTGACCCTCCTGCATGGACTTTCACTAAACTGAGATCACCATGAGTAAGCTAAACACACCAAGGCCCATATTTATACTTTTTTGCGCCGCATTCGCATAATTTTTTGACGCAAAACCGGCGCAAAGTAACAAAATATAACTGTATTCTGTAAGTATGCGCCGCTTTTACATCAAAAAGTGACGCAAATGCCGCACAAAAAAGTATAAATATGGGCCCAAGTCTCTGCAAAATGTTGTGCAGATCCATCACATGGTGCCGAAGTTATTAGCAACTCAAAAATGTTTTGAGTCCCTATTTATCTTGGCCTGCCCGTATGGGATCTGCATGAAACCTGAAAATCCCTGTAAGTGGTGTTTCAGGGTGCTGACAGCCTGTCATATTTTAAACACATTCATTAAAAGTTAGACAGCGTCATTAAAAAGTTTGGAAGTTATTAGTAATTGAAACTTTTACTTGCCTCTTCTCCTTTAATGGCTGTGCACAAAACTTGATATACCAACAGAAAACTAAGGGGCAGATATACTTAACAAAGCATGCAACCCAAAGCAGCAACCAAAGATATGACGATGACCCCTTAATGTGCAAATGTGTCAGCTTCATGTCTAGAATAGGTTTTCTACTGGAAGGTACCATTCCAGTTCAAAATGCTATGCCTAAACAAACTTTAAAATGTATTCCACTTTGGATGTGTGCCATACAGTGAAGCACACATTCAAAGTTAGAAAAGTTTTGAGAAATAATATAATTTCTCCCAGCTAAGACCAACCTCAAACAGACATTCATTTTTACCTCAAAGCCTTGATTACTATTCTTAGTAGATGGGGCTTTACGTCAAAAACCATAGGTGGCTGCATAGAAATGCCTCTGTACCACCTACGGAACACCCATCTGACTGAAAGTAATGCAAAGAAGTGCAGAACACTGTTTTGTATTACTTTCAGGTAACTTTCCAATGTTGGAAAGTAAATTCCAAATAAAGCTTTTGCACCAGTTTTCATTAGTTTTATTGCACAAAACCGGCTCAGCATGTTAGTACACCTGCCCTTAATTCTTCTATTCCTGCAATAGGGGAATTGGTTGCAGGGGGGTCAAAACCCCACTCAGGCAACAAATGCAATGCTTGTCAGGGTGATCAACAAAAGTCACTAAGTCAGCCTGTGCTTAACCCTCTGTTAGCTAGGCACAAAGTAGTCAGGCTTAACTTAGAGGCAATGTATACACAAAAAGCACTATAGGGAAAACACAACACCAGAAAAATTGCAATCCAATTTAGTAAAATAGAGTACATTTTAGTAAACCATATGATACCTGAAGGACAAAAATCCAATCAGTGTAACCAGAGATATTAAAGCCCATATTTATGTTAAATGGCACAGATGTGCGTCACTTTATTTATTGCGAGCTAACGCCATTCCATAGCGCCAGTTGTGCACCATATTGAAGTAATGACGCACGATGGTGCTGAGGAATGGCTAGCGTAAAAAAAAGGCACTAACAGCTGCACAATGCCATAAGTAAAAATGACATTAATTCTGCAAAAATGGCGCTACACCGTTTTGCAACACGTAAACATGTCGCCAAAGGGTTAGTGCCATTTTAACACTGCATTAGCGTCAAAATAAAATGCAAAAGCAGGAAAGAGTGCAATTGCAAGAGAAGATGGAATCATCAGGCCAGGATAGACCCCAGGGAGACCCCAAACACCCAAGTACCAGCCAGGAGGGTACAGAACAATCACAGGAAAAGGAGAAGAGAAAGTGCAAGTGTCGCTTTAGCGAGCAGGCGCATGACATCCTGGTCAGAGAGGTGACAGAGCACCAACATCAGCTATTCATTATCTCCAAATTGCTAGTTGTTACGAGAGACGCAATATGGCAGCAAATAGTGGACAAAATCAACAGTGTTGCTGAGGTGAAGAGGACTGTCAGTGAGGTCAAGAAGCGCAGGCAAAATTGCAAACGTAGGACTGAGGAGAAACTTGCCAGGAACTGTAAGGCAGCACAGCAGACTGGAGGTGGGAGTCCTGCACCACAGGAAGACCTGGATAAGTCAGAGGAGATGGTTGCAGTGGTCATCCAGGAGGAGCTGGTCACTGGAATCGCAGGACAGTGCAGACTACCAGGAACCACTAGAAAGGCAGGGTAAGTTGCAGGGGGGGGATATCTGAAACTCCACTAATGTTAGAAGGGGGAGGCACATAGGACACCCTCAATGCATGCTAAAGGGTTGCATCGGAAAGCATAAGGCTCTGAATCAAGATGCACCATCCTCACCCAAACCACAAATGTACTGACGCTTTGGTTGTGCTATGCACACCAACAGATACACAAAGTCAACAGAGGCCACTCACTATGGCTAAACTCCACCATGTAACTAAGCACCATATTGCCTGTTAGGCAGGTGCAAATAATGTGGCTTTGGCTGTGCCATTACAACACCCATTGCATATAGTCAAAGCTCCTGTACCAACACAATGTACACATCAGAGACTAGGACGGAAGTCAATACTACCCTAGAGGTGGTGTCAGGGTGGTGTAATGCTTCCCTTTCTCAATATCGAATTGCCTTTACTCATCTTACGCATCTTGCAGCACACAATGATATTCCATCTCTGCAAAAATAGCTTGTACATGTGCATGAAGGGACACCTCCCTGCGCATGAACAAATCATCACTTCAAGGCAGCCACCCCGTCATCATGCTGCAGCAATGCCTGTGTTGGTGCAGGGACCACTAATCTGTGCAGGCACAGGGGGAATTGCAGTGCTGTACTGTATTCAAGTAAGTGTGGCACATCACTGCGTATCTAAACTGCTGCAGTGCACTGCAACACATCTTGCAGCTGACAGGTGCCATGCCAAATGAGGAAATATCTGCCCTAAAGCTTGCAACCTGTGGAACACAGCCCATACAGGGTGAACCCACAACAACTCACACACAACCATATGCGTCAAATGGGATTGGCCACAAAATAAAATGCATACAACACATTGTGCATGTATATGAACATCATGTGTGCAGCTGAACAAGTAGCTGCAATCTCACCATTTGACAAGTGAGAGGGCTAGATCAAACAGAAAATGATGGTGTGTGCTGCTGTGCAAAATTAGGCAGCATCACACACTATCATTTTAAAAATTTAGGGATGCACCATATACATAATAATACACTGCACCCCTGTGTACCTCCCTGCGCAAGTGAAAATCAGATGTTGTGTGCCAATGCAGCCACCCTTGCATCATAGTGCAAGAATGGCTGCGTTGAGGGGAGAATGTTTATGTGCAGGCAGGAACACCGCCCTGCACAACAACAACCTTAAAGTGCAATTTTCTCTTACTCTGTGTGCAGCATAATGCAGCACACATAGTAAAAGCAAGAAATGCAGTACAAATGTAAGCATTACTCCTAGATTTTGCCCTGCTAAACCCACTCCTGGGCTGGTGTCAGATATTTGCCCAGCGTCTTGAATACAAATACTCAAAATTCTGAGGCAGTGTCAAAACGCAATGGATGTTGCTGTGGCACACTCACAGCAACACCCATAGCACACACCTTCCAGGCAAAGCGTTGGGTGTGAAGGGGCCATAAAAACAAGGTGGCATCAAGGCACACAAAGTGCCTTCATGCCACCTGGTACATACGGGGAAGGGCATTGTGCTCGCTAAAACTTACACTCAGGTGGAATTTGGGGCACCTACATTTTCCCCTAAATACCTAGGGACATATTTATGAGCCCCAAGCGCCACTGGAGAATCGCTTTTTGTGATGCTCCAGTGGCACACTGCCCTGTGCCGTAATTACCAAGTGGTGTTAGGCCACTTTTTGTGCTTTAACACCACCCTGTAAATACGGCCCCTTCACATCCAGCACTTTGTGAGGAAGGGGTGTGCAATGTGTGTTGCTGTGGGCATGCTACAAATGTATGCACTAGTAGACAGAATGTAGCAGCCATTCTGACAGCTCCTTGGTCATGGGGGATGCATTCGGGAAACCTGGGAAATCAAGACAGTAAGCATACCGTAGGCTATTCCCCCAGCTTGGCCAGTGTACTCATGAGAAGCCCCAGACACTCAATCAAATTACAAAACTTATTAGGCTAAGATGAACAGGGTTTATTTTAAAACCATTATTTTAAAACCATATACCTAATGAATACCTAAAACCTACCCTATTCTAAACTAACCTAGACTAACTATCCTTGAATTACAACTAAACTTTGACTACACATGTACTAACCTAACCTATGGCGTAAATATATATATATATATATATATATATATACATATATATATATTTTTAAAGATTATATATATATATATATTTATTTATATATATATATATATATATATATTATACACAACATGACCCCCACCTAACCCGCCAACAATAAAATAGTGTAGAAAAACCCACCCCCCACTATACTTAACCTTACCTATGCCTACCCTACACTAACCCAAGACTACACATCTAAAATCCTATATAAAACTATTCGAAACAGTAAAAGGGAGGGGAAGGAACTGGGAGGTTTTACAATACAAAAATGTTCACTTCCTGTTTTTCTTCATCTTCTTTTTAATGTATTGCATCATCTTACGGTCCACTGCTGAATACTCCTCCAATTTTGTCAGTCTGGCTAAAATCTGCCCAATGCCCCTTCTCATGTCCTGTTCAAACTGGCTTGGGACTACTGCTGCAGGTGGCTGTACTGGTGGCTGCGTGATGACTGGTGCAGCTGACGTTTAGGGCCTTGGTCCAGCTGTGGCCCCCTGCACCTCTGATGACTTGTCTCCAATGTCCTTGTGTGGCTGCAGTGGCGGTCCACCATGGTGAAATACATACCATTCCCCTGATGCTTTCTCTCCTCTGAACCTCCAGGCCATTCGGTGGTAGCCGGTGTCAACCTCCATAACGTGGTGGTAGCTTTCGGCTCTCTTATGGAATGCTCGCCTCTGTACTTCTGTCATGTTGGCATCTGAAATATGAGGAGAAGCAAGCATCAGCATTGGATGGAGGTTGTACAGACATATAGGGGGTTATTACAACTTTGGAGGAGGTGTTAATCCGTCCCAAAAGTGACGGTAAAGTGACGGATATACCACCAGCCGTATTACGAGTCCATTATATCCTATGGAACTCATAATACGGCTGGTGGTATATCTGTCACTTTACCGTCAATTTTGGGACAGATTAACACCTCCTCCAAAGTTGTAATAACCCCCATAATGTACACTGCAACTGCACATAACCCATACAGTCCAACACACATTCCTCAACAATGACTTACTACTCATCTATGACTATTTCCTACCATGTACATGTTACTGAGATGACGGAAATCTATTTTAAAACCACAGGGCCCAGAGCTGATTGTACAAAATTGTCCATGATCAATATTTGTGTCTTCTAACGTGGGAGGATCACGTGCCCCAACAAGTCTGGATTTCCTGTTTCCCTGTGCATAAGGGGGGCTGTGCATGCAATACATCACCTCGACACACCTGGTGAAACCTCAAGGCTTGCCCAGTCATCATGGGTGCCCTTAGGCCCACAGTGAGTATGGCACTGCAGTGGGTGCTGCAACAGTATCCTGATACATTATACATCATTTGCACATGCATGTCAGACATTTTCAAAGTACCAGGTACGCACACAGCATTTACATCATATGCATTTGGGATGTGTCCCACATCATTCACAAATATCATGGTGGCAGGACCACATGAAAACTGCTTGGGATCTGGTGTGGGAAGAATCATAGACTTTTCACACAACCATCTGGAGGTTGGTTGTCTACTAATTGTGTACACTAATGATTGTTGTGCACCACAATATGGCTCCTTCCAGTACTACTGACTCATTATATCTAAAGGGTATTGAGGCACCTGTGGTGTATGTGTCCCCTACCTAAGCATCCTAGAGACCTCTGCAGATATGACCCGTCTTGTCAGTAACTGTAAGCTATGTGTGGCACACTGTGCTGACAATGGTGCTGTGAGAAAGTGATTGTAAACAGGCATGCTATGTACATAAACAGCTGCCCTGAGACCTATCATGGTAGACACCAATGAAGAACTGGCCAGCCATAACAAATCCCATTTCACACAATTCCATGCCAGCACACATTGCCCCTTGAACTACATGCAAGCCATAGTCATTACACACCATTCCAGCACACATGATGTCACCATCCATTCTCCAATGATATCAGATCATTTGTCAGGCAAAACTACCTTTCATAGCATTCCACACTTCAGGCTGACTTACACTAAACCCTGGATAAGCACGCATGATGCACAAGATGGCACTTACTGGATGCATCTGGGTCTTCAAATCGCGCAACCTCTCCTACGGTGTAGGGTGCAGGTCCACCTGCAAGACATGGATGGAAAACATAGCTTAGTGTAATTTGTACCTATCAGTTAATGGACAACATTGTATACTGTTAACTTGTTAGGCTGAGTGAGCAAGTCATCCTAGTTGTAGAGCAGAGCAACTGACAAACATCTATGATCAGTCAATCACACATAGTCTCAGATAATGTAGACACACACACCTTCAAACCATCACTGTTCCTCACACTCCTGTGGTGCTTCTCACTGCACCATTAATACATGGCATTGTCATGCAGGTGTCTGTTAGCTTTACACCTCCATGACAATATGGGACTGCTTGACACTGTATAATGCATCAGAGGGGCATGCAATGGTTGTTGCAGTGCCTGGCCCATTGTGACACCCATAGCACTTGAGCCTGCCTCAGATGTTGTAGACATCTACCTCATTGTCACAGCAAACTGACAAACTACTGCCCAGGGGTTGTGTGGGCATTCCAAGGTGTTGAGGAATGATGTGATACATCCTTCAGTGAAGTAAGAAATATGTGTGTGCCATCACAAGGCACACACATGAGCAATAATGCTATGGAAGTATAATTGTGGGAACATAGTTATGACTACCTGCACATTGACTGACTGAAATCATGGATGTATTACCAATAGTGTGTGGCCAGGCATTGTTGCCATGGTATACCATTATTTGTCCTGGGAGGTATAAGAACATGGGCATTGAAAAATATGCCTCAACACAGAAACACTTGCTCTGTGGTCCAAGGATGCATTTGTTGGTGAAGGTTACTGAGTGATGTGCCAGTGAGGGAGCAAATGAAGGGCAGCCCCATACTGTCAGTGAGGAGTGGCAGGCCTGTGGAACTGACTCTGCACATGTGTGTGGTAATAGACATAGTATAGGGTGTATGTAATATACAAGGAACTGGAACAGGGAAGTGCTAGTAGTGTGGACCCAGTGCATGGTCAAGCTCCCTTATATGGCCTTGGACAATGACACAAAGGGGCCAATAGAACAACAAGGGTGCAGCACCAATGGCATCGATACAGTCCTTGTGGCCCTCAGTGCAACCCTTATCCCCACCATGTGTGCACCTAATGAGATTTACGGCACAGCATGATGCAGGTAGGGTCCAACTGCATTTGATTTATGTGCAGGTAAATGATGTACTCAGCAGGAGTTGCAACAGATCATGACGACTTCTGCTGAGTACATTGGGGCCCATCTCATACATCTTTGTGCCCCCATATCACACATGCTCTCAGATGCTGTTCAAAGTGCTTGAAAAATTGAAATAAGGGATTTCTTATTTTACTCAGTGGCTTATACATTTGCCACCCAAACAGGTTTTCGGACCCTCTTCCATATATAATGCATGGTGCAGGCCTCATTTGGTGCTGCTCATTACCGAATTGCCCTATGCATGAATCACAACACTTTGCAATGGTTGTGCAGGTAAAATGGTACATCTGCCCAACATCGGCTTCATTATTGTACATCTGACTTGCAGTCCTAAGGAGGCCCTGGGACTCTTCATACAGGTAGCATATGACATTTTCAGATCCATAAGCATTACATGCAGCACTCAACTGTATATGCAACTGTCATGCACATGCAAAAGTAAGGACTTTGTATGGAAATGTGAGACTTACCAACTGCTCCACCAATCTCTATACCCAGATGATCCAGCACATCCTGCTCCCTTGTAGCCAGATCTGCCCAGCGATGTTTGAGTTGATGGTCGTTTCCTCCACTGCCAAAGATCCGTGTGAGGTAGTGGAGCACCTTGCCCCACCGCAGCCGCCGTGTCTCTGTGGGGTAGCCAAGAATAACAACTCCACCCAGTTGCAACATCATAGGGAGATAGTGCTGAGAAAGCCAGATGAATTCCTCCAGCTCATCGGCCGACATCAGCGCCGTCCTCCCTTTCCCAGACATACTGCAAATGCAGTTCACCCAAAACAAATAAATAAAAAATACCTAACACCTAACCCAACTACCCCAACAACTAAACTACCCCAGACAAACACCCCACAATACAGAGACAAATGCAGTACACTTAACAACACAATAGACAAGTTTACAGACAAATAAGAAAAACACCTACAGGACACAGAACAATAAACACTCCAAACAATCCAAAACTCCTACAGCAACAGCTCCACACACCCTCACACAATCACAAATAGACTGTGAAGTGAAAGTGAAAGTAAACTCACTGTACCGTGTTTGCAGGCAGGATGTCCTGTTTCATCACTTCCTGGCTGTGTGAGTCACGTTTCCATTCATGGACGTTTTTTTGACACATGACGGTCATGCGTAGCTTTTTTCACCTTAGCATGAAATTGCCTGTGGACGTGCCATAGACGTTCAAGGGCTAGGCATCTTTTAGCTTAGGGGTATTTGTATGGTATATGTGTATGCGTGAAAAACTTTGACAAATGATGGTCATGCGTGGATTTTTCACCATGGTGCGTTAAGAAGCGTGTGAACGTGTAATTGCCTCTCAGGGCCCAGGTGTCATGTTACTAAGGTTGCAATGTGGAGTTGATGCGTTTGTGTCATTTCTTTGGACATATGACGGAACTGTATGGATTTTTGCATTGTAGGCCTTGAGTGCATGCTGATTCACTTAGCATGCCACATGGGCTGTGCAACAATGTGCAACAATGTTGTATATGTGATATGGCTACATGTGCGTGACTGTCCAGCAATGTCATTATGGTGAAATTGGTATGTTGAACATATAGGTTTGTTTATGACTCTGCTGCATGAGATTACTCATCCCTTGTGCATATGTTCATGTGTAGCTACACTGTGTCCACATACATGTTGGCACATGTGTGCTATGTGTGTACATATGTGTATGTATACAAATTTGTGGGTGGACTACATTGTTATGTCTGAGATACAAATGTACACATACCTACAACACAATATATATGGTGGCCTATGTCCAACACATGGTAAGGCATGTGACATCCATGAAGGCATGTGATGAACCAGTATTCAGTGGACTTGGACTGCATTGACATCACGTAAACCCTGGCAATTTGCGTGTGCATGTGTGTCCACTCTGTGGTGCGTTGTTGGATTTTACTTCATGTTGCTCTGCTACACGTGTGCCATTTGGTCTCCCATGCATCTCAGTTGCAGGAGATGTTCTTTACACATGTGTTTGTGAAGGTTGGTATATGCTGTGTGTGTGTATAGACGCGTCGTGTAATTTCTGTATCATATGACGACACATCTTCTACAGCAACATTGTCTGGACATGCATGGACATGATGCAACATGTGACTTGTGTAACTGGAAGATGTACACATCTCCTTCTACTGGCTACTTGATAGTGATGGTTCTATTGACGGTATTTGTGAGATGTAATGAGTTCCACACACACATGACATTACTCCTGCCACAGCACTTGTGTTGTCTCCAATTGACCTCCTGTGTTGTATTTGCAAGTATCTGTGGGTGTCTCGAAGCTGTCCATCCACAACCTCCATTGAACATGGGTATGCATTTCTCCCAGCATGCCACAAGCTAGGTGACTCTTACCGTGACTGAATTATATTGAGGTGTACAATCATCTCAGTCCTGTGCTGTTCATTAGCCAATTGCAACATATAATGGCTAGGTCTACTCCCACTCAGTTTGATGTTGTGTCTCAGACATTTTTCAACAATGCTGGACATAGTAGCACATCCCACACCTGATTGCGATGTTGGGGGCCAAAACATGTATGGGATAAATTGTTACTGTTGCTAGTATGCACTTGTCATGTGAGTGACAATGAGTGGTGTGTATTGCTTTGAGCTGTGTGATGTAGTTATACACAGCATAGTAGGTAAACATGGTGACACATGTCAAGCATTGTTTATACTCGCAAACCCGTTGCTACCTAGGCCATACACCCGTACATCAGTCTTCACATGTTTGCCTTGATTTGCTTTAGGCATGGGTCAAGACAGCAGATTTGTGTGACAAGTGTGCACCTCATGTACATAGTGAGTATTAAACACTCTGCCTACATTCGACCCAGATAACAATTTGGTGGTGCATTGTCCCGAAAAAACGTTGTATCCTGACTATGGGTCATGTGCTTGGATAGTGATTCTGCACCCTTAGCTGAATATTTAGGCTGGCTACCCATTGCGCACTCCACAGCCAACTTGTGTGTGCCATACGTGAGGTACAGTGCACCCTGTGCCAGGGTTGTGCCTAATGGCAGTGCCAGGACATCATCTCATGGATATACTCTGCAGGCTCAGCATTGGACATTGATTACAATCCCTGTACATTTACTGAAGGACGACAGTTACCAATGTTGGTCCACCCTTGTCACACATGTACCATGCAGGCAAAGCGGCTGCCCCCATGAGTTGTACCATGCAGGCAAAGCGGATGTCCCCATGAGTTGTGACAGTGTTATGTTCCTACGTGACTTGATATCCATTGGGTGACAGCCCCTAGCTTATGTGTGCCCCCCTTGTATACATCCTGTTATGCATGGTGTTGTTGTGGTAAATGGGCTAAGTATTAGCACCTTGTCCACTTGACGGAACAATATATGTTGTGGTGCATGGATCTAGACCTTCAGGAGTCACATGCCCGCAAATTGCATGTCACTGATATGTGAGATGGAGGCAGTAGACCCTCTTATGTCGCAAACAATGTTGCTACCATACTTGTCACTTTTGTGTTACTTACCTGCTCACTGAGGTTTGAGTCACATTCCAATGGTGTATGTAGTGGAGAATGAGTAGACCAAGGACAATCAGGTGCAAAGTATTTTATTTGTGGTATTTACAATGTGAAGTTTGTAGGATAGTGACTATGGGCCACATATACAAAGATCATGTATGAAGATCCGGTTTTGCGACTCGCAAACTGCGAGTCTTAGCAACTCGCAAATTTGCGACTCGTAAAACCAGATGTACAACAGTGTCAATGACACTGTCTGCAATTCGCAATGGGGTCCCAAATGACCTACCTCATGAATATTCCTAAAGTAGGCCACAATTTGCGACCCCATTGGGAATGGCGGCGCTCACAGGAATGGTGGCCTGCTGATGGCAGCAGACCACCATGTCTGTGACTGCTTTTAAATAAAGCAGTATTTTTTTTTAAATGCAGCCTGTTTTCCTTAAAAGAAAATGGAATGCATTTGGAAAAAAAAGAAAAGTTTTCTTTTAAATTTTTTAGAGCAGGCAGTGGTCCGTGGAACCACTGCCTGCTCTGAAAAAATGTTTTTGCATGCA
The DNA here is from genome assembly GCF_031143425.1 of Pleurodeles waltl. Lineage (NCBI taxonomy): Eukaryota > Metazoa > Chordata > Amphibia > Caudata > Salamandridae > Pleurodeles > Pleurodeles waltl. Next base: position 1,279,749,560 of record NC_090447.1, on the reverse strand, counting down.
TTTGAGGTCACAAAACAATCATGCATACCATTTAACCCCGCTTTATTGCGAAGTCCTATCCATGGGAGTCTATCCTCCTTCCTGGAAGGATGCAATTGTGATACCGTTGAGAAAAGAAACTGGAGGGAGCAAGAGTTGACCTAAGTAACTTGCGGCCCATCTCTTTACTGCCCTTTCAGGCAGAGATCCTTGAAAAACATATAACATGGAACTAGCCAATTTCTTAACCACCTCAGGAGGAGTGGATTCCTCTCAACACGGCTTTAGGCAAGCTCATATTACAGTATCAGCACTTGTCACCACCTCAGATATGATTCGAAGGGTAGTGGATGAGGGACAGGGAGCTATATTGGTTCTATTGGATTTATCCGCAGCTGTCAACACTATCTCACCTCAGATTATGCTATCCCGCCTTTATCAAGCAGGAATTAGAGAGAATGCTCTGAAAATCCTAGACTCGTTTTTAAGAGATAGATCGATATCAGTGAGCTGCGGAGATTTTAAGTCTCCATCCTATTCCCTTCCATGTGGAGTCCCCCAGGGCTCATCTCTGAGCCCCACACTTTTCAATTCGTATGTGGCCCCTTTAGCCAGACTTATTCGTTCATTTGGCTTTATGCCTACCTCCTACACCGATGACACGCAATTGATCATTCCTGAATCAAAAAATTGGGAGGAAGTGGCAGAGTGTTTTAACAATTGCATGCGAGAAATTTATAAATGCATGGGCCTAAATTGGCTTAAACTCAATGGGGAGAAGACAGAATTCTGTGCTTTGGCCAGAGTAAAGAATTATGGAACTCTTATTGGTGGCCACCAGAATGTGGAACTACCCCTGTTCCTACTATGACCACCCAAAATGTGGGCATCATTTTTGACGACTGTCTCACCTTTAAGCCGCAGGTTAATCAAGCTGTTAAAACTTGATTTTGGATTTTGAGAATGCTGAAGAAGATCCTTCCCTATTTAACAAGGGAATGGAGAATTACAGCCATTATGGCACTGGTGATGTCCAAACTAAATTATCGCAATGCTTTATTGCTTAATCTAGATAATGCTTCAATCAAGAAGCTTCAGTCTATTCAAAACACAGCACCCGACTCATTCTGGATCTTCCTTGCTCAGCATCCACAAGTGATAGTCTGAGACAACTGCATTGGCTTCCAGTAGCAAAGTGCATTACATTTAAATCCTTATGCCTTACACATAGGACGGTTCATGGTAGAGGATCTGAATTTTTAACCTCTAGACTGAAATAGTACTACCCTAGATGACAACTCAGATCCACGGGAGCCTATTGGATACAGGTCCCTCGCACAAACAGGGCCAGATGGGGTGATAAGGCTTTTACTGTTGCTGCTGCTAAATGTTGGAATCTACTTCCTCTAACTCTAAGGCAAGAACAACATTTCCTAAGCTTCAGAAGTCAATTAAAACTTGGCTTTTTCCATGCTAATTCAAATCTCTTTTGTCCTCTTCTAGGGTGATTTGACACTTACCTCTCTCCTTGTCAGCGCTTCGATGCTTCTGGCCGGAATGCGCTTAATAAATATCAAAATACATACATACATACATACATACATTTGGATTCGATATTAGGAAGGGATGCCCTTGACACGCCCCTTCCTAATACCGAATCGCAAAACCCAAACTGCGAATCGGTAACAAGTTACCGAATCGCAGTTTGTGCTTTGAACATCCTGAAAAGCATTTTTCTAGTCACAAAGGGGCCGATTCTGCAAATCGACCCCATTGCGACTAGAAAAATGCTTCATACATCTGGCTCTATGTGTAGAAGTTCTCAACAATGTGGAGTCTCCTAGGAACTCCTCCAGCAGTGTTCTGTTGTTCCGCCTCCACACTATCTGCTCCATCATCATCCTCCTCCTCGTTGGGGACATCAACCTGTTCATCCCAGGGGACTTTTGTTCTGACACAGATGTTGTGGAGGATTGCACATGCCAGAATTATCTTGCAAACAAGTGGTGGAGCATACAAGAGGATTCCTCCTGTCAGGGCTAGGCACCTGGATTTTAGGAGGCCAAATGTCCTCTCCACCACATTGAGAGTTTTCCTGTGCCCCTCGTTGTAGACCCACTCTTCCACCGCTGTGGGATTGGCAAATGGGGTCATCACCCACAGCTGTATGCCATCCCCTTGATCAGCTGCTATGGGTAGAGAGAAGATGTGTTGGTAAGTGTTGATAGTGGTTTGGTACATATCATGGCAGTTGTTAATTTTAGATGGAGTGGTGACACAGACTTGCTTGTGGTATAGTGTATGTTCCTGTTCTTGTGAAATGGTTTCATTGGAATGTGGTGATGGACATGACAATCTTGGGTAGTGGCTCAGGGGCCTGGGAAATGTTATATTTATCCCAAAATGATGGTTATCAGTTAGGTAAATGTGTTGTGTGGTCCATATTTGAAGCAGTGTTCCATTGTTAGATGGAACCTACCACCTCCTTGCACCACAATTGTGTCAGATGTTGAAACACCATGGTTGCCCTACGAAGCCAGGCTGTGCCGTCCATGTTACCATGTGGCAATATGCATGCACTCAGACACTTTGTGACCCTTTGTGGCAGATGATGTTTGTGCCAGCCATCATGTGTACTAGGGTGTGTATCACAAATTAGTAGGGTGATGTAATTTGGTGCAGTAGTATCTCCTAGCTTCCAATCCATGATTTCTCACAGACACTTTCTACACATGCACAGTGCAGTCTTTGGGAGGGGGCACAGCTATTGTTTGCATGGGTCCCTTAATATGGTGCATGTAAGGTCTGGTATGTCCTCTATACGCCTATCGAGTCCTATTATGGTATCCATGATTGTTACAGTTTTTTCACAGACTCAGCACCATGGTGGACCGTATCTGTTATACGCACCAGACACAGTGGTGTTAGGGGGCACTAGGGGTGCACTTGAGGTGGCACTGGAGTAGGTGCTGCCCCATTTCTCATTATTCAGCCACATGGTCTTTAATGGCAGATATATTTGTATAGGTATGTGTATGACACAATGCAGCAGACAGGTGTATGTGCACACTACAGGTATGTCAGGTATGTGTAGATGATATGTAGTTGGCTATGGCACCACTTGGGTGGCATTTGATTTAGGTTCTGCCAGAGGCTTGCACACCATGGTTTATGCGGGACTGTGCCTATGTGTGACTTACTTAGAATGACCATAGCCTATGCCGTTGACATGCCTGGGTGCTTCTTTGTTTGGTGTAATGTGTGTGTGTGATCTGTATTTAGTTGTCAAACTGTGGACACTTGTAGTGGTTTGTGAGCAGCTTCTGTATGCAAAGGGGATTGGCTCCACCTGTCCCCACGTGGTGTGCCAATCAGGGTGTGGCTGTGTTATGTACATGTGGGTGTATGTGTTTGTGACGTGCAGTGTATGCAGTGTAGTGTGGCATGTTGCATATGTGTTGTTGCCTGTACATCTCTGTGGGCCTGCCCATGTGTATTTAGTGTGGTGTTTTTCTTGTTTGTTCTAGATGGTTGGTGTGTTGTGTGTTATGATTGGAATGGTGGCTTACCTATGATTAGACCATTGCCATATTGGCCATCCTGGAATCGCTCGTTGATAGAGCAATTGTGAAATATGTATGCATCATGGATGCTGATGGGATATTTAGCAAGGATGTTGATGAAGAGCCCGTGGTGATCTATGGTGGCCTGCATATTGATAGAATGTGTGTGTTTGCGGTTCCTGTATAGGTGTTCCATTGCTGCAGGTGGCATCAGTTGCACATGGGTACAGTCCATTACACCCAGCACATGCAGAAACCCAGCAATTTGATAGAAACCTTGCTTGGGCTCCTGCTGCAGTTGCTGGGTGTTTGAGAAGCAGATGTGGTGGGGTGTGAGGCATAGGATAGCATCCAGGACCTTTGGTAGAAAGACAGAAAAAGAGGACTAGGAGACACCAGCCACTTGTGCACCCATTATCTGAAATGATCCAGACTCCAGCATATGGAGGACAGCGAAGAGTTTGGTCTAGGTTGGGATGTTAGTGGGAGTTTGCACCCTTGCTGTGATGTGTGGCGCAATATAGTGCAGCAGGCATACAATGGACTCCCGGTTTAGTCTGTACATCTGGACCACATCTTGTTCCCTCAGTCTGAGGATGGTTGTGCACTGTCTGAAGATCCTCTCCCTCCTTCTGTGCTGCCTTTGTGGCTGCTGTGGTGGTGTTTGGGGTTGCTGCGGTGGTGGTGGAGAGTTCTGCTGTCTTCGCAGACGTCTGTGGCGTGTGCAAAGCTGGAAAAGTACCACTTCCATGTTGCCCTGGTGGTTTCCTGGGCTCCTTCTATGTGTTTTCCTTGAGTGGTGGTGTGTGGGCCTCCTTTTAACGCCTAGTCTGACCAGGCATTAAAATTTGATGCTAATCAGACTTAGGACCATTCTTTAAGTCTACTTCCTTGGTTAGCGTTGTTTTTGTGCCATTAGGTAAATATAACTCGTGAGGGCGAGTGCCAATTTTTGGAATGGCGCGCCTACCTTGCATCTCATTGTTGCAATGGGACGCAAGGTGGTTTGTCGCTCCCTTGAAATGGCGCTAACGCCAATATTTTGATGCTATACGGGTTTAGCGTCAAAATATAAATATGGAATTAGGTTAGCACTGTTTTAGCAGCAAAATAAATGGTGCTAAAGCGAGGCTAACCGTCCATAAATATGTGCCTAAGTTTTAAGTAAATCTTGCACCTAAAGGCATAAAGTGCCACTCAAGTTCATCTGGTTGTGCTAGATCTAGGGAAAGCCGAAATTCAGGCCGACCACGATGGAGTATGGTCGAATACCAGGACTAAGTTAGTCCTGCTGGAAGAGTTACCTTCTCAAAGTTCGGCGTGAAGAATTTCGTTTGCAGTGGTGGAGGCCGTGAGGAGCAGGTAGAGCATCACGGTTGGCCGTCACGGTAGCGCAAAGAGCTGGTCGGGGGTTGCTGATGGTCACTGCTAGAGTTTTGCATTGGGGTTCGCCTCCAGCTGTTGTTGCTGTAGCACAAAGTGCAGAGCTTGTGCTGGTGGTCGTTCCGGGCAGCAGAGTCTTATTGCTAAATGGCCCGTTCTCAATTGTGAAGATTCAAACTTCAGGAATTCATCTCTTCTTCTTAGGATGAACTTAGACTGATAACCGCCAAGGGGCCAGGAACTGAGGGGCTCTGCTTGAGGATTATGAACTCATTCTAGCAGAGGCCAGCAGGGATCATGCAGGTCAAGTTGCAGGTCCAGGCAGGTCAATTTGCAGTAAATAAGCTGGAGAGTTTCAGGGAGGCATCTGGAGCTTCTGCCCCTTTAGCTCAAACAGTATGTCAGCCGACTGACCCTTAGAGTCACTCAGGTTAGCCTGGGATGAAGGTGAGCAGGTCCAGTCTTCTGACAGTAAGTGAAGGCAGTTCTTAAGCAGCAAGGCAGTACTCTGGCAGCAAAGCAGTCCTTCCTCTGTAATGTCAACAGGTCCAGAAGTGTTCTGAAGAGTGGTTCTGGTGGTCCAATATTTAGACCTGATGCCAGCCTGTATGTTGGGAAATTCCCTATACTACCCCACATCTGATTCTGGAAAGTGTTTCACCTTGCACTATAAAGGCTCCAAGTAGTTTGGAGTGACTAGTACCTTTGCGTGTACTAGAGGCAAAACCTTTGAAGTGCAAGTGGGGCCTGGCAAAGCTCAGCTCCCAGCCATCATGGCAACTTGGCCCATTCTGCCCACACGTGGTCCCATTTGTATCACTGTCTGTGAGGAATACCCGAATTCCAGCAGCAAAGGCACTCACAGTCATGTGACCCAGGACACTGGCATGAAGCACAAATGGTAGACCAACTTTGTACCAGGGTCATTTTCAAACCTGTGACTTAAAATCTGAGTTTACCATTGAAGAGGATGATAAATTACAATCAATTGAGGGTAAACTGCATATTTCTATCTGCCTCACTATCTAAGGTTATCACTTGTTAATAAGGTAACCCAGTGTTAGTCCATGGGAGAGGTAGGCCTTCCCACATTGAAAAAAGACTTAAGAGGTTGTTCGCTGCCAGTTTATTTAAAAATTAAGTAAACATCCTGTTTTTAAATACAGTATGCCCTTCCCTATGAACCTTTAGGGCCTACCTTAAGGTAGCCTCATATGTATTAAAAAGGAAAATGTACGCCTGGCACAAGCTGTTTTTTGCCAGGTCGAAATGGCCGTTTAAGACTGCATTACTGGCTGAAGTGGCACATCTGATACAATTTTTTTAATGCAGATTCACCAGTAACATTTCATTTACAGGGCTCGGATACAGGTAGTATTTTTAACTAGGGACTTACAAGTAAATTAAATGTTCTAATTAGGTGTAGGACAATTTTACCATGTTTGAAGGAGGGAGCACAAGCACATAAGCACTGGTTAGCAGTGGTAAAGTGCATAGAGTTCTAAAGCCAATAAAAACAAATTCAGCAAAACTGGAGGAGTGAAGGCAAGAACGCTTGGGGAATTACCACACCAAGGATGTCAAATCTAACATGTACGAATTTGAAAATACCAAGAGTAAATTTAACATACTAAGGGTCTCATTTATTTTTAGAGGTCAGGCCATTGTTCCCCCAGGATGTTGACGTAAATACTTATGTTGCCCCGGTGGAGGTCCTGCCTGCTGAATTTAGAAATGGCAGCCAAGCTGCAATTCCTTATTTGGTGCAGGGCTGTGTCAGCATGATGCAATTCTGCACCAAATAGTATTCTTTCTTTATTTTCAGAAAGAAAATCCCATTTTGCGATTTTCTCTTTGCAAATAAAAAAAAGTAATGCTCTCCATGCCCCAGGAGTCATCTTGTCATCTCCCAGGGTGGTGGTAGGGGGAGGCATTATTACTGTTCCTCACCCCCAGGATTTGCAGGGTGGTGACGGACAGAAAATAAATGGCTACATGTCTTTCCATCTTTATTGGGTGGTTGGACATGCAGCCATTTCTCTGACAGCCCTTACTGTGTCGGGCCGTCACAGAGGTTTGGCTATGATGGTGACGGGGTAGTCACTGCTGTAGCCAAAATGAAGGTATGCCCACATTTACCCTAGGCAGACACTGCCACCAACATATCAATTGTGCCCTAAGAGTCTGCCAAATGTCACGCATATTTATCAAATGCTACAACATCTAAAGGCAAAATGTAAAAATCCCTTTTCTACTGACAAGCTATACAATAGTGTTAACCCTTTCAAATCAGCTCTGTGTTTTTTCCCCTTTATGGACCTCTCCATAAATTGGCACTGAAAAGCACAACCTATCCATATCTATGCAGTGTCAAATGTGACTGTGTAATATCTATCTATCTATCTATCTATCTATCTATCTATCTATCTATCTATCTATCTATCTATCTATCTATCTATCTATTTAAAAAAGTTAACGGTTAATTATGATTCAGTGATTACAAAACTGCCTGAAATTCAGAAGTTATGGTATGCCATTCACAACGTACTGGGCTTAATTTGATAATTGACTCCCATGTTTCATTAAGGTCCATTAAATAGTGCCAAAGTTATTAGCAAATCAAAAACGTCTTGAACTCCATTTAACTTACCCTCCACTTGTCTGAAATCTGAATTACCAGCAGTGAGTGTAACTAGCTAAGTGATGCCATAATTCATGCCCTCCCCTTTTTATCCTTGCCCCCGGTGCATTGGCACAAAACCTGAAATACCAATAGAAAACTTATTCCTGTAAACATCTGCCAAATGTTGTGCAGATTTGTCACAAAGTGCTAATGTTGTTATCAAATTAACAATTTTTGGGCACCCATTTTTAGTGGCCCTCATTTGAAGGATCTGTATGAATTTGAAATCACCAATAGTAAGCCTAACATGCTTAGCGTCTGCCAATTTTTCATTCACATTCTTCAAATTGTGCTAAAAGTATAAGAACAATAAATAATACGTTTTTCATTCTCAAGATGTACGAAGTATTAACTATTTCAAGCTTACACAATATCTCAAAAACTACTGATGGACTGACATGAAACTATAAAAAGCACACTTTCTGAGTAAAGTTCAAGATTCATGCAAGTTTGGAGTACATTTGTTCGGTGGTTTTTGTTGTAGTGTTGAGCAACCTTTTTTTACGGGAGCTAATATTAGAAAATCCATCTAAAAATGTTCCCCCGTATGGAACTGCACAAAATGTGGCATGCCAATTAAGGCCATTTCAGAGAAGATGTTAAGACACTAAGGGGCATATTTAAGAGGCCTTAGCCCCACCTTAGCACCGCCATAGCATCATTTTTTTGAAGCTTAGGTGGCACTAAAGTGGCTTTTTCCATGAGCCATATTTACAAAGTGGTGCAAAGCATGCATTACACCATTTTGTAAACCATTGCAATACAGTATGCCTGCACCAGTCATAATGTATGCAAGGGGAGTCATTTTTAATGCCTGCTCAGAGCAGGCGTTAAAATGACGCTCCCATAGAAACCTATTGACCTCCTTGCACTTTGCTACACTTGCGTCCAAATTCTTTACGCTAGTGTAGCAAAGTGCTGCAACAGCTTAAAAAAACGTGACACTATTGTGCTATGGACCTCCATGGTGCGCTGCATTATAAAGACAGCGCAACCATGGTGTTGTTAGGTGCAGGTAGGGGGGCGCAGAAAAAGTGGAGCATCAGCTCTGATGCAACACTTTTTCTTAAATATGGGCCTAAATGAGTCACATTCAGTATACCCACTACAATCTAAGGTGTTAGACTCTAAAAACCCAAATATATCTACTACAGCCTCTAGCCTATGCATATGTGTATAACTATAAACTAATATAAAATATAACATACAATAAAATACCCAAACATAATCCCAATTGCATTTAGTATATTAATTCAAAATCACAATTTTTACTATATAATTGTTGTGCTTTCGAATCATGTAATTAATGTAACAGCAGAAGGTATATATATCCAAACCTGATCTCAAGAAATGTTAATAATATAATTAAACTAAAATTCAACATTTGTGAAAAAAATTGAACTTTTAAACTATGAAACAATAACATCATTTTGAACAGGCCTTTCAAACTATTTTAAAAAGAACAGAGAAAATAAAAAATAGAATTTTAAAATAATTATTGCAAAAAACATGAAAAAACAAATATTGCCAAAAAGTAATACAAATATTATTACTTAATAAAAATGCATGTTTACAAGTGTAATACATTTTTTTCTAATCTCCAAAAATCAAGTTAGACCAAAATAAATTTCTGGAAATAAAAATAAAATAAAAAATACTAGCATCTTTAAAATGTAAGATATGGGTGGCCATTATGACAATGGCGGTGACTGTTAAAGTGGCAGTAACACAGCTAACAGGCTGGCGGTAGTTACAGCCAAATTATGACCAAGGCAGTGATAACTCCAATAGACAGCCAATGTACCACACCAACCGCCAGGGTGTAAACACCACTGACCAAGGCGGCAGCCATCAACAGCCAGACGGCCAACAATGTACCGCCCACCATATTATGACATAGCAAACTGCCACGATTTCCGGGGTGGTACCAACGCCATCAAAAGCCTGGCGGAAACAGAACACAGAAGACATAAAACTCACCATCAGAGACACAGAGAAGATCAACGCCGCCATGGAACCGAAACTTCAAGTCTTCCCGATGCTCATCTATGCCATGCTCCACCTGGAAAACCAACCCGGACGAAGATGACAACGGTGAGTACAGCTGCCTAGCACACAAGGGAGGGAGGGAGGAAAAGGAGAGTGACAAACACATGCACAACACACACCATCCACATACACACCATCCACACAACCAGCTGCAGAGGAAACCAATCTCACAGGAAACACGTCATAATAATGCAAGGACAACATTTAGCCACAACTGATAGTGTAATTTGATGCCAAAAGCCACCATATTGTACATGTGATAAGCAATATATGAGTCTCTGTTCAGAAAGGTCCGATGGCCAGTCCAAAGTACAAAAGGGCCACATGGCCACATGGCACAGTCCAAGGCCCAATTTGTTCCCTGACTAAATCTGCACTACACTGTGCAGGGGCATCTTGTTGGGAATGGCCAGGCACCTCTGGGGGGAAGGGGGTTGGGGGCACCTCAGCTGAATTGGGAAACTTGCCCACTGGTTCTGGAGGGGGCTCCATGCCCATTTCTCTTTGCTGGGGAGTGCAAGGTCACAGTCTCTGAGGTGGGGAACTTGCCTACTGGTTCTGGAGGGAGAACTATGCCCATTTCCCTTTGCTGGGGAGTGCAAGGTCACAGTCTCTGAGGTGGGGAACGTGCCCACTGGTTCTGGAGGGGGCTCCATGCCCATTTCCCTTTGCTGGGGAGTGCAAGGTCACAGTCTATGAGGTGGGGAACTTGCCCGCTGGTTCTGGAGGTGGCACCATGCCCATTTCCCTTTGCTGGGGAGTGCAAGGTCACGGTTTCTGAGGTGGGGAACTTGCCCACTGGTTCTGGAGGGGGCTCCTTGTACAACAGTCCCTGGAGGGTGGCCTATATGCCCTCTGCTGGAGGTGAGGGCTGATGTGTCCCAGCTGGAGGTGAGGGCGGTTGTGTTCCAGCTGGAGGAGAGGGCTTCTGTTTCCCAGCTGGAGATGAGGGCTCCATGCATCATTGCTGATGTGAGAGGGAAAACCCTGCCAGCCTCTGCTGGAGGTGAGGGCTCCTTGCCCACTGCTGTTCGAGGGGAAACCATGCCAGCCTCTGCTGGAGGTGAGGGATCCTTGCCCACTGCTGTTGGAGGGGGCCTCTTGCCTCTGTTAGTTGGTGGAGTGGGAACCTTCCCTTTCTTGGGTGGTGGAGTGGGATCCTTCCCTCTCCACGGTGGTGGAGTGGGATACTTCCCTCTCTTGGGTGGTGGAGTGGGATCCTTTCCTCTCTTGGGTGGTGGAGTGGGGTCCTTTCCTTTCTTGCCTCTACGACTAGGAGGTGCCTACATTGTCCCTTGTGGACTGTTTGGCTGAGGTGCTGGGCTGGATCATTGTGACCCTGCTCTTACTGACAGGACAAGGGGTGGGGGGGAGGGAAGAGGTCAAGTTGGGCAAGGAAAAGCTTCTTAGGGACTGTGGGGTGGGATGAGGGAGGAGGGATTGGAGGGAAGGTTGAGGGAGTGAATGTTGGAGGTGTATGTCTGCTGGACGTGGGCGCAGATGCTACGGCAGTGTGCTGATGTCAGGTGGATGGCTGCTGGGAGTCTGTGTGCGTGCATTTGTGTCTCTTGGGGGCCAGACAGGGTGGGAGAGGACACAGGGGATGTGTGGACGGATGTTGTAGAGGTGTCTGCAAGTGAGGTGTGTGTGCTGCTTGGTGTGGTGATGTGGTGCTGGGTGTTGACGCAGTGCATGCAGGTTTGATTGCGGATGTAACTGTGAGGGAGGAGGAGGAAGAGGAGGGGGAGACAGTGGAGGCGGTGGATGTTGTTGTGTGTGCAACTGTCTGTTGTTTGTGTGAGTGCTTGTGGCCTGAAGTTGCTGCCTGGATTTGTCTGTGCCACTCTTGTGTGATGTTTTGTGTGCATGCTTGGCTGTATGTGTGCATGGGATGGGTTGGGGTTGAGCAGACTGGGACTGGGAGGTGGTAGTCAGAGGAGGGACAGTAAAAACAGGGACAATGGCTGCCATCAGAGAGGAGGCCAGAGCCTGGACCGATCTCTGTTGGGCCGCCAATCCACTGTGAATGCCCTCTAGGAATGCATTGCATTGCTGCATCTGGGATGCTAGCCCATGGATGGCATTCACAATGTTTGACTGCCCTACAGAGATGGATCTCAGGAGGTCAATAGCCTCCTCACTAAGGGCAGCAGGGCTGACTGGGACAGGGTCTGAGAGGCCAGGGGTGAAGGAGATGCCCACCCTCCTTGGTGAGTGGGCATGGGCAACTCAATAAGGGGCTACTGGGTGGGTGGTGCTGGTATGGTGGTGGCGGCTGTACCTGTAGCTGCGGTGGCCCCAGAGGTGTCCGCCACCACCAGGGAGCTTTCATCGGAGGAGGAATCAGAGTCAGTGTTGTCACTGGTTCCCTCAACGTCGGTGGACTCTGCCTCCTGAGTCCTGTGGGATGCAGCACCCTCTGTCGCCGGTGCCCCTGCTCCCCCACCAGATAATGCTAATGCACACATGGATAGGATGATAGAAGAAAAAAGGGGGAGAGAAAGAAAGGGAGCACTGGGTCAATTACAGCACCAACACCACAGATGGCACACACATTACTGTCACACACAAGGATCAGGATTGAGCACCATGCATTGCACTGGCATTCCATTGGCTATGTACCTCAGCAAGATGTGAGCCAACCACCGCCAACTGCACCCCTCCTGGGAGTCACTAAGATCTGTCTGACATGGAATGCAACCTAGCTAGGTTACCAGAATTTGCAATACACCCATTACCCTTGAGCTATATCACGCTGCAATGTCAGAGCTGGCATTAAGGGGCACCCACTAACTGACACCCACCACCAGGATCCCATGCCATCTACCAATTATAGTTGTAACGCCCACTGTACTCACTCCCTTGTGGCTGCTGTGATGCTCTCAAGCACCCATCCAGCTCTGGGTAGGCCACTGCCAGTATGAGGGACATCAGGGAGGTCAGGTTCCGACAGGCACCCTGCCCTCATTGGGAGGCCATCGCCTGCTGGGCCTCCATGGTATTCTGGGCCCAGCATCTCAGGTCCTCCAACCTTTTCCGACAGTGGGTGCTCCGCCTGCTGTAGACCCCCAGGGTCCGCACGTCCTTGGCGATGGCACGCCACAATCCCTTCTTCTGATGGGCGCTGACCTGCAGAGGAAACACAGACAGGAGGACACCATTACACATCAAATCTAGCCTGTCACACATATGGCCCACAAATCCCATTTCCATCTCCATTGGCAGACACATCACCCAGCGCCCACCATGTATACTACCACCACACATACCACCCCCCAAATGACACAATGCTTGCACACACATCTCCATGCACACTTGTCACATGCATCGTGCCCAAGGTGTACTCACCTGTTTTTCTGGAGGACCATACAGTTGTTCATACTGGGGTAGGACCCCATCCACCATGCGCTCCAACACCTCAGAAGTGAAGGCAGGGGCCCTTTTCCCGGTCACACAGGTCATGGCAGGATCCAGACACAGGTCACAGCAGCACACGCAGTGTAGGTGTTGTCCTGTGGAAAGTCAGGAATCAAATGAGGATTTCGATAGAAAATGGCAGTCACGTCAGCGGCGGTGTACACCGTCACCGCTGCTGCTGATCCCCATTGGTCACTGTACTCCATAGAGCCCCATATTAGCCAATGAGGCATATAATACTCACCTATAGACTGGACAGGGCCACAATCATACAGCTGTGTGCCCAATTGGAGCCTGATCTGATATCAGCTATCTGTCATCCCACTGGGATCCCCCCCTCTTGTGCAGGTTCTATCAGTGCTCCATTTCCTGGCAACTGGGTCTTTCTAAGTGACAGTGAGCTTGGCAGCAGGATTGTCACAGCCAATGTTTTCAATCGTGCTGGCAAGCGTTTTGTCTGCCTTGCTCAAACTCATGTTCAGCTGCATTGCTTCCCCCCAAGTGGAAGATTTGGCCACTGTGAAGGCTGGATTCTATGCAATGGGACATATACCCAATATTATTGGGGTGATTTACAGTACACATATTGCGTTTGTCCCCCTCCCGGCACAATGAACAGATGTTCAGGAGTCGGAAGAGTTTCCACTCACTCAAAGTGCAAATGGTGTGCCTGGTGGACAGTACATCTCCCACGTCACAGCCAGGTATCCTGGGTCGGTGCATGACGACTTCGTCCTGAGGAATAGCAGCATCCTAAATGTGATGGCACAACTATAGAGGCACAGGGTGTGGCTAATTGGTGAGCCTGATTCCCCACCCAATGTATGTCAGTGTATGTCTTCTGGTGTTAACCCCATAACCCTGTGTAAGGCTAATGTTTGTCCCTCAATACTTGCAGGTGACTCTGGCTACCCAAACCTATCATGGCTTCTGACCCCTGTGAGGAATCTCAGGACAAGGGCTGAGAATCGTTATAATGATGCACACTGGCGAACCAGGAGAATTATTGAAAGGACCTTTGGCCTCCTGAAGGGCAGGTCCAGGTGCCTCCATCTAACAGGTGGATCCCTGTGCTACTCACCCAAGAAGGTCTGCCAGATAGTAGTGGCATGTTCCACAACCTGGCCGTCAGACAACATGTGCCTTATCTGCAGGAGGAGGAGACTGGAAATGCCCCTCTGGCAGCAGTGGACCCTGAGGACAGTGAGGACGAGGATGTGGACAACAGAACATCAGTTATACGTCAAGACTTTCAATGACACACAGGTGAGACAGTGGAACTTAACATTCCTCTGAATATTGGTGTTTTTTGTGTGGCTATAGCAGGATGGCATTCACTTCCTTTGTATCTCAGCAGACAGCTACAGGTCATTAATTGTATGCTATCACAGTATTCAGATCATTTGCAAAAGATGTGACTGTTTACATAAATGCACTTTTTCATCACATAAAACAGTGTCACTCAAGTTGTGTTCAAGGGTGTTTATTGTAGTGTGACGGGAAAGTGCAATGGAATGGGGTGATGGTAGAGGACAGCCCAGGGTATTGGCCCTCATTACAACCCTGGCGGTAAATGCCGCCTACCGCTGTGCCGACGGCTGCCAACATATCGTGACATCGGTGGTATTCCGCTACGGGTATTATGACCCACACTAAGAAATCCGCCACTTTACAGACACCCACACAAGTCCGCCAGACCAAAGGTCAGTAATAAACTGGCGGTACCAAAACCCACACCGTTTTGCCAACAGTAATACACCCACAGTATCATGACCCATGAATCACCGCTGCGGTCTTTCAACCGCGGTAAACCATTGGCAGTACTCACCGCTGCACTAAAAATACACACACACTTACAAGACACCACCACATTGGACAATTCAAAGTACACACACCTGACCCACATACACACACCACACCCACACAGTCACACGACTATAAAACACACACCCATATTACCCACAACCCCTTACAGTGAAAAAAAGATAGCAAGCAGAGAGAGACAAGCCGGGAGCACCCACTCAATCAGAGGTACAATACATCATCACACATACACCATCCACGCACCTCACAACACAACACCCCACACATCACCCCACACATCCTCACGTATACCACTCACACCACATCCATGGCACCCCAAAGACACCCCAGGTTTTCAGAGGAGGAGCTAAGGGTCATGGTGGAGGAAATCATCTGGGTAGAGCCACAGCTATTCGGATCACAGTTGCAGCAGACGTCCATTGCAAGGAAGATGGAGCTATGGCGGAGGATCGTGGACAGGGTCAACGCCGTGGGACAACACCACAGAACTAGGGATGACATCGGGAAGTGGTGGAATGACCTACGGGGGAAGGTATGTTCCATGGTTGCAAGACACCAGGTAGCCTTACACAGGACTGGCGGTGGACCCCCACTTCCTCCCATACAACTAACAACATGGGAGGAGCAAATCTTGGAAATAATGCATTCTGAGGGCCTCGCAGGAGTAGCAGAAGGACTGGACTCTGGTAAGTCAAATCCTTACTACTATATCCCCCCACCCTACCTGCATGCCATCACAAACTCCTACCCCTACCCTCACCCCAACACTCCACCACCCTCACACATACCCCACTATCACAACCCACCGATCCCAATACCAAGCCCTGCATATAACACCAATGCATGGACCCCCATCACAGACCTGCATGGACACCTATCACCACAGCATGCCCAGTAGAGAGACTCACCCAGCCCACAAAATCACCACGCTCACAAGGCAAAGTTGACAGGGAAATCACAATCATACAGGGAAACACACCCATGCACAAGATGGCACATGCAGATACAATAACACTGCTTTTGCATCCCCACAGGACCCCATCTCAGCGTCACTGGAAAGGAGGTGTCAGCTACATCCAGTCCCCCACCAGAAGAGGCCCACAGTGACGACAGCAGCTCTGCACGCCTGGATCAGGATAACCAACCTGGCCCATCAGGGTCCCCTGGACAGTCGGTTACCCTGCCACAGTCCCAACCCACCACAGAGACTCCCCCCTCAGGAAACACCAGCACAGCACCCACCCAGCGGGCCCATGCCACTGTCACCAGGACACATCAATCAGCAGTGTGTCCACCACTACAGGGACCCCAGGCAACCCCACAAACCCAGGACGATCAGCGACCTGGGGTCAGTGGCAGTGGGCAAACGGTTCAGGGGACAGAGGCACAGGACAACAGGGAAGCTGGGAGGACTGCTGTGTGACAGGGGGAGGACAGGCCCAGGGAACCCACTCTCCAGGAGGCACTCTCCAACATCCTGGGAGCATACCACCATTCCCAGGAGACAATGGGCCAGATACTATACAAGTTGCAGGAGACCCAGCGGCTGCAGGAGGGACAGTACCAGGGGATCAGGGAGGACCTCAAAAACATCTACACCATCCTGGTCACCATTGCAGAGGTACTGGGTGACATGGGCAAGACCATGAGGGAGGCAGTGGAACAACAACGGGCCCCTGACACTAGCCACACCGAAGAACAGCCCTCCAGCTCTGCCGGCACTAGTGGACATGAGGCCCCGCCACAGGACCAACAGGCCACTAGCACCCCTCACCCTGCAGAAGGAGAACCACCCCGCAAACGGTCCCTGCGATCCAGGCAGAAGCCAGAGAACATTGCCAAGATCCCTGCCAGGAAATAAGACTCTCCTGATTGTCACCCTTCTGTCCCACTCTGTCACCCTGTCCCCCTTGAACTGCCATTACTCCCCTTCTCATGACCCATTGGACAATGTGCCTGTGATACCAAGAGACTGGACTCTACCCTGGACTTTCCTCCACCATCACCCCAGCCCATTGCACATCCCCCTCTACTTGTGAGCACTTAAATAAACACCCCTGGAACGAATACAAATCTGGAGTCTGTCAAATGATTGAAATATGTATTAGTTCAACATTATCAAAGCATTGCAAGTCAAATGTACAGTTAAATACTGTATACTTTGGAATGACCTTTGGTGGGCAGCAGTACACATAGCAGGAGCAAGAGTGGGAAACAGAGATCAGAAAATAGAGATGCCAAAGGGTACAGTAAGTGGCCATAGACATAGGGAAATTAGGCTGCAATGTACAATGTCCAACAGAAAACTGAAAAGTTAAGTGAAGTTACAGTGTCTTACCTGTGTGTCACTGGAAGTACTGCTGGATTATATTACTTCTGTTGTCAACATCTTCTTCCTCTGCCTCCTCTTCCTCACTGTCCACAGGCTCCACTGCTGCCACAAGACAATCTCCAAGCTCATCTTCCAGCAGAAAAGGCACCTGGTGTCTCAAGGCCAGGTTATGCAACATGCAACAATGATCTGGCACACCTTCTTGGGTGAGTAGTACAGGGATCCACCTGTCAGATGGAGGCACCGGAACCTGTCCTTCAGGAGGCCGAAGGTCCTTTCAATAATCCTCCTTGCACGCCCATGTGCCTCATTGTAACGTTCCTCTGCCCTTGTCCTGGCATTCCTCACTGGGGTCAGTAGCCATGAGAGGTTGGGGTAACCAGAGTCACCTGCAAATATCGAGGGATAGCTGTTAGACACACACTAACCCTTGGAAACGACGCCATACCCAGACACCTACTTATACTGTGTGGGGACCTTGGGATCACCTATTAGTCACATCTGGTGCCTCTGGAGTTGGCCCGTCACATATGGGATGCTGCTATTCCTCAAGATAAAGGCATCATGCACAGAGCCAGGATATTTGGCATTCACATGGGAGATGTACTGGTCTGCCAAACAAACCATCTGCACATTCATAGAGTGATAGCTTTTTCTATTCCTGTAAACTTGTGCATTTCTCCGGGGAGGGACAAATGCCACATGTGTACCATCAATGGCACCAATGATGTTGGGGATATGTCCCAGGGCATAAAAGTCAGCTTTCACTGTAGCCAAATCATCCACCTGGGGGAATATGATGTAGCTGCGCATGTGTTTCAGCAGGCCTGACAACACTCTGGTCAACACGTTGGAGAACATTGGCTGAGACATCCCTGATCCCATGGCCACTCTTGTTTGGAAGGAATCACTTGCCAGGAAATGGAGCACTGACAGGACCTGCACTAGAGGGGGGATACCTGTGGGCTGCCTGATAGCTGACATCAGGTCTGGCTCCAATTGGGCACACAGTTCTTGGATTGTGGCCCGATCAAGTCTGTAGGTTAGGATAATGTGTCTGTCCTCCATTGTCGCAAGGTCCACCAGGGGTCTGTACACCAGAGGATGTTGCCATCTCATATTCAGTCTCAGCGTTTGAAGCCTATGGAACAAAAAGGTGAGCAGAGGGTCATATTCACACATCTATTGCACTAATGATGATTTTTTTCCTTTACAGAACCAGTATGTGAATCTGACAGTCAGTAGCTGTGCCAGTGTCTGCTGTGACGCAGTTAGGTGCCATGCCTTGTGCCCCCCTGAAATGGCAGCTGCCTGACCTGTGAGGAGGAACAAGTGGAAATGAGGTAATTCCGCTGGCGTTGTGCGCCGTCGCGGTAGGCATTCAAAGACCGCCGTGCAACTTTGCATTGGTTATCATTGGGCCCTATGGGTTCCAGGAGCCAATGACGATGCACGCCAGCGGTGACAGTACGCACCGCCGCGGACGTGACCGCCATTTTCTATCTGTTCACTCACTTGCTACCTGACCTTCAACAAGAGAGGACCTACACTGCAAGTGCTGCTGTGACCTGTGTCTGGAAGCGACAATGGCTCATGTGTCTGGGGAAAGGGCCCCTGCCTTCACTGCAGAGGAGTTGGAGAAACTGGTGGATGGGGTCCTACCCCAGTACACGTTACTCTATGGTCCTAGAGACAAACAGGTGAGTACACTGTGAGCATGATGCGTGGGCCATGAATGTATGGAGTGCTGTGTGTCTAAGCCACATGTAGGGGGAGGCTGAGTGGTCCTGGGAAGAGTGCTGCATGTACGGTGGTCAGTGTATGTGTGTAAGGGGATAGGAGGGATATGGTGGGCCATGAGGATGACAGTCCGGACGGTATGGCTAATCCTTTTTCTGCAGTCGTTTCCCTGCAGGTCAGCGCCCACCAGAAAAAGGGTATTTGGCGTGCCATCGCCAAGGAGGTGCTGACCCTGGGGGACTTTGACAGGCGGAGCACCCACCCCCGCAAAAGGTGGGAGGACCTGCGCCGCTGGGCAAAGAAGACGGCGGAGGCCCAGCTGGGGCTTGACTCCCAATGAGGAAGGGGTGCCCATCGCACCATGACCCCCCTGATGTTCTGCATCCTGGCGGTCGCCTATCCAAAGTTGGATGGGCGCTTGAAGGCATCACAGCAGCCACAAGGGGGTGAGTACAGATTCAGAATCATGACTTTGCACACGTTAAGAGTCACCTGGGTGGGGAATGTGAGCTATGGGTGCCCCTAGGCCAGGGCGAAGATGGCAGGGTAGGTCCCTTGTTGGGCAGGCTCTGAAGCACTCCTACCCCAATAGTGTTAGTGGGCATCTACTACTGGGCAGGGTCCTGTGGGTTTCAGGTGTGCAGCTAATGGCAGTAGGCATTGTACCCCATGGGCTGGTGACTATCTTAGTAACTGGTAGTGCATGACCTAGTGCATAGGGCTGCTCCCTGTGTGTTGTGTACACCAACGGTAGTGGTGTTGCTGGCATTGACCAAGTGTATCCTCTGTCTCTCCCCCCCCTTTTTGTTTTGTCACCCTGTCCTTGTGTGCATTAGCATCATCTGACGGAGGAGCAGAGGCACTGGCGACGGAGGGAGCTGCATCCCACATGGGCTTGGAGGCCGAATCCACCAAGGGTGAGGGCACCAGTGGGAAGGAGGTTGACGGGAGCACCACAACGGGGGCAGGAAGGGAGACCACAGACAGCGACTCCTCCTCCAATGGAAGCTCCCTGGCGGTGGCGGACACCTCTGTGGCGGCTGTACCTATTGTTGTTGCAGGCCCCTACCAGCGCCGCCCTCCCAGCAGCCCCTCATCGTGTTTCCCGTGCTCGCTCACCCAGGAGGGTGGGCATGTCCTTCGCCCCAGGCACCTCAGGCCCTGCCCCAGTCAGCCCTGCAGCCCTCAGTGAGAAGGCTATTGACCTCCTGAGATCCCTCACTGTTGGGCAGTCAACCATACTGAAAGCCACCCAGGGTTTTGAGAGGCATTTGCAACAAACAAATGCATACCTAGAGGGCATTCACTCTGGCGTGGCGGCCCAACAGAGAGCATTTCAGGCTCTGGCCTCAGCACTGATGGCAGCCCTTGTACCTGTCTCTAGCCTCCCTCCTCCAACTTCCCAGACCCAATCCCCTCAACCCCAGCCTATCCCAAGCACACATTCAGACCAGCATACACCCAAATCAACACACAGAAGTGGCTGAAGCAAACACAAGCACAATATTTCATCTCACAGGCACTCACACATGCACCATCCCCATGCAGACACACCAACATCCACTGGCTCCACTGTCTCTCCCTCCTCCTCATCGTCCACCTCCCTCCCAGAAGTGTCTTCACTCACACCTGCATGCACTACATCCTCATCCACTACCTCCATCACCAGCACGCCCATCACAACACACCCCTCACGGGAAGTCACCACCCCCACATCCATGCACACGTCCCCTGTGTCCTCTCCCAGTGTGTCTGTGACCCCTCCTCCCAAAGTACACAAACGCAAGCACCCACCCATCCAACAGCCATCCACCTCACAACAGTATCCAGCCCATGCACCTGCACCCAAACTCAGCCGACAGACACCTCCTACAACCACTCCCTCTTCCTCCACTCCCAAACCCTCTCCCTCTTCCCGCCCCAGTGTCTCTAAGAAGCTTTTCCTGGCAAACATTGACCTCTTCCCTACCTCTCCCCCTCGTCCTTTCCCTCGGGCCAGGGTGTCCAGAACCCAGGCCAGCACCTCAGCCACCAAGTTGACGTCCGCTGTGGTACCTGCAACTCACAGAGGCTCAAAGGGGGCACCCGTCAGCCCAGCCAGTGTGCCACCAAGCCCTGCAAAGGACAAAACCATTCTGCCACCTGCCAAGGTGAAGAGGGGGACAGCATGCAGCAGGGGCAAGGAGCACAAACCACCCAGCAAGGCCTCCTCAAAACTTCCAGCTGCCAGACTCAAGGTCACACCACCATCTGCCAAGGTGAGGAAGGGGCAGAAAACACCACTCAAGCACTTCAGCCGTCGGGGGCTGCAGGTGAAGGCCTGGTGTCTACCAGCACAACCGCCAGCCCCACCACCTGCACCGTGGCCAGTGCCTCTAGCACTGCCACCTGCACTGCCACCTGCACCGCCGCTAGCAGCACTACCGTCAGTAGCAGCAGCCCCAGTGGGCAGACGTCCGAGGCTGCAGGAGAAGGGCTGGAACCTCCCTTCACCACTGGCAGCACCGGCACCTGAAACACGGCCAGCACCGCCACCTGCACCGGCGCTAGCACTGCCGCAGGCCCCGCAGCAAACACCGCCATCTGCACTGCTGACAGTAGGACCACTACCAGCAGCAGCATGGGCAGGACCTGCAGCTCGGGCTCCATGGCATCCTGGTTCTTCGTTGAGTGTCGAGAGGTGAGTGGTTTCCCTTCCAAGTCCTGTTTCCACCGTGCTTTTGATGGCTTTGGTACGGCCCCAGAAAAGCTGGTGGACTGGCGGGTTGTGATGGGATGGGAGGTACATTGTCTTCCACCTAGCTGTTGCCGGTTACCGCCGCGGTGTTTGTTGCTACCGCCGTGGCAGTCAGAATGTTAAAGTGGCTGGCTGTGTTGGTGGTTTCCGCCATAGTCATGATCCCATTTTTTTTACCGCCGGCCTGTTGGCGGTATTACCGCCGCTTTAACACCTACCGCTAGGGTTGTAATGAGGGCCAATGTTCCAGTCTGTTTGTAGCACTGGTCCAGTGCCCAAGGGGCCATAGGAAGGGGTGCCAAGGCAGTTCAAAGTGGACAAGGTGACAGGGTGGGACACAAGTGGGACATTCAGGAGGGTCTCATTTCCTGGGGGTGGTCTTGGTCTTGGCAAGTGTCTCTGGATTCTGTCTAGGTCACATGGAACGTTTGCCGGGTGGTCCACCTTCTGCGGAGGAGGGGTGCTGTTGGCCTGTGGGTCCTGTGGCAGGGCCTCCAGCCCACTAGCTGCAGTGGAAGTGGTGGGCTGGTCAGTAGACTGGCTAGTGGTAGGGGCCCACTGGTGTACTGTCCATTCCCTCATGATGTTGGCCATATCTGCCAGCACCCCTGCTATGGAGACCATGGTGGTGTTGAGGACCTGCAAATCCTCCCTGATCTCCTGATGGTGTTCCTTCTGCAGCCGCTTGTTCTCCTGCATGTTGGTAGGATCTGGCCCATCTTGTCCTGGGATTGTTGGTAAGCCCCCAGGACAATAGTGAGGGCCTCCTGGAGAGTCGATTCACTGGGCCTGTCCTCCCCCTGGCGCACAGCGGTCCTACCAGTGTCCCTGTGCCTGTGTCCCCTGAACCGTGTGCCCACTGCCACTGACCCCAGGTCCCTGATTGTCTTGGGGGTGAGGTGTGGACTGGGGCCCCTGTACAATTGGGCACACTGCTGATTGACGTGTCTTGAGGACAGAGGTGTGGGGACGTTGGGTGGGTGCTGTGGTGTTGGATACTCATGGGGGAGGCTCTGTGGTGGACTGTGAGTGGGCTGGGGTGGCCGACTGACCAGTGGTCCCTGATGGGCCAGGTAGTTCATCCAGATCCTGAAGTCCAGAGTTACTGTCATCACTGGGGGCATCTTCTGTTGGGGGACTGGATAGTTGTGGCACCTCCTCGCCCCTGAGATTGGCTGGGGCACCTGTGGGGATGTAAGTGATGTATTATGCTTCATGTCTGTGACATACTGTACATCCCTAGCTTCCCCTCTATTGTTGCTGTTGCCCTGCCACCTTTGTTTGTGTATGGTGATGTATTGTGGGATTGTTAGTTCTCCATGCTGTGCATGCTTTGGTGATGGGTGTACATGCAGGGCTGGGAGGGCTGTCCATGCATTGGTATAGCATGCAGGGCTAGGCATTGGAGTTAGTCAGATGTGTAGGTGCAGTGTGTGGGATGGAGTGGAGTGATGGGAGTGAGGGTGAGGTGGTGTGATTGCATGCAGGTATGGGGGTGATGAGTAGTAAATATTGACTCACCAGTGTCCAGTCCTCTGGCTACTCTAGTTAATCCCTCACAATGCAGTATTGCCAAGACTTGCTCCTCCCATGCTGTGAGCTGTGGGGGACGAGGTGGGGGCCTGTCCTCTGGAAGGCAAGCTGGTGCCTTGCAGCTACGGAACGTATCTTCCCCCGTAGGTTGTTTCACCTCTTCCTGATGTCGTCCCTTGTTCTTAGATGCTGTCCCATGGCGTTCACCCGGTTCACGATTCTCCGCCATAGCACCGTCTTCCTGGCAATGGATATTTGCTGTACCTGTGCTCCAAACACTGTGGCTCTAGCCTGACTATTTTCTCCACCATGACCAGCAACTCCTCATCAGTGAAACGGGGGTGCCTTAGTGGGGACATGGGTGTTGTGTGGTGTGTGTTGTGCAGAGGGTTATGTTATGTTATAGAGGTTTATATAGCGCCCAACTGCCAACGGCCTGTGCAGAGGGTGTTGAGTGATGTGGTGGGGTGTGGGATGTGGGGTCCGTGACAGATGGATGGGTGTTTGTGATGTGTGTGTATAGGTGTCTCAGTTGTCTTCATGTTAGTCTTGTGGCGATTATTGGTGTTCGTAAAGGGTTGTGTGTTATGTGGGTGTGTGTTTTATAGTGCTGTGGGTGGGTGTGGTGCGTATCAGTGTCAGGTGTGTGAACTTTGTTTAGGCCAATATTGTGTTGTTTTGTATTTGGGTGGCCATTATGAGTTCGCCAGTGGGTACTACCAATGGTTTAACACCATTGAATGTCTGCCATGGTGATTCGTGGTTCATAATGTGGTGGGCGTTGTTTTGTTGGTGTAACGGTATGGGTACCAACACTTTACCACTGAGCTTTGGGCTGGCGTATTTGTGTATGTGCCAGTATTCTGTCAGTTTGATGTGTGTGTGTCATGATATGGCGAACAGATATTCGCCACCGCAACGGTATGTTGGCGGCAGTCACTGCGGCGGTAAGCGACATTTACCGCCAATGTCATAATGAGGGCCACAGTTTTTTTAAATGTAACTCAATTTTTAAATATATAGAAGATAATGGCCCTCATTACATCCCTGGGGGTCGGTGTTAAAGCAACGGTAATACCCCTAACAGGCCGGCGGTAAAAAAAATGCAATTTTGACCCTGGCGGTTACCGCCATCCAACACCGCCACTTTAACACACTGACTGCCAGGGTGGTAACAGCCGCTGGGCTGGAGACTTCGGTCTCCAGCCCGGTGGCCGTCTTATTACCACCCTCTGCATTATACCCGGCCTACCGCCATGGTTTTCGTGGTTTCTGTACCACCACGAAAACCATGGCGGTAGGCACTATCAGTTCCAGGGAATCCCTTCCCTGGCACTGATAGGGGTCTCCCCTGCCCCCCAACCCCTCTGAAGAGTCCTCCCCCACCCGCTGCTGCCCCCCGCACATACACACACCCACATGCGCATCCATATACACACATGCACACACGCATACCCACCTCCACCCATGCATGCACACATACATACCCACACACCACAACACACACCAACATACCTTGTCACACACATGCATCCACAACACACAACACTCACAATCACTCATTCACGCATGCATCCAACGAGACTCACACCCGCATGCACGCATCCCAAAACATATACACCCCCCTTCCCTCCTCTCCGGTCAGAAAACCCAACTTACCAACTTGCAGGGGGTTCTCCGGCTGGAGGCGGTCCGCGGCGCTGCTGTCGGCAGCAGCGTCCGCCAGCAAAACTCCGCCAGGC
The DNA here is from genome assembly GCF_031143425.1 of Pleurodeles waltl. Taxonomy (NCBI): domain Eukaryota; kingdom Metazoa; phylum Chordata; class Amphibia; order Caudata; family Salamandridae; genus Pleurodeles; species Pleurodeles waltl. The sequence goes on along the minus strand of NC_090447.1, from coordinate 1,279,724,578 downwards.
TGTATTATTGCTCATGATACGGTCAGTGGTGTTTTGCTGGTGTGGCGGTGCTGTTGTCAGCAGCGCCGCCTTACCGCCGTCCGCCACCATGACCGTCGGCGGTGTTCCGCCAGATTTCTGGCGGAATACCGTCGGCGGTCATAATACGAGCTGCCGGCTGGTAGCCATAGCGGCGGTATGTTGGCAGCCGTCACCGTGGCGATAGGCGTTCAGTTCCTGCTACTAAAAAAAAATAAAGGTTAAAAATCTACCATTAATCCAATAATTTTTTCAAACTTACAAGCAAATTGCACATACACAATAAAACAGCAAATATTAAACATTCAAAAACATGAAACATGAAACAATATGACATACATAATTTTTTTTTTTTTATGTGGACAAAAGCTATAATAGTAACGAAAACATTTTTGAAAACTTGATGTTTACAATATTATAAACAAACCTAAAAAATACTATTCTCACTTGCAATATTACTTTCGCCGATATGTTCAACAACACAATACTCTTTCAACAATATTCTTGTATCACAATATTCTAAACTCAACATTTTGTCCAACCACCAAGTATGGTTCCAGGGTTGTATGCCATTTTTCCCATCTCAGGAATGTGTGTAGTTTATTTTGCTAAACTATGTATGGATGTGCATAGGGCTGGTTGAAGGTGTCTTATCAGTGGCTAATGCATACCTGTCAGCATCTTGGCTTCAAATTGTGGTTAATGTGAAGTATTTAAGAGAGTGATCCCATTAAAGTGAAGAGCATTCTAACTACTTTTCTGGAAGGTGTTCAATGTTTAAAAAGAGGCTGACCCCATTTAACGCTTTCGTGACATTTTGCTCATTCAGTCGGCAAGTACCTGTGAAAATAGAGTAGCATAAGGTGAATTAATGAAAAGGGTGACATTCACCAAAAGAGGAAAAATAGAACCTAAGGTGAAACACCAAAAAGGTAGTAAAAGGTCGCTAAGAACACTGTGAATTACTGGTGAGTATAAAGTAAGAAGACTCCCTCACTCCCTCCTATCATATGTAGGCTGACTAGCTCTAGGGCACTAGTGGCTTGAATTGAAGCGCACTGATGAAGTTAAAGATTCAACAGAGATACACAACTGTTCAGAAATCTCTTCATCTGTTATCCCATTTATCTGTCCCCTGATGAGCTCTCTGTGTCTGCTTTGTAATGTTCTACAGCAGTTTCCACGTACCTATCTCCCCTGGGCACCCAATGCTTGTTGTGCAGAGGCTTCAGCCATGAGGAGCAGTGGATTGGCCTAATGCCCAAACCCTTCTAGGCAGCTAAAACCAACAGGGCATAGCCTCTGGGCATATCACCAGACCCTTTTATTTTTTTGATGGGGCCTTGCTAAGTACAGTAGTACTGCGATGTGGTACCTGTGACCTACATTTTTTTATTATTATTCGAGGGTTCCACTGGGAAGCCCCCGAAATAGCCCTGATGGTCAGGGTGTGTCCACCTGGCACCTTAATGGGTAATTTTGAAAGAATGCTCATGTTGAAGACTGACCCCCCAGGTCTTGTAATGACGTGCCGCAACATTGTCTTCAGTGGTGTCGCCAGCAAATCAGATCAATGCACTACCATAATAGCAGTACCAGTACAGCAGTACCAAACAGGTCAACAGGAGAAACTGTTTCCTTGACCAAGAAGGTTTGAGGATTTTGTTACTGTTGTACTTCCGCAGTACTGTAGCATGGGAGTACCACTCTACCAACATCCAGATATATCTAACTTTTACTGAGGGTTAACTCCTTCATGCCCAAGCCAAAAGCCTTTTTAAACACTAATTTCCCAAAAACGGATCACCCCAAAACATCCCATGCACACAAGATTCTCCGGCACACTTTTTTTTAGGAAAATTTCGTGAAGATTCATCAAAAAGCCAAAGATATAGGCAAGACAAAAAACGCTTTTTCTATGGAAATTAGGTCCTAAATATACCTACCTACTGGCAACCACCAGTAGGTAATATATATATATAGATAGAGATATGTGTATTATATTAATTTATTTATATATAGTGTCCGAGAGTTTGGTAATGGCACTCTCCCATCTCACAGTGCATACCAAATCCTGCCAATATCTGATTTTGCAATTTCCAAGGACCCCTCGGTCAAGAAACACGCTGGTACCCCAAATATAGATTAACTAGCAGTTTAATCTGTATCTGTGATGCATTTCGGCTTCACAGTAGTCAAAGTATCCCACTTCCACACAAAAACCTATATAAACTGGAAATAGGACACATATTACTCCAACCCAGCAGTAGTATCTCTTCTCCTAACCTCTAGTTCATCTGCTGTATTTAACCCTGATTAAATTTTCATCATATTAACTGCATTAATTAAAGTTTTGAAGAGATAAAGATCATATAACTCAACCTCCTATGGAAATGAAGAAAAGATTGATTGACATTCAAAATAGTCTATTTATTTTATTTTATTCTCGCTGCTAAATGAGATATGCTTAAATCAGGATTGATGCATATTTACAACTTAAATGATCTGTCACAAAGTCACTTATGTGAAGTGTGCATTCAGGGATATAAAGTCATTCAATCACAGCAAGGCAGTGAGAAATATATCTTCTGTGTTTTTTCCACATTGTTAGTGAATGTACTGTCAGTTCCTCCCTCCACCTCAAGGCTTATTCTTCACTTCCTCAGTTTATTGTGATCAAATACATTGAAAGAATTTTAGTACAAATTTGTGTGAGAACTAAAGCAGCCAAATCTTCTTGGCTTATTGAAACCATTGTTGTGGGTAATAAAACTAGGGCTGGGTGAAATTTTTGTTGTGCCAGAGTAACTTTAGTAATTTCATGTTACTCTCAAAATGACTGAAAATTGTGCAATTATACCTGTTTGTGTAATCTGGGGCAAAAGTGCCTACCCCAAAGCAAAGTAATAGAGTGCAAGTAGCTGTTGGTTGCTTCTGTTCCTGTTCCTTTGTATTTATCTCTACTTTCTTAGTGTAAAAATGCATCCTCCGATTTCTTTTAGATGCAAGGATGTATTTTAAGTTCATAAAATAAAAGTAAATGCATGGTTCAGCGCCACACGTAATTCCACATAATCTTGTGTAATTCTGCATAACTTTGCCTATTTACTCTACTGCTATTTATGTGAGTTACACTCACCCTAAACAAAACTTGTCTCAATATGTTTGAAACCGGTTTGTATTAATAGCACAAATCTCAAAGATAAATTGTTGGACATATCCCAATAACCTGTATGTGTGTGATGCCCAAGTGCGCTCCATAAAGTCACTCACCGCCTGATGTAGAAAAGCTTGTATATATCTAACCCTAGTGGGCTGTTGCTAACCCTACAATGAGTGGAGAAGTAGTAGCCAGAAAAATATTAACAATGTGATTCAGATTGTCCTTTCACTAACCTATAATGTCAGGTAGCTCCTCATACTTATCAAACCCTTCTGGATATGTGGTACGTAAGTCACTTATGAGATGTAGCACTAATCTTCTCAGCAATTTCATTCTGTTACCCCCATGGTTTCGAGGCTCAGTCCTGTCAATGTCAATGGCAAAACCATTACTAAATCAGGATTACGAACATGAAGTTCATAAAAATGACAAGCAGCAGGATAAGTTGAATTATTATTTTTTATCTCTCTGCTATTTTCCAAAGCTCGTTTTCAAACTGGGAAAACAGTGTTTTGCACTACTTGAATCCACATGCACACTTAAGTATGTATAAACAACAGTCTGACACACAGGTAAGGTGTTTCCTTATTTTCTGCACTCTCCCAAAGCATGATCGATAAGGTTTCACATTTTCACTTTTGATCGTGCTTTTCAGTTCCACAGGTACTAAAACCTGTAAAATCGCTTGACCATGTGGTTCAAGTTTTACCATTCGGGTCACTGTGAATAAGCATATCTTTCAATGATTTAGTATTTCTATATGCAGGGCCACTGGACTTATGTGGCCAAATTATGTGGAAGGGGTCCGTAAATTATGCAGAAAGAAAAAGCTAATTATGAGGAACAATGCAGCACATTTTGTAATAGTATTACTTTGTAACACTTTCTAGGCATTGCTTTCACCTCATTAGTACCCGTTTTAAACCCTAAATATTGCAGTAAGCAAAATAAAGGTGACCAGTCTAGCTTTGCAAAGGGCCTTCCACTGTGCAGAATCAAGGGTCACTGCATTTTTAGTAACTTTTGAGCTGTTTGAGCTAGAATCAATTTTTTTTGTTAAAATTGTCAGATTGTGTGGCAGATGTTGGATTACATGGCAAATGCTACAAATCTATAATTTTGCAAGAATCACTGCAGCTGCACAATCGCATAATTCCAGTGGTCCTATCTATATGTTACCAATAGCTAGGTGTACATCTTTGCTTATGATTTATCATTAGTGATTAAATTCCAGTATTTGAAAAGGTGGTTACAGACTCTCTGTGATTTTGTGTTATAAATTGTTTTGAATCTAATTGGTGGGTGAAGAACCTTCCAGAGTCTCTCTTTTGCCATACATTAGGCTATGTCTGTCATTGTCCTCTACTTTATGGAAGAACTTTCTATGACCTTTTAGGAGCAGCCTCTCTGCTTGAATGTATGGATCATCTTGTCTTCCTCAAGTTTATATAGTTTATTGGTCATTCAGTTCCTTTTGACTGTAATCAATTTCCCAACAGTTAACCGGTGTAAACAGATTTGAAAGTAATCCCCTATGCCTCAATGTGAATATCAAGAATATTTAATTGTTCAAATAATTTTCTTTACATTTTGTGATAAACTGCTTACCTAGACTCCTCTCACTATTCCAAATTAGGAACAAATCATCTCTGCACTTCATCCCTGTTAAGACACAGCACACATATTTGTCATTCTCTGCCAACCAGGCTACCTGCTTCTCCTACCAGCCAATGTATGTTAGTGTAGCAGGGGGCACAACTGGTGCCCACTGCCATGCCCAGCAACTGTCTGTTGTTCGTGTCCTGAAAAAGGAATATTTTGTTCGATGCAAAGTCATCAAAAGAGCATGTTTGTGTGCTCTTGAAATGTCACTGTCTACTGTCAGAAAACCACCTACATGCTTTCTTTATGTTGGAAGTGCGTATACAGGGAATTGCCATCTAATGTAAAGGGCAAGAGTCTCTACTTCCATTGTCAATCTTTCTAAGAAAGTCAGTACTATCCAGACAATGGGAGCATAAAACGAGCACATGTGTAAGTAAGAAATTATTGAGGTAGATTGCCGTGTTCTCCAACATTCTCCCAACAGATTAAACAGTATATCTCCCTAATAGTTTAAACACGTTCTTGTGTAACTGTGGGAGCGGCAGGAGCCCTTTAAAAAGAACTTCACGCTCCCGCCGTCGCGGGTAGCGCATTGGCTGGAAAGGAAGGCGTCACTAGTTAGAAGGGGGCAGGAGCCCTTTAAAAAGAACTTTGCGCTCCCGCCGTCGCGGGTAGCGCATTGGCTGCAAAGCAAGGCGTCACTAGTTACCAGGGGGCAGGAGCCCTTTAAAAAGAACTTTGTGCTCCCGCCGGCGCGGGACGCGCGCGGGTGGCGCCCGGGCCAAGGGCGGGCCCGTCCTGCGCCCGTCATCGCCCGTAAGAGGCTGGGCTGGGCCACCCCTCTTCCATTCTCAGTAAGGAGTGACTGTTTAAATCTATTTAACCCCTGGCGTGTAACCTGAAGTCCTTCTCTCTGTTTTTAGCGGTCTTCTAAAAATCCTAATCAGTCTTAATCAGTCTATCTTGCCTGTTGCTTGTTCGACTATTGTGATAATGGGCAGGAAAAAAGGACTTTCATCTGGTCCTCTGGGGGATGGTGGAGGCAGTAGCAGATAGGGTTGTGGTACCACCACTTTAGACTCTTTCCTTGCAAGAGCGGTCGGGGTTGTTACAAAGGAGATTGATTTGGCAGAGAGGAGGCTATCCATGGAATTGGAGGATTGGCACCACGCCTCAATAGATAATGGTTCTGTTGAGGTAGTGGCTGTGGAGGTGGATTGCCTGGGGGGGGGGGGGCAATGTGCTGGTATGGCTGATGCTGAGCCTGTCCAGGCTGAGATAATGGAGTCAATAGTGGGTTCTGGGGGGCTGGGTCCCTCTAGAAGAAGTAAAAGACTTTTATTATCTTCTCCCCCGGCCTGTCCCATGGAAAAATGTAGTCCTCCTCCAAGGAAAAAAAAAGCCCTAAAAAAACTGATACCCAAGACGAAAACACCTCTCCTGGAGCACCCTAAGGATGCGAGCAGTGACTTTGCACCTGGCCAGCATCTGGGGTATGATGCAACTAGTATACTGACCAAATTTCGAGAACTTATGCAGGAGATTTTGTCTCCCGTGGTGGCAAAACTATCAGCCATAGAAAAAACAGTATCCTTGATTTGTGCGCAAGGTAGCCAAGGAGGACACAGTATGGCTTCAACTAAGCATCCCTGCGCCGGTGAGGAGATATCCCTTCCAGAGGTAGCTGCAGGACCTTTGGGGCCATTGGGTAAACCACCTTACCTATTGGTGAATCCAGTAAATTCAGGGGGTCAGGGTGCCTGTGTCGAGACTGCTCCAACTGCACCAACGTCTTCAGTAAGGCCAGAGGGGACCGTCAATATGTTTAGCTGCAGGAGGCAGCCTGAGACGGTTTCTGTGGCAGCCAAGGGGGGTGGTCAACTGCTGTGTAAAACGATAGTTTGAACCCGCCAACGGCCAGGCCCTCCTCAGTTTGCTTGGACCTCCCCCCAGCATGTGCCCCCTATGTGGTAGTCCTGACGAATGTGCCTGCTCTTGTTTCTGGGACAACTAAGTCTACCAACCAACTCATAAATAAGGTTGGCCACTGGCTGAGCAATAATTGTGATTTTTTATGTAAAGACTTTAAGGATATTCTGTTTGCCCGAAGAATTGGCTGGGTCGGCCCTAAAAATAAGGTGGGAAATGAAGACTGTATTATCATAAACGTCAGATATCCTGCCCTGACTAAAAGGCTTCTTTCTAGCCTTCGCCCTCCTGTTTGTAGAGCAAGTAAAATGGGTATGGTCCCTTTGGGCTATTTCTACGATCACATGCGTCTGAGTACTGGGGTGTCTCTTGGTTCTGGGAGGAATCTCCCCCTGGGACAGATTAGCCTGCAGGAAAATAGCAGAAGAACCAACAGCAACCTATCCCTGGAGGGGGTGGATTGACAATGCGCTGAGGCGCTGGCTGTACAAGAAGAGGTGCTCACACAGTGTAATCTTATCTCATGGAACATTGCGGGCTGTGATGCTAAGCTATCTGATCAAGCCTGGGTTGGGTGTGTGGCTAACTATGATGTCATCATGCTTCAGGAAACCTGGTCGGAGGGTCTGTCTGTGTGGGATGGGTATGACAGATATGCGATTCCAGCTGTGCAGTCTCTTGGCGGTCGCTCAAAAGGTGGCCTGGTTACCCTAATTTGCCTCTCAAAGATAGTAGGTGCCTTTCAAATTAACTGCAACCATCAAGGTATATTGCTGGTTTGGGTACTCTTCCCTAATCATTTTAATATATTACTGGTCAACTTTTATAATGCTGTGTGGGATGTGGGGTGCCAAATTGGTGCCTTGTTCTCCGTTCTCAAGGTTTTGAAATATAGAATGAGAAGGTGGGATTGGAATTTCGTGCCATCATCTCGGGTGACTTTAATGCCAAATTGGGCAGGGTTAGCACTGTGGTTAATCCCTTTATTCCTGACCGTGAGGACTACTCAGCGCATGGTCCGCAGGACTCTAGAGGCAGAGATCTATTAAAGGAACTCAGGAAGTTGGGCCTCTTAAATTTCTAAGATATTGAAGCAGTAGGCACCCATCAACTTCCAACCTATGTGGGAAGAGGGTCTGGATCCACCATTGATTATATTTTTGTGTCTCCTCCTATGAGAGGCTTGGTGATTGGGGGTAAAGTGTTAGGCGAGTGCTTTAGCGATCATAATCCCCTTATTCTGTCCTTTAAAATCCCTGGGGTCCTTCGCTTACTGGGACGAGGTAGGCCTGTAATGGTGGAGACAAAGGATCAGGGCAGGAGGCTCGGGTGGAAGCAAGTAGACTCTCAAAAAGTAGTAGGAAGGGTTGTGGGGGACAACTTACATCTATTTATGGAAATACTCCTGACAGAAGCACCAAATCCCACGACTGTTATAGATGCGATAACAGTAGTAAATGCAGCAGTCAGAGACTGCCTCTTTCCAGTTGGCAGCCACCCTAGCAAACGCAAATGTGGCTGGTACGATAAAGCCTGCTATGATGCAAGGGTAAATTTAAAGATGGCTACCAAGATTCACCCTAGAGACTGGGCTCTCGTAAAAGAAGCTAGAATAAGGTATAAAAGGACCCTGAGGGATAGTAAGCTAAAATATAAAGATAAAGCTTGGGAAGAGTTAGAGCGCGCCATAGCTCTGAAGGACCCTGGCCTGTTTTGGAAGGTGGTAAATAGAGGCTCCTTTGAAACAGAAACCTCTGAGGGCCTTGGCTGTAATATCGCCCCGGAGGCCTGGGTAACTCATTTTTGTGGAATATTTGATGGTACCCCCTTAAGAAATACTCGGGAGAGCGTGTATGATGCGGCTCCTAACCTAGCAATCAGGTTTTCACTACAGGAGGTTATTGATGCAATACAGAGTAGCGCGCATAATAAAGCTCCGGGCCCGGACTCGATCCCGATGGACATGTATAAAGCTAACCCTCAGTTATGGGCACCCATTTTCCTAAATGTCCTCAATGCAGCCGTTACTGTGGGTATCCCTGCCTCTTGGAGACTGGCATGTATAGTTCCAGTGTTTAAAAAGGGGGATCGAAATGATCCTAAGTCTTATCGCCCTATATCACTCCTGGACTCCTCTGCGAAGATTCTGGGACGAATTATCCTAGGCCGTCTGGAGGCCTGGATGATAGGAAATGATATTCTAAGTCGGGAACAGTATGGCTTCAGGGAAGGCCTCGGCACGCAAGAACAATGTCTCAATTTACTGATGATGATCGGTAAATACACCCAGGCTAGGAAAGGTACCCTTTATCTTGCATTTATGGACCTTAGCTGTGCTTTTGATAAAGTGAACCAGTCTTTATTATGGAAAAGGCTAATTCAGTCAGGGTTGGATCCTGATATTGTAGAGCTTCTCCGATATCTACATTCAGGGACAATCGCAAATGTGAGGGTGGGCCCTAATGGGGAATGCTCAGAGGCATTTAAGCTTTCAAGGGGTGTGCGCCAGGGGTGTGTTTTGGCCCCTACCTTGTTCCTACTATATACAAATGGATTGTCCGACTTTCTGATGAAATACTGCAGGGATGTCCTGAAGGTGAAGGGTATTGATATCCCTGTGCTGACGTATGCGGATGACGCAGTCCTTATGGCCCGCACGATGAACGGTCTCCGAGAATTAGTTAGAGCTTATGTTATCTTTATGTCAGCTTTGGGACTGGAGGTCAATTTTAAGAAATCACATTTTATGGTGTGCGGTAAACCTATGAGTAGGGTTGGGGAGCTAAGGGTGGGGGATCAAGTTATTAGCAGAGTCCACGAGTTCCCATACTTAGGGGTCATTTTTGATGAGAAAGGATCTTGGAAACCCTGTATTGGTAGAAGGATTGTGCTTTTTCATGCAACAGTTGGTGCAACCTTTGACTTCGCGGCCAGGGTAGGCAGCAAACCTATCAAATCCCTGCTTGAAATCTATAGGCAGAAATGCCTACCTGTCCTCCTGTATGGCTCGGCACTTTGGGGGTTTAGGGATACCCGAGCCCTTATGGTGGAAGAAAATCGTTTTTGTAGAAGGCTTCTGGGTGTTGGACAAAATATTCCTGTTTTTTGCCTACACCTGGAACTCGAGCTTGAGTATGTACAAGACACTACCCAGCTGGCCCCCCTTCTGCTATGGATCTCAGTTTGGAGTAACGAACATGCCACTCTTAATAGGGATATCCTAAGGGATTGTCTGGCCTCCGATAATGTAAAGCATATTCCCTGGCTGTCGCACATAAGGAAGATGGCACATGACCTGGGGCGGCCTGATTTGTTTGATTATCCAGAGGACCTGACTAGCTATGATAAGAAATGGGTTAAGGATAACTTTCTGAGAATCCAGGTGACTAAGAGAGAGGGGGAGGTTCTGGGCAAAAAATCGATCAGGGATTTTATTGTGCTAAAGATGTGGGTGGGTCCTGAGCGATATCTCTTAGAAATTAAGGATGTGAGGGAAAAGTCTCTCATAACTCGATTTCACCTGGGGATCATTAGAAGTAATTTGTGCTTCCCCTTAGGTCAGTATGAAAAAAATGTATTAGACCCTGCCCCTGTGATGGGGTGTCCCATCAGACCTTGATCCATTTTACACTTTTTTGTGTCTTTTATGCACCATTTAGAACTCAATTTTTATTACTGCTCCTAAGGAACAAGGGTTTCGTGCAATACCGTCCTGCTTTTATGTGGCTGCAAATGGCCTCAGATGTATTGGCATGGAAGGGCCTGGGATCATTCCTGAAGGGAGCTACTATTTGGCGAAAAAATGTAGAATTTTTAGAGTGATTTCTTTTTATTCTGTTTTTATGAATGAGGTTTTTATGATGGGTGTTTTTTCTACATATGGTTTTTATTGGTATTTTAATAATTTATTGATTGATGTTTTTGCTGTAATGGATGAATTTTTTTCATACCGAATAAAGTTTCTTCTTCTTCTGTGGGAGCGTGTAGAAACACTGTTATAGCCTCATTTTTAAAAAAAACATATTGATCATAATCAATTATCTCTCTCTCCAGCCAATCTCCCAACAAGTTGTGATATGAGCCTATGGAGCTTTTTATGAATTGAAAACAACTGTTTTATTGCAATCCAATTGTGTAAACTGTCTATGTGCTTCCTTACAATATTCTTGCCAGTCTCACAGTACTATGTCCACCCACCTTATATGATGGTTTGAAGACCTGTTGCTGTGCCCAGGAAAGATTATGCCTAGTGTTGTTGTCATATGCGGACCATTGCTGCATCTTCATCAAGTGTCTAGTTACTGTTTTTTGAAACATGTCAATATTATTCTATGTAACAGTAGGATAACACCTAGATTTCATGTAAAAGCCACTGTTGCTACAGGCATCTAACTCCATCCCCATCTTCTCAAGGATTTCTCTTTCACTCATTTGAAATCAACTGAGCGCAGTGTCTCTAATTGTCATGATTACATGATATAGAGATTTTAATACTTGCTGAGGGACACAGAACAAGAAGTTCGAGTGGTGTTTGTTAAGTGCTTACTGCAGTTGGAGAGCTACATGTAATGATTGTCAGGTCCAGAAGACCTAGGGTGCGTGGCAATGAACACTTTGATGAAAATTAAACTAACTTGAATCTTGAGGAAAACGGGATTTTGGATATGGTAGTTATCTTGGATTGAGATCATATAGGAGAATGAAGTTGGAGTTTCCTGGCTTCCAAAAACAGTTTGTTTTTGGTAGTCTTCGCAGGATCACGGTGGAACCAGTGTCTTGCAATAGGAACGTCAGAACTTTTGATTTCCTACTCAGATAATTTTACGATCATTCCATTTTCAAAGGCCTTGTATATTTAAACCTATTTTTGTGTGTTCCATTTTCCATCATGTTTTTTGGTTTTGGATATATTCGTATTTTGCACTTTGTGTCTTTCTTGTTACTTTTGTCGACATTGTATATATCTTCATTTTTACTGGACTGAAACCATTATGATCTTTGGTGCGTAGAACTGAGGCATTTAAAAGACACAAGTATTTGCAAACGAACAAATAATAACAAATCTTTTCCTTATATTTCTAGTGAGAAAATTGCATTAATTTTTTAGATAGAAGATAAAGGGCTGAGTTAGATTACTTGTTACTTGAGGTAATTAGGTAAAAGGGTTGCTTATGAATTACATTTTACAACGTTCTTGTTTAATCTAATATTGTTTCATCACAGATTTTCATAAGACGACTGTCAAGCAGATCAGAGTGAAAAAGTAACAGGAAATCATGGAAGGCTTGCCTGAAATCTGCCGCTGGTCTCGTACAGCATCTTCACCCACAATAGAAGAAACAAGCCTTCTGTTTGCGGGGCACTGGAAGTTAGAACAAAATAGTACCTCGATCATGTTGGGAGCAGCGGCCGGGCACTAAGTTGAAATCATTTAGTGCTTGATCCCTGCTCCACATCGAGGAATGGAAATGATGCCAGACTTGCCTTGATGAATCACGCGCTGTAAAGAAGAGTGCCACGGAAACCCACAAATGGTGAGCGACAGGCCGGCTTCAAGCTGTACTGTACTGTACTGAAAACAACAGCGTCCCGCATACAAGACGCATGTGCAACCACATGCACTCTCAGGCTTGACCCTAAAAAGCAGACTTTTACTTTTCCAAGAAACCGAGGAAGAGGAAATAGGGACAGACAAAAGACAGAGGAATGCACAAAAGGAAGAACAAGTGAGGAAGGACAAGGAGCAGGAAGGAGGCGAGGATGCTGAAACAGAGGAGGAAAGGGAGCCACAAAGAATGCCCAAGGAGTGATGCATGACAGAAGGGTTCTCCGCTACAAGGAGGCAAACTGATGCAGTGCAGAACTGAGAGGGAAAGTCTGGACAGACAGATATTGTGAGAGAGGAGGAGGAAAGGACGCTGCTTGATGGGCTATACATGTTGCACTCCCAAGCTCAGGAGACTGTAGAGTGGCTCGCTGGCTTCACGATATTCCCTGCCATGCTCAAGGATGAGTGTGGGTTTCCTAGGTGCATGAATGGATGATCAGTTAGCAGGGGAAGAGAAAGAAAGCTGGGGAGTCAGAAGGACCCTCTGGGTAGCGTTAATTGATAAAGTTGGGTCTTTCATGTTTGACAGATAGGCATATCCATACAAAGCGCCTTTCTGTGTTTATATTTCCCATTGCTTTCAAAATAAGTAGTTTGGTTAAATGCAACCAGCGTTTCTATTAATTGCTTTACTGTTGCATTCAAAATATCAATATTTTTTTTCTTTTTCCTCTTTTTTGCTTAATTTTTCCTTTATCCTAAAGTAGCAAATACAGTACAGTCTACAAGTGCCTCTGAAGAAAGAAAAAGATCCCAAGTTAATAGGCGAGGAAGCCTAAATAGGGAGGGGAGAACATTTTGGTGATTCCACAAAAGAGTCATAGTTAAAAAGATAAAGAGGGAGATAAAGAGAGCCGAGCTTCTGAGAAGACCAAACAGAAAATACAAGACAAGTGACACGCCACAAAGATAGAAAAAAAGCAAGAAAGAAGGTGAAAGAGGAAAAGGAAAGACAACAAATCTAAGAAATAAGGAAACTTGTGATTTCTTCTTTCTGAGGATGCCGGCAGGGAGAAGCTGAAGAGATACCTAGAGAAGGAGATAATGAAGTTTGAGCCACCTTGATTAGAGAATCAAAGACTCAACTCTATATGGTAAACCAAACTACATCTAAGTACCCAGTCTTCAACTCCAGTTGTCATAAGGGCTTTTGCTTAGTAACAAGACTGATGGATTTGGGGTGGTAGCACCCCTGCGTTGTAGGCGACTGAGTCACTCCCACACCAGTTGGGTGCTGTCGGCCCGACCCTCCTGCCTCACTAGCAGCACCTCACCCAAACCCAACCATTAAAAGTGATTTGTGGCAGCCTTGCATGGACTCTGAAAACCCCTCAGGGAAATCGTGGTGGACAACAAATCTTAAACTTTTCTCTCCACATGCAAGTCTCTTACACACAAATAGGCAAGAAAAGAGATGCAAGACAGTTTTCAATACATTTATTGAAAAGACTGCAATCTATGATAAAAATGCATTAGGATAATGAGGAATAACAAAATCAGGATTATGAAAATTAGAGATGTGAATATAAACAATCCCAACATATTGTCATAATGAGTATACAATTCGTACCTAAAAGCCTAATTTCTAGCCCCTAACTGAGAGCATGGTGATGTAAGCCAAATCTGTCCATGAGAAGCACACCCCGTGCACGTTACCTTGGTACAAGGGCATGCCGCCAATCCCTAGATCAGGATACATGGAGACACAAAGGCTGAGGTCAGCTGAAAACCGGCATGCAGCGTAGATGGAAATTCTTGCTGGAACCCTTTGTCCAACAAGATGTTTTTATAGGGGACATGTTTATGTTCATGCACAGGCACCTGATGCAGGTATGTACCTAAGCGCTGGACTGTTTACTCAGGCTTGGGGCCGGAAATACAAAATATTATTCTGTGTGCCTCACAACCTATTCTTGTGATTCTGAGGAAAATAACATGATGCAATGTATATTATCCATAGCACTGATAATTATGCTTTTGCAGAATAGCAGTCAATATTGAAATTAAAGCAATACCACTAAAACTTTAAAGAAACTAAAATGAATAAACACAACATAGCATACCCATAATAACTGGGTAAATGGGCATAGTAACTGGGTAAAAGGCCACAGGAAACAAGCCTAGGCTAAACTAACTCTGTGCCCAAGCAACTATCTAAAAGGGACTCACAACGCCCTCCCCTATTGCGAGAATAAAGGTGCGAAGTCCAAGCCCTAATGTTTAAAAATGTTCTAATAAAAGTGTAAAAACCCTAAAAGCATAGCTAAAACATACATAAGAAACAAATGTTCAAGTTGACAGCCCAAGCAGACCAACAGACAGGCCGAATTAAAAGGCAATTTTGTGTCATGTTTTACTTTTGAGAAAAACCGAATGGTCAAATTTTAACAATAATTATGTTCTTGCAAAAAATCTCCAATGTCATCATTGGAGATTGGGACCAAGAAGGATTCCACTTCGGCAGGTGACAAGTTGACCAAAGTATTGACAGAAGGATCCGCGGGATAGAATTGTGCATAAGACTCTGGAGCAGAATGAACTGCGTAAGTAGCACTGTTCTGTGTACCAGATGTTGTTGGAGCTAGCAAATTCACAAGCTGTAGCTTATAGGATCCCTCGTGAATCAACCGAAGTCTCAAGAGGCATGTCTGTGAATGAATTCTCATTGAGAACATTAATAGATCTGTGTCCACAGGAGGTGCAGGCTGCACAGCAAGACACACTATTGGTGCACATTCGAAGTGGCACCTGATGCAATGAAAGACTGGATGGACACATTTCAAGACTGATCTGAATGTCAAAGACCAATGTAGCTCCAGCTCCCTAAGCAAGGAAGCTCCGAAATACTGCATCATGCGTTCACAACACAGCTGGGCTATTAGTAGCTCCATTACTCCACTTTTCTGAGAGAGCCACTGCATATCAGAAATAGCAGCAGCAGAACTCAGCCAGTTAATGCCAAAGTTATCCGCCAACGACACTTAAAAAGTATGAGTGTATAGCTGCAGATATTACTCTAAACACGTTCTGGAAGGTGCTGACAAATCCAGAAGAGACAATCTTAAAAAAGTGTGCAATCCCCGCATTACTTGATCCATTGAATATTCTACTCACCAATTCTCCAAAATGCTTTGGGAAGTTGGTATTTAATAGGGATTGTATCACAGCCTTGATCTTGCTGCCTGGAGACTGTACGTCTCTCTGGCTGATGTCAGGGCCACATTTTTTTGGAACAATAGTGTCTTTAGTCTGCTGAGCTTGTCAAAGTTTACATTAGAAGTAGCAATGTGGGGCCACAAGTCTGCCACTTTTACCTCTTAGGTGAGGTGGAATAAAACATGGTTGCAGCAAGTTACCATTTGAGTAACTGAAATCATGTAAGTGATTCCTGGCTTCAGAAATGGGAGGTTCCCTTTAGATAGCATGCCAAGTTTGTGGCCTCCACCTTAGAATGACTAACAGTAGTCTCGCATTCGCTTAGAAAGACCTCTGTTTTGCTGTTCATACATTTGTAATCGAAAGGCAGCTTCCACACCTCATGTATTTGACTGTCTTCTAACCACTCAAACCTGCCTACTGCAAAATACTTTAAGAATTTAGTGAAACAAAAGGTGGCAATGGGCAGATTACTTCATGTATTAGCCATACTAGTGAGGGGATTTCTGCTACAATGAAAGGCACCTTTTTCAGTTTCTCAGTGTTGAGCATGATGTAACTTGCTTCTTTATTAGCCATTATCTGTTGTTGTATAGACAAATGAAAAGCGGCAAACAACTGAGTAACATTAACATGCTTCCAGGGCATGCTGCCACTGTTGAGAACCTGCAGTGTCTAACTTAACTGCACGATAGAATGCAGCTGGCTTTGTCCATGTTATAAAAAGGACACGTCATTCTGAATGATGTCAATTACAGAAGACACAATATTATTTAGGGTGTAAATTCTGTTGGACATTATCAGCAACATACACATACACAAATTTCCTTTGGATGTGAATTTGAATCCTAAGACTCAATTGATATTACGTTGCTGACATGCAATTTTCTACATATATCAGATTAAAAGTTATTTATATAAATATTTACAAGGTGAAAAACTAATGGGCTATTGACCGTTTTCCAATGTCACTATAATCCAAACATTACTATTTGAAAACCATACTCTACACCTTGTTTTTCTTGTTATTTCTTATCTTTTTATTTTTAAATTATTTAAAATATTTCAATAAATACACCAAACGTATCTTCAATGTATGATACTTCACAACATTTTAACATAACATTTTTTTTTCACTTCTTCTTTATAATAAAACATAATCACAATAAAAATATATTTCTCATATAACTATAAAAACTGTCGACGCAGCGTTTCGGTGGTCTTTCAGTTGGTTCACACCACGTTCTTCAGGACAAATTCATCAATTTATACATACATTTTCCATACACTTTAAGTAAAAAATGCAAGAAAAAATGGTTTTAACAATTTCATAATATTTCAAGCCCAAAATGAAAAAATGGTCATATACGTGTTACCCAACATTCATCACTCTTATCACACTCCTACCTTTCTATCTCTTAAAAACAGTCCGCCATCTAATTCTAATATTCACAATGTTTCTTGTTGAATCTTTAGAGAGATTTCTTATCTATAACAAGTTAACTCCCATGCCAATCTCCCTATATTGTGATAAGCCCCTGTTTTTATCTAGAGTTTTTTCAATTACTACTACCCTTTCATCTCCCGCTTACACAGGGAGGTAATCCTTATTTTAGGCAATTCTGTTAATAGTCAACTAATTCCTTTTATAGGGTAAATTGTATATTTTACAATGGCTTAATAAGCACCATCTTATATATATTTAACCTATTTCAACTTCCTCGTCGGTCTTTGCAATTACCAGTTCCAATTTATAAATATTTATTGTTCTTCACATTTTATGTGCTTATATCCTGTCTCACTTGTGTTACTACATGCAATTCTTTTCATTAGGTTTGCGCGCACCTCCTCATCTTGTTTTTGATAGCATAGCGCGTTCCTGTCTTCCAAGGATTTCGTTTTTAAACAGATCTAAGAAGAGGATTATTTAAAGTTTCTCTATTATTCATTTCACTTTGTACTTGGTGATTATATTAATCTCCAATAGTGCTTTTGTAGTATGACTCTCTCACCTTCTGAGTGTAATTGCACCGTTCTCAATTAGCACGCTCACTCCAGCGATTTTCATTAAAGTGGTGTGTCTCTATCTCCTGTATACTCCACCTCAAGGGCAAAAATTTAGAAGGGGTAAAACTCCATTTAGTGATTAAATGTAAATTTAAATATAATTTTATTGTAAGTCTTCTCCATTTCTAATTATATTTTTCAGCCCGCTCACCTGTATATCGGCGTGTTCCTTGTTGCTTGTTATAAGTGACAAACATCATCCACCATTTTGGAGGTCGTATTTATAGCCACAGGTAAACTACGCAGAACCATGTGCTTTCCCTGTCACAGGTGGCAGCCATCTTGGAATTGGTTTCTTCTACACCTACACCTTTATGTGGGTATTCAGTATACAGATGCCTCAATAGTTCCTGTATCTCAGCCCTACATAAGGGTTCTGTTATATCCTAGTTTATTGTCATTAAGATAGAGAATTACATTAGTTCATTGTTCCTCTTATTTATGTTATTTAATAATAAATATTGTTAGTTAATTAATGTTATAGGTAACATAATGTATTAACGTTACAGTTAGGTCTTAGTTCATGATGGTATATTCCACTCCCCTGTGGAAGGATAAAGATGGAATGGTCGGGAGGTGGCAAGGAACGAGAGGGCATGTTAGAATGTTGTGAGGTGAAGGCGAGGAGATGAAGGAAGGCGCAGAGTGAAGGAGAAGAAATAAAGTCTGTACTTCAATTGGAGCGTGACGAGTATTGGACTTTATAACACTGGCGACGAGGAGTGCGTAAGGGGGCACATTTTTCTTCACCCCTTTTCAGGTTGGTAGTTTTACCACCTACCTGTGACCTTCGGTCGATCTCATACAAGATTTTGAAACAGCTGGAGAATACGTGCTGACGGATTTTAACAGGACATAAGGCAGCACGCAAGTTGAATATTTTTTTTCTTTTCTTCAAGTGTTCGTGTGTTTTTCACAACTAATCAGGGGACCGCCCTGAAACTAACTTCGCGCACAGGCAAAGTGTTCAAGCGCGTTCTGGAATCCCATTATTGACAAATTAAAGGAGAGTATAAAGCGCGGTAGGAAATGCGCATGAAAATTGACACAGACGCTGAACCGTAGTTCAGCGGCTGGTGCGAGGTGCGCACTGACTGGAATCTCGGGAATTTCCTCAACGTAATTTCAACAGCTGATCGGTGTTCGAGCGACGGTAAACACAGTGTAATCATATCTCCGGAGTTCGGCGGCTACGACGAGCTGCGCACAGGCAGGAATCTAAAGAATACAGTCAAGGTATTTACAATACACAGCTGATCAGCGGGTTGCTGTTGACACGGCAAGGTGATATTACCGAATTTCAGCAGCTGCTACAAGCCGCGCACAGGTAGGAAGCACTAGAATTTCCTTTGCGTTTGTACAGTTGATCCTTGCTCGCTGTGTCTAATCTGCAGACTCTTCTGGCGAACGCGCGTGGTCAGTAATTATCTGTCATCAGGAGTTTCCTCTCAAACTCATTTTGATGGCGAGCGCGCGTAGTCAGTGATTGTTTGTCAACACGGAATTTCCTTAGTTGGAGCCTCAAACCCATATTGACGGCTTAACCAGCTCGGTGTCAATTACAAGAGAGCGAACGAAACCGGCGCATTTGTTTACCAGTACGTTTTCACAGACGACTCGGTGAAAACATTCAATTTGGTTTGTCGTATGATATCGTCAGCATTGGACTGGACATTCTTATAAACTCATAGACTTGCATAGACTCTCTGGCAAGCACGTAATTGAATGTTTAATTATTATCAAGTATAATGTTTTAAGTTTTAAACTATTGCAATTTACTTAAATTTTGAATGGATGGCTGCACATCATTGATTTCTATGCATAGCTTTAATTTAAATAACGTTTAACATAATTGTGATATTTTTGGGCTCTCATTGAAGTACTTATTGAGAATATAACTTATTGTAAATTAACTTTATTAACCCAGTACAATGGCAGCAGCCGGGATGTCCCAACCAATCCCTTTCCTGAATGAGATGGGTGAACCAAACATAACATGGAAAGATTGGTTTAAGATTTTTGAATCTTACCTAATTGCAATCGGAGGGGATAAGTTCAACCCCATTAGGAAGCAGCATATTTTACTTCACAATTTGGGAACTCATGGAAGGAAAATATATGAATCTCTTCCTGATCCAATATTCATTGAGGGTCAAGCCCAGGATGAATATGTTACCACATATTCTAAACTAGAAAAGCAA
The DNA here is from genome assembly GCF_031143425.1 of Pleurodeles waltl. Lineage (NCBI taxonomy): Eukaryota > Metazoa > Chordata > Amphibia > Caudata > Salamandridae > Pleurodeles > Pleurodeles waltl. Next base: position 1,279,704,831 of record NC_090447.1, on the reverse strand, counting down.
TTTGGAGACAGAATCAATGTAGTGTTAGAGCGACATAAATTTTTTTCACGGTGCCAAGGCAAACAGGAAAGTGTGACGAACTATATTGCGGCATTAAGAGGATTAAGCACCTTATGCGAGTTCGGAGATTTAAATGATTCTTTGATTAGAGACCAATTAGTTTGTTGCACTAATAACACTAAAATACAAGAAAAGCTTCTGCAGAAACAACCAGGTTTAATGGAAGCTATTGAATTAGCAAAATCAATCGAACACACTGCAATTTGTTTGCAGGAGATTAATGCCCCTTCCCCAGAGGCACATATAAATGAGGTAATGGAAGGTGTAAGAGAGGATAATATTTTTAAAATTAAAGGCAGTGAGAGACAACCTCAAAGGAATAGTAGTAACAGAATGAATTTAACATGCTTCCGTTGTGGGAGTAACAATCACCTTGCTAATTCAATCTCTTGCCAGGCGAGATCTGCAATCTGCAGAAAGTGCAATAAAAAAGGCCATTTCGCGAGGGTGTGTAAGGACAATTCAAAACATGGGGATAGCAAAAAATCTGAAGAACTACCACAGTTAATTAAAAAAATTATACTGCAAGTAAATACAGATGAGAAAATCAACACTCAATACCCGGTGTGTACGATTACCATTAATGAGGAAAAAATAAAGGCGTACGCTGACTCTTGTTCACCATTCACCATAATAAGTACTGCAGACTTTAACAAAATTCAAAATACCAACACAATAGAGCTCCAAAATCCAGATATCAGCCCGAAAGGTTACAATAAAGACCCGATCATCTTGAAGGGCATGTTTAAAAGTATTATTTCATTCAAAAACAGGTCCACGGTTGGTAAAATTTATGTCGTAGAGGAAGGCTCCAACTTACTTGGTTGGCAACATCAAAAGGAACTGGGAATAAAACTGGATCCTAATAATCCTGAACAAGTTATGTGCATCGAGAATGTTAATTCTGGGGAAGCTTTCGTTCAAGAGTTCCCCGAAATTTTTTGCAATAAATTAGGTCTATTAAAAATTTTTCAACACAAAATCAAACTCAAACCCAAAAATAAACCCATTGTACATAAAACCAGACCAATTCCACACCTACTGAAACAATCTGTAAAAAAAGAATTAGATAAGTTAGAGTTGCAAGGAATTATTCAATCCATTGAGTGCTCAGAATGGTTGGCCCCCATTGTGGTGGCCAAGAAGAGTAATAGTAACGATATTAGAATATGTGTGGATTTAAGAGATTTAAACAAAAATATCTGGATAGAAAGGCATCCACTCCCAAGAATACATGAAGTACTAAGCACTATAGGGGAGGCATCATGCTTTTCAGTGTTAGACCTTTCTAGTGCTTACCATCAAGTCGAATTGCACTCTGATTCAAAATGGCTCACAGCGTTCACTACTCCGTTTGGATCCTACATGTTTAATAGAATGCCTTTTGGCCTGGCATCTGCTGCAGCAGTTTTCCAAAAAATTATGCAGAACATTCTAGGTAAGGTACCCAATACTCTCTGTTTCCAAGACGATGTACTTATATATGGATCAACAGAGGACGAACATGACAAATACCTTAGAATCGTTCTCGGTAAACTCAAAACAGCGGGCCTTACTCTAAAGCAAGAAAAGTGCCGGTTGAAGGTGAACTCTGTTGAGTACTTAGGGCACGTCATATCAAAAGATGGCTTCAAGCCTAAAGTTTCCCTCGTTGACGCAGTAAGGAACGCCAAAGCACAAAAAAATAAGGATGAATTAAGGTCCTTTTTGGGTCTTGCTGAATTTATGGCGAAATATGTAAAAAAATTCTCTTCTGTCTCGTCAGATCTTAGGGAACTATTGAAAAACCATGTTCCTTACAAATGGAACGAATGCCATGAGAATGCATTTAAGGAAATCAAAACTGCCATTGTAAATGCTCCATACTTATGTAATTTTGACCATAATAGAAAGACCTTTCTCACAACTGATGCCAGCAAGTTGGGTCTGGGGGCCACTTTATCGCAAATCATAGATGGCAAGGAGAGAATTGTAGCATTTGCGTCTAGGACTTTGAACAAAGCTGAAGCCAATTATTCGGTCATAGAGAGAGAGACCCTTGCATGTTTCTGGGCCGTAAAACATTTAAAATTCTTCCTATGGGGCACTCAGTTCACCCTACGCACAGACCATAAACCATTTGTATATGTATTCTCCACCAAGGGGTTCAATAATAGCACGCCCCGGATAGCTAGATGGATTCTAGCTCTGGAGAACTTGTATTTTACGGTTGAATATTTACCAGGAGATAAAAATTATGCTGCAGATTTCCTTTCAAGAACTCTGTTGAACTGCATGGAAACGTTCGATACTACGGAATATCCCATTTTGTCAATAGACTTACCCTCCATTAGTGATGAGGAATGGAAACTAGCCTGCCAACAAGATAATACTTTAACGCTATTGAGAGCGAAAGCAAAAGAAGGTTGGCCCTTAGGAAAAAAAAGACCTAGAAGACACCATCAAAGACTTTTGGGAGGTTAGATTAGAAATTAACGAAAAAGACAATTGCATTCTTAGGAATGATAAAATTATACCCCCTCAGGAACTCAAACAAAAGATTATAAAACTTGCTCATGAAGGCCACCTAGGAAGAAGTCTTACTAAGGCCCGAGTGAGAGAAAGATTCTGGTTCCCGAATATGGATTCGATGATTGAGAACGAAGTCAAAGAATGTTCCATTTGTGCTTTAAGCGACAAGTCCAAAATAATACGCAAAACTCCCATATCTCCAGTACAGATTCCCATCAAGCCATGGATTAAATTAGCTTTAGACATCATTGGTCCTCTTAATTATACTGGGCTTCCAACAAGATTTGCTATAATTCTCATTGATTACCAATCACATTGGATCACTACTAAACTGGTTAACCAAATTACCACTGAATCAGTCATTAATTTCCTTAAAAATGTATTTAGTGCAGAGGGGATTCCGGAAGTTCTTATAACAGATAATGGGGTCCAATTGACGTCAAGCTCGATGAAACAATTCTTGAATTCTCTAGGGATAAAACATCACACTACAGCTCTATATTGCCCCAGAGCCAATGGATTAGCAGAACGAGCCAATCGAATGGTAAAGGAATGTATCCAATTAGCAAGTATTAACAGATTGAATGTGGAAAATGCCATTAGAGAAATGTTATGGGCCTATCATACCACCCCCAACTCAGTTACCAAAATATCACCCTTTTCAGCGTTACGAGGAAGAGAACCGTGTACTAAATTCTATCCATCGTGGTTGGGTGGGGGAAGGCGGAGTGATAAGGCTTCATCATATGATCTTGCGAACATATCAAAACACCAGGAAAAATATAAAGAGAGGTACAATACCAAATTTGGTGTAAAAAAACAATACTGGAAGGTAGGGGACCAGGTAATGATCAGGAAACCGATAGGTTATTCAAAAATAGGAGTAAAAGAGTCTAAATTCATGGGCCCCTTTTGCATATCTAAGGTAAAAGACAATGTTGTGGTTCTGGGAAATGGACAATGCTGGAGCATGGACAGAATTACAAAATATGTGAATCCAGTCACAACTGTAAACCCAGGTGAAGATCCCACACAAAATGGACCGGCACAGAGAAGACCCCAGAACAGTGTGCAGAGAACTCCAAGTACTCGTGTGACCAAACCTCCTGTTTGGAGCAAGGACTATTCAAAATAATGTGAGCAATAACATGCATATATGTTTTTAGAATTTTCATAATCTTTAGTATTGTGGAATATAACACTATATAAGGTCTTGTTAGCTGTTTTATTATAATGGGAAGATGTGTTATATCCTAGTTTATTGTCATTAAGATAGAGAATTACATTAGTTCATTGTTCCTCTTATTTATGTTATTTAATAATAAATATCGTTAGTTAATTAATGTTATAGGTAACATAATGTATTAACGTTACAGTTAGGTCTTAGTTCATGATGGTATATTCCACTCCCCTGTGGAAGGATAAAGATGGAATGGTCGGGAGGTGGCAAGGAACGAGAGGGCATGTTAGAATGTTGTGAGGTGAAGGCGAGGAGATGAAGGAAGGCGCAGAGTGAAGGAGAAGAAATAAAGTCTGTACTTCAATTGGAGCGTGACGAGTATTGGACTTTATAACAGGTTCTTTATCTATTCTGCTCTTTATATTAAATAAAGAACAAAAGATTTTCCAAATGGGCAAAAATTTGTTTTAATTTTAAGATCTTACTCTTTCACTCCTCTCCATTTTTTTCTTCTCTTTTTCCCTGTTTGTCGGCCATTTTAACATCCGGCTCTTTTACCCTATTTTTAGTACTCTCCTTTTGTATACTGTTCTTATTATTTCCCCCCCTCACTTTCCTAATAAGGGACCTATGACCTGAGATTTTTCTTTATCAATTATAGACTTCTTTAAAATTGTCAGAACATATATGCGCTCTTAACTTACCTTACTTATTCGCCATTTTAGTATCTGGCTTAATTCATTCTATTTTTTACATTTTCGTCTTGTCTCCCATGTGAATCAGTCCTCCACACAGTGAGGTGCTTTTAAATCCTCATTTTAATAAATATTCTACCTGGATCCACCAATGGATCCATCTATGAGGCCGATTGTTTCAAGTTTGAATTCTCTTACTGAGTCCCTGAGCAAATATGTAGATTGTTTTTTTAAACCATTAGATTTGCAACAACCATCATATATCAAGAATGCAACTGATATGATCAGTAAGATAGAAGGATTGAGATTTGGCTCAGAAACAAAATGGCTTGTAACTCTGGATATTGAAGCATTATACACGAACATCCCACAGGATGCTACGGTAGAAATGCTGAAGTAGATATTGTGTAGTCATGAAGGTGACTTATCTCTCCCCAAACTTTAATAACAGAATGGGTGGAGATTATTTTGAAAAATTATATTTTTTTATTCAATGATGAAATATTCTGCCGAACAAAAGGGACCAGCATGGGAGCTACGTGTGCTCCAAGTCTGACATATTTATATGTAGGTTCTTTCAAAGAAAAACATATATATATATATATAATGAAATGGCCCCATTCTATGAAAGTGTTAGAAATTGGGTACAGTTTATCAATGATATATTTTCATAGGGCAGGGAGATAGAGAGGATTTAGATTCCTTTATTCGCTGCCTAAATTGTGGATATTCAAATTTTAAATTTACTTGACAATTAGCCAAAAGGAATGTGATTTTCTAGACATTAAGATCAAAGCTGTAGAGATGAAACTACAAGTAGAGTTATATACAAAATCGACTGATTGTAATACCATATTACACTGTACTTGCAACCGTCCAGGATGTCAGAGAGATAATATACCATTTGGCCAATTTGTAAGACTTAGATGGAATTGTACACATAGAGAAAATTACGAAATATACGCTAGGACTCTGGAAGGAAAATTGCTAGAGATAGGTTACCAAAAGAAATGATATTAAAAAGCATATAAAAGAGCAAAGTACTACAATAGGGAACGCTTATTTGAGGGGGGTGTAAAGTAAAGGACATAAACAGAATCATTTGCATTGCAAACTATTCAAACATTAGTTATAAGATCAACAATTTGATCAATAGGAATTGGACACTCTTGAATGAGGAAATGGAGGAGTCTAGAGAAACCCCTGTTTGCATATAGAATAAATTGAGCAATAAGAAATTCTTTAGTACATACTTATAAGGAACCTAAAGAAGCCCAGCAGAGAGACATTCGAGATGGCAGTAAAGTGAAAGGAACTTTCTCGTGCGGGTCATGTAGTAACTCCAATACTGTTAAAAAAGATAGTATAGTGGAATAAAATGGGATGACACATCATCTCATAGACATGGTAAATTATAAAACTAAGAACGTGGTGTATTTGATAGTATGTCCATGTAACAAGGGATGTATAGGTGTTGGAAAATGGGTTATTGGTAAGGGCAGGTAAGTACCTTCACTTAGCAATACGCCACTAACTTCCACTTAGGTCCAGTTAGGTCTCAATAAATCAAACCCAGCTCAACCCTTGGTAGTTTGGCAATGAGCGACAAGGCTTAACTTAGGAGACATATGTGGAAAGCATTTAAAAATCACAAAACAGTAAATATGTAAAACACAATAAGAATCTAACACCTATTTATTCAAATAGATTTAATTTTTATCTTTTAAATGACACCAAAACGAATAACATCAGATAAGGGGAACCGGAGATATGAATTTTTAAAGACTTAATACTTTTTAGTGCTTAGAAACTAATAGTGCCAATCTGGTCATCTGGGCGCACCTCGACCGGGGCAAAGTCAAAGTTTAAGGCCGACTGCGATGGAGCCCTGCTCAGCTACAGCTCGCAGGAGGCCTCGGTCAAAAGTTTACCTTCAGACGTAGTCATTTTCTTGAAGATTTTCTTCACCGGGACCAAGTCGCCAGGCCAATTGGAACTCTTCCTCGGATACGTGTCGTGGGAGTCCTCGGTGGAGAGTTTTACCGTCAGACTTAGTTAGTTTTTCAAGGTGAAAATGAATCTTGATCCGACGTCCCTGGAGCCCTCTTCGGATACACTGCCTGTGAGGTTCCGGGCAACTTTCTACATTCGGACTTAGTCACTTAGCCACGGACGAACCTGCAAGTCAGGCCGGGTCACAGTTGAGGCAAGCCAGTTGAAGTTGCCATGGCGGGTCGGTCCCTTTATGGAGCTTCTTTCCAAAAGTTCTCCAAACTTCTTGAAAATACTGGATCTTATTCCAGATATTCTTTTAAGAGTCTTTTGAGGTCTACAGCTCACCCCAAGGTTCCAGAAGCTCTGAGATGCTCCTTGAGGGTGCGGACTACAACTCCCAGAATGCACCTGGCACAAACTCCAATACGGCCACTGGACAGTGGTCAGCTAATCAGTTTCTTCAGGAGATAGTGCAGGGGACTCTGGTTAGCAATTTTTCACGTATAGCAAACAGGGAGTCCCTCCTTGAACCAGTTGAAGCCAGGCAAAGTCATTCTTGTGGTGAAGCCCAAGTGTGCAGCTAGTGCAGTCCTTTAGAGTGCAGTGTCCAGGTGCAGGCCAGGGGTCCAGCAGGGCAGTCCTTCTTCTTCTGTATTTCTTCCTTGCTGGTATCTGGTAGGGGTCTGAGGTGTGGGTGCAGGTCTGCCAGTTTTAACCTTGCTCATGGGTGAAAAACAGGGGGGTCCTGGTTCTCCAATCAAGCGCACGGACCTTCCCCCTGTGATGACCACTTACTGGGAAATGTGGCAAAAATCAATCCAAGGGAGCAACATTCCCCAAAAATCCATCATGGCTAAAAATTATTTTTGAAGGTTACATCTGATTGAGCCCACCCACTGGTGTGGCTAAAAATCCTAAACAAACCCCTCTTCTGCCCTCTCCTAATCTAATCTAGGGGGCACCTAATTGTCTGGGTTTGCAGGATGTGATGGAGGTTCTGGGTTGCTCCAAATGCCCTTCCCTGCCTTTGAAGACCAGTTTGGCAGCCACCCCCCCCTTCCTTCTTCCTCATCTGCTGAGGGAAGATCTCCTCCCCCAGGCACATCTCTTTGTGTTGAACCGAGGCCACTTCACACCTCATCAAGGCAGCCTGGCCAATCAGAGCAGAGCACTACAGGGCTAGAGTTGGCAACTTTTTAGGTAGAGTTTAAAACTCTCTACCTGAACAAGTTATATTAAATCCAACAATTGTAAGTTGGGGGACTTATTATACCAATTAATTTGATAGCAAACTTGAGATATCTGTCACTTAAGGGGACTTTCTAAATTAAAGTAAAGTCTCCCCATTCTAGCCTAAGGATGCCATTCACTACAACGAGGGAAAACAAATTTAGCTGTTTAACCTCACTAGGGCTTATAAAACTATTTTATAAGGTCCCTGCTTGTAGTTACATGGCACCCAGCCCTAGAAGCACATAGGGCACACCTTAGGGGTGACTTATATGTCTAAATAGGGTAGTTTAAGACTTTGGAACTACTTTTAGTTCCAACGTCGAATTTGCATGTAACTTTAATTTACAAGCAGCCAGCAAGGTAGGCCTCCCTTTAAAATGACACTGGGTACCTCAGCAGTGCACCTATCAGTGTACTACCTATGCTAGGGTCCCTAAACCTACATGCCCTATCATATACTAGGGACTTATAGGTAGGTTGACCTAGCCAATTATAATTAGCCTAAGTTGCATACTGATTTTACACAGAGCACAGGCCCTGGAACTGGTTAGCAGTACCCAGGGCACCATCAGAGTAAGGAAAACACCAGCAAAAGGTGAAGATGGGGGCAAAAAGTCAGGGGCCTCTGCAATCAGCCCTGTTTTCTAACAATAGGAGAAACAGGTTCGAGAAATTAGGCATAGATTAAACGAACACAGATCAGTGATAAGAACTAGAAAGAGGAAGGTTCCTCTAGTTGAACACTACTTGGCGCAACCCTTCTCCGACTTCCACCTGGAGTGCCAACTCGTAATGGAGGTCAAGAGGATGACCGTGCACGTCTACAACCCACACGTCAACATCCAGGACCTGACCACCTTCCTACGCCGCAACTGCACAGTGACGAAAGAACCGTCCCGCAACCTGGACAGTGATGGCATATGGGATGGTAAATGGACATTCATGGTGAAGCTGAAAGAGGACCCGGAGGTCCCGGATGGAATCCATCACCCTCCTTCCAGTTCTCCCGAGGGCGTGACTCGGGCTTCCTCTACTACCCCGGGCAGCCCAAACTGTGCAACAAGTGCAGTAAACTGGGCTACGCCGCTAAAGATTGTACAGTGCAAGTGTGCCAAAACTGTAAAAGGGAAGGACACACAGCCAGGGCATGCAAAGAAGAAGCCCCATGCAACCTCTGCGGGGCTGAGGGCCACAGTTTCAAGGACTGCCCGCAAAGAGCAAAGTACTATGCCCAGGCGGCCAAACCTCCTTGGAGAGCAACACAAGAGGAGGCTGCCGCAGCCAGCCTTCCAGTCCCAGTCCCCAGAAAGACCAAGGAAACTGGGAGGAGAAAAAGCCCCAGGCAGGAGCAAGCCAAAACCTGACCAGGGTTCCACCCAGGCCCTGGAGCCACGGAGCACAGAACAAGAAATGCCTGCCATCCCCGAGAGTGGGCCAACAGACAGCGCTCCCCAACCTGCCTCTGAGATACAGGAAGAAGGGCCCTGGATGAAACAGGAGCACAGGAAAAGGAGGCACAGTCCCCCAAAAGCAACAAAGAAGACCAAGAAGAAACACCTGAGCAACCACAACCCCTACTCCGATCCTGAGGTGTCAGAGGAAGAGGAGCAACCAGAGAATGAGGGTCCAGACGACCAACTGGACCAAGTGACCAAGGTGCTGCAGGAAATGAGGGTGCCAGCCAGCGTCATGGAGGCATCCCCACCACCATCGGCAGCAACAGTCGAGCAGGAAGAGGCCTCCATGGAGGAGAAAGAGCAAAACTGACCCGCCAACCTAGAGGAAGAAGAGCCCGAGACCAGCCAGGTGGGCAAGCCAGCCTCAGAGAAGCACCAAGCAACGGTGGCCCAGACAACAGTCCCCGCACCAGAGACCCGCCAGGAGCCTAACCAGCCCTGTAAGTAGCCTTGTCACTGTGTATAAATAGCTAATTACTCTGACTTGATAGTTAGTATATAAGCCTAAATTAAACTCTTAAACACTAATTAAGATTACTATTTCATTTTTTTTCATAAATGTGAGAAGTATCAGAGATAAGCGCAGATGTGCTTGCACCTTGAACTTTCTTGCCAGCCAGGAATGTGATGTGTACATGCTCAGGAACACTCCATCCCTTTTGCCGCTTCATCCACACACCTAGAACAGCAGTGGACATTTGGGCCTTCCTTTTAGTCTGGGCGAACAGCAGTAGGTCTGTAGGAGTCACTAACTTAGTCAGAGGGAGGTGCTTCACAATGGACTCGGTCACTGAGCTGGAAGGCGGCAGGGCTCTTGTCGTTGATGGCTCATGGGCAGGAGAACCAGTTAGACTGATCAATGTGTATGCACCTTCTGATGTAGGTGAGAGACGGGAGTTGTTCCAGCGCCTCAGACCACAGCTGGTCACCTCAAGAACAATCATGATGGATGGGGATTTCAACTGTATACTAGAAAGTGGTGGTCATGTGGGACCAGGGCTTGGGAAGGATGGATGGATGATGTCGCAAAACTCCTGGCAGAGATGGTGGGTGAGGCCTCCCTGACAGACGTCATTGGATCCATGGGGCTGGATGCCAGGAACTTCACCTGGAGCCGCCCTGATGGATCCGTGCGCTCCAGGATAGACTTCGTTTTCACCTCTAAATCAGTGAGGATCAGGCAACACTCCATGGTAACAGTGCATTTCTCTGATCAAAGGGCTATCAGGGGAACTAACAGGAAAGTTCCTGACAGGTCCAGGCACATGGAAGCTGAATAGTTCTCTGCTGGGGAGAAAGGATGTACAATAGGAGCTGAGGAGGACTTACAGTGAGTGGCAAGGCATGAAAGACACCTTCCAGTCCAAAGGGGTATGGTGGGAGTGGGTGAAAGGCAGGATTCAGGACTTCTTTAAGAACGTGGGCAGGAAAGCAGCAAGGGGGAGAAAGAAGGAGTTCAGTAGACTGCAGCAACAGCTGCAGGAACTGCACGACCTCTAACTCCAGGGATGGAACGTCATGAACCCTCTAGAGGCAGTTAAGAAAGAGCTGAGTGAGCACTTTCATGACGAATCCAGGAAGATCATCTTCTGTTCTAAGGTGGAGAACCTGGAAAAGGGGGAGAAATGCAACTCCTTCTTTAAGAAAATGCACTTCGCGCACACCCTTCTGGTTCAACTGCGCAACAGGCAGGGAACTTTTTGTGACACCAAGGAAGAGATCAGGAAGGCTGTGACAGACTTCTGAGGGGACCTCTACTCAGAGAAGAGTTCAGATGGGGATCAGGCAGAAAAGTTTTTGTCAGGTATCCCGAGAAAGGTTCCGCACCAGCAAGGGAAGACCTGAACGCTCCCATCTCTCTGGAGGAGCTGCACCTTGCAGTTAAATCCTTCAAGTCAGGAAAGACACCAGGTAGTGACGGTCTACCAATTGAATTCTACACTTCACTGTGGGACCTAGTGGGACCAGACCTTCTGGAGCTGTATGAGGAGATGGAGCAGGAGGGAGTCATGCCCCACACATTAAGGGAAGGAATGATTGCGCTCCTGTATAAACATAAGGGGGAGAGATGTGACCTAAAGAACTGGCGTCCCATCTCTCTCCTGAATGTGGACTACAAGATCCTGGAAAGACTGTGGTGAATAGACTCAAGGGCACTATGGAAGAGATAGTTCACCCAGACCAGACCGGCGGGGTTCCAGGACGCAGGGTCGTGGACAGCCTAGCACTGATCAGGGACATGATCCAGTACATCATGGACCGGAATATCCGCACTGCGCTGGTCTGTCTTGATCAGGAAAAGGCCTTTGACCATGTCTCCCATGAGTTCATGGAGAGGGTACTGCAGGGCCTTGGGCTGGGGGAGCGGTTCTGCAATTATGTTAGAATAATGTACACAGACATCTTCAGTTCAGTCATGGTAAATGGTTGGAAAACAGACCCCTTTCCTATCAGGCCTGGGGTAAGACAAGGCTGCCCGCTCTCGCCCTCTCTGTTTGTTTTGGTTATAGAGCTACTCGCGGGGTACATCAGGAAGAACCCAAACATCAGAGGGATCCCGACACCAGGAGACGCAAAGAAAGAAGTCAAGTGCACGCTGTACATAGACGACATCACCCTCTTCTGCACGGATGGGAAATCGGTCCAGTCCCTGCTGGAGGCATGCAAGGACTTTGGCAAAGCATCAGGAGCAAAGATCAACGTGGACAAATCACAGGCAAAACTCTTTGACCGCTGGGACCTATTTAACAAGCCTCTCCCTTTCCCCATTGAGGCAGGACTGATAAAGATCCTCGGTTTCTGGTTTGGGGGACCAGGAGCAGTGGCGAAAAGCTGGAACAAACGCTGGCCAAAGTCAAGCAGAAACTGGGCTTCTGGAGCTTGAGACACCAGAACATTGAAGGAAAGGCTCTGGTGCTCAGGAACGATGCACTGCCCATGCTGCAGTATGTGACACAGGCCTGGCCACTCCTGGTCAATGTAGCACAGGCTATGAACAGCATGGTTTTCCACTTTGTTTGGCACTCAAAAATGGACAGGGTGAAAAGGTCAGTCATGCACAAGGAGCTTCGCAAGGGAGGGAAGGCAGTCCCTGACATCCCAACAATTCTCAGAGCCTTTTTTGTGTGTGGCTGTGTCCGAATAACCCTGCTAAACGAAAACAAGGACCACTCAGCCTACAGGGTCTTCCGCTTTTTCCTGCTCCCGGTATGGAGAAGCCTGGGGTAGGATAAGTGGGAAAATGCAACAATGTTCAACTGGGACCTCCCCTGGTACTGCAAGCAGATTGAGAAGTTTGTTGTGGAATTTGGGCTGAACTGTGTCACACCAAGCCTATGGAAGCCAAGGACAATCCACAGACTAGTCGGGTCCAGGGACACCACAGAACCAGTGAGCGACCGACCACCTGCTACAGCAACACGGGTGTGGGAAAATGTATCCTCCCCATCCCTGACCAACAGACACAAAGACATTGCATGGATGGCCGTGAAAGGGGGACTGCCAGTTCAGTCATTCATGCACAGCAGGGGCCTGTGCCCACACAGAGAATGTCCATGGGGATGCGCTGCAGAGGAAACTGCATACCATCTGTTCTGGGCCTGCCCTTTTGCCCAGAGACTGCGGGCCGCCTTAAGACAAGAAATGGAAGTCCACATCCCATACCCAAACATCACTCACCACTCTGTGCTGTATGGGCTGTTTCCAAAGACACATTCAGTGCAGGCTGTCCAAGGATGCTGGAGAATCCTCTGCCGCATTAGGGACATCCTCCTGTATGCTAGAACCCGACCGTGACCAACGGGGAGGTGATGAGCAGGGAAGAATGCCGCAGAATGGTACACAACCTGCTGAGAGATTACACAGACAAGGACAACAAGGAGAGTGAGAAGGAGGAACTGTAAACCCTAACCCCTCTTTCCCACTGAACTCCTCACACTGCCCCAAGAAACAAACCCCCACCTTTACTACTACTTTCACATGTAAACCAACTGTATTGTTAAAGTATGATTGAAACAAAGTTGAAGTGGACTGCCCTTTCTAAGGGAAGAGGTGCCACTCTTTAAAAACCTATGTATCGCCTACTTTAAGCACTTAATAAAGGTTTTTGAAACAAAAAAAAAATATATATATAATACTTGGAGCAGAACCATGATAAAAATGATTTAATGTGAAAAGGTATTAGAAAAGGTGAAGGGAACAAGACGAGGAGGAGACATTGACAAAAAAACAAAACTAAGAGAACAGTTTTATATGAGTAAATTTAGAACATATAAGGAGGGTTTAAATAAGAGAGAAGAGAAGAATGGGAATATTTAGTAAAATGAGGATTTAAAAGCACCTCACTGTGTGGAGGACTGATTCAGATGGGAGACAAGATGAAAATTTAAAAAATAGACTGAATTGAGCCAGATACTAAAATGGTGAATAAGTAAGGTCAGTGAAGAGAGCATATATGCTCTGACAATTTTAAAGAAGTATGAAATGTTAAAAAAAGATCTCGGGTCATAGGTCCCTAATTAGGAAAGTGAGGGGTGCAACATAATAAGAATAGTATACAAAAGGAGAGTACAAAATGAGAGTACTAAAAATAGGGTAAAAGAACCTGATGTTAAAATGGCCAACAAACAGGGAAAAAGAAAAGAAAAAAATGGAGAGGAGTGAAAGAGGAAGATCTTAAAATTAAAAAAAAAATTGCCCATTAGGAAAATCTTTTGTTCTCTATTTGATAAGGAGAGCAAAATAGATAAAGAACCCTTTGTAGGGCCAGGATACACGAACTACTGAGGCATCTGTATACTGAATACCCACATAAAGGTGTAGAAGAAACCAATTCCAAGATTGCTGCCACCTGTGACAGGAAAAGCACATGGTTCTGCGTAGTTAACCTGTGGCTATAAGTATGACATCCAAAATGGTGGACGATGTTTGTCACTGATAACAAGTAACAAGGAACACGCCGATATACAGGTGAGCAGGCCAAAAAATATAATTAGAAATGGAGAAGGCTTACAATAAAATTATGTTTAAATTTAAATTTAATCACTAAAATGGAGTTTTACCCCTTCTAGATTTTTGCCCTTGAGGCGGAGTACACAGGAGATAGAGACGCACCACTTTAATGAAAATAGTTGGAGTGAGTGCGTTATTTGAGAACAGTGCTATTACACTCAGAAGGTGAGAGAGTCACAATATAAAAGTACTATTGGAGGTTAATATAATCACCAAGTACGAAGTGAAATGAATAACAGAGAAACTTTAAATAATCGTCTTCTTAGATCTGTTAACGAAATCCTTGGAAGACAGGAATACGTTACACTATCAAAAACAAGAAGAGGAAGAGCGCGCAAAACTAATGAAAGGCATTGCATGTAGTGACACAGGTGAGACAGGATATAAGCACATAGTGAGACTGGCATGCGAGTTAACTTGTTATAGATAAGAAATCTCTCTAAAGATTCAAAAAGATAAATGGTGAATATTAGAATTAGATGGCGGTCTGTTTTTAAGAAGTAGAAAGGTAGCAGTGTGAGAAGAGTGAAAAATGTTGGGTAACAAGTGTATGGCCATTTTTTTATTTTGAGCTTGAAATATTATGAAATTGTTAAAACCATTTTTTCTTGGATTTGTTTAGTTAAAGTGTATGGAAAATCGATGTATAAATTGATGAACTTGTCCTGAAACAGGTGGTGTGAACCAACTAAAAGACCACTGAAACGCCGCGTCAACAGTTATTTTAGTTATATGAGAAATATATTTTTATTGTGATTATGCTGTATTATAAAGTATAAGAGAAAAAAAATGTTTAATGTTAAAATGTTGCTAAGTATCATACATTGAAGATACGTTTGGTGTATTTATTTAATTATTTTGAATAATAGAAAAATAAAAAGATAAGAAATAACAAGAAAAACAATGTGTAGAGTATGGTCTTCAAATAGTAATGTTTGGAGTATAGTGACATTGGAAAACGGTCAATAGCCCATTATTTTTTCACCTTATATATATATAAAAGTAACATTTAATTCCATATATGTAGAAAATTGCATGTCAGCAACGTAATATCAATTGAAACTTACGATTCAAATTCACATCAAGAGGGAATTTGTATATGTGTATGGACTTTTCAACCCTGTCCCTTTGGTGTTGGAAGGGGTGCCTTTTCCATGTTTTCTTTTTCAATCTGCCTTAAAACTGCAGCAGCTTCCATCTGGGAAATTTTCCAGATCTCGTTAGTATGGCGTACAGGAAGCACTTTGAGTGTGGCTTCCTGGGTCCTAACAGGAAATCTTGTAGTTTGATTTCCTCAGACAAGAGACTAAGATGTTCTTTTATAGATTTTAAAGTAGAGGAACGCAGCCGTTGTTAGCACAGTTTACCTACACTGTATGTAGTAATGGTACCTGAGTGTTGAGGTGAGAGAAAGCGAGGATCCGGCCGGCTTGCTCTGAAACCCCCAGCGGAATTAACAAAATGCACCTAGCACTCATTTGTGTTCACTGGCCACAATAACCACCTGCCAGGACTAGAAAGTGAGGAATCAAAGGTATCATTCTAACCTTAAGCAGTTAATTATTCTTCGGTGAGATTTAAAAATGTTTAAAAATGTTTGCCAATTGTGAAATTTAGCAGGTGAGGGGATACTGGGTGAGTTTAATTATTTTACTTTTGCTAACCCCAAACAGGATGTTTGCTGGATGGTGTCATTTAAAAATATCATTTGTAAAGGAATACGACATGCTCTAATCAAAGCTTCCCGTCCCTGTATTTACCAATCTTTTGTTGCTCATACACTTTTTAATTCAATAGTGTTTTTTTAATATTCATAGCCTTCCACAGAATTGCTGCTGTCATGCCAAGTAAAAACCTCAAACCCATCTACATATGTTTTGGGACTTCCCACAGGTGGTATTGAACAATGTTCCCATCTGTGTGTATTTGTAAACTAATCTTGTAGCACTGGTTCGGTGCAGAAAGGAATGTCCATAACAGTGATAACAAAACATTTCCCCATAATTTGCTCTGCTCATTCTCATTTACACATCTTCATTTTCAAGCACAGTGTAATATTCCAGCTCAGACAGCATAGAATTAACTGTCTTAACATCCCAGTCATCGGAAACCATACCAGGTGTAATTACATCACTCATTAAAGCTTTCAACACATATAGAATTTGAATGACCTCCGTAGAACTGTATAAATCAAATGGTACCTGATCCCTCACAATCCCATCTGGAATCAGATCTGGTAAAATGTTCACAATGGACAAGTCTCTTCGAACCTTATGGGAAGGTAGGTAAAGTTTCGAAAGCTTATCCACCAGCTCAATGACAAAACATTCAGGAAGATAATGACCATTTATCAGAAGGAAAAATACAATAACAAAGCCAATCCAAGGCAGAAAGGGAAGCAATGTCAACAGTATCCACAGATAGTACCATGGATAAATTAAAAAAAAATTCTTAAGTCAAATGTACAGCTTACGTGTCTTTGACACAGTCTCGGTTGCAGAAGCAGAGGAGTCATCAATGTTGATGAAATAATCAAAAGAAGCCTGTGCAAACACAGGAGCCAGTGCAGAGCTGGTGGATGGAAGCATGTGTGGTGGTTCATAGTAGATGATATCATCTGTCTGAGTCAAATTAGAATAATAGCGTTCCACATCTCGGACAGTGTTTACCAATGAAGGGTTGACAGGAATCAGCAGAAGTTCATTTTCTACTCTCTCCATGCACGAGGAGGCAATTGTAGCATTAGTGCTGGCAGAAAAGTTGTTTACTGCTTGTAGAGGTATATCCTGTCAGATAATGAGAGGGGAATGGTTACTATCCAAAGGACCTCTGGGTCTACTGTGCAGGGTCAGCCACATGGTGCAGTCTGACGTTCTCAATAGAAACAAATGTGTTCTTCCTGGAACCATGCAGTGTGGTATGATGACAGTTCTGGTCCCGTGTATTCCCAGGACTAGAACTGGTGCTCTGTAGGATGGTCAAAATTCCTTTTTCAAGGCAAACTTTTGATGCGCTAGATCCCCTACTTTAGGACTCCAGCCTGTAGATGTTGTTGATAAATCCCTTATTCCCGAGGTTACGGCACAGGTGGATAAAATCTCATCACAAATTTGCTCTAGCTCCTGTAAAACAGAGACACATTCATTTCTGTCAAACGGTGTGTCTGCCGCCACCGTGCCAAAACCATCAAGATCAGGGACATACATAGGTATCCCTAGGAGGACCTCATGGGGTGCGACCTCCCAAGGACCATCTGGGCAGATCATTCAGTGCTTGCTGGACCCCACACAGGTGATGAAGCCAAATACAGCCTGAACATATAACGTTTGCTGCTAACGACTGCTTTAGTTCTTGATTTTTCTTCTCAACCACACGGTTTCCCTCGGGATGATAGGGGTAGGAATAATGGAGTTGAACATACATCCTTCCCATGGTGTCCCTGAATGCCCTAGAGGCAAAGCCAGGGCCCTGGTCTGAGTGGATTGCTTCAACTGCATGTGTACTGATAAAGCTCAGCAAGTCTTTAATAACAGTCTGAGTGTCAGCTGACCATTGTGGCCATACCCACAGGAATCTAGAACAGGAATCAACAGTGACTAAAGGAATTTGTATGCACCATCAGGTTGTAGGAGACACATTGTAGTGGTTTGATTGAAATTAGGAGGGATGTCTGCAGTTGGTGTTTAATGGTGGATCCTTTAACTTGGTGGCAAATGTCACAACAAAGGACATGTTGCTTGGTCTGCTTGTAAAGACCTGGCCACCAAAAGCGTTTTTGTAATAATGATATTGTAGCCAGTAGCAGTAGCAACCCACTCCCCCAGCGGCTTGAGACCCTAACGGGCGATTAGCACGCTTAACAAGTGATTGATTGAAGCCACCACACCTGCATGAGAATAAGCAACACCATCATGCACTACTTTTATTAGGTCTGTTCTCTGGTCTTGGTTAGGGAATCACATGGTCTCCCACCCCTGGAATGGTTGCAAATGCAATGTTCTGGGCACTGAGGTGGTAGGAATATTTTGCAGAGATTGCTTTTGGTAAAGGTTTACCATCAATCGAAGTTTTCAAAGTAGCCAATGTCTCAGTATCCAATCTTGTCAGTGAGTGAGCTATTGCAGCAACTGAAGCCATAGTTACTGCAGACTTGGCAGCTTCATCAGCCAAGGTGTTTCCTACAACATGTACTTCTACACGTTGATGGCCCAATGTACGTACTACATGAGCTTTTGGTAGTCTGTCCTATAGGTCAGCTATCCTTCCTAAAAGGTTCGGTGTTTGATGGTGTTCCCTTTAGAATTTCTGAAGCTATTCAGGTGCCAACATTCAGGTAGTCCCTATAGGAATGGACACAATTATATGAATCGCATACAATCAGGGTTGGTTGGTCAGGACCCGTATATTTCAGTGCCAGGACATGAGCCTTAAGCTCTGCCAATTGGGCAGTGCAGTCACCTAGGGTCTGTGTTTAGGTATTTTGAGGTTGGAATGTACCATCCCTCATCCCTACACTTGCGACAGCGCAAGCAGCTGAGTATTGATGTTTAGTACCTATAGCTGGTTGTGCTTAACCATCAGTATAAAGGACAGTTTGGTATTGGTCTAATGGTAATATATTAGTTAGCGTGGTGTACTCCTGTCCATATTGGGGGAATTCCTTGGTCTGATGTTTTTAGTCAAAGATGTAATCAACATCTGTGGCAGTCAGGGAGGTTTCCCATTGAATCCAACGTATATGTAATGCTTTGCCCTTTGGAACGCTGGCTTTGGTTATCACTTTCAGGGCTGGCACTGAGGTAACAACAATAATGTGTTTCCCTTGGGCAAGTGGCCTCTCATTGATTACATCCATCTGTACAGCAGTCAATATTTTCTCTGTGGGTGCAAAATGTTGTTCTGCACTGGAATACAAATGTGATTTGTATCCTATAGTTACTGTGTTACCTTAATTAAATGTGACATAGGAGATGCCGATGGCGCTAGCAGTTATTCTGATGACCAAATTTGCTTTGTTGTCACGGTTGTCTAAATGTTTTGCTTCACACATTTCTTGTTGAAGTTCCCTGAGAATACGTGTCCAGTGTTTGCTTGAAAAGCTGGATGAATTAAACCATAAAATGGTTTTATGCATTGTGCATGATCAGGTATGTATGTTCTGCCAAAGTTAAAGAAACCCAGCAATGACTGCAGTTTTTTAATGGTATTTGGAGTTGAAGTTGAGTGCATTTTTCTAGAAAGTGGGGGGCAAGCCTATTCCCTTCATCTGAAAGTTCAAATCCCAAAAATAGGACACTCAAGAAACCAATTTTAGCCTTCATAAAATTTAATTTGTAACCCTAAGAGGTTGTCATCTGTGAGATAAATTTCATCCACTTATGATAACGCCTCAGGATCAATCTCATGTAGTACTGATATTACTCAGGCCAAAAACAATTCAGGGCTGTTCTTATGCCCTTGTGACAAATGACAAAAGAACTGCTGTGAGCCTAATGAGCTAAAGGCACTTAGGGGGTCATTCCTACCCTGGCGGTCCGAGACCGCCAGGGTAGGGGACGGAGGAAGCACCGCCAACAGGCTGGCGGTGCTTCTGGGGCTATTCTGACCGCGGCGGTAAAGCCGCGGTCAGAAAAGGGAAGCCGGCGGTTTCCCGCCGGCTTCCCGCTGCCCCTGTGAATGCTCCACGGCGGTGCTGCAAGCAGCGCCGCCATGGGGATTCCGACCCCCTTCCCGCCAGCCTGGTTCTGGCGGTTTTCACTGCCAGAACCTGACTGGCGGGAACGAGTGTCGTGGGGCCCCTGGGGGCCCCTGCAGTGCCCATGCCACTGGCATGGGCACTTCAGGGGCCCCTTAACAGGGCCCCACATTGATTTTCAGTGTCTGCTTGGCAGACACTGAAAATCGCGACGGGTGCAACTGCACCCGTCGCACACCAGCAACTCCGCCGGCTCCATTCGGAGCCGGCTTCCTCGTTGCTGGTGCTTTCCCGCTGGGTGGGAGGGCGGCCTTTTGGCGGTCGCCGCCAGCCCAGCGGGAAAGTCAGAATGACCGCCGCAGTCTTTTGACCGCGGTACGGTCTTCTGGCGGTTCCCGCCAGGCGGGCGGCGACCGACGCCCGCCGAAGTAGGAATGACCGCCTTATTCCTGGCTTTCAGGTGCTAGATTCTGGCAGAAAAAAACACTGGAAATGTCAAAGATTGTTTTGTACTTTTTGCACCCTATGTTGTTAATTAGTGCTGTGCTGTGTGCATTTTGGATACCATAAGTGCATGTAGGGCCACTTAAGTGTCTGTAATCTAAGACTATTCTGCATGAATTATCTGGTTTGGCAGCAAGGAATAATGGGTTATTCTTTGCAGAGACACAGGATTCAATTTCTCCCCGGTACTCAAGTTGTGTGAGGATCTCTCTCATCATAGCATTTGCCTCGTGCTTAATAGGATTTTGAGGTTGAGGTTGGGATGAAGATCTGATTGGTATTACATGGAAGGAGATTCTTTATCCTATCCCATGTGGTTGATGTACAGCGCAGGATCCTGCGCCAGAGCAAAATCAGTGGCAAAGGCTTCCTTTACCATGTCTAGAACCAGGACTGAGAAAGAAAGCAAAGTGACATCTTTCCCATGTTGGAGCTTGTGGACAAATTCATGTGGCCAATCTTTTTTCTGCCAATAGGCTATCACAGTTTAAATTTTCCCAGAATATTACTTCAATGGTGCCCTCTATATCACCCTTTATTTGGATATTTAATTTATAAACCCTGTTGATGTGGAGATGGGCCTGTCCACTGTCTCTATTAGTTGCTGTCACATCCGTATGATCTATAAGATTCTGGTGACAAATCATGACTTCTGCCTCTCTGTCTACAGAGTTGCTGCCGAAATTGCAGCCACCTTTTTGTTTTTAAATTGGGGGTTTTGTTGAAGACATTTGTCCTCTTTTTTTTTAATGTAAGCTTCCAAGGAACGTTGTAAGTCCTTCTTAGGCTTCGTGTAGTCACTTCAGGTTTCAGACCATCCCACTCTCTCACTCCATTTGTCTGGTGTGTCCTGAAAGGAACGAGAAGGACGTGTATCAGCAAATTGGTATCTATCAGGAGTTTTTAAAGTTTCTTTATTTCGGAGATTATGGGGGTCATTACAACATTGGCGGTAAAAGGCGCTTACCGCCGTGCCGAAGACCGCCAATACACCGCGGCGGCGGCGGGAGACCGCCACAGCTATTATGACACACATCACGGAATCCGCCGAAATTCAGACACCCACACAAGTCCGCCACACCAAAGGTCAGCGATAAATATGCGGAATCAAATCCTCCACATCCACGCCAACAGAAACACGCCCATGCTATTACGACCCACGAATCCACGCAGCGGTCTTTCAACCGCAGTATTCCATTGGCGGTACACACCGCCGCGCTCAAAATACACACACCTCTCCAAAACACCGCCACATAGGACAATTCAAAATACACACACCTGATACACATACAAACACCACTCCCACACATCCAATACAATATAAAACACACTCACATTACCCACAAACCCCTACGACCACAAATTAGAGACGAAGGCCAGAGAGAGACAGCACAGAATAGATAACACCATCACACAGAGGCACACTACACCATCACCCACACAACATCCACGCACAAAATACCACATACCACTACACCCACCACACTCATCAACACATACACCACCCCACACATCACACACACCACCCCATGTCACGCCAAAGACACCCCCGCTTCTCCGAGGAGGAGCTCAGGGTCATGGTGGAGGAAATCATCAGGGTAGAGCCACAGCTATTTGGCGCACAGGTACAGTACACATCCATAGCCAGGAAGATGGAGCTCTGGCAAAGAATAGTCGACAGGGTCAACGCTGTGGGACAGCACCCAAGAAATAGGGAGGACATCAGGAAGAGGTGGAACGACCTACGGGGGAAGGTGCGTTCAACGGTATCCAGGCACCACATCGCGGTACAGCGGACTGGCGGCGGACCCCCACCTCCTCCCCCACAACTAACTACATGGGAGGAGCAAGTCTTGTCCATCTTGCATCGTGAGGGCCTCGGAGGAGTCGTCGGAGGAACGGACACTGGTAAGTCTAATCTTCACTATCATATCCCCCACCCTACCAGCATGCTATCACACACCCCAACCCTCACACCCTCCCCTATCACCCTAACTCCTCACTAATCTACCCATAACACCAACCACCCATCCCAACCCAAAGACCTGCATGACACAACTAAGCATGGACACCCATCACTAAAGCATGCCCACTGCACAGACCCCCAACACCCCCCAACCATCACCACACAAGCCCCCACACAGGAATGCCTGCACTGGGGTTCACGCACACCCATCCATAGCACACCATGAAACACACACATGCAATAATCATGTTCTCATACCCCTGCAGGAACCCGAAGGACCGTCACCACACCAGAGGGTCCAGACAACACCACTCCACCCCCAGAAGAGGCCCACAGTGACGACAGCAGCTCTGCCCTACTGGATCTTGATGACCAGCCCGGACCATCGTGGGCCTCAGGACAGTCGGTTCCCCTTGCACAGCCTCAGCCCAACACCGAACTGCCATCCTCTGGGAACACCAGCACAGCACCCACCCAGCAGACCCATACCTCCCTACCCAGGACAGGTCAATCAGCGGTGTGTCCACCACTACAGGGCACCCAGGCTACCCCACCACCCCAACAACAACAGGGACCTGGGGCAGTGGTAGTAGGCACACGGTCCAGGGGACAGAGGCACAGGAACACAGGGGAACTGGGAGGGCTGATGTGCGACAGAGGGAGGACAGGCCAAGGGAACCCACTCTCCACGAGGCCCTATCCTCCATCATGGGAGCATACCACCACTCCCAGGAGACGATGGCAACGGTCCTGGACAAGTTGCAGGAGACCCTGCGCCTGCAGGAGGAGCAGTATTTGGGGTTCAGGGAGGAGCTCAGGACCATCGGCTCCGCCCTGGGCACCATCGTAGGGGTGCTGACAGACAGTCAAAAGACTTTGAGGGACACTGTGGCACTCCAAGGGGCCCCTGACACTAGCCAGGACGACGAACTGCCCACCACCTCCGCCGGCGCTAGTGGACAGGAGGCCCGGCCACAGGACCACCACACCAGCACCCCACCCCCTGCAGACGGACAACCACCACGCAAGCGGGCCCTGAGATCCAGGAACAGGACACAGCAAGATGGCAAGACCCCCGCCAGGAAATAAGACTACCTTGATTGTGCCCCCACTGTCCCACTTTGTTACCCTGTCCAGATTGGAACTGCCCCTGCTCCACTTCCAATGGCCAGATGTGCAATGTACCTGTGAGACTAATAGACTGGACTCTGCCATGGACATTATTCCACCATGACCTCTCCCCATTTCACAACCCCCCTACATTTTTATGCACTTCAATAAACACCCTTGAAACCTCAATAATATTGGAGTCAGTCAATGATTGTGAACTTTGTATTGTCAATTACAGTGTTAAAAAAGGTTAGCCATTGGAAGGTCAACATACCTATGTCACACATCACAAGCCTTTCAAGGATGCAAGCTGTTGACACATAGGTCAACACATTAGTGAAACTGAAATGGAAGGGGACAACTCAGTTAACAAATAGGGAGTGAAATGTAGGTACAGGATAGAGGTAGACGTGTGAGATGTAATATAATGTGAAACATGAAATTGTACTCACCTGTGTCTCATTGAAAATATTGCTGTATGACTGACTCCCTGTTGTCGTTTTCATCTTCATCAGCTTCATCCTCATCACTGTCCACAGGCTCCCCAGGCTCCCCCGCTACAACAACACCGTCATCTGGATCATCCTCCTGCAGAAAAGGCACCTGGCGTCGCAATGCCAAGTTATGGAGCAGGCGATGATGATGTTGCACACCTTCTTCGGTGAGTAGAATAGGGACCCACCTGTCATATGTAGGCACCTGAACCTGGCCTTCAGGAGGCCGAAGGTCCGCTCGATTACCCTCCTAGTCCGCCCATGGGCCTCATTGTAGCGTTCCTCTGCCCTGGTCCTGGGATTCCTCACTGGGGTCAGTAGCCAGGACAGGTTGGGTTAACCAGAGTCCCCCAATAGCCATGCACGGTGCCTCTGGAGTTCACCCATCATATCAGGGATGCTGCTATTCCGCAGGATGTAGGCGTCATGCACTGAGCCAGGGAACATAGCATTTACCCGCGAGATGTACTGGTCTGCCAAACAGACCATCTGGACATTCATCGAATGATAACTCTTCCGGTTCCTGTACACCTGTTCATTCCTGTGGGGGGGACCAGAGCTACATGGGTCCCATCAATGGCACCTATGACGTTGGGGATATGTCCAAGGGCATAGAAGTCACCTTTCACTGTAGGCAAATCCGCCACCTCAGGGAAAATGATGTATCTCCTTACGTGTTTCAGCAGGGCAGCCAACACTCTGGACAAGACGTTGGAAAACATAGGCTGGGACATCCCTGATGCCATGGCCACTGTTGTCTGAAAAGACCCACTTGCTAAGAAATGGAGCACTGACAGCACCTGCACGTCAGGAGGGATTCCAGTCGGATGGCGGATTGGTGACATCAGGTCAGACTCCAACTGGGTACATAGTTCCCGGATTGTGGCACGGTCAAACCGGTAGGTCACAATGACATGTCGCTCTTCCATTGTCAACAGGTCCACCAGCGGTCGGTACACCGGTGGATTCCGCCATCTTCCAATATGTCCCAACTGACGGCGCCTGAAAAGGACAACAGCGAAAAAACTGTCAGCATTCCTCCAGGTATGTACCCACAGTCATACACAAGACTACACCAGACAATTAACCCATCCGGGAAAGGTTTTGAGTGTAGGCCTCGGTATGTGTGACGCAATAGTAAATTAAGCCATGTGGGACCCTGAAATGCTGGCTGCCTGACCTCTAAAATGGGACAATGGAATTGTGGGGTAACTGCGCTGGCGTTGCACACCGTCGCGGTAGGCGGTCGTAGAGCGTGGCGCAATGCTGCATTGGTTAACATTGGACCCTATGGGTCCCAGGAGCCAATGAACAGGTGCGCTGGCGGTGATGATGCGCACCGCCGCGGACGTCACCCCGTGCGGATGTCACCACCATTTTCTATCGGTTCAATCACTAGGTACCTGACCTTCGACAGGAGAGGACCTACACTGCTAGTGCTGCTGTGACCTCGGTCTGGAAGCGACGATGGCTGCTGCATCTGGGGAAAGGGCCCCTGCCTTCACTGCACAGGAGTTGGAGAAACTTGTGGATGGGGTCCTCCCCCAGTACACGCTACTCTACGGTCCTCCAGACCAACAGGTTAGTACACAGGGAGCACGTTGTATGGGCTAGGCCTGGGTGGAGAGGGCTAGGTGGATGAGGGAAGGGGGCAGAGTATATAGAACAGTCATGCATGGGGATGAATGGGACACAGGGATAGATTTGGGAGGGGGCCAATTACAACGACGGTGCAGTAGGTAATGACTGTTCCTCTTTCCTTGTGCATGTCATGTAGGTCAGCGCCCACCAGAAGAGGGACATTTGGCATGCCATCGCCAAGGAGGTCCGGACCCTGGGGGCCCACCAGAGACGGGGCACCCACTGCCGTAAGAGATGGGAGGACGTTCGCCGATGCAGCACGAAGACGGCGGAGGCTCAGCTGGGGATGGCCTCGCAACGTGAGAGGGGTGCCTACCCGGAGTTGGATGGGCGCTTAAGGACATCACAGCAGACACAAGGGGGTGAGTTCAACCTCATGCAATGGACTTTGTGTGCTGTGGAGCTGTCTGGGTGGGGGTGGTAGGCTGTGGGTGTCCCTAGGCCAGGGCGAGTTAGGTAGGCAAGGCCCCTCCGTTATGTAGGCCATGTGGCACTCTACCCCAGCTAAAAAAAAAGGCAAATTGATGTATAGTTGCCCCTTTGCCACCCATGTGGGAAGATGTCTACCATTGCCATGTAGGCCATTTCCCAGGAATTGCATGTG
The DNA here is from genome assembly GCF_031143425.1 of Pleurodeles waltl. Classification (NCBI taxonomy): domain Eukaryota; kingdom Metazoa; phylum Chordata; class Amphibia; order Caudata; family Salamandridae; genus Pleurodeles; species Pleurodeles waltl. The sequence continues at coordinate 1,279,678,676 of NC_090447.1, read as the reverse complement.
CAGAGGGCAGGAGCACGGCGTAATGCAGGGGGCTGCTGCATTTGTCTTGTCCGCCAACGGTAGCGGTATGCCATGCACTAAAACTCTCTTTCTTCTGTCTCCACCCTTTTTCTGCTCTCCCTGTCCTTCTGCACATCAGCATCATCAGGCGGAGGTACAGGGGCCCCGGAGCACGAGGGAGCTGCATCCCACATGGCCATGGAGGGCCACACCACAGACTCTGATTTCACCAGTGGGACGGAGGGCGAGGGGAGCTTCACGTCGGCCACAGGATCACCAAACAGCGAGACGGACTCGTCCCCCGATGGGAGCTCCCCTGTGGTGGCGGCACCATCTGTGCGCCTCACTTCTACAGGTACAGCCGCCACCTCCCCTACCAGCACCGCCCTCCCAGCAGCCCCTCAGCGTTCGCCCCGTGCCCGCTCACCCAGGAGGGTGGGCATCACCTTCGCCCCAGGCACCTCAGGCCCTGCCCCTGTCACCCCTGCTGCCCTCAGTGAGGAGGCCATTGACCTCCTCAGGTCACTCACTGTTGGGCAGTCTACCATTGTGAATGCCATCCAGGGTGTAGAACCAGAGTTGAAACACGGTAATGCATTCCTGGAAGGCATTCATTCTGGTCAGGTTGTCCTTCAGCGAACCCTGCAATCTCTGGCCTCAGCACTGATGGCAGCCATTGTCCCTGTGTCCAGCCTCCCCCCTCCAACTTCCTCCACCCAGACCCAATCCCCTGTACCCCAGCCCATCCCAAGCACACCTACAGACCAGCATGTACACAAGTCAACACCCAAAAGTAGCTCAAGCAAACATAGGCACCACACTCACCACAAGCACTCACACAAGCATCAGACCCATACAGACACAGCAACATCCACTGTCTCCACTGTGTCCCCCTCCTCCTCTTCTCCCTCCTCCCTCCCAGTCTCGTCTACACACACACCTGCATGCACCACATCTACAGGCACTAGGACTCGCACCAGGACACCCAGCACCACAAGCCGCTCACCTGCAGTCACCACCTCCACTGCCATATACACGTCCCCTGTGTCCCCTCCCAGTGTGTCTGTGACGCCCCCTCCCAAAGTACACAAACGCCGGCAATCACTCACCCAACATCCATCCACCTCACGACAGCCTCCAGTACCTGCACCTGCACCCAAAACACCTAAAGTGACACCTCCTACAACCACCTCCTCTTCCTCCACTCCCAGAGCCCCTCCAACTACCCATCCCAGTGTACGTCAGAAACTGTCCCTATGTCAAATTGACTTTTTTGCCCCCACCCCCCTCCAATTCATCAGTCCCGTCGTAGCGCTTCAGCCAAAATGCCTCCAGTACCAGTGGTGCGTGTTCCAGGTTTTTGGAGTGCCCCGTCCACCAGGGCAGGCAGTAGGACCCGGAGCCAAGGCACTGTCAGCCCACCCCCTGTGAAGGCTCCGAAATTGGAGATTGGACGACGGGACCGTGTCAAGACTCCTGGTGGTACAAACAGTGAAATGGGATCCAAGGCGATTGGTGAGTCATCTGTAACTCAAAAGAAGGTGGGGAAGGTCCCGAGGAAGTCTCGCCAACCTGTTGTGAGTGTCACGGCGGAGAGGTGCGCCATCATTTCCGGTGGTCCAGACACAACCGCCAGCACCGTCGTTACTGGAGGAGACCACCGCCAGAGTCATAGCCCAGAAGGGCTCAAGTATTGTTACTGGTCAGGAGACCACCGCCAGTGTCAGAGCCCAGGAGGGCTCAAGTATCGTTACTGGTCAGGAGACCACCGCCAGAGTCAGAGCCCAGGAGGGCTCAAGTATCGTTACTGGTCAGGAGACCACCGCCAGTGTCAGAGCCCAGGAGGGCTCAAGTATCGTTACTGGTCAGGAGACCACCGCCAGAGTCATAGCCCAGGAGGGCTCAAGTATCGTTACTGGTCAGGAGACCACCGCCAGAGTCATAGCCCAGGAGGGCTCAAGTATCGTTACTGGTCAGGAGACCACCGCAACCGCCGGAGTCACAGCCCAGGAGGGTCCAGAATCTCACAGCCCCGCTGGGCAATGATGGAACGTCATGCCACACACCAATGTCAGTATCTGAACCGCCATCTTAGGCTACCGCTGAACAGTCCATAGGCAGCCATGGCAAAGCACTGCTGAAGAGTCCATAGGCAGCCATGGCAAAGCACCGCTGAACAAGGCCAAGACCGCCATGGTGAAGACCGCTGAACAGGGCAAAGACCGCCATGCAAAGCACCGCTGAACAGTCCATAGGCAGCCATGGCAAAGCACCGCTGAACAAGGCCAAGACCGCCATGGTGAAGACCGCTGAACAGGGCAAAGTGCGCCATGGCAAAGCACTGCTGAACAGTCCATAGGCAGCCATGGCAAAGCACCGCTGAACAAGGCCAAGACCGCCATGGTGAAGACCGCTGAACAGGGCAAAGACCGTGTGGGTATGAATAGTCTGGCACATCAGGCATCGTTCTCCCATGTGCAGCTGGGACAGTGACAGGACAGGTACTTTCACGGGGAGACTCATCCAGTCTGGGCACCAGTCCCCCTCCAGAACCAGTGGAGACCTGCATCTACCTGAGAGACTGTGGCTTTGCACTCCCCAGGATATGGCAGTGGGCAATCCACCAACTGTAGAGACTTGAGAGACTGTGGCTTTGCACTCCCCAGGATATGGCAGTGGGCAATCCACCCACTGTAGAGACTTGAGAGACTGTGGCTTTGCACTCCCCAGGATGGCACAGTGGGCAACCCACCCACTGTAGAGACTTGAGAGACTGTGGCTTTGCACTCCCCAGGATGGCACAGTGGGCAAACCACCCACTGTAGTGACTTGAGAGACTGTGACTTTGCACTCCCCAGGATGGCACAGTGGGCAAACCACCCACTGTAGTGACTTGAGAGACTGTGGCTTTGCACTCCCCAGGATGGCACAGTGGGCAACCCACCCACTGTAGAGACTTGAGAGACTGTGGCTTTGCACTCCCCAGGATACATCAATGGGCATGGAGCCCCGTCGTGGATCTGGCTTCGCATTCATGTGGCTGAGGTGCCCCCCCTTCCCTTCCCCCTGAGGTGCCTGTAGTGTTTCTATCTGATGCCCCGGCAGTGTTCTCTCGGATTTTGGTCAGGTATCTATTGTGGGCGTCGCCCATGCATTTTTGGGCTGTTGGTGCACGGACATTGTTGTGTACATATCTGCACTTCTTCTTGTTTATTTATTTTTGACAGATTTCGTGATATATAGACGTATATTTTTTAATGAGTTGTATATTGGCTAAATACAAAGGGCCATATTTATACTTTTTGACGCAAAACTGCGCTAACGCAGTTTAGCGCCAAAAAAATTAGTGCCGGCTAACGCCATTCTGAAGCGCCATGTGGGCGCCGTATTTATTGAATGGCGTTAGCCGGCGTTAGCCGACCGGCGCTGCCTGGTGTGCGTGAAAAAAAAACACGTACACCAGGCAGCGCCGGCGTAGGGAAAAATGGCGTTTGGGCGTCTAAAAATGGGGCAAGTCAGGCTGAGGCTAAAAAACCGTCTTAACCCGATTTGCGCCATTTTTTAACGACGCCCATCCCCCATTGAAATGACTCCTGTCTTAGCAAAGACAGGAGTCATGCCCCCTTGCCCAATGGCCATGCCCAGGGGACCTATGTCCCCTGGGCATGGTCATTGGGCATAGTGGCATGTAGGGGGGCACAAATCAGGCCCCCCTATGCCACAATTTTTTTTTTTTTTAAATACTTACCTGGACTTACCTTAATGTCCCTGGGGTGGGTCCCTCCATCCTTGGGTGTCCTCCTGGGGTGGGCAAGGGTGGCAGGGGGTGTCCCTGGGGGCAGGGGAGGGCACCTCTGGGCTCATTCTGAGCCCACAGGTCCCTTAACGCCTGCCCTGACCCAGGCGCTAAAATCCGGCGCAAATGCGGGTTTTTTAGACCCGCCCACTCCCGGGCGTCATTTTTGCCCGGGAGTATAAATACGACGCAATAGCATCGCAGTCATTTTTTAAGACGGGAACGCCTACCTTGCATATCATTAACGCAAGGAAGGTGTTCACGCAAAAAAATGACGCTAATTCCAGGAACTTTGGCGCTAGACGCGTCTAACGCCAAAGTATAATTATGGAGTTAGTTTTGCGTCGAATTTGCGTCGAAAAAAACGACGCAAATTCGGCGCAAGCGGAGTATAAATATGCCCCAAAGTTTGGGCGCTATTCGCTTTGTCATTGCATTCTTCCTGGGGGGTTGTGGGTTGTTACTGTGATTTTTGTGACTGCATTGGTGTGTATGTTGTAATACGCGAGGGTGGGGGTGGGGGTGTTTGGTGGGTGTCCCCGTAACTTTTGCCTCCCCACTCCCCCGTGTCGTAGGTGCAGTACTCACCGGTATGTTCTGCGCCTACGTCGCTGTTGGTCGTAGATGAGCAGGAATGCAAGGGCAGGTAAGATTTGTAGTTCCGGGTCCATGGAGTCCTCGTTCCTCGTGGGATGTGTTGAGGTGAGCGTTTTCCCATTGCAAAAGCTGTTTACGCTGTGTTTTTATCCACGGTGAATCCGCCCCGGAAAAGGTGGCGGATTGGTGTGTTGTGATAGTGTGGGCGGTACATTGTCTTCCGCCTGTCTGTTGGCGGTGACCGCCGCGCTGTTTGTCTGTACCGCCCTGGCGGGCGATGTGTTAAAGTGGCTGTCTTTGTTGGCGGTTTCCGCCAGGGTCGTAATTCAATTCTTTTGTCCGCCGGCCTGTTTGCGGTATTACCGCAGCTTTAACACCGTCCGCCAGGGTTGTAATGACCACCTATATCTGCTTTCAAAGTCTCTGGATGCGGAGAATCTCCTCTTTGACTTCATCTGTCTTTATTTTGTTTTTCTTTATCCCAGCATTTTAAGAACCTTCTTGTGCCTTTTTTGTACCTTCCTTAGGGGTGGTACTTTGTAGTTGTGTCTTAGTCGGTCTGACCCCCAGACCATCCCGTCCTATACTAGTATAGGTGTTGGAAATAATATTTGGAAGCTTGCGCTCCTGTTCCCTGCTGAGGAACCTCTCTGAACCACTAACGAATGGCCAACTCTGCTGCTTCCCCTTTGTCACTTCAAATAATTGAGGATACTGGGGGGTCATTCTGACCCCTGCGGTCATGGACCGCCGGGGCCAGGGTTGGCGGGAGCACCGCCAACAGGCTGGCGGTGCCCCGCAGGGCATTCTGACCGCGGCGGTTTGGCCGCGGTCAGAAGAGGAAAACCGGCGGTCTCCCGCCGGTTTTCCGCTGCCCAAAAGAATCCTCCATGGCGGCGCAGCTCGCTGCGCCGCCATGGGGATTCTGACACCCCATACCGCCATCCTGTTCCTGGCGGCTCTGCCGCCAGGAACAGGATGGCGGTATGGGGTGTCGTGGGGCCCCTGTGGGCCCCTGCAGTGCCCATGCCAATGGCATGGGCACTGCAGGGGCCCCCGTAAGAGGGCCCCACTTTGAATTTCACTGTCTGCATTGCAGACAGTGAAATTCGCGACGGGTGCAACTGCACCCGTCACACCTTCCCACTCCGCCGGCTCCATTCAGAGCCGGCGTCCTCGTGGGAAGGTTGTTTTCCACTGGGCTGGCGGGCGGCCTTTTGGCGGTCGCCCGCCAGCCCAGTGGAAAACCCAGAATCACCGCAGCGGTCTTATGACCGTGGAGCGGTGTTCTGGAGGGGGGAACTCTGGCGGGCGGCCTCCGCCGCCCACCAGGGTTAGAATGACCCCCACTGTGTCAAAATTGTGCTTCAGTTTCATCAATAAATCCAGGCCAGGGGTGGCCCATGTTTGTTTTGAATTTGTTTTAACACATCTGGTAAATTGGCAAGTGTCAGGGTACCATGCGTGTTAGTGTATATTACGGCAAAGACTGAACCCTAAGTGTTACAGTCTTCTATTGATAGGACCATGCCAAATGGAAGGTGCATGGTCAGAAGCCTATGTTTGTCTTGGGGTCCCGTATGGGGAAGCACTGCTTCCAGCTGGTTTGTTTTTTGTGCAATTCATAATAGAAATTTCTCCCATTCTGTGTGTGCTTTTCCCATTATTGAGTGGTCTATTTGTGGATTAATTCCCGGTTCGGCCAATTGATTAACAGCTAAAGCAGCCCTTGCTGGGGCACGGTTCAAAGTCTGCATCACAAACTGTATTACTCATCTACATATTGCTACTAGGTCATTGTAAAGTGTGCGTACTTCAGCTACTGTCATAGCCTGCACATTGGGATGTGGTGTATATGTGCCAAGTGTTGGCCATGTTGGTCCATCATTGCTTAAAGGACCTAATCTCTCAGGTTGTATTACATGTGGAAGGGCACAATTGAACAGATTTTGAACTTCTTGATAAGAGAGAGGTATCTCTAAGTATTGATAAGGTTGGTACTGTTGTGGTATATTTGCTATTCTATATCCATAAAATGTGTGTGTATTTGCATCTACTTCAGGAAAGTTGACCCAGGAATAGAATATTTCTGTCCTATATGCGTCGTGGGCTTCCCCAACGAATGTGACATCCCCACCGTCTTCTGTTAAGCCATGGGCTAAAAGAAACTATGTGAGTGGTTGTCTACATTTATGCCTGATGTTTACATTATTTGTTATGTTTGAGAATAGGTGTTAGGGTTGTAAACACCCACAGGGGAAAATATATTTTTATGGTTCAAGCTTGAACAACCTACAGCTTAGATAAGTGCTCCCTATTTAGCTGAAGAGGATTGCCCCTAAGACCATGGACATACTTAGTAATGGTACTTAGGGTACCTTTAGTGTGTATGAAAAAGAGATACTTAAGAGACTCTTAAAATTAGACCCTACACAATCATTGGTGGTGCCATGTCATAAGGACTCTTGCACACTAACAAGGCTGCTCAATTTGGGGTGACAGTACCTCTGTGTTGTAGGAGACTGAGTCACCCCCCCACCAGTTGGCAGCTGTCTGCCCAACACTCCCAGCTCACTAGCAGCACCTCACCCAAACTCAACAGGTAAAAGTGATTTGTGGCAGCCTTACAGGGACTCTGAAATCCCCTCAGGGAAATTGTGATGGAAACTAGTCTTACCCTTTCTCTCCACATACGAATCTCTTTCACACACATAGGCAAGAAAAGAGATGCAGGCTAATTTTCAATACATTTATTGAAATTACTGTAATCTAGAATAATATGCATGAGCTGCACTGATTAGGATAACGAGGAATAACAAAATCAGGATTTTGAAAAGTACAGATGTGAATATAAACAACCCCAACATATTGTCATGACATGAGTGTACAATTCCTACTTAAAAGTCTAATCTCAAGCCCCTAAGCGAGAGCATGGCAGTGTAGGCAAATCTGTCCGTGCCCTGTCCATGAGAAGCACACTTCACCCCGTTACCTTGGTGCAAGGTCAGGTAAGCCAAAAACCAGCATGCATCATAGATAGAAATTCTGGCTGCAAACCCCTCTAATGTCCTTTGTCCTACAAGATGTTTTTTATAGGGGACATGTTTATGTTCATGCACAGACGCCTGATGCGGGTATGTACCTAAGCGCTGGACTGTTTACCCAGGCTTGGGGCCTGAAATACACAATATTATTCTGTGTGCATCACATTCCATTCTTGTGATTCTGGGGAAAATAACATGATGTAAAGTATGTCATCCATAGCACTGATAATTATGTTTTTGCAGAATAGAAGTCAATATTGAAATTAAAGCAATACCACTAAACGTTTTAAGAAAATAAAATGAATAAAAACAACAGAACATACTAACTGGAATAAAAGGGCACAGGCCACAAGCCTAGGATACCCTATCACTTTGCCCAAGCAACTAACTAAAATGGACCCAAGACACAGTCATTCACCTTCAATTAAACTAAGTCTAATAAAAGAGAAATACTGTGTTTGCAATGTGAAAGCATAATTACCAGAAAGAAAATAAGCAGTCAATACATGGATGTGGTATACAAATAAAGAGCAAAGTTTATGTGCCCCAAGCGAGCGGAAACATGCAGCTGACCAAGCTGCTAAGTGTTTCGCCTCACTGGGGTTGCGTTAAGCCTTTTATACTTGAGATCACACATTAGGATATATGGCAAGAGCTAAATCATCAACTACTTGTATCTGAAAGGTCGTACTTATCAAGAACTTGAAAACACTCCGAAACTAGAAGACTCCGGTTCCACAGCCAAGTGTCTAGGCAGTAAATATGTGGCCTGTAAATAATTATTTTTCTTATTTTTCAAGGCTCAAGGCCACAATCAAGACTTCCTAACATAAGGCAGATTTACATGCCTGCCCACTCATTCTTGTAGTTTGTGGTCATAATATGGAAACTTTCAAGTTTCTGTCAACAGGCTTTTGCCAAGTGGGCATTTTACAAAAGAACAAGCATATTGTGAAAGCAGTCTACAGGCAGTTATAAAAAGGAGGATTAACGATCGCTGAACAATGGTTCACAAATATTTTATGCTTTGATAGATGCGTAATGTGTGGAGTATTTTTCATGCCAAGGAACATAGGGCCTGATTACAACTTTGGAGGAGGGTGTTAATCCGTCCCAAATGTGACAGATATCCTGTCCACCGTATTACGAGTTCCATAGGCTATAATGGACTCGTAATATGGCGGGTGGTATATCCGTCACATTTGGGACGGATTAACACCCTCCTCCAAATTTGTAATCAGGCCCATAGACTCCTAAGGAAGTGGCGAGTCTCACATTAATGTTTTCACTCTCTCCTCAATTGCCTTTTCCTCTCTGTATGGGCTGTTGTGATTTCTGTTTCAGTTAGAGATCATAGTCTCTGTGGGCTCTCTGTGGAGGTGAATAAGATTAGCTTCATGACACTCCTGCAGACTGGTAACAAATATCTGTGAAATGCAACACTAATCCAATCAATGTCTCAGTGTCACTCAGACATATAAACATTTGTTTGTTTTTCCTTTCAATGGGTGCATTCTTTTTAAGCACAGGCTTATGGGCCTTCATCAGTTTCAGTGTCTGGATAGAAAAGAACACATCAATTCTCCCAGTATTCAAATTAAAATTAGGGCAAAATAATAAAGCAATCAATCATGTTTGTGAAGCTACTCACCCATTAGGGTCTCAAGGCACGGGGGGGTCGTGTAGCATCCATCATTGAGGTGGTTCTTCAAAAAGCCAAGTCTTCAGCTCCTTTGTGAAGTTGAGGAGGGGGGGTGATCTGTCAGAGGTGGAACTGGAGGGCGTTCCAGGATATGGCTGCGATGTGGGAGAAAGAGCATCCCCCTGTTCCTGTTTTCCTGATGTGGGGTACTTCGGCAAGGGGGAGCTGAGCTGATCTTAGGGTCCTGTGCGGTACGTGGAAGTTGAGTTGCCTGTTCAGGTAGGCTGGTCCAGTGTCATGTAGGGCTTTGTGTGCGTGGGTGTGGATCTTTAAGGTGATTCTTTTCTCTATCGGGAGCCAGTGAAGTGTGCACAGGTGTTGCGAGATATGGCAGTGTTGGGGCAGGTCGAGGACCAGTCTGGCGGCGGCATTCTGCATGTTCCTTAGTTTGTGGGTGAGCTCCTTGTTTATCCCGGTGTAGAGCGCGTTGCCGTAGTCAAGTCTGCTGGTGATGAGGACGTGTGTGACGGTCTTTCTGTGTTTGAGGGGATCCATTTGAAGGTCTTGCGTAGGAGGCGGGTGTGTGGAAGCAGGTGGATATGACTGAGCTGATTTGGCGGTCCATGTTGAGGCTGGAGTCCAGGATGATCCCAAGCTTTTGGGCTTGGTTCGTGGGGGAGGGCGGGCTTCCGAGGGATGGTGGCCACGAGGAGTCATTCCATGCGTTGGGTTGGGGGCCCATGATGAGTACTTCTGTTTTGTTCTCGTTGAGTTGAAGGCAGCTGTTTTTCATCCAGTTGGCGACTGCTTCCGTGCCTTCACAGAAGTTGTGTCTGGATGTGTTGGGTTTGTTGGATAGGGAGAGGATGAGTTGGGTGTTGTCGAGACAATGTTGATTCTGTAGCTTCTGACGATGGCGGCCAGCGGGCCATGTAGGCGTTAAACAGAGTAGGGCTGTGGGAGGATCCCTGGGGAACTCCATAGGTGGTGAGTGTGGGGTCCGAGAGGAAGGAGGCGAGTCTCACTTGTTGGGTTCTGCATGAGAGGATGGATTGGATCTAGTCGAGGGCCTTGTCTCTGATGCCGGCTTTGTGTTGTCTGCGTATCAGGGTATGGTGGGAGACTGTGTCGAAGGCCGCCGATAGATCTAGCAGGATGAGTGCCGCCATCTCCCCGATTTGTGTTTTGCTTTGCTTTTGCTGCCATAAGTGCGCCGGGTATGCCCAGACATGGGTCCCGGGTTCACTATGCCACTGGATTCAAGCTAGCCTGGCTGATGAAGGGTGATACCCTGAAACCGGTCCCAGAATGCTTGTTTCCGGTCCAGGGAGGACCTGGCTTGGCAGTTCAGGCTGGACTGTTCCCATGAGGAACAGGGTCAAGACTGATTTGCATATGGCTGGGTTCAAACTGGGGTGACATGGTGAGCAAAAGAATTGATGGATTAAACCCAGATCTGTGACTGGGGGTGAATGTTTGATTGGTTCATCATTTGTGTTTTGCTTTGCCATCTCCCCCTTGTCCAGCAGGGGTCGGATGTCATCGGTTGTGGCCAGGAGGGCTGTTTCAGTGCTATGTTTTTTTCTGAATCCGGATTTTGAGGCATCGAGTGTGTTGTGGTTTTCGATAAAAGTGGCGAGTTGGCTGTTGATGGCTTTCTCAATGACTTTTGCTGGAATTTGGAGCAGGGAGATGGACCTGAAGTTTTTGAGGTTGGTGTGGTCTACAGAGGTTTTCTTGCGGGGATTGATCTCGGGTGTTTCCAGTCATCTGGGAAGGAGGCAACAGCTAGGGAGCGGTTGATGGTGAGGCGGAGCTTGGGACGATGGTGTCAGTGGCTCTGTTGAAGATGTGGTGGGGGGCATGGGTCCGTGGGGGCTCCGGAGTGTATGGACTTCATAGTCTTCAGAGTGTCTTCGGTGGTGAGGGGGGTCCAGTTGGTGATTGTTGATTTCGGGTTCCGGTGGGGGGTTCTGCGCGTGGGTTGTTCTTGTTGAAGCTGTCATAGATGGTCTTGGTTTTGTGGTGGAAGTAAGTGTTGAGTCTGTCGCAGAGGTTCTGTGAGGGTGGAATGTCCATTGTTTCACTGTTGGGTTGGGCGAACTCCTTGATGATGCTGAAGAGTTCCTTGCTGTTGTGTGCGTGTGAGGAGATTCTATCTTGTATAGCTTTCTTTTTGGTGCTTCTGATGAGTTGGTGGTGTGCGGTGGTGGCGGCTCTGAAGTTGTTTGGGGCTTCTGTGGATTTGGTGTTTCACCAGATTTTCCCGAGATGACAACAAGTGCGTCTGGATTCTCTGAGTTCTGCAGTGAACTAGCTGGCTTTCCTGTCGTGGGTGTTGTTGTCTTTCTTTAGGGGGGTTATGATGTTGGCACAGTCAGAGATCCATTTGTGAAAGGTGTGTGCTGCGCTGTTCGGGTCGTTGTTGTGTGCGATGGAGAGGGCAGAGTTGGGGAGGGTGGTGGTGAGCTGGTCGTCGGTGATTCTCACCCAGCTTCTGCCAGATGGTTGGTGCTGGGGCCGGAGGACGGTGGGTGTGTTGAAGGTGAAGTGGATACATCGATGGTCTGTCTATGGAAGTCCGGAGGTGTGGCTGATGGTGACAGATGTTCCTGTTGTGAAGATGGGGACGAGTGTGTGTCCTGCTGAGTGTGTTGGTTCCGTCACGATCTGATGGAGCCCTACGCTGTGGAGGTTGTCTAGGAGGGATGCGGTGTTAGGGTCTTGTAGGTTGTCGAGGTGGAAGTTGAGGTCTCCCTGCAAGGTGTAGTTGGTGGCTTCGATGGCTTGTGCAGTGATGCAGTCAGTGATGGAGTCGGAGAAGGGTGTGCAGGGTCCCAGTGGGTGGTAGATGAGGGTTCCCATGTGGGTGGTTGTTGGGCTGGTCTGAAGTTTGAAATGAAGGTGTTCCATCAGGCTTGTGGGGTTTCGGAGTGTGTGCTCAGGCGGATGTTGGACTTGTGGATGATGGCGATTGCCCCCCCCCTGGGCTGTCCTTTCGGGTGATCTTGTATCCTTGGGTAATGGTGATGGCGATACCCGGGCCTGAGGTGGTGTTGGACCAGGTCTCGGTGAGGAAAGCAACATCTGGGGAGGTGCTGTCAAGGAGGTTCCAGATTTCGGTGGTGTGTTTATGGAGGGAGTGGACTTTGAGAAGGATGCATTTCAGGCTCTTACTTTTGTTGTGGGTGGGTTGTGTCGGGTCCAAGGTCTTGGTGCTGTTGAAGGATTGGGGGTAGCGGAGGCAGCTGAAGGATCCGTGGGTGTCGGTTGGATAAGAGGGCTTGCAGTTGTTGTTGCGTCCTGGGTTGCATGCGTGGAGTATGTATGTATGTATAGAGGTATTTGAAAATGCGCATTTCGACCAAAGGTATCAAAGCGCTAATAAGGCAAAACAAGATTGTTACTGTTGCACCCAATTAAGATTGGAATAGCCAAGTTTTGACTTGTTTACGAAAAGGCAAAAGAAAGGGAAGATTCCTTATTTTAAAGGGGAGAGAATTCCATAATTTAGCAGCTCCTGCTGAGAAAGCTCTGCCCCCACCCCTCCCCATTTCACTTTCTTAGTCCTGGGAGCGTAGACTAACATAAGATCAGTTGATCTAAGGGTGCGGCCAGGCGTGTACCACTTAATAGATGGAAGGGGAGAGTAAGAACTCGGTAAATAGAGGGCATTATGAGCCAAACACAAAGTTTTGAAAATAATACGTTTCCTAATCGGTAGCCAATGGAGATCCTTCAAACTCTCTGTGGCGGATACAAACTTGTCTAAGCCCAAAACCAGATGCGCACTTTGATTCTGAATAAGTTCTAGCTTATTTAGTGATGTTTGAATGATGTTAGGATACAGAGCATTACAGTAGTTCAGCCTTGATCCAGTCAGGGCTAGAACTACCATTACTCTAAGGTCCTGAGGTATTTAAGGGAGAATTTTACTACGCAGCTTAATAATCCAAATGCATGAATTTGTGATTTTATTAACCTGGGTGTCGAAGGTTAAGGGAGAGTCACAGACAATCCCAAGATTTTTAACCGCGGCAGAGGGTACTGGTAATGTACCACATGACTCAGGCCACCAGTTAGAATCCCTGATAGATGAATTGGCCGCAAAGATAATGATCTCGGTTTTGTCTCCGTTCATCTTAAGCCAATTTCAATCCATCCAGTTTTTTACTTCCTTCATACATGACTGAAATTGTTTTGCTATGTCCAACGTCTTATCTTGAAAGGAGACGATGATTTGTGTGTCATCTGCATAGGAAGACACCTGAAATCCAAAGAAGCGCACCAAATCCGCCAAAGGTGCAACATACAAACTAAACACAGTCAGGCTTAAAGAGGATCCTTGTGGAACTCCACAAGGGAGCTCAAATGGAGCTGAACTATAATCATCACATTTAACTAATAGTGATTGTTAGACTTTTCACCCTTGGCATGGTCTCCCTTAACGTTTTGCCTCTGTTCCCCAGGTTGTTGATGTGTGCTGGACTCTGATTTTACTGTTTTGTTACTCTTGGCACTTTACCACTGCTAACCGGTGCTAAAGTGCAAGTGCTCCTGTTTAAAATGTGTACGTAGTTGGTCCTCCATGATTGGCATATTTGTTTTACTGTCAAGTCCCTAGTAAAGTGCACTAGAGGTGTCCAGGGCCTGTAAATCAAATGTTACTAGTGGGCCTGCAGCACTGGTTGTGCCACCCACACAAGTAACCCTGTAATCATGTCTCAGACCTGCCACTGCAGTGTCTGTGCGTGTATTTTTGCACTGTAAATTCGACTTGGCAAGTGTACCCACTTGCCAGGCCTAAACCTTCCCTTTTCTCACATATAAGGCACCCTAAGGTAGGCCCTAGGTAGCCCCAAGGGCAGGGTGCAGTGTATAGATAAGGCAGGACATATAGGGGGTCAGTCCGACCCCGGCGGGCGGCAGGCGCCGCCCGCCGGGCGGAGACCGCCAAAAGACCGTACCGCCGTCAAATGACCGCGGCGGTCATTTTGACTTTCCCGCTGGGCAGGCGGGCAACCGCCAAAAGGCCGCCCGCCCACCCAGCGGGAAAGCCCCAGCAACGATGAAGCCGGCTCCGAATGGAGCCGGCGGAGTTGCTGGTGTGCGACGGGTGCAGTGGCACCCGTCGCGATTTTCAGTGTCTGCTTTGCAGACACTGAAAATCTTAATGGGGCCCTGTTAGGGGGACCCTGCACTGCCCATGCCTGTAGCATGGGCAGTGCAGGGGCCCCCAGGGGCCCCACGACACCCGTTCCCGCCATCCTGTTCCTGGCGGTTTTTACCGGCAGGACCAGGATGGCGGGAAGGGGGTCGGAATCCCCATGGCGGCGCTGCTTGCAGCGCCGCCGTGGAGGATTCTCTGGGGCAGGGGAAAACCGGCGGGAAACCGCCGGTTCCCCTTTTCTGACCGCGGCTTTACCGCCGCGGTCAGAATTGCCCCTGAAGCACCGCCAGCCTGTTGGCGGTGCTTCCTCCGTCCCCGGCCCTGGCGGTCCATGACCGCCAGGGTCGGAATGACCCCCATAGTAATGTGGTTCATATGTCCTGACAGTGAAATACTGCCAGCTTTGTTTTTTCACTGTTGCAAGGCCTGTCTCTCTCATAGGATAATATGGGGGCTACCTTTAAATATGATTAAAGTGTAGATTCCCCTAGAGAGTATATGGACATGTGGAGTTTGGGGTCCCTGAACTCACAATTTAAAAATACATATTTTAGTAAAGTTGATTTTAAGATTGTCGGGGTCATCCGACCCCGGCGGGCGGCGGGCGCCGCCCGCCGGGCGGAAACCGCCCAAACACCGCCCGCGGTCAAATGACCGCGGGGACCATTCTAACTTTCCCGCTGGGCCGGCGGGCGATCTTCAAAAGATCGCCCGCCGGCCCAGCGGGAAAGCCCCAGCAAAGATGAAGCCGGCTCCGAATGGAGCCGGCGGATTTGCTGTGGTGCGACGGGTTCAGTTGCACCCGTCGCGATTTTCAGTGTCTGCCAAGCAGACACTGAAAATCTTAATGGGGCCCTGTTAGGGGGCCCCTGCACTGCCCATGCCAGTGGCATGGGCAGTGCAGGGGCCCCCAGGGGCCCCACGACACCCGTTCCTGCCAGCCTCTTCCTGGCGATGTAAACCGCCAGGAACAGGCTGGCGGGAAGGGGGTCGGAATCCCCATGGCGGCCCTGCATGCAGCGCTGCCATGGAGGATTCCCCCAGCCGGGGGAAATCTGGCGGGAAACCGCCGGACCCGGCTGGGCGACCGCGGCTTCACAGCCGCGGTCGGAATACCTGATGTAGCACCGGCAGCCTGTTGGCGGTGCTACCTCCGGCCTCCACCCTGGCGGTCTATGACCGCCAGGGTCGTAATGAGGCCCTGTGTGTTTGAAAATGGCACTTTTAGAAAGTGAGCATTTTCTTGCTTAAACCATTCTGTGACTCTGCCTTGTTTGTGGATTCCCTGCCTGGGTCAGTTTGACAGTTGGGTTGCTTTTCACCTCACACTAGACAGTGACACAAGGGGAGCTGGGGTGTAACCTGCATTTCCTGATTAGCCTTCTCTGCTAGGAGGGAGGGGTGGAGTGGTCACTCTCATCTGAAAGGACTGTGCCTGCCTCTGACAATGCAGACTCCAACCCCCTGGTGTGTGTCTGAGGCCATGCCTGGGCAAGGCCGGATTTCACAAGTAGGTGTGAGTCCCCTTTGAAGAAAGGTGACTTCAAAGACTAAAATGGGTATAAGAAGGGCACCCAAATCTACAGACTTTAGAAACACTTCTGGAACCAAGAGGAACCTCTGCCTGGAGAAGAGCTGATAGCTGAGGAAGAAGTGCTGCCCTGCCTGTGACTGTGCTTTGTGGAGCTTTCCTGCAGTGCTGCTTCTGCCAGAGTAAGAGGGCAAAGACTGGACTTTGTGTGCCTTCCATCTTGTGAAGAAATCTCCAAGTGCTTGAGTTAGAGCTTGCCTCCTGTTGTTTGAAGTCTCAGGGACAGCAAAGACTTCTCTCTGCCAGCATCTGGAGTCTCTGGAGAGACTCCTGCTCTGACAAGTGGTGCCCTATCCAGTCCCTGGGCCCTTGAAAGGAAAGCTGGTGGAAATCCAAGGAAATCGACTTCGGACGACTCTGGACCGACGTCGCTGCTGAATCCGGTAACGCTGCCTGCACCCAACGCCATGACCCTCGCTGGAACGCGACGCTCGTTGCAGGCCCGATGCCGCTGCAGCCCCGCTGAAGTCCGTGACTCCGTGGAAGTCGCTGCACCACGTCGTGACCGACGCCGCTCGAAGTTTGCGGATTCAACGTTTCGCACAGACGCCGCGATCCCCGACTTCGCGCATCGGCTTGTTTTCACTCTTCACCAAAGGTACTGTACTTGGGGGTCTACACGACTCCGTGTCCGGCGCCGCTGGTGTCGGCTTGTTGTGAACGACGCCATCACGACGCCGTGTTAACATCTCATCGAAGCATTTTTGTTTCTAAGCGCTATTTTTTAGTTTAATCTCTAAAAATTCATAACTTGACTTGTGTATGTCGGATTTTTGTCGTTTTGGTCTTGTTTTGTTTAGATAAATATTTCCTATTTTTCTAAACCGGTGTTGTGTCATTTTGTAGTGTTTTCTGCCAAGCTACCAAGGGGGTAAGCAGGGGTTAGCTGAGGGTGATTCTCTTTTACCCTGACTAGAGTGAGGGTCCTTGCTTGAACAGGGGGTAACCTGACTGTCAACCAAAGACCCCATTTCTAACATTGGTGATCAGCGGTTGGGATTTGGACTTGTATTTGTACTTGACATACAGTGATTAAGTGTACACTATAATTTTGAGTGCAGACCACTACGTGACCACATACTGCTTATCTGAAGATTTTTTGCTTTTTCTCTTTTTGTGGATTTTTTCCCTACGTCCACTTTGTTTTTCTTCGCTGATCTTTGATTGACTTTGAACTTCATTTGGGAACTTGTTTCTGCATTTGGAACTTTGCACTCTTTTAACCTTTCATCATGTCTCTTCTTGCAGATGCACCAGTTGCAGCTGTTTTTGACCTGAAGAAATTGGATATTTATAACAAGGCTCAGCTAAAGCAGTTTTGTAAAAATTTTGGTTGTCCCATTAAGGGCTCTTCCAAGAAGGATGAGCTGAAAAAGGCGCTGATGGCCTGGGTGACAACCAGAATCACTGGAGGGCACACTGAGGATGAGGATGAGGAGGGAGAGCAAGCAGTACATAATGGTATAGTGGGGGGACCTGTTATTCCCAGGGAAAGAGTCTCTAGGGCAAGTAGCAATGTATCCTCCAAAGGCCTGACACCTGAAGAATTGCAGGACAGACAGGCAGAGAGGGCATACCAATTGGAGCTGCAGAAGCTCAATCTGGAGAAAGAAAGAGATGAGAGAAGAGCAGTCCTTGAGGAAAGGAAGATGCAGCTGGCTCATGAGCTTAACTTAAAGGTGTTAGATCAGAGGAGCCAGTCCAGTAGGGATGATGGCAGCAATCCTATAGTGCAGCCTGAGAGAAGGGTACACATCCCAAAAGACCTTGTGAGGGATTATAAGAGGGAGGATGATATCTACTTGTGGTTCAAGGGTTATGAGTCAGCTCTCCACATGAACCTGGTCCCTGAAGCTCATTGGGTGGCAGCCCTGTGGAAGCATTTTGAGGCAGAAGGGAGGGACACACTGACAGCCTTAGGTGATGCTCAGAGTCTCACCTACCCTGTCATGAAGGTGGCCTTACTCACCAGGTATGGTCTCACCCCTGAGCAGTACAAGGAGAAGTTTAGATCCTACAAAAGAAAGGAATTCCAAACATGGTTGGAATGTGTTGATTCTTTTTGCAGGTCACTGGATGGTTGGGTGAAGGGCAGTAAGGTAAACACGTATGAGGGGCTTTATAATTTAATTGCTTGGGAGCACTTGTACAGTTTATGTTTTCCAGAGCTGCGCCAGCAACTCATTGACAGCAAGCTGACTGACCCCAGGAAGCTTGTGCAGGAAGCGGACTGCTGGGAGAGCACCAGGGTCCAAAAGAGGTATGGAGGAGACCACGCCAAGGGTGGGCAGGGTCCCTCTCAGAAGAAAGGGGGGGGGGTAAGGGCAAACAGGGGGAGTTCTCTAAAGGGCCCCAAACTGATTCCCAGGGTAAGGATTCCCAACCCCCCAGCGAAAAGAAGCCATGGTTGTCCAAAGGGAAGCCAGTGGCAGGTGGTCCCCCACGTAAGTGCTATGCATGTGACCAGGTGGGTCATGTGAGGGGGGACCCCAAATGCCCCAAAAGTACACCAGCACCCACTGGTGCACCGTCCCAGGGTTTGGCCAGTGTAGAGCTTGGGGAGGAGTTGGTTTCAGGTGGGTGGGAACCAGCAGAAATGACCCTTGTCTCACTAGGGGACAGTGATATGGTCCAGAGAAACCTAGTGCCTGATAACACTAAGAAGTACAGGCAATGGGTGACCATCAATGGACAGAGGGTGGAGGCTCTGAGAGACACAGGAGCCAGTGTGACTACATTGAGGAGTCACCTGGTGTCTGAAGAGCAGATTGATCCCCGGGTACTTCACCAAGTAGTTGCGGTAGACAACTCTGAGCGCCTCTGCAGAGTGGCGCAGGTTCCCTTTGAATGGGGGGGGTCTCAGGTTCCTGGAAAGTAGCTGTGAGTCCAACCATGCCTGTTGATTGTTTGCTAGGTAACGACCTGGAGGATTCCCCTTGGAAGGAGGTGGAACACAGGTCTCACTTGGAGATGTTGGGTCTGCCTGGGTGGGTATGCGTATCCACCCGGTCTATGGCAGCCAATCAGGGTAGTCAAGAGCCCCTGGAGCCTGAAACAGTGGCCTAGGGGACCGCCAAAAAGAGGAAGGGCAGGGGGCGTGGGAAACCAGCCCCCGAGGTTCCCACGGTCCAGGAGGAGGCGGAGCCTGAGGGTGACGCCCCGGAACCTACAGGGGAGCAGGTGGCTGAACTGGGGGAGGTCCCTGAGCTGTCACAGTGGCAGCAGGAAGGGGGACCCACCAGGGAAGCATTCTGCACAGCGCAGAAGATGTGCCCTACTCTTGAGGGGCTGCGGCAGCAGGCTGCAGCCCAGGCGGCTGGCGAGTCGCCAGGTACTCACCTGATATATTGGGAGGATGGCCTTCTGTATAGTGAGCCTAAGGTTCCTGAGCCTGGGTCAGCTCGTATGCTGGTGGTACCCCAGTGCTTCAGGGCCTTCCTACTGGGTTTGGCTCATGATGTGCCTTTGGCAGGACATCAAGGGCAGGACAAGACCTATAAGAGGCTTGTCTCCCACTTTTACTGGCCCTTGATGCACAAGCAGTCAGCTGCTTATTGTAGGTCTTGTCAGACTTGTCAGGCAAGTGGCAAGAGTGGGGGGAAATGCAAAGCTTCCCTCCAACCTTTACCTGTAGTCAGTACTCCCTTTGAAAGGGTAGGAATTGACATTGTGGGGCCTCTAGATCCCAAGACAGCCATGGGCAACAGGTTCATCCTGGTCTTGGTGGACCATGCCACCTGGTACCCAGAAGTCATTCCTCTAAGGACGGTCACTGCCCCCGTGGTGGGACGTGCCTTGATGGGAGTTTTTACCCGCATGGGGTTCCCCAAGGAAGGGGTATCTGATAGAGGTACAAACTTCATATCTACTTATATGAAGTCTCTGTGGAAGGTGTGTGGGGTAACCTACAAGTTCACCACCCCTTACCACCCCCAAAGTAATGGTCTGGTTGAGATATTTAACCGCACCTTAAAAGGCATGATTCAGGCCCTGTCAGAGCCCTTGAGGCGTAAGTGGGACGTCCTCTTGCCATGCCTTCTGTTCGCTTGCAGGGAGGTGCCTCAAAAGGGACTTGGCTTTGGCCCCTTTGAGCTCATCTATGGCCACCCTGTGAGGGGACCGCTCAGTCTGGTGAAGGAGGCTTTGGAGAAAGCTCCTAGTAAACCACCCTAGGATGTATTTAGCTACATGCTGGCACTAAGAAACCAGACTGCCCGCTTCAGGAGTCTCGCTCAGGAGAACCTGGAAGCAAGCCAGAAGGATATGAAACGGTGGTACGACCAGAATGCCACTCTGGTTGAGTTTCAGCCTGGACAAAAAGTGTGGGTCATGGCACCAGTGGAGCCTAGGGCTCTCCAAGATAAGTGGGCTGGGCCTTTTGAGGTGGTGGAAAGAAAGAGCGAGGTCACCTATCTGGTAGACTTGCAATCCCCCAGGAACCCTTTGAGGGTCCTACATGTCAACCGCCTCAAACCACACTTTGAGCGAACTGAGCTATCCATGCTCCTAGCGACAGATGACAGGGTGGAGGAAGAGAGTGAGCCTCTTCCTGACCTCCTATCTGCAGGAGAGAAAGATGGGTCTGTGGAGGGAGTGATCCTCTCCCCTTCCCTGACTGAGGAACAGCAGAGGGACTGTTGCCACGTGTTGGGACAGTTCGCCTTGCTGTTTTCCCTGATCCCAGGAGTCACACACCTGTGCACACATGATGTGGACACTGGGGACAGTACACCTGTTAAACATAAGGTTTACAGGGTGACTGACAGGGTCAGGGCTTGCATTAAGGAGGAAGTCTCCAAAATGTTAACCCTAGGGGTTATTGAGCACTCCAGCAGTCCTTGGGCCAGCCCCAAAGGCTGCTGCTCCTGGTGCCACTCCAGAACTTAGGTTCTGTGTGGACTACCGGGGTCTCAATGCGGTCAGCAAGACTGACGCACACCCCATCCCCCGAGCTGATGAGCTCATTGATCGGTTCGGAGCTGCCAAGTACCTCAGTACGTTTGATTTAACATCTGGGTACTGGCAGATTGCCTTAACTGAGGGGGCACAGGAGAGGTCAGCATTCTCTACCCCAGATGGGCACTTCTACTTCAACGTGATGCCCTTTGGGATGAAGAATGCCCCTGCCACCTTTCAGAGGTTGGTCAACCAGGTGTTGGCAGGACTGGATGAGTTCAGTGCCGCCTACCTGGATGACATTGCTGTGTTTAGTTCCACAAGGGAGGAACACCTGCAACAACTCTGGAGAGTGTTAGAGGCCCGGCAGAAGGCAGGCCTCACTATTAAGGCGAGCAAGTGCCAAATAGGGCAGGGTTCTGTGGTGTACTTAGGACACCAGGTGGGGAGTGGCCAGGTGGCACCCCTACAGCCTAAGATTGACACGATTCTGGCTTAGGAGCCTCCCAAGACCCAGACTGAAGTGAGAGCCTTTTTAGGTCTCACAGGATATTACCTGAGGTTTGTTAAGGGATATGGTACCATTGTTACCCCCTTAACTGAGTTGACTTCTAAGAAGCAACCCAAGAAAGTCATCTGGACAGAGGCTTGCCAGAACGCTTTTGATGCCATGAAGGCTGCCATGTGCACAGCACCTGTGCTGCAGGCACCTGACTACTCCAAGGAGTTTGTTGTGCAAACAGACGCCTAAGAGCATGGTTTTGGAGCAGTACTCTCACAGCTTAATGAAGAGGGCCTAGATCAACCCGTAGCCTTCATTAGCAGGAGGTCACTACCCAGGGAACGTAGGTGGAGTGCCATAGAACGTGAAGCGTTTGCTGTGATCTGGGCACTGAAGAAGCTAAGACCCTACTTGTTTGGGACTCACTTCCGAGTTCAGACCGACCACAGGCCCCTCAGATGGTTAATGCAGATGAGGGGTGAGAATCCAAAACTGTTGAGGTGGTCCATTTCCCTTCAGGGGATGGACTTTACGGTGGAACATCGTCCTGGTACAGAGCACGCCAATGCTGATGGTCTGTCCAGGTTCTTCCGCCTTAGTGAGGAGAACTCCCATGAGGTTGGGTAGTTGCTCCCCACATTTAGCTTGGGGGGACACGTGTTAGAATTTTCATCCTTGGCGTGGTCTCCCTTAACTTTTTGCCTCTGTTCCCCAGGTTGTTGATGTGTGCTGGACTCTGATTTTACTGTTTTGTTACTCTGGGCACTTTACCACTGCTAACCAGTGC
Source organism: Pleurodeles waltl (assembly GCF_031143425.1). Lineage (NCBI taxonomy): Eukaryota > Metazoa > Chordata > Amphibia > Caudata > Salamandridae > Pleurodeles > Pleurodeles waltl. The sequence continues at coordinate 1,279,656,651 of NC_090447.1, read as the reverse complement.
TAAAGTGCAAGTGCTCCTGTTTAAAATGTGTACGTAATTGGTTCTCCATGATTGGCATATTTGTTTTACTGTTAAGTCCCTAGTAAAGTGCACTAGAGGTGCCCAGGGCCTGTAAATCAAATGTTACTAGTGGGCCTTCAGCACTGGTTGTGCCACCCACACAAGTAACCCTGTAATCATGTCTCAGACCTGCCACTGCAGTGTCTGTGTGTGTATTTTTACACTGTAAATTCGACTTGGCAAGTGTACCCACTTGCCAGGCCTATAACTTCCCTTTTCTTACATATAAGGCACCCCTAAGGTAGGCCCTAGGTAGCCCCAAGGGCAGGGTGCAGTGTATAGATAAGGTAGGACATATAGTAATGTGGTTTATATGTCCTGGCAGTGAAATACTGCCAGCTTTGTTTTTTCACTGTTGCAAGGCCTGTCTCTCTCATAGGATAATATGGGGGCTACCTTTAAATATGATTAAAGTGTATATTCCCCTAGAGAGTAGATGGACATGTGGAGTTTTGGGTCCCTGAACTCACAATTTAAAAATACATATTTTAGTAAAGTTGATTTTAAGACTTTTAGAAAGTGAGCATTTTCTTGCGTAAACCATTCTGTGACTCTGCCTTGTTTGTGGATTCCCTGTCTGGGTCAGTTTGACAGTTGGGTTGCTTTTCACCTCACACTAGACAGTGACACAAAGGGAGCTGGGGTGTAACCTGCATTTCCTGATTAGCCTTCTCTGCTAGGAGGGAGGGGTGGAGTGGTCACTCTCATCTGAAAGGACTGTGCCTGCCTCTGACAATGCAGACTCCAACCCCCTGGTGTGTGTCTGAGGCCATGCCTGGGCAAGGCCGGATTTCACAAGTAGGTGTGAGTCCCCTTTGAAGAAAGGTGACTTCAAAGACTACAATGGGTATAAGAAGGGCACCCAAATCTACAGACTTTAGAAACACTTCTGGAACCAAGAGGAACCTCTGCCTGGAGAAGAGCTGATAGCTGAGGAAGAAGTGCTGCCCTGCCTGTGACTGTGCTTTGTGGAGCTTTCCTGCAGTGCTGCTTCTGCCAGAGTAAGAGGGCAAAGACTGGACTTTGTGTGCCTTCCATCTTGTGAAGAAATCTCCAAGGGCTTGAGTTAGAGCTTGCCTCCTATTGTTTGAAGTCTCAGGGACAGCAAAGACTTCTCTCTGCCAGCATCTGGAGTCTCTGGAGAGACTCCTGCTCTGACAAGTGGTGCCCTATCCAGTTCCTGGGCCCTTGAAAGGAAAGCTGGTGGAAATCCAAGGAAATCGACTTCGGCGACTCAGGACCGACGCCGCTGCTGAATCCGGTAACGCCGCCTGCACCCGGCGCCGTGACCCTCACTGGAACGTGATGCTCTTCGCAGGCCCGACGCCACTGCAGCCCCGCTGAAGTCCGCGACTCCGAGGAAGTCGCCGCACCACATTGTGACTGACGCCGCTCGAAGTGCACGGATTCAACGTTTCGCACAGACGCCGTGATCCCCGACTTCGCACATCGGCTTGTTTTCACTCTTCACCAAAGGTACTGTACTTGGGGGTCTACACGACTTCGTGTCCGGCGCCGCTGGTGTCGGCTTGTTGGGAACGACTCCGTGTTAACATCTCATCGAAGCATTTTTGTTTCTAAGCGCTATTTTTGAGTTTAATCTCTAAAAATTCACAACTTGACTTGTGCATGTCGGATTTTTGTCGTTTTGGTCTTGTTTTGTTTAGATAAATATTTCCTATGTTTCTAAACCAGTATTGTGTCATTTTGTAGTGTTTCCATTAAGTTACTGTGTGTGTTGGTACAAATAATTTACACCTAGCGCTCTGAAGTTAAGCCTACTGCTCTGCCAAGCTACCGAGGGGGTAAGCAGGGGTTAGCTGAGGGTGATTCTCTTTTACCCTGACTAGAGTGAGGGTCCTTGCTTGAACAGGGGGTAACCTGACTGTCAGCCAAAGACCCCATTTCTAACAGTGATCTATCCTTAAAGAAAGATGTAGGTATATTTAAGCTGTTCCTCTCAGTCCAACCTGGAGCAGACGGCTAGTTAGTATGAGGGGAGAGATGGTATCAAAATTGGCCGATGGATCCAGCAGGATTAGAATTGCGCTTCCACCTGCATCTACCAGTTTTCTGATTATGTCTGTAGTCGCAAGCAGGGCAGTTTCCGTACTGTGGTGTTTCCGAAACCCGTGTTAGGATCTGTCTAGACAATCATGAGTTGACAAAAAAGAAGTAAGCTCTTGATTTAAGTGCTTCTCTAAAATGTTTGCTAGTGTGGGTAAAAGAGCTATTGGGTGCAAATTCTTGATGTCTTCTGGGCAACCCCCCGATTTTTTTAATGGGAACTATTATTGTTTCTTTCCATTCTGATGTATACATCCCTCCCGTGCTAAGACTTCTGCATACAATTTTTCCAGAGGTCCTAACACCGAGTCACAGACCCGCTATGCTGCTGGCATGTAGATGTGGCGGCGGGAGATCCAAGGGTCCTGGTGCTTGTTGCGGTTGGGTTGCGGACGGGCGCAGGCGGGCTTGCCTATGGCGTGCCAGTGGGGCGCCGCACAGCAGCCACCATTAAGTAGGGAGAGGGGGGAGGAGAGGACAGCTGGGAGGTGGGAGCGGGAAAACTGCATGAAAAAGGGGGGCAGGCCACAGGGGCAGCAGGGAGGGGGAGGCGAGGAAGCGAAATATCTGAGAAATAAGGGTGAAAGCGAGAAAGAAAAGCGGAGAAAATATGGAAAAGCACAGAAATGGAAAGAGGCAAAAAGCGGCAGTCTAGCAGAAAAGCAGAGCTCTCCCACTAGACACCAGGGATGAGGTGCAGGCAGGAGCCTGCGGGTGGCGGAGGGCCTCAAACTCCTGACCAGGGTCAGAGTTCAAGACAGACGGACTGTACTCACTGGATGAGCTATGCGGTGGCAGAGCAGTTTACTGACCAGGTCTGTGAGGTTGCTCTTCCTTTTGCGCAGCGACCACCATTAACTAGGGAGAGGGGGAGGAGAGGGAAGCTGGGAGGCGGGAGTGGGAAAAAGGCGTGAAAAAAGAGGGCGGGCTGCGGCAGGGATGGGGAAGCGAGAAAGAAAATCGGAGAAAAACTGGAAAAGCACAGAAATGGAAAAAGGCAAAAATCGGCAGCCTAGCAGAAGAGCAGAGCTCTCCCACTAGACACCAGGGATGAGGCACAGGTGACGGAGGGCCTCGAACTCCTGACCGGTGTCCGAGTTCAAGACAGACGGGCTGTACTCACTGGTGGAGCTACGTGGTGGCGGAGTAGTTCATTCATCAGGTCAGTGAGGTTGCTCTTCCTATTGCGCAGTGGCCGCCATTAAGTATAAACCCAACTTGTGCAAACTTTCCTCCACGTAGTGTTAAGTTAGGCTGGGTAAAATGTATAACTATCATCAAAGATTTCATTTGAGATATCATCAGTGATATCGACAATGAAGTCACTGAACATGTCATGAGTGATGTGTTATGTGAGTTTATAAGCAATGCACGGCAGGGCACAAGTTATAGATTGCGCAGTAAACTTTAACTGGTGAATTTCAGTGTGTTTTTTTACCTTTAAATGGTATTTCTAACTGACATACTCACCTCACTATAAACATCACTTTAACCTTTTTGAACACAAGGGAAAGAGGAAAACTATAGTAATTACCTCTTAGATGGATGTTCATATGCTTCATTCAAGTCCCCTCAGGGTAGCATTAAAAGTATCTAGGGGTTGATTCGACCCATGTATACTTTCCTCTCTGCCCAAATTGCCCCAAACCATCAACAATGGGCACCCATTGACCATCCCATCCTAGCCCTGAGCTCCCTACCTCTAGGTTGTAGCTTGCACTTGGATGTGAAAAACCAGTGCCAGGAGGGGCTCCGGTGATAAAGCATGCCACCTTGATAGTGGGTGAAGGCTTTTCTTCCTGCTGACAGGGAGTCCTGACAAGCAGAACCTAATAAACAGACACCATGCCTCCAGGTCTTGGAAAAGTTTGTGTTGTGTCTGAGAGATGTGTGTGATAAACCTCTGAACTTCCTTATAATAACTTGTGCATAGTCATAGGGGTGTGCGCTCAATAGCTTTATTAAGATTTATAATAACAGTGAAGGGCCAAAGCATCCTGCCAATATTTGTAGAAATGGGAAGCTGAGCACCTTATAATTGCAGGTGCCTCCTGCTGCCTTTTGTCGCCAGCATAGTGCCTGGCTCCTGGACTAACACAGACGGGCTTGCCTTTTGTGGCATGGAGAAGCAGATGGACTGCACATGTTCGCTGTTTAGATGGGCGAATTACCTGTTTTTATAGCAAATCATGCACATGGGGCCAGCCAAATGGAGCACTACTCACTGCTCAGGATGGTCTGAGCTGAGCTCATTGTTCACCACTGAGTGATGCCTCTTAACAACCAGGCCTCAATATTAAAAGCTAATGAGGCTGAGTAATCAGCCCTGCAATCATGTGCAAGATATATTTAAAATATATACCTGTAAAATATAAGCCTCTCATTCATGAACAGTCCTAATTAAAAACACAAACTTTACAGTGTAAAATGCTACCTGTGAAACAATGCTAATTTGCAAAAAACACAGACTCCTAATGTCAGTCTTCTCAGGCCATAACTTCAGCAATGCTATTACATCCTCTCTGTAAAAATTTAAAATATGCACATACTTCTCTATACAAAACTGCTTTGATTGTAGAGCACATACCTATGGGTTCATGTATATGAGTGGTACTTGCTGTGGAAAACTGGTGCACAGACGTCTTTAACGAGTAGCATGACCGTACGACAAAGTGCTGTGGAAAAATGTTACAAACCCCGATAAAGAATGCCACTGAGCAACAGTATATTTCCATCCAAAGACTCATAAGTATGAGCAAAACCCACCACAATGGCACATCACATAGTTCAATGGGGCACACCTAGAAAATTAATTGATACATTCATTTTCCAATTAATTTATATGTTCTTATCTTATCTAAAAGGCACCTCCGTTTTTTGTGTAGCAAAGTCAACAATATACCACAAGAGCCTCGATGTTTGATGATTTCACATCCCTCTGTTCTTGACTGAAGTACTATTTGGGAAGACAAACGTGCCTAATTCTTCTTAGCCGTTCTCATGTATCTCTAGAAGCAGAAATGTTGTTATCCAAGGCAGACGTTTGTGTCAGCAATAACAAATTAATTTTCAATGCGAAATATTACCATCAAGTATCAGAACAGCAATGGGAAAAGTGTTTGCTCTCACTATGCCAATTTGTTCATGGACTGGTGGGAACAGACAATGGTATGGAGACAAGCATCGACCAAGTGTTATCTTTGATAGGACAAGTGACATTGCATGGATTTAAAAGACATAGTCAACATGTATATCTCTAGTCTGAAAGATAACCATTTAAATCTCAAATTCACTTATGAGATTAGTGAAAATGAAGACACATTTGAATACAAATAAAGGTTAACAGGGTAACAAGTTTCCAATCTCACAAAATGACTGAAACTAAAACAATACTGCATGAATCCAGTGGGCATCCCAGATGTCTAAAGTGGACTATCCTATAAGACAACAACTAAGATCCAGAAGAACTAACAGAATGAAAATCAGAAAAAGGCAAGAAATATACAAATATGTTTCATTGTAGAGAATATCACAAGCAGGTACCAACTGATCCCAAACTAAAGGCAGGCATGATCTCCATGGAAAGATTTGCTTTGAAAACATTCATGCAAAGAATACCACAAGCAGGCGCTCGTTGATGAAACCGATGTTAGGCAAGATCTCAATTGAAAAGCTTCTTTCAAAAAAAGGAAGATCAATAAGTTAAAGTGTGGACCAGAGAAACAATAGGCAGATAAACTCGATAGATGCATCCTCAGTTTCAGCACCCTCCAACAACAAAAGGCAGATATTGGGCAGACATTGTCACATTCTAATGATATATTAGATTTTTCTTATGTGCCTTAAATTTGCGGGCGCCCTGGCTCAAAGACCACAGACCTCAAACCAGAAGTTCCGGTAGTGCTTATGTTTTGGTCTTGTAATCACACATGCTCTGCTAATCAAATTGATCATTGACATGATTTAATTGATGAATACTTTAGTATTCTTTCACTCTAACAAGTATTGCCCTGGCTCAAATTTTGAACCGACGTTTGTCAGCTGTTTCACAGAAGTGAGAAAATTACATGATCTCTTTGGGAGACAACTCCACTGACTTTACCCAGGTTCCTGACACTGATGAGGGTGTGTCTGATTCGCAGGTAGTGAAAAAGCGTGATGGAGATAAAAAGAAGTTGCTCTCTGAAACTATTGTTTGAATCAAAACCTCAGCTGAAGCAAAAAGTGGCAGATATAGTGTTGGCACTGTATCACAAGCAGGCAGCTGAAAGTCAAACACAAATGTCAACGAGACGGTTTACTTGCTCAGGATCTGTACAAGAGGTTACAAGGCCGTCCTCCAGGCACCTCCAACTCTGAATGCTTTGATAGTGCAGAGACTTAGGGCCATATGTACGAACACATTTACCCATAGACACAGAATGGGTGAAACCCTTTGCTACATCTGGCCCTTAGAGTGAACAGGCAAGGGAGTGTGAAGGGAATAGCGGAGAAGGAGATCTCAAAAGCAAAATGTTAGAATACCAAAAAAACAGCACTTCTCATAATATGTGAGTCACTAGTTCCTTCCCAACACTGTACTTCAGGTAGTAAGTGTAGCACTGATGACTTTAGGATACACTCAGTAGTTTTATCGAAAGCGTTCTTTTGAGTACTGTCTCTACTAATGTAAACTCATTCCATTCATGATTTCCCCATGTATTGACTCATCACAAAATAAAACACGAGCTCCTCCAACTTTAGTTTCAGTCAGCATTCATATTAGCTGCAAGCCCAAGGATCACTTTCATTCGACAGAAAACACAGACAGATCAAAATTCCCAAACTAAACATAAAATTCTCCTAAAGCTATGTCACGTTCATGAACAAATATGCAATGTCCTCAGGCAGTTTTTACTTCAAACGAGAACTTGAACGAGATCGCCCTCCAAAATGCTTGTGTGCCTCTCGCATACAGCCGTATGCACAACTCATAGCCAAACACTGGTTTTATCACTTGCCGCGCAGAGCACGGCCTGGTCTGTACGTGCGCGTGCAACAACTGCACGCGCCAGCGGAATGCAGCGGGCGTCGAAGGCAATCTCTCCTCTCCAGCAAGAAGGCTGCAAATGTCTGTGAGGACCGCTCCAGAGTCAGATGAGTGGGAACAGAAGAAAAGTGCTGACTCTGAAGGTAGCCGGCAGAATAGTGAGCACCGAGTGCAGGGCGTGGCTTGTTTTAACGCCCAATATGGCCATCACTGGGAAGTCTAAGAAATGGAGTCCTAACTGACTACACAAGACCAGAAGAGGGGAAAAAGACATCACTAAGCATTGAAAGCATGCAAGATCTCAAAGGAATAATAGTGGATTAAAGGAGCAATGGTACATGTGATCATATTGTATAGTAGCACTATGTTAGCGCTTATACAAGCAGTGTGACCACCATCGGCTGCAAGGGCTGTCTCATGAGCTTTCCCACACAAAGGCTTGGCACACATGAGCATGGACAGTCAAGAAGCTGTCCCAGGGACGCTTGGGTTGGGCCCTAGACCACGCACCGCCCTAGTCCTGACAACAAACATGCTTTCAAAGTTGAAAAGTGTAAAATATGCCTTAATGAAAAAATTTCTTTAACCTTTAGGGCTTCAATTATTTAAAAACATGTTTTTTTAAATGTTGTTGTATAAGTTGTGTAGGCACATGACACATGATAACAAGATAAAAGGAAAGGAACAATTCAGAAAATGTCAATACATCAAGTTACAATACATTATGCTTAGTGACATAGAAGGAAATGTACATCAGTGCAAATTGTTGTGCCATCATGGTCAATGATCAAATGGTGAGAAAAGAAACATGAGCTAACAGTGACAGGTCTTTTCCCAGTCTGTAGTGAATGTGGGCAAGATTGTCCCATATCATGCATGTGGATAGGTTGTGCACTTCGCAGTGGTGTGTCATACCAATAGCCAGGGACACAAAGAGAGGCTGGAGAAAGGGTGAGTGTAAGCATAAGATAAGAATGGTCATCAATGTAAGTGCGTCTGTACTGATACAGTGGAATGCGGTTGTATTCGTTCAAGGCGAGTGTCATCTTGTATACAGCTGTTGAAGAAGAGGACAACATTGTCCCTTGTGATAAGATGCTTGGAGAGTCCTCTGGCTTCCATATGCCATTAACCTTTAGATTCTATGTCAGCCAAGCAGAGCACCTCAGAGTACCGTTGCACTAGTCCCACCAGTTCGGGCGCCTTCCAGGGCATTGTGATCAACCAAAGGGCAATGAGAAAGGTCAGGTACATGAATTTAGTCACAGAGCATCCTATCTTGAGGCAGTGATAGAGCCCCAGTAGACAGCGTTCTAATTTGTTCAAGTCTTGGTGACTTGTGGTCGTAAGATTGTCATGCAAACTACGTCCCAGAAGTTCTGGAGTTTGAGGCAGTCCCAGAACATGTATGTGATTTCTCAATGTGTGGCAGAACAGCCTGGGCAGGACAAAGTGGCTGTTGCATAAATTTTGCCAAGCCGTTCTGGAGTGAGGAATGCACAATGGAGTATGTTATGTTGGATGTACTGAAATCTGATATTGCAGAAGATTTTATGGGAGAGAGGCATGGCTCTTTCCCATTCCTTCTGCGTAAAAGGGCTTGCCTTGATCAGAATCCCACTGTGCCCAAAGGCGGACCAGCAAGGATTGTGTGTGGTTTGGAATAACCTGAACTAACCTGGGGCCACACGTATAAAAAAGGTTTTTGCATTCACAAATGGTGAGAATCGCAAAAATAGGACGTTTACTAATGCAAAATCGCCTTCCACAATGTATGAAAGGCATTCTCAGGCCAATTTTAAGGAATCACAAAATTAGCAATTCTCTAAAATTGCAACTCGATTATGCAAATCGTAAATTGAGATTTGCCAATAGGTAATTGCAAATTGAATGAATAAATAATTCGCAAATTGCGAATGGTCGAAAAAAGGGGATTTTGCATGTGCAATTTTACCACCATCTCAAATCAGGTGGTGATCAGGTGCAACCTATATAAAGAGGCCCAGAGTGAATCAGCTTTTTCAACAATGGCTGCACTCTAGGTCATGGCGAGGAGGATGAGGATCCTGGCAGGTTTGAGGGGAGGGAAGAGGAGACAGGAGCACATTTTCCGAGAGCGCATAACATTGTTTGACCGAACGGAGGAGGAGACCTATCACAAGCATAGGTTAAATTCAGCCACGATTTTAGACCTAATAGCAGATTTGCAACCACAGATGCAGCAAAAAACACACACACACACACACACACACACAGAACCAATGCAATATCCACTCATGTGCAGGTGTTATGATCTCTGCATCTCTTAGCCTCAAGAACCTATCAGGGGGTAGGAGCAGCAGCTGGGGGGGTGTCCCAAAGTGCGCTCTCACGCTTCTTCCATGCATTCCTGAATGCAGTGTCAACCAAATTAATGAGCAAATCAAATTCCTGAACACCCTACAGAACTTGCAGCTCACAAAATTACATTTCTGTCAGGTAGCCCAATTCCTACACTTCATTGGCTGCATTGACGGGACACATGTTGCAATCTGTTTACCTTCTGCCAATCACTATATATACAGAAATTGGAAATGGAGCTATTCCATAAACATAGAGGTCATCTGCAATGCTTCAAACATCATCACTGATTTAGTGACAAGATTCCCTGGTAGCACACATGACTCCTTTGTATTCAGGCATAGTGGAATCTACACACAGCTACTTGGTGGAGAGTTTGGAGAAGGATACCCACTTGATAATTAATCACAGAACAATGTAGCATAGTGTACAGATGCAGTTAGAGATGACAATGACTAAATATTCAGTCATGTCACTGTAGGAGACAGTGCATATGCAGTGCAGACCTTCATCCTCACACAATACCTCAATCCAGCTACACCAAGTGAACAGTGTTACAATGCTGCACATAGGAGGATGCGAAGTGTAATTGTGAGGACATTTGGCCTGCTGAAGAGTCGCTTTCAATGCCTGCACAAATTTGGCGGTGCACTACAATACAGTCCTGAGACCTGCTGCAAGATTGTGGCTACATGTACTAGGTACATGTGCTTTGTTACGTACCAATCAACATTGAGAGGCATATCCTTGAAACCCTCAGATACAGAGTATGATGAAAATGACGACCCATTACCACCCCTCACCCAGCAGATGGATCAAGAGCAGCAGAAGACAAATAAAGATGTGTTGCAATAACATGCATTCATTTTTGATGTAAGTAAAGAAGAGATAAAGGCCCTCATTTGAACCTCGGCGGTCTTTTTCCAAGACCGCCGAGGTACCGCTGTGCTGAAGACCGCCAGTGCAGGCGGTTTTCCGAGTAGCGAATTATGACTGCTGGCAGCCCTCCGTCCTTTTTCGGACGGAGAGCCGCCAGCAGCCATACTGGCGGTCGGCGGGGAAGTGGAGGCTGCTCCACCTACACTGCCCCGTCACCAGAACACCGCCCACCGAATCCCAACCTAGGATTCGGTTTGGCGGTGTTCTGGTGACGGGGAGCTGGCGGCGGAGCAGCTCCTCCTGGAGGATCACCGGACAAGGGAGGGGGGGGTGGGGGTGTTGTGTGTTGTGTGCGTGCATGGGGGTGTGCGTGTGAGTATGTAGAGAGTGTGTGTGAGTGCGTGTATGTATGCGGGGATGTGCTGTGTGTATGGGAAATGTGTGCGGGTCGGTCTGTGTGCATGTCTGTTTGTATGTGTGCGGGTATGTGTTGTTGTAGTGTGTGTGCGTGTAGGGGTGTGTGTATGGGGAGGTGGGTGTGTATGTTGAGGGTAGGGGTGGGGGTGGGGTGGGGAGAATGGTCCTGCCACCTTTGACAGGTGGTAGGGGGGGTCAGGGGTGTGGGGAGGACTTAGGAGTGGGGGAGGGGGTTGGGGAGACCACTATCAGTGCCAGAGAAGGAATTCCCTGGCACTGATAGTGCCTACCGCCATGGATATAGTGGCAGTTCCAAACCACCCAAAATCCATGGTGCTATGCAGGGTCCTGATACCGCCGGCAGTCTGGTGACAGCCGCCCGGCTGGAGATCGAAGTCTCCAGCCCAGCGGTCGTCACTGCCCTGGCGGTCGGAGTGGAGAAGTGGCAGATGACCATGGCAGTAACCACCATGGTCATAATTCCACTTTTCTTCCCCTAGCCTGTTGGTCGCAATGAGAGCCAAAGTATTGTTCCTTATTGCTTCATGTATCACATTAATTCTCTTAACCTCAGGTCAAATATGTGGGCATACAACATAGAGTGACCAAAAGCACAATCTGTACTGAAATAAAATGCTTCACCTTTAACATGACATAGTATTGCAATGTCACAAAACAACAAGCACCAGAACATGTTCCCATTACTTTTGGGTCCTCATACTCCACTGGAATGGCCAGTGGCCTCAGTGGCATCTCTTGTTAAGGCTTCGGAGACAGCACTATTTTTGGAACTGCAACACCTATTCTCCATCAAAGGGGCAGTCACACTACTCAGGCTAGAGAGCTCCTCACTATCCCCACCAAGTAGGTCACTGTTCCCAGGAATCCAGGTTGTCTGCATATTCTCCAGTGCATTGGACACCTGCATCAATCTCTGTGCAATGTCACCAATGCAATTTGTCATCTCCACTTGCATGCCCAAGGCACGTTGTGACAGTAAAGCAGCTGCAATTTTAAGGCAATGGACAGATCTGCTAATCCTATCCAATCTACCCATCAATTGGTGATGACGTCTACAGTGGGTGACATAGTCCTGCTGCATTACTGTGCAGAGTTACTTAATGGCATTCATCATCTCCCTTAAATTGTCTGCTGTTGCTTTCTGTCTTTCCAACACTGTTGCGTTCAGCTGGAACATGTTGTGATTCAGAGACACCAACTGTCTGTGCATTGACTTCATGTGCTTACATTGTATGTGCTGCACTTTCAACATTGATGCCTCCAGGCCTCTAACACACAGATGGGCACTCACCTTCCTCTGAACTATGCCTGACATCTGTTCTAAGTCTCCTGAGGGGAATGTATCGGCACTGGAAAAGGGACTGAGGTCTGGGGTTGCGTCTATCCTCTGAAGGTGGTATATGTACGTCTTGTGTCATGTCATCGGACTCCAGGTTGAAATCAGGGATTGGTTCCACTGTCGCCCTATGTCTGGGTTGTGAAGGTGTTGTGGGTGGTGGAGACACAACGTTTTTGACTTCGGACAGCGGCTGGCTTTCCTCAGTTCCCTCAGTTTCTGTTTCTGTTTCTGCTGCATGTGATGCAGGGACATCTGCAACACAAATGAGAAATATTTCAGTTACAAGTTACTTTTGATGTCTCAGTTCAAAGTTTCAATTTGGAGTAAACTGTTTCCCTAACATAGGGGGTCATTACAACATTATCGGTAAAAGCCGCTTACCGCCGTGCAGAAGACCGCCAACACACCGCCGCAGCAGCGGAATTCCGCCACAGTCATTATGACCCACTGCTCGGAATCCGCCAAAATTGAGACACCCACACAAGTCCGCCACACCAAAGGTCAGTGAAAAACTGTTGATAGCTAAACCTCCACCGTCACGCCAACAGAAATACGCCCACACTATCACGACCCACGAATCCACATGGCGGTCTTTCAACCGCGGTATTCCATTGGCGGTACACACCGCTGCGCTCAAAATACACACACATTTACAAAACACATCCACATTGGACAATTCCAAATACACACACCTGATCCACATACACACACCACTCCCACACACCCAATACAATATAAAACACACACCCACATTACCCACAAACCCCTATGACAAAAAATTCAGAAAGAAGGCCAGAGAGAGACACCACAATCTACAAACAAGCATCCACAGGCACTCAACACCATCACTCACACAACATCCACGCACCTCACACAACACACCACTAAATATCACCCCACACATCACAACACACACCAACCCACACATCACCCACACCACCCCATGGCATGGCAAAGACACCCCAGGTTCTCTGAGTAGGAGCTCAGGGTCATGGTGGAGGAAAGCATCCGGGTAGAGCCACAGCTATTCGGATCACAGGTGCATCACACCTCCATAGCTAGGAAGATGGAGCTATGGTGAAGAATAGTGGACAGGGTCAACGCAGTGGGACAACACCCAAGAAATAGGGATGACATCTGGAAGAGGTGGAACGACCTACGGGGGAAGGTGCGTTCCGTGGTCTCAAGACACAACCTTGCGGTTCAGAGGACTGGCGGCAGACCCCCACCTCCTCCCCCACAACTAACAACATGGGAGGAGCAAGTCTTGGCTATTCTGCATCCTGAGGGCCTCGCAGGAGAAGCTGGAGGAATGGACTCTGGTAAGTCAAATCTTAACTATTACATCCCCCACCCTACCTGCATGCTATCACATACCCCCACCCTCGCCCTCACCCCCATCACTCCAACTCCTCACAAATGTCCCAATATCACAAACCACACATCCCAACACCAAGCCCTGCATGCAACACCAAAGCATGGACACCCATCACCAAAGCATGGCCACTGCACATACCCATACACCCCCAAACCATCATCACACAAGGTCCCACACAGGAATGTAAGCACTGGGGTACACGGTCACTCACCCATTGCACACCATTGCACACACAGATGCAATAATCATGCTTTTACACCCCTGCATGACCTCTACCCAACGTCACCGGACAGGAGGGTCCAGACATGTTCACACCACCAACAGAAGAGGCCCACAGTGATGACAGCAGCTATGTCCAAATGGATTTAGACGACCAGCCCGGCCCATTTGGGACCTCGGGACAGTCGGTTCCCTTCACACTGGCACAGGCCACTACAGAGCTTCACCCCTCTGGAAACATCAGCACAGCACCCACCCAGCGGGGCCATACCTCTGTCCCCAGGACATGTCAATCAGCAGTGTGTCCACCACTACAGGGAACCCAGGCTAACCCACCACCCCAACAATAACAGGGACCTGGGGGCAGTGGCAGTGGGCACACCGTTCAGGGGACGGAGGCCCAGGGAAACAGGGGAACTGGGAGGTCTGCTGTGCGACAGGGGGAGGACAGGCCCAGGGAACCCACTCTCCACAAGGCCTCTCCAACATCATGGGAGCCTACCATCATTCCCCTAAGATGATGGCAACGGTACTGGCCAAGTTTCAGAAGACCCAGCGGCTGCAGAAGGAACAGTATTTGGGCTTCAGGGAGGAACTCAGATCCATCAATTCCACCCTGGGCACCATCGTAGGGGTGCTGAAGGAAGTCCTCAACACCAGGAGGGACACTGTGGCACAACAAGGGGCCCCTGACACTAGCCTGGACGATGAATTGCCCACCACCTCTGCCAGTGCTAGTGGATAGGAGGCACCACCACAGGACCACCACACCAGCACATTACCCCCTGCAGATGGAGAAGCACCCTGCAAACGGTCCCTGAGATCCAGGGCAAAAACAGAGAACAATGCCAAGACCCCCGCCAAGAAATTAGACAACCCTGATTGTCATCCTTTTGTCCCACCTTGTCACCCTATCCATCCTCAAACTGCCCCAGCTCCACTTCCTATGCCCCTTTGGACAATGCACCTGTGAGACTCATAGCTTTGACTCTGCCATGGACATTCCTCCACCATCACCCCTCACCATTTAACAACCCCCTCCAATCTTGAGCACTTAAATAAATACCCTTAAAGCACAAAACAATCTGGAATCTGTCTGTGATTTCAAATTAGTTTATTAGCAATTACAGTGACAAAATGCTCTTTCAATGGTAATGTCAACATACCTATGTCACACAGCTCTAGTCCATGAGGAAACAAAGCAGATGTCACACAGTGGGACCCACATCTGTGAAATCGTAAGAGAAAGTGAAAACTCAGTGACCATACACTGGGAGAAAAGGACAGACAGTAGAGAGGTAGTAGTGTTAAAGTACATGTAGTAGGCAGGTTTGTCTTCTTACCTGTGTCTCACTGGAAGTATTGCAGGATCACAGAGTTCCTGTTGTCGATGTCCTCTTCTTCTGCTTCCTCGTCTTCACTGTCCACAGGCTCCACAACTGCCACAACACCTCCATCTGGACCATCCTCCTGCAGAAAAGGCACCTGTTGTCGCAAAGCCAAGTTGTGAAGCATACAGCAGGCCACGATGATCTGGCACACCTTCTTTGGTAAGTAGAATAGAGACCCACCTGTCATATGGAGGCACCGGAACCTGGCCTTCAGGAGGCCGAAGGTCCTCTCTATAATCCTCCTAGTTTGCCCATGGGCCTCATTGTAGCGTTCCTCTGCCCTTGTCCTGGGATTCCTCACTGGGGTCAGTAGCCATGACAGGTTGGGGTAACCAGAGTCACCTGCAAATGGCGAGGGAAAACTGTTAGACACACATGAACTCTTAGGGATATCCCCAGTCCCAGACAACTATTCCCACTGATTTGGTTCCATGTCCTCACCTAATAGCCACACACGGTGCCTCTGTAGTTGCCCCATCACATAAGGGATGCTGATATTGCGCAGGATGTAAGCATCATGCACTGAGCCAGGGAATTTGGCATTAACATGGGAGATGTACTGGTCTGCCAAACACACCATCTGCACATTCATCGAATGGTAACTCTTCCAGTTTCTGTACACCTGTTCACTCCTGCGGGTGGGACCAAGGCCACATGTGTCCCATCAATGGCACCTATGATGTTGGGGATATGTCCCAGGGCATAGAAGTCACCATTCACTGTTGGCAAATCCTCCACCTGAGGGAAAACGATGTAGCTCCGCATGTGTTTCAGCAGGGCAGACAACATTCAGGACAACATGTTGGAAAACATAGGCTGGGACATCCCTGATGCTATGGCCACTGTTGTTTGAAATGACCCACTTGCAAGGAAATGGAGTACTGACAGCACCTGCACTTGAGTGGGGATCCCTGTGGGATGGCGGATAGCTGACATCAGGTCTGGCTCCAACTGGGCACACAGTTCCAGGATTGTGGCACGATCAAGCCTGTAGGTGATGATTACATGTCTTTCCTCCATTGTTGACAGGTCCACCAGCTGTCTGTACACCGGAGGATGCAGCCATCTCCTCACATGTCCCAGCGGACGGTGCCTATGGAGGACAAAAGCGAGCACAGAGTCAACCAACTCAGAGGTACGTAAACACAGCTTACTCAGAAAACTATTCATAACCCGAAATTTGCCTGTATGAGTGTTGAGCCAAGGCCGAGGTATGTGTGACGCAGTTAAAAATAAAGCCATGTGGGCCCCTGAAATGGCAGCTGCCTGACCTGTAAAGTGGGACAATGGGATATGAGGTAACTGCGCTGGCGTTGTACACCATCGCGGTAGGCGGTCGAAGACCGCAGCGCAATTCTGCATTGGTTAACGTTGGACCCTATGGGTCCCAGGAGCCAATGACGATGTACACCGGCGGTGACGGTACGCACCGCCGTGGACGTTACCGCCATTTTCTATCAGTTCAATCACTCAATACCTGATATTCGACAGGAGAGGACCTACACTGCAAATGCTGCTGTCACCTCAGTCTGGAAGAGACAATGGCTCGTGCATCTGGGGAAAGGGCCCCTGCCTTCAGCACGGAGGAGTTGGAGAAACTTGTGGATGGGGTCCTCCCCCAGTACACGCTACAGGCAGCCCTTCAGCGAGCTTTTCAGACTCTGGCCTCAGCACTGATGGCAGCCATTGTCCCTGTCTCTAGCCTCCCCCCTCCAACTTCCTCCACCCAGACCCACACCCCTGTACCTCAGCCTATCCCAAGCACACCATCAGACCAGCATGCACACACCTCAACACTCAAAGGAAGCCCTGGCAAACATAAGCACCACACACCCCACAGGCACTCACGCAAGCATCACACACATGCAGACATTCCAACATCCACTGCCTCCACTGTGTCCCCCTCCTCCTCGTCTCCCTTATCCCTCCCAGTCTTGTCTCCACTCACACCTGCATGTACTACATCTTCAGCCACTACGTCCATCACCAGCACACCCACCACCACACCCCGCTCACGTGCAGTCACCACCCCCACTACCATTCACACATTCCCTGTGTCCTCTCCCAGTGTGTCTGTGAGCCCACCTCCCAAGGTACACAAATGCAGCCACACACCCACCCAACAGCCATCCACCTCACGACAGCCTCCAGCCCATGCACCTTCACCCAAAGGCAGCAAACGTACACCTCCTACGACCACTACATTTTCCTCCACTCCCAAACCCCCTCCATCTACCCGTCCCAGTGTTCCTAAGAAACTTTTCCTGACCACCCTTGACCTCTTTCCCTCACCTCCTCCACCCCTAGGGCCCGACTCTCCAGGTCCCAACCTAGCACCTCAGCCACAACATCGGCGGGACCAGTGGTGCCAGTAGTCACCGGATTATGGAGTGCACCACGCAGCAGGGCAGCCAGTGTGGCAAGGAGCCATAGCACGGAAGTCCCCCACCTGTCAAGCATCAAAAGTTTGCCAGAGCCCGGCGGAAGAGGTGGAAGACACCAGCCACCAAAGCCGCTCCCAGGGGTACAGGTGGGAGTGTGGAGTCAGCTGCGACACCTTACAAGGTGGGGAAGGGGCACAAGAAAAGCATCAAGTCTGGGAAGATCAGCACGGCGGAGAAGACCGCCATCAGCCCCACTGCCCCAGACAGGACCGCCAGCAGCCCCGCTGCCAAGGAGCCGACCGCCAGCAGCAGCCCCGCTGGCCAAGACAGGACCGCCAGCAGCAGCCCCACTCCCCCAGACTGGACCGCCAGCAGCCCCGTGACAAGGAGCCGACCGCCAGCAGCCCAACTGGCCCAGGCAGGACCGCCAGCAGCCTCGCTGCCAAGGAGCCAACCGCCAGCAGCAGCCCCGCTGGCCAAGACAGGACCGCCAGGAGCAGCCCCGCTGGGCATGGGGCCCCCTCGTGGATTTGGCATTGTGCACTCAACCGGCTGAGGTGCCCACCCTTTCCCTTCCCCCTGAGGTGCCTGTTTTATTTCTATCTGATGCCCCTGCAGTGTTCTCTCCGTCTTGTTCGGGTATCTTGTGTGGGGCTCGCCCATGCATTTTGGGCCCAGTGGTCCACGGACTTTAATGGTGGAATACCTTGGACTAATATTATTGGTGTATATATTTGTAAATAGTATATGTATATTTTTTTAATACTGAATTTTAATATATTACAATCGTTCACCTAATTTCCTTTTGTCTTTGCATTCTTCCAGGGGGCTTGGGGGGTGTAACTGTAATGTATCATGCTGTATTAGTGTGTGTGTTGTCGTGGGTGAGAGTGGGGGTGGGGGTGTTGCGTGTTGCGTGTGTGTGTCACTGTTTTTTCCCTCCACCCTCCCCTGTGTCGTAGGTGCAGTACTCACCGTGGTCTTCGCCGCCGGCGTTCGTGCTCCTGGTAGAGGAGCAAGAAGATAAAGGCTGTAAAAATGTGGAGCTCTGGTTCCATGGCGTCCTGGTTCCTCGTGGGGTGTGTAGAGGTGAGCGTTTTCCCTTCGAAGTTCTGTTTCCGCTGTGTTTTTGTTCGCGGTAAATCCGCCCCAAAAAAAAAACGGCGGATTGGTAGGTTGTAATTCTGTGGGCGGTACATTGTCCTCCACCTGTCTGTTGGCGGTGACCGCCACCTGTTTGTTTGTACTGCCGTGGCGGTCGGAGTGTTAAAGTGGCTGTCTATGTTGGCGGTTTCCGCCATGGTAGTAATTCCAATTTATTTACCGCCGGCCTGTTGGCGGTCTTACCGCCGCTTAAACACCGCCCGCCAGTGTTGTAATGACCACCATAGTGTTTCTGCTTGTCACTTGTCTTGTCTATCTGTATGGAGATAAACAATGCTGCAATGTTTGATCTTGGTTCACTGTTGGAGTATGGACTACCACTTCCATAAGGCATTGTTGGGTTGAATGGAATGTGTGGCATGGACTATCTTTCTCAGTGAGTGTTAAAATTGATTTCCTCTGGGGGACAATTTTGCCTGCACATATGGTAATTCAAATAATTGTTGTCCTTACTTTGCTGGTGCCTGGTGTGGCTCAGGTGTCTATGTCAGTGACCCCAACAATGGCTTCAGGCCGCAGAGTTGCCTCCACCATGTCCTCCCTTGAGTGGATGATGTCTGGGTGGATGGTCCTCTGCCAGTATCCCTTGTTTCCACAAGGCTAGTCGCTACCCTCTCCTTCGCACATGTATGTAAATCGTACTAGTGCTTACGTATCTCCTCAATTGAGAGTTGCGCCACACCCACTGCACTGATCTTTGCCTGGATTTCAGTCCATATTTTACGCTTCTCATTCTGTGGGACATGGAGTGAGTTTTGCCCAAAGAGCTTGACATGGCTCCTTAATACCTCTTCACTGAACACCTCCAGTTCCTGCTCACTTAACTTCAGTTTTCTTTTTCTGCCTCCAGCGGCCTTTGCATTCCCCTCTGTGGCCATGGTGTGTTTTGATCCTGGGTGACACTCCAAAACTGGCTCCCTAATGCTCAGCTGAAAGTGTCTGCCTTCTCCTGTGGCTCAGTTTTCTGGAAACAGCATGGACTGACCCATTTCCTTGTTGTGAGATCATTGAGCTGCTCTAGAATACAAAAATCATAAATTTTAACTTGTTTGGAGGCAGAGGATAGGCTTGGCTTAGGGATAAAAAAAACTCTCACATGAAATTGTGTGTTGTTCTCTTGCCAGTGTGACTCATTTCAAGGAGATTGTGACCAGCAAGCCAACGGTCAGGGATTGAAGTTACACCACTAATAAATGGTGCTCAACATCTGGTGCTCCAAGTTCTCACAGCTCTGTCAGGGGTTTGAATTTGGCTAGACCAATCCTGCCCTGTACGTTATTCTAGACAAGGTCGGCCAGTATGATACTGAGGGTTCAAACAGGTTTTTTTTGGACATAGAAGGGTATGTTATTGAAATAATAAATCAATCTCTGTAGCATCATCATTTGTGCCAGTGCAATGCGCTCCTGCACTGTTAGTAGAAGAGAGTGCCAGAACATGGCTTGTGTTTGGAGGGAAAACACAATCTTCATCAGGGTCTCATCAAGCATGTCCAAATTTGAGTTGAAGATGATTATGCCAAGGTAGCGGAACATAGACACTTTCCATATCAACAGGCAGTTGCCAACAGCTATAGTCTGCACAGGGAAAACAGGACGCAGGGAGAACAGGCATGATTTGGTCCAGTTAACTGCCAGGTCCAAAGTCAGTGTGAACATGAGTAGGATGAATGTTTCTGAGTCAATTCCTTTTGGAATGGCTTTGAAATAGATTAATATGTTGTCCTCATAAAGGGACACTATGGGGTTGATTATGACTCTGGCGGATAAAAAAAGCCCATCCACGGAGTCCCGACTGATAGGTTGCCGCCAGTGTGCTCGCCTCCCTATCAGCACTAATATACAACAGTATCCTGCTGGCCCAGCGAGAATCAGCATACAGCATTGTCGCCGTCTCATAATAGAGCTGGCAGAAATGCATTAGTGTGGAGGGTGAACTAGCACCTATCGCAAAGTTCCCTGTGGAACTTTGCAACCAGACTGGCCGGGGCCCCCTGCACTGCCCATGCCAAGTGCATGGGCAGAGCAGGGTCACCCCTAGGGCCCCCTGCACCCTGTCTCCCCAGAAGTTTCATGGTGGTACTACCACCATGAAATCGCTAGTGGAGAGGGGAGTTGGAATCCCCTGGCGGATTAGGACTGCAAGTTCATCATGTGGCAGTAAAGTGGCAGTGCTGGCGGTCTGACAGCGGTGCTACCGCCACAGCCTTAATGTGGCAGTCGGACCACCACATTGGCAGTGGTCTGACCATGACCCTGGTGGCCTTAAGACCGCCAGGGTCGTAATGAGGGCCTATATGTGTCTCGTCACACAGTAGTATGCCCCAATGCCTGTCACTGTGTTGCATACAGATAGCTAAGTGTACAATTATCGGTGCAAAGAACAAGGGTACGAGCGGGCATCCGTGGAGCGTGCCCCTCTGTATGGGAAGGGAGTTGGAGATGAGTCTGCCAAATTTGACTCCAGCTGTTGGTTCAAAGTATAGAAGTTCAATCAGCCATACTTGTTTACTGCCCAGGAACAGTTTGAGCAGTACAGCAAAAGTAATTCAATTCCAGTGTATCGAAAAGCTTTTCTAAGTCTAGCCCTAGGCAAGCGCAATATTTCCTTTGTGGTGGCACTTTCTACAGAACCCTATGCAATTGGCATATATCAAGGAATGTGGAAAACCATCCGTGCCAGGGTTTTTTGTCTGACACAGGGTTGCACATGGCATTGCGAATTCCTCACTCCATAATGAGGCTTTTGAGGGCCTCAGCCTGGACAGCTGTTATGGTGGGCAGGGTAATTTCATTTAAGAAGTCTGTAATGCGAGACAAGGAAGGGGATGTTTCAGGTTTGTAGAGTGGCCAGTAGTGGGTGCAAAAAACAGTGTGGATTGCCATCTGGGTATTGTGTCTGGAAAGAGTCAGATAGTGGTGATAGGGGTGTTGGCAGTGTTGTGTTTAATTAGCCGGACAAGGAGCCTAACAGTTTTAGACCCTTCCATGTGTGTTTTCGCTAGATGTGCTTTATAGTCTAAGCATTCCAGAGATTCAATTAGCTGTGCATGTTTTTACCTGCTCGCAAGGAATGCTCACTTGGCGTTATCAACCAGTAGTGAATCCTGCTCAAGCCTATTGCAGGTGCACTCTAAAGCACTGAACTATCATTCTGCTGTCACCCGTGCTCAGACCAAAGAGTGAACACATTGTTCATGTATGACATTTTTAAAGGCTTTCCAATTGATGAGGCAGGTATGCACATTACCACTAGTTTCCTCAACATAATGGGTGATAGACTTGCGAATAGTCTAAAAAAAGGCTTGGTTTTCCATTGTGAAGGACTGTAATCATCATGTCGGGGCCACGTGAGATGTAACAACAAGGAATTATGATCTGAGATATTCTTTCTAAGGTATTGCATATGCTGTGCTGCAAGTTGTATAGACTGTGAACATAGGAAGCGCTTCAGCTGGGCATGTAGAGCTGTAGTGGTGAGTAGAAGGAGAACTCTTGTGCCAGGGTGGAAGGCCCTCAAAATATGAGTAAGATCCCAGTGTGTCAGTCACTGGGAAAAATATATAGTAGTGCTATTCGTGGATGTGTGTGGGGGAGAAGGGTGAGATCAGTCCAGGAGGACATCTAGCATGCCATCAAAGTCTCCCAAGCTGTGTCCATAGGGCTAGCGGTAGCAAGAGGTCCATAGGAATTAAGATTGCTGTCTGTTGGTGGAGTACACCCTTCTCAGAAGGAATCTAGTGCCATCTAGGGTGCCCTCCAGTGGGACATGTGCTGTTCTGAATCAGTTACGGAGGTTCTGCTTGTAAGGGGGACCATGGGTCTAATCCAAAGGAGCAGCCCTCTGGCATAGCTGAAGTAGCCAGTGCAGTAATACTGGGCTCTCCAACGTTTTTGAAGCTTGGGTCTCATTCCCAGTAAGGTGTGTCTCCTGTAAGGATGCAACATGCATGCCTCTGAGAGCATGGAAGCATGTTGTTTGTTGGCGGAGTTCATGACATACGGCCTGATTTAGATCTTGAAGGGAGTTACATCGTCCCTTTGTGGCGACGATTCCAAGTACTCCATTAAGATGACAGAGTTCTGACCACTGTATTTACATACATGACAGCTGAACCTCTGTCCATGTTGACAGAGATTAGTCCATTGTGTAAGCAGTTTCCCTCAGTCGATGCAGTAGACTCCTATACTGGCTAACAATACCCTGTTGGTGTCTGGTTGGCGGGATGGAGCAGAGCAGATTTAGATTTCACAGTTGTGCTGAGGTGGTACTAGTGGTGGTACTAGTGGTGGCCTCCTGATGGTGGGAGCCTGTTTTGGGACATGATCAACATTGTACTATGGCTATTGGATGGATGCTAATAGCAGACACCAAAGCTCATATTTATACTTTTTGATGCAAAACTGCGCTTTTGTGTTAAAAAGTTTAGCACTGACTAGCACCATTTCTTAACGCCACCCAGGCGTCATATTTATACTATGATGTTGGGTAGTGCTAAGAATAAGTTAGAGTCATTATTCCACAAATAGGACAGAACCCACACCTAGAAGATGTGACCCAGACAATTGCACAAACTGCCCTTCCCTACATGTGACATGCAGGTGGGGCGTAGGGCTGAGAGACTGCAAACATTAAGTACAGGAACAATGTATGGGAACCAAGATGACAATGTGCCACCAATAGGAAGTCAGTGACGTCACATATAAACTGCCACAACACAGAGACATTAATTGTACAATATCTCATTGCAGAGGACGATGGCTCTCCTGTGGATCTGCCTGCCCTGGACTACCCTGATGACCTGGATGACCAGCTGACAACCATCAGCCAGGAAACCCTCCAAGATGTCCTCGGAACCATCCTGACACCACCTCCAGTCTTAAGGAGGAGCATTCATGCAGCAGCCATCCCAGAGGCCCCACCCACCACCCCAATAGTACGAACTGCCAGCTCCAACACAGCTGAGGACTCTGAGGACACAGGGACCACCTTTGAGAGGACAGTAGTGGGAGTCCAGTGGGAGCTGGCCAAGGAGGTGTGGGTGGGGATGGAAAGTATGGCAGCCAGCCTTGAGGGCATGCACGCGTACATCATAATGGCCACTGAACAGACAGCAGCCAAACAAGGCACACAATCCCCACTGCATGGAGTCCAACAGTGTGTGAGGGACATAACCACTGCCGTGAGGGAGTTGACACAACAACTGCCCTCCCAATCTTGCTGCTGCATGCATGACAACAAGCTAGACTCCACGCACCGGAACTGGTCTCC
Organism: Pleurodeles waltl; assembly: GCF_031143425.1. NCBI lineage: Eukaryota > Metazoa > Chordata > Amphibia > Caudata > Salamandridae > Pleurodeles > Pleurodeles waltl. Next base: position 1,279,632,692 of record NC_090447.1, on the reverse strand, counting down.
CTCAGGGCAGACATGGTTGCCTACCACAGGGATGTTGCTGCCATAGTCAATAATCAGCAGCTCTTCCTTGCTGCAGTGATACCATATGTAGTTCCACACATGGCAGCTGCCAGGAATTTTGTGTCCACTTCTTCAACCACTGAAATGTGTGTGGCCCCCTCTACCCCACCACCACCATCAAGGGCAGAGGAGACAACACACACATCAGAGGATGAAGATGTGGAACAGATTATATTCACCCGTAGGAGTACCCGGTAGCAGCAGCCCATACAACATGGGCAGTGACTTCCTTTGTCCTGTGTTTGACATCATGCCAGTGTTGCTACAGTTGGTGACATGCACTCTTCACCGACACACTGTTAACCTTTCCACTATGGACTGCAATTGTCTCTCACTACTCAATTGGCAATTCAAGTTCCCCTGCACTGAATGACACTTCACTCCAGCATGTCCAATGACATGTCCCTCAACCCTGGACTTGTGTTGTGTCACAATAGAATGGTTTTCACTAATGGGGTCACAGACCTGGACAATGTAAATATTGCACTACAGCACTTTGAAATAATCAGCACCTACACAACCACATTGTCTCTGTGTAATGTGACACATCTACCTTGCTGTTGATTTGTGATGTATGTAACATGTCTATAGTCACAGAGTTTCAGTACAAGAGTGCAGAAATATTGGGGACACATATCTCTGCGCAAGGCACCTACATGATGAACGTCAATGCTGGCCACATCCCCTACGAGCATGTCACTGTGTATGTGAAATATGTTTAACACATGTATGCCTCACCTCCTACATACAGCAGGAGTGTCTGTGTAAGAGTGCTTGGGCAATAACGTCAGCTGGGAGTACCAGTGAAACACATTGGTGTGAAATAGATATACTTAACCTCATCTGAAATTGGCACTGCTCAGTTTAGCAGTGTTGACATGAACTTCAGGCTGCAGGCAGATGTCCCACAGTGCCCAACATTCAGACACAGGACCCAAACAATGACACCTTAAAAACCACACCTACCTGTCCAATACATGGGAACCATAGTCACCTTGAGTGGTGGGTACATTGGATGACAGATGCATTGAGAAGTAGATGTGTTGTAGCTGCCAATGTGACAGCTCAGTTGGAAGTGGGAAGGAACATGTCAAGAGAGGGATCTGGATGCAGGACAGAATCCCCAGGCCAACAGACAATTGGCACTGTACGCTCATAGGAACACCCTGAGACCCAAGTATATGACACATGCAGTAAGGGAGTACCCACACTGTTCTTATATATGTAGAAAACTGAACTGAAAACTATGGTAAACGCCTATCCTCACCTAATCTATCCTACCTATACATTACCCAAAACTGGCCCTAACTACCTTATGCTAAACTTCCTTACCACGTTTAACGACACACTCTAAGCATTGGCCCCCCACACCCATTATATCACAAGACACATGCTGTACAACATATACTAACCTAAACATATACTATCTAATCCTAAACAAATATACATTTTTTTGTATATTATATATTTTTTTTAAACACAATTGCCCCAACAGTACCCCTCAAGCACCCACCCACAAACTAACACTAAACCTACTTATCCTATCTAAATAACTAACCTATCACTAACCCCTAAAACTCACTACAAATTATGATGAAGAATGAGGAGGGAGGGGACTGAACTGGGAGTGAACGTGAGGCATCAGTTCAGAGGTTGGCCCTCTTGAGTGTCCTCTTGATAGCCTTCAGTCTCTTTGTGTTGTGGTCCACCTCCTTCTTTAGGCTGTCCAGCTTCTTGAGGACCTGTTTCATGTCCCTCTGTCAGTCCTTTATTGCCGACATGCCCATTGCAGCAGGCGTGGTGGGCTGTGGTGCCCATGTAGAGGGTGTTGAAGGTGGGGCAGAAGTGACGGTGGTGGCTGTGGCCTCCTGTGTAGCTGTGGTGCTTGGTCCACTCTTTATGGCAGTGCGGGTCCCCCCTGGCTGAATGCCCGCCATTCCCGAGTGGCTCACTCCTTTCGATAGCGTTGTGCCGTCCTGCGGTTCCCAGATTCCACATCCAATATGTGGCGATAGCGCACTGCCCTCTTCTGGAACGCCCTGAGTTCCTCACTGTCCATGTTGGTAGCTGTTAAATTGAGACAGGCAACCATCAGTGTCAGCATTGTGTGATGATGGTATAGATGATATTCTAACACTCTGCCTCGATTTGCGCATGCACCCCGAATCACATTCCAGATAATACAATGTCCCTGATGAATGTAACGGCAACACTGCCTACCCATCATGTCATTTACACCAAAGAGATACACAACAAGAGTTGGAACCAAAAAAACTAATCTGTGCATTGATTTAGTGCAATCTGTCACAATGCAAAGGCAGCAACAACTTCACATAAGCCAGACCTTCTAATCTTCATCATCTGAGTCAACTTTAAACCACACAACACCAGTAACTAGTAGATGTCAATGGGCGTATGGTATGCAGTTGCTAATTGTAAGGGGTCAGTGTTAATTGGGACACATGCAAGCCTGATTGAGATGACTGTCATCTACACCTTGACCATCACATCTATTTACATATATGTTGTTCCCCTACCTCTGTGCCTCAAGGGGGATGGGCATGCAATCCATCATTACAACTGTCGAGGTCAACCACTAAGGCATGTCCACTTATACATGGAGTTAAAGAGTGGACCACATGTGAGGAGGGCTGCTACCTAGCAAGCAGTTATCCATAGGTCATTCTCATCTACATTCATGTGCCAGATGTGGACACCCATCAACACCTGATATGCCAACACAATTCCCTAAACACCCACATTGATGCCAGCACACGTCTGGCGTTGACCTGCATGCACGCCTATTACATACCACATAAGTATCACTTAAATGGAGTACAACTTATGGGGCACCATGCTGGGGGACAGTTACCCACCCAGTCCTACATGTACATTACAATACAGGGATGCACCAATTTGTGTGGAAAACTGGTGCATCACTGTGTTGTGAGAATGATGGTATGACCCAGTGTCAATATACTGACAGAGTTGCACTTCCAAGGCACATGTGGGCCTAGATGTGGCTACTAATCACCTTGTTCACACGATGCTGCCTATTACGCAGCACAAGACTCCAAAGACATGACTCTCTGCTTGTGAATGGGTAACTCTTGCATGGGACTCAATGTCACCATCTACCCTTCTTAGAAATCTTATCGCATGCCAGCACATCAGTTCTAGCATTGAGTGCAACACACACAAGTCACTCACACAACAGCCGCAATCACTACACGGGACAGTCATTATCACAGTTACTGGATACATCTGGGTCCTGAAATCTTGCCACTTCTCCAATGGTGTAGGGGGCAGGTTCACCTGTAGGACATGGATGGAAAAACATGCTCAGTGTCATATCACGGTCACTACTAGTGGACAACATATCACAGTGTGTAACATTTTAGATGAGTGAGCTAGTGATCCTGCTTGAAGACAGTACAACGGACATACCACTGCAAACTCACATTGGCACTGACACTCCGGTGATTGAGAGCCACACATCTGCACACATGTACTGGGCCTAGGACTCATGTAGTGCTATACCCTACAACAATCATATGTGGCCAATCCATTTAAGATGGTACTTCATGGCATGCTTTGTATTTGGGTGAACAATACATGGCACTTCCGTGGTGCACTGCAATACAAGTGACTCAGGTATTGTGGCTTTTGCATCAAGGCACACTGAGTAACTGTTTGATGGACATGGGGCTCAATTTTTAGTCTGCAATTATCGTTCGTTCAGTGGTCTATGACAGATGTGGCACAGTTGTATGTTGGTAACAAATGCCCCATTGCCAGTGTCCCTTAAGGCGGGTATGCCCCCTTTGCCAACATAATGGCAGGGGTCATGTGTGTGTAATGATGACAATGTAGAGCTATACATGGATGCCCACTTTGCTGTCAGGATCCAGTGAAATTTGGCATGCTGCTGGTGTCTTGCCTTATCATCATTGACAGAATGCAGGGGCACAGGTGTTACAATGGCCCCTGAAATGTGTGACTAAGTGTTAGTCGTAGATGACTCAACAAACATCTGACCTGCATTGTTAACATATATAGACATGTGGACTCCATCTCAGTACTGGGACAGTAACAATTCGTTCTGGTTGCATTCAACCTGTCCACAAGCATTGCATGCAACACATCAACACATCTGCTACTGTCACTCAGGAGCATTCTACTGTACACGTATGTCAATGGGATACTCACCAACAGGGCCACCGTTTACCACACTCAGGTGGTCCAGCAGATCCTGCTCTCTGGCCACCAGGTCAGCCCAGTGATGCTTTAGCTGGTGCTCATTACAGCTGGTACAGTACACCCCCTTCAGGTGGTGGAGCACCTTGCCCCACTGCAGCCGCCTCGCCTCCGTCTGATACCCCTGTATCACTCTGCCACCCATCATGAGCATCATAGGTAAGAAGTGTCACACCAGCCACACGAAGCCCCCAAGCTCCTCCTACCCCATCTGTGTCAGCCTCGCCCTTCCTGACATGTCCCTCACGCACAATATAAAACAGTAAATGATGAAAAAATTAAATGACAAAAAAGGAAACTTACAGCCCAAACTTATGAACCCCAACCAACCCAACTAATCTAATACCAAGACAGACACCCCACAGTGCAAGTCCAAAGTGAAATACAGTAAACTACACAAAATCACAGACACTGGTATGCGTAACAATCAGATTGCACAACAGACACAACAAGAGAGACACCACAAGATACAAAATCGCCTACAACACTCCAGCAACACCAAGACACAGCCACACGGTCAACAAATGCACAGACTGTAAAGTGAAAGTGAAAGTACACCCACTGTACCATGCATGTAAACAGGATTTCCTATTACATCACTTCCTGTCCCCTTGCAACACGTTTTACGTCATGCGTTTTATTTTTACGTATAAGATGTTTGCGTGTCTATTTTTAACATGTTACCTATGTGTGTGGCAATATACAACACATTACCTATAGACTTCGATTTCACAGGACATCCGCATGAGTGTAGTGCGAAGATGGAATTCACGTAAAGGGCCCATGTATTGGTAGTTAGCGTTTGCGGGTCTTTTCAAGGCATTAGCGTCAACATTTTTGACTCTCTCTGTGAATGCGTGTTTTTGTTCTATTTACCATGGACGCACCCTGTATCAACATGCAAATGGGATGGGATGGGCTGCAGTGTGTAATATTGTGTATGGCCACATGTGGTAGAGCATGCAACTTTGTGATCTGGGTGTGTATGGTCTGTTACAACGATGTGTGTGTTTCTGAATGAACGTCATGCAATACTTTGGGCATCATGCATATGTATGATTGTGTGCCAACTGTGTATCCACATTTGATGGCAGTCAGTGATCTACAACAGTCATGGTATGTGTTTGTGAAATGTGTTGACTCATGTGATGTGTGTAGTTGTTTGATTTAGAGGACATTACATTTCAGATAGCAAACACAACTCCGGCATTATTGATGATGGTTGATGAGTACTATGTAGGATATGTTACCCCTCATATGTCTCTAATTGTTGGTTATGAGTTCATGGTGACTTGTGTGTGCACTACACAAATGTCTGACATGTGTACATATTTGGTACGTACTGTGTTTGACACACTGTGCCTAAATTCCACCCATATAATGTTTTGTACATGCCAGTTTGACTCATTACAAATAGCTATGTTATTGTGTTCCTGTGGTGGACCTGCTGCCCTAGCTGCATGTGTTCACATTTTATCAGATGTGCATTTGACATAAGTGTCCAGTCCAAGTGTGTGGGCATGTGTACCCTGTGTCATGATTGGGCTCCATGGCAGTGGCAGGACTGATTTCCATGGATGGACTGCGCAGGGCAAGTGTTGTGAACATTTCTTGTCATACCTGGGACAATCATGCTATCCATTGTCACAAAAGATGCCCCCCCTTTATCACACAAGCTCCTTGCAGACATTGCAAGTGTCACACTTTGTAATGTCAGTGGTCTGTTCATACATTCCTGTCCTTCTGATATTTCACATCCACTGCCTCATGTATGGGGCCCTTGTTTACCTTATAATTGGATTTGTCATAGTTGTGTGTCATGTGCTACAGTTGAACATGTTGGCAACGTGGATGTGACTCATATGTTGTGGTCCATTGATTGTGTCCTTCATTTGTGACATTCAAGTCATGAGTCTATTTGTTATGTGTGTGATGGTTGCTGTACAATCATAAACATCACATGTGATGTTGCATCAGACATTGTCGGATTTCTATTTGTGACATGCTCCCTGAGGTAATACTCACATTCCTAAGGTACATGTGATGGAGAATGAAGGCACCAAAGCGGGATTTTGTGATCAAGTCAGGTGTTTATTTACATATCTTAACAAGGTGTGTAGAGTGACTATAAAGTGAAAAGGTTGTGTACGATTTGCTGACTGCGGTGCATTCCTGCAGCTGTGTTCTGCTGTTCCTCCTCATTTTCCCTGCCACCATCCTCCTCCTTCTCCTCAGGCAGTTCTTAGTCTGGCTCATATAATGGGATGTTCATCCTCACACAAATGTTGTGCAGGATAGCAAAGGTCAGTATAATTTCACACACAATGTGTGGGACATGTAGGAGGCTGCCTCCTGTGATGTCCAGGCACCTGCATCTTGACTTCAGGATGCCAAAAGTCCTTTCCACAATGGTGCATGTCCTCCGATGTGCCTCTTTATAGGCTCACTCTGCTGCTGTGCTTGGGTTGGAGAATGGGGTCATGATCCATGGCTGGATCCCATAACCCTGATCCACTGCAAAAGATAATAGGAGTGAGTATTTTGCTAGTGCTTGCAACCGGTTTGGCATGTAGCATGGCAGTTGATATCTTGTGTTGTCTGTGACTCATATGTGTTTGTGGTATGTGTGAGTTCCTGGGCTTCTGTGAGGTCTTCTCAGCACTGGGCTATTTGACATGACAATTTGTGTTTGACTTATGGACCTAGGATATATGATTTGGTTTCCTAACTGTTGGTCGGTATGTATGTCACATGCGTTGTGTAGTGTCCCATATGTATCAGTGTGCTTTCACTGGAGGGGATATGATACATCCACACACACAATGGGTTCAGATGTGGTGGTAACATGGTTGCACTACGTGGCCTGGACATCCCATCCATTTAGACATGTGTCATTGCAGATGAAATGCAACACTGAGGCCCTTTGAATTGGGTAGGTGACAATGCACAACACATCTCCATAAGTTGGCAGCACTGAGCTGTTCAGTATTGACAATGCACGATTGTCCCATGTGTGACTTGTTTCTAGGCAACCCTTTGTTGTTCCCTTTGCCAGTTACTCATGCGCAACCGTGCACCTACACTACCTACCTTGCACCAGGGAACCTGGCTAACTGCCTTGTGGAGGTGAATGTATCTGTGCAGAAAGGGCCATCTCCTCGTACCTATGCTGTTTTGATGGACAATTGGCTCTTTCAGTGTGTGCAGCAGTGTGCAGTTTGCATTGGTGGCACATCAATATGTGTTTATAGCACAATCCACTTCCTTATTGCAACCTGCAAAAGGCACCCCAGGAGTGGTGTTTGATATTGGCACTGCCTCAGTATTTCCATGTCACCTACATCTGAGTCAGCATCATCATGCTATGTGTCTCATGGTGTTAGACCTGCTGCAGCACACATTGCACACCCCTTCCACGCTACATACTGCTTGGGAGGGTGGCCGATTGACTATATGGCCTAAAGTAATTGTAAATAGTTCATCTTCCAAGTTGTACTTACAGTGCAGGCCATGTCATAGTCACTGTGGGCTTTAACGTTGGTCCCTTGGTGCTCTAGAGTGGCAGCTAATGTTTTTGGCAATGGTCAGTTGTCCATAGGTGTGTATGCCATTGTGTCAGGGTATACAATATAACTACCAGTGTGACACCTCAGTGTCACCCTGCCCACGTGTCAATGTAGTGGTGTATGTCCTGTGTGTCCTATAGGGTTGTTGTGCTGTGTGTATATTACTAGGTTTGTTGACCTACCGACAAGCAGGCCATTGCCATATTGCCCATCCTGGAAGTGCTCATTGATCCTGCTGTGCCGGAATATGAAGGAGTCATGGACACTCCAAGGATACTTGGCCAAGATGTTTGTGAATAGTCCCTGGGGGTCAACTATGGCCTGCACATTGATAGAATGCGTGTGCTTTGTGTTCCTGAATAGGTGCTCTGTTGCTTCAGGTGGGACGATCCGGACATGGGTGCAGTCAATTGCACCGAGCACATGCGAGAAGCCATGGATTTGATAAAACCCCTGTTTTATCTACTGCTGCTTCTGCTGGATGTTGAAGAATCTTATTTGGCGGGGTGTGAGGGAGATTATGACATCTAACACCTTGGGCAGGAAAGCCGAGAATGAGGGTTGTGATACCCCAGTGACCAGGGCAACTGTTGTCTGGAAGGAGCCACTTGCCAACATATGCAGGACAGCTAGCAGCTTGGTCACAGGTGGGATGTTGTGTGGCGTCTGCAGGCTAGCTGTTAGTTGTGGCTCAATATGGCGCAGCAGCTGCAGTATGGCTTGCCAGTTGAGTCGATAGCTCTGAATGATGTCCTGTTCCCTGAGGCCAAGGAGGGTTGTCCTGTTTCTGAAAAGTCTCTCCTGCCTTCTGTCTTTCCATTGTGGGCCGCGTTGAGGTGGTGGTGTTTGCTGCCATTAGTCCTTTGCTCGGCGTTGTCTTGCAAACTGCATCAGCAGCACCTCCATGTTGTCCTGTTGGTCTGTAATGTTGCTTGTGTGTGTTTTCCTTAAGTAGTGGTATGTTTGCCTCATTTTAACGCCAGCCCTGACCCAGACATTAAAAATTTGACACAAATCGGAGTTAATGTAATTTTTTGGGGCCGCCTCCCACCTGTGTGTCATTTTTGCCCTGTTGGATAAATATGGCGCTAAGGGCTTTGAGTAATTTTTTGGATGGCTACTTTGCATCTCATTGACGCAAGGTAGATTCACGCATCCTTAAAATGACGTTAACTTCATATTTTTGACTCTAGATGGGTCTAGCGCCAAACTTTAAATATGGAGTTGAGTTTGCGCTGGATTTGCATAAAAAATGACACAAATCTAGCGCAAACAGAGTATAAATATGCCCCAAATGTCTGTTGGCAAATTGTGCACTCCTGCATACCACACTATGAAACAACCACTGCATAACACCATTTTTCTTCTGAATATGCTACACAGAAGTCAGGTTATTACCTTTTGTTTCTCTCGGTTAATTTTTCACTTGTCTTTTAATTTTTGGGTCCTTCATTACATTCAATTTTATTTACTCATAATGACAGGGAGGAGAAATCCCCATTTTACAGAGGGAGAATTGTCAGTCCTGGTGGATTAAATCATTAGTGTAGAGCCACAATTGTTTGGAGCCCATGTACCAAATATTACCATATCTCTGAAAAAGACAAATGGGGTCCAGAATAGTTGACAAAGTGAATGCTGTAGCCAACAAACCAAGGAGGAACTTAGGAAGACATAGAATGACCAGCAGGGGAGAGTGCATTCCTTGACTTCCACGCATCACCTGGAAGCCCAGAGAACTGGTGGTGGTTCTCCCAGTCCCCCATTACAACTATCTCCCTAGGAACAGAAGGTCTTGCACATCCTACATCCTACATCCTGGAGGCTTGACAGGAATCCCTGGTGGAATGGGGACTGGTAAATTAGACTTATGTATGTCTCACTAAACATAACTGTTGTTTTTGCTCTAATGTTAGCTGTTGATAATGTTTTTCACCTTTGTAAAACATATAAACACAATTTTAAACATCACAAATCTATTGTCACCATCAAATTAGTAGGATTATGGTGTCATCACTAATTTTACTATCGGGAAAAATGTGGGGTGATGATGTATGTTGTTCTTCACTGATCATTTCTTGTATTTGCTTGTTTGTTTGTTTGAATGTATTTTCTTGTAGTTAAGATAACAGGTTCATAAACTCCATCTATTATACCATCAAGGTATGGTTCTTGTAAGTCTTTTTTCACCTTTCAGCATATTTCAGATATGCAAGAATGTAGTAAGTGTGTGTAAATCTTCACTGCATATATTTTGCTAGGAGTCTTCAACTTACAATTTTCCAAGGGTTGACAATGTCAAATTCAAAGAACTTCAACTACCATGATGCCTTGCTTTTGTATATGGAAAATATGCTTGCAATGTGATGTTGGTCAGTCTCCCATTTCTTCCATGTATGCACATATATCAAAATTTCAGCCATTTCTCAAACCCCATTTTATGCAATGAATACAAATTGGAGTATTTCATGTAAAATTGTATGTTGAGACTTTCTTGCCATTTCATTGAAGTGATGTAATTGTTTCACAACTCAAAGTATGTTGACTTAAAGAATTCATATCATGTTATTTTGTATGCAAAATAGAAGTTGTAATGATAATAAATGTACTTAACAAAGTTAAAATGCTAACCAATGCCATTAATCCTAAGCTATATAATAGTTTGAATTTTAGCCTGCTAGGCTTTGGAATGGTTAACATCCCATTTCTTCTCTATACTGAGTTGCGTTGAATGTGTGATATAATTTATGTACCTTTCCTAAGTAATCTTTTTCTTTTCAGGACATCTCTTTGCATGCCTTTTTTGTTGTTTGCATGTGTGTACTTTAAAATGTTTGTGTAAATACCAAAAATACCAAAAAATACTAAAAGGTCTAACCATACTACTAATACAATTTTCTTATTTTAGGTTGCTTCATTTTGATGAATAATCCAGACTTCTACAATTAATATAATGAATTAATATAATTAATATTAGGTCCTACATCCAGAGTACATGGACAGCCATCTGCCACTGAGGATACCTCCTCTCCAGACCAGGGTCAAACCTTCTCTGAGGACTCCACTCCTGGACCAGCCTGGTCCATCTGGTCTGTCTGGGCACAGAGGTACAATGAGTCTTACTCGGGCCACAACTACACCTCAAACCCCAGCTGTTACAACACCTCAGCCAATAGACAAATCCACTTCCTGTGTCCAAGGAACATCACCCAAGCCTTTTGCCCACCACCTCCAGTTCAGCCAGGACCAGTACGATGGGTCACACTTGCTCAAGAGCACAGGGTAGGGGGGACAGGGTACGTGGGAGGGAATCTGTGGGCCAGGAAAGTGAGGCCAATGGGTTCACTGTCATAAAGACCACCATTGACCAAGTTTTGGGATCCCTACATCAGTCCCAAGACATGATGGGCTAGTTTCTTACTGAGCTCAGGGACATTAAGCAGTTGCAGAGGGAGCACATATAGAGATGCAGACTCTAAACTCAAACTTGAGCTTCTTGCCTGGGGTGCTCTTTGACATTTACCACCATATGTGCAGGGCTTTCCGAGCCACATCTACCCCTTTCTGTGGCCATACAACATCTAGGCCCAATACACTTGCCTCAGCAACAGAAAGGGAGGCCCTGCCACAAGCAGCAACACCTGCAGCCACCTCAGCCCCAGCAACTGTGCCCCCACCCCCACAGAAGAGGACGTTCATCCGACCACCAGGAGAGGATGGCAAGACCACCAGCAAAAGATGAAGAACCTAATTTCATCCATTGTGTGATTACCAGTCACTCTTTGGACTATATTCTGGACACCATTACCTTTTTGATGACAGTTGTATTTTGTACATTGGACTTCAAACAATCTTGCCTTCAAAATAATAGTCTTATAAACCATGATTGACTGTTTTTCCCTTAGTTATTTAGTTTCCACCCTTTATCAGCTTATTTGTGTTTGTACAATAAAGTATAAAACCACAGAGTCAAAGGCTGGTTATGTATTTCTTGTGGTATTTGCATTTTTATTTCTGCCTTACATCTTTATTTTCAAAATGCAAATGATCAAACATATTTTTTACCCAAAGAGTATGTTATATTTAGCTAATGTTATTCCCATTTACAAAAAAGTAAACATATTACAAACACAAACAATCTTAATGTATTACTCTCATACATTTGTAAGTAAGAAGTGTTTGAAAAAAATCATATTATGACCCATGCATAAACAACATGGTCTGTGCCATTTTTATTTTTACAGTTTCAGACCTTGACACCATGGAAGAACAGTATTTAATCCTAACGATCAGATTCAATAGGCAAACTATGAGGCAAACTATTATTGATTCATGTCATCAGCTGGAGCCATACCTCTTGCTGCACAATAGAAATCCCACATCAATAACACTAATAGTCAAAAGCACAGCAGTACGCAATTTTGTGACCACATGATCCTTCCAATACACTGTGGCAGTATCTGGTGGCATGTCCCAACCAATGCTAAAGAGTGTGCTACAAAGATTTCTTTCTAAAATTATGAGACACGTCAACAGCTTCCTACACTTAACATAAAATTAGGTTTTTGCAAATGTGAGATGAGTATGCTATAGGTCGACTCACACATGTAGCTAGAGAAAGTTAAGCAGCACATATTGCCTTGGTGGCAACATTCAACAGAAAGCAAGTCTAATACAAACTCAAAAGCTTCTTTTCAATCACTGTGCAAGTGTCAGAGTCACCAGATCCTCGGGGTCTGTGCACGTTCCCAACACTTCTACCACAAGACAGCTCCAATACTCTGATTAGATTTATCACAGAGTCTAAGAGAGTCCAAGTGGGGAAAAGGGGATTAGGACGGGAACAGCTGGGAAGGAGACCTGTAGGAAGCAAAAGGTTAAAACACAACATCAAAATTATATCTCATGAAATCAGTACCATGCTTCAACTCTAAGCTTCGTCTTTTCCCAAAAAAAACATGAACAACCCTAAAATAGTCATAAAACTGACTAGGCTTTAGATGACCGAATGCCTGAGGAGGAAACAGGAAAAGTTAAATAGGACTTTCAGATTCGAGTACTTTCTTTAGCATGAGAATCAGGAAACACTCTGAGCAATTTCTAAACAACCATATGAATCTCCTTTTAAGAATATATATCAGGAACACACAGCATTACATCTAGAACTCTGGTATTGTTGTGTTCATCTCAGAAAAAACATTGGGAAGTGAATTGCGCACATTGCAGATTTTTATATGAGTATTAAACACCATAAAGGATTGTGCACCATGAAATCACACAACGTAGATTCAAGGAATAAATCACGCAACGTGTCAACTTGAAATGCTACCAAGAAATTGTCTTAGAATAGTAGCGCACAGTAATTTACATTATTTATACACGAGGAAAGAATTGCGCGTCTTGCCGATTCAAATGCCACCATACAAATGCCAAGAAATGGTAGCGCACAATGAATAACATGAAAAGCACTCAGGGAATGAATCGCGCGCCTAGTCGATTCAAATGCCACCATGCAAATGCCAAGAAATGGTAGCGCACAATGAATAACATGAAAAAACACTCAAGGAAAGAATCGCGCGTGTTGCCGATTCGAATGCCACCATGTAAATGCCAGGAAATGGTAGCGCACAATTAACAGCATGAATTACACACGAGAAGTGAATCGCGCGTTTCGCCGATTCGAATGCCACCATGTAAATGTCAAGAAAAGGTAGCGCGCAATGAACAACAAAGTTAAATGCTCATGAAACGAGTTGCACGTCTTGCCAACTCGTAAAACATCATGTAAATGTCAAGAAATATCAGCGCGCAATGAACAACAATGTAATAACGAAATCAAATCTTTATGGAATAAATTGCGCGTCCTCCCTTTTTGCAAACCGCCATACAAATGTCAAAAAATGGCAGCACACAAGTAATCTGTTATTCATTTAAGAATTAAAATCAAGAATATGAAAATTCTCAATTACGGTGTTGGGAAATGTCCAAACACCGTCTTACCGCCTGGAAACAGTGATCACCAATGAGAGATGAGTGCAGAAGACTGGAAAATCCAAATAGTCCGCCGGGACAGGAGCTCAGGAAGAAGCTGCTGCTCTGCACCGGGACCTCTGAATAGTGAGCACTGGAAGTTGGGCTGACTCTCTTTTATAGAGTCTTGGCCCAGCCTAGAACCACGCCCAGGCATGTTGCAGGGAAAGTCTCTAGAAGGCCCTGGAAAGGGACCACACCCTAACACACTCTGAATGTCTGCAGCAATACATTGCAAATGTACAGTATTTATAAGCACCTTAAAAATGAATCTTTTGGATGGAATTCTGCAATGCAAAAGGTTAAACAATAACATATCATCACAATGCATAAATTACATTATCTTGCGAGTGTTGGGTTTTTGCATTCTAGATGCCCGTAGAGCGCGCACTGTCCTGGTGTTGACAGTACTCCCCTCTCCCAGGCGCGCTCTAGGGCCTAGTTTATCTGGATTGAGACGATGAAAGCTTCTCACAAGTACTGGAGCATGAACATCAGATGCGGAAACACATAAATTACTTTCAGGGCCATAACCTTTCCATGAGATTAAGTACCATAGGTTACGCTCTCTCAGTTTAGAGTCCAACACTTTCTTGACTTCATATTCTCCTTCCCCCTGTACTAGAACAGGAGCTGGATGAGGGTGGACCTTTTGGACTGCCTTTTTTAAGAGGGAAGTATGGAACACTGGATGAATCCGTAATGATTTTGGCAATTGTAGTTTATAGGTCACAGGATTGAGTTGCTGAAGAACAGTGTAAGGACCTATAAATTTGGGGTTGAACATGTGCTTCTTCTTGAAGTCTATATGTTTTGTGGAAAGCCACACTTTGGCACCAGGTTGATACTGCGGTCCCTCACAATGTTTCTTGTTATAATGCTTTTTGGCTTTTTCTAAATGTTGTTGAATCGATTTCTGAGTTTGATGCAAATGTTGAATGATTTCTGACACAGCTGGAGTGAGAGAACTTTCTTGAGGAATTGTGATGGGCAAGGTGTCAGGATGATAGCCAAACAAACCAAAGAAGGGTGTAACGCCAGTAGACGTGTGGAAGGAGTTGTTGTAGGCTAACTCAGCTAACCAGAGCATTGATGTCCATGAATTAAGTGCTTTTTCAGCGTAAGCACGTAGGCATTGCTTCAAAGTCTGATTTAGTCTCTCCGTTTGACCATCTGTTTGAGGATGGTGGCTAGTAGATAGGGTAGATGTCACTTGGAGTGTTTTACACCATGTCTTCCAGAAGTTGGAGGCAAATTGCGATCCCTGATCGGAGAGGATCACTTTTGGCAGTCCATGATAACGAACCACTCTATTCAGTAAGATAGTTGCCAGTTCACTAGAGGTGGGTAATTTCTTACAGGCAATGAAATGTCCATATTTCGTGAGACTATCTACTACCACCAGAATTACTGAATGCTGTTGAACCACTGGCAGACCTGCAATAAAGTCTAAAGAAATGTGTTCCCACAGACGACTTGGGGTTGGGAGTGGGTGTAACAATCCTTTCGGTTTTGAATGACTTGTTTTAGTGCGAGCACAGACTTCGCAGTTGTTTACCATTGTTTTTACATCGTTTGTTAAGGTAGGCCACCAAAAATAGCGTTGGATTAATTCAAGAGTTTTAGGAGTACCAGGGTGACCTGCTGTAGGTATAACATGCAACCAATGAAACACTATCTTGCGAAGTTTGGTAGTGGGCACGAACAAACGAGCATCGTGAAAGGGTAATCCTTGCTTGATTGATCTTTTCAGATCTGCTTGGGCCCACGCCTGCCATTTTTCAACAGTGAATGAATTGCGGATGTCTTCAAAGAAATCTTCTGTTTTTATGATACATAGGACCTTGTCAGGAGCAATGATAGCTCTGGAGGTTTGAACTGCAGGCAATGTGGTAGACTCTTGGCGGGACAAGGCGTCAGCTTTGCGATTATCTTTACCAGGCCGGAAGGTTACCACAAAATCAAACTCGCCAAAAAACAGCATCCAGCGTAATTGCCGAGGAGTCAAAAGTCTGGCAGAACTCATGAATTGAAGATTGCGATGATCAGTATATACTGTGACAGTATATTTAGCTCCCAACAAATGATGTCTCCATTCTTTAAAGGCGTCACGAATCGCCAGAAGCTCTTTTTCAGCAATGACATAGTTCTGTTCGGCTTCGTTCAACTTCCGAGACATGTAAACTACAGGATGAAGCTGACCAGTGTCTTTGTTTCGTTGTGACAAGACTGCTCCTATCGCCACATCTGAAGCATCAGCTTCCACTATGAAAGGTCGATCCGCATCTGGATGAGTCAAGACTGGGGCAGTGGAGAAAGCTTCTTTCAAAGTTGAAAAGGCTTGGTCTGCTTCTGGGGACCATACAAATTTTTCTTTCTTTCTTAATAACTTAGTAATTGGAGCCACTGTCTGGGAGAAATGATTTATGAACCTCCGGTAAAAATTTGCAAAGCCCAGGAAACATTGTACATCACGAACAGTCTTTGGGATGGGCCATTCAGATACAGCTTTTACTTTCCTTTCTGCCATCACCATACCTTGAGGGGTAAGGATAACCCCTAAAAACTCAACTGTGGTAACATGAAACTCACACTTGGTTAGCTTGCAATATAAATGGTGTTTACGAAGGGCTGCCAAAATTTTCTTGACATGTTGAACATGTTCATTCTCATTGTCTGAGTAGATCAAAATGTCATCAATGTAAACTATGGCAAAGATATCGAGGTACTCTCTAAGAACGTCATTTAAGAAAAATTGAAATGCTGCTGGAGTATTGCACAGACCAAAAGGCATGACGGTGTATTAAAAAAGGCCATATCTTGTTTTGAATGCCGTTTTCCATTCGTCACCCTCTCTCATTCTGACCAAATGGTAAGCACCTCGAAGATCAAGCTTCGTGTAGATTTTTGCTTTCTTTACTTGTTCCAGTAAGACCGGAATTAGAGGCAAAGGATATTTGTTCTTGATGGTGATTTTATTCAAGCCCCTATAGTCGATACAAGTTCGAAGCTCTCCGTTCGCTTTTGAAACAAAAAATAAAGGAGAATCTGTGGGAGACTTAGAGGGGCGGATGAAACCATTCTCTAAGAATTGATCCAAGTATTTTCGTAAATGTTGATTTTCATGTTCTGACAGGGCATACACACAACAGTTGGGAAGTATCCCCCCTGGGACTAGATCAATTTGACAGTCATAAGATCTATGAGGAGGTATGTTCTCTGCTTCCTTCTCATCAAATACATCTTCATAAGACGAATACTGTTTGGGCAACTGAACTTCTTTCTCTGCAGCGGTAGCTATGTAAGAATGGCGAACTTCCGATTCTTGAGTCCTTTGGAGACAATGTTCTTTACATAGCACTGATGAGAACACGATCTTTCGTTCTGCCCAATTAATCTCTGGATTGTGATGAGTTAACCATGGCAAGCCAAGGATGATCCCATACTGGGGAGCATGGATCACGTCAAGGATGAGTTCCTCTTTATGTTTCTTTCTTTGATTTTTACCTTCACAAATTATTGTCAAGGGGACAGTCTGAAGAGTTATCGGACCTCCAGTCAAGAGTTTTCCATCAACTGCCTGGATGGTTTCTGGGGTCTTCTTTTCAATACATGGGATCCCCCATGCACGAACCAATTGGGCGTCAACAAAGTTTCCGGTAGCCCCAGAGTCGACTAGAGCCTTCTTGAAATAGGTCTTTTTCTTGACCTGAACTCTTATTCCCAATTTTAGATGTTTGGATTGTGAAGGATCCACAGTGACATTCAAGAGCAACCCTTCTCTGCAACTTGGGTGCTTTGGTGCTTTAGATTTTCCGACTCGACTGATGCATTGGTTGCAATTTTCTGAACTGGGCCTCGCTTGCTCTTTGTTTTGATTGGACAATCTTTGGCAAAATGACATTTCCGCCCACAATAGAGACATTGCCCATTTTTTCTGCGTAGGTCCTTTTCATCTTTGGTCAAAGGTCTCCTGATGGTTCCAATTTCCATCGGTTCCGGCGTTCTTTCTCTCGGAGTTCTTGAGTCTTTGTTATCATGAGCATGCCAAGAATGTTTTTCAGTCTTTTTACGCGTCCCTTTTCGTTCATTTAAACGATGATCAAGCCTCAAGACAAGCTTTATTAAATCTTGACAGTTTGCAGGTTGTGGGTCGATTTGCGCTAAGATGTCTTTTAGCTCCTCTTTGAGTCCTCTGTAAAACAAGGCCGCTTGTTTTTCTTCAGGCCAGGATGTCTCAGCGACCAGCCGGTTAAAGTTGGCTAAATATGACACTAAGGTGGTCATTCTGACCTCGGCGGTAAAAGGCGCCTACCGCCGGTCAGAAATCCTCCATAATCCCGCCGCGGTCGCGGAAACCCGCCACGGTCATTCTGACCCGCAGAAGGCAAACCTCCGAAAATCCGACCGCCACAACAGACCGCCAGACCAGCGGTCGGCGGAAAAGTGGAGGTGACAAAACCTCCACCGTCACGCCAACAGAAATACGCCCATGCCATTACGACCCACGAATCCACGCGGCGGTCATTCAAACGCGGTATTCCATTGGCGGGACACACCGCCGCGGTCAGAATACACACAAACGAACAAAACTCAGCCACATTGGACGATTTGAATCCCACACACCTGATACACATACACACACCACTCCCACACACACAATACAATATAAAACACCCACCCACATCACCCACAAACCCCTACGCTAAAAAATTCTGAAAGAAGGCCAGAGCGAGACACCAGCATCCACAAACTAACAGCCACAGCCACTCAACACCATCACCCACACACTATTCACACACAAAACAACACACACCACCACACTCAACTCACTTAAATACACATACTCCACCCCACACATCATACACACCACCCCATGGCACCCCAAAGACAACCCCGCTTCACAGACGAAGAACTCAGGGTCATGGTGGAGGAAATCGTTCGGGTAGAGCACCAGCTGTTCGGCACACAGATACAATACACCAGCATTGCCCGGAGGACGGAGCTATGGCAGAGGATTGTCGACAGGGTCAACGCAGTGGGACAGCACCCCAGAAATCGGGAAGACATCAGGAAGCGATGGAACGACCTACGGGGGAAGGTGCGTTCCATGGTATCCAGGCACAACATCGCCATGCAGAAGACTGGCGGAGGACCCCCACCTCAACCCCCACAATTCACATCATGGGAGGAGGAAGTCTTGAACATCCTGCATCCTGACGGCCTCGCAGGAGTCGGCGGAGGAATGGATACTGGTAAGTTGAAGCTTCAATACTGCTTCCCCCCCACCTGCATGCCAAATCATACCCCAACCCTCACCCCCATCCTCGAACCCCACCCTCAACCCCACCCCCACCACCATCCTCACCCCCACCACCATCCTCACCCCCACCCCCAGCACACCTATTCCCCGCCAATGTCTCACCATCACCACCCACACATCCCAAAACCTAGGCCTGCATGCGTCCACTAAGCATGGACACCCATCACCAAAGCATGCCCAATGCATATACACATCCCCCCCACAAGCCACCCTCACCAAAGCCCCCACACACGAATGCCAGCACTTGGGGACACGAGAACCCATAGATACACCCATATGCCACACATTGAAACTATAACCATACCTCTATACCCCTGCAGGACCCGACCGTCAACACACCGCGGCGGAGGGGCCAGAATTCTCCACACCCCCCACCCAAGAGGCCGTCAGCGATGACAGCAGCTCTGTCGACCTGGACACCGATGACCAGCCCGGACCATCGGGGACCTCTGGACAGTCAGTTCCCCTCACACAGGCCCAGGCCACTACAGACCCAAACCCCTCTGGGAACACCAGCACAGCTCCCACCCAGCGGGCCCATGCCTCTGTCTCCAGGGCGCGTCAATCTGCGGTGTGTCTACCACTACAGGGCACCCAGGATAACCCACCACCCCAACAACAACAGGTACCTGGGGGCAGTGGTAGTGGGCACACCGGCCAGGGGGCAGAGGCCCAGGGAAACAGGGCAACTCGGAGGGCAGCTGTGCGACAGGGGGGGGAGGAGAGGCCCAGGGAACCCACTCTCCACGAGGTCCTCACCACCATCATGGGAGCATACAACCGCTCCCAGGAGACGATGGCAACGGTACTGGCCCGGTTCCAGGAGATCCAGGTACTGCAGGAGGAACACTATCGGGGGTACAGGGAGGACATCAGAGCCATCAACACCACCCTGGTTACCATGGTAGGGCTGCTGCAGGACCTCGTCAACACCAGGGCGGACACTCAACAACACCCAAGGGCCCCTGCCACTAGCCTGGACCAAGAACAGCCAACCACCTCCGCCGGCGCTAGTGGACAGGAGGCCCCCGCACAGCAGCAGCCCACCAGACCCCCACCTCCTGCAGGAGAAGAACCACCCCGCAAGAGGGCCCTGAGATCTCGCAAGAAGACAGAGTAGGATGTCAAGACCCCCGCCAGCAATGGATACCACCTGATGTCATCCCACTGTCCCACATTGTCACCCTGTCCATCCTTGAACTGCCCATGCTCCATCTCTCCACAGGCCTCTCGACAATGCACCTGTGTGACTGTTACTCTGGACTCTGCCATGGACATTCCTTCACCATAGCCCCCACCCACTTGAAACCACCCATCCCATTTTGAGCACTTAAATAAACACCTATTTTGCACCAAAATATCTGGAGTCTGGCTGTGATTTCAATATATTGTAATTGACATGACAGTGCAAATATGTCCTTGTACATGGTGAAGTCAACAAACAGCTGCCACAAAGCTGTAGTCCATGGGGAAACGAAGCACAGGACTCGTAGTGGGGACCCCAGATCTGAAATAGGGAGGGAAAAGCCAAAACTCAGTCATCATACACTGGGGCAAATAGACAGGCAGCAGAGATGCAGGAGAGTAGTTAACATTTACTAAATTATCTTTGAAATGTTACCTGTGTCCTATTGGAAGTACTGTTCAATGATTCTGTCCCTGTTGTCTGTTTCAGCCCCGTCGTCTTCCTCCTCGTCACTCTCCTCAGGTTCCACCGCTGCCACAACACCACCGTCTCGACCATCCTCCTGCAGGAAAGGCACCTGGCGGCGCAAAGCCAGGTTGTGAAGCATGCAGCAGGCCACGATGATGTGACACACCTTCTTAGGTGAGTACATTAGGGATCCACCTGTCATATGCAGGCACCTAAACCTGGCCTTTAGGAGGCCAAAGGTGCGTTCGATCACCCTCCTAGTACGCCCATGGGCCTCATTGTACCGTTCCTCTGCCCTGGTCCGGGGATTCCTTACTGGGGTCAGTAGGCACGACAGGTTGGGGTACCCAGAGTCCCCCACTAGCCATACACGGTGTCTCTGTAGCTGTTCCATCACGTAAGGGATGCTGCTATTCCTGAGGATGTAGGCGTCATGCACTGACCCTGGGAATTTGGCATTTACATGCGAGATGTACTGGTCAGCCAAACACACCACCTGGATGTTCATTGAATGGTAATTTTTTCTGTTCCTGTACACCTGCTCCCTGTCTCTTGGGGGAACCAAAGCCACATGGGTCCCATCAATGGCACCAATTACGTTGGGAATATGTCCAAGGGCGTAGAAATCACCCTTCACTGTAGCCAATTCGCCCACCTCTGGGAAAATGATGTAGCTCCTCACGGATTTCATCAGGGCAGACAACACTCTGGATAACACCTTCGAAAACATGGGCTGAGACATCCCAGAAGCAATTCCCACGGTTGTCTGAAATGACCCACTTGCCAAGAAATGGAGTACTGACATGACCTGCACCAGAGGGGGAATCCCTGTGGGTTGGCGGATGGGGGACATCAGGTCGGGCTCCAGCTGGGCACACAGTTCATGGATAGTGGCACGGTTAAGACGGTAGGTCAGGATAATGTGGCGTTCTTCCATTGTCGACAGGTCCACCAGCGGTCGGTACACGGGAGGATTCATCCGTCTCCTCGCCCAACCCAGCGGACGGTGCCTAGGAAGGACAACATGGAGCACACAGTCAAGCAACCCACAGGTACGTACTCACAGCTAGCACAGTAAACCATTCTCTATGCAGTGAATGGCGTGTCTGAGTGGCTATGCAAGGCCTAGGCCTGTGTGACGCAGTTGAAATTGATCCATGTGGGCCCTGGAAATGACGGCTGCCTGACCTGTGAAGTGTGACAATGGGATGTGAGGTCAATGCGCTGGCGTGGCACACCGCGGCGGGCGGCGGGCGAAGACCGCGGCGCCAAGCCGCATTGGTTAACATTGAAGCCTATGGGTTTCAGGAGCCAATGGCGAAGGGCGCCGGCGGTGGCGGGACGCACCGCCGCGGTACGCACCGCCGCGGACGTGACCGCCATTTTCTATCTACTTATCCACTTGCGACTTGAACTTTCACAGGAGAGGACCTATACTGCAAGTGTTGCTGTGACCTCGGTCTGGAAGGGACAATGGCTGCTGCACCTGGGGAAAGGGCCCCTGCCTTCACTGGAGAGGAGTTGGAGAAACTTGTGGATGGGGTCCTCCCCCAGTATGCGCTACTCTACGGTCCTCCAGACCAACAAGTGAGTTTAATTCAATCTGGATTTGGGGCCACTGGCTGGCTTGGGGGCCTGGCAGGGGGCCTGGCGGGGATGGGGGGCATGTTGGGCCTGGCGGGGGGCATGGCGGGGGGCCTGGCGGGGATGGGGGGCATGTTGGGCATGGCGGGGGGCATGGCGGGGATGGGGGGCATGTTGGGCCTGGCGGGGGGCATGGCCGGGGGCCTGGCGGGGATGGGGGGCATGTTGGGCATGGCGGGGGGCATGGCGGGGGGCCTGGCGGGGATGGGGGGCATGTTGGGCCTGGCGGGGGGCATGGCGGGGGGCATGGCGGGGATGGGGGGCATGTTGGGCATGGCGGGGGCCTGGCGGGGATGGGGGGCATGTTGGGCCTGGCGGGGGGCCTGGCGGGGATGGGGGGCATGTTGGGCATGGCGGGGGCATGGCGGGGGGCCTGGCGGGGATGGGGGGCATGTTGGGCCTGGCGGGGGGCATGGCGGGGATGGGGGGCATGTTGGGCATGGCAGGGGGCCTGGCGGGGATGGGGGGCATGTTGGGCCTGGCGGGGGGCATGGCGGGGGGCCTGGCGGGGATGGGGGGCATGTTGGGCATGGCGGGGGGCATGGCGGGGGGCCTGGCGGGGATGGGGGGCGTTGGGCCACTGGCAAGGAAAATGCTGACAAACTTGAACGTGGTATTTCTCCCTCCCTGTACGTGTCACATAGGTCCTAGCCCATGAGAAGATCGGGATTTGGCGTGCCATCGCCAAGGAAGTCCGGACCCTGGGGGTCCACCATCGACGGGGCACCCACTGCCGCAAGAGGTGGGAGGACATCCGCCGCGGGACCAAGAAGACCGCCGAGTCTCTGCTGGGGATGGCCTCCCAACGTAGGCGGGGTGCCTGCCGTCAACTGAGCCCCCTGATGTTCCGGATCCTGGCGGTGGCCTACCCTGATTTGGATGGGCGCGTGAGGGCAGCACAGCAGACACAAGGGGGTGAGTACAAGCATTATCTACTCTGTTGTCGCGCAGTGGAGGTGTCTGGGTGGGGGAGGAGGGCTGGGGGTCCCCCTAGGCCAGGGCGATATCTGTAGGCTGGGCACCCCCGTAAGCCCCTGTGTCCCCAGCCACCACCCTCAGTAGTGTGCCAGTACAGCCATCCCTGGGCAGTGTCATCCATGGGTGCAGTTGTCAACTCTAGGCGTGTAGGGCATGTTCCACGGAATGCGTAGCGGACCCCAAGTGCGCAACTTAGTGCAGGGGGCATCTGTGTCTGTCATGTCCGCTAACTGTACCCGAGATCCATGTAATCAATATCCCTTTATTTCTCTCTCCCCCCCCCTTTTTGTTTGTCTTTCTGTGCTTGTGTGCATCAGCATCATCAGGCGGAGGAGAAGTGGCATCGGGGCAGGAGGGAGCTGCATCTCACATGGCCCAGGAGGGCCATGCCACAGAGTCAGACTGGACCAGTGAGACGGAGGGCGAGGGGAGCTCCACGACGGGGACGACTGGACCCTGCAGCGACACGGACACGTCCTCGGAAGGGGGCTCCCTTGCGGGGGTGGCACCATCCGTGCCCCCCGCCATTACAGGTACAGCCGCCACCCAGCGCACCATCTCCGCCCTCCCAGCAGCCCCTCAGCGTTCGCCCCGTGCCCGCTCTGCCAGGAAGCCGGGCATCTCCTTCGCCCCAGGCACCTCAGGCCCTGCCCCTGTTACCCCCGCTGCCCTCAGTGAGGAGGTCATTGACCTCCTCCGAACGCTCATTGTTGGGCAGACTACCCTTTTGAATGCCATCCAGGGGGTGGAGAGGGAGGTTCATCGCAGCAATGCGTACCTGGAGGGCATTCATTCGGGTCAGGCTGCCCATCAGCGATCGTTCCAGGCTCTGGCCTCAGCACTGACGGCAGCCATTGTCCCTGTCTCCTGCCTGCCTCTACTAACTCCCTCCTCCCAGTCTCCTGTTCCTCTGCCTGTCCCACCCACACCATCAGACCAGCCTGCACACACCTCAACACCCAAGAGAAGCTCATCCAAACATAAGCACCACAGATCACGCAGACATTCACACACGCAACATTCCGATGCAGACATGCCAACAGTCACTACCACCTCTGTGACCCCCACCTCCTCGCCTCCCTCCTCCCTCCCTGTGACGTCTACACTCACACCTCCATTCACCTCACCATCAGCCAGTGTTTCCATCACCAGCACACCCTCCACTCCAGTCCGCACACGTGCAGTCACCACCCCCACTGCCATTTACACGTCCCCTGTGTCCTCTCCCACTGTGTCTGTCACCCCCTCTTCCACACCACACAAACGCAGCCACCCACCCACCCAACAGCCATCCACCTCACGACAGCCTATCCCTCCTGCACCTGCACCCAAAGACAGCAAACGTGACTCACCTACAACCACATCCTCTCCCTCCACTCCCATTCCCACTGTACCTACCACTCTCCATTGTCCCAAGAAGCTCTTCCTCGCCACTACTAACTTCTTTCCTGACCCTGAGCCCCCCCCTCCTTCTCGTCGGGGTAAGAAGAGCACCTCAGCCACCACCAGCCCTGCAGCCCCCTTGACAAGGGTGCAGGGGTATTGGAGCCCGCCAGCCCGCATGTCTGGATCTTCGCCCAGCAGCAAGGGGACAGGCAGCCCACCCCCTGGGAAGAGGAGCAGAAGGCGGAAGGGGCGCCGCAGGAGCCCGCCTTCTACATCCCCCCCGGACACCACCCAGAGACAGTCACCAGCCACAGCTCCAAAGGGAGGAAAGGGCCACAGGCCCACGACTAAGGAGGGCAAGGGCAGCAAGTCGGAGAGGTCAGGCAGCAGGCCTGCTGCCCAGGAGGAGCCCACAACCCCCATAGCCGCTGCCCCGGGAGGAACCGGCACAGCTGCCCCGGGAGAGCCCACCACCCCCATAGCCGCTGCCCAGGGAGGACCCAGCCCAGCTGGCCAGGAGGGCCCCACCACCCACAGCCCAGGTGGGCATTGAAGGAGCACCATCCCCGCTGCCCAGGAGGGCACCACCAGGCAATTAGCAGTTGGCCATAGACCGGCCGCCGTCTCAAGAACCGCTGAACTGGGCCCCGCCGTCTCAAGAACCGCTCCGCTGGGCCCCGCCGTCTCCAGAACCGCTGAACTGGGCCCTTCAAGGCAAGTAGCGCTGACCTGGGCCCCGCCGTCTCAAGAACCGCTGAACTGGGCCCCGCCGTCTCAAGAACCGCTGAACTGGGCCCCGCCGTCTCAAGAACCGCTGAACTGGGCCCCGCCGTCTCAAGAACCGCTGAACTGGGCCCCGCCGTCTCAAGAACCGCTCCGCTGGGCCCCGCCGTCTCCAGAACCGCTGAACTGGGCCCTTCAAGGCAAGTAGCGCTGACCTGGGCCCCGCCGTCTCAAGAACCACTGAACTGGGCCCCGCCGTCTCAAGAACCGCTGAACTGGGCCCTTCAAGGCAAGTAGCGCTGACCTGGGCCCCGCCGTCTCAAGAACCGCTGAACTGGGCCCCGCCGTCTCAAGAACCGCTGAACTGGGCCCCGCCGTCTCAAGAACCGCTGAACTGGGCCCGCCGTCTCAAGAACCGCTGAACTGGGCCCGCCGTCTCAAGAACCGCTCCGCTGGGCCCCGCCGTCTCCAGAACCGCTGAACTGGGCCCTTCAAGGCAAGTAGCGCTGACCTGGGCCCCGCCGTCTCAAGAACCGCTGAACTGGGCCCGCCGTCTCAAGAACCGCTGAACTGGGCCCCGCCGTCTCAAGAACCGCTGAACTGGGCCCCGCCGTCTCAAGAACCGCTCCGCTGGGCCCCGCCGTCTCCAGAACCGCTGAACTGGGCCCTTCAAGGCAAGTAGCGCTGACCTGGGCCCCGCCGTCTCCAGAACCGCTGACCTAGGCCCCGCCGTCTCAAGAACCGCTGAACTGGGCCCCGCCGTCTCAAGAACCGCTCCGCTGGGCCCCGCCGTCTCAAGAACCGCTGAACTGGGCCCTTCAAGGCAAGGAGCGCTGACCTGGGCCCCGCCGTCTCAAGAACCGCTGAACTGGGCCCCGCCGTCTCAAGAACCGCTGAACTGGGCCCCGCCGTCTCAAGAACCGCTGAACTGGGCCCCGCCGTCTCAAGAACCGCTCCGCTGGGCCCCGCCGTCTCCAGAACCGCTGAACTGGGCCCTTCAAGGCAAGTAGCGCTGACCTGGGCCCCGCCGTCTCCAGAACCGCTGACCTGGGCCCCGCCGTCTCAAGAACTGCTGAACTGGGCCCTTCAAGGCAAGGAGCGCTGAACTGGGCCCTTCAAGGCAAGGAGCGCTGACCTGGGCCCCGCCGTCTCAAGAACCGCTGAACTGGGCCCCGCCGTCTCAAGAACCGCTCCGCTGGGCCCCGCCGTCTCAAGAACCGCTGAACTGGGCCCTTCAAGGCAAGGAGCGCTGAACTGGGCCCTTCAAGGCAAGAACCGCTGGCCCTTTGGCAGACGTGGCAGGGCAGGATCTATCTCGGGCAGGGCTGCAGGATGTCCTCTGGCCAACTTGCCTCCTCCAGTGGCAGTGGGGTCTGTTATGGACTGTATGGACTGTGGCTTTGGTCTCCCCCGGATGGCCCAGTGGGCAGGCCACCCACTGTATGGACTGTTTGGACTGTGGCTTTGCTCTCCCCAGGATGGCCCAGTGGGCAGGCCACCCACTGTATGGACTGTGGCTTTGCTCTCCCCAGGATGGCCCAGTGGGCAGGCCACCCACTGTATGGACTGTATGGACTGTGGCTTTGCTCTCCCCAGGATGGCCCAGTGGGCAGGCCACCCACTGTATGGACTGTATGGACTGTGGCTTTGCTCTCCCCAGGATGGCCCAGTGGGCAGGCCACCCACTGTATGGACTGTTTGGACTGTGGCTTTGCTCTCCCCAGGATGGCCCAGTGGGCAGGCCACCCACTGTATGGACTGTATGGACTGTGGCTTTGCTCTCCCCAGGATGGCCCAGTGGGCAGGCCACCCACTGTATGGACTGTTTGGACTGTGGCTTTGCTCTCCCCAGGATGGCCCAGTGGGCAGGCCACCCACTGTATGGACTGTATGGACTGTGGCTTTGCTCTCCCCAGGATGGCCCAGTGGGCAGGCCACCCACTGTATGGACTGCATGGACTGTGGCTTTGCTCTCCCCAGGATGGCCCAGTGGGCAGGCCACCCACTGTATGGACTGTTTGGACTGTGGCTTTGCTCTCCCCAGGATGGGCCAGTGGTCATGGAGTCCCCTCGTGGATCTGGCGTCGTGTACTCAAGTGGCTGAGGTGCCCCCCCTTCCCTTCCCCCTGAGGTGCCTGTCCTATTTTCTTTCTGATGCCCCTGCAGTGTTCTCTCCGTGGAGTTCTTGTCGTGGGACTGGGCCTTGCCCCTTTGCACAGGACCCCTGTGATCCACGGACAGTGGTTGGACTACATTTAGTAGCTGTATATATTTTGTACATAGTTTATTTATTTATTGGGATTACTGGTGTACATATTTCAATATATCTGCCCGTTTATGATCTCTTCTTTTGGTCTTTGCATTATTTCGGAGGGGGGTGGTTTGTGGGTTGTGACAGTGATCTGTGGGAATGCATTGATGTGTGTGTTGTAGTGGGTGTGGGTGGGTGGGTGTGTGCCGGTAATCTTTTCCCTCCCCTGTGTCGTAGGTGCAGTACTCACCGATGTCTTCCGCGCCGCCGGGCGTGCTCCTGGTATATGAGCAGGTATAGGAGTGCGGGGATGACCTGCAACTCTGGTTCCATACTGCCGGAATCTCGCGTGGAGTGCGTAGAGGTGAGCGTTTTCCCGTTCGTAGTCTGTTTCCGCCGTGTTCTTATCGGCGGTGCTCCCGCCCCGGAAAAGGTGGCGGATTGGTGGGTCGTAATAGGGTGGGCGGTACATTGTCTGCCGCCTGGCTGTTGGCGGGAACCGCCGCGCTGTTTGTTTGTACCGCCGTGGCGGGCGGAGTGTTAAGTTGGCGGGCTGTGTTGGCGGTTCCCGCCAGGGTCAGAATTGCATATTTTAGACCACCGGCCTGTTGGCGGCTTGGCCGCCGCTTTATCACCAACCGCCAGGGTCAGAATGAGGGCCTAAGTCCTGATTCCCTTGGCGTAAGTCTAATAATTCACGACCTGCTGACTGTGTTACAGTTCTACGATCGAAAACTCTCTCAAATTCACGAATAATTTTTTTCCAGTGGTACAACAGGGGACTATTTTTACGCACAAGAGGAATAGCCCAGGTAGCTGCATCTCCAGACAGATATCACAACAAGAAAGCTACTTTAGACTTAGCATCGGGGGAAAGTATGTGGTCTGCAGGTGAAGTGAAGTTCCACTTGAACCAGAAAAGATTGTGCTTTCAAGGGATCACCTGAGAAGCGTTCTGGGGGAGCTAAAGGAATGGCTGAAGGAACATTGAGGGAAATGTTAGTCGGATTACCTCCAGAAGTCTGAGAAGAAGTACCTGACCAAGACACACCTGTGGGACTTTGTTCTTTCTTCTCAACCTTATTCTGTAACTGACTCACCCTCTCAGCTAGAATATTTGTCAAATCCTTTGATGATACCACTTCTGACTGGAGCTGGGTGATAGCCTTGACTAGTTCGTCCAGTGTGGCCATGCTGAGAACATACACACACCAGGAGGATAATAATTCGTGGGCTCACTATTCTGTCAGAGTCACCAGATCCTCGGGGTCTGTGCACGTTCCCAACACTTCCACCACAAGACAGCTCCAATACTCTGATTAGATTTATCACAGAGTCTAAGAGAGTCCAAGTGGGGAAAAGAGGATTAGGACGGGAACAGCTGGGAAGGAGACCTGTAGGAAGCAAAAGGTTAAAACACAACATCAAAATTATATCTCATGAAATCAGCACCATGCTACAACTCTAAGCTTCGTCTTTTCCAAAAAAAAACATGAACAATCCTAAAATAGTCCTAAAACTGACTAGGCTTTAGATGACCGAATGCCTGAGGAGGAAACAGGAAAAGTTAAATAGGACTTTCAGATTCGAGTACTTTCTTTAGCATGAGAATCAGGAAACACTCTGAGCAATTTCTAAACAACCATATGAATCTCCTTTTAAGAATATATATCAGGAACACACAGCATTACATCTAGAACTCTGGTATTGTTGTGTTCATCTCAGAAAAAACATTGGGAAGTGAATTGCGCACATTGCAGATTTTTATATGAGTATTAAACACCATAAAGGATTGTGCACCATGAAATCACACAACGTAGATTCAAGGAATAAATCACGCAACGTGTCAACTTGAAATACTACCAAGAAATTGTCTTAGAATAGTAGCGCACAGTAATTTACATTATTTATACACGAGGAAAGAATTGCGCGTCTTGCCGATTCAAATGCCACCATACAAATGCCAAGAAATGGTAGCGCACAATGAATAACATGAAAAGCACTCAGGGAATGAATCGCGCGTCTTGTCGATTCAAATGCCACCATGCAAATGCCAAGAAATGGTAGCGCACAATGAATAACATGAAAAAACACTCAAGGAAAGAATCGCGCGTGTTGCCGATTCGAATGCCACCATGTAAATGCCAGAAAATGGTAGCGCACAATTAACAGCATGAATTACACACGAGAAGTGAATCGCGCGTTTCGCCGATTCGAATGCCACCATGTAAATGTCAAGAAAAGGTAGCGCGCAATGAACAACAAAGTTAAATGCTCATGAAACGAGTTGAACGTCTTGCCAACTCGTAAAACATCATGTGTATGTCAAGAAATATCAGCGCGCAATGAACAACAATGTAATAACGAAGTCAAATCTTTATGGAATAAATTGCGCGTCCTCCCTATATGCAAACCACCATACAAATGTCAAAAAATGGCAGCACACAAGTAATCTGTTATTCATTTAAGAATTAAAATCAAGAATATGAAAATTCTCAATTACGGTGTTGGGAAATGTCCAAACACCGTCTTACTGCCTGGAAACAGTGATCACCAATGAGAGATGAGTGCAGAAGACTGGAAAATCCAAATAGTCCGCCGGGACAGGAGCTCAGGAAGAAGCTGCTGCTCTGCACCGGGACCTCTGAATAGTGAGCACTGGAAGTTGGGCTGACTCTCTTTTATAGAGTCTTGGCCCAGCCTAGAACCACGCCCAGGCATGTTGCAGGGAAAGTCTCTAGAAGGCCCTGGAAAGGGACCACACCCTAACACACTCTGAATGTCTGCAGCAATACATTGCAAATGTACAGTATTTATAAGCACCTTAAAAATGAATCTTTTGGATGGAATTCTGCAATGCAAAAGGTTAAACAATAACATATCATCACAATGCATAAATTACATTATCTTGCGAGTGTTGGGTTTTTGCATTCTAGATGCCCGTAGAGCGCGCACTGTCCTGGTGTTGACAGTACTCTCCCAGGCGCGCTCTAGGGCCTAGTTTATCTGGATTGAGACGATGAAAGCTTCTCACAAGTACTGGAGCATGAACATCAGATGCGGAAACCCATAAATTACTTTCAGGGCCATAACCTTTCCATGAGATTAAGTACCATAGGTTACGCTCTCTCAGTTTAGAGTCCAACACTTTCTTGACTTCATATTCTCCTTCCCCCTGTACTAGAACAGGAGCTGGATGAGGGTGGACCTTTTGGACTGCCTTTTTTAAGAGGGAAGTATGGAACACTGGATGAATCCGTAATGATTTTGGCAATTGTAGTTTATAGGTCACAGGATTGAGTTGCTGAAGAACAGTGTAAGGACCTATAAATTTGGGGTTGAACATGTGCTTCTTCTTGAAGTCTATATGTTTTGTGGAAAGCCACACTTTGGCACCAGGTTGATACTGCGGTCCCTCACAATGTTTCTTGTTATAATGCTTTTTGGCTTTTTCTAAATGTTGTTGAATCGATTTCTGAGTTTGATGCAAATGTTGAATGATTTCTGACACAGCTGGAGTGAGAGAACTTTCTTGAGGAATTGTGATGGGCAAGGTGTCAGGATGATAGCCAAACAAACACACATGCTGCATACGTCAGGGTCCCTCAGGGTGCCTGGCTAACAAGGCTACATCACTAATGTCATACTGCTCAGACAACACCTGAGGAGGGGACACAGGCAACTGGTCACTGAAACACACTTGCAAAGTCTGACAACCAAATAGGACCTTCATACGATAAACAGGCCAATCCAATGAAACACACATGACCCAACATCATCTTCAAACATCCACAATGTTTACATCCATACCACATCCTAACATTGACATGCATAGGAAATGCCACGTCACATGTACATTTCGGGCAATGTGAATAAAAAGTGTATGGGGCAGGTCCTGAGAGGCAAGTGTGCTGGCAGGGCAGTCACAACACCCACAGTCAGTCAAAGTGTATTGTGGCAAGTGTAACGTATACTTTGCGCATTAGCCTCAGGCTGGAGGCCTTTGTGCATCTTACCCTGAATGTACTTTTACTCATTTGCTCACATCTAAGAGCCTCAGAGCACTTTGCACTAAATGCTTCTCATTGCCCTTCCTATCAGTTAATTTAGCAAATAGCCAGTCCTAAGGTGTTGTTAATTAGTCAAATCACACTGTTTTGCCTACTTCTGCACTGGAGTTTGCCAGAACATATTCACTCTGTGCCCCAGTCAAGGATACAGTCTGGTACTTTGCTGATAGATGTGGTAGGGGTTAAGATTTGGCATTCCTGCGTAGGGAAACTTTGTCATCACGATGACATATGACTTATAAAATCACTTCCTTGTCCCAAGACACGCATGAGGGAGTTTCCAAACAGAGAAACACAACTAGATGCTGCCTGCCTTGCTGCTGATGCACAACCAGATCACAGGCCATTCCTCTGATATGAGGGATGATGTCTCCCCATTGATTCCGACAGGCAAGCTCCAAACTTAACATGCTGTGCTATACATAGAACAAGCAGAGGGAGAGTAGAAACAGTTAGGCACCATGATAGCTGTGTACTAATGTATTACTCTCCTGCGTACTATTTCACTTCTAACAGTGTGTATTGTTTGGGTTATTGTGGCTCACACCTAAATTTCAACAAGTCAGTTGTACAATGAAACCTCATATTAAACAAATACTGTCTTTCTCATTTGTGTATGGGAACATACCGGAAAAGAGATAATTGTGTAGGATCTGAGTGACCACGACTTCCCTGAGAAGTTCCAAAGAAATCATGCGCTCGGATGTCTAAACATTCCTTTGATGTGGGAGACCAGAGGCACTGCTAGTTAGACTGAAGAAAATGAAATATCAGGGTGACAGAGTTATTTACAAGTGGGTCAGACTTAGTCCCCCACACCATTAGCAATCCTGCTGCCTAGAAAGCCAGTAATCACATGTAGGATAATGAGAGCCCACCCAACAAAATGTCCCTCCATAACAATAGTTAAACACCGAGGGAGGAGTAGGACAAAAACACGCCTATTCCTAAATAATTACAAAGCAACACCTAGAGGCGATCAGGCAGACATGTCTGATAGCTCCATATCATACATGTGACACACAGGTGGGCCATAGGCCTACAACAATGCCCTATGACGGACAGCAGATACCAAGA
This sequence comes from Pleurodeles waltl, assembly GCF_031143425.1. Classification (NCBI taxonomy): domain Eukaryota; kingdom Metazoa; phylum Chordata; class Amphibia; order Caudata; family Salamandridae; genus Pleurodeles; species Pleurodeles waltl. The sequence continues at coordinate 1,279,599,673 of NC_090447.1, read as the reverse complement.
CAAACACAGAGCACAAAGTTAAGGCATCCAAAGGCTTGTATCTTAGTGCAAAATTGTCACAACACAGACACACTAATTGTACCCTGTTTCATTGCAGAGGAACACGGATCTCCTGCCGATATGCCTGTCCCTGAGTTCCCTGATGACATGGATGACGAGCCCATAAACATCCCAGAAGAGACCATTCAAATGGTCCTTGAAAGCCTCCAAACCCCACCTTCAGTCACAAGGAGGAGCACAGAAGAAGCAGCCACCACAGGAGAACCACCCGCCACCCCAATTGTAAGACCTGCCAGCTCCAACACAGCTGAGGACTCTGACGACACTGGCACCAGCTTCGAAAGAACCATCGTTGGGGTCCAGCGGGAGCTGGCCAAGGAGGTGCGGGTGGGGATGCAAACTATGGCAGCCAGCCTTGAGGGGGTGCGTTCGTGCATGATGTCTTCTGAGGATCAGGCAGCTGCTATGCAAGCCCGAACATCGCTCTTGCAGGAACTTTTAAAAACACAGAAGGAAATCTGCACAGCTGTCATCCAGTTGACACAACAACTACAACTGCAAGCCAGTCAACGTGTGCACGAATGCAACCTAGAACCCCTCAGGGCCGACCTGGCTGCCTACCATCGTGATGTGGCTGCCATTCTGAAAAACCAGCAGGCCCTCCTTGCTGCAGTACTGCCCTTCCTAACTCCACAGGGATCAGCCCCCAGGATGTCTGCCTCCATGTCTTCTAACACTGAGGTGTGTGTTGCCCCTTCACAACCAACAACAACAAGGACACACCAGGCAACACACACATCAGAAGAAGAAGACATGAAACAGATAACATTCACACGCAAGAGTACCCGGAAGCCCTAGTCCCTGCACCATGGCCTATTCTGACCAAGGTCCTACGTTTTGTCAAAGGCCAGTCTCACCACAACTACACTCAATGACTGTTTGGCAATCCACTGTATGACTTGTCCCCATTACCAGTGAATGTCTCTCTCCAACTATTTTCCAATTCCTGGTCCTCTGCACTGTCTGTGACATCACCCCAGCATGTCAGGAGCATCATCCACACCCCTTCTGTAGGATCACCATGTAAGAATGCACCAGAACGGACTCAGCAAATATGGTGAATGGACAATTTGCACTACACCACCTATAAATAAATAGCACTTGCACACCTATTGTGTCTCTGTGTCATTTCACACTTCAACTGTGCAGTACCTAACTCCAAAGTGGCCGTGTGGCAACCATGTCGATTATCTATAGTACTGTCCTGATTTCATGTATACTGAAACATCTGTGCAGTGGCCAGGATTGCATCATAGCCTTACCATACTGAGGAAAATAACTGATGAAGGAACTAAGCACACACAATCATGCTGTGTTGGACAGAATGATGCACCATCTATCGCTATTCCAGAGAACAAATGGTGGCTGAGAAATGTAGGCACCATGCAATACATAAATAGGAATTAATGCCGCATAATGTAAGGAATCATGAACAAATTACACTGCATCGATCACCCTCACGGAGTATACTTCCATGAAGGAAAGTCATGCTGAATCAGTACACACATGATGTAGGTCAGCAATGAAAGCAACAAGACAAGAGTGTGAACAACTCCTCATCTACAAAGATCTCCCTGAACTTCACACTGCTGTCCGACCTATCAATTTACCCACAATAACAAGTCTGGAAGCACTCTTTGTGAAGTAGGATACATACCGAAACAAAACCTTGGTGATCAATGCACACTACCAATGGTGGGTCTCCCACATGGTGGATACTTACCAAGTTAGCACACGGGTAGCTGGGATGTGAAACCTCAATTTCCTGGGGATGGCGAGCATAGGACACAAATGTCATACTAAAACATTCTGCTACACTGATGTCAAGGCCATGATAATGTAGCACCTAACGCATCATGTAAAGGGTTAACTAAATATTTATTTCAATTGAGTAATACAAGAGGCAACTAAGGGAAAGGTAAACCTACACTAATCTAACCTGACTACTACTAACCCACAACTGTCCCTAACTAACCTAAGCTAAACTTACTCTACACATGTAACGAAACAATCTAAACATCAACCCCCCACCCACCATTATGAGACAAGACACATGCAGGACAACACTTACTAACCTACACACATACTATACTATCCTAAACAAACATATATTTTTTTGAAATTTTCAGATTTTTGTTTTTATTTTTTAAACAGGAATCCCAACATTGCCAACACACAAAAATATAAGATAGAAAGAATAAGGACCCCCCACCCCCTTCCCTAACACTAACTAAGCTAATTACCTATACTTATCCTAATACTAATCCCCAAAACCCAACTAACAGTTGAAAATAGGAAAGAGGTGAGAGGGGAGGGGTAAAAGTTCAAGAGGGCAAAAGTGCTACAGATTTGCCCTCCGTAGTGTGCGCCTGATGGAGCGGACCTTCTTTTTGATGTAACTCATGTCCTCCCTCAGGTCGTCCACCTTTTTAACTAACTTGTCCAATTTTCTGGTCAATGCCAGGAAGGCAGCTGGGTCCACAGGAGGGTCTGTGCTGGTTTGTGTGCCGGCGGAGGTTGATGTTGTGGCATGAGTTGGTTGGCCACGGGAGAGTCCTGCTACCACCACACGGCTGGGTCCAGGTCTGGAGGAAGATGCAGGGTCCATTGCTGCAGACGTTGCTGGGTCCACTTGGGCAGACCTGGTGGATGTGGTGTTGGTGGTTGGTGGTGGCACTGTAGGGGGAGCCTGTGGTGTGGCCCACCACGCCCCGGAGGCCCGATCCGAATGGTACTTGCGGCCCATCCTCCGATACCCACACTGCACCTGCAGGATGTGCCTGTATCTCATGGCACGGCGCTCAAATTGGTTGCGATCTGCGGCACTCATGTTTGCAGCTGTGAAGAGAAAAGGCAAATATTTACCTTAGGATTTGCATTGGGTGGAATAGCACAATGGATTACTTGTACATTACTAGCAATGTATTGGTTGCAGCAATTGTCACAACATAGTTCACGGAAGGGCTCAGAGGGAGTACATGTGAAGCATGCATACATAAGGGCATATCACACCTAGCATATCCATGTCTCTACATGATGGATGACATCACCCTAAACTACTCATCCAAATCATACCTAAGGCATTTGACATCATGGCAGCAACTCTTCCGCATACTGACTTCACTACATATGTCACTCAATGTGATAACAATCACACTCCTCACTCAATGCCATTTGGAATTAGTTGTGTGCTAAGATTGAACCCATGGGCCATAACCAAATGTCTACACTAGGGGCCAGATGTAGGAAGTTGGAAAATGCGACTAGCAATTTGCAATGCAGAACATTGTCGTTGACACCGTCTGCAAGTCGCTATGGGGTCGCTAAGACCCACCTCATTAACATCAATGAAGTGGGTTCCAAGTTGCGCCACCTTAGCGACTATGGGCACTCACGGGGATGGAGGCCTGCTGGGAACAGCAGACCTCCATGGCCGTGACTGCTTTTAAATAAAGCAGGTTATTTTTCCCCAAGTGTAGGCCGTTTACCTGAAAGGAAAATGAGCTGCACTTAGAAATAAATTACAACAACTTCAATCTTGGATAATTTCACGGTAGTTAGTGGTCCCTTGGACCACTGTCTGTTTTGTACAGGATTATTTAGGTCCACTCACAAAGGTGAAGGGTTACAATGGGGACCCCTTCCAGTAAGCAAGTGGGTTACCATCCACTTCAAGTGGATGATAACAGCGACTCACTTTGCAACCACGTACTCGTTTGCAAATGGAATTGCATACCACTGTGAGTTGCAAATAGGTCTGAAAAACCCCTTCATATTTTGGATTTGGACAAGCAATTTGCAAATATGTTCATAATCACCAAATACATTTCGGAATAGGAAACAGACGTTTGCAACTCACAAACAGAAATTTATGACATTTGCAACTTGTAAACAGTTTGCTACATCTGGCCCTAGGTACTAACTCAAGTCACAAAAGGTCTCAAGTACGTGTAACATACTGGTTGCTACAGTCCTAGGTACCCTGTTTCACATTAACATCCTAGTCTTTGATGGTGGTGTGGGAAGAACAACCAACAATCCCATGTTCAATGCACACCCAGGAGTGTATAGAAAGTTAAACAAGTATGTGCCTTCACACACAACACCTATGAATGGCTAGCAACACGTTGTAGTCATCCAAACATTGTCCTATCCAAGGTCCACACATGTCTAAATGATATGACTTAGGCCAACATGACATACTATCAGTGAGGCATGTTTAACAACACACACAGAGGAGGTAGAACACACATTCTCATGATTCGACAGAACACCTAGGCCATTGCACTCAAGTCACACACACTTCTAGTTCACCTTGTGGAAGTACATGCCCCCGGAAGATCCAACCTACAGTGTACACAGTCCATCCTCAAATAGGAAGAAGCACTTGTCATCAAAGCCATGTGCCTAAGCTATATGGGAGACTGTCAGTCTGATATGCAGACTCAGTTCATGCCAAGTCCCCGACCAAGTCTTACATTGACCAGTGTATTCCAAATGACTCATCCCATTCCCCCTTGCGGCCCAACTGGAATGACCTACAGCCCCTCAATCTGAGAGATGGCTAGGTATTGCTTTACAGAAACATAAGTCCAATTTGATATCACACTAAACCAACAATGCAAATGAACGGCCAGCGCATCAAATCCTGATTACTCTTGAACACACAGTAGTCCATCATGCTTCATTACCAAACAATGAATATAGCACTCAGGCGACACTCACTGTAGGTATCGGGGTCGTCAAAATGTGCCACCTCTCCCACGGTGTACGGGGCTGGTCCACCTGTAAAGGATGAAAGGAAGAATATACTCAGACTGGGTGAACTGACAAATCATTTCAGTTACAATGACACTGTGTGAATATGACATGGTAATGACACACTTCCCCACATGCTCATACTGCATGGATGACTTTGTATTCAACATTAACATTGGATGAGTCTCCTGCTACAGTTACACACCCTACTACACACATGCAGTGGCCAGGACAGTCAGGTGTCGTCAAAGTTCACCCTCCATTAGTATGCCCCAACAATAATGTTATCCATACATCTCAGCATGTGCATCCCAGAGAGACATCCCAAAACTGGTTCCATGAGGACTGCATGACCACTCACAATCAAACAGGCTAGGTGGACATGTTCAACACACAGCAACCACACACACATGTGACATATCTGTGGACAACATATCTAACTTCATGTGTCGTGAAGGCAACACACATGTGTAGCATCATCATGGGTTAAAAATTTTCTGTCTAGCTATGGGGTCTACATATGTAGGTATGTTGTTTCTACATGACTTACTCACTGGCCATTATGACCTGTAGAGTACGAAAAGAGCCGTTCACGTGTTGCTTGTCTGACACAAATGCAACACTACATTACATACAGCTACAGGCATCTGGTATGTGTAGAAAAAATGAGCCATCTGACTGCTAGCATTGGTCTTCATAAACATTGTGCAACAAATACACATTAGGGCACATATGTATACCTTTGTAGCGCAGCATTTGCATCATTTTGTGACGCAGAGAGGGGCCAAACTTGCAAAATACATATATATGTTGTAAGTTGCTGCTGTTATTGCGTCAAAATGTGGTGCATACATGGCGATATATGTGTATAAACATGGGCCTAGGTTTCCCTAGCATTACACACAGTCAGCTACTTATCTAGCAGATTGGGTAACAATCATCACATGTTCCCACACAGAATTCTATTATTCCCATGTAATTGATTTGTACTCACCAACATGGCCACCAATCCTGATTCCCAGGTGGGTGAGCAGGTCCTGTTCCCTGGTGATCAGATCTGCCCAGCGGTGCTTCAATTGATGGACAGTGCGCATGCTCCCATGGACCCGGACCAGGTGATGGCGCACCTTCTCCCACCGGATTTTACTTGCCTCCGTGTGATACCCCTGTATCACACGGCCCCCAGCCTCCAGCATCAGTGGGAGGAAATGGCTAACTAGCCATATGAATACCCCCAATTCATCCTCACCCATTCTGGACAGGCGAGGCCTACCTGACATATTGAAAGCAAGAGTAATTGACAAATGAAATAAGAAAGTAAAAGTGGGAAATGGGGAAAGGTAGAGGTGTGAAGGAAAATGAAACAGGAGAAAAATAGCCCAACTAACCCCAAAAACTATGCTACCCACAACAGACTCCCACAGACAATACAAACATTAACAGGAATAGACAATACTAGACTAAACAGACTGAGACAATGTTATGCAACAAGAATAGATTCACAAAAAGACAAAATACAAGGTACACAGGACACAAAAGCAGTAAAACACAGGACAACACCTTTCACACAACCACACAGTCTAGATAAATATGAGACTGCAAAGTGAAAGTGGAAGTTAACTCCCAGTACAGATTTTGTAAACAGGATATCCTATTACATCACTTTCTGCAGAAAATGGCCGCCGTTTTTATTTTCCCGTTATGCGTCATATTTTCACGCATACACAATTGTGCGTCATTTGTTTTAACGCATAACATTGCACATGATGCTGAGTCAAAAAATATGATATGAATATTAATAATTTTTTAATGTACATGAGATGACCAACATATTGTCCATGTTGCGGCAATTTTACCACGCATACATCATGGGCGTCATATTTTTCCACGTACAGTAGTGCACATGATGCTGAGTCAAAAAATATGATATGAATATTAATAATTTTTTAATGTACATGAGATGACCAACATATTGTCCATGTTGCGGCGATTTTACCACGCATACATCATGGGCGTCATATTTTTCCATGTACAGTAGTGCACATGATGCTGAGTCAAAAAATATGATATGAATATTAATAATTTTTTAATGTACATGAGATGACCAACATATTGTCCATGTTGCGGCAATTTTACCACGCATACATCATGGGCGTCATATTTTTCCACGTACAGTAGTGCACATGATGCTGAGTCAAAAAATATGATATGAATATTAATAATTTTTTAATGTACATGAGATGACCAACATATTGTCCATGTTGCGGCGATTTTACCACGCATACATCATGGGCGTCATATTTTTCCATGTACAGTAGTGCACATGATGCAGAGTCAAAAAATATGATATGAATATTAATAATTTTTTTATGTACATGAGATGAACAACATATTGTCCATGTTGCGTCAATTTTACCACGCATACATCATGGGCGTCATATTTTTTCCACGTACAGTAGTGCACATGATGCGGAGTCAAAAAATATGATATGAATATTAATAATTTTTTAATGTACATGAGATGACCAACATATTGTCCATGTTGCGGCGATTTTACCACGCATACATCATGGGCGTCATATTTTTCCACGTACAGTAGTGCACATGATGCTGAGTCAAAAAACATGATATGAATATTAATAATTTTTTAATGTACATGAGATGAACAACATATTGTCCATGTTGCGTCAATTTTACCACGCATACATCATGGGCGTCATATTTTTTCCACGTACAGTAGTGCACATGATGCGGAGTCAAAAAATATGATATGAATATTAATAATTTTTTAATGTACATGAGATGACCAACATATTGTCCATGTTGCGGCGATTTTACCACGCATACATCATGGGCGTCATATTTTTCCACGTACAGTAGTGCACATGATGCTGATTCAAAAAATATGATATGAATATTAATAATTTTTTAATGTACATGAGATGAACAACATATTGTCCATATTGCGTCAATTTTACCACGCATACATCATGGGTGTCATATTTTTCCCACGTACAGTAGTGCACATGATGCTGAGTCAAAAAATATGATATGAATATTAATAATTTTTTAATGTACATGAGATGACCAACATATTGTCCATGTTGCGTCAATTTTACCACGCATACATCATGGTCGTCATATTTTTCCACGTACAGTAGTGCACATGATGCTGAGTCAAAAAATATGATATGAATATTAATAATTTTTTAATGTACATGAGATGACCAACATATTGTCCATGTTGCGGCAATTTTACCATGCATACTTCATGGTCGTCATATTTTTCCACGTACAGTAGTGCACATGATGCTGAGTCAAAAAATATGATATGAATATTAATAATTTTTTAATGTACATGAGATGACCAACATATTGTCCATGTTGCGGCTATTTTACCACGCATACATCATGGGCGTCATATTTTTTCCAAGGACAGTAGTGCACATGATCCTGAGTCAAAAAAATATATGCTGGAAAGTATACTTTGATGGCTAAACATGTGAAACTTTTGGATACATTTATAATTGACTCTACATTCTGTGCACTCATGTACATGAACAAATTATGACGCCCATGCTGTATGCGTAGAATTTTGAGCAATTCTTTTTTATTATGTCTTCATGGTTTGAACTTGGGGAAGGTGATTTTTCATGGTCAAACGGTGCTATGTGTTACACATTTGTGGTTGGATATGACACATGTCCGTTGTTGTATGTATAGAGGGCATTCACACTGTAATGTTTAGGATACGTTAAATAATGTCTTGACCATATTTGTCAACATATTTTGGGTAATTGATGATGGCTGTTTTGAAATGATGGATGGGATACCATGATGTATTCCTTCTCCAAAATGTGGCCACAATTATGATGGTGATGCTTTTATCTGTAGTCCTAACAGGGAGTGCAATAGTCACTTACAGTTTTTATCGGGCTAACCATGTCCCATTATGATTTTGTGTTTCTGATTTGTGTTGGACTTTTGACATGTAGCCCACACATGTGCCTTATGCATGTGTTTAGTTCACAAGTACAAGATGCTTGTATGTTTGGGGGGAGGTAGAGGTGGACGTAGGCCCCCAGCACCCTAGGATTTGACCATCCAGAATAGCTACTGTATCCATGGGTTTTATTTATTTATATTATGGCAAACGTGCAGCAGCAGGCTAATGTAAGGCCATATGGTATGAATGACTGTTGACCATTCATTCATCTCATTATCCCATTTGACGTTTGCAGTAATGATGATTTTGAGCAAACTTGCATTACATTTTCCAATGACTATGTTTGCAAGACTCTCAGCGTTCCTGATGTGCTGATGAAAATTATTTAGTTGTTGTCTGTGTCCCTTTCTGCATTAACTGGTTTAGTGGCATGTTACATTCTTCCTGCTAGGTTCAGACTGGGACACAACTGTGATGGTCTACTTTCAAATATTAGGTTGATTGTATGACATATGTGTACATGTGTGTTGGAATGTGGATCCACTATCACCTGTCTGGGTGTATGTTGTCACTGTGACTTCAAGGTCTCCTCCTGAGTTAGTGGCAGCTAATGTTGTTCCAATTGTGTATTGCTCATCTCACACACTTGAGAGAAGCCATTGATGACATGGTCACGTACACATGGATGGTCCCACCCTGTCTCTGAACACGTGTGATGTGACTTTCAAATGATCTAAATTTTTGGGCTGGGTGAGAGACTGTCTCAGGTGTTTGGATCCGGCATGTGTGATTACCACATTTGTACTCCTGTTGGCCTCTGTGTATGGTAATGTATCATGTCACATCCTACCCTCTGTGCATACATTTGTGATGTTAATTTTGGTTGTGATGATTGTTATAGCATTATTGCTCAATGAGACAACATTCTTCTTCAGCAATTTCAAAATAAAGGTGGTCAGAAATGCATAGGCCAAAGCATGATGTGGTGTTTGTTATCTGTGTTTATTTACAATTGTGCTATACAAGTTATTAAGATACATTAAGAAAAAAAATTGTTGACAAGCTGTTGGCGCCTACGCACTCCTGCTGCCGTGTTAGGTTGTTCCCCCTCCTGTTGCCGGCCAGCATCCTCCTCTTCGTCATCCTCAGGCATGTCTAGGTCCAGTTCAAGGAGGGGAATATTCCTTTTTACACATATATTGTGCAATATGGCACAAGTGAGTATGATCTTACAGACCATCTCTGGGGAATAGAGTAGGCAACCACCAGTGATGTCAAGGCAGCGGAACCTTGACTTTAGGATCCCAAAGGTCCGCTCCACAATGCTGCGTGTCCTCTTGTGGGCGTCATTGTATGCCCGCTCAGCAGCAGTATTTGGGTTCCCAAATGGTGTCATTATCCAAGGCTGGATGCCATACCCCTGATCAGCTGAAAGAGAAACACAGAATGGGATCAATTAGATGTAGGAGGCACTGTTGTACGGATCTTTGATGGCAGTAGTTGTCTTGTGTTGTCTGTGACTCTTTTGTGTACTAATGTGACAACCTATGGTTGTTGGTGACAACTTTGGCATTTAGTTTTTTTCCTTGGCTGAGCAAGTGTTTGTTGCCTAACTGGTTGTCAGCAGGATGTATTGGTTTTTCAAGTACAGTGTGCCCTCCCTAGCATTGTGACTTGTGATACAGGTGTCCGTGTGTCCTCACTGGGGGTGTGATGATAGTTCCATGCAGAGTTGAAACATGAAAGTGTATTTGAAACTTTCATATGAATATACCCAGGCCATCCCATACATTTAAACTTATGCATTGTATTGGTGTACAGGTTATTGTGAGACCTTCCAATTTGCAAGGTGACATTTAGGCAACCACAGTCATTAATGTCTTCACATTAAGCTGTAGAGTAAAATCCAATGTGTGACAGGTTCAATGGTGACTTCTGAAACATGGCTAGTGATGTGAGTACCTCAGTGTGTTCCTGTCTAGATGTTGCTGTTGTGGTGTATGTGTTGTTTGTCCTAGGGGGTTTCTGTGCAGTGTGTATATGAGTTTGTTTTTTGTCCTTACCAACAAGTAGTCCATTGCCATATCGTCCATCCTGGAAGTGTTGGTTGATGGTGCAGTGACGGAAGATGAATGCGTCATGTACACTCCCAGGATATTTAGCCACAATGTTGGTGATCAGTCCTTGGTGATCGACTATGGCCTGCACGTTGATTGAATGTGTGTGCTTCCTGTTGCGGTAGAGGTGTTCTGTTGCAGCAGGTGGCACAAGACGTATGTGTGTGCAGTCGATTGCACCAAGGACGTGCGGGAAGCCACTGATGGCGTAGAACCCCTGTTTAGTTTCCTGCTGCTTCTGCAGTGTGTTAGGGAAGCAGATGTGGCGGGGTGTCAGGCGAATGATGGCATCCAGTACTTTAGGCAGGAATGCGGAGAATGATGATTGTGATATTCCACCAACCAGGGCACCAGTTGTCTGAAACGAGCCAATTGCCAGCAGGTGAAGTACGGCAAGCAGCTTTGTTTCTGTTGGGATAGTGCGGGGAGTCACTAAAGTGGGGGCCAACTGCTGTTCAATATTTCTCAGCAGCTGCTGAATGGCCTGCCAGTTCAACCGGTACCTCTGGATGATGTCCCGTTCCCTGAGGCCATGCAGGGTTGTTCTTGGGCGGAATATCCTCTCCTTCCTTCTGCGCTGTCTTTGGGGTCCCTGCTGTTGTTGTTGTGGCTGCTGTTGTTGCTGTAGGGCTCTGCGTCTACGTGCACGCTGAAGAAAAAGCACCTCCATGTCTCCCTGTTGCTGCTCTGCTGCTCTGCTGCTCTGTTGTTTGTTCTGTGTGTTCTGATCAAGTACAGGTGTGTTTGCCCCATTTTAACGCCTGCCCTGACCCAGGCGTTAAAATTTCACGATATTCGTGCTTTGCGTAATTTTTTGCGCCGCCTACCGCGCAGGAGTCATTTTTGCCCGGAAGCATAAATACGACGCACCGCTGTGTACGTCGTTTTTTGGACGGGAACGCCTACCCTGCATGTCATTAACGCAGGGCGGGGTGCCGCTTCCAGAAACTGACGCACATAGCGCCATCTTCCTTTTGCGCCGGCTCGGGCGTCAGGGTTTAAATATGGGGCAACGTTTGCGCTGAATGTGCGTCAACATTTTTGACGCACATTCGGCGCAAACGGAGTATAAATATGCCCCACAGTGTATGCATTTTGCAGATGTAAACAAACTAATCACCATAGTGAATGGTGGTGATGCACTTAACATTTAAAAATACACTGGCTCACATTCTAAAATGGCGGCAGCCTGACCTTGCCATCAGGACATTTGCAATTGTATAGCCTGCGGTGGAAGTTGACTGCATAGTGGGTGTAAAACTCCACAAAGGACACAGCCATAGGCTAACATGTGTGACAGCAATGTACGAAAGCCAATCACTGTGTCCGTCTCCGTTGATGATCGGGTACATCATATACATGTATATTCACTTTTGCTGCTGTTACCGACCTCTGGGAGCCATGATGCCCGGCATAGCAGGTGACAAAACCTCTAACTTCTTGGCAGAGGAGTTGGAACTGCTGACCACGGAGGTACATGTTTGAATTGGAAAATTTGTTTCTGACTAACTTGTTTTTTTAAAACACAGGCTAAATTGTACTTTTTAGTTCCTGAGTCAAGTGTTGTGATTAGAGTGTAGTCAACTCAATAATTTAGCTGTGAACAAAATTATGTTTAAAATGTTTTTAAATATCTGTAAATTTTAAATAAAACATTATCTGGATGAATAAGATGACTTTTCATTTCTATTTGCTCACAATTAAAACATTTCCATTTACCAACTGCATACCTCTTACTTCCAGTGGTCAGTAGACACTGTGCCATAAGTATGAGTGAAAAATACAGCCATATGTCAAAATTAAAGAAATGTAAAGTGCAGGAAAAAAATAAATGTATGAACTTGTCTGGATCTTTTTTTGCACTTTAAATTTATCCCATTTTCAGAATAATAAGTATCTGTATGTATTATACATGTAATGGTGCCATATATGGGGAAAGGTATGCCCTATGCTGCAAGTACATATGACGCAGGCTCTCAGTCACCCATACAAATATGTCCTATTCCTATACATACATATTCATACCTCACCAAAAACCGTGTTCTCAGTGATACATATGGCAGCCCTTCCATACTGCTCTTTGTCATAGTATATGGGTCTAACCATATTATCTGGCTCTAAAAATATTGGGCGTTAAGCCAATAAAGTTGGGCGTGGGGTGTGTGCCTTTATGTACAAGTTAGTTAGCCTTCAGTGGCTCACAATGATTTGTACTGATCAGAAGTAGCTCTCACTGCAGGAAATGTTTCAGAATCCTGGCCTAAATGATGTTAGTGGCCTGAATTAATAAAATGAGGACGCAAAGAGGGATGAGGGTACTCAAAAGATCACTACAAATGATTATTTTTAAGAAAATAACACAGTTTAGAAAATAATCTGTACTAACATTTTAGAAATGTTTGTGACAGATTTTTCAAAATAAGTAACAGCAATACAAACAAAGAAAACCTCTCAAAACATTTTTCTTTCTTTATTCGTAACTGTGCAGGTCAATGTCCATCAGAAAAAGGCCATATGGAAGGCTATCACCAAGAAGGTGCAGACCCTGGGGGTTTACAAGTGATGCAGCATTCTCTGATGAAAAAGATCAGAGGACCTAGGACACTGGACCCGAAAGTCATCTGAAGTCCAGGGCCAGTACTCCCAACATGGGAAGAGCGTGCCTGGCACCCTGTCCCCCCACCCCCTATTGCGCCCGCATACTTGCAGTGGCCTATCCTGGCCTTGATGGGTAGTTAAGAGCACAACTGCAGCATCAAGGGCGTAAGATATTTTTTGACTTCTTATTGTTAGTTAACTTTTTTGTTACACAATATTGTATTGCATCAACATAAAGGTTGACACACATACAATGCACAAGAGTTCTAGAAGGTGTGAGTTTTGCACAAGGTGTATGATAATGTGTTTTGTGTATTGATGTGAGGTAAATGTTGCCAGTACATTCCTTATCACAAGCAAAGAATTATTTTGAGCAGACACATGCCTGCCTAGGAAAAAAGAGGTACCTAGAGTTTGTTTGTTATGAAAGACAGTTGTACCGAACAGGCCACAGTTTATGATTCTCTAAATTGCGATGCTCCGTCACAATTGTGAGGAGGTTATGTTGGCCCTATTACAGGTGATATAGCATACAATTCACTTATTATACAGTGAGTGTTCCAAGCTTGACTTTGGTGAGTTTGTATTATGTCCAACTAATATTGAGCATGTGATGCCAAATGACTAGGAACATGAGAACAATGGCAACATTTCTAGTCAAAAATTTTTTTTACTGCAAAATTCAAGTCAGTTCATGTTGACAGTTGCAGATTGGCATGAAGCCTTACTCATTCACAAATGTGAATGTAAGGCAGTCTATTTCAACAAACATGAATTTAGTAGGCAAACATTATTAATTGAAACTGACAGGAATGCATTGGTGACAGAATTGCACATAACCAAAACAAAATTGTTGTGTCCTTTGTTATGTCCAGATGATAAATGTTGAAGCAAAGGAGTTATTGAAAGGGACCTTTGCAAACGGCAATGCACATGGTACAAAGGTTTCTTACTAGATATTTATTTTTGTGACATGAGTTCACTATTGAAAAAAAACAATCAGTACCATTCAGGGGTGTTAAAAGAAATTCATGAGAAATTTGAAGTGTTTAAGAGAAATGTTGTAAAATGAAATGGGAGTTATGATGGTAATTTACAAAACTGTGAGCAAATGGGACCATAATATGTTCCCTAAATACATGGGGTAGCAGTAAAGTATACCTATATTTTATAGCCTTGAAGCTAGTGAAAAATTATAATTAGGAAATATTTTGTTAAAGAACTTCATGATCATTTTTATTTGCACAGATAATACAAATGTTGTATGTGTCTTTCCAGCATCTTCAGGAGCAGGCGAAGGATACATTGGCCAGAAAGGCAAGAAAGTAGCTGGTCACTGTGTGTCGGGTAGACAAACCTTGTACACCAACGGACACAGTGGCATGGATGGTGAAGGGACTGGCACAGAGGCCACCAGTTCAACATCTTTTTTGGCCTCCACAAGCGACCAGTCCCTACTGGTGCAGGACCCTTTGGGACCTGGTCCATCTTCATCCTTTTCTGCCAAACAAATTACCATGTCCACCCTCCCTCTTGCCCCCACAGTTGGCCAAACCCGCCCCCCACTAAAAGTACTGCGGACTCCTTTTCCACAGGCACCTGCTCCTGTCTCCACACCTGCGCTCAGCGAAGAGGCTACTGGCCTCTTGCGCAACATCTCTGTAAGCCAGACAGACACTGTGAATGGCATCCGGGGGCTTAGTTCCCAAATGCAACAGATGGTTGCATTCCTGGCTGTCATTCAATGTCTGGCATGCAGAGATCGCTTGTGAAAATAGCATCTGCACTGACTGCAGTCCCCCAATTGACCCAACCTTGTGCTCCTACTCCGGTCCCTTACTCATCCCAAATGCCAACTCCTACCCCAATCTCAAGCACACTCACATCTTTCTATGCACCCACTCCAACAGACACAAGCAGCACATGCACACCAACACATTAAAAAACACCCAAAAACACAAACATACATATATCCAACATTCTCACACTCTTGACACTTCATCCACAGGCACCACACCCACCACCACAACCATAACACACGCCACCACACCCACAACACCCACCACCACAGACACAAGCACTATGACCACCACAACCATCACCACATAAACAACCAGCAGCACACCAATAAAATCACCACAAAAACAAGCACACCCACAACCACCAGCACATTCATAAGCACCACAACCACAACATCCACAGCAAAAGCACACTCTTCCAAACTAACACAGTCACACAAATGCACACCTATGTGCAAAACAACACTCCCCAAACCCACATGCTCACAGCCAACTACAAAACCGCACACATCCAAACATACACCAGATACACATGCATCTACAACACACACAGACACACCCACCATGACCCCACTAACCACTTAACAGCACACTTATCCAAACATACACATTCACAGAAAACCACACCTAGATCAACAGCCACCAAATGCACACACACACACACACTCACCTGAACACCACACACGTTCCAAAAGACACATTCAGCCAAACATACACCACAAACATCAGCCCCACAAGCACCTGCAAAACAGGCAGATTGACACACATCACCCACTCTAGCTTCCTCTACCTCCCAAACCCACTCCTCTCCCACCCCTTCTACCACTTCTCCTCCCTAAAGATTTCACATCTTACCTGTCCGTGACCCCTCTGAAGCCCAAACCCACCCCTTCCAAGAAGGACCCTGAAGGTGCCTGCTCTGTGCCATCTAGATGCCCCTTCCTGCAGAGGTTGTTCCTTGGTAGTGTAATTAGGAGGCAAGTTCTTGGGCACAAACCCAAAGATTGATGCAGTATATTCTGTGTTTGCTTTTTTATTTTTCTTACTAAAACATGATATTGAGATAATCATCTCGCTAAAAAATAAAAAAATGATATTTTCACAAATGTTGTCCTGACATTATTTAGTAATTAAAAATAATTGTTTGATGACAATGTTATTTAGGAAAATGTGAGTAACATGAACTAAATTTCACTTACGAAGGTGAACAAAACAAGCTTTTATTTTTTACTTATTTGTATAGTACGCACATTAGTGATGAACATTTGCTATGAACATAGTCATTTTGGTGCAAGCATCCATTATGATAATGGACACGTACACCGAAATTAAAATGTTGAAATGCATTTTTATATGTTGATTCAGGTGTGTTTATTTAAAAATGATAAGGGTTACAAATAAATGCATATGCATTATACATAAGAAAATCTGGAGTTAAATTGAATTTAATGGTATACAGAAAATGCTCTACACAACGGGAAATGTGACATAAATACATATGTGACATGCTTACCTTTAGAGGTGACATTGAAAACCTACTTGTTGCATTTTCTAGTGCAATTACTATATTTTATTAGGATGATATTGTTCAAATAATGTGTAATGCATATGTATCTCATTTGGCAGTTCAGGGAAAATGATTAGACACACAGTATGGACAGATTTTGTAGTTGGGATTAATGTGACTTGTTGTGTAGGTGCCCATTAGCCTGATGGCAGTTTGGCAAAATTGGTAAATGTAAAAAAAATACATGTGTGTTTCTTTAAATTTCTTAAACTACCACATTACACAATTATACATTGGACATTATTATACTATTGCTTGTAAGTATTTATTAAAATGCATGAGTCATTTTAAACCGACAATTCTAATGGCAACAGTTTAAAAAACGCTTACTTTCGATTCTGGCGAAGATGATGTTAATTTGCGTCGTGGTCCAGTATCAGCAGCAAAGGAAGGACTTGTACGATTGGCGGCAAGCGAAGTGAAAAGAAGAAAAAAGGGACGTTTTGAGCTTATACCCCTTCTAATCTGGCAAATTAGGTGTGGTGGTTTAGCCACCACAGTTACGTCGGCAGGAAGGTACATTGTCATTGGCCTAGTGTAAAAACTGGCTGTGGTGCCGCCGCCAGCTGCTTTTGCCTATGGCACCATCGACTTGGTTAGAAATTTCTGACAGTGACAGCAGTTCGCTGATGGACTTTCATCTATGGGCCCACCAGTAACTAAATAAAGTGGGCAGACTGCCTGGTCAGCAGATGGATTATCTGATGGGAAAATGACAGTGGGACCAATTCTGCCAAGATCTAAATCAGGCCCATAGACATTCCATGTCATGAGTGTCAACTGGACCATAATTCTTGGTAGTGAGCAAGGGTATGAGGGGAAGTCTGACAAGCATGGGCATGGGAAATATTTTGATCCCTTGCAGACTGCAGTGTGGGACATGAATGTATTGTATATGGGTACATGGGGACTAGACCTGAAAAAAAGACTTGAAAATACAAATGTCTCAACTCCCCACCTCAGGGCCACAGATCAACGCCTGGCAGCCCAGACCAAAAACTGACAGCAACATAATAACAATACTAATGGGACAATTGCTACAGGCTCATAAGGGGTGGTGACAGTGATGTAGGTACTTGGCCACCATTGGTCCTGGCAGGGCACCCAATTGGACATATGTGAAAGGAGGAAAGGGCTGACTGGTTCATACTCAGGCAATTGCCTTTGGTGGAGAGTTTGGGTCCATGTACAGATGGCAGGTCTAGGGGGCAGTGGAGTGCCACATGGGGCATGGTGAACAAATTGTCATGCAGCATTAGGCATAAGAGTGTCAACAGACAATGGGAACCAATCAGGAGGAGTTCCACAGAAGCATTGTATGTCAGGAAAAATATGAGATGTGGAAAGGTAAGGAGCTAATAGCTATGTGTGGGGTAGGACGGCCTGCAGCAGAGAGAGGGGAATATAGTTCAGCAAGTGAAGCTAGTGCAGTCATACGGGTGACAAACACTTGCCAAGGGCCTGGAGGCTGCCCACATTCACTATCCACTGTTTGGGGTGTGATGGACAGTGGCATGATTAAAAGGGATCTTGAATGAGACCTGTGTTACATTATCAGCAGTAGAATCAACAGAATCATTTGGAGTCTGGATGTGGTCTGGAGTTACATTATCAGCAGTAGAATCAACAGAATCATCTGGTGTCAGGATTTGGTCTGGAACACAAAGGCGAGAAATGGTTGATTACATTTCTAGTGTCTCCAACTCTGACTGATGCCGTGAGGGAGTGTTAGGAACTGATTTTCCAGAATGTGAACAAGGTCAAGCAATGTTTGTGGTCACAGGTGTGATTTGGAGCTGTTCTCCCCAATCAAAGACATCTGCTGGATCCGTAAAGAAGTATGTGCGCTGGTCTGCTATAATTTTCAATTGAGCATGGAAAAGCAGCGATTATTCGTATCCAGTTTCTCCCAGACTGTGCTTAACGCCCAATAAAGAAGTGCAATTACATTTGACTGCAATTGTGTAGTCCAGGAAAATCATGACATGAGGTTGTCACAGTACAGTCAACCCAGCTGTCTGGCTGTATGCAGGAGCACGTCTTTTATTTGAAGTTCAAAATCTTGGCCACCATTGGCCGGGGGGTGGGAAATCCCAGCACTGAGGATTGGGTAGGCACCTGATGGGCATGCTCCACAGTAAAAAAGGAGGAGAGGGCCGTAGGTTTGATCCACGTACATAACCAGCCCTCCATGAATTACTCAGGGTAATTCCTCCCTCTGGGAGATCAACAGTATGAATCTTGTTCCATCGGAAATGTCCATCTGCATCCTCCACCCATCCCTCCAAGAATGCAGTACATGAGCTCCTACATCTGCTTGGTAAGTTCCTGGGACTGTGGCTGGAGGTCTTTGAGAGAGAGTTTATTTTTCCGCACCCTCGCCACGAGTTTCCATGATCATTGTGGACTAGGCCAAGGAAAGGTCTGAGGTTATGGTGTCTACCTTGTGGGTTGCTGGGCTTTGGTAAAAGGTATATCAGTTTTTACGACGATGCAAAATACATGTAGCGTTGCTGCAAGAAACGCATCTTACAGCACTAGACCTGGAAAGGATGCGTAAGCGATGGCGGGGCACATTAGTAGGGACCACATACTCGAGATACGCCTGGGGTCACTTATATGGGTGGCACAATGGGTATACTACATGCCAGGAGAGACCCAGAGGGGCTGTATGTAATGCTGGATGGGAATCTAGACAGAGAACCAATTTCTCTAATCTCACTTTATGCCCCTAACGCTAACCAGATCACATTCTTGCAATCACTTACTACAACTTTACTCCATAACCTGGCAGCACCATGCTACTGGGGCGGAGACTATAATAGCATCTCAGACCAGTCCCGTCCACCGGTACCGGGTGCCCAATCTATATTGATCTCACACATTTACGTCAATGGGCAACACATAACCAATTACACAAGCATGAGCGCGAATATTCATATAATTCAGGGCTGCATGTCTTGCACACTAGGATTGACCTTATTTATTGTAATCCAGAAGCATTATTAAAAATAACTAACGCTGAGTATCTTGGGCGTGTGCTATCAGACCATTCACCCCTACAGATTTGGGTATGGTGTAACCGCACCCCCAGAGCATACCCACATGGAAGATGCCTGTACCAGCTTTGCGGGATGCCGCATATAGAGACACCCTCAGAGGGCATATCAATACTTATTTTGAGATAAACGATGGCATGGCATCAGATGCGGGGACTGAATGGGACGCCTTTAAGGTGGTACTCAGGGGCTATGCAATAAAAAAGATTTTTGATCTGTGCTACTCCTATGCAGTGAGCTCCAGGAGCTAGATTCCAAAATGTGATATTATGAGCAACTCCTACCCACAGTCGATACCGCTGCCAAACTGTTGCCGAATCTACGCATCTCCCACAAAAGGTGCTCGATAGACTAGTCCAATTGAATTATAGAGAATACCAAGCGCGTAAGCACGCTGAGGGGGATAAGGCGGGCAAACTTCTGGCCTGGCTTTTTAGGTCAGAGACCGCCCAAACCCCAATTACCGCACTACGAGGTAGGAATGGGCAGTTGCTGAACACGCAAGAGGGTGTTAATGCAGCATTCTATGACTACTACTCCACATTATACACCGCCCGGGTGACGGCCATAGAGCGTGTTGAACTAGAGATGTTCCTGGACACCTTGCATATGCCGCGCGTGGCCCCGGATGATAGTGATATATTAGAGACCCCGCTGAAGATGTCGGAGATAGAAGAGGCAATCAAATACACGGCGCGGGGAAAGACTATGGGTACAGACGGGTGGCTGATTGAATTCTACGCCACATACCAGACAATATTAGCCCCCAGACTGTTAATGACGTCTAATGCTGCGTATGCTAAGGGGATCTGACCTACCTCTATGCGAGAAGCGATATGGGTGGTCTTACCCAAACTGGACAGTGACCTCCCAATGATAGGGTCATGTAGGCCGCTGCCACTACTTAACTCAGATTACTAGATACTCGGTCGTATACTATCGAACAGGCTGTCACCCATAATCACAGGGTTGATCCATACTGACCAGAATGAATTCATCCTGGGCAGGAGCATGTTCCTGAACCTCCAGTGTTTTCAATCATGAGCTGGGCGTGCACGGGGGTAGGAGCATGTGTGGCATCACTTCATATAGAAGAAGCATTTGATACACTGGGGTGGGATTACTTGAGAAGGGTGTTAAAAAAATGGACATTGGTCCTAGTTTCTTAAGATGGATTGCCCTTCACCATCAGGCACCATTAGCGCGGGTGAGGACAGGCACCCTGATCTCAGCGCCTTTTGCTATTGGGCGGGGGACTTGTCAGGGAAGCCCTCTGTTGCCGTTGCTCCTCGCATTGGCTATGGAACCCTTGGCACGCGCCCTCCGGGCCCGTGCACCTGGTTGGGAATTGTACATTGGTGGTAATTGGCACATTATCTCATTATACGTGGATGATGTTTTGGTATACCTGCGCAATGGCGCCGAGGTACTACTCCAACTGATGGCACTGCTGCAGCAGTTTGATAGGGCATCTGGCTCAGAGTGAACTGGGAGAAGTCCTGCCTTTTCCCCCTCATATCCTTGACTGTAGTGAGAACAGCTGCCCGTCGCCCCACTGACATGGTCGTGTGACACTATCAAATACCTGGACCTCAGAATATGTCATGAGGAAAAGGATCTTATAGACGCAAATATTGGAAGAGCGTTGACAGAAGCGAGATCCTCCCTACAAATCTGGACGTCGCTCCCCCTTTCTCCAATGGGCAGACTGGCTGTTTCCAAAATGCTGGTGCTCCCAAGACTATTACATCACTTTTTAGCTCTTCCGATATTCCTCCCACATAAAAGGTTTACCGAAATGCGGTCATTTCTTGTAGCATTGATTTGGGACCAAGGAAGACGCCGAATGTCTCTGGACAAACAATATGCACTCATGTCAAGGGGTGGCCTGGGAGCACCAGATTATGAACAATATTAAGCAGCGGCCCAGCTCCAGTGGCCTACGCGCTGGCTGGCAGCCCATAACCTACACGACTTAAGCAATACCTTCCAGCATGGTAACTCGAATAAGTTACTGAGTTGGATCATAAATCCCGGCCCAGACACACCAGAAGACTATAACAATAAATTAATGAAAATCGTCAAGAAGTGCTTGACCAAATACATGCACACTACACAACGAAAATACCCATATGCCCCCCGCTTACCACTCTGGGTCCTGCCGGAATGCATGGATAAATTTTACGAGCCGACGGCAACAGCATGGGAGAGAGCGGGTATAGTAGAATGGGGAGCTATTTTTGGAAGACCACATGTTGGTCCCATTTGATAGTCTGGTCAATGACTATGACATTTCACCGGGCACCTTCCTCACTTACGCATCACTAATTCGCGATGCCTTACAATACTGGGACACCATGCACGAGGAACTACAAACATCAGCACTGTTGCAAACATTTTTAACCCATGGGGGAGAGAGAAAAGCGATCATGAATATATACAGTGCGCTACACATAGACAGCACACAACTTTTTAGAGCGCTCTCAGCACACTGGGAAACAGCACTCCAAACATCTCTCACAGGTAAACAATGGGAGCAAGCCCTCCTAGTCCGTAATATTATCTCCACGAACGCTCGCTTCAAATATACACAATTTAATTACTTACATCACACTTATCTTACCCCCACAAGACTGGCAAAAATGTACCAGAGTGTAGAAGACAAGTGCCCAAGATGCCATGCCAGGGATGCCAACTTTCTGCACATGGTGTGGACATGCACCCCCATAACTGAATAGTATTACGGGATGGGGAACACGCCTGGACAGATCACACTAAATATTGTGGGTAACACAAAGATCCTCTCAGCTCAGAGCTATTATCAAGGTCTTTGACATAGAAATGATCCTTGCAAAACGGTGACTAGCAATGTGCTGGAGATCTAGCATAACACCACCAGTCATGGGATGGCTAACAGACCTACACGCAGGAATACTTGCAGAACAACAAGTAATGCAAGCGGCACACACATAGTAGCCCTCCACCTAGGCCCCCAGACTGGGCAACAGTTCATGAAGGAGACAAGGGAATCCTCAACCAGTAGAGTGATTAGACAGGCACAGGACACACAAGCCCTCATTAAATAAGGTATGACCAACCACACACACACCCAACAAACAGAGTACTGCTTCAACCGCAGCCTGGGACACATGCGCCTTCTTGTACCCGCATGCCCTGAATGCACCCTTAGTTGTTACTAGTTATACTGTTACCTTATTTTCTTTTAGCTATATCAGATACATAAGTCACTCATGGGTACAACAAACTTGCAATACATAGGATATACCTACCACAATCAGTTGTAATGCTGAGTGAGCTAAGCACGACTATGCATGACCAAATACTGTAATTGCCAGTTACGTTATGTAATGAGATAATGCTTGCATAGTGCACTGCTATGAAAACGATGAATGAACGTTGTATCATACAGATTTTCACCCTGAAACTGCTGTCTAATTTTCAAACCTAATAAAGAGATATGTAAAAAAAATTGTGTCTACATAGTTTCATTTATTGCATGGAGGATCAGCTCCAGTTTCAATGTTAGGAGATGCAGTCTAGTGACTCCATTGCCACTTGTGTTCCCAAGTCACTGGGCATATGCTTAGGAGAAGTATCCCTCATGGCCGAGGGAGCAGGTGAGGGAAGAAGCCTCTTGGTCTAGCGCCTCCTCATGTGAGAATTGCATGATGCTCAAGTCACATCAGGCCAATGCATTGATTCTCTAGAGCAGGCAAGGTGCACAGTGCTCCCATGCACAATGGGTATATGGGAGTTGGAGACCTGCCTTTACTCTGCCACAGTAGGAGTTACGGAACTATAGCTGGGGCGGCACAAGCAGTCTTCTCTACCTCTAGTGCTCTTACTCCAATGGTGGCTTCATTGAAAGACATTCTGCCACCAACTGCATTGGAAGTAATCAGAAAAAAATTATCTAACTGCTTTTAGTATATAGCAATGAGCTGCACTTGCTATGGATCTCACTCCAGCAAACATATTAATATGGCAAACAGTACAACACAAGCATTGATTAGTGCAAGCCTTCATTTATTTTTGTAATACTCTTGGCATGTTAAGTTTTGTCCAGATCTGTCCAGCGAAGGGAGAGAAGACTTAGGAGGCAGGAAAAAAGGTGCATTTGTCATTCAACCTGCCATATGAATGCTTTCTTACTGCACTTCAAAGGAAATGCTGCTGAGAAAAATTACACAAAACTAGCAACTTTTGTGATTTGGCATGAATCTGTTCAATAGTTCTGAGGTACTTGCATTATGAAAAGTTAATCAGAGAGAGTATTGTATTGCGTATCTATTAGATTGCTTACTGTGTGCAAACATGTGACTGCATATATTAATTATTTAAAAATAAATAAACAAATCTCCTTGGAGAGGGGACCGTTTTCTACAACCATCCAATGGGGATCTGTGGAGTTCAACCAGGGTCTGTGGCCCTGTGTGCTGTTATGGGCTTGCTGCAACAGGAATATTTCTGTCACAGCAGCCCCTGTGACACACATGGTCTCAGTCCCAGTGTTATGAAAGAAAAGACACAGAGTTTAGGAGGTGTACCCCTTGACCCAAAGCAAATTTGAGAGGGGGTATGGGAAATGACTAGCTAGGCCCTATGAAAAGCAAAAGGAATGTTATATATCTTGTGGAGTTGGTGATCAAGGGCCAGGTCTATGGACCCTATGACCTGCCTGAAGGCCAGCCAATTCTTTGTAGTGTTTTGGGATTCTCAGACCCAGCTCAAATTCCACAGGCTCAAAAAAAGAGAATTAAAAAAACATGAAATACATAGATCAGTCTGTGCACCTTCCTGGTTGATTGTGTGCCCGGCTATTGGCCATGTGCAGTGGACGGTGGTCACGCAAACAACCCTTTTGCATAGGGATTGGGAGTGAAAAAACGTTGGGCATGGTATGCCTCAAGGCTTGCTGTAACCATATGTTGGACCCGGCCCTCTCTGAAGGGTCACCCTTAAACTTTTTGCATTCCTCCTCTTACTTTCTACTGAATTTGTTTTTGCTGGCCTAAGAACTCTGCACTTTATCACAGCTAACCAATGCTAAAGTGATTGTGCTCTCTCCCTTAAAAAAGGTGCAATTGTTTTATACCCAATTAGCATATTTAATTTTCTTGTAAGTCTCTAGCAAAGTGCACTACATGCACCAAGGGACTGTAAATTAAATGCTACTAGTGGCCTGCAGCACTGATTGTGCCACACACGTATGTAGCCCTTTAAACATGCCTCAGACTTGCCATTGCAGAGCCTGTGCATGCAGTCTAAACTGCCATTTAACCTGGCAAAATAACCATTTTATCATGCCAAAACCTTCCTGTTTAATACATAAAAGTAATCCATGGGGTAGGCCCTGGACAGCTCAGAGGGCAGGATTCAGTGTATTTAAAAAGTCAGATGTACTATTAAGCTTTACATGTTCCGATAGTGGAAAACTAGTGAATTTGTTTTTCATTACTGCAAGGTCTGTCGCTCTTACACACACAGTGTTTAGAAAAATATATAATATTTATCTGATAAGATGCAGGTCAAAACGATTAAAATGCAATAAGTATATATTGAGATATCACTGTAAAAATGATATAAAGTGTCTTTAGTCCTTTAAAAGCAATAAATGTCTCTTTCAAGCACAAAGTACCTGGTTTGCGTTCAAAATCTCCGCAAAGAACTGCAGAGGAGGGGATGCGTGGAAAACAGGGAGGTGTGTGTCGTTTTATCGGTCCGCGTACAGCAATGCGTTGTTTAGTTTTCACACAGGGACGGTTGTGCGTTGATTTCTGGTGCTCTGTCATGGATCCTCTTCGGGTTGCGGGTTTTTCGGACACCCCGGGGACGATGTGTGGATTTCTGGTGCTGACAGGTTGAAGTCACAGGGGCTGTATTGATCCGGTGGGCATTGCGTAGAAATTTTACTGCACAGCAGGCTCTGCGTCGACTCCTCTCTGGAAGTCTGGCTGCGTTGTTCCGGCTCGGCTCTGTGTCGATCCAGTGGGCCATGCGTAGAATTTCCGGTCACCACACCGGCGCTACATCGATCTTCTCGTTGCGAAGCTGGGCTGTATCATTCCGGTTCAGCGTGCAGTGAATTTCTTACTGCGGTGCGGACTGTGTGTCGATTTTCGCCGCACAAGGAGTCCTTCTTGTAGAGATGAAGTCTTTTTGGTCCTGAGACTTCAGGGAACAGGAGGCAAGATCTATCTAAGCCCTTGGAGAGCACTTCTCAGCACAGCCAGAGAGCATCAAGGCAGCAGGGCAACAGCAAGGCAGCTGTCCTTCACACAAAGCAGTCAGGTGAGACCTTTGGGCAGCCAGGCAGTTCTTCAGGGCAGGTTGCAGATTCTGGTTCAGGTTCTCTTCTCCAGGAAGTGTCTTGATGAAGTAGAGTGTCTACCTCAGAAGTGTCTGAGTTGGTATGGGCAGAGTCCCTGTTTAAATACCCAAATGTGCCTTTGAAGTGGGGGAGACTTCAATGAGTGGCTTAGAAGTGCACAAGGTCCCCTTTCAGTTCAATCCTGTCTGCCAGGGTCCCAGGGTGGGTGTGACAGTCCTTTGTGAGAGGTAAGGCTACTGTCCTTTGACATGTAAGTGTCAGGCCCTCCACCCTCCCAGCCCAGGCTACTGTCCTTTGACATGTAAGTGTCAGACCCTCCACCCTTATATGTAGAAAAAGGGGAGTTTTAGGCTTGGCAAGTACTTTTAAATGCCAAGTCGAATTGGCAGTGAAACTGCACACACAGGCCTTGCAATGGCAGGCCTGAGACAAGGTTAAAGGACTACTTAAGTGGGTGGCACAATCAGTGCTGCAGGCCTACTAGTAGCATTTAATCTATAGACGCTGGGCACATATAGGGGGTCATTCTGACCCTGGCGGTCACCGACCGCCAGGGCCAACGACCGCGGAAGCACCGCCAACAGGCTGGCGGTGCTTCCTGGGCCATTCTGACCGCGGCGGTAAAGTCGCGGTCAGAAAAGGGGAACCGGCGGTTTCCCACCGGTTTACCCTGGCCCAGGGAATCCTCCATGGCGGCGCTACTTGCAGCGCCACCATGGGGATTCCAACCCCCTTCCCGCCATCCTGTTCCTGGCGGTTTTTACCGCCAGGAATAGGATGGCGGGAATGGGTGTCGTGGGGCCCCCTAACAGGGCCCCACGAAGATTTTCAGTGTCTGCTTTGCAGACACTGAAAATCGCGACGGGTGCCACTGCACCCGTCGCACCCCTGCAAATCCGCCGGCTCCATTCGGAGCCGGCTTCCTCTTTGCAGGGGCTTTCCCGCTGGGCCGGCGGGCGATCTTTTGGAGATCGCCCGCCGGCCCAGCGGGAAAGTCAGAATGACCGCCGCGGTCATTTGACCGCGGTGCGGTCTTTTGGCAGTCTCCGCCAGGCGGGCGGCGCCCGCCGCCCGCCGGGGTCGGAATGACCCCCATAGTGTACTTTACCAGGGATTTATAAGTAAATTAAATAATCCAATTGGGTATGATCCAATGTCATCATGTTTAAAGGAAGAGAGGATATGCACTTTAGCACTGGTTAGCAGTCTAAAAAGCAGCAAAAACAGTATCCAAAAAATGGAGGGAGGCAGGCAAAAAATTAGGGTGACCACCCTAACGCTGTCAGGTCTAACATGTGTCCCCCCCAGCTGAAAGTGGGGAGAGCTACCCAACCTCCTGGGAGCTCTCATCGCTAAGGGGGGAGTATCTGGAGAGACCATCAGCATTAGCGTGGTCAATACCCGGGCGATGCTGTAGGGAAATGGACCACCTCAAGCATTTAGGATTCTCACCCCTAATCTGCATGAGCCATCTGAGGGGCCTGTGATCTGTCTGAACCCAAAAGAGGGTCCTAAACAGGTATGGTCTCAGCTTCTTCAGTGCCCAGACCACAGCAAATGCTTCTCTCTCAATAGCACTTCACCTGTGGTATATAGTCTTCTGCTAAAAAAGACTACCGGTTGGTCTAGGCCCTCCTCATTTAGCTGTGCTAGAACAGCCCCTATGCCATGGTCCAAAGCGTCGGTCTGCACAATAAAGTCCTGGGAGTAGTCAGGGGCCTTGAGCACGGGGCCGTGCACATGGCTTCCTTCAGGGAGTCAGAAGCTTTCTGACAAGCCTCTGTCCAATTCATCAACTTAGGTTGCTTTTTGGAAGTAAGTTCTGTCAAGGGTGTCACAATGGATCCAAAGCCCTTGACAAACCTACGGTAGTATCCAGTAAGGCCTAAGAAGGCTCTCACTTCTGTCTGTGTTTTAGGTGATTGCCAGGCCTTGATAGCCTCAATCTTGGTCTGGAGTGGCTGCACCTTGCCACCACCTACTAGGTGTCCCAAGTACACCACAGAACCCTGCTCAATCTAGCACTTACTAGCCTTGATGGTCAGGCCTTCCTGTTGCAGAGCGTGAAGCAAATCCTTGAGGTAGGACAGGTGTTCCTCCCAGCTGGAACTATAGACTGCTGTGTCGTCCAGGTAGGCTGCACAGAAGGCATCCTTGCCAGCTAGGACCCCGTTAACCAAAAGTTGGAAGGTAGTGGAGCATTTTTCAACCCAAAGGGCATCATCAGGACCTGGTAATGGCCCTCAGGTGTGGAAAATGCAGATCTCTCTTTAGCCCCCTCAGTCAAGGCGATCTGCCAGTACCCTGATGTGAGATCAAAAGTACTGAGGAATTTGGCAGCGCCTAGTCTGTCTACGAGCTCATTCGCTCGGGGGATAGGGTGGGTGTCAGTCCATGTGACTGAGTTGAGACCCCGGTTGTCCACACAGAACTGGAGTTCTGGTCTGGTACCGGGTGCAGCAGTCTTGGGTACCAGCACCACAGGGCTGGCCCAGGGACTGCTGGACTTCTCAATAACCCCTAGGGCCAGCAGCTTGGCAACCTCCTCCTTGATGCTGGCCTTCACCTTATCTGACAACCTGTAAATTTTGTTCTTTACAGGGGGACTGTCTCCCGTGTCAATATCATGGACACACAAGTGGGCGAGTCCAGGAGTGTGGGAAAACAGGGAAGAGAACTGCTGCAACAACTCGTAGCAGTCTCCTCTCTGATTTAGAGTCAGGGAGTCAGAGAGATTGACACCCTTCACTGACCCATCACCCTCTTTGGCAGAGAGGAGGTCAAGGAGAGGTTCACTCTCCTCTTCCATGCCCTCATCTGTCACAAGGAGCATACTGACCTTGGACCCCTCAAAATGAGGCTTGAGTTGGTTGTGGTGGCAAACCCTTAGGGGTGGCTAGGGGTCTTGAGGTCCACTAGGTAAGTGGCCTCCCTCTTCCGCTCCTTGATTTCAAATGGGCCAGTCCAGCGGTCCTGATTGCTCTAGGCTCTACTGGCTCCATTACCCAAATTGTCTCCAGGTGAGAATTCGACCAGAGTGGCCTTCTGGTCATACCACTCCTTCATCACCTCTTGACTGGCCTCAAGGTTAATTTTGACCTGCTTCCAGAAGCGTTGGGTTTGGTTGCGGAGGGCCAGCTTGTAGCTGACCACATCCTGGGGAGGTGTCTTGGGAGCTTTCTCCCAGCCCTCTTTCACTATGGTTAGGGGTCCCCTGACAGGGTGACCATAGAGAAGCTCAAAGGGGCTGAACCCCACCCCTTTTTGGGGCACCTCACAATAAGCAAAGAGAAGGCATGGCAAGAGGATGTCCCACTTACTTCTCATGGCCTCAGGTAGGCCACTGATCATGCCTTTGAGGGTCTTGTTGAATCTCTCAACAAGCCCATTGGGTTGAGGATGATAAGGGGTGGTAAACCGGTAGGACACCCCACACTGATCCCACATGGACTTCACGTACGCTGACATAAAGTTTGTGCCTCTGTCAGACACAACCTCCTTTCCAAAGGGCTTTGGTCACCACTGGTGCAGTCACTGTTCTCAGAGGGATTGCCTCTGGATAGCGGGAGGCATGGTCCACCAAAACCAGGATAAACCTGTTGCCCAAGGCAGTTTTGGGGTCCAATGGACCAATGACGTCCATGCACACCCTTTCAAAGGGGGTGCCAACAACGGGGAGTGGGATCAGGGGGGCCTTAAGCCTTTTCCCTGTCTTCCCACTAGCCTGGCAGGTGGGGCAGACCTTTCAGAAATTATCTGAGGCTTCCCGCATTCTAGGCCAATGGAAGTGGGTGACAAGCCTGGGAAAGGTCTTGTCTTGGCCCAAATGTCCTGTCCGGGGGATGTCGTGAGCCAGACCCAGTAGGAAGGCTTGGTAACACTGGGGGACCACCAGCACACATGCTGGCCCAATGGCCGGAGCCTTAGGTTCACTGTAAAGGAGATCATTCTCCCAGTAGATATGGTGTTGGCCAGAAGCTTCACCAGCTGCTTGGGCTGTGGCCTGTTGCCTCAGACCCTCAAGGGTGGGATATTCTTTCTGCGCCTTGCAGAAGTTTGCCCTGGTTGGCCCACCCTCTACTTGCCAGCCAGCAAGTTCAGGCAGGTTGCCCAGGTCAGCAATATTCTCTCCAGTTGGCTCAGGGGCCTCTTCCTCTGGGACCGGTCCACCACCGTGGGAACGTCTGAGGCGGGTTTCCCTTGCTTCTTGCCCGTCCTCTGTGCAGCTGTCTGGCCCATTGTTCCAGGCTCCAGACGCCCCTGACTCCCTTCCAGGGCAGCCATGGACCTTGTGGTCATGCAGACCCACTCAGGCAAACCTAACATCTCCAGATGGGGTCTGAGCTCTACCTCTTTCCAGGCAGCATGCTCAAGATAATTGCCTAACAGACAATCTACAGGCATGGCAGGACTCACAGCACTTTTAGAGTACCAGAGACCCCCCTCACACTCAAAGGGGACCAGAGCCACCAGTAGGTGACTCTCACGATTATCAGCGACTATGACCTGGTGGAATATTTTTGGGACTATCTGCTCTGCTGACACCAGCTGACTCTTGACAGAGTCATACTGGCTCCAGTGTCACGCAGAGCCTCCACCCTTTGCCCATCAATGGTGACCCACTGCCTATACTTGAAAGTATTGGCAGGCATGTGGGCTTTTGGCACCATCTCCTTATCTCCCAGGGACACTAGGGACACCACTATCTGCCCCCCAAAGCTAACTGGGACTGTCTCCCCCCCCCAGCGCTACACTAGTCAACCCAGGTATCTGCCCTCCAGTAGTGGGCTGTGCTCTCTTGGAACACTGGGAGTCATCCTTAGAGTGTCCATGCTAGTAGCACTCTAAGCATTTGGGGATGAACTTCCCTATCTTCTTATCGAAGTATCCTGGTTTCTTCCCAAATTTAGATGAGGAATGGTTACCACCCCCGCCCCCTTGGGAATAGTTTCGGGGGCCTTTTGAGAGTTCCTTATCTTTACATTTTTCTCCCCCCTCCTTCTTCTGTTGGGAACCCTGACCACCTTTGTGGGTGCCCCCCCCCCCCAGATACCTTTTTGGACACTTTGGTGCTAACCCAGTGGTCCACCTACTCAGCAAGCTTCCTGGGATCATTCAGCTTACTCTCTACTAAGTGGTGGTGCAACTCTGTAAAACAAATACTGAGCATATGCTCTATCAGAATCAAATCATATAACCCTTTGTAATCATTTACTTTGCTGCCCCGCACCCATCCATTCAGTGCCTTATTGAAGAAATCAAAACAGTCTACCCAAGTCTGTGTGGAAAGTTTGGTGCTGTCCCTAAACCTCTGGCGGTATTTTTCAGGGGTCAGCGGCTTTCATGGGTGCATAGACATTCTGATTATGTGGATCTAGTGAAAGGAGTGTGTCCCTCCCACTGCTGGTACATAAAACCTCAAGGCTGACCCCCATTGCTCTTCAGAGGTCCCATGAGTCCTAAGTGCAACTTCATAGGCAGCCAACCACTTATCAATTTAATCTCCCACCACAAAACTTGGCATCAAATTTTTGGGTATACAAACCTTTTCCTCCCCAACAGGTCCTGCATGTATGCTGCCACCATCACTGCTGGACTCAGACTGTCTCGCCTTGATCTCCAGCTCCTTGAGACTCAGTTCATGAGCCAACAAAAGTTTCTTTTCAGCCAAGGCTCTCTCTGCTGCAGCCTCAGCTCTCTCAGTGTCAATTTGCTTAGCTGCTCTTTCAGCCTGTTTGGCTTCTCTTTCTGCCCTCCTCTCCTCCTGTTGAGTTTCAATTTTTAACCTTGCCATTTGCAATTGGAATTCTCTCTCCTCTCTCCTTTCCTCTGCGGTCAGGCCCTGATCAGAGACACTGCTCCCTGGTTTGGCAGGTGGCACAATTACAGTGGTAACATCCTCCACCCATGGCAAAAAATCCTCTCAGGGCCCATCCTCTGGACCCTCCTCCTCAACATTCTCATCAGAATGGGCTTCTGCCCAGGCCCTCAGCGTCTTATGGAATTCCTCTTTTCTGAAGGCCTTTTGGGTAGGTACTTCCACATCCCTGCAGAATCCCTTTAGCTGTTTAAAGTGTAGGTCTCCAGCATGGCCAGATCAAAATCTTCATCTCCTGCTTGAGACCCAGCCAGAGACATGTTGAATGAGGATTTAAGTTAAAAAATGTCAGGTAGAAAAACGAAATTGCAGAAAAAGAAAAAAATCAAGTTGACCTTCAACTGTGGGTAGGTAGTGATCATTTAGCTATTGTATCTCACTGCACAAATACAAGTCTTAATCCTCACCACTGATCACCAATGTTAGAAATGGGGTCTTTGGTTGGCAATCAGGTTACCCCTTGTCCAAGCAAGGACCCTCACTCTAGTCAGGGTAAGTCACACACAATCCAAATTATCCTGTACCCACCCTCTGGTAGCTTGGCACTGAGCAGTCAGGCTTAACTTGGAAGGCAATGTGTAAAGTATTTATGCAATAAATCAGGCAATAACACAGTAGAACACCACATAAATACACCACACGCATACATCATGGGCGTCATATTTTTGCCACGTACAGTAGTGCACATGATGCGGAGTCAAAAAATATGATATGAATATTAATAATTTTTTAATGCACATGAGATGAACAACATATTGTCCATGTTGCGTAAATTTTACCACGCATACATCATGGGCGTCATATTTTTTCCACGTACAGTAGTGCACATGATGCTGAGTCAAAAAATATGATATGAATATTAATAATTTTTTAATGTACATGAGATGACCAACATATTGTCCATGTTGCGGCAATTTTACCACGCATACATCATGGTCGTCATATTTTTCCACGTACAGTAGTGCACATGATGCTGAGTCAAAAAATATGATATGAATATTAATAATTTTTTAATGTACATGAGATGACCAACATATTGTCCATGTTGCGGCAATTTTACCACGCATACTTCATGGTCGTCATATTTTTCCACGTACAGTAGTGCACATGATGCTGAGTCAAAAAATATGATATGAATATTAATAATTTTTTAATGTACATGAGATGACCAACATATTGTCCATGTTGCGGCTATTTTACCACGCATACATCATGGGCGTCATATTTTTTCCAAGGACAGTAGTGCACATGATGCTGAGTCAAAAAAATATATGCTGGAAAGTATACTTTGATGGCTAAACATGTGAAACTTTTGGATACATTAATAATTGACTCTACATTCTGTGCACTCATGTACATGAACAAATTATGACGCCCATGCTGTATGCGTAGAATTTTGAGCAATTCTTTTTTATTATGTCTTCATGGTTTTAACTTGGGGAAGGTGATTTGTCATGGTCAAACGGTGCTATGTGTTACACATTTGTGGTTGGATATGACACATGTCCGTTGTTGTATGTATAGAGGGCATTCACACTGTAATGTTTAGGATACGTTAAATAATGTCTTGACCATATTTGTCAACATATTTTGGGTAATTGCTGATGGCTGTTTTGAAATGATGGATGGGATACCATGATGTATTCCTTCTCCAAAATGTGGCCACAATTATGATGGTGATGCTTTTATCTGTAGTCCTAACAGGGAGTGCAATAGTCACTTACAGTTTTTATCGGGCTAACCATGTCCCATTATGATTTTGTGTTTCTGATTTGTGTTGGACTTTTGACATGTAGCCCACACATGTGCCTTATGCATGTGTTTAGTTCACAAGTACAAGATGCTTGTATGTTTGGGGGGAGGTAGAGGTGGACTTAGGCCCCCAGCACCCTAGGATTTGACCATCCAGAATAGCTACTGTATCCATGGGTTTTATTTATTATATTATGGCAAACGTGCAGCAGCAGGCTAATGTAAGGCCATATGGTATGAATGACTGTTGACCATTCATTCATCTCATTATCCCATTTGATGTTTGCAGTAATGATGATTTTGAGCAAACTTGCATTACATTTTCCAATGACTATGTTTGCAAGACTCTCAGGGTTCCTGATGTGCTGATGAAAATTATTTAGTTGTTGTCTGTGTCCCTTTCTGCATTAACTGGTTTAGGGGCATGTTACATTCTTCCTGCTAGGTTCAGACTGGGACATAACTGTGATGGTCTACTTTCAAATATTAGGTTGATTGTATGACATATGTGTACATGTGTGTTGGAATGTGGATCCACTATCACCTGTCTGGGTGTATGTTGTCACTGTGACTTCAAGGTCTCCTCCTGAGTTAGTGGCAGCTAATGTTGTTCCAATTGTGTATTGCTCATCTCACACACTTGAGAGAAGCCATTGATGACATGGTCACGTACACATGGATGGTCCCACCCTGTCTCTGAACACGTGTGATGTGACTTTCAAATGATCTAAATTTTTGGGCTGGGTGAGAGACTGTCTCAGGTGTTTGGATCCGGCATGTGTGATTGCCACATTTGTACTCCTGTTGGCCTCTGTGTATGGTAATGTATCATGTCACATCCTACCCTCTGTGCATACATTTGTGATGTTAATTTTGGTTGTGATGATTGTTATAGCATTATTGCTCAATGAGACAACATTCTTCTTCAGCAATTTCAAAATAAAGGTGGTCAGAAATGCATAGGCCAAAGCATGATGTGGTGTTTGTTATCTGTGTTTATTTACAATTGTGCTATACAAGTTATTAAGATACATTAAGAAAAAAAATTGTTGACAAGCTGTTGGCGCCTACGCACTCCTGCTGCCGTGTTAGGTTGTTCCCCCTCCTGTTGCCGGCCAGCATCCTCCTCTTCGTCATCCTCAGGCATGTCTGGGTCCAGTTCAAGGAGGGGAATATTCCTTTTTACACATATATTGTGCAATATGGCACAAGTGAGTATGATCTTACAGACCATCTCTGGGGAATAGAGTAGGCTACCACCAGTGATGTGAAGGCAGCGGAACCTTGAATTTAGGATCCAAAAGGTCCGCTCCACAATGCTGCGTGTCCTCTTGTGGGCGTCATTGTATGCCCGCTCAGCAGCAGTATTTGGGTTCCCAAATGGTGTCATTATCCAAGGCTGGATGCCATACCCCTGATCAGCTGAAAGAGAAACACAGAATGGGATCAATTAGATGTAGGAGGCACTGTTGTACGGATCTTTGATGGCAGTAGTTGTCTTGTGTTGTCTGTGACTCTTTTGTGTACTAATGTGACAACCTATGGTTGTTGGTGAAAACTTTGGCATTTAGTTTTTTTCCTTGACTGAGCAAGTGTTTGTTGCCTAACTGGTTGTCAGCAGGATGTATTGGTTTTTCAAGTACAGTGTGCCCTCCCTAGCATTGTGACTTGTGATACAGGTGTCCGTGTGTCCTCACTGGGGGTGTGATGATAGTTCCATGCAGAGTTGAAACATGAAAGTGTATTTGAAACTTTCATATGAACATACCCAGGCCATCCCATACATTTAAACTTATGCATTGTATTGGTGTACAGGTTATTGTGAGACCTTCCAATTTGCAAGGTGACATTTAGGCAACCACAGTCATTAATGTCTTCACATTAAGCTGTAGAGTAAAATCCAATGTGTGACAGGTTCAATGGTGACTTCTGAAACATGGCTAGTGATGTGAGTACCTCAGTGTGTTCCTGTCTAGATGTTGCTGTTGTGGTGTATGTGTTGTTTGTCCTAGGGGGTTTCTGTGCAGTGTGTATATGAGTTTGTTTTTTGTCCTTACCAACAAGTAGTCCATTGCCATATCGTCCATCCTGGAAGTGTTGGTTGATGGTGCAGTGACGGAAGATGAATGCGTCATGTACACTCCCAGGATATTTAGCCACAATGTTGGTGATCAGTCCTTGGTGATCGACTATGGCCTGCACGTTGATTGAATGTGTGTGCTTCCTGTTGCGGTAGAGGTGTTCTGTTGCAGCAGGTGGCACAAGACGTATGTGTGTGCAGTCGATTGCACCAAGGACGTGCGGGAAGCCACTGATGGCGTAGAACCCCTGTTTAGTTTCCTGCTGCTTCTGCAGTGTGTTAGGGAAGCAGATGTGGCGGGGTGTCAGGCGAATGATGGCATCCAGTACTTTAGGCAGGAATGCGGAGAATGATGATTGTGGTATTCCACCAACCAGGGCACCAGTTGT
This sequence comes from Pleurodeles waltl, assembly GCF_031143425.1. Lineage (NCBI taxonomy): Eukaryota > Metazoa > Chordata > Amphibia > Caudata > Salamandridae > Pleurodeles > Pleurodeles waltl. The sequence continues at coordinate 1,279,563,318 of NC_090447.1, read as the reverse complement.
CTGAAACGAGCCAATTGCCAGCAGGTGAAGTACGGCAAGCAGCTTTGTTTCTGTTGGGATAGTGCGGGGAGTCACTAAAGTGGGGGCCAACTGCTGTTCAATATTTCTCAGCAGCTGCTGAATGGCCTGCCAGTTCAACCGGTACCTCTGGATGATGTCCCGTTCCCTGAGGCCATGCAGGGTTGTTCTTGGGCGGAATATCCTCTCCTGCCTTCTGCGCTGTCTTTGGGGTCCCTGCTGTTGTTGTTGTGGCTGCTGTTGTTGCTGCAGGGCTCTGCGTCTACGTGCACTCTGAAGAAAAAGCACCTCCATGTCTCCCTGTTGCTGCTCTGCTGCTCTGTTGTTTGTTCTGTGTGTTCTGATCAAGTAAAGGTGTGTTTGCCCCATTTTAACGCCTGCCCTGACCCAGGCGTTAAAATTTCACGATATTCGTGCTTTGCGTAATTTTTTGCGCCGCCTACCGCGCAGGAGTCATTTTTGCCCGGAAGCATAAATACGACGCACCGCTGTGTACGTCGTTTTTTGGACGGGAACGCCTACCCTGCATGTCATTAACGCAGGGCGGGGTGCCGCTTCCAGAAACTGACGCACATAGCGCCATCTTCCTTTTGCGCCGGCTTGGGCGTCAGGGTTTAAATATGGGGCAACGTTTGCGCTGAATGTGCGTCAACATTTTTGACGCACATTCGGCGCAAACGGAGTATAAATATGCCCCACAGTGTATGCATTTTGCAGATGTAAACAAACTAACCACCATAGTGAATGGTGGTGATGCACTTAACATTTAAAAATACACTGGCTCACATTCTAAAATGGCGGCAGCCTGACCTTGCCATCAGGACATTTGCAATTGTATAGCCTGCGGTGGAAGTTGACTGCATAGTGGGTGTAAAACTCCACAAAGGACACAGCCATAGGCTAACATGTGTGACAGCAATGTACGAAAGCCAATGACTGTGTCCGTCTCCGTTGATGATCGGGTACATCATATACATGTATATTCACTTTTGCTGCTGTTACCGACCTCTGGGAGCCATGATGCCCGGCATAGCAGGTGACAAAACCTCTAACTTCTTGGCAGAGGAGTTGGAACTGCTGACCACGGAGGTACATGTTTGAATTGGAAAATTTGTTTCTGACTAACTTGTTTTTTTAAAACACAGGCTAAATTGTACTTTTTAGTTCCTGAGTCAAGTGTTGTGATTAGAGTGTAGTCAACTCAATAATTTAGCTGTGAACAAAATTATGTTTAAAATGTTTTTAAATATCTGTAAATTTTAAATAAAACATTATCTGGATGAATAAGATGACTTTTCATTTCAATTTGCTCACAATTAAAACATTTCCATTTACCAACTGCATACCTCTTACTTCCAGTGGTCAGTAGACACTGTGCCATAAGTATGAGTGAAAAATACAGCCATATGTCAAAATTAAAGAAATGTAAAGTGCAGGAAAAAAATAAATGTATGAACTTGTCTGGATCTTTTTTTGCACTTTAAATTTATCCCATTTTCAGAATAATAAGTATCTGTATGTATTATACATGTAATGGTGCCATATATGGGGAAAGGTATGCCCTATGCTGCAAGTACATATGACGCAGGCTCTCAGTCACCCATACAAATATGTCCTATTCCTATACATACATATTCATACCTCACCAAAAACCGTGTTCTCAGTGATACATATGGCAGCCCTTCCAAACTGCTCTTTGTCATAGTATATGGGTCTAACCATATTATCTGGCTCTAAAAATATTCGGCGTTAAGCCAATAAAGTTGGGCGTGGGGTGTGTGCCTTTATGTACAAGTTAGTTAGCCTTCAGTGGCTCACAATGATTTGTACTGATCAGAAGTAGCTCTCACTGCAGGAAATGTTTCAGAATCCTGGCCTAAATGATGTTAGTGGCCTGAATTAATAAAATGAGGACGCAAAGAGGGATGAGGGTACTCAAAAGGTCACTACAAATGATTATTTTTAAGAAAATAACACAGTTTAGAAAATAATCTGTACTAACATTTTAGAAATGTTTGTGACAGATTTTTCAAAATAAGTAACAGCAATACAAACAAAGAAAACCTCTCAAAACATTTTTCTTTCTTTATTCGTAACTGTGCAGGTCAATGTCCATCAGAAAAAGGCCATATGGAAGGCTATCACCAAGAAGGTGCAGACCCTGGGGGTTTACAAGTGATGCAGCATTCTCTGATGAAAAAGATCAGAGGACCTAGGACACTGGACCCGAAAGTCATCTGAAGTCCAGGGCCAGTACTCCCAACATGGGAAGAGCGTGCCTGGCACCCTGTCCCCCCACCCCCTATTGCGCCCGCATACTTGCAGTGGCCTATCCTGGCCTTGATGGGTAGTTAAGAGCACAACTGCAGCATCAAGGGCGTAAGATATTTTTTGACTTCTTATTGTTAGTTAACTTTTTTGTTACACAATATTGTATTGCATCAACATAAAGGTTGACACACATACAATGCACAAGAGTTCTAGAAGGTGTGAGTTTTGCACAAGGTGTATGATAATGTGTTTTGTGTATTGATGTGAGGTAAATGTTGCCAGTACATTCCTTATCACAAGCAAAGAATTATTTTGAGCAGACACATGCCTGCCTAGGAAAAAAGAGGTACTTAGAGTTTGTCTGTTATGAAAGACAGTTGTACCGAACAGGCCACAGTTTATGATTCTCTAAATTGTGATGCTCCGTCACAATTGTGAGGAGGTTATGTTGGCCCTATTAAAGGTGATATAGCATACAATTCACTTATTATACAGTGAGTGTTCCAAGCTTGACTTTGGTGAGTTTGTATTATGTCCAACTAATATTGAGCATGTGATGCCAAATGACTAGGAACATGAGAACAATGGCAACATTTCTAGTCAAAAATTTATTTTACTGCAAAATTCAAGTCAGTTCATGTTGACAGTTGCAGATTGGCATGAAGCCTTACTCATTCACAAATGTGAATGTAAGGCAGTCTATTTCAACAAACATGAATTTAGTAGGCAAACATTATTAATTGAAACTGACAGGAATGCATTGGTGACAGAATTGCACATAACCAAAACAAAATTGTTGTGTCCTTTGTTATGTCCAGATGATAAATGTTGAAGCAAAGGAGTTATTGAAAGGGACCTTTGCAAACGGCAATGCACATGGTACAAAGGTTTCTTACTAGATATTTATTTTTGTGACATGAGTTCACTATTGAAAAAAAACAATCAGTACCATTCAGGGGTGTTAAAAGAAATTCATGAGAAATTTGAAGTGTTTAAGAGAAATGTTGTAAAATGAAATGGGAGTTATGATGGTAATTTACAAAACTGTGAGCAAATGGGACCATAATATGTTCCCTAAATACATGGGGTAGCAGTAAAGTATACCTATATTTTATAGCCTTGAAGCTAGTGAAAAATTATAATTAGGAAATATTTTGTTAAAGAACTTCATGATCATTTTTATTTGCACAGATAATACAAATGTTGTATGTGTCTTTCCAGCATCTTCAGGAGCAGGCGAAGGATACATTGGCCAGAAAGGCAAGAAAGTAGCTGGTCACTGTGTGTCGGGTAGACAAACCTTGTACACCAACGGACACAGTGGCATGGATGGTGAAGGGACTGGCACAGAGGCCACCAGTTCAACATCTTTTTTGGCCTCCACAAGCGACCAGTCCCTACTGGTGCAGGACCCTTTGGGACCTGGTCCATCTTCATCCTTTTCTGCCAAACAAATTACCATGTCCACCCTCCCTCTTGCCCCCACAGTTGGCCAAACCCGCCCCCCACTAAAAGTACTGCGGACTCCTTTTACACAGGCACCTGCTCCTGTCTCCACACCTGCGCTCAGCGAAGAGGCTACTGGCCTCTTGCGCAACATCTCTGTAAGCCAGACAGAGACTGTGAATGGCATCCGGGGGCTTAGTTCCCAAAAGCAACAGATGGTTGCATTCCTGGCTGTCATTCAATGTCTGGCATGCAGAGATCGCTTGTGAAAATAGCATCTGCACTGACTGCAGTCCCCCAATTGACCCAACCTTGTGCTCCTACTCCGGTCCCTTACTCATCCCAAATGCCAACTCCTACCCCAATCTCAAGCACACTCACATCTTTCTATGCACCCACTCCAACAGACACAAGCAGCACACGCACACCAACACATTAAAAAACACCCAAAAACACAAACATACATATATCCAACATTCTCACACTCTTGACACTTCATCCACAGGCACCACACCCACCACCACAACCATAACACACGCCACCACACCCACAACACCCACCACCACAGACACAAGCACTATGACCACCACAACCATCACCACATAAACAACCAGCAGCACACCAATAAAATCACCACAAAAACAAGCACACCCACAACCACCAGCACATTCATAAGCACCACAACCACAACATCCACAGCAAAAGCACACTCTTCCAAACTAACACAGTCACACAAATGCACACCTATGTGCAAAACAACACTCACCAAACCCACATGCTCACAGCCAACTACAAAACCGCACACATCCAAACATACACCAGATACACATGCATCTACAACACACACAGACACACCCACCATGACCCCACTAACCACTTAACAGCACACTTATCCAAACATACACATTCACAGAAAACCACACCTAGATCAACAGCCACCAAATGCACACACACACTCAACTGAACACCACACACGTTCCAAGAGACACATTCAGCCAAACATACACCACAAACATCAGCCCCACAAGCACCTGCAAAACAGGCAGACTGACACACATCACCCACTCTAGCTTCCTCTACCTCCCAAACCCACTCCTCTCCCACCCCTTCTACCACTTCTCCTCCCTAAAGATTTCACATCTTACCTGTCCGTGACCCCTCTGAAGCCCAAACCCTCCCCTTTCAAGAAGGACCCTGAAGGTGCCTGCTCTGTGCCATCTAGATGCCCCTTCCTGCAGAGGTTGTTCCTTGGTAGTGTAATTAGGAGGCAAGTTCTTGGGCACAAACCCAAAGATTGATGCAGTATATTCTGTGTTTGCTTTTTTATTTTTCTTACTAAAACATGATATTGAGATAATCATCTCGCTAAAAAATAAAAAAATGATATTTTCACAAATGTTGTCCTGACATTATTTAGTAATTAAAAATAATTGTTTGATGACAATGTTATTTAGGAAAATGTGAGTAACATGAACTAAATTTCACTTACGAAGGTGAACAAAACAAGCTTTTATTTTTTACTTATTTGTATAGTACGCCCATTAGTGATGAACATTTGCTATGAACATAGTCATTTTGGTGCAAGCATCCATTATGATAATGGACACGTACACCGAAATTAAAATGTTGAAATGCATTTTTATATGTTGATTCAGGTGTGTTTATTTAAAAATGATAAGGGTTACAAATAAATGCATATGCATTATACATAAGAAAATCTGGAGTTAAATTTAATTTAATGGTATACAGAAAATGCTCTACAGAACGGGAAATGTGACATAAATACATATGTGACATGCTTACCTTTAGAGGTGACATTGAAAACCTACTTGTTGCATTTTCTAGTGCAATTACTATATTTTATTAGGATGATGTTGTTCAAATAATGTGTAATGCATATGTATCTCATTTGGCAGTTCAGGGAAAATGATTAGACACACAGTATGGACAGATTTTGTAGTTGGGATTAATGTGACTTGTTGTGTAGGTGCCCATTAGCCTGATGGCAGTTTGGCAAAATTGGTAAATGTAAAAAAAATACATGTGTGTTTCTTAAAATTTCTTAAACTACCACATTACACAATTATGCATTGGACATTATTATACTATTGCTTGTAAGTATTTATTAAAATGCATGAGTCATTATAAACCGACAATTCTAATGGCAACAGTTTAAAAAACGTTTACTTTTGATTCTGGCGAAGATGAGGTTAATTTGCGTCGTGGTCCAGTATCAGCAGCAAAGGAAGGACTTGTACGATTGGCGGTAAGCGAAGTGAAAAGAAGAAAAAAGGGACGTTTTGAGCTTATACCCCTTCTAATCTGGCAAATTAGGTGTGGTGGTTTAGCCACCACAGTTACGTCGGCAGGAAGGTACATTGTCATTGGCCTAGTGTAAAAACTGGCTGTGGTGCCGCCGCCAGCTGCTTTTGCCTATGGCACCATCGACTTGGTTAGAAAATTCTGGCAGTGACGGCAGTTCGCTGATGGACTTTCATCTATGGGCCCACCAGCAACTAAATAAAGTGGGCAGACTGCCTGGTCAGCAGATGGATTATCTGATGGGAAAATGACAGTGGGACCAATTCTGCCAAGATCTAAATCAGGCCCATAGACATTCCATGTCATGAGTGTCAACTGGACCATAATTCTTGGTAGTGAGCAAGGGTATGAGGGGAAGTCTGACAAGCATGGGCATGGGAAATATTTTGATCCCTTGCAGACTGCAGTGTGGGACATGAATGTATTGTATATGGGTACATGGGGACTAGACCTGAAAAAAAGACTTGAAAATACAAATGTCTCAACTCCCCACCTCAGGGCCACAGATCAACGCCTGGCAGCCCAGACCAAAAACTGACAGCAACATAATAACAATACTAATGGGACAATTGCTACAGGCTCATAAGGGGTGGTGACAGTGATGTAGGTACTTGGCCACCATTGGTCCTGGCAGGGCACCCAATTGGACATATGTGAAAGGAGGAAAGGGCTGACTGGTTCATACTCAGGCAATTGCCTTTGGTGGAGAGTTTGGGTCCATGTACAGATGGCAGGTCTAGGGGGCAGTGGAGTGCCACATGGGGCATGGTGAACAAATTGTCATGCAGCATTAGGCATAAGAGTGTCAACAGACAATGGGAACCAATCAGGAGGAGTTCCACAGAAGCATTGTATGTCAGGAAAAATATGAGATGTGGAAAGGTAAGGAGCTAATAGCTATGTGTGGGGTAGGACGGCCTGCAGCAGAGAGAGGGGAATATAGTTCAGCAAGTGAAGCTAGTGCAGTCATACGGGTGACAAACACTTGCCAAGGGCCCGGAGGCTGCCCACATTCACTATCCACTGTTTGGGGTGTGATGGACAGTGGCATGATTAAAAGGGATCTTGAATGAGACCTGTGTTACATTATCAGCGGTAGAATCAACAGAATCATTTGGAGTCTGGATGTGGTCTGGAGTTACATTATCAGCAGTAGAATCAACAGAATCATCTGGTGTCAGGATTTGGTCTGGAACACAAAGGCGAGAAACGGTTGATTACTTTTCTAGTGTCTCCAACTGTGACTGATGCCGTGAGGGAGTGTTAGGAACTGATTTTCCAGAATGTGAACAAGGTCAAGCAATGTTTGTGGTCACAGGTGTGATTTGGAGCTGTTCTCCCCAATCAAAGACATCTGCTGGATCCGTAAAGAAGTATGTGCGCTGGTCTGCTATAATTTTCAATTGAGCATGGAAAAGCAGCGATTATTCGTATCCAGTTTCTCCCAGACTGTGCTTAACGCCCAATAAAGAATGGAATTACATTTGACTGCAATTGTGTAGTCCAGGAAAATCATGACATGAGGTTGTCACAGTACAGTCAACCCAGCTGTCTGGCTGTATGCAGGAGCACATCTTTTATTTGAAGTTCAAAATCTTGGCCACCATTGGCCGGGGGTGGGAAATCCCAGCACTGAGGATTGGGTAGGCACCTGATGGGCATGCTCCACAGTAAAAAAGGAGGAGAGGGCCGTAGGTTTGATCCACGTACATAACCAGCCCTCCATGAATTACTCAGGGTAATTCCTCCCTCTGGGAGATCAACAGTATGAATCTTGTTCCATCGGAAAAGTCCATCTGCATCCTCCACCCATCCCTCCAAGAATGCAGTACATGAGCTCCTACATCTGCTTGGTAAGTTCCTGGGACTGTGGCTGGAGGTCTTTGAGAGAGAGTTTATTTTTCCGCACCCTCACCACGAGTTTCCATGATCATTGTGGACTAGGCCAAGGAAAGGTCTGAGGTTATAGTGTCTACCTTGTGGGTTGCTGGGCTTTGGTAAAAGGTATATCAGTTTTTACGACGATGCAAAATACATGTAGCGTTGCTGCAAGAAACGCATCTTACAGCACTAGACCTGGAAAGGATGCGTAAGCGATGGCGGGGCACATTAGTAGGGACCACATACTCGAGATACGCCTGGGGTCACTTATATGGGTGGCACAATGGGTATACTACATGCCAGGAGAGACCCAGAGGGGCTGTATGTAATACTGGATGGGAATCTAGACAGAGAACCAATTTCTCTAATCTCACTTTATGCCCCTAACGCTAACCAGATCACATTCTTGCAATCACTTACTACAACTTTACTCCATAACCTGGCAGCACCATGCTACTGGGGCGGAGACTATAATAGCATCTCAGACCAGTCCCGTCCACCGGTACCGGGTGCCCGATCTATATTGATCTCACACATTTACGTCAATGGGCAACACATAACCAATTACACAAGCATGAGCGCGAATATTCATATAATTCAGGGCTGCATGTCTTGCACACTAGGATTGACCTTATTTATTGTAATCCAGAAGCATTATTAAAAATAACTAATGCTGAGTATCTTGGGCGTGTGCTATCAGACCATTCACCCCTACAGATTTGGGTATGGTGTAACCGCACCCCCAGAGCATACCCACATGGAAGATGCCTGTACCAGCTTTGCGGGATGCCGCATATAGAGACACCCTCAGAGGGCATATCAATACTTATTTTGAGATAAACGATGGCATGGCATCAGATGCGGGGACTGAATGGGACGCCTTTAAGGTGGTACTCAGGGGCTATGCAATAAAAAAGATTTTTGATCCGTGCTACTCCTATGCAGTGAGCTCCAGGAGCTAGATTCCAAAATGTGATATTATGAGCAACTCCTACCCACAGTCGATACCGCGGCCAAACTGTTGCCGAATCTACGCATCTCCCACAAAAGGTGCTCGATAGACTAGTCCAATTGAATTATAGAGAATACCAAGCGCGTAAGCACGCTGAGGGGGATAAGGCGGGCAAACTTCTGGCCTGGCTTTTTAGGTCAGAGACCGCCCAAACCCCAATTACCGCCCTACGAGGTAGGAATGGGCAGTTGCTGAACACGCAAGAGGGTGTTAATGCAGCATTCTGTGACTACTACTCCACATTATACACCGCCCGGGTGACGGCCATAGAGCGTGTTGAACTAGAGATGTTCCTGGACACCTTGCATATGCCGCGCGTGGCCCCGGATGATAGTGATGTATTAGAGACCCCGCTGAAGATGTCGGAGATAGAAGAGGCAATCAAATACACGGCGCGGGGAAAGCCTATGGGTAGAGACGGGTGGCTGATTGAATTCTACACCACATACCAGACAATATTAGCCCCCAGACTGTTAATGACGTCTAATGCTGCGTATGCTAAGGGGATCTGACCTACCTCTGTGCGAGAAGCGATATGGGTGGTCTTACCCAAACTGGACAGTGACCTCCCAATGATAGGGTCATGTAGGCCGCTGCCACTACTTAACTCAGATTACTAGATACTCGGTCGTATACTATCGAACAGGCTGTCACCCATAATCACAGGGTTGATCCATACTGACCAGAATGAATTCATCCTGGGCAGGAGCATGTTCCTGAACCTCCAGTGTTTTCAATCATGAGCTGGGCGTGCACGGGGGGTAGGAGCATGTGTGGCATCACTTCATATAGAAGAAGCATTTGATACACTGGGGTGGGATTACTTGAGAAGGGTGTTAAAAAAATGGACATTGGTCCTAGTTTCTTAAGATGGATTGCCCTTCACCATCAGGCACCATTAGCGCGGGTGAGGACAGGCACCCTGATCTCAGCGCCTTTGGCTATTGGGCGGGGGACTTGTCAGGGAAGCCGTCTGTTGCCGTTGCTCCTCGCATTGGCTATGGAACCCTTGGCACGCGCCCTCCGGGCCCGTGCACCTGGTTGGGGATTGTACATTGGGGCTAATTGGCACATTATCTCATTATACGTGGATGATGTTTTGGTATACCTGCGCAATGGCGCCGAGGTACTACTCCAACTGATGGCACTGCTGCAGCAGTTTGATAGGGCATCTGGCTCAGAGTGAACTGGGAGAAGTCCTGCCTTTTCCCCCTCATATCCTTGACTGTAGTGAGAACAGCTGCCCGTCGCCCCACTGACATGGTCGTGTGACACTATCAAATACCTGGAGCTCAGAATATGTCATGAGGAAAAGGATCTTATAGACGCAAATATTGGAAGAGCGTTGACAGAAGCGAGATCCTCCCTACAAATCTGGACGTCGCTCCCCCTTTCTCCAATGGGCAGACTGGCTGTTTCCAAAATGCTGGTGCTCCCAAGACTATTACATCACTTTTTAGCTCTTCCGATATTCCTCCCACATAAATGGTTTACCGAAATGCGGTCATTTCTTGTAGCATTGATTTGGGACCAAGGAAGACGCCGAATGTCTCTGGACAAACAATATGCACTCATGTCAAAGGGTGGCCTGGGAGCACCAGATTATGAACAATATTAAGCAGCGGCCCAGCTCCAGTGGCCTACGCGCTGGCTGGCAGCCCATAACCTACACGACTTAAGCAATACCTTCCAGCATGGTAACTCGAATAAGTTACTGAGTTGGATCATAAATCCCGGCCCAGACACACCAGAAGACTATAGCAATAAATTAATGAAAATCGTCAAGAAGTGCTTGACCAAATACATGCACACTACACAACGAAAATACCCATATGCCCCCCGCTTGCCACTCTGGGTCCTGCCGGAATGCATGGATACATTTTACGAGCCGACGGCAACAGCATGGGAGAGAGCGGGTATAGTAGAATGGGGAGCTATTTTTGGAAGACCACATGTTGGTCCCATTTGATAGTCTGGTCAATGACTATGACATTTCACCGGGCACCTTACTCACTTACGCATCACTAATTTGCTATGCCTTACAATACTGGGACACCATGCACGAGGAACTACAAACATCAGCACTGTTGCAAACATTTTTAACCCATGGGGGAGAGAGAAAAGCGATTATGAATATATACAGTGCGCTACACATAGACAGCACACAACTTTTTAGAGCGCTCTCGGCACACTGGGAAACAGCACTCCAAACATCTCTCACAGGTAAACAATGGGAGCAAGCCCTCCCAGTCTGGAATATTATCTCCACGAACGCTCGCTTCAAATATACACAATTTAATTACTTACATCACACTTATCTTACCCCCACAAGACTGGCAAAAATGTACCAGAGTGTAGAAGACAAGTGCCCAAGATGCCATGCCAGGGATGCCAACTTTCTGCACATGGTGTGGACATGCACCCACATAAGTGAATAGTATTACGGGATGGGGAACACGCCTGGACAGATCACACTAAATATTGTGGGTAACACAAAGATCCTCTCAGCGCAGAGCTATTATCAAGGTCTTAGACATAGAAATGATCCTTGCAAAACGGTGACTAGCAATGTGCTGGAGATCTAGCATAACACCACCAGTCATGGGATGGCTAACAGACCTACACGCAGGAATACTTGCAGAACAACAAGTAATGCAAGCGGCACACACATAGCAGCCCTCCACCTAGGCCCCCAGACTGGGCAACAGTTCATGAAGGAGACGAGGGAATCCTCAACCAGTAGAGTGATTAGACAGGCACAGGACACACAAGCCCTCATTAAATAAGGTATGACCAACCACACACACCCAACAAACAGAGTACTGCTTCAACCGCAGCCTGGGACACATGCGCCTTCTTGCACCTGCATGCCCTGAATGCACCCTTAGTTGTTACTAGTTATACTGTTACCTTATTTTCTTTTAGCTATATCAGATACATAAGTCACTCATGGGTACAACAAACTTGCAATACATAGGATATACCTACCACAATCAGTTGTAATGCTGAGTGAGCTAAGCACGACTATGCATAACCAAATACTGTAATTGCCAGTTACGTTATGTAATGAGATAATGCTTGCATAGTGCACTGCTATGAAAACGATGAATGAACGTTGTATCATGCAGATTTTCACCCTGAAACTGCTGTCTAATTTTCAAACCTAATAAAGAGATATGTAAAAAAAATTGTGTCTACATAGTTTCATTTATTGCATGGAGGATCAGCTCCAGTTTCAATGTTAGGAGATGCAGTCTAGTGACTCCATTGCCACTTGTGTTCCCAAGTCACTGGGCATATGCTTAGGAGAAGTATCCCTCATGGCCGAGGGAGCAGGTGAGGGAAGAAGCCTCTTGGTCTAGGGCCTCCTCATGTGAGAATTGCATGATGCTCAAGTCACATCAGGCGAATGCATTGATTCTCTAGAGCAGGCAAGGTGCACAGTGCCCCCATGCACAATGGGTATATGGGAGTTGGAGACCTTCCTTTACTCTGCCATAGTAGGAGTTACGGAACTAATGCTGGGGCGGCACAAGCAGTCTCCTCTACCTCTAGTGCTCTTACTCCAATGGTGGCTTCATTGAAAGACATTCTGCCACCAACTGCATTGGAAGTAATCGGAAAAAAATGATCTAACTGCTTTTAGTATATAGCAATGAGCTGCACTTGCTATGGATCTCACTCCAGCAAACATATTAATATGGCAAACAGTACAACACAAGCATTGATTAGTGCAAGCCTTCATTTATTTTTGTAATACTCTTGGCATGTTAAATTTTGTCCAGATCTGTCCAGCGAAGGGAGAGAAGACTTAGGAGGCAGGAAAAAAGGTGCATTTGTCATTCAACCTGCCATATGAATGCTTTCTTACTGCACTTCAAAGGAAATGCTGCTGAGAAAAATTACACAAATCTAGCAACTTTTGTGATTTGGCATGAATCTGTTCAATAGTTCTGAGGTACTTGCATTATGAAAAGTTAATCAGAGAGAGTATTGTATTGCGTATCTATTAGATTGCTTACTGCGTGCAAACATGTGACTGCAGATATTAATTATTTAAAAATAAATAAACAAATCTCCTTGGAGAGGGGACCGTTTTCTACAACCATCCAATGGAGATCTGTGGAGTTCAACCAGGGTCTGTGGCCCTGTGTGCTGTTATGGGCTTGCTGCAACAGGAATATTTCTGTCACAGCAGCCCCTGTGACACACATGGTCTCAGTCCCAGTGTTATGAAAGAAAAGACACAGAGTTTAGGAGGTGTACCCCTTGACCCAAAGCAAATTTGAGAGGGGGTATGGGAAATGACTAGCTAGGCCCTATGAAAAGCAAAAGGAATGTTATATATCTTGTGGAGTTGGTGATCAAGGGCCAGGTCTATGGACCATATGACCTGCCTGAAGGCCAGCCAATTATTTGTAGTGTTTTCGGATTCTCAGACCCAGCTCAAATTCCACAGGCTCAAAAAAAGAGAATTAAAAAAACATGAAATACAGAGATCAGTCTGTGCACCTTCCTGGTTGATTGTGTGCCCGGCTATTGGCCATGTGCAGTGGACGGTGGTCACGCAAACAACCCTTTTGCATAGGGATTGGGAGTGAAAAAACGTTGGGCATGGTATGCCTCAAGGCTTGCTGTAACCATATGTTGGACCCGGCCCTCTCTGAAGGGTCACCCTTAAACTTTTTGCATTTCTCCTCTTACTTTCTACTGAATTTGTTTTTGCTGGCCTAAGAACTCTGCACTTTATCACTGCTAACCAATGCTAAAGTGATTGTGCTCTCTCCCTTAAAAAAGGTGCAATTGTTTTATACCCAATTAGCATATTTAATTTTCTTGTAAGTCTCTAGCAAAGTGCACTACATGCACCAAGGGACTGTAAATTAAATGCTACTAGTGGCCTGCAGCACTGATTGTGCCACACACGTATGTAGCCCTTTAAACATGCCTCAGACTTGCCATTGCAGAGCCTGTGCATGCAGTCTAAACTGCCATTTAACCTGGCAAAATAACCATTTTATCATGCCAAAACCTTCCTGTTTAATACATAAAAGTAATCCATGGGGTAGGCCCTGGACAGCTCAGAGGGCAGGATTCAGTGTATTTAAAAAGTCAGATGTACTATTAAGCTTTACATGTTCCGATAGTGGAAAACTAGTGAATTTGTTTTTCATTACTGCAAGGTCTGTCGCTCTTATAGGATAACATTGGAATTGCCTTTTTACATTTTATAATTGCAATTTCCAAATGGGAGGAGATAATCAGTTCCCACTTGGTGTCTCTGGAATTCTAATTTAAAATCCTAATCTACAGCAAGGCCGGATTTTAAATTACAATTCCAAAAATATCACTTTTTGAAAGTAGGCATTTTCTTATCATAGCCATTTGGTGCCTCTTTCTTGCCTGGGTCACATGAGTGAGTTTAGCTGATAGTTGGGGTTTGGGTATTACTCCTAGACAGCCACAGACAATGGGAGTTTAGGTGTGACTGGATAGGAGGATGGGGGGGAGGAGCTAGGCACAGCCCCACTTACACTTCATAGGCTGTATCTTGCTTCACACAAAGGGTCTTACAACCCTGCAATGACACTTCGGGCAGCTTTAGATCAGGGCAGGGGATGTAGAATTTGAGGCTATTCAACATACTGTCTAGAAGCTTCTTCCACTTTCCAGAAACTGGGCAACTAGGTTTTAAAGAAGGACCTCACACACCAACTCTTCAGTAAACTTCTGGACCTACCTATACTCTGCCAGGAAGACAGACTGCTGTGCTGCTGAAGGACTGCCTCTCTACTGGACTGCACTCTGCTGGACTCTTGCTTTGCTCTGCTGATCTGCTGCCTGATTGCCTGGATGAGAAGGACAGGACCTGCATCTCTTGAACCCAGACCCAGAGTGACTCCAAAGGCTAGTTGGCTGGCCTCCTGATCTGAAGCCTTAGGGACATAACAGGCTTCTAACAACCTTCCACCTGAAAGTGGACTCTGTCATATGTGAGTCTACTCTGCCAAGTGGTACCACCCCAGTCCTGGACCCTTGGAAGTGACCTTAGGGTGCTTTGCCAACACCTGTTGATCCAGTGGAACCAACGCATCACCTCTGCTGTGTGGTGCAACCCCGAGCAGAATGCACTCATCTCTACTGCTGCCTAGATGGGACCCATTGCAAAGACTTGTATCGCCGCCACAGCCCATATAGCCTTCAGAACTGCCAGTGCGCAATGCCTTCTCAGTGCAGGCACTCACATCTCTCACTGAAGGCAGCATTGACAATGACAGACTCCCCATCGCAGCCTCTCAGCTCCTCGGAACCGATTCATCACCTCGACTACGCGTCCCATCCTTAATGCTGGACTTCACATTGCAAGCTCCATTTACAAGATCCTCTTTGTCGATGCAACAGGACCTCGCACTGCAACCTTGCCCCATCTCAGAACCAACACATAATTTTGGCTGTGCAACGCATCTTTGAGGCAAATCCATGCAAAACTTGGCAACCCAGGATTTTAGTACTTTGTTCAGTGGACCTACTGGGTCTCTGAAGCCGACCCGTGCTCCATCATGGTCAGCCTGAACTTGTGACTTTGTCCTACTCCGGCGCAACCAGATATCCACATTTGGCACTTTACACCTTCTGACGCTTTTTCGCTAAACACTTTAAAGTTCAATATCTCTGGCTCTACTAACTGGATTTTTGTTGTTTTGACCTTGTTTTATTTATTAAAATTATCCCATTATTCTAATAATGTTTTAGGCTCCTTTTGTGGTGTGTTTTCCTGTGTTACTGTTTGAAGTGCTGCACAAATACTTTACACATTGCCTCTGAGTTAAGCCGGACTGCTCTGCAAAAAGCTACCCGAGGGTTGAGCACAGGTTAATTTAGGGTTGCTAGTGGCTTCACCCTTAGAAGGATTGTGGTTGCTGCTTGAAAAGGGTTACGCCCCCCTCAAACAGTAACCCAATTTCTTAAACCATACTTTGCATTGAGCTGGGAAATTACTACAGGCCCTGCATGAGAGGAAGGAGAGAGGTCTATATTGACAAGTGGTGTGTCTTGAGATGCTGCACTTGGTATGCTGCTGAGTGGTTGCGCTGCCTGAACTGCACTGGTATCTGTGGTTGTGTACACCCAAAGATGTTTTCCATGAGCTGGTTAGCGTGCCTGGCTAAACGCAAGGCTGCAAAATGCATTGATGGCCAAGACATGTGAAAAACAGACTTCGTTATCTGTCTGGTGAATGCCATGATTGCCAGAAAAAGTTGTGGCCAAGCCATGTTCTCAGCCCTCTGCAAGACGGTGGATTTACCATAGAATGTTAAAAGAGGATTTCAATCAAAGCTGGGGCAGAGTTCTTTCCCATTATGTCATTGCTGTTCATATACACTATGGATGCATTTCTAAGTGATGGATGAGACAGCACATTCAGTCCTTATTTTTAATGGTTCTAATCACTTCTTGCTACTGCACTTGTCTCTGATCTTTACTTCTATCCTGTTTTGACCTTAATCTGGATTGCTACATCTAGAATCCGCTTGGCTCTTTTTCTTCCTTCTGTAGTTTGCTAATTTCTCCAATACTTTAAAAACGTCAGCCTTCAATCAAGATCTATCTATTAGTGCTGGAGAAATCTCTATTTGAACCATATCTATGAGCTGAAGAGGTTAGTCGTGTGGGAGTATGTGCACAATGTCTGGGTGCAGGCCATGTGTTGATGGAAAATCTGTCTGTGTCTGGGCAAAGGCAGTGTGCAGGAGGAATTTTATACCCACCTGAGAATGTAAAATCTGCATGCACAACCTCTGCTGTGCACAGCCACGGACCAAATAAGTTGTGGAGCCCACTTTTGAAATGCATGCCACCAAAAGTAAGTGCTTTCTGTTGTGCACAGTGATTTGAAAAAAGGCTGTATTGTTTTGTTACTGACTATGACCAGATCTTGTAATTATAATACAAAATATTAACGTCTCAAATTTAGAAGACATGTAACGTGAATGGCATTATTGTTGTCATCTGGAATAAAAAACAATTCATTGTGAGTGTGACTACTCTGTATCAGCAACTGTATCTCCTAATATTTTCAATTAGGGGTATTTTCGTCATCATCAGTGCCAGTGGCCACAGTGACATAGATGGTGTTATCTGGTGAAGAGATCATGTCCTTTGAATTAAAAAAACACCCTGTACCAACATGTTAGAAATGGGGTCTTTGGTTGGCAGTCAGGTTACCCCCTTTCCAAGCAAGGACCCGCACTCTGGTCAGGGTAAGTCACACACAATCCAAATTATCCTGTGCCCACCCTCTGGTAGCTTGGCACTGAGCAGTCAGGCTTAATTTAGAAGGCAATGTGTAAAGTATTTGTGCAATAAATCATGCAATAACAAAGTAGAACACCACAAAAATACACCACACAGTGTTTAGAAAAATATATAATATTTATCTGATAAGATGCAGGTCAAAACGATTAAAATGCAATAAGTATATATTGAGATATCACTGTAAAAATGATATAAAGTGTCTTTAGTCCTTTAAAAGCAATAAATGTCTCTTTCAAGCACAAAGTACCTGGTTTGCGTTCAAAATCTCCGCAAAGAACTGCAGAGGAAGGGATGCGTGGAAAACAGGGAGGTGTGTGTCGTTTTATCGGGCCGCGTACAGCAATGCGTTGTTTAGTTTTCACACAGGGACGGTTGTGCGTTGATTTCTGGTGCTCTCTCATGGATCCTCTTCGGGTTGCGGGTTTTTCGGACACCCCGGGGACGATGTGTGGATTTCTGGTGCTGACAGGTTGAAGTCACAGGGGCTGTATTGATCCGGTGGGCATTGCGTGGAAATTTTACTGCACAGCAGGCTCTGCGTCGACTCCTCTCTGGAAGTCTGGCTGCGTTGTTCCGGCTCGGCTCTGTGTCGATCCAGTGGGCCATGCGTAGAATTTCCGGTCACCACACCGGCGCTGCATCGATCTTCTCGTTGCGAAGCTGGGCTGTATCATTCCGGTTCAGCGTGCAGTGAATTTCTTACTGCGGTGTGGACTGTGTGTCGATTTTCGCCGCACAAGGAGTCCTTCTTGTAGAGATGAAGTCTTTTTGGTCCTGAGACTTCAGGGAACAGGAGGCAAGATCTATCTAAGCCCTTGGAGAGCACTTCTCAGCACAGCCAGAGAGCATCAAGGCAGCAGGGCAACAGCAAGGCAGCTGTCCTTCACACAAAGCAGTCAGGTGAGACCTTTGGGCAGCCAGGCAGTTCTTCAGGGCAGGTTGCAGATTCTGGTTCAGGTTCTCTTCTCCAGGAAGTGTCTTGATGAAGTAGAGTGTCTACCTCAGAAGTGTCTGAGTTGGTATGGGCAGAGTCCCTGTTTAAATACCCAAATGTGCCTTTGAAGTGGGGGAGACTTCAATGAGTGGCTTAGAAGTGCACAAGGTCCCCTTTCAGTTCAATCCTGTCTGCCAGGGTCCCAGGGTGGGTGTGGCAGTCCTTTGTGAGAGGGAAGGCTACTGTCCTTTGACATGTAAGTGTCAGGCCCTCCACCCTCCCAGCCCAGGCTACTGTCCTTTGACATGTAAGTGTCAGGCCCTCCACCCTTATATGTAGAAAAAGGGGAGTTTTAGGCTTGGCAAGTACTTTTAAATGCCAAGTCGAATTGGCAGTGAAACTGCACACACAGGCCTTGTAATGGCAGGCCTGAGACAAGGTTAAAGGACTACTTAAGTGGGTGGCACAATCAGTGCTGCAGGCCTACTAGTAGCATTTAATCTATAGACGCTGGGCACATATAGGGGGTCATTCTGACCCTGGCGGTCACCGACCGCCAGGGCCAACGACCGCGGAAGCACCGCCAACAGGCTGGCGGTGCTTCCTGGGCCATTCTGGGCCAATGGCATGGGCAGTGCAGGGGCCCCCTAACAGGGCCCCACAAAGATTTTCAGTGTCTGCTTTGCAGACACTGAAAATCGCGACGGGTGCTACTGCACCCGTCGCACCCCTGCAAATCCGCCGGCTCCATTCGGAGCCGGCTTCCTCTTTGCAGGGGCTTTCCCGCTGGGCCGGCGGGCGATCTTTTGGAGATCGCCCGCCGGCCCAGCGGGAAAGTCAGAATGACCGCCGCGGTCATTTGACCGCGGTGCGGTCTTTTGGCAGTCTCTGCCAGGCGGGCGGCGCCCGCCGCCCGCCGGGGTCGGAATGACCCCCATAGTGTACTTTACCAGGGATTTATAAGTAAATTAAATAATCCAATTGGGTATGATCCAATGTCATCATGTTTAAAGGAAGAGAGGATATGCACTTTAGCACTGGTTAGCAGTCTAAAAAGCAGCAAAAACAGTATCCAAAAAATGGAGGGAGGCAGGCAAAAAATTAGGGTGACCACCCTAACGCTGTCAGGTCTAACATGTGTCCCCCCCAGCTGAAAGTGGGGAGAGCTACCCAACCTCCTGGGAGCTCTCATAGCTAAGGGGGGAGTATCTGGAGAGACCATCAGCAGTAGCGTGGTCAATACCAGGGCGATGCTGTAGGGAAATGGACCACCTCAAGCATTTAGGATTCTCACCCCTAATCTGCATGAGCCATCTGAGGGGCCTGTGATCTGTCTGAACCCAAAAGAGGGTCCTAAACAGGTATGGTCTCAGCTTCTTCAGTGCCCAGACCACAGCAAATGCTTCTCTCTCAATAGCACTTCACCTGTGGTAATAGTCTTCTGCTAAAAAAGACTACCGGTTGGTCTAGGCCCTCCTCATTTAGCTGTGCTAGAACAGCCCCTATGCCATGGTCCAAAGCGTCGGTCTGCACAATAAAGTCCTTGGAGTAGTCAGGGGCCTTGAGCACGGGGCCGTGCACATGGCTTCCTTCAGGGAGTCAGAAGCTTTCTGACAAGCCTCTGTCCAATTCATCAACTTAGGTTGCTTTTTGGAAGTAAGTTCTGTCAAGGGTGTCACAATGGATCCAAAGCCCTTGACAAACCTACGGTAGTATCCAGTGAGGCCTAAGAAGGCTCTCACTTCTGTCTGTGTTTTAGGTGATTGCCAGGCCTTGATAGCCTTAATCTTGGTCTGGAGTGGCTGCACCTTGCCACCACCTACTAGGTGTCCCAAGTACACCACAGAACCCTGCTCAATCTAGCACTTACTAGCCTTGATGGTCAGGCCTTCCTGTTGCAGAGCGTGAAGCAAATCCTTGAGGTAGGACAGGTGTTCCTCCCAGCTGGAACTATAGACTGCTGTGTCGTCCAGGTAGGCTGCACAGAAGGCATCCTTGCCAGCTAGGACCCCGTTAACCAAAAGTTGGAAGGTAGTGGAGCATTTTTCAACCCAAAGGGCATCATCAGGACCTGGTAATGGCCCTCAGGTGTGGAAAATGCAGATCTCTCTTTAGCCCCCTCAGTCAAGGCGATCTGCCAGTACCCTGATGTGAGATCAAAAGTACTGAGGAATTTGGCAGCGCCTAGTCTGTCTACGAGCTCATTAGCTCGGGGGATAGGGTGGGTGTCAGTCCATGTGACTGAGTTGAGACCCCGGTTGTCCACACAGAACTGGAGTTCTGGCCTGGCACCGGGTGCAGCAGTCTTGGGTACCAGCCCCACAGGGCTGGCCCAGGGACTGCTGGACTTCTCAATAACCCCTAGGGCCAGCAGCTTGGCAACCTCCTCCTTGATGCTGGCCTTCACCTTATCTGACAACCTGTAAATTTTGTTCTTTACAGGGGGACTGTCTCCGGTGTCAATATCATGGACACACAAGTGGGTGAGTCCAGGAGTATGGGAAAACAGGGAAGAGAACTGCTGCAACAACTCGTAGCAGTCTCCTCTCTGATTTAGAGTCAGGGAGTCAGAGAGATTGACACCCTTCACTGACCCATCACCCTCTTTGGCAGAGAGGAGGTCAAGGAGAGGTTCACTCTCCTCTTCCATGCCCTCATCTGTCACAAGGAGCATACTGACCTCAGACCCCTCAAAATGAGGCTTGAGTTGGTTGTGGTGGCAAACCCTTAGGGGTGGCTAGGGGTCTTGAGGTCCACTAGGTAAGTGGCCTCCCTCTTCCGCTCCTTGATTTCAAATGGGCCAGTCCAGCGGTCCTGATTGCTCTAGGCTCTACTGGCTCCATTACCCAAATTGTCTCCAGGTGAGAATTCGACCAGAGTGGCCTTCCGGTCATACCACTCCTTCATCACCTCTTGACTGGCCTCAAGGTTAATTTTGACCTGCTTCCAGAAGCGTTGGGTTTGGTTGCGGAGGGCCAGCTTGTAGCTGATCACATCCTGGGGAGGTGTCTTGGGAGCTTTCTCCCAGCCCTCTTTCACTATGGTTAGGGGTCCCCTGACAGGGTGACCATAGAGAAGCTCAAAGGGGCTGAACCCCACCCCTTTTTGGGGCACCTCACAATAAGCAAAGAGAAGTCATGGCAAGAGGACGTCCCACTTACTTCTCATGGCCTCAGGTAGGCCACTGATCATGCCTTTGAGGGTCTTGTTGAATCTCTCAACAAGCCCATTGGATTGAGGATGATAAGGGGTGGTAAACCGGTAGGACACCCCACACTGATCCCATATGGACTTCACGTACGCTGACATAAAGTTTGTGCCTCTGTCAGACACAACCTCCTTTCCAGAGGGCTTTGGTCACCACTGGTGCAGTCACTGTTCTCAGAGGGATTGCCTCTGGATAGCGGGTGGCATGGTCCACCAAAACCAGGATAAACCTGTTGCCCAAGGCAGTTTTGGGGTCCAATGGACCAATGACGTCCATGCCCACCCTTTCAAAGGGGGTGCCAACAACGGGGAGTGGGATCAGGGGGGCCTTAAGCCTTTTCCCTGTCTTCCCACTAGCCTGGCAGGTGGGGCAGGCCTTTCAGAAATTATCTGAGGCTTCCCGCATTCTAGGCCAATGGAAGTGGGTGACAAGCCTGGGAAAGGTCTTGTCTTGGCCCAAATGTCCTGTCCGGGGGATGTCGTGAGCCAGACCCAGTAGGAAGGCTTGGTAACACTGGGGGACCACCAGCACACATGCTGGCCCAATGGCCGGAGCCTTAGGTTCACTGTAAAGGAGATCATTCTCCCAGTAGATATGGTGTTGGCCAGAAGCTTCACCAGCTGCTTGGGCTGTGGCCTGTTGCCTCAGACCCTCAAGGGTTGGACATTCTTTCTGCGCCTTGCAGAAGTTTGCCCTGGTTGGCCCACCCTCTACTTGCCAGCCAGCAAGTTCAGGCAGGTTGCCCAGGTCAGCAATATTCTCTCCAGTTGGCTCAGGGGCCTCTTCCTCTGGGACCGGTCCACCACCGTGGGAACGTCTGAGGCGGGTTTCCCTTGCTTCTTGCCCGTCCTCTGTGCAGCTGTCTGGCCCATTGTTCCAGGCTCCAGACGCCCTTGACTCCCTTCCAGGGCAGCCATGGACCTTGTGGTCATGCAGACCCACTCAGGCAAACCTAACATCTCCAGATGGGGTCTGAGCTCTACCTCTTTCCAGGCAGCATGCTCAAGATAATTGCCTAACAGACAATCTACAGGCATGGCAGGACTCACAGCACTTTTAGAGTACCAGAGACCCCCCTCACACTCAAAGGGGACCAGAGCCACCAGTAGGTGACTCTCACGATTATCAGCGACTATGACCTGGTGGAATATTTTTGGGACTATCTGCTCTGCTGACACCAGCTGACTCTTGACAGAGTCATACTGGCTCCAGTGTCACGCAGAGCCTCCACCCTTTGCCCATCAATGGTGACCCACTGCCTATACTTGAAAGTATTGGCAGGCATGTGGGCTTTTGGCACCATCTCCTTATCTCCCAGGGACACTAGGGACACCACTATCTGCCCCCCAAAGCTAACTGGGACTGTCACCCCCCCCCCAGC
The DNA here is from genome assembly GCF_031143425.1 of Pleurodeles waltl. NCBI lineage: Eukaryota > Metazoa > Chordata > Amphibia > Caudata > Salamandridae > Pleurodeles > Pleurodeles waltl. Next base: position 1,279,540,529 of record NC_090447.1, on the reverse strand, counting down.
GCTACACTAGTCAACCCAGGTATCTGCCCTCCAGTAGTGGGCTGTGCTCTCTTGGAACACTGGGAGTCATCCTTAGAGTGTCCATGCTAGTAGCACTCTAAGCATTTGGGGATGAACTTCCCTATCTTCTTATCGAAGTATCCTGGTTTCTTCCCAAATTTAGATGAGGAATGGTTACCACCCCCGCCCCCTTGGGAATAGTTTCGGGGGCCTTTTGAGAGTTCCTTATCTTTACATTTTTCTCCCCCCTCCTTCTTCTGTTGGGAACCCTGACCACCTTTGTGGGTGCCCCCCCACCCCCAGATACCTTTTTGGACACTTTGGTGCTAACCCAGTGGTCCATCTACTCAGCAAGCTTCCTGGGATCATTCAGCTTACTCTCTACTAAGTGGTGGTGCAACTCTGTAAAACAAATACTGAGCATATGCTCTATCAGAATCAAATCATATAACCCTTTGTAATCATTTACTTTGCTGCCCCGCACCCATCCATTCAGTGCCTTATTGAAGAAATCAAAACAGTCTACCCAAGTCTGTGTGGAAAGTTTGGTGCTGTCCCTAAACCTCTGGCGGTATTTTTCAGGGGTCAGCGGCTTTCATGGGTGCATAGACATTCTGATTATGAGGATCTAGTGAAAGGAGTGTGTCCCTCCCACTGCTGGTACATAAAACCTCAAGGCTGACCCCCATTGCTCTTCAGAGGTCCCATGAGTCCTTAGTGCAACTTCATAGGCAGCCAACCACTTATCAATTTAATCTCCCACCACAAAACTTGGCATCAAATTTTTGGGTATACAAACCTTTTCCTCCCCAACAGGTCCTGCATGTATGCTGCCACCATCACTGCTGGACTCAGACTGTCTCGCCTTGATCTCCAGCTCCTTGAGACTCAGTTCATGAGCCAACAAAAGTTTATTTTCAGCCAAGGCTCTCTCTGCTGCAGCCTCAGCTCTCTCAGTGTCAATTTGCTTAGCTGCTCTTTCAGCCTGTTTGGCTTCTCTTTCTGCCCTCTTCTCCTCCTGTTGAGTTTCAATTTTTAACCTTGCCATTTGCAATTGGAATTCTCTCTCCTCTCTCCTTTCCTCTGCGGTCAGGCCCTGATCAGAGACACTGCTCCCTGGTTTGGCAGGTGGCACAATTACAGTGGTAACATCCTCCACCCATGGCAAAAAATCCTCTCAGGGCCCATCCTCTGGACCCTCCTCCTCAACATTCTCATCAGAATGGGCTTCTGCCCAGGCCCTCAGCGTCTTATGGAATTCCTCTTTTCTGAAGGCCTTTTGGGTAGGTACTTCCACATCCCTGCAGAATCCCTTTAGCTGTTTAAAGTGTAGGTCTCCAGCATGGCCAGATCAAAATCTTCATCTCCTGCTTGAGACCCAGCCAGAGACATGTTGAATGAGGATATTTAAGTTAAAAAATGTCAGGTAGAAAAACGAAATTGCAGAAAAAGAAAAAAATCAAGTTGACCTTCAACTGTGGGTAGGTAGTGATCATTTAGCTATTGTATCTCACTGCACAAATACAAGTCTTAATCCTCACCACTGATCACCAATGTTAGAAATGGGGTCTTTGGTTGGCAATCAGGTTACCCCTTGTCCAAGCAAGGACCCTCACTCTAGTCAGGGTAAGTCACACACAATCCAAATTATCCTGTACCCACCCTCTGGTAGCTTGGCACTGAGCAGTCAGGCTTAACTTGGAAGGCAATGTGTAAAGTATTTATGCAATAAATCATGCAATAACACAGTAGAACACCACAAAAATACACCACACAGTGTTTAGAAAAATATATAATATTTATCTGATAAGATGCAGGTCAAAACGATTAAAATGCAATACGTATTTGTTGAGATATCACTGTAGAAATGAAATAAAGTGTCTTTAGTCTTTTAAAAGCAATAAATGTCTCTTTCAAGCACAAAGTACCTGGTTTGCGTTCAAAATGTCCGCAAAGAACCGCAGAGTAGGGGATGCGTGGAAAACAGGGAGATGTGCGTCGATTTCTCGGCCACACATGGCAATTCGTCATTTAGTTTTCACGTAGGGATGGTTGTGCGTTGATTTCCAGCACTCGGTTGTGGATCCTCTTTGGGATGTAGGGTTTTCAGGCGCCGATCCGGTGAGCATTGCGTGGAAATTTCTACTGCACGGCAGGCGCTGCGTTGTTTCCTCTCTGGAAGTCGGGCTGCGTCGTTCCGGCTCGGCTGTGTGTCGATCCAGTGGAACGTTCGTCAAATTTTCGGTCGCTACGCTGGCGCTGCATCGATCTTCTTATTGCAAAGTCGGGCTGCTTCGTTCTGGTTCGGCATTTGGTGAATTTTTCACAGTGGTGCGGGCTGTGCGTCGTTTCTGGCAGGCTGTGTATCGATATTCACCGCACAAGGAGTCCTTCTTGAAGAGATGAAGTCTTTTTGGTCCTGAGACTTCAGGGAACAGGAGGCTAGCTCTATCCAAACCCTTGGAGAGCACTTTTCAGCACAGCCAAAGAGCAGCAAGGCAGCAGGGCAAAAGCAAGGCAGCAGTCCTTCACAGAAATCATTCAGGTGAGTCCTTTGGGCAGCCAGGCAGTTCTTCAGGGCAGGTTGCAGACTCTGGTTTAGGTTCTCTTCTCCAGGAAGTGTCTTGATGAAGTAGAGTGTCTACCTCAGAAGTGTCTGAGTTAGTAGGGGCAGAGGCCCTGGTAAAATACCCAAATGCGCCTTTGAAGTGGGGGAGACTTCAAAGAGTGGCTTAGAAGTGCACAAGGTCCACTTTCAGTTCAATCCTGTCTGGTGGGGTCCCAGTAGGGGGTGTGGCAATCCTTTGTGTGAGGGCAGGCTACTGTCCTTTGACATGTAAGTGTCAGGCCCTCCACCCTCCCAGCCCAGGCTACTGTCCTTTGACATGTAAGTGTCAGGCCCTCCAACCTCCTAGCCCAGGAAGACCCATTCAAAATGCAGATATATTCAAGTGAGGCTGAGCATCCTGTGTTTGGGGTGTGTCTGAGTGAATGCACAAGGGAGTTGTCAACTGAACCCAGCCAGACGTGGATTGTATGGCACAGAAGGACTTAAGTGCAGAAAAAGGTTCACTTTATAAAAGTGGCATTTCTAAAATAGTAATATTAAATCCGACCCTGCCCTATGGATTACTTAGGGCATACCTTAGGGGTGACTTATATGTAGAAAAAGGGGAGTTTTAGGCTTGGCAAGTACTTTTAAATGCCAAGTCGAATTGGCAGTGAAACTGCACACACAGGCCTTGCAATGGCAGGCCTGAGACAATGTCATCATGTTTAAAGGGAGAGAGCATATGCACTTTAGCACTGGTTAGCAGTGGTAAAGTGTGCAGAGTTTAAAGACCCGCAAAGCCAGTATCCAAAAAATGGATGGAGGCGTGCAAAAAGTTAGGGGAGACTACCCTAAGGCAGTCAGGTCTAACACAACAGATATGTGAAGCAATCGAAAAGTGACTAAGGTTGCCATAGATCAACATTAGTTAAAAAGCACTTTTACAAAGGATGAATACATAAATATTCTCAATGAAAGTCTGTGATCAATCTGAGTCTGAAGATTGTAGGCAGACTTGAGTCGTAAACTTGGATGGGAGTGCTTTGTGGTTCACAGTGAGGATGGGCCAATGGGCTTTTGTACCTCTTAAAAAAGCTTTTGATGCATTCTACTACAATATTTCTACCTCACAACAAGTGATTAGGGGATGCCTATGGTCAGCAAGGTGGTAACAGTGAGCATTTGTAGTGAACTCAGTTAATCAGTTAAATAAAAAAGCTTAAGGTCTGCAGACTCATCCCAGGAGTACATTTGCCCAGAACCACCGACAAATGCCCATCAGTGATGAGACTTCAAGTTTTGGTTCAAGCCTTAACTTGCACAAAAATAGATTTTTGGATGTATGAACACTTCTGGTATGGGTATGACAGGCCCATCTTGGTGATTATAGCCTGGCTTTTTAGAGGAGTCCCCATAAAAAATGCACAAGGCCTGCGAACCCCAAAAATGAAGTCCCACTTCCAAATCTATGAAACTTTTGTATCAGCAAAGAATTCGTGAATGGGTGCACAGATCTGCAAACAAAATGGAAAAGCAAGAGATCCCATTGGGTAAGACAATATAAATGCATGCCCTTCAAAGAACAGTACATAAGTCTTAGAAAAAGGATACTGCCTTTACACATTCATATTATCCTGCTTTGAAGAGGGGAGACTCCAAGTCCTCATAAGGAAGTTCAACAAGTTCATGGTTGCAAATGCTGAGGAAGAAGAACTGACTGCTTCCAAAACACACTAGCCACATCCCAAAACATCATTCCACAACATCTGATGATGTTATTAACAGCAAGGATAGTTCCAGTGAAAAAGAAACTCCTGAGGAGTCTGAGGTTTAGAACATTTTAACCCATCCCACTATGGAGAAAAAGTCAAAGCTTGCACAGTGAGTTGCAAAGGTATGTACAAATCCATTGTTTAGGACATCCAGGCTTGTTTTCCTATATGGCATCAAGACACTTCAAGGTCGAGCATGAGAAGCAAAGACTGGGAGGAAAGGAAGCAAAGGGCCAATAACTGCCTTGAAGATTTGCAGGGTGAATGTTCAACAAACCTTCCAGAAAAAAAGGAAATTGAACCTGGATTGAAAACAATGGCACCTATATCTGGCATGGGAACAGGATGCCAGAATCACATATAAAGGTGACTGACTACAACAAGGACTTTCTTCCACTCATAATTTGGGTTTACTTTGTCAACAAAGATTGTTCTCTAGAGTTATTTATGTTCCTGTTATAAAGTGGTCATTTTCCAATCAAGATTTTCTCAAAATAATGAAGAATCAAGAGTACTATGTGTATACCAATTTCTGCTGTGCATGGCTGAAGCCCAGGCTCATCACGTGTTGGCTTCCCAGTAGGTTAGATGTAAGTAAGGTGTTGCTTTGAGCAGAGGAGATTGGCCTCCTTGGGCTGTATCATACAGAGCGCCCCAGGGGCGTAATGTGCTTTTGCACCTACTTTGCGCACCCCAGGGCACTTTGGTATTACAGAAGGGGCCACAGACGCTTGTGCAGCCTCTTCTGTAATACAGATATCGCTGGTTCACATGTAACACCAGCATTCTCATCAGAGGGTGTTCCGTCATTTGCATGGAGTTGTGGCCCCATTAAAATGAGTGAATCTCTTTGCCACAGTGCCTGCGCCGTATTATGGATGCAGGGGCAAAGGCAAAGATGCCCTCAGGAGGTGCACTGACAGTGCGCCACAAAAAGGTGCACACTGGCAGCGCTTCCTCCCCCGATGGCAGCCCTCTGAAAGGGGTGAAGGGGGGTCCTATGGACCCCTTAGACATCCCCTTCTACTGAGGTGCAGTCACTCACTGCACCCGACTGTAAGGTGATCTCTCACAGTGAAACACAGAGCGGCTGCTTCAAAGCCCTTCTATATTTCACTTGAAAGAGCTGCCCCTAGTGTAGTGCAAGTATGTGGCTGCCCTGAGGACAGCACATTCGATCTATTATGGTGCACCCTCCTTGTTTGTGCAGGGTGCACCTTTCAAAAGGTGCGCCCGGCATAAAAAAGAAAAATGTGCCACACTGTGTAATACAGCCCATGGGCCTTTATTACAGATAGGGCACACTTTTCATGTTTGCGCAAGAGCGCACCTTAAAGCAGGTGCTCTGGGAACAAACGTGGAGATTGCTCCCTATTGGGAAAAATGTGCTGCCCTCAGGGCCGCTGTGAACTCGTGCTGCCCCAAGGGAAGCGCAGTCAAGAGAAATACAGAGCAGCTGTTTAAACGCTGCTCTGTGTTTCTCTGTGCAGGTGGAAACCCACCTGCACTTTTAAAAAGGATTAGAGATCCCCTTGCAGGTGGGTGCAGTGAGTGACTCTACCTGCCTGCAAGGGAATTTCTTGGGAGTCTATGGGACCCCCTTTCTCTCTTTAGAGGGCTGCATTTAAAAGGTACACTGAAAGTGCACCACCATTTTGTGGCGTACTTCCAATGCACCTTTAAAAGGAATGTTTGCCTCTGCGCCTACATTAGTAAGATGGTGCGGGTGCAGAGGCAAAGAGATTCCCTCATTTGCATGGGGCCACTCCCTCATGCAAATGAGGGAACACCCTCCAATGATAGCACTGGCACTATATGTGTGCCAGTAAAATCTCTATTACACAAGGGGCCGCACAAGCATTTGCAGCCCCTTCTGTAGTACCAAAGGGCCAAGAGGAGTGCACAAAGTGAGTCCAATGTCCGTTGCACCCCTGGGGTACTTGTGTAATATGGCCCCTGGATGGATGGCTGCATGGCATGGTGCACATCCTCCCATGTGTAGAAAGAGTTGCTGCCGACTGTGTTGGGCACAGGCACAACAGCATTCTTTTTTAAGAAAGTTGATATCAGAAGATGTATTTCTTTTTACAGCCGTTTGATAGGAGGTTGGAGGAAAACAAGGGGATTCAAATTACTTTAAGTAGCTGAGTCTACTGAACATGTATTGAATGGTATGAAAAAATGTGTTTGCAACAAATGTGGCTATCCCATTAAGAAGGACGTCTCTACAGAAATCTAGGAGAACGGGAACAATACAAGAAATGCCACGATCTAAAACGTGTGTAGATCCCGGATCACGATGCATGTTAATGGTACATGCAAAAGTGGTTCTAAAAGAAGAGATCTAACTCTATTTAATGTCTGCACTAAATTATGCAAATTATTCTAAGGAGGCCTTGAAATGTTGAGAGAGCTACAGACAGTAAGAATTTTGTTATTAAAGAATTCGGAAATGAAGTCACGCAACAACTGTGAAAAAGTCAGAGAGACTGTTCAACACAAGAGATTACTATGAGGAAGAACAATATTAAACATATCTTTAAAAGAGTTTGCAGACGGGGGAAACGCTTGAGTGCTTTGATAAATAGCCCATTTGAAGGATGAACAATGTCTTCTGGAAAAGATTTCAAGTTTTCAGCAGTGATTTTTTAGCTATTGGAAGAAAGAACAGATAGAAGAGTGTATTTCATGATGACTTATACTTTTAAAGGAAGCATTCTTGTCTAAGGTTCAGATAACCCAAGAATTTCACGATTACATAAGATTTTAGCAAATTATTTAAAGGGGAGCAAGGAGTTGGACCCAAAGCTCAGAAAATTGTATCCAGGCTTAACAGAGAACCACAAACGTTTAAAGGGATTGTAGAGATGAGCTTCTGCAGAAGCAGAATGGGACTTACCAAGAAAAAAGGAATAGCTGCATGAAGAGACTACATTGGAGGTACAGGGTTGGAGCTGTTTGTTTTGGTCTGGTCTTTGAATATCAGCTTGATAATGTGGCCTGCCCCGTGAGGTGATTCTGATACTGAGTTAACCATGAAGAAGCAAGAAAATCAATTGAACCAATTGAGTCGGGTCACGTAGGGCTGTCCACCCAAATATTGTCACCAAGATGTTAAGTTGGCAGAGGACAGAAACAGTGGCATAACAAAATGTAAGCCCCCCCCCATACAAAGTATGTGTACGAGACCCCCTGGACCCAGTCAGGGGCCTGCCACCCATACACAGTGTACTGTGCTGAGGAGGCCCCCTGGAGTTTAGCCCCCCCCCCCCAGTGCAGGGGCCTTTGTTACACCACTGAATAGAAAGACTGCCTGCAGGGTAAAGCCCGCACATTGTGCCCACTGTCTACTGGATATGTCTAAATGCATTTTCCAGTGGGAACTAGTGATAGGGAAGAACATGCATCCATCACCAGCAGTCTTACTCTGTGCCCAATACCCACTACTATCAATGACATGGCATTAAGGGCAGAGCACAACTTTCATGAAAGAAAAAAAAAAGTGTTGCTGAAGGGCCTTGCCCAGTCACACCAGTATTCAGAGAAGTGGTCAGAAGGCCACAGTGAAGTCAGTGCCTGGTCAACATGATTGTTATTCCCGCTCAGTAGAAGCCTTAATACTGTGAGCAGTTAAAGGGCCTGTCCAAAGCCCGTTCCCTGTCCCTGCTGGTCATAGTTGAAGGGTCTGCACATAATGCATTAAGGACAAGGTGCTGGTAGTGTGCAATGGTTGAAGGCATCTTCTAGGACTCAGTACCCACTGTACAAAGCCAGAGCATCCCTAGTGGGTAATGTGGATAGGGGGACTGCCTCAGTTCATGGCTAAAGGCCACAACCCTTGCACAGTGCCTGTAAAGCACATCCAAAACTGTTTTTCATTTGGTATGAAGGGTGTGGAATAACGATGACCCATGTCCAGTGACTCCTGGATAGGACGACTGAGCACAGAGCATGTCCAGTGGACATGACTTCTCCCAGTCATCACTTGGCCCAACTGGAGCCGGGCCTAGTGGTCCTCAGGGAACTGTACTGGACACATAGGCCCTCATTATGATGACGGCGGGATACCCCACCGTCAACCGTGCAGACGGGCGATGGAAGACCGCCAGTGTGGCGAAGCCCACGCCGGCCCTCTAGTGATGTTCCCGCAGGGCCAGTGGGCAGAAACAGTGTTTCCGGCCACTGGCCCAGTGGGAAACAGGGCCTTTACATTGACGCTGGCTCCAAATGGAGCCGGTGCCAATGTGGTAGTGCGGAGGGTGCAGCAGCACCTGTCTCACATTTCACTGCCTGTAATTCCGGCAGGGAAATGCACGACGGGGCTGTGCATGGGTGCCCCTGCACTGCCCATGCTAAGTGCATGGGCAGTGCAGGGGCCCCAAGGGGGCCCCGAGTCACCCATTCAGCCAGCCTTTCCCTGGCAGTGTAAACCACCAAGAAAAGGCTGGCGGAATGGGACTCATAATCCGCAGGACAGTGTTTCCACCATGGTGTTTTCGGCATGGTCATAATAGGGGGGGCGGACCGCCACTAGCGCGGTGGTCCGCCTACCACTGTGTGTCTGGTGTTCCATGGACCGCCAGATTCATAATGAGGGCCATAGTATGGACTAAAGGTTCTTACTCTTTCTCCAGTAGGCACTGTGCAAGATATGTATTCTTCGGTCATCTGTAAGCAGAGTTGAATTAGTACCTGGGCTGGAGCAATTCCAGAAAGTGCCAAGTTAAAGGTCATGCACAACATCCAGGAACGGTTTCTTTAACTACACGTAGCAACCCCTGCTCCTTCTGGATGAAAGTAGAGGCAAACATTTCAACACCTGTAAAACATTAGGTGATTGGTTGAGGGGGTGGAGACCCTACTCAGGCGGTAGCCACAGTCCTTGTTAGGGTGAACTACAAAAGTCACTTAATTAACCTGTGCTTAACTATTTGGTACAAAAACAGTCAGGTTTAATTTATAGAGAAGGTGTAAAGCATTTATGTAGAACACACAGAGTAATAAAGTGAAACCAGAAGTCAAGAAAAATCCCAAACCAATTTAGTAAAATAGAGTAAAATGCAATAACTAAAATGACACTAAAATAAAGAAAATCCAATAAAGTGAACTGGAGATATTGATTTTTCAACGTTTTAGTAAAAATAGTACCAAGAAGCAGAAAGCACCAACTGCAGTTATCTGATCATGTTGGACCAGGATAAAGTCACAGGTCAGTCCTTCTGTGATGAAGAGTGCACTGGGTATAGAACAGAGTGTGGCCTGCTGAAAGTTGTACCTTTTTATCCTTGGTGCTGTGATATGAGGTCCTAGGCTGGTCTGCACCACGCTGCATTGGTTCCAGTGAAGTCACCAATCAGAAGCTATAGTGATATGCTCCAAGGTCCAGCACTCTCTCCTTGTTGAGTAATACCCATATTCTGCAAAAAGAGGATGGGTAGACGCCTAGTTGATGTTTGGACCTAATGTACCTCCGTGTCAATGACTTGCAGCAAGAGATTAAGTGGGTCCACCTTTAATTAAGATGATGTAAGTTTCTTTCTTGGTTTTTCTTAGAAATGGGGTCTCTAGTTGGCAGTGGTTTCCACCCTTTCCAAGTAGAGACCCTCACTCTAGTCAGGGTAAGGGAGCCACACAGCTAAGATAACCCCTGCTCACCCCCTTGGTAGCTTGGCACGAGTAGTCAGGCTTATCTTAGAGGCAATGTGTAAGATATTTGTACACACACACATACACATTAACACAGTGAAAACACTACAAAAGGACTCCACACCAGCTTAGAAAAATAGCCAGTATTTATCTGAATAAAATAAAACCAAAATGACAAAAATCCAACATACACAACATACGCTTTTAAAGGTGAAATGTCAATAAAGCACATAGATATACAATAGCTCCATGTGGGGCTAACACAACGTCGTTAATGGCGTCGTTCCCAACAGTCCTGTACTACTTGCAATGGAGTGCAGGACGGTCACGGAGAAGCATGGACCCCAGGCACAGTACCTTTGGTAAACAATTAAACGAAGAAGTTGCACGGAGTTGGGGAGGTGAGGCGTCTCTGGAGCCGGTGCGGTGTTGGTTCCATACTGCAGACAGGGAGGTGAGGTGTTGGTTCCTTACTGACAGGCAGGGAATGTGAGGCATCGGTTTCTTATGGTTGCGGGTGAGGTGAGTGGGTGTCGGTGGCAAGGTGTCAGTTCTTTACGACGATCTGGCGGGGTTGATGAATACAGCAGGTCACGACGTGAAGTGTCACCTTTGCAGCGTTAAAATCACACCATGGGGCCACAGGTGCTGCAGTGAAGTTGGAGTCGGGTGTCCCGAACATCAAGGACACAGAACTTCAGGACTCACGCTGTGGTGGGACTTCAGAGGTGTCACAGCGGTGTCGGGCCTGCAATGTCGGTTGCACTCGTTGCACTCAGCGAGGACCACGGCTCCTGGTGCAGGCAGCGGCGTGGAGTCAGACAGTGGCACTGGTTCCGAAGTCGCACTGGGTTCGATGTGCTTGGTTTCTTCTTGGTTACACCAGAACTCACTTGGCACCGTACAGTGAGTCAGGACTCTCAGCAAGAGAGCCCAGATTCTGGCAGTCTGTGATGTCCCTGAGAATTCTTAACAGGAGGCAAGCTCAGTTCAAGTCCTTGGAGAACCTTAGAAAGCAGGATGTATAAAGCACAGTCCAGTCCTTTCACTTGTAGGACAGAAGCAGCAAGCAGCAGGCCTGCTCAGCAAGGCAACAGACAGAGTGGCAGTCCCTCCTACAGCATCCAGCTCTTCTTCCTGGCAGAATGTCCTCAGTCTAGAAGTGCTCTGAAGTTGTGGTCTCAGAGGCCCAATACTTATACTCATTTCTGCCTTTAAAGTAGGCAAACCTCAAAGGAACACCTTCGTAGTGCACAAGACCATGCCTTTCCTGCCCTGGCCCTACACACACTCTAGGGGGTTGGAGATTACTTTGTGTAAGGACAGGAACAGCCCTATTCAGGTGCAAGTGTCTGCTCCTCCCACCACTCTAGCCCAGGAAGACTGAAGTAATAATCCACAGGAAAATAATTAAATAGAGGCTCCAAACTCCAAGAGAGTATTCTTCCAGAAACTTTAATCCAAATGAAAGTCATGGATAACAAGAACTCCAACCACACCAGTGCCAAGGATGCTCCTGTCCAACTGCCAAAGTAGCACACAATGAGCATTCCAGGCAGCTGCACAAAGATCAAACCCAGAGGGTGCAAGGAACATACCAAGTGGAAATAAAACATTAAAGAAACAATAACTAAACCAATAATACAGATATAAAAAGTAACAATGCAAAGATAAATAGAAACAATACAATACTACACTATCCCACTTCCCAGAAAGAAAAAAACAAAGTAAAATAAAAAAACATGAGTATCAATAATTACAGTTTAACCACTCTATTAAGATTCCAAATATGGCCATCATCAAGCTTAACTGCCCCCTTAAACACTTTAATAACTTGGTGCAGTGTGAAACTCCAGATTTTTTTTTCTCAGTTTGACCTTGACCATATCACCTACTTGCACATTTATTTATTTTACTGATTTGCGAATATCATAAATATATTTTCTCTTACTCTAAAAATACTTGTCTTTCTCAATGGCAACTCTCTTCTGGGATTCCTGATCAAATTCAACATTAACATATTTTTTCACCCATGGTGGGCTCACTTTAGTGTAAGGAATGTGCTTCCTGAATAAAACAAAAGGAGACTGACTTGTACTTGAATGTGGAGTAAACCTTTAATATTCCACCTTGGATTTCACCAACACTTCCCAACTGATACCAACCTGTTTAGCTAACTGAATAGTCTCCTTTAAGGTCCTGTTAAAGTGTTCCACCATACCATTTGACTCCGGATGATATAAAGCACATTTCTTGGGAACTATGCCCCTAGCAGAAAGAAAATCACACATAAGCTTAGAGGTAAATTGAACTCCATTGTCTGATATAATAAATATTGGATTTCCCTCCCTGCTAAATACGTCAGTAAGAAAATACACAACTGTCCTAGAAGTGACCTCAGATGTAATTATAACTTCAGGCCAACGAGACAACACATCCATAAGCACTAACAATATATTTGGAAATAGCCCCACAAGAGATGGGCCCCATAATGTCAATGGAAACTTCCTCCCAAACATCCTTAGGAATATCCTTAAGCACTAAAGGTTGAGTCCTAAGCTTCAAAGTTTTATCAGCCACCCTGCACTCAACTCTCTAACTCTTCTTTCCAAACCTATGTCCATACCAGGCCACCAATATGTACCCCTCATCCTTACTTTGGTTTTACAAATCCCATGATGACCAAAATTAGCCAGGTTAATGAGGCGTTCAGGCAAACAAGAGGGAGGAATTAACCTACATCCTCTCAACAACAATCCGTTCTGTACTGATAACTCTGTCCATACTTTTGAAAATGGCAAAACCTCCTTATCACTGCTGTGTCCCAATTTCCCTGACAACAGTAGATTCGTAATCTTCAATAATTCCTCATCCTTAGTCATTTCTTCAAGCCACTCCTTCTCTGAAATGCAGCCATCCATCACAATACAAACTTTAACCTCATCATCGACCCACCACGAGCTACCATTAGTATTGTCAGTCACACCGTCAGAACTCATTCTAGACAAACAATCAGCTGTCCTGTTATCACAACCCAGAACCTTAACAACAAACTGAAAATCCTGTAATGCTACGACCCATTTACCAATACGAGACGACACATTGTCCAGACCTTTCTTCTCAAAAATTTCTCGCAAAGGCTTATGGTCCAAATGCACTTCAAAGCGTACACCCCAAAGGAATTGTTTGAATTTCCTAACAGCACAATATATAGCTAAAGCTTCTTTTTCTATCGTAGAATACCTGAACTCTGCTCCACGCAAAGTACGAGAGGCAAACGCTATAGTATTAGTCTGGCCATCCTTCACCTGTTTTAAAACACAGCCCAACCCTTTATCTGAAGTATCAGTTATAAGATAACAGGGCAAACCAGGCTGAAAACTACTAAGAGATTGGGCAGATGACAATGCTTTCTTCAAATCTTGAATTTCTTTCTCACATTCAGTTGTCCATAGAAATTCAGAATTTTTTTGGAGTAAATTTCTGATGGCACTGGACCTTTTGGCAAAATTGGGGACATATCTGGCGTAAAACTCAGCCATCCCTAAAAAAAACTTGAATGTCACTTTTCTTTCCTGGAGTAGATAATTTCACAATAGACTGTACTAATTCATCTTTAGGTTTAACTCCACTGCTCGAAATAACATGACCTAAGTATACAATTTCTGATTTTAAAAAATTGCACTTTTCTTTTTTCAAGGTTACACCTTTCAATCTAAACATATGTAGTACATCTCTGATTTTTTTTTCATGTTGCTCACGTGTCTCAGTGAATACAAGAACATCATCCTGAAAAAAACAAATACCATCATTGCCACCCAATATTTCATTCATTAACCTTTGAAACACTGCAGCTGCTGAACACAGACCAAATGGCATCCTATTGAATTTGTAAACACCAAATGGTGTAATGAAGGAAGTCAACAGTTTAGAATCTTCAGTTAACTGTACTTGATGGTAAGCAGAAGTTAAATCAAGGGTTGAAAAGAACTTCGCATTACCCAAAGAACTAATCATCTCAGTAATGTTAGGTAACGGAAATGTATCCTCAATAATTTCCTTATTGAGGTTGCGAAGATCAACACAAAGGGCCTGATTACAACTTTAGAGGAGGGTGTTAATCCGTCCCAAATGTGACGGATATACCACCCGCCGTATTACGAGTCCATTATATCCTATGGAACTCATAATACGGTGGGCAGGATATCCGTCACATTTGGGACGGATTAACACCCTCCTCCAAAGTTGTAAACAGGCCCAAAGTCTTATGTCACCAGACCGTTTAGTGGCAACCACGATGGGAGCAATCCATTGTGCTGCCTCCACTTCCTCAATGATGCCTTCCTCTTGTAATCTCTGAAGTTCAGACTTCACTTTGTCTCGTAGACTAATAGGAACATTTCTTAATTTGCATGCAACAGGCTGAGCATCGCTCTTCAAACCAATACGATGCTTATACCCTTTGATACACCCCACATCGGAGCTGAAGACATCTGGAAATTTGACCAATAAATCATGTTCAAGATCGGAAACTTTCTGTACTTGGGGATCCGCATTAGGATTTAAAATAATACCCAACTGTTTTTGATGAGGCCAACTCAAAATTATGTCCCCTACAACCGGAACATAAATTTTGCCAAAAATCGTATTGCCTTTAAATTGTATAAATGCATCAAAGTAACCTTTCAATTCTATAGGTTTACCCCCATTGGAATAGGGCGTTACATCGGGATCATGAAGTGTGACTATCCCATCAAAATACCTCTTGTAATCCTCCTCAGACACAAGAGACACTTTTGCCCCTGAATCCATCATCATGGAAATTAATGTTCCATTGGCGTCAACCAGATCTGTGGGATATTCACAACGAACTCCAGAAACACAAGTAACTTTGTTGACAACCTGTAAAATAAAATCGTGGTCAGTACTATCACAAACAATTTCGTTTAATTTTGCATTAGTCTTAAGAGAAGACTTACAATACTTTGCAAAGTGCCCCTTTTTACCACACTTATTGCAAATTGCTGCAAGGGCAGGACACTCCTTACAGTTAGCTAAATGGGATGGAGAACCACACCTGGAACAAAACAATTTAGTTTTCATATTTACATTAGAATTGATTTTTGGTTTTGAATCCACCATTTGAATAGAAGAAGTTGAAAACTTAGATTATTTTAAGCTTTCAATGCAAGATTCGGAATGCTCAGTTTGTTTAGCAATCAACAACACCTCATCCAAAGTAGGATCACTTTTCGACCAGAGCGCTTCCCTAATCTTATCTCTCTTGCACTCAAGCATAAACTGATCTTGAATGCGCTCATCAACACTACTCCCAAAATCACAAAGTGCGGCAAGTTTGCAAAGATTGGTTACAAAGTCCTCAATTGACTCCTCATCATTCTGCTTGCACTTCCTAAAATAGAATCTTTGAAGTATAATAGAAATTCTGGGTAAGTAGTGTCTGTCAAGTTTGAGTAAAGTTTCTTCAAATTCATTCAAAGGAGTGTCTCCTTCAGCTCCATCGGAAGTAAAAATTGCAGGTAGAGTTTCCAAAACTTCTTGACCTTCCGCTCCTAAACAATGTTGGAGAACAGATGTTTTCCTTTTGGCTGAGAATCTGCTACCACAAACCTTTAGATAGGTTAAAAAACTTTCTTCCATTTAGGCCAAGGAATTGGAGGTTCAACAGGAAGGGACAAAAAGAAAGGTGGTGGTGAAATATTCTGCATAACTGTAATCACCAATTGGGAAAAGTATAAAAAAAACAGAGTTTTAAATGTTGAAAAAAAAGTTGTAGGTCCCCAAGAAAACATATGAAACTGAACAACAAAGCAAAATAGAAAATTGATCCAAATGATAGAAAGTACTATTATAGTCGCATGTGAAATTAACTTTCCAGAGTGCTGTAGATGTCCCAGTAACCTCTGAAGAAAAGAGCCAGAAGGCACTGTGAAACATTGTATATAAATAATGCAGTCCACGGCACAAAATGTTGTCTTGAGAGATGTGCGTGTTTATTTATTTGTTTGAAGAATAACGAGCACTTGTAAAACAAAAAAAAACAAATGCGCGTCAAGAGGGCTGTCTGAGAAACACGGCAAGTCAGAACGATAGCAAGCGCGTGAACAATGGCGCGCAATACACAAGAGCTGTTCAAGGAACATGGCAAGTCAGAAAGACAGCAAGCGCGTTAACAATGGCGCACGATACAAGGCTGTCTCGGGAGGACTACGCTTTAGTGTTGGTTGCTAGGATACAACACTGCAGCACGATAGCAGCAATGGAAATAAGGAAGCAATCGCGGGAAAGAGGTTGCTAGGCAACTTCAGAAAAACCAACACTCGCATGAAACAGAAAGCGAAGCGAAAAAAAACAAAGCTTGAAATGCAGTGAAACTGAGAAAAAAAACACCGAATATGCAACACAGTACCTTTCAAAGATAATATCCAAAAGTCCACAAAGAGGGTGTTGAAGTTCTTGTTCACAGCACAGCGCAGGTAATGAAGCCACTCATCGCCAAATGAAGTAAGAATCCACAGGAAAATAATTAAATAGAGGCTCCAAACTCCAAGAGAGTATTCTTCCAGAAACTTTAATCCAGATGAAAGTCATGGATAACAAGAACTCCAACCACACCAGTACCAAGGATGCTCCTGTCCAACTGCCAAAGTAGAACACAATGAGCATTCCAGGCAGCTGCACAAAGAACAAACCCAGGGGGTGCAAAGGAACATACCAAGTGGAAATAAAACATGAAAGAAACAATAACTAAACCAATAATACAGATATAAAAAGTAACAATACAAAGATAAATAGAAACAATACAATATTACAAAGACCCATCAGGATATGCAGGGCACACCTCAGCTCCCTTTGTGTTACTCTCTAGAGTGAATTCACAAACTGCTCAACTGTTATCCTGACCCAGACGTGTATTCCACAACCAGGCAGAGGCACAGAATGGTTAAGCAAGAAAAGCCCACTTTCTAAAAATGGCATTTTCAAACTTACAATTTAAAAGCCAACTTCACCAAAAGATGTATTTTTAAACTGTGAGTTCAGAGACCCAAAACTCCAGATCTCTATCTGCTCCCAATGGGAAACTACACTTAAAAGATATTTCAAGGCAATCCCCATGTTATCCTATGGGAAAGATAGGCCTTACAATAGTAAACAAATTTTTTTTTTAGCAGTTATTCATGTAAAACATACAAGTACGTGTTCTACCTTTGAAATACACTGCACCCTGCCCATGGAGCTGCCTTGGGCCTACCTTAGG
This sequence comes from Pleurodeles waltl, assembly GCF_031143425.1. Lineage (NCBI taxonomy): Eukaryota > Metazoa > Chordata > Amphibia > Caudata > Salamandridae > Pleurodeles > Pleurodeles waltl. The sequence continues at coordinate 1,279,523,281 of NC_090447.1, read as the reverse complement.
GGTGACTCACATGTAGTAAAAGGGTAGGTTTGGGCCTGACAAGTGGGTACACATGCCAGGTCGAAATGGCAGTTCCAAACTGCCCACACAGACACTGCAGTGGCAGGTTTGAGACATGTTTACAGGGCTACTAATGTGGGTGGCACAATCAGTAGGCCCTGGGCACCTCTAGTGTGCTTTACTAGGGCCTTACTAGTAAATCAAATATGCCAATTATGGATAAACCAATAACCAATCCAATGTAGACAGAGAGCACTTGCACTTTAACACTGGTCAGCAGTGGTAAAGTGCCCAGAGTCCTACAGCCAGCAAACACGAACTTAAGCACAGGAACAAAACAGGAGGTCGGAAGCCAAAAAGACAGGGACAATCCTGCAAAAAGGGCCATTTCCAACAGTTCTTAAAAAATGTCATGTTATTGACAGTGAGTATTTCCATATATCTCTTGCGTAAATTGTTCCGCAATAATACAATTGCAATAGTAGATATAGTAGATAACACATGTTTCGCCTCCTAAATGGCTCAACAGAAAATTAGACCCTCGGGTCGAAAGTCACTCACAATGCTACTGAGGAAGAGCAGAGGATTTTTCAAAGTGTCACTAGTGTTTGTCATGTGGATGAATCAAAGCCTTTAAGCCCTCTGGCTGCCAAATATGCCATGCAGGTAAAGAAAATGTGAAGCTGCAAGGAAAGGATTACAGTTGGAACAAGGTATGTACAAATTATTAACTAAGAAAAAGTGGACATAATAGAGGATGAAATGGGTTGATTGCAGACTGACATAATAGGTAATAATGAATCAAAGTGCACTGGAATTGAACATTTTGCGCTAGCCTATCACACAGTTTACTACTCAGTGTGTAAAAAACAGAGAAGAATCTGAGTTACCTTCAAAGTCAGGAAAGACATTTCAAAGCAGGTATGGTTCCCCTAATTGGGAACCGGAGCTCCGCCTCTTTTTATTTTTGTCTCCCAAATTGTTTTGCTTTCAACTTGGAATAAACGTGATGGGTCATAAAAAAAGAAACACATATACACACTCTTTCCCAGTCACTCCCGAAGCAACAACGATGATTGCTTAATCTTGAAAAAAGACCTGCTAATGGCCATTCACAGCCTATGCCCTCAGGCTGCAATCGATTGCAGAGATGATGATCTTACAGCCCGAGGTCTGTGAGGTGATCTGCCCAGCAAAACAATAGCCTCCTTTGGTAAGCTCTGCCTGTTGATGAAGTTTTGTGAGTTAGCTGAGGATGCATCGGGCTGAAGCCCTGCAGCACTGGGGGCTTCATATCAATCAAGGAATGGAGCCAGGCTCCCCATCCTTCTCCACCTCATCAGGGAGTGGGGTGGGGTCAGTGCCTCAACACCAGTCTGTGAGGAGGTGGAGAAGGATGGAGTAAAAGGGTTAAGCCAGAAAGCTGAGCACTGGATTATGCGCAGTGTATCACCCTGAGTTTGGATGATTCACTGTGCATAATCCAGTTCACACCTTCCCACGCTTTATTGAGTGTGCCAGTACCAAAAGTGAGTTTGAACAGACACTTTAGAAGAGCGCATGCTACAAAGTTTAGGTAAACAGCTGCAAGTCCATTGCACACCTCTTCAGTGCCTGTTCCAGTCAAATCATCTGGCTATTACAAGAAGAGAGGAGGGAGGGGGGTTTTGTGGGGCAGCCGACCACAGGGAGGAAGTGGAGCAGTCAGATGACTGCTCGGGGTTTGGGTGCTTTTTGGGCTACTTAGTAGCCCAAGGGATATATATATACAACCATTTGAGGTACCAGCCACCATGTTGTACAGTGACATGGTGGCTGGTACCTGGTAGTTAGCTTTGCTGCCATTGGTCAGATATATTTATTTTTGGTGATGTTTGCGCAGTTAGTGTAGTATGGTTTAGCATTGGACTGTCTCCTTACTTGGGGGTTAGGGCCACATCCGGCAGATACAGTGAGGGCATGTGGGCCCAGACGATGAGGCTGTTGCTATTTACCACTGTGCCGGACCCCAGGAACTGCAGCACAATATGCAGGAGGGCAGGGCTGCTCCCACACTTAGCGAGCAGCCCCTGGGAGATCTGTGATGGGCCCGGGGGCCATGCTGCATCTCAGTCCCCCTCGGGCTGTCGGAATCGCGCTGGGCTGTGCTGCATCTCGGTCCCCCTCGGGCTCTTGGAATCAGGCGGGGCCAGCGCACGGCTGCACGCCATCATATGGTACAGCCAGGGTGAGTGCAAGGCCTCTCAGCGAGCATCGTAGCTCCAGAATGTGGGTGGGGCCACGGGGGCTGCACTAGGTGTGTGTGAGGGCTCTAAGTAATTGGTAGATGCCTCGCAGATTTATTTATGCATTTTTATATAGTGCATACTTTTCCCAGAGGTGGCAGAGCGCTTACAATAGAGCGAAGTTAAATTACGTAAGGAATTCTGAGTAACGTGGAAGTAGGTGACAATACATATATTCACTATAGTTTCTTGTGGTGAGAGTTACAGATTGACCAGTTACAAATTCCTTCAAGATTACATATTAAGGAAAGGTGGAGCCATTAGGGTTGCGCAAATACACATTACATATTCTGAAAGTGGCTTGCCACTGTGGAGGTGTGTGTGGGCCCAGGAAGGGGAAGCACTACGGGGTGCCCCTCCCTTTTTGTGGCCAGTAAAGGTGTGCCACTAAGTGGGAAAGGGCCTGGATTTGCGGCTTGTGGGGAATACCCCCTTTTTATTTTAGATGGGGGTGCACCAGGCATTTAGCTTCACATGTGGGCGTATGCCGGTAGCATTTCACTTGCAAGGACAGGGATAGGGAGTGTAATGACTAAACCGATAGGGGCTGATCGGGAGGGCTCACATAAAAAAGAGGGTTGGTATGAAGGCTAAGCTTAGGGCAGCTTTGTTGGATGCGTACGTATAGGTCTCGTACCAGCACACCAGGCCTGCTTTGCTTTTCATAGGTTGACAGGTCAACCGGAGTGGCAGACTCAGAAGAGCATTGTGTGACTCTGGCCCTGAGGGGAAGAGAACGTGCAGCTCCATGTGGCCCTGAGAGGAAGAGAAAGCGCAGCTCCATGTGGCTAGCTGGACGGCAGCGATGGACCACAAGATCACACCTCAAGAAGGTCTGGTGTGGCCTCTGTGGTGCAAAACTCCGAAGGGTTAGTGAACACCCTCCGGTGAAAAATCATACAGGATAGCACGTCCTGCATCGGTGGAGTGGTAGGGATGGCAAGCTACAGCCCCCGCATAAGTTGGTTTCTGTAAAAGCAGCACAATCTGACACACATATGCACAATTGGGTAGGCGGAGATGCCCAGACAGTGGCTGGAATGAATGAGGGCCAGGCCGAAGAATAGATCTGGTTTGGGGGGACTCATTAACCACTATGCTGCTTGTATTTTGCAGGATGCAGACGTGAGGCAAAAACACAGATGATGAGGTGGAACCTGATGACAAAAAAGGATGGCAAAGCGGCGGGCCACTATTCGAGCACCGACCGTGGGATTAGGTAATATGCCATGTAGTAGCAAGTATGCCTCATGCTTGTTATTTGTGGGGGTCGAGGCAAAGGAGCCTCAAGAGACTAGGGAGGCCCGTCTCCAAAAAGATCTATGTGTGACGGTCACGAATGTTGGTATGAAGGAGTCCATGAAGAGTGCGGACGCCCATCTCCAGAAAGATCTATATGTGTTGGTCATTAATGTTGGTATGAAGGAGCCTATGGAGAGCGGGAGACCTGTCTCCAGAAAGGTCTATGGGAAGGACACTGGTGTTGGTACAGACAAATGTGCTCGGGGCAAAACATTTTCACCCATGGGGGCAAAGAACAACACACAAGGGGTCGACGGCACTGGGGAGCCAGTACAGAGCAGCCTGGGTCATACAGCAAGGCCACGGATAGGGGCATTGTTTCGGAGTCCGGGGGGAGGCACAAGGGGATGTGGTGACAAAGTCATGAAAGCCGGGAAAATTGGAGAGTGAGGAAATGAAAATCAAAAGGTTGCCTTACCTGGGGACATCATAACCGTTAAGGACCCACTTTATGCTGGTGAGCAAGGACAACATTTTTTGCAAGGTGACTATAGAACAATGTTGAAACTGCTGCATAGGGAGCTTAGGTCCATACAGGGTTCAAAGGACTGAATAGACGGTACAAGGGTAGCTATCATAGAATACGAACATTTTTGCGAAGGGTTCATAGCCCACCTGTCAAAATCCATTTAACAAAGCTGCTGGTATATATACTGACTTGGAAAACTGTGTTCTTATATATGCAGGTGGGTACTGTGGAAAGTACCCAGAAAGGTTTGGTTGCACTAGTAAAAGATATGGACGTACTTAGAAAAGCCAAGCTAACTTACTAAGGATACACCTGGGCGCCCTATGCCAAACAAATTCCTGACCCGGATGATGGTTGACACGGACGCTTAATGGGCGAGCTTGACTCCGGCTTATTGCATCACACTATGGCTCCTGCTTAGTTTGGCATGTCAAAATTTGACTGCTAGTGGCTTCTCAATGTTATACTGGCCCTTTCAGGCAGGACCCACCCGGGGAGGGATTGGGGTCTCAAACAAGGACACGGGAGGGGGGAACATTGTATGTTACAGTGTACATGTCCCAAATGTGCAAGCTGGCAGCACTTGGGCAAATGCTTCGGGATGGGTAGGCCATTCAGCTCAGCGGGACATGGGAATCAGCAGGGGGCCACAAGTACAGCACAGAGCAATGAAAGGGCAGCAGCACAAGCTACCATGGAATGGTTCTGAATGGGAGCCTAGACTTGGGTATGAAGGCCCAAAAGAAAGCAGTTGGGTGGTTAATTTTGAATTCAGCTAACGAGTACAGGCAGGTCGTGAGAGACAAGTTGCTCAGAGAGATTCAGGAGAGTAGGTTAGCAGGCCCGTTGGATGATTGACCTATCAAATGCCTAATAGCGTCTCCAAATGGGTTAGTTCCCAAAAACAAGCAGGGACAGTTTAGGAGGAGGCAGCAATTCTCTTGGCCTGAAGGACGATCAGTCAAGGATTTCATACCTGCAGAACAAGCCTCAGTGGCACACTCTTCAGGGATGTGGCAGTAGCCTTAGTTGAATGAGTGGGACAGGGGGCACTTGTGCCCAAGTGCGACATTAAGGGGGTTATTCTAACTTTGGAGGAGGTGTTAATCCGTCCCAAAAGTGACGGAAAAGTGACGGATTTACCACCAGCCGTATTACGAGTCCATTATATCCTATGGAACTCGTAATACGGCTGGTGGTATATCCGTCACTTTACCGTCACTTTTGGGACAGATTAACACTCCTCCAAAGTTAGAATAACCCCCTAAGTCTGCTTTCCATTTGTTGCCAGTACACCCTGCCGACTTTTGCTTGCTGGGCATACAGTTTGAGAACAGATGGTATGTAGACAAAGCACTTCCAATGAGCTAATCTATTTCCTCTTCTCTCTTTAAGTCAGCATGTTTTGCAATGAAGTCTCACATGGTGCAATGGGCTTAAGCACATAACGCATACTTGGATGACCTTTTCTTCCTGGGAAAACCGGTTCTGCTGACTGCTAGCATATGCTGGTAAGTTCAAGGAGCTCATGGGTGTCTAGGCAAGATGTTGGCTTATATGCAATGTTAGAAAAAGCAAAGTCACAGCAAAGGAGGTACAGGTCCTGTTGGGCCATTTGGATTTGGCATGCAGGGAGGACATTTTGTCAGAGGTTAGGCTTGTCACTCTCAGGCTTGCCAGTACCACATCGTCAGGTCCGGTTCTCTGTAGGCATCAAAAGTAGATTTGCGGATGTGGTGGGCCTTATTTACAATCCTTTATAGGATTCCTATTGCAGCTTTGTCAGGACATAGATTGAGAGGCTCATTTGTTTTCAGACACAGCAGGGTGTTCAAGTTTTGGTGGCATTATTGGCATGGCCAGTGGGGGATCAAAGAGCGCCCAACAGAAGCAGGGGTGGCCACAGCATTGCATTTCTAGGGTTCTTTCTCCAGTTTGTAACAGTGACACCGTGGGGTCAGTAGTTGTCCCTCAAGAGTGTGGTCATCATGGTTGACAACTTGTCAGTTGGGTAGGTGGTTAACAGGCAGTCAGCATGGGAGGCTCAGCTGTTGAAGTTGTTGAGGTTTTTAGTTATACAATGCCTGCATCTGAGTATAGTTTTAGAGCCAAGCGTGTGCCAGGTGTGGACAATGACATTGCCGATGGTTTGTCTTATTCACAATGGGAGAGGTTCCATTGGCCGGCCACAGGGGCAGACAGAGGTGGACATGGGCCCACAGGAGCTTTGCTCAATAGGAAAGAGAGGTTTCTGTGGCTAGTAGAAGTTCATGTAACAGTCTTGACAGCGACAGATTATTTGCAGGCTTTTATGTTTAGAGGGTGGTGTCAGGAGAAGGTTAGAGGATTGGCTCAGGACAGAAGGTTCAATTCCATTTATAATGTCCGGCAGAGCACTAGGCCAGACAAGGGTGCATAATTATGCAAATGTGGGGTTCAGGGGTAAAAGCTGCCAATTTAGGGAAAAGGATGTTAGAAGGCTGAGCGTAGGTAGTAGGGCACAGGATCCAAAAAGGAGGCCTTTCGCTTTTGACCTTTTGTGATGTGCTGAAGTACCTTCCAAGATCTGGGAAGGGAAACCATACATCTGTGCTGTTCTTCTGGGGGGGCTACGGGGATGTAGGGAAGTTATTTGGGAGGAGGTCAGTGAGTAAGAAGAAGGCCTGCAAATCTGGCTCAACAAGGTTAAACCCTTGTGTGCCTAGGACGAGGTGATCTCGTCCAAGGCGCCGCTTCCCAGGTGCCTTGGACGAGATCACCTCGTCCTGCTATGGGCCCCCGGGGGAGCGCTAGCGCTCCCCCCGATGGCCAGGCACACCCCTCCTCTGGGCAGGGATTCCCCTTCCAACCCCCCCATGGCGTCTGATGACGTCAGCGCGCTTTCGCACGCTGACCTCATCAGAGGCCTTCTCTCCGGCGCTGGAAGCTCAGCTTCCAGCACCCCATCGGAGGAGAAATGCTGAGCATTTCTCCTCCGATCACGTTGAGGGGTCAGAGAAGCCTGAAAGGAGAGGAAAGGCCTTTCCTCTCCTTTCAGGCTTCTCTGAGCATTTCTGCTGCCCCCCCCCGGGGGGGGGGGCAGAAATCCACTAGACACCAGGGAAAATGTTCTTTATTGATTTTTTTGTTTTTTTAATGTTTGGGGAGCAACCCCTGGGGCAAGGGTCGCTCCAGGGGGGTCAAATTATTATTAGGCCATTTCTGCCCCACCTGGGGGCAGATCGGCCTTGCGATCTGCCCCCAGTGGGGGCAGAAAACACTAGACACCAGGGAATATTTTTTTTGTGGGCTATTTCAAGTAAGGGGAGCAGCCCCTTGGGCAAGGGCCGCTCCTCGGGGGCAAATTATTTCTAGGCCATTACTGCCCCCCCAGGGGCAGATTGGCCTAATATTATTAGCCCGATCTGCCCCCGGGGGGGCAGAAAACCACTAGACACCAGGGATAATTTTTTTTTGTTTACTTTTATTTTTTTATGTTTGGGGAGTGACCCCTTGGGCAAGGGTCGCTCCGGGGTGGGGGGGAAATCATTATTAGGCCATTTCTGCACCCCCTGGGGGCAGATCGGCCTTGCTATCTGCCCCCGGGGGGGCAGAAACCAGTAGACCTCATGGAATATTTTTTGTGTGGGCTATTTCAAGTAAGGGGAGCGGCCCCTTGGGCAAGGGCCGCTCCTCAGGGGGCAAATTATTTCTAGGCCATTTCTGACCCCCCAGGGGCAGATTGGCCTAATATTCTTAGCCCGAAACCACTGGACACCAGGGCTAATTTTGTTTTTGTTTACTTTTATTTTTTATGTTTGGGGAGCAAACCCTTAGGCAAGGGTCACTCCCGGGGGCGCAAATTATTAATAGGCCATTTCTGCCCCCCCCCGGGGGCAGAAAACACTAGACACCAGGGAATATTTTTTTTGTGGGCTATTTCAAGTAAGGGGAGCAGCCCCTTGGGCAAGGGCCGCTCCTCGGGGGGGCAAATTATTTCTAGGCCATTACTGCCCCCCCCTAGGGGCAGATTGGCCTAATATTATTAGCCCAATCTGCCCCCGGGGGGGGGCAGAAAATCACTAGACACCAAGGATAATTTTTTTTTGTTTACTTTTATTTTTTTATGTTTGGGGAGTGACCCCTTGGGCAAGGGTCGCTACGGGTGGGGGGGGAAATCATTATTAGGCCATTTCTGCACCCCCTGGGGGCAGATCGGCCTTGCTATCTGCCCCCGGGGGGGCAGAAACCAGTAGACCTCATGGAATATTTTTTGTGTGGGCTATTTCAAGTAAGGGGAGCGGCCCCTTGGGCAAGGGCCGCTCCTCAGGGGGCAAATTATTTCTAGGCCATTTCTGACCCCCCAGGGGCAGATTGGCCTAATATTCTTAGCCCGAAACCACAGGACACCAGGGCTAATTTTGTTTTTGTTTACTTTTATTTTTTTATGTTTGGGGAGCAAACCCTTAGGCAAGGGTCACTCCCGGGGACGCAAATTATTAATAGGCCATTTCTGCCCCCCCCCGGGGGCAGAAACCACAAGACACCAGGGAATTATATATATTTTTTTTATTAACGCATAAGGGGAGTGGCCCCTTTGGCAAGGGTCACTCCCCGGGGGGGCAAAATATTTTTACTAGGCCTTTTCTGCCCCCCCGGAGGCAGATCGGCCTAATATAATTAGGCAGATCTGCCCCCGGGGGGCAGAAACCTCTAGACACCAGGGATATATATATATTTTTTATTTACTTTATGTTTTTATGTATGGCGAGCAACCCCTTAGACAAGGGTCGCTCCCCTATGGGGCAAATTGTATTTAGGCCCTTTCTGCCCCCCTTGGGGGCAGATCAGCCTATTTGTTGTTCGGCCAATCTGCCCCCAAAGGGGGCAGAAACCTCTAGACACCATGGATTGGTGTGTCTGTATGTGTGTGTTTTGTTTGGAGGGGGCAGCCCCTTGGGCAAAGGTCTCTCCCCATGGGGGCACATTACTGTTGGCCATAACTACCCCCCTTGGGGGCAGACTGGCCTATTTTGGAAGGCCCATCTGCCCCCAAGGTGGGCAGAAAGCCCACCAGAGACCAGGGAAGATTTGTTTTTCAAAATAAGAGGTTGGGGGTATGGCCATACCCCCACCCCAAATAAATGGGGCCAAAGTTGTTCTGCCCACCAGTGGGCAGATTGGGCAATTACCCCCAATCCACACCCCGGGGGGACAGAAAGTCTACTAGATGCCAGGGAATTAAAAAAATAAAAGAAAATAGTGGGGTAGTGGCTACTAACCAGTGTGGGCCTGGTTATGCCCCACCCGAACTGAAGGGGCTAACAGTCTTTCAGCTCTCCCCCGCACACTAAAACATCTTATCCCATGGCAAGCAAGAGGGCATTTGATTATTTTTGGTTTTTATTTTACATTTGGGCCATGAGAGCTTGGTAACTCTCAAAATCGTCCCACTTGGAATGGTGAGGGCTGCACTTTTTTTTACTTTGGGACGCTGCCATGTAGAAAATTCCACAAGACCTAGACACATCTTAAAACTAAACATCTAGTTGATTCCAGGGTGGTGTGCTTCACATGCACCCCGCACCATTTCCTTACCCACAATGCCCTACAAACCTGCAACTTTGTTGGAAAGCACACATTTTTCCCACATTTTTGTGATGGAACCTTCCGGAATCTGCAGTAATCCACAAAATTCCTACCACCCAGCATTGTCTCATCTATACCGATGCACTTGTCAGCCTAAAAATGTTTTTTTTCAAACTGCCCTTTTGGACCCACTTTGGTTCCCCCTCAATTTCAACGTGTTTTTGGCTCTTCCCTGTCACAAACACATGGCCCACCTACACAGGTGAGGTATCATTTTTACCGGGAGACTGAGGGGAACTTTGGGTGGTAGGAAATTTGTCCTGGTGCAGTGATCCCACACAGAAATGTGGGAAAAATGTGATTTTTTTGCTATATTTGCGGTTTGCTGAGGATTCTGGGTAAGAAAATATTGGGGGATCCACGCAAGTCACACCTCCCTTGACTCCCTCGGGTGTCTAGTTTTCAGAAATGTCTGGGTTTGGTAGGTTTCCCTAGATGGCTGCTGAGCTCAGGACCAAAAACGCAGGTGCCCCCGCAAAAAAAGGTAGTTTTCTATTTGATAATTTTGATGTGTCCAGATAGTGTTTTGGGGCACTTTCTGTTGCGAGCACAAGGCCTACCCACACAAGTGAGGTACCATTTTTATCGGGAGACTTTGGGGGACGCTGGGTGCAAGGAAATTTGTGGCTCCTCTCAGATTCCAGAGCTTTCTGTCACCGAAATGTGAGGAAAAAGTGTTTTTTTAGCCACATTTTCAGGTTTGCAAAGGATTCTGGGTAACAGAACCCGGTGAGAGCCCAACAAGTCACCCCATCTTGGATTCCCCTAGGTCTCTAGTTTAAAAAAATGCACAGGTTTGGTAGGTTTCCCTAGGTGGCGGCTGAGCTAGAGGCCAAAATTCACAGGTAGGCACTTTGCAAAAAACACCTCTGTTTTCTTTGAGAAAATGTGATGTGTCCACTTTATGTTTTGGGGCATTTCCTGTCGCGGGCACTAGGCCTACCCACACAAGTGAGGTACCATTTTTATCGGGACACTTGGGGGAACGCTGGGTGGAAGGAAATGTGTGGCTCCTCTCAGATTCCAGAACTTTCTGTCACTGAAATGTGAGGAAAAAATGTTTTTTTAGCCACATTTTGAGGTTTGCAAAGGATTCTGGGTAACAGAACCTGGGGCCATATGTACGAACACATTTTCCCATTGACATACAATGGGAAAAACCCTTTGCTACATCTGGCCCCTGGTGAGAGCTCGAAAGTCACCCCATCTTGGATTCCCCTAGGTCTCTAGTTTTAAAAAATGCACAGGTTTGGTAGGTTTCCCTAGGTGGCGGCTGAGATAGAGGCCAAAATCTACAGGTAGGCACTTTGCAAAAAACACCTCTGTTTTCTTTTAGAAAATGTGATGTGTCCACTTTGTGTTTTGGGGTATTTCCTGTCGCGGGCACTAGGCCTACCTACACAAGTGAGGTACCATTTTTATTGGGAGACTTGGGGGAACGCTGGGTGGAAGGAAATTTGTGACTCCTCTCAGATTCCAGAACTTTCTGTCTCCGAAATGTGAGGAAAAAGTGTTTTTTAGCCACATTTTGAAGTTTGCAAAGGATTCTGGGTAACAGAACCTGGTCAGAGCTCGACAAGTCACCCCATCTTGGATTCCCCTAGGTCTCTAGTTCTCAAAAATGCACAGCTGAGCTAGAGGCCAAAATCCACAGGTAGGCACTTTGCAAAAAACACCTCTGATTTCTTTGAGAAAATGTGATGTGTCCACTTTGTGTTTTGGGGTATTTCCTGTCGCGGGTGATAGAGCGTTCCGACCTAATAAATTACCTGTATTTGGACGCTCTTAGGTCGATGAATCTTTTGACCAAGTGGGGCTCTCTTCACCCGAGATTAGTCAATTTAATCAAATCAATAATCAATAACGAACATAAGCAATGCCCTGATCAACATAACACTTCACAATTAATCCAGAAAACATTTCGGCGAACCATGACCTTTCGGCCACGAATAACCACACCAGTTCATTCAAAGTTAATGAATTTATTTCCCTATATTAACAAAGCTAGCACGATATAAATGTGTCTCAACACCAAATGATATATGTAAATGAACATTAATAGCTGTCCATAACGGCGAAAAAGATGCAATCTATGCAGCATTTGAATAACAATGCATTCGATAATAGCAACGCAAACCACTAAAACTATAATCTGTAAAGGGCTAATTGCATACATTAGTCAGCACAACAAGGTCTCAAATTGCATCGTGCAACAAATGAATCCTCATCTAACCTCAAATTAGCATCTGCATGTGGGACTTCATGCATAAAACAATTTAGCAACATTGATTTGGAAAACTCCTAACTAGGGCTCTTATCAAAAATCAGCAGTTGGTTACCTAAAAAGAAACACAATGCAATTGTACATTTTCCTTTCATATTTACCCAATTCAATCAGCATTCAAGGAAGTCTTCGTCTCACAGGTACCGGTTTTGATCAGCATGGGACGGGGGCAAAGGGGCAAGGTGGACGGGGCAATTGCCTCACAGCGGCAAGATAAAAGGACAAAACTACTACTTTATGCAAGGGGCAAATCAAAGTTAAAGTCTCTAGGGCGAGAATTACTTAAAGTCTCTTTCTCTCGATTAGAGAAAGCATCAAAGTCTCATTCAAAGTGGCTTCGAACATCAATTGGCATCGTAGAAGATGGCAAAATGACGAAGTCGGCAAGATGGGCCATAATGACTGCAATGTCCTGCAAATGGCGGGTAATGGCCAAAAATGGTCAATGGCTGGTAATGGCTAAAAATTTCTCAAAATGTCTGCTTTCTTCTTGTGCACTGGGTTTTTATAAACAACAGTTCAAATCCAGTAGGGTCTTCCATTGGAGGGTTCATAGGTTGGCTTCAAATTGTCCAATGAAAAACATCAGTTCACAAGCTTCTACCTAGGCATACATTATCCTTGGAGTCGGGAACGTAAGTTGCAACATATTTTACCAATTAACTCACTTTCAGAGCTTCCATTGTCTGCACCTGCAGATTGACCTTGGAGCAAAGAAGAAGATGCCAGGTTGGCACGAAACCTTAAAGATAAGCATGTGAACGATCTCACTGGAAAAGTACAGCTTCAAGCAAGAATACACGTTTTATTAACACATTAGAAAAACACGAGCATCTAAACCGTGAGACAGGCAACTAGGCCGAAGCCTCCACTAAAGTTATGCTAAGTTAAAACATTTCAAACAAGCAAATCATGGCACACGTTTACGGTTATGTCAGATTAGTACAATTCTAATACATCACGTTATATAAAGCACGCTTATAAATGTTGGCGAACTACTCTGAGGGCACATTTGTCCCCGTACAATCTTTATTAGTTCGGTTAAAGTCACACTTGATTATTGCAGCACTACGTTTATGCACTAATAAATGTAAAACCTTCATTTCTGCGTCATCACGGGCACTAGGCCTACCCACACAAGTGAGGTACCATTGTTATCGGGAGACTTGGGGGAATGCTGGGTGCAAGGAAATGTGTGGCTCCTCTCAGATTCCAGAACATTTTGTCACCGAAATATGAGGAAAAAGTGTTTTTTTAGCCATATTTTGAGGTTTGCAAAGGATTCTGGGTAACAGAACCTGGTGAGAGCCCGACAAGTCACCCCGTCCTGGATTTCCCTAGGTCTCTAGTTTTAAAAAATGCACAGGTTTGGTAGGTTTCCCTAGGTGGCGGCTGAGCTAGAGGCCAAAATCCACAGGTAGGCACTTTGCAAAAAACACCCCTGTTTTCTTTGAGAAAATGTGATGTGTCAACTTTGTGTTTTGGGGCATTTCCTGTTGCGGGCACTAGGCCTACCCATACAAGTGAGGTACCATTTTTATCGGGAGACTTGGGAGAACATAGAATAGCAAAACAAGTGTTATTGCCCCTTGTCTTTCTCTACATTTTTTCCTTCCAAATATAAGACAGTGTGTAAAAAAGACGTCTATTTGAGAAATGCCCTGTAATTCACATGCTAGTATGGGCACCCCAGAATTCAGAGATGTGCAAATAACCACTGCTCCTCAACACCTTATCTTGTGCCCATTTTGGAAATACAAAGGTTTTCTTGATACCTATTTTTGACTCTTTATATTTCAGCAAATGAATTGCTGTATACCCGGTATAGAATGAAAACCCACTGCATGGTGCAGCTCATTTATTGGCTCTGGGTACCTAGGATTCTTAATGAACCTACAAGCCCTATATATCCCTGCCACCAGAAGAGTCCAGAAGACGTAACGGTATATTGCTTTCAAAAATCTGACATCACAGGAAAAAGTTACAGAGTAAAACGTAGAGAAAAATGGCTGTTTTTTTCACCTCAATTTCAATATTTTTTTATTTCAGTTGTTATTTTCTGTAGGAAACCCTTGTAGGATCTACACAAGTTACCCATTGCTGAATTCAGAATTTTGTCGACTTTTCAGAAATGTTTAGGGGTCTGGGATCCAGCATTGGTTTCACACCCATTTCTGTCACTGACTGGAAAGAGGCTGAAAGCACACAAAATCGTAAAAATGGGGTATGTCCCAGTAAAATGCCAAAATTGTGTTGAAAAATTGTTTTTTTTTATTCAAGTCTGCCTGTTTCTGAAAGCTGGGAAGCTGGTGATTTTAGCACTGCAAACCCTTTGTTGATGCCAATTTCAGGGGAAAAAAACACAAGCCTTCTTCTGAAGCCCCTTTTTCCATTTTTTTTTTTTTAAACAAAATTTTCACTGTATTTTGGCTAATTTCTTGGTCTCTTTCAGGGGAACTCACAAAGTCTGGGTACCTCTAGAATCCCTAGGATGTTGGAAAAAAAGGACGCAAATTTGGCATGGGTAGCTTATGAGGACAAAAAGTTATGAGGGCCAAAGCGAGAACTATTCCAAATAGGCAAAAAAAGGCCTGGCACAGGAGGGTGAAAAGGCCTGGCAGCGAAGGGGTTAAACGAGATTAAAGGTGCAGTGGCAGAGGGATTCTCCTTCAGGAATATCCTGTTGCCTGGCTGTGTGCAATCCATTGGGGGGGCAGCCATTTGGCCTCAGTCAGTGTTCAGGAGGTAAAGGGCCTTCCAGAATGAAGGAAGTCAACCAGTTACGTCTTTTCAATTGCTAGCTATCATGCGCGAGGAGTGGATGTGATTGGCAGTGATGCACGTGGTTAGGTTACTCACTCTTTTAAATAGGTATGGCTACAGGGACGGGTGGTGGGGGGTAGTGGTCGGGGGTGCATAATGGAGCTGGGTAGGTGGTAGTCCACATGTTTCAGGAGGTATATTAAGAGTTGGGAGGGGTATTGCTAACTAATCATGCAGGTCATCAATTGTTGTGTCTGTCCAGGGCCTCTGGCCGCAGGTTGGAGATTTGGATTGGCCTACTCCCTTGTTCAGTGGGCTGAGTGACACACGAGACCCAGCAGCCATGGGGGCGAACTTTAGATTTAAATTTTCAACTTACTCCACCAGTGGGTATGTTAGCAGGGATATGGGTGGAGAGAACTTTGCCTCTGTTTGAACAAGCTTGTAGTAAGGGTTTCAGTGCCCTGATATACTCCTGTTGTCCTTAGGAAAGAACAACTTAGTAGTGCAGAAAGGAGTCACATGGTTAGAATGCAGGAAGGCAGATCTGAGGGAGATCCATAGGCTGTGGGCTGGCAGCCTCGTGACTGGGACTGATTTTGACCCATGAAGGGTTGGGTGGGGGGCCGCCATCACAGGTGCATTAGACAGAGCTAAGAGGTAGCGGAACAAGGACTGTGCTCCTGTTGTAGGGATGCTGTTTTGGGTAGTGTTGTACATTCGGATCCTTAGTGTGATGACGTAGAATGCTTCTGTGAGGATCAAGTGCATTTGGCATTCATGAGCATGGAACATTACAGGCCCGATTCACAAAGGTAAACTTAGACCAAAAAGCTAAGTTTAGCCCAAAAGCCTAACTTTACTATTAGTAAGGATAGACTTTTGGTCTAAGTTTAGACCAAAAGTCCAAACTTAGACCAATAGTCTAACTTTACTACAAGTAAATTTAGACTTTATGTCTAACCTTAGAGTTTTGATCTAAGTTTACCTTTGTGAAGTGGGCCCTTATTGTGCAGTTAAAGTTTGTTTTGTCTAAGAGGCTCAACATCAGTTGATCAAGAAGGCTATTACCCTAGCGGAATGGTGGGGGCGGTGTGGTAGGGTGGCAGAAAAAGGGTGGGGGGTCACTGAGGCCTGCCCTCCTTTTTCTGTCTGCAGAGAAGTTGCCACGGTTTACCAAAGCTTATTGTTCTTTTCAGCAGCAATTCAGGCTAAAAGGGAATGAGAAGGCAAGTTCACGCCTGGACAAGCCAGGTAGTTTAAGGTTCTCTAGGAGGTTAATAGGTTAAGAGGTTAATAGATGTAGGAAAGAAGGAAGGGAGTTTAGAGGTCTCGGTTGACGTTGACCAGGCTGGAGCGTATTCAATATTGATGTATTAAGTTGTTCTAAAGTGGGGAGGGATATTTTAGGGGTGGGGAGTAGCTTAACATAGGTGAGTAACTTTGTATAGTGAGGCTGTAGTTTTGTAAGATGAAGGACACGGTTCTTTTCTGTGATGTGCACCTGTTTCAATAAAGCATCCTTTTTCACACAAACCTTGTGTCAGTAGTCTGTGCTGCTGTCCTCTTCCCCAAGTTACAAATCTTTCCTCAGACAAAACAAAAAGCCTTGCCAGTGCTTAAGGTGAAATATTCAGTACTGGGGAGGGGGACTATTGCGATTTCTCACACATTTCTGCTAGTTTACCAAACTTTTGCTCTGCAGAGATTGAGTTAACCAGCAGCCACATATTTGATTGCAGGCAGAATAAATCGCATAAAAGGGACCTTTTCAATCAGTTTGAGAGTATCTGATTAGTACAGACCTTTCAGCAAAACAAAGAAAAAGCTGATTATTATCTGTGATGCAAAAGCAAACTGGGGCTTTTGATATGTGCAGCTTAAAGTTCTTTGTGCGACTGTCAATGCTTTGTTGTTAGGCTTTACAAAGGATTTGCAAAGGTCGTGAGATGAGCTGACTTTATATTAAGTGCTCTGAAAAATATAAAATTACCATAAATTCTAGTTTTTACTCACTTTATTTTCACGGCCAAAAATTCATTCCATTTTTGTTTTTCAATTGTAGCTAATCAGTCAATATGAAAAACACCTTCCTGCAACAGACCCAAGGGCAAGTTTCCAAATCCCAATGAAAACTATTGTTTTTTTGGCCATTTTCAAAACATTGTGCTGTAAAATGCACAATATAAGTCTATTGTTTGTTTCAATTGTCCAGCAGGCTCTCACTCGCACTGACAAATTCATGGTTGTATTTTACGCCCCACCAATTTTAAACATTGCCATTAAATAATTTCAGCTGCCACTGTTTCAGTCTATATTTGAAAATAATGGCATGCATGATAGACAAGACTCCCATCTACATCCTTTAAACATGAGAAACATTTATGCCCCAATGACTGAAACAGAGGAAAAATCTAGATCAATTTAACAATTAAATCCAATCCGAAACTGACAGAGCATGCAAATGCAATGTGCTCCTAGTATTTGGAGAATTATGGGAAGCCGTTCATGTCAAAATTACAGCTCCCTATACAGGACACCTCCTGGAATGCATAGCGTGTTGCAAAATGAATATGACATACACCAGAATGAATGTACCATGTGTCAAAATAAATATGATACCTGGCAGATTGAATCTAACTTGAACCAAAACAAATATGAAACCAGGCAAAGTGAATATGCTACTTAGTGATTATTATGAATAACTCACAATCAGAATTGAATACGAGAAATACTGAAATATATATCAATCATACTGAAATAAATATGGCCCTCACTGTAAATAATAAAGCAATCACTGAAGCACATACAATATTTGTCAAAAAGAATGAGATATTTCTTGAAATGACTGACATATGCCAAGAGGAATATGACACACATTGGAATGAATATGACAGCTTGAAATGAATATAAGGTACTGAAATGAAAATTCATTATTCTGTATGGAATATAATGTGCAATGAACATTACATTTATAAACAAATTAATATGGTTTGCATTGAAAGTAATATGATACACATTGACATGATTATAATATGTGTTGCAATTGGTATGAGTCATGTTAACATCAAAATATCATGCATTAATATGAATGAGACATCCATTGAAAGGAATATGACACATGCTAAGATGAATATGACATGAGCCCTTTTGAAATTAATTCAACATGCCTTAAACTGAATATGACCAATGCTGACATTAAAATGAAACTTGTCAAAATGAATGTTATGCTTTGAAATCAATATGATACACAGCAAGATAAATATTGCATATATTGAAATGTTTTTGACCTATGTTGAAATGGATATCACCCATATTAAAATTATAATGTCAGGTGTTGAGATGAATATGACATCCACTGACACGAAATTGCCATTCATTTAAACAGTATGACACATGTTAAGATTTATATGAACCATTTTCAAATGGATATGATATCTGATGAAGTTGATTTGACCCATATCAAAATTAATATGAAATTCATTAAAATGAATATGACAGTTATTGAAATGGATATGAAACTATATGAGATAAATATAGCATGCTTTGAAATGAATAAAGCACATATCGAAATGAACACAAGCCATGTGTAAATTAAAATGCTCACTGTTTAAATATGGCTTGCCTTGAATCGATGTTGATTTGCTTTAAAATTAACCATACATATTGAAATTAATATTACATATTCTCAAAGGATACTAGGGAATTATAAGGGTGTTCCAGTATGCCAATGTGAATTGGTGAAATTGGTCACTAGCCTGTTAGTGACAATTTGGAAAGCAGAGAGAGAATTACCACTGAGGTTCTGGTTAGCAGAGCCTCAGTGAGACAGTTAGTCATCACACAGGGAACACATACAGGGCACACTTATGAGCACTGGGGCCCTGGCTGGCAGGGTCCCAGTGACACATACACTAACACAACATATATACAGTGAAATATTTAGGGTCTCTGCTTTGGGGAATTCTTCAGATACCGAATGCAAGAGCTCACCAGAGTTCCTCTGCATCTCCCTCTTCACCTTCTGCCAAAGGATCGACCGCTGACTGCTCAGGACGCCTGCAAAACCGCAACAAAGTAGCAAAGACGACTACTGCAACCTTGTATCGCTTCATCCTGCCGGCTTTCTCGACTGTTTCCTGGTGGTGCATGCTCTGGGGGTAGCCTGCCTCCTTCTTGCACCAGGAGCTCTGAAGAAATCTCCCGTGGGTCGACTGGATCTTCCCCCTGCAACCGCAGGCAACAAAAGACTGCATCACCGGTCCTCTGGGTCCCCTCTCAGCATGATGAGCGTGGTCCCTGGAACTCAGCAACTCTGTCCAAGTGACTCCCATAGTCCAGTGACTCTTCAGTCCAAGTTTGGTGGAGGTAAGTCCTTGCCTCCCCACACTAGACTGCATTGCTGGGTACGGCGTGATTTGCAGCTGCTCCGGCTCCTGTGCACTCTTCCAGGATTTCCTTCGTGCACAGCCAAGCCTGGGTCCCCGACACTCTAACCTGCAGTGCACAACATTCTGAGTTGTCCTCCGGCGTCGTGGGACTCCCTTCTCTGACTTCGGGTGGACTCCGGTTCACTACTCTTCTAAGTGCCTGTGCTGGTACTTCTGCGGGTGCTGCCTGCTTCTGTGAGGGCTCCCTGACTTGCTGGGCGCTCCCTCTGTCTCCTCATCCAAGTGGCGACATCCTGGTCCCTCCTGGGCCACAGCAGCATCCGAAAACCCTAACTGTGACCCTTGCAGCTAGCAAGGCTTGTTTGCAGTCTTTCTGCGTGGAAACACCTCTGCAAGCTTCTTCATGATGTGGGACATCCATCCTCCAAAGGGGAAGTTCCTAGTCCTCTTCGTTCTTGCAAAACACCAAGCTTCTTCCATCCGGTGGCAGCTCCTTTGCACCCTCAGCTGGCATTTCCTGGGCATCTGCCCACTCTCAACACTGTTGCGACTCTTGGACTTGGTCCCCTTGTCTTACAGGTACTCAGGTCTGGAAATCCACTGTTGTTGCTTTGCTGGTGTTGGTTTTCCTTGCAGAATCCCCCTATCACAACTTCTGTGCTCTCTGGGGTTGTAGGTGCACTTTACACCTACCTTACAGGGTCTTGGGGTGGGCTATTTTTCTATCCCTCACTGTTTTCTTACAGTCCCAGCGACCCTCTACAAGCTCACATAGGTTTGGGGTCCATTCGTGGTTCGCATTCCACTTTTGGAGTATATGGCTTGTGTTGCCCCTATACCTATGTGCTTCTATTGCAATCTATTGTAAATTTACACTGCTTGCATTACTTAATTTTGCTATTACTGCATATTTTTGGTATTGTGTGCATATATCTTGTGTATATTTGGCATCCTCATACTGAGGGTACTCACTGAGATACTTTTGGCATATTGTCATAAAAATAAAGTACCTTTATTTTTAGTATATCTGTGTATTGTGTTTTCTAATGATATTGTGCATATGACACTAGTGGTATAGTAGGAGCTTTGCATGTCTCCTAGTTCAGCCTAAGCTGCTCTGCTATAGCTACGTTCTATCAGCCTAAGCTGCTAGAAACACCTCTTCTACACTAATAAGGGATAACTGAACCTGGTACAGAGTGTAAGTACCCCTTGGTACCCACTACAAGCCAGGCCAGACTCCCACATTGGTTGTGCAGCGGTGGGATAAGTACTTGTAACTACTTACCACTTTGTCATTTTGTACTTTTCATGAGAGAAAAATATACAAAACAAGTTCAGTGTGTGTACACCTAACCAAAAAGTTTTGCTTTTCTTCTCTTACACTATCTGCTAAGTGCTGAAAAGTACTCCTAAACTTTCTAAAAGTTTCAAAAAGTTTTTAAAAGTTTTTTTCCTGTTCTTTAAAAAGTCCTGAAACTTTTTCTCTCTTCTCACTGTCCCTAAACCTTCTATCCTGTCTGATGTAGGAACTCGTCTTAAAATGGTCAATACAACATATGACGATCTTAACTTTAAGAGCCTAAGGAGTCTCTGCATTGATAGAGGTTTAGTGGTAGGAAAGAACCCTTCTAGAGAATTTCTGTCTAACATGCTCATTGAGAATGATAAGTCCCAGGGTGGCACTTCAATTGAGAAGTTAGGAGATAGCTCACACTCTGACTCAGGGGAGCCCCTTGAGGGAGGTGTACAGGGTTCTCTTCCAAATCTGCCCCCTAGCAGACCTCATAGCAATGCTGGTAGTAATAGAAGCTCTCCTCATAGTAGGGATGTTTTTGTTCCTGAAGGCCAGGTTGTTAGAGTGCAAGCTGTTAGGGGCAGGTCTCCCTCTGTTGATTCCAATATATCTTCTGTGTCCAAGCATTCCCAACCCACCCACCCTGAGGACAAAATGTTAGAAAGGGAACTCAACAAGTTGAGAGTGGAAGAGACCAGACTGAAGCTTAAACAGCAACAGCTGGCTCTAGACAGGGAATCCCTAGATCTGGAGAAGGAGAGACAGAGGTTGGGGTTTGGACCCCATGGTGACAGCAGCAGTATTCCTGATAGTAATCCTGTTAGAGAGCATGATTCCAGGAATCTGCGCAAGATAGTTCCCCCTTACAAGGAGGGGGATGACATTAACAAGTGGTTTTCTGCACTTGAGAGGGCTTGTATGGTACAGGGGGTCCCTCAAAGGCAGTGGACTGCCATCCTATGGCTATCTTTCAATGGAAAGGGTAGGGATAGGATCCTTACTGTTAGAGAAAGTAATGCCAATAATTTTGCAGTTTTGAAGGATGCACTCTTGGATGGATTTGGCTTAACCACTGAACAATACAGGATTAAGTTCAGAGAAACCAGAAAAGAGTCCTCACAAGACTGGGTAGACTTTGTTGACTATGAAAGCCTGTACAATCTAATCCTGATAATTGGGAAAGAAGGCAGACAAATGGGTCAGAACAAGAGTGAACAGAAAAGTTCATACAGGGGGTGACAAGGATGGTAAGAAGAAGGATGGTAAGTCTTCAGACAAGGGTGGGGACAAATCTAAAAATTAGTCTTCATCAGGCCCACAAAAACACTCTGGTGGGGGTGGTGGGTCCAAATCCTATTCTAATCAAATCAAAAAGCCTTGGTGTTATTTATGTAAAGTAAAAGGCCATTGGACAACTGATGACAGTTGTCCAAAGAAAAACACCAAACCTCCCACTACCACAACCCCTACTGCGACCTCTAGTGCCCCTAGTAATAGCAGTGGTGGTGGGAGCAAACCTACTAATAGCCAATCCAAGGGAGTAGCTGGACTCACTTTTGGTAATTTAGTTGGGGTTGGTCTTGTTAGGGAGACCACAGAGGCTGTGCTATTCTCTGAAGGTGCCATTGAGTTGGCCACCTTGGTTGCTTGTCCCCTTAATATGGATAAGTACAAGCAACTTCCCCTAATCAATGGTGTTGAGGTTCAGGCCTACAGGGACACAGGTGCCAGTGTTACCATGGTAATAGAGAAACTGGTACACCCTGAACAACACCTACTTGGTCACCAGTACCAAGTGACAGACACTCATAACAACACTCTTAGCCACCCCATGGCTCTTGTGAATCTCAACTGGGGGGGGGGGGGTTTCTGGTCCAAAGAAAGTTGTGGTTGCTTCAGATTTACCTGTAGACTGTCTACTAGGAAATGGTTTAGAGACATCAGCTTGGGCAGAAGTGGAGTTGGAGGCTCATGCAGCAATGCTGGGCATTCCTGGGCATATTTTTGCTTTGACAAGGGCTCAGGCCAAAAAGCAAAAAGGACAGGGTGACTTGGATCCTGGAACAATGGACCAAGTGTTCCCTAAAGCTAGGGGTAGCAAGGGTAAATTCCTACCCACTATCCCTCCCTCTACAGATGATTCAACTTCTGAGGAAGAAGAATTTCCACCCTGTGCAGACCGTTCACCAGAGGAGCTGGCAGCAGACACTGCTGAGCTTTTGGGTGAAGGGGGGGGCCTGCCAGGGAGGAGCTGAGTGTGGCACAGCAATCCTGTCCCACATTAGAGGGTCTCAGACAGCAAGCTGTCAAACAGCAAAATGGGGATGTCAGTGACTCACATGGAGTTTACTGGGAGGACAACCTCTTGTACACAGAGGCAAGGGACCCAAAACCTGGAGCAGCCAGGAGATTGGTCATTCCCCTGCAGTACAGAGAGTTCCTACTAACTCTGGCACATGACATTCCTTTGGCTGGACATTTGGGTCAGATTAAAACATGGGAAAGGCTTGTCCCCCTGTTTCACTGGCCTAGGATGTCAGAGGACACAAAAGATCTTTGTAAGTCTTGCGTGACCTGCCAAGCCAGTGGCAAGACTGGTGGCACTCCAAGGCTCCCCTTATTCCACTACCTGTGGTTGGGGTTGCCTTTGAAAGGGTAGGGGTTGACATAGTTGGCCCCCTTGACCCTCCTACTGCTTCAGGCAATAGGTTTATCTTGGTGGTAGTGGACCATGCCACAAGATATCCTGAAGCAATTCCTCTAAGGACCACTACAGCACCTGCAGTGGCAAAAGCCCTCCTGGGAATCTTTTCCAGGGTGGGTTTTCCAAAAGAGGTTGTATGAGACAGGGGTAGCAACTTTAAGTCTGCATACTTGAAGGCTATGTGGAAGGAATGTGGTGTAACATACAAATTCACCACACCTTATCCACAAACAAATGGACTGGTAGAGAGGTTTAATAAAACTCTCAAAGGAATGATAATGGGACTCCTGAAAAAAAACTCAGGAGGAGATGGGATGTCCTGTTACCTTGCCTCCTTTTTGCTTACAGGAAGGTACCCCAGAAAGGAGTGGGCTTCAGCCCCTTTGAACTCCTATTTGGGCACCCTGTAAGAGGTCCTCTAACACTTGTGAAGGAGGGTTGGGAACAACCTTTAAAAGCTCCAAAGCAAGATATAGTGGACTATGTACTTGGCCTAAGATCCAGAATGGCCGAGTACATCAAAAAGGCCATTAAAAAACCTTCAGGCCAGCCAAGAGCTCCAAAAGGAATGGCATGACCAGAAGGCTGTTCTGATTCAGTACCAACCAGGACAGAAGGTGTGGGTATTAGAGCCTGTGGCCCCAAGAGCACTCCAAGACAAATGGAGTGGACCCCATCTCATTGTTGAAAAGAAGGGCGAGGTCACCTACTTGGTTGACCTGGGCACTGCCAGGAGTCCCCTTAGGGTGCTCCATGTCAATCGCCTAAAACCCTACTATGACAGGGCTGATCTCACCCTGCTCATGGCAACAGATGAAGGACAGGAAGACGAGAGTGACCCTCTCTCTGATCTCTTCTCTTCCACAGAAGAGGATGCTCTAGTGGAAGGTGTAGTTGTTGCAGACTGTCTTACTGCTGAGCAGAAAGACAACTGCATAAATCTCCTAGGTCAGTTTTCTGAACTCTTTTCAACTGTGCCAGGCACCACATCTTGGTGTGAACACACAATTGATACTGGAGACAGCATGCCTGTCAAAAGTAAAATTTATAGGCAGCCTGACGATGTCAGGGACTGCATAAAGCAAGAAGTTCAGAAAATGCTTGACTTAGGAGTGGTTGAACATTCTGAAAGCCCATGGGCCTCTCCTGTGGTGCTTGTACCAAAGCCTCACTCAAAAGATGGAAAAAGGGAGATGAGGCTTTGAGTAGATTACAGAGGTCTCAACCAGGTAACAGAAACTGATGCTCACCCTATACCCAGGGCAGATGAGCTCATAGATACACTGGCATCTGCCAAGTATCTAAGCACTATTGGAGGGCACTACCAATTCACAGTAATGCCCTTTGGTTTGAAAAATGCACCTGCCACTTTTCAGAGGTTGGTGAATACAGTCCCGTAAGGGTTGGAGGCTTTTAGTGCAGCATATCTGGACGATATAGCTGTTGTTAGCTCCACCTGGGATAATCACCTGGTCCACATGTGGAAAGTTTTGGAGGCCCTGCAAAAGGCAGGCCTCACTATCAAGGCTTCAAAGTGCCAGATACGGCAGATGAAAGTGGTTTATCTGGGACACCTGGTAGGTGGAGAACAGATTGCACCACTTCAGGGGAAAATCCAGACAATCATGGACTGGGTTCCCCCTACAACACAGACCCAGGTGAGAGCCTTCCTAGGCCTCACTGGGTATTACAGGAGATTCATTAAAAACTATGGCTCCATTGCAGCCCCACTTAATGATCTCACTTCAAAGAAGATGCCTAAAAAGGTATTGTAGACAGCTAGCTGTCAGAAAGCTTTTGAGGAGCTCAAACAGGCCATGTGCACTGCACCTGTCCTAAAAAGCCCATGTTACTCCAAGAAATTCATTGTTCAAACTGATGCATCTGAATTAGGGGTAGGGGCAGTCTTATCACAACTCAATTATGAGGGCCAGGATCAACCTGTTGCTTTTATCAGCAGGAGGTTGACCCCTAGAGAAAAGTGTTGGTCTGTTATAGAGAGGGAGGCCTTTGCTGCGGTCTGGGCACTGAAGAAGTTGAGGCCATACCTGTTTGGCACTCACTTCATTGTTCAGACAGACCACAAACCTCTACTTTGGCTAAAACAAATAAAAGGTGAAAACCCTAAATTGTTGAGGTGGTCCATTTCTCTACAGGGAATAGACTATACAGTGGAACATAGACCTGGGAGTACCCACTCCAATGCAGATGGACTCTCCAGATATTTCCACTTAGACAATGAAGACTCATCAGGTCATGGCTAGTCTTCTTGTCCTTCGTTTGGGGGGGGGGGGGTTTGTGTAGGAAAGTACCATCTTGCCTGGCATGTTACCCCCATATTTCACTGTATATATGTTGTTTTAGTGTATGTGTCACTGGGACCCTGCCAGCCAGGGCCCCAGTGCTCATAAGTGTGCCCTGTATGTGTTCCCTGTGTGATGACTAACTGTCTCACTGAGGCTCTGCTAACCAGAACCTCAGTGGTTATGGTCTCTCTGCTTTCCAAATTGTCACTAACAGGCTAGTGAACAATTTCACCAATTCACATTGGCATACTGGAACACCCTTATAATTCCCTAGTATATGGTACTGAGGTACCCAGGGTATTGGTGTTCCAGGAGATCCCTATGGGCTGCAGCATTTCTTTTGGCACCCATAGGGAGATCTGACTATTCTTACACAGGCCTGCCAGTGCAGCCTGAGTGAAATAACGTCCACGTTATTTCACAGCCATTTACCACTGCACTTAAGTAACTTATGAGTCACCTATATGTCTAACCTTCACCTGGTGAAGGTTGGGTGCAAAGTTACTTAGTGTGTGGGCACTAGCTACGGTGCCCCCACATTGTTCAGGGCAAATTCCCCGGACTTTGTGAGTGCGGGGACACCATTTCACACGTGCACTATACATAGGTCACTACCTATGTATAGCATCACAATGGTAACTCCGAACATGGCCATGTAACGTGTCTAAGATCATGGAATTGTCACCCCAATGCCAGAATTCCATGATCTCCTGTGTCTCTAGCACAGAACCCGGGTACTGCCAAACTGCCTTTCCCGGGGTTTCACTGCAGCTGCTGCTGCTGCCAACCCCTCAGACAGGTTTCTGCCCTCCTGGGGTCCAGCCAGGCCTGGCCCAGGAAGGCAGAACAAAGGACTTCCTCAGAGAGAGGGTGTTACACCTTCTCCCTTTGGAAATAGGTGTCAGGGCTGGGGAGGAGTAGCCTCCCCCAGCCTCTGGAAATGCTTTGATGGGCACAGATGGTGCCCATCTCTGCATAAGCCAGTCTACACCGGTTCAGGGATCCCCCAGCCCTGCTCTGACTCGAAACTGGACAAAGGAAAGGGGATTGACCACTACCCTGACCTGCACCTCCCCGGGGAGGTGCCCAGAGCTCCTCCAGCGTCCCCCAGACCTCTGCCATCTTGGATTCAGAGGTGTGCTGGCACACTGGACTGCTCTGAGTGGCCAGGGCCAGCAGGTGATGCCAGAGACTCCTTCTGATAGGCTCTTACCTTTCTTACTAGCCTATCCTCCTTCCTAGGTAGCCAAACCTCCTTTTCTGGCTATTTAGGGTCTCTGCTTTGGGGAATTCTTCAGATACCGCATGCAAGAGCTCACCAGAGTTCCTCTGCATCTCCCTCTTCACCTTCTGCCAAAGGATCGACCGCTGACTGCTCAGGACGCCTGCAAAACTGCAACAAAGTAGCATAGACGACTACTGCAACCTTGTATCGCTTCATCCTGCCGGCTTTCTCGACTGTTCCCTGGTGGTGCATGCTCTGGGGGTAGCCTGCCTCCTTCTTGCACCAGGAGCTCTGAAGAAATCTGCCATGGGTCGAGGGAATCTTCCCCCTGCAACCGCAGGCAACAAAAGACTGCATCACCGGTCCTCTGGGTCCCCTCTCAGCACCACGAGCGTGGTCCCTGGAACTCAGCAACTATGTCCAAGTGACTACCACAGTCCAGTGACTCTTCAGTCCAAGTTTGGTGGAGGTAAGTCCTTGCCTCCTCACGCTAGACTGCATTGCTGGGTACCGCGTGATTTGCAGCTGCTCCGGCTCCTGTGCACTCTTCCAGGATTTCCTTCGTGCACAGCCAAGCCTGGGTCCCCGACACTCTAACCTGCAGTGCACAACATTCTGAGTTGTCCTCCGGCATTGTGGGACTCCCTTCTCTGACTTCGGGTGGACTCCGGTTCACTCCTCTTCTAAGTGCCTGTTCCGGTACTCCTGCGGGTGCTGTCTGCTTCTGTGAGGGCTCCCTGACTTGCTGGGTGCCCCCTCTGTCTCCTCATCCAAGTGGCGACATCCTGGTCCCTCCTGGGACACAGCTGCATCTAAAAACACTAACCGCGACCCTTGCAGCTAGCAAGGCTTGTTTGCAGTCTTTCTGCGTGGGAACACCTCTGCAAGCTTCTTCACGACATCCATCCTCTTTGTTCTTGCAAAACACCAAGCTTCTTCCATCCGGTGGCAGCTCCTTTGCACCCTCAGCTGGCATTTCCTGGGCATCTGCCCACTCTCGACACTGTTGCGACTCTTGGACTTGGTCCCCTTGTCTTACAGGTACTCAGGTCCGGAAATCCACTGTTGTTGCTTTGCTGGTGTTGGTTTTCCTTGCAGAATCCCCCTATCACGGCTTCTGTGCTCTCTGGGGGTTGTAGGTGCACTTTACACCTACCTTACATGGTCTTGGGGTGGGCAATTTTCTAACCCTTACTGTTTCCTTACAGTCCCAGCGACCCTCTACAAG
This sequence comes from Pleurodeles waltl, assembly GCF_031143425.1. Classification (NCBI taxonomy): domain Eukaryota; kingdom Metazoa; phylum Chordata; class Amphibia; order Caudata; family Salamandridae; genus Pleurodeles; species Pleurodeles waltl. Next base: position 1,279,495,399 of record NC_090447.1, on the reverse strand, counting down.
CTCACATAGGTTTGGGGTCCATTCGTGGTTCGCATTCCACTTTTGGAGTATATGATTTGTGTTGCCCCTATACCTATGTGCTCCTATTGCAATCTATTGTAACTTTACACTGCTTGCATTACTTCCTTTTGCTATTACTGCATATTTTTGGTATTGTGTACATATATCTTGTGTATATTTGGCATCCTCATACTGAGGGTACTCACTGAGATACTTTTGGCATATTGTCATAAAAATAAAGTACCTTTATTTTTAGTATATCTGTGTATTGTGTTTTCTTATGATATTGTGCATGTGACACCAGTGGTATAGTAGGAGCTTTGCATGTCTCCTAGTTCAGCCTAGGCTGCTCTGCTATAGCTACATTCTATCAGCCTAAGCTGCTAGAAACATCTCTTCTACACTAATAAGGGATAACTGGACCTGGTACAAAGTGTAAGTACCCCTTGGGACCCACTACAAGCCAGGCCAGCCTCCTACAGTGATATGGTCTTCTACTTGTTCAATAGTTATTATGACTGCACAACTTCGCCCATGCAATTGGAGATCTGAGACCTGATTTTTCTGTGGGCAACTGTTGATAGTTCATATGACATACATGCATATGTATGATTCATGTAGGAGCCACCTTGAAGTAGTTTGTTGCTGGGGCCTACTTGACATCATGGTACTGTTTGTAAATCACAGCTTTTGTTCTGGTGTGATCAGGAACATGTGGAGACCCTTTTCCCCTTTGTATTTGGAGCATCATCCCAGGCAAGTGAAGGAGACAGGGCGAAACCAAGTGTGGAAGCATCTGGCCACGGTACCTCCAGTCATGACACCACGGACACGGAGGGAACCAGTGGCCTGGAAGGTGAGGGGAGTGCCAACGCCAACATAGGATCAACCTTGACATCTTTAGATTCTACCTCCAGTGGCCACTCCCTAGTGGTGGGGGACCCATCAAGACCTGTTCCTGTACCATCCTTGTCTGCCACCCCCAGTACTAGCACCACCCTTCCTTTTTGCTCCCCACCTGGTTGGCTATGCCCACTCACCTAGGAGGGTGGGCGTCTCCTTTGCCTTAGGTACCTCAGTGCCAGCCCCTGTTACTCCTGCTGCCCTGAGTGAGAAGGCTATTAACCTCCTGAGGAGTATCAGGAGGTCAATAGCCTTCTGTGGAGCTGACTGCCATTGTGAATACCATCCAGGAGTTGGTAAGCAAACTTCAGACAAATGGTTTCCTTGAAGACATTCAAAGTGACATGTCAATCAATCAATCAGGAATTTGTAAAGCACGCTACTCACCCGTGAGGGTCTCAAGGCGCTGAGGAGGGGAGAGGAGAAAGGGGGAGTATTCCTACTGCTCAAACAGCCAGGTCTTGAGAAGTTTCCTAAAGGTAAGGTGTTCTTTGGTCTGGAGCAGGTGAGTTGGAAGAGTGTTCCAGGTTTTGGGGGCGAGGTGCGAGAATGATCTACCGCTGGTTGTAGTTCTGCGGATGCGTGGAACGCTGCTTTCGAGGGCGAGGTCGGCGGAGCGGAGATGCCAGGTCGGGGTGTAGAAGGAGAGCCGTCTGTTGAGGTATTCTGGTCGGGTGTTGTACAGTGCTTTGTGAGCGTGGGTGAGAAGTTTGAAGGTGATTCTTTTGTTGACTGGGAGCCAGTGCAGGTTTCTCAGGTGGTCTGTGATTTGGCAGTGGTGGGGGATGTCCAAGATGAGGCGTGCAGAGGCGTTCTGGATGCAGTGCAGCCTCTTCTGGAGTTTGGCCGTGGTTCCCTTTGTAGAAGGCATTGCCGTAGTCCAGATTGCTGCTTACGAGGGCTTGGGTGGCTGTTCTTCTGGTTTCAGTGGGTATCCATTTGTAGATCTTTCGGAGCATGCGGAGGGTGTTGAAGCATGAGGAGGAGATGGCGTTGACTTGTTGGGTCATGGATAATGGGGAGTCCAAGATGAATCCTAGATTGCGTGCGTTGTCAGTGGGAGTCGGAGCAGCTCCGAGAGTGGCAGGCCACCAGGAGTCATCTGATGCAGAGGGGGTGGAGCCAAAGATGAGGACTTCTGTCTTGTCGGAATTGAGTTTGAGGCATCCATTCGGCGATGGCCTTCATTCCTTCGTGGAGGATGGTCTTGGCGGAGTCTTTGGTGAGGGACAGGATCAGCTGGGTGTCGTCGGCGTATGAGATGATGTTGAGGTTGTGGGATTGGGTGATGTTAGCAAGTAGGGCCATGAAGATGTTGAAGAGGGTCGGGTTGAGGGACGAACCCTGGGGTACGGTGCAAATGATTTTGGTGGCCTTCGAGCGGAATGGGGGGGGGCGGACTGTCTGGGTTCTGCCGGTAAGAAAGGAGCTGACCCAGTCCAGGGCTCTGTCGCAGATTCCTGCAATGCTGAGGTGTGAGCGTAGGGTGTGGTGGCAGATGGTGTTGAACGCAGCTGAGAGGTCCAGGAGGATGAGGGCCGCGGTTTCGCCTTTGTCCAGTATGGCTCTGATGTCGTCAGTGGTGGCGATGAGGCCGATTTCGGTACTGTGGTTGCTGCAGAATTCGGATTGGGAAGGGTCCAGGGTGCAGTTTTCCTCGAGGAAGCGGGTTAGTTGTCTGTTGACAGCATTCTCTATGAATTTTGCCGGGAAGTGGAGCAGGGCGATAGGCCGGGAGTTCCTGAGGTCCTTTCGGTCCAACTTGGATTTTTTGAGGAGGGGGTTGATCTCGGCATTTTTCCAGCTCTCCGGGAAGGTGGCAGACTCGAAGGAGCTGTTGATGATCTTCCGTAGTTGGGGTGCAATGACAGAGCTTGTTTTGTTGAGGATGTGGTGAGTGCAGGGGTCATATGGAGAGCCGGAGTGGATGGTGTTCATAATTTCGATGGTGTCTGGCCTACAGAAATCTTTTCAGGCTCTGGCCTCCTCAATGATGACAGCAATCTATCCCCAATCCTCCCTCCCACATCCTCTCTCTTCCCTATCCAAATTCCCTATTCCCCTACTTGTCCTAAGCACACAGACACATCTGTATGCACCAACCTCAACACACACAAGCAGCACACAGCTTATCAGTCACCTATATGTCTAACCTTCATTTACTGAAGGCTAGGTGCAAAGTTACTAAGTGTTAGGGCACCCTTGCACTAGCAAAGGTGCTCCCATGCAGTCCAGGGCTAAATCCCCAGACTTCATGAGTGCGGGGCCACCATTACACATGTGCACTACATATAGGTCAATACCTATATGTAGCTTCACAATGGTAACTCTGAATGTGGCCGTGTAAGGTGTCTAGGATCATGGAATTGTCCCCCCATTCCAAACCTGGTATTGGTAGGCCAATCCCATGCATCCTGTGGGCTCCATCATGGACCCCCAGTACTGCCAAACCAGCTCTCTGAGGCTTGCACTGCAGCTACACCTGCTGCCACCTCACAGACAGGGTTCCGCCCTCCTGGGGTCTGAGAAGCCCAGTCCCAGGAAGGCAGAACAGTGCATTTCCTTTGGGAGGAGGGTGTTACGCCCTCTTCCTTTGGAAATAGGTGTTATAAGTTTGGGAGGGGTAGCCTTCCAGAGCCTCTGGAAATGCTTTACAGGGCACAGATGGTGCCCTCCTTGCATATGCCAGTCTACACCAGTTCAGGGACCCCCTGTCCAGGCTCTGGTGCAAAACTGGAAAATGGGAAGGGGAGTGATCACTCCCCTGTCAATCACCACTCCAGGGGTGGTGCCCAGAGCTCCTGCATTGTGTTTCTTGCGTCAGCCATCTTGTTTTCCAAGGTGTAGGGACACTCTGGAGATCTCTGAGTGGCCAGTGCCAACAGCTGACATCAGAGACCCCTCCTGATAGGTGCACACCTGGGTAGGTAGCCAATCCCCCGCTCAGGGCGACTTAGGGTCGCTCCTGTGGGTTCCTCTTCAGATTTGGCTTGCAAGCTTCCACCAAGAATCCTCTCCAACTCCTGCTTCATCCTCTGACCTCGGATCAACCGCAGACCGCTCCAGGAACCGCTATAACTGCAACAAAGTATCCAGAATGGCTACTGCGACTCTACAACTTCAGCTCCAGCCAGCAACTGCAACAGTTTCCATGGTGTGCACACTCTGGGGACTCCCTGTCTTCACCCTGCACCAGAAGGACCGAAGAACTCTCCTGTGGAGTGACAGAGTCACTTCCCTGCTCCAGCAGGCACCTTCTAAGATGACAACAGGTTCTCTGGGACTCCTCTCCCGATGACGAACATGCTCCTTATAACACAGGTGGTGGACCCCTTCGACACAGACTGTCCTAAGGTCCAGCTGTCTAAATTTGTAGGAGGTAAGAGCTTGCCTTCCCCGTTTGCGACAGTACCCCTGTGCACCACGTCATCTTCACCTCCTGAGGCCTCTGTGCACTATTTGCAAGAATCCTTCATGCACAGCCTGGCCCAGGTCCCCAGCATTCTAACCAGTGATGCTCAACTCACTGAGCTGTTCTCCGGCGTCGTGGGACCTTCTTTTGTAGTGTTGCAGCAATCGGAATTTGCACCTTCTTTGTCCCCGTGTCCTGGGACCTCCGTGGGTGCTGCCTGGTCATCTGTGGGTTCCCTCCAGTGTTGGGAGCTCCCTCTGCCTCCTCAGTCTGAGTTGAGGCCCCCAGGTGCCTTCTGGGTCCAGGTAATGCCATTTTGACACAGTCCGCAACATTTGCTTGAACCAAGGCTTGTTGGACTAATCCAGCGCTACAACTCACCTGCATCCAACATCTCCACGTGGGACATCCTTTGCATCATGCAGGAACCCACAGCCATCTTCTTTGGTGCTCTTCTGCAGACTTCTTCAAACCGGAGAATCCTCTTTTGCACCATCTTCTAGGTTGGCAGGGGCTCCTGTCCTTCCTGAAATCTTCTGCGACTTCTGGACTTGGTCTCCTCTCTTTGCAGGTCTTCAGGTCCACGAATCCACCATTTGTTTCTTGCAGTCTTGCTTGGTTCTTGCAATAACTCTATTCACGACTTTTAGTGTGTCCTAAAGAAATTTGCAATACTTTATTCCTACTTTCCTGGGCTCTGGGGTGGGGTATTTTATCAACCATTGTGGTTTTCTTACACTCCCAGTGCCCCTCTACACTCTACACTTGCCTAGGGGGGAATTTGTGATTCACATTCACTTTCTTAGTATATGGTTTGTTTTGCCCCAAGGCCTATTTCTTCCTATTGCATTCTATGGTATTTTCTATTGTTTGCACTAACCTATGACTAATTACTTACCTGATGTTGGTGTCCAGTGTATATATTGTGTATAATGCTTACCTCCAGAAGGAGTATTGCCTCTAAGATAGTTTTGGTCTTGTGTCACTAAAATAAAGTACTGTTATTTTTAGTAACACTGAGTATTGTCTTTTATTGTGCATAAGTACTGTGTAACTATAAGTGGTATTGCAGGAGCTTTGCATGTCTCCTAGTTCAGCCTAAGCCGCTCTGCTACAGCTACCTATATCAGCCTAAGCTGCTAGAACACTACTACATTTCACTAATAAGGGATAACTGGACCTGGTATAAGGTGTACGTACCTAAGAAACCCGCTACAAGCCAGGCCAGCCTCCTACAACAGCTCACAACCCACAGCCCCACACACCTCAGTCACCATACCCCCAGACACCACCACAACACCCACAGACACATCCACCACATTTGCTGTTGTTTTTTTAATATCTGACTTTTTGGGAAGTGTTGGTCACCCAAGACAAGGGTAGATGTTCACTGTATGGATATGTGGGTGTTGATCCAATTGGGGTGTCATTGCATTGTGTTATGTTAACTAGGGTAAGTATTTAATCTTGTGTTGGCCAATGTCAGCATGTACGGTGTAGATTTGTCCCTGATATAGATTGTACTTTCGTCTCATGTGCACGAGCTAGAGTTTTGTTTGTCCACACATGGAGGGTGTTAACTTGTGGTAGCTTCCTTTGGATTGGACTGACCATGTGTCCACTTTGATGTGTGTACCTTACAGCTACATCATCTAGATGTCTAGACCATGCTATTGCCGTTGTATGTGCTTTCTTGACTTGCACTTACACATTTGGCAGCTAGGCATATCACTTGGCTCAAATATTGTTTGTCCCTGAGATACATGAATGATCAGTTCCTATGCAAATGCTGTTTTAGGGGTATGTGCAAAGTGAAATGTGTCCATGAATGCTCCTGATGTCGCGATCACTATTATGTAGGTATTGTTTGCATTGTGAACCTTGGATATTCATTTCACAACCTATTGTGCATCTCATTGACCTTCCTTTGTGTTGCAATGTGGTGCTGTGTGGGTCCATCGATGAGCAGCACCTGCGGCACAACGTGTGTGTGATGGGCTCCATGGCGGCACAGGTCATGTAACACTGCCTGCAGGTGAGTTGCTTCCTTTATGCTTTCCGTTTCCACCTGCTGGGATGTGGTGGTTGGACTGCCACGGTCACGATGGCGGTAGGCAACATCATGTTTCCATCCGAAACACCAGCTCCGTCTGCCTTTTTGGCCTGCCTCGCCACCGTGGTGGTCTGCCCTGCCTGGTGGTGCTGGCGGGACTGCGGCAGTCTTTGCTTATGGGACTGCCAGCATCGTAATACTGTGGTCTGACTGCCAAGCCGATGGCGGTCACACCGCCGCCATGGTGGTGCACAAATCGCCAAACTCGTAATGTGACCCTTTGACAATATGTAACATTAATTTCAATATGTAATATTCATTTTAAAGCAAATCTACATAAGTTCAGAGCAAGCCATATTCATTGAAACAGGAGTCATATTCATTTAAACATGGCTTGTGTTCATTTCAATATTTGCCTAATTAATTTCAAAGCATGTTACATTTATCTCACAGTTTAATTTTCATTTAAAAAAGTGTGATATTCATGATACAGAATGTCATATAACTTTTGATGTGGGCCATATTAATTTCATCAGGTGTCATATTCATTTCAAAGTGGCTCATATTCATCTTAAATTGTGTCATGTTCCTTTCTATGAATGTCATTCATTTCAATGGATGTCATATTCACTTCAACACCTGTCATAATAATTTTAACATGGGTCATATCCATTTCAACATAGGTCATATTAATTCCAATATATGCAGTATTTAATTTGCTGTGTATCATATCAATTTCAAAGCACAACATATTCATTTTGACATTTTAATGTCAGCATTGGTCATATTCAGTTTACAGGTCTACAGGCGCGCGGCACGGGGCAGGTTCTCCGATCACACTAAGGAGCACTTCAATTCGATCTCCTTGGTTGATGCTAGCGCAGACCTAGGGAGCCCATTCTCTAATATGGGTTGGGCGACTGTACTGACCAATTGACTTAGGAATACTTTGTCCTCAGTTTTGTAAGTGATTTTGCTTACACTTGTTTAATCATTGACACATAGGAGAAGTAGTCTAATAACAAAAACCTTTTTCGTGGGTCCTGAAGAAGCGTCATAGGATCACTTTGTGACCAACTATAGACGCGAAACATGTTGACCATGTAGGATTAGGTAAATTACCTTCCCTAATTATAGAGTGCAACGGTACATTATTTCCAGTAAACACTCTTAAATTTCCATTTTTAATCTTAGCCTGTACCCATTCTCTATCTCATTAAAATTATGATTTAGGTTCAGAGCTAATTTTAAGAGTTTTGTTTTTCTCATACTCTCCGGTTCTTCTCTTTTTTCTTCCTTTTCCCAGACCTTTGTTGTTAGCATTTTTAATATGGTTGAGTGCCACCCAGAATGCTGGGTGGCCCGCCAGGCATTGCAGCACCAGTCTGGTGAGGAGTTAGCCCGATGATGATACCTGTCACCCAATTGGGTGCTTGAGGGCCCTCCTGAAACATTCAGTATAGTTGCGCCACTTCAGAACTGAAGTGGTTCTCTGGCTTTTCTCTCTTTCGTGGAACAGTGCACTTTGTATTGATATTACATATTCAGTTTAAGACATGTTGAATTCATTTCGGTGGAGCTCATATTTGTTTCAACGCATGTCATATTCATCTTAGCATGTGTCATATTTCTTTCACTGGATGCTTCATTCATATTAACACATCTTAATTTTAACATGACTCATATCCATTGCAACATATATCATAATCATGTCAATGTATATCATATCGCTTTCAATGCAAGCCATATTCATTGTGATAAATGTCATGATCATTTTTATTGTTACTCGTATTAATTTTAAAACATGTTAAATTTATTTCAATGAGGGTCATATTCATTTCAACGTAGGTCACATTCATTTTAACATGTGTTATATTCTTTTCAATCAATGTTAAGTTTATTTCAATGGATGTCATATTCATATTAACACTTGTCATATTAATTTTAAAATGCAATGTATCAATTTTAACATATATCATATTAATTTGAATATGTATCATATTAGTTTGAATATGTGTCATATTAATTTCAAGGTGTGCCATATTCGTTTTAACAAATCTCATGTGAATTTCAGCTGTGGTCATACTTATTTGAAGACATGACTGCTTCAATTCGATGGGGTTGCATTAATTTCAACACAAGCCATATTCATTTTTAATCATCTCCTATTAATTTCTGTGTGTCTCATATTCATTGCCATCTCAGTAATATTCATTTCAACACAATTCAAATTCATTGCAACATGGTTAATGTTCATTTCAATGTACATTGTATTAGTTTCAATGTGCATTGTTTTCTTTTCAGAATATAATATATTCATTTCAATACTATATATTATTTTCAATCGGCCATATTAATTTTAATGTATGTCATATTTCTCTTGGCATAAGTCAATCATTTCAAGAAATGCCCCATTCTTTTTGGTGAATATTGTATTCATTTCAGTGATTGCTTTATTGTTTACAGTGAGGGCCATATTAATTTCAGTATGATTTATATATATTTCAGTATATTTCTTATTCAATTTGGTGTGTGTGTTATTCATATTAATCACTAAGTAGCATATTCATTCTGCCAGGTTTCATATTTGTTTTGGCTCAATTCAGATTCACTCTGCCAGGTATCATAATTATTTTGACACATAGTACATTCATTCTGGTGTGTGTCATGTTCATTTTACAGCACGCTATGCATTTCAGGAGGTGTCCAATATAGGGAGCTGTAATTTTGACATGAACGGCTTCCCATAGAGACTGGAATGCGAAAGTGGACGATTGATTAGAAGGGAACATAGCCTCATCATTGTCAACATATTTATGAAGCAAACGAAGCAATACCTTTATACATGGGCATCACACAGAAATTAAATGAATTACTTTCTCGGAAGATGGGTGAGCTGAATTCCAGTGGTGAAAACACACCCAGGATGGGACTATGGAACACAACATAAATTATTCAGTTGTAATATTCAGGTCAAGCTGAAGAAGAATAACAAAGCCATTTGCTTCCATGATATGATCTGAAAAATACATTTGCCATATTTAATCAAAAAGTCAACAAAATGATTCGAAATGATGAATTTGATTGATAAGAGGTTGATTAACAAAACAATTCTATAGATTAGTAAAAATGTATGCGTTTTATGATGTGACAACACAATCCACATCCAACACAATCAATGATGGATCAGGCATACAAATCATGATATTTCAAACACTATGGGGCATATTCATGAAAGGCTTGCGTCACCAGAGTCACTTTTTCTGATGCTCCTACGGCGCAAGCCTCTTAACCATATCTATGAGGCCACGCAAAGCTACTTTGCTCGTGGCTTTGCATTGCTTTATATATATGTGGAATAAGACAAAGTAGGGCAAGCTTCTGCTCTGCCTTACTCTGTACCAGGGAAGCGCTTCATGTGTGTTGCAGTGGGTTTTCCCATGCAACAGCCAGGGATTTTGACGGGGCCCCAGATTTACAAAATCACATAAACCTGGGGCATCACCAAAACCTTACACCTCCCTAGAGCAGGCGTAACAAGGAGAAATGTTTTAATTTCTCCTAGTTTTTCCCCCTTTCCATTTGTGCTGCATTGTGCAGCACATGTACAGCACACATAGAAAGAGGAAAACGCCTCTCTGGATTGTTGTTGTGCAGGAAGTCCTCCCTTCTTGCACAAAAACAATCCTGTATGCAACGCAGGCACCCTTCCACCATGGAGTATGGGTAGTAAATATAACCCGTTTAGTGTTAAACACCTTTGCCAAGGTTCTTTGGATTTGAGTGAGAATAGTGAATGTATCCCGTTTGGTGTCCAATACCTTCCCCAAAATGGTTTAGATCAGTGTGGGAATAGTAATGTGATGTATTTGGTGTCCAACACCTTCCTTGCAATGGTTTAGAATGGAGTGGGAATAGTAAATGCATCCCCTTTAGTGTTCAACACATTCCTTTAGCTTGGAGGGGGATAAGTAAATGTAAACCTTTTTGTGTCAAATACCTTCCCCCAAAATAGTTTAGACTGGAGCGGGACTAGTAGACGTATTAATACAGTTTTAATACTAAATAAACTTTGTAAATGATATTTAAACAGTGTTATACATTTCTACTTTTTTAAATAATTTTACAACTTTTTCCATTATGGCACATTTCTTTTTTGTACATTAAAAAAGTTGTTTCGCGTGCATTTTTAAACATTGTTTACATAATTTTGATGTATATTTTAAATTACACTATATTGTTTTCTATAGTAGTATTTATTTTATAGTTTACATATATGTTTATACCACTTTTTCATACATGTTTAACATTAATTACACATTTTTTTATTTGTTTTAATTTTGTATTTAAAACCCGATTGTTTTCTATAAGGAGATAGTCTTTTTTTCTCTTTCATTCAGCAGCCATGTTTTTTTACCCCTAACCTAACCTTATCATATTTGTGTTTCATTTTCCTGGAAGTAAATCACGGAAAGGTGTGGCTGTTTGTAAGAGCAGCTAAATAAATAAAAAAGTTTTTTTTTATAGGAGTTTGAGGGTAGGGGGTGTACAAAGTATTAGTAAATTGTAGTTATAGTGTTGTTATCTGGTTTTGGAAGGTTCTCTGAGACTCGTTAGTTCCTGGGAACACCATCCCCCAGGTCCTTTATTTTCATTAAGGGGAGGGTGACCACTCTGCCACCATCCCCTAACCTTTTTGTTTTTCATTTTGGCCCAGGAGGAATCATTCTGTGTCCCCCTATAGGGTTTAGGGGAGTCGGGGTATCCCTACCCTGCCCCCTTATATACATATTGTTTTTGTAACTTCAGGACACGAGTCCTGTAATGGCATTTTTCTCATGTTGCTGGCAGCCAATAAGAGCACACTTTTTTTACCCAGGAGTCTGACTCTCCTGAGAGCAGGATGACCCAAGGACAATAAAGCTCCATGTGCCAATCAGAACGCACTGTTTTTAAATTGGCGCTACCATGAAAGTCTCTCTGACCCAACCGCCAGAATATACAATTATTTTTTATCCTACATTTTTCAAAAACAACTGTACGGATTTGCATCAAATCACAAAAAGCACAATCTGTGGACTAAGATCTAGCCTCCTGTCGAATGGGGTGTAATTCCATTCAATAATTTTTGCTGCAGTCTGTGGAAAATGAATTGGGATTTTGGGTTTTGGTACCTTCTTTTTTCTCTGGCCCGCTTGACAGATCACTCTGAAACTTTCCAGGAACTTTTTTTTGTAAAGTTTTGTGAAGATTCCTCAAACGAGGCCAAAGTTATTAGCAAACCAAAACAAAGGGGCATATTTAAGAAAATTGGCGCTGCACTGCTTCCCCTACGGCCACCATGTGTGAGCTGTATTTAAAATATGGCGCACCATGGCGTAGGGTAGGGGGCTAAACCGTCATTTTTTTATGCTATTGATGTACTCTGCAGGAGTAGCGCCAACATTTTGATGCTACTTCTGCAGAGTGCATAGGGGCCCATTGTATTCAATGGCATGACCCCTTTCAACGCCTGCTCTGAGCCGGCGTTAAAAGTGCCGAAAAAAATGACGCAAGGAAATCTGTTAGATTACCTTGCACCATTTTTTCGGCCCCTCTAACAGGGAAATGCCCTTTTTGAATACATTATGACTGGTTCAGGCATAATGTAGCGCAAATGGTTACAAAGTGGCACAATGCATGCATTGCACCACTTTGCGAATATGGCAAGAAAGACCGAATGGTCGAAACGCGTTGTTCTGCTCTTTTTGTTTCACATTAAACTAAGAATTACTCGTACTTTGTTGGAGTGCACTGCTAATTTTTGATGCAATATATTGTTTATGGGTTGGTTCACCCAGAGCGGTTGCACCGGTATTTTTGAGCGCGGCGCCGTGTATACTGAACCGCTTTGTTTTTATAAATATATATATATATATATATATATATATATATATATATATATGTATATATATATATATATATAAATATATATATTTTATTTTATTTTTTTCACTGAAACAGCGAAAGGTTACAGGGGCATTATAGTTAAAGTAATATGAAATTACTGTACCAATCGCTGTGCACGGCTTTCGGCCGTGTGCAGAGGGGGTTGACCGCAGGACCTGGCCTGCTGCCAGGCCCTGCGGCCATCTCACCCACATGCATGCAACCCATGCTGTGCTGCTTTTGGTCATGCGCAGCCACTAGTTAATATATATATATATAAAAATATATATATATATATAATTATTTTTGTTTTAATGTTAGTACTTGGATTTCTTAAAAGAAAAATATATATATAATATTATATTATTATTATTATATATATATATGTGTATATATATTCACTGAAAAAAACAAAGGTTACAGGGACATTATAGTTAGGTTCTGAATTTACTTACGGCGTGAGTTTTAGTTACTTGAAAGAACTCTGGCTATAACTGCTGAATTTGTATGGTTTTATATGAGTAAATTCAGTATCTAACTATAACGTCCCTGTAACCTTTGTTTTTTTCAGTGATTTTTTATGTTTTTTTTTAACGTAACACAATTTTAATTACTAGACATTATTCCAACCTCTGCCCGGGCGTTGGTCGCAAGGCCTGGCCTTGCAGCCAGGCCTTGCAGCCAAGCCCTTATAACCACCCAACCTTGCGCATTACCATCGGTTGTGCGCAGCGCAGGTTAGCTATAAGGCCTGTCTCTCTCAGTGGATGTGTGAGTGAGTGCGTGAGTGTCTGAGTAGGTCTGAAAGTGGGTGTATTAGTCTATATTAGTGAGTGTCTGAGTGACTGCACGACAGTCTGATGCAATCTGTGCGTCTAACTCACTCTGTGAGTCACTGCATCAGGGTCTCAGTGTGTCTCTCATTGGGTGAATCAGTATCTGAGTACATCTGTCAGGGCAAGCATGAGTGTCTCACAACTGCTATTACTAACGAAAATTTGCTATTTGACACTTCTCAAACTTTTTTGTTGTTGTCTCTGTTATTTGTGAATTCGTCGCAACGTTACACGGGTGTTCGCGCAGAGCATTTGCAACGTATTTGCGAATATAAAGTGGCGTCCCCCAAATTTTTTTTTTACATATTGACTTTACTTACAAACACTTCTATATTATGGCCCAGGGGCCAGACTAACTCCACTTTACCCATTATTTCAATTTCTAAAACCACTTTTCAGCCCAAGGGACCGTGTCCCGGTATATAAAATGGTGGCTGCAATTTTCTGGTCAGGTTGCAGCCAGCCAATCAGAGAACTCCCTTTGTTGCCTGTATTCGCGAATACTTCACGGTCTCTGCGAAATAGTTGTGAAGTCACCGTGGCCAGGTATATGCAAATTTGAATTTCCCTAAACTTCTCAAAAACTTCTGGACATATTCACAACAAATAACCAAAAGCGTGATCTGAGTACCGACAGCTAGCTTTCTTCTAAATCTGGTGTAATTCCGTCCAGTGGTGCAGCCTGTGGTCGTGTCTAAAAAATCCTATGGAAATAAAAATGGGAAACGCAACCTTTTTTCAGCCTCTTTTTTCTCGCCCCTGCTTGACGGATCACCCCAAAACTTTCCATGCACAACAAGGATCACCGTGACAATTTTGTTAAGATTCATCAAATGGTGCCAAAGATGTAGGCAAGTCAAAAAACCCTTTTCATATGGAGACATGGTCCGCCACTAGGTAATATATATATGGGATATATATATATATATATATATATATATTTGTTTACTCTTTTAATGTTAGTATTTGGAATGTATTGAAGTGCATATTTTTGGATTAAGTATTTTTTTTTAGTAATATAAAATAATTATGTTGTTAGAATATGTATTTTTTTATCTGTATTTTTGTTTATCATAAAATGTTGTTATTTTCTCGTTTTATAACTTAAATTAGGTATTTTTGGTGAAATATATATATAGTTGATATTGTGTTTTTGATATTTTGAATATTTATATGGTTATTTAACTATTACAATATTTTTGTTTCCAATATTTTTGTTATTGATATAAGTGAAAATAAATATTTTAAAAGTGATATGGTTATCGATATTTGTGTTTTTATTAGTTAAGTATAGGAAGGTGATATTTGTGTAAACAATATTTATTTTACGATGTTTTCGTGAATCAATATTTTTAGCATTGTTATTATGGCATTGATCCATGCTTAACTAACCCTTGATCACCATCAGTTAGGTTTGAAGTGCTGTGCAGAGCAGAAGTAGTGACTCTGCACTGGTTGCATGTGTGCCTAGGAAAGGTAGAATACAAGAATAGAGCAGTGCTGTGCAGTGCGTGCATGGTGAGTGCATGTACCGGTGTATGTATACCTGGGAGGAGAACAATACATGGAAGATGTAGTGCTAGGTAGTGCGTGCATGGTGAGTGCATATACTGGGTGCATATGTGCCTCAGAGGAGTACAATACACTACAGGTGTAGTGCTATGCAACACACACATGGTGAATGGATGTGCCGACTACATGTGTAACTTCAAGTGGCAAAGTACACTGTTCCATAAATGAAAAGAATACGCAGGGCTAATGATAGTCAATGGTTAAGGAGAGCCCTCACACACCCTATAGGATGTCAAGCTTCATCATTGGGCAATCTCCTCGTCAGACCGGCGCTGCAATGTCTGACGGGCCACACCAATTAAGGTGATGGTACTTAACCGGAGATCGTCTACCAAACGTGGTCAGATCTAATAAAATGTATACTTGGCTTACCATCCCATCACAGAATACAGGCTCCTTAGGAGTACGCAAGCCTCAAAACCAAAAGAGTAATACTAAGCACAAAAACAGGGATAAAGCACAGAATATACATGTATTGGTTGCACATTATAGGTTACCACCCTCATCCAAAATACCATCATGTCATCTCAAGTAAAACTTTTCAAAGTCAAAAGCAAATATTAATATAAGAGAAAGTACTCGATATATCCTGCCCAATAGTCGACAGTGAGGGTGAATCTAAAAAGCACCGAGACCGGTTAACAATGACCCCACAGCTCTGTTCAGGATTGAACAACGTTGGGTTTTCAGACTGAAAACATCCAAGATGTGTCTGAATGATGACATCCCTTGGTGTTCTTTGACACCTTGATTGCACCCTGTGACATGTTACTAACTTTGACAATAAGCCAAGTATAAATTTTATTATTCCTCTATCTATCACACTTTGGACTTTTTCTGAACCGTTTTGACCACTGTTTTTGAACTCTCACCATGCACTTCTATCTTTTTGTCTTCACTTTTTCACAGGGCGACTTGCTGACCAACTGTCTATGACGGGCAGCCCTCTTAAGTTAGTGACCGACCAGCACTTATTTGTTTGCACTAGTATAGAAGTAGTAGTAGCGGTCCTGAAGAAGCGTCACGGGATCATTAGTGACCACTTTGACGCGAAACATGTTGACCTAGTATCACAGGATTTAGGGCACTACCTTTTTTCCTCGAGTGGAGTGCAGATGAGCGTTACCTCCATTAGCACTCCTCCCTTCATTTTTTAATCTTGGCCTCAACCTTTTCCTGAATTATTAAATTTGATGTTTTTGGTTCTGAGCCAATTTTAACTTCCTTTTTTCCTTCTCTCCTACATATACCGATAGCCAGTTTTTCATCCTAGATCTGACCAAGTTTGGCAGACGATCTCCGGTTAAGTACCACCACCTTAATTGGTGTGGCCCGTCAGACATTGCAGCGCCGGTCTGACTAGGAGATTGCCCAATGATGAAGCTTGACATCCTATTGGGTGTGTGTGGGCTCTCCTTAACCACTGACTATCATTAGCCTTGCGTATTCTTTTCATTTATGGAACAGTGTATTTGTATCTTTTTCATTTACTGTAGTTGGGAGAATGTACACTGGACCACTAATCTCCCTGTTCCCTCCTTTTTTGTAATTAACTTTGAGTGGCAGTACTGAACAATGCCTGCAGAGTGGATATGTGTGCTGATTGTGTGTCTGTGGTGGCACAATACATGAAGGTAACAGTGCTGTATAGTGTGAGCTGTGTATATACACAGAGTGCAAGTGTGCCAGTAATGGTACGTTACGTGGAGGACCTTGGGTTCCATTTTGGGAAGCCCAGGCCTGCCTGGTGAAGACATGAGGTGGTAGAGGAGTTCCCACTGACAGATTTGTGTATTGCTGCATAGGATAGGTCCTTCTTCAAAAGATTGGTCATCTCTATATAATGTGAGATCGCTCTTGTGGTTACAGACCATTGATCACCATCCTTGTGAGTCACAAAGAATAGGTCGTGGCCACACTTTACTGTCCCTTTTTCCTTTCAACTAGCAAATGTTGTCAATGTGAACTATGTGATTCGCAAATCCAGTTACGAATTCACTGCTGTACATTTCAAATTGGAATTCTCACACTCATAATGCCTGTAATTTTACTCAGCCAGCACTTTAGTAAATCTGTAATATTGTTTCTTTTTGTTTGTTTAAGCACTAGAAACGCCATTGTGTTCACTTTCTCCCAGATCGCAGTGACGGACAGTTTTTTATTTTCATTTACTGAATATTTCTATTGAAGGTTAGTAGCTTTTAAATATTTCATTTTCATACTGCCACTCTTCCAGGGTTTTGCTTTCGCCTGCCTCGGCTGTCAATTACAGCTTTAGGATACTGGCAGCAAACAGCTCTTTCACAACCTCTAATGAGAGTAAAATGCTGAAGCTAAGGTTTGCCTGCAAACCATTATGCTGTGAGCTTTGTGGTTTTAGTCAGGGCCACAGTCTAAACAGACTTCGATACAAGTAGCTATCTATCCCTTGTAAAAGATGGGCAGCGATAGACACGTGTATGTATGCTCGAGGATTTTCCTTGAATGAGTCTGGTAGCTATTCTTTATTAGCTGTATTGTGTTTTTTTTTATCAAGCTGATTTCTGATACCATCCTCATACTCCTGATTTCTAAGACGACGGCGAAAAGCTGACGTTTCCTTTTTTTTAAATGTATATTTTTAATATTTCCAAAGTTAGACAAAAAGAAAAGTACTAGAGTGATGTTCATGTGAGCAATGCCCTATACAGAGTAGAGATGACATGACATTAGGATGTTTCGAGAACTTACATATATATTAAATAAATATTAAAAAAAAGTGTGGTTTACATACATCACTGGTGCTTAACCCCTTCGCTGCCAGGCCTTTTCCCCCTCCTGTGTCGAGCCTTTTTTTGGCTATTTGGGGCAGTTCGCGCTTAGGCCCTCATAACTTTTTGTTCACATAAGCTACCCACGCCAAATTTGCGTCCTTTTTTTCCAACATCCTAGGGATTCTAGAGGTACCCAGACTTTGTGGCTTCCCCAGAAGGAGGCCAAGAAATTAGCCAAAATACAGTGAAAATTTCGTTTTTTCAAAAAAATGGGAAAAAGGGGCTGCAGAAGAAGGCTTGTGTTTTTTTCCCTGAAAATGGCATCAACAAAGGGTTTGTGGTGCTAAAATCACCAGCTTCCCAGCTTTCAGGAACAGGCAGATTTGAATCAGAAAACCCAATTTTTCAACACAATTTTTGCATTTTACTGGGACATACCCCATTTTTACGATTTTTTGTGCTTTCAGCTTCTTTCCAGTCAGTGACAGAAATGGGCATAAAACCAATGCTGGATCCCAGAAACCACAACAGTTCTGAAAAGTAGACAAAATTCTGAATTCAGCAAGGGGCAATTTGTGTAGATCCTACAAGGGTTTCCTACAGAAAATAACAACTGAAAATAAAAATATTGAAATTGAGGTGAAAAAATCTGCAATTGTTCTCTACGTTTTACTCTGTAACTTTTTCTTGCAATGTCAGATTTTTTAATGCAATATACCGTTACATCTGCTGGACTCTTCTGGTTGCGGAGATATATAGGGCTTGTAGGTTCATCAAGAACTCTAGGTACCCAGAGCCAATAAATGACCTGCACCCTGCAGTGGGTTTTCATTCTATACCGGGTATACAGCAATTAATTTGCTGAAATATAAAGAGTAAGAAATAGCTATCAAGAAAACCTTTGTATTTCCAAAATGGGCACAAGATAAGGTGTTGAGGAGCAGTGGTTATTTGCACATCTCTGAATTCCGGGGTGCCCATAATAGCATGTGAATTACAGGGCATTTCTCAAATAGACGTCTTTTTTACACACTCTCTTATATTTGGAAGGAAAAAATGTAGAGAAAGACAAGGGGCAATAACACTTGTTTTGCTATTCTATGTTCCCCCAAGTCTCCCGATAAAAATGATACCTCACCTGTGTGGGTAGGCCTAGCGCCCGCGACAGGAAATGCCCCAAAACAGAACGTGGAGACATCCCATTTTTTGACAGAAAACCGAGGTGTTTTTTGCCAAGTGCCTACCTGTAGATTTTGGCCCCTAGCTCAGCCGGCACCTAGGGAAACCTACCAAACCTGTGCATTTTTTAAAACTAGAGACCTAGGGGAATCCAAGATGGGGTGACTTGTGGGGCTCTGACCAGGTTCTGTTACCCAGAATCCTATGCAAACCTCAAAATGTGGCTTAAAAAACACATTTTCCTCACATTTCGGTGACAGAAAGTTCTGGAATCTGAGAGGAGCCAAAAATTTCCTTCCACCCAGTGTTACCCCAAGTCTCCCGATAAAAATGATACCTCACTTGTTTCGGTAGGCCTAGCGCCCGCGACAGGAAATGCCCCAAAACGCAATGTGGACACATCACATTTTTTTAAAGAAAACAGAGGTGTGTTTTGTAAAGTGCCTACCTGTAGATTTTGGCCTCTAGCTCAGCCGGCACCTAGGGAAACCTACCAAACCTGTGCATTTTTGAAAACTAGAGACCTATGGGAATCCAAGATGGGGTGACTTGTGGGGCTCTGACCAGGTTATGTTACCCAGAATCCTTTGCAAACTTCAAAATTTGGCTAAAAAAACAAATTTTCCTCACATTTCAGTGACAGAAAGTTCTGGAATCTGAGAGGAGCCACGAATTTCCTTCCACCCAGCGTTCCCCCAAGTGTCCCAATAAAAATGATACCTCACTTGTGTGGGTAGGCCTAGCGCCCGCAACAGAAAATGCCCCAAAACGCAACGTGGACCCATCACATTTTTTTTAAAGAAAACAGAGGTGTTTTTTGCAAAGTGCCTACCTGTAGATTTTGGCCTCTAGCTCAGCCGGCACGTAGGGAAACCTACCAAACCTGTGCATTTATGAAAACTAGAGACCTAGGGGAATCCAAGATGGGGTGACTTGTGGCGCTCTGACCAGGTTCTGTTAGCCAGAATCCTTTGCAAACCTCAAAATTTGGCAGAAAAAAACACATTTTCCTCACATTTCGGTGACAGAAAGTTCTGGAATCTGAGAGGAGCCACAAATTTCCATCCACCCAGCGTTCCCCCAAGTCTCCCAATAAAAATGACACCTCACTTGTGTGGGTAGGCCTAGCGCCCTCAACAGAAAATGCCCCAAAACGCAACGTGGACACATCACATTTTTTTAAAAAAAACAGAGGTGTGTTTTGCAAAGTGCCTACCTGTAGATTTTGGCCTCTAGCTCAGCCGGCACATAGGGAAACCTACCAAACCTGTGCATTTATGAAAACTAGAGACCTAGGGGAATCCAAGATGGGGTGACTTGTGGGGCTCTGACCAGGTTCTGTTACCCAGAATCCTTTGCAAACTTCAAAATGTGGCCAAAAAAACACTTTTTCCTCTCATTTCGGTGACAGAAAGTTCTGGAATCTGAGAGGAACCACAAATGTCCTTCCACCCAGCGTTCCCCCAAGTCTCCCGATAAAAATGGTACCTCACTTGTGTGGGTGGGCCTAGCGCCCACGAAAGGAAAGGGCCCAAAACACAACGTGGACACATCACATTTTTTCACAGAAAACAGAGGTGTTTTTTGCAAAGTGCCTACCTGTGGATTTTGGCCTCTAGCTCAGCCGGCCCCAGGGGGGGCAGAAATGGCCCAAAATAAATTTGCTCCCCAACCCCCACGGGGAGCGACACTTGCCTACAAGGTCCCTCCCCTTGCGTGATGGCGCAAAAAAAAGATCCCTGGTGCCTAGTGGTTTCTGCCCCCCTTGGTGGCAGATTGACCTAAAATCGGCCGATCTGCCCCCAAAGTGGGCAGAAATGGCCTAAATACAATTTGTCCCTCCAGGGGAGCGACCCTTGCCTAAGGCGACACTCCCCATATGTAAAACAACAACAAAAAATCCACGGCGCCTAGTGGTTTCTGCCCCCCTTGAGGGCAGATCGGCCTGATTGAAATAGGCTGATCAGCCCCCATGGGGGGCAGAAATGGCCTAAAATAAATTTGCCCCCCAGGGTAACGACCCTTGCCTAAGGGGTCGCTCCCCTTACGTGAAAAACAAACAACAACAAAAAACTCCCTGGTGTCTAGTGGTTTCTGCCCCCCTTGGGGGCAGATTGGCCTCATAAAAATAGGCCAATCTGCCCCCAAGGGGGGCAGAAAGGGCCTAAATATATATTGCCCCCTATGGGAGTGACCCTTGCCTAAGGGGTCGCTCCCCACACCTAAAAATAAATAAATAAATTATCCCTGGTGCCTAGAGGTTTCTGCCCCCCCCCCCCTGGGGGCAGAAAAAGCCTTAAAAAAAATCCCCCCCCTGGGAGTGACCCCTGCCCAAGGGGTCGCTCCCTTATGTCAGTTACATAAATAAAAAATACATCCCTGGTGTCTAGTGGGCCTTTCAAAAGCCGGATTGCAAACAATCCGGCTTTTGAAATGCTTGGTGAGACTTCAAAGGGAAGGAAATACATTTCCTTCCCTTTGAAGCCTCTCCGGGCCTCCCCCACGTGATCGAAAGAGAAATGCAAAGCATTTCTCTTTCGATCAGCTTCCAGCGCGATGGGGGAGGCCCTGTGACAAACAGCGCGCGCTCGCGCGCTGATGTCACAGGGGGGGTGGGGGGGTTGGGGGTGGAAGGGGAAGGGCTTCCCCTTCCATCCCTGCCTTTGGGGGGCTGGGGGGAAGCACACAGAGGGAGCAAGAGCGCTCCCTCTGGGCTGTGTGCCGAGGACGTAATGGTTACGTCCTCGGCACAGCAGCACTGTGCCATAGGACGTAACCACTACGTCCTCGGCACAGAACCGGTTAATACATACGTTAACCTGTGAATGGACGAGCCTGTTTGAAAAAAGATTAGGCGAAAGGCTCACATCAAGGGGCAGATTCAGGCAAGAGGTGAGAAAGAGAAAAACCAAATGCATCAACAATCATAGCCATGTAGCTGGAATAAGCAACAAGTGGAAACGTGTGAACTTTATCAAGGAAGTGTGTTATCCGATTAAGGATCAATCCTGGATAGAATAATAGTAGTGTCGATACACTACACCGTACGCTAGCGCGATAATAATAATGCTACACAAGTTCTGTTTTTGTGTGGCGTAGTAGGCAGTGCTCACTTAACCGTCATCCCACCTAATCCTCCCCTGCCCACTCGCCACGCTTTATTTATATCCAGCACCATGTGACCTGTAGGTCAAACACATAAACCAACCTACAGAGGGGGTCAGAGAGGCTCCCTTCATGTCCCATCATTGACAGAGATGGTAGTGCTCCGCGACCAGTTACGTCACTGGTGCAACACTACATTCCTCCCAAAAACAAATAGCGAGAGGCAGAAGAAAAAGTAAAAACAGAGAGAAATATCTTGCTACACCAGATGATCTCGCAATCTCTGAGAGGGAGTGGGATTGCCACGTAAACCGTATCTGGTACGAGTAGACCGGTTAGTATTTGGATCTTGCTCTGTGACACCTGCGGGTGTCGAAAAGGTTACAGCGGGTTCAGGACTTGGAGTGGATACCAGCGGAGGTGTTGAGAGACAGTTGTCTAAGTCAGGCATGGACATCTGATCTATGTCAGACAACGGTAGGTCAAAATCTCTTCCACCGTCCAGTTGTGGGGGATGAAATCTCTTGAACATGGAAATGTTCCTGATGACAGTGGAAGTTCCCCGCTGGGCTACAATGAAGGATCCGCTCCGGCACACAATAGTCCAGGGATTTTTGTCAAATGGCAGGTGGGACTTGATCCCCTGCTTGCAAATCAGAGGTTCTAGCACAATGTCTGTGGCTGGCTTTCTGGTTGACACTGACGCATCTCTGGTATACTTGACACTCATCGATAGCTCCTGGGACCCACTGCCAGTGATGCGGAATGGAATCTACTACTGCTCGACCTAAGGAAGCATGCCAGGAGCTTGGCCAGTAGTGGAATGGGGAGTCTGTCTGTAGTTCCGCAGAAAAGAATATATGGCATATTCACTTGACTGACCACAGGATGCAGCAATGCGTATGACCTTGTTCAGTGTTCGCATTAATCTTTCGACCTCCCCATTTGCCTGATGCCATCGTGGGATGATTCACCAATGCCAGATGCTGGTGGTCTCAAAGTAAGAAGCAAGGACCAGATGTAGCAAAGGGTTTTTCCCATTCTGTGTCAATGGGAAAATGTGTTCGTACATATGGCCCCAGCTCCCTACTCTGAAATGGGGGTCCATTATCAGTCTTGATCTCCGAGATGAGGCCATGAGTAGCCAGAATCTTTTCATTACGGGGAATTACAACATCGGCTGTAAGAGATGGGATGACTACCACTTCAGGATACTTGGAGAAATCATTGATCATTACCATGTCGTACTGACCATCAGGGAGACTTCCAAAGTCAAGACTGGCAGAAACCCAGGGCTGACGGGGGCCTGAAGGCCATCGCCGAATGGCTGAAAAACAGTTGCCTCAAACTCAATTCCGACAAGACGAAAATACTCATCTTCGGCTCCACCACCTCCACATGGGATGACTCATGGTGGCCTGCCACCAACCACACACGCAACCTAGGATTCAACTTGGATTCCTCATTATCCATGACCCAGCAAGTCAATGCCATCTCTTCCTCCTGCTTCAACACCCTCTTCATGCTCCGAAAGATCTACAAATGGATCCCCACCGAAACCAGAAGAACAGTCACCCAAACCCTCGTAAGCAGCAAACTGGACTACGGCAATGCCCTCTACGTAGGAACCACGGCCAAATTCCGAAGAGGCTGCAACGCATCCAGAACCCCTCTGCATGCCTCATCCTGGAAATCCCCCGCCACTGCCACATCACAGGCCATCTGAGAGATCTGCACTGGCTCCCAGTCAACAAGGGAATCACCTTCAAACTCCTCACCCACGCTCACAAAGCACTACACAACACAGGACCAGAATACCTCAACAGTCGGCTCTTCTTTCTACACCCCGACCTGGCATCTCTACTCCTCTGACATCGCCTCCGCAACCGTCCCACTCGTCTAAAGAACTACAACCGGCGGCAGATCATTCTCGCACCTTGCCACCAAGACGTGTAACACTCTTCCCACCCACCTGCGTCAGACCAGAGACCTCCTTACCTTCAGGAAACTTCTCAAAAACTGGCTGTTCGAGCAGTAGCAGTAGCAGCACCTCCCCCCCCCCCCCCACCTCAGGGCCTTGAGACACTCACAGGTGAGTGGTGTACTTTACAAATTCCTGATTGATTGATTGATTAAAACGATATGGTGCATGTTTTCTGAAGCAAAATGGGAATAAAAGATAGAACTTTCAATCGAGCTGCAGTTAAAAGAATCAAGCAACTATCCTGGTTGCACATTGACTAGAGCTGCTGAAAAGGTGCAAAACAAGAACCTCTTTATTACTCAGCTTCTTTAATATGGTGCTTAGGATGCTAGGTGGCCACTGCAAGAGACTATGGGGTTCTTGATCAGAGGTCACCTGGACAGAGGGAGAGGATTGAGATCAATTGTGACTGCTGAAACCTAAACTCACATTAGGTATCTGCATGCCTGTGGAGCCGAACAGGTGGGAGTTTAACCCGTTTCTTAATTTCAAAAGTTCTGATTTGAAGCAAAGAAACAATAGGGGAGTGTTTCAGAATAAGGAGCCTTGGTAATGTACAAACCTAGCTCCAGCGGATGCCCAGCAACTTCTGGAGGTCAGCGGTAGACGTTTGGCTAGCTGCAATCCAAGGATATAGCAGGGTGCCCAATCATGCAGATGTTCATGGGTTAGTCACCCAAGATTTTATTTAATATGTTGCTTAGTCAGTGGCCAGTGTAAGAATTTCAAGGATTGAGTGAGTGGGTTCATCTTCTTTAGGCCAAAGATGACACAAGCTGAGCAGTTCTAGGCCTGCTCTACGGTCTTCAAGGCTTAAGGGGCATTCTATCCTTAAGAAATGTTCTAAAGTAGTGCAAGAGCTGTATTGAAAAAAATTAGCACATAACTACCAATAGAAACAACCTTCTACGAACAACCTGAATGACACTTTTCATCTCCTCTTCTTCCCTAAACTATACTTTCCACCTTCCATTTTATTTCTCTAGTCATCTACCCTACATTAGTTGTCAATACTTTTCAGAGTTCATAGATTCTAGATGAGGTGGTGCTGTTGTTTAAAGGACAGGCACATTAATGCTGTTACAGCCAACTCACAATCATTTTATAGCATTCTGTGGCCTTTATATGCCAGTATCCTGGTACATAAATAACCAGGTCCACATCAGAGATGTAGCACTTTTTAATGCCAGACAGAAATCCCAATGTGGGTATCAAGTCATTTGGCTAGTATGTAGATCCACCATACTTTCATTGGTAGCACTAACATACTACTTCCTGTATGGTGGACAAAGAATGTTGTATTATAATTGTGAATGGCAAAACTGAATAATCTATCTGCACAACCACACGTTTACTTTTTTGTATGCCTGGTTGGTCATCAAACAGCACTCTAACTCGTCTGCATAGACCGAATGTCAGCTCTGCATAACCTTATTTGCCACTACACTTGGCTTGCATGGGCATTATGCAGCCCAGCATGACTTTATAGCATTCTGCTTGTAGTGAATAGAACTCCTGGGAGCCCTGCACTATATAGCGTAAGACATCGCCTTGCTCCAAGTTGGCGGTTACATAGTAAGGTCTCATTTAGTACTTCAGAAACCTCATAGCAGTCCTCCAGGACCTCACTATAGCACTCCATTGGTCATACAGACCCCCACGCTGGCGTTCCCTAACCTCACTGTCCGTGCTTAGGGCGTATTCTAAACTCATTGCTGTCCTGCATGATCTAATTTAGCAACTATCTTTGTCTACCCCCACTTCAGTTTTGGTCATCTTGACTGTGGCAGTAAGTAATGACAGTTATATTTAGATAGTTTGTTTACAGTTAATGCTCACTTCAACCCACTAATGTCTTCTCATACAAAATTGTAGTATTATGGGTCAGGGCAACAGCATCTACCGTGGTATGCCATTTTCTCCTGGGGTCATTTGATCTGTTTAAGGGAAGTAGAGGGAGTCTAGACATGATGGCAGTAAAAATGCACTAGCACTGCCTACAAAGGTGAGTTTTCAGCTATCCTTGTCAACAGCCACCACGGCATAAAGATGGGGTTGCACATCTAAGGAAGAGAGACTGCAGTGGGAAATGCAAAACTACAACTGAGTTGAAAGAGAAACAAATAGTTTATACTGACTTCTGGGTGGTATGAGCTCATCAAAGAATCGGTCACCTCAAGATCTGTGCATAGGGAAGCACATTTCTGTATACAGACAGGATCCAAGGACTAGAAATGTCGGAAGGATTCACTGGTGAGGAATGTGCTGTGGAAAATTTGAAATTACAAATACAGTAACACATTTCTGCTCCCTTTCAGCAAGCCTAGTATGAAGTTAAAGCACTTTGGTCATCTTTATGACCTAGGCGGTAAATCCCACCTACCGCCACAGTGGCGGCCTCCAAAAGACCGTCGCCGTGGCTACCTACCGTCTGCCATATTATGACCGTATGACGTAGCCGGAATTCCACCAGAAGGCTGGCGGATTTTCTGGCTGCGGTCATGTGGCGGATGGCGGTAAGGTGGCGCTGCTGCCAGCAGCAGCGCCACGCCAGTAGAACGCTGCCGACCGTATCATGACCCATGATAAGGCCTGGCAGTGTTCCGCTGGTGGATGCTGCTGCTGGCAGCAGCGCTGCATCCCATCTCCTGCCGGAGGACCCCTTGCAAGCAGATAAGTCAGGTTCTCGAACAGGGGAGGAGGGTAGGGGGTGTTGTGTGTGTGGGTGTGTGTGACTGTTTTTGTATTCGTGCATGCGGGTGTGAGGCGTGTGGAATGTGTGTATGCAAGAATGGGTGTGAGTCTACGTGTATGTTGTGTTGTGTGAAAACGTGTGTGATGTTATGTATGTTAGTGTGTGTTGCTGTGTGTGTGTATGAATGTATGCATGCGTGGGTGAATGTGGGTATGCGTATGTGTATGTGTGTGTATGTCTATGTGTGTTTATGTTGGGGGGATGGAAGGGGGAGGGGTAGGTGGGGGAGGTCTCTGGAGAGGGGAGGGGAGCGGGGGAGACCCCTATCAGTGCCAGGGAAGAAGTTCCCTGGCACTGATAGTGCCTACCGCCATGGTGTTCGTGGTGGTAAAAAAGCCATAGAAACCATGGCGGTGGGCAGGGTCATATTACCGTGGGCTGTAGTCTCCAGCCCGGCGGTCGTTACCGCTGTGGTGATCGGTGTGTTCAATTGGCGGTTTGGCTTTTGCCAAACCGCCAATGTCATTATATGGCAGTATGTACCGCCAGCCTGTTGACGGTACCACCGCCACTATAGCACCGACCACTTAAGTCCTAATGAGGGCCTTTTATGCTTAGACATTGTATGCTTGCCTTCAGTCTAAGAATAAAAAAGCATTTACAATGCCAGTAGCTCTGGATTTTAAATGAAACTGCCTCCGTAGTCATGATTTGTTTAGGCATTCAATACGTCATCATAAGAACACTATCACTGCTCTTAGCTAGCATTTATGCGCCCATTCATCCACCTACTGCCTCATTCTTGCATTTAACCACCTACGCAACCACAATTAACTCACATACAAATTCAACAACATACACAAGATAAATAAAAAGAACACAAGCGGAAAATTAGAACTGTCTGGGAAATCTGCAATTTAATGAAAATAAAAAAAGGAAAAGGAAAAAAAGGAAAAGAAATCATGGAAAACTAAATGACTTGCCCACCAGTCCTGGCACAGTAACATACATAATTTTAGGTGGGTATGCACATGATCAGAAACTGCCACTCACACATAGAGCCAGTGACTGAAGTGGGTGAGCCTTTTCTCTGTGCTAAATGGTATCATGGATGCAAATCGAGTGCTTCAGCAATTGATTTGGCTTTAATGTCCTGTGAGTGTCAGCATTTTTCTGATTTGATTTTTTAACTTGCCCTCCTTTTAGCGGGAGAGACAGAGCGCGCGTGTGTGTGTGTGTCTGTGCAAGAATTATTTCAATGAACAATTATTGCAGTGCAAATCTTCTGCCAAATAGGGATTGTCAGAAGGGTTAATCAACACAAAAGTCCTTGCCAACAAAGGCAATCTGTGAGATTTCAAGTAACAAAATAATGTTTGCAATATTAACACAGTACTATCGCAAGGTTGTATGACGTTACATTGCATGCATTTACAGCACACGCCTTTACACTCACACTTCAGAATGCACATACTTTTACCATACATGTTTACCATGCATGCCATTACCACATAGATAGGATTACATTATAGTAACCATTACCACGCA
Organism: Pleurodeles waltl; assembly: GCF_031143425.1. NCBI lineage: Eukaryota > Metazoa > Chordata > Amphibia > Caudata > Salamandridae > Pleurodeles > Pleurodeles waltl. The sequence continues at coordinate 1,279,467,431 of NC_090447.1, read as the reverse complement.
TACTTTTACCACACAAACATTTACCGTGAGAACCTTTACCATACCATTTTTTTCATGGAAATAATTGCAAATAAGTATGTAAAAAATTGATACTTACCAGACAGTTTAATTATAGTGTACCCTAGCACATTTTTACAAAATTGTTGTACAAAAGGTACTTTTGTGAAGCACATCTGCACGTAACAGAACACAACACAATGCAAGATGTTGCAACTATATGCAATGCATCGCAATACTACATTATTGTTTTCAAACATATATATATAACAATGCAACACATTACAACATGCCACAGACATTTTCTAGAATACTAAAGCACTATGTAGATATTCAAGTTCCTCTTTTCATTTCTACACAACCAAACACCCAGTCCCCAACCAAGATGGTGAACAAACCCTGTGAGGAAGGCCAAAAGAATGTTAAAAAGTCAACTGAAAAATGATCATAACTTCAGTCACCTTTTGTTTCAGGAAAAAAAGTAGTTTACAACTCTTATTTTGTTGTGCATTATGGTTAAACTAATGTCTTCCATTTTGTACTCATAGGGACACAGCCTTCTAATGTGACCATATACTGGATTGCAGAGGAGTATTTATGAGAGGCACTGTGAAACACTACCATCTATCTATCAAAGTAGGCACATGATTTATATGCATAGAAATACTAAAGTACATTCTAAGAATGGACATTTCTTGTTTTAATACATTTTCAGAAATTTTCTGTGTGGATTTGCAAAATCACACACCAGTTCTGAAGCTTTTCAAATTAGATAATAATATAAGTACAAAAACAAGCATAATTTACTTTTTTAATTTAATGACAAACTTCCCTCAACAGTGACAATGTTCAAATATTTTAAATAAAGTTAATTGCCATCTACTCAAGGAAGGTGCTGGACAGTGGCTGGGGGCAGATTTACAATTCTAACTCTGCCAGATGTAACCACCGGTAATGGCTGGACAGTGCCTGGGGACAGAGTTATTACCCTAACTCCACCAAATGTTACCTCAGTGAAGGTGATGAACAGTGGTTGGGGGGCAGATTTACTATTCTACCTCTGCCAAGTTTTACCTCAGGCAAAGTGATGCTAGACAGTGACTGGGGGAGGCAGATTTACTAGTCTAACTCCACCAGGTGTTACGTCAGGGAAGGGGCTGAACAGTAGCTGGGGGCAGATTTACTCTTATAACTATGCCACGTGTTACCACAGGGCAGGTGCTGGACAGTTGCCGGGGGGCAGAGTTACTATTCTAACTCTGCCAAGTGTTACCTCAAGGAAGGTGCTGGGCAGTGTCTGGAGGGAAGATTTACCATTCTACCTCTGTCAAGTATTACCTCATGGAAAGTGGTGCTGGACAGTGGCTGGAGGGTGGGAGATTTACTATTCTAACTCAACCAAGTGTTACCTCAGTAAATGGGCAAAACAGTAGCTGGGGGCAAATTTACTCTTATACCTCTGCCAAGTGTTTCCCCAGGGAAGGTGTTAGACAGTGGCTAGGGGGCAGATTTACTATTCTAACTCTGCAAAGTGTTACCTCAGGGAAGGTGCTGGACAGTGACTGGGGGCAGATTTATTTTTCTACCTCACCTCTGACAAGTGTTACCTCAAGGAAGGTGCTGAACAGTGTCAGGGGGGACAGATTTACTATCCTAACTCTCCCAAGTGTTACCTCAGGGAAGTTCCTGGAGAGTGGCAGGGAGGGTGGGGGGCAGATTCACTATTGTACTTCCAACAAGTATTACCTCAGGGAAGGTGCTGGGCAGTGGCACAGTAGCAGATTTATCATTCTAACTCCATCAAGGGTTACCTCAGGGAAGACCCAGTGTCTGACGAGCAAATTTAAACACATTGGCCATCATTACAACATTGGTGGTAAATCCTGCTTACAGCCGTGCAGAAGACCGCCAACACACAGCCATGGCTGCGGAATTCCACCGCAGCTAGAACGACCCACAGCTCGGAATCCGCCAAAATCTAGACACCCACACAAGTCCACCACACCAAAGGACAGTGATAAACTGGCAATAACAAAACCTCCACCGTCACGCCAACAGGAATACGCCCACACTATCACGACCCATGAATCCACGCGGCGGTCTTTCAACCGTGGTAAACCATTGGCGGTACACACCGCTGCGCTCAAAATACACACACATTTATTAAGCACAACCACATTGGACAATCCAAAATATACACACCTGATACACATACACACACCACTCCCACACACCCAACACCTGCCCACATCACCCACAAACCTTTACTACCAAATATTTTGGCCAGAGAGACAGCACAGCAAAGACAACACCAGCATACAGAGGCACACAACACCATCACACATACACATCCACGCACAAAACACCACACACCCCTAAACATCACCCCACACATCACAACACACACCACCTCACACATCACCCACACCACCCCATGACACCGCAAAGACACCCCAGGTTTTCTGAGGAGGAGATCATTGTCATGGTGGAGGAAATCATCCCGGTAGAGCCACAGCTATTCGGATCACAGGTGCAGCACACCACCATAGCTAGGAAGATGGAGCTATGGCGCAGAATCGTGGACAGGGTCAACGCAGTGGGACAGCACCAAAGAACACGGGATGACATCAGGAAGAGTTGGAACGACCTACGGGGGAAGGTGCGTTCCGTGGTCTCAAGACACCACATTGCGGTTCAGAGGACTGGCGGCGGACCCCCACCTCCTCCCCCACAACTAACAACATGGGAGGAGCAGGTCTTGGCTATACTGCATCTTGAGGGCCTCGCAGGAGTAGCTGGAGGAATGGACTCTGGTAAGTCAAATCTTAACTATTACATCCCCCACCCTACCTGCATGCTATCACATACCCCCACCCTCGCCCTCACCCCCATCACTCCAACTCCTCACATATGTCCCACTATCACAAACCACACATCCCAACACCAAGCCCTGCATGCAACAAAAAAGCACGGACACCCATCACCAATGCATGTCCACTACACATACCCATGCAGACCCCTAAACAATTAGCATACAAGGTCCTACACAGGAATGCAAGCACTGGGGTGCAGGGTCACCCACCCATTACACACCATGGCACACACAGATACAATAATCATGCCTTTACACCCCTGCAGGACCCCTACCCAACGTCACCGGACAGGAGGTCCAGACATGTCCACTCCACCCACAGAAGAGGCCCACAGTGATCAGTGCAGCTCTGTCCAACTGGATCTAGATGACCAGCCCGGCCCATCTGGGACCTCAGGACAGTCGGTTCCCCTCTCACTGGCACAAGCCACCACAGAGCCTCCCCCCTCAGGAAACACCAGCACAGCACCCACCCAGCGGGCCCATACCTCTGTCCCCAGGACATATCAAGCAGCAGTGTGTCCACCACTACAGAGAACCCAGGCTAACCCACAAACCCAAGAACAGCAGGGACCTGGGGCAGTGGTAGTGGGCACACAGTTCAGGGGACAGAGGCCCAGGAACACAGTGGAACTAGGAGGGCTGCTGTGAGACAGGGGGAGGACAGGCCCAGGGAACCCACTCTCCACCAGGCCCTCTTCAACATAATGGGAGCCTACCATCATTCCCAGGAGACGATGGCAACGGTACTGGCCAAGTTTCAGGAGACCCAGCGGCTGCAGGAGGAACAGTATTTGGGGTTCAGGGAGGAACTCAAATCCATCAATCAGCAATGTAGGGGTGCTGAAGGAACTCATGAACACCAGGAGGGACACTTTGGCACAACAAGGGGCCCCTAACACTAGCCTGGACGATGAACTGCCCACCACCTCACCCGGTGCTAGTGGACAGGAGGCACCGCCACAGGACCATGACACCAGCACCCCACCCCCTGCAGATGGAGAACCACCCCGCAAGCGGTCCCTGAGATCCAGGACAAAGACAGAGAACAATGCCAAGACCCCCGCCAAGAAATGAGACCACCCTGATTGTCATCCTTCTGTCCCACTTTGTCACCCTGTCCATCCTTAAACTGCCCCAGCTCCACTTCCTATGCCCCTTTGGAAAATGCACCTGTGAGACTAATAGACTGGACTCTGCCATGGACATTCCTCCACCATCACCCCTGACCATTTTACAACCCCCCACTATTTAGCACTTAAATAAACACCCTTAAATCACAAAACTATCTGGAGTCAGTCTGTGCTTTCACAAATGTGTATTTGCAATATCTGAGGGAAATAGCAATGTCCATTGTACTGTCAATATACCTATGGCACACAGCTCTAATCCATGAGGAAACATAGCAGAGGTCACACAGTGGGACCCACATCTGTGAAATCGAAAGGGAAAGTGACAAATCAGGGTCCATACACTGGGTGAAAGTGACAGACAGATGAGAGGTAGAACAAGTGTATCAGATGTAGGAGGCAGTGATGTCTTCTTACCTCTGTCTCACTGGAAGTATTGATGAATCACTGTGTTCCTGTTGTCTATGTCCTCTTCTTCTGCCTCATCTTCTTCACTGTCCACAGGCTCCACAGCTGCCACAACACCTCCTTCAGGACCATCCTCCTGCAGAAAAGGCACCTGTTGTCGCAAAGCCAAGTTGTGCAGCATACAGCAGGCCACGATGATCTGGCACACCTTCTTTGGTGAGTAGAATAGGGAACCACCTGTCATATGGAGGCACCTGAACCTGGCCTTCAGGAGGCCGAAGGTCCTCTCTATAACCCTCCTAGTTTGCCCATGTGCCTTACTGTAGCGTTCCTCTGCCCTTGTCCTGGGATTCCTCACTGGGGTCAGTAGCCATGACAGGTTGGGGTAGCCAGAGTCACCTGCAAATGTCGAGGGACAACTGTTAGACACACACTAACCCTTAGGGACAACCCCAGACCCAGACAAATATTCACACTTTATAGGGTCCATGTCCTCACCTAATAGCCACACACGGTGCCTCTGGAGTTGCCCCATCCCATAAGGGATGCTGCTATTCCTCAGAATGTAAGCGTCATGCACTAAGCCAGGAAACTTGGCATTCACATGGGAGATGTACTGGTCGGCCAAACACACCATCTGCACATTCATAGAATGGTAACTCTTCCGGTTTCTGTACACTTGTTCACTCCTGCGGGGGAGACCAAGGCCACATGTGTCCCCTCAATGGCACCTATGCAACAGACCAATGCACCACCGCAGACGTGACTGCCATTTTCTCTCTGTTCACTCACTTGATACCTTATCTTCGACAAGAGAGGACCTACACTGCAAGGTCTGCTGTGACCTCAGTCTGGAAGCGACAGTGTCTGCGGAAAGGGCCCCTGCCTTCACTTCGGAGGAGTTAGACAAACTAATGGATGGGGTCCTCCCCCAGTACACGCTACTCTAAGGTCCTCCAGACAAACAGGTGAGTACACTGTGAGCATGCTGTATGGGCAATGCCTGTTTGGAGTGGTGTGGATGGGAGATAGGGGGGGGAATGAGGCATTCATGAAACGATGATGAGTGTCTGTGCATCAGGGCAAGGGTGGGAATGTGGGTCAATGACAGTGACGGTCCGGACAGTTATATTTTCTCCTTTTCCCCTGTACTATTCCTCTAGGTCAGCGCCCACCAGAAGAATGATATTTGGCGTGCCATCGCCAAGGAAGTCCGGTCCCTGGGGGCCCACCACAGACGGAGCACCCACTGCCGTAAAAGATGGGAGGACATTCGCCGCTGGAGCAAGAAGATGGCGGAGGCCCAGCTGGGGATGGCCTCCCAACGTGGGAGGGGTGCCCGTCGCACCATGACCCCCCTGATGTTCCAGATCCTGGCGGTGGCGTATCCGGAGTTGGATGGGCACCTGAGGGCACCACAGCAGCCACAAGGGGGTGAGTACACTCTCATTCAGCTGATTCAGCGCGCATGGGAGGTGTCTGGGTGGGGGAGGTGGGCAGTGGGTTCCCCTAGGTCAGGGCGTGTTTTGCAGGCAAGGACCCTTTGTGAGGCAGGCTCAGTGGCACCCCATCCCCACCAGTGGTAAGAGCCATCTACCCCTAGTCAGGCTCCTGTGACTTCCAGGTGTGCAGCAATCGGGCATAGGCCTTGTACCCCATGGCCCTGTGATTAATTAGGGAACTCTAAGTACATGGCGTAGTGCAGAAGGCTGTTGTGTCTGTAGTGTCCGCCAACGGTAGCGGTATTGCATGCACTGAACATGTCTTTCTACTTTCTCCCCCCCCCCCTTTTGTGGTCTCCCTGTTCTTGTGTGCATTAGCATCATCAGGTGGAGGAGCTGTGCCACCGGAGCAGGAGGGAGCTGCATCCCACATGGCCCTGGAGGCCGAGACTACGGACTCCGTATTCACCAGTGGGACGGAGGGCGAGGGGAGCTCCATGGCGGGGACAGGAGCTGAGACCAGCGACATCGACTCCTCCTCTGATGGGAGCTCCCTTGCGGTGGTCGGCCGCTCTGTGCCCACCACATCTACAGGTACAGCCGCCACCCCCCCTACCAGCACCACCCTCCCAGCAGCCCCTCAGTGTGTGTCCCGTGGCCGCTCACCCAGGAGGGTGGGCATCTCCTTCACCCCAGGCACCTGAGCCCCTGCCCCTGTCAGCCCTGCTGCCCTCAGTGAGGAGACCATTGCCCTCCTCAGATCCCTCACTGTTGGGCAGTCTACCATTCTGAATGCCATCCAGGGTGTAGAGAGGCAGTTGCAACAGACCAATGCATACCTGGAGGGCATTCATTCTGGTCAGGCAGCCCAACAGCAAGTTTTTCAGACTCTGGTCTCAGCACTGATGGCAGCCATTGTCCCTGTGTCCAGCCTCCCCCCTACAACTTCCTCCACCCAGACCCAATCCCCAGTACCTCAGCCTATCCCAAGCACACCATTAGACCAGCACGCACACACCTCAACACACAAGGGTAGCTCTGGCAAACATAAGCACCACACTTCCCACAGGCACTCACACAAGCATCATACCCATGCACACATGCCAACATCCACTGCCTCCACTGTGTCCCCCTCCTCCATGTCCTCCTCCTCCCTCCCTGTCTCGTCTACACTCACACCTGCATGCACTACATCCTCAGCCACTACCTCCATCACCAGCACGCCCATCAGCACACACCGCTCACGTGCACTCACCACCCCCACTACCATTCACACATCTCCTGTGTCCTCTCCCAGTGTATCTGTGAGCCCTCCTCCCAAAGTACACAAACGTAGGCACACACCCACCCAACGGCCATCCACCTCACAACAGCCTCCGGCTCATGCACCTTCAACCAAATTCAGCAAACTTACATTTCCTACAACAACTACCTCTTCCTCCACTCCCAAACCTCCTCCATCTTCCCGTCCCAGTGTGTCTAAGAAGCTTTTCCTGGCTAACATTGACCTCTTCCCTACACCTCCCCCCGTCCTTCCCCTAGGGCCAGGCTTTCCAGGTCCCAGCCCAGCACCCCAGCCACCAAATCCCCAGGCACAGTGGTGCTAGCAACTGCGGGGTCATCGAGTGCGCCACCCATCAGGGCTGCCAGTGTGCCACCTTGCGAGGCCAAGGACATTCCGCCACCTGCCGAGGTGAAGAAGGTGCGCACATCCCGGAGGGAGAAGCTGCACCTACCAGCCGCCAAGGGCTCCTCCAAAACAAAAGGGGACAGTGGCAAGACACCTGCGGCACCATCACAGGTGGGGAAGGGACAAAAGCCAAAGAGCAGGTCAGGACAGGGCACTGTGGCACCGACTGAGGGACTAGTGTCACCCCTTCTGTCAACGACTACACCAACCTGTACGGCGGCGAACACCGCAACCTGCACCACCACTAGCACCGCCACCTGCACCGCCACCTGCACAGCCACCTGCACCACCACCTGCACATCTGCAGCCTCAGCAACAGTCCCCAGCATCTTCCCCAGTGGGCAGCCATCCGAGGCTGCAGGAGACGTTCTGCTGTGTCCCTCAACAGGTGCTGACACATGCACCACCGCCAGCACCGCCGCCACAGACAACGCCGCAAGCACCGCCACCAGCCCCCAACGTGCTCGGACAGTGCCACCACAGCTGACATAAAACCATCCCCAATGGGCAGCCATCTGAGGCTGGAGGAGACTTCCTGGACCCTGCCCAGCTTCCATGAGGCATGACTCTCATCACTGTTTGCACCTGCAGGTGGAAGGCGAAGCCGCAGCAGGGTGGGGTATGTCTGCCTCCATGGCGTATCATGCTACCTGTTCCGAGGCAATCTCGTGGCACACACACCCATGTGAGGTAATGGGACCTGCCACACTGCATGTGGAGCACTCTGGGCACCAAGCCCCCTCCAGAACCAGTGGAGAATCACATCCACCACCTCAGTCCTTGGCAGAGGGCACCAAGCCCCCTCCAGAACCAGTGGAGACTGACATCCACTTGAGAGACTGTGGCTTTGCACTCCCCAGGATTGAGCAGTGGGCAAACCACCCACTGGAAAGACTTGAGAGACTGTGGCTTTGCACTCCCCAGGATAGAGCAGTGGGCAAACTACCCACTGGAAAGACTTGAGAGACTGTGGCTTTGCACTCCCCAGGATACAGCAATGGGCATGGAGCCCCCTTGTGCAGCAGTGGCATTGTGCGTTCATCCGGCTGAGGTGCCCCCCCTCCTCTTCCCCCTGAGGTGCCTGTTTATTTTCGATCTGATGCCCCTGCAGTGTTCTCTCCGTTTCGAGTCAGGTATCTTGTGTGGGCTTCGCCCATGCATTTTGGGACCACTGGTCCACGGACAATGATTGGTACACTATCCGGACTTGTGTAGTTGGTGTACATATTTATATATACTGATTTTTGAACTTTCACTATCTGATTTTTCATGATTACACTCATTATAATCATTTAATCTTGTCCTTGCATTCTTCCAGGGGGTGAGGAGGTATATATGTAATGTTGTTGCATGTATTTGTGTGTATGGTGCTGTGGGTGAGGGTGGGGGTATTGCGTGTTGCGTGTTGCGTGTGTGTGTCACTCTCTTTTCCCTCCCCCCTTCCCTGTGTTGCAGGTGCAGTACTCACTGTGGTCATCGACGGCATCTGTCCTGCTCCTGATACAGCAGGAGGAAGATAAGCATGGGCAGGATGTGTAACTTGGGCTCCATGGCGTTCTGGTTCCTCGTTGGGTGTCGAGAGGTGAGTGGTTTCCCTTATGTGTACTGTTTCCGCCTTGCTTTTGATGGCATTGGTTCCGCCCAGGAAAAGGTGGTGGATAGATGTGTTGAAATACAGCGGGCTGTACTTTGTCCTCCGCCTGTCTGTTGGTGGTTACCGCCACGGTGTTTGTTTCTTCCGCTGTGGCGGTCCGAGTGTCAAAGTGGCTGTCTATGTTGGCGGTTTTCTCCATGGTTGTGATTCCATATTTTTGTTCGCCAGCCTGTTGGTGGTATTACTGCTGCTTTAACACCGTCCGCCAGGGTTGTAATGAGGGCCTATGTTTCCTAACTTCTTCATGCATCCTACGTTCCTTTCGATAATTTAGTAAGGATGCTTTAATTACACTCTTCTCTAGGGAAACATTTAACTGATATTTCAAACAATTGGGTAAATGATTTGCTTATATCTGACAGACATGGAATCCCAAAAGCATGGTCTAGTGCTAGGCAATCTAAAGTGATGGATTTAGTGAATCCACTTTTTGTTTCGGGTTTAGCCCAGATGGACCTCCAAACCAAAAGGGGTTTCAGCAAAAGTGAGTCATCCAGAAAATTCAGCCTATCCTCCTTGTGAGCCATAAAAGAAGACGCAGAGGTGGGGGCACACAACAGGTGTCTGAGAAAATAATTTTCTTCTGCTTTAAGGGAGTTAGTAGAAGCATTCCACCACAAACTCCCCCCTCCAAAGGTAACTGAAGACAGCCCTCTCGCCTTATATATTTCTACAATTTCCCTAATTGGACGATTGTCAATTTTGTGTGCAAACCTAAAAAACTCCGTCACATATTTTGCTCATTCTTGGGCGATTATTTCAGACCTGTTGTGACCATGATTTATTATTGCTAAATAAAATCCCCAACTAACAGAAGGAATTAGCATTCACAATGTGTGAGCCCCATTTAAAAAATATCCTACCTGTACTTTCCTTCCAAAGACCATCATATAATTTTTGTTTTGTTAATTTTCATTTTCCTGGCTTCCATACAATTTCCAAAAGCATCCATTAGTCTCTGTAAGCCAACTGGCATCCTTGATAACAAGACAGCGTTGTCAGCATTTAATAAAACAGGGACCAGATTGACAGCAGCAATAGGTGCATCATTCTGCAAGGTCCAAACGGCACCATCCAGCCCATTAACAAAAAGAGAAAACAAGAATTGAGCCAATACACTTTCTAATTTCCCTCTTAATCTTAAACTTGGGCAAGCATTCCCCATTTGGGCTGAACCGCATCATTAAGGTTCTCATATAATCATGCAAAACCAACTATATCCCTTGGGGCTCCCAAGGATGTCAGCGTCGATCAAAGAATTGAATGGTCTACGAATCAAAGGTACTACTTAGATCAGCAAAGCATAAATAAAGGGAAACGTCCTTGACTTTGGCATACTTCCCTATAAGCAATTCGAGGTTTAAACATTGCTCCATTGTCCCCAGGCCTCTCCTAAAACCAAACTGCACCTCTGTTAAGATAGAATTGGCCTCGACCCACTCCTCCAGTCTGCACAAGAGAACCTTACCTATTAATTTGGCTGAGAAGTCCAGGAGAGAGATGGGGCAGTAACATTTAAGATCAGATTTATTTCCTTTTTTAAAAATAGGGACAATGATTGATATGGCCTAGGTGGGAGGGATTGAGCCCTCAAAGGCTGCATTAAGTACCCTAGTCAAAATTGGGCCCTACAACTCTCTCAGGGCTTTAAAAGCATAGACGGGTGCCCCGTCTGGTGCCTTACCCTCAGCGTTCATATCTATTGCCAAAAAGGACCTCCTCCAGAGTAATAAACGATTGTGACTGGATTTGGAGCGATTCTCTCCTATCTTTATCTCATGGTAGTTCCACCATATGGGAGTCAAAAATGGCTGAAAAGTGACTAATCCATGCTTCACAGGGAACTAATGAGGTAAGTTCAGGTAATGAGTCACCCTTCAAAAAGGGGGCATTTATTGAGCGCTCGAATATTGCCAGATCATTCTGCTCTGCAGCGTTGGCCAAGTTAAACCAGGCCTCTTCTTATAACATCCTCTTCCTGGCTGCTAGTACCTGTTTATAATGCTTACGCAGATCCCTAATGACTGAATAATCCCTAAGGGAACTATGGAGGGCTTCCCTTAAAAGTTTGGATGCCTGGGTACGTGAGTGGTCAAACCATCCTTGTTTCACTGTATTACCTGGCCGTAAGGGATGTGTAAGTAAGCCCCAGATTTACAAGAATCTAGGGCATCAGTACTGATGCACCAGATTTCTCTCGCCTCCCCACCACCACCTAACAACACAATAGGTGCGCATACAATATTGTGCACCATGGCACACGTTAGGCCAAAAGCGTCAAATTGTTTTACCCTATTATGACGTTTTGCTCCACTAGCGTCAAAAAAAATTCCGGTAGTGGAGCAAAGTGCAAGGAAGCCCTTTGATTTCAATGGGTGTGTCTTTTTAATGCCTGCTTTGAGCAGGCGTTAAAATGATGCCAAAAATGGTGCAATTAAATCTTGTAGATTTTGTTGCAACATTTTTGCAGGCCTCCAAATGCCGGAACGCCCCCCCCCTTGCATACATTTTGCTTGGCGCAGGCATAATGTGGCGCAAGGGGTTGCAAAGTATTGCAATGCATGCAGTGCTCCACTATGCTAATACGGCGCTGCAATTTTTGCCTCATTGAGCCACAAAAAAACATGACACTAATGTGGCGCAAGGAGGCACTAGGAGCTTGAAAATCTGACCCTGAGTGACCTGGTAATCCGCTCAAAAGCATCCAAGAGCCTGTCATGGCCCACCTCCTTACGAAGGCAGTAACTAAACTCTTCTGAATTCATTGTTCTCAACTCCTGCAGAACCTTTCCAGGGTTGATTCCTGCCCACTTAATCCTTACACCATTAGGCCTGAATGGGGTGTCATTAATAACACACACAGAGGCACTGAGGTCCTGAACCTGAATTGTCAAGGAAATTACTAAGATATTATGGTCGCTCACCACTGTCGGGACAATATAAATGGAATTAACCAAATTATTGGCAAAGCCAGAAATCAGGCCGTGGTCAATAATGGTATGTGCATTACTGCCAATAAAAGAGGGGGTTGGTTCATTACTACCTACACAACTGCTTTCTAAAAGTATAAGGTCATACTTAAATATTAAGGTGTTCAAGGCTTTCTGTCGTCTTTATGGCAGAATTGAGAGATCACAATTCCCTCGGTAGTCGTTGTAGTGCACACCCACTTCACGGAAAGGAGACATTTTTAGATATTTAAATTGCCTTCCCACCAAACCACATACTTGGAATGGACTGTCTGCAGAAGCACTTCCATCCCTGCATCTAAAACATACAGAGCGTGACCGCGGGTGAAGTTGAAGAAGTTATTATAAAAATTGACCACTATCAAATCAGGAACCTACTTAGGTGATAACCAAAGGAGTAGGATATAGCGTGACACAGGCACCACCTTTCTGGTAGTAACCAAAAACAAATTGAAAACTAAAATCTGTAAGCCACCTTTGTCCCGCCCAGCTGGGGATGAAGTTGCTTCTAGGAAAAAAGAAGTGAAACCTTCAATATGAATTGGGTCAACACACCACGCCTCCTGGATGCAAACTACATCAGTGCCTGTGATAGTGCGGATCCAATCCTGTGAATCCATCTTGCTTCACATCCCACATACATTCCATGTAGTGATATAACATACCCCCTTATGATCACAACATTTAGCGTCCAAGGATAAATTGGGGGGGTTGAAGTCGGGGGTTGAAGTCAGCCGTTCTCCAGTAAGGGGCTCAGTGCCTGAGACCTATTAAAGCAAGGGATGGTTGTGGATGGACAATGCATATTGGACTGATGTTCATATGGTCGATTAAAAGACACCAATAGGGCTGGGCCCATGTGAAGATAGAAGTAGCCCCAGGGAAGGAGCAGAATGTCCCTGACAGTAGGTATAAGTGATGCCGATCTTCACAACAATTCTCCCATTTGGCTAGGGTGTTTAAAATTAACAAATATACAATCCCCCTTAAAGGTCTTTTCCGCAGGACCAATCCATCTCACTCTCGTGGTCAACAGAACCTGATCAGCTTTAGCGAGGGGGAATATAAACTTGGAGTGCAGTCAGTGCAAAACCTTGTTTCTTAACTGGGCCGTTAATTCAGCTATACCGGGGGCCAAAGGAGGCACATTAGCCATCACTACATATGGCTTACAGGCTGGTGGCAGATTAATGGTCACAGCATTAGGCCCTTCTCCAATATCGTTGCTCTTCTCACTCTCAGTAGCTTGTTGGAAGCAGGCTGGAGGAAATGCAGTCTGTAGTTTATCATTTAGCCTTCACGCTGTACTACCAGAGGAGGTTAGATGGAGTTGTGATTGACCAATCAGTTGCAATTCCTCTTCTGATGGGCGAAACTGCCCTACAGTGAATGGCAAAGGAGTGATGTTCAGGGCTCAACACTCAAGCCACCTGCAGTTATTCCTGGAAGTAGATTGAACTCCGGTGCCACCCAAGAGCGAGTTTGGGGTATTTACCGAAGCTGTAGGGAGCCGTAAAGTGGTTTGTATTTGCAGCTGGAGAACCCCTGGGCTCGTAGGACCAGTGCCTCTCCAGTGTATACTTCTCAGACTGCGCAAGGAGTCTTAAATCTCACATAAGCGCTTAATAACAGATGTTATTAGGCTTTCCATCAATCGCTCTATATTGTCCAGAAGACTTCCCTGAGAAAGGTCTGGGTCTTTCATTGGGCCAGATGTAAAGTTAATGTTGGTTTGGGTAACCTGGGTGCATAACTGCTGTATCACTTTTTTTTATCCCCAGGCGCCTTTTATGCTTTGCCGCTGGTGCATTATTATAGGGAGATGTTATCAGTGTACTATTACAGTCCAGGGCACAGCCATCTGATGTTGCGGCTACAGAGTGTACTATGGGGGCACTGCGTGAAAAGCTGAAGAGGGCTACCTCTCATGACATCATATTAATAATAATAAAATAAATAATTTACAAAGCGCATAGTTACTCCAAGCAGAGTGTACAAGCGCTAACAGCAGAGACAGAGGGCCCTCCCCATCCACAACCAAAAGCGGAACAGATAACACTTGCCTAAAGAGCTATGTCTTGAGTTTCTTACGAAAACCTACTTCAGAGGTTTCTGACCTCAGATCAAAAGGCAGTGAGTTCCAGAGTTTAGAAATACAGAAGCTAAAGGAGTATTCCTCCATGCGCACTCTTGAAGTTCTGGGAATGACTACATGGAACTCACTGGAGGATCTCAAATCTCTATTTGGGACATACCTTTTTACCAAATTGTGAATATAATTGGAGCCTCTCCAGTTAAAGATTCTGTGGCAAAAACACAGTCTTAAAGGGGACTCTCCTACTAATAGGGAGTCAGTATAACTTGTTGAAAGCAGCCCCCATATACGCCTGTCTAGGAATATTAGGCAGAAGGCATGCTGCTGCATTTTGCACTCTTTAGAGTCTAGCTGGTCGGTCTTGAGGCACACCAATATGCAGCACATTACAATAATTTAGCCTTGATATCACTAAGGCCCTCATTACAAGTCTGGCGGTCTCCAAGCAAGACCGCCATGTGAAATGTCGCCACTATACCGGCAGTGGTGGCGGTAGAGTGACCACCATATTATGAAACAAACACCGCCCAAACACAGACACAAAGCCAACACCACCAGGTCAACCCACGGCGAAAGAGTAACCGATCAACCGCAGGCCCTGCAACGCTGACACCATTCCAACCGTCATATTATGAGGAAACCTCCAGCACAGAGGAACATGCACAGCGGAAAACATTGGCGGTTCGCACCGTGGCGGAACAAAGAGGCACAGCGGAAAGTAGCCAACACCACATTGGCCAGTTCAAATAACCCACAGCTGATAAAAATACACACACCACGGGCACCTGACCACCCCACCATATGACTCTCCCCCACCCACCTACAATCCCTTGCGTCAGATCCGAGCAGCCACAGCCAAAGTCGAGAAGAAGCATACCCCAAACACAGCTAGCAAGCATCTCACAGCACACATTGCACAAATCAACATCGCAGCCAACCAGCACACACAGCCAAACACCCCCACATCACCACACACCCCGTACTGCACCCAACACGCACTACACATACCCACCACGCAACATGTCACGCCAGAAGCACCCATGGTTCTCAGACCGTGAGTTGCAGCTCACGGTGGATGAGATCATCAGAGTAGAGCCACTGCTCATGGGAGTCCAGGTTCAACAAACATCAATAGCCTAAAAGATGGAGTTATGGCAGAGGATCATTGGCAGGGTCAATGCAGTCGGTACATACCCCGCACAAGGGAGGACATCAGAAAGAGGTGGAACAACCTCAGGGGGAAGGTCCGTTCCATGGCATCTAGGCAGAGGATGGCCAGTAGTAAGACAGGCAGTGGGTCCCTACCTCCTCCCCTCCAGCTGACAACGTGGGAGGAGAAGGTCCTGGACATCATGTATCCCGAGGGCCTCACTGGCATCAGCAGAGGGCTCGACACTGGTAAGTCAGCGATACCCCCCAATGCACCAACCACCCATGCCCAGCATGCCTCCCCACCACTCTCCGAACCACTGCAACCCACCCCTATGACCCTGTCCCAAACACCCCACGACCCTCCTCTGCATGCCACCCCACCCCACTCCCACCATCCATAGTCACACATCCCGAACGCACAGATTTCAAGACAATGTGTAGCTCCCTCAATCCAATCCAAACCAATATCTGCAGTGCAGCAGCTGTCATTGCTATCACTGGGTAACAAGTCGAGCCACTGCATGCATCACAACAGGGACACAACAACAACAGTCACACAACTAACATCTACCCTATTCATCCATAGGTACCCCTTCACTGACACCCTGCAGAGTCTGCCAGGCTCAGACAGCCCTCCTTAGGTTGAAGGCCACACTGGATGTCTGGATGAGGACTACTTGCCTGGGCCATCTGGGGCCACTGGGCAGTCCACCAACGGCACACCCATCCTGGACACACCAGAAAACCCTACCCATGTGGCAACAACACCACAGCCAGACCCTGAACCCTAAACCTGTGCCCCATGGACCTTACAATCAGAGGTATGCCCCGTAGTACAGTGGTCAAGGGCACCCACCCCAGACTATGACTGCACTGCTGATACGGAGAGTGGGCACACAGGGGCACAGGTACACAGGGCCAGGTGTAGTGGAGGGGAACCGTGACCAAAGGGTCAGAAACAGCCACACCAACTGACTGCCTAGGAGGGCCTCAACCAAGTCCTAGGTGTATACCAGCACACCCAGGACACAGTGGCCCAGATCGTCACCACCGTGCAGGAGAACCAGCGGCTGCAGGGGCAATACCATCAGGAGTCCATGTAACAGTGGCAGGCCCACAATACCACCATGGCCTCCATTGAAGGGGTGCTCAAGGACCTGACCAGTGTAATGAGTGAGTCCACAACCCACCAGCAGGCCCCTACAACTGGCCGCATCCCATCACAGCCCTCCATGTCAGCGGCAGCCAGTGGTATGGTGGCCCCACCACAGGTCTCACAGGACACCACCACCCCTACACCTGTAGCTGAGAAACCACACGCAAGCAAGGACGTCCAAGTAGACATACAGCCGGACATGATGGTCAGACCACGAGCACCACCAGTAAGTGACCCTCTCCTGAACATTCTCCCCTGTGTGTAACACCCTGTCGACTGTCCACTCCCATATCACCATCTACCCATGGCCAGCAGACTGGTCCTGGACTACCTACAGCTGGCCTTACCATTCTGATGATCTCTGCTGCCATGATCCCACTCATCACCTCTTGCACTTGTGCATCACAAATGAACGACAACTGAGCACAGTCCAAGTCGACATGTTTATTCCCCATGAGTATGTATGGAACAGCGAATAAGTGTACAAGTGGAAACCCAAACCCAGCACATTCATGGGAGGGGGACAGCTTTGGGAGCAAAATGCAGGGAGGTCGATCATGGCGCAGGCAGTGAGAGGACATATGTGTCAATGGAGGAAATAGCCAGGGCAGGGAGCACAGAACACCACAATATTTGTCCTGAAAGGAGAGCAAGACAGGGACAACAATCACCGTAGGAGTCACAGATGCCAAATCCACATAAATGCACTGTAGGAACAAGAATCCAGGGAAGATATGCCAGGTAGGTCCAAAAAAGAACGGCTACTACCAAAACACATACACAACACATACCAATCCAATGGTCCCACCCTCACATCGCCCAGTATGAGACCTGGCCCCACCCACTGCCACCAACAACAATGTTGCACTGCCACCAAATGTAGACTCCCTAGATGGATGCTGCACAGATGCAACAACCCTGTGTGGCACACACTTAGATCTTGAACTGGCAACTCAGGGAACATTCCACATACACATAGATGGCACTAGTGCACCAGCACAACACCTGCCTGACTATAGGCCTGACCTGTACACTGTGACTACCTCAGTCATGGCCACATGACATCGCCCCAAACGCACCCTGAGCCAGAGCTGCAACCAATACCGTCAGTGGTCATACACAACAGGTGGCAGCAGTGACATGACAGACAGTTGTAGAGGACACATACCACACTTTGCACATACCTACATCTTAGCCAAAATAATGTTGAATCAGCTCTGCCCTGGAGTCAGCTGCATCCTCATCATCGTCCTCTTCATTACTCCCCATGTCCCCTTCATCAGCCACTGGCACAGCTACCCCCTCCTCTGCATCCAGCAATGGGGTGTGATGCCTCAGGGCCAGATTGTGCAGCATGCAGCAGGCCACAATGATCTGGCACACCTTCTGTGGGTTGTAGAGCTTGGCACCCCAGGAGATAGTCAAACACTGGAACCTGGCCTTCAGCATGCCAAAGCATCTCTTAATTACCCATCTGGTTTTGCCGTGGGCCTCATAGTTACAGTCCTCTGCAGCTGAGGATGGACACCTCATGGGTGTCAGGAGCCAGGGCAGGTTGGGATTGCCAGAGTCACCTGTGTGCATAGAGTGAAGAGGCATTTCAGGACTGGGGTGGCCAGTACACCGGTGCATTCCTCATCCTCAGCCACGCAATGTACCTAGGAAAAGGGGAGAGGTGGTAATATTTCATGCAGCATAAACGTATCACACAGTTAATTTCACACACATCACACATCCTAAATGTGAAATGGTTGCTGCCTGTGTATATGCATGGAACAGGTGGAAGTGAGATCATCACCCCGGCGTAACACGTCATAGTGGTAGGCGGTCACGACCGCCATGCTACACACCATTGGCTCACACTGTTGCCAATGGAAGGCAGGAGTAAATGGTGATCGCCGCCCGTGTTGACGGTGATGTCCACGGTGGCTGTGACTGCCATTCTATATGCTCTTGCTCACTTGACTCCTGAACTTCGTGCACTGAAGACCTCCACTGCGCGTGCTTCTGTGTACTGACTCTGGTAGCCAAGATGTCGCGTCCTGCAGGGGAACGGGCCCAAGCCTTTAGTCAGGAAGAGTTGGTGTGGCTTGTGGGTGGGGTCCTGTCCCTGTATGGACAGTTGTATGGGGCACCAGAGCATCAGGTGAGCCCCTTGTCATTGTCCTGTATGTGAGTTGAGTGCATGGGGATGAGGGCCTTGGTAGGTGGCAGGCAAGGTTGGCCGACGACGTGTGGATGTGGATGTGTGATGTGTGCTGTGCACTATTGTCCCAGCTATGCAATCCTACATGACTGTGTTCTTCTGTCTGTGTCACCTATGCAGGTCAGTGCCCATCGGAAGAAGGGGATTTTGCGTGCCATTGCCAAACAAGTGTAGACCCTGGGGGTCCATGCCCGGCAGAGCACCCACTGCAGAAAGGGGTCAGAGGACCTCAAACGCTGGGCCTGGAAGACCGTGGAGGCCCAGCTGGGGAAGTCCTCCCAATGAGGGAGAGGTGCCTGCCGGACCTTGACCCCCCTATTGGCCCGCATATTGGCAGTGGCCTACCCTGAGGTGGATGGGCACTTGAAGGCAGCACAGCAGCCACATGGGGGTGAGTACTCACTCTCACTTGTGACATGTGTTGACATGGTGGCTCTGGGTGGGCACCATTGGGTAGCTGTAGTGTGGATGCATGGTACACTGATTTCCACTAAGGGTTGTGTCCATCTGGGTAGGATCCACATCACAGGTGTGAGTAATGCCATGCAATCAGTGTTAGCGAGGCAGACTGCTCACTGAAGTACTGTGTGGCCACCTCCTTGCTAGATCTGCCGGCAAGCACATGGCAACTGGATCTTCAGAGCTGGGGTGTCAGGGCAATGTGATTGGTCCTGGCAAACCACTGTGCCAGAGGTGTATCCATGACCTCATTCAGCTAGCAGGCACTGCCTGTATAGTGGGGTGGGTGCACCAAGTGGTGACAGTGCTTCTTGACATTAGCCAAGGGGGCCATCCAACTAGTCATGTAGGATCCTCTTGGGTGTTCAGGCCCGTATTTATACTTTTCAACGCTAAACTGCGCTAACGCAGTATAGCGTCAAAAAGTTTTGCGCCGGCTAACGCCATTCTGAAGCGCCATGCGGGCGCCGTATTTATTGAATGGCGTTAGCCGGCGCTAGCAGACCGGCGCTGCCTGGTGTGCGTGGAAAAAAACCACGTACACCAGGCAGCGCCGGCGTAGGGAAAAATGGCGTTAGGGCGTCTTAAAAATGGTGCAAGTCAGGTTGACGCAAAAAAATCGCCTCCACCCGATTTGCGCCATTTTTAACGACGCCCAGACGCCATTTACATGACTCCTGTCTTAGTAAAGACAGGAGTCATGCCCCCTTTCCCAATGGCCATGCCCAGGGGACTTCTGTCCCCTGGGCATGGTCATTGGGCATTGTGGCATGTAGGGGGGCACAAATCAGGCCCCCCATGCCAAAACAAAATATAAAAAAAAACATTTTTTTATACTTACCTGAACTTACCTGAATGTCCCTGGGATGGGTCCCTCCATCCTTGGGTGTCCTCCTGGGGGGGGCAAGGGTGGCGGGGGGGTCCCTGGGGGCATGGGAGGGCAGCTGTGGGCTCAATTTGAGCCCACAGGTCCCTTAACACCTGCCCTGACCCAGGCGTTAAAAAGAGGCGCAAATGCGGGGTTTTTTGCCCCGCCCACTCCCGGGCGTGATTTTTGCCCGGGAGTATAAATACGACGCATTTGCGTTGCAGTCATTTTTTTAGACGGGAACGCCTACCTTGCATCTCATTAACGCAAGGAAGGCGTTCACGCAAAAAAATGACGCTCTTTCCTCATACTTTGGCGCTAGACGCGTCTAACGCCAAAGTATAAATATGGCGTTAGTTTTGCGCCGAATTTGCGTCGAAAAAAACGACGCAAATTTGGCACAAACGGAGTATAAATATGCCCCTCAGTCCTTTGCATGTGTATTACAACGGCCATGGATAGTGGGCAGGTACTGGACAGGTGTGGCGGGTATGACACTCCTTATGTTGAGATATGCCTCAGTTAGACCATTATCGGTTGACATGTGGACTGTTGCTCTTTCCACCATGGTGTCACCAAGTAGTACAAGTAGTAGGATGTTCAGAGGTGGGCAAAATGTATCATGGAATGGCAACAAATGCAGATGTACTACCCCGTGTGACTGTTGTGCTGGAATTGACCGATGGCACCCTGTCTCTCTCTCTCTCTCTCTCTCCCTGTCCTCCTTTGTCTTTGTGTGCATCAACATCATCTGATGAAGGAGAAGGGGCACCAGCGAGTGGGGAAGCTGTAGCCCACGGGACCAGTGGAGCCGAGAGGACCAGTGGGACGGAGGGAAAGAAGAGTGCCACAGAGGAGATCGGATTGACTTCTACATCTACAGGTTCCTCCTCCAATGGTGGCTCCCTGGTAGTGGCGGACCCATCTGGGACCACCCCAGCACCATCCTTGTCCACCACCCCCATACGAGCACCGCCCTCCCTGTAGCTCCCCACCCAGTTGGCCTTGCCCACTCACCCAAGAGGATGGGCATCTCCTTCACTGCAGGCACCTCTGCTGCCCCTGCCCCAGTCACCCCTTATGCCCTCATTGAGGAGACTATTGACCTCCTGAGCTCCATCTCTGTGGGGCAGACAACTATTGTGATTGCCATCCGGGGACTGGCATCCCAGATACAATAGACTAATGTGTTCCTGGAAGGCATTCACAGTGTCTTGTCTGGCCTACAGAGATCGTTTCAGGCTCTGGCCTCCTCATTGACGGCAGCCAGTGTCCCTTCTTTTTCCGTCCCCCCTCCAGCTACCTGTTCCCAATCCCACATCCCTCTCCCTTCATCCATCCAAGGCACACCTACTGACTCACATGCATCCACATCAACAGACACAGTACGCAAGGACAAACATAGGCACCACAGACGTCACCACCACCATGCACACACTCAACAGACCCATGCAGACATGTCAACATCCACACCCTGCACCTACTCCCCAACCACCTCCCCTCTCACAGTCGACACTACACTCACACCTGCAGTCAGCATCACATCAGTCACTGTTCCTGATCCATGTGCACTCACTTCCACCCTCACCACATCTTCTGGCCCCCATTCATGCACCCCATACAGCACTGGCGCAGACACTACAACTATCAACACACCCACATGCAGCACATCCACCCTACCTGCAGACACTACCCCACCATACACTCCCACTTACCCCTGCCATCTCTCTGCATCTCCTCCCTACCTCCTCTCAGTGCATCTCAACGTGCACACTCACCCACCCAACAGTCCCCCAGCACACACATTTCATCCACCCACGCACCTGCACCCATGTCGCCCCCACGTACACACCTCACAGCCATACCCACTCCCTCCACTCCCAAACGTCTTTCCAGTGACCTCCCATGTGTTCCCCAAAAACATTTCCTGTATGAGTTTTCTCTGTTTCCCACCACTGACCCAGTCCCTGTCCCCCCCAAGTGCCCTGCTACCCTTCCTCTGGCCCAGCCTTTCGCATCCCAGTCTGCCACTGCCCCTGCCCATGCCCCTCTGCCACCTGCCACTTCTGCCCCTGTCACATCCACTGCTCCTGCTGCCAAACCCAAGCCCACTCCCCCCTCTTCCCAGGCCCAGCCCACTCCTTCCACCTCCAAGGCCAAGCCTATGCCCACCCCCCTTGCTAAGCCCCCCATCCAAGGGCAATCCCAAACTGCAACCCCTTGCTAAGCCCCCCCCATCCAAGGGCAAGCCCAAACCGCAGCTCTTTGCTAAGCACCCACCATCCAAGGGCAAGCCCAGGGGCCCCCTATCTAAGGACACCCCTAAGGGGCCCCCCTCCAGGCCCAGACAAAAGGACCCCCCTCTAAGCCCAATGATCCCCCATCACCCTCAACGCCCTCACCCCTGAGGTGCCTGCATTCTTCATTGATGTCCCTGCCCTGTGGAGGTCTGAACTTTGCAGTCAGGAGTGAAGTTGGGGCGTCATCTTGTGCCCAGTGTGCTCAGGGCAATATGGTTTTTGGACTGGCCCTTGGGCCTGTATGTACATATGTTTTATCCCATATTTTAACATAGATGGTTATCATGCGGCACTACACCGTTGGTGTCTTTGTTACCTACCTAGTCCTGGCTTTCATCTCTGTGTATGTGTGGTGGTTATGGGTATTGGTGTGTGTGTGTTGGTACAGGTGTTTGTTTGCGTGTGGCTGTGGGCATGGCTTCCCGTGTCATGTGTGTGATGTGTGCGTGTGTATTAAAGTAATTCCCTCCAGTGTGTGCTAGGCTGGTGCACTTACGGTTGGTGTGGTGGTCGCCGTCGCTGGTCCGGGAGTTGCAGGGCCAGGTAGAGGATTGGAAGAATTCGCAGTTCACGTGCATGCCGCCTACGGTCGTGCCTGTGTTCCTGAAGGTAGGTGTTCCCTTTATCTTCTTAGTTTCCTCCAGGGTTGTGGTGGTGGTAGTTCTGCCCCAGAAATCCTAGCAGTGTGCAACCTCGTGATATAGTTGTGGGGTGCTGTCTGACCACCAGGCTGGAGGTGGCTACTGCCTGGCGCACCAGCACATCCGCTGTGCCGGGCCGGATGGTAACTTGCCTGTGTTCTGCAGGTACCTTTCTGGGACTTGTAATGTGGTGATCATCACCACTGGGCCCACTGCGGTACTCCGCTGTGGGGGTACACAGACTGCCAGACTCGTAATGAGGGCCTAAGGCTTGAATTAAAGATTTCCTGTGCTCCGGGAGAAAATCCATGATTTTACTTCAAGTTTTAAGAATGCTGAAACATTTCCCTGCCAGGCAGGAGATCTGATTTTCAAAAGATAACTTAATGTCAAACCAAACACCAAGGTTCTTCATATTCACCTGCCATGCTGGTACGGGTCCTAGAGCCTCTGGCCACCAGGCAGAGGACCGGGTTGAAGGCCATTTCCCAACTACCAGGACTTCCGTTTGCCCCCATTATGCTTGATGCAACTCTGAGACATCCATTCTGCAAGATCAGACAGACAGGATTTAAACCGGGATGCAGATTTTACTCCATCTTGGAAGAGAATAATGCGTATGAAAGGACATTAAATCCATAATGCTCAAAGACATCAGCAAGGGGGGGTATATAGAGATTGAACAAAGTAGACCTCAGTGCTGAGCCTTGTGTTACCCCCTGCTACAGTGACACCATCTCCGAAACAAAAGCTGTTGAACCACCTGGAAGGTGTGTTCAGGAGGAAGGAAGCTAGCCAACATAGAGCCAACCCACCCACACTGTACTTCCACAACCGTTCCAGTAACTTACTATGAAAGACGTGTCAAAGGCTGCGCTCAAGTCTAACATAATCAGGGCTGCAGTTTTCCCCTCATCCGCTATCTGTCTCAAAGATTTCAAAGCCAACAAAAAGGAGGATTCTTTACTAAAATGGGGACAAAAACCCAATTGCGTTTTATTAAGTAACTCTTGCTACAATAAAGTCCATGAACTGATGCAAAACCACTGCAGGGAGTTGCTCAATCTGTAGCAATGTCTCATTAGGTACTAACACCCCAGGTGGCAGATAAGCGACGTCCTGCATGGGCAATTTCCTTGCTTAAAGCCCCCACTGCTTTATGCATTTAGTCTAGTAGGATTTGCTCCAGCTCTTACTGGTGTGTGGGCCTCACACTTCACCATCATGAAAACTGATCACTTCAACAACCTCTATATAGGGATCAATAGGTAAGCAGCCTGGTAAAGTAACTTGACGTGTCATGGAATAGTATGGCCCAGAGGGGTGGCCCAGCCGGGCCTCCTCTGGGCAATGATAGGTGTAGACGGGCCCAGTCTTGGCCCAGGCGCGTATTAGCATTTTAGATGTTGTTGTTTTAAACCGTTATTTAAAAATAAATCAGCATTGTTATACTTAGTTTTTGTTAAACAAAATAGTATTCCTGTTGCTCTATTTTTTTAATATTTTTAATTTTTGTATTAAAACATATTATAAAACATCTTTTTTGTCATGATTCAAATTAATACACAGATATCATAGTTGATACCTGAGTATGTGGAGAAGATCGCCAAATTATGGCCATGGCGGTATTCACAACAGAATACAGCCAAACCACCGCCGGCAACGCCACTGCGGTCAGACTACCACGGTCGATGATAGACAACTACAGGCCACGTTCCCGTTGGGCATATTATGAGGATGCACACCGCCATGGTTTCCGCTGCGGTTCCACCTCCATGGAAACCCTGGCGGAAACCAACAGTATAAATGGAAACACCCACCTTCAGGAAGCCATACCCATCTTGAGCTGCCATGGAAACAGAACTACATGTCTTCCCGCTGCTCCTGTCCGCCCAACGACTCCGGAACCAGCGATGATGACAGCAACTGTGAGTACACACACTTACCTGTCACTGTTGCAAAATGTCAAAGTACCTATGCACACACAACACACCAGTCGGGAACGGATGGTGAGGGCGACACACACACATAACCTCACACTGACAGGCACACTTAAACACAGTCACATACACACCCGCACACACATAATACACACACTATAGCCATCACACACACATGCCAAAAACACACACCAACCCCAGATACACACCACCAGCACAGTCACACACACCAAAAAACAACACCAAAAAACGACACACCTATTCAACAACCGCAACACTACCAAAGCACCGTTAAGCACCCACAATACTCACCATCACTTGACTAATCATACACACAACACAATGTAACAACACCAGAGAACTAACACATACAATCACATATCCAAACAATGAGGCATACGTCATACCCTGCAAACACACCTCACAACGGATCTGACATACTAATCCCCACACATACTCACGCACACAGTACAACCACACAACGGCACACCGCATTGCAAATACCTCATGGCAACCCAAACATCACACAATACCAACACAATAACATGTCCCCAACATAGACATGTTCATCACATAATATACACCCATCACTGGGGACAAATGCTATTCACACAACCACACATCTTGCCCAGACACAACTGGTAGCACAACCACCACTCACACAAAACCTACTAACACACCAACAAAATCAGCCAAGACCAAAACTGCCAGGCCAGTCCAATATACAAGTGCAACATGCACATATGGCAATAGTAAGTGCCTCAGCTTGACTCCTGACTGGCATGTAACCTCCACAGCTAGGGGCATCAAGGGGGTAGGCAGGCACCTCAGGGACTGGGGGAGTGGAAGGGGTTTTAGGCTTAGGGTTGTGAGGGGGACCTCTGGGTTTGGCTTTGGGAGGGCTTAGGTCGAGGCTTGGGGTGGGTTGGGAACTCTTGGGAGGGGAGGGTCATGGGTACATGAGGGGGGCAGGGGAGGTGGAAGGGCTGGTCTTGGGGAGGGACACAGAGTGTTTGGAGGTCACTTGGGGTGGGAGAGGAGTAGGGAAAAGGCACAACTCTGAGAGGAAAAATGTCTTAGATACACAGGGATGGTCATGGCAAAAGGGTTTGGGTGTGGAGGGAGATGGAGTGGTTGTCTGAGGTATTTTGGTGGATGTCCTGGGTGCATGTGTGTGTGAGGTATGCTTGTGGGTGCTGGGTGTCTTTTAGGTGGGTGAGTGAGGGTGTTTATGTGTCTTGGGAGTACGGGGGATGGAGGTGCTGGGAGATGCCATGGTGGATGGAAGACTGTCTGTTGGGGTGGGGACTGCAGGCACAGTGGATGTGCTGCATGTAGGCTTGTCTGTAGTTGTGGTGCCTGTGGAAGTGGTGACTGGGGTGGATGTCCGAGAGTCTGCTGTCATGATGTATGTGGGTAAGATAGGTGTATCGGCTTTATCATTGTATGTTGGTGTGATGACTGCAGATGTGTCAGGTGTTGTGATGCTGGGGTGGTGGGGTGTCAGGGCAGGTAGTGACTGTTGATGTGTCTGCAGGTGGATGTTGCTTATGTGCATGCCAACGGTGGGCCTTGTGGTGCTTGTGCTTGGCAGCATTACCCTTGGATGTTGCTGTGGATGCATGCTTCTCTGTTTGTGTGCTTTGGCTGCGTCGGGGAAGGGGGCGTTTAGGATTGGGAAGAGGAAAGTGGAGGTGGGACGGAAGACAAAGAGTGACTGGCTGCCATCAGTGTGGAGGCAAGAGCCTGAAACAATCTCTGTAGGCCAGCCAGTGCACCATGAATGCTCTTCAGGAACACATTACTTTGCTGGACTTGAGTTGCCAGTCCCTAGATGGCATTCACAATGGCCCATTGACCCACAGAGATCGACCTCAGGAGGTCAATAGCCTCCTCACTGATGGCAGCAGGGCTTACCGGGGCTGGGGCAGAGGTGCCTGTGGCAAAGGAGACGCCTAACCTCTTGGGTGAGTGGGCATGGACAACTTGGTGGGGAGGTTCAGGGAGGGCATTGGTGGTAAGGGAGTGGCGGACAAAGACGGTGGTGGGGCGGTCTCAGATGGGTCCGCCACCTCCAAGGAGTGTCCACTGGAGGAAGATTCCAAAGATTATATGCTGGATCCAGTCTCCCCCGTGGCACTCCCTCTGGGCCAGTGTTATCAGCACTCCGGGTCTCGTTGCCAGCAGCATCCCCACTCATGTGTGCCCCATCTCCTTCGTCTTCCTAATGCTGATGCACACAAACAGAGAGGGAGGGAGAGATAGAGGGGAAGAGAGAGGGTCATCACAATCTTCACACACACACACATACACATTACAACATGCACAGCTGTAGGTATCCGTCTCCAGGTTATGGAATTCCATATAAAAAAACACAGATCCTACATCATGTCAAAACATGTTACTTCTATCCACCACTTATTGTCATCTCTCGCACTGACATCATTATACATGTAAGGTAGCACAACTGGAGCATTCCATCAAAACACCTGGAAACCTATAAACAAATGCGACCACAGCACACAAAGCATATATAGTAGTTGAATACAAGTGCAAACTATGATGAAGCAAATCCATTGTTGAATAGTACAGTATTCTTCTTTGTATTCCAGAAAATTGTTTATTCAGATCAATAGTAGTATGTCAAAGAATACAGTCAGTTAAGCACAGCCAACACGTGTTTCATCACACAGTGACTTTTTCAAGGCTGTAAAAGATATATTGTACAGAGGTTTTAACTAAAAATAGTTTAGAATGAAAAAGCATAGGTTAAAGAAAATCGCAGATTTGTGAGGTTACAGACATGACAAAAGTGACTGATTGTGTAAACGTAAAAATACATATGTGTGTGCATGGGAGAAAGTAGGCGGATGGGAAAACATATATTAAAAAAACGTGGTATAAGAACGTAGAAAATGTTCACTGAGACCCAAAGTGTTCAGAGAGAACCGCTACGGCGCGCACTTAATTACTACTTTCAGGTAAGCTCTGCCCACCATTCCTAGCTTGTGGCTTTGAGCTTTGTCTTTGTATATACTTTAGATTGACGAACCATCATTCTTTTAGTATATTTGATCTAGTTTTGCACATTGGCATAACACAGTATTTGACGGGGCACTATAGGAGCACTTTGACCACTTTAGGTGGGCCTTCGCTTGACTCGATCTGACCGTTTACCATACCGGTCATTATTCTATTTTTATAGCCTTGTCGTTACTTTGTTTGCTAGCATTGGCACCTCTTTCAATGCATAGCGTTTTGAACACACGCATCGTATTGGCGTGTACACACCTACCTTTGTGGCTCACAGCTTAACCCCCTGTCTTCCAGCACTAGTTATACTTCTATTTTATTCTTCTATTTTAAATTCATTCCAGCTGCTAGGGGCACGTTTGTCTAGACTTTGTCTTGAACTTAGCACCGTAGGTCCGTTTTTCAATTAATACTTTTCACTTGGTGGTAGCTACCATGTCACATCGGGCTAACACTTATTCGTAATTTATTTTTCTGATAGCATGTTCTTTACCATTATGGGGATTGGATCACACTACTACTGCCTCTTGTCCTTGCTAAAAAGTCTGCTACGGTTACAACTCATTGTGTCTTTTTACAGGACTTACCAAGGTCCTTGGACTTGTCGCTTACTCAGGACTCAGTACTCCACTACCTGCTGTACATTTGGCCTACACAAACTATTGGTGTCTATACATGCTTACAGACACAGACACTGAAAAGACATACCTTCTTTCTTTCAAAAGATAGGATACAGTTACCTTTACCTTTCAATACTTGCGTTCATCATGTTTTCTTCTAGGTCCACTTACCTCATCGCTCACCTCCCTTATTAATTAATTTTTCCTTTATATCTTTCTCTTCCCAGTCCTCGCTGCAATTTCCTTACTTCATCAGTCCAAATTTGATGTTCTATCTACTTGTCTCCAGTCTAGGTAGGCCTGCTTACCCTACTACTTTACGCTATCTTTTTTACTCACCTGCTACTCTGTACACACATGGTCTCGTAACTTATTGTATCTTAAACACGTTTGGGGCTTGATCTCTCTGAACACTTTGGTTCTCAGTGAACATTTTCTACGTTCTTATAACAGTTTTTTAATATGTTTTCCCATTCGCCTACTTTCACACATATGTATTTTTACGTTTACACAATCAGTCACTTTTGTCATGTCTGTAACACCTTTTGGAGGTGTGAGCTAATTCTTTGCCACCTGACAAACCTATGTCAGCATACTCATCATGCCCTGGCTAAAGCTGATATTCTGTCCTAATCTAAGTCATAACTCTCCATAATCTTATCAACTATAGGAAATGCAGTTGAATGATAACACCATATCATGCATGTTCAGAATCAACACCTGACCAGTCCATGTCCATGGGTCATGTTCCATGCAAGTAAAGACAACTCTATTCACAAACGACACAGCACCTGCTATAGCAATCACATGCCTAGCTGATCCCTCTGTACATATATGGCACAATGGATACAATCTCTGATGAAGACATAACATGTGGTAGTCCCATACAGGTGCCTTAACATTTTTACTTTCCATGTCTGGAAAACAGCTATGTGACTACATGTAACAAATCTTAGAGGAAAAGCTGCAGTCACTATTCACAGATACTCCATATCACACCATACATGCATGTACAGCTACAGTGGCCTACCTAGCACACATGAAACATCCACTGACTATCATAGGGAGCAGAGTTACAACAACTAAACAAAGGACAGCCTACTAATTCCTAATCGGGCATATCACATTCCAACTGACATGCAGATACAGAGCCACGACATGACAACATGAGCACACCAACATCACTCACACCATTCCTGACATGTAATTTCCAGTAGTTAAGTCAAGACAACACACATAATATACACATGATGTACACATAGACCTACATGACTGCCATTGCACTTACAACATACCCACAACAACAACACCTGTATAATAAATAGTAGTACAGCTAAACCATAACATCTCAAAATATGAGGTGAACTAAAACCAATTCCTGTCCAAAATGACCACATCAGCTAGGCTAGGAGTAGCAATGATTGTCCCACTCAACAATATATGTCCCAAAGTAACCACTGTGATATGATGTAGGCAGCTTATATCATAATTTGCACTATTATTTGTAGGTCATTGGCACAGATAGAATGGGCATTGCACATTATCAAAGGGTAGGGCAGCGTAACCACTTACCTCCTCCAAAACAAAGACATTGGGATAAAAGTGATTTGCCCACATTTCAATGGCATGGAAAGGCATGTTAAGGACAAAAATACAAAATCAGACACCCATAGTAGGATGTTCTTCCATTACAACCTTCACATACCCCACTGTATGAATGTGAAGGGACAACGGGGGCACCTCCACAAATCCATATGAACAGTCCAATACTGGACATACTTATTGACTGGATGAGATGCCTGTCTCACATGGAGTCAAAATATGTACCAGGACAAAAGATAACTAGGCCCAGTAACAAATATGTCAGGCACTATGTAGGAAATACAGCTGATCTTCACAGATGGGAGTGGTCAGAGCCTTAGAGCTACGTATACATATTTCCAGAATAATTGACCTGGAAATACCAAATGGGTAGGATGATACAGCAGCATACATACATTTATATGGCTGGGTAGAGTCACACATGTGGCACTGTCAATTGTGCATCTCCACATGCAGTCATAGAAATTCCTTGACACTGGTGATCCAAACGTACACATACGCAACCCTCAGGCCAGATCTCCATCTATTAGACAGGCAACTTGAGTACTGCTAAAACAGGTGTTTTAATAAAAATAATAATGAGTATTCATGTATTCTGAGTAATGGATTTGAGTAGAAAATGAAATAATATAGAGAAAAATAATGCACTCATTTGAAAATGTGTCCACGTGGGTGGCCGCCAATGTTTACGAAGTGTACTTATTAATGGCTTATTAATATGAAATATGGAGCTTTTGTTTGATTAATGTAGTAATACATCATACTGAGGGTTATGCATTATGTATTAGCTTTATTAATTGTAGGCCTTCATTTAGCGGAGGTCTTGGCCTAGTTGCACGGCCTCATGTCAAGCTGTATTTCTAAAACGATCAATAAAATGTTTGCTTAGAGAATTAAACTGTGATTTTCCTCTGTACTGACCAAATGTGCTCGCAGTTAAAAGTCTTTTCTCATGAGAACCGATTACTAGAAAATGCTGTTCTTGCTAAATGTAACATTATAAGTGTAATGTGTGTAAGACTGACTTTCTCAGGAGGAGAACAATGAAGACACTGACTGGAGCTCAAGCTGCAACAATATTGTTACCTGATGAGCCGGATGATGAAGACGTTACAAGAGAAGCCGATCAGAGACATGTGAACCGAGTAGTAGTAGAAATCATATATGTGATGTTTTAGTTTTATTGGACAAAGTGTGAACATGCGATCCCTTTCACCAATAGGGGACTTGGGTAGTGGTTTAAGGAAATCTATCATAGCCGGACTGCACTAAGCAGAAGCTGTCATTTGCCATTACGCTTTTTGCCTTTTGCCACAGCCATTACTTTCTTGAGGGTCTTGACAAGAGACATGCTTAACTTTACTGCTTAAAGGCTTTGCGTTTTCTGAACTTTGATGCTGAATCCTGATGCCTTGCTGACCGAACTGATGTCCTGATGAAGAAAACTATCTTAGCTTGTCGATCCAATTGAGGAGAGGTATATTATTACTGAAGTGTTTTATAAGACTGTTTGCTTTTTCTTTCTAGGTACCAACCACACTATTTGATAGAGCCATAGTTAGATGTTTTCCAAATTTGTGTGTTTACTAAATTGTTTTGCATGAAGCACAACATACTGATGCTAATCTGATGTGAGTTAATGATTCATTACTAATGAAAGTCTGCTATAGCGAATAACGTTTGATATCTTTCCTTTGCTGAATCTAAATGTATGTGGTATAGTTGGCACAATTGTTCTTATTATTAATTAACACTGTGACTTTAGAATGTGTAGTGATCCAAGCTTTGATTAGATTACATTTCTTTCGTAGCTTTGGACAGCCAGTGTTGTTTCTGTATGCTTATCAATTGATTTTGAGATTATGTTACATGACATTAGCATTGTTAATATAGGGAAATAAATATTCTAACTTTTACTAAAGGTGTGGTTATTTGTGACTGAATAGTCATGGTGTGTGACAATTACTGACTCCATTGATTACTAATGCTATTGATTATCACTGATTATTGATGTTACTGATTGATTATTGATCAGCATGTACTGTGGTTATGGTGGGAACATCTTAATTGCAAGTCAAAAGGTTCATCGACCTATTCGCATTCCCTTATAAGTTTACTTATTAAGGTCAGCGGCGTTAATAGTACTATCTATTCCCAGTAGTCAATATACAAGTAGCACCTACTACAGTGTCACAGCCGCTAAAGTGTGACAGCAAACACCTAACTACCAGAGTAAAGTACAGGGACTCAGTCAGTACTTACCCCCTTGTGGCTGTTATGCTGCCCTCAAACGCCTATCCACCTCAGGGTAGGCCACCACCAAAATGCGGGCCATTAGAGGGGTCAGGGTCTGACTGGCACCCCTCCCTGGATGGGATGACATCCCCAGCTGGCCCTTAGCGGTCTTCCAGGCCCAGTTTCTCAGGTCCTCCCACCCCTTTCTACAATGAGTGCTCCACCGACCGTGGACTCCCAGGGTCCGCACTTGCTTGGCAACAGCACACCAAATCCCCTTCTTCTGATGGGCGTTGACCTGCATGGATGACAGAGACAAAAGGAGAAAGTCAGTTACACATGCGCCATACCAATAGGAGTGGTGAGTACACATCAGTCACAGCAAGGAGGCACACATACCCATTGTCTCTGAACATCCATCTTCACATTATGCCATCTGCATGCATCAATACTCTCACAAGTTCACATGCCCGATGCAACGTCACAAAGAACACCTGTCACACATGACTAGTACATTGGACACACCTGCTCCTCTGGTGCCCCATATAGCTGTCCATACAGGGGTAGGAACTACTCCACTAGCCTCTCAAGCTCCTCCAGGGTGAAGGCAGGGGCCCTATCACCTATATGACGTGGCATGATGACTCCCAGAGGCAGTACACAGGAGCTCAAGTCATGGAGGTCTTGCTGGCAACAGTGTAAGGAGTCAACCGAACAGTAGTGCAGAAGATGGCGGTCACGGCCGCCGCTACGTACATGACCGTCACCCCCGGCGGACATCGCCATTGGCCCACGTCCACCAAAGGCAGCAATGTTTATCAATGGCAGTTACACGGCGGTTGCGACTGCTTACTGCCATGACGACATCCGCCGGCGGACATAGGTCACTTCCACCTGTCCAATACAGCAGGTCTGACGCCTGCCATTTTGTACACTTTTCATAGATGGCAGTGTATACAAATCTGTGTCATTCACTTACTCCCCTAAAATGCTGTATATCTGTATGTACTGCCATCATAATTGTGTAACATATTGTGCAAATGTGAAGTAAAAGTTGTGTTGCATGTGTAAATATGGTGATGACTTTGTACAGCTACTCAGAGGTTCATTGTCCACGGGTAGATATTGAGCTATTCCAAGACATGTGTGATTACTGTAGAACAGTTAAGTCTTACACACTTATCCTCTTACATTAGTATAATCTGTACAATCCCATTGTCATAGTTGCCAATGTGCACCAAGGAGGGTGACATCAGTGCATATTTATGGTCTGTACGGTGTATGTCAGATGTGCTAGGCATCCTCTACAGAAGTTAGGTGTGAGGTAATAAACAAAGTGTACTTATGTGTGCATAATGCATAACTCATTGAATCTCCATTTCTCCCAACATAGTTATGCTGCCATGAGGAGAGTGAGACAACCACCAGTGTACCGTCCACTAGTAGACCGGGACACAATGAAGGAAAAGCATGTCATCCAGACATATTGTCTTAACAGTCATACCATTATGGATCTTTGTATTCAGTTGGAGCCAGATCTGATGTCTGCCATTCACAATCCCTATGGCATACCTCCCATCATTCAGGTCTTGCAAGTGCTACACTTCCTGGCGACAGGCTCCTTTCAGGATACTATCAAACAAAAATACACTGTTCCAAGATAGAAAGGAAGAAAAAAGGACATAGGGAAGTCCTATTGTTTGAAGCAAGAGCCCTAACACATCCTATGGATGTCATGCTTCATCATCGGGTCTGCTCCTCGTCAGACCGATTCTGCAGTGTCTGACGGGCACCCCACGAGGGGGGCTCTTTGCCGGAGATATTTTCTCGATGGTGCATTGCCAACAACTCAAGAGTGGGCACGGGAAAAAAGAGGAGAGAAAACAGAAAAAAGGAATAAAATTGTCTCAAGACCCCAAACTTAGAGCAATTAATTTATTAATCCAAAGTGGGTATTGGCCAAGATTAAAACAACAGAGAGAGTGGGGAATGGGATAATGCTTATTCACTCTCTATAATGCTTAGAAAAAGCAGGGGGCGGGGAACTACCTTGCACTCTCTTTAATAGGTCAACATGTTTCGCGTCTCAAGGATCCATACGGATCCAGTGATGCATCTTCAGGACCAAACAAATCAATACTTCTCCTATTATTCAACACAAAGACACCAGTTAGTCTGAAACTATCAGTCTTAATGTCTCCAGTCACTTACAAAAGTCAACTACACATCAGGCTTGTCACTTCTACAGCTCAACCTGTAATACAACAAACAGAGGGTACATAGTTATAACCCAAAGGGAACAGACTTTTTCATTAGGGACGTTAAGCGCATATATATCTTTATTGCACGTTACCACTGAGCATGCTAGCACCGTGTATTCCACTGAGCGTTGAATTTTTTCCTTTCTGAAATTTATGACTGAAAAAGTCTGTTCCCTTTGGGTTATAACTATGTAGTTGACTTTTGTAAGTGACTGGGGATGTCTCAGCCCATGTTCAGGCTGGTTTTGAAGGAAATACTGTGTATTGTTGAAGCACCTGGACAGCTACATCAGGTTTGTACACTGAGCGGATTTGGACTATGTGAAGGCAAATGTTTATGAGATGGGACACGTTCCACATGTGGTAGGAGCCATTGATGGCACCCATGTAGCCATCGTCCTTCCCAGTGCCAATGAAAAGGTGTATAGCAACTGGAAGAACTACCACTCAATAAACGTTCAGGTGGTGTGTCTGGCAGACCAGTACATCTCACAAGTCATAGCCAAGTATCCAAGATCTGTGCATGATTCCTACATCATGCGGAACAGCAATGTCCAACAGCTAATGGCACGGCTCCAAACAGAGAGGGCCTGGCTAGTTGGTAAGTTTCCATTATAGTGTGTGTTTGTGAGTAATGTCTCCTGTCATCACAATGTAGCCAGTACCATATACAATTTTGAGTTGTTCAACCAATGTGTTCACAGGTGACTCAGGCTATCCAAACCATCCTTAGCTGTTGACACAAGTGAGGTACCTAACCACGCCAGGGGAACTCCATTACAAATTAAGCCCACAGGAGAAAAAGGTGTGTAATCGAGCGAACATTTGGGCTCCTGGAGGCAAGATTCAGGTGCCTGGAACCATCTGGAGGAGTCCTTCTCTAGTTGTCCCACAAAGTATGCCAAATAATTGTTGCCTGTTGCATGCTCCACAATCCAGCCCTGAGACGTCAGATACCATCATTAGCAGATGAGGGGAGGCAGCCAGACCAGTGGCTGGAAGGAGCAGGTGACTCTAGAGCATATCTTACCAATCAGTACTTCAACTGACATACAGGTGAGTGAAGTGAACCTCTTGTTGTGATGAATGTGCACAACTTGAAGTAGATAGCCATTATACCTCCTTTCTTGCTTCATCAGTGGGGGTGTTATGAGCTCCACTGCCTATGTGTGAGTTGTGGATGCAGACTGATAGTTTGTAATGCGAACAGGACAGTATGTTCTGCTTTTTCATGTGTTGTAACAGCAGATGCTGGCATACACTTCTGGTAATGACATCTCAGATTTGAGGTATGTATCATGCACTCTCCAATCATCTTTTCCTCCCACCCACTGATTTAGCTATGCCACGTTTGGCTCTGCAACCTAGGCTTGAGGTATTCATTGTCAGTAGCCAATGGCAATTCCTGACAGACATGCGAGATGTACCTGGCAGATACCTAGTTACGTGAGTTTAGTTTCACTGGGGTGGGACCTCAATAGTTTATCATCCATGCAAGTGGGGTTGTTAATGCTTAGACCTTTTAATTTACCTGTGGGGTTGAGGATGATGTTAAATGGTGTATGACGTGTCAAGTGAAGTTTGTGCACATGTGTGAAACTTGGATCATGGCCTCTCGATTTACAATGGGTGGAGTACTTTGTGATGGTCATGGGACCTAGCTGTGTTTGTGTTCTATCTTGGCTGTCTAAGGTCCATGTAACTGTATACTGACATAGGTGACTGACAATCCTACAGGTATGGGGCCTGTGTTAGTGTATGTTTTGAGTACTGGATTCCTCTGTCATGTTCTTTGTGTGTTCCATGGGATATGTGAATTTGTAGCTATGGTATGGATATATAAATAGCCTCTCCCTGGTGTTATAGAGGACCTATCTGTGTGTCCCTGCTTTGTAGGTTGTTGAGCATGAGCCTAACTTCTATAACCTGTGTATGTACATTGTATAACACCATGGATTACATCCTGATGGTACTCACTGTCATGCTCTATTTGAAGATTGGAATACTGACTATACAATTGTGTTGACCTGGATTTCATCCTCTCTGACATCTGTCCTGTGACATTTCTGTGGTAATGTGTCTCCTGCTGAGGGACCCTCCATCTGATGACCATTACACTGGTTGTTCGATACAGGGGGGCATAACCAGACCACAGATGGCAAGCATGACTATTGTACATGTAGTATAAAGGACAGACATACAGTAGCTGTGTTTAAGTGTGATTTATTGTGCATATCAAAAGACTATCAGCAACAATTAAAGTGCAAAGATGAAAATAAAAGTGATTAGTGAAGTGATGGTTGATGCATTTATCAGGGTAGCTGCTATACCAGTTGGTTACACAAGTCCTGTGTCCTTGTACCATGGGAAAATGGAGTTTGGTTTCTGAACAGTCAACAGAGTGTATTTGTGGCACACAAGGGTGACAAATCAGGAGAGGTTCACTTCCTGGCATTGGGTTTGCTCTTGGCATCTGCTCCAGCTGGATGTCTGGGTGGATGTCCACATTTCCCGGGGGGATTCTTCAGCCACAGATGGAGGGGTATCTGAAGCATGAGCTTTCCCTCACAGGGCCTCCATTCCACTAGCTGCCACAGATGTAGAAGGGGAAGATGTAACATTGCTAGTGGAAGGGACCTAATGTTCTGTGGAGAAGGTCATCAGGGTGGATGTCCCTCAGCACCCCTGCAATGGTAGCCATTTTGTGCCTGCCACTGCACCATGACTTCCTGGTGGTGATCCCTCTGCAGCCTTTGATTTCCCCACAGCATGGTGATGATTAGGCCTATTCTGTCTTGGGAACCTTGGTATGCTCCCAAGACTTGGGAGATGGTTTCATGATCAGTTGGGTCCATTTGAGGCCCCATCCTCTGGCCCACACCATCCCTCCCGTGCACCCTACCCCCACATGCCTGTGCCCCTGGCACAGTGTGCCCACTCCTAGTGGTTGCAGGTCCATCATTGTCAGGGGTGTTCAAGGTTAGACTTAGGTCCCTGTACTGTGGGGCACACAATAAACAGTACTTGGGACACAGGTTTGGGGCGAATGGTTGCTTGTGATGTTGATGCAACAGGGGTGGGAGGATTGAGGTGAACAGGGTGAGACTGAGAGTTGTAGACTAGCCAGGTGTCCCAGATGGGCCAGGTTGTTTGTCAGTGTCCAGACATCTAGGTGTGTTGTTCTCACGGGGCCTTCATCCTGATGGGGACTGACAGTCTCAGGTATCCTCTACCTGGTGGCAATGGCAAGGTTACCTGTGGAGGGAGTGTGACACAGACTTCAGGTTAGAATGTGTGTTTGGTTGCTTATTTGGGAGATGCAGACAGTGGCTTTACATGATTCCCTGCAATCATATTGACAGATGCAGCACATCATACTTTAGTTGTACATACAACTCTGTGACTTGTTTACCTTAATCCATGTTGTGAGCTGTCATACTAATATGGTACATGTTTTTGTGCAGTTGCAATCTGATTATTTCTGATATATGACAAGACTGTTCAGCTATGTTACCTACTGAATAGTCAAGCTTGCTAGTTCTCTCACATTAGTGCTGCACATTGCACTGTGGTGTCCTGGTGGGTACACAATATGTGAGTATGCAGGGGAAATTGTCCTGTTACTAGATGTTGTGCATGGAGTCTGTCATCTTACTTTTCAAACCAGGTATGTCTATTTCAGGTTTGGAATCTCTGATCTGTGACCATTGGGAATGGTAACTGAGCTGTAGATGTATTTTGCTTTGGTTGCTATTGCGTGTGTGCCATTGCATTGCTGTGATTGCCATGTACTGGTCCTCAGTAGAACAATGTAATTTGTGTAGCTAGTACATTAGTCATACATGCATGGAATGTGAGGTGATGTGCACAATCCTGGTTTTCACAATGATGGGTTGGTGCATTGTGGGAGTCGTAGTGATCTGATCAGCCTGTATTTAACGTGCCATTGCCAAGGGCTTTGAGGGCAGTTGGGCTGAGTGGACAGGTGGCATGCAAGAGAGGGCATTAGGTGATTAGGTGAGAGGTGTAGTAGAACAATTAGTTGATTAGGGAGGATTTGGGTGGTGAGGAAGCATGCAGGACTAGTCATTTGTGTATCATGAATGTTGTGGATACTTACCTGACTCCAGTCCCCCAGGTATTCCAGGCAGGCCCTCAGGATGCAGTATGTCCATGACCTTCTCCACCCATGATGTGAACTGTGGGGGAGGAGGCGGGGCCCAGCGCCAGTTTTCTGCACGGCTATTTGGTGCCTAGATGCCATGGAATGGACTATCCCCCATAGGTCATTCCACCTCTTCCTGATGTCGTCCCTTGTGCGTGGATGACTGCCTACAGAATTGACCCTGTCGACTATCCTTTGCCACAACTCTATTTTCCTGGCAATTGATGTTTGTTCGACCTGTGCTCTAAACAGTTGTGGCTCTACCCTGACAATTTCATCCACCATGACCCTCAACTCGTCATCTGTGAAATGTGGGTGTTTTTGTGGGAACATGGTAGTGGTTGTGTAGATGATTTGTGTGGATGTTGTGAGTGTAAGGGTGCAGTGTTGGGTAACTGGTGAGATGTGGGTGTTGCACTATGAGAGGGAGACAGTTGTAGCGGATTGTGTGTGCTAGTGATGTGTGTATTGTGAGAGTTGGGCTGATGTGGGGTGTGTGCTGAGTGAGATGTGTATGTGTACCTATAGTGTAGGACTGCTATTTCTATATTTTGACCTTATCAGAGTATCTAAATGGCGTTTCAGTTGCAAAGGATTTTGAGTTGTGTAGGGGTGTGTTATATAGTGCAGTGAATAGGTGTGTCAGGTCTGTGGATGTGTGTCAGGAGTGGTATATTCAAACTCTCCAATGTGGTGTTGTGTTCTGAGTGATGTGAGTGGAGACGGCCGTGGTTCGCACCCCAATGATTTTCCACCATGAAGAACCGCTGTGGTGATTTGTCGCTCGTAATCTGGTGGGTGTTTTTTTGTCAGGCTGGCGGTGATGGTGGTGGGACCGCCTCTTCTCTGTCCTCCAGTGCCCTGGTGGTTTCGTATTTTTGGCTGTTTTTTGATGGTCTTTACAGTGTGAGTCATAATACAGACATCAGATTACCACCAACATGGTGGTCTTTTGGCGGCCACCACTGTGTCGGACTTCCCAAAAGACCGTCAAAGTTGTCTGAGGCCATATATCTCTTACCTCCTGCTCCTAAAATTTTATTTTGATAGTTTTAAAAGAATTTGCCTAAAATATTTACAAAATACTAAAGAATTGTTAAATATATTACTTTTTTAATACTCTGGTATGGCACTTGAAATCTAAATATTACCAGTTTCCCACCAACTACCCTTACATTCCTTCCATCCTGCTCCTAAATGATTTTTTGATATTTTATTTTTGGATAACAAATTTTATTGATTTTGCAGAAAAAATTGAGTACACAACATAAAACAAAAGCGAAGGCAAAAACGAAGATAAAAACAGGTAATCTCCTGCGCCTCCAAGCAGGCCTCTACATGGTTCTTCACATCGGATATGCATTTTTGCACCAACACATTCTAAAAGACCATCAGTTCTTGGTATACCAGGGATCCCCCACGACCGGTCAGACCCAGTCCATATGCGAATTAGATACACCATGTAGCTTCCCACTTCCCCCACACCTTCTTGTATTTGTCCGGGCACCCCCTTGCTTCATATACTAGTTTTTCGCGCTGGGAGCACCAGTCCACTCCCCGTCGCCACTTGGCCAACATCGGTGCCGCCCTTGCCTTCCGGCCCGCCACTATGTCTCTTTTGGCCACCAAACAGGCTACTCCCAGGAAAGTCCGGTCAGCCCCTCTAGATCCCACCCCCCCCATGACCCCAAGCAAGAACGGC
Source organism: Pleurodeles waltl (assembly GCF_031143425.1). NCBI lineage: Eukaryota > Metazoa > Chordata > Amphibia > Caudata > Salamandridae > Pleurodeles > Pleurodeles waltl. Next base: position 1,279,426,834 of record NC_090447.1, on the reverse strand, counting down.
AATGGGGCCGCCTCCACCCCCTCCTGCAGAACCCCGGAAATCTCAGATTTCACCGGTCTCCAATAGGTCGCGATGACCGGACAAGACCACACCATGTGATAGAAGTTGGCATTCGGGCCCGAGCATCGAGGACAGTCCGCTTGGGGTCGGATGCCTGCCCTGTGCAACCTTAGAGGCGTGAGGTAGGCTATGTGCAGGTAGTATGTCTGTAGAACCCGAAAGCGAGTGGCTATGGCTAGGGCCCGAGGGGCCATCTGCGCCTCCCTCCAGTCCTCCTCCTCCATGGGACCCAACCACTCCTCCCACCTCCAACGAAGCCCATCCAGCGGTCGAGCGGTGTTGGTGACCAGGGAGTGGTAAATCTGTGAGTCCCCCCCCCTTGCCCAGGCTCCCCATCAACGCCTTCGCCTCCATGGGACTGAACTTAGGGATAGTTTCTCCAGCCCGGATGTACACCTGCAGCGCTTGACGAAGCTGCAGGTACCTGTGGAACTGGGTTTTATTGAGTGAAAAGAGTCGCTGGAGCTCCTCAAAGGATCGCATGCGCGGCCCATCCCAAACATCACCCAACAAGGAGATTCCTATACTGTCCCAGCTTTGGAATCCCTCATAAAGCCGAGACCTCCGCCAGCTACCCCCCATGCCACAAAGGAGTCTGTTGAGTGAGGCGGCCCTACCAACCTGTCATCTTCTGAGCCTCACGCCAGCCCAACAACACCACTCTAGTCACCCCAGGGGCCACACGGGGGATGGGGCGCCCATAGAGCATCTCAAGTACCCCGGGGTAACTCATCACCTGGAGTTCCAACTGGTATGCTGGATCAGTCCAACCTCCTCCCATCCAGTCGTTTATTACCAGCAGGTGCATTGCAAGATAGTTGTGGTAAATGTTGGACATCCCCAATCCGCCCTCATAAACGTCCCTTTGGCAAGAGTCAAGGGCCAGCCTGGGTCGGGTATTGCACCATAGGAACCGACGTGCCACTGCGTCCATCTCCTTGAACCATTTCCGTGGAATAGGGTGTGGAAAGTTCTGCAGCAGATAAAGGAACCAAGGAAGAATCATCATTTTATAGAATGCTATTCTGAGAGGCAAGGTCTGCCGGTGTTGAAGGTCTTCCTTGATCTGCCGAGAGAGCGGGGAGATGTTAAGCGCCCAGGCCAGTTCTGGCAACAAGGCCACTTGTACACCCAGATATTTAAAGCTAATACGACGGATAGGTATGTCTTGCTGCCAGTCTACGCAATCCCTAGAGGGATGCAGGGGGACCAGTAGAGACTTGCTAGGGTTAAGAGTCAAACCAGAGGCCTCGGAGAATAAGCCCACGGGTTGCAGAATACGAGGGCCGCCACGGGCAGGATTTGCCAAATATACAAGTCCGTCATCCTCATAAAGCGCCACTCGGTCTTCCAGTCCCACTGGCCAAGACCAACCGTCTATTAGGGGGTCTTCTCTCAGCAACTTCGCCAGAGGCTCAATCGCTAGCGTGAAGAGCAACGGGGACAGCGGACACCCCTGGCGGGTGCCCCGGCAAATAGGGAACGGGTCCGAGATGATCCCGTTCACTTGAACTCGGGCGGTTGGGTTAGAGTAGAGGAGCTTCACTAGACCGCAAAATTTAGGACCAAGGCCGTTGCTCAACAATACGCGGTCCAGGTAGGTCCAGTCCACAGTATCGAAGGCTTTCTCAAAGTCCAGCAAGAGAGAAGCCAGGGAGAATGAGGCCAGAGTGAAACGGTGAGCCAGTGCCACATGCAGGCGCCTGATACAGTGCCTTGTGCTCCGTACGGGCATGAATCCGCACTGATCTGGGTGTGTCAACGAAGAGAGCACCCCTTCAGTCTGGTAGCAAGGATCGTGGATAATACCTTAATCTCGGTGTTTAGGAGGGAGATGGGGCGGTAGGTGGAGCAATGTCGCGACGGGGGTTGAGTCTTAGGAATCACCACTATAGTGGCTTGATCAATGCCTGGGGGAAAGCAGCCTGTTTTTTCGTCTTCTTTGTACATGGCCATCAAGTGGAGGCCCAAAATATCACCACACTTAAATAATTCTGCCGGGAAGCCATCCGGGCCTGGTGTCTTACCCGGGGATAGCTTTGCAATCGCATCCTTGATTTCATCAAGGGTAATGGGCTCGTCCAGACGGCGCCTAGTCGTGTGTGAAATCTTCGGGAGGATGACATCTCCCAAGAGGGGGGCCTCTCTCTCTGATTGCGGCCGTGGCCGCTCTGCGTACAGTCATGTATAGTAGGCAGCGAAGCTCTGTGCAATATCCTGCGGCGTCTTGGAAACCGCTCCTGACTCATCCGCTATTTCGGAGATAATTCTATCCGCCAATGGCCGAGTCGCTAGCCAATGCAGGAGCTTCCCATTCTTGTCCCCTCAGCCGTTTACTCGGGCTGCCGAAGCTCGCCAGAGATGCTTCGCTGTCTCAAGTACCAGGTGCCTAATCTCTTCCCTGACCAGGGTGAGATGCCTCGTGGTGGAGGCTGAAGCCGAGGCAGCGAGCTGGCACTCAAGTCGCAATGCCTTGGCTTCTAGATCGGACACCTTTAGGTTGTATGCACGCTCCTGTATACGCAAGAGATGTTTGGCGTGTCCTCTGAGGGTGGCTTTACAGGCGGCCCAGACCGTACCCGGCGACTGCACCGACCCCAAATTGTGTTCAAAGTATTGAGTGAGGTGATCTTTTACCGCTTGAGTATACTCTTTGTCCTGGAGATGCCAGGCATTCAGGCGCCACATCGGGTGCTGAACAGGATCCGTACCTCCCAACCTGATTCGCAATGGTGCGTGGTCGTAGACCCCGTGTGGCAGAATCTCTGCCCTGGTGATACTGGCGGCATCTATTGCCGGCGTAAAAATGAGGTCAATCTTGGCACGCATATTGTGAGCTGCAGAGGTATGGGTGTACTGTCAAGATCTGGGGTGCCAGATCCACCAAATCTCACACAAACCAAGGCTCTCGGCCCAACCATGAAGCTCCGACGCCCAGTAGGAGCGGCTCGCGGACACGGGACCCAAGACATCAAGCCTGGGGTCCAAGACGGAATTGAAGTCGCCGCCTATCAGGGTGAGCCCCGCTGGGAGCCCCGACAGCACATCGCAGAGGGCAAGCAGGAAACCAGCAAATGCATTCGGAGGGGCGTAGGTACACACAACATTAATCAGTGACCCATGGAGCGTACCAGTCACCAAAACAAACCGTCCCTGCGGGTCTGACTGAGTGGCGGTTATCACAATGGGCGAGGAACGATGCAGTAGAATGGCCACCCCCCTTGAACCGCTTGAGAATCCCACATGGTGGACTTTGTCGTAACCTCCCCGCATGAGCACAGGGCATTTGGTACCGAGTAAATGAGTCTCTTGCAGCAGAACCATGGATGGTGCATACCTGTGGAGTGTGTTAAACACCGCAGATCTCTTGATCTTATCTAGGAGTCCGTTCGTGTTCCATGAAAGGACCTGGGTTAATGAAAGCCATGCGTGGGGTATAGTGGTGTGATAATGTGTCGTATGTTGGCCGGTAAGCCCAGGAGTGTCCTTAAAACAGCACAACTTAACATTTCAAATAACACCCTGCCCCCCAAATACCCCCCACCCCATACTTCTGTCCCTGAAGCATCTGTCGCCCAAAAACCCAACCAAAACTTAACAGCCAAATGTTCTGTCATTGGTGTGGAGTGGTGGACCCCTCCATTCAGCCAGATCGTCTGCAATCAATAAGCAAGCCCTCCGCTCTGGTCTGTATCCGCCGGCCCCAGTTGGGGTGCACCCCCCTGTGAGCATAAACACAGAGCCACACCAGCCCTCTTTAGACGAGCGCAGCGGTCTGGCTCAGGTGGTCCTCCTCCACCTCACGCTCGGAGCTCCAAGACTTTGGGGCGTCTGTAGCTGTCCCTTTCGTTTGGTCGCTGGGCACCAGCCCTGAGTTCTTGCCAGAGGGGCTGTCTGGACCCCCCGCTTCCTGCGTCGGGACCTGGTATGTTTGCGTCCTCTCTGCGTACCCACCTGGGTGGCGGGTCTACCGCCCAGGGAGCTCCCCGCATTCCGGGGGGGGCCCTCCAGGCTGCGACACGCCCTCCTCGGTCAACCAGTTCCACGTCGCCTTGGGGGATTCAAAGAAAAAGGACTTCTCACCCATGAAGACTTTCAGGCGTGCGGGAAATAGGAGGATATATGTGAGCTGCATCGCCCTGAGTTTTTGCTTGACATGCTCACATGAGCGGCATCGGGCCTGGACCTCACGAGTATAATCTGGGAATACCAAGATCTTATGATTGTTCCAACGGAGGTCAGGGCAGAGTCTGCCTTCGTTCAGGATAGCATCCCGGTCTTTAAAGTTCAGAAAGCGTGTGATCATCGGTCTTTTCAGGCCACCTGGAGGGGGTGGGGGTGCGAGGGCCCTGTGCGCCCGCTCGATTGCTAACCAGGGGGAGAGACACTGCTCTGGCATCCAGGATTTTATCCAGCGCTCCTGGAACTCAAGTGCACGGCTGTCTTCTGCTCCTTCTGGGAAGCCGATGAAGCGTAGATTGTTGCACCTGGAGCGGTTCTCCGCGTCTTACGCACAGCGATGTAATTCGCCAGTGCGAGTCTACAATTGGACAACCTTAGTCCTGAGATCCGCTAGGTCATCCTCTGTTTGGGAGACACAGCCCTCCACTTCGGTGATCCGACCCACTGCATTCCGGAGGTCCTGCAGCAGCAGGCCCATATCCTCCCGCACTGCTCCGATTTTGGTTTCCACAGCGAACTGCGAGGACTGGATGGCTTGGAGGATTGCGGTAACCCCCTCTGGTGGGGTTCCCCCCGACGCCGTGTCCCCAACACCCTGAGGGGGTGCCAGAGTGGTGAATTGATCAGTCCTCTGTTGGGACGCGGGGGGCTGCCTGCTAGCCCTGTCCTTACCCATGTTGCCTCGGGGGGGGGTCAGGCTGGCACCTCTGCACTATAGCGCACCGCACCCCCCGCGAGGCCCTTCACTGCTCAGGGTCTACCTTGTTCTCACTCCTCTTTCGAGGGGGGGGCGTGTCGCGGGGCAGGACCGACACAGCCAAACAGTCCCCCCCACGACCCACTGGTCCATGGACCCAAGGCGATAGGTTTCCGTCCACGGGGGCCACAAGGCTCGTCACACCGCTCATCGAAAGTCTCTGTTGCCTAGCAGATCATCAAGGCTACCCAACAACGTCCTCAGGTCCAGGGGGGCCCCATGCGGGACGCCCCCTGCACATCTCCAGCCACCATGTGTCAAGCTCTCTTGGTTCCTACTGCCGCGTAGAGTCCACCGAGTTCGTATATGCTCTCTAAGGGGGCTATCCCTAGGGAGCGAGGCCCGCCCGGTCACAACAATCCTTGCCGCGACTGTCCGGTTCGCGGACCCAAGCCAATGGGTCCTCGCCCCCCTGGGCAGTCGCGAGGCACGCCCCTCAGTGGTTCCAGGACGCCGCTCCTCCGCCATGCATCTGGGCCCCCAACAGCACCATTATGACTGGGGGCCAGCCAGGCAGGTTGCCGCCTCTCATGCTCCCAGGCAGCAGCTGGGCCTTGGTCCCCCCAGTCCACAGGTGCCGGCCCAGGACCCTACACCGCTCACCTGCGCTCCACCGCTGCACGGGGTCCGTCGGTCCTCAAGGTGCCGCTCACCAGCACCGGCCCGGCCTCCATTCTCCAGGCCCACCGCTGCACCCCAGGGGACCAGCCAGTCGCCCAGGATCAGGTCGGCCACTGCCACGCAGCCGCCCCGGGGGTCGCAATTATTGGCTTTTCCGACACAGGGCTGTCACCTCGTTGCCCCGGACCTGCCGCCACTACACCTTTGAGCACGGGGCCGCGGGCTTGGCCTCCCGTTACCCACAGGGTCCGTCTCGTCCATGCCAGGGCCTCCACTCTCTACATGCCGCTTGGGCCCCAGATCGCCCAGCACGTTTCCGGGAACCACCAGGCCGGGCCTCGCCCACGGGCCGCTCCCAGATCTTCGCACGGCTCTCGGGGCAAACGCGCCTCTCACAATTGGGCATCGCTACGGCCATGCACCCTCTGCCGCCATTTCCCATGCCATGATTCCGGGCCGGTCTGCTTGCGGCACCGCCACCACTCCTTCTCGGTTCTCACTTGGCCGATGTCGTGCCTGCCGACCAGTGATCAGTAGACTTTCAAACCTGTCTCAGGCCTGTGTGCGCAGTTTTCTGCCACAGGGACCTGGCATCTAAACTTACTTGCCAGGCCCAGAACTCCCCTTTTACTACATGTAAGTCACCCCTAAGGTATGCCCTAGCTAGCCCTATGGGCAGGGTGCCATGTATGTAGAAAGGCAGGACATGTGCCATATTGCATGGCCTGTCCTAGTAGTGACAAACAGCCTAACTTGGTGTCTCACTGCTGTGAGTGCTGCCTTCTCATAGGATTGCATTAAAAATGCCCTGCCTTATGTGTAAGGGGTATTGTCCGATTTATGAGGGGTAACGTAGGCATGTTTGGTATGGTTGTGATGGTGATAATAAATGTTGCTTACTGGTGTGGGTGTATTTTTTATCACTATCACAGAAATACCACTTCTAGAAAGTGCTCATTTATCTGTGCTTATGACTCTGGTGTTTTGCAGCTTGACTCCAATCCACGTCTGGGCAGAGTGACAGTTGGGACTTTGTGCATACTTTTCAGACAGCCTGTACACATGGAGGGTGGAGGTGTCGCAGAGGTGCATCTGCATACTGAATAGTCTTCCTGGGCTGAGAGAAGGGAGAGGCGGGGCACACCTGCATTTGTAAAGACTGTGCCCTGGCCTCACACAATAGGGTCGTTAACCCCCCACTGATGTTTGGAGCCTGTGCTGAAAGGAGAGAGGGGGCACACCCAGAACCAGTTGTAACTGGCTGGAACCTCCTCTCCCTACCATTGTAAAACACTGTAAGAACTGACTATAAGTACAGGGGAATTTTCCCCACAATTTGGAGACTCTTGGAATCATCTTAGAACTGGACACCAAAGGCTGAAAGGACTCACAAGGAACCGCCATGGACTGCTGCTGCTGTGCTGACCTGTGACCTGCCTGGTCACTGTGAAGGACTTGCCACTTGCTGCCTTTCCCTTGTGCTGGCCTGTAGCTGGGCCCTCCACCTGAGGACCTTGTCTTAAGATTCGGCTCCCCAGGGGCAGGGTGCTGTGGCCCCTGGCCCCTGCATTTCTTCACGAGGGGTGCTTCTCCGTGGTTGCGGCTGTCATAGCGCTGATTGCAGCGCGCTTATGGAGCCTTGGGAGCTCGTAGGCTCCTTGCTGCATTGTGCCCCTTTAAATAAGATCACTGCAGCGGCCCGGGAAGCTGAAAGAACACTTGCGCACCGCTTCGGGTGCAGGCAAGTGTCTGCTCGGGCCCCAGGAGGGGTCCGATCTTCTTGTGGCTTCACGGCAGGACCAGGGGAAGACGCAGGGAGTGCCCCCTTCCCCCTGGCCTCTGCGTTAGGAGCAGGACGCTCCTTTTCTGCTGTTAGGAAAAACAAGCATTATTGTGGCCCCCCCTTGGTGGAAGGGCCAGTGGAGGCCTGGGGGGCCCCCAGAGATCGCAGGTCCCGGGAGGGGCCTGTCATTAAACGGGAGGGGGTGCGTGGTGCCCCCCTCCTGCCCTAAGTTGTTTTTGCTGGCTTTGGGCCCCCTCGTGAGGGATGGTTGAGGCCCCTGGGGACCCCCAGCAATCACAGTCTCCGGAGGGGCCTGTCTATAAAAGAGAGGAGGTGCATGTCACCCTCCTCTGACCCCAGAGTATAAGGGAGGCCCCCGTTTTGTGCATAGGAGCGCCGGGGGCCCCATTGTTCGCCTTCTAGGCACTGGAGGTGCCTTCATCCAACCAGTTACTGTTTAAAGGACCAATATAGTTGCAATCCAAAGTTCTTTCTACAGACTTTTGTTTGATTCATATATTACCTACCTGCTTTTGATGTTTTTACATATGTGTATGCAAATGTTCCTTTTATGGACGCGCTTGCTAATATGTTTTTCTAACTTGCTATATGTTTTCTAATGTTCCTACTATGGGCATTTTATGATATTCTTATGACAAGTGCTGTGATGTAATAACATGTTTTCCTGACTACTGCTTATGTTGCAGAATACTGAGTAACCTGTGTGTTATGTGTGACTACTGCTAGGTTGCAGAGTAACTAATGTGTAACGTTCTGACAACTGCTAAGGTAGCAGGATAGTACTGATATGTGATGTTTGGTCTGATAATTGCCTTGTGTACAATACAGTATATTTTCATAAAATCTGGTGTTGTGTTTCCTTTGTGGTGGGGATATTGCGTCACATGTGTTGTGTGTGTTGTGCAAACGCTTTACACATTGCCTCTGGGTTAAGCCTGACTGCTCGTGCCAAGCTACCAAGGAGGTGAGCAGGGGTTATCTTGGACGTGTAACTCCCTTGCCCTGACTAGAGTGGGTAAGTTTTGCCTGGCTGAGGTGCATACCCTAGCCAGCCAGAAACCCCATTTCTAACACTTACCAATACCTATGTATTCTTACCATCTCTATTTATCAAAATATCTGCCTACAAGTTTTGACCATAGTGTAATAACAACCCACCATTTAAAGCCTATTACCTTTAACACATTTTTCACAAAATGTAGGTCAGGTCTACTGTCTGTCTCATAACTTTTCACAATAAACAGGACAAACCAATGAAATCTGACATAACTTTTCAAAAAGAGCCACTAAGGCCTATAGTCGTTATCATTGGGTTTATATCAAAACCAACACAGGCTTAACTATAATGCATACAGACATTAAATTGCAAATATGTTTAAAATTGCAGTAGGCAAAATAATACAAAACCCCTCTCAAAAGGGCCTAACAAAAATCACAACAATGAAAATTGTCTTACCCGCAGGGTTTGTCACAGGGATGACAAATTCAATACCCTTGTCTACAATGGAAATCTGTGAGATTTAATGTAACAAAATACTTGTCTACTATATGTTTGTGGTTCCACTCCAAATGTATTAAATAGGAATGAAACTACATTTGTAATAGGGGAAGTCATTGTACATGCAACAGCTTGTAATATGCAGAGTCTCCATTTAGACTCTTTAGCCTCAATAAAACCCAATAAAAAAATGGTTAAAAAAAGACCTGTCTACCGCCTGTAATGCAGCATGATAACAATTCGCTGCTAAAGGCCTATTGGCTTTAACAACTGTTTTTCATAATAAATAAGCCAAGCATTCTCCCTTTGTTATAACGTTTTATAACCGAGAGATCCGACATATTGCTTTGGCAAAGTTTTTACCAGTGAACCAATCAGGCCTCAGCCTTTCTCATTGGTTTGTCAACATAGTTAACTCACTCCTATTGTATTCAGCATAAGTTTTCCAAAGTGGCAATCATCTGGTATACAGTCATAAAATTATACATGCAAACAAATGATCAGGTCTCCTTGACTGACTAACAATGATTATCACAGTTCTAATCTTCTATCCCAAGGCTTGTCGGAGTGGGTAACCAACATTACAACCCTTGTCTACTATGCTAAACTATGAGGCTCCATGTGACAAAATACCTCTCCGCAGATTTTAATATAACAATAACAATCTATCTATAAATGTCTATTGACTTTAACGTCATTCTAACAATAAATGTCAGGCACTCTGATCTTATTGTAATATTTCGTAATAAAAGATCTATCTTATAGCCTCGGTCATTGGTTTGCCACCACAACTAATAATGCCTTGCTTTATTGAGCTTAAACTTTCTCAAATAGCAACTGAGCCAGCACTGTCCGACACCCAGGGTTCACCACCTCTAAATGAGGCAGGAGCTCTGGCACTGTGAAGAGGTTATTGCTCCACCAAGCTCCAAACAAGATCCTGAGTCATCAGCTGAACTGACCAATTTTGATGGCTGCTGCCAAATCTTTCCTAATCCCAGGGTGGGAGCCCCGCACCATAACAGTGGGATTTTGGGACTTGATGCAGGTAGAGCAGTAAATTGGTACACAATAGGAGTCAAAAGCGAATGAGCGTGGTTTGATTGCCAAGGGGCGCTTGCTCGACAGCAAGAAAAGCACTGCTGTGGCAATGCATTTATGCACAATGTAAGAAGAGGCCTACTGAACAAATGTATAGCATCATGCACGACCCTTTGAGACTCCCAGCTCGAAATTATCATAAAGACATTACTGAACACATTTGCCATATGGTCTCATCAACTGTAACAATTATGTCCACACTGCGTCCCTGCTTTGTTATTACCATTTTGCTCCTACTCTGTGGTTCACTCACATTCGCCTATGTTCCCATTCTCTCACACTTCCTACCACACGCTGCTTCAGCCCCCAACCCCTCCTCATCTGCTGTTCTGGTGTGTGTACGTTTCCAGGCCTCTATGTACTTGCAGACTACAGATATACATATCGATAAATCTGCGACGACCTGAAATTAGATTGTAAAGTTGTGTGTACAAACAATGCTTTATATAGATAGTGCTACTCTCTGCAGGATGTTTTCTCCAGCATCCAGACTGACTTGTCGTGCTATTATCGAAACGGATGCAACGATATACGAATTTCCTAGATCTGAAAGCCCTGCAAAGCATGCGTGCCAACCAGCATAGCGCCCGAAGCCAAAGTTAATACTTTGTGGTGAGAATGAATAATTCAGTGGATCCTGCATGAAATGAAGGCAATAAAAATACCATTTAGAGTGTGCCGGCAAGCAAATGTATTAAATTTGCCTTTTACGTAACTCAAACATATATTCGAAATAAGAACAGTAATGATGCTAATAATGAGTTTGCTCTCGGCATCTGAGAAGAAAGAAAGTTTATGCCAAACAGTAAAAAGTTGAAAGCCTTCAAACGAACATCCTCCTCCACAAACACAGAAGAACCGGAACTTCTTCCCAGTTATCACTGTGGTGAACATTGGACTGCTGTTCATTACATATGAATGTACCAACTTTTGTGGGTTCTTTTGGTAATCAAAGATATGTAAGTGCTAAGTTAAAAAACATAAGGCACACATAATTAAAGAGCTGGCGTTTACTGAACTTCCATGACCAGCTAGAAACACAATGATTAAAGTTCTAAGGACTAGGATTTTCAATGAGAGTAGGGGAGACAAGAAGATAAGTGGGGGTACATTCATTGGATTAGTAAAGAGATAGCGAGAAAAGAGTTGTTTTCTTTTTTCCCCTAAACTGATGATCTTCTTGACAACTTATGTATTCAGAAAGAAATTCTTCACAAAAAAGAGCCGCTTCTATAAAAAAGACTGTGATGCAGCCAGTTTGGGACTGAATTTTGTTGTTTCTGCAATAAAGTTGATTTTACCCGTGAGGTCCTTTTTGTCACCTGTGATTTTCAAAGATAAGGCAAGGTAGGGCAGATGTTGGAGATAAAGGCCCTGATTACAACTCTGGCGCTCTGTGATAAAGTGGCGGTGATACCGCCAACAGGCCGGCGGTAACAAAAATGGAATTATGACCACGACGGAAACCGCTCGGACAGACAGCCACTTTAACACACCGACCGCCACGGCGGTAGCAACAAGCACCACGGCGGTAACCGCCAACAGCCAGGCGGAAGACAATGTACCGCCCACTGTGTTATGACCAGCCTACCAGCCAGCTTTTCCGGGGTGGTACCAACGACATCAAAGGCACGGTGGAAACAGAAGACAGAAGTCAAAGGACTCACATCTGGAGACACAGGGAACAACCACGATGCCATTGTTGAAGCAGATATGCTAATTAGAAATTATTAATAAATGCTTGTATGTTATGGTTAACAAAAGTTCATAAAGAAATTAATCGTAGAGAAAAATAAATGTGCACGTTTGAAAATGTGCCCACGAGGAATGGCAGCCATTTATACGAACTTGTACTAAAAAGATAAAAAATGCGTGGAATAATGAAAATGTATAATAATAATGTAGTAATGTGTCATATTAAGATGTATAACCTATGTTTTGCATTATATTGTAGAGTTAACTTAGCCGAAGTTGTGGCCTAGTCTTTCCAGGCCTCATGCAGGAGCAGAATTAATAAACGCAAAATGTAGAAGTTGCTGCTTAACAAAATCTGCTTTGCTAGAGTTTTCTGCAATGTACCGATGGACAAGAGCTGATGAAACTAAAATGTTATAGTTTGGTGTAAGGCAGACTCGATGTACTTTCCCAGGACTCAAACAATAGAGACACTGACTGGAGAAGAAGATGCAACATTTTCTATACCTGATGAGCCGATGATGAGGACATTGTACAGTGAACCAATCAACAAATTGAGAACGGAGAAATATTGGAATTCATAGATTTGTAAAATTAATATTATAGGATAGAGTCATAACTGCTGATTAATTGACCAATTAGGAATTAGGGGGATGGACTGAAAAACTCGAATAAAAAGTCACGACAAGGGGCGAAGACTTCAGATGAGGTGAAAGCAGATGTGAGGGGTGAAATGCTGATGCCAGAAGACCTGATTCGAGATGATGTAATTGGGCTCATGCTCCTGAGAGCCTAATGTGTTGCTGATCAATTGATGACCTGAAGACGAAGACTGACTTTGTTGCTGATCCATTCCGTGGATAGGAAGCTATAACAAAGTGACTGATTACATTTTGTGCCTTTTCTTTCTAGGTACCAACTGCGCTGTTTTTATAGGTTATCTACTAGCTAGATGTTTTCCAAATTCATGTTCTAAATTGTTTTCGTATGAAGTCCCACATGCTAATGCTAATCTGGGTTAGGTAGGATTCTTTGGGGACGTTGACAGTGGCAGTGAATGACAAACTGCTTGCGGAACTCTATTATTGATGTTGACCTATTCATCTTTGTTGGCTTATGCTAAAGCATTCGAGGATATGTTTTCTCAAATTCTGATTAGATTATGTTACTGGTGGTCATTAATGAACTAATTCTGAGCTGATTGTACAAAGTTTGAATTAATCTTATGACTTAGAATTGTAACTAATAGGGAAATAAAACTGATGAAACGTACATTTGAGTTGTGGTTATTCACAAAATATTGATATGTTGTCTTATGTTCAATGATTCTCTTAGAGGTTATTGATTGATTACATAGATAATTGATGTCCACAGATTACTACATAGCTAGGATACTCCATGCGATCCAAAAGGTTCACCGGCCTATACGTGTCCCCTTGTAAGTTTACTTACTAAGGACCAGGCGTGCTAGCACCATGGAGCCCGAGTTGCACATATTTCCCATGCTCGTCTACCTTTTCCTGCTTTAGGAACACCAATGCCGGCGAAGACGACCACGGTGAGCACTGCCGCCTAGCACACGAGGGAGGGGGGAGGAAAAAGAGAGTGACACACACACACGCAACACAGGAACACCCCACCCCTAACACCATACGCACAACCAGATGCAGTAACATTCCATATCCACCCCGTACCTATCAGGAATAATGCAAGGACAAAATGATTGGAAGAAAGTGAATGTATTACGATTAAAGAACATGAATAAGGGCATTAAATTACAAACATATATACATATTTTCAAATGGAGGGACACTGCCGAGTCCTCAATGTCTGTAGGCCACAGGGCCACAACACACAGGCCAAGGCCCCACCTCACTCCTGCAACAACATGGAGAGAACACTGCAGGGGCATCAGGTTGAAAATACACAAGCACCTCAGGGGGATAGGGAGTGGGGGGCACCTCAGTCGAAAGATGGTACAACACCACTGGTCCTGGAGGGGGCTGCACGCCCTGTGCGATGTCCTGGGGAGTGGAAGGCCACAGACTCTCATGTGGGTGGTTTGGCCACTGCTTGGTCCTGGGGAGTGCAAGGCCACAGTCTCTCAAGTGGGTGGTTTGCCCACTGCTTGGTCCTGGGGAGCGCAAAGCCACAGTCTCTCTAGTGGATGGCTTCTCCACTGGTTCTGGAGGGGGCACTGTGCCCAGTGTGCTTCATCCTGGGAAGGATGTGGTGAGTGGATGGCTTCTTTCACTGGTTCTGGAGGGGGCATTGTGCCCAGTGTGCTTCATCCTGGAAAGGATGGGGTGAGTGGATGGCTTCTCCACTGGTTCTGGAGGGGGCATTGTGCCCAGTGAGCTTCATCCTGGGAAGGATGTGGTGAGTGGATAGCTTCTCCACTAGTTCTGGAGGGGGCATTGTGCCCCGTGTGCTCCATCCTGGGAAGGATGCAGTGAGTGGATGGCTTCTCCACTGGTTCTGGAAAGGGCAATGTGCCCAGTGAGCTTCATTCTGGGAAGGATGCTCTGAGTGGATGGCTTCTCCACTGGTTCTGGAGGGGGCATTGTGCCCTATGATGCAGATCTTGGGGAGTGCAAAGTCACTGTCTCTCACCTGGGTGTCAGACCCACTGGATTTGCAGGGGCCACTATGCACAACAGCCCATGGAGGCAGGACTACTCACTGTCCGCCGGCGGTGACCGCTGCTCAGTGGTGGCAGTGGCGGGGCTGGTGTCAGTGCTGGCTGTGGTGGGGGGAGGCTCCAGCCCATCCCCTGCAGTCTCAGACGGCTGCCCACTGGGGCTGCTGCTGCTGGTGGCGGTGCTGGCAGTGGTGGGGGGAGGCTCCAGCCCATCCCCTGCAGCCTCGGACGGCTGCCCACTGGGGCTGCTGCCGCTGGCGGTGGTGCTGGTGGCGGTGCTGACAGTGGTGGGTGGAATGCTCCAGCCCATCCGCTGCAGCGTTGGACGACTTCCCACTGGGGCTGCTGCAGCTGGCAGTGGTGCTGGTGGTGGTGTTGACAGTGGTACTGGTGGTGGTGCTGGCAGTGGTGGGGGTAGGCTCCAGCCCATCCCCTGCAGCCTCAGATAGCTGCCCACTGGTGCTGCTGCTGCTGACAGTGGTGCTGGTGGCGGTGCTGGTGGTGGAGATGGCAGTGGTAGGGGGAGGCTCCAGCCCATCCCCTGCAGCCTCGGACGGCTGAACCACCAAGGTTGGTGGTGAGGGCTCCAAATGAGTCCCAGCACCAGGCCTCCTGTCCTTCCTGCCTGCTGGTGCAGGCCCCTTGCCCTTAATGTCAGTAGCCGGGGATTGCCCCTTGCGCTTCACACCTGCAGCTGGTGGCGCCTCCTTGCCCTTCTTAGTCGCAGCTGGTGGTAGCTCCTTGCCCTTCCTTGAGGCACCTGGTGCAAGCACCCTGCCAGTGTTGCTGCCTGGTGCAAGGGATCCTCTCCCACCTGCACTAGCTGTCGACACGACTGTGCCCCTGGACTGGGTGGCTGAGGTGCTTGCCTGGGTTTTCTTCACCCTGGCCTGAAGTGAAGGGCAGGGGGAGGAGCGGTAGGGAAGAGGTCAATGGTGGAGAGGAAAAGCTTCTTAGGGACATTGTGGCAGGAAGAGGGTGAAGGTTTGGGAGTGGGGGAAGAGGAAGTGGTTGTAGGAGGTGTCTGTCTGCTGTGTTTGGGTGCAGGTGCATGAGCTGGATGCTGTTGTGAGGTGGATGGCTGTTGGGTGGGTGTGTTCTTGTGTACTTTGGGAGGAGGGGTCACAGACACAGTGGTAGAGGACACAGGGGATGAGTGCATGGATGTGGGGGTGGTGACTGCCAGTGAGGTGTGTAGTGATGGGTGTGCTGGTGAAGGAGGTAGTGGATGAGGATGTAGTGCATGCAGGTGTGAGTGGAGATGCTGCTGGGAGGGAGGTGGACGAGGAGGGGGACACAGTGGAGGCAGTGAATGTTTGATTTGCTCTGCATTCCGTCCATCATCTGTTCTTTTTGCATTTGTCGCCCCAAGTGGTAAGGGTATGCCCAGATGTGGTTCCCGTGCTCACTGCGCCACGGGATTCAAGCTAGTCTAGCTGATGAAGGGTGATTCCCTGAAACCGGTCCTAGGATGCTTGATTCCGGTCCAGGGAGGACCTGGCTTGGCAGTTTGGGCTGGACAGTTCCCATGAGGAACAGGGTCAAGACTGATTTGCATATGGCTGGGTTCAAACTGAGGTGGCGTGGTGAGCAAAAATATGATGGATTAAACCCAGATCTTTGTGACTGGGGGTGAATGTTTGATTTGCTCTGCATTCCGTCATCATCTGTTCTTTTTGCATTTGTTGCACCAAGTGGGAAGGGCATGCCCAGACGTGGGTCCCATGCTCACTGCGCCACTGCATTCAAGCTAGCCTAGCTGATGAAGGGTGATACCCTGAAACCGGTCTTAGGATGCTTGATTTTGGTCCAGGGAGGACCTGGCTTGGCAGTTCGGGCTGGACTGCTACCATGAGGAACAGGGTCAAGACTGATTGGCAGATGGCTGGGTCCAAACTGGGGTGGTGAGCAAAAAAACGATGGATTAAACACAGATCTTTGTGACTGGAAGTGAATGTTTTATTTGCTCTACATTTTCTCCATCATCTGTCGTTTTTGCATTTGTCACCCCAAGTGGGAAGGGTATGCCCAGACGTGGGTCACGTGCTCACTGCACCACTGGATTCAAGCTAGCCTAGCTGATGAAGGGTGATACCCTGGAACCGGTCCTAGGATGCTTGATTCCGGTCCAGGGAGGACCAGACTTGGCAGTTTGGGGTGGACTGTTCCCATGAGGAACAGGATCAAGACTGATTTGCATATGGCTGGGTCCAAACTAAGGTGATGTGGTGAGCAAGAAAACAATGGATTAAACCCAGATCTCTGTGACTAGGGGTGAATGTTTGATTTCCTCTGCATTCCGTCCATCTTCCGTTCTTTTTGCATTTGTCGCCCCAAGTGGGAAGTGATGCCCGGACGTGGGTCCTGTGCTCACTGCGCCACTGGATTCAAGCTAGCCTAACTGATGAAGGGTGATACCCTGAAACCGGTCCTAGGATGCTTGATTCCGGTCCAGGGAGCACCTGGCTTGGCAGCTCTGGCTGGACTGTTCCCATGAGAAACAGGGTCAAGACTGATGTGCATATGGCTGGGTCCAAACTGGGGTGGCGTGATGATCAAGAAAACGATGGATTAAACCCAGATCTTTGTGACTGGGGTGAATTTTTTATTTGCTCTGCATTCCGTCCATCATCTGTTCTTTTTGTATTTGTCGCCTCAAGTGGAAAGGGTATGCCCAGACGTGGGTCCCATGCTCACTGCACCACTGGATTCAAACTAGCCTAGCTGATGAAGGGTGATACCCTGAAACCAGTCCTAGGATGCTTGATTTCAGTCCAGGGAGGACCTGGCTTGGCAGTTCGGGCTGGACTGTTCCCATGAGGAACAGGGTCAAGACTGATTTGCATATGGCTGGGTCCAAACTGGGGTGGTGTGGTGAGCAAAAAGACGATGGATTAATCCAGAACTTTGTGACTGGAGGTGAATGTTTGATTTGCTCTGCATTTTGTCCACCATCTGTCATTTTTGCATTTGTCACCCCAAGTGGGAAGGGTATGCCCAAACGTGGGTCCTGTGCTCACTGCGCCACTGGATGCAAGCTAGCCTAGCTGATGAAGGGTGATACCCTGAAACCAGTCCCAGGAAGCTTGATTCCAGTCCAGGGAGGACCTGGCTTGGCAGTTCGGGCTGGACTTTTCCCACGAGGAACAGGGTCAAGACTGATTTAAATATGGCTGGGTCCAAACTGGGGTGGCGTGGTGAGAAAAAAAACGATGGATTAAACTCAGATCTTTGTGACTGGGGGTGAATGTTTGATTTTGGATGATTCCGTCCATCATCTGTTCTTTTTGTGTTTGGGTGCAGGTGAATGGGCTGGATGCTATTGTGAGGTGGATTGCTGTTGGGTGTCTGAGTGCTTGCGTTTGGGTACCTTGGGAGGAGGGGGCACATGCATGGAAGTGGGTGTGGTGACTGCCAGTGAGGGGTGTGTACTGATAGGCATGATGGTGGTAGTGGATGAGGATGTAGTGCATGCAGGTGTGAGTGTAGACGCTACTGGGAGGGACGACGAGGAGGAGGGTGACACAGTGGAGGCAGTGGATGTTGGTATGTCTTCATCTGGATGGTGTTTGTTCGAGTGCCTGTGTGATGATGTGTGGTGCTTGTGTTTGCCTGAACTACTCCTGTGTGTTGTCCTAGGTGCATGCTGGTCTGCCCGTGTGCTTGGGATAGGTTGGGGTTGAGGGGAATGGGATTGGACAGAGGAGGTTGGAGGGGTAGGCTAGAAAAAGGGACAATGGCTGCCATCAGGGAGGAGGCCAGAGCCTGTATTGATCTCTTTTGGGCCACCATGCTAGAGTGAATGCCTTCCAGGAATGCATTTGTTTGTTGCAAATGGGCTGCCAGCCCCTGGATGGCATTCACAATGGTTGACTGCCCAACAGAGATGGATCGCAGGAGGTTAATAGCCTCCTCACTCAGGGCACATGGGCTAACTGGGGCAGGGCCTGAGATGCCTGGAGCGAAGGAGATGCCCACCCTCCTGGGTGAGCGGGCAAGGGAAACACACTGAGGGGCTGTGAGAGGGCAGTGCTGGTACAGGGGTGGCGGCTGTACCTGTAGTTGGGGTGGGCACAGAGGTGTCTGCCACCACCAGGGAGCTTCCATCGGAGGAGGTATCACTGTCAGAACTGTCCCCTCCAGTCTCCGCCGTGGTGCTCCCCTCGCCCTCGGTCCCACTGGTGCCCTCGCTGTCGGTGGATTCATCCTCCTGGGCTCTGTGGGAAGCAGCTCACCCCATCGCCGGTGCCTCTGCTCCTCCACCAGATGATGCTAATGCACTTAAGGACAGGGTGATAAAACAAAAAGTAGGGGGACGAGACAAAGGATACACTTTGTCAGTGGCGGCAACCACACCACCGTTGCCGTACACAACACACTCACACACAGGGAATAGCCCTACGCCCTAGGCAATGCACTACCAGTCACAATGCTAGTCACAAGCCCATAGACAGGGATACCTGACTGCAATTGCAGCATACCTGAGACCCACAGACCCCTGCCCAGTAGTGGAGGCCTACTAGCTTGTTTGGAGAGGTTGACATCAAACCCTGCCCAACATGGGCCCTACCCTGCACTGGCCGGCCTGGCCTAGGGGCAGCCCCAGGCCCACATCCCCCACCAGGATGCCACCCCACCAGGTGCAAGTAGTATATTAGGGCAATGTACTCCCCCCTTGTGGCTGCTATGATGCCCCCAAGCGCCCATTCAGCTCCGGATAGGCCACCGCCAGTATGCGGGCCATCAGGGGGGTCAGGGTTCAACGGGCACCCCTTCCTCGTTGGGAGGGCATCCCCAGCTGGGGCTCCACCATCTTTCGTGCCCAGTGTCTCAGGTCCTCCCACCGTTTGCGACAGTGGGTGCTCTGCCTGCAGTAGACCTCCAGGGTCCGCACACCCTTGGCGATGGCACACCATATAACCTTTTTTGATGGGCGCTGACCTGCAGAGAAATACACATAGGAAAAGTTATCAGTCAGACCGTCCTGCCTGTTACACTAATTGCCCACCATAGCCCTCACATCCCCTTACACACAGACATTGCCCACCATAAATGCAGCACGCTGCCCAGGGCCCTTACCCCAACCCCCTCCCACTCGAGGCCTTCACACACAGCACTCCATGCATTCATGCTCCGTTCATCATGCTCACAGTGTGCGCACCTGTTGGTCTGGAAGCCCATACAGCATTCGGTACTTGGGTAGGACCCCATCCACCAGTCTCTCCAACTCCACAGTGGTGAAGGCAGGGGCCCTTTCCACAGTGACACAAGCCGTGGTCGGTTCCAGACACAGGTCACAGCAGCACTTGCAGTGTAGGTCCTCTCCTGTTGAAGGTCAGGTAGCAAGTGGGTGAACAGATAAAAAATGGTGGTGACGTCCGCGGCGGTGAGTACCGTCACCGCCGGTGTACATCACTGTTGGCCCCTGTGACCCATAGGGCCCAATGGGATCCAATGAGGATTTGCACGGCGGTTTTCACCTGCCTCCCGCAACAGCGCACAACATCAGCGGAATTACCTAATTTTCACCTGTCCCTCCATACAGGGTAGCCAGAAGCCATTTCGGGGGGGGGGCAGGCCATGGCACCTAACTGCATCACAGTACACATAGGCACCATTTGGGACTATACAACAATATTGTGTTACAGTCACAACATGCAATGCAGTGTAGTGTTTGGAAATATGGAATACTGACCAGCCTCTCACCGTTTGCCCGCTAGATTGCAGCCGCTGCGGATGAATTGGAGATGGAGACATCCCCCGTGTACAGGCCCCGGGTGGGCTTGGCAACAATGGAGGACAGGCACATTATCCTCACCTAGAGAATGGACAGGGCCACAATCACAAAGTTGTGTACCCACTTAGAATGTGACCTGATATCTGCTATCCGTCAGCCCATCGGATCCCCCTCTTGTGCAAGTCCTATTTGTGCTCCATTTCCTGGCAAGTGGCTCCTTCCAAGTGACAGTGGGCTTTGCAGCAGGAATGTCTCAGCCAATATTCTCAATAGTGCTGACCAGAGGATTGTATGCCCTGATTAAACACATGCACAGCTACATCGTTTTCTTCCAGGTGGAGGATTTGGCCACAGTGCAAACTGATGTCCATGCAATGGGACATATCCCCAACATTATTGGTGCTATTGATGGTACACATATTGCATTTGTCCCCCCCCCCCGAGAAATGAAAAGGAATTCAGAAATCAAAAGAGCTTTCACTCCATGAATGTGCAGATAGTGTGCCTGGCGGACCAGTACATCTCCCATGCCAATGCAAAGTATCCTGGGTCTGTGCATGATGCCTTTATCCTGAGGAATAGCAGCGTCCTGTATGTGATGTCTCAACTCCAAAGGCACCGGGTGTGGCTAATAGGTGAGCCCTGGTTCCCAACCAGGGGTTGTTGGTGTATGGGTATGGTGTGGGCCTTAAGGGTTAGTGTTTGTCTAACAGTTGTCCCTCGATATTTTCAGGTGACTCTGGTTACCCCAACCTCTCATGGCTACTGACCCCTGTGAGGAATCCCAGGACAGGGGCAGAGGAATGTTACAATGAGGCACATGGGCGAACAAAAATAATAAAAGAAAGGACATTTGGCCTCCTGAAGGCCAGGTTTCGTTCCCTCCATCTAACAGGTGGATCCCTGTACTATTCACCCAAGAAGGTCTGCTAGATCATCGTGACACGCTGTATGCTGCACAACCTTGCCTTACGTCGCCAGGTGCCTTTTCTGCAGGAGGAGGAGGCTGGAGATGGGCGTGTGGCAGCAGTGGATCCTGTGGACCGTGAAGATGAGGAGGCAGAGGATGAGGATGAGAACAACAGAAGTGCAATAATATGAAAGTACTTCCAATGACACACAGGTAGGACACTGTAATTACACTTTACATTGACATTTGACATTGTCACTTGCAGGCTGATTTGCCCACTTCTATGGCCACTTACTGTACCCTTTGGCATCTCTATTTTCAGATATTTGTGCCCCACTATCGCTCCTGGTGTGTTGACTGCAGCTAACTACAGGTCAATCCTAATTATTCATTACTGTACAGTTATGGGGTGATGATGGAGGAAGGTCCAGGATAGAGTCCAGTCTATTTGTATCTGAGGTGCATTGTCCAAGGGGGAATAGGAAGGGGAGCACTGGCAGTCCAAGATGGACAGGGTGACAGAGTGGGACACAAGGGTGACATTCAGGAGGGTCTTATTTCCTGGCAGGGGTCTTGGCAATATCCTCTGGCTTCCGCCTGGATCGCAGGGACAGTTTGGGGGGTGGTTCTCCTTCTGCAGGGGGTGGGGTACTGGTGGCCTGTTGTTCTTTTGGCGGGGTCTCCTGTCCACTAGCAGCAGCAGAGGTTGAAGGCTGTTCATCGGTTTGGCTAGTGTCAGGGGCCCGCTGGTGTACCACTGCCTCCCTCATGGTGTTGGCCATGTCTGCCAGCACCACTGCAATGGAGACCAGGGTGGTGTTGATGTCCTTCAAGTCCTCCCTGATCCCCAGTTACTGTACCTCCTGCAGCCACTGGGTCTCCTGCAACTTGTCCAGTATCTAGCCCATCGTCTCCTGGGAATGGTGGTATGCTCCCAGGATGTTGGTGAGTGCCCCCTGGAGAGTTGGTTCCCTGGGCCTGCCCTCCCCCTGTCACACAGCAGACTTCCCAACTTCCCTGTTGTCCTGTGCCTCTGTCTCCTGAACTGTGTGCCCACTGCCCTGACCCCCAGGTCCCTGATCATTCTGTGTTTGTAGGGTGGCCTGGGGTCCCTGTAGTGGTGGACACACTGCTGATTGATGTGTCCTGGGGACAGAGGTATGGGCCCGCTGGGTGGGTACTGTGCTGGTGTTTCCTGAGGGGGAGGCACTGTGGTGGTATGGGACTGTACCTAGGTTACCGACTGTCTGGAGATCCCTGATGGGCCAGGTTGGTCATCCAGATCCAGGCATCCAGAGCTGCTGTCATCACTGTGGGCCTCTTCTGGGGTGGACTAGAAGTTGCTGGCACCTCCTCTCCAGTGACGTTGGGTGGGGACCTGTGGGGATGTAAATGCAGTGTTATTACTTCTGTGTGTGTCATCTTGTGCATGGATGTGTTGCCCTGTATGGTTGTTATTGCCCTGGCAGCTTTACCTTGTGTGAGTAGTGATTTTGTGGGCTAGGTGATTCTCTCTAATGTGCATGCTTTAGTGATGGATGTCCATGCAGGTCTGTGAGAAGTGTCCATGCATTGGTGTTGCATGCAGGGCTTGGTATTGGGATGAGTGGGTTGTGATGGTGGCGTATGTGGGAGGTGGTGAAGTGATGGAAGTGAGGGTAAGGGTGGGGGTTTGTGATGGCATGCAGGTAGGGGGGGTGATAGTAATAGAGAGTTGACTTACCAGAGTCCAGTCCTCCTCCTACTCCTGCTAGGCCCTCAGGATGCATGATAGCCAAAACTTGCTCCTCCCATGTTGTTAGTTTTTGGGGAGGAGGTGGGGGTCCACCTGCAGTCCTCTGTGCAGCTATTTGGTGTCTTACTGCTGTGGAATGTACCTTCCCCGTAGGTCGTTCCACCTCTTCCTGATGTCAACCCTTGTTCTGGGGTGCTGTCCCACGGCGTTGACCCGGTCCACGATTCTCCGCCATAGCTCCATCTTCCTAGCAATGGACGTCTGCTGCACCTGTGATCCGAATAGCAGTGGCTCTACCCGGATGATTTCCTCCACCATGACCCTTAGCTCCTCCTCAGAGAACCTGGCGTGTCATTGCAGTGCCATGGGTGTATTGTGAGTGGTGTGGGTGAGGGTGTGTGGGGTGCTGTGTTGGGATGTATGATGTAGGGTGTGTGGATGGTGTATAAGTGATGGTGGTGTGTGTCTGTGGTCTTGTCTGTGGTCTTGCTATCTCTCTTGTGGCACTTGTTTGTACTGGTAAAGGGTTGTGGGTAATGTGGGTGTGTGTTTTATAGTGGTGTGGGTGTGTGGGTGTGGTGTGTATGTGTGTCAGGTGTGTGTAGTTTGAATTGCCCAATGTGGTGTCGTTTTGTTAGGTTGTGTGTATTTTGAGCATGGCAGTATGTACCCCCAATGGTTTAGCGCCATTGAATGTCCTCTGTGGTGATTCGTGGGTCATAATGCTGTGGGTGTAGTTCTGTTGGCGTAACGGTGTGGATTTTGCTACCGCCAGTTTATCACTGACCTTTGTGCTGGCGGACTTGTGTGTGTGGCTGTATAGTGACGGATTGCTATGTGTGGGTCATAATATGGGTGACGGTAATCCGCTGTGGCGGCGCTATGTTGGCAGCAGTCAGCATGGCGGTAAGTGGTACTTACCGCCAATGTCATAATGAGGGCCAAAGTGACTTAAATATGACACAGACTAGTTTGAATTTATCCCAATATTCGACCAGCAGCTACTGGCTTCAAAGGATGACATAAATTAAAATAACTCCATGCAATGCAAAATATGTAGAAATTTTTGTTCTTCACAACAAGTTTGCTCTGGCATTGTCACCCAGTGCTTTGACTTGTATAGTATTTCTGTGTCAGGCTATTGCTATGATGTGAGACGTTTTCAATCTGAGTCCTCACACCCTGCGTGGTTTGCAAAAACTAGCATTCATTCAGTGTAAAGACCTTGTAGTGGTTTGGAGGAATAATGCATTGACTACAGGAATGTGTGAATGACCTCATAGTGAATAGTGATAAGCTCAGATCACATCAGTTGCACTCTTACATCTTTCTCTTTCTGCGGACTGACAATTAGTATAGTTGAATTGGATAACAAGAAATACCTCTTATTCAGCACTGTCATGACCCAAGGGTTCAACATGAGTTAAAATGTGATGTACACCCAGATAATTCCCCATCGAGGTGCTATCCTGCAGATTGAATAGAGGTGCCATGTGGTAAGATGCCTGTTATAAGGACATCAAGAACTGCGTGATCACTCTTGTGTAAAGTGTAGCAAAGTGACTGGAAGTTTAATACTTATTGGATATAAGCTTTATTAACTTTCTCCATTTTACATCTGTAGGTGTAAGTTCTTTTCAATCAAACAAAAGTTTATTTTCATTTCTCAAACAGATATGAAATATAAGAATATTAATTGTCATCAGATTTGGAGTAAATTATCTATATTAGTTCTCTGTAGGATGTCCTAATTTTGCAGAGTCCCCATGTGTGCCCAGGGCCTGTAAATCAACTGCTACTAATTGGCCTGCAGCATTGATTGTGCCACCCACATAAGTAGCCCTGTAAACATATCTCAGACCTGCCACTGCAATATCTGTGTATGCAGTTTGAACTGCCAGTTTGACCTGGCAAGGCCCAAACCTTCTCTTTTACTACATGTATGTCACCCCTAAGGTAGGACATGTACTGCTGTGTTTCACATATCCTGATAGTGAAATACTGCCAAGTTTGTTTTTCACTATTGCAAGGCCTATCTCTCCCAGAAGTTAACATGGGGATTGCCTTGAAGTATCTTGTAAGTGTAATTTCCTTTGGGAGCAGATAGAGCTGTGTAGTTTGGGGTCTTTGAACTCACAATTTAAAAGTACATAGTTTGGTGAAGTTGTTTTTTAAATTGTAAGTTTGAAAATGCCACTTTTAGAAAGTGGGCATTTTCTTGCTTAGCTATTCTGTGCCTCTGCTTGTTTGTGGAATACACACCTGCGTCAGGATGACAGTTGGGCTGTTTGTGAATTCCTTCTAGACAGTCACAGAAAGCGAGCTGAGGTGTGGCCTGCATGTCCTTATGGGTCTTTCTGGGCTACAGTGGAGGGAGGAGCTAACACTTGCACCTAAAGAGGGATGTGCCTGTCCTTGAACAAAGCAGTCTCCAACCCCCTGAAGTGTGTCTGGGGCCAGGGCAGGAAAGGCAGGGTCTTGTGCACTACAAAGACTTCCCCTTGAAGTTTGCCTACTTCAAAGGCAGAAATGAGCACAAGTATTGGGCTTCTGGGAGCACAACTTCAGAACACTTCTGGATCAAGAAGAGACTCTGCCAAGGAGAAGAGCTGAGGAGCTGTCAGGAGGAGTACTGCCCCTTTGATGTGTGTGCTTTCCTGGGTTGGCCTGCAGTTGATGCTTCTGCTTTGTAGCGGATAAAGACTGGACTTTGTTGTGTATCCTGTTTGTGACGTTTCTCCAAGGGCTTTGACTGAGCTTGCCTCCTCTTAAGAAGTCTCAGGAACATCAGAGGGTTCACCTGCCAGCCCCTGGATTCTCTTGCTGAGGACCCTGACTTGCCAAGAGGTGCCCACTCCAGTTCCTGTGCCCATGGGAGTGAAATCTGACAAAAAACAATGAGAAACAGGCACATTGACTCCGCATGACTCCTGATTCTGCTCTGCTGCCCGCATCCGAAGCTGTGGTCCCTGCTGAAATGCAACGATAGTGACTGCCGCAGCACCTCTGAAGTCCCGCAACCTTGTGAGTCCTGAGTGTCGTGTCACTGATGTCCTTGGCACCATGGTGCCTGTGGTCCCATAGTGTAACCGCAACACCGCAAAGTCACTTAATTGCATCTTGATCCGCTGGACTCATTGACCCTGCCGGATCATAAGGAAACAACACCTTGCCACCAACGCCGCATCACCTTCCCTTCAACTGTAGGTAACTGAAGCCTTATCTCCCCTACCTAGCAGTATGGAACCGACGCCTCACCTCCCCAGTAGCAGTAAGGAACCACTGCCGCAGTGGCTCCAACAACGCCTCACTTCCCAGACTCCGTGCAACGTCTTTGCTTCCTCATTGTTTTCAAAGGCATTGTACTTGGGGTCTGTGCAACTCTGGACCAGTGCTGCAGTCCCTTGCGAGTGGCGCTGAGCTGTTAGGAATGACTCTGTCAGGACGCCGGGATAACTTCAATTGGAACTATTGTCTTTCTAAGTGCTTTATTGGGATTTAATCTTTTAAAATGTCATATCTTTGCTTGCGTATGTTGGATTTTTGTTGTTTTGGTCTTGTTTTACTTAAATAAATATAGGCTACTTTTCTAAACTGGCGTGGTGTCCATTTGTAATGTTTTCACAGTGTTACTTTGTGTGGGTACAAATACTTAACTCATTGCCTCTGAGATAATCCTGACTGCTTGTGCCAAGCTACCAAGGGGGTGAGAAGGGATTATCTTAGGTGTGTGACTCCCTTACCCTAACTAGAGTGAGGGTCCCTACTTTGAGTGTAAACTGACTGCCAACTAGAGATCCCATTTCTAACAGTAAACAAAATGAAAGAGGTTTCTGTTGGAATGGTAGATGATACAAGACTCTGAGAATCATCTGTCAATTCAGTGCTAGTTTTTTACTGAAAAGTTTCTAAAGAAAAAAAAAGGCCTGCCAAATTTTCGTTTTATTCCTGGTGCATTTTCCCTGCAAGTAGCCTCACTTCCACATCTAAACTATTTTTACAACACAAGGGTGAGGTATGGTTTAATTGAGAAAGGATTCACAATAATGTAATGCTCAGTTATGCTTTAGGGGACTATTTCCCAGACCAATGGAAAGGCATTATTTCACTATAAAATCCTAAACTCTACCAAAGGTCAAGGTTGATGTGGAGAATACTACACAAAGCAGGATATATTACAAGAAATGCTTAGAGTTCTGATCAGTCCTGATTTGCTACTACCTATGACTTCCTTCAGGTAGAGCTGAAAAATCCTCCTCCTACTGGCCCTTGGAGTCAAATATGCCAATGTGAGTTGGGTTGAATGGCAACTGCTGGTTGACTAGTGCCTAGAAGCTGTTGTGTGGACTGGTCCCACAGTTCCAGAGAACTGGCTACTACCCTGAAGAAGTGTACTGAACCAGACAAGAGGAAGTTTGAAAGTGTCTACAGGAAGATAATGAACAAATGGGGTCAAGGAAGCTGGAGACTTGGTACTCCTGCTACGGACCCTTCCATGGCTTTTCCCGTGAGTCTGGTTCATAATTGATAGGATCAAAGACCTTGGGTATCTGTTTTATCTTTGATTTATTTTTCTAAATAAAGCTTTAGCGTCTCATATTCAGTTAAGCAATTAGGCCACTAAAAATCAACGCTAATACTTCCTGGCTAGACACCACGCTGATTTTGGGGCACTTTCCTAGGAACGACAATACCTGATTTAAAGAACAAATGTTTTCTGCTTAAGACATTGGAGGGTTCCGCGGAGAGCAGACCCGGTCTAGTCTCTTGGCAGGAGCATTTGGGGCGGGGGAAGTGACGCAAGGAAGGACAGTGATTGGCTATGGGGTATGTTGGGGAGGGAGGTTTTAGTAGGGGAGGGAAAAGGGGACAGGCCTCTTCCGCGCCAGCCCACTCACGTGGAGGAAGTTTTGTCGGTCCCCTTGGGAGAGTAGGTAGGAGGCACATTGTTTAACATGGCACAAGGCCATGATGTAGCCCCGGTCAGGGACATGCTTCGCCTTCTAGGTGAAGCCGGCTGTGTGGATTTACTCAGGCCTGGCGTCCTAGACCAGGCCAGGGTAGGAATGTCGCGCCCCACGCATGCGGGGTCAGGGGCGTGGCGGCTGTGATCGCGGCCTGCACATCGCCCGAGAGGCCCAAGAAGCAGCGCTCTGTCGGGGGAAAGGACGCGGTGTGTCCGCCCCCGAGGTCCCAAAAATACTTCTGGCCCTGTGGGGCCTCATGCCGGCATAGTGGGGGGGGACCGGGCCCATACACGCTGCTGGTGGTGCAGAGTGCCTGGAGCCTGCCCCCATAGGACAGGGGTAGGCCCCAGCTTTGGCAGAAAATCTAGGGGCTGGCCCTGGTTGTGTGGGCAGCCCCCCAGACACAGGAGATGGGACAGGGCCCACTGATCCTGCCAATGAGGGGATGGATGGGGCCCCTGGTTCTTTTCTTGGGATGGGCCAGGACACTATTTCCACTCAGGTGTTGCCAGGTGACAGTGGTGGGGCTGGACAAGGGGAGGAAGGCCAGGCAGGGCCCCCTGGGGGACAGAAGGGGCCCCGTATTTTGGTGGTTCAAAAGTGGTTTCCGAGCCCAGAAGTGCCCTAAGACTGGTCCTCTGCGGATATTGAGGCCAGGATCCGCGAGCAAAGGAAGGGAGTGGCGGAGGCGGAGGAGAGGAGAGGTGGGCAAAGCTGTGTAGGGACAGGGAAGCGGCTCTGGAGAGGGGGAGGCAGCCGAAAAGAAAGGTGGGGAGCATGAGGACGGCTCACAGTGCATCCTCTGGGGAGGAGTCAGGAGTGGGTGTGGGTCCCCAAAGAGAGAGGGGGCAGGCAAGAGGCTAATGCGGCTGAGGGGTCCCCACGCGGAGCAGGCACAAGTGGCACACACGGCCATGAGAGGGGCGGAGAGTACAAGCCAGCGAAGGGGGATAGCAGTAGGAAGGTGACACCAACGGGGCGCACCACGGCCCCAGGACGTTGGTTAGAAGCACTAGAGGGGCCATCGGCGGCCTTCTCTACGTCGCGGGACTGCGCATGCAGCAGAAGTGGTAGGCGCCACGAGGGACCTAACCAGGACGAATGGAGTGAGGTAATGGACGAGAGAGGTTTGGAGGACCAGTGTGCTATGGACGACGAGGTGGTTGTGGAATTGGACTATGATGAGGAGGAGTCAGATGAGTGGGAGGAAGAAGAGATTCACGAAGGCGAGGTAAGCAAGGTGATGGGGGGATAAGGGGCGCAAGAGCGGTGCAACCCCCTCTTCTACTTCTGTTTTACAGGCGTCAGTGGCAGTTGGCACGTTGCAAGGGACGGCGCAGAAAGAAGACCGAGGGCGTCAAGTCCCGACAGCACCACACAAGGCGGTGCACAGAGTTCAAGGTAAAGGAGAATGGTGGTCGGTATGGGGTGGTGGGCAGGCTACGACTGTGTCAAAAACGGACAAGTCCATTGGGGTGGGCAATCATTCCGTTCACAAGACATTGGTGTCAAGTGCGACACAAGTGGGCGAAGGTAAGACGGGGGCGTATCAGAAGCACCTGGTGTGGGGAAGAGTGCAAGCACAATGCCTCAGGAAAAAGACGGTGAGGTTAAAGTTGAAGGGCATAAGAAAAGGATTCCTTATATGGGGTTGGCAATGCCGTTGGGTTTGCATGTGGCGGACAAGACGAAGGCTCGAATTTGGAAACATGAATATGTTCATGTTTTTAAGCTATTGCACAGGGACATTCAAGCGAAGGAAGGGTCCAAGGAAGAGGAATGGGAGTTAGCTAGGCGACCCCGAGTACTGGTTACTAGGGATAATTGGACTTCGGCATTTTTGATATATGCCAGCATATATTGTGAGAAGTTTCCTGACAGGGCCATAGCGCTCTTCAAATATATGCACATCATTAGAAAAGCCCAGATGCATTTTGGGTGTTTTGCCTGGCTCAATTATGACGAGGAGTTTCGGGCAAAGGTTAATGTGAACCCAGATAAAGCATGGGGGGACATGGACTCTGAACTTTGGATGCAGTGGATGGCATCTTCACAGTCAGCGGCCTCTCATACTGCGAGTGGGCTCCCGGTACTTTATAAGCCCCTTCAGTCCTGTGCCGTTCTGGCCGGGGCAGGGTGGGGATGGGACAGCGACACAGGGACCTACCTCAGGGGCATGCTGGAACTTTAATAAAGGTTTTTGTTACATACACCCACACAAATTCAAGCACAAGTGCGCCAAATGCGGGGGGAAGCTCCCGGTCACTCACTGTTTTTCTCTCAATAGCCCAGCGGAACAGTGGAGGGCGACTAGGGGTAGAGGGACGCAAGGCGCTCCTGGGCCAAAGGGCGCCTACACCAATTAAGCTAGAGGTATTGCGCCCCTGGCTGCGGATGTACCCTGACAGGGACATAGCAAACAAGCTGGAATGGGGTTTTCTGGTGGGGTTTTGGATAGTTATCAAGGTCCGAGACACAAGAGATGGGCAGACAATTTGCGGTCTTCCAAGGACATGCCTTTGGTGGTAGCAGACAAATGGCTTAAAAAAGTTGCGGAAGGTAGGATCGCGGGCCCCTTTTTTGATTGACCTATGGATGAGTTGATGATCTCCCCTCTGAAAGTGGCAGGGGAGTTTTGTCTCATTCATCATTTGTCATGGCCAGAGGGAGCATCTGTGAACAATTTCATTGCTCCTGAAGATACGCGGGTGGTCTACGTGTCTGTTGACGATGCAATTCGCCTAGTGTGAGGCTGTGAAAAAGGGTCCCAGTTAGCAATATGCGACATTAAGGCGACTTCCAGGCTTTTGCCCATTCACATGGAGGATTTCAGTTTGCTTGGCATGCAGTTGGATGGGGCGATTTTTGTGGACAGAGTCTTCCCGATGGGATGTGAGATTTCTTGTGCAATCTTTGAGATGTTTAGTACTTTCTTACAGTGGGTTCTTGTTAAAGTGTGTGGACACCAGGAGGTGACTCATTATCTGGACAATGTATTGTTCGTTGGGAGAGTGGACTCAGGAGATTGTGGAAGGGCTTTGGCATGTTTTGAGGGATTGTCTAGAGAGATGGGCCTTCCATTGGCCCCTGAGAAGACCGAAGACCCAAGTTGTGTTTTCACATTTTTGGGTATTGAACTGGACACTGTCAACCTGGTGGCTCGTTTGCCACAGGGAAAGGTGGCAGAAATGTTGGAATTTTTGCAGCAAGTACGATCCTTGCGTAAGATTGAGCTACGTAGGGCGCAGCAGTTGTTGGGCTACCTGAATTTTGCATGTACGGTCGTAAAGGAGGGCAGGACTTTTTTCAGGCATCTTGGCTTGGCCATGTGAGGCGCTTCCCTTCCTCCTCACGGGATCCGAGTGTCGATGGGTCTACGGGAGGATGTCAGGGTTTGGGAAACTTTCTTGACACAATTCAACAGGGTCTCCATGATGTTTCGGGAGGAAGACACAGTCTGGCAGGTGCAAATTTTCTCAGATGCTGCGGGAGCTACAGGCTTTGGTCTTTTTGGGATGGACTTTGGTGTGCAGAACAGTGGCTGGCACGCTTGTTGCAACAAGGCAGGCGCATTGCTTTTTTAGAGTTTTTTCCCCTGTTAGTGGCCTTGTCGGTGTGGGGGGTGAACTGGTGAACAGAAAAGTGGTGTTCTATGTGGACAACATGACAGTGGTGGATTTAGTGAACAGACAAAGGGCGAGGGATGTGAGAGTTTTGCGTCTCTTGTGATATTTCATGCTGAAATGTTTATCACTGAATGTTGTATTCAAAGCTGTGCACGGTCCGGGAGACAATAATGCTATCGCGGATTCCCTGTCTCATTCACAGTGGCACTGTTTTCGGAGTTTGGCACCAGCGGCAGAACGACACAAGACGGTGGTCCCGGCCGAGATTTGGGAAGGGGGGCGTGAGGATCATAGAACTGGTAGAGAAGTCGCTAGTGGAATCCACCTGAAAACATTAACGGCTGGTATGGTTGGAGTTTCAGAATTTTTAGAAGGTTGCGAGGAATTTTTGGGAGCCAAATGAGTCAGTGCTGCAAGCTCGTACGATGCATTTTGTCTTGTTTTCGATCAGTAAAGGTTTGTCACCTGCAACAATTGGGGGCAAGTTGGCAGGTGTTTCCTTTTACGGAAAGTTGTTTTTAGGTTGGGACCCAGCAAGGGGTTACCTGCTAGGAAAATTTTTAAAAGGCTGGGGTAGGACTACGGGGTGTGTAAGGAAGATGGCGAGGGAACCCATCACATTTGAGTAGTTGTTGGAATTGTTAGTTGTCTTGCCCGTGTGTTGTTATGATGCGCATGAGCTGGTGTTGTTTCACCTGTGCATGGTGTGGATATTTTTTGGAGCCTTCCATGTCTCAGATTTTTTGGGAGTGGCAAAGGAGGTAGGAGTGAAAGCATCTGAGGTTTGTTTGAGCGGCGAGCGATTGGGAATATGGCTACGTAAGTCCAAGACAGATCAAATGGGATGGGGTAAGTGGGTTTGGCTGGAGATTGGGGGAAATGCAGCTGCCTGTCCGGTAAGGGAGTGGTGTGTTTTTCAAGCACAGATGCATACTGACATCGATGTAGTTTTTAGGCATGCCAATGGGGGGAAGGTGATGGCTTTTCAGCTGTTGGCAGTGTTGCGGTCTGCGCTGCGTCGGGTAGGCAGACGGGCTCAGTGCTATGGAACTCATTCTTTCCGGATAGGTGCAGCTACAGCAGCTGCTCATTTGGGTTGGAACTGGGCTCAGATTAAGCGAATCGGCAGGTGGAGGTCTCGATGTTGCAAGCGATATGTGCAACCCTGAGCTGGGAAGGGGGGTGTGCGGAATTATTATTTAGCAAGTGTTTTGTGGCAAGTCAAGTGACATTTATTCTTTTTCAGGTTGCGTTGGGGGCCCCAGGAGTGGGAAAATGGTTATTTGGCTGGTGGGCCACTCATTTGTACAATGGGCAGCGAAGTATGCCAAACAGCAGATCTATGGTCGATCTTTGGGACTTCTGAGCTGCAGACATGAAGTGGTATGGTGGGGAAAAAGTGGAATGCGGTGGGGTAACCTGCTTCCTTTTTTAACATCCATCACATCCAGATTTACTGATACTGCACCTGGGGGAAAATGATTTGGTAAAACTATCTGGGCTCACCTTACTGCAACATATGCAGCGGGATCTGGAGCTGATTGGGCAGCGGATGCATGGTGCGTTCATAGTCTGGACAGAGTTTGTCCCCAGAACGAAATGGCAAGGTGCAGTCAAGCATGGGACTATGGACAGGGCCCGGAGGAAGCTCAATAGAGCAATGAGGGTTTTCTGCTGGACACACGGTATTAAAGTACTGAGACATGAAGGTATTATTGAAGGGGAATCCAGTCTTTTGGGGCCGATGGTGTGCATCTTTCAGAGCTGGGTAATGCTTACTACCTGATTGAACTGTGCCTGATTGTGGGGGATCTGTTGGGAGAAAGGATGTGGCTCAGAGAAGCAGCATGAGTTTTTTGCAATGTTGCAGTGGTTCGCTGGTGGTGCAGCACAACGCCTAATGGGTTGTGCTGGGTGGCAGTAGATGGGGAGGGTGGAGAGTCAGATGCGGGCCTGGCCACCCTTCCAGGGGGGAGAAAGAAGCAGGTGAAGGATGATAGCGTGGAGGATGCCCCGAAGCAAGTAGGGGATGAAAGGAAAAGGGGAAGGTGTAGGTGAATTGAAGTGGAAGATGAGTGAACAGAGGCATAGTGAAAGGATGAAGGGGAAGAAGAATGGAAAGAAGTTCAAAGGGTGGGGGTTTGGTTAAAGTTAACAGTTTGAATATCAGTATATATAATGTTTTATGTCTGACATGCAATCCTGTCCTAATAAATGGCCTTTTGCACTAAGTACCAATGTGTCAGTGATTATGTCCCGATGGAGGGTCCCGCGGAGAGCAGACTCGGTCTAGTCTCTCCGCAGGAGCATTCAGGGCAGGGGAAGTGACCCAGGGAATCACAGTGATTGGCTATGGGTACGTGGGGGAGGGAGCAAGGGGGGTTCCGCGCCAGCCCGCTCGCGTGGAGGACGTTTTGTCCGCCCACCCACCCTACAGGAGAAAGGGTTTGGTGGGTTTTGGAACTTTGAAGATGGGGAGGTTCTTGGGGGATCGCCAGTAGGGCAGGTTGCAGTCGGGGATTAGGTGGCAGTAGATGGGGGGAGTGTGGAGAGTCAGATGCGGGCCTGGCCACCCTTCCAAGGGGGGAGAAAGAAGCAGGTGAAGGATGATAGCGTGGGGGATGCCCGAAGCAAGTAGGGGATGAAAGGAAAAGGGGGAGGTGTAGGTGAATTGAAGTGGAAGATGAGTGAACAGAGGTATAGTGAAAGGATGAAGGGGAAGAAGAATGGAAAGAAGTTCAAAGGGTGGGGTTTTTTGTTAAAGTTAACAGTTTGAATCTCAGTATATATAGGGGGTCATTCTAACCCTGGCGGTAAAAACCGCCAGGGTGAACGACCGCGGTAGCACCACCAACAGGCTGGCGGTGCACCGCTGGGCATTCTGACCGCGGCGGTTCAGCCGCAGCCAGAAACGGAAAGTCGGCGGTGTACCGCCGACTTTCCGCTGCCCTTGAGAATCCTCCATGGCGGCGGAGCGCGCTCCGCCGCCATGGGGATTCTGACACCCCCTACCGCCATCCTGTTCCTGGCGGTTCTCCCGCCAGGAACAGGATGGCGGTAGGGGGTGCCGCGGGGCCCCTGGGGCCCCTGGGGGCCCCTGCAGTGCCCATGCCAATGGCATGGGCACTGCAGGGGCCCCCGTAAGAGGGCCCCAAAAAGAATTTCAGTGTCTGCCTAGCAGACACTGAAATTCGCGACGGGTGCAACTGCACCCGTCGCACCTTCCCACTCCGCCGGCTCAATTCTGAGCCGGCGTCCTCGTGGGAAGGGTGTTTCCCGCTGGGCTGGCGGGCGGACTTTCGGCGGTCGCCCGCCAGCCCAGTGGGAACCCAGAATGACTGCTGCGGTCTTTTGACCGCGGTACGGTCTTCTGCCGGTTCCCGCATGGCGGGCGGCTACCGCCGCCCGCCAAGCTCAGAATCACCCCCATAATGTTTTATGTATGACATGCAATCCTGTACTAATAAATTGCCTTTTGCACTAAGTACCAATGTTTCAGTGATTTTGTCCCGATGTGATAATAAGGATACCTACAATATAAATACACCGGCACATGTTACGAATATAATATGGGAATGCTAGCTCTGAAGAAGTCAGGTGCAACACGAGTAGCTTTGACGAAACGCTTGTTGTCATTGTATGGGCGTTGGTGATTCGACCAAAGAGAAAATAAAGTTGCAGTTGTTTACCTCTGAATACAGCCTGGTCTTACTTATAGTGTGCTTGAAGCTATTAACCCGTTAAATGCGGGCGTCGGCCACTGGCCGACGCCCACACACCCTCCCTGGTGCGGGTCACGACCAGTGGCCGACACCAGGAAGGGCATTAATAAATCCTCGGGTGCGTCGCACCCGAGGATTTATTTTTTATTTTTTTTCCCCCCCGGGAGACACGGAAGCTACCGTGTCTCCCCCCGCCCCCCACCCGCCCCTTTGTGACGTTGCAAAGGTGTTTTCCCCATGAAAGCAGGAAGCAGCCTTGCGGCCGCTTCCTGCTTTCATGGGGAAAACGGCCTTTTTCACGTTCGGGAAGGCCTCGTAAGAAAGGGGAGACACTCCCCTTTCTTACGAGGCCTTCCTGAAAGTGTTTCCTGGCCCCCGGTCGCAGCTGTGCTGCGATCGGGGGCCAGGAAACACTTTCAGGTTTCCTGGCTCCCCCGATCGCAGCACAGCTGCGATCGGGGGGGTCAGGAAACATTTTGAAAAGGCCTCGTAAGAAAGGGGAGACTCTCCCCTTTCTTACGAGGCCTTCTGAAACTGTTTCTGGCCCCCGATCGCAGCTGTGCTGCGATCGGGGGCCAGAAACAGTTTCAGAAGGCCTCGTAAGAAAGGGGAGAGTCTCCCCTTTCTTATGAGGCCTTCTGAAACGGTTTCCTGGCCCCCGATCGCAGCACAGCTGCGATCGGGGGCCAGGAAACCCCACTAGACACCAGGGATTTCACTTTTGGGGGGCAGCCCCCCCCCGGAAAACGGGCCGCCCCCCCCCCGGATAATTTTCCTAAAAAAATAAAAAGGTAGGTGCCCCCTGGGGAGGGGGGGCAGCGCGATCGCCCCCCCCCCCCCCGGGGATTTTTTTTTAAAAAAAATAAAAAATAAAAAATAAAATGAAATGACAGGGGGTCGCCCGTGGGCAGGGTGACCCCCTGTGGGGGCAATTTTTTTTTTAGATGTTGTAGGGTTTCCCTGGGGGCCATTTTGGCCCCCAAGGAAACCATACAACAACTAAAAAAAAATATATGTATATATCTATATATATATATCTATGTAGATAGATATATCTAGGTACATGGATATATCTATAGATATATCTATGTAGATATATATTTATATATATATATATAGGTAGATCTGTATCAAAGAGATTTATAAAGCGCGCTACTCACCTGTGAGGGTCTCAAGGCGCTGGGGGGGGACGGGGGGGAGGGAAAGGGGCTAGGAGGTTCACTGTTCAAAAAGCCAGGTTTTGAGGCCCTTCCTGAAAAGAAGTAGGTTTTGGGTCTTGCGAATGTGGGTTGTGAGTGCGTTCCATGTTTTGGGTGCAATGTAGGAGAAGGATCTGCCCCGGTGGTGGTGTGTTTGATGCGGGGGTCAGAGGCGAGAGAGAGGTCAGCTGAACGGACGTTTCGTGTGGGGGTGTGGAAGGTGACTCTCGTTGAGGTAGGCAGGGCCTGTGTTGTGGAGTGATTTGTGTGTGAGGATGAGGATCTTGAAGGTGATCCTTTTGTCAATGGGGAGCCAGTGGAGGGATTTGAGGTGTGGAGAGATGTGTTTGTGTCGGTGGAGGTCGAGGATGAGTCGTGCTGCTGAGTTCTGGATGCGTGTAGTTTGCACTTGAGTTTTAGAGTGGTGCCGGCGTAGAGGGCGTTTCTGTAATCAAGCCTGCTGCTGATGAGTGCGTGAGTGACAGTTTTTCTGGTCTCTGTGGGGATCCATTTGAATGTTTTTCAGTATACGGAGTTTGTTGAAGCATGAGGAGGTAAGAGCGTTGATTTGTTGGGTCATAGAGAGGGAGGAGTCTAGGATGATGCTGAGGTTGCGTGCGTAGTTGGCGGGGGTGGGTGCAGGGCCTAGCGTGGTGGGCCACCATGGGGGGTCCCAGGTTTTTTTGGTGAGGGCCAAAGAGGATTATTTCGGTTTTGCTTGAGTTGAGTTTCAGGTGGTTGGCTGTCATATATACATCACTTTTGTCAATATGTGTGTGGTTTCCCTGGGGGGAAAAGGGTCCGACTTGTCTAGTGGCAGTTTTAGTGCCATAAAGAAGCGCAGAAGGTTTATATGCCTACTGCAAAGAGCACATCTGTATTTTATGTAAATAGCTGAGTACATTAGTAAAGTCTATGGAGAGATGAAGGGCACTTTTGCTGGGTGGTAATGAGGGAATCCGAGGAGGAGGGAGTGGGAGCACCAATAATGATTGTTGGACTGGGCGCAGGAGGTGCTAAAGACTGTGACGAATGGTATGTGACAAGGTGTTTTTTGAGTGTCTTGAAAGTACGTGCTGATTGAGGGAAGAAGCGCAGGTAAGGTGGCCTCTACTGTTGCACGTATCTCACACACACCATCGATTTTGTGACTGTCTACGTAGGCTAGTGTTTTAGAGCAACAGTTTAGCCAATAGCAGAGATGGCATCTTGATGGATGACTGCTGCCTGCACTCGGGTTATAGAGGACCGCTCTGACATAGGATCAGAGACTGAGACATCAGATACTGAGGCAGCATCTGAGGGATAGGACAATGGCGCAGACTCTGGGAGTGATTTTTCAGTCAGAGGAGTCCCATTCGAAAACTCCTCTTCCAGTACATTATGAGGGAGGTGATGAGGACAGTCCTGCTGTCCCTTCGCAAGCTGTTCGTGCAACTGGGTAATAGTGGGTTAGGCCAACCCAGAGAGCAGGTGAATGCGGCGGCAAGCAGAGAGAGAGTGCTCTCTTGGGAGCTCACCAATTTAGTTCAGCCCCAAATTCCACCACCCAAATCATATTGTGGAGACATCAAAATTGTCTATGGCAAAACAAACTGGTTTTGTAAGGCAGGCACCTGTGTTTTTGGTCCTGGATTCGGCGGCCATATAGAGAAACACACTAAACCCAAACATTTCTGGAAACTAGACATTCGGGGGAGTCCACAGAGGTGTGACTTGTGTGGATTCCCCAAAGTTTTCTTACCCAGAATACCCTGCAAAGCTGAAATGTTGAGAAAAAACTCTATTTTTCTCGCATTTCTGTCACACAAACTACAGGAATATGCTGGGATCCACAACATTCCTACCACCCAGTGACTCCTCACCTGTCCTGATAAAAACACTACCCCACTTGAGTGCCTACACCTAGTGCCTGTGTCAGGAATGGATCACCCCAGGGTCAACAGCTGCCTCACGTAAGGACCAACATTGACCGTTGTGTGATCTATTCCTATCGCAGGCACCAGGCCTAACCACACAAGTGAGGTATCATATTTATCGGGAGACTTGGGGGAACGCTGGGTGGAAGGAAATTTGTGGCTCCCCTCAGATTCCAGAACTTTCTGTCACCGAAATGTGTGGAAAACGTGGTATTTTAGCCACATTTTGAGGTTTGCAAAGGATTCTGGGTAACAGAACCTGGTCCGAGCCCCACAAGTCACCTCATCTTGGATTCCCCTGGGTTTCTAGTTTACAAAAATGTGCTGGTTTGCTAGGTTTCCCCAGGTGCCGGCTGAGCTAGAGGCCAAAATCCACAGGTAGGCACTGTTTTCTATGAAAAAATGTGATGTGTCCACGTTCTGTTTTGGGGCATTTCCTGTTGCGGGCGCTAGGCCTACCCACACAAGTGAGGTATCATTTTTATCGGGAGACTTAGGGGAACGCCGGGTGGAAGGAAATTTGTGGCTCCTCTCAGATTCCAGAACTTTCTGTCACCGAAATGTGAGGAAAACTTGTTTTTTTAGCCACTTTTTGAGGTTTGCAAAGGATTGTGGGTAACAGAACCTGGTCCGAGCCCCGCGAGTCACCCCTCCTTGTATTGCCCTAGGTCTCTAGTTTTCAGAAATGCACAGGTTTGGTAGGTTTCCCTAGGTGCCGGCTGAGCTAGAGGCCAAAATCTACAGGTAGGCACTTCTCAAAAAACACCTCTGTTTTCTTCCAAAAATTTTGATGTGTCCACGTTGCGCTTTGGGGCGTTTCCTGTCGCGGGCGCTAGGCCTACCCACACAAGTGAGGTATCATTTTTATCGGGAGACTTGGGGGAACGCCGGGTGGAAGGAAATTTGTGGCTCCTCTCAGATTCCAGAACTTTCTGTCACCGAAATCTGAGGAAAACTTGTTTTTTTAGCCACTTTTTGAGGTTTGCAAAGGATTCTGGGTAACAGAACCTGGTCCGAGCCCCGCGAGTCACCCCTCCTTGTATTGCCCTAGGTCTCTAGTTTTCAGAAATGCACAGGTTTGGTAGGTTTCCCTAGGTGCCGGCTGAGCTAGAGGCCAAAATCTACAGGTAGGCACTTCTCAAAAAACACCTCTGTTTTCTTCCAAAAATTTTGATGTGTCCACGTTGCGCTTTGGGGCGTTTCCTGTCGCGGGCGCTAGGCCTACCCACACAAGTGAGGTATCATTTTTATCGGGAGACTTGGGGGAACGCCGGGTGGAAGGAAATTTGTGGCTCCTCTCAGATTCCAGAACTTTCTGTCACCGAAATGTGAGGAAAACTTGTTTTTTTAGCCACTTTTTGAGGTTTGCAAAGGATTGTGGGTAACAGAACCTGGTCCGAGCCCCGCGAGTCACCCCTCCTTGTATTGCCCTAGGTCTCTAGTTTTCAGAAATGCACAGGTTTGGTAGGTTTCCCTAGGTGCCGGCTGAGCTAGAGGCCAAAATCTACAGGTAGGCACTTCTCAAAAAACACCTCTGTTTTCTTCCAAAAAATTTTATGTGTCCACGTTGCGCTTTGGGGCGTTTCCTGTCGCGGGCGCTAGGCCTACCCACACAAGTGAGGTATCATTTTTATCGGGAGACTTGGGGGAACGCCGGGTGGAAGGAAATTTGTGGCTCCTCTCAGATTCCAGAACTTTCTGTCACCGAAATCTGAGGAAAACTTGTTTTTTTAGCCACTTTTTGAGGTTTGCAAAGGATTGTGGGTAACAGAACCTGGTCCGAGCCCCGCGAGTCACCCCTCCTTGTATTGCCCTAGGTCTCTAGTTTTCAGAAATGCACAGGTTTGGTAGGTTTCCCTAGGTGCCGGCTGAGCTAGAGGCCAAAATCTACAGGTAGGCACTTCTCAAAAAACACCTCTGTTTTCTTCCAAAAATTTTGATGTGTCCACGTTGCGCTTTGGGGCGTTTCCTGTCGCGGGCGCTAGGCCTACCCACACAAGTGAGGTATCATTTTTATCGGGAGACTTGGGGGAACGCCGGGTGGAAGGAAATTTGTGGCTCCTCTCAGATTCCAGAACTTTCTGTCACCGAAATCTGAGGAAAACTTGTTTTTTTAGCCACTTTTTGAGGTTTGCAAAGGATTCTGGGTAACAGAACCTGGTCCGAGCCCCGCGAGTCACCCCTCCTTGTATTGCCCTAGGTCTCTAGTTTTCAGAAATGCACAGGTTTGGTAGGTTTCCCTAGGTGCCGGCTGAGCTAGAGGCCAAAATCTACAGGTAGGCACTTCTCAAAAAACACCTCTGTTTTCTTCCAAAAATTTTGATGTGTCCACGTTGCGCTTTGGGGCGTTTCCTGTCGCGGGCGCTAGGCCTACCCACACAAGTGAGGTATCATTTTTATCGGGAGACTTGGGGGAACGCCGGGTGGAAGGAAATTTGTGGCTCCTCTCAGATTCCAGAACTTTCTGTCACCGAAATGTGAGGAAAACTTGTTTTTTTAGCCACTTTTTGAGGTTTGCAAAGGATTGTGGGTAACAGAACCTGGTCCGAGCCCCGCGAGTCACCCCTCCTTGTATTGCCCTAGGTCTCTAGTTTTCAGAAATGCACAGGTTTGGTAGGTTTCCCTAGGTGCCGGCTGAGCTAGAGGCCAAAATCTACAGGTAGGCACTTCTCAAAAAACACCTCTGTTTTCTTCCAAAAAATTTTATGTGTCCACGTTGCGCTTTGGGGCGTTTCCTGTCGCGGGCGCTAGGCCTACCCACACAAGTGAGGTATCATTTTTATCGGGAGACTTGGGGGAACGCCGGGTGGAAGGAAATTTGTGGCTCCTCTCAGATTCCAGAACTTTCTGTCACCGAAATCTGAGGAAAACTTGTTTTTTTAGCCACTTTTTGAGGTTTGCAAAGGATTCTGGGTAACAGAACCTGGTCCGAGCCCCGCGAGTCACCCCTCCTTGTATTGCCCTAGGTCTCTAGTTTTCAGAAATACACAGGTTTGGTAGGTTTCCCTAGGTGCCGGCTGAGCTAGAGGCCAAAATCTACAGGTAGGCACTTCTCAAAAAACACCTCTGTTTTCTTCCAAAAATTTTGATGTGTCCACGTTGCGCTTTGGGGCGTTTCCTGTCGCGGGCGCTAGGCCTACCCACACAAGTGAGGTATCATTTTTATCGGGAGACTTGGGGGAACGCCGGGTGGAAGGAAATTTGTGGCTCCTCTCAGATTCCAGAACTTTCTGTCACCGAAATCTGAGGAAAACTTGTTTTTTTAGCCACTTTTTGAGGTTTGCAAAGGATTCTGGGTAACAGAACCTGGTCCGAGCCCCGCGAGTCACCCCTCCTTGGATTGCCCTAGGTCTCTAGTTTTCAGAAATGCACAGGTTTGGTAGGTTTCCCTAGGTGCCGGCTGAGCTAGAGGCCAAAATCTACAGGTAGGCACTTCTCAAAAAACACCTCTGTTTTCTTCCAAAAATTTTGATGTGTCCACGTTGCGCTTTGGGGCGTTTCCTGTCGCGGGCGCTAGGCCTACCCACACAAGTGAGGTATCATTTTTATCGGGAGACTTGGGGGAACGCCGGGTGGAAGGACATTTGTGGCTCCTCTCAGATTCCAGAACTTTCTGTCACCGAAATCTGAGGAAAACTTGTTTTTTTAGCCACTTTTTGAGGTTTGCAAAGGATTCTGGGTAACAGAACCTGGTCCGAGCCCCGCAAGTCACCCCTCCTTGGATTCCCCTACGTCTCTAGTTTTCAGAAATGCACAGGTTTGGTAGGTTTCCCTATGTGCCGGCTGAGCTAGAGGCCAAAATCTACAGGTAGGCACTTTGGAAAAAACAGCTGTGTTTTCTATAAAAAAAATAGGATGTGTCCATGTTGTGTTTTGGGGCATTTCCTGTCGCGGGCACTAGGCCTACCCACACAAGTGAGGTATCATTTTTATCGGGAGACTTGGGGGAACACAGAATAGCAAAACAAGTGTTATTGCCCCTTATCTTTCTCTACATTTTTTCCTTCCAAATATAAGAGAGTGTGTAAAAAAGACGTCTATTTGAGAAATGCCCTGCAATTCACATGCTAGTATGGGCACCTCGGAATTCAGCGATGTGCAAATAACCACTGCTCCTCAAAACCTTATCTTGATCCCATTTTGGAAATGCAAAGGTTTTCTTGATACCTCTTTTTCACTCTTCATATTTCAGCAAATGAATTGCTGTATAC
This sequence comes from Pleurodeles waltl, assembly GCF_031143425.1. Classification (NCBI taxonomy): domain Eukaryota; kingdom Metazoa; phylum Chordata; class Amphibia; order Caudata; family Salamandridae; genus Pleurodeles; species Pleurodeles waltl. Next base: position 1,279,384,449 of record NC_090447.1, on the reverse strand, counting down.
CCAGTATAGAATGAAAACCAACTGCAGGGTGCAGCTTATTTATTGGCTCTGGGTACCTAGGGTTCTTGATGAACCTACAAGCCCTTTATATCCCTGCAACCAGAAGAGTCCAGCAGACAAAACGGTATATTGCTTTCAGAAATCTGACATCGCAGGAAAAAGTTACAGAGTAAAACATAAAGAAAAATGGCTGTTGTTTTCAGCTCAATTTCAATATTTTTTTATTTCAGCTGTTATTTTCTGTAGGAAAACCTTGTAGGATCTACACAAATGACCCCTTGCTGAATTCAGAATTTTGTCTAGTTTTCAGAAATGTTTAGCATTCCGGGATCCAGCATTGGTTTCACACCCATTCCTGTCACTAACTGGAAGGAGGCTGAAAGCACCAAATATAGTAGAAATGGGGTATGTCCCAGTAAAATGCCAAATTTGTGTTGAAAAATTTGGTTTTCTGATTCAAGTCTGCCCGTTCCTGAAAGGTGGGAAGATAGTGATTTCAGCACCAGAAACCCTTGGTTGATGGCATTTTCAGGGAAAAAACCACAAGCCTTCTTCGGCAGCCCTTTTTTCCCATTTTTTTGGAAAAAACAAAATTTTCACTGTATTTTGGCTATTTTCTTGGTCTCCTCCAGGGGAAACCACCAACTCTGGGTACCATTAGAATCCCTAGGATGTTGGAAAAAAAGGACGCAAATTTGGCGTGGTTAGCTTATGTGGACAAAAAGTTATGAAGCCCTAAGCGCGAACTACCCCAAATAGCCAAAAAAGGGCTCAGCACTGGGGGGGAAAAGGCCCAGCAGCTAAGAGGTTAAGCAAAAATCAAAGGAAGCCCGCCTCCAAACTGAGATTTTTCTGCAGCTCTTGGGGTTGGAAGAATTTTGAGGCATTCTGATCGCAGAGTGGATTCACTTTCTGCAAAATTGTAATGGTGGCCACTCTCCATTATTTTGTTTTTCAAAAACAAACCCTTAACATTGATTGTATGGCAGAATATTGTACACAGAATTTCACGGCTTAAATATTGTGTCCTTACTATCGTTCACAAACATATCATTTCTGTTGCAATCTCCAGTGGGGGATATATATTTTTGCAGCTGCTATTTAAGACATGACGTCTATGTCAAGTAATATCCACACCATGATATTCATATCTTTTGCCCTTGCTGTCTATTAAGTGCCTGGCATGCGCTGTCTGCATATGCTGACTACGTGTTGATTTATACCTATCCACGTACTGGCCTCTACTTAACACCTGCTTGACCACAGGCTGATCCAGCACAAATAACATTCGATGCTTCTAAGCCTGTGAAAATAAAACGAGGCAACCTTTATATAACTTCACATTTTGCTACTAAGAGCCAGCACGTGGCCCTGTACAGGACGAGAACAGCCTATATCCCAGCTCCATCTGTGACACAACCAAAACATTCAGGTGCTTGTTGGGGTCACTAATGAGGTCAAGCTTGAAACTTTAGTTAGGCAAGAGACCCCTCCTTGCCCGGATATACCCAGACCGCATAGGGACACTTTTAAGAGATCTGAAAATCAGTGGTAATCTTAATGATTTTGGGGGGCCTGGGCAAGAGATATTTGAAGGGCCCTGTTCAGAAAGAAAGTTTACATTTGTTACCTATTTGCTGCTACTCCAAGGCCAATGATGGCAAATAATATTGAATTGTATGTCAAATGGTGAGATAGAGAAATATACCGAAGCAATGTAGAGTAAAAATCACTTTCACTGGGGCCACTAGAAAAGTGGAGAGCTGGGACAGTTGCCCACTTTGCCCATGCCTTAAACTGTCCCTGGTTCAACAAAGTGGAAGATGGGCAGCCAGCTAGCCATTACTCTCCGTGGACTAGGCTGGGTTGAGGCCCTGAGTTCAGAAACCATTCGCCTACCGCTCCTCTAAATGTAATGAGGGAACTACCAATGATAGTGGGATATCTGCTAGTTTATGTTAGATCTACCAGACTCTAAAAGGCCATCTTAGTTTTTTACTTAAGCTTCGTTTGGATCTTTATGGTATTTATTATATATTTTATTACTATATTGTATGTGTTTCAGCACCCACTTTAGCATGCACTTCTATCAAGGAAGCCAAAACTGTTTGTAATGTTACTAATAGTGTAAGAAGTGTAAGAATAGTGTAAGAAGTAAGACCAGTGACTAAATCTTGCTGGCCTCTGCACATGTGCTGTTTAGATGAAAGTCCAGTCGCAGTCCATATGAGGACAGTAATCTCTCTACTCCCATGCACGGAAAGAAAAATGTATATTAAATCATTTAATATGCCATGGTGTTATCTTTGCAAATCATTATGAATTTCTTGGCAACTGTTCATAACAAGCTCGATTACTTAGTTGGTGTACTGTCTCTCTTTTCTAATCCTCAGTGTTGTTAGCGCATCTGACCTTATGTGGCTTTTTATCTTTAATTTATAAGGGGACGCATTAGAGGTTTGATGGACCTTTTGACTGCACTTACAGGAAATCCCACCATAAGACTTGTTTCCCACTACCAGTCAATAACAACAGCAATGAATTGTATCAATAATCTTTGGAGCGGAGTCAGTAATTCCACACACCATGACCTCCTTGGCCATGAATAACCACACCCTTATGTCAAAGATATAATGTTTATTTTCCTATATTAACAATGCTAATATCACGTAACAACCTCAAAATCAGATGATAAACATACAGAAACAACACTGGTTGACCAAATCTTCTAAAGAATCTCAACTTAATCAAAGCATGGATGGTTACGCACTCCAGTATTACAGTACAAATCAATAGCAAGAATAACTGCGCAATAGAAATAGCATACATTTAGATTCAGCAAAGAAATTACATCAAGTGTTGTTAATAATTAGAAAACATGTCTGTGGGTCTCCTAGCTAACCTTCTGATTAGAATAGCATGTTTGGGCTTCATGCAAAACAATATACTCAACACAAATTGGGAAAACATCTAGCTATGGCTCTATAAATATCAGTGGTTGGTACCTAGGAACAAAAGAGACATTACATCAACAATAACATTTGGCTAGTACCTCTCCTTGGTATGGATCAGCAAGCTGCAACTGTCTTCGTCAATTGGACATCTTTTCGGTCGGCATCGTACCATGAAAGAGAATGGTTCAGACCAGGGGACTCTAACTATCCGAATCATTTACGAAAGCAAAGTCTAAGGATCAGCATTCAGTATAAAGACCAAGCAATAAAGTTCAAGATATAATTCTCTAACTAAAGGATTCAAAGCGAATACACGTCATTGGTGAAGAAGGAAACGGAAAATTGTCTCAAGGATGGAAATAATCAGAATGGTGCACTTCTCTCTGTGCAGTCGGGCTAAGTTAAAATTCTCTAGAACTCTTCCGACGTTGCTATTGGTCAAAGAATCGTGTGTTTAAATTTAGTCCAATGAAAGTAGAACTTCAAATCTAAGATATAACTAAACAGTTTTTCACATGTCGATGATTGGCTCCTCTTCTCCTGTTCCCATCATCGGACTCGTCAGGTAACAATTTTGTATCTCTCTGTCCTTCAGTCAGTGCATCCATTGTTAGCTCCTGGGAACATCGCTTTCACACACACTAAACTCTACAAAGTATTGATAGCTCATACAGCATATTCTAGCAGGCAGTTCTCATGGGAAAGAAAGCATTTGTTAGTGTTGGTCAACGCAGTGGAACAATGCAAGTATTCAATTCTCAAAACAGCTGTTTTATGTGAATTATTTAAGCAGTGTAACTTAACATGAGGCTGTGCAACTAGGCCCAAGACCTTGCTAACTTAAGGCCAACAATTAATAAAGCAAATACATAATAAGTAATCATTAATATAAAATACTAATAAATTAATCTAGACATGAGCACATCATATCACATTAATAAGCAACTAATAAGGACACTTCGTGATTATGGCCACTCAAGTAGGCACATTTTCCAAGTTGTGTATTATTTTTCTATATTAATTCATTTTCTATGCCGATTCAACATTCGGAATACATGAAAATGTATTAGTAAGAATTCAGCATTAACAGTGTTCACTATAATGACACTACCATTGTATGAGTACTGTGGAGAATTTTCAGTTGTAAATGTTTAAATGAGCAATCAACTATATATATTTAATAAATTAACGATTAATGTACATCCACCTAAAATGTAATGTTGGGGGATAGCCTTGGAGTCATCCATATGCGTGCATTTACGAAAGTGATGTGAAATCAGGAATTCAGAGCTTCAAGATAAAATACTTAGCTTTTTCTTAGATCTTTTGGTGGATGCAGTGCTGGAGTAGACTATGTTGTAACATGTTCCATCTAATTTTATGGAGTAATGTGTAAGGCAGTAGAACAAATGATTCTACCAAGATGCTTGTTGGGAGAATGATGAAAGATGTGCGCTACGACTTTGATTCACAATATGTAACTGGTGTCCTGCTAGTAGTAGCAGTCTTATCCCAGTCTGTGGTTTCTTTGAGTCCCAAAGGATTCATTCCCTGTGGGCGAGAGGGAATGGGCAGTATACATGCCCTGTACTCACTGCTGCAGGAGTCCACTCCTTTAGACAAAGCCTTCCATGTTTGCATCACAGGTGCTCCATCGGTGCTTCTTTCTGCTGTCATAGGGAGCTTTATCCTACCCTGTGGTTTGTTTTTTAACACAGGGACCTCAATGACTGCAATGAGAAAATAATGAGCTTCTTTGGTATCAAATGAAAGCTGCATTGATTGTCTTGTCTACATTACAATAGTAACACAAGTCTGGTGGGCTCCAGGCCACCAGATTAGAAAGGCCTAATCACTGAATAAATGGATTGAATTTGGGTTTTAGCAATATAAGGAAACTGGTTAGTGTAACAGAATGTATGGACTGATTAAGATTATGAGTGGCTAATTTTATGGCTGTTATTGAGGTCGATTTCCCACTAAAATTATTGAGGTAGCCAACCAGATAGAGGATATTTCCTAACCAAAGTGGCTGTGTTCAGCATTGGAGAAACCACAATGAGGAAGGGTGGAGAGCTGCAATGGTCCATTCTGCTGATGACCATGGTGGATGGGTGAATTTCCTAAATGAAATGTGGTCACCCAAACTGGGGTATATTCTCAATGGACACATAAAGGTTCTTCCCAACACGCTAAAGTATGTTCCCAACTTGTTAGGGATACCTTACATGTCTTTACATGAAAGTCCCCCATCCTTTCGAAGGTGGCCTTTCACAAAGGCAGATCAGTCAGACATGGTGGTGGATCAGCTATTCTAGATCTGGTGATTTATCCCTCATAATTTCTGGTAGGCTTAAAATCTGCAATTTGACAGTCTCAATGTCACAACTACAAGATACCCCACAGGTGTGCTTCCCATCACTGAGGGAACAAAAAACAGGATGGTTTCATAGCTGCAGGTGCAGATGGTGTGTGTTCCATTTTGTGGAACATTTACAATTGCAATCTTATACCAAGTCAGAATGTTGATGTTTATAACATCATGGGATCCTGAAGCTTCCACTTTTTATTACTTATCAAGAGAAAGTGCACTCTGGGGTAGTGAACTAGCATTAGTCAAAAGCTGGTAGTAGTAGCATGCAGTGGTCCTTTTCCACCTATGCACCCAAGATCAGGAACAACATTTCCATATTCATCAGGACTACCTCAGTGCTGTTCCAATATAGGAAAGAATTGAAGACTCACCTCTTTAAAAAAAATACTACATCACAATGCATTAACTGTACATGCCCCAGCTACCTCTCCTGTTACCGGTCGACTTTATGCTTGTCTTTAACACTGTACAATGCTCTGCTGCCTATTAGCTTGGCTTGCACTACAGAAATACCATATACATACATGCATGTGAGTTCTGTTGATAACTGGTGCTAGTTTTAAAACTGCAGTAAATTCCATTTGCACCTGTGCTTTTTCCATTACTACTTTGTTCTAAATACTCTTGTAAGTAGACCAACAAATGGAATCAAGTCTGTAAGAAAGCAAAGTGCTGCACAGTTTGGGACATCTAATTGAACCATGTCTCCCATGCTCCAGGCAGCCAATATTCACCATCTTCCGTTGCCCTTGTATAACATTACGTGGAGGGTCGCAGCTCCAGGTGGAGCTATGTTAGCAGAAGGAAGGCATGGAAGGAGGCGTGGTAGTGACAATGTTTTGGACTGGCTTATTATGAAGGATCCCATTTATTTTGAGTCTCTGATATAGCATTATGAATGCTAGTTTCATGGAGGAGTGTAGAGCTTATAAAGAGAACATTCCTCGTAGGGATCAGAAGTATGGGCAATACAGTAGTTTGATGTGTGATGTCAGGTTCAGAGCATACAAGAGAAAGCAGGAAGTGTTGAGGTAGGTAATGGAAACATAATTGAAACACTAATATGAGTTGGAGAGTTATTTTCCATATTTAACTTTATACAGTTACACATAACATATTCGTACAATGCCTAACGTAACACTATAACGTAACTTACAAAGAATCACTTGATTGTTACCCATGTGCCAAAGTGGCAAACATTTGGAATCAAACATTTTGGGTTTTAAGATAAGCAACTCAGGCACTGATTTATAGTTGGTTGGTAACAGAAAATTCTATTTGTGGAGGTGGTGCCAGGTCCTCCTTAGAAGGGTTTCCTGCAGCGGGGAGGCAGTGATTACTGGGCTGTGTCATTGATGGACATTGCAATTTGCATCCCAAGGCCTTGCATACTCTATCACTCCAACCAGAAAGCCACTTTATTCCATTTGTATGCCTCAAGGGCAGCGAGTCGGGTAGTCCAGGTGTTAAGAGGATTTGGAACTCCGAGGCCATATGGCAAAATTACACTCAATAACGTCGGTGAACTGTCAGAGCTACAACTTCAAGAAAGTTTATTCAACCGTAGGGAATTCTGGCATATAAAATTTGAATAGACTTGTTGATGCAGATATGCTAATTACAGATTATTAATAAATGCGTATATGTTATGATTTACAAAAGTTCATAGAGAAATTAATTGTAGGGAAAATTAATGTGCATGTTTTAAAATGTGCCCATGGGGTATGTCAGCCACTTATACGAACTTGTACTAAAAGAACTAAAAATGTGTGAAATAATGAAAATGTGTAATAATGATGTAGTAATGTGCCATAATGAGATGTATAACCTATGTTTTGCATTATATCGTAGAAGCTAACTTAGCTACTTGCCAGGCCTCATGCAGAAGCAGAATTAATAAACGCACGCTGTAGAAGTTGCTAGTGCCTATGAACCGTCCATGAACTGTGTGCTTAGCTAGAATTTTCTGCAATGTACCGACGGACAGGAGATGATGGAGTCAATTTGATACAATTATGTGTGGAGTAGGCTGAATTTACTTTCCCAGGACTTGAACAATAGAGGCACTGACTGAAGAGGAACATGCAACATTTTCGATGCTTGGAGAGCTGGATGATGAGGACATCACACAGTGGATCAATCCATGAACTGAGAAAGACGAAATACTAGAACTCATAGATATGTAGAATAAAATGTATTGGGTAACGTCACCTATTGAGGACTGACTGACCAATTAGGAATTAGGGGGATGGACTGAAAAACTCTAATAAAAAGCCATGACAAGGGGCTAAAACTTCAGAACTTAGGCAGATGCGGGAGATGCTAGGGGTGAATGCTGATGACATCAAGAGACGATGTTCGAGATTCTGTCATTGGGCTCATGCTTGTGCGAGACTGATGCGTTGCTGATCGATTGATGACCTGGGGACGAAGACTGACTTTGTTGCTGATCCATCTCGTGGATAGGTAGCTATGACAATGTCACTGATTAACTTTTATGCCTTTCTTGGTACCAAGTGCACTGTTTTATAGTTTTTCTCTTAGCTAGATGTTTTCCAAATTCACGTTTTCTGAATTGTTTTTGCATGAAGTCCCACATGCTAGATGCTATTCTGGGTTAGGTAAGGGTCCTTTGGGTGACTTTGACAGCGACAATGATTGATGGACTGATTGCTGAACTCTGCTATTAATGGTGTTATATCCATCTTTGTTGGCTTATGCTGAAACATTTAAGCATATGTTTTCTCGAGTTCTGATTAGAATATGTTATTGGTGGTCATTAATGAATTAATTTTGAGTAGATTGAATAAAGTTTGATCTAACCTGAAGACCTAACATTGTAACTATTAGGGAAATAAAAATTTATAAAACGTATAATTGAGTTGTGGTTATTCATGTAATGTTGATACATGGCCTCATGCTTAATGATTCTTGTAGTGATTGTTGATTGATTATATTGATTAATGATTGTTCATCTATTACTACATTGCTTGAATACTCCATGCCATCCAAAAGGTTCATCAGCCTATACGCGTCCCCTTATAAGTTTACTTACTAAGGACCAGGCGCGCTTGCAGACTCAAAAACAAACTGTCCTAGCAAAATCTGGAAACTTTATCTTTCTCATGACGCGCCAACGTTCCTTTCACCCTTGGGACTGAGTCGTCCTCTGCACGCGCCCGTCAATCATCCTGAGGATGAGGGGGGAGTGTTACATCTGCGTGCGCGCCCACGCGCCTCTGCGCCTCTTCCGCGTGCTCTGGTGGACCGGGCCCGCGCGTGCTACTGTCGCCTTCCCTCGCGGCGCCGGAGGAGCCCAGCTGTAGTTCCCGAAATGTGTGACAAGAACCAGGCACGAGACCAGCAAAGCGTCGGCGACCGCCCATTCTCCGCTTGCTGCACCTCTGCCTGCTGCAGCAGCGCGAAGAACCGCCGGAGGAGAAGCCGCAGCCCGGGAGAGGTGCATCGCCCTGAAACATGCACAGGGCTGTGAGCTGAACGAAGAAGGATGCGGGAAGCAGCGGCGGCAGTATTGTGATCAGAGAGCAGAGGTCTGGGACCCTGCGCGGCGGCAGCTCAAGGTGACTGCACTGTGCAGTGATGAGGGTGGAGGGGGCTCTTTTGCCACTATGCATAGATAGCTTTGGTGCGATTTTAAGTAATAATGTAGTGTGCATCATTCATCCCTTCACGGCTCATCAGGACAAGAGTAGGGAACTCCCTATCACCAGTTAATTTGCATTTTTGACTGCGTGAAAACGAGCCGTTTTCCTTTTCTAGTTCATCGGTAGCGTTTATTTTTATTTAGGTTAATCCCCTTTTATTATTTATTGCAAGGCACTTCGTTGGGGCTGCAGATTACGGTTCAGATGAATGCGCTTGCAAAGGACAATGTCCATCATACAGCCTCAACAAAAAATAAAAAGCAATCATCTGACATCATTACATATAATTCCTTTTAAAGTGCATCTTGTATATGACATATTTGATACTGTTTGTCTAGTTATCCTTCACCATATTTCTCTTTGCATTCCATTTACTTGATCAGATCTCGTTTCATATGATGTTTTTTTCTAGCATTCTTTACATTGCATCATCAAGAATAATGTTCCATAATGTCCAGGAGCTGTACTTGTGCGTCTCTGTAAAGCATGCATTTTCAATAAGGCGCCCGTCTTGAGATAATATAAAATATGAAATTTACTGCTACTGCACATGGATATTAAATATGCGTGTATTTTTTTCGTTAGAGGAAACGGAGATTAAAATGAACGAAGATCTGAAGGTTAATTCAAGCTGGATGCCCCAGGACCGCTTAGATGCCAGTTCTTCTGAGAATGTTTCAGCCTCGATGTCCTCTCTGGTGCCTGTTGCGGACTCTGGGCCAGAACTAATGGTAAACCCTTGGGATATTGTTCTGTGCACTTCAGGAACCCTGATCTCCTGTGAGAATGCCATTGTGGTCCTTATTATCTTCCATAATCCCAGTCTTCGAGCTCCTATGTTCCTCCTCATAGGCAGCCTGGCCCTTGCCGACCTTCTGGCGGGGATTGGACTCATCATCAACTTTATTTTTGCCTACCTTCTGCAGTCAGAAGCAGCCAAACTGGTCACCATTGGCTTAATTGTTGCCTCTTTCTGTGCCTCTGTCTGCAGCTTGCTAGCAATCACTGTCGACCGGTACCTCTCTCTCTACTATGCTTTGACCTACAACTCTGAGCGAACGGTCACCTTCACCTATGTCATGCTTATTATGCTTTGGAGCGTATCTGTTTGTGTCGGACTGCTGCCTATAATGGGCTGGAACTGCCTTAGGGACGAATCTACCTGCAGCGTCATCAGGCCACTTACTAAAAATAACGCTGCAGTTCTCTCTGTCTCCTTCCTACTTTTATTCGCTCTTATGTTGCAACTCTACATCCAGATCTGTAAAATTGTCATGAGGCATGCTCATCAGATCGCCTTGCAACACCACTTCTTGGCAACGTCCCACTACGTCACCACCAGAAAAGGAGTATCGACTTTGGCCATCATCTTGGGGACCTTCGCTGCTTGTTGGATGCCTTTCACGCTCTATTCTTTAATTGCAGACTACACCTACCCTTCCATATACACCTATGCTACTCTGCTTCCAGCCACTTACAACTCTATCATCAACCCTGTAATATATGCTTTCCGAAACCAAGAGATTCAGAAGGCGCTGTGGCTCATCTGCTGTGGGTGTATACCCAGTAGCTTATCTCAAAGAGCACGATCGCCCAGTGACGTGTAGTAAGTTGGGCATGCAAGGACCTGTCCCTGCTGGTGTTTTCCTATACATTCCTGCAACATCTTTTGGTTGGGATATGGGATATCCAAGTTGTACATATCAAATTGTCATAGATGTCATCTATCCATACTGCAAAGCGCTTAGAAGCCAGTCTGTGTGCCTTAAGCGCTGCATATGTTTTATAGATAAAGGAAAGATCACTTTCCAAAAAGAGCTAAGGTGTTTTACCATGAGTTGCAGATTGCCAGTGTTCTAAAATATATGTCAATGTGTACTTTACCTCAGGTTCCTTGGGAATAGAGCAAACACCAGCAGGCTCTAAGGAAACCTTGCGAAGGATACAAAAATTGTAGATTGAACAAGGCTCTTAAGGCTTGTCGACTTTTATTGGCATGTTCGATCAGATGGATGGGTTCTGTGTAAGGCATTTGTGGCAGTGTAAATTAATCTCGTCGTCCAACTGCTGGAGAACAATTCTGTATTAAGGCAATAACTCATGCCTGGACTGTGCATTTATCAGCACTTATTGCACTGCTCCAGTGAATTAATGTCCCTTCAGCTCCTGAGGCAGTGCAATAATCATGATGCATGCTCAGTCTTTGAGTGCCTTATTGCTATCCTAACGGAGAGGACATAGACGTGGAGTGAAATTGATAGGACTTGTCCGCTGAACGTATCTCTGTGTCTCTAGATCTTGCCTCATGCAGCATTATAACGGGACGTTGACATTCTCCTCTGGTAAGTGTCTCTATTAGGGGTGACGACATCTCGTGCTGCGTCATAAACTGCCACGCCCTTCACACCGTCATTCTGTGTTCTTGTCTTATGAGGTACATAATGTCACATGCTATATTTCTATCAGCCTCCATTTCACCTCCGTTCACTACCAGATCATCTTGACTACTAGGCAGACCACAGTCCGCTTAGTTAGACATCTCGTGAGGTATTGCTTGGCCGGTTGTCCAGGTGTGAATGTGCTGCAGTAACACCGATATTCCCAACGGGGGTGGGATGGATTTGCCCTGCAAGGATCTGGGTTTAGCAGTCTTCTTTCTGCTTCATTGAAGGTTGCCATGGTAACGCACCTTCTTCAAGGGTACAGTGTGTGTGCAATGTGCAAAGTAGGAGCTATTGCTGGTGTCACTTCATGAATTATCAGTATCTCTCCTAGCGAATGGATTAACCTGCTCTACGGCCACCTCACATCACTTCTGACCACCCGCAGAAGGGAGGCCGGGAGAAGTTTAAATAGATGCACCATGAGATTTGCTTATTTAGAGATGCCTAGTAGGCACAGAGGCTGAATGAAAACTAAAGGCCACATAAAAGGCAATCAGAATAGTTGAACACCAGCCTCCTCTAAGAACAGCAGAAATATCACCATAACATTTGTTTTGTGACTTAATTCTGCACAACATAGAGCCACATATTACACTGCCTCTTGTATATCAGCTGCGGTAGTCATTCTAGGCCTTTTAGGAACCGTATGTAAGTCAGGTCAAAAATCGAAGCTTTCTTTGTTGATGTAATACATAAATTAGTGAATATACATTTTTTTAATTGGTGATGTTTTTGAGTCACGAGATTTTCAATCCAATTGTAGATCTCAACCATTTATGTATTCACTCAGCAGCCACAACCTTTCGGACTCAAGTGTTGTACAAAAGAAACAGTTGAGACACGTCTGCATGGGTTGACCGTGTTACACTTGTGAGCCTGTTAGGAGCGAGCTATCCCAACAGGGGATGTGATCCTTTGCAGCTCGCATTTTTTGGGTGGTTGATGGCACGCATGAAAGTGCTGCTAAGCGTCGGACCCGTCTTCAGGCTTTCATGATGTGCACCCTCCACGATTCATCTAGTGGGCGTTGAATGTGATCAGCTTTCACAGAAGAGTGTGTTTGATCGATGGAAGTCGATGCAGCGCAGCTGCTTTTTCAATAAGGCAACAATGCATTTTTCTGATAGCAACCATATGATGCAAAACAGGGGATGGAGTTCACATTTTTAATGGCGTTTTGTGTCTGTGTGTCCGTGTGTGTGTGTCTGGAAGAGAGACACTAACAATACCTTAAGTGAACACAATTATAGCCAAGGTACCTTACTGTATTAGCTAGAACTAAATGCATATTCATAGCCTTAAACAGAGATTTCCAAATTAATTAATTGCATCTTCTCAACAGAAATTTAGAAGCATTTCTATCTTGAGCCATTTCTGTTTTAGATAATGAAAAATAGGATATTTTGCCCCGGACTTGAGCTATAAGCTGGATTTAGATTCGCCCAGGGACCTGTCTGTGCGCTTCATTAGATTAGATTTTCCAATTATATCCCTCACTTGATGCAAAGGGTTATTTATAGAAATCTCTTTTTCACGTGAAGTGGTAAAAAAGAGTAGGGACTTTTTGTCTCGGCAAGCAACCTGTTCTTGCAGACACGCAGAGGAAGGCGTTTAATATTTCATATTTTGTTTGTTCTTCACTTAAAAATAGATCACAGGCGAGACAAACAATAGACTCGACCTTCACTGGAGCTCGACAATTGGTAGGCGCCTGGCGTTCTAATCTGCAAGATGCCTCATGTAAAAAAAATAAGAGTATTATTTATTTAAACTTGCATAATTGCGAGAAGAAAGCACTGAAGCCCTACCAAACATCACCTGCAACATTAAACAAACAGCAGCACCATTTATCTAACGGTGTTTGCTGTGCGGTCACTGAATCATCAATTTACACTGAAAATTCTATTTCTGAACTGTACTAATTGCTACTAATGTTCGCATTCGATCAGGAACTTTTTTGTACCTCAGTTTCAATATTGCTGATCTAGTGCACTGAACTGCGATGGCAAAATTAGTTGTTCATTGTAGCTGTGTAATGGAATTATATAGGCAGTTTAAACCCTGCTTTTGGAAATAGTGCCAAGTGAGCAACTTGTAAATGGAATAAATGGGGAACCTCGTCACAAAATAGTCATAAATCGCAAGATTTGTAGGTTGTGTGCCTGCATATCATATACAGAAATATTAATCCACAGAAATATCATAAGCTAAATATAGTTTACAAAACATATGATCCTATTGGGTACAGATTTTCTATTATTACCTCCAAACAATGTTTTTTATGGGTGATGTTTAGGACACAGTATTGTGACAATATTATTGTAGAACCATGCCTTAGGTATATTGGGGGCCGTCCTGAAAACTTAGGCTCACACACCACATTTGAAAAGTGCCAGGCCTAAGTAAGAGACATTTAGGTAATTTGTAACCTACCTGCTGTGCACCTGTCTTCCAAGGCCCCATGCCTGCGCATGGTGAAATTTCTTCTTACCTACAGTTTGGGTGTTTGTAAAATTTCTCTAAAATTCAATTTTTCTATTTAGAGGTTTATTCACCTTGAAACCGTTTTTACACGTGAAAAGTCAAGCTTGACGATAATTCTGTGCATTTTCCTATACTTCATTAATCACTTGCATTTGATCCAGTGAGGTGTAAATTTGCAACTGACAAAGTTAGGGGAAAAGCAATGCAGATATTTGTGAAGGTCCAGAAAAGTAGAAGTCTTAGAATTTTACTTTATTTGCATTGAGCATTTAAGACTACAGAAATATCTGCTGACTTGCTATCTGCTGACTTGCCAGAATGTATGCAAGTGAAGGTGCAACCACCACATGCAGAAGGGGTTTTGAGATTTAAATCTGTTTTTGTATGCAGTGTTTCTGCTTTTTAACTTTGTGAATCTAGGCCTAATCTCTGCGTGTTCACAAATCAGCGTTTGTTCTACCAATGAAAAATCATTGGGCAGATGTTGTGTTTATGGTGTAGCATATACACAGAAACAGAATTATTTACTGGTATTTGTTGTTTGCATTTTGTGGAAGATGTCTTCAGTTGTAGGTGTTTGGACTAGGTGTAATGAGGCTGCTATCCATGTACATTTTCTCTTGTTTTCTTTAGCAGGCATTTGTCAACAGATAATCATCTGATCAATTTTACCAAAATGGCGGAATGTTACTAGCAGTTATATTGGCTAATTTAAAGTATTCGTTTACTGTGTATTATTTAATAATCTATACTTGTACACTATCTCATTGTTGAGGCATTGAAGAAAGCCTATAGTAAATGGTTTTCACATCAACACCAGCGTGACAGATCTTCAAATAAAATACAAAAAGTTGTTAGTTACTTTATGTAAAAATTTGCTATCAGTTTGAGCTATCTATGAACATACCTACTGCATAATATAGATGTTTATTCAGAAATGCTAATCCACGTAGCCAGCAGCAGCTATACCTAGTCAGTTCTGCCCCCTGCTAATGTCTGATCTGAGCAATAATATAAATAACAAAAGAAGCTGCATTAATAGCAATAACCAAGAGGCTGCAATGGTTATGCGTATGCTGTAAAACAGACAGCAAGCAGTGTTGCAGTAGCAATAATCCATTTTAACGTGTACGAACACACATCTTCCATTTTGGCAGTTTTGAGACATAAGATATTTGCCTTTTACGTGGGTGATAGCTCTAACAAAATAGTCTGCTCATGTGGATTCAGTATTAATGGTGGGTCCGCACACAAGTGTATAGTAGGTTGGCTCAATGGGCGAGTTCGAACAAAAATGAAGACTGAAAAAAAATTTGAAGGCCTTAACCATAGTTAAACAACAGACTGCAAGGTGAAGAACACACACAGAGTCACAAATATCCATTACATTTCTAAATACCGGTCACATGGTGCAAAGCATTTCACCAATCAATACAGACTACACACAGTGGTGCAGGGCATCCAGGCCTCACTCCGTTTCCAAGCTTAGCCAGTGCGACATCTGGAAGTAAAGCTTGGAAGTTAAGATAAGTAGGCCACTGTACACGCAGGAAAGCCACCAAAGACAGTTTGCTTCCTTTGATAGGCACAGGAGGTATGTTAAAAGGAGTACTTTAGTTTGCCAATTCTTGCCACACAGCATTTAAATCACACATATACAGGTATTCCCCTTCAGGGTTCGATAAAAAATAAACTGAAGCTATGCGTTACCCCAAAGCTAAAATAAACACTTTTTTTTACAGCTACACCCTGCTGTGGAAGAAAGGAGATCTTCATGTTGCGGTTTAATATCTCACGCCACACCATGAGAAAAATGAGCTGACTTTGAGAGCCTAAGCCGCTCAATTATGCTCAGATAATCCTTGCTGTTAAGACTTGTGGGATCATTTCACAACAAATCCCTACTAATTGTTGAAACCAAGTTACGTATCCCAACACATGCACTCAATATTGCCTCACACCTCATTTCTCAAAGCAGTTCCTGAGGATACACACTGCCCGCTGGAAATTGAGAAACTTCTTGATTAAGGAAAGGGCACAGGTTTGTCGAGATGGATCCAAAGTACGTGACTGAAAGGTCTGTTACTGGGCAAGTGTCATAGAGGATAGTTAGTAATCAGGCTATCCTATGTGAGACCTCTGTCTTGTTGGGATTTACTTAAGATGATCTACTGCCATTCAGTAATTGATCTCTAGCTCATCTATTTTGATATAGAGTGCAGAAGTTGTGTTGAGGCTAAATGGTCATAGCATGTCTTGGGTGTCATTGGATTGTTTATGTAAAAAGTAGGATTGTAGGAGCAAATAAACACTGAAAAAGATAGGCAACAGGGTTTAACTTAGAGGTCCACTACAAGACAGAGGTTGGTGCTTAGAGACGTAGGGTAGTGACTGCACTACTTGGGAATTATTTGTACCACGATAAACTCGACTGCCTGTTTTTTCTTAGATGGGTCAGCAGCATGCCATGATCGAGTGTGCGAAAGGCCCCGGAGAGAGCCGAAAGAACTTGGACCACTGTCACCACTGCTGTCTGATACCAGTCTGTTAGTGTGATCTCTGATGCACACTAAGATGTTTAGTAGTCACCCCCATGTGCCTTCTGTTCTGTACTCCTTTTAATCAATGGTTCATTTACATAACAATGATTCATTTTTGGGTGCCTCCAACGTCATCAGGCAAAAGTATGAAATCAAGTACACCGTTCTCCCGGTTTAAAAAAGTCCTCAGAAGCATTTCTTAATGGGCTGCATAGCCTCCACATTTCACCCTATTTACTTTACAATTTTGCAGTAACCATGCATCAGTCCATAAATAATTCGTGGAGCTTTACTTCCATATATTAACATTATTTGTTTTTAGAATTCATCTTTATAAAAGAAAGAACAATTTAGTTAACTTGTTCCAAATTGATATCAGTTTTCACTGTGAGAAGTTTGCCAAATTATGCCTGTAATATTTACCCTTAAAAGTGAGACCACCCTTACAGAGTATGAAAGTTGCATCCAGGATGTGTACAGAGACCAAAAGTTTCAAGTGTGTTAGTGTCATGCCTGCACTGACAGTCAAGGTCCTCATCTGAGAGGGAAGGTAATTCTGATTTAGCTATATTTTTACCTATCCCCATTTCACCAGTAATAACCTGGTGAAAAAGGCCCTGAACTTAGGAGAAAAATCTGTGGAAATGGATGTGATGGAAGCACCCATCCTGACGTAATTTCCATTTCTGAAGGAGAACCCTAAAAGTGCACGTTCCTTCCACCCCCTAAATTACCATGCCCTGCAGTGTTGGGAGTTCACACTACACAGTCACTGCATTGAGAGTCCCAAGACTCCTGTAATGGCACCCCGGTTAGTAGACTACCTTCATATGGGTTCACCTTTGACTACAAATTACTGGCAGAGATGGGCTATTTTGTTCCAGTGTTTTGCTATTATGTGATTAAAAACAACTTAACAATTCAAATGTTACCAGGCTATCTCTTAAAAGACATCTTAGTCAAATCTTTAATTGATTGGTACGTAGTATGTTTTCCCCTTTTTTAGGTCAAGCACGCAAGCACTTTGACCTGTTGTACGTATTGTGGGCTTTTAACCACGCCCACAGCACGCTCATCACTTTCACTTGTTCGTGGGCTTGCCTTTCAAAAATCCTTTGTTATCATTGGAAAATGCTTTATGTTTGTCCATCCTTGGGGCGGTTTTGTTACCGCCTTGCAGACTGCCCATGTTACATGGATAAATGCACCATTTCTGTTACGTTCGACTGTGAGCGAACTTCTTTTTCCTTTTGTGTCTCTCCTTCACATTCATGCTCATGGCACTTTGAATCGGCTCACTTATGTCAACTGTTTTACTTTTAATTTCAATTTTATGTGGCAAGGAAAGTCCTATTAGGAATAAATAACGTGAATAGCTCAGACCCATTGCATTGCAAATGCTTGTTATTACGTATAGTTATGTTTGCTTGTTCTGTGTGAAAATCTAGATTTGTTTTATGACCATAATTATATCAATTCCAGGCTTATCCATAGTTGGCCTGGTAAGAACAGGCTGTTTAACAGCAGGCAAGGCTGTTTTTATTATTTCGATTTAAGCTCTGGTGGTAAACTGACGACGATACAATGAATGTGCGAGTGTGTATTGACACACAAAGTACTGGCATATTTTCAGTGACCTTGCCATTGTCTCAGCATTACCTTGAAATAGCATTCCCTCCACCTGGCTTTAATGTCCGAATTGCAAGAGCTTGAATTTTGAAAGTATGTCTGCCCAGTTGAAGTAGTGTAATGGTTGGATTCATTTCAAAACTTAAAATAGGTGAAAATCCGATATATTTATACATTTACATGTGAAAAAAGTTGAATCTCCAGAAACAAACATAAGATATCTTAGGAATATATGGCGAAGATGTACATTAATATTTTTCATTTTAAAGCCACAAATAACTAAATAAACTACATATAAGGCACATAAGTTACAAACTCTTTTTTCATTCCTATATGTTTAGATAGAAGACCTATTGAAATATGTACAGGCTTTGCTCCTACTTGCACATTTCATGTCAGCTACTCAACTGCATCTTGATGTCAAGATCTCTGTCCTCATCATAGATCTTGTTCTGCTCCTAAAACATATTGGTGTTTGCTGCATTCACCCTAGAGCATGTGGCAGAGTAATTCCTGCAGGGGATAATTACTTTAATGAATTATGCAAGAGGTAGATAGTGATATTTTTTCACAAGGACATTTATTTCTGCAAATAGAACTTCAAAAAAGAGAATTAGATTGTGTTATTAGGAACCTAATCATTCTTAGGTCATTCATCTGCCCTTCAAGGTCCAATTTATGAATGTTAGCTTCTTCGACTGCTTCTTCTCCAAAAGCCTGTTGCCCGATCTGGTATTTGGGCAACCAACTCATATGTGGGAGCTATGTATGCACCCTCCTTCTGCATATCCAGTTGATAATTAACTGGCCAGTGTCACACATAAGAATTCAGGCCAGAAAAACACAGAGGAGCGTTCACCAACAAATTTCTGAGTACATGAAGCAGTCCTGAAGGAGTAGTACACTTTTACATACTTTTACATGATTTTGTGAATCAGCCCTGAAATATTCAACTCCCTATTAGTTAAATTGCGAGGAGGTCACAGTCCTTTCTATTTGTGCTGTTGAGGAACGGTCCCTGATTCGACCCATTTTATTCTCATTGTAGGTGTTTGGGGCCAATTCAAAAAGGTGTATGAGAGTATGTAAAGGAGTACCTCTAAGTACTCAAAAATGTCTGAATAGGCCCCTGTAATCTCTGCAATATATACTTGGTCCCATCAAGGCACATTTAAGTTCTATTGTTAAAAAAATATGGAAAACCCAGAAAAGGGTTGTATGATGGAGCCTCTCATGTGGCAACCACGCATGCCTGAACAACGCGGTTTAACTCCTACCGCGTTGTTTCCACGCATGCCTTTACCACACATGGCTTTACAATGATTTTTTGTTGTAAAGGCATGCCTAGTAAAGGCATGTGTGGAAACGGCATGCGTGGTTGTCGCATGCCACCCCTTCACCCTAAAAACAGCCTAAAAACAGAAGTACCCCAACCTCCCTTAAAAACTACCCCGATACCCCCACCCACCCTGAGCCCTAAAACCAACTCCCACCCCCAAAGATAAACCAAAATGTACCCAACCCCCTGCCCCTAAAACTACCCCGACCCACCACCCCGTCCCTAAAAACGAAAAATACCCCGACCCCTCCACCCCAGCCCCTAAAACTACCACGATCCCCCCTCTAAAGCCTAACCTACCCCGAACCCCCAACCCAGCCCCAAAATTTAAAATACCCCTACCCCCCCACTCCTCCCCTAAACCGCCCTGACCCCCCACGCCCCAAAAAAATACCCCGACTCCCTCTACCCCACCCCTAAACCTAAACTACCCTGACACCCCAAACCCAAAAACTAAAAATACCCAGACACCCCCACCACCGCCCCTAAAACCAGCCCCTGCCCTGAATAGAAAATTACCTCAACCCTTCACCCCGCCCCTAAATCTCCAACCCTCCACCCCCTTAATAGAAAATTACCCTGACCCCCACCCCACCCCTTAAAGCAAAATAGCCCTGACCCCTCACCCCCCTTAAAAAAAAAAAAAAAAAATAACCACCCCAACCCCTTCGCCCCACCCCTAAAAACTACCCCCACCCCTGCCCCAGCCCCACCTACCTGAACGCGTCCTCTCCCGATGGATCTTCCTTCTTCTCTGCCATAACCACGCATGTGCATTGTTCGGCACATGCGTGGTTAAGGCAGAGAAAAAGGCCTGCGTTGTTCAGGCAAGCGCTGTTCCGCTTGCGTGAACAACGCAGGCGTGGTTCCGGACACGTTGTTCCAGATCTTTCCCCCAGAAAAGTGTTCTAAGATTCTAGCTATTAAGAGCTTGCATATGTAAATTAGCAGACTCAATAACTGAAAACATCAGCCAGGATGTTTGCTGTTGTGCTACGGGATGCATCATTTTGCGATTCTGAAAATTATACCATGTGGATGCTACCTCACCTCTAATTAAATGCGCAGATAACCCCAGTCACTAAGGTCCAGTGTCAAAACTTCTGCTGTACATGAGTTATATCCTGTCAGCCTATTAAGTACAAACCACCACTACAGTGGGTTTTCTTTTTTCTTTCTTTTACGCTGAGTCACTTCCATCACAACATTTTGCTTAAAATTGAACATACCTGTAGCCGTAAAATTAAGACTGCATATTGAAAAAGCAAGTTTGATACAAAACATGTTATAAACTCTTGTAGTTTAGAGTTATAGCTCTACCCACTTTTCCTCAAATTGTCTCCTATTTTTTTCTCTCCAAAAGGCATATACATTGTTATAGGTCCACATATTAAAAACACCCCACTGTTGCTAATCTTTTGTTTGTACACTAGGTACTGCGATTTCCCTTTATTATGCAGTAATTTAACTTGCCCTGATTATTAAAGACTGCCTTATTCAGATATTGAATAGAATAGCCAGGGTACACATAATTCAAAATCCATGGCGTAGTTCACACACAGGCCATGCTCCACAACATTAAAGTGATCGTGATTATTCTTCGTTTAGAATCTCACTGGTAGCAATACAGGATGTTAGAAGAAAGGAGTAGAGAAATGCAGCCACCAAAACAATCGGTGTGATTGATCAATGTGCTTCTGAAGTAGGAACTTCTTACAGATCACATAATAATATGTCATGGTGCAGGGAGGGAAGATTATGCTCTTGTGTTTGCTGGAGACATACGTGTTCATACTTATTGAGTAACCATTACACCTTGTTCATTGTCATAGTACAGACGTTTATTTGGTTTTCTGAACACATCCCACGTCTAGTTTGAGAGAAAAATATGGAATCCATAAGTTCAGCATAGTATGCACATCTCCCTGCTCCCGAACCATGCTTCTAAGCTGATGTGAGTGACTATCAGACTTTTTTTGTTTTAATTTATGCTTGCTGCCTTTTTAGTTTCAAGTCAACTAGAATATTACTTTGAACAATTGAAGTAAGGATAAGATGGCGGTATTTCCACAACTGTAGGTTGTGTTAACCTCTGCATTGCTTTTGTATTGATGCTTATGATTGATTGACAGTGTATTGCTGCAGGTTTGCTGCAGGAAAACTAGATCTTTAAGTGAAAGGTCAGGACAGTCTTTGCTAGGATTATTTTGGGGGAAATGTTATAAGATTAGTGTATAGGTCAAAGTAGTTAAATAATTTTGACAATGAGACAAGGAGTACAACAATGCAATATGGTTGCATTTACCCATGAGGCTGTGGACTGTCAATCGGAATTGTGCTCTAAAAGAAATTAGCAACCAACTATCATGTGGGTTCCTTTTAAAGCTTTTGGTTTCTTAAACAATGAATTCAACTGGAAGGGGCTACTTCAGTAAGCGCACTCGCACTTCTAGGCTCACTTACCCCACTGCCTTCATTGGTGGACCACATCGCTAACCCATCAAAAACACATTTTTATTTAAGGGTGTGCAGGTTTTTACATATTCTCTTTAGAGTTCATTTTACTGTTACATTCCACCTTAGTGTGTTTGGTGCCTTGTTGTGTGTTTGTCTTTTGCTTTAGGAAGTTGTAATGATTGCTAACTTTTCAGCATTAAATTCTTAGTGCTATTAGAAGCTATCACACAACACAACCAACTGCTGAGGTGTTTACCTGTCAATCCCTATAATATCTCATTGCTAATTTCCAGTAATATGTTTTTTCACTACAGTCAGGTCTCCATGCTCAACAGGGATGATGAATTTGATATATAATGTAATACACTGGCAGATAAATTAAAGTCCAAAAATCCGTGCTTATTAGTCCCTGATAAAAACGAATAGTTTGGCTAACCACATTGGTATTAGTGATCTGTTTTGTGTTTTGTAAAACACTAGGGCAATGAAGGAAAGTTTATGCATTACAGCAGAGGACCACATAATTCTTAAATAGGCTAGATGAAGTTGCCTAGATTGAACAGTTTGTATTTTGTTTAAAGCTTACTTATATCTGCCTTCAAGTTCCAAATTTCTATGGAATTATTTGACTATGCCAGCATATTATGAGCACTCCTGTACTTTCCCTTGGTACAGGAAATGTTTGCAATAGGTAACAATAAAATTCTTTAAAAGTAAATTTAAATTTTGCAAAACGTCCAAACAGAACCATGTTTCTAGGACCCACATCCCACATTGGTGTGTTTGCTGGGCTGTTAAAACAATTTTTCTGATTAGCAAAAGTAAAATGTTCCCTCGATTTTTAGTTCTTATACCTCTGCTTACTAGACTGGGTTTTACAATCCTACTTCTAGAAAAGGTTTATCAGACAATCCCTGTTAAATGTCCTCGTTTATCTGCACTTTAGAAGGAAATTTGGCAGAGAAGTTTTCTATTTAGAGGTTGTTCGACTGTCAAATATAATATGGGACGCACCCAAGAGACTCTGCTGTGCATATCCTCATTCATGATGTCTCTGTCTATCAGATACCTTCATTCAACATTGGTTTTGTCACAGTATATCAGATATCAACCTCTAGTCAATTCAGCAGCATTGTCAGCCAGCCACTAGTCTATATCAGGTTGTGTGGACTGGTAAGGACCTCTTCCTCATCCTGTCACACCAGTTCACCTCAGCAGACTGGCATCTAACAATCACAGTGACTGCAGAAAAATGCACCTGAGAAAGCGTTGCATTTTTTTCCTACCTCTGATTTCCGTCACTTACTTTTAAAAGCTAACAGTCAAGCAGAGCTTCTCTGCAGTATGAGTAGTGAAGTAGCGCTAGAAAACACAGCACCGACCTGGACATCTTTCAATCAGTGTTTAATTTTTTTCGAATTTAGGTGGTAGGACATCACTCCCCTCCCTAAAGTCTGAAAATATAGGAAACTAGTGACATTTTTGTCGGTATGCTTGACATAGAGAAACTGCTTATATGTGTCAGATTTTAGAGTTTCTATTGGAATTCATTCAATGAAGATCCACAGTTTGGTATTTTGGCAGTCCAGTGGTACCAGACTTAGATCCAGGTGCCACCTAGACTTGCTTAGGTAAAACATGGATAACCTATTGTTGCATTTGGCCTCAAGCTACAAAAACTAGAGCATGTTATGATGATGAAGAGCTACTCATTATTATTAATATGTTTTAGGTGCATCCAAGTGGTCGCTTAGATCCTCTGTAGGAAGTCTTTGCTTGAGAAACCTTCAAAATATGTATAGACACAACATGGCCTCATGTTACTGAAATACAAACCTATAGAAATGTGTGAGTCATGCCGAGTTTATTGTAATTCTAACCCAATGGAAACATCTCCAACTGCACTTTGGTTGCAGGAAGAATCTCCTATCTTGCACATTTTACCATTTTAGCTGCCCTTGTTTGTAGCCTTTAGCATCGACTATGCTTTAGGCTCCATTACACTTTAATAAACGTGAATTTTAAATTTGATAAACGTCATGTTATAGACATTTTGACTGTTGTAGAGCTGGCTTCCAACTGAACACTTAACTTTTCTATATAATAATTTAAGATTTCATCTACTTTCACTCTTAGGGAATATTTCAGTTTTAGAAAGACATAAATAGGTTTATAAATACGGGTTCTTCCTAGATGGATGATCCCTCAAAGTCCCCAGTTTTCCAACCAGAACAGTCTGTTCCTATTTGATGCTGCCTAGAGTGTGCAAGATTGTGAATATCCCTTACCAGAAACATTCTAGACGTAATTTGTTTTTTGCTTAGTGATTTTGATATTACAAATATTGCTGAAGCAGGACGAGAAGGTTTGATTGGAGTCCCTGTCTTCAATAGATGCTTTTGAGAGGGATAATCTGCTTTAGAAAGTGGACCTGGAATAATTTTGTATTATAGCCGGGTCTTGTGTCTCAGTGGACTAATACAGCCACACCAGGAGTGTGAGATTGACAGGGTTGAATCCCTGTCCACTTAGCCTTTCATTTTCTGAGGTCGATGAAACAAGGACCATTGGGTAACAGTAAGCATCTCTTATTTAGCTCACAATTCCCCCCAGGGATAAGCATGTGCTTTATGATATTTGTTAGAATTTTGGACATTTTTACTCACGTTCTACGAGGATTCGGAGGCCACTTCCGGCATTTTTTGTCTTCAATTTCTCAAATAGATTTTTTTAATGGATCGTTTTGTCCTTTCACTGTATCTGGATGCTGCTCGTTTATGTCTTGACATGATATTTGTATCTTCCCCTTTGAAAGCTAGTTTAACATTGGAAGCCATTGATTTTCTGATTTACAATTTCAGTTCATTTTGGCGTTTCGGGCAAATGCTTTGCACTTTAAGATACAAATTATAAATAGAAACTGATTCCCATTCCCATTATAGCCAATTGAGGAAAACGCACATATTTGTGTGCAGTGTGTTCAAAAGATTAGCCTTCTCTTTTCATTGGCTAATATAATGTATGCGTTAGTTGCATGCTGTTGCATATGCACCTGGATTGGCAGTCGCTGCATTATGTGCCCGGTCACCTAGATGCCTGCTGGGGAAACAGGTTGTATTAGTTTTAGTGGGTATTATTTGAGTCCATTTTATACAGGAGCCTAATTGTTGGAGTCCTAGATGCTTGCTTACGTGCCTGTCCCTTCACTGTGCATGGCACTGTGATCCGCGAGTTTCTTGTCACATCACACTTGCATTCTGTTGCCAAGCAGTACATGTGAACTTTGTATTTTTTAAGATGCCTTGGTTTACTCTACAACATCATGTTACTTTTGACCAGCTTAGTCAGTGTCCACATAGAGAAACCCTCTAAATTGAACTCATGACACTGATTCGCCTAAATGGTCGAAGTATGGTGTAAGACATTGATTTCCTGAGTTCTGTCCTTTTTTTAAATAATATTACTTATTTGCTGGAACTGCCCCGTTCAAATGTAGTCTTTTTATTCAAGAAATAAGTAGGAGTCTTGTCTGCAAATACTGTCTGATCATGGGAGATAGCGAGAGTATCTTTTCTTGACGGGGAAGAGTCTTTAATACAAGTAATCATTGTTATCAAGATGAGTATGATTTTATCAACATGCAAATGAACTAATAGCTTACATGAAAGTTTTCTTTCCATATTTTTCTTATGACTTTTCTTCCACATATTCTGAGTGCTTTCCCACACAAACTGCACCACTTGCCCCTTTTTATTTCCCTATAAGTTTAAATGGAGAACAGTGACTGTTTGTGGCTACAAACAAGGCGAAAACCTAAGATGTTCAACTCATCTGCATGCTCCAGACCTCCAACGCTCCCCTAGGAACATCCACTACTCTTCCTCTCCTTAAACCTTTTTCCAGCCAACCCCTATTGTGTGTTTCTAACGAACACCTGTATTACCCCCACTGCAGATGTCAAGGCTTTTCCCATTGCCGTGGTTGCTACTTAATTTTGTCAGAGAAAACGGTTCCCAACCAAACACAGGCTTCTCCTCTTCACCTCGAGTGCTCCCATACTGCCCCATTATTCATCAATTAGGGTGTGTGTCTCTGTATCCCAGTGTGAGCCAACAATTCTACCTCCTTACTGCTTTACAGCTGCACACAGATGTGGCCCTGACCAGCATGTTGGCACAGGACACAATGAAAAATATTAGTGAATACATAACTCCTAATGTTGACCACCACCACGTCCTGTCCTTACCCCTCTACACCACACCTCTTCTCCCATAGTGTGGCAAAGTGTGCATTTTTTACTATGTTGCACCAGGGTATGAGAGTGCTGCAGTGATTTTAATTATCATGTCAGAATGTGGCAGACCTGGAATGAGAAGAAGGTTTGCAGTTTGCTATATAGCAGAGATGGGACATGGCCAGAATATGGAAGGGAAGAAAGTAGTTTGAACATGTCTTTAAAGCTAACCATGGGATGGAGAAGTCAGTCTTTGAAGAGCGGCTTTGGGGGATCCGTCATTGTTGAACTGTGGAAGCTGCCATGGTATTGGACTGCCGAACATGACCTGCCGGTCTGAGATGGATGTATCATATTATCCTCAGCAGAGGTGATTTGACATGGCAGAACATAAAGGTGGGGCTGGGCTTGCAATGCCTCCCATTTTTCTAAAGGAAAGCTTCTAGTTGGATTTTAGACTTGCAGGTTTACTTTTGCAGATGACACCCCATTAAATCCATTTGTCCAGTAAGGGGTGTGCTGCCCCATGCTCATTAAACCTTTTTCCCATTGAAAGAGCCCTATGACATGCACATCCAGCCGCAGTGCCATTCAACCCGTTTTAGCCAGGAGGAGGTGCAGCCACAGCCCCATTTAATCCATCTTAGTAGTGAGGGGCCTTTACCACCAGCCCATTCAACCCTTCTTCCCAGCAAAATGTCCCTGCCATAGCTCCAGTAAACCATTGTTCCTGGAGAAGGGGCCATGCCACAGCCTTACTGAGACCTTCCTCCCAGGAGAAAGGTTCTTTCAGTTTCATATCTGTAAATATTTATTTCCTGTCATCATGAAGTTGAATGCACCAAATTGCCTGGGGTAGCAGGTGTGACATCACACTCCCTTTGACATCCAGTTTTACTCACACACGCTTATACATACACACACATTCGCACTTACACACACACTCTCGCCTAAACACACACCCACCCGCAAGCACGCACACTACTAATTTTAAAGCATTTTTTTTTACTTACCTCATCTGCCAGGGAGAGTCATTTTCCGGCTAATTGTACTTGTACCCGATTATTATTACATTAATAGTGAATATTCAAAATTATTCACTAATAGTTTAATTAATAAATTGAAAGAAAACAAAGGGGGTGGAGCTCCAACCCGACATCCATAAGAATGAGCTGCCAGTGTGTTCCTGGCACTGGTTTTGCTTCTCTGAGTCCATGGCTCGCAAAGGCAGTGCTAGAGGTTGCAGCTGCAACCCCTGGCGACCCTTAAATTATGTCCATTACTGCCATTACACACTGCTTTGTGTTAAAAAGCGCTGTATTAAGAACAATAATATAGAAAGAAAAAATATTCTGTGATTGTAAATTCCGTTGGTAGTTCATAGGGTTAAGGTGAAAATTCAAAACGCAGAAATTAGTACAAGGCCATGTGGCTAGATCGTGCCACTTGGAGAAGTACAAATTGCATTCAGCACAATCGCTGTTGTGCTAATGTCCAGTCAAGAGCTTTGCCATTTTCATTAGGGCATGTTGTATTGTCACGCTGCACCCTGATTACAAGTCCGGTTTCTCATAGTGGAATACTGCTCCACCCAATTATATCTGGCCCGATGTTCCTACGCACACATTTCCAAGCTCTAGGAACACTGGGCACAATTATACGATCGAAATAAGCTGCAAGTAAATTTGCATGAGAGATCGAGCTGTAAGTGCAAACCTGGGCTGACCCAACCCCCTCATGGCTGCCAGTCTCCCAACCTCTGAGTGCCTAGTCATAGCAGGTGGTAAACAAGAATAATCCGCATGTAATTGGGAACTCCATGGGTAAACTGGTGCACATTGTAATAACCCATACTGCGAGGATACCGTTTGGCAAGATATTTACAGCCACAAGATGTTCCCGCACCTACATACGGGCAACTCGTAATCGGGACTAACGTCTTTAACATGCAGCATTGTCATTTTGTGTGATCACTTTCCCTACATAGAGCAACAGCTCTTGTCGGGACGAGTGACCGAAAGTCCTCGTATGTGCAACAGACTGTGGGTTGTAGACTGCTGTGTTCCAGAGCCCCTGCCCACGCTGGTGGCTTCTGGCTTCGAGTGCAGCGGGCTGATGGAAACATTCTGCCCGCGGTGAGAGGCGCGTGCAATTACACCCGTGATACCCTGGAGGTTTCAGCGAAAGAAAAACATGCTGTGACAAAGCAGACCAGATTGCTGCTATCTATCCTTGCTTTTTTTCTGGTAAAAGAAGGTGTGAAATATTTGTCGTCAAGTCTTACCTGTAGCTGAAAGAAATCTTTGGATTTCATGCCTGTTTTCTGATCTTATAATTTTAGTTACCAAAAAAAAAAGATTTGAAACCGAATAGAATTCTCTTGCATTTCGCTCCGCATATTTTCATAAGTCTCCCTAATTGTGCAGTGTCGGTGACTGGTTAGCAACAGCTGAAAAAAAAGAGATTTGTAATGTGCTTGTATTTAGATTTGATTGTATTATATTTAAAAATTAATTATGCTGTGACTCTGAAGTGTACTACAGAAAAACCTGTCAAGAAAACAAATCCAGATTTCTGGGAATTCCACTCAAAATATCTGTGTGGATGCAGATCAGTTTTACTTCTCTACATCAGTTTTGACCTGTTCGAATGCGCCTATTTCAAATGAATGTACATTTATGTTGATTGTAGAAAGTGGACATGATGGCTGCCTGCTCTTACATTTCATCCTGAAATGGCTCCTGAAGTTAGCTGTACATGGATGTACTTTGGCTAGGAAAATACAAGGACAAGTGTATTTTTTATTTTTTTTATTTGCCTTCGGTGCACTAATTGTTTATCCTTTAAAGGGTAAGCCGTGGTTTTGCGAATGATAGCTTTTTCCTTTGTACGAAATGACTGGTTAATGCACTTTATTTTAATAAAAAATAGCACAAATATGTTTATGGAACTTTGCAATTGCACTAGGCTGTAAAAATCTGTTTTTGAATTACTTCGCAGTATTATGGTTTACATCTTCTCTTGTTTAGTCAAACATTTGTGTAATCGATTATGTGTTGTAAATTTTGTACACAATGTATATATGTACATATAAAAAAATAATTAATAAAATACATCACCTTTGTATAAAGTTGTACATGTATTTATGTTTCACGGACTTTTTAATTTGATTTGGTTTGTTTTAACCGGGTAGTTTATTGTTTTGTTTTTTTCCGAATGGGAGCAGTTTTAATAAAACTTTGTACTGATTGCAAGTTTGGTGGTCCTTTTTTGTGTTCAACAGACCCATATACAGAGTATTGATTACCTCGCTCTTGATGTGTTGAAAGGAGGTGTTTTAAACTATAAACTGAAAATATAAATACAGATTGTCTGAGGAATCTTCCTTTTACAGAGAACAGATGGAATTTCAAATAGGAAGACACAGCTTCATGGCATATAAAGCCCACCGTGAAGCCTTTCAATTTCACATCTTCTGCCTGTTCCGTGCAACAGCAATCTATCATCGGCTAAAGTTTTACCCATGATACTGTCCTTTTAGCACAGAGAAGTTAATTCAGAAGTTAATTCAGGGCACCATATTGCCCCCTCAAAAAGTGTGTAGTTGTGAAGACAGTCTGGGAATAGGATTAATCTACAGGACTGCTATCATTTTTATTTAATGCTGCACTATCAATGTTATATTCGCTTACATAAGTAAAGGTCTGTTTGGATGGCAACAACAAAATATGAGTAGATTCAAATAAATACAATAACTGTCATGACATAACAAATTCGTCAGTTTTGTTATGGGCAGTCTAGTAGAGGAGAAACCTGATTCTGGAAACACACTATCCTGATATAGAGAGTATGATCACTCAAAATGAAACCACACACGTGTATATGTTGTACAAGTAATTCATTGCAATATATTCTCATAAAATGTATCCATGTAACATCCTTAGCTTTATATTGACAGACATTCATGATTCATTCCTATTTATTCAGTCTGTGCCAACTTAACAAGTGGTAATATATGTCAGTGTCTCCTTCATCTTTCAGTGTAGCAGTGGTGGCCGGCCGGCAGCTTTAGGCGGGAGGGGGCGGGTGGGAAGCACACACACACACTCATTCTTTCACACACAACACTCAACATTCAAACATGCACGCACGCACCAAACATTCATTTAAAAAGATCAAACACACACACACACACACACACACACACACACACACACACACACACACACACACACACACACACTTACCTTCAGCCTCGGAGGTCCCAGGAGGGTTGGGACTGCTGCCTTCCCTCATTGGCTGACCTAAAGGACAGGCCGCTCCTGCAGTGTAGGTTACATAAATTAATTCAGGAACTCTTCTATTAATCTTCATTGTCAATCAAAGAGTATTTATCAAAGGGAGTATTGAAGGATCGATAGTTTATACAATTTTCACAACTTTCGTCAGTACCTAGAACATTTGGATTGTGTATTTATATGATTCTTATTGTTTGCTTACTTACAAGTATTTTCTCCTCTTCGATATTTTTAAATTACTTTTAAAAGTGGTTGATCTCCCTTCACTTGCCTCTTAGGAGCCATGTTTTACTTTCCTCTAAATCTCTGAATTGATTGTTTCACTTTATAATTGTAAAAGGGGTTGAGAGTAGGATTTCATTAATCTATTTTGAGATTGTATGTCAGCATGTAGATATTACAAAACAGAATTACAAAAATACCAACTACAGAATATAGACCACTACTATATCGTCAGGGTAAGTATAGATTTACTATTCTCTTGTATGTAACCTTGTAACATGTATATATCGTCCAAGTGTATAGATATTAAGATAAAACTAGTAAATCTATAAAATATCTTTATTGACAGAAAAAAAACAAAGGCTAAAGAGACATCCGTTTGGTGAAAATCATAGTTAAAAAATACAGGTTAAAATTAGCAAAACCACTAAAATTCACCAGAGTTGTTTTAAGTAACTATAACTCGTGCCTTAAAGTAACTATATAGTTCACTTCCTCACCGTGCAGTGTTGTTATCAGTGATGCAATTTCAGATGTCAATAGGAATGCTATAAATGCATCAAAATACGAATATCTTATGAGTGATATAATATGTGAAGGTAGAAGCAGGGCACAAGTTATAGTTACTTTAGAGCACAAGTTATCGTTACTTAAGATATCTATAACTGGTGAATTTCAGTGTTTTTTTGTTGTAAACAGTTTGTTTTAACTGACATTTCCACAAAGCAAGCTGTCCATCACCATGCGCAGTGTGGGGCTGACTTGTTGCGAGAACTTGCACCCAAGCCCTGCGCCCAACCCTCAGTAGGTGCCTACCCCCGGCAGCGCAGCCTTTGGCAGTGTGTGACATGGGATTGAGTGTAGGTCCAGCGCCCAACCCACCACTATGGCCAGGCATGGCTGATTGTCATGTAACAATATAAAGGGTGTAATTTTAAGTGCAGCAGACCTACTAGGTTTGGCAAAGACTCAATTACCAAATATACTAAATGGCTGGGTCTACTAGCTTTATCAAAGGGTCAACACATCAACATATACAAAGCAGACCTATTGTCAAAACATCACCAATAAGTATATTTCCTAAGTTCACACATTACTTCAGTAAATATTATTAGACATTGGAGTCTATATTTCCAATAGTTGCTATTGTGTACCAGTTTCAGTTTCTCCATTTCCACTGACAAGCAACTGGCATGCATCACTAACCTTTGAACCGAGTCTGTGGATTGGTGAAGACTTTACATCCACTGAGAGATAAGACAGCCATCTGTGAGCAGTGAGAGCCATGTCTAGCTCCAGTACTCAGACATAAATTTGTTTTAAAGGTATGTATTTTCTATGAATGCTCTCTTGTAATGAAAGAGCAGTTACATTGTTTGAGTCTAACTGAGTCAGACCTCTGACCTAAAATTAAACTTTTTAGCCCATTACTTAAATAATGACATTGCTGGATGACTGGCATGATACTAATTTCTAACAAGTCACAGCTAGAGACTATTGTTGAGGATGAACATGATTTTCATTTAGGGATAAAAAGCTTAAATGTAGGACATTAACTATCAATTATTATTACCATAACATATCCAGAGAACTCCCCCACCACTCCTAAATATAAGGGGATTTTGCTAGTTGAGATCTTTCAGAATTGTGTAAAACTTTAACCTGAGATACTGAAAAGTGTCTAACGGTTATTGAAATTACTCTTTCATATTCTTAAATATTTCTCCAGTGGGGTTAATCTTTATGTCCTCTTTACACTAGTAATCTCTTTAACTTGAACATAGATTGTTGTCTCTCCCTCAAAACAAAGGATACAGGGGGGTTATAGTTGGGTTCTGATTTTATACACACAAAACCATAGAAATTCAGCAGTTATAGTTACCTGAGGTTACTATAAATTACACCACCTCACATATTACATCGCTTATGCCCTGGTCAGCGACATCACTGATGACATCATCCAGCGAATGTGAGTGTTTCGTAAAAGTTTGACACTGAAAGATATATACTGACCTACTGCATAAGTTAAATTACTATT
Source organism: Pleurodeles waltl (assembly GCF_031143425.1). Classification (NCBI taxonomy): domain Eukaryota; kingdom Metazoa; phylum Chordata; class Amphibia; order Caudata; family Salamandridae; genus Pleurodeles; species Pleurodeles waltl. The sequence goes on along the minus strand of NC_090447.1, from coordinate 1,279,351,771 downwards.
TTCTGTACTACTGAGTGTTGGTATTTCTAACATATATCATCTGAACTATAATCCAGTTTTTAAAGTGGGTGTACTGTTTATGAGTGAACTAACCTGTACACTGACACATGTCCCCTTGTGATGTATGTGTATGGTAGTGCTTTGCAATAGTCTAGGCTGTTCATTGAGTCTTCATTCCACAGTGGTGGCTAAATATAGTTTTTGTAATGACATACTGACCACGTTGCTTAGATCTCATTCCTTTGTGATGAATTAGTGCAGTAGTAGTTTGTAATAAATTCATCTGTTCACTAAGACCTCTCTCTGGGGTGATGGCTTTGTGTAGTAGGGGGAGTGTAGTGCCCTCCCCTAGCTTGTAGTAGGCCCCAGGGGATCCATCCACTGGGGCTGATTACATATTAAAGGTGAGGGGGCACTGCTCCACCTCCCTGAACCCCAAAAGGCCCAAGGGACCCCATTTTCTGTAGCCCTATAAAAAAATGAAGTGGAGAGGGTCCACAACCTCCCTCCTTAAACCAAAAAAAAGGCCTGGGGACCCCATTCCCGCACGTCTTTAATTTTAATAATGGGGAGCGGGACGCAAAGCCCACCTCCCAGAGCCAGAAGAGGCCCTGGAGACCCCATTCTCCAAGGCCACAAGTCTTCAGAAGTCTTAAAAAATGAGTGGCCACAGCCATTTCTTTATTATTCACTGCTCCTTCAAGGAGCATCACATGATGCCCTACGAATGCTATATACATACTTTTTCTTTTGGTGATGCCCCTAAAACTGGCAGGGGCCTGGACCACCACTGAACTCTTTTTTATAATGTTGCAGGGGACTGCAGGTAGTTCTCCAGGCTCCCCTTCAACATTAGAAAATGACAGTTAAGTCTCCTGGGTCATAAAAATTATGACCCCTGGATAACTTACCATATTTTTTAAAGTATTTCCCAGGCTGGAACTATTGTTCTGCAGCCGGTAATGCAGTGTCATCTAGGGACTGGTTGTATGGCTGCATTTTATGTGGTCTGAAGATGCATAAAACAAAATACAAGGCCCTCTTGTGGTTTGTTGGAAAGTGGGTCATTGGTAGTGATGAGTATGAACATACCACTGGCAATAAGGCCACTAACCAAATATAGGTTCTGTAAAGGCCTTATTAAATCAGCCTCTTGTTCAACCCTTGGTACCTGTAACCAAGCAGGCAGGCTTAACTTAGGAGACAAGGGCGCATTCCAAAACACCAATACAGCATATAAGTGAGACACAACACACAATATAGGTCCCACACCAATTTATAAAAATAGGTTATATTTTTATGAATAAATAGACACCAGAAACGATAAAAATCCAATGTAGCTAACCCGAGATATGAATTTTTAAAGAATAAACACTTTCTAGTGCTTAGAAACACAAAACACCAACTTTACAAAAATTCTCTAAACTTCAGGAGGTTTTTAATGAAGTCCTCCTTGCAGGTACAAAGGTTCAAAAACACAAATCCAAGGGACTGGAATCTCCTAGATGGTCCTTGGAATCGAAGATATGATTTTATAAAGAATTAACAATTCCTAGTGCTTAGAAACACAAAGAACTTTACCAAAATTCTTCAAATTTCAGGAGGTGTTTCCTGAAGTCCTCCTTGCAGGTACAAAGGGTCCAAAACACAAATCGAAGGGTTTGGAATCTCCTGAATAGTCCTTGGGAAGTTGGACCACAAGTCCCACAATGCACCTTGCCAAATCCTTAAAAGTCCACTGGATGCACTCTAGAATGGGTACTCTTACTGGAGATCATGCAGGTGAATCTCTGTTAGCCTGTAGCTTTAGGAAGTCCACTCCTGAGTCCTTGAAGTGAGGCACTGCTCCCAGAACTTTAGTGGCAGATTGTGCAGCAGGCTCCGATCACTCAGAAGTGCAGGCCTAAGGAGTGGATCCAGATTCCAGCAGGGCAGTCCTTCTTCCTCTTGTGGTTTCAAGCAGAAGATCTGAGAGGCTATGCACCTCTCGCATATTTATTCCTAGCTTCTAGGCATTAGGGAGGGGGGGCTCCCCTGGCCAATAGAATGCAGGATGACACCGAAATTCATAACCACTTTCTCCAAAGTGTGGCATATTTCTGTCCCAGAAAGCGCCATTCTTCCAAAATCCATGATGGCCGAAATTTCAGCAGAGCAGTCAGAGCTGACTAATTCAACCCCCAGTGTGGCTCAGTTCCATAGCTTCTCCTCCTAACATCTGCAAATTCCTTTCTTAAGCCTGGTATCTGCCTGAGGGACCCAGAAGGTGATCTGGCATTCTCTGCCTGTCCTGCTCACCTTTCAGGCTAGATGTTTATTAGAAATAGGGTCTCTAGTTGGCAGTCTGCTTGCACCATGTCCAAGTAAGGACACTCACTCCAGTCAGGTTAAGGGAGATACACAGCTCAGATAACCCCTGCTCACCCCCTTCGTAGTCAGGCACAAGCAGTCATGCTTATCTCAGAGGCAATGTGTAAAGTATTTGTACAAACACACACAGTAACACAGTGAAAACACCACAAAATCATTCAACATCAGTTTTGAAAAATAGCCAAATATTTATCTGAGTAAAACAAGACCAAAAGGACAAAATCCAACATACACAAGCGAAGATATTAATTTTCAGAGATTAAACTTCAGTATCATGCTTAGAAACACAACAGCTCCAACTTGGGCTATTGCGAGGTTGTTGACGGAGTCGTTCTCAACAATCCGACGCCACTCACGGGGAGAGCGGCACCTGTCACGTAGTTGCATGGAGCCCCAGGTACAGTACCTTTGGTACTGAAGGAAGCCGGGTCATGGAGTCGGGGAGGTGCGGCATTGGTTCCTTACTACAGAGCAGGGGAGGTGATGCGGCGTCGGTGCGAGGCATCGGTCCCTGATGATCCAGCAGGATAGATGAATCTAGCGGGTCAAGATGCGTTGGGTGCGCTCATGGGTACGTCCATGACACACCTCTTTGGTACTCATGGAGTCACGGAACTTCAGCAACGCTATGACTGTGTGGGGCCTGCAGTGTTGGTCTGGGTCGTTGTACTCCAGCGGGGTCCATGGCTTCGGGCTGTAGGCAGTGGCGCAGAGTTGTGCACTGGCGCCGGTTCTGGTGTCGGTGTGCCTGGATCTTGTTTTCTCACCAGAACTTACTTCCAAATGCCTAGGAACTGGATTGGCACTACTTGGCAAGTCAGGGTCCTAAGCAGGAGTAACCAGGTGCTGGCAGGTGAAGTCTTTGATTTCCCTGAGACTTCTTAACAGGAGGCAAGCTCAGTGCAAGCTCTTGGAGAAACTTCACATGCAGGATTTCAGAAAGCAAAGTCCAGTCCTTTCCCTCTCAATGCCGAAGCAGCAGGCAGAGTGGCAGGTTCTCCTCGAGCATCAAGCTCTTCTCCTTGGCAGATGTTCCTCTTGATCCAGAAGTAATCTGAAAATCTGGGGGTTTGGGTCCACAATTTATACTCATTTCACCCTTTGAAGTAGGCAAACTGTATAGGAAAGTCTCTGTTGTTAACAGGATCCTGCCTGTCCAGGCCTAGCCCCAGACACACTCCAGAGGGTTGGAGTCTGCTTTGTGTGAGGACAAGCACAGCCCTCACAAGAATAAGTGTCAACTCCTCCCTCCAAACTCTAGCCCAGGAAACTCATCAGGATATGCAGGATACTCTTCAGCTCCCTTTGTGTCACTGTCTAGAGGGAATTCACAAACAGCCCAACTGTCAGTCTGGGCCAGACGTGGATTCCACAGCCAGGCAGAGGCACAGAATGGTTAAGCAGGAAAATGCCCACTTTTAAAAAATTGAATTTTCAAACAGACACTCTAAAAACCAACTCTACCAAAAGATGTATTTTTAAATTGTGAGTTAAGAGACCCCAAACTCCAAATCTCTATCTGCTCCCAATGGGAAACTGCACTTAAAAGATATTTAAAGGCAGTCCCCATGTCAACCTATGGGAGAGATAGGTCTTACAATAGTGAAAACCTAATTTGCAGTATTTCACTATGAGGACATGTAAAACACACCAGTACATGTCCTACCTTTTAAATACACTGCACGCTGCCCATGGGACTAACTAGGGCCTACCTTTGGGGTGACCTACATGTAGTAAAAGAGAAGGTTTTGGCCTGGCGAATAGGTACACTTGCCAGGTCGAATTGGCAGTGCAAAACTGCACACACAGACTCTGCAGTGGCAGGTATGAGGCATGTTTACAGGGCTACTCGTGGGTGGCACAATCAGTGCTGCAGGCCTACTAGTAGCATTTGATTTACAGGCCCTGGGCACGCATGGTGCACTATACTAGGGACTTACCAGTAATCAAATGTGCCAGTCATGGAAAACCAATTACCAATATCCTTTAGACAGAGAGCACTTGCACTTTAGCACTGGTCGACAGTGGTAAAGTGCCTATTGTATCAAAACCACCAAAAACGAATTACAGCACAGGGTTCAAAAACAGGGGGTCAGAAGTAAAAAGTGCAGGGAAACTATGCTAAGAGCTGCCAGGTCTAACAATGTTTTATTTGCCCTCCCCTACTCTGGCATTCATGTGTAGCTGCAGAGCTGTCCTTCACCAGATAGCCTTTAACCTGGACACCACTCATCACCTAATCAAAGCAGCTCTGCTAATCCTGTTAGCACTGACCCATCAGAGGGTACCTTCAGATGGATTTTGGCTTATAGAAAGAAAAGCCTTATACATTCTTTTCTGTACAAGTTATGATAAATTCACCAATGTCAAATTGCTGGATTTATCAAAGAAATTCTTTTAAAATTATGAATAACTTTTCTACGCTTTTCCATACTATATTGTCAATAAAATACAGTATTGCAATGATAGCCCATGGAGCCCAGTATCTACAATGGGGGGGAAATTAAATGATCAGTTTTCCCTCCCCAGGGCTTATAAAACATATTTTATAAGGCCCTTGTTTATAGTTGCATGACCCCCCACCCCTGGGACACCCAGGGGAGACCCTGGGGGGTGCCTAATATGTGAAAATAAGGTAGATGATTACGTTTAAAGTGCCCTTAGCACTAAAGTTGGATTGGGACACCATTACTATTTAAATTCTGCAGAGTCAGGCTGCATTTAAAAATGGCAAAAACCTCCAGCAGTGCCCACATGCAAAGGGCAGCAATTCTGCTGGGCCTCTACTTCCATGCCCTATTATGTACTAGGGTCTTATAGATAGATACACCAAATTTGTTTCCTCATTTTCCAACATCATGGGGATTGTAAAGGTGTCCAGGGTTTTTGGATTCCACTGGAGAGGACCAAGAAATTATGCAAAATATAGTTAACAAAAGGTTTATGGTTCTGAGATCACCACCTTCACAGCTTTTAGGAACAGGCAGACGATTCTGAAAACCAAGTTTTCTCAAACAGTTTTGGAAATTTGCTGGGAGATAGCCCATTTTTCCTACTTTTTTGTGTTTTCAACCTCCTTCGAGTTTGTGGTAATTTGCTGGGAGATAGCCCATTTTTCCTACTTTTTTGTGTTTTCAACCTCATTCGAGTTTGTGGTGGAAAACAGGTGTGAAAGCAATTGTGCATCCTGGACAGCTGTACATTTCTGAAACTTTCATTTGTAACTTCTCATCAAGATGGCTGATTCACAAACGCTATTTACCATTGCATCTACTAGACCCTTCTGGTTGTGGGGATATGTAGGGTTTGTGGGTTTTCCAAGAAGTCAAGGTACCCAAAGCCAATAACTGAGATGCAGCTTGCCATGGTTTTTCATTGTGTACTGGGAATGGAGCAGTTCATATGATAAAATATGAATGATGAAAAATAGGTATCAAAGAAACCTATGTATTTCTGAAATGAGCATAAGATATGGAGTTTGGAAGCAGGGGTTATTTGCACATCTCTGAATTTGTAGGTACCCATACTAGCATGGGAATCAGAGGGTATTTCTCATAATTACTTATTTCTTACATATTGTCTTACATTTGGAAGGTGCAAATGCACAAAAATACAATTGGTCATCACACTTGTTCTGCTATTCCGTGTTCCCCTACGTCTCCCAATACAAAATGGTACCTGACTTGTATGGATAGGCCTAGTGCCCATGACAGGAAACGCCCCAAAATGCAACAAGGATGCATTTACCTTTTCCATGCAAAACTGACCCTTTTTTTTATAAAATGGGTAGCTGTGTTTTTTTGCCCTAGCTCAGCTAGCACACAGGGAAACCTAGCAAACCTGGAGGTTTTTAAAAACTAGACACCTATGGAAATACAGTATGGATGACTTGTGTGGCTCTCACAATACCTTGCAAACCTCTAACTTAGACTAAAATACATTTTCCTCACATTTCTGTGATGGAAAGTTCTGGAATCTATACAGGGCCACAACCCTTCTTCAGCCTAGCATTCTCCTAAGTCTCCCAATAAAAATGGTACCTCACTTGTGTGTGTAGGCCTAATGCCCAAGACAGGAAATGGCCCAAAACACAACCTGGATACATCATATTTTCCCACCAAAACTGACCCGTTTTTGCAACATGGGTAGCCGTGGTTTTTGGGCCCTCTCTCAGCCGACACCTAGAGAAACCTAGCAAACCTGTACATTTTTTAAAACTAGAAACCTAGGGGAATCTAGGATGGAGTGACTTGCATGGATCCCATGAGTATTTTTTTTTTTTACCCAAAATGCCATGAAAACCTCAAACATGACCTGAAATCACACATTTTCCTTATTTTTCTGTAATGGAAACCTCCAGAATCTTCAGGAATCCACAAAATTCTTACCACCCAGCATTGCCCCACTTGTATCGATAAAAATCTGCTCCACTTGTATGACTGGGCCTAGTGCCAGGAATATCAAACCAAGGGTAATGGGAGCCCTTGCATAGGGACTCATTTTTATCGGCAGAAGCGGTGCAGTGCTGGGTGGCAGGAATTTTGTTGAGTCCTGTGGATTCCGGAAGTTTCCATCACAGGGAGGAAAAATATCTTTTTAGTCAACATTTGAGGTTTGAAGGGCATTGTAGGTAACAAAATTGTGTGGAATAGATGCGAAGCACACCACCCAGGAGTCCACCAGATGTCTAGTTTTCAGAACTGTGGTAGGTTTTTCCAGGCGGTAAACTACCAAAGGCCAAAAAGTGCAACTGTTTACCACTGCAAGTGGGATGATACTGGGAGTTAGCCATACTCTCCTGGCAAATTTGTAAAAACAACACTCAAAAGAATCAAATATCACCTTTCTAGCCATTGTAATGATGGTTTAATCTGCAGGGGAGCAGAAAGACTGCTTCCCCACTTTTGAGGGGTGGGGGCCATGGACATGGACATGCTGAGTAGCACTCACTCCTACAAAAAAAGTAATCTCTGGTGTTGATTGGGTTTTCTGCCCCATCAGGGAGGCAGATCTGGGAATTGCTTCCATCTACCCCCCCCCCCCCCCCCGGGCCAGAAAGACTGTTTCTCTTTTTTTGGGGGGGGGGAGGCGATGCTGAGCATACACCCACAGATAAAAAAAAAAAGAAACAAGTAACCCCTGGTGTCTAGTGGGCTTTCTGCCCTCCAGGGGCAGATGGGGGTAATTACCTGGGGGAGGGGGTAGGAAGACTGTTTCCCTTTTTCGGGAGGTGAAAGTGGCATGACAGACCCCACCAATACAAGTAAAAAAAAAAAGTAATCCCTTGAGTCTAGTTGGATTTTCATCTGCCCCCCCCCCCCGGGGGACAGAAAGACTGTTTCGGTTTTTTGGGAGGATGGGGGGCATGGACATGCTAGTCAGCCCCCATTGATACAAATTTAAAAACAGTAATCCCTTATGTCTATTGGGCTTTTTGCCCCCCCCCTGTGGGGGTAATTGCCTCTTTGGGCGATCCCCAAGCAGGGATCCACGTGGGAAAGGTACGATTGGAAAGGGTAGTCTCTCCCCTTTCCAACTATACCTCTCCCATGTGCTTTGGTGCTCAAGGGCTGAGATGCCCCGCGAGCACCAAAGCAGTAAAAGTGAAACGAGACAATCGGCTCCTTTCACTTTCAATGTAATGACGTCAACGCCATGCACGCAATCCCCATTACGTTGAAAAAAGAAATGCCTCGGGTGGCTGTGGAAGCTCTTTCCCAGCTCCTGAGGCTGAGAAACAAAAAAGGAAATCCCTCTGCTAAGCTATGAACAGCAGAGGGATTTGGTGGTCATGTGCAGAGGACAGAATTGTTCCATCCTCAGCTCACGCCCATCGTTCCTGAGGACAGAACTCAGCAGAGAAGGGGTTAAGAAAACAATATGTCTGAGTATTGATTTTCACGTTTTTCACCTACAAAATGTAATAATAAAAACTATGCA